>NC_072384.2:80719738-83219738 GCF_028885625.2 Pongo pygmaeus
TCCAGAAAGTTGAGAGCTTGGATTTCGAAAGTAGAATTTTCGAGCTTCTTAAATGGCTGGGGAAAAGAAACATACAATTATGTTTTGTCTTGAGTCCCAGAAGTCCTCCACCCCCCACACCCCCAACTGTGAATGTAGAGGGTGGGACATCAAGAAGTGGAAGTACAACAAAAGAGGCAATTTGGAGAAGGGGTGGATTGATACAGGCACCAGATAAATAGGTTTGCTTAAGCACAAGAGAAGGAATAGGCAGAAAAGTGAAGAAAAAAATAAAGGAGATTAGGAGCCTGAAATGGCCTAAGAGCCCTGTCAAAACTGAAGGTAAGGATTCTTACATGTAAAGGCCATAGGAAATCTTTACAGCGTTTTGAAAAGAGGAGCTGGGATTTCGAAGGTGACAGATTAGCATATAACGAGTTGTGGTGGTTAAAAAGACTTGGGTAACAAATTGGGGAGGGCGGAGAGAAAGAGAACAAGCTGGATGCAGTTTACCTTTCATATCTGTTAACATACTGTTTTCAAGTATGGATGAGGGGATTTTAAATTTTTATTATTTTTTAATCCTCTAAAATGGCAAGACTGTCTTTACTATTAAGTATTTGTTGACGAAAAGAAATACGTTTGTACATGTCTTTGCATTAATAATGGAAGTTTGCAAAGAAGTTGTAGTTTTCCAGCTGTTGCGTATGGAGATTGAAGGGCTTGAATATCCCAAGCAGCAGACAGTACAGTATCATAGAAGCCTAGTTGGCATTAGCTAGAAATACATGTGGCCTTCCACACCTAGCATTTGCTGGCAAATGAAATAGTAGGGATGAGGTTGACTTTATGGCTGGCCTACCGATCACATCTAGAATGGATTTGTTTTAATGGATTTCTATTTTACTGAAAATGTATGCATATCACTTGTTGGCTGCATAAGAGTACTAGTACACAATTAACAATATAATGCCCTTTGATCTAGTTTCATGTTTAATCTATATTATTCATTAATATGTTTATTTTCTATTGCTCACTGCGTTAGGTAAGGCATCCTAAGAGGTTGTATGAAAATGTATAGAAGGATAAAGTACATAGAGAATGTTTAAGCTGGCAGATACCTATCAATTCACACTACTTTTTTTAAAGACAAACTTAGGAATGATTACAAACGAAGAAAACCCTCTAAATTCATAGATTTGATTGCCATGATTTACAACAGTGCTTTCCAATAAAAATGTAATGCATACCACATATGTAATTTTCAGTTTTCTAGTAGCCACATTAGAATTTAAAACAAAGGAAATGAATTTTAAGATTTTTAAACTCAAATATGAAAAATTACTAATTTTAATGTAATATAAAAATTAATGAGATATTTTATAATTTTTTTGTACAGTGTTTTTGAAATGTCGTGTTAAAATATACACCACCTTTTAAGGACTTAAAATAGCCACAGGTAGCTAGTGGCTACTGTATTAGCAGAGATTTACAATTGCTGCCCTGTGTTCTTCCACTTATCTTCAATTATCTTTTGTTCCCTCTTACCTCTTTTATTGTGCATAGATTTCAAGAACTGGGGCACACCCCAGTTTGTAAAAAGATGGACAACCTTTCTTGGCTAGAGATAACTAGATGTGAAAGGTCTGAAAGAAAACTCAACACCCGGTACAAAAATGCAGGCTTCTTTTTAAGGGCTTTTGTTTTGAAACACATCTCTCTGCCCATGTGTCTTTGTTATTGGTATCTTATGTAGTACATGTGTGCTTTTTGTTTTGAGAGTCTCTCTGTTCCTTTTGAGAATGGAGTGTATGTCCTGAACATCACTTTTGTGACAGGAAGTATAATATATGTGGCTTAATTAGTATTCCCAGATGGAGGAGTTTATTTAGTAAGGAGCTTATATTAGCCTAAATATATTTTCATTGGTGTTCTGAGATGAAATGTTATTTGTTATGAGTTTAATTTTTTTATATTGACAGCGTTTAAGCAAACATGAGCTAATAATGTATTTCTAACTGCTTTATCACATTATAGACAATCTTGCCGTTAGCAGTACTCATGTTTCAGATGACCTGTAATGAGCAAATATGGTATTCTCACTTGAGACATTTCTAGAAGTACTTTGTAAATAACTTTAAATCAAATTATTTATGTCTACTTTTGAAGAACTTCCAGGAGGGATGACGCTGTCTCAAGATTTAAAAACAATCTAATTACAATTGGACTTTATTTGATATAAATTAAGATGTAGTTAGTTTCTGGATTTTTGGATTGTGATTTTACTCAGTACCCGAATGTCATAAGTCAGTTTGCTGGTTTTGAACACTGAATTTGAATATTATAAAACTTTATAAAACAAAATTTATTTGTTTGCACATAGTACACTGTGGAACCAGACTGTATTTTCTAAGACTTCCAGCCATGGACATTTTCATTGCCATTTACCTTTTCCTTATATGATGAATTGTTACAAGTATCACTTAATTGCAGCTATATATGCCCATTTGAATGTGATTTCAAGTGCATTACTTGTTCAGTGTGGTAGGTACTATTCTAGGTAATTTACATGTATTGTTGATATTTCTGCATTCTCCCAGGAAGATGTTACCATCTTTTTAGAAATGAGAAGAATAAATCCTTCAGAAATTATATAACTAGTCTAAAGACATACTAATAAACGATGGAAGCAAGATTCAATCTTAGGTCTGTCTGACTAAAGGTCATGCTCTTCATCACACTGCTTGCATCAGGTGTGAATGTGTGTGTGGGAAGGTCTTGGTGAGGCTAGGGTGGAGAGTTAAGAAATATCTAATACTGTGAAGTTAAATTAATCAGTACAGCATAATACTTTGCTTTTCTCTTCACTTTCCTCTGTATTACACAGAGTTTGAAATTAATTGACTCAAAGCAACTTTCAGAAATTATAATTTTTAGAGTTGAAACCAATGGTGTAGTGTGTAGTAGTTCTCAAGTTGTAAAACTTGATAACATAATGTTAATATTTTAAATTTCTTATTTGTATACAAAAAATTACGTGATTAGCTGTAGCTTAAGAAACAATACAGCTGAGTGTGGTGGCTTGCACCTGTAATCCCAGCACTTTGGGAGGCTGAGGAGGGCAGATCACAAGGTCAAGAGATCGAGACCATCCTGGCCAACATGGTGAAACCCCGTCTCTACTAAAAATACAAAAATTAGCTGAGCCTGGTGGTGTGCGCCTGTAGTCTCAGCTACTCGGGAAGCTGAGGCAGGAGAATCACTTGAAACATGGAGGCGGAGGTTGCAGTGAGCCGAGATTATGCCACCGCCCCCCAGCCTGGCGAAAGAGCGAGACTCCATCTCAAAAAAAAAAAAAAAAAAAAAAAAAAAGAATTGTGTTAAGTAACTTTTGATTTGGGACTAAATGTGTTTAATACAAGGAATACTTGTCAGTTTATGTACATGTCCTTTGCACGTGCTTACAGCATATTTCTTTTTAAGAAGGCTAAGGCATCATAGCCTCCTATATTGTGAAAAAAGTCATATATATATTACATAGTAGGTGACAACCAAGGCCTTTATTGTTTCTTGGCCTTTTGCCAAATGTAATTTTGAACACTGGTGTTTGTATGATAAATCTTCAGACAGACAATGTCTTACGAAGAAAATGTTTTGGAAGGATTTTAAGTAAAACCCAAAACTTATATTCGCATATACTTGCATACTGTCAGCCTATAAAACAAACTCAGCACTGTGTGTAAGTTACTTTTAAAAATTGACTTTGAATGCCTGTATCAGAACTTACTTGGTTGCAGTGGCATACAACTCAAACCAAACCAGCTTAAGTAAAACATGATTTTGTTGGCTCACATAACTGATAAAGTCAGAGTAGATTTGGCATTTGGCCTGCTGTCAGCATCTGATTTACCTTTCCATTTGCTTGCTTTCCTTCCTCTTGACTCCATGATTAGACAGACTTTCTCCTTGTGATCATAAGATAACTGATAGTACCTCCCAGCTAGTTCTTCAGATTGAAATGCAGTGTGAAATAGCATGAATCTTGGCCCCAGTTTTTTCATCAGAAGTCTAATGCATTTCATTAACTCCAGTTGAGTATATTATATCCATATGGTTCATGCCTAGGCCACTGCTCTATCCCCAAGATAGGAATGGCATTAATTCCATTGGAAGCATGTAGACTGTGAGAAGGGGTGCAAAGGTGAATTGGGTTACCACAAGTTAAGTAAATGAAGCTGAAGCTGAGTAGCAAAATTAGTATGTATCTTTTTGGACTGATAGGCATTATCTATTTCCCCATAGTCCTTACCTCCTCCTATTATGATGGTTCACTTAACTAATTTACATTACCTGTGTGGCACCTTACTGACATCTGGGTTTGATTCTTCTGGTTTATAATTTCCTGTTATCTATTGAATAATTTGTTATGGTTATATAGTTATATATTTTTTCTATTTAACAGACCTACATTTATAGCTTTAATCTTTTGTATAGATATTTAATATTTTTATGAATCTGAAGTTACCTTTGTTTGAGTTGTGAAATGGCAAGGATGTTTATAAAGGGTCGGGTTAATTAGTTTTTCAAATGACTTTACCAAACACAGGTTTATGTGTTGGTTAAAGCTCAGCTGGTAGTCTTGAACTGCTTCTGGCAATTTCTTAGAAGAGGCTGTAGCCCAGATTTTGGCTCATGTGTATAATTATAGCTAAGCCAAGAGCTGCTGATGTAAACACCAGTTTATGGGCTAAGGACTGGGAGGCTGTCATAGTTGGAACCAAGGAGGTCCAAGCCTAGTGCTTCTGAGGAACAGAATTGGGAGGCATTTCCAGAGTCCCTTACTCTGACAGCAAGGCAGAACTGGAGAGGGTAAGGAGGCAAAAGTCTGTAGGGTCAGAATTCATATCACCAGGATAAAATGAACAGTGAGAGCTGGAATTGAGCACAGATAGTACAGAAAAAATTCCCCAGTCAAGATTCCCTTGAGCTGGCATTAGGTTTAAGGCCATAGAGTTTGCTTAAATAGACATACTTTCACTTGTTTTAAGGTAAAGGCACACCTCCCTGTTCAATGTATATGCATTCTGTTCATATTGTTTGTGATTTCAGATTTTGTTGCCTTCCACCTTTTGCCTTTCCAGATTCCATGAAGGATACTACTTCTGGATCTAGGATGGCCAGATAAAATACAAGATACCTAATTAAAATTGAATTTCAAATAAACAATAATTTTTATAAGTATGTCCCAGATGTACATGGTGCATACTTATATGCATGTTAAATATCAGGAACATGCTAAATATTTCTCTTTTAACTGAAATTCAAATTTAACTGAGTAGTTTCTGTTTTTCTTTAATTAAACTTTTGATTTTGAGATAATTATAGATTCATATGTGGTTGTAAGAAATAATTCAGAGAGATTTTTTCTGTATTTTTATTTGCTAAATTTAACAACTCTCTCTGGGTCTTTTCATCATAAAGCAACCCAACCTCCAAACATTTGTGTTTTGCGAATAGTAAATATTAGTTAGAAACCCTTTGGATCCTCTGATACTTCAGAGAAGACTGATTTTTGAAAGATCAGTTTTTTAAGTAAGATACTACTAAAATTACTTAAACATTTTCAATTTCTCAGAGTAAAATTACTTTAAAAGCCATGCAGAATTTATAATACCTAACAATCTAATATTTCTAGCAAGATACTGCATTGGAAATGTTAGGAAACAAATAATTTAGCTTAAGGCATCTCTGAGCAGGTAATATTTTGAACCATTCAGTCTCAGGTCTCTTTCATCTCCCAGTCCTTCAAAGTTCTTCCAACTCCTTTGACCTAAATTTAATCATATTTTTTTTCCAGTAGTCTGTGGTGACTTTATTAGTGATTTCATAACTATGGGATTATAATTTGGATAAATCAGATCTTAATGCCCACCACCCCTTTGAGTAAGCTGAGAGAAAGAAGTGACCCTGCAGGTTTTCAGAATTTTTGAGCCTAATTAAGATAGCTTGCTACCTTATCCTTTTCCCTCATCTGTACAGTAGGTGGTATGGCCTGGGGAGAAAGATGGCTAGCGTGTTTTCCACGCAATTACTTAGCCCTACATGTTGCTCCCTATTGATAATCAGACCTTGTGAGTACTTTCATCATTTTATAAATATAAGAGAGTAGACTGGACTCGGGAAGAGGAAGTGGAGATAAGTAAAACCGTGAACTAAGTATAATTGATTATTTATTTTTTCTTTCTTTATACTTAGAAATACCTGGGCAAACAGCTATAGAACATTGTTCTCTAATGAGATGGAAATTGGAGCTGGAATTAATGGGTCCGTTTGACCTTCCATTGGTTGAACTTTGGTCTCCAGTGTTACCATCCTGGAAGGGCAGTGCGTCAATGTATTCTTTCTGCCAAGACTGTCGAGGGGGCCCAACAGTGAATGGAGGCCAGTAGAGCCAAAGGTGGTGCTGCAGGTTTCTGTCTACACTAGTGCTGGACAGAAGAACTTTCCACAACGGTAGAAGGGCTTGGTATCTGCCACATGTGGGAAATCGAGCACTTCAAATATGGCTAGTGTGAATAAGAAACTGAATTTATAATTCAATTTTAATTATTTTAAGTGTATAAATAGCCACAGCTAACGTATTTAATGAAGTCTTGAACCCTTATCAAGGAAGGTTTCTACAGGAAAAGTTTGTTAATCCTTATTCTTCAAGCATCCACTGAAATTAAAGCCAAACAAATACAGTACTTTGTATTCTGAATTGTCTTTTTAATCTGGCTTTTAAAAAAGTAGGACTTGAAAAGTATTGAGATTTAATCAGTTTAAAGTTGGGCCTTGGTGATAAAATAAGCAGTTGTGACATTATGGGATCTCTGCAGTGTAGACAAATATGATGGGTATGCCAATCAGGCATATGTTATTTTGCTTGTGGTGTTTTGTTTCTTCTGCATGAGGTTTGGATGGAAGCTGTGCAAATAATTCTGCTAATATTTATTGACCAATTACTATGTAGCAGGGAATACTGTAAGTCTCAAAGCAGCCTTATGAAAGTTATCCTCATTTTGAGGTGAGAAAACTGAGGTACAGAGAGAAGTTCTTCCTAGGATCACATGGTTGGTAAAAGGTGGAAGCAAGATTTGAAATCAAGCAGTCTGGCTCCAGAGTTCATGCTCTTAACTGCCACACTGCACTAGTCTTGTAAGTTGTTCTTAAAGTGGTCATAGATGCTTCGTATGTGCATTTCTAATTCTGGCTGAGGTCCGACTGGATATATACAGCAGTCCTGATTGGGTAAGGGAAGGTTTCCCTGTTCCAAGCCATGCTTAGGGCAGCATTAGTGGCAGCCCCAGGTT
This sequence comes from Pongo pygmaeus, assembly GCF_028885625.2. Taxonomy (NCBI): domain Eukaryota; kingdom Metazoa; phylum Chordata; class Mammalia; order Primates; family Hominidae; genus Pongo; species Pongo pygmaeus. The sequence goes on from NC_072384.2 coordinate 80,727,070, forward strand.
CTAGCAGAGAGAGGAATTAGGCCTGGCTGTGGCGGAGTCTCTAGTGATGAGAGGAGGATGGAGGAATTCCTTAGTGGACTAATTAAAGGGAACGTCAGTGGGAATGCTTAGAGCAGGTCAGAGAGCACTGGGTGTGCCTGAGTCAAGTCTGTATCCCACAAGCAAATGTTAAACAGTTATTGAGAGTGGTGGTTTAATTTCTTTAGAGCTAAGCTTGAAATAATTTTGTAGACAGTGACCATGATTCTCTGTTGCAGTGTTTGACAAAGTCAGTCTTGCAGTATGTGCTTTTTTTTTTTTTTTTAATCAGACTAGGCTATAATTTGTTTTATTTTTCACGGGAATGTAAAATTAGTTGAATGAAACATCATTGGATCTTGATGCATTAAATATTATAGCAGTGCTAAGGATGCTTATTCTAAAACAACATAAACAGATCATTTGTATAAAATCGTTAAAAGGTAAAGAAGTAGTGATTTCTTCTAGCCAGTTCTTCTACATTTTGTCACTTGTCCTTCTCCTTTAGAATGTTCTATCTAGTCCCAAATTTTCTTCCTTAGTAATTGTTAATGTAATGCTAGAGTGGTGTTTTCCCCAGGTCTGTAATATTTTTGATGCTAAGAGATTGGACACATTATAAAACAAATAACTGAAAATCAGTGACCTTTTATACTATTTATCTATAAAACCAACTTGGAATTATTAAATTATCTTACCATTTTTGTTTATTGTGGTGTATACACCAAAATAAAAAATGCAGTTTTTACCCATTCACATGCAGTTTTTACCCATTCTTGACTACAGTAATGTTTTACTAACCAGAAACAAAGTAAGATGAAAGTCCATCACATACTACTTCTCCTACCATAATGGTGTAATAATTGGAAAATATATATTTGTACTGGGCTTTATTATTTTATATTATTAATTGTGGTTCTCTATATAGTTCTTTTTCATTCAGATAACCAAATATATTTCAGTATACACCAAAATAAACACTTCACTGCTTGAGGTCAGTGAACATACTATTTTCTTTATTTTAGTGTTTGTTTTTCTAACTTCTACTTAAGTGATAATTGTGACAATTTCTTCTGTCTCCCGTACTGTAAAGTACAAGCTAAGACTAATTCCTTTATGAAATGTAAAATGTACTATTTTATGGTTTTGTTGATAACTAGAATGTAAGTTTGTATTAATAAAGTGCACTGGCACTTAGCTATATACTTTATAAATGCTTTTTCTATTATTAATGTATAGCCTATTTTTCTTGATAAGCTAACTTTTCCAGTTTTTTAATACTTTTTTTACTCTTCATTTATTTTTCTCAAGCATATTTGTATTTTGATATTTTAAATACTATTTCTGCTTTGTTTTATGCTACCTAGATATGTGGTTGCAAGTATAAACAGATTCTAGTCACATGCAGTTTTTACCCATTCTTGATTACAGGAATGTTTTACTAACTAGAAACAAAGTAAGATGAAAGTCCACCGCATCCTACTACTCCTACCATAATGGTGTAATAATTGGAAAATATGTATTTGTACTAGGCTTTATTGTTTTATATTATTAATTGTTCTCTATAGTTCTTTTTCATTCAGATAAATTGGTAGGCTTAATTTCAGGTGTGTCAGCCAGTTACAGGGTTAATATGTTACTATGATACTATTTCTTGTCAGTCATATTCTGTATTTTCAATACAGATTATTTTTTTGGGAAAGATTACTTTTTTGAGGTGGTCACTTTAGCTGGTAAGAGTAGTGGGTGTACAAGTCGCGCTCTTATTGAAGCCGGCAGCATGTCGGTCTCATAATCTGAAGAGTAGTGGTTGATATTCTTAGCTGTAGAAGAAATCAGGGAAATCAAAGGGATATTTGCATATTTCTAGATTCTGCCTATCCTCCTGAATCTGTGTTCTCTAATGTAAGAAAGATGATCTGAGTTTCACAGGTAGATATAAAAGGAAAATAGTAGATAGCACAATTTTTCCAGATGTCATCTTATACTTTACTTTTTCTACATTTGTATAAACAGTGTTTTCTGGTGGGACTTCAGAATGACTAAAACAGCCTGTGACTGATACAATCAATTTAGGGGCAAAAATGTTTGCTAAGAAGAGGTCTGATGTTATAGAATGTTGAAAATATTTACCTCCTGTTGGTTGTTTTTGTTATATCCTCCTCTTTTTTTTTTTTTTACATTTTGCGTGGATGTGTTTATTGGCAACATTCAAATGTGCCTCAGACTTTTATGTGTGCTTTGAGTACCTCTTTGCAAAAATGAACCTACTGATTTCTTTACTAGTTAGTGCCTTGAATTAAAACTTCCTGCTGAAGGATTGCCAGCTTCAACTTCACATCATACAACAGCCAGAGCTTTCACAAACTTACCTAATATAAGCCCTTCACTTAATAAAATTAAAGAGAGACTAGGTGACTTGAGCACAGGGTCTTGACTTTTTTTTTTTTAATTAGTTAGAGCCAGAACAAAAATTCGGATTTCTAGGCTTCAGTCCTGTCTTAATCTGTTTTGTGTTGTTGTACTGGAATGCCTGAGACAGTAATTTATAATGGACAAAATTATTTGACTCATGTTATGGAGGCTAGAAAATCCAATATCAGGGTGCTGGCAGGACCTTCTTTCTAGGATGCTGCTTATCCCATGGCAGAGTTCAAGAGAGAGAGGTGATGGGAAGAAAACGGGGATGATGAGGTAGGGAGAGATAACTGCACACAAGGGCAAAAGGGGGCCAAACTCAGTCTTTTATAATGAACTCACTCTAGGGTAGAGCCCCCGCAGCCCAGTTACCTCTCAGAGGTTCTACTTCCTAATACTGTCACAGTGGCAGTCAAATCTCAGCCTGAGTTTTGGAGGGGACATTCAACCCATATAACAAGTCCAGTACTCTTCCCAGTGCACCTAAATCAAAACTAAGTCACAAATTTTTTAAGAAAAATAATGCACTGGCTGCACAGGAACGATGGTATGTAAGTGCCATTTTAACTGTTAGTTGCTAGGTAATGTCTTTCTATTTTTTAACTTCCAGCTTACTGCCAGCCTTATGTGAGCTGTAACAATTTAATCATTGAGGTCCTCTGGCAAGTAGTGTTATAGAAATTGGATCATACCATTATTTGTTGTTTTTATTTTGGCTTTTAAAATGAATGAACCATGTGTCCTCTTTTTAACTGATTTTAGGAAGAGCAAATGATAAGGATGGACTGTAACATTTTTTCCAGTTACTTAATTTCACTTTAAGAATAGTGATTTTTATTTGTTTTAAAATTTCCTGAGTGAGGGTTGTTAGGCAAAATGGAATCCATAGAGTGTATCATATTTTCTTGTCACTTTAGTGTCTCAGAATTAAACCATCATTTTATGTGAAAGCATAGCTCTGCTTTGCTCTACTGCAAGGTAGAGTGCTCAGTTATTAGGTCGGAAGGAAACAAGTAATTGATGTTTTCTTTTGAGAGAGGGCAATATGATCAGTCAGCAACTCCAGGTTTTTGTCATTTGTGATGACATTTTTTAATAGTATTCATGTTCCTTTCTTGCGTCAACACTTACTGCATTAGCAACACTGATTAGTTTCAGTAAATCTACATGTATAACAAAGTATACATGTACTAGTATATACTGTAAATTTTCAAATATAACTCAAGCAAATATTTTGTCTTATGCAGTTGACGGGGTATTGGTCAGTTACAGTTGTCATTTGAATCAGTGCTGTCTTATTTACATTATTTTCTAGATAGTTTGCTATGTATTTTAGGTACTTTAATAGCTCTTTAAAGAATGTCAAGGGATGTGTGTGGGTAGGTGGGTGTACACACACACGTACATGAGGTCGCTCATGGATTCAGGTTTGTGAGTGTAATTGATTTTAAGTCATTTATTTGACAAACACACATTGTCACATAAGCACAGAAGAGGTTTAACATGTAATGGCCACAGAGTAATCTCTTTGTTATCTATGAACCCGGTTTGGAATGTCTGACTGAGTAAAATGAGTGCAGTATATTCTGTGTAAACTAATAGTTCAAAATATACATATATCCCATGTCCCTAGTTGTTAATTATACAGATATTTAGTTGTAATTACAATCTAGGTTTTGAATTATGGTGTTAAACCATTTGGTGGCATCACACATTAGACTAAAGTTTTATTATCTAACCCATGTATAGGCATGAATTTAGAGATACTAGCAAGTATTGGTATTTCTCATATTGAATATTTATGGAGCCCCTACTATGTGTTAGACATTGCTTGGTATTTAGAATATACCAGTGGACAAAGTCAGGCCTTGTCCATTCCCATATAGTCCTTCCTAACAAGGGACCAGGAAGACATGCACATTACTTTTTTAATTTTTTACATGGGAGTCTCATTATGTTGCTCAGGCTGGCCTCGAATTCCTGGACTCAAGCAATCCTCCCACCTCAGCTTCCCGAGTAGCTGGGACTACAGTCATGCACCACCTTGGCTGACTACATTAATTTTTTTAAGTTGCAAATATGTTAAGTGCAACAAAGGAAAAATACTGGGTGTTACGATAGCGAACCATGGGAGTTGTGTTATCTATTGCTACTTAACAAATTACCCCACAATTTAGTGGCTTTAAATAGAAAACATTATTATTTCATACTTTCTGTAAGACAAGAGTTTGGGAGAGGAGTAGCTGCTAGCTGGGTGGTTCTGGTTCAGGGTCTTCCATGAAGTTGCAGTTAAGGTATCAGCAGGCTGTAGTTGTCTGAAGACTTGATGAGATTGGAAGATCTATTTTCAAGGTGGCTCACTCACATAAAAAGCAGTTGGCAGAAGGTCTCAGTTCCTCACTGGCTGTTGGCAAGTGGCGTTAGTTTCTTGACTTGTTGGCCTACCTGTAGGCTGCTTAAGTGTTGTCATAAAAGGGCAGTTAACTTCCTCTAGAGTAAGTGAGCTGAGGGAGGGAAGGATGACATTTCCATGTAACCTGGACTTCTATAAACCTGATGGCTGGGTTTCAAGAGCAAATATTCTGAAGCAGGGGAAGTGGGAAGAAGAGAGGGAGCTCGTGTGTGTGTATGTGTGCAGCAGATGAAATCCTCATTACTTTTTTTGACCTAGGCTTGGAATTCATACAGCATCACTTCTGCTGCTTTTGGTGGAGGTAATCAGAAAGTTCCACCCATATTCAAAGGGAGCAGAAATAGACCATGCGTCTTCATGGGGGAATGGCCAGGTTCTGAAAAAGCATTTGGACCAGTATTATTGATGTGGTCATTTTTGGAAAATACGGTTTGCTACAGAAGGGAGAGCAAGAGCAGATGCTGGGAGATCAGTAACATGCTTCTCATAGTCTAGGAAGGATTTGATGGTGGAAGTGGAGGTTGTAAGAAGTAGATAATACAAAAGATGTGCCGAAGGATGGATAGCATCTATTGATTGAAAAGATGTGGATGGTGAAGGAGATGTATATGTCTGGGATGATCCCCATGTTTCTGACGTAAGTATTAAATGCAGTGCCGTATTCGGAGATAGGAAATCTGGAGGGTGTAAAGATGGAAGTTTTAGTTTTTGTTTTCAATGGTTGTGGTTGTGGTGGGTGGGGGAACATTTTAAGTTCATTTCTGAACAAAGTGAGTTTGAGTTACTTAAGGAATATTCAGTGGAAATAGAATGTTGCTAGTTGGCTACATTTCATTCTGATACAGCTCAGAGAAGCAGCCTGGGTTGGAAATTATTTGAGTATTTTAGGTGTATAGATGGCAGTATGTATCAATAAAGTTCACTTAGGTGAGTGTAAACTGAGAGGATGAAAAGGGGGAAAAAAAGCTTTGAGAAGAGTTAACTTTTAATGATTGATTAGAGAAGGCTAAGGTCAACTTTTAATGATTGATTAGAGAAGGCTACATGAGCAAGCAAGGCTGAGAAGGACTAATCTGAGAGATTGGAAGAAAACAAAGAGGTTGTATGTCATGGAAACCTGAGGTAGAAAGTGTTTCATAGGTGTGCCAGGTAAGTTGAGGACTGGATAATCTTTATTGATTGTTGTCTCTTGGAGGTGACTTCAGCAGAGTTGTTTTATTATTTTTAAAGTTTTTATTGATATAGTTATATATATTTTTGGGGTACATGTGATATTTGATACCTTTATATGATGTATAATGATCAAATGGGGATAATTGGGATATCCATCATCTCAAACATTTATCTTTATGTTGGTAGCATTACAGATCTTCTCTTTGAGCTACTTTGAAATATACAATACATTATTAACTATAATTTCCCACTGTATTATTGAAGTGGAAGTGAAGTCAATTTAGAATGGTGTGAAAAGTGAGTAGGAAGGAAGAGAATGGTGATGCCTGATGAGGCAGCCCTTAAGATGTGTGGTCAAGCAGGCAGTAGAGACTGAGGTCAATAGCTGCAAAGAAAAACGAAGTAAAGAGTTGTTTTTTTCTTAATTAATATCTTTTTCCGTTTTAAGATGGAAGGGGTTCAAAACCTTTATATGCTTATGGTAAGGATCCGGGAGACAACACAAAGGGTGGAATCCTATACATGTGAATTTAGTATAAAATTCAGGACATGCAAAAACATATTTAAAAATTGAAACAGCATTTATGGCCCAATGTTTTAAGCCTACATTAGGACATTTTAAAATGAGGGCTTTATCACATAGCTTATATGTGTTCTTTGTGAACTAAATTGGTGGCTTGCATTTTTTTTATTTCAATACATCTAGAACATTTTGTCAATAACTACAGTGTTTACTGAGACAAAGTAGGGATAGATGATAGTACTTAATGATTTTTGCAATAAAGACTAACAAAAACAAAAAGACTACTTATTAAAAAGACCAAGTGGTGAAATAAATGATAAAAGTATAATCTGGAGGAAATACAGTATTAAAAGACAGTGTCAGAATTCTTGGAAAAATGAACAGTTTTCATTATATGATAAAGGTAAGACTATTTTTTACTTTAAATTTTTTATAATAACAGATAAGGATGGAATAAAAGCAAGTTAATTGGTTTTAGGAAGTCACTAGGAAAAATCGACATTTAAAAAATAAATACCACAAATTCCATCAAAGCTGAATGGTAAGAGAAAATCTTAAAAGAATGCACAGAAGCCTGGACTGGAGTATAATCACTAAAACGATCACATAGTCCTTGTTCCATATACTAGAGATGATACCCACAAAACTTAAGTCACCAGTTCAGTAATTTATAGCTAACTATGCTGCAAGTGCCCAAACTAGAAACTGGGTACTCTTCTCACCAGCAAATGTTGTTTCAGTTATATAGTACCATGGAGCATGTTAGAGCAGTGAGAATGAGACCAGAGTAATTAGCCATGAAGATTAAAATTTGTTCAATTCAACTAGCTTTATAAAGTTACAGGAAATTTTAGAAAGATAAAATAACCACATGCTACTTCAGGCATTCATATGGCAGACCTTGAAATAAATACTAGTGAACAATGTAGTGGGCCCGGTTTCAAATAACTGAATTATAACCCTGAATCTGCCACTGATTTCACTTTGTGAGCCTGGGCAAGACACTAACCTTTACCTTCTTTATACCTTTTTGGGGTTTAAATTTTTTTTTTTTTAATTTTTTAGTAGACACAGTATCTCACTGTGTAGTCCAGGCTGGTCTTGATCTCCTGGGCTCAAGCGATCCTGCTTCCTTGGCCTCCCAAAGTGCTAGGATTACAGGCATGAGCCACCATGCTTGGCTAATACCTTTTTGTCTTTATCAATAAAAATGACAGGGTTGGAGTCGGAGCTATAAAAAAACTCAAATTTATTGGCACCAACTATGTGGCAGGTCATATCATTTTCTTAATATTTCTTATTTAATATGTAACACCCTATGAGACTGCTTATGTCAGACTCATTTTACAGTTTAGCCTAGATAACTTGACAATTACCTGGCTTATAAGTAATGGAGGTAGAATCCCAGCTCAAGTCTGTTGACCCCCAAACTGATTCTTTTTGCAAAACATTAGTGTTTCCCAAACCTTAGTTTTGTACAGCTTTAACAACTGTCGCCCTGTCAGTCTCACGACTACTATGATTTAGTAGATATTTTTCTTTAAATGTGTATTCATATATTTTACTTAAATATATTTCAGAAGGAAACTGCTTGATAAATAAGAACAAAACTTAACAAAAAATTGGTATGAAAGTCTGAAAAGATAAGGAACTCTTTCTCCCCTGAGGGGCAGCGGGGTGGATATATATGAAAGGAAGGACCAAGGGCCCAGAGAAGAGGGAACCTCTTTAAGTTAGAAGCCAGAGCCTGGAAATGCCATAACTGTTCCAAGAATTGTGCTTGAAACTGGCAATTTGATCCCATCTGATTGAGAACTTTATATCACAGACAGAGTAGGGAGAGTGAGAAGCAGCTGGATTTGATTTAAAAGAGAAAACTGGAGGTGGAGACAGAATTGGGCCAGGAATGGAACCTGGGTTATAGAAGGGCCTGAGACTGATAGAACATTCCCTGAGAGTGGGGAGAAGGTTAAAGCCTGAAGGAAGGACATAGGGATCGGGAAGTATGGAAGAATCACAGGGGCTGGAAGTTTACATTAAAGTGGTATACAGTGGTCAGGACTCCTGGAAATAGATGTGTGCATGTAAAGGCTGAGGTCCAGGAGGGGCCCGTGGGACAAGTTTAGAGCAGAACCAGTAAAGGGGGCTAAGAAACGAAGCCTTAGACATGGTTTCATCTGAGGTTGGGATGATAATTTTTGAGTTAGGGGCCTGAGAGAGGGGGAAACCAAGCATGATCCCTCCTGGATTAAGCCAACACTTTTTCTTCTGAAACTGGACTACGAATGTGACAATTCTGAGCAGTTTTCTCCAAGGGAAGACAGTGTATATGTGTATTGTCTAAAGTCACTTCATGGAAATGCGGTAATATGTATACCATCCTTTTGGGAAATGTAGCTTTTTCTAGACTGGATTCATCTATGCCTTCCTACTCTGGACTCTTCCTTGATCCTTTTTTTTTTTTTTTTTTAATACGGAAGTGTCATATGTTGCTTATTTAACAACAGCATAAAAGTTTTTTTTGTTTTTGTTTGTTTGTTTCCTAATTTGTTTAAGTAATAGTTAGATCTAGTATGCTTTGGGCTTACCTTGTCTTTCAGCTCCGAACTAAAACAGGGGGATCTGCTAACTACAGGATAGGGGGTCTAAGATGCTTTTTAAAAGGGAGTGATTGACGAGGGCCCTGTTGCTACAGGATTTTTTGGTTAGAGGAATCCCAGCTTAATGTCAGCCATCATCTTCCAGCTCAGTCTTCTGAGCGTGACTCACTTTTTTCTGTATTTCTTTTCACAGTGCCTTTACTTTCTGCTTTCTCTTTCTACCTAGAAGACCACCCTAATTTTGTTTTCGTTGTATTTTTTACCTAGCTCTACATTATGGGACTGCTACAGTGATTGTGCTTTGGCTTCATTTATGCCTGTGGGACTTTTCATTTTCTTTGCTCTTCTTGGTACTTTACTGGCTATCTTCTAAAATGAATGTTCTTGAATGTATAATAAAAACATTGATACTCTAGTAGCAATTTATGCCAATAAAATATAAAGAACACTGCTTATATTTAGAGATTCTGTCCACCTTGGAGGAATGCATTCTGGTGATGTACCTGTGTACATAAATACATATCCACACATATAAGCACCTGTGTTTACACGTGTTTAATATTTTTATCTGTATATATATATATATATATATGTGTGTGTGTGTATATATATATATATATATACATATTTGACCTAGGAAGATAATATTTTTATCTGTGTATACATATATATTTGGCCTAGGATTGTATGGTATATCTCTCTGGGTGCAGATACCTATCTACGTTTCAGTGCAGTTAATCTATTCTTGATGAGCTTTTGTGCCGAAGGACTCAGGGGAGTATAATAGTAAAACTGTGTGCCCTTTTTACTTGCTGATCTCCCTGCATTTTGTTTCAATTTCTGTTTGTTTTTTTCTTTTTCCATTAGTGAGCTGATTCTGAAGAGCTTGAAGTCATTTTAATTGAAGGAGTTAGGGTTTCTTCCTCACACTTTCCCAGTCCTCCAGGACTCTTCATCTTTGATTTCATACAGTTGGTAACATCTTAACAAATGACCATAGTATAATAATAAATATGTATAATTATTTTCTTCTGTGTCTGGAGGGTCTAGAAAAGCTCATGCCTTTTATATAGGGGAGTGTTATTTTCCTCATAAACAATTACCTGAGTTGGATGTCAGGATAGATCTAGGTTCCATGCTCTCAGATTTTTCATTGTAAAGTAAGGAAGCTGGAAATACTACAACTCTTAAGTTCCTTTCTAGCTCTAAATTTTTTTTTGAGATGGAGTTTTGCTCTTGTCGCCCAGGCTGGAGGGCAGTGGTGTGATCTCCGCTCACTGCAACCTCTGCCTCCCAGGTTCAAGCGATTCTCGTGCCTCAGTCTTCCAAGTAGCTGGGACTAGAGGCATGCGCCACCACATCTGGCTGATTTTGTATTTTTAGTGGAGACAGGGTTTCGTGTTGGTCAGGCTGGTCTCGAATTCCTGACCTCAAGGGATCCACCTGCCTCGGCCTCCCAAAATGCTGGGATTACAGGCGTGAACCGCCGTGCCTGGCCTAGCTCTAAAATTTATGAGAATACGGGTCTCTGAAATTCTTAGTTGATAGACACTAAATCATTGGAACATGTTCAGCCAGTGCTCAAAATGTGCTGCCTATAAATGTCACTCAGAAGCATATTAACTTTGCATTAATCTTTTTTCTACCTATAATATAAACTTTTAAACTTTCAAAATTCGGTGTTCAGTGTCATTTTTAACTTGGCGGTTGTTTCATTTTGTTACTTTGGAAACCACAGCATATATTTTATTTTTGTTTTGCATTTTGAAGGAATAATAGAAACTAGAAAACTCTCAGGAGATGGGAGCTTCATTTGTAATTATTTCAAAAATTATTTTCATTGGGGAACACAATGTACCAGTGATTTTTTTTAAAAAGTCTACTTACTATTAGTTTTTTTAAACATAAAAAATATGAGCTTTATTGAGATAATTGACAAATTTAAATATTATGTATAGTTAAGGTATACAGCTTGATATTTTGGTATATATATTTTGATACATGTATATTGTGAAATAATCACCATAAGCTAGTTAACGTAGTCGTCACCTTACATACTTACCATTTTCTTTTAATTTTTTTCCTTTTTTTGTGGTGAGAACATTTAAGGTCTACTTTCTCAGCAAATTTCAAGTGTATGATACAATATTGTTAACTGTAGACACGTTGCTGTACATTAGATCTCCAGAACTTGTTCATCTTGCATAGCTAGAATTGTGTACCTTTTGACCAATATCTCCCCATTTCCCCATACCTCAACCCCTGACAACTAGTGTTCTACTCTCTGCATCTCTGAGTTTGACTATTTGTATTTCCTATTCGTTTTTGTGGGAAGGTTGATATATTAGTTTCCTGGGGCTGCCATAACCAAGTACCACAAATTGGGTGACTTTGAACATAAATTTATTATCTCACAAATCTAGAGGCTAGTTCTCCAGTATAAGATGTGGACAGGGCCATGCTCCCTCTGAAATCTGTAGGGGGAGCATCTTTCCTTGCCTCTATTAGCTTGTGTTTTTGACATCACTCTACCTCCATTGTCACATGGCTGCTTTCTTCCTGAGTATCTCTGTCTCTGTTCTCTTCTTGTAAGGACATAACCCATAAAGATTAAGGGCCACCATACTGTGGTATAACCTCATCTTCACTAATTACATCTGCAGTGGCTCTGTTTCCAAATATGCTCACATTTTGAGATACTGGGGGTTAGAACTTCAACATTATCTTTTAGGGGCCTACAATTCAAGCTGTCACAGTTGATTAAAAGATTTTGATCCTTAATAATAATGTAATAAAACTAGAATTATTTCCTTTCTTTTTACTTCATAGTCATTTCAATAATACCACTAAGACTTTTCCATCTGCTGAGCAAATGTTATCAAATACTTCTTTGTTTCTTGTGTCTAAGTTCAAATAAAAGCCATAGTATGGATTCAGAGGGAATGCCTAAACTAGTCTTCATATAGAGCTAAGGGAAAGAAGGTAAATGGTTAAAGTGGGTTTCATATGTAATGCATAAGAAAAGAAATAAGGTAGTCATAAAAAGTAGACAACTTGAAATTCACCTCATTATATCTGGATTTCCCTGACATGGGTAAATCTAGTGATATGGTTGTAGGTGACTGGATGGATTAAGTTTTTTATTAAGTTTTTGGAGTTAGAGAATGGTAGAGGATAGAAAAGGGGAATTTTTATCCTTCCTGTTTTGTAATATTTTAGTTGGACATGTTTCAATATTTGTGTATGCATTTGAAACTGATGAAAGGGTTATTACATACTTTGTCAATGATTTCGTACCCTACTGTATGTGAAAAGTAGTAATTATTTCAGGGAAAGGTCGTTTACAGAAATAGGATAATAGCTACAGCAATATACCAGTCTTTGTGGGCTTTCACATATAGTAATGTAGTTGCGACTACGAAACATGAGATTAGTCAGGATTGTGATGTTTTTGCTGACAAATAAGATATTAATCCTAATGGAGTATTGTTTTCCCTTGTGAAGTCATATATTCATTTAAGTTACATTTTTCTGTCTTTATCCGAATGTTAAAAATTGATTATCCAGATAACCTCACCATTACAATGTTTCTTCTTTTCTCTTCTTCTTTTTTTTGTTTTCTTTTCTCTTTTTTTCTCTTTTCTCTTTTCCCCTCCCTCCCTTCCTCCCTTCCTTCCTTTCTCCCTCCCTCCCTCTTTCTTTTTCTTTCTTTCTCTCTCTCTTCCTTTCCTTTCCTTTCCTTCTCTTTTTTTCTTTCTTTACAACTTTTCTTTTAAATATACTCCTTTCCTTCCTTCCTTCCTTCCTCCCTCCCTCCCTTCCTTCCTTCCTTCCTTCCTTCTTTCCTTCCTTCCTTCCTTCTTTCCTTCTTTCCTTCCTTCCCAACTTTTCTGTTAAATATACTATATCTATTAATGTCTGTGGTCATGGAACCATGTAAAGTAATTTAGCAGTTTTTGACCAGTAGATTTCTTAATACTTTTGCAGACTAGCTTTCTATTTGTTTTTATTTTATCTTTTTCAAGGATTATAAGTAGGTTGGAAAATATTTCTGGGTTTTGCTTTCTTAAGTGATTTTTAAATGCATCTAAAAGTTTAGAGTAAAAGTCCCCAGAATCCTTGACCTTAGTCTTCCTTCTATGTGAAACCACCAATTTTTCCCTTTTGGTCAGTTTTTTGCTGTTAAGGGTAAAAACTGCTCTGCCTTAAGACTTTTGTGAAGGTAAAATAATAATGTACGTTAACATTTTGGAAATTGTAAAATGCAGTACAGTTGTAATAAGATAGCATTAACAGTAATATTGGAAAGTAAATGGAACATTAAACTTTGATGTACTATGATTAATATTGTTATGGCAAACATACTATAAGTTTAGGAGTCAGACTGCCATTTTTTATGAATGTTAATAGTTATTTTATAGGAAATGTAACCTTTTTGGTTAGACTCTTAAAAATAAGATTAATATTATTACTAGCTCTATTTCAGGAAGATTTATCAAACATTTAGAAAAATAAACACAGTTGATTTTCATTATTCTCAGTGGTGTTATGTTCCATAAAGTTGTCAAACACTGAATTAGCGAATACTGAACCATTACTTCTAGGGGAAATAAAAGATTATCTTTTTTTGATCTTCTAGTTAATTATGTAAATTAATACATAACCATTTTATGTTTCTGTTGAAAAACATCTTTTAAATGTATATTGTTGATTCATTAACATTTAACTCATGGCCAACAGCACTATAACCATGCCTGAAGGAAGCTTATCTAACATGTATTTTCTCAGTAAAGTATGTCACAGCCTTCTTGCACTTAGAAACACTAGATAGCACTTTAGCATTAAGTTGGGGACCATTTCAAACAATGAAATTACTAACAAAAAGCACAAAAATGCAAAAAGCATGGTACTAAGTAGGCTGCAAAAAAAAAAAACAAAAACCCACAGGTTTACAGAAAGAGAGCTGAAACAAGGCAGAGTACTGCCTTGTTCAACCTCAGCTGGGACTCAAATTTTTCTCCACTCTGCACATTGTCTGCAAATGACTACAAAAGCCACTAGTATTGATTTTTGGTTTACAAATACCAGATGTCCTTCAACTTACAATGGGGCTGTGTCCTGATAAGCACTACTGGAAGTCAAAAATACATTTAATGCTGGTAATAAACCAGATAGTCCCCAACCAACAGTGGTTCCACTTAATGTTTTTTACGATGGTGAGAAAGCAATATACATTTAGTAGAAATCACATGCATTCAGTAGAAACCATAACCCCAACATGAGTAAGTTGTGAGGAGTTCCTTGACTTACAGTGGGGCTGCGCCCCAATAAACCCATCCTAACATCTGAAAATCATTAAATAGAAACATCAGGAACCATCTTTATATTTTTAGGAGTAGGTGAATTCACAGACACAAAATCCCCAAATAATGAGAATTGACTGTATGCTGAATAGTGAGAAAATGATTTGGATTAAGTTAGTATTTTAGTTGTTAAAATTTGATTTAGTTACTTTTATCTTGAATTTCTTAATCTTTCATAGTAAATAGAACATCCTGTACTTTTGTCTTCTAATTTCTCAAACAATGTATATTGCCACAAAAACTCCATTATCAATGATATTTGTTACAAATACTTAAAATTAATGCTTTCACCTTTCATTTGATAATAAGGAGTCTGCTACTTAAAGGAATCGTGAATTGCTTTGTGGCACAAGAAGACAGAGGAATTTGGCCAGTGTGAGGCATCCCTTACCTTCTTTAACACAGCTGCCTGATAGAACAGTAGCCATGCTCTTTAAGTAACTCTACTCTGACAACCTCGAAGGATTTCTGGGCATAAAAATTGGGGGCATCCAATATAGCAAAGGGGTTGAGAGTATGGACTCTTATCTTGGTACCATCACTTACCAGATGTATGGCTTTAGGTGCATTACTTAAATTCTTTGTGTGTTAATTTCTTTTAAATGACGATGATAAAATATCTACCTGATAATTTTGGTGTGAGAATTAAATGAATTGATACATGGGAAGTGCATAAACCAGTGCCCTCCACGTTAAGTTGGTGCTCGATAAATGTTAGCTATAATCATTACTACTATTATTATTATCCTTAATTTAAGTAGACTCTTTATTTCTCCCTACTCCTTACTGTCATAAGTGATAAAGCAATGGGAATACCTGTGTTTTATATTTCTTTTGTATTTGTAACCTCTCCCAGTACTCAGGTTTGTTACTAATATGGTTAGTCATTTTTTTCCTATTGATACTGTCGTCGTAGGTCAGGTAAACATGTATGTTCAGTCCTTCACTATGAATGAGCCAGAAGTTCATATGAAGACTTCAGCATTGAGTCCCCAAAGGATTTTTTAGAAAGTTCATTAATATCTTCATTTGTCTTCTTCCAAGATTAGCCTCTTGACTGACTCTTCTCAGAAAATGATTGACACTTTATGTGAGAGTAAAACTTAAAGTGAGCTATGGATTAATGTTAAAACCAGATTACGAAAAAGTAAGACTTCATCCTACCATTCTACCATCCTATTATCCACTCACCTTGTACAAAAAAATAATCCAGAAACATTTTCAAAAAGGAAGGAAAATTCAGTCAAGTATTTTGGAAACTGAGTTCCAGTCATCATAGAGTAAACAAGCAATAACCAGATTAGGTAGTGCTCCAATAAATTAAAATTGTAACAGCTATAAATTAGATTCTGAATGTTTTCTAAATTTATTTTCAAACTTGACTTTTAATATATATGATTATAAAGATGTAATGGTGATGTGTTATGTAGATATGAATCAGTGTTACAGTAATCTGTTTTTCTCTTAACATTTTATTATGAAAATGTGTAAACATACAATAAAGCTGAAAATTTTAGTGACTACTTATATGCTCGTCTAGATTCTATCCTTGAGTAATCTATTTTTATAAAGGTATTGATGTAACTATTTTATAAATGAAAAACTACACACTAAAAACATGTGATCTCCAGCATCACAGAAATGAAATAAGGATTTTTTTTTTAACTTAGGTAATATTGCTTGAACTGTGGTAATTCAAATGTAGCAATTTCAAAGGTAGAATTTCCCATGTATTACTATACTGCTTCACATCAGCTCTATTAATAAAAGTAGAACAGTTGCAAAGGAACTTTTATGATCTGTTTGACAGGACAGACAATTTAAAAAGCTGTTAATA
This sequence comes from Pongo pygmaeus, assembly GCF_028885625.2. Lineage (NCBI taxonomy): Eukaryota > Metazoa > Chordata > Mammalia > Primates > Hominidae > Pongo > Pongo pygmaeus. Next base: position 80,743,415 of record NC_072384.2, read on the forward strand.
AAGGTTTTTATAATTCACTATAAGCCTTTCATGTGGCTTTAGTTAGCCACATGGAGATACGTTCTGGGATGAAAGTTGGAAGTATTCTCAAGAAGTAAAAAATACCAAATAATTTCTAGGGGCATGGGTGGTTTGAAGTACTGTTTAGGATTAGAGTGGGTCTTGGCATTTGTCCAGAAACCAGACTGCTTTGCACAATTATACTTGAATTCCTAATCATATCCACTAGCCTGCTCTCTTAAATAGACCACAGAAACCTTGCTCTTAACATTTAAGACAGTGGAGTGTCTTGCTTTCTAGAAATGCTTTTATTTTTATTACCACTATGCAAATAAATGTAATTTTCGCAGTGTCATAACATTGATTTTGTCATTGAAGATATTATCTATTTTTTTTCCCTGACAGTTCATGTTAAAATACATTTAGCTTTGTTAGGTAAGAGAACTTTGATACTTCCTTTTCCTATTTATTGTGTAAACAGGTATATTTGCCTGGGATATATGGCATTTAAGGGTATTCTTTTAGAAGAGTTGTCTAAGTTGTTAATAGTTGTAAAATACCACATGTTAATTTTTTTCTACATTTAAATGACCATCGTCCTGTGTTACTGGACTTGTCTCAGAAATGAGGGAAATATAGGGCCATTACTAATTTTGTATTTGAATCATATCATTGGCTATTAATAATCTTCTACAGTCACATCTACATATATTAGCAGTGAAGAATCATTTTAGTGACAATTTGTTAGTCTTCAAAGAGAAAAAAGAAAAATCTGAGTTCATACCAAGTCTTCTATAAGAACAATTCTAAAGTCAGTGTAGAGCCCTTTCTTTTTTGTTTTTAAAACTCTCTAAGATAGCTCTACTTTATATGGAAGCAAATTTTCTAAAGAGCAGGCAATGGATTTATGGAAATTTGCACATAAATGTGTAATCACATTTTGTCTAAAAACTGTAAAAATATTTTAATGTCATTCAAAAAATACGTTAAATGTTTAATAATACCAAGAAGCAATTTGATCTCATTTGCAGGGTCAGCAGAGCAGTTAATACAATGACAGTAGATTTGGGGAGGCTTTGCGTGGAATCAAATCTGTTGGGATAATGAATACTTAAATAGTTTTAAACAGCAGGAAAAGATGAAAAAACACACTGAAACCCTTTGGAGGATTAAGTTAAATTTAGAAAATAATGATTGAAGCTAATACTTTAGATATTCTCATAGAAACAGAAAAACAAGTTGTTTAGTATAGCAAATATAGATTACATATTCTGTAGATTGTCATAGCATTTTCTTGTAATCTGATTTTTTTTTTCAATTTCAGAAGATAGTGAATAAACCCTAGGTAACTCTTTCATTTCCATTCTCTTAAAAAATAACTGCAGTCTCTCTTAGACCATTTTGATTCCTGCTGGTTTCTCTATCTTGTTTGTCTGAAGGTAGAGCAGAGACACCTCTGTGTATTGTATTTTCTGTCAGCTAGTTCTTAGATCTTTCAACTTTTTTTTTTTTTTTTAATCCTTGATACATGCTTTCCAAAGGCTGAGGAAACAAAGTGAGAGAGGGGTGAAAGCTGTATATAATGGGGATTATCTGGAGATTAGTTAAAGTTTCACTGATGCCATTAATTTAAATATTTGACTCTGGCCCTTTCGTGTATGAGATTTGTTCCGCCATTACTTCAGGTAGATTTCATTACCTCGACTGGACTGCCTAAATACAATTTTTGTGTCAGTCAATATGGTTATACTTATACTTAATTTACACATGCTAATGGCAGTATTAGATCTATCGAACATATATCAGTAAACATATTAGTTAATGATTGATATTCATGTCCAACTTTGATTATTGATCATATAATTTGTGTAATTTCTGTGGTTATTATAAATATATGATTGATAACCAGTTATTCAGGCAATTTGCATTTAGAATTTTTTTATGTAGATTTTACTAATCAGCTAGAAATATCTCTTCATGAAGGTAATTATTAGTAAAAAAATTTGTGCAGAGAATTGCACAGAGTATCTTAGCTTTATTCTAACTTACCCTACTACTAGGAATGTTCTTAATAATCTTTATTAAAAACTTACCCAGTTTCTTAGATTGTCTGTACCTGTGTTAAAATGTGGTCTACAGCCGTTTAAATAAAGGGTCTCTATTTTATGACTTATGTGAATTTCGGATTTGTAACGTATATATGTATGTGTATTTATGTGTGTGCATATGTGCATAAGTTAAATCTTTGACTAAAAGATGGACCACAACAAGTGTTGGAAAGTGTTATAGTTACAATATCCTGCTTTTTGCTTTTCTGTATAAGAGACTTGGTAGCTGCATCATGGTCATCCAAACCTCTTGTTTTAAATGAGAGACATAGTTAATCATAGTTAAAAATGCTAAATAAGTTTGAAATAGGAACTATTTGACCCATTAAATAAAAAGATCCCAGGAATTCTTAGCTGTAAAGTTTTCTAATTCTTGAGATTTAACTTAAAAATATAATTATTTATTTATGGGTAGTTTTTTTTTTTAAATTTGTCTTTCAGGCATTATGGAGATTAGAAATTTTGTGTGCTTTTTTTTAATTTGAAGGTCCTTAATAAAACAGTATGTAACTGTGAGAAGCAAGAGTGCTGCAGCATGTTGTATCTTTTAAATATCTTTGAGAGTAACAGAAAAGCCCAAATTCTCTCCGTGTCATTTTTAAAATCAAGTATTGAAACCGAATGTAGTCCAGCTAAGCTTTCTTTGCTGTCCCTCTTAACATTGCCATAACTACTTTCCTAGTCATTTGATTGTACAGAAAAAAGTAAATTCTTTTATTATATAAGTATACCCTTATCATCAATCATGTACTGCATAATGCATAGAAAAGAATACATGTAACATTTTTTGAAGCATAACAATAACACAGTATGATGATTTCTCACCCAGCTTAAAAACTAGATGATACCATTGAATCTCTATATGTTGTCTGTCCCTATTCAGTCACTCTATTTCCCTTCATCCAGATGTGATCATTATTCTAAGATGTTTTCATTCATTTCCTTACTGCTTATAAAAATAATGGTTTCTGAATGTATTACTAAACAGCATATATTGTTTAATTTTGAGCACTATACATGACATAATGTAATTACCTATTAATGTAATTATACTTTTTTCTCTTAAATCTTGTTTCAAGATTTATTTGAGTCTTGGCCTGTAGCTAGTTAAATTACATGCCGTATATGATTTTATTACGTGGATATACTTGTATTCATTGTAGTAGGGTATATTGAGTGTTTCATGTTTATTTTGTTTTTTGTCACCATGAACAATTGTACTGTGAAGATTACTGAACATGTGTTCTAGTATATGTGAGTAAATTCTTTCATTGTATATCTAAGAGTGGAATAGGTGAGTCTCACAGAGTACGTGCATATTCAGCCATGCAAGATAATGCCAAATTGGTGATACACTCATACACATTTCCACCAGCAAAGTGCAATAGTTCTCTTTGCGCTACAGGTTTATCAACTCTGACAATCGTCAGACTTCTTGATTTTTCCTAGTCTGTGGGTATAAAAATAGTATTTCATCATGGTTTTAATTTGCATTTCCTAGTAATGAGGTTGAACTTTTTTTTATGTTTATCTTCCATTCCCATTTCTGTGAAATGCCTATTTTTGTTATTTGTCCCCCTGCCCTCAATTTTGTTTTATTAGGGGTTCTTATGTATTGTGGATACAGATGCCTTTTGTATATATATATGTTGCAGAAGTCTTCTGTCTGTTAATGACTTGGTTCTTTTATGGTATATTAGTGAAAAGAACTGAATTTAAATGGTAGTTAAATGTATCAGTCTCTTATATGATTAGCACTTTTTGTGTCATGGTTAAGAAATTACTCTCTGTACCAAGGTCTCGAGGATATCTTTATTTTTTTTTCAAAGGCTTGCCCTTCGTGTTTCAAATTTATTTGGAATTGATTCTTTGAAAAGGGTAAGGTAGTAGTCCAATTTCATTTTTCTCCATATGGATAACTATTTGTTTTGGTAACTTTATTGAATAGTCCAGTGGCTAGAGTGCCATCTGTCATTTCATGATTCTTTTTTTGCCTGGTTCTGTGTTGGGTTCTTCCGTTCTATTCATCAAGTTGTCTATCTCTGCACAAATAGTACATGATATAGTTTTAATTACTATAATTCTAATGAGTCTTGATATCTAGTAGGACAAGTATCTGTATTTTCACTAGAGCTGCCTGATGCATTCCTATAAAATGAGAAGCTTATCGAATTCCTTGGAAAAGTATTCTTGTGGTTTTAATTAGAATTTTATTGAATTTGAGAAATTAGAAGTGGAATTCTTAAAAATGTTGAATTTTCTTTTTCATGAACATACTATGTCAGCTTCATTTATTTAGGATTTCTTTAATTCTGATTTTGCTTTGTAATTTTCTGTATGCAAGTATTGTACATCTTTTGCTAGATTTATTTCTAGGTGTTTAATATTTTTGATGCTATTGTAAATTTTATCTAAAAACTTGTTTTTTATCTAGCAACCTTGTATAAATAGTTCTTTTTAATTCTAATAATTTGCTTATACATTACATTCTATGATTTTTATCTGTAGACAATCCTTTTTTTTTTTTTTTTTTTTTTAAGTTCTGTTTCTTACTTTACTGTCCAGGACAACCAAGTCATAATTGAGCTTCTTTTCTTGTTCCATATTTTAAATGGAGTGGTATAAACTTGTCATCTTTAATATTGATGTTTGGCGTGGGTGTTTGAAAAGGTATTCTTTATCAATTAATTCGGTCACTTTTTTTTTTTTTGAGACGGAGTCTCTCTCTGTCGCCAGGTGGGGGTGCAGTGGTGCAGTCTCGGCTCATTGCAACCTCTGCCTCCAGGGTTCAAGTGATTCCCCTGCCTCAGCCTTCTGAGCTGGCACTACAGGTGCCCGCCACCATGCCTGGCTAATTTTTGTATTTTTAGTAGAGACCGGGTTTCATCATGTTGGCCAGGATGTTCTTGATCCCTTGACCTCATGATCCACCTGCCTCGGCCTCCCAAAGTGCTGGGATTACACCTGTGAGCCACCACACCTGGCTCCTCTATTTTTCATGAAAGTATTTTGGTTGTCTTTGGTGGTGGTCATGGTGGCCTTATGTAAACTCTTCATTGGACATTAAATTTTAATGAATACTTTATCTACTAAAGTAATAATCATATGGTTTTGCTTTAATCTATTAATATAAATTGAATGTGTATATTTTTCTTATTTATTTATTTATTTTTTTTTTTTTTGAGACGGAGTCTTGCTCTGTCGCCCAGGCTGGAGTGCAGTGGCGTGATCTCGGCTCAGAATGTGTATATTTTTCTGTCAGACTAACTTTGCATTTCCAATTTGGCAATATATATTATCCTTTTTCAATATGAACACTCTTGGATATGATTTGTTACTTAGAGTCTTACATGTGTGTTCATGATTTGAGATTGGCTTCTTTTTTTCTTACACCTAATTAGCCTGTTTTTAATACTGGCCTCAGAGAAAAAAAATTATTTTTTTATTTTTTATTTTTGATTCTCAGAAGTGTTTTAAGAGTGGAATGATCTCACTTGAAATTTGATAGAAGTCTCCTGTAAAACTATTTGGACCTGGTGGTTTTGTATTTGGGATAAGGTGGGGAAAAGGTGGAAATTAACTACAAGTCCATCTCTATATTGTATAACCAGTATTCACTTAGTTTGTTCCTTTTAGTAGGTTGAATTTTTCTAGGAATTAGAGCATTTATTTTTTTCATGTCTGTTATTTCTGTCTTCTCTCAGTCTTGTCACAAGGTTTCTATGTTTTATTAGTCTTGACCCAAAAATTTAAAAAAAAATTTGTTTTTATTGACACTATTTTGTGTTTGTGTTGTGTTTCACTAGCTTATACTATTACCTTTGTTATCTTTTCTATTTACTTGAGCTAATTTTGCTGTTGTTTTTTGTAATTTTTTAGATTGGGTTCTTAATTTTTAGCTTTTCTTCTGTAATACAAGCATTAAAGCTGTACATTTACCTCCTAAGTACTGATTTTTGTGGCCCCTCATACTATTTGTTTAAAAAATTGGTTGAAAATTGCTTTTGGACCTAATGTATCGTTAGATTTTATATACATATGTCCAGTGTGCTTGAGAAAAATATCTCTTCTCTGATTGTTACATATAGGGTTCTCTATGTTTCCATTAAATCATGTTCATTTATTGTGTGGTTCAGATATTCTGTATCTTCATTTTTTCCCTCTGGTTATCAAAAACAAAACAAGATATGTAGAAATGTGTTTGCTGTATTACTTTTTATTTATATATTGCTGTATAATCTTTGCTGTATTACTATACCTGAGGCTATTTTATTATGTAGAGCAAGCTTACAGTGTTTCAGTAGCATATATTTTTACCGTTTTTGTTTTTTTGTCATTTTAAAATGCCACATTACTCTGTGTGTATTTATTTAGTCTGACAGTCTTTTAAAAGTTTGGTTTGTTTGTATTCATTATGATAGGGGTTTGTTATACCATTTACTTATGACTACTTTCTGTTTTTCTCTTTCTGCGCCCCTCCTCCTTGCCTTGCCTTTTTGATTGATTGAGGACTGTTTGCTTATTAGTTTTGGTGTTTTGTTTTGTTTTGCTCATAATTCCATTCCTTCTTTACACCCATTTTTGGAGGATATACACTATTTCTATATCCTTAGTGGTTCTGAAACTCTACTATGCTTACTTAAAAAGAAGTCGTAAGTTAATAATCTTAACTCACTCTCGTATAAGACAATGATTGTGAAACAGTTTAATTTTAATCAGCTCCTTTCCTGATTTAAATGTTTCCAGACTAGTGACTTTTAAAATGCCAGTTGCTTCTGTTTAACTCAAAAGTTTGCCCGGCTCACAAATGCCATTTTGGAAATGCCATGTAGCCTGTTCTTAAAATCTAAGAGTATTTTGCAATGGAAAACCAGCTTCAGGGAGGTGCTCCATTAGGAAATTCTAGAAACCAAAAACTGTGGATAATCACTTTGCTGAGGTTTTTATTCTCTGAAGAAGCAAAAGTTGCTCGTCTCCCTTTGAACAAATTTTATGCCTAGCTTTCCTGGGTTTAGAGGGCAAAATTAACTTTTTTTGTTGAAGGTAGTATGTTATGAAAGCTAAAGTGAAAATCATTATTTCAAAGGAAAAGTAAAATAGAATATGGTCTTATTCACCTGGTAGCAATTGCATAAAATAACGTGTATCCAACATTAATTTTTAATCGGTAATATTTTTTCCTCTGGAGAGCCATCTTCTGCTGTCTGATAAAAAATATATATTATCCTTTTATATACATGGGTTACAAAAAAGTCATTTGACTTACTTATTCAAATGGCCCCTATTAATGAACCTCTGTAGTAGATAGCGTGGATAAGATAATGAAGTTTCAAAGAAACATTTCAGTCATTTAGTATTTTTGAATATCTTTATATCTTAGGACTTTCTCATTTGTTAGTGTCTCATTTGACCCATTTCTTTATTCTTATTCTTTATTCTTAACTCCAGATTTTTTTAACTTGATATTTCTTTTCTTCTAAGAAAAATTGACCATCTCTTTGAAACACTGTAATTTGGACATGCAAAGAAAACAAAGTTGAAAAAATGTAATTTTTAAATATGCCTCCTTATTCCCAACTGATTCAGAACCACTGAAATTTATGGGCAAGTGCTTTAATTTAGGATTATCAAACACTGTCTCAGCCCAAAATCTCCTTAAGCTGATAAGGAGACTTCAGCAAAGTCTCAGGATACAAAATCAATGTGCAAAAATCACAAGCATTCTTATACACCAATAACAGACACAGAGCCAAATCATGAGTGAACTCCCATTCACAATTGCTTCAAAGAGAATAAAATACCTAGGAATCCAACTTACAAGGGATATGAAGGACCTCTTCAAGGAGAACTACAAACCACTGCTCAACGAAATAAAAGAGGACACAAACAAATGGAAGAACTTTCTATGCTCATGGATAGGAAGAATCAATATTGTAAAAATGGCCATACTGCCCAAGGTAATTTATAGATTCAACGCCATCCCCATCAAGCTACCAATGACTTTCTTCACAGAATTGGAAAAAACTAAAGTTCATATGGAACCAGAAAAGAGCCCGCATCGCCAAGACAATCCTAAGCCAAAAGAGCAAAGCTGGAGGCATCACACTACCTGACTTCAAACTATACTACAAGGCTACAGTAACCAAAACAGCAGGGTACTGGTACCAAAACGGAGATATAGACCAATGGAACAGAACAGAGCCCTCAGAAATAACACCACACATCTACAACTATCTGATCTTTGACAAACCTGACAAAAACAAGAAATGGGGAAAGGATTTCCTATTTAATAAATGGTGCTGGGAAAAGTGGCTAGCCATATGTAGAAAGCTGAAACTGGATCCCTTCCTTACACCTTATACAAGAATTAATTCAAGATGGATTAAAGACTTAAATGTTAGACCTAAAACCGTAAAAACCCTAGAAGAAAACCTAGGCAATACCATTTAGGACATAGGCATGGGCAAAGACTTCATGTCTAAAACACCAAAAGCAATGGCAACAAAAGCCAAAATTGACAAATGGGATCTAATTAAACTAAAGAGCTTCTGCACAGCAAAAGAAACTACCATCAGAGTGAACAGGCAACCTACAGCATGGGAGAAAATTTTTGCAATCTACCCATCTGACAAAGGGCTAATACCCAGACTCTACAAAGAACTCAAACAAATTTACAAGAAAAAAACAACCCCATCAACAAGTGAGTGAAGGGCGTGAACAGACACTTCTCAAAAGAAGACATTTATGTAGCCAAAAGACACATGAAAAAATGCTTATCATCACTGGCCATCAGAGAAATGCATATCAAAACCACAATGAGATACCATCTCACACCAGTTAGAATGGCAATCATTAAAAAGTCAGGAAACAACAGGTGCTGGAAAAGATGTGGAGAAATAGGAACACTTTTACACTGTTGGTGGGACTGTAAACTAGTTCAACCATTGTTGAAGACAGTGTGGCAATTCCTCAGGGATCTTGAACTAGAAATACCATTTGACCCAGCAATCCCATTACTGGGTATATACCCAAATGATTATAAATCATGCTGCTATAAAAATACATGCACACGTATGTTTATTGTGGCACTATTCACAGTGGCAAAGACTTGGAACCAACCCAAATGTCCATCAATGATAGACTGGATTAAGAAAATGTGGCGCATATACACCATGGAGTACTATGCAGCCATAAGAAAGGATGAGTTCATGTCCTTTGTAGGGACATGGATGAAGCTGGAAACCATCATTCTCAGCAAACTCGCAAGAACAGAAAACCAAACATCGCATGTTCTCACTCATAGGTGGGAATTGAACAATGAGAACACTTGGAGACAGGAAGGGGAACATCACACACCGGGGCCTATCGTGGGGTGGGGGGAGCGGGGAGGGATAGCATTAGGAGATACACCTAATGTAAATGACGAGTTAGTGGGTGCAGCACACCAACGTGGCACATGTATACATGTGTAACAAACCTGCAAGTTGTGCACATGTACCCTAGAACTTAAAGTATAATAAAAAAAAAAAAAAGAAATTTCGTGGAACTAGCATGTCAGAATACCATTTTATGCCCAGCTTAAAGTTTAGTGTGAACCTTGAATTTTATTTCTATTTATATTAAAGTTTCTAAAGAACAAAAGTTTCCACGCACAAATGTGGCTTTCAACAGGTGAAATGATTTGAGTAATAGAAAAAAATTAGAATTTGAAAAATTTAAAGAATTTAAAAAGTTAACATATTTGAAGCATATGAAATAGTAACATCAGGGAAGATTAGTTTGATACTTTTAATTTAGGAACTATTAGAGAAAAGGGAAAGACAACTAATATTTTAGGTGATTCTATTTAGATAAATGGCAAAATCTGCCTTGGAAAAGCTACATAATAAATATACAAGTCATTTGTAAACTATTCGGATCACTTAGGTGCTTTATGGTTAGTATTCATATTTTAAAATTAATGTACATTACAGCAAAATAACTTTTGTTTTGATATTTATATGCATTCTATATAAGGGATAACAACCTTTGGAATTGTAAAAAGTGAAACCTACAAAGTAAAACCTACACCTATTATACTGTGATTTGCATGATGTAGAGCTATAAATATATATTCCTTTTTCTGAACTATTCTTTCAGGGGTTACAGTAGTACTGTCAACTGCTGATTTTTCTTTTTGGACTTAAACACAGCTTTTGTCGTTGTCATGGAAATATTACCATTTTCTTTATTCTAAATTTATTTATAAAAAATATGAATTACTTTTTAAATAGTAATAACTACTCTTACTAGTGATATATATTACTTTTGGTAGATGTATTATATATTACTCTTAGTAGTAACATTATATATGTATATTAATAAACATACGTAAAAAGCATGTAATACTAAGCTCATTAGTAATAGTATATAGTAGTATATTAGTAATGATACATAGCAAGCTTGTTCAACCCATGGCCTGTGGGCCACATGTGTCCCAGGACGGCTTTGTAGCCCAATACAAATTCGAAAACTTTCTTGAAACATTATTAGATTTTTTTTGCAATTTTGTTTAAGCTCATCGGGTGTCGTTAATGTTAGTGTATTTTATGTGTGGCCCAAGACAATTCTTTTTTTAGTGTGGACACCCCTGATATATAGTTGTACTTGATTGTTCCCAAGGGTTTTTACCATGGGGACAGAGGAAGGTCACATAATAGGTAATATAAGCTGATGATGAATTTTACTCATAATTTAATGGCCAGCTGTCTTAGAATTTAAGATTTATTTTGTTTGGTGTTGAACTCTATAGGTATAAAGTAAGCCTCCAATGTGGTAAGTGATGTCAGTACAGTGCATTCTTCAAACAGTAGAGTCAATCCTGATTTCTTGAGTGGTATGTTTGAAATACCAAATTCCTTATTGAAATGGACAGAATGAAGGACTTGGCTCAGAGCAGGCAACAGGCAACATCTTGTACATTCTAATTTTTGCAAAGAAAGAACGAAGTTGGAGGACTCATACTACTTGATTCTGACGTACTAGGCAAACATACAGTAATCAAAATAGTGTGGTATTGGCATAGAATGGGCATATAGATCAGTGAAACAGAATGAGCCCAGAAGTAGATCCACACATAAATGGTCAGTTGATTTTCAGCAGAAATGCCAAGGTAATTCAGTAGGGAAAGGATTTCGACATAAAGTGTTAGAATAACTGAGTATCTATACACAAAATACAGCAGGTCCTTGAATAATGTTTCATTCAACATTGTGTTGTAGTTACAACGTTCATGAGGAAAAAACCTGATTCCTGGCAGGGGCCATTGTGTGGCGTTTGCATCTTCTCCCATGTCTGTGTGGGCTTTCTCTGTGTATTCTGGTTCCCTCCCACATTTCAGAGATGTGCATGTTAAGTGAATTGGTGTGTCTAAATTGTCCCCACCTGAGTGAGTGAGTGGGTGTGGGGGGGTATGTGAAAGTGTGCCCTGTGATGCAGGGGCATCCTGTCCAGGGATGGTTCACACCATGTGCCCTGGGCTGCCGGAACTCTTCAGCCACCCTCTACCCTGAACTGGAATAAGTGGGTAAACAATACTCTAACTTCTTTTTTATTAACTTTTCTTAACTGTATGTATAGCTCACATTTATTTCAATGCTTGATATTAGAAATATTTTGGTCTTTATTTAGTAAATTTTGGTGATGTTGTGACCAGAAATATGACATAGGAACTTAAATCTTGTTTATGTCAATTAGCCTGTGGTTAAATTGGTTTGAGTATATGTCATTTCACATAAAGTTGCAGTTTCCAAGAACCTATCCACAACATTAAGCGAAGACTTACTGTATTGAACCTTGATTGTTACCTGACATCATCCATAGTTATGCATTGTATAATGACATTTTGATGAACAACAGTCCTCATATATAATGGTCCTCATATAATCCAGAAGATTATGATAGAGCTGAAAAATTCCTGTCACCTAATTGAGGTTGTAGTCATCGTAGCATCGTCAAACAGTGCATTACTCACATGTTTGTGGTGATGCTGGTGGAAACAAACTTGTGCTGCCAGTCATATAAAGGTATAGCACATACAATTATATGTAGTACATACTTGATAATAAACAACTATGTTCCTGGTTTATGTATTTACTGTACTTTTTATTGTTATTTTAGAGTGTACTCCTTATTTTTTTAAAGTTAACTGTAAAACAGCCTCAGGCAGTTCTTTCAGGAGGTATTGCAGGAGAAGGCATTGTTATCATAGGAGATGACGGCTCTATGTGTATGTTATTGCTCATGAGGACCCTACAGTGGAACAGAATGTGGCGGTGGAAGACAGTAGTGATATATATGCTCCTGACCCTATGTGAGCCTAGGCTAATGTGTATGTTTGTGTCTTCGTTTTAAAAAAAAAGTTTAAAAAATTAAATAACTTTTAAAAATAAAAAAGCTTATAGACAAATACAAAGGAAAATATCTTTGTACAGCTATACACTGTGTTTGTGTTTTAAGCTCAGTGTTACTACAAAAGAATCAGAAAGTTAAAAAAAAATTTAAAGTTGACATAGTAAAAAAGTTACAGCCAGTCTCACACCTGTATTGCCAGCACTTTCAGGAGGTCGAGGGGGGAGGATTACTCGAGGCCAGAAGTTTGAGGCCAGCCTGGGCAATATAGCAAGACACCATCTCTACCAAAAATTTAAAAATTAGCGGGCATGGTGGCATATGCCTGTAGTCCCAGGTGCTTGGGAGGCTGAGGTGGGAGGACCACTTGAGCCCAGAAGTTCAAGATTACAGTGAGCTGTGATCATACCACTGCACTCTGGTCTGAGTGACAAAGTCAGATCTTGTCTCTAAGCACAAAATAAAAGTTATAGTAAGCTAAAGTTAATTTATTATTGTGGAAGAAAACTATTTTTGTATAAATTTAGTATAGCCTAAGTGTTTATAAAGCCTGCAGTAGTGCACAGATATATCCTACGCCTTCACTACTCACCCCTGACTCACCCAGACCAACTTCCAGTCCGGAAGGCTCCATCGTGGTAAGTGCCCAATACAAGTGTACCACTTTTTATCTTTTATATCATTTTTACTGTACCTTTCCTGTTTAGATACACAAATAACATTGTTTTACAGTTGCCTACAGTATTCTGTATAATAACATACTGTATGAGTTTGTAGCCTGGGAGCAATAGGCTAAGTAACCTATAACCTAAGTGTGTAGTAGGCTGTACCATCTAAGTTTGTGTAAATACACTATGATGTTTGAAAAATGACAAAATCCCCGAATGACACATTTCTGAGATCATATTCTTGTTGTTAAACATTAAGTGACACATGACTGTACAAAAATTAATTCAAAGTGGGTCATTGACCTAAATGTAGGAGCTAAAGCTATAACTTCTAGAATATAACATAAGAGCAAAATTTTATGCCCTTGGATTAAGTAAAAATTTCTTAGGACAAAAGCAAGAAATAAAATAATTGGCAGATGGAACTTAAAGTAAAAGACACTGTTGAGAAGATGAAAAGGCAAATCACAGAAAGGGAGAAAATAATTTCAAAACCTCTGTCTGATAAAAGACTTGTATCCAGAACATGCAAGTCTTAACATACAAGTCTTATATCTTAATAGACAAACCAATTTAAAATGGACAAAAGATTTAAATAGACTTGTTACTGATGAAGCTGTATGAATAACAGTGGTGCTTACACATCATTAGTCGTTAGAAAAATGCAAATTAAAACCATGATGAGATACAACTACATACTGACTAGAATGGTTAAAATAATTATAAAAAAAACAGGATGAGGAAGGATATGTAGCCATTGAAACTCTCATACATTACCATTGAGAAGGCAAAATGGTATGGCCACTTGGGATAACAGTTTTGGGGTTTCTTACTATAAACATACACTTACTACCATGTGACTCAGTGTTACTGGTTAAATTACATCCTCCAAAATGGTATGGTTAAGTCCTAACCTCCAGTACCTCAGAATGTGACTTTTTTTTTTTGGAAATAGGGTCATTGCGGTGGAATGAGGAAACATTTTTGGGGTGGCGGAAATGCTCTATATCATGGTTGTAGTGATGTTACAGGACTATACATTTGTCAAAACTTACCAGTGTTTATTTCAAAATGGTGAATTTTATTATAAATAAATTATACTTCAAAGCTAATTAAAAACATTTGAAAAATACAATAAATGGCTACATTGAAAATGTAATGAATATGCTTTTAGTTCAAAAAGTGGGTGCAGATGAGCATTCTGGCTCCTGGAGCGGCTGAGAGGGCGACATAACTAGAATGCCTGTGGTCGAATGTAAAAACATTGTCTTAAGAGTGTACAGGGACTGGTGTGGTGGCTCATGCCTGTAATCCTAGCACTTTGGGATTTCCAGGTGGGCAGATTGCTTGAACTCAGGAGTTTGAGACCATCCTGAGCAACATGGCGAGACTCCCATCTCTACAAAAAAACAAGTATACAAATGCTAATTTTGGCCATGATAAAATTTCTAATAGTGTCACTTGCAAAGTCAAAAAATTCATCTCAATAATTTTATAATGATAAAGACACTGATGTCTAGGAGTTGAATAAAATTTTCATAAAATGTCATCCCGTGGTATCCTTGGGGGATTGGTTCTGGGACTCCCACAGATACCAAAATCCTCAAAATACTTAAGTTCCTTATATAAAATGGCATACTATTTGCATATAACCTATGTATATCTTCTGGTATACTTTAAATAATCTCTAGATTACTTATAATACCAAATACAATATAAATAATAGTTGTTAAACTGTTTTGGCTTTTTATTTGTGTGATTTCTTATTAGTTTTTTTCTGCATATTTTCTGTTTGTGGTTGGTTGAATCTGTCTATGTAGAACCCATGGGTACAGAGGGCTGACTGTATTTATAATTTACCACATGGGGTGATTTTTAATATCTGTAGCTAATAATTATTTTAAGTGGCCATTTGACTGTTTCCTTGACATTCCTAAAAATTTATATACTTAAATTGGGGAGGAAAATATGTTTGTGTTCTTCTTAGTGGGTAAATGGAAGATTGCTTTATAGTCATATATTCATAGAGCTTTCTGATATACCCAGTTAAGCAATTTTGATACATCCTTCTTCATCCTTCCACGGGACATTGACCTGTCTCTAGTTCTGCACATGTTACACTGTATTGCCTTTAGCCTTTTCATAACAATAAATTCAATTAGATGGCATTTATTTCTTTTATCCCTACTACAGTGCCTGGTTTATGATGTACATAAAATAAATATTAGTGGATACGAAAATTTTTTTATAAAGAATCAATTTTGTGCCACAGTGCATTTTTTCATGGTTAACATTTATTCAAGAAGCATTTATTGAGCAACTCTTATGTGGAAAGCATTATACTGGCTGCTTTGGGATATATAAAAGAACTATAACATCTAAATATTTAATGTTAGAATGAAATGTAATTTCTGTTTAGTATAAGGTATACTACAAATTATAGGATGAAGGTGGGTAATCACTACAGATTTCAGATGGATCGTAGGTAAAAAAAATACTGGAAAAATAGTTTAGTCTGATGACAAAGGAAATCACTTTTTAGTAGCTATGGTATTCAAAATAATCATAGTTTAAAATGTCATTTAACAGTTTCTGGAATTTTTATAAAATCGTTCTCCTTACTGTTATATTGTTAGATCCATAGAGTTGGACTGTGCAGTAAATGAGCTATTTTTTACCTTAGAAGAGCAGAAGACTTGAATTTTCATAAGTAGACTCTTAGAGGTTCCTTCTGATGCTTCAGCACATTTCCTTTTCTCTAAAGAAATGCTTCAGGGCCGAGTGCAGTGGCTGACGCCTGTAATCCCAGCACTTTGGGAGGCCCAGGCGGGCGGATCACGAGGTCAGGAGATCAAAACCATCCTGGCCAACATGATGAAACCCTGTCTCTACCAAAAATAAAAAAGTTAGACGGGTGCGGCAGCACGTGCCTGTAGTCCCAGGTACTTGGGTGGCTGAGGCAGGAGAATTGCTTGAACCCGGGAGGCAGAGGCTGCAGTGAGCCGAGATCATCCCACTGAACGACAGAGTGAGACTCCGTCTCAAAAAAAAAAAAAAAAAAGGGTTTTTTTTTTTTTTCTTCATATAGAGTGTCAAATAGCACTTGAACCAAAGCCCTTTACCTCTCCTCATAGCGGCATTGAACAGTAATAGAAGCTTAGAACATACTACTTTTTATATAGATGATCCGTATAGATCTATTTTAATTGTTAAAATGGATGTCAGGGTTTTCTGTGAGCAGTGTGCAACATAAGGATTTTTTTTTTTTTTTTTTTTTTGAGATGGAGTCTCACTCTGTCACCCAGGCTAGATTGCAGTGGCACAAGCTTGGCTCACTGCAACCTCTGCCTCCCAGGTTCAAGCAGTTCTCCTGCCTCAGCCTCCCCAGTAGCTGGGATTACAGCACGCACCACCATGCCAGGCTAATTTTTGTATTTTTAGTAGAGACAGGGTTTCACCATGTTGGCCAGGCTGGTCTTGAACTCCTGACCTCATGATCTGCCTGCCTCAGCCTCCCAAAGTGCTGGGATTACAGGTGTGATGTTGCACACTGCTCACAAAAACTGTGGTAAGCTCTTGTCAAATAAGAATTATATTTTTGGCCAGTGCTTTCACTAGGTGAGTTGAATGACAACCAAACCACTGTCAGGAGGCAGTGTGGTCTGGAAGAGCAGTGGAGTGTGAGTCAAAACACCTCATCCTTGCCATCACAAAGTGTGGAGAGTCATCTCAGCAGACCTTAGTACTGTTGACTATAAACATTATTGTGATATACCTACCCTAATTTAGACTGGAAAGCAAGTGTAAATGAGGATATAATTGTGGAGCCTTCTGCATTTGTCAAAACTAAGAAATTAATATTGGCAAATTAATATTAACTGAACTCCTGGCTTTATACCAGTTTTTTCACGAATGTCCTTTTTGTTTCAGGATATCACATTGCGTTTGTCACATCTCTTAAATCTACCCTGTCCCCATCAGTCATTCTAAGCTTTCCAGATGTTTGAAAATTAATGTTTGCCTGTCTTAGGAATCAGAGAATATGTGCTGAGCGTTGCTCAGTCTTTCCTTGTTAATTCAAGGGTATTGTGAAGCATCAGTTAATATTCTGTGCCTTCAGGGGCTGTTTACATGTTTAAAGTTTTCTGACTTTAAGTGGCTGTGCTCTTCTGGTTAGCCCTCCATCAGTGTGACCTAATCAAAAAGCCAAACAGCAATCTGTACTAGAGTTCAAAAAGAGGGAGAAGTCCCTTTTGGAATTAGGGAAGGCCTTCTATTTATTAATTGAATTCAGATAAAGAATATTGAAAGAGGCAGTAGTCATCAGGGAGGTAGAAAGAAATGGCATGAGCGAAGTCCTGAGAAGTTTTCTAAGGATGCTGGTGAAAGAGTGCCAAACTGGAAGTCATGGAACAGGCTAGAATTCAGGTTCTGCCACGTATTAGCTCTGGAGCCTTGAGCAAGCACCTGACCTCGGTTTCCTCATTTGTAAAACCAGGAACCCATACTAAATGATATCTAAAGACCTGTCAATTCTAAACATCCATAATTGAGTCCCAGGCTAAGTATTTGTGCTAAGTATTTGGGTTGGAAGTAGTAATAAAGAAAATTACATAATAGTAGGAGCTGTCAACTTCAGTATAACCCCAAAGGCAGGTGCCATCACATACAGATGGAGAAAAATTGAGTAATTTGCACTACATCACACATCTGGTAAATGCAACCAGATTTTAGATCTTGTGTGATTTCCAAGCCTTTTCAATACAATTTACTGCTTCCTCTTTATTGTTACAAGAAAGATTGTTCAGAAGAACTTTCAGGATGTCTGGTGAGCAAGGAAGCTTAAAAGTCAAGTTTTATGCCTGCACAACTGGAAAAATAAATGAAAGTGCCATTTAAAAAATTGTTTTAAATAAAAGTATATAACAGGTTGAGCATCTCTGATCTGAAATCTGAAATGCTCCAAGACGTGAAACTTTCTGAGTTCCAGCATGATGCTACAAGTTAACCTGAACACATTTTTTCATTGTATCCATGGTATGTTCTATTTTTTACTAAATACTTAATGTAACAAGAGTCAGGAATGATGGTGATGCCAGTCAACCAGATTGTCCACATGAGTGGCTGAGATACAGTGCTTTCTGATGGCTTAGTGTGTTCAAATCTGTTTCATGCACAAAATTATTTAAAATATTGTATAAAATTACATTCAGGCTTAGTGTATAAGATGTACATGAAACATAAATGAGTTTTGTGTTTAGACTTTGGTCTCATCCCCAGTATATTTCATTATGTATATGCAAATCTTCCAAAATCCAAAAATATAAAAAAAGTTAACACTTCTGGTCCTAAGCATTTTGGATGAGGGATACTTAACCTGAATTATTGTAGAATATTTGATAAGACAAAAACACAAGAAAGTAAAATATAATAATTAACGATAATAACCATAGACATAATCAATGTTATTTCCCCCATCCTCTTTTAAAATACACATAGACATACTGTATACACATATACAAATTGTTTACGCAATATGATTACTGCTGTGTATGTATAGTTTTGTGATCTACTCTTCTTTCTTAATCTGTCATGAACATTTCTCCATGTCATTAAACAGTCTTCAAAATCCTGAATTTTTTTTCAGTGCCTACATCATGATTGATTGAAAACCATAAGTGATTTAACCATTATTTCGTTGGACATTTAAGCTGTTTTGAGTTTCACTGTTGTTATTTTGCTTTGAGCCTTCTTATACAAAAACTTTTATTCACATCTCTGTTTTTTGTCCTAGGATAGCTTCTTGGATGTGGGATTACTTAATCAAATGACTCTTGATACATGTGGCTAAGAATCTTTAAAAAGCTGTATTTCTCCTCCGATCTAGTAGTATTTGAGCATAACTGTCCCTCCACATTTTTCCCAAGTACTACAATTTCTGGTCTTCGGCAGGGCCAGGTTTTATGTTAAAGATTATTTTGATTTTGTTGAGTTTGAGATGACGGTTGGTCAGAAAAGTATAATGTTCAATAAGTACTTAAAAAGTGAATAGTGCAAAATACACAGTGCTACAACTAAAAATTTAGAAACTGACTATATGTAATTTATATAAAACAGGATGAAATCTCTAAGCGATAAATATGTATAGTTTGTATTATCTATGGCACTATGTATGGCAAGAAGGATGCCAAAGACAACTTCAGGGCAAACCCAGATCATAAGGGATAGAAGTGGAAAAAAAGAATCTTTAGTGGTAATAGAGAATACTAGAGGTGACAGATAGAATGCAGGTTTACTTTAATAGGAGATTGTGTTTTCTATAAGGCTTTATCGTAAGGAAGATTCAGTTTTAATTTACTGTGTAGAAACTACTTTTTGTAATTTCAAGATTTGTGACATAATTCCACTATTATGCCGATATAATTTTTTATGTCACTAGATTAGTGTATTGATCTTCTTAATGCACCTTTTGCTGTTTTGTATGCTTATAGATGGTAACATAATTCCTAAAGTCCCTGTGAATGGTTCTTATATTAACCACTATGTTAAAAGTCTTAATTGCTCACTAGTTTCTGATTTAGCTTACTGTACTCTCCAGTAATTGTGAAGTTCTAAGAATATTTTATGGCATAGTAGTTATATAATGTCAGTGGTGCACTGGTTAATGTTCTAGAATTAATAATACATTTTCTCTATTTTCATATTATGAAGAATTTTCTACATGTTACAATTTAAAGTCAGAGAACTTACTAAATGTTTACATAGGACACTAAAATAAGAGTTTACCTTCCTCTAGTAGTATACCTTGTGTTTATGCTTTTAAGTCTGCTGCTTTATAAGCAGAAAGAGAGGGAGGGAAATGGCAAGAAAGCATACAGCAGGAAGAGCTGAGAATCTTAAACTGTCATAATCTACTTTTTAAAGACAAATGTATAGGCAAAATTACTTGTGCTGTGTATGAGTAAGAAGGTTGTAGAGACGTTTTCTCATTTGATCAATTTTAAAAAGCTGTTATATTATGCTGATTATCATTACAGCTTTTTGAGGTGGTGATAGGGAAGTTTTCCAAGGAGGCTGGCATGCCCCTGGCTGAGCCCAGCAAAGCTGCATTACCTTAATAAATTCACCACAATCTAAAGATGTTAATGAGTTTTGGCAAAAGTTATAATAGCTTCTTACATCTTTCTGCACAATAGGAGTAACAGTTACAGAGCCCAGGCAATTATGTCATATCTGAGGACTGGAATACTTTCTTGTTTCCATTCTGTTTTTTCCCATTCTTTCTGCATATCCACTCTCCCCATCTCCAGTTGTTTTGAATGATGGCTGAGCATTTTATCACCTGATGAGTTTTTAAAGCTCTGTAAGCTCAGACCAAGCCCCAGACTAATACATCAGAATCTCTAGGGGTGGGACCTGGTATTGGGTAAGTTTTTAAACTCCACAGGTGATCACATTTGGCAGCCAGGGTTGGGACCCATGGTTTCAGATGTAGTAACCACATCAGTTAACTTAGTACCGCTTAAGAAGGTTGCTTATTAGAATAACCTGGGAGATTTTCTCCACACTGTTCCCTCCCTTCCACTTCCCTTATTTATTTAGTGAGCCAGTGTTAACTGATGGGAATATACACATACCCTTGGATATGTTGGGACAGAAAAAAAAAGACAACAATCAATTTGTTAAGTACTATTTTTCCTACACTCTTTTTGGAATATAGTCTGCTTATATAAGTGACTTTGTATTTATCCAGCATTATTTTATGTGGATAATTTTTTGTTGTTCAGTATTTGCATAATCATTGTGAGGGCAAGGACCTTGTATGTTCCGTTCATCACTGTATTTTCAGTGCCCACTAGTGCCTGGTACATGGTAGATAATCAGTAAATGTTAGAAGAGTGAATCAGTAACACTGAGTACCCTACATATGTGCCAGCTATATTATGAAGCTTTGTAATTACATTGTCCACCAAGGAAAAAGATCTTCCATAAAGCCACAGATAAGCAGGAAATAGATTTATTGAATTTTGAGTCTTTCACAGGTCAGGGATTCTGTATAGGCATTAAGGTTCTGAACAAAAATGTAGCACAAAACACAAATACTTGCTGGCAGAAGATACATTTCCATACCTGCCCTCGTATATCAAACTGCAAAACATACAGAAAAAACTAATGGACAAACAGGTGCTTTTAGAGTCTGTGCTTAGTTTAAGTCTCATGATAAACTGGGCTAGAGCTTGACACATTTATCAACTGTCAGTTGTATTTTACCTGATCATAGCCTGTCTTAAAGGCAGAAAATGAAAACAAGATGATCTGTCACATGTGGTTAAGTTGTAATTCAGATTTACAATACATTGGCAAAATGGCTTCAATTTTGGATGAGCCCTTAAACTGTACAGTGTGCAAAGAATGGGGGAGGGAAGATACCTAAGAAGGGTAAGTAATCTTAGCCAAGATTTCTAAAAGCTCTTATTAATCTGATTTTTCCAGAATTAGAAAATCTCTGTTGTCAGAGATGTCCAGTTTGGGGTTTGATAAGAAAGCATATCATAGAAATTACTCTGCCTATCTAAAATCCTTTATGGTTTAGATTTTATTCTGTAGTGCCTTTACAACACTCTTAGTGCTTCAGCCATAGCCCCAGTTTTGACTTACTGGGCCCCTGTCCCTCTTATTTTTCAAATTAAAAATTACACAGAAAACTATTCAGAGTGGAAAGAGTATAAGTGAAAACTAGGTTTCCTTTTCACTACAGAGCTCCACATCCTTCTTAGAGGTAACCATTATTAGCATTTCCTTCTGTATTTTTACAGAAAGAGTTAGTTCATTTTGCCAGCATACACATGCAGATAGTTTTTGTAGTTTATTGGTATGATCCCCACATGACTAGATGATGTCTTTAGTTTCTAACACACTTTTCAAACCCAGCTTCTTTCCATATCTCTTAATGTAATTAATCTCTCCTCCGCTTTGTTTCCATTTGCTTTTTTGTCCCTCTGTTAAACACCTGTTACAGGTCTGACATGTATTATTGGGACTTAGGTGTGGTGGTTTCATCTCAGGTATCATCTCGCCTTCTTACTCTGTACTCTACCTAGCCTGGCTCATCCCACCTGCAGGACATTAAGGACCTGTGTATCAAGGTCTCACAAATTTATATCTATAGGATCAGGCCCCTTTATCTTACTTGTCTGTCTCTTTGACATACTTATCTTTTGGATATCTCATAAACTTCTTAGTCCTGGTGTATCCAAAACCAACTTTTTTTCCAACATCCATATCTTAGTTAGTGGCATATACATTATCTCAGTCATACCAGTCTGAAAACTATAAGCTATTCTTGATACCCTCCTTTTCCTCACTTGTCCTATTTCAAAATGTAAGTCTGGTTGATTTTTTTTGTTTGTTTTGTTTTTTTCCTCCTAAATAACTCTCAAGTCCCTCTTCTTTGTCTCTGGTACCATATTAGTCTAGCCTATCATCATCTTTCACCTCGATTACTGCAGTGGTCCACCCACAGCCCCTCTGGGCCTTTTCCAGACCGTTTTCCACAGAGCAGCCTGAGGAGGCCTTGCAAAATGTCCATATTAGTGTAACACTCCCCCTTTGTTGCTTAAAATCTTTTGATAGCTGCCTATTTCTTTTAATATAAAGACAAGTCTCCTTCATGTAGCCTTACAAGGTCCTGCCTAGACGTTTGTTACAGCTTTCCTCATCAGGTCATGTTTCATTGTACTTCCCATGTTCTCTTGCCTTCTGCCACATTGCCCTTCCAGGCCCTGCTACTTGTTCCTGATGGCCTCAGGGCATTTGCATATGCTATGAAGTCCTCTTTCCCAGCCCTTTCCTTTCACCTTCTCGTGATAAACCCCCACTGGGGTATTTGAAATAATCTTTTAAGTATTGCTTCCTCTGACTCTTCCTTTATCTCTCTAACATTTCCCCTGCGTTCAACAAAGAATACCTTGCCTTTGTAGCATTTTCTGTTTTATGTTTTTTTGTGAGTTTATTTGATTAAGATCTATATCCTCAGCTAGGCTGAAATCTCCATTGTATATTTAGTTTCTTATACAGATTCCTAGCCCCAAATTGTAGACACTCAATAACTCCTTAATGAATGAAAGAATTTGTTTTCTTTATTGAATCTAACAAGTACTGTATTTTGTATATTGTTAAAGCTTAAATACTTTTTTTGATTCAAAGTAAATTCATAGGTTCACAAGGCACAGTATGGATTAATAAGCAATACCATTTCCTGGTTGGTTGTAATAGAGATTACATAAGAATTCACACATTTACCAAAAAGAAGTCATTCTTGGGAAGAGGAGTAGGAAGATAAAATCATTGGAACTGCTAGCACATACCTAGGTCTGCCCTTTTAGTTAGTAGAATTATTTTTCTATATTATTTCCCCAGCCACCCCTCTCACCCTAATTGTCTGTATTATAGCTTTCCCTAATTGTGAACTCCTGATTGCTTTCAACCTAAATAAATATGATTCTTTCTAAAACAGGAATAACAACTGTTCACTTATAAACAGTTTTTGAAGTTTGGAAAGCAATATAGAGGTTTGGCTTTCCTTTAGAAAAATATTACAAAAGCTACCTGTGTTCTCTGCCTAGTTCACACGTGCCCATTTAGCATTTGATGTACTTCATATAATTAAATTTGTTCTGCATGGTAAGGATATTCCTAAGTCCCAACCGCCTTGATAAGGTTGTTAAAATGAACAACTCATTGCTAAGATTACCTTCTCTCCCTCTCTTGGGCAGTGAAGATAGAACTCAGCTGAGA
This sequence comes from Pongo pygmaeus, assembly GCF_028885625.2. Lineage (NCBI taxonomy): Eukaryota > Metazoa > Chordata > Mammalia > Primates > Hominidae > Pongo > Pongo pygmaeus. Next base: position 80,767,377 of record NC_072384.2, read on the forward strand.
GAGACAATAGCAGCAACTAAGAGAAGAAAGGGTGATGGGTTTAGATTTCTGGAGATTTCAGCTGAGGGAGTAAAGAAGCTTCAGAGGATAAAGGTATTCTTTATGTCACCATTAGCAGAGAAGTCAAGGATCTTCTGGACAGAGCAGCTTTTTGAGTGTAGGTATTATAGCTAAGTTGGATATTATACACCACAATGAATGTGAATATAAAAAACAAGGAATTTAAGTGTGAAATTGTGACCACAGTATTAGCTAAAGACAATATACTTATAGATGTTGATATTTAATTTCACCACACCCACAGTTTATCCTGGCATCCCAGTGCCTGGTCCATAGTAGTTATTCACAGTGTTGTTTAACTGACTGGACTTGGATGTGTGTTTGTGTGTGTTTTTTAAAGTATTTCACCTTGTGTATGGTTGTACTTTTAGAAATGTTTTCATCTACATTTAGATAAGTGTACAGTACTTTGCAATGAAAAATACCTGTACCAGAATTCTTCTCTTACAAAGTGTTTCTTAATGATTATACACAATAGACTTGACTGCGTTTGGATGATGAATGTCATAATAGGCCTTAAGATAGACAAAGCACAAGCTTTATAGTAATAGTTTTGAAGAAAGACTATATGGTAATTACTAGATCAAGAAAGCATTATTGCGTTATCTGTGCAGATAGAAGCCTTTAGGCAGATGCCATAGTTTTTTTTACTTCATCGGTCTTTTTATATGTACACCTGACTGCCAGAAATTAATTCTTTAATGAAGATGGTTTTGCAGACTGAGTTTATGTGTATGTATATAGCATGCACACCCAGCCATTTTATTTTTATGTTCAATCTAATTCCTTTAAACAAAAGACTATGAAATACTACTACTTTTCTGTAGACCATGTGATAAGGTTGTTAGGGCTGGACAGAAAGAAAAAATATATTTATTTGCCATACCCTGAATATAAGAAACGAAGACTAGATTTCAAAAATCTTACTTTCAAGCATCACAGTAATTTACAAAAGGGCCAATAAGTTACACAAGCATTTGTAGTAATTTATGTAAAAGATGTGAAGCTGGTAAGGGATGGTTCAAAAACTTACAAATCAGAATCTGCTTAATACAAATTTTAGGAAAAGAATCCACTTCTTTACAAGGCAATACTCTGATCACTATTTCCGGAACAGTTATTGAAGGTGTTTCAGGCAAGAGTTACATACTAGTATAGATTTTAATGCAAATGACCATATTTGTTTTGAAGGTGATACCTTGCGGGTTTTCTTCAACTCTTTCAAAACTTGAATTTTATATCATTTTGTTTTTCCTCCCATCCCCACATCCTAAGTGCTAAAAGACTCTAAAACTCATCTTGTCACCTGCTGTTTTGTTCAACGGGATTCTCTTCAGAAATATAATCCTAAAGTTTGGGAGGGACTCTTAGAGTAGACACTTAAAACAGAGATGGAACAAAGAATTAATAATCCAAATTATATGAAGCATTTAAAAGTCTGTAGACTAGAAGCCATTACAGAATCACCTTTAGTACGTGATTAGATACCTTTATTTCTGAATCTGTTTACATTTTATTTTTGGCAGGAGCTGGGTAATTAAAAATATTTGTATGGATTTATTGCTTTCAAATTTGTGATGAAGACATTTTAGAAGAGAGTCTTAGCTCTGCATATATAACCGTAGGCAAGTCACTTAACCTTTCTGGCTCGATTTCTCATCTGTGAAATTGTGATAAAAATACTTGAACAGGATTACTACTATTGAGTTAGATGTGATATAAAGCACCTGGCATAGAGTGGGCACTCCATAAAATGTTCTTTCTTTCTTTAGTTATGTTAGTAGTAAAATAGAGCTCTGGTGTGCTTTGAAACTTCCTTCTTTTTTGTTTCAACGTACAGTAGTAGGTAAGACTTGAGTAATAATCCAGTAATCCTTTCATATATTCCAGCTTGAACATTTTTTTAAAGGAAATAAAACTATATATAGTTGAAGTTTCTTCATACTTTCTTCCCAGTCTCATTCCTTTTCCTTCCTGCCCAGAGGCAATAACTATCCTGTATTTTTGGTCCATGATTTCTATATAAGTTTTCATACTTTCACTGTGTATGTATGCATTCATAAACAATATGTGGGATCTTTTTTGTGTTTTTAAAACTTGAATAAATGGTATTAAATTACATGTTTAATCCTTCAGCTTAACGTTTTTACTCAGCATTATTTTTGAGATCTATCTCTTGCTGAAAAATATAGGTCATTCATTTTAATTGCTGTATAATTATCTATTTCCTTATTGGTAGACATAGTGGTTTTATGCAGTTTTTTCAGTATTTTAAACAATGCTAGGTTAGATATCTTCTCATTTTTAATATTCTTAGAACTCAGGTGTACATACTGAGTTGCAGCTTAATCCCTGAAATGTGCATTACTGACCTACAAACGTTTGTAATGAACTTATTTATAATCTTAATTACCTAACTCATTCCAGTCTTTTCTAAAGATTGGTCTAATTTAAGGGCTCCTCTTTCTAATCTCTCCTACCCCCATTACTCATACTGAGATGCTAACTTGATAACCTCATTGTGGGAAAAGTCGTATCAACATTAGGAACAGTTATTGCTTATTTTGGTGATATTAATAGTGATTGATTTTAACTTTCAATATTATGCATTTTAAGTATACCAGTTCTAAAGTATACTTTGCAATAGAATATGTGTGCAAATTCTTAGGACTATTAAAATACTTAGTCCAACCTAATGGAGTAACCTTTTGTATGTAATTTCTTTTTAAATATGTGTTTATAGTGAATACATGAGCTAGTTTTATAATTACTATTCTCTGTGTTTTCTAGACTGCTTCTTTTTTATGCAGTGTGGCATTGTATCTAAAATTTTGTATCTCTGTTTTTAAGTCAAAAATACATTTTCCAAATAAAATTATTTTGTATAGAGTCTGAAGACACTGGATACATTTCTGAGTCACTGAGGTATTTCCATATAGTTTGGCACATTGCAAAAATTGTGTGATTTAAGTTAATTATGACTGAATCATTGTGCTGAAATGTCTCCTTTTATTAGCCATATTATTAATCTGAGTGAATCTTATCTAGTTGTTAAGGTTGGGAAAAGAAAGGTGGCTGACACAGCCACATCCTATAAGAAAATGTAATACTTAAATTACAATCATTAAGGTGTAACTAATTCTCCCATTTAGTTAGGATGTTGGTGATGTCAAGAATTAATTAAAATACTTTGCAGGGGTGTCCAGGGGAAAGAATACAGTCATAGGTTCTTGAAGTTTCTGTTTCCGGTTAGGCCAGTAAAGCCCCTTCCTCATCCTCTTTTTCTCTTATCACTAGAGACAGAAACTAAAACCCATGGCTTTAGGCTGCTAAAAGCATAAAACAGCACAACAACAACAGCAAAATAAGGCAGGTTGGACAAGTTTGCTAGAGTCTGTGTGGCATTTAATGTTAACCCAGCTGTTTAAGGTATATGCTCATTGCTTTTCAGAAATTTTGAATTTTAAAAATATCTGAAAATGGTTGAGTGCTGAAAGTTAACAGTGCAGGCAGTTATCATTGAGAACACCTGACTTTCACACATTTTAACACCACTAACATTGGCTAGTCCTTTTTATTGTCTAGTAATAGCCTCAGAAATACTCCTTTCGTGTTTACCTCCCAGTTTGTAGTTTCTAATCATATCAAGACCTAGTTTTTAATCACTTTTGCTAAAAGGTCTGCCCACTCTTAAGGCCAGGGTAGACTCCTTGTTTTATTTTCTTTGTTCTGCTTCTTCTGCCTCTGCTGTTGCAGGAGAATCTTCATTTTCCTATCTGCTGTGAAATGCTTGCTGGTCACTTTTCTACCTTGGTTTTCTTTCATCCTTACCTCCCTTCTATCTGGCTGATTGGTGGGCTTTCCATGTGCCTCTCTGTGCACAGGACACCTCGCCATCACTTTTACAATGCTGTTGCCTCTTAGTCATTTCTTAGTCATTTCAGCACCCTTTAAGTTTCCAGGAATAATCTTTTTCTTTTCCTCTCATTCTTTGTGACCAGAATTTCCTTATTTTTACATCTCTTTTCTCCTTGGTTTATAAAGATATGTTTGAAAGAGTAGAAAAAGATCAGAGGCCAGAGTGAATACATGCCAACTACATGAACTTTGAGAGCCAGAGTGGTCAATTCGAAGGCACTCTGGTTTATGTAGTTTTAAAATGTCTAACCATATATCATACTTTTCAGTATTTTTTACTGCAGTTACACAGTACCTTATTTAATGTTATAGAAGAAATAGTTTAAATAAATTTTGTGGACCAGGATTTAAACCACCTTAGTTCTATGGTCAAAATGTGTTTCAAGTTCCAAAATACCTGATTTCAAAACAAATTTTTGGAACATACTCGTTTATAAAAGTTAGTAACTCTTTTTATAAACCATTACGTAGAGAAACATTGACTTCTTATTTTAATATATAAATATTTGCTTGTTCTAAAATTTATTTGTATTTTTTAAATTAATAGCTTTTTCTGGGCAGTTTTAGGTTCATAGCAAAATTGAGTGAAAACCCCTTGTCTCTCTGCCCCTGCACAACCACCCCTGCTGTTATTGTCCCACACTACAGTGGTATAGTTGTTACATTCCTATCGATAAACCTACATTGACACATCATTATCATGCAAAGTCCCTAGTTTTCATAAGGGTTCACTCTTGATGTTGTACATTTTATGGATTGTTACACATATATAATGACATATCCGTCATTCATACCATACAGAAAAGTTTCACTCCCTTAAATATCCTCCGTGCTGTGCCTCTTCATCCCTTCCACCCCACTAACCCCTGGCAACCACTGATATTTTTACTGTTTCCGTAGTTTTGCCTCCAGAATGTCATATAGATGGAGTCATACAGTATGTAGCCTTTTCATATTGGGTTCTCCCGCTTAGTAATATGCATTTAAGTTTCATCCATGTCTTTTCATGGCTTGATAGCTCATTTCTTTTTAGCACTGAATAATATTTCGTTGTCTGGAGGTACCGCAGTTTATATATCCATTCACCTACTGAAGTACATCTTGATCACCTTCAAGATTTGGCAGTTATGAATCAAGCTGCTATTCACATCTGCATGCAGGATTTTGTGTGGACATAAGTTTTCAGTTCATTTGAGTAAATACCCAGGAGTGTGATTACTGGATCTTATGGTAAGATATGTTTATGTTTGTAAGAAGATTGCCAAACTGTCTTCCAAAGTGGATATCCAGATGCATAAAAATGAATGTAGATATTTTGCATTTCCTGTACCGCTTTGTATTCTCCACTAGCAATGGATGAGAGTTCCTGTCACTCCACATTTTCGTCAGCATTTGTTGTTAGTGTTTTGGATTTGGGCCATTCTAATAGGTGTGTAGTGGCATGTTTTTCTTGTTTTAACTTGAAATTCCCTAGTGACATGAGTTTGAACAGTTTTTCGTATGCTTACTTGCCATCTGTTTATCTTTGGTGTGATGTATCTGTTCAGGTATTTCGCCCATTTTATAATCAGGTTGTTCGTTTTCTTTAGTTTTAATGGTTCATTGTGTATTTTTGATAACAGTTCTTTATCAGGTACATCTTTTGCAAGTATTTTCTCCAAGACTATTGTCTGCCTTGTTCTCTTGACATTGTCTTGCAGAGCAAAAAAAATCTAGGCTGCAGTTACAGATTTGGAAGTTAAGAGCATATTGGTGCTATCGGGAGCCATAAAACTGCATAAGATAACCAAAACAGTATATGTAGGTAGAAAAGAGAAGAGTGTAAGGTCTTAGCTCTGGAGGACTGGTGATATTTAAAGCTTAGGGTGATAAGGAATAGGAATAGAGAGTGAGAACGAGGGGCCAGGAAATGTAGGAAAGCTAACAAAGTATGTTATTCTAGGAATGAAAGACAAAGTGTATCAAGGAGGATGTGATTGGCTGTGTCAAATGTTGCTGGACCAGTCAAATAATATGAAGATTGAGAAATGATCATTGGGTGTAGTGATGAGGTCATTGGTGACCTTGGATAAGAGCTGTTTCAGTGGAGTAATGGGAGGAAATGCGTGTTTGGAATGAGTTCAAGTAACAACAGAGGAGAGAAACTGAAGATAGCAGGTGTAGATAAGATTTCCAAGGAGTTTTGCTGTAAAGGAAAGATGATTGAGATAGAAGCTGGAAGGGATAGAGAAATAGAGATTTTAAAAAATAATAATGAAGTTGGGAGAAATGGCATTGTTGGATTCTTATTGGCATCACTCACCAGAGAAGGAAAAATGGATGATTCAAGACAGTGGAAGAGGCAGAGAGAGAGTGTCAGTCGGTTGCTAGCCTCTAATAGGGTTTGTTTAAATTACAGTGGACTCAGCCCTGCAGCTGCTCATGTCCCTTCCTGACCCCTTCCCATCTTGCCCTATGTTTTGACTAACAAATGGTACATTTATGAGAATGAAAAGAGGCCCCTAGTCCAGACAGGTAGCCAACAATACCTGGATTTTAGGACTGGATTTTAGCCCTCACTTGTCCTAAGCTAGGTGTCTTTGGGTACAGCAAAGTAATCATACTACCATAGCTTCTCTGCTTAGTCTACTCCAAGACAATAGGAAAAGTTATTTACTATCCTGTAATAGTTAAATGTCCACTTTGTCCTATAGTTAAATGTCCACTTTGTCCGATGGCAAATAGCATGATAAGTGGGAAGAGAGCACATTTAAGAACTAAGAATTTGGTGTGGGAATCCAAGCTCTTCTGTCAACTGGCAGTAAAATATATTTGAGGAGAGTTTAAGGCATATGAGTCGTCTTATCAACAAGTGATTATGAGTATAGATTTTATTTGAACTATCTCTCTTGTTTGTATTTTATAAAGTAATGGTGTGTTAAGCGCAATGCACCAAAATGTAACTAAGACTTAGTAGCACCTAGGACTCAGATCTTGGTTTTTCTTACAACATTCGCACTGAAAGGAACCCTGGCTTTTTGGAAAAATGGCTGATTCCAAGGATGGGATTCCTTATGCCAAAGGAAGGAAATGCTTTTAAAAAAAAAAAAGATGCTAACATGTTGCAAGGATGTAGGAGTCATTTTGAAAGGGTTCCCCATCGGCCAAATCTGTGATAATTTGGGTATCAAAATAATTAAAGTCAGTAATGACTTATAAAGCATTGGGAAAAAATGAGACCATACCAATAATACTTCTGTACATACGTACAGGCAGGAGAAGAGGCTCAAGGGGTAACTGTTAAGTGTAGAGAAAGTTCTAGAATTGGAAAATCATGATTTTATTGCTATAACAGAATACCTGAGACTGAGTAGGTTATAAGGAAAAGAGGTTTATTTGGTTCACCTGATGGGCATCTGCATCTGTTGAGGGCCTCAGGCTGCTTCAACTCACAGTGGAAAGGCAGGCATCAAGTGCAAAGAGATCACAAAGCAAGAGGAAGCAAGAGAGAGAAACCAAGGAAAGCCACTCTTTTTAACAATGAGTTCTCTTGAGAACTAATTCATTTTTGCTAGAGTGAGGATTCACCCCTGAGGGAGGGCATTAATTTATTCATGAGGGATCTACCCCTCTGACCCAGACACTTCCCAACATTGCCACATTTGGGGGTCAGATTTCAACATGAGTTTTAGCAGGGACAAATCAAACCATAGCAATCACAAATGGATGCTAAATCTTGGCAAGAAATTTTGATGAGAAGCAGGATATTTGCCTGGTCTTGAAGTGTCTGTCCAAAGATTGCTTACTGGTTGCAGGAAAAAGTAACTAAGCAGTAGGAAAATTGGATAGCAGTTTGTCTGGATGATGAAACTTAACAACACCAATGAGGTACAGGTAGATGCTGTGTGCCTCCAAATGTGATACCATGAGAAGGACACATCACTTACATACTATTTCAGCCAGAAATGCGTTACATGAATCAAATCATGAGGAAACATGGCAAACTCAAAATGATGAGCATTTTTTAAAAAAGAAGACTAGATTCTGCAAAAAACGTTAATGTTATAAAAGTTAAAGAAAGGCAGAAAGGACCCATATTAAAGGAGAATAAAGACACAGGAAATAACGTGGTTCCAAGACTGGGTCCTGCATCGGAGAAAAACTAATTTTTAAAAGGGTATTACAGAATCAGTTGACAACATTATAATACAAATTGTAGTTTAAAGAATTGTATTAATGTATTTACTGAAATTGTAATTGTATCGTGATTTATAGAAGATTATTTTTAGGAAATGCACACTGAAGTGTTTATGGGGAAAAGACCGTGTGCAACTTTCAAATGACTCAGAAAAAAGCATGTCTGCATGCATGCTTGCAGGTTTAGAGGGGTGTGTGTTTCGGGGAGAGAGAGGAGCAAATGGGGCAGAGCAGAATGCTAATGGAGACTGAGTAAAGTTATACCAATTTTTCTTTGTACTTTTCTTGCATTTCCTCTGTAAGTTTGTAATATTTCCAAATAAGTTCATACACACACACACATGCAAACACATTGGGGCTTATTTCTTTTATACTTATTTTACTTCTTATTGCTCTAGATTGCTAATTTACCTTTAACACTTCCCTGGTTTTAGGATACTAACATTCATTGCTAATATATGTACATACTGATTTTTAATTTCTTTTAAATAGTGCTGGGCCTAAAGGAGATAACATTTATGAATGGAGATCAACTATACTTGGTCCACCGGGTTCTGTATATGAAGGTGGTGTGTTTTTTCTGGATATCACATTTTCATCAGATTATCCATTTAAGCCACCAAAGGTAAGAAGCTTGAAGTGCATTCTTTAGTATTTAATCCTTCTCTAAAATCAGTTATTCTAGAACTTAAATGTGTGTTGATGCAGTTATTTTGATTTCATTGCTTTTCATGGATTGATATGGAAAATTTCACATAATCAAGAATTTTAAAACAGTAATTGACTCCTTTCACAAATAATTTGTAATAAACAAAGAGTTTAATTCTTAATTGTAAATAAAACTATACCTTGCACATCAATAAAGCAGATAAATTTTATGCTTATGAAGGAAAAGATCCTATGAACCTTTATTAATACCTTAATTAATAATTAATACCTTAACTATTAAGGTTTTAATGAAGGTATTAGGATAAAAAGTAAAACTGTTTGACAGCTTCCAGAAATAAGGGTTTAATAATGTGAATTTTGTGCTGAATACCTTTATAGATAAGCAAAAACTTCATAGCCAAGAAGAGGGAAACTAATAATATTTAGTAAAACCATTTTGTACCTTCTGTGGGTATGATGTGGTAATGGAAACAGAATGCCTGAGTTTTGTTGGCTCTGAGTTCATTTGAAGTATGAATTAGATGGATAACAGAGAACGGGGTGAGTTGTGCCTTGTAATGACCGTCAACTTTGCAAAGCTTAAATATAACAATTACTTGAATGGCTCCCTCCGCTAACTTCTGTTTCTACAATGGTCAAGTCAGCAGGTAAAAACCACTGGAATTAAGCATGAGCATTATTATGCTCTTGTTACAGAGATGTCTGACATACCAGGGGAAAGCGTATTTTCAAGTCCATAGCCCTTAACTATGGTGAAATATTTTTCTTTTCCAACGTGATGACTTTTGTTCTCTGTACTTTTAAAAATTTATGTTGCAGTCTACACCATTTAAAATTTATGTAGCCTGTATGTGTATATGTGCACATAAACGGATTTATTTTGTGAATAAGAGAGGGTTATTTCTCAGGAATGTATTGTCTAACAAGGTAACAAGGTGCCATCTAGTGGTATTTACCCCAAACCTCAGACACCATTTACTCTCAATTACAGCTGTTAGTGTTTAAAGTGCTTTACTGTGTGGTCCCATCAGAATGTAAGATCTTGAAATTATTTTTGCATATGGGGAAGATTAATTGAAGAAAAAGACTCTTAAGTTTTCCTGGACACCTTTTAATAAAAAACAGAAATTGACTAATATAAGAATTTCACAGTATATAGTGCTGTATATGATTTGCCAATAATTTTGATTAATATAATGATTATAAATTTAGCATGTTAATTTTTTGCTGAAATTGCAATATATTATCTAATTCTTTAGCGTTCACTCTGTTGCTAAGATATACAGTATTAACCATTAAGATCTATAGTTGGACAAATGAAAAATAAGATTTCTGGTATGATCTTGGTATTTAGAACAATTATTTCTCTGCAACGCTAAATCTTTTTGAAGTTTGGAAAAGTTGAGCTTCTTGAAGGATAATAAATATTTAATAGAAATCTGTTCATGAATGCTATTCTGTTCACTAGTTATAGCTGAAAATACATTTGTAAATCACATATGTATTGAGTAGTAATGTCAGTGATCTGAACATAAATTATTTCTATATTCTAGAGCAGCATTAATGGAAATATAGTAAAATCTACATGTATAATTTTAAATTTTCTAATAGCCACATAAAACATAAAAAGAAACAAAATTTTAATACTATATTAGTTAACCCAACATATTCAAAATATTGTCATTTCAACATGTAATCAGTGTAAGAATATTGTTAATGAAATCTTACACATTTTCTTTTTGGTACTAACTCTTTGAAATCTGGTATTTATTTTACACTTTTAGTTCGTCTCAATTCACCTTGCCACAATTTAAGAGCTGTATATGCACATGTAACTAGTATATGCTGTATTGGTCAGAGCAGTTGTAGAGGGGCATGCTCTCCTCCTTCCCCACTAAACTAGTGTGTTGGTCCCCTACCCCCTCCCTGTCATGCATTCTTTTCAGAAAGACACTTTTGAGAGCATTTAATATTTTCCTCCCAGATTCCACTTTTGCACTCACAGTACACTGCTAGTTTTCAAATGATCAGAAATTGTTTTTTTTCTCAGCAACTCCAATTATGAATTAGCTATCCAATTAGCTTTTTGTGATTGTTTTGAGACTTGGCAGTGTTTGTTCTTATGATTTATCTTCTTTTCTCACACATTTCAGGGATATATTAGTTTCCTTTATCCAGTAGCTAAAAACCTTGTTTATTTTATTTTAATATTTTAGCCTAACGAGACAGTGAACCAGCTGTAGAAATAAAAGGCTAAGAAACAGAAAGGCAGGTAGTGTAAATGATTTTACCAACCTTCTTCTAAATCCTCCAGTATTTTCTAACGTTTGGTAAGAAATTAGTTGAATTGATACTGATCTTTTCTACTAAGAAACTGATGTAACTTTTATGTTTTAAAAAAAATCTTCATCAGTTCCTCTTACCTTCGGCACCAAAACATTTCTCTTCTTCCTCACTTTCTGTCTTTCTGTATGTATGTGTACACACACAGTTGTATATGGTGTGGATGTGTATGCAAACACATGTACCCACACACATAGATAGAATTACTGTATCAGTTATTTAAGTATAAATGATCAGTTCCTCACTTTAGTTCTTTCTATACAGGATAAAAACAAAAAATTTTTTTCAACTGAGTCAAAACCATTTAATTTTGTTATTAAAGCTAATCTAAGTTTAGCTCCAGTCAAATAATTTAGTATCATCTATGATATATTACCCTTCTTTTTTTTTAGTGTTTTAGTTGGTAATATAGCATTCATTTTCCTTCTGTTTTTAATGTGACTGTGCTTAGGTTACTTTCCGCACCAGAATCTATCACTGCAACATCAACAGTCAGGGAGTCATCTGTCTGGACATCCTTAAAGACAACTGGAGTCCCGCTTTGACTATTTCAAAGGTTTTGCTGTCTATTTGTTCCCTTTTGACAGACTGCAACCCTGGTAAGCAAATCTTTATTAACACGTACAATAAGGCTACAAAAACCAGTGCTTTTTTTTTTTTTTTTTAGTTAGCTTTAAATGTAGATTGAGAGGTAAATGTTATTCATAGAAAGATCCCCATAAAACAGTTTGTGAGGAAATTACCAATGCCATTTGAAGTAGACTAGGCCAAAAGTTTCTCAATACCTTCATTTAATTTGTTAATGGCATGCCACTCTATAATTATTTTGTCACCATCATTAATGGAATCTCTACTTTTAAAACTATTTAGGTGCACAGATCACTTCTAACGAGAGTAAAGCAATGTCTCTGAAACCAGTGCCTCGTTTTCCTGCTCCTTCCATGCTGCCGTATGCTTTTAGGCAACTACTTTAATGATAGAGGGCTTCTTGTTCTCCCTTCCTTTTGGAATTAATTAGTTAGATTAAGTGTAGTAGTAATGGATATTAAAATGATAGCCAATGAGAATTGAACTAGATTATGATTATATAACCTCAGAGATAAAATCATTTGTGTATAATTCATAACTTTAAAAAATGCCTGCCACATGTGAACTTCAGAAACTTGGGTAGCTGACTTGATAAAGTGATGTTTAGACCCGAAATTTCACACATTTTGTTTTGCTATGTGACCTTTTTTTTTTTAAGTTGACTTACTTTTTCTAAATATTTGATAAGTCACTAAAGACTGTTACTGTTGTTACCTTGTGCTTGGCAGAGATACATATGCAATAGATAGTGACAGATGGATATTCATTGTGGTATCATTTATTAGAGTATTGGAAACAACTTCAATGCCCATTAATAGATGTAACTTTTTAAAAGAATGTGACAACTCTATATGAACTAATAGGGAAATATCTTCAAGATATATTAAGTATAAAAGGCACTGGAAAAAAATACATATACACAACATAATATTCTAAATGCTTATCAGTGCATGTAAGAACTCTGGGAAGTAATGTTGTAAATGGGTAACAATTATTTGCCAGGGAAAGAAACTTCTGAGCAGTTGGAGTCAGGAAGGAAGATAGGTTTTTTTTACTGGCTGTGGTTTGGTACAATTCAAATATTGTACCATATGTACATATTTTTTTCTTTTTAAACATCAAAATAAAAATTTATATCAGGTTCACTCTAGTTCAGAATTCTACTTAAAACAAAATGGCAAGTAAGTTTTCAAGTGTAAATATTGATAGTGATTAGCGTCATATCAGGCACAGAATGAAGGAAGCATTTTATTTGAAATAGCATGGTATTGTAAGACTGGAGTTTTATTTTAAAATTACCATTTTTGAACTATTCATAAGCAGAAATATAACCACCTAGTATACTTCCATTGTTGAATGAAAGGCCAAAATTACAAAATAGTTTTTGTATATTAAAGACATATCTTTTATAAAAGTAAAATCTAACTTTTTATATATAGCTCAAAATTCATTTTTTTTTTCTGAAGGGGGCTTTCCTAACTCGAATATTAAAATATACATATGATCATGTTACTTTAAACTTTTTCTTTTGAAAATCTAGCTATTATATATGAAGATACTGCTGAAAAATAAGCATTTCATTTTAATAGAATATTAGAACTATACCTTGAAGAAGATACCACAAAATAGCTTTTAATGTTCTTTCTGCTTTTCCAGCGGATCCTCTGGTTGGAAGCATAGCCACTCAGTATTTGACCAACAGAGCAGAACACGACAGGATAGCCAGACAGTGGACCAAGAGATACGCAACATAATTCACATAATTTGTATGCAGTGTGAAGGAGCAGAAGGCATCTTCTCACTGTGCTGCAAATCTTTATAGCCTTTACAATACGGACTTCTGTGTATATGTTATACTGATTCTACTCTGCTTTTATCCTTTGGAGCCTGGGAGACTCCCCAAAAAGGTAAATGCTATCAAGAGTAGAACTTTGTAGCTGTAGATTAGTTATGTTTAAAACGCCTACTTGCAAGTCTTGCTTCTTTGGGATATCAAAATGTATTTTGTGATGTACTAAGGATACTGGTCCTGAAGTCTACCAAATATTATAGTGCATTTTAGCCTAATTCATTATCTGTATGAAGTTATAAAAGTAGCTGTAGATGACTAGGAATTATGTCATTTGTATTAAACCCAGATCTATTTCTGAGTATGTGGTTCATGCTGTTGTGAAAAATGTTTTACCTTTTACCTTTGTCAGTTTGTAATGAGAGGATTTCCTTTTACCCTTTGTAGCTCAGAGAGCACCTGATGTATCATCTCAAACACAATAAACATGCTCCTGAAGGCATAGTTTCCTGTCGTAATGTTTTAAGTCAGTCTTGTTAGAAGGTGTGTCTGAGATGATTGTTGATGAAATAAAAATGTGGCTATGAAGATTACTAAAGACTAGCACAAATAAACCCATTCTTAAATTGAAAACATTTAAAATCCTATTAAATGCATAGAGTTTTTTTCCTTTGTTATTGAAAGAATGACCTTAAATAATCAAAAGTGGATTTTAACCCATTGGTCTCAAACACATAAAGTTGTACTTCGGTAATATGATGTTTAAGCCAAAAAGAATATGAAATCCTGGCCCACTCACTCAGGAGTCTGGTAATGTGTTATGGAACTTGTTGCTTCCAAATTGATGATTTTTGTTCAGCACTGGGCAATATTGTCAGATGGTAACTGTGATGTGGTAGCTAGTCTGTGATGCACTTTTTACTTCTAATCCTGGTCTTGAATGTTCGTGTTGTGTATTACCATTCTTACTATGGCAAGTGGCCAGCAAATACAGCCAGAGGCAGAGTTGAACACAGAAATCTTTGTCTGCCTTGAAGGTAGACTAGAACTGTGTTAGTGTACAGATGTGATATTATTTCTCAACTGGTAAAATACCAAATTGTAAGGTTTTTAGAAGGTTAAATTTCTTCTTTCTAGTTGTAATTGTGAAGTGTTAGATTTCTTGAAAGTTAGAATTACTTTGCAATATTTAGATTTGCTAAACAGAGTATAATTCTGTGTGGTGGTGTTGTTTTGTTTTGTTTTGTTTCCCTGTGACTAAGGTAATCATCTCTGGTCATGTAACCAAGGTTGTAGTATATGGGGCAGGTGTCTTCTCCAGTCCTTAATATGGAAATGAAGTATCATCTTAAAAATGTATAGAGTGAAAATATTAACATAAAAAATGCTTCCGGATAAAGTAAAATGTGTAGTTGTGTGTGTCACTAGAATAGCAGACTGCTATTTGTCAGTAGAAGTCTTGTATCAGAGTAAAATTAAAATTACACTTACATATCTGTTTTTCACTTAAACTCCCCACCCCCAACATTATTACAGAGGAGCACTATACAAAGGGACTATTTTGAAGAATTCAGACTTTACCTCTGTGAAAAACTAACTAATAATTTATAATGGAGTCCAAGTCAATGTGATGCAAGTGGAGACCGTTTATTAAGTTGTAAGGTTTTTTATCAACTAGAGGTGAGCTGTAGAAAGTAGTTTTTCCTCCACTGCCAAAATTGTACATTCTACACCCTAGAGTAATAAGCTTCTCTCTTGGTGTTAGAAAAACTTAAATCATACTGAATGTTAGGATGTTTGGGGATGCTATGATTAGACTTCCATTAGTTACCATGAGCCTAATTACCACCGCCAACCTATTTTGCTTACTTGTTGGCTGTGTCCATACTGGTATGGGATAAAGTGGAAGGAATTGGTTACTTAAAATATTTGCAGCTCTTCTACAAACTACCATTGTGGCCTTAAATAAGACACTTTAACTCTTTGAGTTTTAGTTTGTTTATATATGAGACAGAAGAGTTGATTGGATAATTTCCCTCTTCTCTGTTGGCCGTCAAGCTCAGTAATTTTAATCTTGTAAATTTTGTTGCGCTTGTCCTGCTTTTTCTCTTAGGGAACAGGCTACTCTTTGAAGTGGACTAGTAGTATCTTGGTGTTCTAATGAACAGATCAACCTATGACATGAGAGCCACTGCATGCCAGGGCACTGTTCAGTCACTGATGTGCCTTATCTCATTTGAGACACCTAAAGAGGTTTAGGAGAGCAGACACTGATGAATCTTAGTTGACAGTTGACAGTGTGCATAGACAAGTTTAAATAACTTATTCTATATTACACAGCCAATACGATACTTCCTCTCCCCCTGCACCTTCATGCTTTCCCGCAGAGTTTTTAACGTCACAACTTTATATTGAACACGCACACACAGACACACACACACACACACACACACATATATATATATATACACATACACAAGTTATAACTGTTCCCTATAAAAGTAGATATTCATAGATTATAGCTTCTGGAAATTATAAAGTACAATATTGCATTTTAGCAAATCTTTATTTTAATATTTTATTTTAGTCTCAAATGGAACCTTACAAAATATAACTGCTGTTTGCAATGAATATGAGGTAGGTAGGTTTGTATTCTCCCTTAGATATTTGTCATAGAAATACTTTCAACATCACAGATTTCACTTTATCAATTTGGAAAATGAGATAAACAATGTTATTTCAAATTTATTTAACCATATATTGCATAATCACATTAGAAAATTTATATTGATAAATAAAGCAAGCTTTTAATAAGGTGGTGTTTTCTGATGCGTACTTAAAGAACTTGGAGTCTGCCCCACTAACTTGTCTAAGTGTTCTTACAACAATATAAGAATGTGACTGTATGGTAAGATTTAAGTCAATTTCAGTCCTGTGACTTTAGGTAGTAACCTACATTATAGTGATATACGTGCACCACATTAACACAATTTTGTTAACATTTACATTGTAAATTCTTTGGACAGAATTATGGCATGATGTGAAACGTCAATTATTTTTCTCAAATGTTTATAAATTGTCTTAAGAGAGTGAGATAATGGTTCTACATAAGCATTATCTACTTATATTCCAGTTAGTGGTCTTTATTTTAGGTAAATACAATATACAAATAAATTCATTTGTTTCATATTTAAATAAATTACTAAGTTTTCTCAAGTAATAGCCAAGTAAAAATTACAATTACATTCTAGTAGATATTCATTATTTGAAATGAAACAAAATTTTTCAAACTAGTGTGTCAACTTTTTCTTGTAAAGTTCTTCAGTGATTTAAATGTGTATCTGCAATGTGTAATGGGATGTTTCTACAGAGTAAACTGATAGACCTTTCAAAATGGCTATCAAATGAATGACTGGGAGTGGCATTTATAACTGCATTGCTGATAGTAATAGGTAATGTTAAAGCCTTTGTCTTTGTCAAACAGAATCAATCTTGTTAAATTAGAAATGAGGAGTGATCCTGTAAGGTGTATGCCTATCATATCTAAGGCATACACACACAAGCCTCACTTCCTTCTTTTCTCCCTGACTCTCTTACGAGAGCTCCTAAACTCATAAGCATTTCTCTTAAGGGAATATCCTTGGAACTCCAGCAGTATCTCTCTTACTTCAATTTACCACCTGCTGGGCTCTCAGCTTCTGTGGTTCTGGTAATTCATGTAACAGGAAGCCCAAGGTGATTTTTAAATAGCAATATCCAATATATTAATAAGACCATATATTGAAAAGCTAAGTTTTGAAAAGAAAAAAAATAAGCAATAGATTACCCAGATTCAGGCACAAGTACAGTATAAATAGTCTTTAGTAGTCTTTGTTGTTAATTTAACTATACATGAGAAAGAGTGATTAAACCATGATTAGGCAGCAGAGCTTTGGTACCTAGTCCTGGATATATTTTGAAGTAAACAGAACAATGCATAGCAAAAGGAATTTTTGACAAATGTAGGTATTGTCACTGGCATGCATTTACGGAAATTTAAGTTCACACTAAATCTTCATATCTGTAGGGTTACCTTGTTGAAATCTGGTGAAGCTAAAGCCAATTACGCAAGTCCTCCAAACACAGGTCACTAAAAGCAAATTTTTTCCCCAAATCCTCCAATCTCTAATCCCTAAAGTTTATCTCAAGTCCAGCTCCTTTGATGGAAACCTTTTTGTTACACTGCTCTCACATACCTGTTGGTCTGTTTCTGTGAGATGCCTTCTTCACAAACATCAGAAATAATAAAAGTGAATCAAGTATATGCATATTTCCAAGTGCCAACAACAAGCCAGGTGCCTTCCTCAACAATGTGTGCCCTAAAGCCAAGAACTCTTTTTCCTTTTTCTTTTTTCTCTTTGGAAGGAGGTAGGGGGAGATTAAAGGTGGTTATGCTATATAACTCCTTAGCTGATCTTCACTCTGTGTATATCTGCTCTACAAATTTTATGTGTTTGCTAATTACAAGGTTCTTTCTGGCACTGTGATACATACAGAGATGAATACATTTTCACATCCTTAAACAGTTTATCATTTCCCTGTCCAGATAGACTTTTCCCTTTGCTAATGTATATCCATTTTTATTGAATGAGAAACTGAACAGATGTTCCTGATGATTTAGCAGTGAAAATATTAGTATAATATTTAGTAAGTTTTACTCTCTCTATATTAAATATTCTTAATACTATTTGATGCTTTTAAAATAATTATTCTTTCTTAAACTACACTTAGTACCCTATGTTTCTAGCATGCGTTGTGGCATTTTATTCAATTTTATTCCATATCCATATTTCTGGATAATGAGCTTTTGGAGGATAATATCTGTGCTCTGTGTCTCCTTATTTCAGTATCTAGCCCAATATATAACATGATATATGTTTGCTGAGTGAATGATAATTATATCATGGGTGTAAGTCTTCTCCATAAGGTTATCCAGAGACCATGCGAAGCATATCTGTCATGTCTCCTTTAATTCCCCATGTTGATTCAGTGCTTTGTATGTGGTTGGTGCCACAGATATTTAAATTGTTAAATTGAAACTGTTAAATTGAAATATGGGAAGTAGCAATGGGTTATTCATATAACCTACTTAATGACAATGTGTTTAAAATAGAGACTGACTTAATCTTGTAATTTTAAACTTCCTTAAATTCACCAGAATGCTTTCTGTCCTACAAAGTTTGCATAATTTCTCATTATCATTACTGTCTTCTTAATGGATATTTCTCCTATCCTTTTTTATTGGTAAAAAGAAAACAACTAAATGCATGTATCTGCTTGCAGTATTTTAAGGAAATCTAATAGAAGAAATGAAAACTGATGGACTTTGAGAAAATCTTTTAAGATAGATATTTTAGGGAAAGGGAACTAGTATACCATTTGGTAATGTGGAACAGAGTATTTTGGAATGTTGGAAGTCATTTATTGAAATATTTTTCAAGTCTTTTTGTTTTCTGTATGTGCGTGTGTGTTTTTCACTTCTCGCTTCTGGGAGAAAAGGGAAATGGAGTAGGATGAAGAGTCACAGGGTCATTTTTTTCTGTATTGCCCCATGTTCTTTCTTTGCCAGTAGGTTGAATTGAAAGGTAACTGTAAGAAGCGCCCTAGTTTCAGAAGTATAATTTCAACAACTTCTATTTTGTCTCACACCATGAATATTTCTTAAGTTAGCTTAGCAAACTCAGATATGTTGGCTGCTCCCACCTCAGTCCAAGAGAAGGAAAAGGTAAATCTGTGGAGGAATGGGTTGCCGAGAGGTGTGTGGTACTGAGAAGTCCTGACAATCAGGGGCCCAGGTCTGTAAGGAAAGTCAGGGATTGTCTAGTGATTGAGATTGGAGTAGTTAAGTCTTCATATGAGCATTTCAGGTTTTCGTCTACAAAGTGATGAAGAAGAGTAGTAATTTATGAGATAAAGGGTATGAGGGGATAACACTGTAGGGCTTTCACTGGCACCCCTTACCTGATTCCTTTATCATCGTTTGAAGAGCACTTTTTAGCCCTCTGCTAAACTCTTGCTGTGGTCACACAACTCTCAAATGGTGAAGGTCATTTAAAATATGCATAAGAGACCATGCTTTTTCTTTCATGGTTATTTTTTTTAAGGACACATATAAGGTTTTACTTGTGTATGTATATCATCTCAATTATGAGCCCCTAGAAATAAGGGATCCAGTTTATTTGATTCAAGTAAGTTATTAGTTGTGTACACTGGAATATTGGTCTGGGTGCTTAGGATTAGCAGTGAATAAAACACACAAAAATTCCTACCCTTATGGAGTTTACTTTCAATTGCTAGGAGACAGACCAAAAAAATTTAAAAGTACGTTGTGTGTGTGTGTGTGTGTGTGTGTGCATACACACACATTCTCTCACACACACATATATGTATGTTAGATGGTAAGTGTTATGGAGAAGAACAAAGTAGGGAAGGGAAATAGTGTGTGCAGTGAGGGAGAAAGAAAGGGGAGGTTGAATTAACAGTTATAACAAGGGTAGTCGGGGAAGACCACACCTAAAAAATGAGTCAAGAGCTGAAGATGGTGAAGAATAAGCCACATAGGAAAAGAGTCCTACAGGCAGAGGGAATACCAACTGAAAAAATCTTGTGGCAAGAGCATGCCCAATGCGTTCAAAAGGTAGCAAATGCTTAGGAGGGCTGGAGCAGGTGAGCAACTAGGAGAGGAAGAGGAGGCCACGTCAAGAAGATGACAGGTGGGCAGATCACATAGGGTCTTGTATTTCATTTTAAGGAGTTTGGCTAGTATTCTAAATAAGATGGGACACCACTGGAAGCTGTTTTTAGCCAAAGAGCAACGGGACATGATTTATTAGAACCTGATCAGTCAGGGAAAAACTTGCTGTGGGGCTAAGGAATTGGGAGCAGGGGGACCAGTTAGGAGACTAATGCAGTAATCCAGATGAGAGATGCCAGTGACTTCAACCTGGGTGGTGGCAGTGTAAGTAGTAAGAAAAGGTCAGGTTCTGGTTAAAAATACAGCTAAGAAGATTTGCTGATAGATTGAATATGTGGTGTGAAAAAGGAGTTACAGTTTAGGGCCTGAGCAAACTAGTAGGCTGTAGTTGTCATTAACCAAGGTGAAAAACTCG
This sequence comes from Pongo pygmaeus, assembly GCF_028885625.2. Taxonomy (NCBI): domain Eukaryota; kingdom Metazoa; phylum Chordata; class Mammalia; order Primates; family Hominidae; genus Pongo; species Pongo pygmaeus. The sequence continues at coordinate 80,788,068 of NC_072384.2, forward strand.
AGGGTGAAGCAGGATAGGGAGAAAGCTAATGAGCTTAGTTTTTGACAGGTTAAGTTTGAAATGCCTATTAAACATCCAAATGGAAGTGCAAGATTGGATATGCAAATTTGGAATTCAAGAGTTCTGGGCCAGAGATGTATATTTGTGACACATGAGTGTGTAGTTGGTATCTAAAGCTGTGAGACCTATGATCACTCACTCAAGGGAATGAGTGCTGCTAGAGAAGAAAGAAGCCTAGGCACTCCCAGCATTAGGAGGCTGAGGAGAGATGAGTCAGCAAAGGAATCCAGGAAGGAACACTCAAGAAGTGAAAGGAAAATCAGGAGAGTGTGATAACCTGAAAGGGAAGTAAAAAGTTTCAAGGAGGTGGGAATGATCTACCGCATGAGAGACTACTGATAAGCCAAATAAAATAAGGACCTAAATAGCCATTAGCAACTCAGGAGTCCTAGACACTGGTGACTTTTATATGCAATTTTGTTGGAGCAATGAAATTAAAGCTTGATTGAATAAAGTAACAAGGAATAGAGAACTTGGAGACTCCTGATAATTTTGCAGTGAAATAGAGAAGTAGGGAGTAGTTGGAGTTTCTTTAAGAGGGGAGAAATTACAGCATGTTTGTATATTGATAGGAAAGAGAGACAAGGAAGTGGATGGTGTAGGGGAGGAGGAGCAGTGTCCTTGAAAAAGTTATCTGCTACATCATTTATTCAGGGTGTTTTCAAAGCTCTGCACTACCTTGGACATCTGTCTTTCTCCCTGACTAGTAGAAGCTCTTTGGGAAGTGCAGCATCCAGCACTTACAGCAGCATTGTCATTCACCAAATTCTTGAGTTCCCCTAGATAAGCAAGAGGGGATAGGATCTAGCACAAGTGAGGTGTTTGGCCCTTGTTGTGAATTTGCAGAGGACATGGGCATAGGTGAGATTGGAGGGTAGATGTGGTTAGTAGGAAGTTCTTTGGTAGCTTCTACTCCTCCATGAAACAAGAGATGTTACTGAAAGTGAGAATGGGGAGACCACAGTTCATATATCTGTGTGACCCATTAATGTCCCGCAGAGTAACTAGTCGTTTGTGGTCAAGTGTAAAAATGAATGATTGAGTTGTCTATTTGGATGAGCCTTTCATTTATTTCATAGTTAACATGTTAATGAACATGCAATTAAAACATCCATATCAGCTCGAATGGCTCCTCTTTTTCATCAGGTATGGTTTAGCAGTTTGAATCTTTAGCACCTTAATTTTTGTTTCATTCAAGTGATTTTCCTGAAGGCATTGAAGAATCTACCTTGACACCACTTTTAACTAGAGAAATTCAATTGTTTGCTGAAAGTTAGTACTGCTTTAAATGCTGGACACAAAAATAGTTATGCTGTGTTTCCCAAAGAGGTCATCATAGTCTAGTCAGGAAGAAGGATGTCCAAGGTGAGTTACACAGAGGTTTGGAAAAGCCTCAGTGGATGGTGTGGCAGATGACGTCCCTGAGTTTGCTAGAGGAAAAATGACTCTAGAAAACTAAGTATTCTTCCCAGTTCTATTTTATGGATGTGGTGGTCAGAGAAGGACATAGTGACACCAATTTCTGTGACCCTCACTTCCACCATTGGTCCCGTGGCAAGACTCAGTTACAAGCCTTCTCTCCCTTTGGACTGTACCTCACTCAGGAAGTAGGGAATTTGAAGATCAGGTTTCATTTCCAGAAAATCCATAAGGCAGTCACAGCTTATGACCAAGGCTCATACCTTTTTTTCTGCTTACCTTTCCCTGCTGTTGTCCTGACTTCTTGCCTCCCAAGATTGATATGTAAGAAGTGGGGCCATTTTTTTGCTTTTCTCTGAAAAACTAGTCAGCAAAGAGGTTGGAATTTTAATTGGTTTAACTACTTACCTTAGAAAGCCAAGAGTTAAGAAATACTTAGAAGTGAAACTTTTTTTTTTTTTTTCCTGATTGGTTCTTTCTGAACAATACTTTTGCTCTGATTATTGCACATTTAAGCCCAACTGTCCTTTTTATCTGAAAAAAAATGGGATACGACTCTTAACTTTCCTAAGCAGATTACAATAATATTCTTTAGAAACGGGTGTCTAATCTTTTGGCATCCCTGGGCCACATGGGAAGAACTGTCTTGGGCCACACATTAAGTACACTAACACTATAACAGTAGCTGATGAGCTAAAGAAATGGCCCATGCATAAATCTCATAATGTAAGAAAGTTTACTAATTTGTGTTGGGCTGCATTTAAAGCCATCATGGGCTGCAGGTTGGACAAGTTTGCTTTAGAATATTTCACATTTAGAGTGGTAGTTGCTTTCTTTTTTTCTTATTTCTGAAGGAAGTCATGTCTTGATTCTGTTCTCTTCCTTCCACTCCTACTATCTCATTCAGGCCCTTGGTTATTCCTTATCTAAAGGAACCTTTTAAAAGTTATCCTCTTGTTCATCCAAACAACACCAACCCATTCTTCACACCACTATCACATTAATCTTCCCAGAGTAAACTGTTTATCAGGACAGTCCCTGCTTCAACTTCAGTGGTTGCCTGTTGTTTACTGAATAAACTCCACACTCCACTTTCTGTCATTACATCAGTGTACTCCCTGGATGAAGCAGCATCTATTTCAGTAGCAGCTTCGGATGCATTCATTTCCTAGTGAAATACCAGAGTCACTCTTACCAATGGCAGCAGTTCCGTATATCACTGAAACATATTTCCTCAGAGAAAGTGATAGTGACTCATTGAGAACATTTCCTTAATTCACTGACTCTTCTTCAAGGTTTTCTGCTCATAGGACTACAACTCTTTGATGCCCTGATGTTTTAATAATTTTACTACTAGCATTTGAAAGTATTGATGCATGTAACCTTGTTGCTAGCCATGTTAAGTTTCAATCAAGTATCAGAAAATGGATTGCTTAAGATACTTGGCTAGGCACACCAGTATTTTAAATGTGAATTGATATACTTGGTGCTTCAAGACAGATGGTGCATTGCTTCTGTGCCTAAGAGCATTTGGCAGTGCTGAAATTGAGCCTTCTGTTCAGTTCAAAATAATTCACTGATGAGTGGGCAACTTTATACTTTTTTGAGTGTTTTTTTTTTTTTTTTTGCTGAATTTGAGTATTGGAAGTGTTTTAGCTTACATGTTAGCTATATGTAAGCACCTTCAAAAAATGACCCTACAGGCATAGGCAAGTACATAATCGGGATTAAGTACTGTATATCAGTTTGACATATGGTTTCACATGTTTTTATTTTTATTATAGTGATATGTTTCCAGTAAGATTTACAAGTGTATTTGACCCTTCAACAACATGGGTTTGAACTGCACAGGTCCACTTAATATGCAGATTTTTTTCAATAAATGTATCAGAAAACTTTTGAAAATTTGTAACAATTTGAAAAAACTTGCAAACCATGTACCCTAGAAATATTTTTAAAAATAGTTATGTCATGAATGCATAAAATATATGTAGATATTAGTCTATTTATGTGTTAACCTACTTCGTTATCAGTAAGACTCCTGGTCCACTGTAGGCTGCTACTTTTGGGGAGTCAAAAGCTATGTGTGGGGTTTTCCACTGTGTGGCATCACCCCCCTGTGTTGCTCTTCAAGGGTCACCTGTTTGGCCACATTTAAACATGGGCCCAAACTTTTCAGATTTAAAGTTAACAGGCTGATGTTAGTTAGGCTCAGAGGGAAGGCTTTTCAATGAAGTGAGTTTAAGAGATCAGAGAATTTTAAATCTTATGTTGGTCACCTTTCCTGTTTCATGTTGTTAATACTTCTCCTCAGGCACCTTGCTAAAACAGCGTTTTCTTATTTAAGGCCTGGCTGGACTATTGCCATGAATAGTATCTCTGAAGTCTATTTAGAGAATAGCATCTCTGAAATTCTATATATTGTTAACTAAAATTAGAAATCATTTGTATTTCTTTTGACTTGCAGCTTGTTAGAGGCTTGTTAGTCATTAGCTAGAAATGTATTTTTTCTCTGTGTATTTTCAAAGAAGGATTTATGTGAACATGTTGTCATTTGGGAGGCACTGAGTGTTAAATATCATAGGATGTCAGAAGCCCACAAGAAGATAAGAACACTCCAGTGAGGACCTCTGAAGAGAAACAGCAAAAGCATCTCCATCCTGCAATGAGTTGTGGGTTATTATTGTCATGGAGGTGAATAAAGGATGATTTAGGAGATGGTACTATAATGTGGAGGAAACATCCAGCCCATTTATGGTTTGGGAAAAAGGTTTACTCCTTTGAGCTTGGTTGGATTAAAACATTGTATTGCCTGCTGTCATAATGCTGGAAGGATAAAGAGATCAATAAAATTTCCTCAGATTCTGTAAGTCAGACTTGTCTCTATTTTCTTAACATTTCCAGGGAAGTCAAGATCACAAAAAGTGGTTGATTCTGGTGGTGGGAATATTGATATTGATTCTATTACTGTAAATTCTTTCTCCGAGATTAAATATATTGTGCACAAGTACTCTGACCACATCTCTAGATTCATTTTATGTAACCTGCTCATGCACTGATCTTTAAATAGCCACCTCTTCTTAGAATCTGCAACTTTGGACATGTCTGGAAGACTCATTTCCTGTCTAGGACATGGCAGCATGTCCTGGGAAAATGGAATTAGAAGACCTATTTAGGAGGATACACAAACACACATGCCCCCTCCCCCTGCAAACAATTAGTGAATTCTCTGAGAATCACTGGAATCTGCTTCTTCTGCACTGTAGGGACAGCAGCCTTAGTTGCAAAGTTGGGATCCTGCTGGGAAGTCTTTAAAATCACCATCTGTAGAGCATACCCAATAAAATCTATATTACACTTATACAAAAACTAATTACCAAGGGTTGCGGCCTAACACATTTTGACACTTTCTCTTGAAAGAAATGAATATGGAGATCACAACTTTTAAAGTTAGTTATATTTTTGGAGTAATTATAGGTCATTTATCACAATAGTTTTTTAGTGAGTAAAACACTTAAATAATAATTGATATTTTAAATCTGACTTCTGGGTCTTTAGAATACTGAATTCCAGAGCCAGAATAGTTTAATTAATTTAACCACCAGCCTGTAATAGAGTAAGCTTTCAAATGCCTTATTTGCTGCCTTGCTCTGTAGCAAGGAATTTTTTTCTTTTTACTTCTCTGGGCCTGAATTTTCTCAACTATGTAATTGAACTAAAAACAATGAACAACGCTGCAGAAATGTAGTGAAAGGAAAATTTACTTAGTGGTAAAACAATGGGTAGTGTAAAGTGTCTGAAAGACTTTTTTAAAGCAATAAAATATACAATTTTAAATTGTATGGATAATTATGCATTTGAGTGCAGCATGAAGCTTCACTGTTAGAGCATTGTTTTTACTTGTGCTAATAGGTTGTGTCGCATCTTTTTTTGTTGTTTTTTTGTTTGTTTGTTTTTGTCTCTGGGCTCTGAAGATTGAAGTTTATAATTGCTGAGAAGGAAATAAGTGAGTATATTTCTTTTTAAAAATTTAACAACACCATCAATGGATGCATATTTATTTAAGGACATTTGGTTATAATTAAGCAACATGGCTGCCTTAAGATTATTTTAGGGCCAGGTGTGGTGGCCCATGCCTGTAATCCCAGCACTTTGGGAGACTGAGGCAGGAAGATCGCTTGAGGCCAGGAGTTCAAGACCAGCCTGGGGAACATAGCAAGACCTTTATCTCTACAAAAAAAAAAAAAAATTAGGCAAGCATAGTGAGCGCGCCTATAGTCAAGCTACTTGGGAGGCTGAGGCAGGAAGATTGCTTGAGCCAGGAGGTCAAGCCTGCAGTGAGCCATGATCATACCACTGTATCCAGCCTGGATGACAGAGCAAGACCCTATTTCAAAAAGAATATATATATTTTTAGGATTTTACACTTGAGAGCTGGTCTAACCATTTCTGGATGATGATTCTTATTTCCAGACATAATTAAAAGTGAATTAAAGAATTTAGCATTCTGGGTGTGGCAGGAACAACGTCATACACATTCTTCTTGAGAAAAATCATACATTTCCTAGTTCTCAAGGATTTCTTTTAGTTCCATGTTTCCTCCAGGCCAACAGTAAGATGTTTTCACTTTTCTTTTTTTTTTTTTTTTTTTTCAGAAGAGTTGTGGTGGAAAGGTCTTCCAGAACCAGAGGCTAAGCACACAGCAGTACAAATATAAATTCTTTATTCCAGCTTCCAGAATTCCTCCTCTTCAGCCTTGCCTGCTCACTGGAATAATGAAGCAATTAAACAGTGGTGTAAAGAAGTTCCATCCAGTGGTTGAAGTTCAGTAGAAAACAAGGAAATAGGCTGATGTATATGAAATACACCATCTGCACTCCGAGTCCTTCCCAGGTTCACTAAAGGGGGAGGAGGGGACACCGTTTTAGATTTAATTTGTACTGTACCTGATATGATATGATTGTGATAGTTTTCCAATGAATAATTGTTAATCTTACCTAATTAAAATAATTATATGTTAAATAAAATATGCAGATGTTAAATTGACTTCCTCCTGGGACCACTTAGCATTTATTTCTTGTTACCTGTGGAAGGACAGAAAGGAAACACAGAAGCCATGTTTTTACTGATGGTGCTAGGCATTGGGAAAGCCCAGGGTAATAGAAACATTTTGTTTTATATTTTTATTCCAAAGTAAATACAGTATATTAAATGAGCAGGTTTCAATAAATGCTTAGTGACATGCCAAATAGCTTACATATATATTTGCTTAAAGGAGCTTTCCTTCTGGAATTAATAAAATTCTAACCACAAGGAGGTGCAGAAGTTAATTCAAGGGATGTAGTGGAAACCCTGGAAGGCTTGCCTCCCATGTCCCCTTCCCTCTTTTCTCCTTCCCTCCCCTTCCTTCTTCCTTTCTTCCTTCCACCGTTGCCTGCATTCACTATAAAAAGTAAATAGGAAGTGAGCACATAATTACATCTTGCTCCTTTAAACTCTGAATTAGTGGGATATTTTTTGGGATCTCTCAAGCCACAACATGAAACAGTTTTTCACCACTCCCACCTCTAATATTCCATCTTTTTATTTTATGTTTTGTGAATTGGCCAGTGTTTCTAATTGAACAAGCAAAACTTAAGTATACAAGAAATGTACGTTTATTTAATCTTTAAAAAATCTTTTTCTTGATGCCTTGCATAAAAAACAAAAAGGTGCTTTTTCTTTCTGCCCCATCAGAACTGTGGTTATTTTTGGGTGTGTGATATCCGTTCGCACACCATAAATCTCCACTAGATGTCAGTGTGTCACTAAATGAAAACAGTTTAGCATGCTCTCCAGACTTGTTCTTGAAACATACTGGAAAGGTAAACTCATTTATAGTTTTTAACCAGAATGATACAGAGATGTTTTAATAGGACAAGTTAGTAATAAGTGGTATTTATCCTAATGAATATTAATAACAAATGAAATCTGCTTAAAAAATCCAGTATCTTTCATCTGAGGATGTTGAAATGCTTATGAATATTCTTGCTTTTTTGCCATCATATCCACAAAGAATTAGAATGCTAATAAGATCTTCCTTTTACAGTAGACTTAACCTGAATTGCATGGGGCCAAAACGATAGGCCCAAGATGAATCACAGTCGATGTATGGTGGAACCAGACTGGTACTTCTTTAATTGCAGACCCTACTCTACCTAGATAATGCTGCCTTTCCTTTGGTGGTTATGGTGTACTTAGATGTAGATGTCCTTTGAAGAAGTCTCTCATTTGTATTAATGCCTGCCTTATTCAATAAGCTCAACAAGAGTGGAATAAGAACGATGAGATAGTTGGTTAAGTTACTATGGGGATGTTTATACCAGAAAACTTAAAAAGCGAAGTGTATACAGGAAAAAGTACTAAAATTACTTGTGGAAAAGACATTTGATAATAACTTTAAATTGTTTCATGCAGATTTGAGAATCTGCATTAATTCATAATTTTAAGATTTTATAATGATTGCATAAAAATAATGCTAAGCAACCAAGAAGATAACAATATTTTACATATACTCTTTTAGGGACAGTGAACTCAAACTAAAGATAGCCTCGTATTAGTTCATTTACTCAAGTGGAGAAGGAAGGAAAGGAAGTTGTAATTTGGTCTGATGGTTGAAACTCTTAGGTCTATGAGGATTATGGTGTAAGTTTTACACTGCATAATTTCCTTAAAGAGAAGTCTGCATAAATTCTTGATATTAGGCCTTAAATAGTGATTTCCTCTAAATTGTATGAATACACAGGTTACAACTATGTAAAAAGTATGTTTGTGAATAAAGATTAAGAGAATACATAGAAAAAAAGGTTAGAGAATAACCTTTCTAAAAAGGTTAGAAAATAAAGATTAATACACAGAAAAAAAGGATCTATGGGTAAATATAATTTCCTCTTTATTTGGCAATATTATTTTTATAAATATAAAGGGAAAAATTGTTTTTCCATTATTAGTCCGTGTTGTAAAAATCTGCCACAATCTCAACTTTAGAAGGGCTTACTCATATCATTGAGGTACATTGTAAGCAATTGTAATTCAAGAAGATAGGCTTCATGCTTAGTTTGTTTACCAGTGTTTCAGTTTAAATCATAAAAATCAAAGTAGAAGTACCTGGTCAGATTTTCGAACTTTAAAGTTTAGGTAAAGATAAATGATTGCCCAAATCCCAGCAGCCTCTTTGCTGTAGTATTTAGTGCATTATTGGTGTTCAGTAAATTTTGATGAAGAAATCTTTAATAAATGAAGCCATCCTTAGCTTGTGTTTTCATTTTAAATGGTTTAATTTTAAAACAGTTACTAGCAAAATGCAAGAGAATACCAAAATTAAACTTGCTATTTATTTTGCATGCTTGGACCTATATTTAGATGCAGAACTTGTATTATAACAAATCATGCATGCATCAGATTGAAGTATAAAATGGCATCATTTCATATATAGAAAACTTGTATTATATGTCTTATTCAAGTAATAACAGTATAGTCACCATTGAATTATGCATGAAAACTTTATGAACAGAAACACAACTGGTCAGTGATTATCAGAACTGGCTAAAAAACTTGTGTATTATAATTGGCTAAAAAACTTTAAAAACCATGCCACCATCTCCATCCTATAATCATAATATTTGGAAACTTGGATTTCCAGATTTGGGCATAGGGTGGATGGAGGAGGCAGGAATGTTTGATTCCAGGACTTTCCAGGGTACTGTAAAGTGCTGATGTGTATAGGACTTTCAAAATCACCCCCACTCCTAGGTGTATATTTAAGTTAATTTTTGGACTCTTGAAACCACTGCAGTGTTACTGGCTAGACCACCTAGAATACTGGGCTCATACTGGTCTGGGGTTATCAGATAGTTGAAGAAAATCTAGGTGACAGGTCAGTGGAGGTGAATTCTTTGTGCAATCATTTCTTGTTTATAAAGGAAAGGAGTCAACATATTCATGTCTGATTTGTAGAATGTAAAAAAATCCAGCCCCTACAAAACCTTGAGTTACTCCACCAGTTTCTCACTCTGCCTAGAATCTCACGCTAGAGAGTCATTCAAGGAAAAATGACAGAAATCCAGTTTGAAAATGGGCAGATGATCTCACTAGACATTTTTCCAAGAAGACGACAAATAGCCAATAACTATATGAAAAAGTGCCCAAAATCACTAATCTTCAGGGAAATGCAAATCAAAGCCATAATGAGATATCTTCTCACCCCAGTTATAATGGCTGTTATCAGACCGATGAAAAACAATGCATGCTGGCGAGGATTTAGAGGAAGGGAAACACTCCCAAACCGTTGATGGGAATGTGAAGTAGTACAGCCATTCTGGAAAACAGTCCAGAGGTTCCTCAGAAAAACTAAAAATAGAACTACCATACAATCCAGCAATCCTACTTTTGAGTATTTATCCAAAGGAAAATAAATCAGTATATCAAAGAGACATCTGCACTCCCGTGTTGCAGCACTATTCACAGTAGCCAAGATAATGGAATCATCCTAAGTGTCCATCAGTAGGTGAATGGATAAAATGTGGTATATATACACAATGCAGTACTATTTAGCCATAAGAAATACACATTTTCACTCATGTAATCTAAAAAACATGATCTCGTAAAGGTAGAAGTAGAGAGTAGAATAGTGGTTACTAGAGGCTGGGAAGGGCAGGAGAGAAGGGATGGTAGGGAGAGGTTGCTTAACAGACATAAAATGTTACAGCTAGATAAGAGAATCAGTTCTAGTGTAGTGTTTCATAGCATTCTTGAGTGACTATAGTTAACAGTATTTGTTGTATATTTTCAAATAGCTAGAAAAGAGGACTTTGAATGCTCCCAACACAATGATAAATGATTGAGGTGATGGATATGCTAATTACTCTGATTTACTCTGTTAATTATACTTTGTATACATGTATCAAAATATCACTGTACCCCATAAATATGTACAATTATTGTATCAATTTAAGAAAAGCCTCATGAGATAAAGGCTTTTTATAGAAGCTACATATATATAATATATATAATATATATAATATAATGTATATTGTATACTATATAATGTATATTGTATATACTATATAATGTATATTGTATATACTATATAATGTACATTATATATACTATATATACTATATTATATATATACTATATATATACACTATATATAGTATATATACTATATATACTATATAATGTACATTATATATACTATACAATGTATATTATATAGTATATATATTATATAATATAATATATACATTATATTATATTATATATATATAGTCATCTCCAGAAATCTTTTTAATGCCAATATTATAGGAATTCAAAGCACATTGAATTTTACCGGTAACTATACACTAAAACTTATTAGCTCATAGAAATCACTTCCTGTCCCTGCGCCTGCCTGAAACACATTGTTGGGTAAATAAGGATTTTGGTATGGGAGAGGAGAGAGAGGCCCAGGGCACTGTAGCTACTGCTAGACAGGACAGGCCCCTGGGGGAACACTCCCTCAGAAAACGAGATCAGCATCCTTTCAGTTTCCAACTTTGACTTGAAATCCCATAGGGACCTTCCTAAAATGTAGACTGATTCTGTAGGGCTGGGGCAGAAAAGTCTGCGTTTCTAACAAGTTCCCAGGTGATGTCTGTGTTGCTGTTATGGGGGAACAAACATAATCTAATTGTCCATGGCAAGTCTTGTAACTTGGCACCCAGAAGTCCTTTAAACCAGAAGTTCTAGCACTTAAGTGAGACTAAGAATCACCTGGACACCTTGTTAAAACAGAGATCCCTGGGCCCCATCTCAGAGATTCTAATTCAGCAGGTGAGGGTTACAAATCTGTATTCTTAACTGCTGATGCTAGGGCCAGGCTTCAAGTAGCAATGCTTTAGATGAGACATTCCCAAGCCATATGTGCAATCCTGAGAGAGCACCTGATATTCCAATATATCCTTGAGTTCTAAGTTATAGGTGTTTTGTGACATGCTGCAAAGGTGAGCTCAACATTCTCGTTTTTGCCAAAATAATAATTATCCAGAAGATCTTTCCATTCAAGCTCTCAAGATGTCTTTCGTGTCTTTTTAAGCTCAGCCACTAACAGGAAGATAAGATTTAGTACTGATGGCTTGTATACTGTTATCGGGAGGATAAAGAAAAGAAATTCAGTGGGCACTAGATCATCATTTCCTGGCTGTGGTGTGTTGCATTGTTTGAAATCCACAACTTGCTTAAGGACATTTAGCCAGAGTTAGCAATGATACTGTTTTAAATGTTGCAGACTTTTCTTGGCAAAATCTTTCCAAAATTGATAGAAATATTTTAAGAACTTGGAAATGTATTGAAAAAAATATCCATAGGCAACTGGGGAAAACTTCTTAAAGTTATTATCTCCTTAGAGCAATGTTTATTCCATTCTTAATGGATAAAGATGGAGCTAAATATAGAAGTATTTTAACTTCACATAAATTAACATGAGAGAAAATTTCAGTCAATTATTATTGCAATAGCTTAAAATACAAAACTGTTACTTGATTTTTGTTTCCAACCAGCAGTTCCCTTTTTATTTTAATCGGTGTTATTTTCTTCAGTGTTTCTGAATGTATTCTTATGAGAAAATATGGTTATAGTTCCTTGACATTTGCATAGCAGTATTTGATAATAATCTCTTTAAGGATTATCAAATTTTAACTTTTCTCAAAGATTAAAGCATATTCAATATGGAAATTATATTTTTTCATTTTTAAAATAAGTTTTACTTCTTTCATTAATATACAGTTATTCTATTTGAGCTGTAGTGTTCTGTAATTTGTAAAATTTCTCTCAGTGGGCATGCATTTAACAATATTAGCTTTCCCCATTGGAGATTTGTGAGAGAACTAATAAAGTATTCCATGCCACAACTGGGTACTACAATTGGAAATAGCTAAGCAACCTTGGTTTCATAACATAACAACATGTACTATTTGAAAACTACAATAATAAGATTTACCAAATATTGCTTGTTAGAGGCTGGTCTAAATAGCAATGCTATCCTGAACAAATCTATCCAAAGCATATTTTTTTTCCTTCCATAAAGTAAAAATCTCTAGGTTATCTACTATATTGGATGGATTTCTTGGATAACTTTCAACGTTAATAGTTTAGTTACATACTGTTGTATCAGTATAAAAGATTTTAAAGTGAGAAATCTCCTCAACCTCATCAACCCAATTAGTTGCCAGCTCTTTAACCTTGGGAGCATTGCTTAACCAATTTCCTTTGTTATATGTTATAACCAGGCTTTTTCCTTAATAGAAATGACTTCAGTCGGTCATTAGGGTATTTCCTCATTGTATGACTGTTTGACTGTCTGTCTTCCCTGCCTGGACTTTGGAAGCACATGAGCTCAAGGACTAAAGCTTCTCACTCTTCATTGCATCTCCAGAGTCCCGCATATTGTCTAACTTTGTAGTAGCTCAATAAATATTTAGTAGTTATTTGGAATTAAAGACTTATCTATACTCATATGTAACATATTATTTCCTTAGACCATCAGCCTTGGGAGCCAGTCAGAATGTGTGTTAGTAGTTATTTTGTGCCTCAGTCCCCAAAATTTCTTTCTCTACTTCAAATAAAGGAGGACTGATTGCTTGGAAACTTCCCAACTGCCATATTCCTTCTGTTAAAATGTGGTTGCTTTGACATTCTCTGATTGACTTTCAGAGTAGCCCTGAGAACCCACAGGCCATGTCTGCTGCAGCAGGTGGAGCTCCCACCACCCCTGGACCTGGGGTGCTTCACTTCACATGAAGCTGCCTTCACCAAGGAGATGGGAGCTGTCAGATGCTTGCAGAGTCAACTTTCTCCTCCACGTCCGTACTTTTCTGCTTCCACTCCCTGTAAACCCAGCAGCCCCTCCATCGCTAGGGACTGCTGAGATGTTGTATTTGTCTCATCTTAGGCTACAAATAGGCTCCTTGGAAACAGGGGTGTCATTTTTCTATATTCATTGTCTAACTTGATGACATACATTTTTACGCCTGTAACAAATTATGCTAACAAAGCATATTTGAGAGAGATTTTCCTACTTCTGTGTCCAGGGACTTGGGGCTTTCAGGTCTGTTTCTTCTGGAAACTAAAATTCTCCAAAGCCTATCACCAAAAGGTTTACCTAAGCACAGTTTCCATTGCTTCTGAAGTCATTTTGTGAGTTGTTTCTGACTGTTCTCAACTCACCCCAGCCTAAGAATTTTCTTTCTTCTCCCTCTGTGTCCTCCCTCCTTCCCTTCTGGATCCTCTGCCTGGCCAGCCAGGTGTCTCCCACTCCCAGGCATAATTTCCTGTGGGAGAGAGGAAGAGGACTTTTGACTACAGAAGTGTGAACTCGTATCTTAAAATATGACATCAAGAAATATACAGAGGCAATGTTTTGCATCAAATTTGTTTCTACATTTAGTATTGTTGCTATTTCTTTGAGGTTATAGATATAAAATACATGAAGACTTTTACAAGTTTAAAATTAAAAGATACATAAACCAGGTCTTGGATTCATATTATCTTGGGCCATCTGTATAGTTTGAATTTATTTTTTTATTAATAGGAAAACTTTGTTTTAGACCTCAAGAACACTGGCCATCCCTGTCATTTTCATCTAATCATTTAATTCCTTTATCCTTGTATTTTTTACAGTGTAATCCACTTAATTGTATTAATTAAATCTTTAGTTTTATCCTCTGTAGAGAGGATGAATGATTTGATAGTTGCCTTCAAGCTTTTTACAAGATTTTTGGTGGGTTTTTGTTTGTTTGTTTCCAGTTTATGAGAAGCAAACAGAATTTGCTGAGGGGAAACTGTTGATAACAAGACTGGGCATTTAGCGTGACAGAGCATTGGACTCTCCAACCCACACTAGCTGTTTAACCTTGGGAACATTGCTTAACTCTCTGGTCTCAATTTTTCGTCTGTAAGATACAAATGTCAATAGTACTTATTTTGTAGAGTTGCTGTAAGGATTGAATGAGATAATGATTGTAAAAAAAACAAACACAACCGGGCGCGGTGGCTCACGCCTGTAATCCCAGCACTTTGGGAGGCCGAGGTGGGCAGATCACGAGGTCAGGAGATCGAGACCATCCTGGCTAACACGGTGAAACCCTGTCTCCACTAAAATACAAAAAAATTAGCTGGGTGTGGTGGCTGGTGCCTGTAGTCCCAGCTGCTTGGGAGGCTGAGGCAGGAGAATGGCGTGAAACTGGGAGGCGGAGCTTGCAGTGAGCGGAGATCGTGCCACTGTACTCTAGCCTGGGCTACAGAACAAGACTCCATCTCAAAAAACAAAATAAATAAATAAATAATAAAATAAAAATAAAAAAAATACACAATATAAAACAGCTCCTTCAAGTCTTCATTTTCAGAAAAGGAACCCTATTTCCTAGACAATCTGACTAATCCAGTTCTTTTTCTTGCTTTAATCTCCTGATTAACTGAAACGATTCCACTTTGTCATAGCTAGCTTATTTATTTATTGGGCATAAGTATTTCCAACCATAGATAAACTTTTTTAAAAACTACAAAAAAAGGGAGATTAGAGCAGTCAAGTAAATTGTCATGATGCCTCATTGTCATGAGGTTGCAGAAGGAACATGCCTCTGCCTGAATCCTAGAATGCACTCTTGTCATAACCTCATCAAACTGCCTTGTATTCGGCAAATGTTTGAATAAATCTGTTAATCTCTGGGAAGTCCTAAATGTGTTTATCCCTTTTGAGGGCAGATTTCCTAGGCCATACACAATGAACCTGTCCCAGGGTCTCAAGCAGGCTGGTTTTTTTTTCCTACTAGCTCTAAGTTTGCCACTGCTGGTTTTATAACTGTGCTGTCAATAATTGGCACCACTCCTTCAAGACAGTTCTAGGAGTTGACAGCAGCAAGAGTAAGGCAACAGGATTCTTGTTTTTGGATCATTACTTTATATTTTGTATAACTATACTCTTTAATATCTAGGTTCAACATGTATAACAGATATATTAATTTCTGAAAATCATTTAATAAATGTTTACTGGTTTTCTAATGTGTAGTCTCTGTTGTTTAGCTTTCAGAAATGATTTGAAAGAACTAAGGTAAGAAGGTAGGGTAGTTACACTTTAAGATAAATCTTTTGAGATGTTATGCATTCTTACATACATCATTCGGTTTTTTTCTACTTTTAGAGAAATTTTTTTCTCTGAAAATATCTCTTGATTCCTTTTTTTCAAGCATCCACATTTCTGATTAACATAGCTATTTTTTTATATCTTGATTCCCTTAATTAAAACAAATTCATACAAAACTCCTTTCAGTCAAGTTGAAACAATGTGTTATAGCTCATAGTGTCTGTAAAAGGAGTGATTTGTTTATCTTACCCGAGGAGTAAGCTGGCAGTGGGCTTTTATTTTTTATTTTTTCCTTTTGCACAGGTGGCCTTAGGAGCAGCATAAGAAGGAAGGGGCAAGTATTGATTATATACATTAAAGATGGTGACTCTTCAGGACTCAACTGGGAGCTCTTGTTAAAAGGTTGCTCTGTAACTCCTACAACAGTGATCCAGATGAAGGAATACAACCACAGGGAATAACCAAGGTGCACCGGGGCATAGTCTCGACTGTGGCACTGTGTCATTCAGCTTCCTTGTTACCCTGGGGAAGACTGTGCTGCACTGAATAATCAAAGGCTTTGTGACACTCAGAGCATGAAACATCACTGTCTTCCCTGTAGAGGAATGGAGAGGACGGACATTCTAGTTAAAGGACACATCACGTTTAGAGGCCTGTTAGGGCAGATAGCAGTCAGTGAGGGTTTTAGGAGCAGAGGTGATATACTTGGTGACTAATTGGATAAGAAGTATGAAGAAGGAGGTGGATTTTTAAACGACCCTAAGTCTTTTAGTTCAGGTAACTTGCTATATCAGTGAAGAAAGGAGTTATCACTAAGGAAAAGAGTAAGAGCAGGAAAAGGAGAGAACTCACTACTACTGTGCCTGGTCATCGCCATATATGATTTCATGATTCTCTGAAAATTCCAATGAAGGAGACATAATAAGATTAAATGATTTGTCCAAGTTTACAAAGCTAAAGAGACCAGGATTCAAGCTCGGGACCTTTTAACTGCAAAGCCAGTGGCCTTTTGTTACAACATCATGGTGAGTAGAAACATAAGCCACACTATCTTGGTAAGGATGCTAATAGAGTTGTGCCCCAATCGTATAACACAAACCTGTCAAATGAATAGAACTATGCCAAAAAAAAAAGAAAGTAATAGTTATTGTAAAGACTCGATGTCTGCAACAACCTGCCCATTCATACTTTCTCAATTTGCTTCAAACGCTGAATATTTAATTAAAGAGAAACTTTCTTGGGCACACAATTGAATCACTGAAAACATAGTGATGCAGTGTTTTGCTGTTTTACTAGTTATAAAATTGGCCACAGACCTTGAAACTAAATATCAAACATTCCTGTACTGAACCAACTGCTGTTAGTAAGCTGTTCTTATATTGAACCTTTGTTCCTGGAAATTTTTGCATTAGAAATCCTTCCTGGCCGGCCGCGGTGGCTCACATCTGTAATCCCAGCACTTTGGGAGGCCAAGGTTGGCGGATCATGAGGTAAGGAGATTGAGACCATCCTGGCTAACATGGTGAAACCCCCTCTCTACTAAAAATACAAAAAATTAGCTGGGTGTGGTGGCACACAACTGTAGTCCCAGCTACTCGGGAGGCTGAGGCAGGAGAATCACTTGAACCCAAGAGGAGGAGGTTGCAGTGAGCTGAAATAGCACCACTGCACTCCAACTTGGGTGACAGAGGGAGACTCCTAAAAAAAAAAAAAAAAGGAAAGGAAAAAGAAATCCTTCCTACACTAGTTCAACATGTTGCTTCAGACAGGATAAACTGCCATAGAATACAGATTGGTTTAGGTCCTAAACAATATTGGGGAAAACTCATCATTACTTCCATTTCCTATCATAGAGAACATAGAGTCTATGTTGTACAAGATCCAAAGCAGTGTTTCTTAAAGTGTGGTCCAAGAACACATCATTTTAGTTGATAGTTAATATCCAGGCACCTGGGCTCTGCTCCAAATCTCTAAAAGAAATTATTGCAAAGTGGCCCAGGAATGTGCATTTTACTAAATGTCCAATATCATCTTTATGCATACAAATGGTTGAAACAACTGGTCAAGATGTGGATCGTGGCCATATAGTGCTTTTCAACAGCAGAGGTATTTCTCCCAGAGTAATAGACAAGAACAGGTCCATAGAAATAGTTTCTCTACAGCCATCTGTTGTTCATTTTTCTTCTCCACATCCTGAGATGGGGCACACAAAAAAGAAAGTCACCATTTTTATTTGGTAACAACCACTGCATTTTATTTGGTAACAACCACTATAGCATACCTGCTATAGTGACAGCCTCCTAAAAGGATGCCTCCTGCTGGTTAAACATTTATGTGCTTTGTGTGAGAGGGGCATTTCATATGCCATAAAACACTGGTGTTCCATTTTCATAGCTTTATTCTTTTTTAAAATTTCTGTACTTGTAATTTTCAGTGATTTTTAATGGAGTTAGCCAAAAAAATAATGTTTCTCTCAAGTAGTGCACTATTATAGTGCTGTTTAGTGCTACCCCAATACAATGCTCAATCAATGAAATGAAGCAAAAATATGTCCCATACAGAGCACAGCATGCCATGGTCACTCTGATTTCTTAAGTGATGTGAAACAAAAAATAACCAAGAAAAGAAGACAAAGTGTTTGTGGAGACAGCTTTATGGCTCCAAAATTCCATTTTTACATTTATAGAAAGATCATCAAAATAATTTGATTCATTCCCTGTGTGTAAAGGGATGTGATATTGATGGAAAACCCTCAGTCAAAAATATGTTGTGCCTAGGAAACTATACTTAGCGCTAATCGGGAGTCTTTGTAAAGAGATAATTCACTGAGCATTTGATAAATAAGCACAATGGGTATGCTCTACACACTAGCAGAGCCTGAGTCTTATCTGCCCCAAATTAAATGTTTTGTAGCCCATGCTTATGATGAAGATCCATTTTCAAGCATTAGCCAAAGCATTGTGCCACAAAATTATTAAAAACTGAAAGAAATGAAAATTAACCAGATTTTATTATTAGATATAATTCTGCATAAAACATAGCCGAAAAGTGGAAAAGCTTAGGCAACTTCCTTGTCATTTTTCTCTATAACATTAAGCGATGAAACTCAATGACGTTTTCAGTTACTTTTAGTAAATTTACAAGCGCCTTCCCTAAAATTTATACATATGAAAAGATAGGGATAAGAAATCAAATTAGTGATATATATATCCTAAAGACATTAGGGTGGCCAGGAGATAGCTCTAAGCTGGAATAATCAAGAAGGCTTCCTGGAAGAAGGGGCCACTGAGCTGAACCTTTATAGGAATCGGGGAGCAGAAGATTGAAGAAGATGGTAATAATAACATGATATGAAAAAGTGCATTTGGTAGATTAGGTGCTTAAATATAGTTGTAGGAAAATATGTGTGTTGAGAAGGAGTAAGAAATCAGATTGGATATCCTGGGAAAGATGGCAGAATAGGAACAGCTCCGGTCTGCAGTTCCCAGTGAGACCAATGCAGAAGGCGCGTGATTTCTGCATTTCCAACTGAGGTACCAGGTTCATCTCATTGGGACTGGTTAGACAGTGGGTGCAGCCCACAGAGGGCAAGCAGAAGCAGGGTGGGGCGTCACCTCACCCAGGAAGCACAAGGGGTCGGGAACTCCCTCCCCTAACCAAGGGAAGCCATGAGGGACTGTGCCGTGAGGAATGGTGCATTCTGGCCTAGATACTATGCTTTTCCCACATCTTCACAACCCACAGACCAGGAGATTCCATCAGGTACCTTCATCACCAGGGCCCTGGGTTTCAAGCACAAAACTGGGTGGCTGGGTGGGCAGACACCAAGCTAGCTGCAGGAATTTTTTTTCATATCCCAGTGGCACCCGAATGCCAGCAAGAGAGAACCGTTCACTCCCTTGGAAAGGGGGCTGAAGCCAGGGAGCCAAGTGGTCTTGCTCAGTGGGTCCCACTCCCACGGAGGCCAGCAGGCTAAGATCCACTGGCTTGAAATTCTCGCTGGCAGCACAGCAGTCTGAAGTAGACCTGGGACGTTCAAGCTTGGTGGAGGGAGGGACATCTGCCATTAGTGAAGCTTGAGTAGGTGGTTTTCCCCTCACAGTGTAAACAAAGCTCCCTGGAATTTTGGACTTGGAGCCCACCACAATGCCACAAAGCCACTGTAGCCAGGCTGCCTCTCTAGATTCCTCCTCTCTGGGCAGGGCGTCTCTGAAAGAAAGGCAGCAGCCCCAGTCTGGGGCTTAAAGATAAAATTCCCATCTCCCTGGGACAGAGCACCTGGGGGAAGGGGTGGCTGTGGGCACAGCTTCAGGAGACTTAAACATTCCTGCCTGCTGACTCTGAAGAGAGCAGCAGATCTCCCAGCACAGTGCTCTAGCTGTGGTAAGGGACAGACTGCCTCCTCAAATGGGTCCCTGACCCCCGTGCCTCCTGACTGGGAGACATCTCCCAGCAGGGATCAACAGACACCTTATACAGGAGAGCTCTGGCTGGCATCTGCTGGGTGCCCCTCTGGGACGAAGCTTCCAGAGGAAGGAGCAGGCAGAAATCTTTGCTGTTCTGCAGCCTCTGCTGGTGATACCCAGGAAAACAGGGTCTGGAGTGGACCCCCAGCAAACTCCAGCAGACCTGCAGAAGAGGGGCCTGTTAGAAGGAAAACTAACAAACAGAAAGCAATAGCATCAACATCAACAAAAAGGATGACAACACAAAAACTTCATCTGAAGGTCACCAACAGCAAAGACCAAAGGTAAATAAATCCAAAAAGATGAGGAAAAACCAGCTCAAAAAGGCTGAAAATTCCAAAAACCAGAATGACTCTTCTCTTCCAAAGGATCACAACTCCTCGCCAGCGAGGGAACAAAACTGTACAGAGAATGGGTTTGATGAATTGACAGAAGTAGGCTTCAGAAGATGGGTAATAACAAACTCTTCCGAGCTAAAGGAACATGTTTTAACCCAATGCAGGGAAGCTAAGAACCTTAATAAAAGGTTAGAGGAATTGCTAACTAGAATAACCAATTTAGAGAAGAACACAAATGACCCAATGGAGCTGAAAAACACAGCACAAGAACTTTGTGAAACATACACAAGTATCAACAGCCAAATCAAACAAGCAGAAGAAAGAATATCAGAGATTGAAGACCAACTTAATGAAATAAAGTGTGAAGATAAGATTAGAGAAAAAAGAATGAAAAGGAATGAACAAAGCCTCCAACAAATATGGGGCTATGTGAAAAGACCAAACCTACATTTGATTGGTGTACCTGAAAGTGACGGGGATAATGGAACCAAGTTGGAAAACACACTTCAGGATATTATCCAGGAAAACTTTTTCAACCTAGCAAGACAGGCCAACATTCAAATTCAGGAAATACAGAGAATGCCACAAAGATACTCTTTGAGAAGAGCAACTCCAAGACACATAATTGTCAGATCACCAAGGTTGAAATGAAGGAAAAAAATGTTAAGGGCAGCCAGAGAGAAAGGTCTAGTTACCCACAAAGGGAAGCCCATCAGACTAACAGTGGATCTTTCTGCAAAAACCCTACAAGCCAGAAGAGAGTGGGGGCCAATATTCAACATTCTTAAAGGAAAGAATTTTCAATCCAGAATTTCATATCCAGCCAAACTAAGCTTCATAAGCGAAGGAGAAATACAATCCTTTACAGACAAGCAACTGCTGAGGGATTTTTGTCACCACCAGGCCTGCCTTACAAGAGCTCCTGAAGGAAGCACTAAACATGGAAAGGAAAAACCGGTACCAGCCGTTGCAAAAACAACCCAAAATGTAAGAACCATTGACACTAAGAGGAAACTGAATCAACTAATGGGCAAAATAACCAGCTAGCATTGTAATGATAGGATCGAATTTACACATAACAATATTAACCTTAAGTGTAATTGGGCTAAATGCCCCAATTAAAAGGCACAGACTGGCAAATTGGATAAAGAGTCAAGACCCATTGGTGTGTTGCATTCAGGAGGCCCATCTCACATACAAAGACACTCATAGGCTAAAAATAAAGGGATGGAGGAAGATTTACCAAGCAAATGGAAATAAAAAAAAAGCAATCTTAGTTTCTGATGAAACAGACTTTAAACCAACAAAGATTTAAAAAGACACAGAAGGGTATTACCTAATGGTAGAGGGATCAATGCAACAAGAAGAGCTAACTATCCTAAATATATATGCATCCAATACAGGAGTGCCCAGATTCATAAAGCAAGTTCTTAGAGACCTACAAGGAGACTCAGACTCCCACATAATAATAGTGGGAGACTTCAACACCCCACTGTCAATATTAGGCAGATCAACGAGACAGAAAATTAACAAAGATATTCAGAACTTGAACTCATCTCTTGACCAAGCGCACCTCATAGACATCTACGGAACTCTCCACCCCAAATCAACAGAATATACATTCTTCTCAGCACTACATTGCACTTATTCTAAAATTGACCACAAATTGGAAGTAAAACACTCCTCAGCAAATGCAAAAGAATGGAAATCATAACAGTCTCTCAGACCACAGTGCAATCAAATTAGAACTCAGGGTTAAGAAACTCACTCAAAACCGCACAACTATGTGGAAACTGAAAAACCTCCTGAATGACTACTGCGTAAATAATGAAACTAAGGCAGAGAAAAATGAATTCTTTCAAACCAATGAGAAAAAAGACATAATGTACCAGAATTTCTGGGACACAGCTAAAGGAGTGTTTAGAGGGAAATTTATAGCACTAAATTCCCACAGGAGAAAGCAGGAAAGATCTAACATTGACACCCTAACATCACAATTAAAATAACTAGAGAAGCGAGAGCAAACAAATTCAAAAGCTGGCAGAAGCCAAGAAATAACTAAGATCAGAGCAGAACTGAAGGCAATAGAAACACGAAAAACCCTTCAAAAAATCAATGAATCCAGGAGCTGGTTTTTTGAAAAGATTAACAAAATAGATTAACAAAATAGATAGACCACTCACCAGACTAATACATAAGAAAAGAGAGAAGAATAAATAGACATAATAAAAAATGATATTTTAAAAGGGGTATCACCACTGATCCCACAGAAATACAAACCACCATCAGAGAATACTATAAACACCTCTATGCAAATAAACTAGAAAATCTAGAAGAAATGGATAAATTCCTGGACACATGCACCCTCCCAAGACTAAACCAGAAGAAGTCAAATCCCTGAATAGACCAATAACAAGTTCTGAAATTGAGGCAGT
Organism: Pongo pygmaeus; assembly: GCF_028885625.2. NCBI lineage: Eukaryota > Metazoa > Chordata > Mammalia > Primates > Hominidae > Pongo > Pongo pygmaeus. Next base: position 80,810,944 of record NC_072384.2, read on the forward strand.
AATTAATAGCCTACCAACCAAAAAAGCCCAGGATGAGACGGATTCACAGCTGAATTCTACCAGAGGTACAAAGAGAAGCTGCCATTCCTTCTGAAATGATTCCAAACAATAGAAAAGGAGGGTCTCCTCCCTAACTCATTTTATAAGGCAAGCATCATCCTGATACCAAAACCTGGCAGAGACACAACAAAAAAAAGAGAATTTCAGACCATTATCTCTGATGAACATCAATGCGAAAATCCTCAATAAAACAATGGCAAACCGAATCCAGCAGCACATCAAAAAGCTTATCCACCACGATCAAGTCAGCTTCATCCCTGGGATGCAATGCTGGTTTAACATATGCAAATCAATAAATGCAATCCATCACGTAAACAGAACCGATGACAAAAACCACACGATTGTCTCAATAGATGCAGAAAAGGCCTTCGACAAAATTCAATAGCCCTTCATGCTAAGACATGCTAAAAACTTGCTAAAACATGCTAAAACATGCTAAAAACTTCATGCTAAAAACTCTCAATAAACTAGGTATTGATTGAACATATCTCAAAATAATGAGCTTTTTATCACAAATCCACAGCCAATATCTTACTGAATTGGCAAAAGTTGGAAGCATTGCCTTTGAAAACTGGCACAAGACAAGGATGCCTTCTCTCACCACTCCTATTCAGCATAGTATGGGAAGTTCTGGCCAGGGCAATAAGGCAAGAAAAATAAATAAAGGTATTCTAATAGGAAGAGAGGAAGTCAAATTATCTCTGTTTGCAGATGACATGATTGTATATTTAGAAAACCCCCTCATCTCAGCCCCAAAACTCCTTAAGCCAATAAACAACTTCAGCAAAGTCTCAGGATACAAAATCAATGTGCAAAAATCACAATAATTCCTACACACCCATAATAGACAAACAGAGAACCAAATCATGAGTGAACTCCCAATCACTGTTGCTACAAAGAGAATAAAATACCTAGGAATCCAACTTACAACAGATGGGAAGGACCTCTTCCAGGAGAACTACAAACCACTGCTCAAGGAAATAAGAGAAGACACAAACAAATGGAAAAACATTCCATGCTCATGGTTAGGAAGAATCAATATCATGAAAATGGCCATACTGCCAAAAGGAATTTGTAGGTTCAATGCTATTCCCATCAGGCTACCACTGACTTTCTTCACAGAATTGGAAAAAACTACTTTAAATTTCATATGGAACCAAAAAGGAGCCCATACAGCCAAAACAATTCTAAGCAAAAAGAACAAAGCTGGAAGCATCATGCTACCTGACTTCAAACTATACTACAAGTCTACATTAACTAAAACAGCATGGTGCTGGTACCAAAACAGATATATAGACCAATGGAACAGAACAGAGGCCTCAGAAATAACATCACACATCTACAACCATCTGTTCTTTGACAAACCTGACAAAAGCAATGGGGAAAAGATTCCCTATTTAATAAATGGTGCTGGGAAAACTGGCTAGCCATACACAGAAAACTGAAACTGGACCCCTTCCTTACACCTTATACAAAAATTAACTCAAGATGGATTAAAGATTTAAACGTAAGACCTAAAACCATAAAAACCCTAGAAGAAAACCTAGCAATACCACTCAGGACATAAGCATGGGCAAAGACTTCATGAGTAAAACACCAAAAGCAATGGCAACAAAAGCCAAAATTGACAAATGGGATCTTATCAAATTAAAGAGCTTCTGCACAGCAAAAGAAACTATCATCAGAGTGAACAGGTATCCTACAAATTGGGAGAAAATTTTTGCGATCTACCCATCTGACAAAGGGCTATTATCCAGAATCTACAAGGAACTTAAACAAATTTACAAGAAAAACACAAACAACCCATCAAAAACTGGGCAAAGGATATGAACAGTCACTTCTCAAAAGAAGACATTTATGTGGCCAACAAACATAGGAAAAAAGGCTCATGATCACTGGTCGTTAGAGAAATGTAAATCAAAACCACAATGAGATACCATCTCATGCCAGTTAGAATGGCAATCATTAAAAAGTCAGCAAACAACAGATGCTGGAGAGGATGTGGAGAAACAGGAACGCTTTTACACTGTTGGTGGGAGTGTAAATTAGTTCAACCATTGTGGAAGACAGTGTGGCAATTCCTCAAGGATCTAGAACCAGAAATACCATTTGACCTAGCAATCCCATTACTGGGTATATACCCAAAGAATTTGTAAATCATTCTACTGTAAAGGCACATGCACACGTATGTTTATTGCAGCACTATTTACAATAGCAAAGATTTGGAACCAACCCAAATGCCCATCAATGTTAAACTGGATAAAGTAAATGTGGTACATATACACAGTGGAATACCATGCAGCCATAAAAAAGAATGAGTTTATGCCCTTTGCAGGTACGTGGTTGAAGCTGGAAACCATCATTCTGAGCAAACTATTGCAAGGACAGAAAACCAAACACCGCATGTTCTCACTCATAACTGGGAGTTGAACAATGAGAACATATGGGCACAGGAAAGGGAACATCACACACTGGGGCTTGTCAGGTGGTGGGGGGCAAGGGGAAGGATAGCATTAGGAGAAATACCTAATGTAGATGACGAGTTGATGGGTGCAGCAAACCACCATGGCACACGTATATTTATGTAACAAACATGCATGTTCTGCATATGTATCCCATAACTTCAAGTATAATAATGAAAAAAAAGAAATCAGATTCAAAAAGTGAATTCATTGAAAACTGGTAGGTTCCTTGGGACTTTATGGGGTTCAGGCAACACCTTCTGTTCTAGGGTCTTTAAAATATATGCCCCTGAGAATAAAATACCTATGCACAAATGAGAGCCCATCTTACCATCTTAGCTTAGTGACATCTAACAAAACTCCAATGTATGAAGCATCACATTTTTTAGCTACTCTACTATCTGAGGGTTCACTGATGATTCATGTCACCTCCTTCTAGGCTTTTTTTCTACCTTGCTGGCTTCTCTCCTTCCCTCCTTTTCTCTGACCTTTACTCATTTTCATCTCTTTTATCCAGACAGAGAAAAAACAAACAAATACACAAGAAATTCCTCCCTTCATCTCCTGACAGCTTCCCCTTTCTGATGTCTTGTTTACTGCTGACATCCAGGCTCTGCTCCAAGTGGGGAAGGAGTAATCAATCAAGTTATTTTCAAATAAAGACCATTTTCTTCCTAACAGACATTCTGGTGCTGGCTATTAAAATCTTAATAAAAATTTAACATCATTGCACATACAATGACAAATGACAAATGTAACAAGTAAGTATAATCCCCTTTTGTTCCTGAGGTCTCTGCCTCACTAATTTGAACACTCCATCTACGTTTTCTTTCAAAGTGGCATTGTATTATTTTCAGGTGATCAGTGTTCTTTCTCTGCCCTCTCCCTTCTCCTCTCTCCTTTCCCCCCTACCTCTCCCCTGCGACGATGAGAGGGATATTGACCTCTCTCTGTCAGGAAGAGTCACTTAAGACTCGGTGTCCTTTAAACTGCTCCTTGGAAGCAACTAATATTCATTACTTTTTAACGACTTCTTGCCCACCTGAATGTGGGTTTTACATTCATACACATCCTCTTCTTTACCTCCATAACCATATGAGAGAGGTATAATTATCCTTTTTTTTTTTTTTTTTTTTTGAGATGGACTCTCACTCTGTCACCCAGGCTGGAGTGCAATGGCACGATCTTGGCTCACTGCAACCTCTGCCTCCCGGGTTCAAGCAATTCTCCTGTCTCAGCCTTCTTGGTAGCTGGGATTACAGGCATGCACCACCATGCCCGGCTGATTTTTGTATTTTTAGTAGAGATGGGGTTTCATCATGTTGGTCAGGTTGGTCTCGAACTCCTGACCTCATGATCTGCCTGCCTCGGTCTCCCAAAGTGCTGGGATTACAGGCGTGAGCACCACACCCGGCCATTTTTATAAATGTGGTAACACAAGATTACAGAAATAACTGGTTCAAGACAATACAGCAAATTCAAGACAGAGTAGGCCTTTGAAAGTAACTCTGTCCTCAGGGGTTTGAAAGCAAGTTTGTCTGATTTTGAAATACTTTCTATTATTGCAGCTTCTCATTTTTCTTAAATATTTGGCTCGACTGAAAGAATTACAGCTGCACTAATGTAAAATAGCTACCAGTATGTCATCTCTCAAATTACTATTAAAACTCAAATATTTCCACAAAGGTACCTCATATTATGAGCCGTATTATGCAATTTTCTGTACTCCAATCACAGAAAATATCTAACCAGTAGACATTTCCATTCTTGAAGGACTTTAGAGAATATCCCAGATTTCTTAGTTCAGACTCATTCCTCCCAGCCTTCTCTGTATGTCCTTAAACACTACTGTATTAGAGTTCTCCAGAGAAACAGAACCAATAGGGGGTGTGTTTGTGTGTGTCTGTGTACAGAAAGAGAGATTTATATTTTAAGATATTGACTTACATGATATGGCTGGCAAGTCCAAAATCTGCAGGGTCTACTGGCAGACTGGAGACTCAGAGAAGAGTTACTATCTGAGTTCTAAGACCGCCTGGAGGCAGAATTCCCTCTTCATTGGGGAACCTCTTTCTCTTAAGGCCTTCAACTGATTGGATGAGGTTTATCTATGTTAGGTAGGGCAATCTTCTTTACTCGAAGTCTACTGATTTAAATGTTAATTCTATCCAAAAAATACTTTTACTGAAACATCTAGAATAGTGTTTGAACCAAGTTTCTGGGTATCATGACCTAGCCAAGGTGACAGACAGAATTAACCATCATAACTACTTACCCCTAAGCTGCTGTTTTTCTTAGATTTATATCTTTGTGTGCAGAGAAAAATATCGGGAAGAATATACACTAGAATGTTTACAACTAGAGAGAATGTGCCACCTTAGACTACGGAGAAGACGGAGAACATTAATTTTGGGTAAGTATCGTTTTGTATTGCTCAAATTTTTTGAGTGCATTGTTATTTTCAAATTAATTTTAACCAAAATAACACATCACATAGTTAAAGTAAAATAGTACTACAAAGCTTGTAAGGAAGTTCACAGGCCTCTTTTCTACCTCTCCATGCTCTGATTCACATTCCCCACAGGCATTCACTTTCAACTCTTTAAGCTATTTTTTCTGGTTTTAAACTCTATATTTTGAATAACACACTTGTACTGCTATTTCTTGGCTTTCCCATTTCAGACATTACCTATTGACATGACATTCCACCATGGAAAATGGATATTTATACTAACCTCTTACCCAGCTCCATACACTCTTCTACTTTCTCTCACTCCATTTCCCTCAAATCATGTCACATTTGGGTCAAATATATATTGAATGTTACATTAATATGCCAGCATAAATATAGCAATGTAGTACACTATATTGCTTCCATAGCAAAGCAATATAGTGTAGTATAACGACATCTTCTTTCTTATACAACTTTCTCCTCCTGAAAATCACTTAATTTTATTTTGCTTACTTGCCTTCCTATGTTCTTATTGATAACTTATTTCTAAACATTTATTAGCTCTCTAAACATCCTCTTAATATAACAGTTGGACACATAGCTAATCTATCAGTTTCTTCTTGAAACAAATGATAATGGATACAGCAAAAGCAATACTAAGAAAGAATTTTACAGCTATGAGTGTTTTTATCAAAAAAAAGAAGAAAAAGCTTCAACTGAACAATCTAATGATGCATCTTAAAGAACTAGAAAAGCGAGAGCAAACCAAACCTAAAATTAGAAAAAATAAATAAATAAAGATCAGAGCAGAAATAAATGAAACTGAATTGAAAAAAAAAATACAAAAGATCAATGACACCAAAAGTTGGTTTTTCAAAAAGTTTAAAAAAATTGGCAAACCTTTAGCCAGACTAAGAAAAAAAGAGAGAAGATCCAAATAAATAAAATCAGAAATGTAAAAGAGGACATTACAACTGATACTGCAGAAATTCAAAGGATCATTAGTGGCTACTATGAGCAACTATATGCCCATAAATTGGAAAATCTAGAAGAAATTGATAAATTCCTAGAAACATACAATCTACCAACACTGACCTGGGAAGAAATACAAAACCTGAACAGACCAATAAGAAGTAATGAAATTGAAGCTGTGATAAAAAGTCTCCCACTAAAGAACAGCCCAGGAACTGATGGCTTCACTGCTGAATTCTACTGAACATTTAAAGAAGAATTAATACCAGTCCTACTCAAACTATTCCAAGGCTGGGTGCTGTGGCTTACACCTGTAATCCCAGCACTTTGGGAGACTGAGACAGGTGGATCACCTGAGGTCAGGAGTTCGAGACTAGCCTGGCCAACATGGTAAAATCCTGTATCTATTAAAAATACAAAAAAAAAAAAAGAAAAGTAGCTGGGTGTGCTGGCACACACCTGTAATTCCAGCTACTCAGGAGGCTGAGGCATAAGAATCACTTGAACCTGGGAGGTGGAGGTTGCAGGGAGCTGAGATTGTGCCACTGCATTCCAGCCTGAGGTAACTGAGTGAGACTCTGTAAAAAAAAAAAAAAAAAAAGAAAATAAAAAGAACAGAAGCTATTTTGAAAAATAGAGGAGGAGGGTATACTTTCAGATTCATTCTATGAGGCCAGTATTATCCTGATTCCAAAACCAGAAAAAGACTGTCAAAAAAGAAAACTACTACAGGTCAATATCTCTGATGAACGTTGATGCAAAAATCCTCAACAAAATACCAGCAAACCAAATTCAACAATACATTAGAAAGATTATTCATCATGACCAAGTGGGATTTACCCCTTGGATGCAAGGATGGTTCAACTATGCAAATCAGTCAGTGTGATACATCATATCAACAGAATGAAGGATGAAAACCATATGATTATTTCAATTGATGCTGAAAAAGCTTTTGAGAAAATTCAATATTCCTTCATGGTAAAAACCTTCAAAAAACCTGAGTGTAGAAAGAACATACCTCATAACATAATAAAAGCCATATGTGACAGACCCACAGGCTGTATCATGCTGAATGGGAAAAAATTGAAAGCCTTTTCCTCTAAGATCTGGAACATGACAACGATATCCACTGTCACCACTGTTATTCAACATACCACTGGAAGTTCTAGTTAGAGCAATCAGACAAGAGAAAGCTATAAAGGGCATCCAACATGGAAATGAAGAAGTCAAATTATCTTTGTTTGCTAATGACATGATATATTTGGAAAAATCTAAAGACTCCACAGGAAAACTATTAGAACTGTTAAATAAATTCAGTAAAGTTGTAGGATACAAAAGCAACATACAAAGATCAATAGCATTTCTAAATGCCAACAGGGAACAACGTGAAAAAGAAATAAAAAAATTTACAATAGCCACACATAAAATTAAATACCTAGTAATTAACTTAACCAGAGAAGTGAAAGCTCTCTATAACAAAAACTACAAAACATTGATGAAAGAAACTGAAGAGGACACAAAAAATTGGAAAAATATTTCATGCTCCTGGACTGGAAGAGTCTATATTGTTAAAATGTCTGCACTACCCAAAGAAATCTACAGATTCAATGCAATCCCTATCAAAATACCAATAACATTTTCTATTTCTATTTCTACAGAAATAGAAAAGGCAATCCTAAAATTGATATGGAACCAGAAAAGACCCAGAATAGCCAAAGCTATCCTAAGCAAAAGGGACAAAACTGGAAGAATCCCATTACCTGACTTCAAATGATCTACAGAGCTATAGTAATCAAAAAAGCCTGGTTCAGGTAATAAACAGACACATACACAAATAGAACAGAATAGCAACCCAGAAACAAATCCACACATCCACAGTGAACTCATTTTTGACAAAGGTGCCAAGAACACACACTGGGGAAAAGACAGTCTCGTCAACAAATGGTGCTGGGAAAATTGAATATCCACATGCAGAAGAATGAAACCAGACCCTTGTCTATCACCATATACAAGAACCAAATCAAAATGGATTAAAGACTTTAATCTAAGACCTCAAACTATGAAATTACTACAAGAAAACCCTGGGAAAACTCTCTAGGACATTTGTCTGGGCCCATCTTTCTTGCATAATACCACATAAGAATAAGCAACCAAAGCAAAAATGGACAAATGGGGTCACATCAAGTTAAAAAGCTACTGCACAGCAAAGGATGCAGTCAAACAAAGTGAATAGACAACCCATAGAATGGGAGGAAATATTTGCAAACCACCCATCTTACAAGGGATTAATAATCAGAATATATAAGGAGCTGAAACAACTCTAGGAAAAAGTCTAATAATCCAATCAAAAAATGGGCAAAAGATTTGAGTAGGCATTTCTCAAAAGAAGACATACAAATGGCAAACAGGCATATGAAAATGTGCTCAGTATCACTGACCATCAGAGAAATCCAAATCAAAACTACATCATCTCAGCCATCTCAGCCCAGTTAAAATGGTTTATATCCAAGAGACAAGTGATAAAAAATGCTGATGACATTATGGAGTAGCGGGAATCCTTGTACACTATTGGTGGAAATGTAAATTAGTACAACCACTATGGAGAACAGTTTTGAGCTTCCTCAAAAAAAACTAAAAATTGAGCTACCATATGATCCAGCAATCCCACTGCTGGATATACACCCAAAAGAAAGGAAATCAGTATATCAAAGAGTTATCTGCACTCCTGTGTTTGTTGCAGCACTATTCACAATAGCTAAGATTTGGAATCGACATAAGTGTCCATCAACAGATGAATGGATAAAGAACATGTGTTACATATACACAATGGGGTACTATTCAGCCATAAAAAAAGAATGAGATCCAGTCATTTGCCACAACACCGATGGAACTAGAAATTATTATGTTAAGTGAAATAAACCAGGCACAGAAAGACAAACATCTCATGCTCTCACTTATTTGAAGGATCTAAACATCAAAACCAAACTCATGGAGATGGACAGTAAAAGGATGGTTACCAGAGGCTAGAAAAGGTAGTAGGGGGATAGTGGGGAGGTGGAGATTGTTAATGGGAAAGAATAAATAAGACCTACTATTTGATAGCACAATAGGGTGACTATAGTCAATAATAATTGTACATTTTAAAATAACTTAAAGAGTGTAATTGGATTGTTTGTAACCCAAAGGATAAATGATTTAGTGAATGGATACCTCTTTCCCCATGACGATTTTATTTCATATTGCATACCTGTATCAAAACATCTCATGTACCCCATAAGTATATTACTACTATGTACTCACAAAAATTTTTTAAATTAAAATTAAAAAATCTATCAGTTTCATTTTTTCCCTCAAAGTCAGCACTCTTGGACCCTTTATCCTCCAGTTCCAGTTTGAATTCCACACTATTTGTTATTTAATAATGATATGGTTTGGCTCTGTGTTCCCACTCAAAACTCACGTCAAATTGTAATCCCCATGTGTCAGGGGTCAGGGGAGGGACCTTGTGAGAGGCAATGGATCATGGGGGCAGATTTCCCCCTTGCTATTCTCATGATAGTGAGTTTTCACAAGATCTGATGGTTTAAAAATGTGGTGCCTCCCACTTCACTCGCTCTCTCTCCTGCTTCTCTGTGGTAAGACATGCTTGCTTCCCCTTCACCTTCCACCATGATTGTAAGTTTACTAAGACCTCCCAGGCATGCAGAACTGTGAGTCAATTAAACCTTTTTTCTTTATAAATTACCCAGTCTCAAGTAGTTCTTTATAACAGTGCAATAATGAACAAATACAGAAAGTTGGTACCAAGAGAAGTAGGACATTTGTATAAAGATACCTGAAAATGTGGAAGTGACTTTGGAACTTGGAAAGAAGTTGGAACAGTTTGGAGGGCTCAGAAGAAGACAAGAAGATAAGGGAAAGTTTGGAACTTCCTAGGGACTTGTTGAATGGTTGTGACCAAAATGCTGACAGTGATAGGAACAATGAGTCCAGGCTGAGGTGGTCTCAGATGGAGATGAAGAACTTATTGGGAACTGGAGTAAAGGTCACTCTTGGTATGCTTTAGCAAAAATGCTAGTGGCATTTTGCCCCTGCTCTAGAGATCTGTGGAGCTTTTAACTTGAGAGAGATGATTTAAGGTATCTGGCAGAAGAAATTTCTAAGAAGAAAAATGTTCAAGAAGTGATCTGGCTTTTTCTAAAAGTGTACACTCATATGCATGAAGAAAGAGATGGTCTGAAAGTGGAACTTAAGTTTAAAAGGGAAGCAGAGCTTAAAAGTTTGAAAAATTTGCAGCCTGACCATGTGGTAGAAAAGGAAAACCCATTTTCTGGGGGAGAAATTCAAGCCAGCTTCAGAAACTTGCATAAGTAATAAGGAGCTGAATGTTAATAGCCAAGACAGTGGGGAAAAAGTCTCCAGGGCATGTCAGAGATCTTTGCAGCAGCCCCTCCCATCAGAGGCCCAGAGGCCTAGGAGGAAAAAATGGTTTAGTGGGCTGGGCCTAGAGCCCCACTGCTGCTCTGTGCAGCCTTGGGACTTGGTGCCCTGCATCACAGTAGCTCCAGCTCGAGCCATGGCTTAAAGGAGCCAAGGTAAAGCTCAGATCATTGATTCAGGGGGTGCAAGCCCCAGCCTTAGTGGCTTTCATGTGGTGTTGGGCCTGAAGTTGTGTAGAGGTAAGGAGTTGAGGCCTGGCAGCCTCTGCCTAGATGATTTCAGAGGATGTATGGAAATGCCTGGATTTCCAGGCAGAAGTCTGCTGCTGGGGCAGAACACTCACAGAGAGCCTCTATTAGAGCAGTGCAGAGGGGAAATGTGGAATTGAAGCCCCCACACAGAGTCCCCACTGGGCCACTGCTTAGTGGAGCTGTGAGAAGAGGGCCGTCATCCTCCACACCCCAGAATGGTAGATTCACTGACAACTTGCCTCATGCACCTGGAAAAGCTGCAGGAGCTCATTGCCAGCACATGAGAGCAGCAACAGGGGCTGTTCCCTGCAAAGCCACAGGGGCGGAGCTGCCCAAGACTGTGGGTGCCCACCCTTGGCATCAGTATGCTCTGGATGGGAGACATGGAGTCAAAGAAGATTTTGGAGCTTTAAGATTTAATGGCTGCCCTGTTAGGTTTCAGACTTGTGTGGGGCCTGCAGCCCCTTTGTTTTGAGCAATCTCTCCCTTTTGGGATGGGGACATCTACCCAATGCCTGTACCCCAGTTGTATGTTGGAAGTAAATAACTTGTTTTTGATTTTAGAGGCTCATAGGCAGAAGGGACTTGCCTTGTCTCAGGAGAGACTTTGGACTTGGACTTTTGAGTTAATACCAGAATGAGTTAAGACTTTGGGGGACTGTTGGTGAGGCATGATTGTGTTGTGAGGACATCAGATTTGGGAGGGGCCATAGGCAGAATGATATGATTTGTCTCTGTGTTCCCACACAAATCTCATGTCAAATTGATTTCCCCACATGTCAGGGTAGGGGCCTGGTGGGAGGTGACTGGATCATGGGGGCAATTTCCCCTTTGCTCTTCTTGTGATAATGAGTAAGTTCTCACAAGATTTAATGGTTTAAAAGTGTGCCACTTTCCTCTTTGCTCTCTCTCCTGCTTCACTGTGGTAATACATGCTTGCTACCCTTTTGCCTTCTGCCATGATTGTAAGTTTCCTGAGGTCTCTCCAGCCATGTGGAACTGTGAGTCAATTAAATCTTTTTTTCTTCATAAATTAGTCTCAGGTAGTACTTTATAACAGTGTGATAATGAACTAATACAAACAATGTCTTCCTTGTTACTTTATCTGCTTCAGCTTTGTAGAACTCTTATTAATGAATGTTCAAACTCCTAATTTGATTCTCTTATTTTTTTATTTTGTCTGTCCTACTCTTCATGGTTTTTCTCAGTGTGTGGTTTTTATTTTCTTTTAAGAGACATCTCAAAATTACCTCCCACCTGTTATTGAATCTTTTATTTTTGTTATTTTTTTATTTTATTTTCAGGAGCTCTTTCTTGAATGTTTTTCTTTTCCGGTGTTTTGCTCTTCATGAATGCAATCACAATCTTTCTCTCTCTGTCTCTCAATCTCTCTTAACTTCTCTTCCCCTTACTGCATTGTCCCTGATTCTTGCAAATTTTTTTCTTGCTTATTTGCCTTGATTTCCCTCTTTCACATAAGAAAATGTTCTTAAATGCCAGCTGATTCTTGGCTGTCAATTCATATTTCAGAGTTAGTCACTACAATGCTGTTTGGAAGTTCTGTGTGTGCATGGTTGTGCGTATTGACTGGGTATGATTCACCCTAAGATTATAAGTATTTTCAAAGATAAAACACATAGAGGCCAGTATATTTAGACCTTTTGTTTTAGGCTTAGCTTAGTAATCAAAGGAATCTTCCTGTTTTCAGCCTGGGAGTAGAATCTTGTTTGCCAAAAGCTGGGAGCAGAGTAGAGTATAGGGAGGGAGGTGACTGGAATGTTATTGCTTGTGTGCAGATTCTTACATAATACCCTTGCTTTCCTTAGATGTCTCACCTTTTCTTCAGCTATGTCTGTTGTCCCTCAGACACCTGTAATATGAGAAATAGTGGCAAGCTGTACAGGGTGGGGGCGGGAATCTAAGTGTCTGATTGCTAATTAGACAAACTTAACTTTCAACTCATGCTCCTGTTTTCAGGAGCCCATGCCTGTGCCATGCTCCTCCTTTTCAAGGTACCAGTGCGTCCAGTTCTGGAGCCTTTCCATAGACAAAATATAGATGAATAAAATAAAATGTAATGATCAAGTCTTCTAAATTATGTTTGATAGTTGATGCAAAAATTTTAACACTGCCTGATATGGTTTTAAATGATGTGAAGGAAATATTTGAGACAATTATAAACAGAAGGAGGTAGAGGGAAGTAAAGGGAGGTAAGGTTTTTATACTTGACTCGGACTGGTAAAATGTTAACACCAGTAGACTTTGATAAATTCTTTATATACAAAGTAATACTTAAAGCAACTACTAACATGGTATACAAAGAAATATATTAAAAATTATTACAGGTGAATTAGAATGTAATTCTAAAAATTTTTCAAGTAACTCACTGGAAGCCAGAAAAAGGAAACAGAGAAATGAAAAGCAGAACAAGCAAAACAAAAAACAAAATGGCACTTTTCCAATGGTCTTAGCAAACGGCACACCAGGAGATTATATCCCACGCCTGGCTCCACAAGTCCCACGCCCACAGAGACTTGCTCTATGCTAGCACAGCAGTCCGAGATCGAACTGTGAGGCAGCAGTGAGGCTGGGGGAGGGGTGTCCACCTTTGCTGAGGCTTGACTAGGTAAATGAATCAGCCGGGAAGCTCGAACTGGGTGGAGCCCACCAGAGCGCAACAAGGCCTGACTGCCTCTGTAGACTCCAACTCTGGGGGCAGGGCATAGCTGAACAAAAGGCAGCAGAAACTTCTTCAGACTTAAAAGTCCCTGTCTGACAGCTTTGAAGAGAGTAGTGGTTCTCCCAGCATGGAGTTTGAGATCGGAGAATGGACAGATTGCCTCCTCAAGTGGGTCCCTGAACCCCGAGTAGCCTAACTGGGAGACACCTCCAAGCAGGAGCCAACTGACACCTCATACAGCCAGGTGCCCCTCTGAGACGAAGCTTTCAGAGGAAGGATCAGGCAGCAACATTTGCTGTTCTGCAATATTTGCTGTTCTGTAGCCTCCACTGGTGATACACAGGAAAACAGGGTCTGGAGTGGACCTCCAGCAAACTCCAACAGACCTGCAGCTGAAGGTCCTGACTGTTAGAAGAAAAACTAACAAACAGAAAGGAATAGCATCAACATCAACAAAAAGGACATCCACACCAAAACCCCATCTGTAGGTCACCATTATCAAAGACGAAGGTAGATAAAACCACAAAGATGGGGAAAAACCAGAGCAGAAAAGCTGAAAATTCTAAAAATCAGAGCGCCTCTTCTCCAAAGGATTGCAGCTCCTCTCCAGCAGTGGAACAAAGCTGGATGGAGAATGATTTTGACAAGTTGACAGAAGTAGGTTTCAGAAGATCAACAATAACGAACTTCTCCAAGTTAAAGGAGGATGTTTGAACCCATTGCAAAGAAGCTAAAAGCCTGGAAAAAAGGTTAGACAAATGGCTAACTAGAATAAACAGCATAGAGAAGACCTTAAATGACCTGATGGAGCTGAAAACCATGGCACGAGAACTACATGACACATGCACAAGCTTCAGTAGCCGATTCGATCAAGTGGACGAAAGGGTATCAGTGCTTGAAGATCAAATGAATGAAATGAAGCGAGAAGAGAAGTTTAGAGAAAAAAAGAGTAAAAAGAAATGAACAAAGCCTCCAAGAAATATGGGACTATGTGAAAAGACCAAATCTACATTTGATTGGTGTACCTGAAAATGATGGGGAGAATGGAACCAAGTTGGAAAACACTCTTCAGGATATTATCCAGGAGAACTTCCCCACCTAGCAAGGCAGGCCAACATTCAAATTCAGGAAATACAGAGAATGCCACAAAGATACTCCTCGAGAAGAGCAACTCCAAGACACATAAGTGTCAGATTCACCAAGGTTGAAATGAAGGAAAAAATGTTAAGGGCAGCTAGAGAGAAAGGATGGGTTACCCACAAAGGGAAGCCCATCAGACTCTAACAGTGGATTGCTCAGCAGAAACTCTACAAGCAAGAAGACAGTGGGGGCCAATATTCAACATTTTTAAAGAAAAGCATTTTCAACCAAGAATTTCATATCCAGCCGAACTAAGCTTCATAAGTGAAGGAGAAATAAAATACTTTACAGACAAGCAAATGCTGAGAGATTTTGTCACCACCAGGCCTACCTTATAAGAGCTCCTGAAGGAAGCACTAAACATGGAAAGGAACAACTGGTACCAGCCACTGCAAAAACATGCTAAATTGTAAAGACCATCGAGGCTAGGAAGAAACTGCATCAACTAACAAGCAAAATAACCAGCTAACATCATAATGACAGGACCAAATTCACACATAACAATATTAACCTTGAATGCAAATCGGCTAAATGCCCCAATTAAAAGATACAGACTGGCAAATTGGATAGAGTCAAGACTCATCAGTGTGCTGTATTCAGGAGACCCATCTCACATGCAGAGACACACATTGGCTCAAAATAAAGGATGGAGGAAGATCTACCAAGCAAATAGAAAACAAACAAACAAAAAAGCAGGGTTGCAATCCTAGTCTCTGATAAAACAGACTTTAAACCAACGAAGATCAAAGAGAAAAAGAAGGCCTTTACATAATGGTAGAGGGATCAATTCAACAAGAAGAGCTAACTATCTTAAATATATATGCACCCAATACAGGAGCATCCAGATACATAAAGCAAGTCCTTAGAGACCTACAAAGAGACTTAGACTCCCACACAATAATAATGGGAGACTTTAACACCTCACTGTCAACATTAGACATCACCAAGAGAGAAAGTTAACAAGGATATACAGGATTTGAACTCAGCTCTGCACCAAGTGGCCTAATAGACATCTAAAGAACTCTCCACCCCAAATCAACAGAATATACATTCTTCTCAGCACCACATCACACTTATTCCAAAATCGACCACATAGTTGGAAGTAACGCAATTCTCAGCAAATGTAAAAGAATAGAAATTATAACAAACTGTCTCTCAGACCACAGTGCAATCAAATTAGAACTCAAGATTAAGAAACTCACTCAAAACCACACAACTACATGGAAACTGAACAACCTGCTCCTGAATGACTACTGGGTAAATAACAAAATGAATGCAGAAATAAAAGTGTTCTTTGAAACCAATAAGAACAAAGACACAACATACCAGAATCTCTGGGACACATTTAAAGCAGCGTGTATAGGGAAATTTATAGCACTAAATGCCCACAAGAGAAAGCAGGAGAGATCTAAAATCGACAACCTAACATTACAATTAAAAGAACTAGAGAAGCAAGAGCAAACACATTCAAAAGCTATCAGAAGGCAAGAAATAACTAAGATCAGAGCAGAACTGAAGGAGACAGAGACACAAAAACCCTTCAAAAAATCAATGAATCCAGGAGCTGGTTTTTTGAAAAGATCAACAAAATTGATAGACCACTAGCAAGACTAATAAAGAAGAGAAGAGAGAAGAATCAAATAGATGCAATAAAAAATGACAAAGGGGATATCACCACTGATCCCACAGAGATACAAACTACCATCAGAGAATACTATAAACACCTCTATGCAAATAAACTAGAAACTGTAGAAGAAATGGATAAATTCCTGGACACGTACACCCTCCCGAGACTAAACCAGG
This sequence comes from Pongo pygmaeus, assembly GCF_028885625.2. NCBI lineage: Eukaryota > Metazoa > Chordata > Mammalia > Primates > Hominidae > Pongo > Pongo pygmaeus. The sequence continues at coordinate 80,827,204 of NC_072384.2, forward strand.
AAGAAATTGAATCTCTGAATAGACCAATAACAGGCTCTGAAATTTGAGGCAATAATTGATAGCCTACCAACCAAAAAAAGTCCAGGACCAGATGGATTCACAGCCAAATTCTACCAGAGGTACAAAGAGGAGCTGGTACCATTCCTTCTGAAACTATTCCAATCAATAGAAAAAGAGGGAATCTCCCTAACTCATTTTATGAGGCCAGCATCATCCTGATACCAAAGCCTGGCAGAGACACAACAAAAAAAGGAAATCTTAGACCAATATCCCTGATGAACATCAGTGCAAAAATCCTCAATAAAATACTGGGAAACCAAATACAGCAGTGAATGAAAAAGCTTATCCACCACGATCAAGTGGGCTTCATCCCTGGGATGTAAGGCTGGTTCAACATATGCAAATCAATAAATGTAATCCATCATATAAACAGAACTGAAGACAAATACCACAAGATTATCTCAATAGACGCAGAAGAGGCCTTCGACAAAATTCAACAGCCCTTCATGCTAAAAACTCTCAATAAATTAGGTATTGATGGGATGTATCTCAAAATAATAAGAGCTATTTATGACAAACTCACAGCCAATATCATACTGAATGGGCAAAAACTGAAAGCATTCCCTTTGAAAACTGGCACAAGACAGGGATGCCCTCTCTCGCCACTCCTATTCAACATAGTGTTGGAAGTCCTGGCCAGGGCAATCAGGCAGGAGAAAGAAATAAAGGGTATTCAATTAGGAAAAGAGGAAATCAAATTGTCCCTGTTTGCAGATGACATGATTGTATATTTAGAAAACCCCAGCATCTCAGCCCAAAATCTCCTTAAGTTGATAAGCAACTTCAGCAAAGTCTCAGGATACAAAATCAATGTGCAAAAATCACAAGCATTCCTATACGCCAATAACAGACAAACAGAGAGCCAAATCATGAGTGAACTCCCATTCACAATTGCTTCAAGGAGAATAAAATACCTAGGAATCCAACTTACAAGGGACGTGAAGGACCTCTTCAAGGAAAACTACAACCACTGCTCAATGAAATAAAAGAGGACACAAACAAATGGAAGAACATTCCATGCTTATGGATAGGAAGAATCAATATCGTGAAAATGGCCATACTGTCCAAGGTAATTTATAGATTCAATGCTATTCCCATCAAGCTACCAATGACTTTCTTCACATAATTGGAAAAAACTACCTTAAAGTTCATGTGAAACCAAAAAAGAGTCCACATTGCCAAGACAATTCTAAGCAAAAAGAACAAAGCTGGAGGCATCACACTACCTGACTTCAAACTATACTACAATGGTACAGTAACCAAAACAGCCTGGTACTGGTACCAAAACAGATATATAGACCAATGGAACAGAACAGAGGCCTCAGAAATAACACCACACATCTACAACCATCTGATCTTTGACAAACCTGACAAAAACAAGAAATGGGGAAAGGATTCCCTATTTAATAAATGGTGCTGGGAAAACTGGCTAGCCATATGTAGAAAGCTGAAACTGGATCCCTTCCTTACACCTTGTACAACAATTAACTCAAGATGGATTAAAGACTTAAATGTTAGACCTAAAACCATAAAAACCCCAGAAGAAAACCTAGACAATACCATTCAGAACATAGGCATGGGCAAGGACTTCATGAGTAAAACACCAAAAGCATGGCAACAAAAGCCAAAATAGACAAATGGGATCTAATTAAACTAAAGAGCTTCTGCACAGCAAAAGAAACTACCATCAGAGTGAACAGGCAACCTACAGAGTGGGAGAAAATTTTTGCCATCTACCCATCTGACAAAGGCTAATATCCAGACTCTACAAAGAACTTAAACAAATTTACAAGAAAAAAATCAAACAACCCCATCAAAAAGTGGGCAAAGGATATGAACAGACACTTCTCAAAAGAAAACATTTATGCAGCCAACAGACACATGAAAAAATGTTCATCATCACTGGTCATTAGAGAAATGCAAATCAAAACCACAATGAGATATCTCACACCAGTTAGAATGGCGATCATTAAAAAGTCAGGAAACAGCAGGTGCTGGAGAGGATGTGAAGAAATAGGAACACTTTTACACTGTTGGTGGGAATGAAACTAGTTCATCCAGTTCATCTATTGTGGAAGACAGTGTGGTGATTCCTCAAGGATCTAGAACCAGAAATATCTTTTGTCCCAGCCATCCTATTACTGGGTATGTACCCAAAGGATTATAAATCATGCTGCTATAAAGACACATACACACGTATGTTTATTGCGGCACTATTCACAATAGCAAAGACTTGGAACCAACCCAAATGTCCATCAATGATAGACTGGATTAAGACAATGTGGCACATATACACCATGGAATACTATGCAGCTATAAAAAAGGATGAGTTCATGTCCTTTGTAGAGACATGGATGAACCTGGAAACCATCATTCTGAGCAAACTATTGCAAGGACAGAAAACCAAACACGGCATGTTCTCACTCATAGGTGGGAATTGAACAATGAGAACACTTGGACACAGGGTGGGGAACATCACACACTGGGGCCTGTCGTGGGGTTGGGGGAGGGGAGAGGGATAGCATTAGGAGATATAACTAATGTAAATGACGAGTTAATGAGTGCAGCACACCAACATGGCACATGTACCCATATGTAACAAATCTACAGATTGTGCACATGTACCCTAGAACTTAAAGTATAATAATAAAAAATGGCAGACTTATGCCTTGATGTATTAATAATTACACTAAATATAAATGTTCTGAGAACACCGATTAAAAGACAAAGATTGGCAGAGTGAATTAAAAACATGACCCAAATATTTATTGCCTATAAGAAACTCACTTAAAATGCATTGATATAGGCAGGATGAAAGAAAAAGAATATATATATGTGTGTGTGTGTATATATATATAGTGCTAACATTAATCTAAGGAAAGCAGGAATAGTTATATTAATATTAGATAAATCAACTCAGGGTAAAGAAAATTACCAGAGACAGAGGGACATTATATTATGATAAAAGTGTCAATCCACCACCAGTACATGATAATCTTAAATGTATATGCACCAAGTGAGGATGAACCAAGGACAAACGTCATCATGAGAATATCTCATTTTGCAATATTACTTCTTAGACACATGTTCTTCCCTATGCCTTTGCCCAAACAGAACCTGCTCACTTCTGATTAGTGAATAGTCTACATTATTCAATAATATTTTCAATATCTCAAATACTGAGTTCACAGCATGTGTTAATTAAGGACATCTTTTAACCTCAGTAGAATATAATGTTGGTTTCATGCCTGGTTCCAAACAACTATCTATTTGTAGTTAATAAGTTTTTTGCATATCATTTAAGAACTCTTTATAGAATTTAGCACTTGGAAAAGTGGCATTGCTTATATTGACCTTTGAAACACTGAATAATATGAATATCAACAAATGAAGAAAATAGGCATATCAGTAGTAGAAAGTTTTTATCAGGGCATGAAACAAAAATCAAGTATTCCAATGTATTTTTCTTGTATTAGGGAGCTGCAGATACACTGCCTTTTCTGTGCCTCACTCATGCTGGGCTTCCTTTGGTGATCTTGCATGCCTGCTCCAGTCCCATTAGGTCGGTTTCTTCAGGTCGCATGAGCCAAAACCTGTTGAGTTTTTTCCTCTACAACCCTATTTTACAGCGTCCCCTGAGTACTCAAGGTTTTCTCTAGGACTTCTCAGATACATTCTTTTTTTAAGGTTTAAAGACTAATAAAAAATAAAGAACTACTAAATCAGGAGTACAAAAATAATGCTTTATGTTAAATGTTTTGACAGATGAACATTTTAACACAAAATTTTACAATGGACCCTTTTCTTCTGTTAGACCTATCTGCCTCTCCCTGTGGCAATGGGTGCAGTCTCTTTTAGAAGATAAAGGCTGAAGTCTAAAAACACAATCCTTTGTGAAAGTTGAGGCTGGGTTCACAAGGTCCCAATCCCATTCCCCTTCCTCCTCCTCCAGGGCATAAAAAGACACTGCCCTTTATGCATTCCCTACTTCTTTTCATCTCCTAATAGTTCTCAACTTTTCTACCTTTGGACATCTAGGCATCAACTAGTGCTGTCTCCAATGTACTTACCATTCAGCCAGGAGCACAGAGAGCCTGAGCTATTCTGACTCTCTTGTTGAGAACAGTCCTCAACCCAGGCCTGTAGAGCTTGTCAAAGTATGAGAGAGATATGGTTTTAGTATTTTATTACTTTAATTTCTTCCTTTTTACAAATAATTTCTCCCTTTAAACTACTGCATTTCTTTTTACAGAGAAAGAATGAAGCTCCTATTTCTGTTATATTTATAATAAATTTACATTCACATTAAATGTGACAAATATTTCTTTAAATGGAAAATTTGGAGGGTGGTTTTGTTGATTTATAAAATCCACAGAGAAAAGATTTGTTAAATCATGTGCCAGTTTTTAGATTTAAAATTAATTTAATTTAATTTAATTTATTAAATTTTATTTAATTTTAAATAAATTAAAACACATAATCCTTTGTGATTGTGATTTGTGATTTAACATTTATTTAATTTTAAATTTATTAAAATTCTAAATTTTATTTAAATTTATTTAATTTTAAATAAGTAATATATACACATGGTTTAAACTACAAAACTACAAAATGTCTCCCTTACACCTTAGCTTCCAACTTACCTAATTCTCCTCTGTTGAGGTAATCTTTTCAGCTTCTTGTCTATCCCTCCAGAGATACTGTACACATATAAAAGAAAATATATATCCTTATATAAGTGGTAGGTCCCAAAACATGATTACAACATCTTGCTTTTTCTTCCACTTTAGTCAAATGTCTTAGAGACTGTTCCATAGCAAGACATAAATATTCACTTCATTTTTACTTATGAATGTACCATAATTTATATAAATAGCTCTACTGATCAATAATGAGTCTCTTAAAAAATAATGGTATAATCTTGTACTTATACCAGGTCACACACAGGAAAATACAGCTGTAGGTTCTCTAGTGTAAAATACATCTCTAGAAATTCAACTCCTTTTTTTAAGAAAAATCAGGGAGTTGTTATATCGACTATAGAATTTTCATGTACTTAATAAATGTGTAAAGAGAAATGGTTTTAAACGGTGTTTTAATTCAAATTGGTAACATGCTATGAATTTTATGAGGAAGTAGATCTTAAGATCTGAAAATTATATGTGTACTTCTTTTTGCTTTTGTTTGTTAGTTTGTTTTTATTTTCTCCTCCTTTTTTTTTCTTTTTATTTTCATGGTCTTCTCTTTTTCTTTCCTCCTGCCTTTCTTACTTTTCCTCCACTCTCCCTTCCTTTCCTCTTCTTTCCTTTTATTTGGTTTCTATCAATGGTCACATTGAGAGCCGTGTAACCACTAGGTGGTGGTACAAGAACATAGGGAGAAGTATTTTTGTAAACAGACTGGGAATTTGTTTTGATTTCCTACTCAGTTTTTAAATTGCTATACCCTTGGGCCCTTAAATACCTCCTAAGGGATGCCATTGTGATTGCTGTTTGGTAGTTGAGCCAACATAAAATTGATGTTGAGCTTTACAACAGCTGTTATAGACCACTTTATGTTGATGCTGAAGCTTTTTAAAAATGCTACTTGCATGAAAATGTTAACTCTTCGGTAGGAATCTGTTAAGTTTTCTGAGAGATTTGAAGGCCTTGCTTATATTTCTGGCTGATTTACTGATCTTACAATGTTGCAGTTGAGACTACTTAGAATATATATTCCTGCTTTATTTAGCTGACTGAATTTTCAGTAAAGACATGACAGTTTCCTAGCTACTTTCTATGGAAATGACAAAAGGCAGCTGCCCGCTATGATTTTACCCTATTGACTACAATTCAGTGTTTATGCACAACGTTGTGACATTGATCTTCATCTTAATGGCTAAAATATATTTTTTAAATGTTTTGAAATTTGAGGTAAAAATATTTTTCTGTATACGAATTACCTTAATTTTTAGAAATGTACCTTTTCTCTTTTAATATTCTGAATACGTGCTTAGAAATTTTGGATCAGTTAATTCTCTTTAAACCACAGAAGAAAGGAATCCAGTATAAATATTGAAGAATCTTTGCTTACATTAGAACTGTATGATCATTTCAACACTTAAACTCTGCTGAAATTCTGTTTAATGCATTTAGTACGAGAGTGTGGTTGTAGTTATCCTGTAAAACATTCTTCTCAGAGCTGGCACACATTCTAAACTTATGTAGTGTCCTTGTTGGATTGGTAGAAAGGGATCTACAAGGGCTCCCCTGCTTTGTCTTAGCATCTTTATGTCAACTTGAAAATCCCTATCTTCCTAAGAAGTAACCTTACAACAAGATACTTACTGATTTACTTGGATGAGTCAGTTATTTTTGGGTAAGTGTTGAGGCATACATATCACCTCATTCTCATAGGGATTGAGAGTTCTACATACCATTTTTATTAGCATTCCCTGGGTTAGAAAATACTGTTAGCATTTTAGCTAAGTTGTCTTACAGGTTTTGATGATAATAGGGCTTTCTTACCATTTAACTTGTAGTCTTCCTACTGAAATTCTATGATTTGGTATCTTTTAACATCAAACTTGAAGACTTCATTTAAGGCATTTGGTGTTTAACTAAAATCATAATGGCTTTTTTGTACCTGTTTACACATTAGGAAAAAAAAAACAAAAAATGAGCACAGACTCCAACTCCATGGAAGAACACTATTAAAAGAAGCATCTCTTAGATGATGAAAGCATTATAGCACTGTTTCAGTAAATAGCACCAACCGCAGCTGATTCTTTGGTTTTATTAGGAAAGATAGCCCATTTTGTGATCTGCAACGTTTAAATCAATTGAACTATAGTGAAATCTCTCCCCTGAAATGGCTATTACACAGCTTGCAACCTTTTGTTTAAGAGATTAAGTTTGCATCTCCTCACATTATCTCCTTGTAATTGGAAAACTTCCATTTTGACAGAGAAAATGTGCCAGTATCCCTGTGAGCCTTGCCACAAGCCAATGCAGAATGCCATCTGGAGGATGCATGCCCAAGTCATGCAACAGCCTCCTGTCGGGATGTATCTGGAACTTTGCAACAGAACAACTAATAACATCTTAAGCTCCATTTGTCTAGCTCGCTAGTCCTCTTGGCAGAGGTCATACCAGCAGTGGTTTTGTTGATTTGCTGCATCAAATGTAATTAGGTTAAAGCACTCACTGACAGAGCCTCTGATAATGGCATAAAAGCCTCAGGCTTAAATTTACCGATTGAGTCAAATTTAAGTGGATCAACAAAGACATACTAATTCCATCACTAGAACAATAAAACTTAATTATTTTTAAAGGTGCTTATTTGGGACAACAAGATTTTCCTTTCTTTGGATCTCATAATTGTTTTATTTTTATTTTTCTTTTAATTTATTTTATTTTACTTTTTAGTCACTGGCTTCCAATGAAGTGGTTGATGTCTCTGACTAGGAAAGACGGTTTCATGTGTACACAAGCCATATATCCCTTCTGAATCTTACTCTTGAGTACCCTATGGAAAATGATGAGATGTTTTTGTCAGGTTACATCCAAATAACTTTGAACTCTACCAGTTGCATACTCATAAGGGTAGCAGTAACATTATTACTGACCTTTTAACCCTTGCTTACTGGAAAACTCCAGTTGTACCAGTGGCCTCTTTATAAATGAGTCACTTTCAGGCTATGACTAAGATGAAGAAAGCATTACTTAGGGTTAAATTTAGGGCAAGTCTGGGCCCAGAGCACAAGACAGGCTTTAGTTGTTGTTAAGAGCCATAAGAAAACTATGAAAAGCATTTGTGCCTTATGCAGAGAAGGAACAATTCAGCAGAAATAAGGTTTAACAGTTTCCTGCATGAATATTGTAAAACAAGTCAGCAGGGGTCTGTGTTAGAGTGACAGAGAGCTTGGAGGTGGTCTCAGCAGGAAGGTAGCACTTCCCTGGAATGCCTATATGGATGATCTGGATGAAGCTTTTTAAGAATTAGCAAAGAAATTAAGTATGATGGAATAAGCAAGATAATAATATGTGAAATGCACTCTTTTAATTCATTTCTAAATTTTCTCTCGTGTTCACTCATTTTCAAATATACCACCAGCACTAGAACTTCCTAAGAAATCACTGAAATTTCCAGGGCATGGCAATGATTTCTGGGGATTTCGTACCTCATTGTGGAAGTTGACTTAGTTTGAGTTCTAGGTATACTGCTTTTGATGACAGCAATAGGCACACGTGAGAATGAGGTTAAGTAAGTGTTTATTTGAGGATTTAATATTGTACACACTCTAGGAGTAAAGCAATTATCATGCTGTTAATTTCATATTCATGTATGGCTTATTTATTTGTTGTTTACCTCTCTGCATAATGAAAATGCCATGGAAATCTGCTTCTTCTAGCACTCTAATTTTAAATGAAGCTAAATGTTATGTATAATTTCAAGATACAGATTGCTAATTTCATTCTATTTTAAATACTGTATGCATGAGAAGCTTCTATGTTCTTGAAAAATCCATCTTTAACCAGAATCAAAGCATAATTTTCTAAGTAATTATGGAATAGATAGTTAATAGATTAAAATATGAATCAGAAGCGTCATAGGCAGATTTTGAACCATATAGTTTTCTAAACCTATATATATGTATATGTGTGTGTGTGTGTGTATTCCCTATCTCAGAATCAACATCTTAGTTACTTTTCTGACAAATAAAATATATTCAGAACATAATCTCTCTTATTGCTTCTACTGATAAATTATTTGCATCTGGCTTACTTGTAATTTGGTGGCAGAATCAATGTTTGGTGAAATGATTCTGAAAACTTCAGAGGCACTACAGTTTTCATTTATTTACATGATATGCTATTTTTAAAGAACGAGTCATTGCCAGAATTCTACGTTAGTTCATCTTCTGAGAATATAATGGAAAAAAAAAAGAAAGAAAGAAGTTCATATCTAGTGTACATGGAGTTTTCTTCTCCAGTCTAATTCACTCAAGTAACATGCCTCAAATTTCACTTCCAGGCCCACCCTTGCTCATCTCTGCTCAATACCAGAAACTAGAGTTGTGTGTCATCCAAGTTTTTCTAATTTTTTATTTTTTCAGCAGGTATCACTGTGTGCCCACCATGTGCATGAATAAAGTCCCTATTTCTGGGTGGCTACAGCCCAGTTGTGAAGATAACACATAGATGTGAAATATTGAATAAATAATACCACAAGTCAGTATACATTTAAATATGCCAAAGGCAGAAATTGTTGAGGAAATTCACTTCTGAAAACTCTTAACATAGTCTATAAATCTTAGTATGTGCCAGTTGTTCAATTTCCATTGTTATTTACAAAAATGAAGCTTTGAATTAAGAAAAAAAAAAGCACCATCTGCCTACCCATGCAATAATGCTTGGTTTTATTCCCAAGCATATCAACCACTGGCTTGGCATTTTAACTAACTGAAGTACTTTTCTCATTAGAGTGTGTCTGTGTCTACAAAATGAATTTTTCCTGGTTACTCATTTTAGTATTTCTGCTCTCTAGCTGTGCCTATGCTGGACTTGAAACTTTCTGTCTGTAAGTACAGCCACCTTGTTAAATGATTCATACCTTCTAGGTACCTCAAGTGCAGACTATACCTGATGCCCCTTCTTTTCCAGTTACTTATTCAATCAATCCCATTAATCCTTTTATTAGTTGATTGTTTAGTCAATATTTATATTGAGTGCCTATTTTCTGTGGGTACAAACGGCATGTACAGGCCTTTAAAGATACAGAGAAATGTAGAGTATGATACCTGCCCTCAACTACATTTCAGAGAAAAAGTGCATATAAAAATATTCTGTCTGGGCTGGATGTGGTGGCTGACGCCTGTAATCCCAGCACTGTGGGAGGCTGAGGTAGATGAATCACTTGAGCTCAGGAGTTAGAGACTAGCCTGGCCAACATGGTGAAACCCTGTCTCTACTAAAAATACAAAAATTAGCCGGGTGTGGTGGCACACACTTGTAACCTCAGCCACTCCGATGGCTGAGACATGGAGAATCTCTTGAACCGGGGAAGGGGAGGTTACTATGAGCCGAGATTATGCCACTGCACTCCAGTCTGGGTGACAGAGTGAGACTCTGTCTCAAAAAAAGAAAAAAAAATATGTCTTAAGTAGAATTTTCTAAGTGTCAGAAGGAATGTTACACATTTATTCATTCAGTCCATCAATTTATTTAGCAAACATTTATATTTATTGAGCATTGTGATATGTCAAGCATTCTGACTCACTGGAGATACAAAGACGAATAAATCATATATGGTGCCTGCCTGCCTTATATGAATTTAGAGTAAGTCGATACCATGGTAGGCTAGAACCTTGTTCCTCAACGTTTGTCTGAGAACCAGGAGCACTGGCATCACCTACCTAAGAGCTTTTCAGAAATAAATAATTTTAGGCTCCATCCAGATATACTGAATCAACGTTTGCATTTTATCGAAGTGCCCAAGTGATCCAAAGTGAAGTTTGAAAATCACTGGGCTAGAAGGACTATGGAATGCTTTTGTGGAGGAGCTGAAATAAGTAGATATCATCAAGTTTTATCAAAAGAGGAAGGAAGACTTGTTAAAAAGGATTGGATAAAATCTGAAATCTAATTTAGGATATGGGGTTTTCAGAGCTAGTTGGGAATGATTATTCAAACAATGATGGGAAATGACCCAATAGTTGGTTGATGATCCAGAGGGAGAGTAGTGGTGATAATGTATGATAATATGGCATTCAAAGCTGAGAGAAAGATGAATGGTCTAGATTCTAGACTCTAGAAGTAGCAATGGGGTACTGATGGTGTTGCAGTGGCTAAAGGCCAGATTTTCTCATCCCAAGCATGTAGAGGTAAACATTCATATTCTCACAGGTGATATTTAAATTAACTTTTAGGATTTATATTTTTTGAATCCTAAAATTACAGAGAAAGTCAATAAGTGTATACAAATCCAGCTAGTAAAATGTTTTTATATATGCCAGTTTTTTTCAAAATACATTTAATTTATTGGACCTTAAATATGAGAAAAAAAAAGAGGTAATCTTAATGGAGAAAGGCTGTTTACATCTTTATCTACATAGAGTTATGTCTTCATAATCAAGAGAAGTCCCACACAAGATTGTGAGAAAATGAAGTTTTTCTGTAGTGGCTTTATGTACTTCAATCAACTTTTTGTTATCTTCCTCTTAGTTTTTGTAATCCAACACAAGGAAATGAAGACACCATATGGTCGGAAGTCAATAAGGTTAATATTGAGGGAATGATGACCTCCTCAAATGCATTGGTTTTTGTTTTTGCTTGAGACAGAATTTTGCTCTGTCATCCAGGCTGGAGTGCACTGGCGTGATCAAAGCTCACTGCAGCTTCCCATGCTTAAGCTATCCTCCCATATTAACCTCTCAAGTAGCTGGGACTACTGATGCGCACCACCATGCCTGGCTAATTTTTAAAGTTTTTTGTAGAGATGAATTCTCACTATGGTTCCCAGGCTGGTCTCAAATTCCTGAGCTTAGGTGATACTCCCACCTTGGCCTCCCAAAATGCTGGGATTACAGGTGTAAGCCACCACACCTGGCAAATGCATCATTTTGAATCACAGGATCTCAGCTGGCTTCTGTCCTCCTGTGAGGTCAAGTCCTCCACACAGGGATACTTTCCCTCACAGGTTTGAAAGAATTTAAGGAGCCAATGCTGTATAACCTTATGACAATCATAGACAAGGTGCCTTTGCTCATTGGGCCCTTAAGACCGCCTCCGCAGATGATTTCATTTCTGAGATGCTTTAAAAGTGACATCCATATCTCCTGTTTTTTTTTTTTTTTTTTTGACATCTGTTAGCGTGGCTTTAACATATTCAGTGTGCTTTAAACACATGACTTATCTGCACACAAACCTGAGCTGACAGGGAGAAGCCTGCAGCTCTCCAATAAATGACAGATTTAATCAGTGAGACATAGAGCCTAGAGCAGTGTCTTGGATAAAGTCTACCTTACAAAGCTCAGAGACGATCAGAATACTTTCATTGCTAATGTTTCAAATGTTCTGCACAATGATAAATTATCTTTTCTCTGAATAGAGTGCTTTGAAATAACTTGAATGGTAAATCTAGAATTATATATTCTTAGCCAATAATACTTCCTAAGTATAGAAAGCTGGAGAAGTAAATGGGGCTACACAGGGGTTTGGAAAAAAGAGTTTGCTAGCTAGAAGTAGCGTCCCTTGGTGAAAGTTTTATAGCAGACTTAGAAGGTTAATTATCTAATAAGTTGGAGTGCTATTTTCAAAGCTAAATTATTTTATTGTAATTTAGATCATGTTTTGGGATAAACTTTTTTTACATAGCCACAGAAATGTCCTATCATGAAATAAATTAGCTATATTGAACATTAGTAAAGGTACAGTGTTTAAGGGATAATATTTTTCATTACTTTGAGTTCTACAAGTAAAGGTGTTTGTCACATTATAAATATGAATTAAATGGCAAATGAATATTTCACTGATGGCAAATCTTCAATATTTAATGGTAGATTTGATATTTTACTTATAAAGGTCATCTGGAGCCATATACTGTATAGTAAATTACTCAAATGATTGATTTTTTAAAATCTTGTTTTAGGTCAAAAAATAAAAGAAGATGGAAGGAAGGATGTACAGAAGGAAGGAAAAAAAAGAAAGAACCTGTGACTATGAAGTAAGAACAATTTTCCTCATTTTCCTCATTTGTATTGAAAATTCTCTTCCATTCCAAATAGCAACAGCATTGGCTTCATGATTCCTTCTAAAGAAACTGTGGCTGGTGCAGTGGCTCACTTCTATGATCCTAGCACTTTGGGAGGCCAAGGCCAGCAGATCACTTTAGGTCAGGAGTTCGAGACCAGCCTGGCCAACATGGCAAAACCCCTTCTCTACTAAAAATACAAAAATTAGCTGGGCCTGGTGATGCGCCTCCCAGCTACCCAGGAGGCTGAGGCAGGAGAATTGCTTGAACCCAGAAGGTGGAGGTTGCAGTGAGCCAAGATCGCACCATGGCACTTCAGCCTGGGCGATAGAGCCAGACTCTCTCTCAAACAAACAAACAAACAAACAAACACAAGAAACTATCATATCATGGCCACAAACCTTTGAATATATGTGTTCCAGTTCCAATGTGTTGTCCCAAATAGGTTTCACTGTTCTGCAGCTGGTTTCATGCTTACATGCTACTTAATTTTAACAATCACTTATCAATCATTATTTCTACAATGAAAGCCACACTATATATGTGAGTACACTATCTATATTATTACCAATAATATAATTTTTAGCTTGATTTTTTTCATGTAGGAAAATGAGAATTTATAAAATAACAAATCATATAATTAGAAACTATAGAGTAGAATATTCTCCTTTATTCCTCAAAAGATAGCTGCATTTTAATAGAAATTTCATTAGGATTAACAAATATCACTTCTGAAAATATTAAGTGTAGAGTCAAAAATTATTTTTCTAACCTTAAAATCAGTTTCATATTTTTTTTCCTAAATATGTTGGAGATCTCAAGTACTGTCAGCTCTATATTTTGTTTCTCTTTTAGCTCATATTTTGTTTTCATTCAAACTTCTTTCCCACCACAGGAGAGTACCACCAGTGAGGACTCAAAATAGCTTTCTCAGTTAAGGAAAAAAAAAAAAAAAAAGAGCTGATAGAATAGCTGTTTAGTGACTGGCAACTTGAGTCCGGCCCATGGAAGAGAAAAGTGTGGTAGCGAAAGTGGCACCACAGAAATGATTATCAGTGGAAAAAAAGGTCACACATCATGTGGCCTCTGTCTGTTAATTTAACATGATGCATTTGAGTGTAAAAATAATGGGCTGTGTCAGCCTTACTAATTATCTATGCTTGTTCTAGAAGTCAGGATCATGAAATGCCTCCAAACCACATGATTTAACAGGCTATTTTAGACCTTTACTTACAAATCTCTAAGCAAGCAATTGGTAATCCCATTGGAAGGCTCTTCTGTAGTTAGGGATGCTGTACTGAGCTGGACTTGAATAACACCAAAAGTAGTCTGGTAGGACAAGTTTCCTAGTTAATGAAACTGTTTTGATGCTGAAGCACTTCCCTATCTCATACTGCCTCTGTTTGTCCATTATAGTTTAAATATACTGCATTGTTCTTGCAAGTTCATAGTTGAAATGTATATATTTTGTAATGTATATATATACATTAAAATTAATATATATTTAAACTATAGGTTAATAGTGGAAGCTAATTAGCCTATTATAACTACTTACATGTGCTTCTTTGGTGTCATCTTTAACATGACCTTTAGAAAGCAAGAACACGGTCAGGAGATTGAGACCATCCTGGCAAACACGGTGAAACCCCGTCTCTACTAAAAGTACAAAAAATTAGCCGGGCGCGGTGGCGGTTGCCTGTAGTCCCAGCTACTCAGGAGGCTGACGCAGGAGAATGGCGTGAACCCGGGAGGCGGAACTTGCAGTGCGCCGAGACAGCGCCACTGCACTTTGGCCTGGGCGAAAGAGCGAGACTCCGTCTCAAAAAAAAAAAGAAAAGAAAGCAAGAACACAAGCCGGCCAGATAGTGCTTCAATATTGGAAGCTATTAACACCTGAGAATTTACTGGCGGACCATTTTAAGAGGGAGAGGTTTATGAATGGGATACTATGTAGAAAAACCTTGCCATTGAGGGCCATTTTTTTCTAATTCTTCTAGCAAGCTGGTCAGTGTGTGTGTGTGTGTGTGTATACAGTCATATTTACATTTCGACTACGAACTTGCAAGAACATCTCTTTGTTCATAACTTCCCTGGATCTTGGCACTATGTTGGGTACCCAGTGGTTCTGTAATGCATGTTTATGAGGGGTAGATGTTCTAGTGAAAGCACATGAAGATTGGGATGAGAAGCCTGGGTTTCAATTCTCTTTGATGCTTACCACCTGTGTGACCTGGGTAAGTCACTTAACCTCTTCAAATCTCAGTTTATCACCTCTAAAAGAACTATAATAATATCTTTTCTATTTATAACATTCTAATTTGTTTGAAGATCAAATTTGATTATGAAAACAGTAATAATAAAATGGTCTTAAGCCCTCTGTTATTATTAATAACGGTAAGTAAACTTTAAAATATGATCTAGCCTTATAAATTTTTAATATTGTATGATCCTTCTTACAAAGTTTAGAGGAGCATTTTCTTGCTAATATTTTCTATGCCTCTACATTTGTATGTAGTATCCAAGGAATATAATCTTTTTAGATCATTCTGGAAAGAAAAATCATTATTAAGAAGGAAAGAAAGTGGGAGCTTGGTTAAATATCCAGGTTCACCTGCCATCTAAGAGTTATGAAACGATATAATCAGATGAAGACCATTATTTATATAGGTTCTCCCCATTGTAACTAGATTGATAACCAGATTTAGATATGCCATTTCAATGCATGTCTCACCAACATGAAATAACTAGTAAATTAATACACATTAATGATGCTTCTTTACTTTTTAACAGTAAAAGCTAATTGTTCAGCTAATGTCCGCATTAGGTAAGCCACTTAACCCACTCAAACTTCAGCTTTATTCTTATAAGGTGAGAAAGTGGCATTGAATGATCTCTAAGGCCTTTTTTGGCTCTGAAAAGATTAAGATTTCTGATCTTGTGTGTCTTTGAGTATGTCATAAGTAAACTATGCTTTCACATCAGGAAAAGAATCATTTTAAACTATCCAGAAGTTATTCTTACATTAACTTATTCACTTCCATTATAGCTTTTATCACAGCCTCTAATTATCATGTTTATTTATTTATTTTCCTGTTTAGGGTTTGGCTTTCTGTGAGACCTGAGACTGTCTTGATCACAGGTGGCCAATGCCCAGAACAGGGAGCACCTGGCATATAAAGGAGGGGTCCAGTAAATATTTGTTGAATTAATGAATGAATGAATTCAACTTTATCTCCAGGGTGCCGTGTCTTTATTCTTTATAATAACATCACTGGGAGTTCAGTAGGATGTAGTAATGGTTGAATCTACTATTTATGTAAAATAATTAATAGAGGAAATGATTAAATGTTTTGCTTTCTATGTATGAGAACCATCTATATTTTACTAGTTTATGGCTTTATTACTTTAGCTAATCAAGAGTGGGATTTTCATAAGAAAGTTGTTTATGTATTTGGTTTCTTTAACACTAAATTTGATTAGCTATTTTGTATCTAAAATTTATGATTGGCTGTCATATTGAGTACATTGTAATATCTAGATACAGTCTTACATTAGGTAAATAAATTTGCCTGTTATTGGCATGTATTGTCTTATGACAGAAGAATGTTTGTCACCATTAAATGAGAATTGTAAATTTTAGAATTCATTGTGAATAGCAATATATCTTGAAATTTCCTATTGAGATATTAGAATATACATACTTTTCCACACCTCACTCGTGTAGTTTCCCATAAGATAAAAATGTTTGAAAATCTTGTCATTTATCCTTCACAAACTGACTGAATTACTTTGTCAACATAGATTCAAGTTAAGGTCAATCTGGTTGCTATTTTCTCAGCTTTAAATTGGTTGGAATAGTAGATCTTTATTTGTAAGACATTAAACAGTGAGCATCACCAATGAAACTTTTCTCCCAGTGAAGTAAACCTTTTCAAATTAGAAAAAAAAAATCAAGTTGCTTGGGAATACAGAGTCACAAAAATCAGTGACAATTGAGCCTGTTATTCCCTGTTATGGGACTCTCTAATAATAAGTCTCTTGAAAAATTAAAAAGGGCATTATCTTTCATTGTCATTATTTATATACAATAGGAACTAGTTTTTCTAACAATGCCAGTTTCATCGATGAACTAACAATTTGTCTTCATTCAAAAGCTGTCAAGTTATGGTGGAGTGTAACTGTGACAGTTTGTTAGAGGCAAACATTTGTAGCTTTCTATTATGACTTGTTCCCCAGTGGATCTGGGAACCATTCCTGACAATAAAGCTCGGCCTATGTGTGTTTCATAATCACACTTGAGATTACAAATTAGCCAAGAGGTAAAAACAAAGCCAGTGAGACATTAAGGAACACAGGCTTTGGTGACATGGCAGAGAAAACAGGACAGAAAATAATTTACTTGCCTGTAAGACATTTGTAGTGCCTTGGCCACTGTGGACAAAATCACTCTTCAGTATATCCTTGCTGTGTAGCAAGAGTTGAACAAGAGACTCTCATCATAAATTTCTCTTACTATCACACCTGCATGTGTACATATTTATGTGATACTTTTATTTTGACTATTTTTGAACTGCAAAACATTGCATATTAATTGAGTAAAACTGGTTTTGAATTGTCTTTTTAAAAGGTGCAAATTATGGTTTCAAAGTGACCTGATAGAGGTGCAAATGAATGTTAGCACAACATTTCTAAAATTGAATTATTTTAAATATATGCATATAGATATGAATTCAGAATTGGTCTACTTCATTTTTTTGGTTGAGGGTTTACTGCCTTAAAATGGGAAATAAATGTGTGAATTCTATCAAGGGTGTGAAATTCTCCATTTGTACAGACTGGAAACTTGGTAATAATTATGAATATAGCAATAGCAGAAATTATACAAAAGTTTAGCAACATTTTAATTTTAAATGCAAGTATTTCAAGAGTTTAGAATCTACTTGGAGAGGTTTTCTTGCAGTCTTTGATATTAAAAAGTTAGAGATTTCTGAACAGCTTACAAATCTAATTTTCTTATAATTTTAAAACAGAAAATTGCATTGACTCACCTTTCCTGTTTCTAAAGCTGCTTATTTAAAGTGTGTCTGAATCTGATAAACCCATGAGCCCCAACTTCACCCAACCCAAGCGAAACTTAGCCTTTTCTCTCTTCTCACATCAGTGGACAATGGGCCTCAGCTGCAGGGAGCATTAGAGAAGCTTGCCCAGTCTCGAGGCCAACTGGAAGGCCAGCTTCCCTGCTTGTCAGCCAAAGAGACACTTGGCACTGAGTTACCTTAGGGCAGAGGTTTAACATGGTTTGAATGAAGCTTGGATTTTGAAGTATCTATCTCTTTAGGTTGATGTCACTGGGAGTCCAAGACCCCTCTTTCATTAACTGGCCTCTCACATAGATGGCAATGATGACAGAAAACAGCCAACCACTAAAACAGTTGGTCCTTTTTTTATTATTTGTAATTTTGTCTATTTGCATGAGAGCCTGGCAGCATATGGCCTGATGAATTAAAAAAAACAAAACCCTGTAAACTCTCATCTACTGGCCAGAGCCTCCAGCTCATGGCATTAGCAGGGGCTAGTGCTGCTCCACCTGCCACTTGTCTGGAGGGTGGGGGAATAAACTGATGACCTACTAGGCTTCCACAGCCAAATAGAACTCAGCTAATGCCATGATTTAATTCCTAACAGTGTTGTCAGAAATGACTAGAAGTGGTAACACCCACTGTTTCGATAGTAAATCTGATTGGCAAGCTACCTGATCTCTGCCCTACCTAATATTCTACACTAATTATACTCTATCAGACCAGCAGGAATTGTGAGGGAGCAGAAGTGCTTCTAATCCAATGCACACAGATCAATTTTGAGTAGAAATACATAGAGATGTACACTCACATGATCATCTCAGGATAAAAGGGAGTAGCAAGTAAACTTAGGAAGAAACAAACACCTTCACAGTGCATCTATTTACTTAACTATACACTTGATCTTTTCAAAGTCAAATATTGATATGCTTTTTGGATTTTTATATTTCTGAATTAGCGATTTTCTTTAAACATAAACTTGGGGAAAGGGAATTTATTGTATTATTTATCTTGAGAACTAAACCTTTCCTTGGCTAAAATAAGGAAATTACAATTATTTGTTAATATCTTATAATTAAAAACAATCACTAACTTTTTTCTCTCTGTTGTTTTGTGTGTGTTTAACTTATGATTATACAGCATCAACAAACCATACAAGTATATAAACAGAAATAATGTGTAGGCTTTCATTAATTAAATGGATTGGTGTAAAAGTAAAAAATAAGTCATTCAAAATTCAAACTGAGTCTGCTAACACATTTTGATCTAGTTGAGAAATTTTTTCCCCACATTTTAATATTGCTAATTACATTTACACTACAGGCATGAATCAGCATTGCCAGTGATGACTGCCCATCTTTAGTATAAATGCAAGAAAGGAGGAAATAATTTGGGAGTAAAAACTTCTATGGCCTTTTCATGTGAAGATTTTCTTGATAAGCCACAGCAGACAAATCTAGCATTGTGAGATTGGGCAGATAAGACAGCAAATCCTTGCTAATCCTAGGTATTGCTGTCTCACTAAGTCCTAAAACAACAAACAACAAAACCTCTATGAGGTAGGTAAGAGGGAATTTAAAAATATTTAACAACCAGGAGAAAGGGGACTGACCAATCAGGATGGCAGCACTGGAGTAGAATCCCAGAAGCCCCTTTACTTGTTGAAGCATTGATGCTTTGGTTTCTGAATGTGGGGAGGTCAAAGGATTCTGGTATAGAATGGGACATGAGGACTGGTGGGCTTTCATAGCAGCTATTTACCAATGTATGGAAGTGTTTCACTGTTGGTTAAACAACATGGCAGTCAGTACCTCTGTGTGCTGGCCGAACATCAGTCCCAGAGGCAGGCCTTATTTTACAGATGAAGACATTGTGGCTTAGAGAGGTAGATTAACTTGTTCAAAAATCATCCAGTTAACAGGAGACAGAGCCAGGATGTGAATCCATATCTATCTTGCTCCAAAGACTGAGTCCAATCTTTTTTACTGAGATTGCCTCTGAGCAATGTGGATAAAGACATCAGATACACCCTAGCAAGTCATAAAGGTTGAGCGAGAGCAGAGAAAATCTATTTCAAACTCAACTAGTTCTTTGATATTAGAGCGGTACATGTTCCTACATGTAACTGGCAGTTAATAAGTTTGTTAGAATAAAATCTTTATTGTTGCACTTCTACATAGAGAGATGTGTGTAAAACATATGCAAGTCATCTTTTTAAGTAAGATGCAATTGTAAATAAGAGCAAGATACTATTTTTAAAAAGAAAAACACCCTCTGCAGTACTCTGTAGTGTTATTTGTTTACAGCTGAGGTAATTTAAATTGAACCAAACTAAGTGATCAAGTTTTGCTTCAACTCAAAATGAATGTAAATTACTAAATCTCAAATTGTAAAGAAGATTTAAAGCAAGGGTGTGCAATCTTTTGGCTTCCCTGGGCCACACTAGAAGAAGAATTGTCTTGGGCCACACATGAAATGCACTAACACTAACAATAGCCCATGAGCTTAAAAAAAAATCGCAAAAAAAGATATCCTAATGTTTTAAGAAAGTTTACGAATTTGTGTTGGGTGTGCATAGGACAAGCTTGGTTTAAAGGTTTAAGGTTTAAAATGTTCATATATAGACGTGAAATTTGTGTTGGGCAGTAACATGTAGTAAGTGCTCTGTGATGGTCGATTTCTTCCTGATGAAGTAAAAGAGATTTTGCAAAGTAATTGCAAATTGATGCTAATCAAGCTTTCTTCCTTCATATGGGACTGATCAAGGTGACACTATAAATACACGTGAATATATAACCATTCTATTTAGAAAAATAAGTTCAAGAACATTGATTTCACTAGATAAAATGTAAGTAGTGTATAAACAGATATGTCCCTAGATTATGAACAGATTTTGTTCCAAATATTTACTTGTAATTCAGCATTCTGGAATTTTATATGCAAATTTCTATACATAAAAATGAAATAAGAGTAGATATATTCCTCAGTTTTACTAGTAAAATTTATTTTACCTATAATGTACTTCAACAATAGAACTGATTCTATTTTAAGTCCTATTCTCCAAGTAGTATATTGTTAATAAGGGAAAACAATCTGAATTTTAAATGAATTTTCTGGAACACATTTGGTTTCAGACCTCTGGTCTTGGCATAAAATGAATAAACTGAATACCCACAGATTAGAGCACATCCTCCTATATTTTCTCAGAAATAAGACAAAGGTTCATGAAGTAAGGGGCTGAAGGATGAAGTTATTTACTTAGATTTACTATGGGTTTCTAGGACAACTATTTGAAAAACTGTAAATCTAAGTGATCCAAATTCTGACTATCAATGTAGATCATAGCACTTAGAATTTAGGAGCTGGATGGAACTTTAGATATGATTAAATTCAGCATATCATTCTAAACTGAACAAGCTGAATAACAACTCTTTCTCCTCTCTCTTCATTTAATTCATAAGCACAGGTTAGGGCCAAAGAATATCCACACCTTTGCCTGGCCTATTTTACTTGTTGGTAAGGTACAAGGTAGCCATATAGCAAGACAGTTATAGTTGAAGGCCCTGTGACAAGCAATGCTTATCTTTCATTACAACTTTCTTTCATTAAAACATCCATTGTTACCAGAGTCTACTCATTGTGCAAATATTTCTTGAATTTCTCTCCTTTGTGCATGATCTCAGTTGATGGGTAAATATAGAAACCAATAAAATGTGGTTTTTATCCTCAAGAAGATTATCTATTTGGTGAGAAGATACAAGTCTTCTTCAATTCAAGAGTTTAATCAAGAAAGTAAATACGTGCTTGCAAAATAAATGATTCAGATGAGCTAACACAAGCTCAGAGGAGGGAAAGAATGCTATATGGTAGAATTGAGATTGACTGATGAGCCGTGGACAGGCAGGATCACTGAGGCTGGGATCTAAACTATTTGATTAAGTGTGGATGAAAATGAAACAAAAGTACAGAACTTGGGAAAAAAAGAACTCAATACCAATTGGTGATTTATTGGAAAGAGTCAATGAGAGGGAGAAGTATAGTTTTCATGTGTGAAACCTATAGTAAGCCACACTCATTTTCTAACCAGTTGAGTAGAGGTAGAAATAGCCTGATATAGTCAAAACGGCCTTGGACTTGGGGACAGAAGAGTTGTCAGGATACAGAGGTTCATCTCTTTTACCTACCAGAAATACAATTTTGAATAAAATGATCAACTTCTCTTATCTAATGTTTCTTGAAATGTGAAACAAAAGGTTTGAATTGAGTATCTAAAGTCCCACCCAGCACACGATTTCTAAGTGCTTGGATTCAATTTTGATGAAAATAGAGTAGTGAAGCAGCTGCAGAACAAAAAGGAGAAACCTTATCAGAGGACCAGAAGGAAGCTGGAGTGGTTGGTGACATACTGGGAAGTGATGCACTAGGTAGAGAAATCAGTGAGTCTTGAGGGGCATTTTGCATTTGGAAATGGTATCTGCGTCTGACCCAAGACTTTGTATTGGTACCTTAGATCCCCTTCTGCTAAACATACCTGTTCTTTAGTTACCCTTTTCTCTCTTTCCCTGTCATAGCTCCTCTACCCCAACTGGATGCACCCAAATGGTAGAAGGTAGAATAAGGGGGAGATGCTCTGCTTCTCTTATTGTGGTTGTCCATGGATCTCTTGCTTTTCCCCTTTTGATTTGAGCATTTTGAATTGCCACCAATATTGGCAACTGCAACTGTGCCTCTTTGGTTTGTATGTCCAAGGCCAATGATATAATAGCTATATCCTTCGAACCTGCCCAGACATACCTAGAGAAAACATTTTCAGGCATCTCTAGGTATGTGTGAGCTAGGAGGAAGGTTAGTTAGGAGCAGAGACCAAAAAGAGATATAATGAATGCAACTCTATGAATCACAAGGGAAAAAGTCTCTAATTGCAGAAGGAGCAGTAACAGTTTTAAGCTGGAGAGCCTGGGTTGGTGCCCAAAGCATTTCTTTGTTTGCCAAAAGCTGCCTCAATGTGGTATTTCCATCAACACCTATTTGTTGAGAGCCTACTCTGGGCCAGACACTATTATACAGGCTGTAATTTTCTATTGGCTCTAAGCCATTCTGATACATAAAAATAAAGTGAATATAGTTTCCTCAAAAGGGATTAGTATTTTATAATCTAGTTCAGCTTCATGTGTTAGCACTTAGTCTGAATATTTGCCATGGTGAAAATATGCAATATCTATGTATTTTTCAGACATGAGCCGAAGTATTGAAAGCACTTCAATACTTTTCATTAACATTGTTCCTCAAAGTGTTCAATCTTGAACCAAAATATTTCTCAAGAAGTATTTCATGGATATACTTGTTATTTATTTTTGTTCTCTGAAATAAATGCCTCCTGATGTTAAAAATCATTTTGCTAATATCTCAGTCTTATTCCTTTTTAGAGTCATCTACACTCTATCAATATAGAACTAGCTACAGTTACCAGAAAGTGCTGTATTGTTTTGTGCCTCTGGATCTTTGAATATGCTAGACTCCCAGCTGGGAATGCACTTCCTTGCATGAAAAATGACCACACAATATTCTTTACCACAGTTCAAGAATCAACTCCTTTGATCAACTCTTTTACCCTAATTAGAATGCCCATTTCCCTACTTGGGGCCCAATGTATTCTATATAAATTCCTATTGTTGTAATTCTCACATAATATTCATAATTATTTGTCCAGTTTTCTTTTCCCATCTTGTGATTTCCCATAAAATCATAAGATTTTGTGAACTTATTGAGGACAGAGATTATGTCTTATTTGTGGTTATATCCTCAGGGCACAAAAAAGAGAAACTCAATATATGTTCAGTAAATTCATTGAATGAATAAATGAATCAATGAACAAACAAGCAAATGCCATATGCATGCATACATTCAACTCCTAGGAACACATTGTACTGGTATTTTATATCTTATATTTATTTATTATATATATTATTTATAATATATAAATAAATATAAGATAATAAATATAAGATAAGACCCTTTCCTGAAGATATTTCTAAGAAGTATCAGCAATACATTATATGGGATGCGTATAATGGTTCCTGGATAATATAAAGAAAGAAGGCTTTCCTTTCTCAAAAAGGCAGTCTGTTATAAAAGTCTTTGTAAGTTGAAAAATTTTTTTTGAAAAGCAGAACCCTGTAGTTAAAGAAAATTCAGCAGCCTAAATTCTTTACTACATGTGTGGGTATAGTGAAAACATTTAGCTATCTGATATTACACTATTGTTGACTTCTCAGTTTTAGTATTCAGAGAATGACCTGAACTTAGCTGTGTTAAGTTGCCTGCTCCACAGGAAACCACCTCTGTAACTGTTGCTTGCTGCTTTCACTTTAGGCAACACCCAAAGCCACTGTCAGATGTCATGGAGATGAGACCTCACAAGGTAAGTGCAAAGAAAACAGGAACAAATACATTTTCAAACAGAACTTGGTGAAAACATTGGCCCAAGAATGATAGGAAGCACTGCCTTTTGGGGATCCCTGTTTGGGCTGTGGAAGGGACATATAGCCCTGTTTTATATGGAATCATATATGGTGTGAGGGAAATGAGTCAGATCCTGGGTTCCCAAGTGGCCTATCTGAGACAGAAGCAGGCTATGTTGTCTAGACAAAAGGAAATGCTTTGTTTTTTGAGGGAATGTTATCAGAATTTTAAAAGCCAAATGATGGCTAGAGAATATAACTAAAATTTTATTGACACTTTGTTTTTTAGAAGGCTTTTTCCCTCTTTCTTTTTGTTTCATTCTAAAAGTCTATCTTTTTGTCCAAGATGCAAATTAAAACTTAATTAAATCCATGATTCCAAAGAGATATAGGCCTTATTACACAGCAGGCATTCTCTGGCTTTTCTTCACATCTGGAGTTTTAAACTTTGGGGAATTAATATCATGTCTAAGATTTCTCATAGTCTTGTTTCGCTAAATACAGGATACATGGCTATTTTAAATGAGGGTTTCATAATCACCCAAAAATGCTACAAATTTCAATGTGAAATAGCTTTTTCCTATATTGTAAATATTAGATGATTAAGCATTCCTTATGCCTTTTGCATGAAAAGGCATCATAGACTTTATTAGATATCTGTGGTTCTCATTCTTTGAGTATTTGCCTCCCTATTGACCTTCAGGCCTTTTGTGCTTCTTTAAAGCTATTTCCATCCCCCCTACTTCCTCCTTCACAGAATGTAAGATGTCAGTGGAAGAAGATGAAACCAGAAGTTTTAAGAAAAGATTGGACAATAATGACTAAAACAATCTCCTTTAGGTTTTATTTTTACCCATTTTACGTATTTTTATTGATATAAATTGCTTTATTATGATTATAGTTGAAAGTCAACATTTTGGCATATTAAAAAGACCATTTCCTTCCAACCTAGAAAATTCTATCTCATGTTGATACATGTTAGGCCTCTTAGCAACTTATTCTGTCCTATAGCTTTGTGTTGCCACTGCCAATTTGGAGTCCCCAGTTCTAGTCCTGTCAACTATTTCTCCAGAGATAACTGGACCAGAGATTATACCAGAATTTTATTTTATTTTTCTCAGTCGGAGATTTTTTTTCACTGTGAAGCTGTCTGGTTTCCCACTGATGGGTCTAATATACAGAGCTTTCTGGGTTTGGCAGATGTGATAAACTAACAAGAATATTTGCATTTGTGTAGCTTTTATATACAGATATTTCACTCTCCTAATACTTTTTCAAGTTATAGATAAATGTTTTTTAAAAGCAAACTGAAATGGCTGACAAACAGCTGCTGCATAGACTTTGGAGCCTGGCTGCCTATGTTTATAGACCGCTCATAGAAATGTGAGTTCTGATAGCCTTTTTGGAGATGAATCTAGCAATATATGTGGATATTTATTGTGGCATTTGCTGAAGTTCCTTCTACAGCCTACCAGGCACTGCATCACCTAGACCTTGGGCAAGATATATGTCTGGTCCCTTTTCCTGCCCTTCTGTCACTCTGCATTTACTGCAGTGGCATTCACAAGTGTTCCCAGTCTCGCTGAGTATCTCTTCCTCAGAACTCAGGTGCTTGCTGCTTGCTGTTCCTTCTGACTGGATTGCTCCTCTCTTAACAGGCCTCATGGCTTACTCCCTCAAGTCATTCAGGTTTCTGATCAAATACCTCCTCAGAGAGCTCTTCCCTGGCTACCCCATTTAAAGTAATAAGAAATTGCCTGTAACTTTGTATCCCCTTGTTTAGCTTCATAAAAATATAACATTATGTTACATATTAAATTAGTGCCTGTCCCCTCCACTAGAATGGATTCTTTAGGAAAGTGGGAACTTTGTTTTGTTCATTGCTCTATTCCTAGAGTTGAACAGGCACATTGAGGGTATTAAGACTTGTTGCATGAATAATTTGTGGTAACAAATGAATGAAAAGATAAGCAAATAGAATATCCTTTGGTAAGAGAATGGTTAGATAAATTGTGGCATTATCAATAATATGATGAAGTCATCGAGAAGAATAGAATTAGATCAATGTCATCCAGGGAGTTTCGAAGTTTATTATTAAGGAAGAAGTGGAGATGCAGAAAAGTTTGTATAATAGGACCCTGAGCAGTGATCTACGTATATATGTATCTATCCATCTATTTAATCTATCTATCATCGCATAAGAATGATGCATATAGTAGGATATTCACCAGGTCATAAGCATTAGCTTTGTAGGGAAATTGTGCAGTGTGATTTTGTTGAACAGGGTATGGAAACGGAGACTAGAGGGCTCAAAGTTGGCTGAAATATGTAAAATGATTGCCAATTTGAGATACAACGTCACTTGCTTTTGCTAGATACACTTCAGAGCAACTTCAGTCGTATCTTTCTTCCCTTGCCACCCACACTGTGACTTAGTGTCAAACTCTGACCCATGGTTGCTGTCTTGGCCTCCCTTAATTACTGTCCTTCGGAATTCCGTGTTGGTGCTCAGTGCTTCCATGCTGAAGTACAAGTTCCAGGCAGTCAACTTGTCTTGTCTTTGACTACTACTTAGAACCTGTTTGCATTCCTTGAAAAAAGGCATTTGTCTCTTACTGATGTGTTTTGCTCGTGTTTCTCACGCAATGAGTCCTTGATGTTCTTATGGCTGTTGCTGATCACTTTTTGGGGGGTTTTGAGGAAAAACTATGAAATTGATTCTAGACAATTTAGGCTTTTGTGGTTCACTGGGGCCCATAAAACTACTGAGCTGGGGAAGTGTGATTGGGAGAATAATGATATTTATTCAACGATAATGTGCTCCACATACAGAAAGAGAACTCTGCACAGCCCCCGATAGAAAGTTACGGAAACAGTCTCAAGTTAGAAACAGTAAATGTTTTGAAAATAAAGTGGCACTGTCTTAGAAATGCAAGAAGGCAGAAGCAAAATATTAGATTTGATAATTAAGAATATAATTAATGATGAGAAACCCCATATTTTAGAGTAAGACTATATCCCATTTATCATGGCTTTCAGTCATTTGAAATTTTATGTTCATTAGTTTGATTGTATTTTCCACCAGCTCTAAGGAGGAGCTGGAAGGGTGTGTACTTTTTTCATTAACATTGGATTGCAATATTCAGGCACCTATGTGTTCTCACTTTAAACAAAATAATTTAGGAATGTTAGTTCTAAACTCAAGCTGAGACAAGATAAAATTTCGTAGTGATTTTCATTTGAGAAGATACAAAAGTTTTGCTAATATACAAGTGTGTTACTTATATCCTTATAGGGTTTCCAGCTTATTACTGTTTTAAAGATAAGCATCAATGGTATTACTTGTGAAGAACATTAACGATTACTCTAGTACAATAAGAAACTAGATCAGGCCAGGCGCAGTGGCTCACGCCTGTAATCCCAGCACTTTGGGAGGCCAAGGCGGGTGGATCACCTGAGGTCAGGAGTTCAAGACTAGCCTGACCAACATGGAGAAACCCCGTCTTTACTAAAAATACAAAAAAATTAGCCGGGGTGGTGGCGCATGCCTGTAATCCCAGCTACTCGGGAGCCTGAGGCAGGAGGATCACTCAAACCCGGGAGACGGAGGTTGCGGTGAGCCAAGATCGCGGCATTGCCCTCCAGCCTGGGCAACAAGAGCGAAACTCCATCTCAAAAAAAAAAAAAAAAAAAAAAAGAAATTAGATCAATTCATGTCATAAGCCATTTTGGACATTAGAAAATTAGTTTAAAAAGTAATTTTTCTGAGTGAGGAAAAAAAATATGGTTAAGCCATGCTGTTGGGCAAAAAAATCTGAAGAGTATTTTTCTGAGCTTTTCCTTGAGCAGTTTCTTCCATCAACATATTTATAAAACCAAATTCTTTTCTTTTCTCAAATATATATAATGTGAAAAGAAGTCGGGAGTGATGGACTAATGCGATGTAACAATTTTAACTTTCTCACATGCATGCTTAAAAATCATGAAACAGCAACAAATTGTAGCAGTTTGTAATTGTTTGCTATTGTGTTAAATGCTGGACAGTGACAATCACTTGTTTAGGATAGAAGTCTTTTGATTATGTGAACCCGAACCAGCAGAACTCAAAGGAAACATGTAAATAAAGAAGTGCAAATACTCCTTTTGCATAAAGAGCAGTCCATCAGACTCATGATGAGCTTTCTCCTTTTGTTCCTTTAAGTTAACTCTTCTGCAAAATGTTTTTTGTTTGTGTATGTTTTGCAGTGTCCTTTTCAAAATTAATGAGCTAGACTTCTTGAATCATGAAACTATTCTGAAAGCCCACATTATTAGAACCATGGGGAAAGTTTGCATCTGTTGATTAGCTGAGAAGCTTGCTTTCACTATTAATATGCAACAGTAATTTCAGTTATGTTCTGATAAAAGTAAGTATAGATATTAGACATCAACTCAAAAACTTTTGACAAGACAGGTTTCTACAGAGAGGAATCTCTAGTACTCCAGGGTTTTGCTTAGTAGTAAAGTTTAACATCTTTACCCTTTTTAAACTCTTGAAACCTAAAACTCAACTAGATAATGTACTTCAATCTTATTAGTCATAAAAAATGTACTAACACTACAATGGCCTTTCCTCATGGACATCTAAGGTTACCCCACAAGAAACTTCAGAGTAATTGAAATCAAGGTCTTAGCAGGCTCTTCTCTGTATTTCAAATGTGTCCACCAAGCAGTATGCTCAGGGGCTTGTTAATGGACACTTGTTGGCTTCTTAATGGACAGTTGTTTAAGATCATGTATACATATGTAACAAACCTGCACGTTGTGCACATGTAGCCTAAAACTTAAAGTATAATAATAAAAAAAAGAAAATATGGCACATATACACCATGGAATACTATGCAGCCATAAAAATGGATGAGTTCATGTCCTTTGTAGGGACATGGATGAAGCTGGAAACCACCATTCTCAGCAAACTATCACAAGGACAGAAAACCAAACACCGCATGTTCTCACTCATAAGTGGGAGTTGAACAATGAGAAAACATGGACACAGGATGGGGAACATCACACACTGGGGCCTGTTGGGGAGTAGGGGGCTGGGAGAGGGATAGCGTTAGGAGAAATACCTAATGTAAATGACGAGTTGATGGGTGCAGCAAACCAACATGGCACATGTACACCTATGTAACAAACCTGCACATGTACCCTAGAACTTAAAATATACCTTGTGCATGTATACCCTAGAACTTAAAGTACACGTTATGCATGTGTACCCTAGAACTTAAAGTATAATAATAAAAATAAAAAAAATTAAAAAAAGATAATGTTCTTTATAAATGTCATTGACCTACCTACTCTATACTTGTAGTCTCTCCACTAAGATTTATAACTTTCTGTTCTCATGTTAAAACGGAATGCATATAATTTATTTCTAGTAAAGCTCCATCAGATAATACAAAATACAATATCTTTATTTCTTAAATGTACATATGTACTGACTGAGAGTGGCAGGAGGCAGCCAAATGCCTAGGCAGATAGGGCTGTGTTTTTGGTTAAACCCTACCTCCAAGTCAAAGACAGTTTAAAGCTTGATAGCCAAGCTACAGATTAAATCCTCGGACCAGGTTGAGAACACCTCTTCCTGTTTGGCGCATTCCTCTGATTCATCCCCCCAGTCACCTATTTTACATATACCTACCCTTTCCTAATTGGTTTTCTACACTGTCTTGCCCACCTTTGAGTGGTATCTTCACTTTAACCTTTTTTGCATACTCACAAACCAATTAGTATGCATTCCCCATTTTCAACCCATAGAAGGCCTTGGACCAAGTCACACATGGAAATTTCCTGCCTTTGGGTAAGGGGACCACCCCCACATCCCCTCTCCACTGAAAGCTGTTTCATTGCTCAGTAAAATTCTTCTCTGTCCTCCTCACCCTTCGGTGTCCAGCATATCCTCATTTTCCTGGGTGCAGTACAAGAGCTGGGGAACCACCGAATGTGGGTACAAACTATAACACAAGTGAGCTGAGACACACCAGCGTGGCCTAGTGGGATCCGGGCAGGGTGTCGCCAGCCAGAGGTCCCGGCTTGCAAAGTGACTAAGAAGAAAAATCCGACATCATAATGTTATCTGTTACTGTATAAATAAGAAGAAATGCTGAGAGGGGAATAGTTATAAAAATAATTTTTATTTAGAGAGCTTGATAAATGTTTTCATAGGATTCAGATGTAAAAATGATCACAGAACTCAAGAAAAACAGGCATGCTATGGAAAACATAATGAACAGTATACTAATGTTTTCATACATGAATATGGAAATCTTTAAAATAAGCATATTTAAAATTTTATAATTTAAAATTTATTATGTGTAGCAAAATTTCTAATATTTCATTTTATGATCCACACATTAGTTATCTCATATAAAAAATTAACTTGAATAAATATTTTTAAATTTATATATTATCTATTAACCCCATTCTCTTTTGTATTCTTTCTCTCTGTCTTTATCTCTGTCTCTTTCTCCATAAGCACACACATATTTTTTTAAATCAAATGCAGACACGTAATATATTGATAGAAATGTAAAAATTGAGGTTTATATGAAATTTCAGATTATGACATATATAAGCACTAAAATTTTGTTTAGAAAATGCAAAGAAAATATTTCTAAGAAATAAAAATGATTACTTGGTGCAGGCTAATTTTAATGACTATATATAATAACCAATAGATGCAAATTTTACATGCTTTATTGCTCATAAACTGCAATTTAGATGAAAAAATTTTTCAGTGAATAATTATATTAAAAATTAAGATAAATTTGTTATTGTTGCTTTGTGAAAATAACACATATTCTTCCATTAGGAGTAAAGCTTTTCCAAAACCTCTAGGTTCCTTAACCACTAAGATGGACCTCAGTATAGGAATATCTTGGACCTTGTCTAAGAGATTTCATAACTCAGTGTCAGCACTTTAAGTCTGTTTCATCTACAACAGTGAAGCATCACAAATACTACAAACAGAGCTTCTCTAAGTTTCAGCATAGTGCATTATGCTTTGGTTGCAAATTTTACCTTAATTTACTTTTGTTTACTTTCAGCTAAAGAGCATGTTCAATATAAGATTAATGTAAAATGAGTCCCAGCTCCAGGCAAAGTGAGTTAATACCTTTTCCTTTATTTTACTCTCTAATGCCTTTACTCACAGCTTTTATATAATAGCCACTGTCTGACAACTACAAGTTTATATATTTGTTTATTTTTCTGAAAACTACCCCTCAAGTAAATTTGTCAAAAATTGGAATGAACTGTCTGATTGTCATTTTGTTTAGTAAGTTTTATTTTTTGCTAACAGACTTGTTTATTGTTGAATAGATATGACTTCTAAGCTGTTAAGAGTTACATATTTTGTTGACCTGAGTCTTCCAAGTCCAGTTGGAGTTAGCCAAGAAACTGAGGTAGGCAAGGGTGCTTTGGCTACAAGAGGGAAAATAGTCTTTATTTCATGAAAATGCAAATAATTAAGGAAGGAGGTGGGAGCTAAAAATATGTATGGAGATAAGACTGTCCAGGAAGAAGTTAGAGAAGAAAAGGAGTAGAAAATGAAACCATGCAAATTCACAATTGAAACTGAGAAGAAAAACTCAGAGACTGAAAAGAGATAGTCTGCAAAGTAAGAGGAGATAACATCTCAGATGACCAAAAAAAGGGGAATTGTGAAAAGAACGGAGCCATCCTCAGCATCCATTGTTGCAGCAAGCTCAAGTAGCTGGAGAACAGGAGAGGGTTTAGGGATGCTAGCCACTGAAAACTCATAGTGGCCTTTTAGAGAGCAGTCTTAGAAGACTGACGTGGCTGCAAGGAATGGGATGTGGAGCCAGTGAGCATAGTGACTCTTTTCAAAGTATTGGGAGAAAAGCTGAAAGAGACAGAGTGCATAGTCTGAGCAGGAAGGAAGATTGAGGCAAGAGATGCATTTGATTTTTCGGTTTTTGAAAACAGAATTCCATTTCTGATATAAATACATGGATTTAATCTGAAATGTTTCTGTATTATTTAGAAGGTTTCAGGGCTATAGCTTTAAGATGACATAATAGAAATAAACAGACAAAATTAATTTAGCCACTTGAAAGAATTTACACTAAGCTTAAATACAAAATTGTACTCACTTTTAAACTCTCACAAGGTTAATTTAGGATATACTGGCACATGTTTAATAAATAATAATTAAAATGACAAATTTCCACATCTTTATTTCTGTGAATATTTAATATTTTATGTTCTATTGATGACATATGCCATCTATAATGCTGTTAGTTTAATGTTGAGTTAGAACCCATTGTATCTTCAGAATACGCTAGCATATTTCATAGAAATCCAAGAAATATTTTCACTATTATAGAGAATTTTGAATGGAACTTTTTACATACTAACATTGGGGGGGGAAAGGACATCTCCTATAAATTTGAATCAATAATAATTGTAAATATACTGAACTTATGAATAGAAACAAGTATGAAAATTCACAAAAATAGTCAAGTTACAAACCATTGTGAATGGATCTGTAGACCTACTGGTTCAACCTGTAGTAAACAAAATTATTAGATGCTTCACTTGATATTGTATTTAAACAACCTGAAAAAAAAATCTGAACAGTTTGCTATGACCTGCTTCATCCTAAACTTCTACATTTTGGTGTTCTCTTAAGGCAGTATCCTAGGTCACCTGTCTTTTCTGACTAATCTGTCCTAGGTGATTTCATTCATTCCCAGGATTTGAAGTACCATCTATACATTGATGACTACCAAATTTATATTTCTAGCAAACCCCTCTTCTCTAAACATACGTATCAACTTCCTCCTCCTTCCTATCCACCACCTCCTCCTGTTCTGCTTCCTCCTGCTTCTCTGCCTTCTTTTCCTTCTAACAGCTTAATTGAAGAATCATTGACATATAATAAATGCACATATTTAAAGTGTACAACTTGGTAAGTTTTGACATATGTACTCACCCATAAAACCATCACTACAAACAAAAGAGTGAACATAATGATCACCCCATAAGTTTCCTCATGGCTTTTGTAATTCTTCCCATTCCCCTGCCCCCTCATGATTCCCTAGGCATCCAAAAATCTGCTTTCTGTATACACTAGTTTACATATTCTAGAATTTTATAAAAATGGAATAATTTGATAAGTGAATGAAATGTTTTCATAGTACTTTGAAAGTTTCAAGGCTATCTATAGCTTTACTATTACAAACTACAAAATACAAAGATACAATATTAAACAGCCATTTGAAATAGTATTTTAATCATTCTGTTTATGGCTTTTTTTATTCAACCCAGTTATTCTGAGATTCATCCATGTTGTCGCATGTGTTGTTGAATGTAATTCATTTGTTTTTACTGCTGAATAGTAATATCTTATTGTATGACTACACCACACAATTTGTTTACTCATTCATCTGTTGGTGGGCATTTGAGTTGTTTCCAGTTTGGGGCTATTACAAATAAAGCTGCTATGAACATTTGCATACAAGCCTTTGTATGGACATATGTTTTGATTTCTCTGGGGTAAATACCTAGAACTGGAATGGCTGGATCATATGGTAGGTGTATGTTTACATTTTTAGGAAGCTGTCAAACTGTTTTTTAATATGGTTATAGTGTTTTTTCATTCTCACTACCAGTTTATGAAACCTTTAGCTGTTCTCCATCCTTGCGACACTTGGTATGGTCAGTACTGTAATTTTAATTCTAGTAAGTGTGTACTGTTAGTGTTCTGGTTTTAATTTATATATCCCTAATAACAAATGATTTTGAGTATCTTATCTGTGCTTATTTGCTATCTGTATTCATTTTTGGAGAAGTATTTGTTCAAATCATCTCCCTGTTTTTAAGTTGGGTTGGTTGTTTCCTAATATTGAGTTTTGAGAATATGTAATATAGTTTTTTTGGGGAGATACAAGTTCTTTGGCAGATATATACTTTGTAAATATTTTCTTCCAGTCTGTGGCCTGTTCGTTTATTCGCTTAACCATGTCTTTAAAAGAGCAGGCATATTCAATTTTGCTGAAGTACAATTTACCAATTTTCTGTTTGCCGTATCATGCTTTTGGTGTAATATCTAAAAATTGTTTGTCTAAATCAGGGTCAAAAAGATTTTCTCTATATTTTCTTACAGAAGTTTTATAGTTTTATGCTCTGCATTTAGGCCCACAATCCATTTACGATTAATTTTCGTATATGATATAAGGTATAGATCAGTTTATTTTGCCACATATGGATATATAATTGTTCCAAAACCATTTTTTGAAAAACTATTCTTTCTCAATTGAATTGCCTTTTGACCTTTGCCAAAACAGCAGTTGTCTATGTATATGTAGGCCTATTTCTGTACACTCTGTTCTATTCCATTTATCTATTTGGGTATTTTGATGTCAAAACTATGCTGCTTTGATTACTATAGATTATATCCATCTTGAAATTAGGTACTATTAGTGTTCCAACTATTTTCTTTTTTGATTTTTTTTTTTTTTTTTGAGACAGAGTCTAGCTCTGTTGCCCAGGCTGGAGTGCAGTGGCGCGATCTCGGCTCACTGCAAGCCCCGCCTCCCGGGTTCATGCCATTCTCCTGCCTCAGCCTCCCGAGTAGCTGGGACTACAGGTGCCCCGGCTATTTTTTTTTGTATTTTTAGTAGAGACGGGGTTTCACCTTGTTAGCCAGGGTGGTCTTGATCTCCTGACCTCGTGATCTCCCCGCCTCAGCCTCCCACGCCTGGGATTACAAGCGTGAGCCGTCGCGCCTGGCCTTGGAAGTTGTTTTGACTTGTCTATATCTTTGCATTTTAGATGAATTTTGTATCTCAGAGAAACTCTATTTTTCAATTATCTTTATTTCAGTTTTTCATTTTGATAGTTTCTAATGCCATGTCTTCAGGCACACTAAATTTTTTTTCTGTGATGACTAATCTGCTATTCATACAATTCATTGTATTTTTTATCGCAGACATTGTAGTGTTTATT
This sequence comes from Pongo pygmaeus, assembly GCF_028885625.2. Lineage (NCBI taxonomy): Eukaryota > Metazoa > Chordata > Mammalia > Primates > Hominidae > Pongo > Pongo pygmaeus. The sequence continues at coordinate 80,862,545 of NC_072384.2, forward strand.
TCTATAAGTTTTTTTTTTAATATATATCTTCTTCTATGTCTCTACTTGAATTTTTTAAAATATGGAAAACATCCCTGTCTGCTAATTATAACATTTGTGTCATTTCTGGATTGGTTTCAGTTGATTCATTTTAATTCTTTCTTTTTTTAAAATTTAATACTTAGAATAGGTCATATTTTCCTACTTCTTTCCATGACTGTTTTTTTTTTTTTTTTTTTTTTTTTTTTGAGACAAGGTCTTACTCTGTCACCCAGGCTGGAGTGCAATGGCACATCATGGTGCACTGCAGCTTTAACTCCCTGGGTTCAAGTTATCCTCCCACCACAGCCTCTGGAGTAGCTGGGACTACAGGCATGCATCACCAAGCTTAACTAATTTAAAAAAAAAATTTTTTTAGAGCAGGATCTTACTTTGTTTCCCAAGCTCTGGTAACATTTGATTGGCTGCTAGGCACTGTGAATTTTACCTTGTTGGGTGCTGGTATTTTTGTATTCCTATATATATATATAACCGAACTTTGTTCTAGGGTATAGTTCAGTTACTTAGAAATAACTTGATCCCTTCATCTATTACCTTAAAGATTTATCCTCAATGAAATATCAGCAAACCAAATTTAACAACACATGTAATAGATCACTCACCATGATCAAGTGGGATTCATCCCAAAGATGCGAGGATGGTTCAATAGATGCAAAATAATAAATATAAGATATCATGTCAACAGAATCAAGGACAAAAACTATCTGATCATTTTAATAAATGCTGAAAAAGCATTCAGTGAAATTTAATATCCCTTCCTGATAAAAACTTTCAACAAATTTTGTGTGGAAGGATCATACCTCAAAATGATAAAGACATATTTGATGAACCCACAGTTAATATCATACTGAACAGATAAAAATTAAAAGTTGTTCTACTAACATCTGGAACAAGACAAGGATGACTTCTTTTACCACTTTTATTCAACATAGTTCTAGAAGTCCTCGACAGAGCAATTAGGCAAGATAAAGAAATAAATGGTATCCGAATAGGAAAGGAAGAAGTCAAACTGTCCTTGTTTGCAGATAACATGATCTTATATGTTATAAAACCTAAAGATTCCACCAAAAAACTCAGAACTGAGAAATAAATTCATGAAAATTGCAGGACATAAAATCTACATACAAAAATCAGTAACATTTCTATATACTAACAGCAATCAATTTGAAAAAGTAATCAAGAAAGCAATTCCATTTACAATAACTGAAAAATCCCTAAGAATAAATTTAGCCAAGGAAGTGAAAGATCTCTACAAGAAAAATTATAAAACACGATGAAAAAAATGCAAGAGGACACATCTGTATAAAAAACAAAAAGACAGCCATGATCAAGGATTCCAAGAATTAATGTTGTTAAAAAGTCCATACTACCCAAAATGATCTACAGATTTATTGTGACTCCTATTAAAATAACAATGACATTCTTCACAGAAGTAGGAAAACAATCCCAAAATTTGTATAGAATCACAAAAGACCCTGAAATAGTTAAAGCAATCATGATAAAAAAGAACAAAGCTGAAGGCTTCACACTTTCTGACTTCAAATTATATTACAAAGCTATAGTAACTAAAATAGCATATTTATATACATATATGTGTGTGTGTCAAGATTCTGTGAGTTGCCAAATATTTTGTAGTTAATATTAGCCAGCTAATGATGAGTCTAGCTCTCCTAGAATATTTGGAAATCATAAAAGTACAGCTATTAAATTAACATCAGCCTTTGGGCTGATTTTTTGTTTGCTTACTGCTGCATGGTTACCTCTCTGTTGGAATGTGGGTTCAGGGATTAACCTCTCTACAATCATTTAAAAATGTGGCATAGTTTAATATCTGGAATTCCGCGTAGCAACTGGTTTGTCAAAGTTTATGATCTAAGTTCTTGGCCCTTTCCTTCTCTTAATGGAGACCAGACTGCACTGACAAGATCAAAAGTAACACGGGCTTATTCCTTATTCACACTAATGTGACTTGTTGCCCAAGGGAGATTTCAATCAACTATACCTAGGCATACTCACATTAGTGACAAGTTGAGCGGTATGGTAGCCATGCAGTATAAAGGCATGGCTTCTACTTTCTTAGTTGAAAACAGACATCGAAGCTGGAAATGAATAGATGTATCTGTATTTTGCCACATTTACTTAATTTACTATAAAAAAGAAGTGGTATGATTTGATGTGACTTAAGATTGTATATGCTACCTAAATTTGCCATCTTTGTACATTAAATGAGAACACTGAGATTATGGGTGTTAACAGCCCGTCAGAAACTCATGGGATATATTCTGCCTATAGAGAAAATCCTCTTTCTCTCCTTGACTCTTTCTTCTCTTCCTTCCAAGTGAGATGGGGTCCATAAGGGATGATGGGAATATAGTGGCTCAGCCTGATGCATGGTATTATGAGGTTAGAGCCCACACGAGTTTAGGAGGTTGGCTGTGTGGAGGAAAAGATGACGATGGACAGCCTAGAGCACAATTGTGGGCTGTGAAAGATTTAAGAAGGTATTCATTTTGAGGGCAGAAGTAGCCAGGCATGGTGCTGAAAGATTTTACATGTAGGGGAGATCGGATTAGTACATATACTGAAGATATTGAGAGCCAGGTTTTTTACTATCCATATGACATCCATATGGAAAAGGAGGACACTAGAAGGAACTTCATGGTGTTGGATTAAAATTGGAATTATAAATGTAAAGTCAAGGTTTTCAATATATACTGACATATGCAAAAATACAAATAGGTATAAATGTATGTATGCATATATTCTCTAGCTCCTTTCACTGGGAGAACCTGGAAACATTGATATCCCAAGTAGCAATAAATACATCTATCACCCAGATGTTTGTTTATAAATGCCATCCTCCATGCAAGAAAACAGAGATGCTTGGAGAAATAGCTAATCGCAGAGTTTGGGAAGCAAATGTACACCTTGAGCCTTCTGGTGACAGAATGTAAGAAAGTACTCAATGAATAAATGGGACATACTCAAATACACAGAAGCCAGCATAAAAGAGTTCCTACTGGCCAAGCTAGGACAATAGGCATATCAAAATAAGAAACTGTAATAAATTCAACTAACTTCATGAAAACCTTGTTTCTTTATCATTGTGAGAACACAAACATTTTGTTTTTAACTTTATCCCATTCAATCTAGTGTTTCATTCACTTTTCTGATATTTTCAACTGGTTAGGCTATTGGTAAGCCATAGAAGTTTCCACTTGAACTATATTATCTGATGAAATGATTATATTTCCTTCAATTTTAATAATTGTGGGAAAAAGTGCCACTGATTCCCCTGCCCTTAATTATCTAGTCAAAGAGATTAATGTCTCTGTCCCTTGACAATGCAAAAGGTAAATCTGAGTGGAAGGGAGGACAACGGTATTTTAGGCATGAACCCTTATTTATTCATTGTAATTCCCTCTCTCTTGTTCTTTCCAAGCACAGATAATCTCTCTTTTTTTTTTTCATTCTGGCATATGTTAATTCCATATATGATACACAAATGAATCATATAGCTTACTAAAAATTTTAAAGATAAGATTATAATTTTAAAGATTTTTAAACTGAATTTACAATTTGGTTTTATTTATGTCATTATATATAGAATATATATATAATATACACTATATCTTATGTGCAAATATATATGAATCTCCTTATGCTATAAGAGGGAAATAAGCATAAAAATGAAAAACAAAACAATCACCTAATATAGGAGGAGCAGGACTGAGATAAAAAATGAATAAATAAAAATTTTACAAAAAGAAAATCATTTAAATCATGAGTTTAAAAGAGAGAGAGTTTAGGAGAAAATAGAAAGAGTCAGAGAAGAGTAGACTTGAGGACAATTTCAGGTAAGAAGTGTGAACAAGAACAGCAAGAGTAAGGAGACAGAAAGTGAATGCAGATGGTCAGGAATAGAGGGAGGAAAAACAGATATGAAGTAGGGCTATCCAGGGAAGAAAAGTCTCAAGAAGCTGCAGTTGGTGGACAGTGTATATTGCCACATAATGAGTTATTGCATTTGGAAATTAGGTGATGGTTGGAGGCTGTGGATAATGGAAATTCAGTTGAATATATGGATAGAAGCCAAATTCTGGGAGGTGAGGCCAATGTGGAAAAGTAAAGATTAAAACTAGCCCATGTCCTCCTCAAGTTTTAAGTAGCAGTTCCAATTCCACTTCCTACAGGAGGTCTGGGCTGAGTCTTCTGCTGGCAGATGCTTCTTTAGCACCCTGTACTCTTCCTACTATGTCACTTATTAGACCTTTATTTTATTTATTATTTGATTCTGGTTTTCCTGCAGGTATAGGGCAAGGACCACATCTGTACTCATAAAGCATCTAGCACAGTGCTTGGCATATAGTAGATGCTCAATACATAAATTTTAGCGTTCACTCATTAGGAGAATAATTTGAGAGAGCCACATAGTTATGTCTTCAACTACAATGGAATCATTCAGAAACTTCCTCAATAGCATCCTCATGAAAAGAGAAAAAGACAATAGATTGAAGCAAATTTTTCAAGTCAAGCAATAGAATTAAATAAACAAACAAAAAACTTGAGGCACTAATGCCTTAATGTTGAGATTACGGCAAATATTAAAATGGAGCAACATAGAGAAATGAATGAGAGAGGACCATGGCATGAGACAACAGTAATTTAAATTCAGGCTGTGTTTATGAGATTTGTAATGTCAAACTTGCTCAAGTTGTGTGAGCCTCAATTTCTTCATCTTTAAAATGAAGATTAAAATCTAGTGGTAATATAAGGATATGTGCAAAACTTGTATACAAAGTAAATGCTTAATATTAAGTATTATAATAACTACTTCTATTTTCTAGTTTCCATTTTTATTTAGTTTAAAATTGTTGAATTTAATAAACTAAAAAGAAACTTTCCAAATAATGCTGATAGCCAGGATACAAAAGTTTTCATGTTTTAGACTTGTTAATGAGAGAATTGTGAGTTTCTACAGAAAAGAACACTGTCTTATCCTCCAAATTACCCTTCATATCCGGCAAACAGCATGCACTACATATGGAATTTTGGTATCAAAGAGACAATCAGTTTATGAAACATTCATTTTCCCTTACTTTTTTGTCTCTCTTTTGCAAGTGTTCTTTCATATGTAGAAAATTAAACCACCATGCAAGAGTGCAGTCCCTGATGAAAAGCTGAGATAATATAAAATTAAAAGTTTGAAAGACTTAAAATGAAAATACTGAAAGAAGCCAGTTATGAGGTGGTTGGTAAGTCTGCACCCTTTTGACATTGCTTGCCAACTCCAGTACTTGTCTGTTAGATAATAACTGCAATTACTCTACCTACCATCTAACCCTCAGAATCTCTGTTGATTATTATAGATAGCTCAGGTGTCATTTTATAAAAATTGGAAAACAAATTGATTTTGTTTTTCTGTACCACTACCATCAAAAAGCAGTCTGTATGCCTGTCATTAGCAGAACTCTGTATATAATTTACACATAAAGCTATCATAGACTTATCCTAGACAGTATGCCAGAGGATAATGTGGAAATTATGCTCTTTTGTGTAACTGGGAAGGTCTCCAAGAAGAGTGCCATTTCTTGGAACAGCAGAAGTCTTTTCTCACATGAGCTAGATGACAGAGGAGTGTTATGCAACTCACCCATGGATGCTGGCAGCCAAGTGACACCCAGAGTTCTGATTCTGCATTATGTAATTGGAAATCCCTGCAGTGCAGTAACTTTTCAATGTGCAGGATGATCTAAATTAATGTCTCCCTTCTACTCAGGGAGAACTAGACTGTCAATGATTTCATTTGATGTTTTTTGTTTTTGATTTTTGTTTTTTTGGGAAGAGATATCATTAGAGAAAATTGTAATGAATGTTTCTGCATGTCTGTTTTGTGCCGTTCCTTTTGATTTATTTTCTCACATCTGTGAGATTGTGAGCTTAATGTAGTTTAGGTGTGTGTGTGTCTGTGTATGTTTACATTTGCTCAGTTGCTGTGAAGTACTAAGAAGGTGCCTTGGCTATTATATGTATCACTTTTGCATATAAAGCATGGTTGCTTAATGGCCAAAACGCGGGACATATTCTCCCTAAGGCAGCAACTAGGTCTTTTGGCAGGCTCCAAAGATGATGCCTTTGGTTATTTTGCAATTGTTTCTGTAGGATCTGTTGCCTGTGACTCTCTTAACTTCCTGAATGTGTTTTCCTTTCTTTTAACCTGAAGTCAAAGGCATTACTACTCTTTGACCTGATTTCTCATACATGATTTTTTACCTATGACATTTTCAAAATAAAAATGTGTTTCAATGAAAATTGCTCCCTTTGGTACATTTTCAGTGTTGTTTTATATTAATACTAAACAAGGACTTTTACCTGGAGGAAAATAATACTGATTATTTAGACACTGGCATTTTAACTGTTCCCTCATGACTTCAAATGCATATGGGATCCTTTTACCCACGATTACCCCTTACTTTGACTCTTTAGATGTTTTAAAAGGGAAATGTCTTTATATAAAAAAAGTGCCTGGGCAATGAAAGAGAAGAATGTATATTTTGCAGAAAACCAAGCTCTTCCTCCATCACTAGCAAAATTTCTAGCTCAGTCTAATCCTCCACTTTCCCTTTCTTGAATTCCAGCAACAACCTCCCAACTGGTTTCTCCATAGTACTCTGACGCCCTCTAAATTGTTTTTTGCATGAACAATTCATATTTGATTATATTAACCCCTTCTTCTTTTCTATATACCTATGCTTAAAGTTCTTTAATGGTGTTCCTTTGTCCTTAGGAAAAGAAAACAAACTCTTCAATATGGCTCATAAGGCTTGGCTTCCTTTTCCAGCCTCATCTCATTCACACCATCCTTTCCCTTCTCTGAGCTCCAGTCTCACTTTCCCTCTTTCATGCCCTGAAAGCCCCATGCTCCCTGTAACCCACACATAGCTCTTTGTACTTGAAACATGATTGTTCATAGCTTTCACTCTGTTAGTTTCATGGTTTCTTCAAATACTAACTCAGTTATCACTTCCACAGAGAAGCTTTCCCTCTCCAACATAATTTGCAAATACTAACTCAGTTATCACTTCCACAGAGAAGCCTTCCCTCTCCAACATAATTTGTTTTTTCCCCACAGAATTATACTCCCATAGCACCGGGTTTTTCTCCTTTATGTCACTTAATATAGATGAAAATTTACATTTATTTTGTGTAATTACTTTGATTAATATTTATCTTTCTTATTACACAAAGGCAGGGATTATGTTTTTCAGTTTTTGTTTGTTTGATTTTGCTTAACTTTGTATCCCACAACCTAAAATAATGCCTGCAATGTGGTAGCGGCTCTATAAACACCTTTTTTTCTTCAGATAAATGAAAAAAAAATGAAATCACATGGCAAGAATTTGAAATAAATCTTTACTAAGTCTACTGTGATTACTTAAGACTAGAAATTATGGCCATTAACCTACCTAATTGTATTAGAGTTTTCTTGGATCAGATGATTTTGGCAAACAAATTGAACTTGAAAGAGGGGATTGCTGTAATTTCATCTGAATAGACTCTACATGGAAAGTGCCTTGACACATGAAAGAAGACGAATCTGGGATGGATGCTAATCTTTTTGGTCTTCACAAATAGAGATTGGGAGTTGATCAGCATGTCCAAAATGCCAATGTGAGGAAATATGTAGTCATAGTGTAACAACATTTATTGAGTTATTACTCTGTGTCAGACATGCTAAGTTCTAAACCTATGTAACTCATTTATATTCTCAGCAGTCTTCTGAGATGTTCATACTATCGTCATCTACATTTCATAGAAGAAGAAACTGAAACAGGTTAGGTAACTTACTCGTGGTCACAGAGGTAATTGGTGGATTTGAGGATTCATAGGATTCTAAAACCCAGTTGCTGTACTGCCTTCTTTAAAAAATGAACATTTTTGAGTTTGTCTAGGAAGTAGGAGTAGGAAATGAACATTTTGTTTTGTCATAAGTAGAAATATGAGAGGAACACTTATCTTTAAGAATAAGTGCAGACTTTTTGCTCTCTTCAAAATATCATCTTCATTATAATTCCAAAAATATAATGAAATAAAAATTAAAATGATAACCTATCTTATTCTTTCAATTCACTTAAAATTTTTTTGAGTTATTTCAATCTATATACTGGAATCTTAATACTGACCTTGGCATTAAAGTCCAGGTAGTATTAATAATATGAATAAGTTACATTTGTGTTATTATTCTACATTTTATTAAGTGCTTTTACTTATATAGTGGATTTAATTCTTCTGAATACTTCATAATTATATCCATTTTAATAATATGAAGGTGAGTGTTAGAGCTCTCAAGCATACAGTAGATGGCTAAGTTAGGGCTAGCCTACAGATTCTCTGACTTTGGTCCAGCACGAAGGCTTTTCTATGACAAAGCCCTTTAACTGCATGAAACTTATAGAACCATCTTCTTCTGGAATACATATCTGCATATAAAGGGTCTGAGCACTACTCAGCATATGCTGAAATATTTTGTTGCAATGTGTTTTGAGTTCTGCTGTGAAATTTTAGTAAAATTGATTAAACAGTTTTTCCTATGGAAAAGAGAAAAATGAAATCATTTTAAAAAGAAAATCACCATTCAAGAGACACACACATATACATATTTTCTTCATATATACTTTATACATAAGCATTAGTATTTATTTTACAAGACTGCAAAATAATTATGATTAACATTTTCTTCAGAGCTCATTAGAATCATGATTTCCAGTAAACAATAAACTGATCTTAATGTTGCTATTTTCTTATTGTTAGCTGCTGGGAATAACAACAAATACAAAACATTTAAATACATGGTAAAACAATTAAAATGGCATTTTTGTGATATGTCATGTTATTAAGGCACAAAGGGCAGAGTTTTTAATGTAATAATTATGGCCTTTATTTTCCTGAAAGTTTGTTTTCTTCAAGTTTTCTTTTTAATCTTGCTCTGTTTACATCAAAGCTTTAAAACTTTCTTCAGTGTAACATTAGCACAGGAAATGAATGACAACAGGGTAGCTGGTCTGACCTCAAGTCCTCCATATTTTTACTTTGAGGGCCTCAGCGCTCACATGTACTGAAACTCTACCAGCATATAGCAAAGTGCAGTGAAAATAAAATCAGAAAATACTTCCTCAAGGTTGTGTCTTTTTTTTTTTTTTTACGTAGCCCAAATAATAGTATGATGTGCATTTCCCATCACGTTTGGTTTTGAATCTTCCATAGTGTGTTTATATTGGTACGTTGCCACAGTGCCTCATCCTGTGGTAGGAAGATGGGAAATCTATGGTTGTGTAAAAGTATGATAAACAAATAAATTCAATTTTATTTTTAATTTGAACATCCCTAGATATAAACTGATAAGGTCAGCCAGGAGTTCGATCAGAATTTGTAGTTATCTAAAATCAAAATCGCAGGAGGCAATGTTCCTATGTTCTAAGTTGAAAGCTGAAATGTTGCAATGTTTATGTTTTTTAGCAAAATACAGTAAGTAGTTCCTTTTTAACAGTTTTGACCTTTTCAGAGAAATTACATTAAAGACCAGAAAACCTCACGTTGTTGTAGTCCTCCCTTGGTGAAGCAGAAAATGTTATCAAGTATTGTATGTCTTGTTTCTGGTGTGGTCTTTGCAACACAGTTGTGAAAAGCCTTTGCTACTTGAGAAAGGAGAAAAAACCCTGAGGCTGAAAAGGACACGTGATAGCAGTGAACATGAGCTCAGAGACCTGGGAGGGAGTCCTAGTCCTGCTACTTACTAGTCTTAAGACAGTCTCTTCACTGCTAAGTGACAGAAAAGTATAGCTAATAATTCCAGCCCTACTGCATTCGAAATTGGTGGGTTCTTGGTCTCGCTGACTTCAAAAATGAAGCGGTGAACCCTCGTGGTGAGTGTTACAGTTCCTAAAGATGGTGTGTCCAGAGTTTGTTCCTTCAGATGTTCAGATGTGTCCGGAGTTTCTTCCTTTTGTTGGGTTTGTAGTCTCACTGACTTCAGGAGTGAAGCTGTAGACCTTTGCGGTGAGTGTTACAGCTCCTAAAGGTGGCACATCTGGAGTTGTTCGTTCCTTGTTCCTTCCAGTGGGGTTGTGGTCTCGCTGGCCTCAGGAGTGAAGCTGCAAACTTTCGCCATGAGTATGACAGTTCACAAAGCGTCCGGAGTTGTTCCTTCTTCCCATTCCGAGTTGTCTGTCCCTCCCTGTGGGTTCATGGTCTCGCGGACTTAAGGAGTAAAGCTGCAGATCTTCACAGTGAGTGTTACAGCTCATAAAAGCAGCACAGACCCAAAGAGTGAGCAGCAGCGAAAGTTATTACGAAGCCCAAAAAACCAAAGCTTCCACAGTGTGGAAGAGGACCCAAGCGGGTTACTGCTGCTGGCTTGGGTGGCCTGCTTTTATTCCCTTATCTGGCCCCACCCACATCCTACTGATTGGTCCATTTTACAGAGAGTTGATTGGTCCGTTTTACAGAGAGCTGATTGGTCCGTTTTGACAGAGCGCTGATTGGTGCATTTACAAACCTTTAGCTAGACAGGAGCGCTGATTGGTGCATTTACAATCCTTTAGCTGGACACAAAAGTTCTCCAAGTCCCCTACCAGATTAGCTAGACACAGAGCGCTGATTGGTGCATTTACAAACCTTTAGCTGGACACAGAGTGTTGATTGGTGCATTTACAATCCTTTAGCTTGACAGAAAAGTTCTCCAAGCCCCCACCTGACCCAAAAGCCCCGCCGGCTTCACCTCTCAATGGCACTCCCCACAGGACTTTGGGGTACCTAGCCAGGGCACTCCGGCAGCCCAGAGGGAGCTCCTCTCCTGATCAAGCGCAGCAGGCACCAGCAGGCCGCGCTGAGTGCGGGGGCCGCAGACCCCACGCCCACCCCGAACCCGCGCCTGCCCGCCAGCGCCTTGTGCAGCCGGGCTGCCACGGGGGCCTCTTCCTCCACACCTCACTATGAGCAGAGGGAGCCGGCTCTGGCCTTGGCCAGCCCCAGAGAGGGGCCCCCACAGCGCAGCGGCGGGCTGAAGGGCTCCTCCAGTGCAGCCAGAGTGGACACCCAGGCCGAGGAGGCACGGAGAGCAAGCAAGGGCTGCTAGCACGTTGTCACCTCTTACTACCTAACTACCATTGCTGTAGTGGAGCCACAGCATCTTATGTATCGTGGCTTTGTGAAGCTTTACACTACTGTTACATGGTTTCTCAATCATATTTATCCTTTATACAAGAGCTCACAAATTAACAATTATTTTACCTTGTTTCCAAATACCAGCATAGTCACAAAATGAATGACTCAGGAAGTGTAGATCTAGAAGAACCAAATAATTGCACGTAAGTTTGGTGAGATCAGCATGGTTGTTATGTTGTGGGTGTACTTTGTTAGCTGTCTTTATTTTTATTCTCAGCCCTTTGTAGTGCTTTAAATGGCAGAGGTTTTGAGAATGGGTGTCCCAATGACGTTACTGAGGGCTGAGGTTAAGCATTATATAGAATGGTGGTACTTAGTTGTTGGCCATGACTGGTTTCCTCACCATCTGTGTGAAAAACTGTCAAAAGTACGTATTATTATGCTGATTACCAGGCGTGGATACCCAAGTTTCCTGTGGTGGCCTGACTCTGCCATGTTGCTATAATTATAACATAAAATATGGCATGTTTTCCTATTTCTCTTAAGTTAGAAAACATACAAGCCAATGCCATTGAGGAGTGTAGTGGTGGAATACACCAGTAACAAGGGGCATCTAACTTTGGTGCCTTTCACTCTTAAAGCTCACTTTGTATCTTAGCAAAGAATGTACTTGATCTAGCTCACAGTCCCTATTCCACACAAGGACCAAGCTTCTTTCTTTTTTATGATTGACATAGTTTTTGAGTAGGTAATATATTCAAATGATTCAAAACCCAGAAAGTATATAGATATCTGTGAAAAGCCTTCTTTCCTTCCCATCCCACTGTTTAATTTTCACACATTCTTCCCCATCGTGGCCACAAACAGGTAGTGTGTGTTGTAGGTTTCTTGTGTATCCTTAAAGAGATAGATTTTTTTATAGCTGTAAGTTGATATAAATGTATTTTATTTTTCTTTCTTAAAAAGACTCATAAATGATGTGTATAAATATATTTATATCTCTTACAACTCAGTACAATGCTGGTGTAATGATTTGATATTCAAGGAAATCACAAAGATCTAGTTAAATTAGTCTTTAATATATAGCTAAGAAAAATCGTTGGCAAATTTGTGTGCATTACAGAGCTCAAATGCCTAAGGATTGCCTGCCTCTGTTCTCAGTAAGCATGTGTTTTATTTAAAGAGAAATCATCATGTTTATCTGGGTTCATCCTAATGTATTCAGCACATTAACACTTGTTTCCAATAGAGTTTAACATAGCTTCTTTTTACCAATCCCTTTAGTAAAATCTTTTATAATAGTTTAAACCCAACTTATAAAATATAAAATGTATAGTTCCCATCAACATTAAAGTGTATTATATGTATAATTTAATATTTCTTAAATTTTTATTCATTAAAAAAATCACATACTGGTCTTGAACAGTGTTTCAAATGGTTTTTAGTTATGTAAATTATTTCTCCCCTGACTGTGTAATTACATGATGGACTGGTTTCTAAAGTATCATATACTTAATGTGAATTTCTAAAAATGCTTTAATCATATAATTGCTAGTTTATCAAGTAGAAATATAGGTTTGAGAACACTATCATTATGTCATTATTTTCCACAAAAGACTGTGAAACACACTGAAGAGGCTATTATGAGGCAAATAACAGTTTTCTGTGGTGTCTAAATTTGCAAGGATTATATTTTAAAACGAATAGTAAAGCAAATGCCTAAAGGTGAAGAGCTTTAAATCTAGCCAGCCAATTTATGTTGTGTCTCTATGAAAAACCAGTCAAGACAAAGAGAGTGAATAGGTTAAGACCAGAATAATGAAGATAGTAGATTATCTAACTCAATGAGTGATACTAATATTTAATAATTGATTCACTAAATTCTGCAAGAAAGCCTAAAGGAAATGAAATAAAGGGGAGATATTTTATTTTATTTATACTAGAATCCAGTTGCATTGCTCTTATACTAATTATTACTGTCTGTACCATGTTCAAGTGTGATTGAAATAGATAATCATTTATCTTCAACTGGTCTACAGTCAGTAGGAACAGGGACATATAATCTGGAAAGGCTAAGTGGTTAAATTGAAGTCTAGTTTTACAGAAATTAAATATTTAAATAAATGTTTTCTGATTTATTGAGTAGTCATGGGTGAGAAAATGTTTTTATTTTCAACAAAGTCTAGTAAAAGTCTAAGGTTAAAATTTCTCCCTCTGTGGGTTTAGTATGAGAAAAGAAGACTCCTAAAAAGTCTGTCTGTCAAGAAAAAGTCTCTCAATATATTTCTGTTACACACACACACACATGAGTCAGCCTTTCATGTGCAGGGGTTCCACATTCCTGTGTTCCACCAATGATGAATGGAAAATATTTGGAGAAAAAAACTATGGCTGCATCTAAGCTGAACATGCACAGACTTTTATTCTTGTCACTCCCCAAACAATACAGTATAACAACTATTTACATAGCATGTACTTGTATTAGATATTATAAGTAATCTAAAAATGATTTTAAGTAAAGGGAGGGATAGGTGTAGGTTATATGTAAATACTATACCATTTTATATAAGGGACTAGGGCATCTGTGGATCTGATATCTGTGCGGGTTTCTGGATACCTCCACAGATAGCAGATCCACAGATAGCCATATTTATTTCTGGATACCTCCACAGATACCAATACAATAGACTGTATATCTATTACCCCATCTCCATTTAAAATGATTACAGCTACAGCTCTGAGCAGAAGAAAAACCAAAGGCAGGATGTTAGATTTATTGATAAATGCCTATGTTAAAGGTGTTTCTATATTGTAGTTTCAAGTTTAGATAGTTATTTATTATTATTTATTCTGTTACTATTTACTCAGCTGTTGAATATAGTTAATGATGAATATATCTAGATGATTTATATTTTCATGCAATTAAAGCATTTTTCTCCCATAATGAGTTTTTAAAAAAATTAGGTTGTTAAATTGCTACTACATTCTGCTATTTAATCTTTTGATTTCCTTTTACCTTTTAAAAGAAATTAAAAATAATATTCTAGGAAAATAATACATTTTAAACATTTTAGTTTGCTGAAATGGTTAACAATTGATTTATTTCTGACCATTGAGGTCTCTCAGGAAAACCTGAAACTCGGTGGAGGGTGTTAGATGGTGACTTTTGTGGCTTACGCTGGAGCACTGCAGGGTGGTGATTAAGAGTCTGGATTAACAGATCAGAATGCCTGGGTTTGAGTTTCTGCTCTGCCTCTTATCTCTCTGTGACTATGATCAATTGAAAAAACTTCTCTGTAATTCAATTTCCCATTGTAAAATAGGGTTGGTAATACTAAGTGCCTCATAGAAAATTAAAGGTCATTATGTGTACCAAATGCTTAGAACTCAGTGGAGCACATGGTATACCCTCATTCAATGTGCATTTTTCCTTGGTTTTACTATCTAGGGGCCTTTCCTGTTTCCTGAGTCTGTAGCTCTCCCTCTTCCTCTTATACCTTCTTCACTGTTCTATGATTCCCTCTTTCATCAAATAGTCAGAGCTTAGAATACATCTACAATTTGTTTTAAAAGTGTCTCTGCCATTCAATAGCTGGGCAATCTTGAGAAAGTTCCTTAATTTCTCAGCCCACTGTGTTTTCTTTTGTAGGAATCTGTTTTCTTGTAAGGATCAAATGATATATTAATGTGAAAATGCTTTAAAGTATGCAAGTAGCTTGAAGTGTGAGTGCTAGAAAGGAAAAGATCATCCCCTTATTTCTTTTTTTAAACAGAAGTTATATTTTCTGTTAGAATAGATTTGTTTTTGAAAACTAGAATATATAGAAAAGCAGAAAGAAGAAAAAAATCTGTATTTCTTCTGTTGAAAGATAAATATTGTTAACATTTTGTCATATTTTATTTTCCTATGCATTTTATTATATTAAGTCATAAAATAGAAATGTAATACGGTATTTATGTGCCTTGTTTTAATTTTTGCATACTGCTAGCATACCAAATCTAAAACACAGTTTAAACAATTATTCTTTCAGTCATGATTGTCAATCTCTTTTTTTATGTATTACACAAGCATATGTATATATACACACACCCGCATAGGCACATGTGGAATGCATGTGTGTATATCACAAAGAGGATAGATAATTATTTTACTTGTGCTACAATGTGTTTTTTTTTCTGCATGATTTATGTGTTGCTTTGTTTGCCTTTCAGTGTAATATAATGCACAACTTTTGTTTTATACTTGTGGATGATGAAGAGTTTTACTCTTAGATACTAAAAACTATCATAAAGATAGCCATATTTACCTTTAATCTCATCATCAAATCAGACACCATATATTATATCATATACTATAGTATATGTGATTTATAATATATCTTATATATGATATAACATACATGATATATATAATATGTGATTTATGTTATAAATCATATATGAAAAATCGCTTTATAAACAATCAAAATATTCTTCTCCCCAGTATGTTATTTGTTCATATACGTTAATTGTAGGAGGGAAAGATAGTTGTGAAAATTTGAGGTTGAGGAGGAAAAGTTAACAAAACTCCCAGCTTTAAGAACACAGAAATTTGAAACTCCCATGGATTATTATAATCTGAAACCAATAGTAAATAAAGCTTATTTATAGAATAATATTGATTTTTAGTGTTAAGGTGATCAAAATAGATGCAAATACACATACATTGAAATAATTTTAATGTAGTTATTCTAACATCTTGCATTTACAGTTATTTAAAGGCAGTTTTTAAGACTTAAATTATGGTGTAGTTTTTGCCAACTACTCTAATCCATTACTAACTAACTGTATAATAGCTATATTAAAACTTAGAGCAAAAGAAAAATGAAAAACAATGTTTGAGAAAAATGCAAAACCAAACCAAAAAACACCCTAGAGAAGCAGAACAATATAAAATTAAACAGACACACACACACACACACACACACACACACACACGCTCTAGAGTTCATAACAGATACTGTGGTAAAGAAAAGTTATGATGCTAGAATTGAGGCAAATAGTATCCATGGAGAGATGCGCATTAGCCAAATTGAATCAGCCTTAAATTTGGATAGTTCAGCTGAGCTTTCAATATATTTGATTTTTTTTTACTTAAAAGTACTTACTAAGTGTCTACTATATGCTAGAATATCTGCTATGGCATTGGAATTTAAAAATAAAAGAATTTGTGAAGTCCTTGCCCTAGATCACAGTGTAATAGTGTAGACAGATACACACATAGATAATGAAAATACGACACTGCAAAAGCAGTGACATGTTTTAGACACAGGTTTTGAGAACATTCGGGAGAAAGAAAATGTAGTACCACCTGAGATAGGGTGGGGAGTACAGTTTCTGGGAAGGATTCTTGGGGAGCAGACACCGAATTGTATGACCCTGAGGAGTCAGGTCATGGAGGGTGGAAGAAGATGTATAAACCAAACTCCGGAAGCAGCAAGAGTATGGTATGCTAGTTCTGTTGTTGGTGCCTATCTGTGAGGTGGGAAGACCAGATATTCTGAAGGGAGGGGAATGATTAGTTGAGAATTTTAAACCCTATTTGAGAATTTTAAACCCTCAACTTCCATTTTAGATAGGTTATCCTGCTATCTCTGGGGAGGATGGAGTTGAGGAAAACGATAAAACACAGAGAATAGTTATGTTCTATGACATTCTCAAATTTCCTCATGAAAGATCTTTAAAAAAATTAATAGAAAAGTCTAAAAATAACAGTGCTTTTTGTGTGATAATTCTACTCGTCTCTGTAGATAGAGAAGCCTATTGGGGAAAAATACAGTAGGTAGATTACTGGGAAAGAAAACAATGAGACTTCTCCCAGCCTCTATATGCAGTCAGGGGGAATATGGAAGCTATGCTCCTTGGAGACCACATGGGTGAAAACTGCTTAAGGATTATCACTGGAGAATGGCTTCTTCAGAAGCAAAATTCTGACTTAAGGAACTCATTTAGTGGTCATTAATTAAATCAATGTGGCAATCCAATTTTTACTTTTTGTCAGACGTCATTTATGTCTCCAATATCCACAATGAAGAACTAGAAAAGATAAATGTATGGAATGGTGAAATTAAAATAGAAGAGTCTAAGATAATAAATAATTTCTTTCACTGATTGTAAAGAATTATGAGCTATTTTACAGCCAAAAATTTAATAAATTGCATAAGAGCAAGTATGAATTTTGTTAATAATAAAAAGTACAAGACAAATCTAAACTAGAGAAAAAATCCTCAAAAATTTCAAGTGTTTACCCATCATTTTTTGTCTTGTCTCCCACACTTCTTCCAGATTGCAAATTCAACTGTGTCTTCCTACTCAGACATACTTTTTAATCTCTTGGGAATGAAATGCATACTGTAATTCTTCATGGTTCAACTGTAAGTTAAACAGAGCAGAGTTTAAAGTTATAAAAACGCTTAACAGGAAATGTCAAAGTTCCCTCAGCCAGTAACCCAATGAAGATTGTAGTTCATAGCCTTTTCAGGACTACCATTTGTTACTGCTATGGAAATTATATCATCTCTGGGTAGTCAGTATTTGTAAGGCTCCTTGACCTTTACTTAGCCTGGTTGGTGAGTGTTGTAAACATGGTCTTAATTTATTTGACACTCTGTTTTATACTTTTTTTCCCTTCAAGTGTTTTAAGTTATATTCACACATATTAATAAACTAATGGCTGCCTATCTTCCTATCTTGCCCCTGTATTTTTTGTATGTATTTTTCTCACCAACTGCTAACTTGGATTCACAGTTTATTTTTTATACCAGAGCTCATCAGTTTTACTTCCTGTATTCTGCCTGTATTCCTCCTGGCTTAAGCCTCATAAAACTGCCTGCCATGCCAAAAACTATGCAGAAAACAATGACATTTCTGTCTGAAATTGCTGCTAGACATGCCATGCTATTAAGGAATGGTAAATATAAGGAAGCTCATTTCTGGCAAGTTACAATCTTAGCTTAAAAAATATTTCCAAGCATCAGCTTATGCAAAGAATGTTTCAAACTGTCAAATTTATATTTTAAACCTTTTTCATCTGCTACAAAAAAGAAGGTATATTTATCAATCCTACATAGGTACATCGATGTTAGTGCATACCTGTTAAAAACTAAATAATTTTCAAGCTGATCTTAGTCCTTTAAAATTTTGATCTTGAAGAAGTTAGTTCCTCAATCTCCTTTATTTCAATGTCATGTTTCATTAGACTATGTATTTTTATCTAGCAGAAACAAGCTAATCAAGTCAAAATACTAAGTTAAACTCGTGTGTTTTAAAAGTGAGTTTCTGAAGGGACCACAAAGAAACATGCTGCTGTTTCTAAATCAAATGTTTATAATGCATAAAATATGAGGGTTAGGACTATTTATTAAAGCTTTATCTTTGTCACTTTAACACAAAAAGAGAAAAATTTAAACTGTGTAAGTATATACAAGGGTTACTATTAACTCCACATGTATCAGAGTTTAGAATTGACCCTTAATAACTACACTATTTTGGGTACTTTTCTTAATTTCCCTAAGTTTTAGTCTTCAACCTTATAATGGGAAAAATAACACTGTCTTGGGTTTTTTGTGAGAGTGAAATAAAGGACATATACAAAATTCTTAGTGAGGTAGCTGGCACTTGGTAAGCATACAGTAAATGGTAGATAGAAGACCAAGGCGAGACGGGGCAATATTTAGCAGCAGGAGAGAGGGGGCAATATTCAGCAGCGGTAGGAGTCTTCTTAAGTGTGGAGATATTCACTGGCATGGTCCTAATTCTAGTGATCACATTGAACTACTTTGTTATATATAATTTGAGTTTTAGAAGCAAAGCATGGATTACAAAATTCTAAGACAAGGAAAATAATTTGAGGTTCTCAAGTACTGAGGGGGGTTTTTAAAAATAACTCAGGGTAGTAGGATGTAAGAGAAAGAAAATGCCCAATATGTGGGAAGAGTTTCAAACACATCAATCTTACTATGTGGTTTGTGATTACAGAGTTCTTACAGAATGCTTTGTGTGGTGGGAAAATACTTATTTAAAATCACTCTTCAATTTTAAAGGGTTCATATCAGGGTTAAGACTAGTGAATGTAACGTGAGATGGTTGATGTATAAAACCAACCCCTAAAGCCAAAGTTCTCCAAACATTGTTTGGCTTAGACCCTTTCAGCCAACAATAGAATTCTCCATGTGGCTTGCCTCAGTTCTAGAGTCACTACTCCCACCAGAAATGCTAATGACAATTCTCTGAAACAAGTATTACTGAGAAAAAAATTTTTTCCTTACTTTGATTCTCAAACTTGGAAATCAGTTAACGTTTCTGATTTCACATCCACATGTTTCAGAAAGGAAAATAGGCTTCAGGATCTTAGCAAATACTCTAAGCATAAAAACTTAGTGTTTTCCTCTCACTAAGGATTAATAATTGTAGAAAGAAAAAATAAATAAAAAGAAAATTTTATCTGGATCAGATTTCTGAAAAGAAGATATTTTTGGTAAATTTAGGAATGAGAGGTTAAAAGTGGACATAGTATTGTTCATATTTATTAACATTATCCTCATGTTAAATTTGTCTAAAATAATGTGCCATATTTACATGACTATTTTATACTAGGAATTAAAAATAATTTATATAAATTTAAACCTCTATGTATCCACATGAGTGCCAAACAGCTTGCTCTTTTAACATTACTGTAAAAAACATTCTGAAGTCCTTTATCGTATGGTTCTCAAAATATTGAGGCAACCCAAGGCCTTATCTACCTTTCTCCTTGAGAGAAATATTATCAGCTTTCTTGTTGGTAGGAAATTAGCAGTTAGAAGCATGCCTCACAATCGTAAAACTCAATGACATAACTGTAGCAGATATATAAAACCTATAGAAGGAGCTCTGCAATCCCATAAATGTTATTATTAAAATGGGTAAACGAGCAGGTAACCCCCACAATACTGACTGGAGGAGTGGGGAATGCTTTACATTAGTAGTTCTAAATCTTTAGTCTTTGAGGTAGATTAGGGAAACAATTTTCTATGGAATTTGAGGCAGTGGTAAAACAGAAAATAATTTTTAGTGGTAAAACAAAAAATAATTTTTAGGTACCTGGCATTCCTGGCATGGTATCCACCAGTATGTATTTTGCCTTCATTCTCAAATTTCACTAGATATAAAATTCTGGGTTGATAGGTTATTTTCTTTCAACTCTTTAAAGATATTCTTTCTTTGTGTCTAGCCTCTTCTGTTTCTAATAAGAAACTTGCAGTCATTTGAATTGTTCTCCTATATAAAATATATCATTTTTATCTGGCTTCTTTTAACATGTCTCTGTTTTTATTTCATTTTCAGCAGCTTATTACGACAGATTAGATGTGTGTGCATATGGGTTTTTTTGAGGATATTCTGTTTGTGGTTGGCTTCTTCAATCTATAAATTTATCTTTTCACCAAATTTCAGGAAATTTTTGCCATTATTTATTCTAATTTTTTATTCCATTCTTTCTCTTTCACTTTTCTGGGACTCCAGTTATATCCATGTTATAGCCTTTGATAATACTCCACAAAACATGGAGTCTCACTTTATTTTTTTCTAATTATTTTTCTTTCTGTTTTTCAGAAAAGATTGATCTATCTTCAGGTTCACTGACTCTTCTGTCATTTCAGTTTTGCTCTCAGGCTCATTCAGTAAATTTTTAAAATTTCAGGTATTGAATTTTCAGGTCTAGAATTTCCAATTGGTTCTTATTATACTTTCTATTTTTCTGAGATTTTTTTTTTAATTCATTTTACATATATTTACATTTATGTTCTTGAGAATGGTTATAATGACCTCGGTGTCATCTCAGAGTGGGCTTTAATTCTGTTCTCTTAATAATGGGTTATATTTTCTTGGGTTTTATTTGGTATATTAAATAGTTTTATATTGTAGCGTTATCATAATGAATGATTTATTATAGAAACTGTAGTTTATGTTACGTTTATTCTAAGAACACTGTGTTCCCTCAGAAGGACTGACAGAACTCATGGACAGCTATTATACTCATGGTTTTGGTTCATTACAGAGAGTGGATTCAGATTATAATTAGTGAAAGTCAGAAACATATACACAGAATCCAGGAGAAGTACCAAATGTGGAACTTCTGTTGTCCTCTTCCTGTGTAGTCAGGATGCGTGACTCTCCTGCCATTGGTGCATGACAATATACATACGGTATTGTCAACCAGGGAAGCTTGCCTGAGCCTTGGTGTTCAGAGTTTTTATTGGTGGCTCCATTACGAATTCTCCAACCCTTCTGGTCATGACCTGAAGCCCCAAATCTACATTGTATAATTGGTCTTTATCATGTGGTTATTCCCCACCCTAAATACTATCTGGTATGGCTTCCAACCTAAATCATATTGTTGGACAATCTGGCATGGCCTAAGGTAAACAAAGACACTTCTGTCAGGAAAGACCCTCCAAGATTCTCCTGGCTGAGATTATCTCCTAAAGGTCAGCCCTTCTTGGTGGGCAAGATCAAATTCTATTTTTTAACGTATATTTTTTAAAAAATTTAAATTGATACATTAGGCCAAATTCTTTACTATACATACTTGTTATTAATGTCAGGTAAATACATTAAGATTACTGTTGATACCTGTCTTAGTCTGTTTTGTGCTGTTATAAAGGAATAACTGTGGCTGGGTAATTTATAAAGAAAAGAGGCTCATTTGATTCACAGTTCTTCAGGCTGTACAAAAGAAGCATGACACCAACATCTGCTTCTAGTGAGGAGTTCAGGAAGCTTCCAATCATGGTGGAAGGGGAAAGGGATTTGCATCACATCACAAGAGGAAGGAAGCAAGAGAGAGAGAGAAGGGGAGGAAGGTCTGGGGCACTTTTAAACAATCACTTCTCAAGGGAACTAAAAGAGCGAGAACTCATTCATTACTGTAAGAGTGGCACCAAGCCGTTCATGAAGAATCCACCCCCATGACCCAAACACCTTCCACCAGGCCCCCTTCAACATTGGGAGTCAAATTGCAGTGTGAGATTTGGAGGGGACAATCATCTACACTATATCAGTAATACTCATTAATCCATCAAGGACATTGAAGGTACTGTGTTCCTGTCACTGCAGAAACTATTAGTACTAATGAAGTTGATACTTTATCTTCTTAATTGCCTGTGGAGATTCTTGGGAAGCAATTCTCTTCGTTTTTCTGTGCTTTCTGATTATTAGCCTTTTATATAGATTCATGAGCCCAGGGCAGGAGGCAATCCACATAACAGAAAGTCTCTCCTTGGAAGCTGACCTGCTTTTCTTGAAAGAGACATTTACAGCTCTACTGTCTCTTCTCTTTCTTATCTGAGAGGCTTCTTAGGCACTCAGGCTAGGAGACTGGGTTTCTTCAGGAACCGAGTAGTTATGACTACTCACACTTAAATCCTAGAGTGAGCACAACTTAACCGCACCCTAGCACGTGTTTATTAACCACAATTCATACCAACATTGCACATCAGAAGATTAGTGATTCCATCTGGGTCTTTGTAAGGAAACTTCATTTTTCCCTCACAAGGAACCTGGTCCATCTGATTTAACAGTTTCAAGGGATGGTTACAAAATATAGTATTACATATTTCATGATGGTGTATTGTTCAAAATGTAATAATGTGAACATCATGTATAAGTCATATTTGTTTATTGATAGGTAAACAGAGAAATACTGTAAATATAATATCTCACCCTATTGTTTAGTTACCTTGGAAGTCTATTGTATTTCAAAATGAAGCAGAATGCATGTTTCTTCATTTTATTCAAAATGAATAATAGTGTAAATGCTTTTATGAACAAAATTATGTATCTTTCCAATTCTAATAGACTACAAGTAATAGTAAAATGCATTTAAAAACTTGATGATCACATGATTACAAAGGTAAGAGAACATGTGTCTTTAAGGTGTGGCAAGCAAGGTACCCAGGGTGCACCTTCAGATTCCAGCTCTGCACTTGTGCTAGCCTAAGAGTATCTCATTACATTTTGTCCCCTGTACACCTTGTCTGCCTGACCCTAGTCCTGACCCCCAATATATCCTAGTTCTATCATTTGTGGAGTGTGTGACCATGGAAATGCAAGTTACTCTCTCTAAGCCTCAGTTTCCTCATGAAGAAGTACTGGTAATTTTAATGTAATGGCAGTGTGCAGGGTGAAGGGAACATACAAATAAAAAGCCCATTAACAAGATTTGAAAGTGTCTCATAACTCACAAAACAATAGAGGTTAAACTGACCTGAGAAATTTAATTATTTTACTTTCTTGAGGAGAAAATTGACAGTGAGTTGGACGGTGCAGGGACTTATCAGACGCTATTCATGTTTTGGGGCAGAACCAAGGTTGGAGATGTTTCCAGGATTCTGTTCAAACGCTTTCCACTGTACCACACTTACTGCATAGCACAGTGAACTAGGTTGGGGACTCTGGATTTGTAGAGGAAGCAAATGGATTCAGGAAAGTTACAAAGCAATCACTGACTGGTGATCATTGTAAAGTGATGGCTAAGACGTCACAATAGATAGATGTTTACAATTCAGACCATTGATAACTAAGAAAATGATGCCATCAACTGAAATAAACCATGAAAATTTGTAGGAGAGATGGTGAGTTGGCAAAGAATTGGAGTAGAAAAAGCATGCTTCAGCCAGGATGTGAAGGGTTTAGATAATCTATAAGGAATAATTTTTTTTTGAGAAAGAAGCCTGCTAGGGGCTTGTAATGGGATATATAGGCAGACTGGAAAAATTATGATGGTCTTTAAAAATAGGATAGTTTTCTGGGTTGGCTTAAGTATAGCATTGCTTATACACAAGAAGTTGTCTTCAGTGATTTCTCAAAGTCCATCTGAAGCCTGTGGTTCTTTGAAGTTCTTAGATTTAGTGCACTTAGTCTGTTAAATGGATGTTGGATATGGGACATAAAAATATGACGGATTTGAATTGACCTTTTGAATGACGAGCGGAATCAACTATGCTTTACCAGAGGGGTCATTGTGGTGTAACCTTTCCAGATCCTATGGGCTGGAGTGCTTTTAAAGACCCAAGCATCTGAAACTTCATCCATGCACTAAGCATACGTAATCGGCATGTCTGCCAGGGCAGTTACAGACAAGAAAGACTTGTCAGGAGGCAGCGTCTGCACCAGAGAACTAGGAAGCTTCTTGAGTTGACTTTTCATCAGTAAAAGTGGGATGATGAGCCTGGCTAAGTTGTCACAACATAGATTCTTGTAGAAAGTGACTCTACAACCTCAAGGTTACATTTAACACCATTTTACTTTTCTGGCTCAATTGGTAAATAGTCATGCGTTGGCCATTGTTCATTTTTTTCAAGCATGCCTAAGGACTCAAAATAATTTTAAGAGAAACAAATTTTAAAAGATACTATTACATTTCAACTTTTGTTATTGTGAGAGAAATCAGAGTGGCCAAAAATGGTATTTCAAAATCCTGCTTTTGAACTTTCTTAGGCTAGAACCCAGAAAAGCTATTTCTACTGTGGTGATATGTGAGTCTTGGTGATTTTGACGAAATACATTTGCTAATTTTAATGGAGTAGTTTATTTATAGCATCTTGATGAGAATTTGGGGACTGCTTGTCCATTTAATTATGGTGATGGGCACCACTCACAAAGATAGAATGTGTTCAAAGCTACACTTCTTTCTTTATGGTGCATGGATTTTATTTCAATGACTATTATAGAGAGGAATATGGAATGAATATTATTAACATTATTAATTTAGCCAAACTAGAGAACAATTATTTCTATAGACTTGTAGCAGTGTGATTTCATTAAAGCATGCACTGAAATTGGGCATTTGGGGATAGTGACTGCCCTTGGTGTGTATCTGTTTGGATGGAATGGAAAGGGTCTATAGGGATGAAGTTTGATGTGCTGGATCTTGGGGCCATGGAGGAAGGCGATGCTGAAATGATGGAGACATTATGGAGTCTATGCACAAGCCCAGTCTATAGGGCAAAAGTCAGTCTCTTTAGCTTTGAACCGGCTAAAGAAGAATGCAGAACCATTTTTGGAAGGTTTTACAGTTTTGTGAGGAATTGGAGCAGAAATTTTGGTGTACATGTCTCTTAGTCAAATGAGGGGACGCTGGAAATGAATTAGAGGTGTTCTTACTTTCCCTTGTAACATTAATTAAGTCATATCCTTGTTCTATAGTTGATGTCCATTTCATGAAGAAATATGGGATCAAACTCTTGATGAAAAATTACAAAATTTAGTTTTTATCACCACCATGTTTTTAGCAGTAAGAAATAATGTATTTATTATGCATTCATTCATCAATGTTTTCAGCTGGATTCTAGAGTATCAATTAAAGAATCAAGAGAAGCATCAAACGCAAAGGTGAAATTGTGGAGGTCTGTCAGCTTTACACAGCCTTCTGATCATACTTGGATAATGTTTTAAAAGGTGATATCCCATGACAAGAGTGATGCTTAGTTAGAATATGAGCTGTTTTGCACCTACTGTGTTCTACCTGACATATCACAAATATTTGTGTTTATTGCGCACCCCCTGTAGATATTAGTGTTTGCAATCTCTGATCCAGAAGTACGTTTTCAAGGACCATATAGAAACATTCTATCTTTACATTACATAAACATCACCAGGTCTGACCACGCTTTAAGTCCAAATAAAGTCTCATTAATATTAATACTAATTAATTATGTTTCTTTTATTCTACATATATGACTACAGAACTTCAGCACCACTTATTTCTGCATATATCCAGGGATATCTCAAATCCGTACAAGAAAAAGAATCCACTCATGTTTTTTACCTTGCTGCCAGAAAGTCTTTGGAGGGAGCAGTCCTACCACAGCTGCTGCAGCTGATGCCCTCGTGGGGAAGGCACCTTCACTGAGACTCCATCGCACTCGAGGGTGGCCACCACTGCTTGGCCACTGCTGTTCAGGCCCCACCAGATATTGCTACTCTCTTTCAGTCCAGAGGTGGGGATATTCCTTTTTCAATGTTAGTTTTAAACTTATTGCTAGGTGCCAGAGCCCATACTCTCAGAGTTTCACTGGACAATGGTTTCTTTAGTGCTGAATTTAATTATTCTTCCTCATTCATTGCTCAACCCATCCTTAGAACTGTTTGGCACCAGGCCATGCCATTATTAATCATTTTTTCTCATATCTTTCCTCATGTTCCTCCAATCTCCAACTCCCACGTACTTCTCTTTCCTCCTTTCGGTAAAAAGTAAAAAAGTACAAAATCTTTCCTCCTTTCAGTAAAAAAGTACAAAATTTTGAATACATTTCACCTCACCCAAATAGACACTCTGAAACGTGACCCTCAGTCCCTTAAGCAGATAATGGAACTCATTTTTGGACTAGCAGGATATACTGCTAAATTTGTATCACCTAGTATAGTTAGCAAACTGCATTTATTTTCATCTTTTTATGGTTTGTGTACCCATAATCACATCTATATAGGTATACTCACCAGTACAATCTTTGTGAAACCTGTTTCTAAAGTAGGGACTATTCATTTATTCTAGTAAGTTCTACTTAAACATTCCTTTCTTGACATCTTTGGTTTATTCATAAAGTTAAGCTAATCTATATTCAATTCTTTACATCCCTTCTATAATAAATAAGAGTTACAGAACATAATATTAGTCTTGCCTTGTCATACCTTTTCCCATATTCTCTGAACATGTGAATCTTCTTCAAGACACAGTTCAGGACTCCTGTCTACGAATCTTTTTTTGATTAGTCATGTCTTGTTTCAGTCATTGCCATCACATTAGTTCAGTTTCAGAAAGGGCTTTTTATGGAACCCTGTACCCTGCTTTTTTCTTTTCTTTTCTTTCTTTTCTTTTTTTTTCTTTTTTGAGGCAGAGTCTCACTCTGTTGCCCAGGCTGGAGTGCAGTGGCCTGATCTTCACTCACTGCAACCTCCGCCTCCCAGTTCAAACAATTCTCCTGCCTCAGCCTCCCGAGTAGCTGGGACTACAGGTGTGTGCCACCACGCCCAGCTAATTTTTGTATTTTTAGTAGAGACAGGGTTCCACCATGTTGCCCAGGCTTGTTTCGAGCTCTTGGGCTGATGGATCTGCCTGCCTCGGCCTCATAATGTGTTGAGATTACAGGCGTGAGCCACTGCACCAGGTCGTGGAATGCTGCTTTCTTGAAAGATGTTAATAAGTGTTCCTTGGGAGGGGTGAGGGAAGAAATTTGTGCCAAACTAAACTTGGGTAATTCTGCTCACTTTTATCTACCTTTCTCAGTGTACCTAAACACATTAAAAGTTTTAAGGTGTGTGGTGGCTCATGCCTGTAATCCCAGCACTTTGGGAGGCCAAGGCAGGGAGATCACAAGGTCAAGAGATCAAGACCATCCTGGCCAACATGGTGAAACCTCGTCTCTACTAAAAATACAAAAAAATTAGCTGGGTGTGGTGGCGTGTGCCTGTAATCTCAGCTACTCGGGAGGCTGAGGCAGGAGAATCGCTTGAACCAGGAAGTCAGAGGTTGCAGTGAGCCGTGATTGCTCCACTGCACTCCAGCCTGGGTGACAGAGCAAGACTCCATCTCAAAAAAAAAAAAAAAAAAAAAAAAGTTTTATGGGCTTTATAAATGAAGAAACTAATTAAACCTGTATCCAATCTTATAAATATATATGCTCTAACATTCATATTACATTTGTTATATGTTGCAGCTTTGTTAAACTGAAATTTCTTAAGAATAAATCAATGTTCTCTATTTCTATCATTAACTCTCCTTGGTACGTGATTCAATATTGTCTATAGATTCACTAAACTTACTTATTAGATACTAGACCCAATGCTAAGTCCTGGAGGTTTCAAGATGAATAATTTTTATAAACATTAATAGACCAAAGAGTAGTTTCAATGAACAGTATGTTGGTGATAATTTGTATTTACTGAGTTGTAAATTCCTTGGAATTTGATCTCTAATTCTAATTATTAGAGTTTACTCTCTGTTTCTCAGATCTATTTCAGAATCTATTGTTTTTTTTTCCTGTTGTTGTTATACAATCGTAAAAGGGGTTTTAAAAATACTTGAAAACTGGGCCAGGTGTGGCAGCTTACACCTCTAATACCAGCCAGCACTGTGGAGGGCTGAGGTGGGTGGATCACTTGAGCCCAGGAGTTGGCAATCAGCCTGAGCAATAGTGTGAAACCCCAACTCTACCAAAAAAAATGCAAAAAAAAAAAAATTAGTTAGGCTTGGTGGTGCATACCTGCAGTCCCAGCCTCTCAGGAGGCTGAGGTGGAAGGATCACTTCAGTTTGGGAAGTCAAGACTGCAATGAGCCATAATCACACCACCGCACTCCAGCCTGGGTGACAGAGTGAGACCCCATCTAAAAAAAAAAAAAGAAAACCAAGAGCAAGTTGCCAAAATATTACACAAGGATTTCTAGTTTTATTTTCTGTTTCACTGTGATTAGGTAAAAGTAAAGATATATAAATATAAGGCATAAATGCATTTTATTCTTTGGAATCTAACATCTTCAATTAAAAATGAAAAATTTCTAACAGGAAAGATCAAGAGATTGGAAAGTAGCCAAATAAGTCTTTAAAATAGTGTTTCTAGGAATCTGATATACCAAAAGCAAGGAACAATAGGAAATACAGATAAAGGCAGGAAAAGCTAGATTTTGTTACAACACTATTGTGGTTTCTGAAAGAGTTTGGCCTCATTGGGTGAGGCACATCAGTGTTAATTTCTAACACTCAGAAAATTAGTAACTTTTGTACCCAAGAAGTGAACATTCAGAGTTCAAAGAACCACCCACCACCCCAAATCATTCAATAATTTTCACTGGTGTTCTACTACAAGAATTATAATTCACTTGTAATTATGGCCACCAAAAGAATGTTTTTTTTTTCCATTTTGTAATTCAACAAACACTTGTTGGATCACTAGTTGGTGTCATGAATGTATTAGGTGCAGTGGTGGTGATAGTGGATGGGTGTATTTGAAAATAAATAGTGTATTCTAGGGAGAATATAGTCTTTTGAGAGAGAAGGTAGGCTTAAAAATATAGAGTGCTTTCAAATACACTAAATGTGTGCAAAAAATATTACTACTGCATGGTAGAGGAAAACACAACAAAACTTTAAGAAACCTCTTGAGGAACGTCTGGTTTGGCTTCAGTTTATTTAGAAGAATGAAGAGCTCCTAGACAAAATGCTAGCATACACAACACAGAAACAAAATAAACTATAAATACCTTATAAATAAATTATAAACTACCTTGAGGAGACAGATGAAAACAAATTAGAGTTAAAATATTGGCAAGTGAAGGTAGATATTATGCCACAGAGAAAAATTTGAAGAAACTGTGCTTGTGGAGTTTGATAAGGCTCTTCTCACAAAATATAAACTGGTCTTTTGATGAAACAGAAGGTTTTCATGTTCTATGGAATAATAATGATTTTTGATGTCAGCTCTGGAGAAAAAAATCCTGGTGATATTTGGAGACCACCTGTTCTGGGTAGTTTCCATGGTAAGTCACGAGGTGTACCAAGATTCTTACAACCCACCAACTGCTTCATGCTTTTGTGAATATACTGAGAAGAAAATGATACCACTGAGAAAATGATTTAGAATGTATTTCTTATAAATTTTAATTCTAAGGTAGAAACTGAAAAGGTTGGATTTACAGGTGGAATTTAAAAAATGACAACAAAACTCTTTCTGCATTTGTGAAGTCTGGCATAGAAAGAATAGGGAAGTGAAACACTGACCCTACAAATAATGTTGAAGAACATAATTTTTTAAAATGCCATTGCTCAGGATGAAAAACACATGGGTTTGACAAGAGGCGGAAACATCTTGTTACAGCATGCAAGTCTGTCAAAATAACCTTAGATTGGTGAAGAGTGTTTAAGAATTGAGAGGGTTTGGCATAGGGAAAGCAAAAAGAGGAAGATACCAAGAATTTCTCAGGAGGAAAAATGATTAGAAACCATTATTTTACCCTCAGATACCTATGTTCCAATTCCCAAATATAGGGAATATAGAATTGAAGATACATATATTTTTAGAATGTGGGAATAAAATCATTTAATAAAGGAAGAAAATATTTCAAGAGGATGCTACCACCTGGCTATCTACAGGATGGCCACTGCCAGCAGCTCCTGTTGCTGCCTACTACTTTGGATCCCAAAGTTTATGGATGTTAAAATGGGCCAAGCCTGAGTTAACCTCTTCATACCCATTTTAGAGGGCCTAATTTTGATTTCTACCCACATCCTCTGGAACCATGATGAAGTTAGTTTCATTTCTCAGCCCTAGGGCTGTCATCCCTTTCTTAGGCAGCTTGGGTCTGGGCAAGCCTGATGCTGAGTTGCTCTTATGCTTTTGGTTCAGTATTGGGTACGTACGTGTCCTAATACAAACTTAAGGGGGGTTTCCTAACTACTAAGATCATATCCGTGATTTTGTGTAGTGTTAAAAACATGAATGTAATTAGTTTACAGTGGAGACCGCCAGATATCTGTCTTTAGGGACAGTTAGTAGCAAACTGCCTGTGGCTAATTGTAGAGAATAGTCTATAGAAGATGTGTCTTGGCTTTCCCCAACTGCTGAGGACAGAAGTCCTTTGAACTGTGAAGAAAAGAATGTAGAATGTGGTGGTGGAGGAGGGAGAGGAGAGGAGAAGGAGGAGGAAGAAGAGGAAGAGTTGTCTCACTTTCTTTACCCCCTTCCACCTCCAACTCCCCACATGTATTAGTATGTTCTCATGCTACTAATAAAGACATAACCAAGACTGGGTAATTTATAACAGAAAGACGTTTAATTGACTCAAAGCTCCACATGACTGGGGAGGCCTCACAATCATGGTGGAATGCAAAGGAGGAGCAAATTCATGTCTCACATGGCAGCAGGCAAGAGAGAGTGCGTAGGGAACTCCCCTTTATAAAACCATCAGATCTCATGAGACTTATTCACTATCATGAGAACAGCATGGGAAAGACCCACCTCTATGATCCAATTACCTCCCACCGGGTCTCTCCCATGACGTATGGGAATTATGGGAGCTACAACTCAAGATGAGATTTGGGTGGGGAAAAAGCCAAACCATATGATTTTGCATCTGGCCCCTCCCAAATCTCATGTCCTCACATTTTAAAACACAATTGTGTCTTCTCGACAGTCCCCTAAAGTCTTAACACATTTCAGCATTAACTCAAAAGTCCACAGTCCAAAGTCTCATCTGAGACAAGGCTAGTCCCTTCTGCCTATGAGCCTGTAGAATCAAAAGCAAGTTAGTTACTTCCCTGATACAATGGGTGTACACACATTGGGTGAATATACTCATTCCAAATGGGAGAAATTGGCCAAAACAAAGGGGCTACAGGCCCCATGCAAGTCCGAAATCCAACAGGGGAGTCATTACAACTTAAAGTTCCAAAATGATACTCTTTGACTCCATGTCTCATATCCAGGTCACACTGATGCAAGAGGTGGGCACCCAAGGACTTAGTCAGCTCTGCCCCTGTGGCTTTACAGGGTACGACTCCCCCTCCAGCCCCACTTCTTTTACAGGCTGGCATTGAGTGACTATGGCTTTTCCAGGCATACAGTGCAAGCTGTCAGTGGATCTGCCATTCTGAGGTCTGGAGGATGGTAGCCCTCTTCTCACAGCTTCACTAGGCAGTGCCCCAGTGAGGACTCTCTGTGGGGGCTCTAACCCCAGATTTCCCTTCTCCACTGCCCTAGCAGAGGTTCTCCATGAGGGCTCTGCCCCTGTATCACACCTCTGCCTGGACATCTGGACATTTCCATGCATCCTCTGAAATCTAGGCAGAGGTTCCCAAACCTCAATTCTTGACTTCTGTGCACCTGCAGGCTCAATACCACCTGGAAGCTGCCAAGGCTTTGGTCTTGCACCTTCTGAAGCCATGGGCCCGCAGTACCTTGGTCCCTTTTAGCCACAGCCGGAATGCCTGGGACACAGGGCACCACGACCCTCGGCTGCACACAGCAGGGGGGGCCCTGGGCCCTGCCCATGAAACCATTTTTCTTCCTAGGCCTGTGGGCCTGTGTTAGGAGGAGGTACTGTGAAGACCTCTGACATGTCCTGGAGACATTTTCCTCATTGTCTTGGCAATTAACATTTGGGTCCTCCTTACTTATGCAAATTTCTGTAGCTGGCTTGAATTTCTCCTCAGAAAATGGGTTTTTCTTTTCTATTGCATTGTCAGCCTACAAATTTTTCAAACTTTTATGCTCTGCTTTCCTTTTAAATGTAAGTTCCAATTCCAAACCGTATATTTGAATATATAACACTGAATATTTTCAACAGCACCCAAATCACATCTTGAATGCTTTGCTGCTTAGAAATTTCTTTTGCCAGATGCCCTAAATTATCTCTCTCAAGTTCAAAGTTCTACAGATCTCTAGTGCAGGGGCAAAATGCTGCTAGTCTCTTTGCATATCTAGAGTTATCTTTACTCCAGTTCCCAACAAGTTCCTCATCTCCATCTGAGACCACCTCAGTCTGGACATTATTGTCCATATCACTATCAGCATTTTGGTCAAAGCCATTCAACAAGTGTCTAGGAAGTTCCAAACCTTCCCACATCTTCCTATTTTCTGAGCCCTTCAAGTTTCTAGGAAGATCCAAACTGTCCCACATTTTCCTGTCTTCTTCTGAGCCCTCCAAACTGTTCCAATCTCTGTCTGTTACCTAGTTCCAAAGCCACTTCCACATTTTTAGGTATCTTAATAGCAGTACCTCACTCTACCAGTACCAATTTACTGTATTAGTCTGTTATTGCACTGCTAACAAAGACATACCTGAGACTGGGTAATTTATAAAGAAAAAGAGTTTTAATGGACTCAGAGCTCCACATGGCTAGGGAGGCCTCACAATTATGGTGGGAGGCAAAGGAACAACAAAGTCACATCTTACATGGAGGCAGGCAAGAGAGCATGTGCAGGGGAACTCCCCTTTATAAAACCATCAGCTCTCATGAGACTTATTCATTATCACGAGAGTAGCATGGGAAAGACCCACCCCCATGATTCAATTACCTCTCAGCAGGTCCCCCCCACGACACTTGGGAATTATGGGAATTATGGGAGCTACAATTCAAGATGAGATTTGGGTGGGGACACAGCCAAACCACATCACCACACTAGAGTTGACCACATGACTAACATCTGGATCCATTCACTTACCATCAAAGCCAAATTCTCCTTTAGTCCTACCAGTTCATCTCATTTCTACCCCTTCAATTATAGTTTACCTAAGGACCTGTTAGTTTATTAAAATCAGATGTGTGTTTTGAATAATAGGGGTAAATCTGGAGAGGTTTGTTGAATATTTGTGGACTGATAAAGATAGTTGTAACTTACATATATTAACCCAGATACAAGAGACCATATGATGTATCTATCATTGCTGAAGTGTAAATACATTTAGAGATAAACAAGAAACAAATAGTCAACTAAGAAGTATTTTATTCACATTTTAAATAATTTTAAAAGCCAGAGTTTGCTCCACTAAAATGTGAGAAGGGAATATAATAAAATGAAAAGCACTTTAGCCTTCTCAGTTTTCTCCAATTAAAAGTATTTTGCAAACTTTGGGAGGCTGAGGCGGGAGGATTGATTGTGCCCAGGAATTTGAGACTGGCCTGGAAAATATAGTGAAACCCTGTCTCTACAAAACTCAAAAAAACAAAATTGGCCTGGTGTGGTGGCACACATCTGTGGTCCAAACTAATAGAGAAGCTGAGGTGGGAAAATCACTTGGGCCTGGGAGGTTGAGGCTGCAGTGAGCCATGATTATGCCACTGTACTCCAGCCTGGGTGACAGAGCAAGACCCTGTCTCAAAGAAAACAAACAAAGAAACAAAACAAACAAACAAGAAACCCCCCAAAAAATCAAAGGAAAAAAAAGACATTTTGCAGTTATTCAGAAAACAAAAGGTTTTAAAGACTAAATCCACATTTGCTCTGCAGAAAATGGGTATGGAATATGCTATGAAATTATGTGTGTACATGTTTTCAAAATGGCTTGGGTTAGAGTATGCTAATGGCAAGAATTCTATTTATTCTATGTAATATTGTTGGTTTTAGTGTTTACTCTTTCTTTACTTTCTCTTGCTGAGTATTACATAGAGAAATCTGTTGACTATTATGGAAATGTGAAATGACTTTCTTTTCTAGCTGAGAATTCTAATTGATTTCCAAAAATCAAAGGTCTTATCATCAAGTACTAATTTTTATAGAGAGCAGCTAAAAAGGCTTTAAACCTAAGATTTCTATGTAAAAAATTATATCATTTAGAAAAGGTAAGTGAAACCTGTTTCTCTAATCCTAAGCAACCATATTATCAGAGGAGGGGTAAAATCATGCAATGATGTCACAGGCTCTGCATAGAGATCAAATACAATTTAGAATAGTTGTTCTCAAACTTTAGTGGGCATACGAAATCAGCTGGGGATCTTATTAAAATGTAGATTCTTCTCCAGGAGAGCTGGCTAAGGCCTTTGAGCCTGCATTTCTAACAAGCTCCCAGGGAATCCCTATGCTCCTGGCCCTTGGACCACACTATGTAATGCGAGTGATGATTTGGAATAAGTTCATAATTCCACTTCATTTTACTTTACCCCCCTTCTCTCCCAGCAGTCAGCCTGAGGTCAGAGTAAATTGTCATACTGAAAGGATAAGCTGAGGAAGAGTTTCTATAAAACTTTGATGTAGATAAGTCAACTAAAAAGAAGTTACATGCCTTTTCACTTAGCTGGCCAAAGTTGCTCATGGGCTACAAGAGAAACAAAAGATCATTGGTAACATATGTATTGCATGAAAACTTTTTTAACAATATGGTTTGTTGATAGTTAAAGGCAGGAAAGTGGGAATTTTCTACCAAACCACTAAATGTTTATTATCATTAATATGTCTCTTAGTAATATAAAGTAAAAAGGAATTATTGCTTTGAAAGAAAAAATAAAGTACATAGGTTGTAAATAAATGATTCAACACCATCATAATGATATCTTTCTGGCTTTTCAAATTAAATGTACACATTTCTCCTGGTAATTAGGTAATTTCTCATTTCCTACAAATGTGTGAGCTCCTTGATGGCAAGGATCGTGCCTCATCCCACCTCTGTGTAGTCTAGAGGATGCAGTACAGTTCCAGGTGCATAAAGTTCCACTAGCATTTAGGACATATTGATCACGTGCATCCTTCTCTTTTCTTAACTCTTCATTCCACTGCTTTATATTGCAAACAAGGTGCCTAAGTATAAGGCCAGTCTCTCCTTGAAAGATGCAGTTCAGGGTGCACATGTGGTTCTGGTTTTTGCTTCCTGAGGCTTATTTGTTTTGAGGTGACTCTTCTCCTGTTTACTTTTGTGTAGAACTTTGTCTAGAGTTTGAAAGGGAGGCTGACAAGAAATCTCATAAAATTTTCTAGGAAACAAATTATCTGACTTTTAGGACTCTAAACATTTATTAAATTATTGTTGAAGTTTGGGGGGTAAGTTTATTATACTACTCTTTTTAGGTACATTTGAAAATTTACATAATCAAAATCTAGAAGAAATTGGGACTCGAAACAAGGAAAAATACTATTTATAAGGTTGAGCATATATAAGAATAGAAAAACAAACACAAAAACATGGCATATGTGTTTACTAAGAAATTAAAGCATATGTGTGCAATTTGATAAAACTCTGAGTTCAAAATCTTACAGAAGGATTTTTTTTTATTAATATAAGGTTTTAGTCTCTACTTACAGAGACTAAAAAGGCTAAAGTTTTTAGAAGCTTATCACTGTCATGATCTCTTCAAGTAAATTAAAAATTGTCAAGTGTGAGGGGGTATTTTAAAAGGCTACAGTGATAATGAAATTTCCCTGCTAATTACCAGCATATGAGACCACAACTTCAGGCTTAGTGGTTACGTGGGTGCATTCATTGTTTTGGCAGTGCTCACACACTGAACTTGGCCTGTCATCTCAAATGTGCATCACAAAGAAAAACTACATTAAGAGTTTGATTAGTGCAAACCTCATACTGCTGTTAGTGAAGCAACTCAAAGTAAATTGAGTTACTGATTTATGCATTTGTTTAAGCAATAAACATTAACTAAGGAAATAACTTGTGCAAGACACTATTTTCTAAAGACTATAGGAGAAACAAGATATATTGTTCTTTTCCTCAATATTTTGTAATTCAGTTGAGAGGATTGACTTGGGTTCTTAACTGTAATATAAACAGACTGCAGTAAGTTCTACCAGAAAGGCACAAATGAAGGTCTAGAGAGGTTAGGAGGTAGAATGAAGTATTTTTGCTTTGAAAGGATGCCCCATTGATAATGGGTCAATAAAGTATCTTGCTGGGCATGGTGGCTCACATCTGTAATCCCAGCACTTTGGGAGGCCAAGATGGGTAGATTGCTTGGGCCCAGGAGGTCGAGGCTCCGGTGAGCTGTGATTGCGCCACTGCACTCCAGCCTGGGCAACACAGTGAAACCCTGTCTCAAAAAAAACAGAAAAAAAAGGATCTTCATGTCCAACAGACTTCTAGTTATATCAATGTTAAAAATGTTATTTTCTGACCTGAAAATATCTTACCCCATAGGCTTTAATTGCTTTTATAGACATTAATAAATATATAAGGTCAAAATATGATATACCATTTTAGTACCAGATAGAGGTTACAAGCTATTGAATATACAAATACAGTTACACATCAATATGTATAGTATTATTCCTATTATATAATAATGTGTATATTCATGTGTATCTACATATATCTAGCATGAATTTGAGAAATTTTTTCAGCAAGATATATACCTTTATATTCAATTCTTTATGCTAGACTCA
This sequence comes from Pongo pygmaeus, assembly GCF_028885625.2. Lineage (NCBI taxonomy): Eukaryota > Metazoa > Chordata > Mammalia > Primates > Hominidae > Pongo > Pongo pygmaeus. The sequence continues at coordinate 80,899,640 of NC_072384.2, forward strand.
ACTATTTTTAAAGATTATACAAACTTTAAAAATAGTTGAGTCTAGCATAGAGAATTGAGTGAGCGGAGTAGAAGAAAATTTTACTTCATAGGTGAGTTCTGGGAGATTTTTACATTTTCTTTTTAGCATCTTTCAAAATAAAAAGCTGTAATTTTAGTTTCAATATAGAAGAGATATTTTAAAACTTTCTAGTCCATGTCTGTGCCTTTGGCAAAATAATAAAATCATATGTGTGGACTTTGCTTGTTGGTTTTAGATTTTCCTTTCATTTAAAACGAAGTGCTAGACTATAACTGCATATTTTTATCATACAATACTAGAAAAAAATACACCAAAATTAAGTGTGGTTGTGTGAGAGTGCTGAGGTATTTATTATCTTTTCATTATATTCCAATTTTGTGATAATATAATATATTGTCTTGATTAGTATTAATTTAAAGAAGAAAATAGAAATTTATTTAAAATATATAGGCTTATATAATGGCATGTATGTGCATTTCAAGACTAGTGCAAGGTTAAGCTTATAATATAAGACTATTACAAAAATGAGTTTACAAAAACTAGGTACCCTTTATTTCTAAAGCATGAGTCAGTGAAACATTATCTATACATTGTACTGTACATGAACAAGTAACAAATTAGTGATGGCCATCTATGAGGAGGAGACTTATTTTTCTCAAAAAGTGATGCATTCACATTAAAACCATAATATACAAGTTGGACATGTCATAAACATCTGCTTAAAGTGTCAAGATGTTTTCGTTTTTTTTTTTTCCTAAAAGTCAGTGGTAAAAGTAGGTAAAAACATTATCAGATATCAACACATTTATTAGGAAGTGTTCATCATGCACTTGCCACTCCTACTACCCAACAGCTGCACATAACAGAAAGGCCAAGGACTCCGGTTTCAGACTCAGGTCTACCACGTACATACCAGATGGATATTTTACCATGTTACTTAATCTTTCTCTGAGTCAGTTTCATCATTTGTAAGAAAGGAGTAAATAGAAAATAATGATTCTTTTTTTCTCTTGGTGGAAATACATCTACCATGTTTTTGTCAAAGAAACCTCATGCTTTCAATTGGGTGGGTGGGGGCCCTATGGGCTATTAGAGAGAATAGTTGAGGAAGAGAAAGGAATTAATATTTATTAGATGTCTTCTCTTTGTTAGCAAAGCTGACTTCATGGGCATGTGGCCAGTGCAGTCACACAAAGCTCCATGCCCCCTCAGAAATGTCCTGAACTTAGTTTAAGGCTCTATAGTCACCATTCTAAATTCGTAGTAATTATATCTTTCATTTGGTGATTTGTAAATGAAGTCAGAAATAACAATGGAGCAAGTGCTGGGGGCTTTCCCACCACCCCAGATGGGTTTCTGGCTGCCAGCTCCCCTCCCCTCTGCACCCTGGGCCCTGACTGGCCTCCCTCACCCCGTGGTGCCTGTTGGGGCCCTTCTCCCTTGTCAAGGGCCAGGGTGAAGACGTGGGGAGGGTCTTTCATGCCCCACAGTGTCTTAGAGTGGTGTCATGGTACATTGCACAGGTGGGAATGAACATTTTATCCACTTGTGATCCAGGTACCTTCTTAGTGTGTCCCATCTGCCTCGGGTTGGAGTTGGGCTAATAGGAAAGGGAAGATGCCTGGCCCAATGCCCCTAACCCCAGAGCTGGGGCGTGATGCATTGATTGGGTAGTCAGCAAGAGGGGCAATCTAGCACCTGATGAGCTGCACGTGTTCAGGTGAGCGCACACAACACAGGGCGAGACTGGGGACACCTGTGAGCATCTGTGAGCGTCTTCACTAGTCTGGTGAGTGTTCCCGTGCTCAAGGAGCACAACATTAGTTAGCAAATGAAGAAGGTCCTGAGAAAGAGGCTGCGAAAGAAAAGTAAGTGCTTTATATATTATAATCTGTCATGACAATTTTACTTGCCTTTAGGACCACACACTCCAAATTTTCATTTTGTATTAAGCCCTGCAAGTTATCTAGCTTGTACTAAGTGTCAAGATGTGCATTAGGTTGCTGAAAAGATTAAATGAGATAAGGGATTGTAAATATCTAGCAAAGGGTCTGGTACACATTAGGCCTTCAAAAATAGAAGGATTATTGGAAGTCAACTGTGGGCCCAAAACACAGAAAAAGATTAGGAAGGATATCATGAAAGGGACAAAGAATCCTACCAGCATCACTAGGGAAGGGTCCTTCCATTTCGCTCTCCCTGCCCTGCCCCTCCCTTCAGTGTGAGAGGCTGTTTCTAGGGCATGATTTGACTCTTTGATATTGAAGTTTTTTTTTTTTGACGATTTATTTACCACGTTTTTGATATAATTATTTAGAAAGTGGTTTGGCAATGCAAGAGGCCATTTCTAAGAGCAGTGTGAAAAGGATTATATGTCGAACAAATCCTTTGCAGTGCCCCATCTAATCACCTGAGCCGTATTTTGACACAGGTCAAAAAGGGAGACTAGTGAAATATTAAAGCCAGAAGGCTCCTTAGAGAAGCGCTATTTCAGCTTCTCCTTTTTCAAGTGGATTTGCTGCTGTTCTCTCTTTTTCTGAGCATGTGTGTGTTTGAACTTCAAAGTGGAGCATGGCAGGAGCAGTGTGAACCTGTGCATGGTTACAGGCTCTCACCAGAAGAAAAAAAATATCTGAGTCTCTGGGAAGAGAACATGCCCTGCCTATTTTTGTATAGTAAGACTATTCATGTAATAAAAGGAGTTTACATAGCTTGTTGAGAAATATTTTCCAGAAAATTAAGCTTCTATTTCTCTTATCTTCTTTTTAACTTTGACACTAACCCATGAGCAATAAAACTGGGAAATCCTATAAAGCATTATGGCCAATAAAATAATTCATGAACGTAATATGTTTGGTCTGGGGAAATCTATTTTTATCCATTACATGGTACATGGAGTGCACTGTAATTTCTTCCAAGTAACTTTTGGAAGATATCAGGCAAAATAATTCAATATGACTAGCAGTTATTTTCTGGAGACTGGTATTGTTTTGACATGGAGTGCATTGAAAACATATGGTCTTTCATGTCTCTTGCCTGTGCTTTCCTTGAAAATGTTTATATTTGCTTGTGATAAAATGCATTAAGTTTCATAATCCTGAACAAACTTCTGGTTACATGATTCATTTTCAAACAGTGCAACTGGGGAAACAAGGTTTTACAAAAAAACAAAAAGATTTTCTTAAGTAGCTATGCATTTTGTACAACACAGGTGCCAATTTTGATATTTTTTTCAAATGTTAAAATTTCAAAACAACCGCCAGGATAAATTTCTTTATGCTATGCCCCGTCCTTTCCCCAAATAACTCATATTCTTCAAGAATCGATGTAAGTTTAGCCAGGACTTATTAGCTTACAAAGCTTACAAAGTCTGTGCTCATTTGACCTCCTGATGTGGTTTCAGTGTTCAGTGACCCTTGTGATTATGACAGTGTTTTCTACGCATGTGGTGGAATGAGATGGCTCAAGTGAAAGGTTTTCCTTGACATAAGATGATCATAAAAAGTTCATTTTTTTCATATTCTGTGATGAGTCTACCAGGCATGATTGCTAATGTGTTCTTCCTTTATGTTCAGAATCAGTAATCTTTCTCCTTAGCATTTGCTGTTTTTAAAGAAGTAAAAGGTGATTTTGGCTGTGTTCATTAACAATGGGAATCCAAAGCAAATTTTTAAGACATCTAAATGTACTTAAAAAAAAAATTTTCAGGCCAGGTGTGGTGGCTCACACCCGTAATCCCAGCACTTTGGGAGGCTGAGGCGGGCAGATCATGAGGTCAGGAGATCAAGACCATCCTGACCAACACAGTGAAACCCCATCTCTACTACAAATACAAAAAAAATTAGCCGGGCTTGCTGGAGGGTGCCTGTAGTCCCAGCTACTCTGGAGACTGAGGCAGGAGAATGGCATGAACCCGGGAGGCAGAGCTTGCTTGCAGTGAGCCTAGATCACGCTACTGCACTCCAGCCTGGGCAACACAACAAGACTCCATCTCAAAAAAAAAAAAAAAAAAAAAAAATTCAGATATACTGAAATCAAATTTTAGAAATTTCATCCCAGTTGTTCAAACTTTATATTTGATTACTTTCGTTAGATGCAATATAATTTAATAGAGCATACACCATCTTTCAAAACCATATATATTTTTACTTTTTCTGCCTTTATTTCAGTTGATGGCAAATTCAGCTTAATATAGTGGTCGGTGCTAAATTTAGAGTAGTTGTAATGTGCTGGTGGAGGACTCTATTCCAAACTAGAATTCTAAGGCCTATTTGGAAGATTGGAAAATACCTTAGTATATTCAGTGTTGAAAGTCTGCAACTTTTTTCCAAAGCCCCGTTATAATACTTATATAATTAAATGTTCCAGTAATGTTGAAATGTCTGAATTGATTGGAATTACGTCTTTTCTAGAGAATATCAGCATACCAAAGAAGAATTTAAAGAGAAAATCCCTACCCCCAAATTTATGGCAACACCAATTAAAATATCAGTGTGATTACAATGCCCAGTCATTTTATAATGAATGTAGTTTTCTAAAGCACAAAATTTTCCAGTACTTTCAGCTAACTTTCAAAGAAAAAGTATTTAATCTTTATTTGAAGTATTAGTTAAAGAAAGGCAAAAACAGCTTGGATACAAGCACGCTGGAAATCATTCAAGATTCAAATTGTTAAAACTGATTCAATCTGTTCACTGTCTTGGGTGTTTCAGAGATTACTCACCTGTAGTAAATTGAAAAACCAGGAAACACTGTATTGTTACAACATTTTCCAGTTGGACCATTAAGTACTTTCTGGAGATTTCTTCTCTGAAAAATATGGGCACGACATGCACTGTTTGTTATATTTGTTTTGAGAAGAAGATAATAATAGCAACAAAGAAGCAATCATCTTAAAGATGTACAAATATTCCCATATGCGCAACACATGAATTCTCAAGGTTAAGGCACTTTGAAAGGGATTTTTGACTTTAGGGAAGTTACATGGGCATAGGATGGGAGAATCAAGCCAACCGTTATTAGTAAGATTAAACCATTCTAATACAGGCATTACGTAGAATAGAAACAAGTCATCCAAAACCTGATTGAAGTGAGGTAATGAGTATAATAAGCTACAGAAGCAAGAGAAATCAGGGTGCCTCCAAATAGCTTTGTTTGATTAGTGTATTAAATTTAGAGGGCTGTAACCTGGAAGGGAGTATTTAGTAGCATTAATATTTTTAGATGCTACTCCAAAAAATCTCACAAGTACTTTGTGACCCAGAGTATAATTCTTATTATCCAATTTCACTGTGAACATTTTATTCATGGAAGAAATATTAGAACTTGTTAAAAGTACATGCCATAAATTTGTCAGAAATAATATGCCTCCTTCTTGTAAAATATTGATATTCTGGATGTACTTCTTACTATGATCTTAATTACCTGAAATCAATTTGGCATGCTTTGTAATATCTGTAAGGGGTTCCTGCCCATCTCAAATCAATAAAATGTTTTATGTATTGAAGATGTTTCTGTTTTAGCAGTCAGATCCAGCCAGCAGAGCAGATTTCTGAGTCTGATATTGAATGGTTTTGTTTTGGAACATTGTGGATTGTGAACATTTTTGTGGTGGGAGCCAAAGAGAATAGAGCTTTGTCCTACGAATTTGTATTCTAAAATTAGTCAAAATTTAACTTGTTTAGGTTAAATATTTCAAAATATATTTTCAACTCCTCAACTTTAAAATTATAAAAATATTGTTGACAAATATCCATTTTTTTTCTTACCACAAGCCACTTTTCAGTATACTAAGAGAATAAGAATTAAGTTCAAAACAGCAATCAATTTATCCCTGGGAAAACAAGTTCTGATGATATTATTTTTTGTGTAAATCTGTTCAAGCTGAATCTAACCATGTGTAAAGGAGCTAGAGACCAGGCCCTGCAACCTGTGCTGCCCTCTGTTTAACAAGGTTTTGGTCAATAAAACTGAACCACAAAAACAGATTATAATCCTAATTTGGGGGACTTTGGGGTTCTGTTTTGGAGAAACTTTATGCCACTGGCTCTTGCTTGAATAAGAAAACTCTGACAAACATAGCAAAATCCAGGTTGATGCTGGCTTCTGTTGAGGAACTAAGTAGAAGGCCAAGGGCTTAAACTATACTGTGTACAAGAAGCAGCTGAAAGGGACCCTTTGTGATTCTCTTGGCTAGTTCGAAATTTTTCAAAAGTATATCTTGTTCTTAGGAGGCAACCTCTAGACTCACACATAATGAGCAGCCTTGGAAAATTGCCTTCGCCTGATGGCTCCATTTTTAGCAGTCATTCTGAAACCTAGCGCTGGGGGAGATTAACAGAAATCAAGTTCTTCTGTGAAGGCAGCTGAGACTCTTTTACTCATTCCAAACAGACAATTTAAAGGAGTGTAAAAAAAGAATGTGACATGAACACAATACCTATTGCAGAATCCACATATAGAGATGGTCAGAAAAGTCAGACCTAGAAAGTTCTCAGAGGTAGAGGTCATTTATTACAAATTGCTCACCTCTTTTTCTTATCTATTAAGTAAACAGAGGACTGGGGTGATTTAGTGACATTCTTGCTAAGGCATACTTATGTGACAAGGTGCAGAAGTAATTGGCTAAATGGCAAATTGAAACTAAAATTCTTGTTTGAAATCTATTTTTCTTTTTCAGATTATGCTTCTTAAAACTTGTCTTAAATCAGTTACTTAGATCCTCAAAATATTTCAAAGCTTTGTCATTAGCTACCAGATGAAGAACAAATGCTTCCAGCTGGTGTTCAATATCCTGATTTTCCTTTATGGTGGAGGTCAGAAAGCTCAAATACCTGCTGAAATCAGTTACCTAAGAATTGTTGAAGCAAGATTTATGAAAAATGTTTATCTTTATTACAAAACAACAACAAAAACACAGCCTAGTCATAAAAATAGAAGGCAACGGACATTTGCAGAGGTAATAGGAAGTGTTAGGGACTGTGGCCTTCAACCGAGTACCTGCCCTGACCTCCAGGGGTCTACTTCTGCTCAGATTCATTGATTACTGACAAGTGGGGATGCAAACACAGCATTGCTATCAGAATTTTAGATTTTTCAAGAGAAGCCAAACATTTAGAGTTGTATGTGTAATCTCCCAATATTTAAATACTGGTTGTTAAACACAGTTTCTTTCTCTTGCTCATTCTCTCCTTCTTATTATAGTTAGGAAACTAAATACTGAGCAGGTCAAACAAGTCATCAATTTGCTCAGCTCGGCTCTGGTCTGACATTAACTCCCTAGGTATTGTAGTACGTGTCTCTTATTCCCTGTATAGGCTTTATGTTCCGTGCTCAACCTTTCTCCTATCATGACTTCCATGGTCTTGCGTCTTTGCCTTTGTTCTTGCAGTTCTTATCCCTAGGAAAACCTTATTTACATCCAGTTTATTGAAAACTTACCTACCATCACAATTTACCTCAAATTCTTTTTTTTTTTTTTTTTTTTTTTGAGACGGAGTCTCGCTCTGTCGCCCAGGCTGGAGTCCAGTGGCACGATCTCGGCTCACTGCAAGCTCCGCCTCCCAGGTTCACGCCATTCTCCTGCCTCAGCCTCCAGAGTAGCTGGGACTACAGGCGCACGCCACCACGCCCGGCTAATTTTTTTGTATTTTCAGTAGAGACGGGGTTTCACCGTGTTAGCCAGGATGGTCTGGATCTCCTGACCTTGTGATCCGCCCGCCTTGGCCTCTCAAAGTGCTGGGATTACAGGCGCGAGCCACCGCGCCCGGTCGCTACCTCAAATTCTATGTCCTCCATAAAACTCCTCTCAATCCTCTCTGCCAGGCATCTCACTTCCTTATACATTTCCTGAGTAATCTCTTTTGTGGTCCATTGCTTAACTCTGCCTTGTACATTTGCTGTTTATACTTTTATGCTCCTACTTCACTGTAAGATGCGTGAGGCAAGACCACCTCTGGAAACTCCACTGTCTTTGCAAATAACACCTAAATATAGATGAAACTCAAATCTGATTTTGAACTTGCCAAGAGTTGGGAAGGAAGATTCTCTTTGTTTGAGCATTTTTGTTTCCACCTAAAAACTGTAGGTCATCTGCTTATTAAAAGTAGGTGGGTTCACCCAATCCCTTTCTTCCTCCCCATAGCCCAGATACCATTGCACTGTATATGTCAGAACTCACTTTTGTGGCACATAATGTGATGTGGAATCTACTTTTAAGGAGGAAAAGCATCACTGTACAGGAAGATCAGCTGGTATATAGAAAGTTGATTCTAGCCAGGATGATGTGCCTATTCCTTCCTCAATAAAAAGGCAACAGATTTATTCATTCTCCTTCTCACTTAGAGCCCTTTTTATTCCTCTTTCTGATACCATGAAATATTATTCAATATTCAGAGTTGATGTTTTGGGCCTGAACTTTCTTTGCTATATACCACATTAAGTTCTGAGCTCCTGATCAGATGACAGGCAATCAGGTAGTCTGCCGCACAGCAAGTAAATGACCGCAGACTACATTGGGAACTTAGTCATGCATATTTAAAAGCACTTAGCCTGAGCACATTTTTATTGATGAATGATAAATGCTTTGACATACCACCATCTTGCTACTTAAATTTAAACACATCCCGGTAGTTAGTCCCTCGACTTTTAACTGTAAAAAAGCCTTTATAAAAAGTCATGCTTTTGTTCCACTCACTAACCAGGCTGAGGGCTTTAATTATAGTTTAAGAAATTTTACTGTAGCCAGGACATGCCCTAAGCTATATTCTAATGAGCAGAGTTGTAGTTCTGTTTATATCTGGCATAATAAATATCAAGGGACCATTACAAACATTTAGTGTTAAAATTATTAAAAGATTCAGGGATATTTAAAATAAAAATACCCATTTCCCAACCACCTAATACATAATCATTAATTTGATGTCTTCTGATTTCTTTCAGGTTTACACCAAATATGCAAATACTTTTTACCTAGTTTTAAGTATACTTTATGTAAACTTTTGCTAGACTGCTCTTTTACATTTCCCATATTCCAGTAGATTGTTTTATCTTTTGATGGAAAATTATCTATAGATATAATAGAACCTAAATATCTATATTTTGAAGGATGCTGTTTTTATAGAAATCAATAAAAATATAGAATCATAAATCAACAATGACTATAGGCTCTCCCTAAAAATACAGGCTCTCGCTTCAATAGTGTATTGTTTGCTGATGCTGGAAGTGCAGTCCTGAGATCACTATATAGAATAGATTCATAGAGGAGCTGAGGAAATATTGAAAGGCAGATGCTCTACAGTATTCATCTTTAAACAAGTGTAACTTGTATTTATGAAAAATTTGACTACTCTTAGAAAAGAACTGACACTGGTGTCACATCAGCCAGTCATGAGTCACTTATGGTCTAAGAGTTATCCTTAGGAGTTTTTCTGAGGGAATCCTGGGAATTCCCCAAAGTGGCAAGGCTGACAGGACCATCCTCCTTGCTGTTAACTTTAATGTACTGTGTAGTATTGCTGTCCTGTGCATGCAGTTAAGTACCTTTATGGATTGTATGTTTTAATTTGAAAAATTTGCCCTCACAAAAGGGATAAGTGGCTTTAAAAGATTCCAGAAAAAAAACTAAAGGTTGAAGATGATAATAACAGAAGCCAAGCAAATTTTAACAAATATAAAAATCCTTCACATAAATGGCAGGCAATAAGCAGAGTATCATGATTTATATTTTGATATGTTATTAAATAGTTTTTCATTCTCAATAACTTCTTTCTACACTATTTTTAAAGCCCACTCTTATTCCTTGAGTGTGAAGTGGGAAGGAGCAGAATGTCTGCCTCGCATCCAGGAGCAGTGAGGCTGTGACCAGCAAGCATGGGGACCTGAGAGACTGTGTGGGTGGGATGAGGCAGATGCATTAGGGATCTCAGAAACTGACACCTGAAGAAGCCATGTGTTGAGGGGACTTAGTGAAGTCAATATGGATTGATATTAGCTGGATGCTCATCCCTGCTAACCCCTTTTCCCTGGTATTTTATAACTCCCTCCATCCCCAAATAAGAAACAATAGAAGCCCAGCATGGCATGGTGGTGTACACTGTAGTCCCAGCTAACTCAGGAGGCTGAGGCAGTTTTGAGAAGCCCAAAAGGTCAAGACTGCAGTGAGCCATGATCATGCCACTGTACTCCATCCTGGGTGATGGAGCAAGACCTTGTCTCTGAAAAAGAAAAAAAGAAAGGGGCAACCGAGAGACAGAACAAAGAAAGAAGCCCTGGATTGACAGAGTATATTTCAGCAACTGTGTGGAATAGGGGGCTTAAAAGAGAAATTAAAGACATTTCTTACACACCTAAGTGTGTGGCCTGAAAATTATACCAGCTCCAATATATACAGAGAGCAGTTTCAGTTCTCTTTTATTTATCTTTCTGTTTTACAACAGTGGTCCCCAAACTTGTTTGCACATTGATATCACCTGAGGAGCTTAAAAAGCTGCCAAAGCCTGTGTCTCATTGCTCAAGATTGTCATGTTAAATGATCTGGAGTGTGTGCTGAGCGTTGCCATTTTTAAATGATCCACAGGTGCTATGGTTTCAATGCATGGCCGCTCCAATCCAGGTACTGCCAATGAGGTAGTATTAAGAGGTGGGGCCTTTACAAAGTGATTAGGCCATGAGGGCTCCTCCCTCGGGAATGGGATTGGGTGCCCTTATAAAAGGGCTTCGATGGAATGAGTTCATCATCTCTTGCCTTTTCCATGATGTGAGGATGCAGTAAGAAAGTCCTATGTGCAGCTGTGTTTGGGAATCACTGTTCTAGAACATTTCCAGTGGTCTGTCAATGTATAAATTACGTGGCTCATTTTTGTGCCTTTCCAAAATAAAAGGCACCTATCTACTCCTGATGACCAGTTCTGAACTAAAAAAATTCAAATGCATTTTTGGTATTATAGCTTACTTTCTATTATGCGATAATTGTGCTCCAAAATGAAACAGAAAACAAACTGTAAAAAGATCTTTCCTACAGTCTCATAACCAATAGCTGTCTGCAAAATGCAGTCTTGTTAACATACGAGTTGTATTAAATATAAATTGTTTTTGAATTACATATAATTAGATGTTTATAGGTAAAATGTATTATGTATATACATACTGGATGGGGAAATATCTAAATATCTTTATTTTCTTTATCATATCCTAGATTAGTGTTTTAGGCAGAGTATCTTCTCCCACTATTCCTTGTAAGTAGAAGCTAAGCATAGGTTAACATCTCTTCCATGTCCTAACTAAAACTTTATTTTATTCTTAAAGCCTCACATAGAGCTTAGCAAGAAAACTTGATTCTCCCCTTTCTTTGAACTCACCCAGTTCAGTTCATACTACGTTTTAAGGGACTTGAATCTCCTGCTTCTCCCTATTACCCTAGTTCAGACCAGCGTCTCTTACCCAGATTACAGCAATAGTTTTCTAACTGGTTTCCCTGCACTGTAACTTGTTCCCTTTTAATCCATTCTTCGCACAGCCACTAGAGTGATCTTCATAAAATATGTATGTGTTCATTTCACTTCTTGATCATGCAGAGATACCCATAGCCCTGGAATGAAATCTAAACTACTTAACCTGCTCTAGGAGTTTATGTTTTAACCACTGCCTCTTCGGGTGAACTCTTGTCAGCCCACCGTTTAAGCTTCATTCTTAGGACTTCCCGTGTCTTAGAAGCACCAAGCCCTGAGAGTTCTTCCACGAAGTTCGGCTTCCTCTTTCACAGGGAGACTTTGATTTGGGAATGTGTTTGTGGATTCTTAAAGTCCAGATTGCTGAAAGTATTGTAGCACATGGTGCTTCTTTCTCAAAACACATACCATTCTGTAATCATTTCTCCATTCACTCGCCTGCATGAGGACAGAGGTCTTGCCATGTTTGCCCGACATTACTCCTTAGCATCTGACACAGTTCATGGCACACAGAGGATAAAGAAAAAATATTTATTGCATAAGCAAGGGAATGACATATATAGGTCTTTTCTCCTTTTTCTACTCTTTATACCTAACTCCAAGCTCCTCCTGAACTAGAAAACTCTCTTGCTGAAATCTGATCAGTCATGAAGCATGTGTACAGGAGCAACCATGTGAGCAAACAGATGCACATATGCACCTCGGCTGAATTTGATATTACCAATTTGGAGATCATAATTAAATGCCAAATCTATTGTCATAGTCTGCTTAAAGTTCTGGGGAGATCATTTCTGCTCTTTCATTTCTGGAATTAGTCAAGACCATGCTATGTAGAGTGAATCATCAGCTACATATTTCTGAATAGTTTTGTAAGGTTGGTTCAAATTTAAGGGTTTATGTTTCTATGTTCTCTACATTGGTATGTCTATGATAGTTCATCGACATTTTACTGCATCTCTGAATTCTATATTCTTTGTTCAATTGACATGAATTTGATCACAACAGCAATTTTGAATTTCAAAGTTAAAATTATCAAGTGCAAAGCATAACACACCTAAAAGCCGTGCTTTTCTACAATGTTTTAACCTAAATGTGGATAGTAATAATTAGAAGATTAATGAATTTCGAAAGGTTTTTTGAGTCTTTTAAAAAAGTTATTTTGCCTTACATTTTCTGATTCTATCTGAAAACGAATATTTACATTTATATTTTAAAATTGAACAGCAGACTTTATTCTCCTCCACCAGATTAGTACTTACTACTACAAACATGGAGCACATGGCACATGCAGCAGCTAATGTATCACAAAATAAGTGTGATTGGCAGGAAGAAAAAGCAAATAGGCTTTTTCAAGTTGTCTTTTTAAAATAAGTTTGTTATTTCTGCCATCTCTTCAAGTTTCCCAGTTGCTTGGTGAATCTTTGAAGGGATCAGCAGTAGTGTTTATTGCCAACTAAATAGGGCTCACCAAAGTACGTTTTGTAAAATGTAAAAAGAAATTCTGTATAATTTTATCTTTTGACATATATTATAAAAAGAAGTAATGGCTTGTGGAGTGACTTACATAAGATACCAAATACAACACAAAATGGAACATGCAAAGTTAGTAAAAAAGACAACCTACTAACCTTCTTAAAGGGAGCTGCTATCTTTTCTGGACCCCCAATATCTGGAATTAGATTAATTATCATTCTTAGTCCAGGATACACTATCGTCATTTGACCAAGCAGGCCATCTTTTATTTGTTTTAATAATATAAAAATGCCCATGAGCTTACAACCCCCCCACCCCAAAGAACTGGAATTTATATTTATCTATATACTATTATTTATATGTATACACTATTTTGTATTTATCTATACACTATTTTCTAACCTCTTTCTCTCCCCTCAGAGATAAGCACTACCCCAAATTTTGTATATATTATTCTTTTTAAAAATAGTTCCATCACATACACATAAACAAAAAGACATGCATATCCCTAAACAATACATTGTTTATGTCTGTTTGGTTTTGCTCCTTTTTGTTCAGCATTGTTATTGAGATTTATCCACATTGCTGTATCTGTAACTTATTTGTTTTCAATTACTTTACAATATACAATGAACATATACTGCAATTTATTTATCCATTTTCCTGTCAATAGACATTTGGAATTTTCGAAGCTTTTGTTATTCTTAGCTGTGATGTAGGAGCTCTCTTATGCGTGTCTCTGTGCACACATGCAACTGTTTCTCTGTGTTTATACCTTGGAAGGCCATGGTACAAAATATTAAACTCTACAAGATTTACAACTCTAGAAATTATTTTTGACAAACTGATTTATCTTCACTCTCTAACACTTGGTATTGTCAGACTTCTTAATTTTTGCCAAATATTTTAAAAAATGATATTGTGATCTGATATTCATTTTCAAGATTTTTTCATAAGATTGATCGCTTTATCTGTTTGTCAAATATATTTATTTTGATTAAAATATTCTATCTTTTTCCCAGTTTTCCATTGCATTTTAATTTATTTTTTTTTTTACTGATTGAAATGACTTTTTCTATATACTTGATACTAATCCCTTCAGAATATGTGTTGGAACTATCTTCTATTTTGTAGCCTGTCATCTTCTTTATAATGTCTTTTAATTTTAATATGCCCAAATTTATCAATATCTTTATGAATTAAACTACAAGCAAAGATGTGCACACACATATGAAAAGATAGTATTGGGCATATATAGGCATGTAATACATGTGTATATGTATATATATTTTCACTATATGATTATTTTCATTATTCCAAATCTCATGATTCCAAAAACAAGTTATTTGTAGAATGGAGGATACCAAAGCATGTATACAGACTAATTACAGGTTGTTTTCGAAATTGAGAATCATTAAAAGAAAGAAAAATTTCACCTTAGTATTAAAGAAATATTGCATTCTAGATTTATTTCAGTACACAAGAAACTCCAATTTTAGTCAACTGATCATTTCCTATTTTTCCCAGGCCAAAAAATTATACATTATATGTAATGAGAATGTGGGTATTTTTGAGAGAAAAGATATCTGTATCTTCTGATATTTATTTCACATATACATATAACCAGATAACTAATAGTAAATCCAAAATGTAAGCAACCATTAGGTAATACTTTTAAAGTGATAAAACTAATGCCATGACATAAAATTATATCTAACTTTTCCTGAGTACTTGCTAAGTACTAGGCAGCATTAAGCACCTTGTAGGTGTTAATAGACACGGTTCTCAGAGCAACCCTCTCAGGACAACTCTGTGAGGGAGGAACTGCTATCCTTATTTGCACATGATAAAAATGGGACAGAGTTCCATTTTCTTTTTGTCCTAGTTCTCCTGGAAAATAGTGGAGCTAGAATCTGAACTCAAGCAGTCAATATACTTGAAAACAAAGGGAGTACTATTCAAAACACTCTGGGGAAACATGCGTAAACCAGCAGGGAATCAGAAAAAACAAGCTATGTAACTACCTAGCCATGCAACATGCAGAAAGCAACATTTCCCAAGGATTTTTATCGCTTTGGAACTGGTGAACATAATCTGTTTCTTGTGAGTGTTTACATCCTTTAATTTGTGGAAATGTATAGTTAGTTCCTTTCCATCTAGCTTCCAGCAATCATTCACACATCAGTGTGAAACCCAGCACCTAGAGCCCTATCAAAGCAGACCACAAATTTTCCCTGCTCTGAGTCTTCTTGGTGATGCCTGGACTTCAGCCAGAGAAGCCTCAGCACTAACTGTGTGTGTCTCAAGAGAATTGGTTGTCACAGTGTGCTCCCTTTTAGATGGAAACAAATATTACATACCCCAGCCTTCACTCAGTATAAGATGAAAGAAAGAATAACGGGGTTTCTGAAATTTATAGCTCAAAAGTGAGAGAGCTGTGAAGTTGAGACCAATGTGACTTCTGAATCCTTGTTTGGCTTCTTTGATGACTTATAAATAATAAAAATTGCTGCTTAAAAATATATATGATGGGGAACAAATCAACACCAGTCTTCTTAAAGCATCCTGAAAAGTATGTTTTGTATAAGTGGCCATTACTGGCTACTATTTCTGTGAAAAGATAGATGAATGTAAGGTTTCTCTTTCTTTGTCTTTTTGGATGGAATTCATTTTAAGTCCAGAAATTTGAAAATAAATATTTAAATATCAAGTGAAAAAGGAGAATTAATAGAGTGTTCTGAGGCTGGGGAGACACTCTCCAACAAACAGCAGCAAAATGTTATTCTCAGACTTGCTCATCCGACTGTCAGCAGCAGCTAACCCTGCTCCTCAATGCACAACTCATTGTCTGCCATGAATGTCACCTGCTATTGCCTGTGAATGAAGAATGACAACTGTACACAGTAAAGAGAAAGAATGGTATTGCATAAAAGTAACACATTTTTATTAGGATTTGTCCTGATTCAAGTGCCATTCATTTATAGACAAGCACTAAAATTGAAAAAGACAACTTGAAGACATAACATTTCTTCCACTTAATAGATTTCTTAATTGTGCTTTCATTTACATACTTTTATTGATTCCACAATATTAACCTTATTGAGTAAAGTATCTACACATATAAGAAAAATCTGATCATTATTTTATAATGAAATAGAAGAGTGATTCTTTGGCATTCCCCTTTCTGGATTGAAGCAGAAGGCAGTGCATTTGGCTTAACACTTGACTTTTCACTTAGCTATGTCCAGAAACAGAAATGCTTACACTGAGCCACAGTTATTAATCACAGGGGATCTCAGGCTCTTACACATAACAGGTGCTTGCTAAGTGTTTGTTGAAGGAACAATAGAGGGAGTCATCAGTTATTTTAAGACTGTGATATGTGATCCTTATTTTATTATAATTTTATTTCTGAACATGGCATACTTGAAATTCAGTGGGGGAAAATAAACTGACTTCTCCATTGTAAAAATGACAGTTTTAGGTTGAGTTTCTCTTAAAGGTATTTTTTTACTTAATGATTGTATTTGGTTAATGAGTAATATATTTCTAACCCATTATCAATAACATCAAAGAAATAATTTGGGGAGAAGTACACCTAACCCTACATAGTCATTTCAAATGGAGTCTTGGCTATGCATGATGGTATTCCAAAACCCTCATGTTGGCTGAAAATAATTTTATTTGACTATTCACTTGAGGTTTTCAAGAAAATTGGTAGAGACTCTCTGTGTGTAATTCAAATAAAATGTTTAATAAAGGCATATTTTAGAATTTTAACAGCTATGTAAGTCAGGTAAAAAGCCACATTTATTAGCCCCAGTAGATAACCGTAAAACTCAGACATAAAATTAATTTCTCAAAACACACAGAAAGAAGAGATAGAATTCCCTGTAGCTTTTGTCAGCTGTCAAAAAACAGTGATGTATTGTCCTTTTCCACTAAGTTGCTTCACCACCAGCAGGTTTTAGTTAACATTATTATGATAGTGAATGACCTTAAAGAGGGCTCCTTCATTCATTTAAGGCTCTTTCCTAATAACCCACAGCTGTGTGAACACCATCAGCTGTGGGAGTTTCCCTTGGGCACGTTGAAAGTGGTGGTATGTCACTCCATATGGTTCTTATGGGCTTCCTTTGACTACTCATATATTCCATCAGTCCAGCTGTCAAGAGCTGATTCCTCAGCTGGGCTGATGACTTGAAAAGCTACTCACCAGTCTTTAATTGTTTCTCAATGTTGCTAATAAAAAGCTAGGAGCTCTTTGTTTGCAGTGGGTAAAAAAATGAAGAGGAGCTCATTTCAAATTAAAGCAGCCAAGGCTCTGAATAGGACAATCCCCCCAAACTCAGTAAGCTTTTGTTTTTACATACTAACGTCCACGTGGTTGTGGGGATCCAAAGTAATTTGGAGGAGAATTGTTATCGCTTTGATTGCATGAAAATGTAATCAGGCTTTTGCAAAGGAGGCCTCAAATGGAGCTTTGCACACAAGTTTAAGAAATGATCTTAATTTGTTGGCTTATAATAGAGGTATTTAACTTTCAAACTTGTTTTCTGAAGAAAAGCAATGAAAATAAAGAGGTAATGGCAGTTTTGCTGTAGAACTTTAATTTGAAAAGAACTGTGGGATCTTTACATTGTTTATTTGGAAAAAAAGGCATTATTGAAAAATAACAGGATATCTAAACTATATGGAAAATTAAATAGAAATAAGGGAAAGAGGGTAACTGAATGATTTATCTCATTAATTCTGTAATGAGATTAAAGTTTTTTTTAGTCTTCTATATTGATATCGCCTCTTAATTTGGAGCCAGTCTTACAGAGCCTTAGCAATTTATTGCTTGAATTGTCAGAGGAAAATAATGTGTTGAGGTTTATATGTTACCCTTGTTGTTGAAATTTAGACATTTATCTTTTTTTTTTTTTTTTAAATTGGAAAACCCTTTTAAGAATCTTGGTAGAAAGGAGACAGTTTCTAGGGAAGATAGCTTAAGATTGATTACTTTTGTGTCTTTAGCCTTCTCTTACCTATAAAAATTTATTTAATTTTTCATGTTTCTTTTTACCTGCTTTCACAGAAGGCCAGAAAACAACAGACTAACTCCGGATATGAGAAACTCTTTATAAATACTTATAAGTACTGTTGGCTACAATAGTTCTAAAGCCTTAACAAGTGATGTTGAAACAAAATGAATAATGATTATTCCTATTTCATTAGGAGTTAGTGTCTGTGAAATCTTCCTAAATCTTCAAAATCAATTAAGGTGTATTTTTACAGAGGCTTGAAGCTAAAGACTCTAAGAAACATTAGTGGAACTTCATTTGCCCAAAACTAATGGTTCCTGATAGTAGTTGGAATTCCAAGAAAAAGGGTTCATTATGTAATTCTCAACTCTTTAATTATACAACCACTTTGTTTTAATACTCTCTTCACACTTCTGAGAGTTCAGTTATATTGTGATAGCCATTGATTACTTTCTCTTGCTACTTTATCTTTCCTTTTACATTTTATAGGACAGAAATATTTAATTTATTAACAAACTTTTATACCTTATAAACAAAACATCAATAATTGGTCTTTCAAATCTTTTCTTACATAGTGTAGGAAATGTAATAATTGTTCTTTAAAATGCCCTCTTGAAGCTGGAAAACAGATAGAAAGATGCTTTTTTTACTTATTAAACTGTTTTTTTTTTTTTTTACAGTGAGTTGATTATTCCAAAAAATCATAGAAAATGAAGTGCTAAGAATTGCTGTAATCAAGATAAAGCAATAAACATTTGAAATGTGATAATCAAGAAAGTTTATCTAATATTGGCTAACAAGTTTTAAATGTAAAATATAGAGATTTATTACATTCATATGTATCTCACAGTAAATAATCCCTCTCTTAAATTCTTCAAGCAAAATTTAGTTATTAAACCTCTTTGTGGCTTTATTTCACAAAACATGGGAAAAAAAAGAAAGAAGGAAGCATAAGATGAAACTCAGAAAGCTGTCAGGAACAATAATTTTCATACATGATGGTATTAAGTCTGTTTTAACTGAGTTGAAATAAAATTATGACAAAGTCATTGAACACCTCTCCCACCCAGATGTTTGCTAAGGTATTCTAATGGAGGACATATAGTCAGGGCACATCTCAAATACTTAGATGTGACTAAATCAGTGAGTTTGGGTATAAACATGAGACCCTCGGAAAATCAGGGATGGCTTAGTGAGATGAACAGGAAAACTATTTCACAATAAAACATGAGTGGGAACGTTGGGATCTTAGAGAGGCTGGAAACTCAGTCATTAAAAGAATGGCTGAGAGTATTGGGACCCTTGGATATCCACATGCAAACAAATGCATGAGACACAGACCTTACACTCTTCACATAAGTTAACTCAAAATGAATCATTGACAGAAATGTAAAGCTCATAACTGAAACTTCTAGAAGATAACATAGGAAAAATCTAAATGATTTTTGACTATGGCAATGACTTTTTAGATACAACACCAAAGGCATTATGCTTGAAAGAAATAATTGATAAGCTGGACTTCATTAAAATTAAAAAGTTCCCTAAGATAGTCAATGTCAAGAGAATGAGAAGACAAACCAAACCACAGGGTAGGAGACAATATTCGCAAAAGACATCTGGTAGAGGACTGTTATTCAAAATATCCAAAAAACTTGTAAAACTTAATGACAAGAAAAGGAACAATTCAATTAAGAAATGGGCAAAAGATCTAGACATCAAAGAAGATATACCAATGGCAGATAAACATATGGAAATATGTTTAGCATCATATGTCATTAAGGAACTGCAAATTAAAACAACAATGAGATATCAATGCCAACCCTATTATAATGGCCAAAATCCCAAACACTGATAACATCAAAAGCTGTGAGAAGATGGTGCAATAAAAACTCTCACTCTCATTGCTGGTGGAGATGCAAAACGGTACAGCCACTTTGGAGGACAGTTTGGCAGTTTTTACAAAACTAACCATAGTCTTACCATACAATCCAGTAACAGCACCCCTTGGTATTTACCCAAATGAACTGTAAACTTATATCCACACAAAAAATTACACATGAATGTTTACAGCAGCTTTATTCATAATTGCCAAAACTTGAAAGCAATCAAGATTTCCTTCATTAAGTAAATGGATAAACTGTGGTACGTCCAGACAATGGAATATTATTCAGCACTAAAAGGAAATGAGCTATCAAACCATGAAAAGAGATGGAGGAAACTTAAATGCATATTACTAAGAGAAAAAAGTCAGTCTGAAAAGTCAACACACTGTTTGATTCCAACTATGTGACATTCTGGAAAAGGCAAAACTATGGAGGTAGTAAAAAGATTAAAGGTTACCAGGAGGAAGGTAAATAGGTGAACATGAAGGATGTTTAAGGCAGTAAGACTATTCTTTATGATACTACAGTGGTGGATACATGTCATTATACATTTTTTCAAAACCCATAGAATGTACAACATCAAGAGTGAAGCTTCATGTAAACTAGGGACTTTGGGTGATAATGATGTGTCAGTGTGGGTTCATTGATTGTAACAAATGGGGCACTGTGGCACAAGATGTTGACAATGGAGGAAGCTACGCATGTGTGGAGGCAGTGGGCTCTCTGTACCTTCTACTCAATGTTGCTGAGAAACTCAAACTGATCTAAAAATAAAGTTTATTTTAAAAATAGCTGAGGACATTTAAAGAACAGGACTGATATTTTACCATAAGATACATGTTAGTCTATGAGCAGCTGTACAGCACTCGCTCCACTGCCTCAGACCATCTACGCAGTCTGCTCTGCGTATTCTCCAGTTAGTGGTAATTAGGAGGGAGTAAAGAGCTTGGGATGATGGCAGGAACCTAGCATGGAAAGGGCTCTCAGGAAGAATCCGGGCATGGCGAGAGTACCTGTCACAGAAGCAGCTGCCAGGTGGATGGCTCAGGAGTGAATGGAGCCCACTTCTCTTTTTCCTGGAATGATACTAACAAACTCTCGGATGTTGCATTTGGTGTGTTGGGAAGAGAGTTGACAGAAAAGCTGACATCTGCTTCTATACTTGTGCAGGAGATCTATTTTATTTTGCATTTTGTAATGCCTCTATTTGAATATGTAGAGGATAATGTACTGAAGAAATAGTGTTAGGCAGATAATAGATACTGTATAAAGTTGTAAGTGAATGGGGAGAAAAACATAAGAAGCAAACTTGACGACAGATGGATAGGGATAAAAGTAGTAACTATAACCATTATACGGAAATATTTCATTTAACTTCATTTTTCAAAAGTGCCATAGTAATTTTATAAGAAGGGCATAAAATGAGCAGATTTTAAGCTAATGCTTATGGATATATGAGAAATAAAGATTTTGAGGGAAATAGAAAGTTTTTTAAAAAAATTCTAAACTGTGACATAAGGAAATCTCATAGTTCAGTCAACTAGAAGGGAGATAAAATACTGTCCAGGCATTTCTTAATTGGAATTTTCTTTTTTCTCAGCCCAAAAAGAAAATTTCCATCTGTTCTAGCATCTGCTTACTGTGGTTCAAGAATTTCTTCAATTTAACAAGTAGGTGTGTCAATTGTGACATCTGGGAATGTTTATAAAGACACATACAAAAAAAGGTGAGGTGGCTGCTAACTGGTTACATAAGCTTTTCACAGATTCCTTGTATACACATAGAGTTGAAATAGCTGATCACATGGCACTTTTACGCTCTTTTTAAAAAGAAGCTTTAAATTTTTATAATATTGGAAATGTACCTTTTTCCCCCTAACCTATTTATCATGAGAAGAGCAGAAGGAGGATTGCCTAATCATGGCCATAGTAGGATTTTAGAGATGTGACTTCAAGGTCTGTTTGTGGGATTAATCCCCTTTGGGGATTTGGGAAAGTTGCTTTGGGAAAGTTGTCTCATTTCTCTTTGACTCAATTTGTCCACTGGTTAAAAAGCAAATTTAAATATGTCTTTATTCCAAATATACTGAAATATTAAGAAAGAAAATATGCTAGAGATAGAACCTATCAATGCAAATGAAGACCATTACATTTGAAACTTCTATCTTTTATATTTACTCTGGCAACTCTGGATTCTGAAGCTTTATAATTTCTAATTTTTATTAGAGGAGGAAAATACTCATGATCTTAAAAGTTTAGAGGTTCTGAATGTGGGTGGAATATGTAAACTTTTGTTTCTACCT
The DNA here is from genome assembly GCF_028885625.2 of Pongo pygmaeus. NCBI lineage: Eukaryota > Metazoa > Chordata > Mammalia > Primates > Hominidae > Pongo > Pongo pygmaeus. Next base: position 80,921,793 of record NC_072384.2, read on the forward strand.
TTTAAAATCATTTTTGATGTTTATATTTATTAAATTATTTTTGTTTTATCTTTATAGCGATAAAATGTCTCTAGTATTTTATGCTTTCAATTAGCATCAGGCATTCATTGAAGCAGCAAGTTTTGTACAATCGTTTTTATCTTTCATATTTGGAAATTGAAAAAGTGAAAGGGCATAAATTTCATTGGTATTCTACCATGTGCACAAAGCAAAAGTCCCTTGCCGCCTGCCTCTAATGTATATTCCAATTCTACTTTTGTTCGAAGTGATTTTCTATAGTCTTACAGTACAGATCTTCCTTATGTGGCTATTAGGGTGGCTCCAGGATGCCCTGAGAATTCTGGTTCTGACCAGTAAACTAGTCTTCAAACCATGACCAGAACTCATGAACCCTTCAGTCTGTAAAGGTCTTTCAGTTGTATAGAATCATTATTCTTGATGCAAGGAACACTACCATTGTTGATTTATTCAGGGACCGCAGTTGAGTTGTCTCCAGTATGAGGCTATTATAAACACATACACATGCTTCCTGGCACACATGGCTGTATACACATAAGGAAGTGGAATCACTGAGTCAGATGGTATATAGATAGATCACTCGGAGTCATTCTGTATTCTGCCCATATCCTCCTCTTCTCGTTTGATTGGGATCCTATGTGCTTTGGGGAGAATGAGATAAGATATAGGAAAGGCTAAGAAATTGAGGAATCTGATACAAACTTGCCTAATGTCATATAAGGTGAGTGAGAGTTGGGGGGTCAAAGTGCTGATGTTTCTTCACATATTGCCCGAGAAGTAAAGAATATGAGAGCTCTTAAGTGACCCTCTATATTTTGATGACCTCTTGGAATATATTCAGCAAGTATTTGCTATTCTATATCTACCCATAGCTATAATATTAAGCATATTAACAGTCAAAAATGGGTAATTGAAAAAAGCTTATATATTACCAGAAAATACAGGAAGAGATTCCCAAGCTAAATTTAATTAGGTAAACAAATTAAGACCAAAATGAGAACCATTTTACACACAAAAAAAAATTCGCAAAAATTAAGCAGTCTAAAACTACCAAGTGTTAGTGAGGATGTGGTACAACTGCCGTATTATTCATTGCTGGTAGGAAAATAAATAGGTTCTACTACTTTATAAAATAAATTCATATTATCTTGTAAATTAGAGCATTTATATACCATTTGACTCAGCGATTCCACTTCCTTATGTGTTTACAGCCATGTGTACCAGGAAGCATGTACATGTGTTTATAATAGCCTCACACTGGAGACAACCCAATTGTGGTCCCTGAATAAATCAACAATGGTAGTGTGTCTTGCATCAAGAATAATGATTCTATACAACTGATGTACATTCAAAATAAAAGACTAAATGAAACAATAGAGACCAAGGGTATCTGACACAGCACCTAACACAGAGAATGTATGTAATCATTTGTTGAATAAATGAATGATAAAATAATCAGTTTCAGAGTATTACGTGACTGACTAGGTTTTAAGCAGTCTTTCCTGTCTAACCTATTTATCTCTGATGAGTCAAATAACAAATCCTTACCAAGAACCACTTTACCAGTTATTTTCTCATCACTCAATGATTCTGAGTTATGTTCATTTGTATTTTGCTATGTGAATAGTACTAAAATGTTTTTACCCTGCCTACTTTGCTAACTAGAGCCAACTTGCAAACTTTTGGGGGCAAGAACCATACTTTCAGGTGCCTTTTTCTTTTCTAGAACTACATAGAGTAAGAAATAAGTAACTACTTTAGGACTTAATGATGAAAAAAATCCACTTGAATTTTACTCTTCACAAAAATATCTATTCAGGAAAGAATAAATCATGATCAAAAGTAGAGTCTTTGAACCAGGTTAAGTGCTCTATGGGTTCAAGTTGGAACTTTTAAAAAAAGTTTAATACACAAGTTGTCAAGTTGTGACAATTATTTTTGTATGTAAGAATGTTTGTGACAAATACAAAGAAATTCTTTATGTGGTAATTCTACAATGTAATGAAATTCTCAGCACAGAAGGCATCAATGATAGAAAAACATTGTATATCTGATATTCATCAAATTAAAAACATGCTAAACAATGTGCTATGCTCATTATCTTGCTGAGAAAAAGGTAATCCAGAAAGCTGTTGATATTCAGTTCTAAGAGGTTATTTTTGTTTGTGTTGTTTAATCAAGTACTAATCAGGAGAAATGTACTTTATAATAGGAGAGCCAATTTATCTGACATGAAAACTACCCAGGCAGTTAGCCTTAGATGATTATTCTCAGAACCATCTTAGCCTATTTCCAATTAAACTGTACTTCCTGTTGTTATAGTGGTTACAATAGGCACAAGTTTAAAGAGAAAAAGAAAATGTGTGTCCCCACCCTTTCCCTTCTACATAGTACATCACCAATTTGAACCTAATATACAAATTAGTTCATGTGTATCAGATGAAAATCTTTTGATAGAAAGTAACAGGAATCCCTATCCAAACTAAGTCAGCCAAAAGGGAATGCTGCTGTTTAATGGAGTACTCTGTATCTGATATGACTAGGATTTATTGCTAGTTCTGCTTCCTCTGCATTGGCTCTACTTTAAAGCAAGCTGTTTTGTGGTGGGCACATTTCTTATGTAACAGGAAAGAAAGCTCCCCTACTTCAAGAATAGAGCTAAAACTTGGTTTCATAGGCTTACATTTAGTCTTGGGCTCATCCCTAACCAACTACTGTGTGTGGGAAATTGAATTGGTTAAGGCTTGAGAAAACATGCCTCTAAAAACATGGGAATGGGGAGTCAGTTGCCTCCAAATACATAGACTACATCTAAGAAGGATTGAGACTTACACAGAATTTAGGGTACTATTACTAGGGGTAAATCTATGCTAAATCATCTAATTATCTACTATATTATACCCTTCAAATCTATTTCACATTTTCTTACAGTTTTCAAAATCATTGTGGGCTGTATAGTTTCTTTTTATTGAGCTATAGAGGGATTCTTGGCAAGAGATACAGTTTTGTTTCTTTGTTGGTGAAGAGGCTGCAAGCCACTTTTCTGCCAGGTGAAGGATAATAAGCAGTCAATTTGTACCAGATTTTTTAATTCAGAGAGAAGGGTTGCTGAGGGTCTACCTGTATTTTGTAAATGAAGTAGCAACCCATTGACTCAGGAAAAGCATGGATTAGGATACTTCATGACTTGATGAACTTTTCCCCGTGTATCTTTTGCTATACAAGCTTGGAGAAAAGTCCAAGTAAGTTTGCATCATCAAAGCCTTCTAGAAGGAAATAGAATCTCCTCCCTACTTAATTTGAGTTTACCTTATCGCAACATCAGATAGATTATGATGATTTCAAATAAATTTGCCTGTGTCCCCAATGGAAACCTTGTTTTGAGGGAAGGCAGATAGATGACTAGCAAATTTTAGGAAATCATGAAGGAAGATTGATTGTATAAACAGTCTGTGGGTGTAAGACCCCATCTCATAATACGCACATTGTGGGAATAATGGCCTAGACTTGAAGGGTAAAAAGAGAGCTGTAAATTTGGAAGCCTAAGCATGGTGCCATGGTTTGAATGTGTCCCCCAAAAGTTCATGTGTTAGAAACAATCCCCAGTACAATAATGTCGGGAGGTGGAGTCTAATAAGAGGTGTTTGGTCCTGAGGGTGACGCCCTCATGAATACATTAATGTCATTATCATGGGAGCTGGTTAGTTATCATGAGTCTGTAGTTATAAAGTGAGTCTTGTCCCTGGTACTTCTCTCTGCCTCAGTGCTCACATCTGTCTTCTATTTTTCCACCATAGGATGACTCTCACGAGGTGCTGGCACCATGCTCTTAGATTTCTCAGTCTCCATAACCATGAGCCAAATAAACTTTTCTTTACAAATTACCCAGTCTGTGGTATACACAGGTATAGCAGCAGAAAATGGACTAAGACAGATAGTATACATCTGTAGCTTGTGTATCACTGTGAGAGAAGCAAAAGGGCTCAAAGGAATGTGCTGGACTGAGTCAGTTAAATGCAGTGAATTCATATGGCAGTGACAGCAGAAATGGCAATTGGCTAGTAAGAAATGGGTCAGGTAGGCCAGGTGTGGTGGCGCATACCTGTAATCCCAGCACTTAGGGAGGCTGAGGCAGGTGGATCACTTGAGGTCAGGAGTTTGAGATCAGCCTGGCCAACATTGTGAAACCCCTTCTCTACTAAAAATGCAAAAAAAATTAGCCAGGCCTGGTGGCGGGCAGCTGTAATCCCAGCTACTTGGGGAGCTGAGGCAGGAGAATCATTTGAACCCAGGAGGCAGAGGTTGCAGTGAGCTGAGATCGTGCCACTGCACTCCAGCTTGGGCAACAGACGGAGACTCTGTCTCAGAAAAAAAAAGAAAAGAAAAAAAGAAACGGGTCAGATAGCTTGAGAGCTTTCCTTCCATTCTTCTTTCCTTTAGTCTTTCTCTTTCCCTCCCTTCTTCTTCTTAACTGTTTTAATACTCCTGTAAAAGATGAGTAACTGAGATGGTCCCTTTGGACTTTGTAAGCTTCTGTGATTCTTGTCAACTTGGTTAAGTGGAGGGTAGGTTTCAAGAGGTAGCCACTGGATTTCCTTTTAAATTGGTCCTGTGGGGGATTGAATGATTAATTTGATTATTAAAAAGATTTATGATCATAATTATACCTCAAGCTTGTAATGCAGGCCACATTGCTTTTTACCTGATTTTAAAAAAATTCAAAACTTCAGGAGTTATTCGTAAAAATTCTGCATTTCCTGTTTCCTCAACTTCAAGCCTGATCAAAGATAAAATTTACTTTAAAATAAATTGTTCCCAGATCATCAAATGTGAGTTTGGATGGTAATAACACAACAAAAGAAAGAATGAAGAAGAGAAATAGGGGAGGGATAGTTGGTCAGCAGAGAAAAATGAGGTCCAGAGAGTCAAGCATTGGCACTTCCCAACCCTGTAGAGGGAATGCTGGCTCATGGACCTGTCAGACATCTTGGCAGGAATATCTCAGTTCTCTGTCAAGCTCCGTTAGCCAGATGCCATTGAACAATCAAATCAAATAATTAACTCAGTTCGTTTTCAAATTTCATGTTAATGAAGCAAACCTCTAATTATATTTTGGGTTCCCCATAGGAAAAGAATTCACTGAATAGGGAATATGTTCTTTGGGAATCCTTGGTGTCAAAGGATGGCAACATCAAGCTGGCCTTTGAAAATGCTGATTTAAAAATTATTCAAGAGTACAGTAAAAATTAATAGAAAAATACATTATAAAATGTAAAAGTAAATGAAGACAACATAATTCTCAACTCAAACTAAAACAGATAATTGAAGGATGACAGCTCTCTCATAAAGATAGGAAAAATAGCAAAATTTGTGTTTGGCTTTTATTATTCACTTTTGGGGAGACTTACTATATGGGTGCTGGGATACAGCAATGAACAAGACACGTTCTTTGCCCTTATGGAGAAAAATTATACTGGAGGAAAATTGATTATATTATGGCAGTTAGCTAACTGATTTTACTTTTTAGTAACACAGATGAAAATGAGAAATAAAAAGTGCAATTAAAGCATGGAGTGTGGCATTGGCTCTACTCTGATTTGTCAGGGAAGGCTTCCTGGAGGAAATAACATGTGCTCTAGGATGTGAAGTCTGAAGGAAGATGAGAAATTGTAGTAGAGGGCAGAGAAGGAGAGTTCTACATTGTATGAGTTAGGGTTCTTGTTTACAAACAATAGGAACCAAATGACTAACCAGTGGATCAAAAAGAAATTATTGAAAGAGTATTAAACATGTCGTAGAATCAATTGGGGTATTGTGAAACAAGATTAGAGAACGAGAAAGGACTTAAAAATGTAAGACAATGGAAAACAGTCCAGAAAACATCAGGGTAATTGTTTACTTGGGATGCTATCACTAGCCTTGTTTCCATTTGATATTTGTGATTAGCTGTAAGTTTTTGCTGCTACTGTGTCCTTACTTCACTTTCTCATGTTTCAAAGTCCTGACAGGGGCATCTGACTGGCAAAATATGGTAGCCATTCTCTAAGATGGCTCCCACTGATGCTTGCTGCTTGGTATACATGCTCTTGTGTAGTCCCCTCTCATGTGATATTAGGGTTCATTGCTGCAGCCAATAGAATACAGTAGAAGTGATGGTATGTAACTTCTCAGGCCAGATCATAAATGACATTGTCATTTCTGCCTTGCTCTCTCTTGGATCACTTACTTAGAAGCCAGCTGCCCTGTTGTGAGGACATTTAAGCATCCCTTTGGAGAGGACTACACAGTGAGGAACTGAGTCCTTCTGCCAGTCCTAGCAACAACTTGTCAGCCAACTTGTAAGCCACATGAGTGAGACATCTTGGAAGTGTACCCTCCAGCCCCAGACAAGCTTTCAGATAATTATGATTATCTTAATTATAACTTCATGAGAGACTGGGCAAGAAATGGCCCAGCTAAACTGCTCCTGAATTCTTACCCCACAGATGCTATGTGAAATAATAAATGTTTATTTTTGTTTTAAGCTGCTAAGTTTTAGGGTAATTATTTTTTGTTGTTTCTTTTTGAGACAGAGTCTCACTCTGTAACCATGCTGGAGTGCAGTGGTGCGATCTCGGCTCACTGCAACCTCTGCCTCCCGGGTTCAAGTGATTCTCCTGCCTCAGCCTCCCAGGTAGCTGGGACTACAGGTGCACATCACCATGCCCAGCTTATTTTTGTACTTTTAGCAGAGATGGGGTTTCACCATGTTGGCCAGGATGGTCTTGATTTCCTGACCTCGTGATCCACCTGCCTCCACCTCCCAAAGTGCTGGGATTACAGGCGTGAGCCACCATGCCTGGCCTAGGGTAATTTTTTTGTGTAGAAATAACTAGTACACATGCCTGATTCTTATTTGCCAGAAAGAGAGAGGTTGATTTTTTCTGCAGATGAGAAAATTAACTCAAAGAGATTAGAAAATAATCTTTAATTTTTTTTCAAAATCATTTAATGAACACTTGCATGGCTCTGCTACCTATCAGACACTGTTATAAATACTTTACAAATACTAACTTAGTAAATCTTTATAGCAGCCCTGTGAGGTAGGCACTATTACTATCTGTTATGGACTGAATTTTGTGTGCCACAAATTCATATGTTGATGCCCTGATTCACAATGTGACTATATTTGGAGATAGGGCCTTTAAAAAAGTAATAAAGCATAAATGAGGTCATAATGATGGAGTCCTAATCCAATATGACTGATGTCCCTATAAGAAGAGGAAGAGACAGCAGAGATATATGTCCACGGAGAAAAGACCATGTGAGGACATAGCAAGAATACCCTATCTGCAAGCCATGGAGAGAGGCCTCAGAAGAAACCAAAACTGACAACACTTAATGTTGGACTTCTATCCTTATAAATGTGAGAAGTAAATTCCTGTTATTCAAGCCACCCAGTGTGTAGCATTTTGTTATGGCAGTCCCATCCAACTAATATTAGCTAATGCCATAGGCATGCATGAGTCAGACTATTCTGATTGCTGCTTTAACTGCTATCCGTTATAGTAATTACCCCACCCTTGCCCTTGATGATGAGGCTGTAGATAAAGAATCTAAGGCACAGGCAAGTTAAGTAAGGTATCCAAGATTACATAGTTAGTAAGTGATAAGTTGGGATTTGAACTCTAAATGAGTCTCTCATGCTGTATCTCAACCAGGTAAGGAGATTTTAAAAGTATGCTTGCCTTGGGAACTTTATATCCAGTACCTTTTTAAAAAAGGAATTGTTGGTATAGCTTCTAAATGGGCTTCATAAGAAGTTTAAAAAATTATTTTGGTTTTCACTGGAATGGACTAAAGAATCCATTCTGAATTTCTTGGACTATTTGAAAATTTTTATTTTAGAAATGTTTGAATGCATGCCTGAGAAATGCTGAGCTATAAATAATCGCTGTCACTGTATTCCTTTTTTTTTTTTTTTAACCCCATAAAGTGTCCAAAAGACAGAAGAAGCATCCAATGGGCTGAGCCTTGGTCAAGCCCAATTTCTATCTGCCGGCTAAATTGAGTCATATCCTTGAATAGAGAGGGGAAAAATAACTAAATGCAAGAATTTACCCTGTTGTGTGAATGCAACCCAAATGTGGTTCAAGATATTCTCAACACTTGCCTTGTACTGAGACACTCAGCACTTTGTTGGTTCTCGAGAATACATCCAATTTTATAATATAGTGAGAAATTTATATTTTTCTAAAAATATTGTTTATGGAGGGTAGGATTGCTGTTGCATAAAGCCCAGCAGAAACCTTATAAAATTCTACTTTAAATTATTTCATTTTTATCTTCAAAGTTCCTCTCCTTGCCTTTAGCTTCAACTGTTATTTTTTTTCCTTCACTTATACAGACCCTGAAAAGCCCCCTTGGCTATTTGATCCTTTCAGTTCTGTGCAAACTTTAGTTAACAAAACAAATGCCCTATCTTCAGTAGAGCAGCAAAGACCTAAATATAAGACCCAAAAGATAAAACTATGGGAAGAAAACATATGGGAAATGCTTCCAGAAATTGGTTTTGGAAAACGTTTTATAAATAAGGTGAAAAGGTGCAGACAACAAAAGTAAAAATAAACAAGTGGGATTATGTCAACTAAAAAGTAAAGGAAACAATCAACATAGTGAAAAGACAACCTACAGAATGTGAGAAAATATTTGCAAACTATTCTTGTGACAGGAGATTAATATCCAGAATATTAAAGAACTCAAACATTTCAACAGCAAAAAAAAAATGACCAAAAATGGACAAATAATTGATAATTGAACAGACATTTCTCAAAAGAAGGCATACAAGTGGCCAAGAAATATATGAAAATAAAAGCTGAGCATCACTAATTAACAGGGAAATGGAAATCAAAGCCACAATGAAGTATCATCTTACCCCAGTTAGGATGGTTATTATCAAAAAGACAAAAAGTAGTGAATGCTGGAAAGGATGCAGAGAAAAGGGAACCCTTAAGCTCTGTTAGTGGAAAAAATAACTATATGAAAGAGATAATCTGCACTCTCATGTTTATTGCAGTGCTATTTATAATAGCCAAGGTATGTAATCAACCTAGGTTTCCAGCAACATATTAATGAATAAAGAAAATGTGGTATAGACAATGGAGGAATATTCAGCCATAAAAAGAAGAATCTTGTCATTCAAGTCAACATGGATGGAACTGTAGGACATTATGTTACATGAAAGAAGCAGGAACAGGGATTTAAACACCACATGTTCTCACTCATGTGGAAGCTAAAAAAGTACAGTTGATCTCCCAGAAGTACAAAGTGGAGCAGAGTATACTAGAGACTGGGAAGGGTTGGGGAAGGGAGTGATAGAAAGAGATTTGTTAAAGGATATAAAATTACAGCTAGATAGGTGTGTATTAGTCTGTTTTCACACTGCTATAAAGAAATACCCAAGACTGGGTAATTTATGAGGGAAAGGTTTGATTGGCTCACAGTTTCAAACGGCTGGGGAAGCCTCAGGAAACTTACAATCATGGTGGAAGGGGAAACAGCCACATCTTACATGGTGGCAAGCAAGAGACAGCAAGCAAGAGCAGGGAAAACTGCCTTATAAAACTATCAGATCTAGTGAGAACTCACTCACTATCACAAGAACAGCATGGAGGAAACCACCCTCATGATTCAATCACCTCCCTCTCTCAATATGTAGGAATTACAATTCGAGATGAGATTTGGGTGGGACACAGAGCCAAACCATATTCTGCCCTGGCCACTCCTAAATCTCTGTCTTTCTCACGTTTCAAAACAAATCATGCCTTCTCAACAGTCCCCCAAAAGCCTTAATTCATTTTAGCATTAACTCAAAAGTCTACAGTCCAAAGCTTCATCTGAGACAAGGCAAGTCCCTTCCATCCATGAGCCTGTAAAATCAAAAGCAAGCTAGTTACTTCCTAAATACAATGTGGATACAGGCATTGGGTAAATTCTCCTGTTCTACATGGGAGAAATTGGCCAAAACAGAGGGGCTACAGGCTCCATGTAAGTTCAAAATCCAATAGGACAGTCATTAAATCATAAAGTTCCTAAATAATTTTCTTTGACTCCAAGTCTCACATCCAGCTCACACTGATGCAAGAGGTGGGCATCCATGGTCTTAGGCAGCTCCGCCTCTGTGGATTTCCAGGCTATAGCCCCCTTCCCAGTTACTTTCATGGGCTGGCATTGAGTGTCTGCAGCTTTTCCAGGAGCATAGTGCAAGCTATCGGTGGATCTCCCATTCTGGAGGACAGTGGCCCTCTTCTCACAGCTCAACTAGGCAGTATCCCAGAGGGGACTTTGTGTGGGGGCTCCAACACCATATTTCCCTTCTGCACTGCCCTAGCAGAGATTCTCCATCAGGGGTCCACCCCTGCAGCAAACTTCTGCCTGGACATCTGGGCATTTCCATTCATCCTTTGAAATCTAGACAGGGGTTCCCAAACCTCAATTTTTGACTTCTGTGCCCACACAGGACCAACACCATGTGGAAGCCACCAAGGCTTTAGGCTTGACCCCTCTGAAGCAATGGCCTGAGCTGTACATTGACCCCTTTTAGTTATGGCTAGGATGCAGGGCACCGAGTCTGGAGGCTGCACAGAGCAGTGGGGCTCTGGGCCCAGCCAAGGGAACCATTTTTCCCTCCTAGGCCTCCAGCTCTGTAATGGGAGGGGCTGCAGTGAAAGTCTCTGACATGCCCTGGAGACATTTTCCCCATTGTCTTGGTGATTAACATTTGAATTATTCTTACTCATGCAAATTTCTGCAGTGGACTTGAATTTCTACCCAGAAAATGGGTTTTTCTTTTCTACCATTTGGTCAGGCTACAAATTTTTCAAACTTTTATGCTTTGCTTTGAAACATAAGTTCCAATTTCAAGCCATCTCTTTGTGAACACATAAAACTGAATGCTTTTAGAATAATCCAGGACATATCTTGATAGAAATTTCTTCTGCCAGATATTCTAAATAATCTCTCTCAAGTTCAAAATTCCACAGATCTTGAACAGGGGCAAAATGCCACCAGTCTATTTGCTAAAGCCTAGCATGAGTAATATTTACTCCAGCTCCCAATAAGTTCTTCATGTCCATCTGAGACCACCTTAGCTTGAACTTGAACTTCATTGTCTATATCACTATCAGCATTTTGGTCATAACCATTCAACAAGTCCCTAGCAAGTTCCAAACTTTCCCACATCCTCCTTTCTTCTCCTGAGTCCTCCAAACTGTTCCAACCTCTGCCTGTTACCCAGTTCTAAAGTCACTTCCACATTTTTGAGTATCTTTTTAGCAGTTCCTCAGTACCTCAGTACCAATTTACTGTATTATTTTCTTTTTCCGCTACTATAAAAAAATACCCAAGACTGGGTAATTTCTAAAATAAAGAGATTTAATTGACTCATATTTCTGCATGACTGGGGAGGCCTCAGGAAACTTACAGTCATGGTGGAAGGGGAAGCAGGCACATCTTACATAGTGGCAGGTGAGAGAGAGCAAGCAAGAGTGGGAAAACTGTCTTATAAAATCATCACATCTAGTAAGAACTCACTCACTATCACAGGAACAGCATGGGGGAAACTGCCCCCATGATCCAGTTACCTCCCTGTCTCTACATGTGGGTATTACAATTCAAGATGAGATTTGAGTGGGGACACAGAGCCAAACCATATCAAGATATCAAGAAGGAACAAATTCTAGTGTTCTATGACACTGCAGGATGAATGTAGGTAATAATAAAATATATTTCAAATTAATAGAAAGAGGATATTGAATGTTTTCAACATAAATAATGTTTGAGATAATGAATATGCTAATTACTCTGATCTGATCACTACACATATGTATCAAAACAACACTATGGACCCCATGAATATGTATGATTATTATTGGTCAATTTTTAAAAAATTTAAAGGAAAGGTGAGGAGCCAAGATGTCCCACTAGATGCAGCCAGGGAGAGCTTCTCCAACTGAAAGAGACCAGACCATCAAGTAGACTGGCATATTCTGAAAAGATCTCTGGAAAGAAGGCATAGAGACTGGACGGAGGGAAGTTTCAAGCCCTGGGCTGAAAGAGGAGGAATTTGGGAACCCTGCATGGGATTGCCTAGCACAAAGACTTGTTCCTGGCTCTAAGATGAAGGGGTAAGTGAAGTAGGCATGGAGTGGCCCATTCTTGCTATGGACCTCTGGAATCTTAGCTGTGGGAGATGCCATGACCCCTATGGACATCTGAGTTGGCAGGGAGAACTTCCTGGGCAGTTGGCAGAGACAGAACTCCAACCTGTGTGTAGAACAGCCATGAATGCCCATACCCCTAGACTCTCTCTACTCCTCCAGATGGCTGTAGCATTTGTTAGTTGCTGGACCTAGACAGAGCAGGATTGTCTTGTCTATTGAATGGGGCCAGTCTGATCTGAGTGTCCCTTTTCCATCTTTCAGCCTCTCCCAGGGTCACTACCTGTCCATACCCACTTGCAACACAGGCTCAGCTGCCTAGCCAAAGTGCTCATGAGTGGCCACTGCCATAGCTCTTTCGCTGGCAGACCCAGCCTACTTGTCAGAGCACTTTTACAGACAGACCCCTGCAAGCATACATTTACCCACAGCCTTCCCCCAGTGGCACACACTCACCACTTGCCTCCAGTCCCCTAGTGCCTTGCTGTTGTGTGCATGGACCCCTTCCTGTCCTGCTGGTTCACATGTTCATGGGAACTCACCACTGCCCTACTGGCACACTTTTGCTGTCAGCCCCTATTGAAAGTTTGTTGCTAGTGGACTTGGAATACTTCAGCCCCTCCAGCACTGCAGGTGGTTAACCTCAAGGAGCAAAAGAACAAAGTTGCAATCTTACTCCTAGCCCCCCAGCATTACATCACATGATTCAGGAGTGCTGAGTTGAGCCTTGACAACCTAAATGCATCCAGAAATGAAGCCAATTGACTAAACCCAATTTATACCACAGTCAAATCTTCAAGGGACATTGAAGAATATAAAGCAAAAAGCCTCATCCAAAAGATAGCAACTTCAAAGACTAAAGGAACATCAACTCACATGGAAGAGAAAGAATGAACACAATAACTCTGGCGACTCTAAAAGCCAGAGTGTCTTCTTATATTCCAGATGACTATACTAGCTCCCCAGCAATAGTTGTTAACCAGATTGAAATGGCTGAAATGACAGACATAGAATTCAGAATCTGGATGGCAAGAAAGCTCATTGAGATACAGGAGAAGGTTGAAACCCAAATCAAAGAAAATAGTAGAATGAATGTTGAAAGACAACATAGTTGTTTTAAGAAAAAACCAAACTGAATTTCTGGAAATGAAAAATTTACTAAAGGAATTTCAGAACGCAATTGGAAGCATTAATGACAGGACAGGTGAAGCTGAGGAAAGAATCTCAGAGCTCAAAGACTGCTCCTTTAAATTAATGCAGGCAGACAAAAATAAAGAAAAAGAATTAAAGAAGAAGAAACCTCAAAGAAATATAGGATGATGTAGAGATCAAACCTGCAACACATTGCATTCCTGAAAGAGATGGAGAGAGAGAGCAAGCAACTGGAAAACATATTTGAGGATACTGTGTATGAAAATTTCCCCAACTTCACTAGAGATGTCAATATGCAAATTCAGGAAATTCAGAACTCTTATGAGATACTATACAAGAAAGCCATTTCCAAGACACATAGTCATCAGATTCTCCAAAGTCAATGTGAAAGAAAAAAACCTTAAAGGCAGTTAGAGAGAAGAGGTAAATTACATACAAAGGGAACCTACTCAGGCTAACGGCGGACTTTTCAACAGAAACCTTATAAGTCAGAAGAGATTGGGGGCCTATATTTAGCATCTTTAGAAAAGAAATTCCAACCAAGAATTTCATATCCAGTCAAACTAAGCTTCATAAGTGAAGGAGAAAAAAATCTTTTCAGACAAGCAAATGCTAAGGGAATTTGTTACCACTGGACCTGCCTTACAAGAGGTCCTTAAAGGAGTACCAAATATGGAAATGACAGACCATTACTTGCCACCACAAAAACAAACTTAACTACATAGCCCATTGACACTATAAAGCACTATACAAACGAGTCTGCATAACAGTCAGCTAACAACACAATGGCAGGATAAAATCTTCACATATCAATATTAACCTTGAACATAAATAGTGTAAACACTTCACTTAAAAGACACAGTGGCAAGTTCTATAAAGAAGCATGACCCCAGTGTATGCTGCCTTCAAGAGACTATCTCACATGTAATGATACCCATAGGGTCAAAATAAAGGGATGGAGAAAGATCTGTCAAGAAAACAGAAAATGTAAAGAACGGGGGCTGCTATAATTTTAGCCCAAACAGACGTTATACAAGCAACAATCAAAAAGGACAAAGAAGGACATTATATAATGATAAAGTGTTCAATTCAACAAGAAATTTAACTATCCTAAATATATATATACCCAATACTGGAGCACCCAGATTCATAAAACAAATTCTTAGAGAGCTACAAAGAGAATTAGATGACCACACAATAATAGAGACTTCAACACTCCAGTGACAGTTTTAGACACATCATCAAGGCAGAAAACTGAAACTTGACACTTGACCAAATGGACATTTGACCAAACAGACACCTACAGAATACTCCACCCAACATTAACAGAATATACATTCTTCTCATCTGCACATGGCATGTATTCTAAGATTGACCACATGCTTAGCCATAAAGAAATTCTCAATGCATTTTAAAAAATCAAAATTATACCAACTACACACTTGAATCACAGCACAACAAAAACAGAAATCAATACCAATAAGATTTCTCAAAGTCATACAATTAAATGATAATTAAACAACCTGCTCCTGAATGACTTCTGGGAAAAGAATGAAAATAAAAGAGAAATCAAGAAATTCTTTTAAACTAATGAAAACAAAGATATAACATACCAGAATATATGGGACACAGGTAAATAGTGTTAAGACTAAAGTTTATACTGCTAAATACCTACATCTAGAAGTTAAAAAGATCTCAAATTAACAATCTAACATCACACCTAGAGCAACTAGAAAAACAAGAGCAAATCACTACAAAGCTAGCAGAAGAAAAGAAAGAACCAAAATCAGAGCTGAACTGTATGAAACTGAGATATAAAAATCCAGATAAAAGATCAACAAAACCAAAAGTTGATTTTTCAAAAGAATAAATAAGATTGATACACTGCTAGCTAAATGAAGAAAAAAAGAGGTGATCAAAATAGACATAATCAGAAATGACAAGCTAACATTACCATTGACCACAAAGAAATACAAAAAAAAAAAAAAACTCCAAGATGATTATGAACACCTCTATGCACACAAACTAGAAAACCTAGAAGAAATGAACTGAAAAATATAACCTCCCAAGATTAAACCAAGAAGAAATCAAAATCCTGAGCAGACCAATAATGAGTTCTGAAATTGAATCAGTAATATAAAATCGACCACCAGAAAAAGCCCTGGACAAAGCAGATTTATAGGTTAATTCTACCAGATGTACAGAGAAGAGCTGGTACCAATCCTACTGAAATTACTCCCAAAAACCTGGAAGAAAGGATTTCACACTAACTCATTCTGTGAGTCCAGCATCATTGTGATATCAAAACTTGGCAGAGACACAATGAAAAAAGAAAACTTCAGGCCGATATTCGTGATGAACATAGATGCAAAAATCTTCAATAAAATACTAGCAAACCAAATTCAGTAGCACATGAAAAAGCTAATCCACCATGATTAGCTTTATTCCTCAGATGCAAGATTTGTTGAGTCTATGCAAATTAATATACACATATAAATACATGTGAAAAATATATGTAAATACTTGTTGATAGCATACAACGGGAAGATGACTCCCCATTCAATAAATGGTGCTGGGATAACTGGCTAGTCACATGCTGAAGAGTGAAAATGGACCCCTTCCTTTTACCATATACAAAAACTAACTCAAGATGGAGTAAAGACTTACATGTATAACCTAAAATTATGAAACCCAAGAAGATAACTGAGGAAATGCCATTCTGGACATACACATTGGAAAAGATTTCATGACCAAGTTTCCCGAAGCAACAGCAACAAAAACAAAAATAGACAAATTGGACTTAATTAAATTAAGGAGCTTCTACACAGCAAAAGAAACTATCAACAAAGTAAAGAGAAAATCTACAAAATGGGAGAAAGTGTTTGCAAACTATGCATCTGACAAAGGTCTAATACTCAGAATTTATAAAGAACTTAAATCAACAAACAAAAACAACCCCGTAAAAAATGGGCAAAGGACATGAACAGGTATTTCTTCAAAGAAGACACAGCCAAAAAGCAAATGAAAAAATACTCAACATAACTAATTGTAGGGAAATGCAAATTAAGCTGCAATGAGATACTATCTTATGGCTATTATTTTGAAAACTCAGAAAGACTATTATTTTTAAAATCAAAAAATTAAAGATGTTGGTGGGGTTCCAGAGAAAAGGGAACATTTATATACTGCTGGTGTGAATGTTAATTAGTTTAACCACTATGGAAACCAGTTTGGAGATTTTTCATAGAACTTAAAACAAAAATACTATTCAATCTAGAAATCCCATTGCTGGGTATATACCCAAAGGAATATACATCATTCTACAAAAAGGCATGCATGGGTATGTTCATTGCAGGATTATTCGCAATAGCAAATATATAGAATTAACCTAGATATCCATCAACAGTGGACTGGAAAATAAAGATGTGGTACATATATACCATAGAACACCTCCCAGCCATAAAAAAGAATGAAATCATGTGCTTTGTAGCATCATGGATGGAACTGGAGGCCATTATCCTAAGCAAATTAACATGGGAGCAGAAAACTAAATACTGCACTTTTCACTTATAAGTGAGAGCTAAATATGGAGTACACATGGACACAAAGAGGGGAACAATAGACACTGGGGCCTACTTGAGGGAGGAGGGTGGGGGAAGTGTGAGGGTCAAAAAACTACCTATCAGATACTATGTTAGTGAGCATAGTACCTGGGTGATTAGACTGTCTGTACACCAGACCCCAGTGACATGCAACCTACCCATCTAACAAATATTCACATGTACCCCTTGAACTGAAATAAAATTGGAAAAAAAAAGTGAATAACAATATTTTATTTAAAAAATTATTTTAAAAACTACTGTCTACAGGTAATGTTGGTGTGGGATTGGGCATTGTATAAGAAAGTAGGATGTAGAGGAAACTGTTGAACAACTCCAGGCTGCCTGCCTTGCTTTAAAGACACTCAAATTCAGTAAAAAACATCCAAACAAAAAGTAAAAAGCAAAAAGAACACTTATGCTAGCTAACCAAAATATTTCCAAGGGCAAGATTTAGTTGTTTTGCTGTTTCTTCTTCACTGTACCTCACTCTACCCTAAATGGTTTTTTCAAAATATTCACCCAAGAAATATGAGGCTCTTTCAGAGCAGGAATTCTAGGGTAAGAAAACATTTTTTTCTTCTGTGCAATGTTTGAATGTGCTCATTTATTTCAGAAGTAATGACATTAGGGTGACAAGTATTGGTTTTTACATGTATGCTTGAAATTCATTTGTATTATGTAGAAAATACTTTGAGTAACAGATTCTTCAGGAGTCAAGAATCTGTGTTATATTTACAAGTATTTTGAATTCCCTTTATATATTTTGAGTCTTTCTCTTGCTTCCCTCCTTAGAATGTGGTGCTATAAAATACTTTCCTCCTCAGATCATTCTAAGGAGGAAAATATTTAATAGCAGCGCATAATGACATGTAGACATGATGAGAGTCAAATACTTCACGTGTGATCTTTAGGGCTTATAGGTAGGAAAACTGGTTCATCCATGTGAAGTCATAACAGTTTAATTTCAGCCTAAATCAGAAAACCAACTCTCAATTAACAGCCTGTATCCTGATTCTCCACTTACTTTGCTATGTGGTTTTAGGTGACAATTTGGATTTCTTTTTATTTTACTTTACTTTATTTTATTATTATTATACTTTAAGTTTTAGGGTACATGTGCACAATGTGTAGGTTAGTTACATATGTATACATGTGCCATGCTGGTGTGTTGCACCCATTAACTCGCCATTTAGCATTAGGTATATCTCCTAATGCTATCCCTCCCCCCTTCCCCCACCCCACAACAGTCCCCAGAGTGTGATGTTCCCCTTCCTGTGTCCATGTGTTCTCAATGTTCAATTCTCACCTATGAGTGAGAACATGTGGTGTTTGGTTTTTTGTCCTTGTGATACTTTACTGAGAATGATGATTTCCAATTTCATCCGTGTCCCTACAAAGACTTGAACTCATCATTTTTTATGGCTGCATAGTATTCCATGGTGTATATGTGCCACATTTTCTTAATCCAGTCTATCATTGTTGGACATTTGGGTTGGTTCCAAGTCTTTGCTATTGTGAATAGATGCCGCAGTAAACATACGTGTGCATGGGTCTTTATAGCAGCATGATTTATAGTCCTTTGGGTATATACCCAGTAATGGGATGGCTGGGTCAAATGGTATTTCTAGTTCTAGATCCCTGAGGAATCGCCACACTGACTTCCACAATGGTTGAACTAGTTTACAGTCCCACCAACAGTGTAAAAGTGTTCCTGTTTCTCCACTTCCTCTCCAGCACCTGTTGTTTCCTGACTTTTTAATGATCGCCATTCTAACTGGTGTGAGATGGTATCTCATTGTGGTTTTGATTTGCATTTCTCTGATGGCCAGTGATGGTGAGCATTTTTTCATGTGTTTTTTGGCTGCATAAATGTCTTCTTTTGAGAAGTGTCTGTTCATGTCCTTCACCCACTTTTTGATGGGGTTGTTTGTTTTTTTCTTGTAAATTAGTTTGAGTTCATTGTAGATTCTGGATATTAGCCCTTTGTCAGATGAGTAGGTTGTGAAAATTTTCTCCCATTTTATAGGTTTCCTGTTCACTCTGATGGTAGTTTCTTTTGCTGTGCAGAAGCTCTTTAGTTTAATTAGATCCCATTTGTCAATTTTGGCTTTTGTTGCCATTGCTTTTGGTGTTTTAGACATGAAGTCCTTGCCCATGCCTATGTCCTGAATGGTAATGCCTAGGTTTTCTTCCAGGGTTTTTATGGTTTTAGGTCTAACGTTTAAGTCTTTAATCCATCTGGAATTAATTTTTGTATAAGGTTTAAAGAAGGGATCCAGTTTCGGCCTTCTACATATGGCTAGCCAGTTTTCTCAGCACCATTTATTAAATAGGGAATCCTTTCCCCATTGCTTGTTTTTCTCAGGTTTGTCAAAGATCAGGTAGTTGTAGATATGCGGCGCTATTTCTGAGGGCTCTGTTCTGTTCCATTGATCTATATCTCTGTTTTGGTACCAGTACCATGCTGTTTTGGTTACTGTAGCCTTGTAGTATAGTTTGAAGTCAGGTAGTGTGATGCCTCCAGCTTTGTTCTTTTGGCTTAGGATTGACTTGGTGATGCGGGCTCTTTTTTGGTTCCATATGAACTTTAAAGTAGTTTTTTCCAATTCTGTGAAGAAAGTCATTGGTAGCTTGATGGTGATGGCATTGAATCTATAAATTACCTTGGGCAGTATGGCCATTTTCACGATATTGATTTTTCCTACCCATGAGCATGGAATGTTCTTCCATTTCTTTGCATCCTCTTTTATTTCATTGAGCAGTGGTTTGTAGTTCTCCTTGAAGAGGTCCTTCATGTCCCTTGTAAGTTGTATTCCTAGGTATTTTATTCTCTTTGAAGCAATTGTGAATGGGAGTTCACTCATGATTTGGCTCTCTGTTTGTCTGTTATTGGTGTATAAGAATGCTTGTGATTTTTGCACATTGATTTTGTATCCTGAGACTTTGCTGAAGTTGCTTATCAGCTTAAGGAGATTTTGGGCTGAGACAATGGGGTTTTCTAGATATACAATCATGTCATCTGCAAACAGGGACAATTTGACTTCCTTTTTTCCTAATTGAATACCCTTTATTTCCTTCTCCTGCCTAATTGCCCTGGCCAGAACTTCCAACACTATGTTGAATAGGAGTGGTGAGAGAGGGCATCCTTGTCTTGTGCCAGTTTTCAAAGGGAATGCTTCCAATTTTTGCCCATTCAGTATGATATTGGCTGTGGGTTTGTCATAGATAGCTCTTATTATTTTGATATACGAATACCTAATTTATTGAGAGTTTTTAGCATGAAGGGTTGTTGAATTTTGTCAAAGGCCTTTTCTGCATCTATTGAGATAATCATGTGGTTTTTGTCTTTGGTTCTGTTTATATGCTGGATTACATTTATTGATTTGCGTATATTGAACCAGCCTTGCATCCCAGGGATGAAGCCCACTTGATCATGGTGGATAAGCTTTTTGATGTGCTGCTGGATTCGGTTTGCCAGTATTTTATTGAGGATTTTTGCATCAATGTTCATCAAGGATATTGGTCTAAAATTCTCTTTTTCTGTTGTGTCTCTGCTCGGCTTTGGTATCAGGATGATGCTGGCCTCATAAAGTGAGTTAGGGGAGGATTCCTTCTTTTTCTATTGATTGGAACAGTTTCAGAAGGAATGGTACCAGTTCCTCCTTGTACCTTTGGTAGAATTCGGCTGTGAATCCATCTGGTCCTGGACTCTTTTTTGTTGGTAAGCTATTGATTATTGCCACAATTTCAGATCCTGTTATTGGTCTATTCAGAGATTCAACTTCTTCCTGGTTTAGTCTTGGGAGGGTGTATGTTTCGAGGAATTTATCCATTTCTTCTAGATTTTCTAGTTTATTTGCATAGAGGTGTTTGTAGTATTCTCTGATGGTAGTTTGTATTTCTGTGGGATCGGTGGTGATATCCCCTTTATCATTTTTTATTGCATCTATTTGATTCTTCTCTCTTTTTTTCTTTATTAGTCTTGCTAACAGTCTATCAATTTTGTTGATCCTTTCAAAAACCAGCTTCTGGATTCATTAATTTTTTGAAGGATTTTTTTGGTCTCTATTTCCTTCAGTTCTGCTCTGATTTTAGTTATTTCTTGCCTTCTGCTAGCTTTTGAATGTGTTTGCTCTTGCTTTTCTAGTTCTTTTAATTGTGATGTTAGGGTGTCAATTTTGGATCTTTCCTGCTTTCTCTTGTGGGCATTTAGTGCTATAAATTTCCCTCTACACACTGCTTTGAATGTGTCCCAGAGATTCTGGTACATTGCGTCTTTGCTCTTGTTGGTTTCAAAGAACATTTTTATTTCTGCCTTCATTTCATTATGTACCCAGTAGTCATTCAGGAGCAGGTTGTTCAGTTTCCATGTAGTTGAGCGGTTTTGAGTGAGTTTCTTAATCCTGAGTTCTAGTTTGATTGCACTGTGGTCTGAGAGACAGTTTGTTATAATTTCTGTTCTTTTACATTTGCTGAGGAGAGCTTTACTTCCAACTATGTGGTCAATTTTGGAATAGGTGTGGTGTGGTGCTGAAAAAAATGTATATTCTGTTGATTTGGGGTGGAGAGTTCTGTAGATTTTGGTTTTCTAATCTAAGATTGTGGATGAAGTGCTGATCCATTCTAAGCTGATGCAGAGGCTTAAATTAAAAAGAGATACAAGTAGAGATTGGCAGGGTCCTGGCATTTTGACAATTTTCTCCTTTTGATAATTTTAACATTGCCCTTATTTGAATCACTTCAGGGCCAAAATACATCTATTTCACATTTATGCAAAACAAAGCAATGAAATCTTGGTGGGAAGGGGGCACAATTATCTTGTTCTATTTTTTTTTCTCAATTATTAGATTTTCAGTCATGGATTTTGTAGCATCTCTGTGTGTGGTATTTTCAAAGAATAATGTAACTGAATAGACTATTAATGCATTTAAAGCTAAACATTGATGATGTGTAATGAACAGCCTGCTAAATGTTAATATAATTTATCCTTTTTAAAATTTATAAACATGACATATTGCATGCACTTAGTGCTAATCTATTTTAGACATTCATTTGGGTTGACCTATGACCATAATATATTATGTTCCTTGAGATATTTATCTTGTCATTTGGAAACAAGATTACAATTAATGGGACACACATGACTTTAAATTACTACTTCAACTAGAGATGTCTGAGTAATGAATTAGCCATAGCTTTGAACCCCTCTGCTTATAATTTAAATTACCAGCCTTTAGCTGGTACTTGATTGTGATCCATTAAATAAGTCACAGAATTCAAGAACCACATATTGTTTTTGATGCTAGCCCTATCAGGGATATTTTCCCATTTAATTTACCTAACCCCAGGCTAATTTATCCAAATTCATATATTAAAAATAAACATGAGAGAGAGCACTTATACATTTTGGTTAACAGTAAAATAAAATCATAGCCAGAGTCTATCCAAACTAGATGTACAAAAATTATCCTTTTTCTGATGAACTTTTAAGGAGCAAACAAAAAAATGATATTGGAGAAAGTCAGCTCATATGAGAGACTTCATCTGCAAAGCATTTTGCAGTAGAGGACTTCTGCTATAGTTTGAATATTTGTCCCCTCCAAAACTCATGTTTAAACTTAATCCCCAAGGTTGCAGTAACGAGAGGTGGGAGTTTTTAAGAAGTAATTGGACCATGAAGACTCAGGCCTCATGAATAGATTAATCCATTCATGGACTAATGTTAGCACACTTTGCCTCCTGGCCATGTGATCTCCTGTGCCATTTCAGGACTTTGCAGAGTCCTCACCAGCAAGAAGATTCTTCACCAGATATGGCCCCCTTGACTTTGGACTTCTCAATCTCCATAACTGTAAAATGTAAATTCATTTTCTTTGTAAATTTCAGGTATTCTGTTATAAGCAACAAAAAATGAACTAATATAGCCCCTTAATACAAAGTTTAATTTCTTATATTTTATGTACTCCTTTCTCAACACTGACTTTGCTAGACTATACATTCTGGGAAGCACAGAATACAAACACAATAAATATTTATTAAATGATGTCTGATAATAAATGATAACAATAGTAATAGATCCCTACAAATCCTGAGTAGTGGCAGATTAAATAATGCTCAGTAGCCTCCATTTGGTATGACTAGATGGATATATTTTTGTTGTGTACATTTAAAGTATACAGCATGTTTTGATATATGTATAATGAAATGATTACTGTGGCCAAGCAAATTAACGTATCAATTTCCTCACATAATTACTATTTTTGTGATAAGAGGACCTAAAATCTATGATCTTAGCAAATTTCTGGTGTGCAATGCAATATTATTAACTATGGTCATCATGCTATACATTAGATATCTTGGATGTGTACATATTCATTGAGCTCTTACTGTGTGCTAGGCACTGCACTAAAGTGTATTGTATGTATAAACTCATGTTTTATATATTAACTCATATACATATATAATACGTAGTATATGTACTTACATGGACCATATACTTTTCTTTTTTTGAGACAGAGTCTCACTCTGTCACCCAGGCTGGAGTGCCGTGGTGCAACCTCAGCTCACTGCAACCTCCGCCTCCCGGGTTCAAGTGATTCTGTCTCAGCTTCCCAAGTAGCTGGGATTACAGGCCCGTGCCACCACATCTGGCTAATGTTTTTGTATTTTTTTTTAGTAGAGCTGGTGTTTCACCATGTTGGTCATGCTGGTCTCGAACTCCTGACCTCAAATGATCAACCCATCTCAGCCTCCCAAAGTGCTGGTATAACAGGCATGAGCCACCATGCCTGGCTGGACCATATACTTTCTAACACATAAATAATTTAAAATATATGAAACCTCTCTACAACAAGATCACAAGTTTCTTGATAGCAGAGGTTATGTTATAGACATCTTTAGTATTTTCCCCCATGTACCTGGTAAAATGCTATTCACAAAGTCTTAGTAAAGACTTACTGAATACAGGTTAAGATATTCTTTTGTGACTTCACATTTTATAGTGCACTAGAGTGCAAATAGTCCCAAAGGGCTACTAGAACTATAAATTACCCAAATCAATGACAAACAGCAATAATCTGAGAAATACAGCTTCCCTTTTATTTGTTAAACTCTTATAGATTTGCTAGATTCAGTCCATTAACAGATTAAATGCCTGGTACTAGGCTGGGGTGGAGATAAGTAAACTTTTACACATTTATTAACTAACTGAAGAACCCAGAATAGAAATATATGAACCAAAGAACAATTAAACCCTACACCATATGGTACCATTTAGAACATGAGTTTAGAGAAAAAAGATCTTAGAAGAGGGAGCAAAATAATAGAACAGTTAGGGACATAGGACTTTGAGTCAGACAGATGGGGCTTGAATATGGTTTCTGCTACTTTTTAGCTGTGTTACTTGAGACAATTTACTTCTCTGATCTTTTCATATCTTTAAAATGGGATCCTACCACTCTTAGTGGAATTGTGGCAATTAAATAAGGTCATATACATTAAGCACCGAAAACATTGCCTTACACAAGGTAAACAACCGTTGGATTTGTCAAAAGGCTTCAAAGGGAAGTGATACTTCAGCTGGACTTTAGAGGATGGGACTTTGGGTGAAAGAGGAAAAGATCAAGACCACTTTAGGTTTAGAAAGAACATAAACAAGAGAAGGCAGAAATGACGATGGCACATATGAGCAAAAATGAGGAAATCTGTTTGTTAGAGCTAAGTAGAAGGAGAGAGTTGGCAGCAGTGGGAAATTAAGTTTGTTCTGGAAAATGGGTTCAGATAATTGGAAGCATTGATTACACGTCAGAGATGTTTCAACTGAAAATGACCCATAGAATGGAAGATCCTCAATTGCTCTGATCTCTGTATAGAGCACTCTCAGATGTTTAGATGACATATTATTGTGACTGAAGTATCCCTTAATATTAGCCTTTACTGCCAGCACTTGACACATTGTCTTGAATATTAAGGGCAATAAATACATTGTTTTCAATATAAATTAATCTGCATGCTGACAGTCCTCTGCTTTGCTTTCTGTTGCACAGGTCTGATGTGTGTATATGTATATGCATAGCTATCCCTCTATGAAAGAGGAAGACTATGTGTTTGATAAAGACGATCAATAAGTCCTTAGGAATTATGACTAAAGTTTTGTAGAAGTATAATATACAGTAGATCCTATATAGTCTATATATTTGTTCACTTTTGTCTTCCATTGTGGTGCTAAATTCTTTGATATCACTTGCATTCTCTCAAAGAAGTATTCTGAAATGTCTGGTTTTAATAATAAAAATAATTTTAATATATATAGAATATCTATATTAAACCCATTTTCCAAGTTTTAAAATAAGAAAATGTATATCTTTTGACAATTTAAATGTCAGTTTATTGGACTTACTCTAAAGTTTAGTCAGAAAATTGACCTACCCAATGACACAATATGATGCATTGTAATAAAATAAAATAGGACATTTTTCAAAATATCAAATTTAATTTTAAGTAAAATGAATTTATTACATACCTTCCAGAGAGTTTGGTTTTCCCATGCCCAAAGAGTTGGGAATAACCCATATTTATTGAATTTGGCTATTGCACTCTAAAAAAAGTCTTTGAAAAAACAAATTGTTATGCTCTGTCCTTTAGAAATATAGCTATTTGAGGAGTTTATAGAATGTTCCCAGATGTCTGATTGAAGCTGTCTGATTCTTATGTAGATTTTCTCCAACATACAATATTTGGTTTGCAGAGTTGTGGCTCACAGGAAAATGGCTGCCTAACAGAGACAGAAGTATAATTATGATATCGTTAGAAATATTTAAATATAAATAACATTCTATATTTGTCCTTGTCACTTGTTTGGGTTTTGACAGGAGGAGCCAGTTTTGATGGGATTCCTGTGGCCCCATAGATTTTTATCCTGTTATCCAATTTTCCGCTGCACTGCTCTCCTTCTGTCAAACTGACTGCCAGCCAGCCTTACGTTCTCCCCAGAGGAGGAGCAAAGCTTTGTATTATAGTGGACAGAAGAAGGAGAACAAAAAACTGATTTTTCCCCTCCAAGTGCTATGTTCTCTCTTTCTAATGGAAAATTCCGTTGTCTGAGGGTTTGAGAGAATAGCGGGATAGGAAAAAAGGAAGGCTTCACATTTTCATTCAATAGAGCAAGATAATGTTGCAAAGCAGACTGAAATCCAAAGCTGAGCAGCATACAGATCAGCAGACAGTTTTCCAGGATGCTCAGAGTCACAGGAGTTGCTGAGATGCTGCCAAAGCTGGTTTGTGCTGAGTATTCCCTAACATTTCAAATATTGGCTTGCTGTCATATAAAATGAAAGGATACATACCAATCATGGTGTAAGGAAAAGGAACATTTTTCTTTCATGTGAAGATGTCACAGTGGAAGCTATTTTACTTGAGAGTTTCCCATTGAGATTTGCTAATAGTGCAGGGCTTGGTGCAGAGATCAGACAGGTGACAAAAATGAGTGGGTTAGATGGGCCATTAAACAATTGGGAAGAATAAGAAATGGGATGGGGTGGCCAGCTTAGGCGCCATCTAAATACCAAATACCAAATTGCAAAATACCAAAGCAAACCAAAACATAGTCTTAGAATACCAAATTGGAAAGTTCTTCAAAATATCATATTGCATAACCCAAACCAAACAAAACATACTCTTCAGGCCACACATATCTTTCAATTGAATATGGCCCATGGCCTTCTGGATGCAATATCTGCATTAGAGAAAGGGTAGTCTTACCCTGCAGAGGAGCTAATGATATGTGAGGTAACTGAAAGGGCAGTTTCATATGGCCATGATTACTTATTGGTGAGATGAAGACCTTATTGTGCACCAGGAACTTTATTTTGTTCTTTATTTATATCACTTAAGCCTGATAGTAATCCTTGAAAAATTGATTCATTACATGCATAAAAGGCATAACATTTAGCATACATTTTTCTTATTTATATTATAACTAAAACTATGTGAATTGCTATCAGAATCTTGAGAATATATCATGATGTAGGTCAGATTTTTGTACTCATAAGTACAAATATTTATGCAAAATTGAAAATGTTGAACTGTGTAAGAAATTCTGCTGTCAGATGTTAAAATTTATAGTTCCATTTTGAGTTTAGCAAAATGCCTTACTGCTTAAGATATTATTTTCTCATAAGTGCATGAGTACTTATAATATTGGGAATATAGCGGGGCATGGTGGTATACATCTGTAGTCCCAGCTACTGAGGAGACTGAGGCAAAAAACTGAGGCTTGAGCCCAGGAGATCAAGGCTGCAGTGAGCTATAATAGCATCATTGCACTCCAGCCTGGGCAACAGAGTGAGACCCTGTCTAGAAAAGAAAGGAAAATTCTGGGAATGTAAAAGAAATTAATTCCTCCAAGTTTTCTTAGTAGTCAGTGCTTGAAACTGGAGGTTATGCAACCTTATAAATTAGGGATTTTTGTTTTTACCCTTAGTTTCATGGAAAATTTAAAAAAATTAAGCTACCTTCTGACATTAAAAGGGGATTTTGATTCCTTTAAAAGTTCTAGGCTTTGGGGAGTTGCTTAATAAATGTTATGTGAATGTTTGTGTCACTTTAATATTTTAAGTCATTGCATCCTGTTCATAAATGCATACACTAGATTCTTGATGGTATTTTGAAAGTTTTTAGCCCATTCAATCAAATTACATTTTAAAATATATAATAATTTAGAAAATTTGGAAGTCCAGTGTACATGAACTGATGTTTTGCAAGTAGTTAAACACCCAAAACACTATGTAATTTGCTTTTTAAAAATTATATATATTTACAGCATACAATGTGATGCTTTGATACAGGCTTACCTTGTGAAATGATTAAATCAAGCCAGTTAACATATCCTTCACCTCACTTACCATTTTCTGGTGATGAGATAATTTAAGATCTCTCTCTCTTTTTTTTTTTTTTTGTTTGTTTGTTTGATTTTATTTTTCAAGATGGAGTCTTTCTCTGTCTCCCAGGCTGGAGTGCAGTGGCGCCATCTTGGCTCACTGCAACCTCCACCTCCTGGGTTCCAGTGATTCTCCTGCCTCAGCCTCTGGAGTAGCTGGGACTACAGGCACATGCCAACATGCCTGGCTAATATTTGTACTTTTAGTATAGATGGGGTTTCATCATGTTGGCCAGGCTGGTCTCCAACTCCTGACCTTGGGTGATCCACCTGTCTTGGCCTCCCAAAGTGCTGGGATTACAGGCGTGAGCCACCATGCCCAGCCAGATCTACTCTTTTAGCAACTTTCAGGTATACAATATATTATTAAGTACAGTCATCATGCTGTAGAGTAGATCTCCAGAATTTATCGATCCTACCTAACTGAAACTTTATACCCTTTGGCCAACATCCCCACATCCAATCCTCTGGCAATCACCATTCTCGCCCTTGCTTCTGTGAGTTTGACTTTTTTAGAATCCACATATAAGTGAGATTATATAGTATTTGTCTTTCTGTGCCTGGCTTATTTCACCTAGCATATTGTCCTCCAGGTTCCTCCATGTTGTCATTAATGACAGGATTTCTGTCTTTCTTAAGGCTGTGTAGTATGGCACTGAATATATATACCACATTTTCTTTATCCACTCATCAGTTTAACCAACACTTAGGTTTACTCCCTATCTTGGCTATTGTGAGTAATGCTGCAATGAACATGGGAGTGCAAGTATGTCTTTGACATGTTGATTTCAATTCCTTTAGATATATACCCAGACGTGGGATTGCTGGATCATATGGTAGTTCTATTTTTAGTTTTTTGTGGAACCTCCATACTGTTTTCCATAACAGCTGTGCTAATTTACATTCCCACCAACAGTATATGAGGATTCTCTTTACTGCGTCATCACCAGTGTCTATTGTGTTGTATGTCTTTTTATCATAGCCATTCTAACAGGTGTGAAGTGATATCTCATTGTGGCTTTAATTTGTTTTTCTTTGCAAAAAAGAAATTAGTGATATTGAGCATTTTTTTCATATATCTGTTGGCCATTTGTATGTGTTTTTGTGAGAAACATTTATTCAAGTCTTTCGTCTATTTTTTAATTGGACTGTTTTCTTGCTATCAAGTTGAGTTCCTTATATATTTCAGACATTAACCCTTTCTCAGATACATGGCTTGCAAATATTTTCTCCCATTATGTAGGTTGGTCTCTTCCCTCTGTTGATTGTTTCCTTTGCTGTGCAAAGCTTTGTAGTGTGATACAATCTTATTTGTCTATTTTTGCCTTTATTGCTTGCGCTTTGGGGTTATATCCAAAATAATTATTGCCCAGTCCAATGTCCTGAAGCTTTCCCCCTGTTTTCCTCGTTTTAGAGCTTCACATCTCAGGGTTAAGTCTTTAATCTATTTTGATTTTTATATATGATATAAGAGTCTACTTTTATTCTTCTGCATATGGAGATCCAGTTTTCCCAGCACCATTTCTTGAAAAGACTGCCATTTTCGCATTGTGTATTCTTGGTATTCTTGTTGGAGATTCTTTGGCTGTGTTGGTATGAGTTTATTTCTCGGCTCTCTATTCTGTTCCATTGGTCTATGTGTCTGTTTTTATGACAGTACCATGCTATTTTCACTACTATAGTTTTGTAATATTTTGAAATTAGGTAGTGTAATGCTTCCGACTTCATTCTTTTGCTCAAGATTGTTTGTCTATTTGAGGTCCTTTGTGACTTCATATGAATTCTAGGATCGATTTTTCTATTTCTGTAAAAAGTGCAATTGGAATTTTGTTAGAGATTGCATTGAATCTGTAGATCACTTTGGCTCCTCTGGACATTTTAGCCTTATTAATTCTTCTAATCCATGAACATGGGCTGTCTTTCCAATTATTTATGCCTCTTCCATTTCTTTCATCAGTGCTTTATAGTTTTTAGCATAGGGATCTTTTACCACTGTGGTTAAATTTATTCCTAAGCATTTTTTAATGCTATTGTAAATGTGATTGCTTTCTTGATTTTTTTGGATCGTTTTTGTTCCTGACTTGTTTTTGACTCACATTAGTAGATATAGTTAATCATGTACCATCTTTTCCCCTCCATCTTAAAGGACACGAATAAGAGACAGATTAAGAAGAATGCGTGATTGGTCAGTAGCTGCATTTTATTATCCACACTAGCTTTTAACAAAGGTAAAATCAGGTAGTCAATATATTTGTAGTAAAACTGGCTAAAAATCCAACTATTTTTTAAAAGTATATTTTTTGTTGCTGTCATATCTATATGTTAACTTTACCTCATGAAAATGAAAAAAAACTATCAGTATAAAATGAAATAAATATACTTATATTCTACTCTCTTCTATGGAGTATTCTGCTCATTGACCATCTATAGCTTATCAAAAAATCTCTGACATTAACAGGATAAATAAGATAGATTGAATTGCCTGGATATCTACTTAAGATTGTACTAAAAACTTGTGGACATATATACAGAGAAAAATAAGTTACAAGTTTTGACTCATATTCTCTGCCTTTCTGAAAGAGTAGAAGGACCACATACCAATATTTTCTGACTTTAATCACAGGGGCAAACATACCCTGAGTTTTACAATTTTTTAATGAACCAAGGTTGTAATAAAAGAACTCAACTGCACAGTTTCAGGGATCTGTTTAGGTGGATTTTCCTGCTCTTCACTTGAATAAATTTAAAAGCAGAAATAAAAAATCATGAAAAACTACTTCCATGTGTATATTTTAATAGAGTTGAAGCCATGGAAGATCTCCCTTAAGATTTGCTGGCTTCCTGTTTGTGTCCTGCTTGTATCATTACACCCTTAACCTGCCCCATTTTTCAATTTATGGCTTCCAATAGCATTTTAAAGGTGTCTTTTTTTCTGGCCCATATGGAGGATGTTGATTCTGTTGTTCCAATAACAGTATGAAATATAGTTTGTGGTTGCTTTTTGGGCTAAAAGAAACTCATTACAATTTCCTGTTCCCTTGTGTGTCGCCAAAAATGTTATTGTTACTCAGGTCTGGAGATGTCTTTTGAATCTGTGCTACTTTTTAGACTTTTACATCAGCACATTTTTGTAAATGCAGCAAAATTTGTCCCAACAATTGAACTCCAAAGGATCAGTGATCTTCATTATTACCAAAGAAAAGTAGGAAAACAATCAAAATTTTTAGGGGAAGCAATTCTTACGAATTTCTAAGGAGAGTCCATGTGTGCAGTTCTTTTTGTGTACTACGCAACATAAAGGGCTAGAACTCTTCACTCTTCTACAAGTTAAGATTGTAAAAGAATCAATCACAAATCGAAAAGGAAAAGAAAATGGAAAATATTTAACAAAAGATTATAGTTCTCTAAAGCTTTGCTACTCAAAATGTGGTCTGTTTCACATCATCTGGATGTCCAAAATCAGAACCTTCGGCCTTACTCCAGACTTATTAAATAAAAATCTGCATCTTAACGATCTCAGGTGATTTGTGTGCACAGCCAAGTCGCAGAAGCACATAGTTTCTATTCAGTCAACAGAGTAATTCCAAACTTATCACCAGATGATCTTCTTATAAAGCCTTGAAGTTTACATAGGGAAACTGCTTTGTAAGTACAGCCAGAATAATTTTTGTTTTAATCTGCAACACAAGTAAATTAACCTTAGTAATATGGTCAATTTAGTTTTTAATTGCTATTGAAAGTTTAAAGATAGTTAAGCTTAGAAAAGAAGGTACAGAAGTTAAACGTCAAAGGTTACATTTAGAAAACCAAAATACCTACAAACATGCTGTAAAATGTCCACGTGTGTTTAAATGCGTTAATCTTCAAATTCATGCTTTTCTTTTATTACTTGAGTTGCTGACGGGATAGTTACTTTTGACTTATATGAGTATAAAAATGCCACTGGGGAAGGAAACATGTTTTTCTGTTCTCAAAATTCAAACTGGCTGAATGAATTAAGCTCAAACTTATGTAAATAATTCACCTTCAGGCTGAGCCTTTCTTATTAAAGTGGCAACCAGAGTTGAGAGTGACTTGAGTGGCATTTGTGAACACCTACAATCATAGGTTTTTTTTTTTTTTTAATTTGTTTTTTTTTTCTTTTATTATTATTATTATTATTATTATACTTTAGGTTTTATGGTACATGTGCGCAATGTGCAGGTAAGTTACATATGTATACATGTGCCATGCTGGTGCGCTGCACCCACCAACTCGTCATCTAGCATTAGGTATATCTCCCAATGCTATCCCCCTCCCCCCCCCCACCCCACAACAGTCCCCAGAGTGTGATGTTCCCCTTCCTGTGTCCATGTGTTCTCATTGTTCAATTCCCACCTATGAGTGAGAATATGCGGTGTTTGGTTTTTTGTTCTTGCGATAGTTTACTGAGAATGATGATTTCCAATTTCATCCATGTCCCAATCATAGGTTTTAAAAAGAGACATTTTCTCCCTTCAGCATTCACACAGTTGATCATTATTTTTGAAAACTGATCATTGATATTTGTTCTATTATTTTCATGCCTATTGATCTGATGGTAGAGAGATGTTTGTTTTCTTGAATGTTTTCATTTTTCAGTTTTTTCCTCCTTTCCTCTGTTCTTTACTTTCTCTATTTCTCTGTCTTTCTCTCATTTAATTATTGATTGCCCCTTATGTGCATGGCTTTTATTCAGACTACAGAAAGATTTAAAAGAAACAGAAAACATAACTCTTGTCTTCAAAAATATCACAAATTCCTAATATTTTCCTGAGTTAAAATTCCCTCTCAACATGCTCTACCAAACTGTTTCTCTTGTGGTCATTATATATTCAGGGCTAATTACTTCTGTTTTTAACTTTGTTTTCTTTGTTTCTCCTTCCTCACCACCCTTGCTTTGTTATAAGTAGATCAACAGTTACTATGGAAACATATCACTGTTCTGGGTGTGGTGAGTATCACAATTTATATATGATTCTTAAAATATGAGTACAGGAAACTAAGATCACACGTTATCCTTTTGATATTCATGCTTTGTTTCTAGATATGCTTAGCCTTGACTAAGATGTCTGTCATTCTATAAAACAGCTTTTACTCAGTTCAACACATTTGAAATTTTATTTCAGACATACCAAAAATATTATGTTAATCACAAACATATTTGTATTAAGCAAAAATTCTATTGTTTAATATCTTACATAATTAACAAGATATAGTAGAAGGACATACTGATATGGTCCTAAAATAAATGAGTTGTATCCAATTCTATAACAAATTTGCTAATCCCATAAATCCTGAAAAAGAAATTAAAGCAAATGAATGTAAATATTAAAAATATACTTTAAAGTCTATATTTTCAGACCTGTGGAAGCTTGCCTATGGAAAGGAAGGGGAAATTTTATTTTCCTTCATTTCATGCCACAGAGTGAACAGTGTTGGTAAGAAAAATTCCTTCTCTACCAATTTAGGCTTGAGTGATGGGACCTGTGAATTAATTGACAGTAGACCCAGCATTTAAATAAATCCCTAAATAGAAGGATTTATATATCAGTTTAACAAAGTGGGTGGGGAAATTTAGAGTTGCAATAGCCGTGTAAGGTTCTATTGGACATTTTCATCCTGATGACAATAGGCAGTCTCCTTCTTGCCTAAAATCTCCCCCATACGGGGGTTAATGGCAGCTGTGTTTTCCAAGAGGCTCTACTTTTGCCAGAGAAGTAAAGCTTAGATAAAATTTATTTCTCCCATCAACAACTTTTCCAAATTTTCTCATTGAACTTTTGTTTAAAAATCTATGTTTTGCATTTATAATACAAACTGAGTATCCCTAATCTGAAAATCCAAAATCTAAAATGCTCCAAATCCCAAAACTTTTTGAGTGCTGATATCATGCCACAAGTAGAAAATTTCACACCTGATCTCCTTTGATGAACTGCAGTTGAAGCTCAGCCAAAACTCTGTTTCATGAACAAAATTATTAAAAATATTTTATAAGATTACGTTCAGACTACATGTATAAGACATATAGAAAATGTAAATTAATTTTTTGTTTAACCTTGGTTCCCATCCCCCAAGATATCTCATTATATATGTGCAAATATTCCAAAATTTGAAAATATTCAAAATCCCGCATTGATCCCAAGCATTTCAGAAAAGAGATACATACTCAACCTGTATACATCAATCGTCATTACAGTTGACCCTTGAATAGCATGGGCTTGAACTGCACAGGTCCATTTATACATGTATTTTTTTTTCAATAAAAGATACACCAAGTATAATTACCTTTCCTGCCTCCTTTTCCACCTTCTCACCTCTTCTGCTTTTGCCACCTTTGAGACAGCAAGACCAACCCCTTCTCTTCCTCTTCCTCCTCAGCCTACTCAATGTGAAGATGATGAGAATGAAGACCTTTATGATGATCTGCTTCCACTTAAAGAATAGTAGGTACATTTTCTCTTCCTTCCAATTTTCTTAATATTTTTTTCTCTAGCATACTTTATTATCAGAATACAGTGCATAATAGAACATATAATTTATGTGTTAATCAACTTTTTATGTTATTTGTAAGGCTCCTGGTCAACAGTAGGCTATTAGTAGTTAAGTTTTGGGGGAGTCAAAAGTTATACATGGATTTTTTTGCTGCACAGGGAGGGATCAGTGCCCCTTACCCCTGCATTTTTCAAGGGTCAACTGTATATTCAAATAAACTTAGGAAATGTGTGTTGGTGTATACTTCATAATTATATCTCTGCCTCAATAGAAGAATTGGAATTTATTCTCTGTACTCTACTATCAAATATTAGAATTGATTAGAGTGGTAATGGGATTCAGGACATGTTACCCCAAATATGGCACCTTGGCATTTGAGAAAACAGCAGAAGCAGGAAGGCCACTCTCACCTTCTTCTCACCCTTCTCACCTGAAGCATATAATAAAACCTAAGAAGATCACTCTTTGGCTTTCTCTTACCCTTCTTTTTTGAAGCAGATCATGAGACCTTCATTTGAGAGGTGCTCTTCCTAAACCCAGAGGAAAGGAACATCTTTATCTTTGAAGGCACAGGGGCACAGAGAAGAATCAGAACAAGAAGGGCTTGCTAAATTCCCCCCAGTTTATTATTATTAGATCATACCCACTTTATCCAATCATACTTCTCCATATCTATCCATCTCTCCATCAGATCTAAGCATAAAAATACACTAGGTTACCTGTTTTTTTGAATCTTTGTTTCCTTATAAAGGCTACTGTGTCACATAAAGCTTACATTAAATAAATGAGTATGCTTTTCTCTTATTAATCTGTCTTTTTTAATTGATGCCTCAGCCATGAATCTAGCAATGAGTAAGGAATGAAATATTTTCCTTCCCTATGGCTAGCATAGCACCTTTGTTAAAATTATAGCATGATGATACATCATATAACCAAAAGTGATACCAATGTGCCACATTTTCCTTTTATAAAGTATGCTTTCAAAAGCAAAGTTTAAGGAATGAACACAAGTGGAAACACAGGCAATGGTAGAAGCGTTTGGCTCCAGCCTATTCACTATGAGGTCCGCTAGATTTCTGAACTGCTCTATGCTGCTCAGTTTTCCTCTTGGGTTTTAGATTTCTGTTCTCTTTTCATGATCTCTTATTGTTTACATGACTTTCTTTTGGACACTAGCTTCTTAAAGGAAAAGAGTGAACACAACTCAACTCTCCCCACCATATTTAGTGCCTGGTTCATTGTAAGTGGACAACATGTTGGGTGAAATATGTGAGGGACCAAATTATTATTTGTCCTGCAAGAAATAACCAATGATGGAAAGATTTAGGTATAGGTATATACCTTGGATTCTGAAATTATGAAATGATTATATTCTCTGATTATGCCTGTGACCTGGGGTGTGGACAGAAGATATTTCTCCCTCTTATGAGTTTTTTTCTCACAAATTTATAGAAATTAAGCCAGGAGAAGCAGCTACACAATGCAGCTACCCACTTTATTGACAGAGATTCAGGGATACTAGGGAAGCTGTGGCTATTGTAACATGCTTTTCCCACCCCCCAGCTAGCTTCGACATGGAATAACCACTGCTACTACATACATTATGCATACAACATACATAAATTACTATTGCAACCACAATTACTAACTAATATGAGCATTCACCATTTATAAATACCTAGCCTTGTGCCTGGCACCTTACATATAGTGTCTTATTTATTTTTTCCATCGCCCGAAAAAAGAAATTAGTTATCCCCATTTTACACTTGAGAAGACCAAAGCTAAGAGGGGCTAAACACAGCTCAGTTAAAAGGCATTCCAAGGCTGGGTGCGGTGGCTCATGCCTGTAATCCCAGCACTTTGGCAAGTCGAGACAAGAGGATCCCTTGGGCTCAGGAGTTTCAGATCAGTGTGGGCAACATAATGAGACCTCATCTCTACAAAAAATTTTAAAAATTAGCCTGCATGGTGGCACACACCTGTAGTCCCAGCTACTCAGGTGGCTGAGGTGGGAGGATTGCTAAACCCAGCAGACGAAGGCTGCAGTGAGCCATGATCATGCCACTGTATTCCAGCCTAGGCAACAGAGTGAGACCGTGTCTCAAAAAATAAAAATTAAAATAAAATTAAAAAAAGCATTCCAAGGCAGTTGCCCTGAATCATGCACCCAGTTGATGGGAGTGACCTCTCCTCTGGATGATTCTACAGTCAACAGAGTGCTAATACAGTTGAGGGCATAGAGTAGGAGCTCAACATGCTTTGATTGGCAGTTTAATGTTAGCTCTGGGAGAATGCATGGCTAGGGATCTATAAAACAGTGAAGAATGGCCCTCAAATGTAAGTTTTATTATTATTATTTAATTTTTAACTTGCTTTTTAAAGTCAAGTCATTCGGAGAGTGAATTAGCTATAATTTTATCTTCTTACCTTGAGATCAGCCCTCACTCTAATAACTTTTAATTATTAGAATTGTGCAAGTTTTGGGGGGACTTTAAACAATCTAAGTAAAATCAAAGTAACTCATGAATGTAG
The DNA here is from genome assembly GCF_028885625.2 of Pongo pygmaeus. Classification (NCBI taxonomy): domain Eukaryota; kingdom Metazoa; phylum Chordata; class Mammalia; order Primates; family Hominidae; genus Pongo; species Pongo pygmaeus. Next base: position 80,958,743 of record NC_072384.2, read on the forward strand.
CTATAAATATATCTCTATATATTTTTCCTGATGAATTCAACCACCCTGAGAAAAGTGTTAAATGATTCAAATATGGTATATAAAAATGGTGATTCCAATGACTATTCTTTTTTGAAAGTATTAAGTCTTAATCTGTTAGCATGGCTTTCCTACTCTTCTTTTACAAGATAGATTTGAGTTTGTAAATTTTAGCCTTTGCAACATTATCTACTCCAGGCACAGAAGAAGTGAGAAGCTCCAAAATGTGTTCCACTGTTATGTGAGCCAAAGGCTGGTCAGTGCCTTGTGGTGACAAGAGCAGCTAAAGCGGCTGTCGCCCTCCCTTGTGAATCAGCCTCAGGAGATAAGGCAGCATGAATGGAGAGCTCTGGACTCCTTGTTGGGGTCAGGTCCCAAGCACGAATTCCTAGGAGAGTCTCACCTGGTGCTGCAGAAAGCCCCTTTGCAGCTTCTGTCCTTGAATAGAAGCACCTACATCCAAAACAAGATTTTGTTGACATTTTCTTTGAACAAAAGTATCAAGCAACATGCAATTATTCATTAAAACATAAACATTTGAGTAACCCATTTTATCTAGGAGCTGCTTAATTGTAGACTTCTAGATTAATTTTAATGTAAATAAGTTGACAGTAGAGTAAAAAGGATGCTAAAACTAGTTCAGAATTAAAAACTGAAAGAAAATTTGAATAATTTACAAGTAATTTGTAAAATTTTTATGTTTAAGAGAAACAGATCATGTTAGTTTCAAATATGTGTATTTGTTTATTTGCTCAAAGTTTATGACTTGGTCAATATCCATATCCATGATTTGTGACTAGTTTTTAAAAATATGCATAATTAAAATAATGAGTGATTTTTGTAAAGTTACAGCCAAATATTTTTATTCTCTTCTCCCTTTTTGATATCTATCACTGATTCTTTATCATATTTGCTAGATTAGCTATTACCTGTGTAACTTGCTTATTTATATGATGCATAAGTTATCTAATTCTCTAGAATCCTATATCTATGAATTTTCTGAGTTAATACCCAAGTAATACCGCCAAAATACCCAAGTAGTTTTCATTGATAAGAAATGAAGACCATGTTTTTACATCTGAAACTGTTATCAAACACAGGGTGGCATGCCATCTTATCATTATTCCTGGTGAGGTGGATCTAGAAAGAGGGAGAGGGAAAGTCTTCTGCTTCCTCTCACCTCCTCCTTTAACATGCATTCCCTCTACAAGCCTGGCCACAGTGCCAAGAAGTTCTTTGTCCCCAGATATGAGCCATATGCCTTTTAATTCCCTATGATTGCTTTGTTGTCTGGAGTCTAGAAAGTTTTCTTGGGTTCCAACTTTCCCTTTCTTTAAAAATGAGAATTCTATTGAGATGGCTTAATTACCATGACCTCCTTAATAAAACAAAGTTGACAGTAATGGAGAGTAAAATGGTACTAAGAAGAGGCATGATGTTAAGGGAAGCTACCTGAGGGTGGAAAAGTGAGCGGGAATAGAGACTGATTCTGATAATTCTATATCATATGTCAGTCAATGCTTTCTATTTAGAATATTGATACCATACATAGCATAGGGTTTGATTGTTGTTGAAGCATATTGAGGATAATCTCTTTATATTTGAAAACTGTCTTGGAAGTAATTTTGTAGAAATATTCTGATATGGAACTGATGTCATAGGTACACACATCAGACTGCCTAGAATAATAATATGGAACCAGCAACTAGGAACACTATAGACCTAGGAGGATAAGGTAGGCTTCCATTTGGGGGGTATATCATGAGCATGTTGTCAAAACCAGATGTGGTTCTGAATTACCTGATCAGTTCAGTCTGAAGAAGAGTTAAGTAGGTACCTGCCTCTTACTACCTTCACACCCCAAGCCCCCACCCCAATTTGGGGGAACTCTATGTCTTGAGACTACCAGAAAAGTTATTATTTGGTATGTTTACATGTAAAGATTCTTGAGACTCAAAAATTCCTAAACTAGCAATAAAATAATTTTTATTCTTTGTCAAAAACTTTGAAGTATTGTTACAGCTCTGGTTCCTCAGACCTTTGGATGAAGAAGTTTTAAAAGGAATGAATATCTGGAATAGTAGGGTTGAAAGCAAGATTGGATGGAGAAAGATCTCACACTGTGAAGCAGACCTGGCAAAGCCTTGGCCAACCCAGTAGGTGTCTCTAGAGAGAATATTGCTGATGAGTCAGGATGGCTGAGCTTTTGTGCAGGCTGACTCAGACAGGGTGAGACTGCAAACAAGGTGGCTCCCTGCACTAAAGCAGATCCCAAAGGAGCCCCATGTTAGAGGCTGCCTCCTGACAGCACTCCCTGCAGCTGCACGGGGGATGAGGGCAGCACATCTCCAAGTCTACCACACATCTTTTCATTTTCTTGATGACTTAGTCACCTACCTGATTGGTCTCCACATAGATGAATATTAACTTTTTGGGTTTCTTTATCATTTTATTATATTTTCTTATTTCCCCAAAGTGTTAGTGCTTATAACTTCTACCACATAAGTCTTACATAAAGATTAAGATTGGGGGCTGAGTTCCAATTATCTGACTCTACATCTTTGACCAGCTGTTTAGCCCAGGGTACATGCATTAACCTCCCTAAACTTCAGCCTTCTCATTTGTGAGTTGTTGGATGATTAAATGAAGAATATACACAAATCCGTTGGCTTAGCATCTGGTATATTGTACATACCCAATAAGTGTTATTATTAAAGAGTCTGAGAAATTTTCTAAATGCACTGGTCAATATTAGAAGAAGAAACTCACTCCCAAATATATCTGCCTATTAGGCATCATGGCAGCAGAACAAAAACTATGTTAAAATAATTAAATAAATGCAAGGCAAGGGGTGAGAGAAAACACCATCTGGCGGCTCTCAGTGAGTCATTTAGGAGTGAGTTGGAAGATAATGAAGGCCATTGCATTCTGGTCATGGATGGGTCCTTCTGCTTGGCTGGTGTTATAGCCTTTCTCCGAATAAAAATAGCCCATGCATCCTTTACTGCAGCTCAGTAAACACAGATTATGTGAATAAAAATAAAAGAATGCACAACAAAATCTTTGGGGAGATTTGACACAGTTTATTTTGTTTCTTAGTGTACCCGTGAATTTCAGTGCAATCAACAGTTTAATCTGAACAGCAAGGAATTTGTTTTTTGGCTGTTTGAATTAAGTTGTATACTGTTTTTCTAGCAGAACTGACCATATGAAATACTCATCAGAGCCAGGAAAACAATCTTCAGATTTAAAGCTGTATGGTGGCTGGAGTGCAGTACTGCATATAGAACCATAACAAAATTTCTGATTTGGGTTTAGCCACTTACTACCTGGGAGGACATTGAGTATTCCCTAAGCCTTAGTTTCTCTTTAACAAAATGATTATGGTAATAAATCTTGTAATACTTAAATGAGATCAGATGAGAAAGGAGTATAATGTTCCTTTTAAAATACTTTGTAAATATTAGTTTATTATGAGTAAAGGTAAAATGCTACTTTTCAAGGACAGTTTCGTCTTGTGATTTTAAGATTAAATTAAAAAAAAAAAGACTAAACTGACTACCAGTTCCTAGCCATGCAAAATTACCTAAATTGGGGGAATTTATCTGGGGAAATAAATTTTGGTGCCTTGGCTTTCTTATCTGTAAAACTGAGATGATAGTAATATATGACCTCACAGAGTTTTTGCTGAGATGCAGTAAGATGGTCTGGATCCAACACTTGATTACGGTTCCTGCCACAGAATGATGATTGGCTGCTATTGTTATATTTTAATACAAGGGTAAATAGGAGTCTTTCTTTTGTGTTTTGCACTGTTGGCGATTCTGAAACGGTTTACTAATATTTTTATTTTAATCCTGGAGTTATACAGTGATACCTTCTAACACACAGCTGGCACTTTGGAGAGATTACAGTGACAAAAAATAAAAGATGGGGACAGACTCTTGAAAAGGGAATAGAAGAAGAGTAGTTCTAGGTTTTATTTTGTCTTGTTTTAAAAGATATTTCTATTGCTAAATTAACTTTATTTTTAAAAGCATGGATTAAAGAGGTATTAGTAAACTATAAAAGAAAATGCACAGGTGTGTGGGTTTTGAGCCTGAGCTCATAGTGTCCCCCCATCAAAAATAACTGTCTATGGACATTGAATAAATCATTTAATATCATTGGCTCCAAAAGAGATGGATAAACAAGATTCGTGCTTCTCAAGCTCGACCACATATTAGAATAACCAGGAGTACTTTTGTAAAACAGTATATCTGGCTCCACCGGGTCCACCTCAGAGCAATTGAATTATAATTTCTCTGGTGAAGAACCAGTCTGCAAGCTCATCAGGTGTTTAGGATACACAGTGAGGGTTATGGACCACCTGACTGGGTGATCATAGGGTCTCTTCCAGCTCTGAAATCTTGTATATCTGTACATATCTTTTTACTACAGTCACATAACATAAAAAGTACTTCTTAAAATGAAAACATATGTGGCATATTTAGAGAAGGTAAAGGAATCTGATTTAAGTTATTAGCTTCTGGAAATAAGCAAATGATTTTCTTGAAGCTTATTGTAAACTATCAACCTCTCTTGCCTTAAGCAAGATGTAATGATTATACTTCAACCTACAGGCTGTATATTGGACTCAGCTATCACCTTTTCAGTTTATCTCTGTTTTTTATGTGAAGAGTTCTGCCATTTTAGTAGCATGGATCTAATGGAGGCAAAATTATTAATGCGATATTTAAAAACCATAAATAAGGCCTCACTTATGGACTACAGGAAGTGAGCAAATATTTCCAGAGAGGGATTTTCTCACCCACTGATCTTAGCATAAAGCATCAGCCTGAAAAAATGTTTTTTTAAATAGAAATATTCAGTGATAAACACCAATAATTTCCATTTATATCGTTAAAACGATGGAAGGAACATATGGCTACGATTAGAAGAATGAACGTTAGTTATGAGGCTGCATTTGCAAGAGACATTAATTAGAACTGAGAGTGACTCAAGTACTTGACTCGGGAAACAAATTTGTTTAATAAGCTGCATGGTCTGCAGATGCCTTTCCCTCTTCTTTTGCCGTGATTCCAAATAAAGCAGTTTTATCTGTGCAGAGCTAAGCACACTTGAGGAGTCACATGATTTTGTGCTTCACTTCATTTATGTTTGGAAGCAAGTTGACATGACCCTCATATGGGTAAGGTATCTCTTACAGCAATATACATCCAGGTGAGGGCATAGTCATGTTAAATCAGGATCAGCTTTTAAACTTTCTATTCAGAGATTTGCCCTTAAAGAGAACGCCATTCATTTGAATACTACAATTGAGTTGCTGATGTGCTGTCTCAATTCCTGGAGACGCTCTGCTCTGGGGTGTACTTGAGTGGAGGACACTCCACATGCCCTGTCTTGTGCTTGTATCAGCTCCTGCTGTTTCCTTTGATCAGCGGTTGATAAAATCTCTCCTGAGGTTTGTGTAGCTGATGAAAGCCATGTATCTGGGATAAGGCTTTGGAATTTGATTTTTGGCATTATCATAATGTTAATATCCATTAGTACATTTTAAAATGTAAGCACAAGGCCTTAGATGCAGGGAATTCTCTGGTGAATACCAGCTGGGGCAGCTGTCATGTGGGTTATGTGGAACCCTCAAAAGTATATACTGTATCACTTTCTTAAGCTAGGAGAGCTGTAATGACTCTCTTGGGACAAATAAACATTTCCCGTGGAATCTCCACTTGCTTAATTGCTAGCCTTGAGTTTTACAGTCCTTGCTACCCTAAGTAAACTTATTTTAATAAAAGTAAATATTTTCAGCTGTTTTTGGCTCTTGGTGAGGAGGCAAAGATCAAATGGGAATTGAGGAAGAGCTTGATCACTCAGTAAGGCAACATTTGAAGAGTGAAACAGAAAGGTGGGATATGAAATAGAAATAGAAGAAGACCAGGGTAAAAGCAAGGTTCTGGAGACAGACTTCCTGGCTTTTAGCTTACTGCTTGCTTGCTGTAAATCTTAAGCAAGCTACTAAACTCTCTGTGCCTCAGTTTCCTCATCTATAAAATGGGTTTAATGACCAAATGAGTTAACACTTGTGATTAGCATAGTGTCTGCACGTCAGAAGCAGTCAATAAATGTTACTGTTCATAAGCAGAGCCCTGTGCTTGCAGTCCCTTTACTATCAAGTGGCTATCTTTCTTTAGAACCAGGTCAATTTTATGAGCCTAATTTAACATTCTTTTACTTTCCTGAGGCTAGTGCCAAATGGTTATGTGATGCTAGAGGAGTGTGAACCTCAAATACCAAACTGTCCTTGCTTATAAAGTGTAGAATAATTTAATGCTGCTTATAGATATGTTGGAGGAAAAAAATAAGGACACCCTTGTAAATATTTTCAGCTCCACTGGGTGCAGCAGAATCAGAAGGTGGCATGTATAATAATTCAGCTTATCAGTCAAAACTTCAAAAAAATATTAACTCCATGACATGGGACATTTTCTAGTAGATAAATCTTTTAGTATTTAGATCTCTGAATCACAATAAGAAATGCTATTGAAGTATAACTGATTCCCAGACTGTGTCAATACAAGTATTTAGTTTAGTTTCAGCCATTTATTAAAAACAAAACAAAAACTCGTTCACTTATTTATTTTTAATATACCCCACCTAGTTCCAGAAAGTATTTAACACCACTGAAAAGCACTCGTTGAATAGGTTCAGAAAACAGGAGTTAGATACTTTTATCATCTTGTGGCTTTCAATATCACCACTTGATAGAAGTCAATAATGGTCTTCTTCCAAGTTACACTTAAACACAGATCTTTGACTGCCACATGTATTACTCATTAAAATCCAACAGAAACAAAATAAAAAAACTGTCTAGGCCACTTGTTAGGGAGTTCAGGATTCAATATCCATATTATTTATTATTATATTATAAATGAACTATACATTGATACCACGGTGGTCATGTTATCATAGTTCTTGACACTTCTTGGAAGGCCCTTCTTTTTGACCCCACCCAATCTTCAGTTTCCTCTAATGTGTTTGTGGTTACTTTTCTTATAGCCTAATTGGGTCCTAAAGTAAGAAATGAATGTGTGGTGGTCAGGGAGTTGTTTCCTTTGACACATGCTAGGACTTTAGTAAGTGATGGTGGTGGTCAATGTTTCTTTCATACAGAACATAATAAGCTTGAAGAAAAATTGAAGGAGCCCAGGGAGCCTGGGGTATAGTGCTACCATTCAACTAACTATAAGAACTTGGACAATATTCTTGATTCCCTTCAAACTCAGCTCTTAATCTCCAAAATGAAGAGAACGAGCTAGTTCTGTATTCTCCTTTCTAACTTGCAATTATCTTAAGACACTAGGCATCAGCATAATTGTAGACCTTTTAGCAGTTACAGTATGACCTAAAAAATTTCTTAAAATTGTGTTTAGTTTGTACATATAACACAAAACCAAAATATTGAGGTTTTAATATATACAGATACCTGACACAGATAATCAAAGCTTTTCATTCTTTTGTATCATTTTACTCTCATATTATTATGTGTCCCTTGGCTTCTACCATTTTATTATTCTTGGAGGGAGGTTTATTTATGTATTTATTTACTTCATGAAATGCAGACATATAATTGAGAAGGAATATATTCTTGTCAGGCAAGTTGCTAACATTAACATGCATTAATTCAGGAAATATTTATTCAGTCATCTAGTAAATAGGAATAAAACAATGAATAACACATGGGACTTGCCCCAAGAAGCTTATGGTCTAATGGGAGTACTGAAAAGTAAATAGATAATTATAGAACTGTGTGACACAGATGATGACTGGGCAATGAGCAGAGTGCAAGATGAACACAAGTGGAGACCTAATCCAACTGGGGAGATCAACACAGACTCTGCAGAAGACATGGTATCTAAGCAGATGACAACTGGGGTTAGTTGGAATATAGGATTATTTCAGGCAGGATAAGCAGCTCCTGCAAGAGCCTGGAGGTGTGAGAGAGCCATGCTTGTCCAGGAACTGAAAATAACTCACCATATGTATTGAGCAGGAGAGGAAAGAACATAGCAGTAGGAAGAGGTGAGGATTTAGAGGTACACAAGGAGTTTGGGTTTCATCCTGAGGACAATGAAGAGACACTGGAGGGTTTTCATAAGAAGGGTAACATACAATATTAACATTTAAGAACAAACAAAAAATGCAAGGGTGTGGCAAATGTTATGGAGTAGAGCAGAGCTGGAGACAAGGTGATCAGTCAGAGCACTGTAACAATTAGGCTAGAAGGGATAATGGGCTAAATCAAAGTAGAGGCAATACAGAAAGAGAAAAGAAGACAGATTCGGGAAATATTAAGGAGACAGAATCAATAGGATTTGATGATTGGTTCATTCAAAAATATGTATTGGAGTCAGGAGTAGTGGCTCACACCTGTAATCCCAGCACTTTGGGAGGCCGAGGAGGGTGGATCACAAGGTCAGGAGTTTGAGACCAGCCTGGCCAATATGATGAAACCCCACCTCTACTAAAATCACAAAAATTAGCCAGGCGTGGTAGCAGGCGCTTATAGTCCCAGCTACTCTGGAGGCTGAGGGAGGAGAATCGCTTGAATCCAGGAGGATTCGCACCACTGCACTCCAGCCTTTGTAACAGAGGGAGACGCTGTCTCAAAATAACAGTGTTGGATTTCTGTTTCTGGTCATTATGTGGTAGCTGGTATTGGACATATGCTCCCACTGTAAATAACTATGAGGTCTGGACCAACTATGTAAGACACTATTTATAGGCACTGGATAGCAGCTCAGTGCTGAGCTACAATCCTTGCAAAAAGGAAACATATAAGGTAAGCTACAGATTCACACAAAGTTTCTCTCATAGAGCATTTTTCAGGCCATAGTGTAGGGAGATAGACCCCAGTAGAGAGCATCAGTTTTGCCAAATGAAGGGTATAGAGATCAAGATGTAGGATACAGCATGTGGCTACTAAGTTGGCTGAGATTTGGGACAAGAGCATCAAAAATAGGAAGCTGCAGAGAAAAAATCCAAATAAACAGAAATCTAAGTGAAAATTCATCTTAGGTATTTGGCTGACTCCTGGACTATGCAAGCACAAGAAGAGATTTCAGAACGTTTGGAAGAGAGTCTCTTCTGAGAGGCTGAGGGCTAAGAAGACCGCCCTGTGCAGGAAAGATGTTGGGGTGCAAGCCCAGCTGGAATGGAGAGACCTCAATGAAACACATAGGCAATTAATTAGATCCCAGAAAGGCCACACTGTACAAGTAAGTGCTATGTCTTAAGAGTAAAAACTAGAATGGGCCACTCTAACAAAGCCTAAAACTAAGACTTAACAAGATAAGGTAAACTTTTAGTAATTTAACTGCTTGCTGTAATAAAACTCAACCTTCTTTAGAATAAGACAACATAATGCAGTGCTTCTACAATATTTGTCTACAATGTTTACTATTCAATAAAAAGTTATCACACACTTGAAGAAGGAAAAGTATCTGATAATCAAGTGATTAAAACTGTCAATAAAAGCAAACCTAGAGACAGCGCTAACAAGAATTTCCTATATGTAGAGCACTTCCTTTGTGCAGATACTGTATTAGCTATCAACAAGGCAGAAAAATATCCCTGAACTCCTTGAGCTTATCTTCTTGAAAGAGAAAACAATGTATAAGATAAATAAGTAAAGTATTTGATATATTAGATGGTAGAAAATGTCGTGGGGAAAGAGAAAGTGCAGAAACAACATAGGGAATGTTAAGAGGGTGGGATTTTAATAGAGGACCAGGGAAAGACTAAATGTGTGGGGCTAATGAAGGGCAAAATGAAAAGATGACATCCATGGTTTGAGCTTGTGCCTTTATACTGCTTTGAGACAGGCAATTTAAAAGGCGTAGGAGTCTTACTTTTTAAAGGATGATATTCAGAAAATGTTTACTGTAAGGTGCCTATGAGACTTTAATTGGAATTTCATAATAAGCAATTAGACACATTAATTTGGAGAGAAGAAGATATCTATTCTAGGGATGTTAATTTGGAAGTGATCAACATATGGTAAAAGCTTTAACAGTACAAGAAGGGAAAAACTCTGAAGTGCTTCAGGATTTAAAATTCGGACCTGAGATATAGAAGTAATAAGTGATAAATAACTGGATAGATGGAATAATGCAATAGAATATGTCATCATAACAGTCAAGTATTTTAGCAAGAGGAAGTGGTCAGCAATTCCAAATATTGAGAAATCAAATGAGCACTAAAATATTTTCTTGATTAGTAAACAAAAAACTTTGTAAAAATTATTCTGATTACAGTATGGGGCAGAATTCAGATTGTACTGAGATGAAGAGAAAATAAGATGTAATTCTGATCGGATATTGACAATGGTAAATGTGGCCATAAGGGGCAGTATTTAAGACAGTTTTCAGGTTACGGGAGTGGGATGTGTGTGTGTGTGTGTGTGTGTGTGTATGGGTGTGTGTCTTTTGATATGAAAGACTTAAACACATGAAGTGTACTTAAATACTTTTTGAAGAACTACTTAACTATGCAATCTAGACTGGAAACTAATGAGAGCATGATAATGTCTAGGTTAGGCACATAGTATTTTAATTTCTGGGATGATTCTTCATTGCTACCTGAGGCACAGAGGAAACTGCTTTAGTGCTTGTTACACAGTCTCTCAGGTGATATTATTGTCAAATCTTGCACACCAGAACTTCTAGCTTAATCTCAGACTCTTTTTCATTTAATTTGATATAAGTAAATTTTTTCCATCCAAAATATTACAAGGAAAACAACTTTATGAAAATGTTTGTTAATGAGTTTACTTAACATTGGCTCAAGCAAAGTTTTGGCCTAGCACAACTTATATACATCTCATTAAAAGAAACTTTTTAAATTACCACAATTACTATTTTTGAGATTGGAATCTAAAAATAGTTTTAAATAAATGACACTTTTCTCTGCATAATATTTCTTTGTGTTTATGCACATTATTTCTTAGGGAGATGTTTATTATAATCTAGCTTAACCACAGAGCCCACATTATAATAATTAATATCTTTGTTAGTAATTAAACACTGCCAAAAATTTTAAGGAAGAATTCTATGCAAATAGTTTTTTCTCTTAATAGATGTATATGAACAAAGTGTAATTACTCTTAGAAGCCCATTATCTTCTTCATTCAGGATTAAACTAAGAAATATTCAAGATGACCCTGATTAGATTTTCAGGAATAAAGTGATAAAAAATATTAGAATATATTTGAGGACTTGTACCATAATATCCCAAGAAAAAATAAAGGGAAATTTTGAAGTGCATGTTTATGACAATAGAAATGAATTGTGACAAAAACATTATACCCATTGAATGTATTCGAATGTATGAGCTTGCTCTGATGAGAGAAAGACATCAAAATTAATTATTTTATCAACTACCTTTTACTTTGAAAAGTGCAAAAAATATATACTTGAAATACATATTTTTCCAAGAATCACTCACTGATATTTGAGACATTCAAATTTTCAGCTAATTTAGGACATTTTCCTGAGTTTTAATGCTTTCTGCAGACTCTTTGTTACTGAAATGTCATCTTGACATCTTTTGCATTAAAAAACATCTAGTTATCCTAAAGTGTCTCTTTATTCATGAATAAATGCAGATCATAAAGAAAGATAAGCTATTTCAACAAGTCATTTTGAAAGATTAATTATTGTTTTATTATACTGCTAATGCTCAAAGTGATCATACGACACTTAAGCTATCTTGGGCCAGATAGATTTGAAAATAACCAAAGGAGTTTAGTGGGAATAATGACAGTGTATAAGTGTTGCTGGAGGGAGTATATTGGACAGGATAACCTGCTGTGCTCCTCAAACCCAGGGGGAAAGATTATTCTTAACAGGGCATGAAACCAGATACTGATCTGAGTTCAGTTAGCAGCTCTGAAAGTCTGGCTACATCTTGAAATACAATATCATTTAGTATGTGATTTATATTTAGTAAAGTTCATGTTTTAAATATGAATATGATTTGTTGTTTATTAAAGTCATATTTTCATTGCAGTAGACTAAAAGCGGCATATAGAGGTGGGCAATTCATATTTTACACACAGATATTCTTTCTGAGGAAACTTACCTAAACTTATGTGGTATAATGTGAGATTTGTGTTTGAGATTAGAAGCTGACTCTACATTGTTGGAGGCAGGAGGAGAAATATAAACATCTTTTTCACCCTGTTCCGTAGTAGTTGTCCAACATCTGAAGTGTGGCTGTTTTCCATCCTCAGATGGTCTGGAGTAAGGTCAAACAAACCAAGGCTACTCAAAAAAGACCATTATCCTTGGCCTCCCTCCCTCCCCCTACTTTCTTGTCAAGGTCTAGAATACTACAGAGTTCTTTGTTTCAAACTTTCAGCCCTTTTAGAGAACACTAAATAGCCAAGCACACAGGTATTATGGATGTCTAATATCCATTGAAAGATTAACTCAGTTTTGGGAGTAGAGTCACTAAGGCTTTTCATCTGTCATTGGGAAGTGCTTTATACAAAGGCTGTTGGATTAAAATTTTCCCCTGTTGCTTAGAATGGAAACGTGAGTGCTATCACCTCACATGGCAATTTGCATGAGTCTCTGGATTTTCCTGGATTTTGTGACAACACATTAAAGAATATTTACAGCCGTTAAAAACTCTTTCGTACACATGCAAGTGACTAATTCTTTTAAGTATTGGTGAGTCCAAGAGAATGAGCCTACCAACTAGTCCTCCAGTCAGCCATCATCAGTGAAAAAGGAACCAAGAACTCGTTCTTGTGGTTTAAAGCCAAAACTGACATTAGTTAAAAAGATATTTCCTGGCTGGGTGCAGTGGCTCATACCTGTAGTCCTAACACATTGCGAGGCTGAGGTGAGAGGATCCTTTGAGCCCAGGTGTTCAACACCAGCCTGGGTAACATAGCCAGACCCTGTATTCCCCAGCTACTTGGGAGGCTGAGGTGGGAGGATCACTTGGGCTCAGGAGTTTGAGACCAGCCTAGGCAACATAGCGAGACTCTATCTCTACAGATAATAAAAATAAAAAATGATAGACAGCTTCTGACCTAATCAGTGACCTTGCTTATGATGGATAATTTTATGTGACACTTTGGCTGGCCATGATGCTGACATTTTGTCAAACATTATTCTGAATGTTTCTGTAAAGGTGTTTTTGGATGAGATTAACAGTTAAATTAGTGGAGTAGAAAAGATTACCCTCCCTAATGTGGGTGGGTCTCATCTAGTCAGTTGAAGGCTATAATAGGCGAAGACTAAGCTTCCTGAGCAAGAAGAAATTCTGCCAGCAGAGTGCCTATGGGCTCAGACTGCTTCTTCCCCAGTTTCCAGCCTGCTTTCTTACCCCATTAGATTTTGCACTCACCAAGCCTCCACAATTATGTGAATCAAATTTTAAAAATAAATCTTTCTCTGTTACTGTCCCTCTCTCTCTCTCTCTCTACACACACCACACACACACACACACACACACAGAGATGCATATACAAATACATATGTATATACACACATATTGTTGGTTCTGTTTTTCAGAATAACTCTGACTAATATGCTGCTTAAAAATACAATTAAAATAATGCCTGACTCATGAAAAGAACCCTGAATTATTGAATGAGTCAATAAATAAAAATATATACCAGGAATTTTGTTTGTAAAAAATAGTTTAATAGTAAAATCTTTGGGGACAAATTGGTTTTTAATACCTTTGAACCCAAAATAAATTGAAAGTAGGTTAAGGTGCAATCTTCCTTAGTGAGTTGTAAAACTTAAAAGTTTAAAAATGAACTAGTTCAGGAAAAAAAAAAATCTGCATTCTAGCCTTGGCATTGCATATCATTAGCTTTGGAACCCTTGCTCTCTCTAGGCTTCCAATTATTCAACTATAAAATGACAAATGTGGATTAGTTGGTGGGTTATACAATCCCTTAATTCTATAATTCCCTCTAAGGACCTTTCCAGTATGGTCATTCTGATTATATCACTAATCTAGAGGGATTTTACTAACCAGATCCCAATGCAATGATATTGTAGCACACATCAAGTCTTCATGGTTAAATGGCTAATGGGAAATTTAAAAAGTGTAGTCACTGGGTGCAAGAAGGTATTTCTTTTCCAGTAGGCACTGTAGAGGAAAGCTTAGAGATAACAGAAGTTTCTTGAATTTACAGTTGATAAATGAATGTTAAAATCCCCTTCGTACTGTTCTTTGAGAATGAAGGAATCAAGGCCTTGTCACTAAATTGTATCATGAATAAAAATTCTCTCATTTACATTCATTGCTTTGCCTACGTAGGAACTTTGTTGTTTGCCAACAACTTAATGTCTTGAGAAAGCTATAGGTCATTTTGCAGCCCAGCATTTAATAGCACCATCTCGCAAATCTGATTAAATCTTTTTATTTTGTCACTAGTTTGGGAGTACAGTACAAGCTCCAAATAATAAAACTTGAATGACCCAAGCAGCAGTTTATGTCTCATCTCCAAACATCTTTCTTTTATAGAAAATTCTGTAAATTTTCTCTGCCATATTCGTTGAATGAAGTGATTTTTCTAAGCTGAAAAATAAAAGATTATTGCAATTGTGAATCTTGTCAAAGAACAAAGGAAAATATGTTCCTATAAAAATTTTTTAAAAGGATTCTTGATTTGGCAAATTATGACAATCTCCAGAGTTATTCCTCAGCCTGGTGTAGGTTTACTAACTATTTACATAGTCTCAGAATTAAAAAATAATTCTTCCAACTAAAAAAAAAAAGAAAATGTGTTTTTTTGGTTTTTTTTGGATAAGGCATGAGTTACAGAGTGCTTGCTTTTATTGAATATTATAGGAAACAAATATCAGCATGATCTACATTAACTGGAATTCTGTTAAGGTTATTTTTTCCTAAAATAAAGTTGCTTTTTGTTGAAAACTCAATACTTGATAATAGAAAATACAGACAAAAGAACATTTAAAATGATAAGAATCCCGCCACCTAACAACTACTGTGCATAATGAAATACTATATATTCTTTCATATGGGTTTTTATAGATGCCTTTCCTAACTCCCTAGCTCCTAAAAACAAATATACACATAAACCAGATGTCTTCAATACTGACTAGTCTGTGAAGTCAAAATGAGGCCATATTTTCTTTGATGTTAAAATCATGATACTCCCAAGCCCCTACATGCCTATAATTATGAAGTCCTGATTTTTCCTTGCCCTTTAGTGGTTTTATTGTTCGTTTGTTTTTGGAGACAGGCTCTCGCTCTGTCATCCAGGCTGGAATGTAATGGTGTGATAACAGTTCACTACAGCCTCAACCTCCTAGGCTCAAGAAATCTTCCTGCCTCAGCCTTCTGATTAGCTGGGACCACAGGTGAACACCACCACACCCAGCTAATTTTTAAAATTTTTTGTAGAAATGGGGTCACCCTATGGTGTCCAGGCTAGTCTCAAACTCCTGGTCTTGAGCATTTCTCCTCCTTCAACCTCCCAAAGTATTGGGATTATAGGCATGAGCCACTCTGCATGCCCTGCCCGCCCCCACCCCCCACCCCTAGCCCTGCCCCTTAGTGTTTTCTATGGTGCAGGTGAGAATTTCATGGTTTCTAACTCAAGTCAGGGGACTCCTCTGGTATATTTCACCTTGATGCAGAGAGTGGACAACCTTTAGCATGCCCTGTTTGCCTCACTGTTTCCACTCCACACAGCAAGTCTTTGGCGTACCAGAGAGGAGCAGACTTCCCCAAGTGTTAAGTTCAGTGACTGACACACCTCTCAAACACATAAGCCCAGAGTTCAAGCTCTTAGTAGTCAGTTTTCAGCGCACACAGGGCCATTTTTTATTTTTCTCAAGGTACCTTTTTAAAAAAATTCAGGTATACCCAGGTGGCTGGATCAGGCATTAGTTTTACACCATTCTCAAAACCAACACTTCTGATAGCCTAGATCTTGACACTAGTGCCAAGAGAAAGTCCGCCAGTCAAGACTTGCTGGATGTGGCTGTGTAGGTTTTTTCCAGGTTCTAGTTGTGTTTTTCCTCCACTCAGCTTCAGCCAGGATCTCTCCGGTTCATCAGACCTATTTGAATGTTTGAATCTCAAAAGAAATTGAATTTTGATTTTCATCCTATTTCTTCTAGAAATCATCTTGACTCCTACATGAATTTGTGGGTGTAGATAAGTTCCTGGGGGAGGGTTACTATCTGGCTTCATCCATCAAGAGCATCTACAAGACAGGCCTTGCCATGCCCAAACATATATAATTATCATTCTTTCCTCTCAGATATCAATAAGTACTGGCCTTGCAGTGATCCTTCTACTAGGGAAGATCTACATACAGCATAATGGTTAAATAAACAACCTCTGGATTCACGTGGCTAACATTTAAAGCTCTGACCTCTCATCTTCTGGTTGAAGATCTTGTGAAATTTATTCAGTGGCTCTGTGGTTAATATGTCTTCATCAGTAAAACAGGGCACATAATAATCACACCTTTGTCATATATACTTCTAAGGATTAAATATATGAATACATAGTTAACAGTGTTCGTGGCACAAAGTTTGTGCTCAATTAACGTCAGCCTTTATTACTTTAGTTGTTCTAAACATGGTTCCTTCCAGAACAATGAAAGGAGAAATATCATCCTCATCACTAAAGGTAAAAATTGCTACTGAATTAATTTTTTTTTGTTTTCTGAGATGGAGTCTTTCTCTGTTGCCCAGGCTGGAGTGCAGTGACACTATCTTGGCTCACTGCAACCTCTGCCTCCTGGGTTCAAGCAATTCTCCTGCCTCACCCTCCTGAGTAGCTGGGATTACAGGCATGTGCCACTAGGCCCAGCTACTTTTCGTATTTTTTTTTTTTTTTTTGTAGAGACAGAGTTTCACCATGTTGGCCAGGCTGGTATCGAACTCCTGACCTCAAGTGATCTGTCTGCCTTGGCCTCCCAAAGTGGTGGGATTACAGGCATGAGCCACCACACCTGGCCTGCTACTGAATTTTAAATATCACTTCTCTATTACATAAAAAAGTCTAATTCATTGGTACCCCATTTTGCATTACCTAAATCTATAGAGATATGGTTTTAGATGTTTTTTTTGAATCCATATTGTTTTGTAGCCGACTCTCCACAGCAATACATTGTGAAACTCTTCCCCTTGTCAACAGCTATACTTCCAAGGTGTTTAAATTTTTATTATCCTATTTATAAGAGAACTATGTTTTACCAATCACTTCGTATTTTCATGTGTTCAATGTTATCAGTGATGGGGAAAGAAGATCTCATAGCAACATGGTCATATGACTCCTTAATTGTTTCCTCGGGACAAATATCACAAAAGGAATTTCAAAGCTTCTAAAATATGCTGCTAAATTGCCCCAGAAACATTTACCTGTTTATATCAGTCAGCATCTCTTTATCCTCACCAGCAGAGTATTTTAAAAAATGTTTAATAGTTTGGTATACAAAAAAGCATGTTCCTTTCATGACTATCCTTTTAATATTAGTGAAGCTGAATGATTTTATTATGGAAGGTTTTGAATTTGTGTGTGTGTGTAGCCTTTTTTTTTTTTTGAAATGGAGTCTCACTCTGTCACTCAGGCTGGAATACAGTGGTGGCGATCTCCGTTCACTGCAACCTCCGCCTCCCAGGTTCAAGTGACTCTCCTGCCTCAGCCTCCCAAGTAGCTGGGACTACAGGCGCGTGCCACCACGCCCGGCTAATTTTTGTATTTTTAGTAGGGATGGGGTTTCACCATGTTGGTCAGGCTGGTCTCGAACTCCTGACCTCATGATCTGCCTGCCTCAGCCTCCCAAAGTCCTAGAATTACAGGTGTGAGCCACTGCACCTGGCCTTTTTTATTGTTTTTAAAGAGCTTTTTGTATATGTAAAAGAATCACAAATTTCCTTACTGCTATCCAGAAAGGAAGGAAATTTTGCTTATAAATTTTCTGCAACTAGTCCAGTTTTTCTCATGAGCCCCCATCTGGAGAAGACAGTTGGTGGAAATAGCAGTGAGGAAGAACTTAAACTTATTGATGAAAGTATCTCAGATATTTTTAGTTTTAACGACTTTTGTTCCCCAGATAACTCAATCTCAAGTAAATGCTCAGGCTGAAGATATACTTTCCCTCTCCCTGCTCCTTCAAGTAATATCTGATTATATTTTTGTGTTGGTGGTGAGTACTTATATGATTCCATGTATGTGGATAAATAGTACAAAGGCGTCTGTGTAATCATCTGCCAGGTTTATTGCCTGTCTGGCTCTTTGACACTCTTGGAAGCTTCTACTGAAGCTGCAGCTGGTCTCTTGTCTTGTTCAGAGCCTGGAGCCCCCTTGCCTGCCTCAGCTGCATCTCATTTGGAGCCCTGTCACTGTCCATTTAGCTCTGGCTTAATCCCTCCAATCTTCAGGCTTGGAAACTTCTGAGCCTCAAACAAGAGTCAAGGGAAGGCCCTTAACTCAGGGCTCTTTCTCTTTCTACCACTTCAGGTGGCCACTATTACTCCTTCATCTCTGTTTCAGAGTTTCAAAATGAGGGTGAGGCACAAGGCTCTTCTGCTGTGGCTTTTCTCTCCACCTTTCTAAAACCCCACTCCTGTCTGGGATTTTGGTTCAGGAGTGAAGAGCTAAGATAATTTTACCTGACGTTTTACTTCCCCACTTTTCCCTTTTCTACACTCTACTAGGATAGAATTGGCAGATTTTCTTCTTTCTCTTCTGGTTGGATTTGATCTCCTTTATGTCATATTCTGTTCCTAGGGACAGTAAGAGTCAAGGCATGAAAGAAACCTCCTGAAATGAATTGACTAGTCTTGGCAAGGTAGAATGGGTGCCTCAAGGCAACTACCAACCAGAGATTGCATAGGGCAAAGATACATTGTGTCGATGTTCCCCACACATTGTTTGTTTTATAAATATATATGTACATATAGATTCAGATGTTCAAATTGGACAGAAATGATATCTGTTATGTATGTTGCAAATGTTTATGTCCCTGTTTTTCCTTTTTTAAAAAAATTTATGATGTTCCCTTGATGTAGACAAGTTTTACATTTTCGTGTTGTCAAATCTACCAATTACATACTTTATGGTGTCTAAATTTTGTAAATCTTAAAGAGTCCTTTCCCTCATGAAGAAAAAATTATATTTACATCCATTTTCTCCAAATGTTTTTATGGCTTTTAAAAACTTTACCTGGAGGCATTTTGTAGCTACATATACATATATGTGTGTATACGTACATACACATACATATATACATATATTTAATAACCAGCCCTTGAGCTCAACATATTTTGTTGAATAATCCATTTTTTTCCTCACTGATTTGAAGTGTTACTTTACCATATATTAAATTCTTATTTGCTTGTCTTTTTTCTGGCCTTTGTTTCATGTTCCATCGATATATCTGTTTATTCCTTTACTAGTTCAAAAACATATTTTTAAAACCTAGCTTCGAAATATGTTAATGTCTGTTCGAACTATTTCCCCACTGCTTTTATTTGTCAGCATTTTTTGGATGTTTTCATGAATTTTCCTCAGATGATTTCTGATTGGCATTTTCTTCATAGTATATTAAAATTTAATACTAAATCAAGAGAAACTTTTAAAAAACCAAAATACAAATCTGTTTTTCTCCATAGAGTTTGTTAACATTCATTCATTTGGAGAATGGAAATAATTACCTCTATCTCCATCTTCCTCATCATTCAGTTCTGTCAGAAACAAAATGCAATTTAAAAATTGGAAAGTAGAATGAAATGTCAAGGCTTATCTAGGTAAAAAAGCTAGAAAAATATTTGCGACTTCAATATTTGAGAATCAAACCAAAGAAGGTGGGGTTTTTTGCCTTATATTATCCAGAGAATATACATTTTATTTGTACATGTATGAATTTTAGGATTTCTTTTTTACTGATTTCAGAGTTTGTGTTTTTGTTTTTTTTTTTTTTTTTTTTTTTGCTACAATGATTAAGTTCCAAGACTTTAATGTGACTTTTTCAGTCATTTTAATGATGGAAAAAAATATAGAAGTTGGCTATCAAATTTATCTTTGCTTCTCCTTTTTCCTTTATCTCTTTGTTTTGATTATATCAAAATTTCCTTATAGTCCTCAAAATTACTGGGGTTTCCCCCCAGTCAATACTTATTCTTTTAGGCCTAGATTTATAAAAATAATACCAAACTAATCAATTGATTCATTTTCTTCTGTAATTATGTATGCATGTATGTATGTATTATGTATTCCTTTTGAACTTGATCTTTTCTCTTAAGAACTATCTGTGGTATGTGACTTTAAAAGAAGATTAAATATTTATAGTTATTGGAGGGACTTGGGGGTCATGGATTTTGCAGAGTCTTCTCTAGTGATCTTCTGCACCATGAAGAGTCAAAGTCATTGCATTGGCGACTTTTGTCACTCTCACTGATGTCCTCCAAATATACAAGGGAGATAGTGCAGGGACCAATGATTTGGGTGGTGTATTGTAAAATCATCTGTAAGAACCAAAGAAGTTTATAATCTTTCAGCTTTGAGGTTACAAACAGAATAAATGATCCAATTGCTTGATATACAGGCCCATTCCCTGCTGTGGATGATCCTCCTGGCTTAGTTTCGGAAAATAAAGGAGCAGAACAAACTGAGCTAGAAGGGAGAAAAGATGATGAATGCCAAAGAATATCTTCACCTAAAGAGAATCAAAATTAGCTATGCCAACTTGAGATGCCATCAGTTACAGGCAGGTAATTCATGTTATCCTCATCTATAAGGATTTCTGTGATGTTTTTATCTAAAAGATTTTTTAAACTAATACTTATTGAGTTTTACCAAAAAAGACCATAATAAAGAAAACATAATATATTATCATATAATTAATTATGTTCTGTAATTTTAGCACCTTAACTCACGGCAATAAATTAGCAAAAACTGAGATTATTTGGTAGTATAACTACCCACATTTAGCACAGATGTTCAGCAAAAGATTTAGGAACTATTTTGGAAGCTCTTATTAGCTGAGGTAAATTAGCAGAATATTTATGGGTAATATTAAACTGTTCAGGTTCATATTTTCTTTCTTGATTGTTTTATGGAAGTCTCATAAATATCAACAGCTGGCTTACTTGGCCTTTAGAAAGTTCTTGTAGATATCAGTAAGACAGAAGCCCAATATTTAACGGTTCTGAATATCAGAGCAGTTGCCTGGCTAGAGGTCACTCAAGCAAGCTCAATCCAGCTCCAACTCTGTCCCCCAACCCCCACCCATGGGCCTCCTCTCATCTCCGAGACCTTGCCTTTTCCTAAAGTAGTTCATGGAATTGGTACAGCCCTAAGTTGTTTTTCCCAAGGGATCTAACTTGCTGTGGGTTATCTATCTCCTAGTCCAAAAAGCCTCTAGGAGCCTAACTGATTTCCAGAATACAAGGGATATATAGACTGAATATGTGAGAAGGGAATTAGAAGGCATTATTATGTTTGCCATGGATTCTTCTAATCCAAACCAATACCCTATATGCATGCCTCCTTCTTCATCTGACCTGATTCATTCAGAAGCCCAAAAGATTCAATAAAGGCCAGGACTAGATACTAAATTAACAAAACATTTGAACTACCTTTAGAACTTGTAAACATTGAGTACAGTGTGAGAACTCAAAAGTCAACTGTATTGCTCAATGACTGTCACTGTATTGCTCAATGAATACAGTCAACTGTATTGCTCAATGATGGCTTTGGTGATCATGTTCCAGAGAAGTAAACCATAAATAGTCTAACTCCTGATATTCAGATGACAAGATGAGAGGTTTTACATGTTAGGAAGGAGTGATAACTACCATTGGGAATGTATGTTTTGACTGACTGTCAGGATCTTAAATGCCAATCTAAATTTGAACTGTCCTATACGCAAGCGGTATGAGACAAACAAAGCTTAAATCAAGAACTATGAAAATGATATTAAGGCTGATTAAACTTTAGATGGGGTCAATGAGAGTTGGGAAAACTTAGAGGCAGACAAACAGGTCCAGGCAATGCTCACAAAATCATCCAGGGAAGGTGAAGTGGGCCTGAGGTTGGCAGTAATGTTGAATGAAAAGAGGAATGCAGGGAACATTATGAAGATTAACTATTGGTGGCAACTGATTGCTTATAAGAATAATGATGAGAGTGGATTGGAATTATACTGTAGCATTTTGAGAACACTAAAGATGGCAAAAGTTCACTGGAAAATATAGACTAAGCTGGAAGGCTTCTGACTTTGGGGGATGCTATCATTTGCATGTTTGTCTTCTCCAAAACTCATACTGAAATTTAATTGCCATTGTAACAGTATTAAGAGGTGAGACCTTTACCTTAACAGTATTAAGAGGTGGTTAGGTCACAAAGATTCCACCCTCATGGGCAGGATTGATGCCATGAGGCATCATGAGCCATGAAGCTCATGAGGATGAGCTTAAGTCAGGCATGGTGGCTCATGCCTGTGATCCCAGCTACTTAGGAGACAGACGTGGGAGGATCGCTTGAGGCCAGGAGTTCCAGCCTGGGCAACATAGTGAGACCCGTCCCTCTTAAAAAAAGAGCAAGCTCAGTTTCCTCTTGCTTTCTTTTGCCTTTCTGCCTTCTGCCATGGAATTATACAGCAAGACGGCCATTGTCCAGCTGCTGACCCCCTTGATCTTGGACTTTGCAGCCTCCAGAAATGTGAGCAAATTAATTTCTGGTTTTTTTTTTTTTTTTTTTTGAGACAGAGTCTGTCTCTGTTGCCCAGGCTGGAGTGTAGTGGCAGCGATCACCACTCACTGCAAGCTCCGCCTCCCGGGTTTACGCCATCTCTGGCCTCAGCCTCCTGAGTAGCTGGGACTACAGGGGCCCGCCACCACGCCCGGCTAATATGTTTGTATTTTCAGCAGAGGCAGGGTTTCACTGTGTTAGCCAGGATGGTCTCCATCTCCTGACCTCGTGATCCAACCGCCTCGGCCTCTCAAAGTGCTAGGATTACAGGCGTGAGCCACCGCGCCCAGCCAATTTCTGTTTTTTATAAATTACCCAGTTGTAGGTCTTCTATAGCAGCAAAAATAGATGAAGACAGAGGAAAATAATAATTTGAAGCAAATAATTCTGGGAAGGATCCCACAATAAGATATTTTCAGATATTAAGAGAGTGGGTTCACTTTTGGATTACTTGCCAATGGTACTCTGAGAAGTCACATATTAGAAAAAGAGAAGGATGAGTCACTAGTACTTCTGCAAAATCTAATGATACTGCGAAACCGATGAAACACTGAAAGGAGGCACTGAAATAAGTTGTAGATGCAACATGAAAGGCAGGAAATTTTGGAAAACAAAGTGCTTGCTTAACACTCATGGCAAGAAAACCCTACCCAACAGCATTTGGGTTAAATCATTGTTTATTGTATCAGTCAGAGTCCAGGTGGGAAATATTCAATGTGAACATTTCAATCAGAGGGACTTTAATGCTAGACACTGTTTACACAGGTGATGTAAGAGCCAAGGAGCCAAACAGGAGATGGTGAACAAACCCAGAGATTGGCAATAGCAGGAAATCACCATACACCTAGGACTAGAGGGCTACAGAAGATGTGATGTGGTGTGACCAGAGCCCAGAAGCTGGTGCTGTGGTCACCAGCACAAGATGCTTCTGGAGACACAGAGAAGGGAAAAATACCCTGTCCTTGCTCTGTAGCCTGCTCACCAATCTTCCATCATTGCCTCCCATTGGCTGAGACTACCTCCATGCTAGAGGGCAAGGGAGCCTGGGAAGTGTGGTTTCCTGTAATGCCGGGCAGAGGAAGGACAGGGCTGGAGCAGATCTGTCTGAGCGAAAAGGGCATATAGTCAGCCTGTTACACGGTACCTAATACAGAGTAACTTGAGGTTTTGAGGGCAACTTCCTGAGAAACTTTTGGAAAATGAATACAAATTAAAAAGTTGATATTTATTTCTCCTCTGTAACTGCAATCAGAACAAAATTGTGACTTTCAAATGCTACTGAAAGCAGAGAATGTAACAGCTATCTAAAATAGGGGCACATGAGTTTTCAGCTGCTGGACTAGCCTTCAGTCCACCCTTCCCCCTCCATTCCATTACCTTATTGACGTCACCATGTACTTCTTCTCTAGTTATCATAACTGCTGAGCGTCCACAAAGAAGAACAGTTCTGTCATTTAAAATAGAACAGATGAAAGTTTTCCATGATGCAAGAATGGGTTTTTAAAGATAATTGTGTTTCTGCTCTTCTGTAATTAGGACTGGACTTTAGTTTGTATTCTGCAAATGATTTATGATCTCCTGGCTAGAAGAATGAAAAAGACTCATAGTTTTAGATGTGTTGCCTTTGACCTACTACAGGTCTCTCTGCAAGTAACTGTGCTTACATAGAAATAAAGAACACATGTGGTATGTGGTTGGGTCAGCATTTGCACCTTGCAGCTTGTCCTCAGAGCCCGTGCTATACCCATCATGGTGTGCAGTCAACCCTCTCAAGTAGTCCCAGATGTGGAGACAGAGAGGACAATTAGTACAGACTTCTCTACAATTAGGAAGAATTTGGTTTGGTGAGGCCCTTCTGAGGCTCTATTTGGACAAATATGCTTGACTGGCTCTCAACTGTGGGGGATGAAGAATTATCTGATGACCAAATGGGAGGCAAGAGAGTAGTAGCCAAGGATATGGAATCTGATCCATTTCACCTGGCTTCTTAGCTATTTTACTTGGTTTTGGAGTGTTGGTTACTTCATCTATAAAATAATAATGTGTATCCACCTCCTAGGGCAGTTTTAAGAATGAAATGAAATAATATATGTAAAGCACTTGTCACATAGTGAGTAGTTCTCAACATATAGTTATTATATTATTACTACGATTGTTATTATGAATTTGGAACCCAGATTATATACTGTTTTACTATGATAAATCCTAATTTACCCCGATACACTCCCCAAATCTATCTTTTCATGTAGGCATCTAACATTAATAAGCCCTTCCTTAGGCCAAAGCTTTAAACTATGGTTTAGTTCTAAATCTTCTGTCTTTGTTTAACAGCAAAATAAATGCAAATCAGCTCCCCACTGAAAACTTCCTCAAGATTAACAGAAACAGTAAAAAAAAAAAAAAAAAAAAAAAAATCCTTAGAGCTTTCAAGCTGCTTCGATATTCACTATTGTGAATATTGTTACCAAGTAATGTCCTAATAGTGTCTTCCTTTGGTATTCTCTTTGTATGCTAAGGTCCCAGTGCATCTAGGCTATAAGATGGTCCCCATAATTGTCCCATGCCTATGTCCCCTGGTCATGTGTTGTTCTTGTTTCCCATCTACCTAGAAAATCACCCCCTTCCTCAGCCTATTAAAATGTTAGTCCCTCTTCCATGTTTATATTTCACAAGGCCTTTTCTTATCTTCTTAAATAAATGTGATCTCCCTCTGATCTCTGAACTTACAGTGCTTCTTTGTACCTATCCTACTGCAGTCACTTACTACCTTGTATTATGATTGTGAACCTGTCTGAGCCTTCCTTGCTATGATAAAGATGTAGGAACTGATATTACATCTGGACATTCCTTGTCGCAGCTTCCATTGTGCCTTGCACAGAGTAGTCATTTTAAAATTATGCAGATAATGTAATGTAGAAAAATTTGGGAAGAATAATATTTTCACTTCAGTCCCCTTAGCCTCTGGCTCTGTCCCTCAGCTCAGCCATATTCTGGTTGGACACTTTGTTCTCTGATTTTACATTAAACATTGTCTAAGTAAACTATGCATTGCAGAGATCATCTTTGAAAAATGATATTCAATGGGAAACATACTCCCATTTGTTTTACTGTTGAATAAAGGCAAGAGAGTTTGGAATTAAAACCCAACCTACTACAGCCTTTGGAATGGCTCTTTAATTGACTGTTACATATGTACATGGGAATAAAAACTTTCTTTATTGAATTGAGGAATATACCACCAAACAATGCTTGCTTTCCCAGATACCAAGGAAATAAGCATGCTTTCAGTGAATCAAAATCTTCTGCACTCTTTCCTCCTGCAGGAGACCCTGTTGTTTGAGAGGAGGTAGAACACCCAAAATTCATCTTTCAGAACACACATACACCCACACGCCAATTTTACTTCTAAAAAGTTTTCAATTCATAGACATTATAGAAATTGGCAAGTTGGACCCAAAGAGAAACATTCTGATTTTCTTATGTTTAAGTATGTGTCATGATAAAGATGAATGTGACTAGAAAAGCAAACACATTTTGAATCAACAGGCCATAAATACACTCTTTTGTACATCATTTGGCATTGGAGTATTGCTGGGAGTATACAGTATGTGAGTATGTATTAAATAATGTGGTAAGAACCGTCCTGTGGGAGAAAACAGGATGAAATAAAAGCCCCAGCTTTCTAGACTTGTTTCTGCTGAGGGTCTCTGTGACAGTGTGGCAACTGTCCAGGCTTTAAGCACTTGGCCATTGCATTTGGATTTTAAAAGAGCCCAAGCCATAAATTCTGGTTGAAATTAGAGCTGGTGAAAAGAAATATACCCTAGGAGTTATTAATATGTAAATCTAGTAATCTGGGAAATTGAATGATCTCAGATTAGGGTTTCTGAATTTATGCAATCTAATTTTGACTGAAATGACACCACACTTCAACAGTTCTGTATAAATTTGACAGCAAATTGCATAATGTTTCTTTAAAATTAGTACAGAAAAATAATGCTTCAGAAGAGTATAAGGCAAGAACACACATAGCTACAATGCATCACACCAATGTTCCATGTACTCTGAACTCTCATTTCCAAAACAGCCAATGCCATATGGTATGGTAAATTACAAAATCCAATAGTAAAGGAGTTCATGCCTTTATGAATGGGGCCAAATGGTTCCTTTAGTTTATCTTTGTCAAACTTAGAATGTTTTATCTCAGTTCTGGTACAAAGAACCAATTTTTCTTATCTCTGCCAATAGTCCTGCCATTTAGAAGGATAGCACTGATAGCTGGAAATGTTTTTTGAAATTTTTCAACAGCCATGCCTGTAGACACAGCTGGAATCAGTCGTGAAATGGGATACATGGCTAATGAGTTTACAATATGCACGTGAGTTTTCACTACTATTACTCTGTTTACAAATACTTAAAACAGTCTCAGGTAACCCTAAATAATCAATTTGTTTTGAAACCAAGTCATATAGCTCTTTTGCCTGACTAAAATAATAAAGTGGTATAGTTAGCAGGCTGCATTAATCATTTCATATCCCCCTAGTACTACAAACACCCAGGGCACTCCACATTCATTTTATCATGCTGAAATGTAGTTGAATCAAATATTGGTTCAGACCCAGATCCATCGAGTCCAATTACCTGTCTGACAGTCACATGAAGGGAAGATTTATGGGTAAGCACGGCTTTCTCAAAGTTAAGTATTGTGTTTATATATTTCTTTGCTTTACCTGCATACTGTAATCTGTTGTGGATGTGCTATATAAATGAATGTAATTGTTTAATTTTAAATTTGAAGTCTATTATACTTGTACCTTTCTACAAAGATATCTCTTGCTTCTAAAAAATCAATCTAGTGAAAGCTCCAAGAGTGTCATCTAATTTGAATATTCAAAGATTTGTAAGTTCATGTGAGTAAGTCTATTTAGAGAAAGAGCATTGATCTTAGAATAAGAAGACTTGGGTGTGAATCTTTGCTCTCCTACTGATAAGTTGGCTGAATATGAGCAAACAATTTAAAATCTGAGCCTCATTTTGTTTTAAAACTTAGTAGTACCTACCATATTTTCATTCATTATTTCATTTATCCAATATTTATTGAGCATCTACTATATGTTAGGCACTTTACAATATTCTAGTTATATAGAGACTGAATAATAACTAGTTCTACAGTCCAGGGATTCACCCATAAGTAGAAGCCTGTTGTAAAAAAAATAATTAGGCACCATTGTGAGGAGTATCATAACTGAGATATCTGGACCAATATGCCAGGAGATTAAAGAAGAAAGTACATTTATGTCTTTGTTTTGAGAGAAGATTTCAAAAAATAAATAATATTTAATTCGGTCCAAAGAACCAAGAAGAGAATGTACAGTACGGAAATATGAAAGGACATAGCTTAGAGCATCATGAAAAACATTGTGTGACTGGTGTATTAATAGAATGCGGGAGATGGAGTGAGGGGGAGTGGACATTCCTTTGCCATAGAAGACTAACAATCACATCCATTGGGTCCCACATCATTTCTGCTTATCTATCCTTTCATTTCTGCTTATCTGTCCTTTCAAAAAAAAAAGGCCATTGGATTATACAGTCGTTTATTTCCTTTAAAAAACATGATCCCCCATTTTAATATTTTTTATGCTTAAATGTTCAATGGTATTGCTTTTTATTGGAGATTTAATCAAACTTCCAGATGTTGGACATGACTCAACAATCTATTTTCCAGAGTCTTCTTGAGAAAGTATCTTTGGGTAGGGAGTTGTATTAGCCACCCATTATTCTTTTTTAACATGGTGGCCTGAACTGCAAACATACATCTTTTGGCCAACGATTCTACAATTTCACTGCCTAGTCCTCATAATATTGTCAGGTAGATACCTTTAAGCCCCATCCTGTGAACATTAAGGTGGTAAAAAGTTGTTCATAGCTGTGTAACCCCAGAAAGTTTGTGGAGGACATAAGCTTTGACCTAGATCTTAAAAGACAATTAGAAAGTGAGTGGGCATTGCAGGCAGAGGAAATCTTATAAATAAGGCACAGAGGCCGGGAAACTCAGGGCTTGGAGCGTGAAGGAAGAGGCAGGAAATATCGTGAACCCATTGAATGAGAAATCATGATTGCCTGCTTGCAGTTGGGCTTTATTAAATAGATAGTTCAGGGGTAATCAAAGATTTTAGATCATAATACTATGAATTGTTCTCTAGGAAAATAAATCACAACTCAAGACTGTAGAGGGAGATTGAGGATAGGAATCCAGGTAGCTAATATTTAAAGAATAAATGCATAGTAAAAAAGAAAGTCTTGAATTGTGGCTGCAGCATTGAAAACAAACAGACGAGAAAGGCTTGGAGATGTATTCTATATGTAGAATCAATTGACAAGCAACTGATGGGGGAGGAAGAGATGGTGTTTAAATGATTCCAAACTTTTGAACTGAGGTAATGCTAGTTCCATGAATAGAAAGTATAGGCACAGAAGGAGGAGGAAGAGAATGTTGCTGGGAAAATATAATGAGTTAATTAGCTACGCATATGTAACGTAAGTAGATATAATAGACTACTTATAAAATTAGACATATGGGTCAGAGGAAATAAAGCCTTTGCTAATTGTCTGACGTCTGTGTCCACTGTCTTCTGGTTATAACTATAAAAGACTAGAGTGAAACGTGAATTATGATTACAAACCTATCCTTCCAAGTTTACTGGGAATTAAGTATACTATTGTTCTAATCTAACTGTACCACACCCTCGTCAATGTGGCCCCTTTTCATACTAATATATCACCCGCGTCTTTAACTCAGTAGTCTCAATTAGATCCTAAGCAAATAAAGAATCTCTATCTCTCCACTTTACTCCTGTATGACAGCTGGAAAAGGTTATTGGTTCTGAACCCCGATAGCTTCTTTGT
This sequence comes from Pongo pygmaeus, assembly GCF_028885625.2. Taxonomy (NCBI): domain Eukaryota; kingdom Metazoa; phylum Chordata; class Mammalia; order Primates; family Hominidae; genus Pongo; species Pongo pygmaeus. The sequence continues at coordinate 80,988,434 of NC_072384.2, forward strand.
AAGTCTTTTCTCTTTCTAAACTCCTGTAATTAATCATTCCAGACTGACAATAATTCTACTGTCTTCATTTCACAGACAAACTCATATGGTTTTGCAACACTTCAGATAACTTATTACTAGGTTAGAAAGGAATGAAGATACCCTTTCAGGCTTCTCCAGTTTTGCTATGTGCTGTCAGGTCAACATTCTCAACACAACTAAACAGGGACAGATGGTGCCCATTCCCTCGGTGACAGAATGATCCAGCAATGTCAAAGGCATTTATATCCTTGAGAGAGAGATGCTTTCTGACTAAAAGTTTCCCACCATGTGTACTCCAGAATACAGAAATAAAACTGCAGTAACAATTCATGTCCAATTATGTTAAACTTTAATTACATAAATCATTAGAAATAGACTCAGTTACTTTGTTCTATTATCAGTTCTCCAAGGAGTCTTTCTAGAAGGGCATTTGTGAGCTTGACTTGAAGGTGTCTGCACTGATGATTATGTAAAATTCAAAGTTGGATACATGTTCTAAAATGAAGGCTGTGTATTTTAAACCACTATAGTAAAATTGAAAAAGGAAGATGTTATTCAGGAACATGGTCATTAATTTGGATAACATAAATTAAATCTTGTTTATTTAAACAATTTTCTTAACCTTTATTTGATATATTACAAAATTGAATTTTATCTTTTCTTATTCTGTAAACCTGGCCATAAATAACTTATATATTTGATAATTAAAAGATTTTAATGATAAATAGACTATAATTACACAGTCCCATCCTGTCCATTTCCTCCTCTACTTTTAAGGGCACCCAGTATTCATTTTTAAAACTATAACTTAAAATTCTTAAAGAATCTGTTGACCTGAATTATAGTTTTAATTCTGGCATTAACTATTTATGTAATCTTTGCTAATAGTTTTATTTTTCTGAATCTCGGATTCCTCATACAAAGGACAAAGTTTATTTAGCTAAGATCTCTTCCATCTTTGAAATTCTACTGTATGATTTGTTCAGATGAAAATAGTAAATAAATAATGATATAAATATAAAATAAGATTTAGCAACATGTAAACATTTATTTCTGCCATTGAAGTTATATTATTTTTATCTAAAACTATAAAGTTTTAAAACCTGTAAAGTTATTTTGTCTTTGCCTTAGTTGAATATGACCATATTCTTATCTTGAAAATACCAGACCTGGGAGTACATCTCCATATCTTCTATACTATTTTTACCTCTGGATATTTCCATCATAGAGGTTATATCCTCTAAAAATCCTCCATTGTACTACAATTATATGTACTATAATACATATGCATTACAGGTATTAATTCAGTTACCCTTTTTTTAATTGATTTCACTATAACAAGTATGTTTAAACTATTAAGGAGTGAAGAGGAACAAAACAGTGGCTCATTAAACCCACAGACTTCAAGGAAAGTTAGCCAAAAGTGAGCTATTGCTTATTCAATAGCAGATCTATGTTCCACTGTGTTGGAATAGACCACTGCTTTGCTCCATTCCCTCCAAGTCCCTCTGCCATTAAACGTCTATCTTGTGGTCTGACAGCTCGAAAAGTCACGCATCTCTTTGTGGTGGTATTAGATCATGTTCACATTATAAAATCTGTCAACACTGTAAATTTTCCTTGAAGTACTTCTTTACTTGCATCCCATAAGTTGTTGGATATTGTGTCTTTATTTACATTTACCTCAAAGTATTTTCTAATTTTCTGATTTCCTCTTTGACTCACTGATTACTTAGTCCTATGCTGTTTAATTTGCACATATTTATATATATCTATAGATGAGCTTTGAGAGAATTCACATCTTAATGAAATTGAACTTTTCAATTTATTAAGATGATATATCTCTCCATTTATTTAGGTCTTTGATTTCTTCCATCAATACTTTGTACTTTTCAACATACAGCTCTTACACATATTTTGTAAGATTTATATCAAAGTATTTCATATTTTGGAGCTATTGTAAATTATACTTTTAATGTTAATATCCAACTGCTCATTGCTAGTATATAAACTTGTCATTGATTTGTGGCTATTTAACCTGTATCCTACAGCTTTGCTGAACCTACCTAGTCATTATAATAGCTTTTTAATAGATTCTTTGAGATTTTTTATGTGTGCAATCATGTCATCTAAAAAAGGAGACTATTTTATTTATTTCTTTAAATTCTGGGTGCCTTTTATTATTACTTTGTTGTGCTGGCTAAGACATGTATTGGGATTTTGAATAGAAATTGTGAAAGTAGATATTTTTGCTTTGTTCTTGGTTTTAGGGGGAAACAGTCATTTGGTATTAAATACAATGTTATGTGTATGTTTCTTTTTAGATATTCTTTATCAGGTTGATGGAGATATCTTTTATTTCTAATTTGTGAAAGGTTTTTATTATAAACAGATGGTATATGTTTTTAGACTTTTTCACTATCTATTGAGTTGATCATGTGGTTTTTCTCTTTGATATGTCAATATAGTAAATTTTATTGATTAACTTTCGAGTATTGAACCAGTCTTGCATTTGGGGAATAACCTTTACTTGGTCATGACATATTATTCTTTTTTATATTGTTGAATTAAATTTGGTATTATTTTTACAGATTTCTGTGTCTATGAGGAATGTTGATCTATACTTTTCTAGTAATGTCTTTTCCAGTTTTGATATCAGGGTAATGTTAGCTTCACAGAATGAATTTCAATTTTCTGAAGTAATTTGCAAAGAATAGATATTATCTCTTCCTTGAATTTTTGGTAGAATTTACCAGTGAAGCCATGATAGATAGGACTAGCTTTTGGGTCATTGAAAAGTATGCTTGAGATGCCAGAGAGAAAAGAAAATGGCCTTGCTGCAAATTTCCATAATTTCATGCTTAAGATATTAATAACATGTGAGAGGAATGACCTGAAAGACAAGCTTTTATCTATTTTGAGTCAATGATTTTAGCTTCTAAATATAATATGTAGAAAAAATTGCATCATCTTATAATTAAAAAGCAAAGAGGTATCTATCTCCTTAAAAATAAACCCACATCATAATATGACCTTTTTAAGAAAATGTCTTGCTGAAAACCACAGCAATAAAACAAACCACCTAAGGCCTTTTGTAAATCTTACTGCAAGTAATAGCTCTAAGAGGGAAAGGTTGATTTGTTATTTTAAAACTCCTCAGAATCAAATATGTTCCTATTGTTCAGGAGGCCATAGTCTCTTGTTATCTATTCTGTAAAAATATTATCATACAAAATACTTGCCGTAATGTAGATTGGGGAACATAACCGTAATTTTATATAGGAGAATTTACAATTGAACTGTAACAATAGAAGGAATATTACAATCATACTTGTAAAACACATGCAAATTAATTATTTTGAATACGAAACAAATAGAGTCTCTTTTGTCTCAGGACAGAATAGAATCTGCAGCGTCTTTTTTGCCGAATCCTAAATTGAAGTAAATATTTTTTGTCTGACTCTTCTCCAGGTGGTTGGGAATAGATACCACATAATTGAGGCATTGGATGGAGAAGAGTACCCCAAATACTCTCTATGTGGAATAATTCAGTTACTTCTCTCTTAAAATAAACTTATATCACATTGAAAATAAATAGCCCCTTTGCTTCACAGTCCTGAAGCTCCATACTATACAAGGACCTCAGGCTAAGTTTGGGGAATAATACAGTAACTAGAGCAGACAATTGCTAATTTCATGGTGGGATAATCATACTTCTAACATTTGGGCTAGTGGACTTCTAGGGAAGATGCACATTTATAACCTTGAGGCCAGTGAAGCCCATAGAAAAAATTATAAAATAGATGAATATATAAATAATACGAATAATTATAAAATAGATTGAACCATAGGAGAAAAAAAAAGAGTTCTTTCCTCTGAGTCTGGGTGAGGCTATGACAAAGAGGGAATTGATGTTTTGTGACTTCAAAAACTTGGTCATAAAAAAGTCAACATTTTCCCTCATCTTTTTTCTCTTGGGATGCATACTTTAAGAACCCTGAGGTATCATGAAGAAATCCATATGCCCTGAAGTTACCATCCTAGAGACATCATTTGGAGAGACTACAGTGCACAGAAGTAGAGAGGCCCAGCTGTGCCTTTCCCCAACTGATGGAGTCTTCTCAGTGTCAGTCACCAGATATGTGAGTGAATGAGCCTTCAGACTATTAAAGCTCCCCATACTTCAAACCACAGGAGGTCAGACATAGTGAAGCAGAGGCAAGTGGTCCTTGCAGTTCCTAACCCTCAAGAATTAATAAGCATAAGTCACTGTTTTATGCCACTATGTTTTTGGAGCAACTTGTGACACAGCATTAGACAGTTAAAATAGAGAGTCATCTGATCTGAGGACAGACAAAGATAGAAAAAGGAGGTAATTTACTATAGTGACTTTTTCTGATAGAAACAATTAGATTTTTCTTTTTCTGAAATTTTGACTGGAATTCTAGAGAGAGAGAGGAAATCAGTTGTCAATGGGAATAGGAGCATAAAGATATTGATGGAGAAAACTCAGTGGCAGAAGCTGTGAAGTATAACCTCCTAATAAATGAGAGTGTGTATAATACCCAGAGCAGAGGATGAGCTAGTTAGTTGGTAGTGACAAAAGACAGAGGAAAGTTAAATGACTATAATAATAGAAATAAATGGCTAAAAGTAATGGTTCTGGAGCTGGACTCCTATGTTCAAATCTTGACTCTGTGTATTGGGAAGTCACTTAAGTTTTCTGTGCTTAATTTTCCTCCTCCTATGTACAAAGCATTTAGAATAATGCCTAGAACATAGTATATGTTTAATATTGTTATTGATATTGACACAACCCTTCTGCTGTGGGTGCAGTAAGTTAATTGAATAGAAAGATCTATCCTGTAAAACCGATGACCTTCAAGTTCCTCATTTTTTTAGACTCTTGGGTCCTTATGAACCCCAGATGTCTCTGATTCATGATTTCTCTATTTTAAAATCTAGTTTTACTCTAAAGTACTATTATTTAAAAGTAATTTTTAATTTTAACCAAAGATGTTATTCCTGAAAGCAAGGCTCACAGGGTGTTTATAGTAAAGTGTGTGTGTGTGTGTGTGTGTTTGTGTGTGTGTGTGTGTGTGTGTGTGTGTGTGTGTGTGTGTTGGCTAGATAGATGAATAGATAAATAGAAAGATCTCCCTGTCTATATGCTTCAGGTTTCATTTTTCTCTTTTACAAAGCTCTGTGCACTTGAAATAATTTACAATTGCTTTTAAAATATATATATTGTTTGATGTCTCCCTGATTACTGAACTGTAAGTTCCATAAGGGCAGTGGCTGTCTTTTGTTCACTGCTGCATTACCAGAAGCTAGCTGCAAGGAAAAGCTCTCAGGCAGGATTCATTTAACCTGCTAGGCATGGGAATGCCTGAGACCTTTGATTCACTGAGTCTCACAGTAAATGCTTCAGGAATATAAAGGAGTGTTTTGTGTTGGTTATTTGACCTGGTGAGCAAGCAGGCATAGAGCCAGCCTTTCTAGGAGCAGTCCTGGGGGCAGAGATTTTATTTAAAAACTTGAGAATAGCAAAAGTAATTATTTCTCAGATCTGACAGACTCCTGAGTGGTATCTGTCATTCTTTGGGTCTCTGAAGGTTATTGCTCCACCACAAGCCTCCTACTATGTCCCCAGCTCTGGGGGCTATTTGCTCACAGATGAGTTCTTGTATTCTTCACCTGTACCATTTTGCTCTTGGCATCTTTTCTTCAGTTCCTATCACCCTGTGACAACATCCACTAGCATAGATGTGGACCCCTAAAACACATTCAGTACATATTTGTGAACTGACCAACTGCCAAGAAATTTCTTTAAAACAAAACCACTGAGTTCTATAGAGAGTGTAGCTGAGGTTGAGTAAGCCTATCTTTCTATTCCTTTTTCCCTTGTTCATTTTCATATGGTTGCAAAAATTCCTCATAGAAGGATGTATCCTTTGGATTTATCCAAGTGATTTGTTTTTTGGGGGGCAGAATAATATCCCATTGAGCTTATTAAAGAAAACTGCTGGCCGAGTGTGGTGGCTCATGACTGTAATCCCAGCAGTTTGGGAGGTCGAGGCGGGTGGATCATGAGGTCAGGAGGTTGAGACCATCCTGGCCAACATGGTGAAACCCCGTGTCTACTAAAAATACAAAAAATTAGCCAGGTGTGGTGGCAGGCACCTGTAGTCCCAGCTACTCGGGAGGCTGAGGCAGGAGAATGGCATGAACCCGCAAGGCAGAGCTTGCAGTGAGCCAAGATCATGCCACTGCAATCCAGCCTGGGTGACAGAGCAAGACTCTGTCTCAAAAAAGAAAAAGAAAACTGCTAAGCACATTTACAAACAAAACACCAGAATTAACATGTCACCAGCAAATTTACTCTTGGAGGTCAGCTCAGCAGGTTCAGTAAAGTGCCCTCTGTCAACTTCCAGGCTTGTCAATGGAAACAGAGCTCCAGTCTAGTGATAAGATTTGGCTCTGTGTCCCCATCCAAATATCATTGCGAATTGTAATCACCTTGTGTCAGGGGAAGGGTCTGATGAGAGGGGATTGAATCATGGGGGAAGACTTCCCCCTTGCTGTTCTTGTGATAATGAGTGAGTTCTCAGGAGATCTGGTTGATTGAAAGTGTGTGGCACTTCTCCCTTCATGTCTGTCGCTCTCCTGCTCTGCCATGGTAAGATGTGCTTGCTTCTCCTTCACCTTCCGCCATGATTGTAAGGTTCCTGAGGCCTCCCAACCGTGCTTCCTGTACAGCCTGCAAAACTGTGAGTCAATTAAAGCTCTTTTCTTCAAAAATTACCCAGTCTCAGGCAGTTCTTTATAGCAGTGTTAAAATGGACTAATACATCTAGTTACCTCTAGTACCCAGGCCTTACTCGTGAATAGAAGAAGGCAAAAATCATACTTCTTAGCATTTTATTACCACAAATTCTGTACATTTATGTTGTGTTGAATGGGAGATGCTACAGAATGAGAAGTCAAATGCAAACCTGGCCTTTATGGCAGGAAAATCCCCTAGGGTGGGAATTCTGGATCATCTCACCAGGAGAAGCAGCCAGAGAAAAGGAGAAGTGGTGTGTGCTGTGACTTTAGGCAAGTATCTTGGCTCCTCTGGGCCTCAGTTTCATCTTCTGTTGAGAAAATGGTTGTTAAGTGGTACCTTATTTTAGACTTATTATGAAAATTTTCAAACACACAGAGAAGTAGAAGAAGGGTGCAATGGACATCCATATACACACCATCTGGGTTCCACAATTGCTAGCATTTTGCCATATTTGCTTCACTAATGCATGCATATCTATCTAAAATGTGCCAAGCCATTTTTAAGTGAATTTTAACTGTCAGGGCATTTCATCATAAATACTTCAGCTTGTATATTCAGAAATTGAGGACATTTTTCCACATAACCATAGGGACATTCACAGGATGATTCTAGAGTCCTCCTATCTCTAGGTGTCTTAGACATTGTTTTTACCAGACATATGTGAGGAGATAAATAGGAGCAGAGACAAATATACCATGAAGCGTATGCAACTTTAACTTCAAGACTTCTCACTTATTGACAAGGAAAATGATCTTAGCCATAACTGGCTAAGACCATTATCTCTTTTCAGTCTGGCTTCTCCTCCCTTACACCCCAACCTCCTATATACACACATCCCCATATCAGGCAACATAGGAAGGGCTGTGAACATTTTTGGGATTCCATATAAAGAAAGATTGGATAAATAATTTTTTTTGCCGTCACTGCTGTGCATAGTGAGATTATGGCTAGCTCTTCAGAGGTACAAATGACTTCTAAGAATACTCTTACTATCCATGGCTAGAAGTCTTAAAACACCATCCTGCAGTGCCTGGTGCCAGAAATGTGAGGAATGGAAGAAACACATAGATGGACATGAATGGAACTGCAGTGAATCTGGGAAAAGACATCCAGTCAGTAGATATGTAAATTAGAAAGGTGAGGGTTTGGTTGTCACGCATGCCTAATGAAAATGCAAGTTCTTTCCTGTCAGGAATATACTGGTTAACATAATGCATACAGTTAAATATGCACTATACATACTATTTGAGGAATTGCACAAAATATAGTTTATCATAATAATCAGAAAACCTGTTGTACTACACTGAATGCCTCTGAATGAGATGCTGCATGTTTTATACATCTAAACATGTTCTAGAGAATCTCACTCATTTTTACCTAAGGAAGTTTGGCAGCTTCAGAGAAAGTATGCAACATTTTCAGTGGCACTGTGAAATGTAAACACAATATGTTAATGAAGTAAATATGGCAAAATGTTAACAATTGTTGAATCCAGGCAGTGGGCACATGGATGCATACTGTGCTATTGTTCCATATTTGAAAGTTTTCATAATGAAAAGTTAAAAACACCACCCTGTAAAATCTATTTACTTTGTAGGAGAGGAAACGAGCACATATATCAATAAGTTGATATATATGGTAAAAAAGGAATTTGATTTTACAGTCATACTGGCTCATACTACAGGGTGGCATTTCAACAATGCATTTGGTTTGCTATAGTGTATAACTTAATTTCAGCTTAATTTTGTATGTTTTTCATGATTGTTCATCAGCTCAACATTCAAATGTGACTGAAATGAAGTATGTTGATGGAATCCAAAAAAACAAAGTAAAAGACAGAAGACTGGCAGAAGCTTCAAAATGCCAAAAACTCACTTAGCATATTGTAATGAAATTTAGAAGCTCAGATGTCAAAATCAATGAAAAATTTTCTATTGTATCAACTAAAAAATAACCTTTTAGTCATACAAAAGCGAAGACTAAATCTACATTCTCTATAACATTGTAAAATCATTATCATATGGAGAAGCAATCAGAGTATACAGCCAAAAAAACTGGGGAAAATAAAGTTGTGTCAGGTGGTTAATTATTGAAATACATTTTCTTGAATTTTTGATATCTATGCTATTTTCTAACTTTTCAATTATGTAGCTTGCTGCATTTTTAACCTTTCAATTATGTAGCTTGTAGCATTTTTCTCATTTAAATTAATATTTACCTTTGTAGTTTTGAATTTATAATTTTGTAATCTTAAAGAGGGCTGAAAAATTTTATACACTCAAGGTGCCAAGATTGATCACTGGTTATCACTCTAGATTTCATACAAAATGCAAATAGAAAAATTGTGTTTTCTACTCTTCTCAAGCTTATTTTTTTCTAGTGGCAAATGTATAATATTAAAGGTAATGTAATATTAGAAATTCAAATATTTTAATATTTTAGTGAGGAAACTAAAGCTCAAAAAACTGACAACATTTTCCAAGTCAGATCGGTTGGCAGCAACACACAATAATCATGGTTCAGAGCTCCTGATTCCTGTCCCCCGTTCTTTTCATCATATTATGTGGTCACTCTTTAGTTAAAGAAATGTGTTATAAAACAGAATGCTCAAAATATGGCATTGATGAGATGACTCTGTGAAGTTCTTACTATTAATTTACTCAACCACTAACTTAACCATCAACCGTTCAGTGAGCACTGGGCATTCACAGGTGGCTCCTGACCACATAGCCCCTGACCTTAAGCAGCTCAAAGAAGCAGACTAATACAGACTAGTAGACTAATACAGAAAAATGTTGCAAGATGCATAGTAATTGTATACATTGGAAATCCACCAGGGGAAGAATGTGAATCTTCTGATCCATAATATTATTTGTGCCCCTACATATTCCTTGGGGATATGTAGGAGGGCTGCTTCTGGCTCCATTTGCCACCAAAGAAATAATCTCTCTATCGTATCTCACTGTCCTTCCCACCACACACACAGTCTATTCTTACTCTAATTCTTACTGTAATTCACCACACACAGTCTTTTCTTACTCTAATTCTTACTGTAATTCACCACACACACACTCTATTCTTACTCTAATTCTTACTGTAATTCACCACACACACACAGTCTATTCTTACTCTAATTCAGCACACACACACTCTATTGTTACTCTAAGTGAAGAGTATTAGAAATAACTTTACTTCTGAATCCTCCACTACACACACACACACACACACACACACACACACATAGAGACAGAGAGAGAGAGAGAAATTTATTAAGTTGGATCATGCAATTCTGGAGTCTGAAGACCTGATAACCAGGAGGGCCAATACAGTACGTTCCAGTCCAAGTCCAAAGGCAGGAGAAGACCTGTGTCCCAACTCAAAGACCATCAGGCAGAGAGAGTGGGTTCTCTCTTTCTCAGTCTTTTGGTCTATTAATGCCTTCAAGATATTGGATGAGACCTACATTGGAAGAAAATATGCTTTACTCTATTAATTCAAATAGTAATCTCACCCAGAAACATTCTCATAGACACACTTAAATAATACTTAAATAACTGGGTACCTGTGGCTCGGTCCAATTTACACATAAAATTAACCATTACATCCATCTTTCTTCTCTTCGTCTTGACCTCTTTCTTCATTGCTACCTTAGATTAGGGCTCTGCAGAAGCAGACTCTCGGATGAGAATTTGTGGAAAAGTAGTTTACTAAGAAATATTCCCAGGGGAAAAAAAGAAGAGGAACAGACAGTGGGACTGGGAAGGAGAGGAGGCCAACCCGGGGTGGATTAAGCCAAGTTCCAGTGAGATGAAGAAGCTCTGGAGGCATGCAGGCCATACCTCAGAGATTGCCCTGGCAGGTGCTGGGTAGATGGGATATTTACACCCACACAAGTCCCATTAATGGTAAGGACATAAGTTTTCAGCTACTTACTGTTCTCTGTCCACAGCAATCATAGGCTCTGGCAGCCAGGGAGTAGCCCTCTGAGGAAGTATCACAGGTATGGCTTTTGAAAATAGAAGCACCATATCCAGGCAGATCAAAAGAGATCTGAGAGAGTTGGGAGGAACACAGGCAGCATGTGCTGCGATTGTCATCATCTTAGTAATAGCCACAATAATCTCAATGTCATCAAAGACTCTGCACGAGACCCTGGACTCCATATTTTCCATACATGATATTAGCAGTCAATCATCACATCAGATTTATTATAATTAATACAATCTCCATTCTACAGAGGGGAGGAATGGGGCTCACAGGAAGATAAGTGACCACAGGAACAGCCAGTGCTGATACAGTCTTTCCCACCCGCAGATGCTGCCAATTCCTTGTCCCATGTCGCTGCCCACTGCCTCGAATTGTCTGTTGAAAATACCATGTACTTGTCATGTATATTAGTCTGTTCTCATGCTGCTAATAAAGACATACCTGAGACTGGGTAATTTATAGAGGAAAGAAGTTTAATGGACTCACAGTTCCACATGGCTGGGAAGGCCTCACAATCATGGCAGAAGAGGAAGGGAGAGCAAAGAAACATCTTACATGGTGGCAGCCAAGAGGGCTTATGCAGGAGGAGTCCCCTTTATAAAACCATCAAATCTCATGAGACTTATTCACTATCATGAGAAGAGTACAGGAAAAACCCACCCACCCATGATTCAATCACTTCCCACCAGCTCCCTTCCATGACAAGAGGGGATTATTACAATTCAAGGTGAGATTTGGGTGGAGACACAGAGCTAAACCATATCATCATGTAAGATAATTGGATAGAATGCCAACATGTCCATATGTGGTAGAGAAAATGTTTCATTACTTATAGTTGTGCTCACATATATTTCATATATTTTGTTAAGTGCCTAGGACATAACCCTGCATTCGTTCAAAACCCTCCTGATATTGATGAAAAGTAATGCAGGTCTAAGCTGGCAAACAAAAACATCTGCAATTGCTCTAAAAGTTTATTTTTTAAAGCTACTTAAAAGATGCAATAGTTGGCTGTCATGGAACTTTTTACACCCAATTTTACACTCTTGGTTTCAGAAATTTGCTGAATATAAAACAAGTCTTTAGACTACCGAGTGTAGTGCTATTTTTTTAGTAACAAGACACAGTATTTCCAGATTTAGCCATTCACTACTAAGTGTAAAGAACAAGTGGTGGAAAATTCTGTGTGTAAGCTATAAGTGCTAAGAACGTCCCACGGTGGGGAGTCATATAACTTCACCTCCTAAAGGCTCTCAAAGAGACAGCTGCATGTTTTTTAAACAAAAATAAATGGATTTGTATACTCCACTACTCCAGAGTTAGCAATTACTTTGAGTTCTTCATTAAAAATGCATACAAGTGAAGACATAATTAGGAAGATTTAGGAAGCTTTGTGTTTTCTGTAGTTATTTAATGTTTTGCAAAAGGAATACTGTCAAGAAAATTTACCATTTCTCAATGTTAATTTTGAAAGTGGCTTAGTAAGGGATAATTGAACCAAACCACAGCATTGTTTTAGGGTGGATATCAGGTTGTTTTTCTTGGTGAGTGATTTCTTTGCCTATCATAAATTAGTATTTTCAGCTTCTGAGATTTCTCAAAGAATTGAACACCAGAAAATTTATTTAAAGTGATATCTTTCAAATTAGAGCTTTCTAATTATGTGGGGGAAACCAGAAATTTGATAAATGTGCACAATTGTACAATATTGAATATGCTTAAAAGATAGTCAGAATTCTTATTAATTTTCATCTTGCATTTTAACACATTTGGCTTCTTTTATTGTGGTGTCTAGCATTATTTTCCATAGAGAAATGCACTTCCAGGAATGCTTCAGCCTGTGTGGGTACATTTAAAGTTACCTTATAATGATGATGAGATGAATTCATGCAGTAATTAGGAGAAAGATAGCTTGAGGCACCTAAATTATGTGGCTCCAACTGGCCTTCTTTTGGAAAACAGCTAAAAAAGGTTATCATCTTCATTTTGCAAATGTTTTTTATTTAAAAGGAAAGCAATGCTCATAAAAATTTTAATATTATAGACTAGAAGAAGAGCAAACTATTTCAATACAAGTTCCTTTAATTTTCAGGCATATTTATTTTGGTTTCCTTCTGGACACTGGTGAATGATGGTTATTGTTTTCACACAATGGTATCATATGTATGTGACTTCTGACCCTGGAGACAAACCCTCCCCACACACACACTAGCAAGGGACCCACACAGTTTTTTTCTCCAATCCCAAGGAATCTCTCCTCCCCCTCTTAGTCTTCTCAGAGCCATCTACCTCTTTCCTCCCCTCCCCATCACCCAGCAGAATCTCTTTAGGAAGAGAAGGAAAGGATTTCAAGTATCTCTAAGCAAGGAATTTAGAAATCTGCTTAGGCTGGGCACGGTGGCTCACACCTGTAATCCCAGCACTTTGGGAGGCCGAGGCAGGCGGATCACCTGAGGATAGTAATTCAAGACCAACCTGGCCAACACAGTGAAACCCCATCTCTACTAAAAATACAAAAATTAGCCAGACGTGGTGGTGTGTGCCTGTAATCCCAACTACTTGGGAGGCTGAGGCAGGAGAATCACTTGAACTCAGGAGACGGAGGTTACAGTGAGCCAAGATCGCACCATTGCACTCTAGGCTGGGCAACAAGAGCGAAACTGTCTCAAAAAAACAAAAAAGAAAAGAAAAGAAATCTGCTTAGCAGCTGAAAATCTGAGGGCAGAAGAAAGGAAAAATACAGTCATGTGCTGCATATCAATGTTTCGGTCAACAGCGAACTGCATATACAATGGCAGTCCCCTAAGATTATAATGGAGCTGAAATATTTCTGTCACTAGGGACACGGTAGCCTCATAGTACAAGACATTACTCAAGTGTTTGTGGTGATGCTAGTGTAAACAAACTTACTGCAATACCAGTAGTATAAAAGTCTAGCACATTTAATTATGCATAGTATATAATACTTGATAATGATAATAAAAGGTTAGGTTGTTGGCTTATGTATTTATTATGCTTTTTATCATTATTAGCATGTACTGCTTTTATTTATTTAAAAATAGTTAACTGTAAAACAGCCTCAGGCAGGTCCTTCAGGAGGCAGTCCAGAAGAAGAAGGCATTGTTATTATCATAGGAGATGACAGCTCCGTGCATGTTATTGCTCCTGAAGACCTTCCAGGGAGACAAGAGGTGGAGGTGGAAGATAGTGATATTGATGATCCTGACCCCCATGTAGGCCTAGGCTAATGTGTTTGTTTTTGTCTTCATTTTAAATGAAAAGTTTAAAAGTATAAAGATGAAATTTTAAAAATTGAAAGAAGCTTATAGAAAAGATATAAATAAAATATTTTTGTATACCTATACAATGTGTTTTGTTTTAAGCTACGTTATTACAAAAGAGTCAAAAGGTTTTAAACATTACAATTTATTTAAAAATTAGGGTAAGCTGAGGTTAATTTATTATTGAAGAAAGAAAAGTTTTAAAAATAATGTAGTGTAGCCTAAGTGCACAGTGTTTATTAGGTCTACAGTAGTGTTCAGTAATATTCTAGGCTTTTACATTCACTCATCACTCACTCACTCACCCAAAACAACTTCTAGTCCTGCAGGCTGCATTCAGGGGTAAGTGTCCTATGCAGGCATACCATTTTTAAATCTTTTATATCATATTTTCACTGTACCTCTTCAATAGTTAGCTATATTTAGATACATAAATACTTACCATTGTGTTAGAATTGCCTACATTATTCAATACAGTAACATGCTGGACAGGTTTGCAGCCAAGGGAGCAATAGGCTATACTGCATAGTCTAGGTATATATGGGCCATATCATCTAGGTTTGTCTAAGAATACTCTATGATATTTGCACAATGATGAAGTCACCTAACAATGCATTTCTCAGAACATATCCCCATGGCTGCCTGACTGTATGTGAAAAAAAAATGATTCAGTAAAATTTTTTAGAATATACTGTTCTCTTTTGTCCCCACCTATGATATTTTACTATGAAGTTTTCATCTTCTAATGCAGCATATCAGTAACAGTCTCTCAACCCATTTTCCCTCTTTCTTACTTTTTTGGGAGTCTCAGACTTCGGCTGGATGGAGTTCAGGGAGACAGAGCTCTGGCCAACCCCCAAAGCAGAACCTATGCAGGAGGGTATGGTGTCCACATTGCCTCATCCGAGGCAAAACTACAGCTATGTCAGGAGGGCATGGTAACACCTGAGTAATACTTTATATCTTTCTCACCACCTTGCTAAAGAGAAGCCAGTTTTAGACACAGTGATATGTAAGTGCTTCTTTTTTATAATTTGGTGAGGATCACCTTACCAAGTGAGTATCACCTTACTAAAGTGAGGATTTACTCACTTTGGCAATATAACATGTTTATTAATTTTTAAGCACAGAAAACTAATTTTAAAAATTTTCTCACCTTTAAGAATACAGATCAAGGTTTCAAAAACATTTTCAGTTGGAAATCTTTGGGTAGGAAAACTGCAGTGATGAGCAAAAGGGATAAAAAGGTAAAACATGTGCAAAACAGATGTTACACTTAATTTCATGCCAGAACAAATTAAAAATCAGAATCTTGCTTTGTGATTTAGACGATGGACAATCTATACAGATGTGTGTAGGCTGAAAAAATTCTCCTTGTGAAACTGGACATTTTTGAATTGTGAGAACCTACTTTATAAAAGCAACTGGGCTCAATTACTAAAACAGAAATCTCTTCTTTTGTTTGGAGATTGTCAACAGTATCCAAACCTTGACATTAGATCAGCACCACATGGAATGAAAATAACTTTGAGGTTCATGCATCAAATATAAAAACATGACTTAAAAATTTGAGAACATTTTCATAAAGAAGAGTAAGATCCATATAATATATGGTAATTTAAAATGTATTAAAATACATGAATTGGGCATCAATTAAGTTAGAAAGAACTGTGTTAGAACACAAGGCAGGTGGTGAAAATGGTAATGAAAAGAAATAAAAACACAGATAGTATGTAAGAGGCAACCTGTAAACACCAAAACGGTGTCAGAGTCACAGAGTCACTGCCTGGTAGAGATGCTTGCAGGGTTTTTTTTTTTTTAATGTAATTTAAGTATTTCCACCCCCACGAGGAGATTTTAATGTAGTTATGATACATTTGAATTAATATCTTAGAGATTTCAAGTATCTTCTTCATAACCATTGTCATTAGACAAGAATAGAAGTTTTTAGATTTGAGGTCTATTTGCTTTCCAGAGGATCTGTAGTTGGCTACAGAGGGTCTCTGACTCCTTTACAATTGTATAAAATCATATATATATATATATAGAGAGAGAGAGAGAGAGAGAGAGAGGGTACATAACTTTCATACATTCTTATGAGGGTTCCATGACTTCTCAAACATTAAGAAACTGTTGGAAATAGCAGAGCTCTACTAACAGGAGACATGTCGATTTATCTTACATAAAAATGACCCGTACAACCCAGGAAAGCTTTACAAACAGCCAAAGTGTAAAACGAATTAAATGCTGTGTTTATCCCTTCAGAAAAGTGCAGCACAACAACTCCAGTCATGCAGTTTTTATTTACATGAATATTTTAGAAATCCAGCTATTTGTCATCAGACACTCTCTCTTTATAATTTGAAAAATTTCAAGAGCCATGGGAACTAACCATAGGTTATATTATGTTGTATATTACTGGCAAATACTCAATAAAGAGCTGGCAAGAGACAGTAAATGAAAAATAAATATGTGGCTCAATCTGATGGTCAAGGGACAATAACACAGATAACAAGGAGGGATTAGGTCAGGCATATATTGTGGGTTGTAAAGCACCTGATTTCATGTAATTCAGCTTATCAATATTCATGAGCACTTATGGTATGCAAAACACTGTGTTTCTGGTGAGAAAAAAAAACTAAACTTGAAACTTAGTAATGTTATAATTTTTCTTGTTTTAACCCAAGAATAACTTGTCAAATCAATGAGGAAGTTATGATTGGGGCTTTGCTGGTTTTTCACCAATAAGAGGATGATAGCAAGCAAGAACCACAGTGTAGTGGATATACATGATGTTGAGTTAACTAAGCTGGAAGGATATTTCCCTCTATTCTTTGCCTGCGTACTTCCGGGTTAATGTGAGATGCAAGAGACACAGTGCATAAGATGTGGTAGGTGGAAGCAAAGTAGAAAGTGTGTTCTTTTATGCTGGGAAGGTCAGTTGAGGGCACTGCTCTGTTTGCAGCCCTCTAGTGTTGCTGTTTGTCTGAGAGCTCACCTTGTTGGTGCTGAGCAGTGGCGGGCCTGCAGCTCCTCCAGCTCCTGGCAAGGCCTGCAGCTTCTGACTCCCAAGTAAGGTGCATGTTGAGCTCTGTGATAATGAGCTCCAGCTTTTTCCACACTAGTTTATTAAAATTTATAATGCAGAAAGCATTTTTAAGTAGTTTGGTGCTTGTCTGAGCTTAGGGAGTAATCAGAAATAACACAAACTCTTATGAATCAGTTGCAGTTTCCATCGCAGAACACTCACAGCACTGAAGTTGAAGGTCATGAAAAGCTGGCCTCAGATCCAGTTTATCCTTGTCTTCCCCTCACCATTGAGGTCCATCCTTCCTTACTGCTGCCTACCCGTTTTTTTTTTTTCTATGTCACTCATAATGGTTCTCCTTTTCTAATTGATGTCATATACCAATGTATACCCAAATAACCTGACAGATATACGTAGAAAAATGATTTAAAATTAGGGGATCAATTGTTGATGTCAGAAGCAATATTTTTGCACTTTTTCAAACTCAGTGCCACCTAAATCATTCCCATGCTGGTGTATTAAAATTTGTTATGCAAAAAGCATTTTTAAGTAGTTTTGTACTCTCAGGGGCATAAGAAATTATCAGAAATAACAAAAACTCTTATAAATCAATTGTAGTTTCCATCACTTTACGTAATATATTCTCTCTAATAACAACTAGTAGAGCAAAAACTTACTTTCTGTAGAAAAAGTAGAGAAAGGGAAAATCCAGGATCTCACTGAAGTCATTCTTTGGCTTCTTTTTATTTCTGGAATTTGACTAGAAAGAATATTGATCTTTTACAGTGGAAAAAAAAAATCACATCACATTTTAAATGTATTTGATGCCAAGCTATCATTTATGGAAATAGATAACTGTTTCATAGTTAGTGGAACCCACTTACCTACTTTCGCAAATATTAGTAGTAGTTACTAGATACCACGTTGGCCCAGTAAAAGAGAGTTTAGGGAAAGAATCCTGGACTGATTTGAGAGTCATTAGGTCTTATAGAAACATATCTTACAAGAAAAAATTATCAACTCAAATTAGATTGAATTAAAGAGGAGAATTTATTGGGATGCATAATTTTTGAAATACAACCCAAGAGTAGAGATATAGCTCTTTATCTTTCTTTTTCTGTCTGAATCCCCACCCCCATCTTTGTCTCTTTCACTCCTCTCTCTCTCACTCTCCCTGTCTCCTACCCACCCCTTTCTCTGTTTTTACCCCTCTCCTTCTCTGTTTCCTTCCCTTCCTCCATCTTTCTCTTGATAGTTCAGGGTGCATGTGGCACCCACTCCTAGCTTACATAGCCTTCCAGCTTGAGTACCACTGACCAACTAGCTAGTGTCTCTTCACCCAATTACTAGAAATATTCATTGTTATAATTCAGCCAATGGATTGACTATGCAAGGGGAGAGTTTCCACTTACAGTCCGATCAGCTGTGGGCAGGGAGCAAAGTACAAAAATGGCTACTAAGGACAGTGAGTGACCCTTCTCAAAGAAGGAGAAGTGGGATAGGCAGACACCCTGAGATATTTTCCACTTTACAATATTTGACTCTTCACCTAGTGGAAAGCAGCTGGATTCAACTGCTTTTTTTTTTTTTTTTTTTTTTGAGACGGTGTCTTTCTCTGTCCCCCAGGCTGGAGTGCAGTGGCGCCATCTCGGCTCACTGCAAGCTCCGCCTCCCGGGTTCAAGCCATTCTCCTGCCTCAGCCTCCTGAGTAGCTGGGACTACAGGTGCCCGCCACCAAGCCCGGCTAATTTTTTTGTATTTTTAGTAGAGACCAGGTTTCACAGTGTTAGCCAGGATGGTCTTGATCTCCTGACGTTGTGATCCACCCGCCTCGGCCTCGCAAAGTGCTGGGATTACAGGCGTGAGCCACCGCACCGGGTCTCAATTGCTATTCTTAAGCAAAGAAGCAAGTAACTCTTGGTGCTTCAGCTCCATCACATTAATTTATGTAGAAAACCTATTTCTACTCTGGAGCCCATTTTTGAAAGCATGGAGTCTTTTAATGATAAGTACTATATAAATATTAGTTATGGCCATTATAAGTCTTTTAATTTTTTTGTCTTTAAGGTCCAATTATTTTTTAAAAAGTATTTGTTCTAGCCAGGCGTGGTGGCTCACGCCTATAATCCTTGCACTTTGGGTGGCTGAGGAGGGCAGATCGCTTTGAGCTCAGAAGTTGAAGACCAGCCTGGGCAACCTGGCAAAACCCCATCTCCACAGAAAAATGCAAAACTTAGCCGGGCATGGTGGCACAAGCCTGTAGTCCCAGCTACCTGGGGGGTTGAGGCAGGAGGTCGCTTGAACCTGGGAGGTTGAGGCTGCAGTGAGCCTAGATGGCACCACTGCATTTCAGCCTGGGGAACAAAGTGAGATCTCAAAAAAAAAAAAAAAAATATATATATATATATATATAAAATATATATGTATATATAAAAAAAGTATATATATATAAAATATATATGTGTATATATATAAAATATATATGTGTATATATAATATATATGTATATATATAAAATATATATGTGTATATATAAAATATATATGTGTATATATATAAAATATATATGTGTATATATATATATTTGTTCTAGATAACTCTTTGGTGTCCTTATCAATCTGAGATAAAGGGTTCAGACTCCTATTCTCAAGGTATGATCATGATAAAAATGTGACAATAATTGTGAGAGATCTTATGGTGTATCTCATCCCCCAGAGGTTGTGCTCTTCTTTCTGAATAAGAGGAAAATGTTATGCTCCCCGAATGTTTATGCAAATAAAATATTTATTTTAACATTGAACCATAAACAAAATAAATAAGACATTTCTGATATATGAAAAGTATCACAGTGGGAGTGAGAAATTATGTACAAAAAGCAAAATGAAATTGCAGAATGCTGTAAGTAGAAGGGGCTTTGGGGAGCATTTAGAGATTAAATGATCCAATCCAACCCTTTTAATTTCCAGGTTAAGAAATTGAAGGTTAGGGGAGATTAGGTAGCTTTCTAAAAATTAGTTTACATTTGAGCTAGTCCTTGGTCTTGTAATTCCAAATACAAGCAAAATAGCAAAATCTTGCCTTAAAAAGTAAATCGGGGAAATTAAAATCTTTCTCTATGTTCTCTTTCCTCATTAGAAATTATTGTTCACCCAATAATTCATCAATATGACATCACTTAAGGATGTGAGAGAGAAAATAGTTGAATCTTCTTTGTCTGTATGATTAAATTATTTTATTCATAGTAACTTTGTTTCTACCATAAAGTGCTGCATAGTATATGCTTGCTTTTTAATAAAATTAATTGAAACTTGTATTGTTAAGGATGCTCATAACATTTATTGAATAATTAATGATACCCTTGACTTTTACCAAACCAGAATTGGAGATTCAAGAGTGAAGAGAATGGTACAAGCCTTAGTTTCCATCACATTTGGCACGGAATATCAAGGACAGAAATCACATATAATTCACATATAATTTATTGTACATGTATAAAATATTGGGGAGGCCAGCAAGAACAGAAGAAAAGGAAAGAGAGATTTAAAGATTTCAGAAAGAAAGAATCATAATTCACTGTTTAAAACTTACATGGGCCTGAAATATTCTATGATGAGCCTTGTCAAAGGGTAACATGAAAAAGTTTTAAGGTTCAGAGTGAACGATACATAAACTTATAAGACAAAATAGTTGCATCCATATGACAGGGAGAAAAGGCAGGAGTTATTTTAACATGGAATCATATGCAATTGTTTGTATATTGCCTTTTGTTCCCCCTTGAGACATTCTGACTGCCTTACCCTTGGTCAACTCTCTTGACTCATTTGTAAAGTTAAACTTTATCCAGGGAAAGCCTTTCATGTCTCTTTATATCACATTCTACTTTCATTTGGTTTATTTAATGATTTATTAAATGCATTAAGCATAGCACAATTTCCTATGAGAGTTGAAACATATGACTAAAATTATTTTAACATTATGTTTATGTTGTGATTTATAAAATTGCAAATTGTCAAAGACATAAGGGATAACGGTAAAATAGCACACAGTTGCTTGAAGCCTACACATTACTCCAAGACCTCACTTGAAAGCTGGTAATTTCCTTGAAATAGCCCATAGGGGAAGCATATGCAAGGTAACTGACAGCATGTGGTTTGAATAGATCTGCCTATATAGTGAAGGACCAGACTGGGAGAAGGTATTAATGAAGAATATGAATACAGGAGCAATTTCTTAACTTGGTACAGAGACTGACCCCATTTTTATCCAATTTTTATAATCTGTATTATTTAAGGGAGAAAAAAATTTTACTCAGGGCTGAACACTCAATACTTTAAGTATGCTCTAATGGATGTATCATGTAGAGAGCAAAGCAATTGCTTACCTCTTTTATTATTTGGTGGATTTATAAAGTGGCAAAAAATGGTTTAGTAGCCATAGCAGCTTGTATTGATAGTGAACAAGTCACTTAACCTTTCTGTGTATCAATGTCTTAAAACAATTCAATCATTAATTCAACATACTGAGTGTCAACTACATGCAAAGCATTTTGCTAATTCCTAGGATGAAGGAGTGGGAGTGAGTGATAGGAGATGAGGCTGGATGAGTAGTAGATACCAGATTTAAAATGGCCTTGTGTGACATAATAAGCAGTCAGGATTTATCCTTTATAGTCTTTTGGGTGTTATTAAAGGATTCTAAACAAGGGAGTGGCATAATTAGGACTGACTTAGAAATAACACCCTGGTGGTAATGTGAGGCATAGATCAAAAGAGGATAAACTTGGCCCAGTTAGGACAACAGTAATAAATCAGACCAGAAATTATGGTTGCCTGAACAAAAGCCATGTCAGTGGTGATGAGGAGAAAAGGACGGGTTTGAGAAATTGTTAGGAAGTTTGCTTGTAATTGATTAGATTTGGAGGCCAAGAAAGAAGCCTGCTTTGATAGTGATCTATATAATAATATTGATTTCTGACTTGTAAAATAAAGCATATACAGAACCTTGCATAACTTCAATTTGCTTTTATAACAATAAAAGTAATTGTTAAAGATGAACTTTGTCTATCAAGTGATGCATGTAAATGAATAAAGTACATGTTCGGATTGTATATGTAATACAAACAAGCTTAAAAACTGTTTTTTGTTGTTTCATTTTTGCTAATAAGTTGAGAAAGCTGGTCTAAATTGACAGTCCTTATAGTTTATATTTAAAGGATAGCTTTCACTTCCCTATGGGAATGAGAAACATCACTTACAGAAAATTCCATACAAAGCTTTGAGGTCTAACATGTCATGATTTGATAGACTAGGGCATCTGAATATTTAGTTCCTGACTCCAGAGAGCAAATGTTAGAAGATAGAATTGATGAATATTTAACTTAAACTAATTCCTTGAATATCTAGCCATGTATTTTATGCCATCTATAATTGTGGTTTCTCAGCACTTAGAAATATGAGCTCTGAATAAAAATGTAGAGAACCACCTGTCTACATGGCAGTCTTCCAAGAATCCACAATCTAAATTATGCTTACCACTAGCAGGAAATGTAGGCAGCCACCTTCTACTTGTCATTCTCAGATCCATTTTTCAAAGGAAGACTATTGCAAGGAAACTACCTTTATGTTAAGACTGATATAATAGAGTACACTTCTTGTGCATGGCAGCTTAGAATTAGGTGCTAGGATTTGAGGGAAATCAAGTGAGGCAGACACACAATACATAACTTCTAACATCTCTTTCAGGCATTTGATTTTGGAATCTAATGCAGTATGAATTTGCTAGTGACCAAGGAAGCCAATAGTGAAGCAGAGTAGGAGTATTAAGTTTCAGTCTCTAATAGTTAAATAACACAGGAATAGTTTATTTTTGTTTAATTGATAGGTTTTTGGTTGTTTTTGTTAAGTTAAAAACTTTTTGATAATTTTCTGCCTTGTAATTGTGTCTAAGCCCCTGAATTGTTATGGTGTGAGGTACAAAGATGGAAGGAATGGCCTCTGTATTAGGCTGTTCTTGCATTGCTATAAATAAATACCCGAGACAGGCAATTTATAAGAAAAGAGGTTTAATTCATTCATGGTTCTGCAGGCTGGACAGGAAGCATACCACCAGCATCTGTTTGGCTTCTGGGGAGGCCTCAGAGAACTTTTACTCATGGCAGAAGGTAAAGTGGGAACAGATACGTCACATAATGAAAGCAAGAGCAAGAGTTGAGTGGAGCAGTGCCACATTTTATAACAACTAGATCTCATGAGAACTCACTATCATGAGGACAGAATCAAGCCATGAAGGATCTGCCCCCATGACCCAAACACATCCCACCAGGCCCCACCTCCAACACTGGGTATTACATCTCCACATGAAACTTGGATGGGACATCCAAGCTATTAGGTTGGTGCAGAAGTATTTTGCTTAACCTAATATATCAGCCTGTAATCAATAGAGTGAGTGTTAAGCTCTATTTGTGAGATACAAATATCACTGACTAAAAATGGAAAATAAAGATTGGCACATAACAATGGTTTATGATTTCAAATCAGTATACTGTTAAAATTTCTATTAGAGAATTTTTTTTTACTAATTTCTATTAGAGAAATTAGTAAATTCTATGTTTGTTATTTATAACATACCACAGTGGTTAAATATATGAGATTAAATTCAGACCTAAGACCTGGCGTCAAAACTTGAGTCTGACATTTGCTAGTGGTGACACTGTGAATCAGTTATTTAATCCCTTAAACTTTAATGACTTCATTTTTAATATAGAAATAATACTAGCAATTGAGCTCAAAGTAATTCTCATTAATAGTTGCTGGATAGTATTAGTACTGACAATAGTAGAAGTAGGAAATCTTTTTTTGTCCCACAAAATAATTGAGGTGAATTATTTTTAAAACTTAAAAAATGATAGTAGAAAATAATCAGGATATTTTTCTTAGTATATAAGAGTTAAAAAAGAAAAGACTAGAGTCAATATGTGTGAATTTATGTATATCTGTGTGAGTAAATATGAGAGAGAGGTATCTTTGTATATTTGAGCTTTCAAATTTGAGCTTTAAATTTGGCTTTAAGATCCATGACAGCCAATTTAAAAGAAGAATATATTCAGTGATATCATTTCTCAGTATCTATATGGGAAAAGTATGCCAGTTATTCAGATAAAGCCACATTTTTCTTAACAATAATTTCTTAATGGGATTTCTTACAAGAGGATTTACATAGAGAGCATATTACAATCAATACACATTACGGTTTCAACACTCGATTGCTGAAGCAAAAATATTAATGTATTGTTTTCTGTTTGATCTTTTGGAAAAGCCCATCTTACCACCAGTGGACAATTCAGTGATGCAAACTCCATGAAGGATAAAGTTCATGCAGTTCAACTATGCAGGTTTTTGATAGTCCAGTTCATTGATCCAAGGAAGAATTTAGAGCAACTTGAGAGATGGTTGGAATATGCAATTATCTTATTTAATACAACATTTTCATTGGCTTTCTGATGACAGCTGGTGGAAGAAACTGTGAGCCCATCATCTGAGGTGAGGTTAGATTCATGCACTTTAGGAACAAAGGAGCAATTGGGATGATTGGGATGCTAAGGGGACCAACAAAAATCCTCACTGGACTACTCAATATAAAATACTTTCAATAATCATGGATAAGAAGAATTATTTACATAGGGGAGAACTAGCCTTTTAAAAAGTTTTAAAATAGCAAAATATTTTTTTCTGAATTTTTTCTAATATAAAGTCTGTTTTATTAAATTGAATATGTACATGGCTTCAGAATCTCAATATGAGACAACAGGGATACTTCATTTAAAAAAACAAAACTGTTTCTGTACCAGTACCATGCTGTTTTGGTGAAATTGATTCTGTGACAAGTGATTTTGGTAGTTTGATAGTAATATGTTAAATTTGTAGATTGCATGGAGTAGGGGTTATGGCCATTTTATTGATACTACCTCTTTTCATCCATGAGCATGGAATGTTTTTCCATTTGCTTGCTTTATCTCTGACTTCTTTCAGCAGTGTTTTAAAGTTCTCATTGCAGTGATTATTAACTTCTTGGGTTAGGTGTATTCCTAGGTATCTTTTTATGTGTATGTGTGGCTACTGTAAATGGAATTACATTCTTGATTTGGCCCTCAGTTTGAATGTTATTGGTGTATAGAAATGTTACTGATTTTTGCACATTGATTTTGTATCCTGAAACTTTACAGAAGTCGTTTATCAGGTCTAGATGCCTTTTGGCAGAGTCTTTAGTGTTTACTAGGTATAGAATCATACCATCAGCAAAGGAAGATAATTTGACTCCTTTTCTTATTTTGATGCCTTTTATTTCTTTCTATTGCCCAATTGCTCTGGCTAGGACTTCCAGTACTGTGTAGAAAAGGGATGGTGAGAGTAGGCACCCTTGTCTTCTTCCTGGTTTTCTTATTTTTATTTATTTATTTATTTTTATTTTTTATTATTTGTTTGAACGGAGTCTCATTCTGTCACCAGGCTGGAGTACAGTGGCGCCATCTCAGCTCACCGCAACCTCCACCTGCCGGGTTCAAGCGATTTTCCTGCCTCAGCCTCCTGAGTAGGTGAGACTACAGGCATGTACCACCACTCCCAACTGATTTTTTATTTTTAGTAGAGACGGGGTTTCACCATGTTGGCCAGGAGGGTCCCCATCTCTTGATCTGCCCGCTTCAGCCCCCAAAGTGCTGGGACTACAGGTGTGAGCCACCACGCCCAGCCATTCCTGTTTTTAACGGGAATGCTTCCAGCTTTTGCCCATTCAGTATGGTGTTGGTTGTGGGTCTGTCATAGATGGTTCTTATTATTTTGAGGTACATTCTTTTGATGTTTTTTTTATTGAGGGTTTTTATCATGAAGGATTGAATTTTATCAAAAGCTTTCTCACATCTGTTGAAATGATCATACGGTTTTTGCTTTTAATTCTGTTTTTGTAATGAATCACATTCATTGATTTACATATGTTGAATCAATTTTACATCTTAGGGATAAAGCGTACTTGATTATTGTAAATTAACTTTTTGACGTGCTGCTGGATTCAGTTTGTTAGTATTTTGTTGAGGATTTTTGTGTCTATGTTCATCAGTGACATGGGCCTGCAGTTTTCTAATTTTTTTTATTGTGCCTTTGTTAAGTTTTGATATCAGGGCGGTGCTGGCTTTGTAGAATTGGTTATGGAGGAGTCTCTCCTCTTTGATTTTTTTGGAATAGCTTCAGTAGAATTGGTACCAGCTTTTCTTTGTGCATCTGGTAGAATTCGGCTGTGAATCCATCTGGTCCAGGGCCTGTTTTGGTTGGTAGGTTTTTTTTTTTTATGACTGATTCAATTTCAGAACATAGTATTGGTCTGTTCAGGGTTTCAATATCTTCCTTATTCAATCTTGAGAGGTTGTGTGTTCCAGGAATGTTTCCATTTCCTTTAGGTTTTATGGTTTGTATACATAGAGGTATTCATACTATCTCTGAGGATCTTTTGTATTTCTGTGATGTCAGTGGTAAAGTTACATGTGTTGTTTCTGATTGTGCTTATTTGAATCTTCTCTTTTCCTTGATCCTTTGGATTTTGGGTTCTCAGTTTCATTCAGTTCTGCTTGGATTTTAGTTATTTCTCTTCTTCTCCTAGCTTCGGAGTTAGTTTGTTTTTGTTTATCTAGTTCCTTTAACTGTGATGTTAGATTGTTAATTTAAGATCTAGCAAAGACATGAAATCAACCTAGGGGCCCATCAATGGTGGACTGGATAAAGGAAGTGTGGTACAAATATATTATGGAATACAATGCAGCCATAAAAAAGAGCAAATATATATCCTTTACAGCAACATGGATAGAGCTGGAGGGCATCATCCTAAACAAATTAACTCAGGAACAAAAAATCAAATACCACATATTCTCACTTATAAATGGGAAATGGGAACAATAGACACTGGAGACTAATGGTGGAAGGAGCTGGGGAATGGGGAAGGACTGAAAAAGTACCTATTGAGTACAATGCTCAGTCCCTGCGTGATAGAATCATTCATATCCCAAACCTCAGTGTCATGCAATATACCCATGTAACAAACCTGCCATATGTACCCCCTGAATCTAAAATAAAAGTTGAAATTATGAAAAATAAATACATAAATAAGTTAATTTAAAAACCTGAAGGCCACTATATGCTAATTATATAAGCAGCAGTGCTGCATGTTAAGAATTATTAAATTGTTGGTTTGGAGAAGTTTTGGAAAATAGAATAATGACTTGGGATGGGATAACAAATGTATTTCTCTACTTATTTAAGTTTAAACACATCTTTGTCAGATAATAACAGTATAAAAACATGCTATGACTTACAGTAGTCCATTTTTCCTAGCATCATCACTGATAAAATTATAATAGTAGATTACTTAAAAGAACACATGACATAAATTAATTTATTTTTTGGCTTAATTTGTACCCATTAAAGTAATGTGAAATCTGTTTTCTCTTAGATCTTGTTTAGTTGAATGAACATGGTTTTCTTTATTCAGCATTGAATGGTTAGTTATCAGGCTGTGTTGGTAAAGTGCAAGGTTGAGCAATTAAGATTAGGAAGTGTTTGCCAAACCTATCTTATCATAAGACTCACTTGGGGTGCTCCTCAAAAATACAGATTATGGCACTACTCTAACCCTCCTGGATCATAATTTGGGCAAGGTGAATGTTGTTGGAAATCTGTATTTTTAACAAGAGTGTAGGCGATTATTTTATAATTAGACAAGTCTTGAAATATTGAACTAAGCCAATTCTTCTCAGAAACATTTTGGAGATGATCTTTGCTTTTGAAGATCATTTCCTCTACTTTCCTACTCTTTCACCTTTCAGAACCAAAGAACAATCCACACATTCTCCAACAAAACATCACGACCAACACTTGGCATTCTTTTTCCTCCTACATGCAGAGTTCATCAGATTACAGTCTGCATAGATCTCTGCTGTGTTTTGGAATAGCAAGACTTTTTAAGTATATTTTTTCACTAACAACTCCTGTGGTCAGGGGTTTATGTTGCTGAGGCCTCTGCTTAGCTTTAAGGAAATATAGAAGATTAAAATTTGGTTAATTCTGGTTTTACATTTAATGCATTGGGATAGGCCTGCCATTTTCCCCCATAATAAATGGATACAGGACATAAGATGTTGGAATAATTTCCAAGCACTCATTTATACATTGTATTTTCAGGTAATACTGAATACCAGACATTTACTTCTTGGCTTCTAGTTCATTTTAGAACTTTTGCACATTTAAAATTTTTTAAGTTATGATAAGATTTTAATTTGATGTTTAAAAATTCACTATCAGACCTTTCACTTAGGGAAGCTAGCAACTCAATATGGTGTTTCTACAGGCTCTATGTTTTTTTTTCAAAATGATTTTTCTGCTAAAGATCCACCTTTAGCTAATTTTAAATAACATTTGGGTATGCGAAAGCAAGACTTTAATTTTTACAAAGTATCTACACAATGCCTTGCAAAAATAGTGTCAGGAGAGCAAGATCTACCACACATTTCTAACTCATAAGATCTTCTTTTAATGTAGGTATGCTTAGTTCTTAATTGTTTTTTTCTCTGTAGTAAAAATAAATTCATTCTTTTTGGAAACTTTTTTAGTACTAAGTAGCAGGGACTGTAGCTACTCATTTAGTTCATCAAAATCTTATGTTGCAACTCATCAGTGTTGAGTGATGAAGAATTATTTTTATTTATATCTACTTAATACATGAATTCTGAATCAAAATAGCAGTTTTTTTAGGGCTAGAAGTTGACACATCTTGTCGCATGTAAGTACCACATATTCATAAAAAATAATTCATTTAGAAGCTGGACTCCCATATCCTTGAATGCATAGCCACATTCATTTTAGCAGGCCATTCTTGGAAGATAGTACAGAAATTTACGAAGAAAACATTACTGTTTCTTTTTTGACAAACACTTTCACACTAAGAGCACTGTGTTTAGGAGGGCGAATTGATGTCAAATGTTCAAACCTTCAATCTGCTGTATTTGTGATTTTTAAATCCACATATTTCTGTACATGACTTCAGTGCAATATTATATGACAGGTTTTGATATTTCTTTTCTAAAAATATTGGAGGCCTTAATCAAGATGATCCTTGAAACATATCCTCCTGACAGTTGGAGGATAATTCTATACCCCTAGAGGTGAGAACTTTTCATGTTATTTGATTTCATTTGATTAAATGGGATGATCTTTCCCTTTAGTGTTGAGGTGGTCATATTTCATTACACCAACTGGCAGCAAAAGATAGCAATACAGAAAAGCAGAAAGCCAAACTTTGAGTTATAAATGTTTCTATGGCAGTGACCCTTTGTGAATTTAAAAATTGAATTTAAGACCCCTTTTCGTCATTCTCCATATTTTCAGTCTTGGTCAATAGGTCTGCCCCTAGAGTCAAAGTGTTTTATTACCCTACAAAGCTTTTAATTGTGTGTTTGTGAGCCCAAATATATCTTAAAAAAGCATGGTGGAAGGGATGGCCCAGTGCCTCTTTGTTGGAGGCATTCTTATAAAACAAATTATTTTTCTATATGATCTTAGAATATATCCATTTCAGAATATATATGTTCAAGGCATCCAAAATATGTGTGTGTATACATGCTTGTGTATAATATGTAGTATAAACTACAATATAATATAAATAAATAAGTATTTATATTATTTCTATAAATATTTATAAAAATATTATTTATATTTATATAAATACATGTATTTATATAAATATTTATTTATATATTTATATAAATATATTTATATAAATATATTTATATAAATATATTTATATAAATATTTGTATTATTTATATAAATAAATAATATAAATATATTATTGATTATATTATAAATATTTATTATAAAATATTTATATAAATATTATTTATATAATTAAATAATATAAATATTATATTTATGCAATATAATATGGCACTGAAATCATGTACAGAAATATTTGAACTTGACTCCACTAAAAGCAGCAGAATAAATATTATGTATATGTTTGAAAATATTAAATGTCCAAAGAGTTTTCATAAAAACTAAAACTGTACTTTGGCATATTATTGAAAATAAGTATTTTATGAAGAAAAACATATTTTTTAAAACTGCATATTTTTATAACATTAATTTCTTAACATGATGGGGACTAGAGTCAACCTACAAAACCTTATCATTCCCAAAAGTGTCTGATAAAAGTAACTTGTCATTCAATTGCGCCACCATGTATTAACAACTTTTCATGTGAAAAATCTAAGATGAAATACCAAGATGAACAAGGCACTATTTTTGGTAAAGTGGCTCATATCAAAATTATAGTTAGTCTTGTGAAAATAATGAGTAATGTTTTTGGTGAATGAACAAAATATCACATATTTTTCTCGCTTTCTCTCAAAACGGAAATATCTTGATCAATTTTTTCCTGATAACAAAGCAAATGTATGTCCATACTAAAAAAATTCAGACAATCCTGCTGAACCTTACCTCTTCTTGAATCTTCCTACCTCCCTACCTTCCTTCTCCACCCACCCTCTACTCCAGCTTTCCTATTTCACAAAGATAAAAATTGGATGTATATCTATACATGTATGTGTGGATGTGTGCTTGCATATGTGTATGCTTGCATCTGTAGCATGTGGTATGTAGTTTAGTGCCTGGTACATGATAAGCACTAAATAGATGTAAGCCTAATTATAATTTATAGGTGACTCGATTGCATATTTGGTCTTATAACTTTTTTGGTAACATGCCTTTGTCTCTATACTGTGGCAGGGATTTTTTTCACATATAATCATATAGATCTCTCATGCATGTTGATGAATATTTTGAATTCATTTTATTGTTATATCTTAATTTGTTTTAACAAGTTCTGCTAGATGGTCATTTCAATGGTTTACATTTATTTTTGCAAAAATGACAATGTTAAAATAAACATTGCCCTCCAAAAATATTGAACTAATTTATACTACCAAAACCAAGAAATATGAGAAAACTGATTTCTTTCTACTCTCATCAGTACTTGGCATTACTCGTACTTTCTTATCTTTGTTACTCTGAGGAATGACAGATGATATCACATGGTTGAATTAACTGGCATTTTTGTCGATTGTCTTTGATGTGATTATTGGTCATTGGTTTTCTTTGAGATTGCCTTTCCATGTCATGTAACTATTTCTTTTTATGAAATTTTTATATGCTTTTGGTATGTGCTGTTTCTTTACATATTATGAATATTAACTCCATTTCTCTCACATAGGTTGTAAGTTTTTTTCTTCAATTTATCATTTGTCTTTTGATTTTTTATATTATATGGTATATTCTTCCATGCAGATATGTGTCAACTCTCTTTTTCTTTATGCTTTATAACCTTTGATGTCAAATTAGAAAGCTTTCTACTTCAAGACTTAGATAATACTTACTCTTATGGTTTTCCCATTACTGTTACAACTTTATTTTTTTATGCTAAAATCTCACCCATCTGTTTTACCTGAGAACTATGCTCATGCATTTATGCCTTCAGATAAAATAACCATTTTGGGTTTTTGGTCAAAATATTGAATATCTATGAATTAATTTTGAGATAATTAATATCTTATCAATTCTGAATCTTCCTACCCATAACAAATATGCTATGCCTTTTCATGTATTCAACTTTTCCTCTATGTCCTTTTAGGTATCTTTCCAATTCTTTCTATAGTTTTTGAATATTTCTGAAATCATGTCTCTGCAGATATCCCTGCCAAAACTCTTGGAAAAGATCGGCTTTGGTTACTTTCCTCCGCTCTGAACAAATCTTCATGGCCAAGGGAAAGAAGCATTCTACTTGGCTAGGTCCAGTGAGGCCCTTGAGTTAGACCAGGGAAAAGGAGGGCATACAGGTTGGCGCCAACCCATCCAAACCACCGGTCTGAGCAGGAATGCTGTGGGTGGGGTTTGAGTTCTAAAAGAAGAGATGCTAGGTAGAAAAAGTAAGAGAATTTTATTTATACTAAATTCTTCTTTCTTTCCCTAAACTATGATTCATCTAAAGCACTAGCTCATCCCCATCAATGCTCTTTAAACCAGACACCCTCCCTCTTCTCTCCACTTTGGTATTCATGACTTCTGCCTCCACAATCTCATCAAAAATTAGCAAATTGGAATTAACAAACCCAGAATGTCACAATAAATCTTTGTCTTCACAAAGTTTTATATCAAACTGAGATTGTTTTTGAAAATGCTTCTATTTTTATTTCCATTTACTTAATTTTTGCTTTACTTTTCTTTCTTTCTTTCTTTCTTTTCTTTCTTTCTTTCTTTCTTTCTTTCTTTTGCTTGGCTTGGCTTGGTAAACACAAGAAAATAAAGATTTTCAGATTTCTTCTTTATCTTGTTCTGAAATAAGATCTCTTTTTTTGTTCTTTGCGTGACACTACTTGGAAACTTTCTTGGGACTGTACTTTAATTATAGGATTCAAATCTATTATAATTTGGGGGTTGTAAACATGTGTCCAGAGACCTAGGATAAAGGGTAAAATTAAATCAATGTTCCCATTTCAATCTTGGGTTAGGCATAGCAATGAAAAGAACTAAACGTTCTAAATGGTTACAGTTCCAAACTAGGTAATTATTAATGATTAATTGCTTCTCCATGGAAATAAAAATGATGAAGGTTAATCTATACATTGATTTCTACAGCCTGGAGTGATAAATGGATTTTTTTGAATAGTTTCTGAAATGTTTTTATTGTCCTTAACAATAAAATAGGCACCTAAAGCAAGTAGCAATTTACAGAAGAAAACCATTAACTAACATAGATTGGTTTATATGGCTACCTGTTTGTATACTTCAAGGGATGTAGATTGATGAATATTTAATTTTGAGTACATTTATAAGTGATAAAAGAATCTATTACTTACCAGTGTTTGTTTTAAGGTGTGCTACCTCAAAACACAAAAGAGATATAGAAATACTCTATCCTAAGAAAAAAGGAGATGTTGCAAAATATTTAGAAACCAATGAAGATATTCCCTAAAAACCAATTACCATAGGATGTTCAATATTTGGAAGTGATGCCCCTGATATCATTTTATGATAATAGATTATCTAACAAAGTTGAAAGTATAAATAATTATAATAGCAAACAATGTTGTATGTGAATAAACTAGAACTTTTTTGTTTGGGTTTTGCAAAAAATAACACAGAGCTACAGACATTGTATATTATAATTAAGTAAATGAAAATATTGGTTTTGATTTTGTAAAACTTTTCCTGCCACTTCCAATTTCTGTTATATTAATTTTAGTTATTATTTTAATCTTGCAGATTTATTCTTCAGCCATGCCGAGTTTATTATTCAGCTTTTACTATTTAAAAAATTTAATAGTCATATTTTCAGATTTCAAAATGCAATAACTCCTGAATGTTTACACATATATTAATACTTATATTTCCAATTTCTTCTCCTTATTATATAATCTCTGACTCCATCATTTCATTTCCAAATTTAGAGCTCTTGGGAGCTCCATGGATTAGAATTACTCACGTCTTTGGTGTAACTTGCTTAGGTACATTTTCCAGGATAAAGTTCCTCTGTGGCTTGTACAGCGATATGAACCCATTTGCTTTCAGATTTCCACATAGTTTAGGAAGCTGCTCTTTGTTGATGACACACTCACTCTTATTTTCAGCACTAGCTACAGATTTGTTCTTTTTAGTATATCTTTACTGTCACTGAATAGCATCATTGGAAAGAAGTGAAATACACCTGGGTGTTCAGTCGACCATTTTGAACCAAAAGTCCAGTTCCCTTTTATCAACAAAGAATAGGAAAAAAAAATACTACTTTCAGAAATATTTTTTATTTAAATTCATATTTTTTCTGTCATTTTTGAGAGCTTTACTATGAACTATACTCAATGATAAATGTTTTATATGCATTTTCTCATTTAATCTTCATGTCACCCTCAAAGGTACAGATTATGTTCCCCTTCTTATAAGGAAGAAAACTAAAGTTCAAAAAAGCTAAATAACTTGCCCAAATCATACAGGTAGAAAATAATGGATTTGAGAACTAAACCTATAGTTAGTTGTTGCCAGAAGCTATACTCTAATCACTCTACATACTGCCTTTCTATAGTAGACCACTTGGTCTACTATTTCTAGTACATTTAGCTTCAAACACTTCTTATTGCCTATTATAAACTCAGCGGTTTCCTAGATGTTGTATTTGTAAAGATGAATAAGGCAGCCTCTGTACACATCCTAATTCTTGAAGAATTTCAAAGGAGAGCAAGATGGCAGAATAAAAGGCTCCACTGATCGCCCTACTCCGGACAAGGACACCAATTTGACAACTATTTACACAGAAAAAACACCTTTATAAGAACCAAAAATCAGGTGAGCACTCATAGCACCTGGTTGTAACTTCCTATCACTGAAAGAGGCACCGACGAGGTAAACAAACAAACACAAAAAGTCCTGAATCGCTGATGCTACCTTTTCCCCAGCCGCAGCAGCAGCAATGTGGTGCAGGTAGTATATCTGGGCACTGGAGGAAGGAGAGGACAGCAATTGTGAGACATTGAACTCAGCACTGTCCCATTAAGGCAGAAAGGAAAACAGGACCTAACTCAGCTGCCACCTGCCCATGGAGGGAACATTTAAACCAGCACTAGCCAGAGGGGAATTGCCAATCCCAGTGGTCTGAACTTGAGTTCCCACAAACCTCACCACTGTGAGCTATAGTGCTCTCTGTCTCCAAGTAAACTTGAAAAGCAGCCTAAGCCATAAAGACTGCAATTCTCATGCGAGTCTAGGGCTGAACTGGGCCCAGCGACAGTGGACTGGGTGAGGTGGGGGGCACAGGACATACTGAGACATCAGTTGGGATGGCTAAGGGAGTGCTGGCATCACCCCTCCTCTAACACCAGGTTGCACAGCGGCTCCAAAATAGACCTCTTTATTCCTTTCTTCTGCTTGAGGAGAGGAGTGGAAAGTGTAGAGAGGGCTTTTTCTTGCATCTTGGAGACCAGCTCAGCCACTGCAAGACAGGGTATTGGTTAGAGTCATGAGGCCTCCATTCCAGACCCTAGCTTCCAGAGGACATTTCTAGACACACCCTGGGTCAGAAGGGAACCTGCTGCCTTGAAGGAAAGAGCCCAGTGCTGGCAGTATTTATCACCTGCTAACCGAAGAGCCTTTGGGGCCTGAATAAGCAGCAGTGACACCCAGGTACTACACCAAGGGCATTAGGTAAGCCTCTGAGACTTACTGGCTTTAGATGAGACTCAGCACCTTGCAAGCCGTGGTGGCTATGGGGCAAAACTCTTTCTGTTTGAGAAAAGCAGAGGGAAAAAGGAAAGGGGACTTTGTCTTACACCTTAGGTATCAGCATGGGCCACAGTGGGGTAAGCACCAAGTGGGCTCTTAGGTCCCTGATTCCAGGTCTTGACTCTTGGATGGCATGTCTGGACCTGCCCTGGGCCACAGGGGGCCCGCTGCCATGAAGTGTGCTTCCTAGGTCAGGCAGCATTCATCACAAGCTGACTTAAGAGTCCTGGGGCCTTAAGGTAATTTCGGAGGTAATCTGGCAGTAGTCCTCATGGCCTGGGTGGTGGTGGCTAAGGGTGGAGGCTCCTCTGCCTTTGGAAAGGGGAGGGAAGAGTAAAAGGACTACATCTTGTGGTTTGAGTGCCAGCTCAGCTGCAGTACTATAGAATACCAGGTAGACTTCTAAGGTTTTTGACTCTAGTCCCTCACTCCCAAATAGCACCTCTGGACCCAGGGAAGAATGCAGGCCTGGCTGGCTTTGCCACCTGCTGAGTGTAGAGCTTCAGGGCCTAGAGCGAACGTAGGCTGTAGCCAGGGAGTGACTACAGCAGGCCTTGAGCGAGACTCAGCACTGTGCTGGCTTCAGGTCTGACCCAGTGCAGCCACAGTGGTCATGGCCACAAAGATGCTTCTGTCACTTCACTCCTAGCTTTAGGTGACTCAGAGCAGAGAGAGAGCCTCTGTTTGGGAGAAAGTATGGGAAGACAACAAGATTCTCTGCTTGGTAATCCTGAGAATTCTCCTAGATCTTGCCCAAGACCATCAAAGCGGTACCTCTATGAGTCTGCAAGAACCTCAGCGTTACTGGGGGTGGGGTGCCCTTTAAAGCAGCTACAGCTTAGATTAAAATACCTAAATCTTTTTAAATATCTGTAAAGCCTTCCCAAGAAGGATGGATACAGATAAGCCCAGACAGTGAAGACTGCAATAAATACCTAACTCTTCAATGCCCAGACACTGAAGAACATCTACTAGCATTAACACCATCCAGGAAAACATGACCTCACCAATTGAGGTAAATAAGACATCAGGGACCAATCCTGGAGAAACAGAGATATGTGACCTTTCAGACAGAGAATTCAAAATAGCTGTGTTGAGGAAACTAAAAGAAATTCAAAGTAACACAGAGAAGGAATTCAGAATTCCATCAGATAAATTTAACGAAGAGATTCAAATTATTAGAAAGAATCTAGCAGAAATTCTAGAGTTGAAAAATGCAATTGGCATACTGAAGAATGCATCAGAATCCTTTAATAGCTGATTGATAGCAGAAGAAAGAATTTGTGAGCTTGAAGATAGGCTATTTGAAAATTCAGTCAGAGGAGATGAAATAAAAAAGAGTGAAGAAACAATGAAGCATGCTTACAGGATCTAGAAAATACCCTCAAAAGGGCATATCTAAGAGTTATTGACCTTAAAGAGGTAATAGAGAAAGAGATAGGGTAGAAAGTTTCTTCAAAGGAATAGTAACAGAGAACTTTCCAAACCTAGAGAAAGATATCAATATCCAAGTACAAGATTATAGAACACCAAGCAGATTTAAGCCAAAAAAGGCTACCTAAAGGCATTTAATAATCAAACCCCCAAAGATCAAGGGTAAAGAAAGGATCCTAAAAGCAACAAGAGAAAGGCAACAAATCACATACAGTGGAGCTTCAATACATCTGGGAGCAGAATTTTCAATGGAAACCTTACAGGACAGGAGAGAGTGGCATGATATATTTAAAGTGCTGAAGAAAAAGTACTTTTACCCTAGAGTAGTATGTCCAGTGAAAATAATCTTTAAACATGAAGGAGAAATAAAGACTTTCCCAGACAAACAAAAGCTAACATCAACACCAGACCTGTCTTATAAGAAATGCTAAAGGAAGTTCCTTGATTAGAGAGAAAAGGATGTTAATGAGCAATAAGAAATTATCTGAAGATACAAAACTCACTGGTAATAGTAAGTACATAGAAAAGCACAGAATATTAGAACACGGTAACTGTGGTATGTAAACTACTCTTATCCTAAGTAGAAAGAGCAATTAACCAATCAAAAATATTAACTACAAAATTTTTCAAGACATAGTCCAATACGATATAAATAGAAACAACAAAAAGTTAAAAAGGAGAAGGACAAAGTTGAAGCATAGAGTTGTTATTAGTTTTCTTTTTGTTTATATGTTTGCTTGTTTATGCAAACAGTGTTAAGTTGTTAGGGTAAAATAATGGGTTATAAAATAGTGTTTTTCAGCCTCTTGGTAACCTCAAACCAAAAAACATACAATAGATACACAAAAAGTAAGAAAGCAAGAAACTAAATCATATCACCAGAGAAAATTACCTTAACTAAAGGAAGACAGGAAGGAAAGAAGGAAGGAAGATTACAAAACCACAAAATAATTAATAAAATGGCAGGAGTAAGTTCTTATTTATCAACAATATCATTGAATGTAAATGGACTAAACTCTCCCATCAAAAGACATAGAAAAGCTGAATTATTGAATCAATGAAAAAACAAGACCCATTGACCCCTTGTCTACAAGAAACACACTTCACTTATAAAGACACACATAGACTGAAAATAAAGGGTTGGAAAATGATATTCCATGCCAACAGAAACCAAAAAAGAGCAGGAGTAGCTATACTTGTATCAAATAAAATAGATTTAAAGACAAAAACTATAAGAGACAAAGGCCACTATATAATGATAAAGGGGTCAATTCAGCAATATATATGCAGCCAGCACTGGAGCACCCAGCTATATAAAGCAAACATTGTTAGAACTAAAGAGAGAGATAGGCCCCAGTACGATAATAGCTGGAGACTTCAACACCTCACTTTCACATTGGACAGAACTTCCAGACAGAAAATCAACAAATAAACATTGGACTTAATCTGCACTACAGACCAAGTGGATCCAATAGATATTTACAGAACATTTAATACAGTGGTTGCAGAATACACATTAATTTCCTCACCACATGGATCATTCTCAAGGATAGACTATATGTTAGGCCACAAAACAAGTCTTAAAACATTCAAAAAATTGAAATATGTCAAGCATCTTCTCTGACAACAATGGAATAAAACTAGAAATCAATAACAAGAGGAATTTTGGAAACTATGCAAATACATGGAAGTTAAACAATATGCTCCTGAATGACTAGTAAGTCAATGCAGAAATTAAGAAGGAAATTGAAAAATTTGTTGAAAAACATGATGATGGAAACACAATATATCAAAATTTATGGAATACAACAAAAACAGTACTCAGAGAGAAGTCTATAGCTATAAGTGCCTACATCAAAAAAGAGGAAAAACTTCAAATAAACAACCTGATGATGTATCTTAAAGAACTAGAAAAGCAAGAGAAAACCAAACCCAAAAATACTAGAACAAAAGAAATAATAAAGACCAGAGCAGAAATAAATAAAAGTCAAATGAAAAAAAAATACAAAAGTCAATATAACAAAAACTTGTTTTTTTAAAAAGTTAAACAAAATTGACAAACTTTTAGCTGGACTTAAGAATAAAAGAGAGAAGATACAAATAAATAAAGTCAAAAATGATGAAGGAGACATTACAACAGACACTGCAGAAATTCAAAGGATTATTAGTTCTGCTATAAGCAACTATATGCCAATACATTGGAAAATCTAGAAAAAATGGACAAATTCTTAGACATATACAACCTACCGAGATTGAACCAGAAAGAAACCTAAAACCTGAACAGACCAATAACAAGTAACAAAATGAAAGCCATAAAAAAAAAATTTTCCACTAAAGAAAAACCCAGGACCAATGGCTTCACTGCAGAACTCTATCAAACATTTAAAGAACTGTATACTTCCTAATTCTTGAGGTGATGGTTCAAAGGAATGTAGTTAAGTAAACTGTTAAGTCGTAGTACAAAAAATGCCATATAAACAGTTCTGTGGGAAGCTAGAAGTGGAATATTTATAACAAATTAGCTGATCAATATTTGACATTAAATAGAAAGTAAATATATTTAGATTTTAAATTTTAAAAATCATTAAAAATTTAGGACAGAGAAAACATTTCCTTTAATTTGGACTGAATAGAATGTAAGAAATACTGAACCACCAGAACCAATTGAAAATACTGGGTTTCAGACCTACTCACATCATCATCATCATTTATCAAGTCATATGAAATTGCGTTACAGAAAGGTGATACTAAATAAGATAAGTCAACCCAGTTGGAGTATATGGGGCATAGTTAATATGCTTTTCTTTTGTTTTTATTATGGAAAAAATACTTCTATTGATTATGAAGAATCAATTCAATCCTTTTTAGTATCAAACCAAGGTTTTAGCTTCTCTACCATTTTTCTGAGTTTGAATATTACTATATTAAAAAACAAGACAATTCCTGAAAATT
This sequence comes from Pongo pygmaeus, assembly GCF_028885625.2. Taxonomy (NCBI): domain Eukaryota; kingdom Metazoa; phylum Chordata; class Mammalia; order Primates; family Hominidae; genus Pongo; species Pongo pygmaeus. Next base: position 81,028,327 of record NC_072384.2, read on the forward strand.
TTTACCTAGCTTCACATTTTATTAGAAACACAGCCAGGAAGACATTTCGAATTTATCCTACCTTAATAGTTTCCTCACACTCCAGTAGCTTAAGATTTTCAGTCTGTTTCTTAAATATCCTAAAGGTACATGCCATTTTGGTTTCCATTTAGATGCAGGGATGTTTTTAAAACACCAAATATCAGAGACATGTGTTCTCCCCATGCCATTATGGTGAGTATTATGCCCTCTTTATAGCTTTTTCCTTCAGAAATAATATGACTTTCTAATAGGCACATTTTAAGTCATAGAATTTAATGATATTATAGCTGAGAAGGAGGGTCCAATGGCTTTTCAACAGAGAATGTTACAATCTATGAAATTATGAATGAAGATTTCTGTGTGTGGGGGTTAAGTAATTTCATAAGGCCACCAGGCTAGAGGGGTAACTTTTTCTTCTACTTGGAGACCTGGTTTCAATAACAGAGGATAGGAATGGTTTGTAAATAAGATATTATGAGACAATTCAGATCTCTTGAACGTTTTTTTTAATTTTACCAAAAGAAAATGAACCAACCTCTTAATGGTATGTAGCAATTATTATGATGCTTAATGGTCTCAGAAAATAGTTTAAGAATTACATAAAATGATATGTATGATCTTGGATTATTTTGTTTGTGGCACATTGGTTTAATTTAACATTCATTAGACATATATGGAATCCTGCTGCTTTGGTAAAGCACAATGTAGAGTTTAAAGACATGTCTCTTGTAACCAGACAAAGAACAGAGATAAAGATTCTGTGATCAGTGAGCTCTTGAACTTTCTTAGAAGTCTTGATCACATGAGATTAGAAACAAAGCAAAAATTTGAATCAGTTATGTATTTTCTTTTTGGCTGATTCAGAAGAACTGTTTAGTTAGGAAACAACAGATGCTGGAGAGGACGTGGAGAAATAGGAACGCTTTTACATTGTTGGTGGGAGTGTAAATTAGTTCAACCATTGTGGAAGACAGTGTGGTGATTTCTCAAGGATCTAGAACCAGAAATACCATTTGACCCAGCCATCCCATTACTGAGTATATACCCAAAGGATTATAAGTCATTCTACTATAAAGACACATGCACACGTATGTTTATTGCAGTGTTATTCACAACAGCAAAGACTTGGAACCAACCCAAATGCTCATCTATGATAGACTGGAGAAAGAAAATGTGGCACATGCACACCATGGAATACTATGAAGCCATAAAAAAGGATGAGTTCATGTTCTTTGCAGGGACATCAATGAAGCTGGAAACCATCATTCTCAGCAAACTAACATAGGCACAGAAAACCAAACACCGCATGTTCTCACTCATAAGTGGGAGTTGAACAATGAGAACACATGGACACAGGGAGGGGAACATCACACACTGGGGTCTGTCAGGGGGTGGGCAGCTACCTAATGTAGATGACAGATTGAAGGGTGCAGCAAACCACCATGGCATACGTATACATATGTAACAAACCTGCACATTCTGCACATGTATCCCAGAACTTAAAGTATAATACAAAAATAAAATAAAATACATGAAAAAATAAAATAATTATAAAATAAAAAAGGAAGTTGATAAATGCAACAGTGAAATGTGTATAAAGCAATCACTTCCCAGGTAATTTTTCTATGATAAATTCAATGATTTTATAATTCCAATTGAATTACTTGGTTATACAGGCTTATTTTTGACAAAACATGAGTAAATAATGGGACATGTGGTTAGGAGGACTGAACCTCATGCCACATGCTTGTTTGTGTGGCATAAAGTGAAATCAGCTGGGTCTGTTCGCCCCTGGAGTTCTGTGTGTGGTAATTTAAGGAAACCATACAGTGTAGCAAAGGATGTTGGAAGGGGTTAGAAAGCAAAATTAATTTACAACCATGCCAGCTTTACATTGCTGTTAAAACACTACCACCCGATGCTATCATAGCACATGTTGTTAATATTTCAATAAAGAAATACCTTTTAGTGACCAGTTTAATAATACAGATAACCATTTTCCCATGCTTTTCCCTCCTCTTACTTTACATGGTCTTCCAGAGTGATCTTTTACACACACATGGCTTCAGTGATTGCGTAAGTTCTGAACTTGGAGATCTGTGCTCATGGTCTAGTTCCTTCTCACATCAATGATATCCTGCTTACTGGATATTTCTACTTGGATGTCCATGCGCACCTCCAACATGTCCCAAACTATACTCATCTTTTCAGTCTTCTTGCTTCTCAGCTCCAAACCTTCTCCTCTTCCTATGCTCCTGACCTCAGTAAATAGCACTGCTATATCCGCAGTCAAGCAGGAAACCTGATTATCATCTTTAATTTCTCCACCTTTTCTACATACCTAATGTCTATTTCTCTCCAGTCTTAATACCATTACAGTAGTTCAGGCCCTCATCCAATTTCCCTGGATCATTATAGCAGTTTTCTAATTGTCGAAAATACCATTTACATATAACTGTTAAGGATGCTTATATAACAAGGCAGTTATTATTACGTTATATAGTTATCCAAAAGGAAACTGTATCTTATGCTTTTGTTATAAACAGGGTTGGTATTGGTCTTTTGCTGTGAATGACAAATTCAGGCATGAAAAACCTATGCTATCCCTGCATATGGCTAAACCTCTCTATGTATAATGTGTGTACATTACCCATCAGTGATCCCACCTCTAAACTGTGAAATGAGCTTATCGATGTTTCCCAAAATAAGCCATTTTAGAGCTTTGACTTTAATTCAAGTTCTAATTCAATGTTAGACTGCTTTAATAGCTAGAGAACCATTTTCAGTTTATGAAAGAAATGCCAGTACAAGAGGAAAATAGGTAGGACACCTATTTTGTGTGTGTGTGTGTGTGTGTGTGTGTTTTAAGGAATAGTGTGTGTACTCAAGTTGAGGGTCGAATAATTCTCAAGGAGTACTTCTCATTGTTGGATATAGAAGATAACACTAAATTTTTTCAGCGTAGAATTTTTATCAACACTTAAGAATATATCAACTTTCTAAATGATTACTTTCTCATGTTAGAAAATAAAGATATTTAGTAACATACAACTATGTCTCAAATAACATGACCGTCACTTCAGTATATCTATGTTGTTCAGCACCTTTGATAGTGAGCTTCGTGTCTGGACTCTCAATTTGCCTAATTTGTGTTAATACACTTTTATTTAGTACATAATATATGGTAAATACTCTGGGGAGATATAAATACAAATCAGACATGACTCCCACTCCAGAGGAAACTAAAGTAAAAATTGGTTAAAAGTAAGAATAAGACAGCAGCATGCCCCTTTAATCCATGAGAAAAATATCAGACCACTTGGGTTGACTGATTTCATTTAGCGCCAAATGAGAACACACTTATTCAGTATTCTTCACCTCTATAAATCTGTCCATAAGTTAAAAGAAGAGCTTTTGCTTTTGAAACACCAAGCATAGAGCTTTATATATTTTAGAAACCAAAAGTTAGTTTAGTCTGTTCAACCAAACATGAGTAAAAAAAAATGAATATTCACTTAAACTAGTGTTGTGGTATGGTCTTGAATAAAAGTTATTGATTTGATATTTTTTATTGTTAAATTGATCTTTAGGTTATGATTGCTTATTGTTCTCTTTCTAGGCGTAGTCTAGTTTCAAATATATATTTAAAAAACAAATAGCAAAATACCCCGTGATGTTTCAAATATAGATGTTCAAATATCCACCAGTAGGTCTATCAACAGAAACATGACACTCATTTGCAGAGGAGAAAAACTGCATCAGTTGCCAGCTCTGTGGTACTAATCATTACAAACAAGACTGAAGAATTTTGAAATTTACATGTGCAAGACACATAGTGAAGGTTCTCGGAAATTATGATAGTGCCTTTGTCCTATGTTTCATTACCAATCATCCTCTTACAATATTTTTTATGAATGAACTGTATCATGCCACCAAAAAATGTGAAAGAAAAAATTCTTGGGGACCACAAATATTGTTATTTCAAGCAGAAACCGCATCATAATTTTGTTTCTTTGCATACAGATTTTTTAGAGCAATGACTCTACTTTGTACAGACTGCTTTCTAAAATCAGATATTTTTTATTACTTGAAAATAATATGGTATAATGTGGTGACAAGTCAATCATAACTTTAGTGATTTAGCTGTAGAAGTGTTATGAGTTGGCCGGGCATGGTGGCTCACGCCTGTAATCCCAGCACTTTGGGAGGCTGAGGCTGGTGGATCACGAGGTCAAGAGATTGAGACCATCCTGGCCAACATGGTGAAACCCCGTCTCTACTAAAAATACAAAAATTAGCTGGGTGTGGTGGTGTGCACCTGTATTCCCAGCTACTCGGGAGGCTGTGGTGGTGTGCACCTGTATTCCCAGCTACTCGGGAGGCTGAGGCAAGAGAATCACTTGAACCCAGGAGGTGGAGGTTGCAGTGAGCCGAGATGGCGCCACTGCACTCCAGCCTGGTAACAGAGTGAGACTCCGTCTCAAAAAAAAAAAGTGTTATGAATTATACAAAAACACTCTATTTTCATATATATATATATATATAGAGAGAGAGAGAGAGAACAAGAGAGAGTAAACATCTTTCCAATCATGTCTTGAAACTTATTACACTTAAAAGTAGAACTCTATACATCAGCATATTAAATAAAATAGATAAGCATTGTATAGTAAATATGATTTATATATTTGTGTATTTACATATTTTAAATATATACTAATATACATTTAGATATTTAATGATTTTATTAAAATAATAAAAGTAATATATCAATATTATATTGATATATTTGTTTAAATTTATATTTAAAAACTGGGTTATCTGACTTATTGCCTAATTAAATTAAGATTTCAGCAAAAATCAGAGATAATTTTTTGAATATCTTGGCGATTCATGTGGGGGGATGTACTACTTTTATTTTTAAAACTCTATGAAAGTACCTCCTGCTGACCAGGCAGAATTCTAAATAATTTACAAATATTAATTCAGATAATCATACTGACAACTCTATTCAGGATCTACTAGTGGGATGCCCAGTTTGCAAATGAGGAAGTTAAGTAGCTTATATTCAAGGTCAGACCACAAAGTGGCAGAATAGGATTCAAAATGACGCCAGAGTCTATGTTACTGTTTGAAAATAATATTCAGCCATATCTGAGCAGGTTTTATTTATTAATTAGAGGTCAAAGCCATGGAAAAGATTAGCCAAGTCTTGGTAGCTTAGTGGCAGGTCATCTAGGGCCCTGGAGTCTCCCTTTCAGCTGTCCGTCTGTGTGATATTTTGGAGCTGGGGTCATGCCTTACCTGCCTCCTCCTGGGGCCCTGTCTGCTGAATACTATGACAGCAGGCAATAAAGGGAAGTTAGCATCAAACAGCAGCCCTTCTCTTTATGTGACATAGAAATGACCCTTTCATTATTTTTGACTGACCACAGCTACCTTAGTATTAGGTTAGCCTTGGTTACAGACTGGGTTTTGGTTTTGGTGATAAGTATGACTTTTGTAATTCTTTGAAACCTCTGCATTGCCTCTCAATTGCCCTATGAACAATGTAAATTTGGGAGTATAACTAAATACAGATTTTCACAGATTAGAGTTTGAACTTGCTTCTTCAGCAACGGACTGGGACTGCTCTTTATTACTACAGGATGTTTTTCTCATCTTCTAGAGCTTAAGTCGAAAAAAATCTACTTTCTCTTTGGGTAGTGAGGATGAACTGTAGATACTTCTTCACAAGCTCAAGGAAAACACGTTAGACTTTCCTGGTCATAAATGAAGTCTCATTATGCTACAGGAGAAAACAGAGTTTTAAAAGTAACTATACTATCTAACTCTTTTTTAGTTTTATCACTGAATCTTGAATAATAGAAAGTAAGCAGTTGTTTGGATTTAAATTATTCTTGCCTCTTGAATTACTGTTCAAACACCCTAAGATCACCATATGTATTATTTCAGAAAATGAAGAGCCTTAAAAATTGTCTCAGAAATTTTATTTCCTTATATTATAATTGAAATTTGGTAACTTCCCTCAAGATTAATAGAAAAGTTGTTCTAAAATCAACAAAACATGTTCACTTAATTTTTTTCCCCCACACTATGGGTAGGAGCTAATATTTACTGAGGGTCCAGCGTATGCCAGGCATTTTACTTTACTTAAGCCCATGCTCAGTATATGTGGTGAATATTACTTCTCTTTATTTTACTGGCAAAGAAATGGAATCTCCGAGGCATTAGGCAAATTACCCAAGCCTACCCAGGCCCTAAGAGGAGTCCAAACTGGGCTTATTCTGACCTAAAAATAATGTGCTTTGCCCATCACAATACATAAACTTTTTAAAATCTTGATCATTTCCACATTTCAATTAATCATCAGCATCAATGATGCGCTTTAAAAGAGGAGGAGTGTTTTTTAAAGAGAGACCTATTTACTCTTTTGGTCGGAGGCATAGAAATTATGCTAAATATTACGCATAACTTACTCTGGCAAGTACAATGGTTAAAACTAAGTACTAGTGTGCTTAAATACTTCCTTATTCAACAATTATAATGCAGATTAAAGCCCAAGCGTGAAATGTGAACCTTTGTACCCTGAGCCCACAAAGGTCATCCCCTCCTTGTGGACCCAATGCACAAAGTACAGTTGCCCGCACCTCGGAGCCCTCTTATGAATGGCTGGGAGGGATTACACAGGAATCAGCAGGTGAGAGGCATCAAAGGTTACGGCTCACAGTGCCCTTGACCCTCGGTCGAAGGCGGAGACTCAGAGTAGCTGTCAACAGAATAGAAACCATTGTATGAGAGAATTGCTTAAAATACTTCAGTTGCTCTCTGTGCATAGCAGAGGCACTGTTTGTGGTTTGGGAAGGTATAGTGACAGTTAGAGGCTGTTGTAGCAATTCATGGGTGTATGTACTCATGTATATCTGTAATGTGGTGTGCTTTCTTATCTTCAAGAGCATAGTTAAAACAGTTGGATTATGTTGATAAAATGGACCCTATAAGGAAAGTGCAAGTTTTGACATTTCCCCATTTTGTAGTTTGTGTTCAGTTGGCAATGTGAGTATTAATAGTGAACAATGTTAATGCCTGCATGTGATGTGAACCTGCCAGTTAAAAGATGATAAATTATGGATTTATTATTCTTTTTCTCAATCTTTTGACAGCTGTGAGCAAGGCTGTTCCAAATTACCACCAAATGGTAGAAAGTTTATTACTTCGCTGGTCAAATAAAATACAAATACAATTTTACCCTGCAAAAATATTGTTAAGCTAATGTTGCAAAAACCTTATTAATCTTATTATAGTTAACAGTGCATAGCACTAAAAAGACAACTTGGGAAATTCAAGACAACTTGATTTTTAGAACCTAACAGTATCTAGAAAATCACATATTAAATGTCTAATAAATATTTGTGAACTAAATATACATGAAGGCAGTATTAACATCTCTCCAAGGGAAAAGTACCTGGCTAATAACTTTTAATAAGTTAAGCGCTCCTAATTAGGAGTTGGCATTTATAGTAGGGAGATGCTTTGTGATTTCACATATGTGGAGACTGAGAGACGGAGATTTTATTGTGAAATAAAGGATGTATTGTGAAACAAAGGAGATGGTCAGAGTAGGGTGGGTAAAGAAGATAAATAAATTAGGAAAAGAAAATAAAGTTTATTACTTTAAATTTTTTTGTAATGTCTTTAATAGAGACACATTTTAAGGAGAATTTTGTTCACGGCTACGAAAGAGATTCATAAATGAGTCAGAGAAGAAAAAATAGAAAAGGTAGTGAATTATGAAAACGGGCAAAGTGAGAGGAATAAAAATTGTTTAAGAAAGGTAAAAGAAAAATGTCTAGAAGAAGAAAAGTATTTGTAAAATAGTTGTAAATCTTCTGCCCTTTCTTCAATCTTGAGGATCCTTTGGTTTCATATTCTCTGCTTTTTTAGACAGGATGTACATTTATAGACTGTTTACTTAGTAACTGAAACCTTTGCTTTTTTCCTCTTTGAACAAATCATGAAATGTAAAGTTAGAAGGGAGAAGTTTGTTTTAGCTACTTAAAAATGTAAACCTCATCTGGAAGCAGAGTAGAAATTCAAAATATTCTTTAATAACCTAAACTGAAAAAACTTTAAAATGATTAGGCTTTTCTTATTGGCTATTAAGATTTCTTAGAACTTACTCTGTAAAATTTTTTGTGATATTAATGACATTTGAGTGAAAGCCACTTCTGGTACCATTAATGGCATTTTTATGTATAATTATTTTAGAATTCTTTCTAAATAGAATACGTCTAAGGAAACCATGAATATGTTCCCTGAATTGGAGAATCGTCTGTCTACTTGAAAACTGTCTCTGGTGGCACTGTAGCAGAGGGGTAAAGTGGTATGCTCTGAGGCCAAACTATCTGGGCTGGAGTCCCAGCTCTGCCCCTTACTGTCCAGGTAACCTTGGGCAAAGTCATTTCTCCTCTGAGAAGGTACTCTCTTTGAAGATACTATCTCATGTGGTTGAACTATAGAATAAATTTACAGATGCAAAGAACTCAGAAGAATGACATAAAAGAAGTATTTAATAAATATGTTATTCTGACACATTATCCAATATGGAAACAAGTAAACATCACTTCAAAACATAAAAACAGAAAGCCATTTAAAAAACAAATAAATATGTTTGTAGCCAAAGTGAAGATTATTTCTTAAAATAAATATATATACACATATATATGTGTATATATATATACGTATATATGTATATATATGTGTATATATGTGTATATATATATACGTATATATGTATATATATGTGTATATATATACGTATATATGTGTATATATGTGTATATATATACGTATATATGTGTATATATGTGTATATATATACGTATATATATGTGTATATATATATGTGTATATATGTATATATATATGTGTATACATGTATATATATATATATATATGTATATATATTCCTTTTTTGAGACAGAGTCTCATTTTGTTACCCAGGCTGGAGTGCAGTGGTATGATCTCAGCTCACGTCAACTTCTGCCTTCTGTGATTCTCAAGTAATTCTCCTGCCTTAGCCTCCTGAGTAGCTGAGACTACAGGTGTGTGCCACTACGCCCAGCTAATTTTTGTATTTTTAGTGGAGACAGGGTTTCACCATGTTGGCCAGGCTGATCTCAAACTCCTGACCTCAGGTGATCCGCCCACCTCAGCCTCCCAAAATGCTGGGATTACAGGCATGATCCACCATGCCCGGCCTAAATTATATATTAAATCTATCAGAATATCTTCCACGTAATAGCAGTTCAGTAAATATTTGCTGAAAAACCCTAAAACTTAAAAGTATAATAATAATTAAAAAATAAAAAAATAAAATAAAATTTACCAAAGATAAAAAAAAAAAAACAACAACTGGTTAACTAAAAGAATAAAATATAAACCTAGAGATCTTCACTGAGAAGTATTACTGAGATCTAATATGAGCTTATAAATGCATTAGGTCTATTTTGATTGAAGAAGAAATATAAGATGTAACCCAAGCTCTCAGAGTGGTTTCAGTTAGTTGAAGAGAGAAGAACACATATATAACAGACATGGGGATTATATTTTGCACATAACAGGTTCTTAATAAATGATGAAGTACTTGAAATGACTGAGTGAAAATATCTGAAATAATTATAAATGATAACAGCAATTTAAGGCACTGTAAGGTAGGCGTTCTGGGGTTAAGAGCCAATGGGTTGATGTAGTTCACAATGTACGGCTCAGGCTGATATTTAAGAAATATATAAATTTAAGCCTGTCATTCTCAACTCTGGTTGCACATTACAATAGTGAGTGCCCAGATCCCACCACAAGAAAATCTTATTTAATTGGTCTGAGGTGAAGCCCAGGCATTTATGTGGTATAAAAGCTACAGAGGTGATTCTAATATTCAGTCAAGGTGAGGATCTCTGGTATAAAATGGTCAGTGAGGACAGAGAAGAAATTACAGGAAGAGTTAGAGGAAGAGGGATGGTAAAGGGGGATGATTTGTGTATAGGACCTTGAAAGGATGTATAGTGGTTCAAATGGGAGCTGTACTGAAGCTAGTCTAGCTTAATGTTGTGGTAACAACGTTCCTGAATGGAGTGGCCTAGACGGGGATGGAAGTAATAGACATGCGGCTCTCTTATACACGTGGGCTTTGATTTTTAGATATGCCCAGCTTAAATCTCCTGGGAAAGGTTGCATAATCTCTATAGGCCTTAGACCTCTTATCTCTAAAATGCATAATAATTCTACTTCAAGTAGCTCGCTCATAAGGCGTGGGGACAAAAGGACATGCTGAAAGAAAGAGATGAGTTCAAGATGAGTGGGAAAAAGGTAATGTTCCCACAGAGGCAAGAAGATGAAAGTGCCTAAAAGGGAACAAAAGCAAGTCACATGCTTCACATATAGTCCTAGAAAAATAAATCATTCAAAAATTTATAAATAAAATACACTGTGGATTAATAAGCCGCTATTTCATAAAACAAATCTCACCTACCTCCCAAAGACTAGTAATACATTTTCCCTCAAAACTGACTTCACTAACTCAAAAATCAAATTAGAGATGTATGAGCCAATTTGGGCAAAATAAGAAATGACCCCCTTGAAAGTTTACTTAGTGTTTTTAAATGTTCCTATTAAGAAGCAGAAGTGTGTAAGTCCCGTGAGAAAAAGCCAAATGAAAATAGGAAGTACTGAAAATGAAAGCCACATACGTTTTGTAAGAATTTATCCTTCCAAATTCTCTTGGTATACTTTTTCTACAACAAAATAATTGAAATTGTTAAACTTTCAAATGAATATTTCTACATGGCAGCATATATTAGTGCAGCTATTTTTAAATTGAGTGTAGTGGCTTAGAAACACATTAGATGATAATTAGGTACCCTTTTTGACTTAGTACAAATAAAACAAAAAATACTAAGTGAAGCAGAATGATCTAGGAAGACGTGTTGATCTATAATTAAATTGGGGTTTTAAAAAATCTGAAGCTTATTAATTTACCAGGCCAACTTTTGAAATGGTCTCTAGGTATCATTGGCCTGACTATATTTCTGTTATCTCCATGCATTGTTATGTACTGTCACTCATTTTATTGCCACAGAACTTTGATAAACAGACATGCAATGCCATTTCAAAGTAGAGAACACAAGCTACAGAGAGGGATTAACTATCTCCCCAAAACATGCCTGGCTAAGCAGTAATAATGACCGGGCTGGAACACAACTTTCTTGAGTCTGATATTATTTCATTGTAGACTATCATATGCATTTTAGTGGTCACTGACCATTTAAAATCACATTCAGTAAAAATAATTACTATATCTTTCTTCTGCTTGTTATAACACAAGTGAAACCAAATGCATTCTCTTTATGGAATTTTGTATGACTTGGACTCTGATAAATGTTACTTTATAAAATAAGCAGTAGTTCACATTTTCAATATGTGCAGAGCTCTAATTTTAGATAGACCCAGCTTAGATATTCTACACAAGTGGCTTAATGTCTACATGCCTCAGATTTCTCATCTATAAAATAGATAATAATTTATATTTTATATTTGTGAGGATTTAAGAATACATATAATGTTCTTAATATAAAATAGGCTCCATAAATATTATTTATATAATTTTGATGTTGAAAATAACTATTTCCTATGGCACACATTTACCTATGTAACAAACCTGCACTCCTGCACATATATCCCAGAACTAAAAATAGATAAATAAGTAATGATAGAAGAAAAAAATGCTAAAGTGAATTCTTCACGTTGAAAAATGAAACAATGAAAAGATATGATTTCATATGAAACCACAGGAAAATATAAAGCTTTCTATAAAAGGTTAATATATATACAAGTATAAGACTGTTATCATAATGATGGTATATAAAACTCTCATAATTCTGCTATAGAATTAGTATAGTGTACTACTAAACTGTACACTTAAAAAGGTATAAAATGTTATATTTGTTTTAGTTCAATTAAAGTTTTATAAAATGAAAAAAGTAACTAATAACATGGATGTTTTAATTTATCATTTACTACAAAAATTGCATTTTATAAAGAAAAATAGCAATCTATGTTATAACCAAAGATACTCTGAAAAAAAAAATCAGGTGAAAATATGGAAAAATATTTCAAACAAAAATATGTGAAAAAATGAAAAGTACAATAAAAATATCAACATGAATTTTTATGCAGCTAGACAAGTTTATTTTAACGTTTATGCAGAAAAATACGTATACAAGAATAGGGCCTGGCATGGTGGCTTATGTCTATAATCCCAGCACTTTGTGAGGCCATGGTGAGAGGACTGCTTGAGCCCAGGAGTTTATGACCAGCCTAGGCAACATTAGTGAGACCCTGTCTCTACAAAACATTAAAAAAAAAATAAATAAATAACCAAGTGTGGTCCCAGTTACTCAGGAGTCTGAGGCAGGAGAATCACTTGAGCCTGGGAGGTCAAGGTTGCAGTGAGCTAGCCAGTGAGCACTCCAGCAGGCTGGGTGACACAGTGAGGCCCTGTTTCAAAAAAAAAAGCACTAAAAAGAAAAGCTGTAAGTGGGAACTAGTTATAACAAATGTTAAAACCTAGTATAAATCTTTTATACTTAAATCTTTTTATACTATAAATGTTTTAAACAGTGTATTACCAGCTCATGATAAAAAGAATGATGAGTGGAACTGAATGGAAATTCTAGAAATAGATCCAGGTACATATTGAGCTTGGGTATGTATGTGCATATCTGTACATTTACATCTATTTCCAAGTTCTCTGCCAAACCTGAAAACCCATTTTTGGGGATTTCTCTCCTGCACTGACTTGGTGTTACCGTGCTGGCAGGTGAACCTCGATTTTATTCCATGCTTCTAGTGATAGATTTTACCAGCATTGTTCATTACAACTTTCTGTATTGATGGAAATGTTCTAAAATCCGGGCTGTCCATTAGGGAAGCCACTGTCCATATGTGACTATTGAGCCTTTGAATTAGGCCAATGTGTGACTGAGAAACTTAGTTTTAAATTCTATTTAATTTGAATTAATTTATGTTTAAATAGCCATACAAGGTGTGTGGGGACACTACTGGATGATCCTGCCCTATACTCTAAGCTCCTCCAGGAGATGTCCAAGTCTGTTTAGTTCACATCAATGTCTAGCATAGTGCCTGAGGGATGACTAGTCTTTTTATTTCCAATCCGTATTAATTCTATTACAGATGTATAGCAGGAGGGCTGGTTGCACCCTGATGTTCAGCTCCAAACCAGAAGATTAAATGCCCCAGTGCTGGATGTAGATGCTTAGAAGAAGCAGAAGCAGCTGCTAAGGGTGGGGCATGATCAGGGAGGAGAACTGCAGCTTGTAATAGGTATTTCTTGCAAAGGCTTTTCTCTCTGCAACAGTTCACTCTAATTTACATAAACCTCGGAGTATTGTTTTTAGATAATAGGGAATAAAAAACAAAAGCAGACATAAACATATTTATCCACCTGCCTCAAGAAAATGATAGCTTTCTTAAAATAGCATTTTCAGCCTTTCTCTGGAGAAATATGTCTTTGAGGAAACATGCGCTCTCAATGGTTTAAGTAAACACTGATCTCAGGAAAGCAGAACATCAGATGGAGGGCTCAACAGCAACAAAAAGAGGAAATTAGAATTTTATAAGAATTTCTGGTAATCTAAAGATTGTTTAAATCAGATCTTCAAAGACAATTTTGGGCAAAGTCAAATAAAATGTTAATGCTGGTATAGAGAAAGCAAATGTTCTATGGGGCCATAGATGACTGACTGGACTTCCAGCTTTCCCAATCCCTCAGCCGAGTGAGAAAAGCTACTCAACTTCTCTGATCATTAGCTCGTTTATCCACAAAAAGAGAAGAATTGTATTGGGTAAGTGTGGTTTGCAGGGATGGAAATGTGGGTCAATGATCAGCAGAGGTGAATTCCCCTCTACTAGTGTTTCCTGTCACACTATAGCTACCCCAAAGAGGTTGTCATACAGGGTTAAAGAACGTGAGAGCTGGAGAAGATTCTAGAAATCGCCCAATCAAATGAGGAAATTGAGTAAAGAGGCAAAGACAAAAGTGATACCAGCAGCAGACTCTAAAAAAAGAACATGGCAAAAGTCACCAGGCTCACACCTGCTCCATGCTCTGGGTCACCACCTTCGAAATCAGGACTCTGCTGAAAGTTCAGAGACGCTAACACTGAAGTGCATATTTCAAGTTCAGCTTTCTCACACTGTGATTTCCATTATTTGTTTTTCTTTAGTTTGTTAAATGTATTGCCAGAGTGATGAGATTTCTTTATTCGAGCAAGTGATTACAATCACTTTACATAAAAAAAAAAATAAAGTCTCAACATTATGTAGTAGGAAGACGAGCTTTTTGCTCAGTCTTCTGCAGTTTTCTCTCTTCTAATGTGGCACTTTGGCATATCTTAAATTTCAATGAACACAAACAACTTTCAGGGTTTTTTTTCTTTCTTTCCTTTCTTTTCTTTCTTTCTTTCTTTCTTTCTTTCTTTCTTTCTTTCTTTCTTTCTTTCTTTCTTTCTTTCTTTCTGTCTCTTTCTCTCTCTCTTTCGTTCTTTTACTCTGGTTGGCCTCTTTAGCTTCATTGTCTTTTCTCTTACTGATCATATGACAGCATACAGATGTCTGATTGTGACAAAGGACTTGTGAAATTACACATTACAAACAAGAATAGTTATGTCAGTTATGAAATTTTGTATTTTATAGTACAGTGCAGAAGTGCAATATCAATGCGTAGATCAGATATTTGCTTAAAAGAAAATTCCCTAAAGTCATACAATTTGGAAATTTGTTTGTTCAGATTTGAGTATGCTTTTGATTTACTTTACAGCAAGTATAAAATCCATTTTATTTTCTCTCCTGTTTCCTGATTTGGGTATTTAATTTTACATAGGTAAACATCTACAAACCTTTTCTTGTGTCAAGTTAATTTTCTCATATAGAATTTCTTTTTAGCTCAGCTACAAATTTATCTAATGAGAAATCATTTTAGGTCTGCTATTCAGATGTAATACAACATAAGAGAAAGACAAAGAACCATAATTTTTGTTATAAGGTAATATAACCTAAATATTATATGTATGACATGACAAAGAAAATAATATGCAACTGATATTTTACCAAATTTTGGGATATTACCGCATTGTGTCACTCTGGAGACGAACACACAGATCACTCCTAGAAGGCATATGACCTGGGTAGTTTTATCATTATCCATTATTAGAGACTGTAGACCTACAAATATTATTAACGATGTGCTTTCTTTTTCAGTGAGTCATTTGCTCTCACTACCCTTTTCTTTAGCTATTATTTCCCCAGTGTTCCTCTTACTTTTTTATTTTTAGGGTCTCTCTCCCTTTCTCACTCACTCATCTCATACCTGTTCCATATTTTACTTATTTATTCATTCACTCATTCTATTCAGAAAGAACTTATATGATGATAAGATTAATATTAATCGTAAAGAAAGGAAGATTCTCAGAGAAGATATTCATTCACGGTGCTGAATTTTTGCCTCTTTTTTCTTTTAAGACACTATTTGGGCAAATTCCAAAATGAAACCTCCCCTTAACAGTAGCTCTTTAAGTGAAGCTACTTTTTAGTTGATTTTCTCCCTTTATAATTTCATGGTTTAGTGCAGTATTTCTGGACACTTAACCTCTCCCTCCTTCTCAACAGGAATCTCTTTCTTTATTGAGAGTAACAAAGCCAGAAGGGAAAGCAGGTGCTCAAAGCTTCAGTGGCCACAACTGGAAAAAAAGAAAGAAAAAAAAACTTCGTCTCCAATCTATCTAGAGCATAATCTTTTTAAAAATATGCTTTCCTAAGTATTGTACTGTAGGTTTATTCAATTTGCTTAACTGGGAGTGCATACTACCTACAGATTTGCCAGAAAATTTCTGGGACATCCTATTTTTTCTCACTCTTGCTAATGAGAGGAAAGCCCTAGACAGCAAACTCCTATGGCACAGCTTAAGCTCTGACCCAGGGGTAATGGGCCTAACTGGAATAAAGACAAAGGGGCCTCCCAGGGGCTTCATCATTAGTCCTTTATAATCATAGTCTGTAGGAATCCACAGATCAGTAATCATAAGTCCGATTCTGAGACAACTTATTTTTAATAATATGAGCTATTTATAAAACCATAATGTGGTATAAATTAAATTATAATACCATAGGTCCACTACTTTTATTTTCTAATTGGATGCAAAGTGATCTAAAATGATCTATAGAAATAATTAAACTTTGTAAGGTGACAAATTAGTGAAATTAACTTGCTAATTATTGTGAGACATTGAAATATTAGTACTCTCCATTCAGATAGAAAAAATATTGGACGAATTAAGTGATGATCTTTTTTCTTATTTTTCTCCTTTTTTTTTTCTTAATTCTCTAAGAATTCCAAGATCTACATTTTTAAAATCTAGAATAAAGTATTTGATGATTTTCTTTCATTCAAAGTCAGTTCAGTATGCTTCCTTCATCAAGCACAGAATGTTTCTCAAACCAAGTTGCATTTCAGATGTCATTTTAAAAAATAACCTTTCATTTGTTAACATCCTGGGAAAAAAACTAAGCATTCTCATATATTGTTGTTGGGAGATAAATTGTTGGAATGTCTGTGAAGAGCAATTTGGCAACATAGATCAAAGGGAAAAAGCACATAAAATTAAACCATGAAATTCCACTTCTAGATATTTATTTAGCCTCTACATATACAGGTTTATGTGCACAGTGATGCATATACAA
This sequence comes from Pongo pygmaeus, assembly GCF_028885625.2. Lineage (NCBI taxonomy): Eukaryota > Metazoa > Chordata > Mammalia > Primates > Hominidae > Pongo > Pongo pygmaeus. The sequence goes on from NC_072384.2 coordinate 81,045,160, forward strand.
TGATATTTACTTGTGCATTTTTATAATATCAAAAATTAGAAACAACCCAAATGTCGTTAATAGAAAACTTGTAAAATAAGTTTTTCTATGTCCATAGTGTGGAATGACATAGACATATTAAAAAAATAAATAAAACAATAAAAATAAAATGAAGCAGCTATTAAAATTATAATACCTAATATTTATTGAGCAGTAATAATTTATTAAATACATACATTCATTTAACCCTCATAATATCCCTATGATGTATATATATTATAAATCCTGTTTTATAGTTAAGAAGACGGAGAAATGGAGATGTTTCCTATAGTGATCAAGATAGAATGCAAGTAATGCCTTATTAAAACCCAGTCCATTTTATACTGTGTTATACTATATAACAACTATCAGGTATCCAGAGTGTGTGTCCATTTGTAAGAGAAGTATATTTGGAAGGAAAGAAGGGAAAGGACAGAATCTGCATTCTTAACTTATCTAAAGAATATAATTCTTTTAAAAATATGCCTTCCTATTTTATTATTTGCTAATGCACAACATTTTTCTAATATATTCAATAAATAAGTATTTTTTCAATAGCAGTAAGGGTTTCCATAAGTCATTGCATGGCAAAGCATTTGTAAAATTCTGCACTGTTCAATATGCATGGCATATTTCCGTAAGTTTCCATAAGTCATGCATGGCAAAGCATTTGTAAAATTCTGCACTGTTCAGTATGGTAGCCCCTAGGCACAGGCTGCTCTTCAACATTTAATAAATGGCTCTTCCAAATTGAGATATGCTGTAATGGTAAAATTCTTCCCAGGTTTTGAAGACTTGAGTGTTGAAAACAGAATGTAAAATATTTTACTAACACTTTTATAATGATTCATGTTGACATAATATTTTGATTTTATTGGGTTAAAGAAATATATTATTAAAATACGTTGGCCAGGAATAGTGGCTCATGCCTGTAATCCCAGTACTTTGGGAGGCCGAGGCGGGTGGATCACCTGAGATCAGGAGTTCGAGACCAGCCTGGCCAACATGGTGAGACCCCCCGTCTGTACTAAAAATACAAAAATTAACCAGGAGAGGTGGCGGGCACCTATAATCCCAGCTACTCAGGAGGCTGAGGCTGGAGAATCACTTGAACCCGAGAGGTGGAGGTTGTAGTGAGTGGAGGTCATGCCATAGCACTCCAGCCTGGGCAACGAGAGCAGAACTTTGTCTCAAAAAAAAAAAAAAAAAAAAACACCTTTTTCTTTTTACTTATTTAATGTGGCTCCTAGAAAATTTAAAATTACTCAAATTATACTTCTATTAGACAACAATAATTGAATGCTTTCAGGTTTCATTGTACTTCACTTGCTTCTCCTCCAGCATTATTTCTCTAGCATGGAGATTCTGAGTCCTTCATGTACATTAGAGTCACCTGAGAAACATTCAAATAATACCTGGGCCCCACTACCAGAGGTTCTAAATTAATGTTCTGGTCTGAGGCCCCAGCATCACTATTTTTCTTTCTTTCTAATTTTTTTTAAACTTTGCATTCTAACATGAAGCCATTGAAGAGAGCAACTGCTCTAACTATCTGAGCCTATTTGGGTTGTGCAAGAAACTTAATTTTTCAGAAGGTATTTCTTTTAATAATATTTTGGATGCTAAGTTTTGCATTTCTTAACTAGGCAGGGACATTTATTTTGTTGAATGATGCCAAATATGTTGGAAGATTGGACTTTTTAACTAAAGGAATATTTTTTAAAAATTTAGTCTTTGCTTGGTTAAATTTGTTTAATCATTGTTGGAACAAAGAGCCTTATCCATATTCCGGTTTGTCCTCCAATTTTGGCCAGGAAGAAGCACTTAAAGCACTTCGAATAGAGCAAATAAAAGTTGCAAATCTGTTTATATTATGACTATGATAAATTAAATGTAACCGACAGTACTGGCTTAAAGAATATGCCTTTACAAGTCACAAAAATAGAACTTTCTGGCCCCTAATATTCCCAGTGCTATAAAAATGGACGTGATAAACATACTAATAAAATTTTTGTGCTCTTCTGGATAAGCTCTAGTTTTATAAAATGCCACTAAACGTTGATTCTTATTATATGTCATTGTATTCCATGGAGCCGATGTTCAGCCTCTCAATTTTTCCATCATTTTTCATAATTTATTCTCTTTTCTGTCACAATGTTCTGCTCCATATTTCAACTCTCATTGCTGATTGGATGGTAGTCATAAAATATGGGTGATTCAGAAAATAAGTAAATGAAACAAAATAAAATTGTGGCTTATAAAATTACCCAACTTCAAAAAGGAAAAAATTACTCATAGAATCTGGGATTTCTTTCTGGAGTCTTTGGTATCAGCTACATAATTGTTTTCTGTTTGTAAAATACCAGAACCTAAATCATACAGCTCTCAGTTTTATTAACATTTAAGCTGTTAAAAAGTTACCTCCTTTATGATTTTATTTTTTTTCCAAAATACTGAAATTCTCTTATCAGTTGGCTGTATTGGCAAGTTAGAATGTAAGTTCCTTAAGGACAGGCACCAATCTGCCTTGTTCACTACATTTCTTCAATGTCCAGTAAAATAACTAACATGCTTTTTTTTGTTGTTTTTTTTTTGAGACAGGGTCTTACTCTGTTAATGAGGCTGGAGTGCAGGGGTGCAATCACAGCTCACTGCAGCCTAGCCTTGACCTCTCAAACTCAAGAGATCCTCCTGCTCTAGTGTCCCAAAGTTATGAGATTACAGACATGACCCACCATGCCTGGCTCATATGCATTTTTTTTAATGAAAGAAAATAGAAATTTATAACAAAATATTTCAAAGTACAATATAGCTCTGTTGCAGTAAAATTCATTAATGATAAAGTGAAGCTGTAATTCAATCACTCTGAATTTTGTCCTTTTTCTGTCTCTGTTTACTCCCAAATAATTCTAAAATTAGGTTACTGAATAAATATAAAATAATTTTAAAACAAAAAATTATGTTCACATTTGGGGAAAATTTTCAAGCTATAATGTAAGCTTGGCCTACCAAGTATTCTTTCCATTGGCAATGGTAACATAGCAACTATTTAACATTTTGAAGCAGATACCACTACTGTTACTTTCAAACAAATTGTAATACTATATTTACCCATGCGATAGAGGTTGGGTGATTGTACTATGACCTAGCATTCCGCAAGCATACCTTGAGTTAAAGCCTGTGAGCTGCGATACAGTCACTTCATCCTGTAAAGCCTGTTATGATAGCATCAGCCTAGTTCTGAGCTTATGGGCAGTAGCTCAGAATCAAATGCTTTGTGAACTGGCTCCATTGTTATTGAACAAATGGATATAGGAGCAGACAAAAACATTTGCCAGTAGATTGCATGCAAGACCTTATTACCTTGAAATATTCCTTCATAAAAAAAGGTATGAATGTAAATTATAGACACTTGTAAAAAAAAAAAAAAAAGCTCCATTCTTTTGTGTAGATGATATCTCAGCTGAAAAGAATTTGAATTTGTGAAAGGGGGCATGCAGGACTCAGTTGAAAAGAAGTGGAGTTTGCAAAACAAGGCAGGCAGGACTTGACCGATTTGGTAAGCCATCATCACATGAGCTAAAAATATAATTTTTTGATCAAGTTAGCCTCTTGCAAAGGTTTTAAGTCAGAAACTTGGTAATTGTTTGCAGAAGGGACCTCTCCCAGGAGTACAAAATGCTTAGCAACATAATCCTAATGATTGCTGGGAATTACTCAAGCCTCTCTGTCATTTATCATTAATATATCTGTATGCATGTGCTTAAAAGTGAGTAAAACTTTCAACAAAGAGAAATCCATGCATGTATTAAATTCAAAACAAAAACTATAAAATTATCTCTTGATTATAGAATAGAACTTTTTTTAGAAACTCCAATATTTTGGAAATATTTTGGAAACTAATAAATCCTAGGGAATATGCAGCTGAATTCTGGGCATTGTTTTCTGTTAAGTGGCCACAAAATAGTTACAAACTCATCTCCTGGGATTATAAATGAACTGTGTTTGAATCATGATTCTCTCCCTGACTAGCTATGTGGTTATGAGCAAGTAGCATGACTTCTCTACCCTACAGATATCTTGTTTTTAAAATAGGAAAAGTAATAATACACCCTCAATGTTGGAGCTATTGCAGAAATTCATTGGGGTAACAGATATGAAGCAGCTAGAATAGCCAGTGTTCATTAAGTATGAGCTATCAATATTAATGATTGCTTGACTATGGAAAAGTATGTAACTATGTATGCAAATAAAACTGCAAAATCCTTGACAATAAAATGTTCAGCTCTAGCCATTAACTCCTCTGGCTGGAAGATGTTTTTGCACAGCCAGACTAGTTTGTTTTTCTGAATTGCGTGCTGCTTAATTACCTAGTTACTGGGGTTGAGAGCTAATATTCAAAGATGAATCCTAATACTCTTAGTTAACAAAGTCTATAAAAAAAATATACTGTTTATGTTATCATAATTTATCAAGAATTTATGATCTTCCAGGTACTATGCATGAATAGTTTCATCTAATCTTTACAATAACTCTGTGATAAAAGTACTATTTTTATTCCTTTCATGGTAAAATAACTAAAGCTTAGAGAAGTTATGCAGATTATTTATTTACATTTGTGTTTTTAAAAGTTAAACTTTTAATCAAACTCTTGATTTCAAAATATTTTTGTATGGGATGAGGTTAAAGTAGCTACCCCAGTGGGCAATATGCCCTACGTAAGCTGAATAAATGTCATGGTGGTGCTCAGGCATACCTATTAAAACCTTTACGAGTTAAACTATTAGGATGTAAGTATAACGTAGATTGTTTGGTTGCTAATACGAATTTTCATATACCAAATTTCCATGTCATTATGCAGTTCTTTTCAGTGATGTACTACGTATCACTTAATATGTGAAGTATCAATTATAAATTGCAGTTGGGACTATACACTCTTTGATTTCCTTTTCTCTTGAACCTATTATGGACCTGTGGTTTATAAATTAGTCCTTTAAGGCATAATGCTGAAGACATTGATGGAAATATAGGTGCTATGGTTGTTGCAATGAAATCAGTCATATGCTTTCAGAATGGTGGGAAGACCAAATTGATGAATCACCTGAAACCATCTGTTACTGTTACAAAAGCACCAGCTGCAAAGAAAATAAAAATATACAAATATATTGAAAATTATTTGAAATTTGGATTTTAGTAAACTGTCAATGAGTGTAAACTTCTTCATTAGATATAGTGTGTTTTCGTGACACTCAAAGTTCTAGTTAGAAAGCATTTTGTCTCAAACATCAGTTTTGAAATGTACAAAGACTACCACAGGAAGCATTGAATTTTAAAAAGCAAAGCAGGTGGATATTCAGGTACCATAGAAACATCAGCACAGGGTCGGGGGAGATGAAATTTCAATGTTGCAGAAGCACTGTTTATAATGTTGGTTTCTGTTGCCCAGGTTGGTGATACTCAACTGGTGAGACACTTAACAAATCAGCTGTAAAAACAGTTGCAAGTGATGGTCAGTGGGACAAGGCAAGGGGAAAGAATATCTGATGGGGCAACTCCATCAAATACAATTCATCAGACAGTGACAGATACGACCTAAATGTAGAGCAGTGTTTATTATCCTGAGTACAATGAAGTCCATAATATTTACTGGAGACTGGAAGACGAATTCATTGACATTGGCAATTCAGCTGATCTTATCATGTTTGTCAGATATGAGCTGAATAATGGGTTCCAAGAAGACATGTTGTTTGGCCAATCTTTGTTAACTCTTACAACTGCAAAAGAGATTTTAAAATTATTGATAATTTCCAGATAAATAATTACATGCAAGTGATATATTGGGTATGCACAGATGGTGCTAAGGCAACGGTATCCAATAAAAATGACTTGTTCCATGTATTCAAGCTGTTGTACTGGAAACAACATCTACTCACTATCCATGCATAGGGGAAGCTCTCACCACCGGAGATGCTATTTAAATTTAAGAAACAGATGTGATGAAGCTATATAAAGACTATTAACCATGTTAAGGACTGCAAATTGAATTATCTACTTTTTCTTTTTCTCTGTTTTGAGAAAATATTAGCATTGATTACAAACAATTACTTTCTTTCACAGTAACTTGAAAAAAAGTCATCTCTTTGGTAACAAAACTTACACAATGTATAAGAGTACATGCATAATTTAGATTGGCTTTGCCAATCAGCATATTGAGGTTATATTTTGTCCTTTAAACAACCTATATACTTATCACTTCAAGGTAAGCAAATTTTCACTATTATTCCACATGAAATTGAAAATGAACGTGATGGTTGAAGATATGAATCTGTGGGATGCATACCCTGGTTGGAGTAAACTGAATTATTATATTGCTCTGAATGAACTTATTTAAAAATTCATGAGAAGTAACTGAAAATATTCTGAAAATTGGGAATATTCACTTGATAAATATCTCCAGGAGAATGACTTTGGTGAATGGGTGAGTGCCACATTTTTCCATATTACCAAATATTACTGAAATATTCATATTAAAATGAATTCTGCAAATGGGTTCTATTAAAAGTTTGTTGAGCCAAAGTTATGGAATGTTATTGCACTGTGATCTATGAAGTGCCTCGTCTTATGTCTGCATTAGGATATTTGTAAAGATTTTGAGGTTACTACCTGTTGTCAATTTTTTTGTAAATTTTCCATAGACACTCAAAAATTGGTGAATCCACTCTTTGTATAGAACCCATGATATAGCTATTAAATAAATGTTTATAGTATTATTCATGACCTCTATATTATGAATTTTTATCTGGTTGTTCTTTCAAAGCCTGAGGGAGCTAATGGTCAAGTTTCCTATTACTCTTCTGGTTTTTTCTTTCTTATTCACTCACTGACTCACTCACTCACTCACTCACTCATTCACTCACTCACTCACTTAACAGTTCTGCTTTGTAAATACTTGCTAAGTTACTCAGCATATTAAGGTTACAATAATGCTACCTTCATCATAGACTGTAGCCATCTCTATAACAAGTTAAACTTTTTGTTCATAAAGAACGTTTAACCTTGAGCTCTGCATTGTTTGATTTTAGTATTGTTTTCTTTTTTTATTTATTTTATTATTATTATACTTTAAGTTTTAGGGTACATGTGCACAATGTGCAGGTTAGTTACATATGTATACATGTGCCATGCTGGTGTGCTGCACCCATTAACTCGTCATTTAGCATTAGGTATATCTCCTAATGCTATCCCTCCCCCCTCCCCCCACCCCACAACTGTCCCCAGAGTGTGATGTTCACCTTCCTGTGTCCAGGTGTTCTCATTGTTCAATTCCCACCTATGAGTGAGAATATGCGGTGTTTGGTTTTTTGTCCTTGCGATAGTTTACTGAGAATGATGATTTCCAATTTCATCCATGTCCCTACAAAGGACATGAACTCATCATTTTTTATGGCTGCATAGTATTCCATGGTGTATATGTGCCACATTTTCTTAATCCAGTCCATCATTGTTGGACATTTGGATTGGTTCCAAGTCTTTGCTATTGTGAATAGTGCTGCAATAAACATACGTGTGCATGTGTCTTTATAGCAGCATGATTTATAGTCCTTTGGGTATATACCCAGTAATGGGATGGCTGGGTCAAATGGTATTTCTAGTTCTAGATCCCTGAGGAATGGCCACACTGACTTCCACAATGGTTGAACTAGTTTACGGTCCCACCAACAGTGTAAAAGTGTTCCTATTTCTCCACATCCTCTCTAGCACCTGTTGTTTCCTGACTTTTTAATGATCGCCATTCTAACTGGTGTGAGATGGTATCTCATTGTGGTTTTGATTTGCATTTCTCTGATGGCCAGTGATGCTGAGCATTTTTTCATGTGTTTTTTGGCTGCATAAATGTCTTCTTTAGACAAGTGTCTGTTCATGTCCTTCGCCCACTTTTTGATGGGGTTGTTTGTTTTTTTCTTGTAAATTTGTTGGAGTTCATTGTAGATTCTGGATATTAGCCCTTTGTCAGATGAGTAGGTTGTGAAAATTTTCTCCCATTTTGTAGGTTGCCTGTTCACTCTGATGGTAGTTTCTGTTGCTGTGCAGAAGCTCTTTAGTTTAATTAGATCCCATTTGTCAATTTTGGCTTTTGTTGCCATTGCTTTTGGTGTTTTAGACATGAAGTCCTTGCCCATGCCTATGTCCTGAATGGTAATGCCTAGGTTTTCTTCTAGGGTTTTTATGGTTTTAGGTCTAACATTTAAGTCTTTAATCTATCTTGAATTAATTTTTGTATAAGGTGTAAGGAAGGGATCCAGTTTCAGCTTTCTACATATGGCTAGCTAGTTTTCCCAGAACCATTTATTAAATAGGAAATCCTTTCCCCATTGCTTGTTTTTCTCAGGTTTGTCAAAGATCAGGTAGTTGTAGATATGTGGCGTTATTTCTGAGGGCTCTCTCCTTAAGCTGATAAGCAACTTCAGCAAAGTCTCAGGATACAAAATCAATGTGCAAAAATCACAAGCATTCTTATACACCAATAACAGACAAACAGAGAGCCAAATCATGAGTGAACTCCCATTCACAATTGCTTCAAAGAGAATAAAATACCTAGGAATCCAACTTATAAGGGATGTGAAGGACCTCTTCAAGGAGAACTACAAACCACTGCTCAATGAAATAAAAGAGGATACAAACAAATGGAAGAACATTTCATGCTCATGGGTAGGAAGAATCAATATTGTGAAAATGGCCATACTGCCCAAGGTAATTTATAGATTCAATGCCATCCCCATCAAGCTACCAATGACTTTCTTCACAGAATTGGAAAAAACTACTTTAAAGTTCATATGGAACCAAAAAAGAGCCCACATCGCCAAGTCAATCCTAAGCCAAAAGAACAAAGCTGGAGGCATCACGCTACTTGACTTCAAACTATACTACAAGGCTACAGTAACCAAACAGGAAGGTTCTGGTACCAAAACAGAGATTTAGTATTGTTTTCTATGCTTTGTTTTTGTTTGTATCTTTTATGTATACATTTATCCAACATTTTATTTCTTCTACTCTGAATTGCCTTTGTCTTATATATCTTTTGTAGATCTTTCATATGTAGTATACGGATATTCATTTTTGATCAAATTTGGGGAATCTCAATGTCAATAATGAAGGTATCTTACTTATTTTTATTGTCATTTTTTATAGACTGGTTTCTCTCTGCCTCTCGTTTATTTTACTTTTGTCTTTTAATTTATTACATTTCACTGTTTCTTCCTTTTATTTTTCTTAAACTGTATTATTTCAGGTTTTCTTTTTCTTCTTTAGTAATTTTAAAGTATAAGGTTTGTATTTAAATAGGTTAACTGTTAAATCTTTTTGAAAAAGGCCTTAAATGTTTATTTTTCTAAATTATTAGCTTCAAAAATTAATTAGCTATGCCTTTGATCTCATGGCAATCCCACCTTCTCGATAGAGTGATGCTATTTATCCCTCTTGACCCCTCCTTTTTGTTTATTATCACTATCTCTTCAATTGTATGGTTCTTATCATTTTTTAAGTATGTTCTAATTTTATCCATAAAAAGAAACTTCTTCACTTGACTATACATCTCTGTCCTGCAACTGCTTCATCTCCTTCTCACTACTACCTTTCTAGAAAGAATTGTCAATTCTAGCTGTCTTCATTTCTCACCTCCCTGGGCTTCTGCCACATTACTCCCTGGATTTTCCTTTTACCTCTGGGAGGCTGCTTCTCAGTCCTTTTTATAATGCAATCCTCCTCCAACAGACCTAGATGTGTGTAATTCCTCGAGGGTTAACCCTAGGTCCCTTATTTCCTCTCTCAGAGACATTTTTGCCAAGAGTTTCAAATGACACTATATACAAATGACTTGCAAATAGACAACTCTAGTCCCAGGCCTCCTCTCTCCCCACCCCAGGACTCCAGATTCATACTTGCAACTGCCTTCTTGACATCTCAAGTAACTGTCAAAAGTGCCTTACAATCAATGCATCCATAACCAAATTCTTCATTGTTCTCCCTGAACGAATTTATTCTTTCATCCCTGAACAAAGAGAGCTGTGAGAAAACCATGAGTGAGTGATAAAAAGAGTAGTTGGAAAGGAGCTGGGAGAAGTGGCCCAGCACCCATGACTAGCCTTGGAGGTCATGGCAAGGACTTTGGATGTTACCTTGAGATGCAAAGCGATTTGAAACTTTTGAATAGGGAAATAATAATATTTGTGTTTGAAAGGGTTCCTTTGTCAATAGTGTAGGCAAGAGTGGAGAAGAGAAGCCAGTAGAAAATCTATCACAGAAGCTTAGTTAATGGATAGCAGAGGCCTGAAAGAAAGTGGTAGAAATGGAAGAGATTAGGTGTGGTCAGATTCTGTTACCTTTTCAAGGTTAGGTAAGCAATATTTGTTGATGGGTTAGATGTAGAGTATGAGATAAAGAGAAAACTCCAAGACAGCTCATGAGATTTTTGTTATCAGTCTCTAGTGAGGGAAACTTAGAGGGAAAGACACATAGCGGGAGGAACTGGAATCAAGAGTTGAGTTTAAAATCTGCTGATTTCAGATGCTTTTTAGACATCAGGTGAAGATGCTGAGTGAGTATTGGCATTTACAAGTTAAGTTCAGAGTAGAAGTGAGACCAGCAGATATAAATTTGGGAGACATCAGCATATATAGATGATAATTAAAAACATGTAGGAGTCAATGTAGATTGGAGATGAGAGAGATCCAAACACTAAGCAAAGAAAATTGGTACGAAATGGGCTTCCTCTTTTTTTGTGGCAGCCACATCTGATTAGTATTTATTTAAAACAAAGAACATACACCTTCAAGTAGGGGGTTGGTCAATTTTCCTTCATAGCCTTACAATTTAGTCCCCACTTCTTCATATTAGGGGCTTTAGAAAGAGTCTCTTAATATAAGCTGGACCCTTCACAATATTGAGAATCCAAGTCAAGAGAAGCTATGCCACCCCTGGCTTTGAGTTGGATAGGGGTCATGCATTTCTCTTCTCCTAGCTCCAATAGGGAGTTTAAGAAAGCTATTGATCCATATCAGAAGGAAAAGTTCTCCAAGGTTGGTGGTTCTTATCTCTGCCATGGCCTGCCCTCGTGTCAGCTCTCACCCCCCCAATCTAGATATTTCAATGAGTACCTAATTGGTTTTGCCAAAATGTATTTCATTACTTTCACCTACAATTCATTATTCTCTTAAGAAGATCAGTAATATTTTATTCCATTTGGTCCCATCTTTGCTATATTTAGCCATATTTCATTTAGGTATGTGATTTTCATTTAGGTATGTGGTTTATTAATCTTGTTCCCTGGTGTCAGACACAGAGTTAAGTTCCTTAACAGATACAACCAGCCTTAATAGAAAAAACAGAGGCATATGGATGTTAAGTAAATTTCATCAAGATCACATAGCTAATAAGTGAGACCTTGTTAGACTTTGCTTTCCACAGAGTCACGGAAAGTGATTAATTTCTAAAAGGTATAGTATTCTTATTCTTATGTTTCAGATATTTTTTGTTGATGTGACAGAATTTTTAGTTTTTTAGAATAAAGGTGCAAAAAAATCCAAGATGTCGTCATCATCACCATCAATAATGTTACAGGATTACTTTAAAATATTCACAACCATGTTTCACAGATGCTTACATTTTATAGATAACTTATTGGCACATGTGTATGTGATCTGTGAGCTTTGAATTCTGTAGAAATATAAAAATTTTACCTTAGTAAATACCTGTTTGAGGAAACAAAAGGGTCTTCACTTCATAAAGTTTAAATTCATAAGCATAGTATATAAGCTCTCCAAGAGCTGAATCCTACCTAAATCTTCAGCATTCTCATTGCTGGTCTCATGCTGATGCCCTGCTCTCCAGTGTATTTAATTACTCACATTCTTTAAACATACCAGGCTGTTTTCTATCTCTATGCCTTTATTCATATGTTCCCTACTTCTTGGAATGCTCTTGGCCTCATTGTTTCCTGTGGAAAAAAAAAAATTCTACTCCTCTTCCAAAGCTTAGTTCAAGCATCATCTGCTTATGAAGTCTTTCTAGTCATTATTACTCCTGCTTGTACCCTGTAAATGCCCAAAATGTAACAATCATTACATTTTACGCCATTCATTTCTTTACATTTGTTTCTCTCCCATTCAATTTTGAGCTGATTCAGGGCTGAGATATCATGTCTGATTAATGTCAGTGCCCCACAGCATTTCAGTAACATAGATGTGCTTAATAAGATTTTGTTATATTCAGTGGTAATAGTCAAATTTTTGAATATCTTGTTCAATACTGAGCAAGAAATGACCAATCTGAAATGATCAATTGAACATCTAAAGGGAAGCCTTACTGGGGCATATCAGCTTAATTTCAGCCCTCCAGATTTCACTTTATTTCCATTATATGTCTTCTTTCTTTATAATTTTGATCTCTGTGGATCTGGTGAAATAATATATAACCAATGATTTTATAGTTAAATACATAGTTCTTTTCAAAACATTTTTAAAAAACGGTGCTGGTCTACACTCTCTTACCTGTCCTTTATAACATGTCAAATTCCATGAGAAAATCTTTCCAGATATTTATATTAACACATCTTCCAAATTATTTAAAAGATCATTGCTTTTTCAGTTTCTAAAGTGAGGGTTTTGGCACTCTTCTTATACTTCTTATAGGAAGTGCTTTTTTCTTGCCTCTGATACAGCTGAGATCAATGAAATTATAAGCCTTTCATTGAAAGATTATTTATATAGAAGTCAGAACTATCTTAGCCCTTGACAATGTTAAATAAAAATCCACTAACTGACAGTTTATATTCCACATTATGCAAGGTGAGAAACCAGCCTATAAGACCAAAGCAACTGGGCATGCAGTTAGGAAAAGAGCTAAAGTATGCAAAGAAGGTGCTCTTTTTTGGCCTCCTAGATTTAGAGATGTTCTTCTACTGAAGGCACTTAACTAAACAAGAGTTAAGCTGAAACTCAAGTGAGTAAATGTGTGATGATGTTTTCTGTGAATCCCCAAAGAAAAGTATACAGACATATGTTTTAGTCATTATGTTACGAGATAGTGCCTTTTAGAATTTCAGCGTGTGGGACCACAAATCATCTGAAATGCTAGTTAATCTTGAGAAAGTATTTACAACAATCCAATGCCCCCTAGAATAAAAGAGAGCATTTAATGTGGCAGACCATGATGGAGGGGAGGCAATAAAAAAGAAAGCACAGCTTGAAGTGCAGTATAACTGGGTGACTTACACCTCCCTGCTGAAAGCAGCAGACTTGCAGTTACGGAACTGCTAATCTGTTCTACTGTTTTTTAATCAGATGTTGGCATTATCTGCCACTAATTGCTTTTTCATTTCCACTTGTAATTATTCCATTGCATGTTTGTAGTGAGAAGCTGAAAATGAGGCAGATCACTGAGAAAGAATTAATTGTTAATGAATAATCATCAGTAGGAAGCCAATTTCATTATCTTCAAAGAGGTAGCCAGAGATTAACCATTAGCTGTGGTTCTCCTACTTTCTGTGCATGACTGTAAAGTAATCACAAATAATCACGCCCTCCAACTTCATCAATTATTTTCTATTATGTGGATTGATACCCATTTTTGTCTTTGTTGTTTAATGATAATGGCAGTATTCATGCTGGGGAGTGCTAATTGGAAGGTGTTACATTCAGTGGGCTCTAGGCCTAATTATTAGAGCATCTTCTTCATTAGCACATGATCCTATAAGGGTGGCATGGTGGGAGTTACTAATTTCTCCAAGTTACAAGAATATCATGTTAGGAAACTTTTGCATGTCCTTATGCCAAGTAACACACAGAAAATCTTACGTCTTGTCAAAGTTGTATAGCTACCAACAGAGACTTTCTGTTTAAACAAACCAAATAGGATGTTTTAATCTAATAGGGGTCTTTGAATACAAAGCCTCTTTCTGCCCTAGAAGCTGGATATGCCCAGGACTGTTGATGAGCTTTTGCTTCTACTTTGTTTCTGCCATTTACCAACACGCATTCTTTAGAACGGCTTGCACAGGCCCCTGGGATTATTATAGCTCCTGTGGAACTTTGCCATCTGTTAATGGAAACATCATGAGATGAGTGTGAAAGTTAGGACAGAAGTGTCCTAATATTTGTTACCTCAGTGACTGAGTGACTCTACTGCCCACAAGTAGGGAGAAATAAATATTTTACCCTCTGTGACACCTTCACATGTGCTGGCTTACCTTGTCCTTTAACAGAGAAGTACAATTCCTTGCTGACAGACTTGCTGTAGCCTCAGAAACTCCTTTGGCACAAAACCCCATGTCCAGCATAGCATAGATACATTCACCTGCCTTCCCTCTCCATAATGATCTTGTTTTCTTTTTTTTTTCTTTTTTTTTTTTTAATGAGTGTGACTAAATAGGCTGCCTCTCTAATTTGAAATGCCTTCCTCTGCGCTTTTAGTTTTTCCCAGGCACCCAAGGCCCTATTTCCAACTAAACCCAAAGATGAAGAAAGGCATAGCATTCCATAATCTCAAGCTTAATAGAATACAGAACATGTTTTTTAAACATCTCCCGGAAGAAAAACTCACAAAAGGATAGAAATATCAGGTGTAGTTGAAAGAGTGTGGGTTTTGAAATTAGTTCTAGCCATTTTGTTGGTGTGTGAGCTAGTGTAAATTATTTAACCTCTTGGAGCCTCAGTTTTCCTCATTAGGTTGTCATAAAAAGTAATGAGCTATATGAAATATTATATGTAAAGTGCTAAACTCGGGGCCTGGCACCTAATCAGTGCTTGCTTAGATAAGAGCCAATCATGAAGAACCTTAAATATCTGAAGTAACGAGTTTTTACTTTAGAGGAATATGAATGCCCTTCAGAGGAGAATCACCAAAGAAAAGGGATAATAGAAGCCTGAAAATAGTTTAGACATTGATTAAAAACATCCATCAAGAGAAAGGAGTAAAAAAGATAAAATTGCAATACACCAACAACAGCCAAACCAAGAGTCAAATTGGAAAGGCAATCTCCTTCATACTGCCGCAAAAAGAATCTAATACCAAGGAATACATCTAACCAGGGAGGTAAAAGGTCTCTATGAAGAATTGCAAAATGCTGCTCAAAGAAATCAGAGAAAACACACTAATGGAAAAACATCCCATGCTAATGGATAGGAAGAATCAATATCATTAAAATAGCTATACTGACCAAAGTCATTTACAGATTCAATTCTATTCCTATCAAACTACCAATGACATTCTTCACAGAACTAGAAAAGAATATGTTAAAATTCATACAGAACCAAAAAAGAGCCCAAATAGCCAAGGCAATCCTAAACAAAAAGGACAAAGCTGAAGGCATCACATTACTCAACTTCAAACTATACTACCAGGCTACAGTAACCAAAACAGCATGGTCCTGTACAAAAACAGGCACATAGACCAATGGAACAGAATAGAGAGCCCAAAAATAAGGCACACCTATAATCACCTGATCTTCAACAGAGCTGACAAAAATAAGCAATGGACAAAAGACTTCCTATTCAATAAATGGTGCTGGAATAACTGGCTAGCCATATGCAGAATACTGAAGCTGGAGGCCTTCCTTACACCATACACAAAAATCAACTGAAGATAGATTCAAGACTTAAATGTAATACCCCAAACTATAAAAAAAAACCCGGAAGACAACCTAGGTAATGCCCACCTGGACACAGGAATGGGCAAAGATTGCATGACAAATGTACCAAAAGCAATTGCAACAAAAGCAGAAACTGACAAGTGAGATCTAATTAAACTTAAGAGCTTTTGCACAGCAAAAGAAACAATCAACAGAGTAAACAGACAGCTTACAGAATGGGAGAAAATATTTGCAAACTAACATAAAGATCTAATATTCAACATCTATAAGGAACTTAAATAAATTTATAAGAGAAAAACAAACCCCATTAAAAAGTGGGCAAAGGACATGAACAGACACTTTTCAAAAGAAGACAAACATGAGGCCAACAAGCATATGAAAGAAAACTCAGTATCACTGATCATTAGAGAAATGTAAATCAAAACCACAATAAGGTACCATCTCACACCATTCAGAATAGCTATAATTAAAAAGTCAAAATACAAGAGATGTTGGTGAGGTTGTGGAGAAAAGAGAACACATACACTGTTGGTGCAAGTGTAAATTTTTTCAGTGATTATGGAACTTGGCAATCATACTTGGCAATTCCTCAGAGAGCTAAAAGCAGAACTACCATTTGACCTAGCAATCCCATTACTGTGTATATACCCAGAGGAATATAAATCATTCTACCACAAAGACATTTGCCTGCAAATGTTCATTGCAGCACTATTTACAATAGTTAAGACATGGAATCAACCTAAATGCCAATCAGTGACGACTGGATAAAGAAAATGTGGTACATATACCATGGAATACTATGCAGCCATATAAAAGAATGAGATCGTGTCTTTGTGGGAACATGGATGGAGCTGGAGGCTATCATGCTTAGCAAACTAATTAAGGATCAGAAAACCAAATACTGCATGTTCTCACTTATAAGTGGGAGCTAAATAGTGAGAACTTATTATGAACACAAAGGAAAAAACAACAGACAATGGGATCTACTTGAGGGTGAAGGGCGGGAGGAGGGAGAGAAGCAGGAAAGATAACTATTGGGTATTGGACTTAATTCCTAGGTGATTAAATAATTTGTACAACAAACTCTTGTGACAAACCTTCACATGTACCCCAAAACCAAAAATAAAAGTAAAAAAAAAATAGTAGTTCTACAGAGAAATATTAGCAGTGTCTAAGAAATACTGGGTTTGGAGGGTGAGAATGAGAAAAGCATGTCGAGTGCTATTCTAAGTAGACTAGGTTAGAGCTGGCAGCTGCTTGATCATCAAGAGGGATACCACCATAGAGAAGAGGAAACTACACCTGTGAGAGACATGGACTGTCAAAGGTTGAGTAGAAAGGTTGAAATGTCTTCTAAGTTTACTTAGTAGTCACTGGTGAATGGTACAAAGCCTCCTAACAAACTTGGTGAAAATCATCCTCAGAACTTCCCTCTTGAATATATTAATAAGATAATCCTTTTACACAATGACCTTTCCCCAGGCACAAAATAATTTTATCTTTCATGGAAAATAACCCTAGACTCTTGGCTTATCTATTGTTAAATGAGAATTTGGAAAGGAGATGGTGAGAAGTAGGGTAAAGAGGATAGCATACACATAGCTATCCCATATTGTCACGGTATTTGTAGTGTTACATGTGAGAAAAGTGATTACCGTGGGATGAACCTAATAGATTCTCTAACTTATTAATAGGTAACATTATTTTGGCATTTGCGCATAGGATTATTCCAGGATGACGAGCCATAACCCGATGCTATTGCATGAAATGTGTCTTTTGTATAAGTCATAATAACTGAGACCTCTTGTTTACACAACTTGTTTGTCTGACTTGTCTGACTTGTCTTATGTGTGTAAGGCATTTCACAGAACACTGAACACACACTTCAGGATCCTGACCTTATTGTGATGTAGGCATTACAGGTGGTTTACTGATGACTGGTTGCTGTTGCCAGACATTTTGTTTCTACCTTTCATACCCTTATAAGCAACTTGACTAATGCCTTTGACAAGAGAAGCATGAGAGAGAGTAAGTGGAAGAAAGCTGAACTCATCCTTTTATCAGGAGCCCACTCCCATGGTAACTAACCTACTGCCATGATAACAGCATTAATCCATTCATGAGGACAGAGCCCTCAGGACCCAATCACCTCTTAGAGCCTCGCTTCTCAACACTGTTGCATTGGGGATTAAATTTCCAACACGTGAACTTTGTGGGGCTCATTCAAACCATAGCAATAGGGTATGGAGAACATCCCAGTCCCAAAATACATTCTCTTTATGACCTAGAGGTAGGAATCACATCCAACATGTTTTTATTGGTATTTCATATTTATGTAAAATAATAATAATGTTATACATTTTAAAGACTGTGATACTTTATTCATTAATTCATATATCTGATATTGTACTAAGGAGAAGATACGTTTTTTGCCCTCCAAAGCTTAAAGTCATATATATTATCATTTAGTGGAGGTCTTATTTCAGAGTGCTTTATAGGTGAGCAAGAGAAATCCAAAATAGGAATTTTAGAAGCCTCTGAGTATTTTCAGGGATAAAAATAGTTTTAAAAACTAAATAATATGTTCTTATATGTCATGAAATTTTCTGAGATGAGAGTCCTGAACTTCAGAGTAAAACTCACAAATTATATTGCTCTTTAAAACATATAAAAGTAGGTGGGGCTACAACATATGAAAATAAAACTTGATGAAATTAAGGAAACTACTAAAGTGTCTTTAGGTGACTTCATTCTGTCATCAACTCAGTCATCATATATTCTTACAAATCAAATCTTTCTAGCACTTAATACATTTTCAGTACTTTCTGTAAGACATAAGAGCTCATTACATCCTGTACATTTCCATCTGAAGTATTAGATTCTGAATCAAACATAAAGATTAGCAGATAGTCTCAGGAATGAAGCCATAACAGAAACTGCCCATGACAAGTGAAAACAATACCCCTAAAATGGCATTCTCTCATTTTGTCATCTCATATCAATTTTAATACCTTATGTCTCATCAGAGAGTGGTTATACTCTGACACATTCCCTCTTGGTGCAAGATGGCAGCTACTAAAATATAAATCACTGTAGAGAATTACTGGATTTAGAGCCAATTCTTCTAATCGAAAATAACAGCAATGTTAATTTCAGCTTGAGAATGATGGCTTTTGTATGGTGATATAATGATACAGACTATAATAATGTCAACTACCGCAATAAACTATGCTTCAAATGGGCTACCTTTTTTACATTTAGACTAGGGTGACTTCTGTCACATTTCTTTTTTTGGCATGAAACTGACAATCTATTAAATAAATATTAAACCCTAGGAGTCTTCAAAGCAGGCTGAACCATATCAGGATTTTAAATAACTTCATTAATTGCTTAACTACCTTTTCCCTAAATTCCTAAGGGATCTTTTGATGCTAGTCACTCTAATGAGTTACCAAGTGATTCATGACTTCAACCTGTTAACATGCAAAATACATTTCCAGTTGGAAATCTTTGCAGATGGTTTTGCCAGAAAGTAGGTAGCCTTTCTAGACTTTAAAAAGAGCAAATTTCAGTTATATATTTTCTTATTTGGTTTTACATTAGTACTCTAAAATAATATCATGTGTCCAAAAATTTAGTTCAGGCAATACATGATCAATTGAAGGGATTCTATTTGAATGGTAAAAGGGGATCTGGAATTATCTGTGGATGAATCATCTATGACGATTTTTTTACTACACACTGGCTAGTCTTTGCTTTCCTATAAACTTTCCTATTACTTCTCTCTTTCCAAAGTATTCATAGAAAACACACAATTTTTTTAGTAATCTAGACAAAACATAATTTGTAAGGTAACTATTTTTCAAAGGACAAGAAGAAGTAAGCTTTTGTTTTTTAAGAGCTAGATCTGTTTCTCTCCACTTGAATGACACTCAAATATTGAGTATTCTTTATTTTTAATGGAATATACTTTTATCATACTAGCACATATGCATACTTAAAAAAATAGAGTAAAGTTAATAAAGAGCGTTGCTGGAGAAGCCCTTCTGGCAGCCCTCTGTTCTCTGTTGCAGTCTCGACTGGCTACTCTCTAGGAGTGGTACAGATCCGCTTTTTTAGGATTTCCTTTGGCCTCTGCCCTGTATTGAATCACCCATTTCCAGTGTTCTGGAAGCTAAAGAGAAAAAGAAGGTTAGAGGAAATCATATAGATTTTCTTTTCATCTTCTTTATAGGAAGATGTCCTTGAGTCTGAGCCCTCTCTAGAGATTAAAGCTTCTAATTCCTGGAAGGATAATTAAGAGGTAGTTGCTTAATAATCAACTCAAATAATCCTCTTGCTTTTAACTCTACCTTTGACTGCCACTTTCAGTATCCAGTGCTTCTAATTTCTGAGTTTTTCTGGGTCTCTGTGTCATGAATCAATTCATGTTCCTGCGACTTAGAGATTTCAACTTTCTTTCTTTTTTTTTTTTTTTTTTCCATTTTCCATTTGTTTACATTGGCTCCTCTTCTTTCTTTTTGTCCTTGTGCATCATGATGACAACGATTTTATCAATCACTTTAGTAGTGGTAAGGAATGAAGCAGTGATAAACAAATTTGTCTGCTATGTTAACTAGATGTTGTTTATTTTGAAGCTTTGTCTTTTAGGCAGGCATTTGGGCAGTCAACAAACAGTAGGTCTACTGAGAATAGAAAATATTTCCAATCTATATAACAGAAACTCTCCAATTTATTTATAAATGTTTCAGTAATTTTTAATCCCTGCTCCTCAGAGTTATAGAGATTCCACAGCACTTCCCTGGGGAACTACCGCATAGGAAAGGATGTAAAAAGGCTGCTAGTGGGTGGGTCATTGGGCCACCAACCTCTCCTCCTACCCTAAATCTAAGAAACTCCATTTTTACCAGTTTCAGATAGACATTATATTTTATACAACACTTTAAGAAAAAGTTTCAGAGATGCAAAATGTTTCAACCCAATTTATGTCAAAAAGCTTAATAAATATTCAATATTAATACTAAATAAGTTAAATGTAGGCTATCTAGATCTCTTGAGAATGAGTGGCTGAGTTGTATGAGAAAGTGTCATCTGATGACACTTTATGTGCAGAATTGTTCATTTTAATTGCTTTTTCTTTGCTATTACTAATATGTAGACTCTAGATTAGGCAGGCTCCCATACCAGTGTGTTACTGGTGGAGGGTGCCCAGGTTCTTGGCTTCTTAAACAAAGAATTGGACAAAACGCACAACAAAAGAAAGAATGAAGCAACAAAAGCAGAGGTTTATTGAAAATAAAAGTACATGCCACATGGCGGGAGAGGGCCCGATCATAGGGGCTCAAGAGCCCTGTTACAGAAGTTTTTGAGGTTTAAATACCCTCCAGAGGTTTCCACTGATTACTTGGTGTACACCCTATGCAAATGAACAGGATGAAGTAAAGTTACGAAGTCATTTACTTGGTATACGCCCTGTGTAAATGAAAAAGATATTTCCTGTCATAGCTGAAGTGTTGCCATTTGATTCATTTCTAGGAAGTCAGCATGAATTGGCTATGGGTTCCCTGCCTCCAGACCCTATTCTCTTGCCTCAAGTGCATAGTTGCATTCAAAGTAGATGTTTTTATACCTTTAAGGGATGCTAAACTGGGACACAAAGTAGTGGCAAATTTCCTCAGACTGACTGCATAGTTGCTCTATTTTATAATTGTATTATTTTTGTTTGTTTGTTTTTTTAGAGAAAAAAAACTAGACAACAGAGTCTTCCTCTATCACCCAAGCTACAGTACAATGGGGCAATCATAGCCCACTGCAGCCTCAAACTCCTGGGCTCAAGCAATCCTCCAGCCTCAGCTTCCCACGTAGCTAGGATCACAGTTGTGTGCCGCTACATGCGGCTAATTTTTCAGTTTTTCGTAGAGATAATGTCTCTCTCATTTACTTCTTTTTACTCCTGTCTTCTTTCATCTTCCTTACTCTTGTAATAGCTTATCCAGAAGTGCATTCTTTTTGCATTAACTCTCTAGCATATTCAGATAGTACAGTTACATCATTCATTCATTCCATTTATAAACTGTCAATTATTCCATGTTTCCTGGAAATCATCAGGTAATTGTTCCCACATATTTAGTGCTCACTTAAATACCAAAGAGTTTATTTTTCTGGGCACAGAGCTGTTTAAAAACTTGATATATTTTCAGAAACCAGGATTGTTTTTCTTAACAGAGAATAACTAACAATATGGGAAAATAATTGATATAGGTTCTTCATTTCATATAGAACCAAGCTAGAGGTAGGTAAACACCTAATTTATTTCACAAAGAAGCAAATTTCCATGTCTTTCTTACTTTTGTTGTAAGTGTTGCCCTTGAGTGGAAGATAAGCAGTTCCCATTTATGAGCTAGTTCTTTGTCCATTCCTGGCTGGTATAACTTCAGAATCCAACTGCATCTATGAAATTTGGAGGCAAGAAACTTATTCCTGACTCAATTGTTCACCAACTCTTACATCATATTTTTATAATATATAATTTCTCAAATACAGAAAAATTATTGCTAGACATTCCATTTTATAAAGAGCCCAAATATTACATATTTGGAGGCCATTGGGTTTTTACAAAAAAAGACCTGTAAGCCTTGGAATAAGACCAAATTTTGAATTATTAAAGATTTGAAGCATGAATTCTCTGGGGTCATCTTTATGCATCTATATACTCTAGGAAAGAAGCACACATACCAATTGTTCATAATTGCTATACTATTGTCAAATAATGCTTGATGCTTTCTTATTCAAAGGCATACGAGTTATAAAAAAATTGTGTAATATTGAAAAACGATGCTTCCAAATAAGAAGGGTGTTCATTGATATTTTACAACAAATTTTGCCCATAGGTTCTTTTTTTTTTTTTTTTTTTTTTTTTTGAGACAGAGTCTTGCTCTCTCACCCAGGCTAAAGTGGAGTGACACAATCATGGCTCACTGCCACCTTAAACTCCTGAGCTCCAGGGATCCTCTTGCCTCAGCCTCCCAAGTAGCTGGGACTACAGGCATGCACCACCACTTTGGCTAATCACTAAATTGTTTATTAGAGGCAGGTTCTCACCATCTTGGCCAGGCTAGTCTCAAACTGCCGGGCTCAAGCAATCCTTCTGCCTCAGCCTCTCAAGTAGCTAGGACGAAAGGCCCATGCCACCATGCCCAGATAATTTTTCAATTTTTTGTAGAGATGGAGTCTTGCTATGTTGCTCAGGCTGGTCTCAAACTCCTGGGCTCAAGTGATCCTCCTGCCTTGGCCTCCCAAAATGCTGGGAATACAGGTGTGAGCGACCATGCCCAGCTGCCCATATGTTCTTAATTTCTGGACTATTTTATCACTCTAAAACAAATATTAATAAGTAGAAGTTGTATAATATATTTTCTTTTTTTTAATACCAAAATGAATTCCTCCGTGAGTCAAACATTCTGCATTATTGCCAGGTAAAGCCTTACTCAAATAACATTCACGTTCTTGATGCTGCTGCAGCCATTCCCGTTGCTGTATCCGATTCAATAGTGACTCAAGGTTTACACTGGGTTTCAGTGTCCTTTTGCTTTTTATATCTTTCACTTAGGATAGAAGATATCAGTATATTTTTTTCATATAGCATGTATATTAACAAACAATCATTTACTAGAACCCAAATCATACAGCATTTTTTCTTAATCAGATAGAATAAATTAAAAACAATCAGATATCATGTAAGTATGCAAATACAGCAAATGTGAAATGAATCCATTTGATCTATACCAAAATTCACATTTATAGCCAGTGTTCAAACACAGTTCAAATCCAGATGACAGCATTTTCATCCAGTTCTGGTAATGTCATACTGTGGCTTCGCCTGAGCACATTGCCTGCTTAAAACTGATATGTGATGGTTAAGGAAAGTCATACACTGTGGTTTTCATGGTTTATGTGTTTCATAGTGCATTTGCAACTGGAAAAATATATTGTGGCATCAGCATTCAAAAGGGCACCCATTCACTCACATCTTAGCCAACTACAGCTTAAGTTTTTTAGCATGTGGGCAATTATGCATTTTGGAGGATAAATTGTCTCTTCTCATAAGTTGTATTTTTTAAAAGGACTATAGTTAAATGGATAGAAAGAAAATAAGATCAAACAGATAAAATATTTATTTATTTTTTTTATTTATTTATTTTGAGATGGCGTCTCACTCTGTCACCCAGGCTGGAGTGCAGTGGCACGATCTCGGCTCACTGCAACCTCCGCCTCCCGGGTTCAATTCTCCTGCCTCAGCCTCCTGAGTAGCTGGGATTACAGGTGTGTGCCACCACACCCGGCTAATTTTTGTATTTTTAGTAAAGACGATGTTTCACCATGTTTCTCAGGCTGGTCCCAAACTCCTGACCTCGTGATCTGCCTGCCTCAGTCTCCCAAAGTGCTGAGATTACAGGTGTGAGCCACTGTACACGGCAAAGATTTATTTTTAAAGGCTTCATCGGTTCTAATAATATAGGTTGGTACCAAAGGATTTGATAAAAAGTATAAGGAAATGCAATGACTTTGGAGACAAATATTACATGAGGAAGCAGGATAAGAACTCTTCAGTCACGTAGCAAAAACTGATTACGTACTCAAGTAATTCAAAGCATTTTCCAAGGTACTTGGGTGCTTTGAAATAACTGAACATGATTTTTGATCTCATGGTAGAAGGACATAGTAGTACCGAATAACAAAAAACAATTGATATGAGTATAAGCAGGTAATTACAATATTTGCAAAGCTGTGTAGAAAGAAAACATTCATAGATAAAATTGGAGAAAGGAGAGGGTAATTTACTAGAAGATAAAACTTGATTCTACCTAAAACTCAGATATATGACTGATTTCTTTCATGAGCGCAAAAACGGACAGGAAGAATGTGATCCAGGAACCACCATTGTTGCTGCCCATATCCTTTGTATCCATTGCTGATAACAAAAGTGTGACAATACACTTAAGAAGAAAATAATTTGTAAAAGAAGAACCTCAAAGATTTTTAAAATTATAGAAATTACATTTCAAGCTATAAGAAGCATTTGTTTTACAAAGGGTGGAATATATCATATGTCTAGCATTTTTACAATATGACAAAAGTAAGTTTAATCATCTTCCCTTCCAACATGCTCTGTTTCCCATATTTCTTAACTCCAATCATTGTTATCACCATCCTCTAAGTTGTGCAGGTCAGAAAGGTAGGCACCATGCTTGATTCTTTCCTCTCTTTCAGCCTTGATGCCCCATCAATTCCTGAATTTTATACTTTTATAAGAATTTATGGATCCTTTCTCTTTTCTTCATTCCTGTTACTCTACTTCCATTGGTCCTTCCATCAATTTGGTCTTCTCCTTCTCTAATCCTCCATAAAGAAGCCAAGGTAATTTTCCTGAAGCACAGATCAGAATGGATCACTCCTAGTTTAAAACCTTTTAATGGCTCTTCAGTATCCTGAGGATAAAATCCAAAACCCTTCGAATGTTTCCCAAGCCCAACTTGACCTGGACTTCATTTGCCTCTCCAGCACACCCCTTGTGACTCTATGCCCCACTCCTTCCTCGATGTCAGCTGCAGTAATACTAGGAATGTAGCTGGGCACCCTTTGTTTCTGGGCTTTCAAACAAGCTATGTCCTTACACAAAATATTGCTTTTCTCTTCCACAACTGCTATCACCTGCCTTTCCAATTTAGTCACAGAGTATTCACCAGGTCCTCAATTTACTTGGGATTTCCACAATAAAGACGTCCTTGACTCATATCCTGAAGTCTTTGGTGAGGGGTCAGTTACTGTGGTAGTGAGTGTTCCTTCTATTATTGCATGTTTACTTGTACATCTCACTCACAATGTTGCAAATTCGTTGAGAATAAAAATGGTATCTTGTTTATCATTAGATATATCCCCATCATGTAGCATGATACCTGGCACTCAATGAATATCTCTTGGAGGAATTAATTAATAATAGACATTTTATGTGTTCCTCTACAAAGTTTTGTTAAAAGGAAAGCAAAAACTGAACTAGTGTCACTAGACAAATCAGCCACAAGCCACATTAAATCTCCTTAATACCATTTGTATAGTACTTTGGTACTGTTCATACTGGACACTCTACTAAACACACTTTAATCTAGGCTAACTACAAGTGATGATAGCTAACATTTATTGAATCCATAATGTTGGTCAAGCACTATCTTAAATTATTTACAAATACTATCTTAATTAATCTCATTTACTCAATCCAAAAGAATGGCAGTCATTCTTAATTTTTCTCTTTCCTTCACTCTGCTTCTAGCAAGTACTGTCAACTCTTCTTCAAAATATATTCAGAATTCATCCACTCCTTCACTTCTTTCCATTTCTTCTCTTATGACCCTGGTGTAAACTACCATCGTTTCTTTTATTAGGTCAGGTTTATTAAGAGATAGTTTACATACAGTAAAAATTTGTATGTTTAATTCTACAATTTGATGACTTTTGATAAATGTGAACTGCTGCATAACCATCATCACAATGGAGATTCAGAACATTTCCATCACTTCAGAAAGCTTTCTCATGCCACTTTGTAGCCATTTCCCTCATCTCATTCCAGCCAGTGGCTATATCTGGTCTGTTCTCTGGTCCTGTAGCAGTGCCATTTCAAGAATCTCATATAAATGGAATTTTGAAGTATGTATCCTTTTGTGACTAGCTTGTCACTGAGCATAATAATCATGACATTTATCTATGTTGGTGCATGTAGCAGCAGTTTTTTTCCTTGCTATTGCTGAATAATATTATGTATTATGGATAAACCATAATTTGTTTATTTCTTTACCAATTAATAGATATTTTAATTGTTTTTAGTTTGGGGGTATTATGCAAAAAAGTTCTATAAACATTCTCATACAGATCTTTGTATGGACAAATGTTTTTTCTCAATAAATATCTAGACATGGGAACACTGGGCCATATGGTAGATGTATATTGAACTCTACAAGGAATCGCTTAACTGTTTTCCAAAGCCTCTGAACCATTTTGTATTTCCTCCAGGAATATATGCATGTTTTAGTTGCTCTGCATCTTTGTCAACACTTGGTATTTTCAGGGTGTAGAAAAACATTTATCTGAAAGGCATTTTCAGTTCTTAAAATGTTAGTTAACATAGTAGAAATGTAATACTAGCTCATTGTGCTTTTAACTAGCAATAATAATGTTGAGAAATTTTTTGAATCCTTATTTTGCTACCGATATTTCTTCTCTTGTGAAGTATCTCTTCAAATCTTTTGTAAATTAAAAAAAAATTGTGTTGTTTGTCTTCTCATTGAGTTGTAATTGTTCTTTATATGTTCTGATGAATTCCTTTAAGAGGTGGTTGCTAACAGTCTATGGCTTATCTTTTTTCCTATATTTCAAAGAGTAGTTTTTAATTTTGGTAAAGTCCAATGTATCAATTTTTTTATGACTCATACTTTTTGTTGTTGTTCTTGCCCTAAGAAATCTTCCACTAACCTAAGGTCACAAATATATTCTCATGTGTTTTCTCTTAGAAGTTTTATAGTTTTAGGTCTTCTGTGTATGGTATGCTATAATGTTAGAGGTTCATTTTTTTTGCATAAGAATGTATTCCTAGGCTATACCTTTCCACTATACAACAATCTGATTGGTAAGAGCTGATAGATTTTTTAATATCCACATTTGTTTATATTGTTCTGGCCCCCAAATTATTTGCTTTTATAGTAGGCATAGGCCAGGACTATCATACTGACTTCCTCCTAGACATTATGAGTAGCCCTGATTTTAGATATCACAGACTTGTCATCATTACCTGGATGCAATGTGCCATATCACTGTTCTATGACCAACAGACCCTGAAACAAGATGGTGTTGGTTACATCGTAGGAAATTAGATCTAGATGATGTGGTCTAGTCTCTTCTCTTGCATACTCATGGTGAGTGATATTGGCAATACCTTCACAACTTCCCCAATAGAAGGCAGCATCCATAGTCCTAGTATTGTTCTATGAAAAAGCTTCTCTTCATTTTGTAACTTCCACTTTTATCAGAACTATAAGATACTAAGTCACAAAAATGCATAATGACTTATTTTACATATATTTGCTGTTTCATTTTTTAAGATGTCAGTGCAGATTTCACAATGGCATATAAAGAATTTAGTTTGATTTTTGGAGTTTTCAGAAAACTAGAAGTGAATTGCCCTTCTGGCTAGAAGAAGTCTGTTTGGGTTTCTCCTTCTGCCATCTTCCTATTCATGCTGCCTTTACTCCACATGGATTCTATAGATTTCATTTAAATTGCACCAACTTACAAAGACATATCTGCCCTAGAGATGTTTGAGTCTTTTAACATTCTAGTCACCACTAATGTTCCTTTTTCATTTAGGCTTTTAATTTGGATGAATTCCAAATTACTATTTATTCAGATAGAAACACTACTAATTACACAAAGCATCTTAATAAAGAATGGAAACGCAATTCAGAGCATCCTCCTTGTGGTTTCTAATGCTTAATAGTTTTAAAATAGCACTAAGGAACTTTCTTTTATAGCTATTATCTAGTGCCATTAAAACTCTTACTCCTTTTTATTTTTCTAACGTCGAACAAGCTTTAGATTGAAGGGCTTTATGGAGAGTTCTTGATCTCTCACATAGATTTTAACTTTGACCAACTAGGAATGTTTAAGGAAACATATTGGTCTGCCACTAATGTTTTAAAATAAGTCTCTAGAGTTATGCTAAAAACAGAGTATAGAAATTAAGGAATAAGCTTCATTTTCTTGATCCTGATACCCATCAGCATTTACTGGATCCTAATCTTTTGTTTCTTTGTTGATGTTACCATAGCAGATGGCATTGATGGCCCCGGCTCTTCCCCTCCTCATGCCCACATCCTTTGCTATGTGATTTTGCAGTTTCCATATCAAGATGTGAAGTGTTTTCCTTGCTTCTTGATTCTGAATTCAGGCATGTGATTGGCTTTGGCCAATGGGATATCAGAAAATGTGATGCAGCAGAGACTTGAAGATGCACTGCAGAGACTAGATTTTTTCTTTTCTGCTGCAGCAATTGCCATGAAGTTGCAGTCCCAGCCTAGCCTGCTGGCCCCAGGATGAGGGTGAGAGACACATGAAGTAGACCTACAATTACCCAGTCAAGACCAGCTCAGATTATTTGCCCGCAGATAACATTCAAACAGATGAATGAACCCAGTGTAGATAAGCCGAACCTTACAAACACATGAAAGATAATTGTGTATCACTGAGGTGTGAGGGTTATTGTTACACAATCACCAACCAAATTAAAAACTTTTTGGGAACAAGGCTTTTGCTTCACTCATTTACTAAATCCCTGGTGTCTAGCACTCAGTAGAGGCTTATTTAATCTTTATTGGATAGTTTCATGAATAAAGAAGTAATTGAAAATATTTTCTCTCTTTTTTTGTCATACCTAGATACCATGCTAATAGCCTTAACTGAGAGCTTCTATGTGTAATAAAAAGGGCCATTCAATGAACTAACCTGTAATTAATCATCCTAGAGATGGTGGCCTATCTTTTTGTCCCAAGCTCTCCTGAAATAATTTCCACAGCCTCTCCTGATCCCCTGACTTGGTTAGTGTTTAACCATTCTTAATAGTAAGAACTTCTTCTGATAAAGATAAGTAGCCATCAAAGAATGATCTGCAGACCATAAATGAGCACTGAATAAAAAACTTTTTACAACCTAGCTAAATACAGGTAGTAGTGTTTTGTCTCAAGTCAAGCTCTAGAGTAAATGGAAGAGTGAGCCATTTGTGTTTCCTTTTGAGCTCACCCCTTCCTGTCCTTCTCCCAAAATAAATACCCTTAAAATATATACCCTTAGCCTCTTCCCTATCAAATCCTATTTTTTTTTTAATTATTATTATTATACTTTAAGTTTTAGGGTACATGTGCACAATGTGCAGGTTAGTTACATATGTATACATGTGCCATGCTGGTGTGCTGCACCCATTAACTCGCCATTTAGCATTAGGTATATCTCCTAATGCTATCCCTCCGCCCTCACCCTACCCCACAACAGTCCCCAGAGTGTGATGTTCCCCTTCCTGTGTCCATGTGTTCTCATTGTTCAATTCCCATCTATGAGTGAGAACATGCGGTGTTTGGTTTTTTGTCCTTGTGATAGTTTACTGAGAATGATGATTTCCAATTTCATCCATGTCCCTACAAAGGACATGAACTCATCATTTTTTATGGCTGCATAGTATTCCATGGTGTATATGTGCCACATTTTCTTAATCCAGTCCATCATTGTTGGATATTTGGCTTGGTTCCAAGTCTTTGCTATTGTGAATAGTGCCGCAATAAATATACGTGTGCATGTGTCTTTACAGCAGCATGATTTATAGTCCTTTGGGTATATACCCAGTAATGGGATGGCTGGGTCAAATGGTATTTCTAGTTCTAGATCCCCAAGGAATCGCCACAATGACTTCCACAATGGTTGAACTAGTTTACAGTCCCACCAACAGTGTAAAAGTGTTCCTGTTTCTCCACATCCTCTCCAGCACGTGTTGTTTCCTGACTTTTTAATGATTGCCATTCTAACTGGTGTGAGATGGTATCTCATTGTGGTTTTGATTTGCATTTCTCTGTTGAGCATTTTTTCATGTGTCCTTTGGCTGCATAAGTGTCTTCTTTTGAGAAGTATCTGTTCATATCCTTCGCCCACTTTTTGATGGGGTTGTTTGTTTTTTTCTAGTAAATTTGTTGGAGTTCATTGTAGATTCTGGATATTAGCCCTTTGTCAGATGAACAGGTTGCCTGTTCACTCTGATGGTAGTTTCTGTTGCCGTGCAGAAGCTCTTTAGTTTAATTAGATCCCATTTGTCAATTTTGGCTTTTGTTGCCATTGCTTTTGGTGTTTTAGCATGAAGTCCTTGCCCATGCCTATGTCCTGAATGGTAATGCCTAGGTTTTCTTCTAGGGTTTTTATAGTTTTAGGTCTAACGTTTAAGTCTTTAATCCATCTTGAATTAATTTTTGTATAAGGTGTAAGGAAGGGATCCAGTTTCAGCTTTCTCCATATGGCTAGCCAGTTTTCCCAGCACCATTTATTAAATAGGGAATCCTTTCCCCATTGCTTGTTTTTCTCAGGTTTGTCAAAGATCAGGTAGTTGTAGATATGCGGCGCTATTTCTGAGGGCTCTGTTCTGTTCCATTGATCTATATCTCTGTTTTAGTACCAGTACCATGCTGTTTTGGTTACCGTAGCCTTGTAGTGTAGTTTGAAGTCAGGTAGCGTGGTGCCTCCAGCTTTGTTCTTTTGGCTTAGGATTGACTTGGCGATGCAGGCTCTTTTTTGGTTCCATATGAACTTTAAAGTAGTTTTTTCCAATTCTGTGAAGAAAGTCATTGGTAGCTTGATGAGGATGGCATTGGATCTATAAATTACCTTGGGCAGTATGGCCATTTTCACGATATTGATTCTTCCTACTCATGAGCATGGAATGTTCTTCCATTTGTTTGTATCCTCTTTTATTTCCTTGAGCAGTGGTTTATAGTTCTCCTTGAAGAGGTCCTTCACGTCCCTTGTAAGTTGTATTCCTAGGTATTTTATTCTCTTTGAAGGAATTGTGAATGGGAGTTCACTCATGATTTGGCTCTCTGTTTGTCTGTTATTGGTGTATAAGAATGCTTGTGATTTTTGTACATTGATTTTGTATCCTGAGACATTGCTGAAGTTGCTTATCAGCTTAAGGAGATTTTGGGCTGAGACAATGGGGTTTTCTAGATATACAATCATGTCGTCTACAAACAGGGACAATTTGATTTCCTCTTTTCCTTATTGAATACCCTTTATTTCCTTCTCCTGCCTAATTGCCCTGGCCAGAACTTCCAACACTATGTTGAATAGGAGTGGTGAGAGAGGGCATCCTTGTCTTGTGCCAGTTTTCAAAGGGAATGCTTCCAATTTTTGCCCATTCAGTATGATATTGGCTGTGGGTTTGTCATAGATAGCTCTTATGATTTTGAGATACGTCCCATCAATACCTAATTTATTGAGAGTTTTTAGCATGAAGGGTTGTTGAATTTTGTCAAAGGCCTTTTCTGCATCTATTGAGATAATCATGTGGTTTTTGTCTTTGGTTCTGTTTATATGCTGGATTACATTTATTGATTTGCGTATATTGAACCAGCCTTGCATCCCAGGGATGAAGCCCACTTGATCATGGTGGATAAGCTTTTTGATGTGCTACTGGATTCGGTTTGCCAGTATTTTACTGAGTATTTTTGCATCAATGTTCATCAAGGATATTGGTCTAAAATTCTCTTTTTTGGTTGTGTCTCTGCCCGGCTTTGGTATCAGGATGATGCTGGCCTCATAAAATGAGTTAGGGAGGATTCCCTCTTTTTCTATTGATTGGAATAGTTTCAGAAGGAATGGTACCAGTTCCTCTCTCTACCTCTGGTAGAATTCGGCTGTGAATCCATCTGGTCCTGGACTCTTTTTTGTTGGTAAGCCATTGATTATTGCCACAATTTCAGATCCTGTTATTGGTCTATTCAGAGATTCAACTTCTTCCTGGTTTAGTCTTCGGAGAGTGTATGTGTCGAGGAATTTATCCATTTCTTCTAGATTTTCTAGTTTATTTGCGTAGAGGTGTTTGTAGTATTCTCTGATAGTAGTTTGTATTTCTGTGGGATCGGTGGTGATATTGCCTTTATCATTTTTTATTGCATCTATTTGATTCTTCTCTCTTTTTTTCTTTATTAGTCTTGCTAGCAGTCTATGAATTTTGTTGATCCTTTCAAAAAACCAGCTCCTGGATTCATTAATTTTTTGAAGGGATTTTTTTGTCTCTATTTCCTTCAGTTTTGCTCTGATTTTAGTTATTTCTTGCCTTCTGCTAGCTTTTGAATGTGTTTGCACTTGCTTTTCTAGTTCTTTTAATTGTGATGTTAGGGTGTCAATTTTGTATCTTTCCTGCTTTCTCTTGTGGGCATTTAGTGCTATAAATTTCCCTCTGCACACTGCTTCGAGTGTGTCCCAGAGATTCTGGTACGTTGTGTCTTTGTTCTCATTGGTTTCAAAGAACATCTTTATTTCTGCCTTCATTTCGTTATGTACCCAGTAGTCGTTCAGGAGCAGGTTGTTCAGTTTCCATGTAGTTGAGCGGTTTTGAGTGAGATTCTTAATCCTGAGTTCTAGTTTGATTGCACTGTGGTGTGAGAGACAGTTTGTTATAATTTCTGTTCTTTTACATTTGCTGAGGAGAGCTTTACTTCCAACTATGTGGTCAATTTTGGAATAGGTGTGGTATGGTGCTGAAAAAAATGTATATTCTGTTGATTTAGGGTGGAGAGTTCTGTAGATGTCTATTAGGTCTGCTTGGTGCAGAGCTGAGTTCAATTCCTGGGTATCCTTGTTAACTTTCTGTCTCGTTGATCTGTCTAATGTTGACAGTGGAGTGTTAAAGTCTCCTATTATTATTGTGTGGGAGTCTAAGTCTCTTTGTAGGTCACTCAGGACTTGCTTTATGAATCTGGGTGCTCCTGTATTGGGTGCATATATATTTAGGATAGTTAGCTCTTCTTGTTGAATTGATCCCTTTACCATTATGTAATGGCCTTCTTTGTCTCTTTTGATCTTTGTTGGTTTAAAGTCTGTTTTATCAGAGACTAGGATTGCAACTCCTGCCTTTTTTTGTTTTCCATTTGCTTGGTAGATCTTCCTTCATCCTTTTATTTTGAGCCTATGTGTGTCTCTGCACATGACATGGGTTTCCTGAAGACAGCACACTGATGGGTCTTGACTCTTTATCCAATTTGCCAGTCTGTGTCTTTTAATTGGAGCATTTAGTCCATTTACATTTAAAGTTAATATTGTTATGTGTGAATTTGATCCTGTCATTATGATGTTAGCTGGTTATTTTGCTCATTATTTGATGCAGTTTCTTCCTAGTCTCGACGGTCTTTATATTTTGGCATGATTTTGCAGTGGCTGGTACTGGTTGTGCCTTTCCATGTTTAGTGCTTCCTTCAGGAGCTCTTTTAGGGCAGGCCTGGTGGTGACAAAATCTCTCAGCATTTGCTTGTCTGTAAAGTATTTTATTTCTCTTTCACTTATGAATCTTAGTTTGGCTGGATATGAAATTCTGGGTTGAAAATTCTTTTCTTTAAGAATTTTGAATATTGGCCCCCACTCTCTTCTGGCTTGTAGAGTTTCTGCCAAGAGATCCGCTGTTAGTCTGATGGGCTTCCCTTTGTGGGTAACCCGACCTTTCTCTCTGGCTGCCCTTAACATTTTTTCCTTCATTTCAACTTTGGTATCAAATCCTATTCTTATAAAATAGTTCTGAAAGACAGCTAAATAAGTAATTACCAGTAGTATTGCCTCTCATTGGAAACTTGCATGTTAAGATTCCTTCATTTATGCATTCATTCCATAATGCTGAGTGGCCACTCTGCCCAGCACCATGGGGAGTAATGGGGATGCAGTGGTGACAGATACAAACATAGTATGTTCTTTCACAGAGCTCATGATTTGGAGATCGGGGCAGGTTGGAAAACAGACACTGAACAAGAGTACTACCTGTTGGAAAGGAGAGCTAAAGAGAATGGTGGAGTGTATGGCAAGAATTGCTAATCTAGTCTACATGGCAGGTAATTCCCCTGGGGAAATGCTGTTTACACTTGAAGAAGGTGTTGACTTTAGTCAAAAAAAACGCATGGGAAAATCATTCCTGAAAGATGAACTGTGCATAGAAAGGTCCTGAGGAGGGGCAGATCATAGTTTGTTCCAGGAACCAAAGGAATCCAGCCTGGCTGAAAGGAAGAGAATTAGCCTTGATGATGATATTTTGAATTCAGTTCAAACTTTTGTGTTTGTACCCAGTATTGTACCCAATAGATAATTTATGTTTTTATATCCTATTTGGGTGATGGTTTCAGTAGAACCATCACCATTATACATATATGTAACAAACCAGCATATGTACCTTCTGAATCTAAAATAAATAAAGTAACAAACTATTACTACTACTACTACTACTAATAATAATAATAAATAGGCCAGAGTCTACTATTTTTTGGCAAGCCGTCACTGATTCTCCTTGTATGAAGAAAAGCACTGGGTCATACTAAGCAAGCCTAATAATCCTAAAATATTCTGTTTTAAGGCAATATACTTAATATGAAAATATCTAATAATTTTAAAACAACTTTAGCTCTAATTCATGTATCACAGTAATTCT
Source organism: Pongo pygmaeus (assembly GCF_028885625.2). Taxonomy (NCBI): domain Eukaryota; kingdom Metazoa; phylum Chordata; class Mammalia; order Primates; family Hominidae; genus Pongo; species Pongo pygmaeus. The sequence continues at coordinate 81,080,088 of NC_072384.2, forward strand.
TGGGAAGATGCTGGAATAAAATTACCATGAATGTTTTCTTAGTAGACCACCCCCTTGACCAAATTGCTAAACTTGCCAACTCTGTCAAGTCTCCCTGCCCTATAGCACCCAGATGCTTGTGGAAATGGGCTATTCTTAACGATAAATGCACACCTCTCCTGCCACTTACTCAGTTTTGTTGTTAACATGAATCAGTTGTGTTTATTCTCAAACTTATTTATGCTACTTATTTCTCATTTTGTAATTTAAAAAATTTAATTATCACATAAATAAGTTAAATGTAACTATTTAAAAGCTATGATCTACATGAAAATCAAATTTAATATTTTGGAAAGTACTGAAAATTACTTTAAAATTGCTTTCAGATAAACTACAGGTAAGAAAACAGAAAATATTGGGAAAAATCAGGAAAACCTAAATGGATTCTGCTTTGCATTGCTTTATTTATGGCTTTAAGTTCTTAATTCACATAAATAAAATAAAACAACTGGCATTTTTTGAGGCTACATTATGGATTTGTTTGTGTAAAATGTCAATGCTGATCTCCAGCAGCTGGCCCCATACCAAAGAAATGGTGTTGGCCCTACATTTGAAGTTTGGCAAATGAATAGATATATATCTTAAGTTAAACTAATATGTTATGATATGTGTGTATCTTTTTATTATTTCAGCTTTAATCTACTTCTTTGATTAAACAAGTAATTGTTGGTACCAATCTTATAAGAAGTCTTTTACTCTATAAAAAATGTGAGCATTCATGCTCTAACATATAGGAAAGTTGTTACTACCCAAGTGTAGAGTGGGTACATCACTACATCTAGCCCTGTTAGAATATGACTGAGATTATATATGGTAATGAAAGTTATATATATATATATACACACACATATATATGTATGTATATATATATACATATATATATGTGTGTGTATATATATATATACAAAATATTTTTGTAATTTTTGGAGACAACAGAGATAGTGTTACAAAACAGGAATCTGGAATTATTTTCTCTTCTGGAAGGATGTATTATTGCTCCTTTGATTTATTTCTTCTACAGAACAAAGACAGAAGCAAATTTATTTCTGCTTAAAGCAACCTTCCTCTCAGTTTTGCTTTCAACGTAAAACTGCTCTATAAAAGAAAAGACGTTTTTTATACTCAGAGTTTTTTTTTCTGAGATTAACCCCTTTTTCAGAGGGGTTGCATGTTTTATTTATTTATTTACTTATTTATTTATTTATTTATTTTTGAGACGGGGTCTCGCTCTGTCACCCAGGCTGGAGTGCAGTGGTGGGATCTCTGCTCACAGCAAGCTCCTCCTCCCGGGTTCATGCCATTCTCCTGCCTCAGCCTCCTGAGTAGCTGGGACTACAGGCGCCTGCCACCACACCTGGCTAATTTTTGTGTTTTTAGTAGAGATGGGGTTTCATGGTGTTAGCCAGGATGGTCTCGATCTCCTGACCTCGTGATCCTCCCGCCTCAGCCTCCCAAAGTGCTAGGATTACAGGCGCGGGCCACGGTGCCCAGCCTCGTGTTTTATTTTTTACTCTCTCTGATCATAATGGCAGGTGTAGCAAGAACAGGAAACTTCCAAACACTTTTACTCCCTCTACCCTCATTATCCTGGAGACCCTAAATGAGACAAGAAGAGTTTCCTTTCTGACTCAACCAGGCCTCTCTCACTAGCCAACTTTTATAGCCAAGAAAGGAATATCAGCCATGGGTGCTTGGAATTTAGGAACACCCTCTTGCGGAGCAAGACTTCCTGGTTCCTCACTGGAAGGTTGCACATAAGAGTCTGATAGCAGCCAGCAATAATAATATATCTAGTTTCAGCTTTTCAACAAATGTAACTAAAGAACTTAACATATTGAGAAAAAGTAGCCTCCACTTCCAGTGGGTGACCAAGAGGAGCTCATAAAATCTGGATTTCATTAAAGTAAGGTACCACTATGTACCTACTACAGTGACCCAAATCCAGAATACTAACAACAAATGCTGTGAGGATGTGGAGGAAGAAGAACTTCCGTTCATTGCTGCTGAGAATGCAAAATGGTACAACCACTTTGGAAGACAGTTTGGTGGTTTCTTACAAAATTAAGCGTCTTCTCATACAGTCCAGCAGTCAGGCTCCTTACTATTTACTCAAACTTATGCCCACACAAAAATCTGCACACAGATGTTTATAGCAGCTTTTTTCATAGTTGCCAAGATGTCCTTTCGTAAGGGAATGCATAAATAGACTGTGATACCTCCAGATAAAGAAAGAATACTCAGCACTGAAAAGAAATGAGCTATCAAACCACGAAAAGACATTAAAGAGTCTTACACGATTTTTATTAACTGAAAGAAGGAAATCTGAAAAGGCTACATATCTGCCAGTGATGAATATGTGAATGACTCCAACAGTCTGACATTCTGGAAAAAGCAAAACTATGGAGATGATAAAAAAGATCAGTGGTTACCAAAACTTGGGGGTTGGGGAAGGAATAGGATGAGCATAGAGGATTTATCAGCGCATGGCAATACTCTGTATGAAGTATGATGGATACATGTCATTCTTATACATTTGTCTAAACACACATTCTGTGTGACTGTGCACATTTAAAATATGGACTTTAGGTGATAATGATGTGTCAGTGTATTTTCATCAATTGTAACAAACATACCACTCTGGTGGGGGATGTTGATAATGGCGGAGGCTATGCATGGGTGGGGACAGGGAGCATATGACAAATTTCTGTACCTTCCTCTGTTTTGCTTTCAACCTAAAACTGCTCTATAAAAAAAAAAAAAAAAAGACTTTTTTTTTCATACTCAGAGGTTTTTTTTCTGAGATTAAGTTGCTTCCAGTGATGTGCATTTACTAACTTCCCCTTTTCTCATTTATTTAGAAATAATATACAATAAGATGTACCTCAAGAATCCTTAGAAATGGAGCAAATGAACAAATAATCAAGGGCTACTCCTGTCATTATAATTTTGTGGCTGACCTGGAAGTTATCTTGGTGTAGCTCTGTGATTATTTATATAATCTACTCCTAGCTTCTCTCATTCTCAGGGTCTCTATTCTTAACCACAACTATTTAAACAATATATTTATTGGCAATTCTAGATGACAGATGGACATGTGCTAGGATGATCAGTGTGCACATCTGATTTTTCTAAATAGCCCACAGTAAATGAATAAGTGAAAGTTCAGAAAATATCTGCCATCCCATATTTAAGGTTCTCTTGCATATTTTATTTAGCATTACAAATTGACTGTCTAACAAAATTAGGTAGGGAAAATATACATCAGATCCACGATGTTTTGTGAATAATTGACTAGCCACACAGGTGCACAAGATTTCAGATGAAAATTCCTTCTTTTCTGTGGAATATGTACTATTAAAAGATTATAGGGGGAAATTCCATGGATTCCTTGTCATCCTTTAGAATAACAAGATTTTGTGCATAGTTTATCAAATAGCCACCAGTTTTCTAAACTTTTTGCCATTGTTATAATATTACCTATATCACACTTATTCTAAGAAAATAAAATTTTATCACTTATTCTGGCAATCGTTATGCTTAAACAAAACTGCCTCTATTTTCTTCTGTTCTGGGGAACAGGTTGCTGCTTAAGCATAGCACCCTGTCTTTGCTTTCCCACAGCACTCTGCACTTTCACCTTCACCTTCACCTTGTAGCACTTGACACAATTATAATGGTATAATGACTCCTATAGTGATTCATTTTATATTTGTCACCACCACTAAATTATAAACGATATGCAGTCGAGGTTCATGGCAGAAGTTTTTTAACTCATGCTATGGCCTCAGCCCAAAGTAGATAATCAATGAATATTTTTTTAAATTAAAGAATGGATAGACAGAAGAGAGTGGGGAATCCTATATTTTCCTCTACTCTTTGCTTTAGCTTTTCTAGGACTGCTGTGAGTAATTGGGGCTAAAAGGAGGCAGAGGGGACCCAGGCAGCAAGCTCCTCTCCCACCAAAACCTCTGCTCAATCTGTGCTCGGTCCCTCCCACTTTGGCTCTGGGTGTCAAATATCCTGCCATTGTGGACATAAACAGATGAGAACATGATTACCGTGAGACTAGCAAAAGCTTTAGTGCGCTGACAAAAAAAACAAAAACAAAAACAAAACACTAATTGCTTACACACATGGTCAAGGTCACTCACGCCACACACCAACATTTAGGTAGCACACACTCAGCCTCTTTTGCAGACAAAATGTATTGTGGACAACTACACTACTTTGAGTATATCCTTAACCTTTTGAAGTTGACCTCAGGGAGGAGAACCAGGAGGATAATTTACACAATTCTCTTTAGTGTTACTGTCAGAAATAGAACATAAGGTAGCTGGAATACAATTCTAGCAGTTTTATATTTTACTGTTTTATTCTGATTATTTAACATAAATAACTCACCACATACAGTACAGCTTAAAATAAATCATTAGAACTGTATATGTAACATACTAAGTCTAGGTGGGTCCAGTGATGAAGCAGATACAGGGGCTTCAACAAACAAAGTGAAAATAGATTAAAATGAGCATTAACCACTATTTAAGGAAATGTATGTCAAAAATCAGGTTGTAATAATAAAAATAATATTAAATAGTCATGATGACAGTAATCAAATCTGATGATGGAATGTGGACTCAAAAATACCTAAAGATTAAAAAATTCAGGCCAGGCATGGTGGCTCATGCCTGTAATCCAAGTACTTTGGGAGGCTGTGGAGCTTGAGACCAGCCTGGGCAACATGGCGAAACCCCACCTCTACACAAACAACAAACATTAACCAGGGATGGTGGCGTGTGCCTGTCGTCCCAGCTACTCAGGAGGCTGAGGTTGGCGAATCGCTTGAGGCTGGAAGGCGGAGGTTGCAGTGAGCTGTGAGCTGAGATGGAGCCACTGCGCTCAAGCCTGGGCAACAGAGCAGGACCCTGTCCAAATAAATAAACAAATAAATAAGTAAAATCAAGCAAGAAAATTCCTAATGGGATGGAAATGCTAAATGTTAAATAATAAAGAAAATTGCATATTATGACTTGGTGATTCAAATATTATAATGAATTAATTTATAAGAGATAGTAGAAGAATAAGAAAGTATATGTTGCCAGTTAAAGTCAATCAATCAAAAAATATTTTGGTCTTTTTAATCTATATCAACTCCTGCAATAACCTTTTAAATGACTTTCCCATTTCTGATTTCTTTGCTAGTCCATCAGGCTCCTTTCTTGACTCTGTGTTTAAGTCATTTTCTCCTTTTCACACGTTCATAATTTTTAAGGCCCAGTTGAATGCTAACTATTTTCCGTGAGGTCTTCTCTGATCACTAGCTATTAGTAATGTCTTCCTCCACCAAACTGCCATAGAACTTTTTCAGCACCTCTCTTATTTATGACTCTTTGAACTTTCTACTTTGTAGTTTAGTGACTAATGTACATTTTTTAAGTTCCTTATTTGTTCATAAACTTTAGAGAGTGCAATTTCTCTTTGACGGCATATGCCGCACAGTTTGTTATACTATCCAGTACACAGCAGGTGCTCAACTGGTAAATGTATGCAGTACACAATTTTCAAGGAAAGTTCTTATACATGAGATTCCAGAGAGCCTCCATCCTTCTCTTTTCTCCCCAAGTTTCCTTCCCTGCTTTTCTAAACTTGGCTCTGAGTCCCCATTCAAGACTTAGCTCCTTAGTGGAGCTTCCCCTGACCCCCACGTTCAAAGTTGTCTCTTCCCTGACAAAAACTCATCTATTCAACATCTAAAAGGTTTGAGTCTTCATGTGCTACCTTGTGGAAGGTCACCATTTTTATGTTTATCAACTATTACCTGCCTCCCATTCAAGATTGTAAACTTTTTGAGAGCAGAAATCACATTTTATACATTTTAGTACTTACTGTCATTTAGTACTATTTATATATTTAGTAGTTATTGTCAGTCTCAGAACTGTGCTCCACGTCTGTTGATTCTATTTTGTTCCCGAGATATCCTAAACATCTAGAACACTATCTGGCACATAGTAGGTGGTCAGTAAGTATTTGTTGAATGAGGTTGATAGATGATTAGTAAAACTTCTCAAAATTTTGAGTGAAAAGTTGACTCTTTGGCAGAAACTTCCAGGAGTTGATTTTAGAGCTAAGAAAAAGGAGAAAGCAATGTCCATTCTTGGTAGAGCTAGGCAAAAACAGGCAGATTAAGTAGACACAGGTGTCTTCTCCACAATCCCCATTTCACTTTGTCTTAGGCATGTCTCCTTCAGGAGCCACAGCCAGATCAGAGAGGCCTCCACTTAGAAATGTTCCATCTCAGTGGTGTGGATGGATTAGACCATTTCTCCCACAACAAAGTGTTTTTTCTCTGGCCATTCTGAGGTATATGCCACGTGTCTCCTCCTTTAGAAATATCCTTATTCATGTGATGATTTCCAAAATATATTTTAGTCACTTCACTTTGTGTTTAAGTGAGTAACTATGTCTCCATTCACTTATCATTAATAAACATATAATAATTCACCTAATCATGGAGGTGTTGGTTAAGCCAGCATATTTTGAGTTCATGTATCCAAATACAGTGGTATTTAGTCACATGAAAGTTTAGCTTAGAACACAAATATGTGCTTTTTTTCTTTTCTGTTGGAGCTCTTATCTTGCAACATCCTTCCTCCTTTTCTTCTTTCCTTCCCTCCTACCCTTTTTCCTCCCCACTTCTCACCCTCCCTCCACTAGTATCTATTGAAGGCCTTCTATACAAGGCGCAATACCACTTGCTGAAGATATAATGAGGAACAAGTCAGAAGTGTTTCTTCCTGTTCTATTAGAATTTATACTCTTAGAAAAGATTCAGACATTCAATTACTATTTTTTACTATTTTAATTCCAACTATTACAAAAGTCAGACAGATAAAGAAGGACAGAAAACTATGAGAGCTTAAAGGAATCTCTCCTGGTTTGGTGGGAAAGGGATGATAGGTTTCAGTAGTCTGGAAAGGGTCACCTGAAAAAATGGTGTTAAGACTGAGTCATGAAGAGCTAGTAGGAAGGGAGGGTGGGGAGAACGAGAGAGAGAGCAGGGAGTATTCCGGGTAGAAGAAAGCAAATGTGTGGCCTTGAGTGGTCACTTCTCTTTGGCTTATTGTATATATCTATCGGCTAATGAGAATGAAAATTCCTTTTTTTTCAAATTGTTAGGTTAGCTTAAAGAGATATTGACTCATTAAATACAAAACACAAGAAGACATTAATATAAAATTTTATACATTTTTTAAAGCCTATATTTTCTTCCTTGAATTAAAAATAAATTGCAGCATGTTGAAATGTTGAACCCTGGCCATATGACTAAATTGGAAGTCTCTCTTTGCTTACACCTTGGGGCAGAAGCAGGCATCAGACAAAGTCCTTTTTATTTTGTATCCTTAAGAGTATTTCAAGGTCAAGTTAAATGAAAAACTAGTCATTGGCTCTGTTAGATTTTCAAGTATATCCTCAATAAAATGTACACTGTTAATCATTTTCATATTGGTGATTTTAATAAACTTTTAAACTGTTACTTCTTAGAAAAGTTTTTCACAATTTCTGGTTTCTAGGTAATTGAAATTTCAGTATGTAAATTATAGTAGTATAAATATGATACTTAAAAGTAATATTAAAGGTCATTAAAATATTTTTAAAAAACTGGTAGGGCAAGAAGCCTTTACTACAAGTTAATGAAATGGGGGTAATTTAGTTGAAAAGAAACAAAATGATTACAAATTAAAGATTACTATTCTGTGGCAATCTTTCTTTAGTTGACAGTGAATGAGGTAGAGTTACTGTATTTTCATTCATATTATGATTTGGCCCCTTTCTAGGAAAGTGAAAATCTTATGTAACTCTGATACATGGAATATATTTTGAAATTAAGAAGTATATGTACATATATTTGTCATTATTATTACTGCAACTATTCCTAGTGAAAAATATACCTCATTCAAAGAGAAAGATAAATTTCAACAACTGTTATATATGCACATTTTTGCCCATAAAACTAAGCAAGCCTAATAAATTAAAATTTATCTAAGTCACAACCATCCAATTAGGGGCATTTTCTTGCAATCAGATTACAAAGGATATTTTTATCTCTTTCAATTTAGCAGTCAGGTTAGGGTTCCCTAATAGAAGGTTGCATCACTCATTAGTCCTGCCACTTTGGGTGACCTTTACTCTTAACTTCATTCTTCATAACTCAAGGGGAGTCAGTGTGTAACTGTGGGTGCAGAGCAGCAATGAGGATGCTTGAGTCTTCATTCTGAAGGGATCACATGTGGAAAGAATGATCAGCTTTCAGAAAACCTCATCAGGTTAAGTCATATTTCTCTGCTTTAAAATATTACAGGATTTCTCATTGCCCTTATCAGAGTTTCTCAAACTTTATTTAACATCAGAATTACTTGAAGTGTTTTTGAACTCACGAATTATTCGGCCTTGCCCCAGAGTTTGTAATTCAGGAGGTCTCGGGTTGGGAACATACTCTGAGAATTCTGACCTATAGGATAAATACTAGAGTTCTTATTATGTCTTACAAGGCCCATCATGATCTGAAGGCAGCAGTGGTTGCTGGTGGAGGATGTGAGCTCTGGAACTGGATCTTTTTGATTCAAAGCTCTGCCACTTACTCACTGGATAAGACCATGATCAAGTTATTTCATCTGAAAAATTGAGGTAATAATAATATCTCCCTCTTAGGGTGGTTATGAATATTTTATGAGATGGTACATTTTAAAATAGGTAGATTCCAGAAGAATATCAGCTATTAGGATTATGATTACCTCTCCGGTTTCTTCTCTTGGTTGGATGTCCTAGTGCCAACCATACCAGACTACTTCAGACCATAGTAACATTACGGTTTTCCATCCTTGAAGCTTCAAATGTTCAGTTTTCTCAGTATAGTTTCTACCCTTTTCCTACATCTTTCTCACCTTCATCTAGCTAACTCCTACTGAGACTGGAGAGCTCAGCTTTTACATCACTAATCCAGGAAAGCCAACCCAGCCATGGTTGTATGTACTTTGCCATTAAAACACTGATGTCCACATACATGTGTGTATCTGTCTTCTCTGCTGGACTATAAACTCAGGAGGGTAAGAATGATCTGTTTACTGGTACAATCCCCATGCCAAATAGTTGCTTAATACGTATCTGCTGAGTACATGAATGAATCATCATTCATGCTGTCTGTGGGACTCTGGTCTGGGCTCACAAAAAAAAAAAAAAAAAAAAAAAAAAACCATGAAAGTTTAGCATAGAACACTGGAGTGGCAAGATCTCTGCCCCTTCACTGGAAAAATATGCCAAGACTGGAACTGAATGACAGTAGATACCTAGCACCTTTTGTGAAGTTATGAATATCAGAGGTATATGACATACAATATGTCTAGTCATATTATGTTAATACAGGGATTTTAATTTCTTTTATATTTAGATATGTCATTCTACTACTTAAATCATTAAAAAATACTAAAGCTAAGAAGAGCTCTGGGAAGCAAACACAACATAATAGTTTCCTTAGCAGCTTGGTATGGCTATTTTGTCTAACCAACAGCACAGTGGTTACACGTACAGATTCAAGGACACAATACTGCTTGTATGACTTACTTGCTGATGACTTTGGCTAAGGTTCTTAGCTTTCTGAGACCAGATTATTTTCCTGGTAAAACGGGCAGAATAGTAATTATCAATTAGAATTATTACAATTGAAATTAAGTACACAAAGCTCTTAGGCACTTATTCCCAAGAAGCAATCATGATATATTTTAGCTATTCATTGTTTTATGATGTGGCCATTATAGTTTCCTTCTCATGGAGATTCAGTCAAAAACTAATAGTGTATATGTCTGCATTGACTTGATTTTATAAAAGGAGAATGAATTTCAACATTTAATCAGGGGAAAAATGGAAATGATGAGCAAACAGGGTAAAAACCACTTCAGTGATGAAATCTATAGTAAATCTCCATAAAAATCCCACTCAGAATTATTTGGGGATCTCTAAGTATAAAACACATAGGATCATGTAAATGAGTTTGATCAGTGGAAAAGTTTGGCTGAGTTTGTCTTTAATGAACTACAGTAACATTTGTTTCCACATTTACCTATGGAGCAGGGTGCTGGGTTTGACACAAGACAATCACCAGTCTTACATTAGCTTTCTGCTATGATCCTTTTGTATGGCATCAGATAGTCAGATGGGTCGGATGACTTCTACGTATTTTGCAGGGTAAATTTCAAGGATGCTGGAACAGTTGAGAACACTTTCTGGGCATCTCCAACTCATTTTTCTACAAGTTGTGCTAGGAGGCTTTCTTTCCCCACACCACCATTATTAAACCTCCTGCTTCAGATGACAATTGCCCATTTCAGTTGTTTGTCTCCCCCACAGATTGAAAGGTCCTTGAGGACATCAACTATGTGTTATTCATCTGGACAGTGTCAGTGCTTGGTATGGTAGCTGGACCAGAATAGGGGTTCCATTGTTGAACTGAACTTCAGTTGAACTGAACTGAATGTTCTTTCACTTTTTAAGATTAATAAAGTATAAGCTACTAGGAAAATATCCAAGTGGTCTCCAAGAAAGACAGAACTTGACAGTGAACCATTATGACCACAAGGTAGGAAATCCTAAGACCGGCAATCAAAAAAGGATCAAATACAAGTTTAGAGTTTGGAGCAGTTTGGGTTATTGGTTTCTCTAGGGAGAAGTGATTTGACATTTTCTTCCCCCATCCCTGCTTTTTTATTTTAAAATATTTAACTAAAAAATAAAAATTCTATCTATTCAAGGTATAAAATATAAAATCCCACACCACTTTAGTAGAGAGCACCAAACCAAAAAAACTAACAAACTTTTAAAAATCAGAATATATAAATCAACTGTTACTGTCAAATTCATGGATAGAGAATCTTTATAGTGTACACGTAGCCTAAATTAGTGATGTTCTTGAGGCCATTCAGTGATTTAAGAGGGCAAAACTTTGACAAGATGGGGTTCCAAATAATCACGTATCTAAAATGGCATTGAGATAGAAGTGATTCTTTTTCCTTAATATTAGTCATCTAATAGTTTTGGCAGAGAAGCCTTGACAAATTCTTTAAATTTCAAGAATTGGACCTCTGCTCAGAAGGGAACCTGAAATCGCATGACATGAACCCAGCCACCACAATTATTTCTTCAGAAGATTTAGAGGCTCTTCACTGAAACTTAGCACAGAGTAATAGCTCTAATAGCAGAAATCTGAGATCCAAAGAACAGTTCACAATTTCAGCTTCTCACTTCTCGAGCCTTGAGGAAAACCAGCCCTTTATTCATTTTGGATTAATAAGAGGAACCTAACCATAAGTGATTTCAGTTTTCTCTGTAAGTTGTAGTCATTGTGAATTCCCTTCTGTAAATCACAAATGGGGCTGACCTTCAAGTTAAAGTGACTTCTCTTTAAAATAAATTAATTAAAATTCTATCACTGTATACCTCTCTGAGTTCTCTCCTCCCTCCAAATACATTCTATACACAAACTCAAATAGATTAATATTTTATTTCTAATTAAAAATAACTGCAAAACAATGTCACAGTATGTCACAGTGGACATACATCAACAATGTATTTCAACTTGAACTCTAGGGAAGAAAGATCTCAAATTATTTGCATGAATATTCAATAAGCCTATGAATCTTTCAGCACAGTTAATGTTCAGAAAGGAGAATAGGTATTCACAAATCAGAAAATTAGCAAATAAAATGAAATTCTGTGTTACTGTCAAAGCCACAAAATGCCTGTTATTCTTTCTGGCTATGTATCTACATTACCTATATATCTAACTGAAAAAGTTAAAGAATGCAGTTTAATTGTTTTACCATATAATACTGAGCAATTTTAGAAATGAACAATTTTAGAAATTTCCCTTTACTGAAGAGACAAAAGTTTCTAGTAACTTAAACACATTCAATATTGTATAAAGACCCAGTGTAGGAGAATCTTTTCTAGGAAGGATTTTTTTTTTTCCAAAACTATTTCTGAAGAAAGTGATTATTTATGCCCAGTGATAATACAAAAACAGCTTTTAGCACTTGTTTTGGGAGAAATAAAAGTTTTTTTGCTTGTAGTTTAAAATATATATTTAACTTACAAATTTGGAGTAGTATATGAAATGCCTAGAATACCATCATAAAAAATAAGAAAACAATGGATTTTCAATAAGTGAAACAGAAATCATAGGAGATCGACATTTTAGATATTGCAACCTCAAGGGTTGCTTTGGTTTACAAAGTACCATTAAACTTACTTCTCTTTGATAGATTTTTCTAAATAAAGGATGGGTAGATTTGGGTTTTATGGTCTTTGATCTTGATCTAGACAACAAAGCTACTTGGAAAAAGCTCCAGAAAAAACAATAGCATATTTTTTGGAAGGAACTGAAAAGATCTCCAAAGGAAGTTGAAAGCAAACTATTTTCTTATATCCAGTTTATATGACATTCTGTGCAAACTGACATTGAAACTCAGTTAAAATACCAAGATTTTGCACATCAGATCCTCAGACTTACTCATCTTATAACTGAAAGTTTGTTCCCTTGACCAACATTTCCCCATTTCCCCCACCCTCAGCCCCCTGGCAGCCACGGTAGTATTCTCTGGTTTAAAGAGTTTGATGTGTTTAGATTCAAAATATGAGTGAAATGATGCAGTATTTGTTTTTCTGTTTCTGGCTTATTTCGCTTAGCATAATGTCCTCCAGTTTCCCCTATGTGGTTACTAATGGGAGAATTTTCTTATTTTTATGGCTAAATAATATTCCATTATATATACCACATTTTTTATCCATGGTGACTATAATTAATAATACTATGTTGTTTACTTGAAATTTGATAAGAGAGCAGATTTTAAGTGTCCTCACCTCCCACCATACACAAATGGTAACTACGGGTGGTAATGAATGTGTTAATTACTTTTATTGTGGTTATTGTTATACCGTGTACATCTATCATTATATTTTATACCTTGAATAGATAGAATTTTTACTTTTTAGTTAAATATTTTAAAATAAAAAAGCACAAAAGAAGGAAAGAGAATCCCTTTGGAAGGAAAAACAAAGCCATGATTTTATTAAAGAAAATTTGGATGCTGATCTAGTTCATAGGCTGTCCATTCCACCCATGTTTCTGAAATTTGTATAGTAAAATACGGAAATGAAAACAGTTTGGAATGAAAGTAGCCATGAAGACTATATCAAGAGTAGACCAGTAACCCTTACAAGCATTCACAAAAGGTGTACGTTCAATCAACAAAAACTGTGGCTTTATTCACTCTTGTTCTCACTAATGTGAAATTTTTCCACAGACTGGAATGCTTTGCAGGCTGTAGCTTATTAAAGAACATAAGTTGTGGATCAAATTCTCTCATTTAGAACACTTCTGTTTTAATTCATTGGGAGCCCACTCAAAGTAAATGATGTCCCTAATGAAAGATGGTGCACCTGTACAAAATAACTTAGACTTTCATATGTAGTTATTGGCCCACTAAAAATTTTTTTGTCATGAGGGCAGTTTGTCTGTGTCGGGTGTTTTATTCTCCTATGCTTATGAGCATAATGATTTAGGATTTCAGAAGAGAATGTCAAGTTGGAATATCCTAAAGAATTTAAACAAACGAATAAGTACAGGGTAGCATCAAAGCTTAAACAATAGTAGGGTTTTTCTTTTATTTGATTGTAAAAGATGTTTTAAGTCTTTGAGTAATATCTGTGCCAGACTGAAATAGAAAATGGCAAAAGGTCAAATCCGTGTATCTGCATGAACCACTTGGGTTTATTCACACACCATATATGAAGTGGAAGAAATATTGCCTCTTCAAAAAGGGCTGCTATGCATGTCAGTTTATAGAAAGGGCAACATGAAATCGCTCATAGGGGTTTAGAAAGGCAGCTATATACAGGATTTTTTTAAAAGGCAAAATGTTTTATCATTTTACTTAAGAATTATTGTCTAGTTGTTGTCAATTTGCATAGTTGCAATCATGTCAAACAAAGACCTTCCACCATGGGTTTGCATTCCATGGTCAAGAACTGACAAAATGGAATATAAACCACAGACAATTGGTTTGGTTTGGAGGATGGGGAGAGGGAGAGGTGAGCAGAAGGGTTACTATTGTTAAAAAAAAAAATGGACTTCTTTTCTTAAGGGAGTGGGTGTCTCACTATTAGATGTTCTCATACTACTAGGTGGGGATAATAATTCATTATTATTATTATTATTATTATTATTATTATATTTTGATATTTTGAAAAGGTATTTGGTAAGCAACCTTAATTCCTGAAATTTCTCTACCAAGTCTATTGTTTTGGAAGTTATTTTGGCCAAATCATTTTTTAGGTCTAATCGTTTTCCATCTGATTTCCTGGGGGATAGACAGTCCCTGTGGGCTGGGGAGTCTAGGACTGGGGAGTAGCTGTGGCTTCTGTGCAAGAACAGAAAATTTCCATAGTGTGAAGAAAGTAGTGTGAGGGGCAAAAGCCTTTTCTGTATCAAAGAAAGGAATTATACTACTATATTAGTCAGAAGAGGCAGAATGATTCAAACTATATGCTTTTAATCATTTTAACTGGCAGCAGTCAAAACTTCAAATAAAATAAACCTTAGAATACTGCTATAACAACAGATTTAAATGACCTTGAAGTTTTTTTTAAAATTCTAATTTATCATGAACAAACCCATACTGAGTTCATATGCAATGTATTAATCATCAACCATATAAAATGAGCTACATAATAAAATTAAATTAAATCTCAATTTATCAAACATTAAAATGCTAACAACTAGCAACTTTGTTAAGTCACAGTGTAAAGATGAAATGAATAAAACACTAGAATCACTATACCAAACAATGTAATTGAAGTTAAAATACTGTTTTCTGTGGTTCTTTTTAGAGAAAATAACAAGTTGTTTACTTTAATGCAGTGACATTTTATTTTGTGATTAATTTTAAAATAACATTGTAAAAACTACAAACTCATTTTAATTTGACAAGCATTTGGTAATTAATTTTCAAACAATGCTGTGGGAACCCAGAAAGCACTCTTCCTTTGACATGTATTTTATAATTTATTTTAAAACAATGCTGCACAAATCTGCAAAGGCATAATTCATTTGGGAGTTCATTAATTATGCAGATGAGTTGCAATTAACAAATCTGTTCCAAGGATGGCATTTGCATAATAATGAACTTCATGTTTGTGACATTATTTAATAAGATACCTTTGTGCATTTTTAAACCAAACACTCCTGTGAATATTGCATGATGAGATGAGGTTGAAAATGGACATCTAGTCAATGAGATTCAAAAGTGTGTGCAGAAAAATGTTAAAATAAACAGAATTAAATATAATTCAAATAATAAATATGGATATTCTTTTTAGAGTACAGGGGTTTTGATTAATCTCAGCTTCCCTAAATAGCATAAGACTTTAATTAATTTACATTTATAAGGAGCAATGCACAAATTAGGCTAAAGTAAGATGAAACAAGCAAAACTATAAACTTCAATTTAATATTTCAAGTGAAGGTAGATCATACACTATATCCAAGTCCCAAAACATAAACTTTTAATTAATACGGAAAATACAACACTGAGTCAAAAGGCCCTTTATTTCTCAGTGTTATGACAGAATGACTACAAAACTTGGTTGACATTCATTTACTCAACCAATAATGATTTACTGAGCATCTATAATGGGGCCAAAATTGGGATTAAGTTAAAGCAAATAAAAAGAAGAATAAGATGTATTTCTACTTTCAAGTGGCATGAAGTCTAATGAAAAACACAGACATATTAGGTTGGTGCAAAAGTAATTACGGTTTATATAAACATTAAAATTCAAGGAAAGTTATTTCGTAAGAGAGATAAATGCAGTGTTCTAGAAGTACAGAGGGCTAGAATAATTAGCCTGGTGGAATTCGAAACGTGTGTAAGAAAGGGACAAAATGTTTTGAAGGATAGGAAGAAGTTCACCAATGAGCAAGAAGGTAAAGAATATTTGAGAAAAGGAAACTGTATACACAAAGTCATGAAACAATGAGTGTTCAGGGTATGGGTTGAGGGATAAATGTTTTTGGAGCAAGACTGTCAGAAGTTTTAGAGATCCAGTTTGAAGTTTTAAAAAGATGATTAGAAGAGTGCTATAAGTATATGGCTTGAAAGGGACAGAGCCACAGGTAAATTTCTCTGCAGCTCATCAGTTGCAGTGTCTTGATCGATTGGTGATGCATCTTGAGTATAAGATGAGATCAGATGAGTTTATGAGCCAAGTATTTGTTATCCTAAATCAATGTGATTCTATGATGGCCATAAGATCTTGTGAGTCTGTCATGTTTTTCCGATTTGCTCTTTACTTGTGCTTTTAGCCTCTCTCATCACATCTCAGTTTGAAACCCAAGATCCCTTAAGCGTCACTCCATGCTCCAACTGCACTGACTTTCTGGAGCTAGAGAGGTTTTCCAAACCCAGTCTTGTCTATTGTCCACTCAACTGAAGTCTACTCAGCCTTCAAAACTACATCATCATTAATCTGTCACAGAAGTAGAGTAAAAACAAATGAAACTATATCACCATGGCTTAAAAATAGAGGTACAATAGTCCCCCTTTATCCACAGGGGATACGTTCCAGGATACAATAGTAGATGCCTGAAACCACAAATAATACCAAACCTTATATATCTATATTTTTCCCATATATACATATCTATGATAAAGTTTAATTTATAAATTAGGCACAGTAGAGAATAACAACCATAATAACATGTAACAATTATAACAAAATGATAGCATTATGATTCTTGAGTTGGGGGCCATTATTATGTATAATTAGTCACTTGAACACAAGCACTGTGATACTGAGACAGCTGATATGATAGCCAAGGCAGCTACTAAGTGACTAAAGGGTAGGAAGTTTCTACAGCATAAACACACTGGATAAAGGGACAATTCATGTCCTGGGCAAGACGGAGTGGAACAGCATGAGATTTCCTCACACTACTTAGAATAGTGAACAATTTAAACTTTATAAACTGTTTATTTCTGCAATTTTTCATTTAATATTTTTGGACCACAGTTGACCGCAGGTAACTGAAACTGCGGCAAGTGAAACCGCAGATAAGGAGGGACCACTGTAAATAAGTGACATAAATGATACCGCAAAGGACCATAGCCTAACCGGCCAAGCAAACTGGAAGTACCTTTAGACTCACTCTTTGCCAAGCTCTGTTCCAGAATCACATGATGAAAAGAATGATGGAAAGAAAAGGTTTGTGATATTAAAATTAAGGAAATTACTCCAACTCAGAGATAGGTTTTGTGTTTTGATTTATTTTGTTTTGTTTTGTTTTTGTTTTTATTTTTAACATAAAAACACCATGTTCTTCAGCTGTAAGTTTATTTAATAAGATTTGTTATTTCTATTTCTTCAGTGTATGTTCCTGCTGAGAGGCAGAATTCTTGTCATCTATCCCACAAAAGCAAAAATACAGACGGGGGCATTTATTGCTTCTTGGCCATCCAGCAGCCATTCTCCGTTCTTATCAGTATGCTATTTTCTTTGGGGAAATATCTTTTCCCCATTGTGTGCAGTGCTGGTGGGGTTATAAGCTAGGTGCTTTCCCTCCTATTCTTTTCTATAGATTGCATTAGGCCTAGAACTAAATCCAGTCAATTACTCTCTCTTCCCCAGCTTTGAATCTTGATCAGAGAGTTGCAAAGACAGACGAAATGGTAAAGTTTCATTTCCTTATTTTTGGCAACTGGAAGACAAATTACCTACTTGTTCCAAACCTGGTTCACTAGCTATCCCTCAATTCCCGTAAGCTTCCCTATTATTCTTCCATAAAGTTCCTTTTTTGCTGTCATTACTGAAGCAATACAGAATCACAAAATTCTAATGTTAACCCTCCAAAAAACAAGCTTTTTCTTGGAAAGAAATAATTAGAACTTCTAAAATGATATAAGAAAACAATCTAAGGAAAGTGTTACTTTTAACAAATGAAGCATAAACAGAAGACTCCAGGTAAAGTCTCTATACTGTTAATGGTAGTTTTTTTTGTTTGCTTGTTTGTTTGTTTGTTTGTTTGTTTTGAGATGGAGTCTCACTCTGTCGCCCAGGCTGGAGTGCAGTGGCGCCAACTCAGCTCACTGCAAGCTCTGCCTCCTGGGTTCGTGCTGTTCTCCTGCCTCAGCCTCCCCAGTAGCTGGGACTACAGGTGTCTGCCACCACGCCTGGCTAATTTTTTGTATTTTTAGTAGAGACGGGGTTTCACTATGTTAGCCAAGATGGTCTCAATCTCCTCACCTCGTGATCCGCTCGCCTCAGCCTCCCAAAGTGCTGTTAATGGTAGTTTTTAATAATGGCGTTGATTTCTGAACTTTGGGAACTGGAAGCAGAATTTGAAATCCCTATAGAAATTTACAGAGATACAAAGAATTCAACAATGTCTGCCCCTTCCACCTTCATGCCATCTTCCCAATCTAACCCAACCTGCTGCCTTCAAGAGGAGTACGCAAACAAGCCTATATATTGTGGTATCTTAAAAGTGGAAATGGGTAACTTGGACAGACAGTAATGCTGCTAATGTTGAAATAGATATGCCCCCATATCAGCCACAAGACCTTCAACATCAGGGTTGTTATATCTTCCCAGGAAAACTTGCTCACCAAAAATAGCTTCCAACTGTGTCTGAAATCCACCAGATTCAAAACTGTGAAAGAACAAAAATAATTTTTTTAAATTGTGGCAATGTAGTAATTGCCACAGTAATTATTAATATATTAATATATTATGTAATATAAACTGCAGGGAGATAAGTATTTGCCCTGATATTTTAATATTAATTATTAATTATTACTGCATAATTATTATATAGTAATAATTGCCATAGTAATTGCTATAGTGATCAAAGTAGCACTTACATTTTTGACTCTGGCAGGTATTATCTGACTAAATAGATTACAGAATGAAAAGTTCCATCAAACACTTGGATTTTTGAAATATATGGATACTAGGCATTGTGATGAAATATCATACAGAGAACTGTTGAGAAAGAGAAGAGCTACATTGTTGAGCAAAGAAAAATATCAGGGCAAATACTTATCTCCATGCAGTTTATCTTACATAATATACGTGGAAGGTGGAAGGAAATACTTTACAACACATATGCCTGTCTAATAATGCCAATAAAACTGTAGCAAAGGCTTTACAATTCTTTTTTCACTATTTATGTTTTCCAAATCCACATAAAGCATTCCCTACATACTCGGGATGTTGTCAATGCTGTTCTCACTATGTGCCTATGATGATGAGGCAGGGATCATCCTTTTTCCAGGCAAAGATATCAGCCATGATCTATTTCAAAAGACTGCCTTCTTATATCCCTTCTCCCTTTTGCAATCCAGTTGCCAGAAGTGGTTAGTCTCTTGGAATTAAACCCAGCTGCTGTCAGAAGACATTTTAAAGTGGATATCTGAAAACTTCATGGAACATAAGCATTTTCTCTGGTTTTACTTTATATGCATCTGGGGCAAAATAAAGTTTAGACCCTCTTGTTACCTGATACAAGTTCATTTAAAAAAAAAAAAAAGATTAAGCTACAATGCCTGATTTTTACACTAGTTGTTCTCCTGCCTGGCTACACATTATACACACCCAAGGAATTTTTTATAAATACCATTGTCCCAGCCTAATAGAGTGTGGTGATTAGTACTTTTTATTTTTTTTGAGACAGAATCTTGCTCTGTCACCCAGGCTGGAGTGCAGTGGCGCGATCTCAGCTCACTGCAACCTCCGCCTCCTGGGTTCAAGCGATTCTCCTGCCTCAGCCTCCCAAGTAGCTAGGACTACAGGCGCGTGCCACCACACCCGGCTAATTTTTTGTATTTTTAGTAGAGACGGGGTTTCACCATTTTAGCCAGGATGGTCTCAATCTCCTGACCTTGTGATCCACCTGCCTCAGCCTCCCAAGATGCTGGGATTACAGGCGTGAGCCACCGCGCCCAGCCCTGTCATTAATACTTTTTAAACGCCTGCCTACCAAGTGATTCTGATGCGAAACCAGGGTACAAAAACACAGATCAGGTGGATCAGGTGATAAGGAGTATGTCAAAATACTGCTAACGACATAGACTTTTCTATCTCACCAAAAACTTTTTGTTCTAGCTATCCATTAAAAAGTTAAGAAATATTCTGCCCACAATGATTCTAGTATCTTTCTTTCTTATTTTCTTTGATGTCTTCTTGCCTATACTGATCTTTGAAACATGCTAATTATACACAAGGATGCATTGTTCATGATATCTGCCAGTTCCGGCACAAATATGTGTGTATGCATACATACGTGTTTTTTAAGTGACACTGCTGCACCTTAGTCCAAATAAATTAATGTTTTTATCTAAATTGCATCATTTAGCCAAAACATACTTGTATATTAATGAAGAGCTAGCAACAAGTGAAGAAGAGAAGCAGAAAAAGTAGTAATTATAATTTATCAAGCTATAAGACCAGGATCCTTATTTTCTTTAACCTAAAAAGGCCGGGTTGCTTATATGAAGCATTTCCCAGCCATCCCCAAATGATCAATCACAAGTCCAAATTCCTACCAGTGGTCCCTGCCTTTTCTACACTCTCCCTTGAGAATCTTTCATATCACTGCAGTTAGATGTCGGGTGATGCTGGAGTCAACTGAGGTCTCAACTGGTTGGATATCCAAGATGATTCACTTATTTGACTAGCAAATAATATATAGTAGTCTTTATTTTTCCATGCCATATTTCCTCACGACGCAACAGAAATTGACTGCATGAAGCTGTCAAGATAATGTTCATTTAACAATATTAATTGGCTGATTAATTAATATGTGCCAGGTTTTATGTTAGTTGAACCAGATGCACTCTTTGTTCTCAATGCACTTACCTTTGAGTGGTGAAGCAAAAAAGGAATGGAAGAGAAAAATACAATACAAAACAAAAAATAAAACAAGAAATATTTGTGGAGATGTTAAGATCTATTTGAAAACTGTTAACTATGGAAATACTCAGGAATAGCATAGGATTAGTGAGTCAAGCAAGAGTTCTAAGAAGATGTATTATCTAGTCTGAGACTTGGAAGTTGTATAAGTACTGGCTGTGTGAAGAAGGGAGAGAAAGAGCTTCAGGCAGAAAAAAATAACAAATATCAGGTGCAAATGTGAGAGAACACATGGTCAATTGGAGAAACTACAAATACCACAGTATGGCTGGAGTAATCTACATATTTTATCCTCTAAGACTGTGGAAGATTACTATATTTAGTGTCAAAATATTCACGGTCCCTCCTTGCCCCTTGTGTGGAAGCATATGTCCCCACCCTAGTGATACTAGTTTTAGCGATGCATCTGGCTTTGTTTAGAGAAAGATAAGCAGAAGTGACATGTATCAACTTTGATCAGCAGTTTTAAGCCAGTTAGTGTTTCACCATCATTTGCTTTCCACTGCCGTGAAAGTAGCAACGTCCTAGAAAAGGCTTCTTTATCAGCCTCCTGGGTACTGCAGTAAAGATGACATAAATCCAAGCCCTAGGTTGATCCATAATGGACAGGAAGTAAGAGTAGAAAAATAAACATTGAGTGTTACGGGCCTCTGACATTTGGATATTTTTTTTCTATAGATGACCTGCAATATCCTGACTGATACACATTTAAGTGGTCTATTATTCTATGTATGTTTTGATGGTGTTCCATACAAAATAAATAATAGCAACAACCACCAAAAGCAAAACAGGAATTGAGGTGAAGCTTTCATTTCCCATGGCATTATTAATTCTTCTAAGCAAAATAATAAGTGTGTGACCTCTTAACATTTTACAATTGGAAGACAAAATAGACCTGAATAAATATTATCTTTCAGGAACTTTTAAACAGCCTTCCAGGGTTGCTTCATGATAAGTATGTGCTGTTACTACTGTACTGAAGCAGATTCTGAATAGAATTCTGGGAGACAAATGCTTTGTTGTTGGTTGGTGCTCCACAGTGATATGATATGGTAGGTTACTGAGCACCACCCATTTGGCCTATACTCTCCCCTTGCCCCTACTAAGGCTAGCAATGATAAGTCTGTGGAGCCATTTTGATAAGTTGGTTCTTCTCTAAGGCTCTATGATTAAATCTATTAAGATAAGACTAGGGATCAATACACATAAATTCTACTCTGTGGAGTGTCCATCTTATATAAAATGGGTATTGATAGTAACGTAATAAAAAATGAAAACATTGTATTCTCAGGAGAGAAAATGCTTAGGAGAGGGCTCGTTCCTTCCTTCACTGGGAGAGAGCATGGCCTCATGATTAAGACCAAAGACTTTGAACTTTAATTCCCAGCGCTGCCACTTGAAAGTAACTCCCTGAGCTTCTCAGTTTCCTTGTTTATATAACAGGGATAATAACACTACCTACTTTTCAGGGTTGTTTTTATACACACACACACACACAGACACAAACACAGACACACACACACAGAGTCATGTGTCACATCATGACATTTCAGTTAACGACAGACTGCATACATGGCAGTGGTCCCATAAGATTATAATAAAGCTGAAAAATTCCTTCTGCTTGGTGATGTTGTAGTCATTCTAATATAGTGTAACACATTACTCATGTTTGCAGTGATGCTGGTGTAAACAAACCTACTGTGCTGCCAGTCATGTAAAAGTATAGCATATACGAGTATGCACAGTACATAACGCTTGGTAATGATAATAAATGACTATGTGACTGGTTTATGTATTTACTATGCTTTTATCATGATTTTGGAGTGTATTCCTTCTACCTATAAAAAATGTCTACTATAAAACAGTCTCAGGCAGTTCCCCCAGGAAGTATTACAGAAGAAGGCATTGTCATCATAGAAGATGACAGCTCCATGCCTGTTATTGCCCCTGAAGACCTACTAATGGGACAAGATGTGGACATGGAAGATATATTGATATATTTCTGATATATATATATATATATATATATATATATAGTGGTATTGATGATCCTGACCCTGTGTAGGCCTAGGCTAATATGTGTGTTTGTATCTTCGTTTTTAACAAAAAAGTTCGAAAAGTTTTTAAAAATTAAAAATTTCCAAAAATAGAAAAAAGCTTATAGAATAAAGACATAAAGAAAGAATATATTTTTGTGTACTCATACAATGTGTTTGTGTTTTTATTATTATTATTATTATTATACTTTAGGTTTTATGGTACATGTGCGCAATGTGCAGGTAAGTTACATATGTATACATGTGTTTGTGTTTTAAGCTAAGTGTTATTACAAAAGAATCAAACAGTTTTTTAAAAATTAAAAATGTATAGAGTAAAAAAGTTAGAGTAAGCTAAGGCTAATTTATCATTGAAGAAACAAAAAATTTTTAATGTATTATAGTCTAAGTGTAGAGTGTTTATAAATTCTACAGTAATGTACAATAATATCCTAGGCCTTCATATTCACCCATTACTCACTAACTCACCCAGAGCAACTTACAGTTCTGCAAGCTCCATTCATGGTGTGTCTTATGTAGATGTACTATTTTTAATCTTTTATACCATATTATTACTATACCTTTTCTATGTTTAGGTATGTTTAGATACACAAATACTTACCATTGTGTTACAGCTGCCTACAGTATTCAGTATGGTAACATGCTGTATAGGTTTGTAACCTAGGAGCAATAGACTATACCATATAACTTATGTGTATAGTAGGCTATCACACCTGGGTTTGTGTGAGTACACTCTATGATGTTCACACAATGACAAGATCACCCTAACAACACATTTCTCAGAACAGATGCCCATTGTTAGGTGGCATGTGACTGTATGTGCATATATACATATAAATAAACACACACACACACACACACACACACACACACACAGTGAAGTGTGGTGTAGGTATGGTAATTAATTTAAAAGCCTGTAAAAAAAGAATCTTGAACAGTGACTGGCATAAAGCTTTCACTAAATGGTAATAGTACCATTATTATCATTATGCCCTGTCATATGTGGTCCAGGCCCACTAAGGTCTACCACTCTTACAGTTTCTGAGGAGAAGCCCTGAAGGTCATACACCTCTTCCCAGGAATAGCAAAACCGAAATAAAATTCTCTCTTCTATCACCTTGAATTAGATTCATATAATAGAAAACCCATACTTATAGTGACTTTAAAAAGATCAAAGTTTCTCTCTTTCTCACATATAAGTCATCTGGAGTTAGGTGGTCCAGGCTGGAGTGACAGAAACAAAGGCACCAGAAATCCACACCATCCTTCTCATTTTTTGTCTCTCATTCCATTCTCAAGTTTACCTCGTAATTCCAGATGGCAACCAGAGCCCCATTCATCACATCTGCAGTCCAAACATCAGAAAGAAGGAACAAAAGTTAAGTATCCCTGCTGAGTCAGCTGACTTTAAGCAGGCTACCAAAAGACTGTTTCATCTCATGGACCAGGGGTTAGTAATTTGGACACACCTAACTGTAAGGAAGGAAGAAAAATGTAATCCTTAGGTTGTTTGCACTCCTTTGCCAAATGAAAATTTGTTCCTGAGGAAGAAGAGAAGAATGGATACTGGAAGGCATCTAGCAGTTTCAGGCCCTTCTTCACTCTTGGTGGGGAAGGTAAGGAGTTATATGTGAGCACAGACGTATATCCTTGAACTGCTAAAATGCTGATCGTGGGCCCAAATGTGGGCCACAGGCTGGCCCTACAAGCCAACCACTTTTACTGGTTTAATTGACCCAGGAATAAAAGGGTTATAGAGGAATGTTCATAACATAAAGCAGGAAACCAGAAGATTGTCTGCTTTATAAATCAATGACCGCTTTGTACCCTTTAGCAATTCCATGATGTGGCTTTTTCTCTATATTGCTTAGAGCATTTGGCCTTATTGACCCTTGACAAGTTATAAATTAGCCCATTCATCCTAAACAGAAAAAGCGATACCCATTCTCATATAGTACATTTTATATTTCTTTATTTTAAATGTAATAGCTTTTCAAAAGAATGTATTTTCTCATACAATTATGTTGTCAGCTTATTGAAAGTATCCATAGACTTAAGAATACATATTAGCCAATGTGGTTATAAAATATCTTCCATGAGAATTTTTTCTCTAAATATTTATGAATACTAGAAATTGAACTTAATTCTTAACTGAATAAACATAAGCAAATTGTTGCTTCATTTTGAGTCAAACATATAATCTAAAAGCAGAAAACTCAATTCTAACTTGCCCCTAAAGGATATTTGAGATTAGGAAGAAGTCATAAACACTTATCTTTTTTAATTATTGAGGAAAAACTTTTAACATTTTACTATTTTTGTTTAGCCTATGTAAATATCTGCAAACTACCTTTTGAGGAAGAATCGATGCATTTAAAAAATTTATTAGGCCTAATGATCTCAAATTAACAATTACTCAAGGACTATAGATTAATAAATGAGATACATTGTGAAAATGATTTATAAGATGAAGAGCAATATACATATTCTTAGTTCTTGTTATAATCATGTTGGAAATTACTACGTTCATTTCATATTAACCTAATGAGAACAGAAGCTGTGAATATGAGTGAAATGAAAAAATATAACAGCCTATTAGACTGTTTCCACAAAGGACATGATGGAATCATTAAAACTGTTTGTATATGAAGATCCAAAGATGGGGAGGGAAAAAGACCATCACCCTACAATGGAAGTCAGGTTAACAGGCACATATGAACAAAGGGCAATTGACAGCGAAGTAAACCCCATAAAGAATGAAGAGATCATGAGTTCAGAAGTCAAAGGCCTTCACTAAAAACAGGGTCCCTTTGCTTCCCAGGGCTCCACCACCCTCCCTCCAGTTCCCTGACAAAGGGCTGTTCTTACACTTGCCTACCACTCTTTCTTGTCCCCACTTCCTCCCTGAAACTTAGTCTGAACTCCCTTTTCAAAGGGAAAACGTTTTGCTTCCCAGAATCTTTCTCAACCTAGGTGTGCAGACAAGAACAAAAAACCAAACACCGCATGTTCTCACTCATAGGTGGGAATTGAACAATGAGAACACATGGACACAGGAAGGGGATCATCACACTTCGGGGACTGTTGTGGGGTGGGGGGAGGGGGGAGGGATAGCATTGGGAGATATACCTAATGCTAGATGACGAGTTGGTGGGTGCAGCGCACCAGCATGGCACATGTATACATATGTAACTTACCTGCACCTTGCGCACATGTACCATAAAACCTAAAGTATAATAATAATAATAATAATAAATAAAAATATAAAATTAAAAAAAAATTCTCTAGGAACTTATGTTTTGGCTCAGAGAATTCACATATTTTAGAAAAGCCCATTCTATGCTAGGAAAACTATTTGAAGTCTCACAATTCGATGAAGACTGATACTGTCAGATGCTTGGAAATAGGCGGAAAATTTTCTGGGTCCTAGGACACCTAATTCTCTACCCTTTAGAAACCTCATCTAGTCAATAAAAATTTAATTGAAACTGAAAAAGTAGAACGTGAAATTTTGAATAAATCTAACTCAGGGCCTTTCAGATGTTGACTGGGCCAAAAGCAAACATTTTCTAATGAGGAAGACCACATCCTTCATATAACAAAGGCTGTTTTCAAAAACCAGAGGACCAGCATGGTTAAATAGACCATCTCGGACAGCTGTTCAAGTTCAACAGTGAAATAATTAGACATTCCACACTGCTGCCATTTGATATGAGGTGTCCAGACAAGGTCTTTGAGGCAGGGAAACAAGGGTCGGTAACAGAAGACACAATGAGAAAAAAAAAAAATGGTGTGAATGGAATGAGTAATACTGAATGGAATTAAGATTCTGCACTTGCTTCACCAAAGATTTATTCCCCAAAAATCCCAAACCTAAATAAAGTAAGGCCTGGAATGCTGAAAAGCTTTCAGAGATGGGAATGTGTGTGAGGCTGCCAAATGGGTCATTGTTTCTAAAAATGATATGTCCCAAGATGACAGCAAACTTGTTTTTTCAGACAACTGGCATTCATCTGTGTGATTGTACCAGCACTTCCTTCTTTCTTGATTTGTCCAGAATCTGTTCTGTCCTGACAAGGCTGGAAAGTAATCCACGGGTGTTGCCAAATTGAAGACTATGATTGTTTGGGGGTTTTTGAATATTATGAATATAATTTTCATTTGGTAAATGCTACTATAATATTTAGTGAAGGAAGAAGAAATAGGTCAGCTTGAACATTTCATTCAGCAGTCATTTGAGAAACTTCAGAACCTTGAGGCTTTAAAGAGCTTCCTGTTAATGAGGTCTTTTTATTTGAGTTCATATGACAAATTTATCATTTGTACATTTTCATTTTTTTTCCTCATGATTATTCCTCACAGAGAAGTCTTTCCAACTGCATTTCCCCTTGATAAGCATCTGTTAGAGTTGGTTTGTTTTGCTCTGGTTTGATTTATTGGCTTTATTGATGATTGTTGGGAGTGATCTGGTGAAGAGCTACTGCTTACTCTCCAAAGACTGATTTCTAGAAAATGTCTATGTTGCTGCCTCCTATGTCCCTGCAGTCTCTTCACTCCTACTCCTACCCCAGCCAGCTGCCTCTCTGTGTTTTTGTTTTGATTAAAGGCTTCACCACTTACACAAAGCTAGAAGTCATCCTGTATTATATCTGTTTTACCCCCACATGCAATCAGTCACCAAATCTTGACAGTTCTGCTTCCAAGATATCTATCTTTAAACTGTTGCTTCTTGTCCTTTCTGGTTGCCTCTTTATGAGGCTATTGAAATAACATTCCCACTAGCCTTCCTATAATGATTGAGCACCTCTTCCCTCCACACTCCTGCCCCTACCCTACAAATGGCCATCCTAGGCAATACCAACAATTATTTCTCTCCTTAAAGGCTTCAACTTGTCCCTAGTTTCCTGGAGGATAAACTCCATAGTCACCTAGGCACCAAAGCCATTTCTTATCATACCCTAGCTCACCTCTCCAGCCTCATCTCCTGCCACACCCTCCCAGGCCCTCTGCTTCCAGTCACTGACGATCTCACTATTCCCTAAAATTTTATATCTTTTTATTACTCCATTTCTCTACACATGCAGATCCTGAGCTTTGAAAGCTTTAATTCACTCTCTCTGCCAGGCCTTGTTTTTTTTTTTTTTTTTTAATCAAGACGCAGCCCAATGTCTCTTTACCATGACATCTTTCCCTGCAATACTGTACAGAGTATGCTGCTCCCTGAAGTCTGTTGACACCCGTATTATAGCACGTGTCTTGTTTTTTTAGACTCACCTTCCCACACAGAAACCTCTCTAAATATTCATGAGCTCTGTGATAGCAAAAACCATACTTCATTCATCTTCTTGTCTTCTCCTCCAAGCACCAGACCTGGCAAAAGGCAGGAGCTCAGAAAAATGTTTACTAAATGATTCTGTAAGGCAGGCATTTCAGATTGCTTATGGCCTAAAAAAAAGCAAGTCTTCTATAGCTATCTCTGAGAAAGCCCTACACACGGGCCATGATTTTTAGTGGCAAAGAAGTTCTGCATAAAACCAATAAATGGAGCTACAATAGCAAGGCCAAAAATAGGAGTATGCCCTACTGACATTCATTTATTTATCTACCCATTCATTCATTGAACAAATATTTTTTTGAGTATCCACTGAGTGTCTGGCTACTATGCTGAACGCATCAGCTGTAACAGCTGTAGGAAAAGATGGAGTTGCCTTTCTAAGCTTATCTGGAAACTCAGATAATTCTACCAGAAATATTCTCTGGGAAAATAAGCAATAGATTATGTATGTATGTACATTGTAAATATATAATATATATAAACAAGAGTGATACTCAAAATATTTTAACCACCAGTAGGGCATAGACACTGACTAATCAGATTGGTACATATATTTTGCCCTGAACCTTGCCCACAAAAAAAATAAAGTGTACTGAACTGACACAGAAAAAGGTAGGAAAAGGCATAATGAGATGACCTACCAGCAAGCCTGGAGCCTAGACTGCAGGTTTGAAGAGATGTTTTAGGTTTCTCCATTTTTGTTTCTTCCCAGCCTCAGAGAAAGAAATATCAGAAATGAAACAGAGACCAAAACATATTATTTTGCCGGGCACGGTGGCTCATGCCTATAATCCCAGCACTTTAAGAGGCCAAGGTGGGCAGATACCTGAGGTCAGGAGTTCAAGACCAGCCTGGCCAACATGGTGAAACCCTGTCTCTCTAAAAATACAAAAATTAGCTGGGCGTGGTGGCAGGTGCCTGTAATCTCAGCTATTCGGGAGGTTGAGACAGGAGAATGGCTGGAGCCTGGGAGGCAGAGGTTGCAGTGATCCATGATCACAGCACTGCACTCCAGCCTGGGTGACTGAGCGAGACTCTGTCTCAAATATATATATATTTAATCATGTAAGTAGCCACACAAAATTGGTACCCATTTTCTAAAGACTATCAATCCCTGTACACTAAAAACATGGCATTCCTTCAAAAACAGTGGCTGTTTGTGA
The DNA here is from genome assembly GCF_028885625.2 of Pongo pygmaeus. NCBI lineage: Eukaryota > Metazoa > Chordata > Mammalia > Primates > Hominidae > Pongo > Pongo pygmaeus. Next base: position 81,109,694 of record NC_072384.2, read on the forward strand.
AAAACAGGGCAGTGATCAACCAAGGGAGACGATAAACCCAACCTTTACCGGCAAAGCTGATAATGAACAGTCAGTTGCATGCTATTTCACAGCTGATACCTCTTCCCACAAAAAGGAAAAAAAGGGGGAAAATGATATTAATTGCGAAAGTTTCACAGATGTCTGCAGCAGTTGACCAGAGCTCCTGGGTTATTGCTTGTCAGACTATTAATGGGTTTGCCTAACCATGACAGTCATTTCTTTTCCCCCTCCTGCGAGCTACTTTCTGTGTAATTTATGCATGGGTTTTGCCAAGATTTGACAACTTTCAGGATATTAACATAAAATTAGACTGCAGAGCTGAACAATGGGTGGCTTTAAAATTAGTCGTGGTGAAAACCAATCAAACAGAATTGGCTTTTCCTTTGCATTGCTCCTAAATTTATTATTGTTGTCTTTCTCTTCCACATATAAGAGTTCATGTCGACAGTTCTGCACAGAATAGAGAAATGAGAAAGGGCTGAGAGGGTGTGACATCCCGTGGCCTTGGAGAGGGACCCTGTAACCCAGGCAAGCTCCCTCTAGATGCAATGCCTGACAGAGGCTTAAATGAACCTCTGCAGCAACAACTCGTGAAATTTACCAAAGCACACACATATTTTGAAGCTCATCTGAGAGGAGAACTTTTCATTTGCCATCTCTCGGTTCCACACAGCTTGCTCAGTGAATGCCATTACAGAATGCAATGTGCGTGTTAATAAGCCAGGACATCTGGTAACCAGCTTTTTTCTGATTCATTAACTGACTCTGCTTCTGTGGCCAGGGGGGATGAGAAGAGAAATTGGAAGGTTTTTCTGTTAGCAAATGGGCACTTGATGTATGTCTTGCTTCTTTGGTCTAGCCTCAACTTTTAAACTTTACTCCAAGGTTAGTATATAAATGCAAGCATCCTTTGGCAAGCAGTGTCTAGTCCTGTATAGAAAACAAATAGTACTTAAATTATTCTATATAGTACGAGAATGTAGGTAAGAGAAAAGGAACCTTAGGGCTTATAGACTAGATCCTATTTTAAAGCAGAGAATGCAGGGAGCGAAGAACATGCTTAAGGTGACTCAGTGCCAACTCTAGGTCTCTTGACCCTCAATCCAGTCCTCTTTTCTACCTCAACGCATTGCTTAACTAACTTTTGGATTTTTGAAATGTGTTTTGCTGAGAGTTTTTTGGTCAGCAAACAGTGTCTGTCTGAGTTTTCTTTTTCTGCCTCCTGTGCATATGCCACCTGAACATCGGAGCAGATGACAGTGCCGAACCGGTCCTCCTGCCTCCCCTAATATGTGATTAGGGACCCACTCGAGCATTTCTAAGAGGTACTTAGGGATAGTTAATTTAAACTTTTGAAGAATGGACAATTTCAATTCAGGTTGTGAACAACCCTAGGGAATACACTTAATGAGAATACAATGAAAAACTCATACAGAAAATAGAGCAAGGTTATGAAAATCTCCCAATGATTAAGATGAAAAAAATTAAAAATACTATTATTCTATCCAAAACTTTTTTTTAAAACTTCTTGCACGTTGCGCACATGTACCATAGAGCCTAAAGTATAATAATAATAATAATAATAATAATAAAAAGAAAAAAAAAAACTTCTCATTGAAGTCAATTAGGTCCAAATGCTCAAGAGAGTGATTGAGTAAAAGAAGTCTGACTTGATGGTACATGCGGATGGATGAAATGGACAATGAAGTTTCCATATGTTGTTTTTATGCAGTAATTAGAAACTGTCACACACGGTTTCATTTTTTCATTTCCTTGGGCTTATTTGCATGTTGGAACTTCCTTTGGAACAGGATGGAGAGTATCAAACTGGCATCCAGTTGAAATGAGGAGCGGTGGCTTGTGGACACCCTCCCCACCTCAGGGACAGGAAGGAAGCCAGAGGCAGGTACTGTTGAGACGCATTGCACAGGAGGCAGCGAGCAGACAGCTGTCCTGGATGCTGCTAACGTGGCGCTGCATCCTGCCTGCTTGCCCTCCAATTGGTCATTATGGAGCACTTTGGCTACCCTGAGCTGATCTCCCTTTTAAAGCACTTTCATTCCAGCCCAATTATCTTTCCTTTACTATTTGCATGGTCAGAGTTGAAGTCAGGGACCCTGTTATCCCTATTGCCAGGCACACAGTGGTTCCCGTGGGTCCTTCACAAACCTAAATTAATAACCTTTACATGTCTGGACCTTCATATAAGATTTTGCTATTTCTAGAAATCTTCAGCCTTGTTAAAAAAAAAATAGAATAGGCAAGGCAGTTTTCGTTGCATAAGAATTGTGACTAGGAGGCAAAAACTAGAAGTCTTTTGAATATCAATAGTATTCTAAAAATCTGCTGCTTGCTACTACTAAACTATTACTGGTGAACTGACAAATTCCAGGAGCTGAAGGCTAAAAGAAACTTCATTTGTCTAAGATGGTTTATCTATCTGGACAGCTACTCTACTGAATACTTAAATGACCTGGAACCATAAAAAGAATTGAATTATACAAGCATAATTTGACTTATGGCACAGTAAAGAATTTTCCCAAACCAAATTTTGGTCAGAAAGAAATTTCTTGATAAGTTTAAAATGCATCTTATCTAAGTCTTTTAAATATTATTTGATTAAAAATACAGATAAGCATAAAGAAAAAAAAAACCCAGATAATAATCCCTATCTCCAGAGGCACTCATTATTACTATGTTAGTATTTGTCCTTTGACTTTTTTTAGTATGGGTATAAATGTGTTTTATATGTAATTTTTTTAATGACCAGTAATGAACCCAGTGTTTTATAATACTTTTTAAGCATAAAAGGCATCAGGAACATTTTTTCATTATAAATATTTCTACTACATCATTTTAATAGCGGTATAGTATTCTAGACTATAGGTATTCCACATTTTATTCAATCTCTTTTTTAAGATATCTAGATTGTTTTAATTTTTTCTATTATACTTAATGTGATGATCATTGTCAAATATTGATCTTTGGCAGGTCTTTATTTGCTTGGGGTATATTTTGAGAAGTGAAAGTGCTTGGTGAAACACTATACCCATTCTTAAGGTTTTTGATACATATTGCCAATGGCCTTGCAAAAAAGTTGTATTAATTTAGAATCCCACCAGCAGAGCATGAAGCATTTATTTCCTGGATCCCCTGCCAACACCCAGCATTATTGTTCTTTTTCATCTTAGCTAATCTGAGGAGTGAAAATGGTGTTTCTTTTTTGTTTTAATCAATTTATTCTTGAAGCCAACATTTCTGAAGATAGAATGTCACCCACCTTCTCAATTACATGATTGCATATGCCAGTAGTTATACCTATAATTCATTATTACCTGTATTTTATAGTTATGTCATTTTACAGTAGGTAAAACGAATCTGTTTAGACACCAAAAAAAGCTGTATGATCTGCTGAGATAATACAGATTTATGTAAATTAAACATGGAGCCTATCTTATGCCTTGTATCTGAGAAAATATAAAAGACAATGAAATTTAAAACATACTTTGGTGCTAAAAGAGGAAGGAGTGAGATAGCTGGAAGGTAATATTATTGGTCAACACAATGGAAGGCGTCCATTGGCTACAGTGCAACTGTTGGAGGTGACTGTGTTGGTATCTGTAACATGTTGATGTGTGAAATGAAAAAATGAATCCTATTCCTCAGGAGAGTCCTGCATATGTCAAGTATATTGTCTCATTAAGCCAATCCATTTATCAACCCACTGAATGCCAATTAAATTGCACAGGATGGTGCAGGTATATGGTGAGCTGTTGGTGCCAAACTTTATTACAGCTGAGCTTTTCTGGCGCAGTATGTTCCACCCAGCAAAATGGCAGGCATATCAAAGCCAAATTAAATGTTCTTGAAATAATGCCTTTAAAGAGGATGAAATGCCATAGCCTGGCAGAAAAGAATGTGAAACGTAATGTCAGTTCTTAGTGTACTTTTAGTTCCAATGAAGATGTCAAGGCTCAGATCCAGCCAGTGCCAAATGTCTTCACAGCGTGCAAATTAGATCAGTGTAATTTCATCAGGAGAATGATCAGACTCTGCTGTAGCTATGGCTGAATTCACTGCTTCTGCCGAGGGCTGGGCTGAGGACCATGGGGCCCAGCTGAGTTCATGCTGCCATCCTTAGAAAGAGAGAGAACCAGATTTAACGGATTGCTCTCTTGATGCCACAGTGAAAAGTTAGTCCCACCTCTCAGAGATATTGCTAAATGAGCATCTAACATAGATTATGATGCATTTGTTTGGAATTTTAAAAAATCTGCTTAGTGAAAATTAAACCCCAAGTCATTGAAATACCAAGCTAGCTGTCAACGGGCATTACAAGCAAAAGAGGTTTATGTTTGTAACTAAGCATAATGTTTGTATGAAAATTTACAGATATTGATATTAAATACTGAAAGCATTCAAATTCCAGGTATGCTTAGAAACATATATAATCTAATACGTTGATATGACAAATATTCTTAAGGATCAATACAGAAAAATAAATAGCCAATATAAAACAAAGAATACTGAAAACCTCTTACTATAAAACAGAAACCCAATAAGAATGTTGTGACTAATTTTTAGTGTTAAACAGAGGAAAATGGTATAGAGTAAAGATCTTGGGAAGGAAATGATAAATGATGTAACCTACAGTCTAATGTTTGGAATAAATTGGAATAAACCAATTTTATGACAAGATAAGTCACTTATTATCATGAAATTGTTGCCTGCTTTGAAATGGTTTCTTAATGCAGCACTGTTAAAAATACTCCTGAAATGTTTAAAAACAGAATTTTTGCATACTTTTTTTTTTTTTTACCAGAGCAATGCCATCAGGATTCTTCTTTGAATTTGTTGGTGTATCCTTAGTAAAGACAAAGAAGAATTCCCAATGCATGGGTGCAATTTTTAAGAATAACCAGAATTCTCAGTTTCATGTTTAAGGAAGTTGTAGTTGATTTTCAACCTTTTCAAACCAAATACATTCTACTGTAGTAAAGCACTTTGTTTTAATGCCAATTTGAATAATGTTTTACAATGTTTATTTTATAATCCTTATAAAATATATTTCAAATGCTAACAAATATAGAGGAAAATAAAAATTGCCCATAACCCCCCATCCAGACATAACAACTGCTATTACTTTGATATTTTTTCCAGTGTTGAGTATGTGAATATTTTTTCCCAAATTGAGGTACTATTGTTTATAAAGTTTGACTTCTGCTTGAAATATAACATGAGCATTTTTCTATGCCATTAAAAAGTCTTAAAATTATTTTAATGATACAGAATATTGTGTGTAAGATCCCATATTATTAGAAATTTGTATCAGTATTTAGCTATTACCTTCACAATGAACATTCTTATAAATAAACATTTGTCCATATTTGATTAATTCGTTTGGACAGACTCCTAAGAAGTGGCATTACTGAGTTAATGCTATGAATTTTCAAAGTTCTTGTTTTTACTGTGTTACTTTTCAGAAACTATCTATAAACCTGTAATTTGTAGCCCCCAAAAAAAAATAACTTTACAAAATCAGATCTATAAAATTCTATTTTCGTGTTCTAACAGCCATATCATGACTTCTACATTTTGAACCTTAATTTTATGGAAATGGGATAAAGAATAGGGAAAACACTCTAAAACTGTGAGATGTGAGGGCGGTAGGAGTGTGGCTGCCTTTCTTCTGTTGTTTTTCATTACTGAAGGATGTGCTATGCATTCTCAGTTACTGGCAAATAATTTGATTGGTTGATACAATTAGCTTAGAGCACGCTTAAAGTCAATGAAAAATTATTCTCCCAAGCCTTGAAACTATTTTAACATTAACTATATATTTAATCAATAAAGACAAGCCAATTATTTACCATAAGCTAGTGTTACTTTGAATTACTTTCATTCCTGCATATCGCTTCAGAATTAGTTAGACCTTCTGCTGTGGAACTTTCTTTCATTTCCTATTTTAGCAATAGGCACAGGACCCAAGGCTATCTCTGGGGCTTGCCAAGACCCCAGATGCCCAGCTTTGGAACATTCTAGTAGCAACATCTGGCCTTTTGGTGAGCTCCACAGGCAGTTGTGCACTCAGCTTGGAACTGCCTCTGGGGATGTCACATGGTCAAATGATCTACTGATATTTGGGCTAGCATGCTCTCTGAGGAAACATTTGTCTTTCTGCTCACTTTGAGTAGGTAGCAGATAAAATTAGAGCTATTATGTGGAAAAATGTTTTCTACAAAAAAATCATTTGTTTTAAAATCTTAATTCTTTAATTGGTAGAGTCGCATTGCAGCTTGGTTTCCAGCTGTTCATTACTTTTCTCAGGAATCAGGAGAGATACTGACTAGTTCAGTTCAGGATAAATTTTGTACAACTACACCAAATTCATAAAATATGGCCACACTTGGATTCAGGGTGGCTTAAAATACTGATGATAATTGGGGGAGAAAGTATTAATACCTCCAAGACACTTCCTCAAAAATAACCTTCTCAATTTACTGGATCAAGGACATTTCCTAAGCATATACAATGCTGTGACCCAGTAGAATATTTGTTTACCTAAGTCTTCAGACTGCTATAGATCTGTTTTAATGTCTTTTTTTAATCAAGAGATTAAAACCTGTGTTCAAATAATACCAGTAATTTTTTAAAGTTATTATCAATTTAGCATAAAAATTAAACCCAAATGTTCCCCTTTTGGGGTATGCAAGATTAATCAGGCACAAGGAAAAAATGCAACTAAATTAACAAATTGCCTCCAAGAATTTTCTATTTTTTAAGGGAAAAGAAAAAAATGTATTTATGAATATTTCGCATACTATGTGGAAAATAAGATCTAATAACACATCAAAACACATGGAATTCTTCAGATATGTATTTCTTTATGGTATCTTCTTCTTTATGCTTCTTTATGCTTTATGTCTGTTTATACTTCTTTATGTTATCATTTTTAGAAATTGCCAAATTTGCATTTCTTATTAAATTCTGTTTATCATGACATTGCTATGTAGTTCATTTTCATTATTAATGAAGTAGTCACAATTTCACACTTCCTTATATTTTTGCATTTTAAAGGCAAAAATTTGTTTTCATTTATTTTGAGTATTTAATTTTTTAGTATTGTTGTTAAAGAAAACATTATTTACATAATCTTTGAATTAAAACATTGAATGGGTGGTTAGAATTTTCTACAAGACTCAAATTGTTTACATGTAAATGTCTTATTTCTGCAATGAAATCAGAGGGTCTTCCTATTAGATATTAACTGAATATTTACTCACCTTTCAAAAGAAATTTTTAAAAATCCTTGCCACAAGGACAACTTAGTAAAACATGGCTACCGTACGATATCTAAACGATTAAGACTGAAGGTCAGTATGATAGTCCTCAACTAAACCCAGTGCAATGGGAATCATTGCTTGGGTGCTAAAACTATAGCAAATGGGCCAGGCACAGTGGCTCATGCCTGTAATCCCAGCACTTTGGGAGGGTGAGGTGGGTAGATCACCTGAGGTCAGGAGCTGGAGACCAGCCTGGCCAACATGGCGAAACCCCATCTAGCTGGATATGGTGGCACTTGCCTGTAGTCTCAGCTACTCAGGAGGCTGAGGCAGGAGAATCACTTGAACCGGGGAGGCAGAGGTTACAGTGAGCTGAAATTGCCTCACTGCATTCCAGCCCGGGCGACAGTGAGACTCCGTCTCAAAAATAAATAATATAAAATTATTGCACATGGTTTTGGGATACTGCTTTTTTATTAAAAAGGCAATAATTTCTTTTTAAACTCAGGACTCTGGAAACAATCAAATTAGTCAAAATTATGTGGGTTACTATATCCTGTTTTGTAAAACTATCAACTGAAACAGAATTATATGTAATCACCTTGTAAATCTGGCAACTAAGGGGGAAATTCTAGTTTGCATTCGGCACCAGGCTCAGATTCAGCAACAATGCAGAAACTATTAAACCACAGTTAACTTTGCCCCCTTCTCTTCAAACCTATCCTTTTATTCAATTCTACTGACCACCCTGGTTTCTATGTGGTCTGAACAAACAGGGAACAACTTTTTACCCTGTCATTATAGGAAAAAATGATATATCTTTGAGCAGGAAATCAGCAACCCAAAGTGGTGGCAGGATAATAATCCATCAGAGCTTTGGCTCTGTCACTGATGTTCCTTCAGGCCCATACATTCCTCCTAGTTGGGCATGTGGTAGTGTCACCAGTGTGACAGTCTCCAGCTACTGCCTTAGGCTGTAGCAATAAACTGCAGCATGGGTTTGGAGGGAAGGTAGGACAGGGAAATAGAGACATGGTAAGAGGCTGGCACAATTGGAAGGGTGGCTGCACTGTAAGAAATAGGAAACAATAGGACAGGCATTGTGGCTTATGCCTGTAATCCCAGTACTTTGGGAGGCCAAGGCAGGAGGATCTCTTGAAACCAGGAGTTTGAGACCAGCCTGGGCAACAAAGCAAGACCTCATCTCCACAACAAAAAAAAAAAAAAGAAAAGAAAAAAAAGTGTTTTTAAAGTAGCTGGGTGGAATTGGATGTACCTGTAGTCCCAGCTACTCAGGAGGCTAGGGTGGGAGGATCACTTGAGCCCAGAAGTTTGAGGCTGCAGTGAACTGTGATTACACCACTGCACTCCAGCCTGGGCAACAGAGTGAGGCCTCATCTCTAAAATAAAAAATTTTAAAAAGAAACAGTGAACGTAGAACAATAAAGTTGCAAGCAACATTCAGGTCTTGAAATTGTGCCAGTAGAGTTGGGATTAAAAAGCAATTACAGCTTTTTGTACAGAAAAGTGACATTTATACAACTACAAGTTTTTTGGTAGATTCCAGTTTTTCTTACTTATATATTTATTCCCATGCTCTTCCTTACTCCTTACCTTTTTTTTCTCTTAAAAAGCTCTCATAAAGTGACACTAGTGAAATGGCAGATTCAGGACCTCTGAAAATTCTCTCCTCTGTAAAAGCAATGAAAAAACTGGCAAAAATGGCCAGAATTTATGTTTTCCAAACTCTGGAAATTAATGAAGCCCTTTCAGAAATTTGGGAAGTATTTATTGGAGCAAAACAGCAGAATCATGGTAGCAACAGTGAGCTTTGTGGCATTTTAAACTTGTTCTATTCCCATCCCTACTGCTGAGCTCAATGGTAACCTTGAAAACTAGCTATCCATATTCAAAGTGAAAACCAACAGCATGGCAGCCACTGGAGGGGGAAAAAGACAATTGGAGCACCTTCAAAATCTCATTCTCAAGGATCTGTCATTATTTGACTTGTCAGGTAGTTCTCTAGGGATGCCTACTTGCAAGATTATCTTTATTTCACCTGATTCAGAGCTCCACCACGCTCTTCTCTTGTACAGAGAATAGTCTTTTCTCTGGAGATTTTGTAGAAAACAGAGGAATTGTTAACACTGTGGATGCCTAGTCATGAATAACAGTTGGAATGAACAACAGACTAACCAAAATGCTTAAAAAAAAAAGGGGAAGTGGGGGAATGAGAAGTCCATAGAGGCTTTGATAAGTCCTTCTAATCTATAAAACCATGGTCGTACATTCTCAGAAAAAAACTCAGAAAGGCCCTAAGCTCTCACCTTGGGGCTCACAGAAGCAGGAAGGCCCAGTCAGAATTCTCAATTGCCTGGCTGAATGATGATGGCATATTCCAACATTCACACAGAGCCCCTTGCCAGAGATTAGGAGACTCATTGGTTCTAGGCATTGAAGAAAATCTCTGTTCAATTATTGGCTAATCACCATCCTAACTGAATAAAGATTTCAGTGACCACACATGAAAAGGAACACAGACTTACAGAATTTATTAAATAAACAAAAACAACCGCAATAAACCCTGGGGAATTTGCTGGAGAAGAGGAAGATTCTGACTTCCAGAGTTCTCACATTATTGAAAATGCCAAATTTTAACAAAAACTTATGAGACGCTCGAAGAAACAAGAAATTTGGCCTATGCATATTTTTTATAAAGCCTTCAATAACAAATGCCCCTTAGGAACCCTAAATATTGGAATAATTAGACAAAAACTTTATGCTATTTTAAATATGTTCACAGAATTTTTAAAAATGTTTAAAGTAATAAAGGAAAGTATGAGAATGCCTCATCTTGAAGGAATATTTTACTGGATTTAGAATACTTGGTTAGCAGTCTTTTCTTTCAGCATTTTGAATATATCATCTCTCTGCCTTCTGACCTCCATGATTTCTTATGAGAAATCATCTGTTAATCTTGTAGAGAATTCCTTGTATGAGATGAGTCATGGCCTTCTTGCTTCTTTGAAGAATCCCTCTTCGTCTTTTTCTTTTGAAAGTCTGATTATAATGTGTCGAGGTATGTATCTCTTTAGAGTTTATTGAGCTCCTTGGATGTGTAGATTAATGTCTTTTATTAGATTTGGATAAATTTCAGCCTTTCAGCCTTTTTTTTTCTTTTTCTTTTTTTTTTTTTTTTTGCACTTCTGGCTGGGACTATCTTTATGCATATGTTGGTATACTTGATGATATTTCACAGGTTTCTGGGGTTATGTTAATTTTTATTCATTCTTTTTTATTCTGTTCTTCAGACAGAATAATCTCAGTTGGCCTGTCTTTAAGTTCATTGATTCTTTCTACTGCCTACTCAAATCTGATGTTGACCCCTTTCAGTAGATTTTTCATTTCAATTATTATACTTTTCAATTCCAGAGTATCTATTCATTTCATTTAAAAAATAATATCTATTGGTATTCTCTATTTGTAAAAAAGAAGTAGACAATATGAATACATCTATAACAAGTAAAGAGATTGAATTGGTAATTAAAAACCTCCCACAAAAACGCCTAGGACCAGATTACTTTGCTGATGAAATCTACCAAACCATTAAAAGACACCAATCCTTTGCAAATTCTTTCAAAAAATGTAAAAGAAGGAATGCAACCAAACTCATTGTAGGAGATCAGTTTTGCCGATACCAAAACCAGGCAAGGACAACACACACAAAAAAACAACTACAAACTAATATTCTTCACAAATATTTACCAAAAAAAAATCCTCAACAAAATACTATCAAACCAAATTCAGCAACATAGAAAAAGTATTTTACACTATAGCAATGTGTAATTTGTCCCAGAATGTAAAGTCAGTTTAGCACCTGAAAATCAATCAGTATAATATACTGTATTAATAGAATAAAAGGCAAAACCTCGTGATTACCTCAATAGACACAGAAAAAGCATTTTGACAAAATCCAACATTCTTTTCTGATAAAACACTGAACCAACTAAAAAGTAAAAGAGAACTTCCTCAATCTGATGAAGTGTATCTATTTATTTAAAAACCCACAGCTAACATCATACTTAATAATAAAAGACAGAAAGTTTTCCTCCTAAAATCAGAAACAAGATAAGAATATCTGTTCTTACCACTTATATTCAATATTGTACTGGGACATTATAGCCAGGGCAATTAGGTAAGAATAAGAAATAAAAAGCATCCATATTGGAAAGGGAGCAAAACCCTCTTATTTGCAGATGACATGATCTTGTGCATATAAAACCAAAATTCATCCACTGAAAAAACCATTAAAGATAATAAACAAGTTGGCAAGATGACAAAATACAAGATTAATATACAATAATCAATTATATCTCTATACACTAGCAATAAACAATATGAAAATGAAACTCAAAAACCAATTCCATTTACAATAGCATCAAAAAATAAAATATTTAATACTTAAAAAACTTACAAGGCTTACACACTGAAAACTATAAAACTATTAAAATTTCACTGAATGAAATTTTAAAAGACTTAAATAAAATAGATTTTTCATATTTATTGATTGGAAGACCTAATATTGTTAAGATGGCACTACTCTTCAAAGTGATATACAGATTCAATATAACCTGTCAAAATCCCTGCTGCCTTTTTTCCAGAACTTGACAGGCTGACACTAAAATTCCTATGAAAATGCAAAGGAAGCAGAATTGCTAAAACAATTTTGAAAAAAGAACTAAGCTAGAGGTCACACATGTCCCATTTGCAAAGTTTATCCTAAAACTACATTAATCAAGATTATATGGGACTGGTATGAAGATATACATACATACATCAGTAGAATCAAAATAAAAGCCAGATATGTATAGTCAGTTGATTTTTTACATGGATGCCATGACAACTTAATGCAGAAAGGATAGTCTTTCAAGAAATTTGGCTGGGACAACTGAATATCCAGTTGCAAATGATAGAAATTGGATCCTTTCTTCATTTCCTAGTAAAAAAAAATAACTCAAAATGAATCATATTAATGTCTAACTATAAGAGCTAAAACTATGACTCTTGGAATTAAACATAGGTATATATCTTCATGACCTTGAATTAGGCAATGTTTTCTTATGAATGACAAGTAAAGCACAAGCAACTTTATAAAGAATAAATACATGAATTGGACTTCATCAACAATGAAAATGTTCATGTTTTACATACACTGTCAAAAAAATGAAAAGGCAATTCACAGAATGGGAGAAATATTTGCAAATCATCTACTGGATATATTCTAGCATCCAGTATACAAAACTATTACATGCAACTATTTAAATAAAAAAAACAAAACCACACTAATAAAAAAAGGGAAAAGATTTGAATAGACATTTAAAGAAGATCTGCAAATGGCTAAGAAGCACAGTAAAAGAAGCTCAACATCATTAACTTTCAGGGAAAAACAAATCAAAACTATGAGATAACATTTCACATCCACTAGCAGGGTGGTCATCAGGAAGTAGGACAATAACAAGTAATGTCAAAGATGTGGATAAACTAGAACCCTCATACTTTAGCTGGTGGTAATGTAAAATTATTCAGCCACTTTGGAAGACAGTTTGACTGTTAAGTTAAACATGAAATTATCAGTTGACCCAGGAATTCCATTCTAAGAAAATTGAAAACATATATCCTTATAAAAACATGTACACAAGTGTTTATAGCAACTCTGTTTATAATAGTCAAATGATGGAAGTAACCTAAACGTTCATAACCTAAAAATGTGACATATTCACACAATGAAATATTATTCACCCATAAGAATGAAGAAAGTACTGACTTATGTTATAGTGTAGGTGAACCTTCAAAACATTATGCTAAGTGAAAGAAACCAGATGCAAAGGGCCACATATTATTCCAAGTGTATAACACCTCTCAAAATGGCAAATCTATAGAGACAGAAAATTAATCAATGGTTGCCAGGCACTGGAGCGGGGAAGTGGGAAGGGACTGCTGGTAGGTTTGGGGTTTCTTATTGAGCTGATGAAAATATTTTAGAAATAGATAACGATAATAGGTGCACAGTCTTGTGAATATATGAATAATAACTGAATTGTACACTTTAAAATAGTGAATTGTATCATGTGAATTATATATTAATTTTAAAAATTATCTCATTATCTCCATCCACCCACCCCACCCTAATGGTCGTAGTTATAGTTATTGATAAGGAATGGTGTTACATTGTCAAAGAAGAGATGTTTTCAACTTCCTTTTCACCCATATTAAGCCTTTAAGTAGCCTACGTACAGAGGAAAATCTTATTGCACCTTCTCCCAGCTCTCAACACATCAACATTTTATACAAATAAAATCAAGTTATTAATACCACAGATAAGCTAGAAGAGAAAATAAATTTTAAAAAGGCAAGACATGATGTTGTATGTGAAAAGAACTTGAATCTTCCTGAAAACAAGGCTGATGATGTCATTCCTGCTTTGAGAACCTCCATGGGCTCCCATTACCTTTACGAAACAGCCCACATTTCTTTTTAGGACCTGCAAAACTTTACATTTCTAGCACAATTTCCTAGAATCATACATGCACTCTTTAAACCCTACTCACATTAAATCTCTGTATTTTCTGAACATACTAAGATATTTTTTATGATTCAAAACCTTTAAATACACTTTTACCTCCAACCAGAAAGTAAGATTCTTTGCTTGAATTTCCTCAGAATAATTTTATATAGGTTTATCTTTTTGAAAAACAGAAATTAATGGCTCAGTGGCTACTACATATAACTCAACCAATGAATTTGTATGTCTGTTTCTTTTGATAAACATCATCTTTTTAGACTATTTCAGATGTATAATGTCATCATTCTGTATATTGTGTTAGGAAAAATTATCAAAAACTTAGGACTAAGGCAAAAAGAAGTCTTCATGTCCTTTCAATGTCATACTGGAATATTGTCCAGGAGATCACTCAAGGATTAATCATCTAGGGGAATGGAACTTTGGTTGTTTGATTATTAACTCCTAATTAAAGCCTAGACTGTGAAGTTTCATCTTACTTTGTAGATTTTTATTTTGAAGAGATGCAAATGAACCCTTCTTGGCTAAAAAAAAAAAAAAAAACCACAAATATTATTGTTTTATTGACTATAGATTATTATGCTGTTGTGTATTTAATCCAGCAATTTTATTCTGACTTTCTTTCATCATTTTCTATAAGCATTCAGTTCCCCAAATACTCTTTGAAGCAATTTTATCATCTTGGTTGTTCCCTCATTAGTGAGTTGAATAAATCTTTGACTTGTTCTTATTCTGTATTCATATATGAGTTATGTCATTTCATTTTATGGTAATTTTACATTATGTGCTAAATTAAGTTGCCCAGTTTTCAAAAATCTTCCTAAGAGTTATACCATATAATTTTTCTCAACTCCACAGTATTTTCCACAAAAAAACTATATTGAAATTAAAAAGAGGATTCGTACATTTCAAAACAACTGCTTTCTCCTGGCCCAATGCGTTAAGTGTAAGTGATGAGCAGAGAGCCTCCTAGGCATATACCCCTTCCTGCATCTGTTTCTTCAGAAAGATGTAAATGCAATGTCCTATTTTTACCCACAAGCAAGTCCATGATGAGATATTATTTATGAAATTGTGAAATAAAGAACCTCAATTTAACTGATGTAATAGCAAATGTGATTAATGGAATCCATGCAAAAGTCTGACTTATTTATTTGCCTTAATTGAATGCCTAATCATGACTCACAGATGTTAGAGTTAGGTTTTTTTTTTTTAATATGGGCATAAAATATGCAAACTTTTTGTGTAGTCCAGCTTCTTTTGGAGACTTAAATTAATATTCATTTTGCGATCCACTTCAATTGTACCGTTTCCTCAAACCTTGCCCAACAAATGTTAACAAAAATGTTTTTGAATGAAATCTACTCACTAATATAAAAAAAAACCCACAAAACAATAAACCAAAAAAATGTAGCTTGAAGTTTTACTATATTCATTTATAATGATTACTCAGAAAAACAGTATTAAAAACAAATTAATATGTGCCCAAAAGGGATAAAAGCTTCACAAATGTGTTTATAATCTAGAAGAAGATGAGAGACACAATGTATGTGAGTTTTAAGAAAAGGAAAAGAAAGAAAAAGAAAATTGACATCAGATTTATTTAAGGTATGAGGCATCAAGGTAACTCTAGAGCCAGGTAGACTTAAATTCAAGATATTCTAGTCTTCGGCTTATTGTCTTTGGTGCAGTAACTACAGACTTATTCCTGGTGCTATGTTTATTTGTTAAAATTCTTCTGTTTTATGAATTACCTGGATTTTTAACTTTTATTTTCTATCATATTTATCGAAAACACCAATAATATCCTGCCTCCTAAGTTTTTCTTTGAGTTCTGCTTCTTTTCTTATATATTTTATGTAAGAATAAAACTCTGAATTAAATAAATACATTCAAAATGGAAACTTAAAATTCCCTACAGAAAAAAATGCTATTTTAATAAAAATATAAATAATGTGTCAAAGAAAAATTCTATTTTAAGTTAATTTGCATCCTTTGGATATTGGGAAACTGATCTTTGGTTTCAGCTTTAATTCTTACAAGAAGCAAATGACTATATTTATATAACATTTTTCAATATGCTTAATTGCTCCAGTTGGAGGTTCTTGTATTTCTCTAATGAATTACTTTTCTATTGTGAAGAAATGTCTCTCTCAAAGGACAATCATTTGTTACACCTGAGCCTTCCTGGTCCCAATTGTGCCACATGCTGCTTAATAATTTGCAACGATTTAGGAAGATTGCCATAACCACTCAATTACTTAAACAACAGCTTTGGATGCAATCTGTATAGCATGAGACACATCCTTAGCCCACATTTAGAACTGTATTGTTAATTATAGAGACTCTAGCAACCACTGGGTTCTGAGTATTTTACAGACAGCAGGTAACCTGTCCTAGAGGACTAAAAGTAGATGCTCATTTTCTTTGGCCTGTCTAGGCAGTTGCAGCACAACCATACAGTGGAATATAGCAGTGGGAAAAAAGAAGTCAACTAAGGTTTAGGAAACCTGATTTCTAATTCTGGCTCTATTGCTTTTTAGGTTTTGACCCTCAGGTAATGATATTCTCTGACCTTCAGTATTCTTCCTTTCGTAGAATGTGTGCTACAGCTGATAGTTTCTTAGACATTTGCCTAATCAATGGCCCATTTCTATGTAACCTAAATTAAAGGTATAAGATATTTTGCAAATTGTACCAAAATGTTTATAAAAAGTCTTAGTAACTTATTTTGATGCGGCATTCTGAAACAACAAGATGAAAAATCAGTCAATCACTGTAAGACAGGGTAGCTAATTTAAAATTGTGATTGTCAAAAATGTTAATTACTTCTGGGCCAATGAGATAGAATTGCTAGGCAATTTACTTTAACTAACATAGCTTAGTGGCCAGAATTAACCTTTCTATAAGGAAAAGAGACACATGTCCATGTGTCTAGGTAATGAAATTTGAAGGCCGGGTAATATGAGTGAGTTCTGAAAATAAGTTTTACTGAATTTGCAATTATACCTTGGACTGGTCCTACACAATTAAGGTGTAAAATATAAACCCCTTCTGGTTATATTTTAGACTGTTGGAAATAAGTACAGTGTATTAAAAATATATAGTTATCTAGATAAGTGAATTATCTTGGTACATAAATAAAACATTCAGATTTAAAGTAAATGCTTTTAGCTTCATTTATTTATCATATCATTTCACTAATAATCTACTTGTGAAATTCAGTGTTATCTTCATATCAAATTTTTTGCCTTTCATAAGTAAATGAGTATTAATTTACAGAGACTAAAATGTCTAGGGAAATATGACTACACAATCCTCTTTACCTAGTACCTAGTATAGTGCAATAGAAATTTGAAATGTTTCCCGATGCTACTCTGCACAGTGCGAAGATCATAAGTTTTGGGGTATATCTAGTTTTGTTCTCAGATGATTTCTGATGGTTACTGGGTAATCCATTTAGACTTTCTGGGATGCTTTTCCCCATGTGTAAAAACAGGCATAATAATATTATCCATGACCTTTTCAATGTGTAATAATATGACTCATTCATTTTCAGGATAGTACGTGTCTATGCACATTCATTCAAGTAAATTACTATTCCTATGTCCATATTCATCCCTTAAGGATAAGAAGGGCATTTGCTAATTTGTTCAGTAATAGGAGGGGGAATGTAGGAAGAGTGGAAGAACAAAACACCATTTTGCAATTTTTCAGCAGGGACACTGTTTCGTGATATCTGGATTGCAACGAGAAGACTAGAAGTAAAGGGGCTAGAATTATCTGAAGGGTCACTCTTGTATGTCTAGAGGTTAATGCTAGCCATCAGTTGGAGGCCAGACTTCTTCACAAGATGGCTGGGCATCAAGAGCAAATAGATAGAGAGAGAGGGGCTATGTATGTGCACAGTAGATGAAGCTATATTGCATTTTTTTACTTAGACTTCTGCTACATTCTATGAGTAGAAGCAGTTATAAAGGTCACCTAGGTTCAAACGGAGGGGACATGGATCCCATCTCTCAATGGAGGAGTGTTGATGTCACGTTGTAAGAAAAACATGTGGCATGGGTTATATATTGCTACCATCTTCGCAAAACAATATCTGCTCAAGCCAGTATAAGGGCTTTTGATTTATATCACCAAAGTGACCTTCAGTAATAGTATAAGATTTCATTTGTATCTTTCCCTGTCTAATGATAGGAAAAATTGTATTTCACTGTTGTTTCTTTTTATAATTAAATATACCAAACATTGTTTTACAAGTTATTTGCCACTTATATTTTTTCATGATTAAAAAAAAATTATTTGACATAATCAGTATGCTCCTGTGGGTATTCACCTGCTTAATAACAGTTTATAAAACATCTTCAAATATTACACTAAGGAAACAACAGTTTCTCAGTGTTGTTGAAAATATTTCCCCTGGTGTGCCATTTTATTTTCACTTTGTTTTATTGCATTTTTATTCTTTATAAACTTTTTAATATGGTTGCTATATTATATACCATGCTTATAATGTGTTCCTCATCCCAGGATTATAAAAATAATTTTTACTTGTATGCTAACTTTGTTCTTTATAAATTATATCAAAATAAATTCTATATAAATTAAATATAAGATCTAACATTTTTCAGGCTTTTAACTGTTCAGCTTCATTTGTTGAAATAGTCAAAATAACAACTAGTTTTAAAAATAGTAGTATCCAAAGAAAACAGACATTATCTGTTGAATAAGCTTATACCTCCTCTACCAGTTAGAAATATTAAAATTATATATTGATTCATATATATACTTGAGTCTCTTTCTGGACGCTTTATCATGGATCTCTCCTGTAATTCACTATCACTTTTTAAAATCATTACAGTATAAAAGTACATTTTAATATCTTGAAAGCCCCCCTCTGAACGTGGTTTGTAATTCATGAAGAGCTTTTCAATAATCAGTGCTCAACCTACTTCCTCCCTGATGATCTCATTCAGGCTCATGTCCATAGCAACAACTTCCTATTTATATCTCCAGTCCACATCTCTCCTGTGAGCCTCAAACTCTATTACCCCCTGGAAGGTTGAACAAGTCCCTGTTTCAACTGGTCAAAACTGAGCCCTTGAATATTTTTCCCAAGTCTCCTCCTCCTCCAGTCTTCTTTATTCAAATAAAGGGCGTTATACCAGCTAATCAGATACCAAAACGAAAGTGAAAGTTAATATCATTGCAGCCAATCTTTACATGAGAGTAAAAATGGTTGAATTCTTGTAATAGAAAATTAAAGTGGGGCTGGGCACGGTGGCTCACACCTGTAATCCCAGCACTTTGGGAGGCCGAGGCAGGCGGATCACGAGGTCAGGAGATCGAGACCATCCTGGCTAACAGGATGAAACCCCGTCTCTACTAAAAATACAAGAAATTAGCCAGGTATTGTGGCGGATGCCTGTAGTCCCAGCTACTCGGGAGGCTGAGGAAGGAGAATGGCGTGAACCCGGGAGGCAGAGCTTGCAGTGAGCAGAGATCATGCCACTGCACTCCAGCCTGGGCAACAGAGCAAGGCTCTGTCTCAAAAAAAAAAAAAAAAAAATTAGGAAATGTGGCTTTTGGGGAGGCACAGTGTGGTTACATCTACACTGCATCTA
Source organism: Pongo pygmaeus (assembly GCF_028885625.2). Classification (NCBI taxonomy): domain Eukaryota; kingdom Metazoa; phylum Chordata; class Mammalia; order Primates; family Hominidae; genus Pongo; species Pongo pygmaeus. Next base: position 81,129,205 of record NC_072384.2, read on the forward strand.
TGATGTCAAAATCAGTACCTGGTTTAGCATGTGAACAAGGAGTGCTAAAAAAAAAAAAAAAATGTTAAAGACCATTGATCCTGTGGAGCATTTCAAAAATTTATTTTTTATTTATAGCAGGGGGTATGTGTCTTCAGCCTCTTTCTTAAAGTTATTGTGGTTTCCTGCCAGTTTGGGGGTGTTCACAATGCTAATAAGTCTGCCCATGAGTGTACTATTACACTTCTACATGTCTCATAAACAGCATTTTTTTCTTGAGAATATTTTATGTATTTTCCCATATATTTTAAAAAATCTAAATATGTAGTTGTGATTTCTAAGAAGTAAATGCAAATAATAATCATATATTAAAATAAGATTAACTTCTAATTTTTACTATTGTTAGACCGATGTTTTAAAATATAGCAACTTAATAAAATGTAAAATCAATGGAATAATATAAGGTGATTTTCAGAAAAACCTTAGCTGTATGTGGAACAAATTATGTAATTGCATCTCCACATTGCTCTATACCCAGCAGGAGGACTTATATAGACCGCACCATCTGATCTTCCTTGCACTTTTACTTCCAGTTGGTTTCATCCAATGACAGGGACCAGGTAGATATCAGAGAGCAGAAGTGGAGAGAGACACACAGACAGAGAGACAAACAGACATCAGGGTGTTTAGATGTGTGTCTCTAACCCTACTACCACTGCTGGCAAGTTTTGATATTGAGTACATTGAACAATCTTAGCTCTGTTAGTTGGTCCATTTCCTGCTACCTAGCTGTCGTCTGGCTGTAACACTGCCATACCTTCACCCCTGCAGGTCTTGAGGTGGTAAAAGTTTTCACAGTTGCTACCCTGAGCTGCTTCACCATTCTTTGCTGGTTTCTGCAATCTTGCCACCCTCCGTAAATATTCTCTTTATTAAAATGTCTCCCATCACTTCTGTGAGAAAACCTTCTGTCTCCTGCCCTGACCGTGACTGATACAGGCTCCAACTTTGGTTCTTCTTCAGTTGTACTCATAAAAGGAAACAGTATAGCTCATGAACTCTACCATGATGGTCCCTACAAAGCTTTTCATAATCATTTACTACTCATATCATTTTATAATTTCGGTCCAATTCAAACTTCCTTTGGGTGGTTTTCAATAAAACAACCACTAAGCAAATACTAGGATGATAAAGAGGAAGATAAGACAGAGTACGTTCCTCAAGAAGCTTGGTTTTTTCAGCAGACAATTCATAAACACTTGAAAAACTTAAACGAGCTTATGTATGACAAAATGTTACAAAGGAACGCTAACAGACCATAAATATAATTTGAAACTAGAGAAGAAAACAATGACATAGTCTAACAGGAAAGGCTTTGTTGAGGAGGTGGGACTTTAATTGGATCTTGGGGGATAGAGACTCTTCAGTGTGATTCCACCGTTGAATATTTCTTATCTTTTTTGTCACACAGAGAGTAATGTTTTTTTTTTCATTTAGATCCCTCTTTCAATGTCCTAGAGCCATTTATGGGCCACTTGAAATAGTGTCTACACATGACAGATAAATTGTTTTTCTTGCCTGACCTACCCCGAGTCAGGATAGGCTTTGAGAAGCGTGACAATTCCTTTGCTTATCCATCTGATGCACATTGTGCCACACTGTGTCAGGTTTCAGGAAGATTTGCATGAGAAGGAGTCCAGAGAAGTTCTAGATGATCACTTCTGGATTTGCCAAAAGTGACCCAAAAAGACTCCATGGGGCAAGCAAATAACCCAGGCTCTGGGGTCGCTGGATCTGTATCTAATTTCCAGCTCCTCCAGCTACTGGTCATGTGATCTTAAGAAAATTACTTAATCTTTGTTGTCTCAGTTTCCTCTTTTATAAAATTGTGGTTTGCATGTCTTCTCAGCTTGTATCAAGAGAATTTGCTAAGCATATACAATAGCAAAGTCATAATTTGTGACATATTTTAGATCAACTAGCAAGCCTCAAAACAATTTCACTTTAACATTCATTTTATAAGTATTTAAGGATAATTTTTCATATAGAAAAGCAAAGCTTCACTGAAACATAGTCTTTTGGTGAGTCATACCTTTAAATTTTAGGTTTATGTAAAAGGGGTATAATAATTGAGCTTTCATCAATCCTTTTAATCTTTTAAATTTGTATTCCCTTGCGTAATGGCCTCAAATGGCTTTTTAATTAATAAATAAGCAATTGTGGTTTCAAAATACCAGTTGAATTCAGAGGCGTAATTAATTACCGAAATTGAAAAAGAGTCCGTTAAATTACTAATTACAATGTAGAAATAGTCCTTAAGTCATTAATTCTGATTTTTTAAAATTTCATTTATATTCCCTGTCTTTCATTTAGTATTCTTCTCAAAAACAGCTTCTACTTTAAAAACAAAACAGTTTTAGATAGGAAGGTCTATATTTATGGAACCCAAATTAATGAGGAATTTCCATAACCTAAGATGGCACGGTCATTAAGAATAAAACCCCTAAAATTTTTACCTTGTGACTGACCACAGAAAGTGATGTAAAGTACAATTATAGCCAGAAGAATTCTCCAACCCAAATGTGCTTGTTAAGTTTGTTTATCCAGTTGCACCACATGCCACACAGCTGTGAACTATTTAGAGGTTTACTAGACACTCCTGTCTAGGAATTGTTTCTTTCTTTCTGATTTTCTGCCTCATATCACACCGGGGACAATTTAATGTGACTACATTAAGTGTTTTCTGAACTGCTGCTATTTCTAAATAGTTCTGATGTCTCTGGGGCATACTTTCCTCAAAAGCAAGATTTTCTTAAGACTTTGGTTCAATAAATTAAGTACATTGAGCATATAACTTGATATAAACAACAACAAATATTATTTTGTCTGACAAAGTCTAGGTTCTCGGGCTGAAACAGGGAGCAAGGCACACAGATGACTCTTCATGGGGAGTACGTTATGGTGGGGAAGACCTAGAAGCAATAAATAACCAAACAATTAAGAAAAAAATATTCCAGAAAGACATGATATGCAAATAAGAGTTGGCTGGGCAACTACTTTCCTGGAAGGTCTTTTACAAGTCTACTCTCTGAGGAAGCTAGAAAAGCATAATTCTCATCAAGAGGTAGCAAATCCCTATCATGCCTCCTTTTGCCTGCTGGAACTTTAGAGGGAGAAAGAGGAACAGGCATGACTGAAGACAATAAATGAAAGAGCCGACAAGAAGGAATACAGAGCCAAAGGTGGCCAGATGAACATGAGCCCACGGGAATATGTGGGCATCCTGAGTGGCCAGCGTTGCCACAGAGGCTCTAAGCCTATCGAGCTAAAGTCACGTACCTCAAGCCCTCTTCTTTACAGATGGCATCTAAAGAATGACAAGACTCACCCAATTCGTATTTAGAGATTTTGAACCAGAGCTGGGAGTTAGACTTCCTGGTATATTTCATTTACATATCTACCAAGAATTGCCTTCATCTGAGTTGCTTGCAATGTGGGCACTAATAAATATGATTACTGAGCAAGAATCAAGGAATGATACTGTGGGGTTTACAGTACCCACAAAATAATTAGATATCCACTAAATGAACTATGTGGCAGATAATAGATCAGTGTGTCAGTGTGCCAGAACATCTGAAAATTACTAATGAGGCTGGCACAGGTTGCCTCTTCGAATGGGGCTATGGAGAAATGCAAACTGTGCTCCTCTTCTCTAGGAACCAAAGCAGGCTGAAATGTTTAAGATAAACAACCTTCTATTCTGTTCAAAGAGAGGCACTTGAGAACAGGTCCCACTAGAAACAAAGGAAAAATGGAGCTAAGATGATTAGTTTCTTAATTATTTGGAAGGAATTCTAGAGAAGATTAAAAAACATCATGCTCTGGTCTGTAGTTAAATCCCATGATATATAATTTTAGTGATCATATGGGAGATGGCTAATGGCAGAGATAATTATGGAAATGCTGACACAGCAAAACACAGTCAAGGCCAAATTAATTCTCAACATGTATACCCAAGACATAATAAGAAAATTCCATTGATGACAAGAAAAGACATCAGAAGTAACAATAAAATGGTGAGTTAGAGTAGGTGAGTAAATAGAGAAAATGGACTCAATTCCGCTTACTCTTTCACTATCTTCTTTCCACTAGTTTCATCCTAAACTGAGAGACCAACATCAAAAGAATCTTCTCAAGTTTCTGAGTGACGGCAAGAAACTAGACTACTGTTACCAAGGAACTTTTTAAAGCAAACTGCTTTTGCTGATATGAGGAGAAAGTTAATTAATAAGAAAATACCTTAAATGTGTTTTGAAGCTGTTGAAGGTGTGTAACAATTACTCTGAATTTATTACAGCACCAGTTAGAGACCCAGGAAAAGTATAAAATTGCACATGAGGGCAGAGCTGAGAGATGACATCTGCTTTGGGATTGAAAAAAAATAAATAACCAGAAAGGGAACAAGAGAAATAGCAAGTCATTTAACATCTGGAATTCAAGACTCCAGACTCACCTATAGGACCAAACTGCTCTTGAAATATACTAGATTTCCCTTGGCTCCAGAGGTTTTGCCTTCATCAAATGCCTATAACACTCTCATTGTCAAAAGGAATAAGTGATGGTGAACACTGTGCCAGATAGGAGGTACCATACACAGGTTCAGCAAAAAGCAGAAGCAAGAGGTATATTTTTTGTTAGATCTTAGTTCATCCCTATGTAACAGATATTTCAGGGAAGGGAAGGAGAAAATAACAAAGCTACCTATGAGCAAAGGTAAATGGGATTCCCTATCCTTATTTCCCAGTTTCGGTCATGGTATTGCTTATCCATTATTAGTTATCCACTGCTGTGTAACAAATTACTCCCAAACTTAGCAGCTTCAAACAACAATAAACATGTATTGTGTCACATAGTTTGTTTCAGGACTTTGGGAGTGGCTCAGCTGAATGGTTGTGGCTCCAGGTGCTTTTTGTGGTTGCAGTCAAGAAGTCAGCTCATTCACACAGCTGCAGACAAAAGGACTGGGATCCTTGCAGGCTGAGGCCTGATTAGGCAGGGGGCCTGAGTGTGTCGCCACATGGACCTCCCCATAGGGCTGCTTTTCGTGGCGTGGCAGCTGACTCCCCCCAGAACAGATGATCAAAAGCAGCAAAAGAGAAGCTTCACATGGCTTTTGCCCTAGCCTTGGGAATCACACTCTTCCATTTCTACAATATCCTATTGGTTACATAGCAGCCCTATGCAGTGTGGGAGGGAACTGCATACAGGCATGAATACCAGGAGTGGAAAACCACTAGAGACTGGCTACCATTGTCATTTACACACCAACATGAAACTTTCAGCCTTTCCACCACCTACCACTTATACTATATTTAATGTTTTTGCTGTTACGGACTTTAAAAAAGAGGTCATCATAAGCAATAATGTCCATGAAATCATGGATATCATGTGATCTTTATATTTCTTTTTATTTTTATATATTAATTTCCAAATAAAAATAGAACTATTAAAATGTATGTTATCTTCTCATAGCAAGTCAAGCATCAGCAGTGTTATATGTACTACCGTTTGTGAAGTACCACTAGCCACAAGCTCAAGCTGTTCTTGCTTGAGGGAGATCTTTATAAGCTCAGTGTAAGTCAGGAGGCATTTGTTTCACGTGCCATCCTCACTTACACTAAATTCCCTAGAAGTCCAAGGTAATAGTACTTGGGGGTAGGCTACAACACTACAACAAAGCCATTTGCTACGGTGGTTATAACTGTTACTTGCCAGCCATCGTTTGTAATTACTTAAAACAGAAACAGTTTAAAGAATTAAACCAGAAGGGTAAAGCAGATTGTTCTCAGGACATAAAACTAAACTCACCTTATTATGTATTGTTACACTGCTGTCCACTTTCATTACCAAAGGTAATAAAGCAATTTTAACTGTTCCCTGGAATGTCACCAGCAATAAGTGGTTTTGCTTTACTGTTCTGTTGAGCCGAATATAATAGTTATATTTCAGATCTCTTGCAGCTGGGAAATCTAGAAATGCTTTCTGGTCTTTGTGAATTCACTAAAATATTTGATTTGGGTAACCTTGGTGTTACTTTAAGTATACTCAGGGAAATCATGTCATAATCACTGAATTTTATTAGCGACTGGCCCTTTTTAATCATAAAATTCAGTGTTATGAAACCTATTGCCTGTTCTGTCCTACACTTGTGACTTTATCTCTTCTCTTGATTGTACAACCATGAGCCCTCATTATGCTTTCCTGAGGGTGTTGTATTTACTGGTGTCCTTCATGGCCAAAGGTGACAATGCAGGGAATGTAAGAGTACAGCTGGCGGGAAGAATCTCTATTCCGAGTACACGGAGCATGTCCCATACTTCAGCCTGCAGAGCCCGTGACTACTAGCAGGGTCAAAATTGTGTCATTTAGGCTGGGCACAGTGGCTTGCACCTGTAATCCTGGCACTTTGGGAGGCAAAGGTGGGTGGATCGCTTGAGCCCAGGAGTTTGAGACCAGCCTGGGCAACATGGCAAAACCCCATCTCTACTAAAACATACACACACACACACATACACACACACTAGCCATGCGTGGTGGCACATGTCTGTGATGCCAGCTATGCAGGAGGCTGAGGCATGAGAATCGCTTGGACCCCAGAGGTGGAGTTTGCAGTGAGCCGAGATCACGCCACTGCACTATAGCCTGGGTGACAGAGCTAGATGATTTCTCAAAAAAAAAAAAAAAAAAAAAGTCATTTTACCGTATGCCTGTCAGGTTTACGTTTTTTACTTTATTTGATAAGACAATGATTTATTTTATTTAAATTGTAAATTCATATCTGAATTAAAATAACTATTATATTGTTAAGTAGGTTTTCTTCATCATTATTTTTCAGAAACCTGGAGAAAGTGTAGGGAGCTCCAAAGCAGTACATACACTTACCACATCAACGCCATTATTTTCCAGAGTACTTCTTCCTCCTTCACCCAGTTTCTTTATTACGAAATTTAACTTCCAAGAATAAAGGTTTTTCCACTTACAACTAATATGCCCTATTCTGCTTCATGAAGAGTAGAGGGAGAAATAGCACCCAGGACTATTCTGGAGACATTAATGCCTGATCTCTGTTATACTATTTGTGGTTTGGGCATATTTGAAGGTAATTTATACAGTTATTATTTCCCTCTTTTTTGACATCCAGGTAAGAAGTGCAATGAACCTTCATGATCAAAAACTCATTAAAACTAAATAAAATAAAAATAAATGTACTTAAGTCTATAAATAATCATAGTGCTTTGTAGTTAAGGAAGTTAAGTAGTTAAGAAAAAAGAGTCCAGGTGAGGTGCAGTGGCTCACGCCTGTAATCCCAGAACTTCGGGGAGCCAAGGTGGATGGATCACCTGAGGTCAGGAGTTCGAGACCAGCCTGGCCAACACGGTGAAACCCTGCCTCTACTAAAAATACAAAAATTAGCTGAGTGTGGTGACACACGCCTGTAATCCCAGCTACCTCGGAGGCTGAGGCGGGAGAATCGCTTGAACCTGGGAGGCAGAGGTTGCAGTGAGCCAAGGTCACACCATTGCACTCCAGCCTGGGTGACAGAGCAAGACTCCATCTCAAAAAAAAAAAAAAAAGAAAAAGTGCAATTAGAGCTGGAGTTAAAAGTGGGGAATCATGATCAGGAGTTGTTCTTCATGTCTCTCAAACACCATGTGTTTTCTATCATCCTTGTTTCTCCCTTTGCATCTCCACTCTCCAGTGACTTTCTCTGCTTCCCACTGGACCCCAACTTTTACAATACATAACTATTTCAATGCCAGCCATCATCTAACATTTCTCAGTATGTCTCCATTCAAATTAGAGAAAGAAAGCAGTCTGAATGTTATTTATACTTTCTCCATAGAGATTCTAAGGAAGACAATATTAATGACAGTTCTTTGTTTACTGAATGGGACGAGGAATGTGCAAATAAAAGATTATATAAGAAATGAGATTTAAAATTTTTCAGGGAGAAGGAAAAGTTAAGAGAAAGATGAATCATCTTGAGAGCCAATAAGAAAATTTGGTGAGTTGTTGGAAATGACACAGTGTTTAATGAGAACTTCTGTTACATTTTTTTGTATATTGTGTGATAGAATTCTCTTTCGTTTCCTTATTGAACCTTCTGTAATATCTCTTTTGGCTAACCTTTGTGAGGCCAAGATTGCCTTCTGTGCCTGTGATTAAGTGTTAAGTCCAGGTATAGCTTGAGAAAGCAGAGAGACCACACTCAGTAATGTAGTCACACCTGTGAGACAGAAAAACACCCAGACTCTTTAGTTTCCTAAGTTCTTCCATGATTTAGCACATAGCTAATTTTGCAGCTTTACTGACAAGAAATCATTCCCTCATACCCCAAATCCAGCCAAGATGAACTCATTTCTATAGGCCCCTTGTTTTTACATATTTCTGTGCCTTTGCTCATGTTATTCTACCTCCTCATCCAAAACCATTTCAGCAATTGTGGAAGCTACTCTACATCAACACCCAACCCAAATGCTACTCTTTGTAGCTAAAATTAACCTCTCCTTATCAACTCTCATAACACTTGGTTTGGTATTCATATAATATCTCTATCACATTTGCCTTGCACTAAACTTAATGATTGCATGCTTCATATATCCTATCAGAATATAAGCAACATCTTATATACCTCTCAGATTCTCCAAAGAAGCCAGGCTCAGTGCATGACATATATGAACACTCAGTAATTGTTTCTTGAATTAAATGAAAAGGTCAGTAACTCAGTTCACTGTGTCTTTTTTTCCAGATTTTTACAGTACAACAGTAGAAAATAGTAAGCTAAAACATGTACACTTAAATAAATGCATTTTCATAATGAAGACATTTTGGCTTCTTACTGGTAAATAATGAGCTTTCCTCTACCTGCCATGTAGTCTGTTCTGAAGATAAATAGAAGTATGAATATGCAAACACTTTGGGAAGTGAAAACATGCTACATAAATAAGAGAGTGTTTATTGCTATAACTACTACATGAAGTCCATCCTCATAACTCAGTGTTTCTCTATATTATAGGGAATCATGATAGCTTAGGATAATCTGAAGCCCCCAAGTGAATTCTCCTCAAATTGTGAACTGTGGACTCGTACCAATCTGAGAACTGTTACTAGTCTTTACGGAGATAAGTATAAACATTGGGACTAAGCATTTAAAAATTTGTATAGCAATTTGACAGAACGACTACTGAATTTAATAATAAATATGCGACTATGTCCATATGCCTTTCTCTTGTTAATTTCCTTTTGCAGCAATAGATTTTCATTAATTATATAATAGAGTTGATACACAACAGATTGCCAGCAAAAATAAAACAACATCAAAAAACCTGGTACTTCAATATAGATAGGTTGAGAAGCGCTGTTGTAGATAATTCTCTCCAGAATGGAAGATACTCACATTATGAACATGGAAGTTCTAGGGAAAAGAAGGAACATACATTTGCAGATATTGTGGGTTATAAAATACTAGTTTCAACAAAGGTTAATATAAAAGAACAAGAGAGTGAATAGTAATGAGAATAAAGCATAATGTGACAGTCTGATCTATAATATTCATTTTGATCATCTTTTTAAAGCTTTTTGTACATCTTTAACAATCCTCTATGCAGGCTCCTCTCTCTAGGAACTAAACTTACATCTGGAACTTTCAGAGAAACTAACATTCTCTTCTGTTGTTAAGTGAATTTGGGGGTTTTGTTGGCTTGAAGTAAACAACTATGCACCCATTTAATTAATATTAACAGTAATTCCCCAGTCATCTATAAATTTTCTCTATGAAAAAGTCCTTCAGGAAGCCAATAAATTATTGTCTTTAAAATACAATTGAGCTTTAGTAATCCTTTGCTTTTTTGCCAGTTTAACATTGTCCTTTTATGAAAGTTTTCTTAAGTTGGGTCAAGATGACATTTGGAGCAAGCAATATGTGGTCTTCTTATTGTCAGAACATTTTGTTTTTCCAGATTACCAAGATAACATATGTCACGGGGGTTTAGAATGTGTTCTATAGATTTCTCAAACTATTGAAAATGATAATTTGCAAGTATATTAAAATTTAACATTTATGAATCATGTTGCAAATGTTGACTTGAGAAATCTTGGTTTCATTATTTAGATCACAAAATTGGAGGACGAGGACTGAATTAGACATCAAGCTTTGTGCTGTGCCTTCTGTGGTAGCATTGCTCAAAAAAGATTCTTAATGTAGAGGAGGTAGAGTCCCCAACAATGCATCCATTTAGACATAACAGCGGGGTGTTTTGGGGGTGGGGGTTGTTGAGCCATTTATAAAATACCTTTAACTTTGCTGTATTTCATTTCTGTTTTCCTTCCTTTTGCTACTAGGCAGATCTGGCCCCCTGCTGCACAGGTCCCATGTGAACTGAAATTGGGAACCTAAGAAGCCCTGTGTGATAGTTTTCTGGGGCCCACACACCATCTATACTTTTCTCCTTCTACCTTTCAGGCTCTGATTATCTTCACTCATTTCACAAAGTAGCCCATTTGTCTTCAGCAGTCTTTAAAAAGGGGAATTGGGATGTTTTATGTAGATAATAACACTCCAATAAAGAGAAAATCAGTTTCCTGCTAACCAAATTGCTTCCTCTATATATTAATATCCAAATCTGCTCTAAAGTATGTGCATTTAAAGTTACTTCTTATATAACTGTTTGTGGGGGAGGGAGTAAAGAAAGTCTAAATTACACCCACTAAAAGTTCTAAAAGTTTTAACTTTTGAAATTCTTTAGTTCAGTAAGCACAGATTTAAATCCAAAAAGACAATCATTGTGAAAATGAGATGACTTCTTGATTTTTGACCTTATCCTTGCCTCTTGACCTTGCTATCTTAGGAATTCTTGATGGCCCTTTTCTGAGTCTTTTTCCAATCTAATTTTGTTTAAGATTCTGTTCCCAAAGCATGCTGTAGGCATAATGCATTTTCTTCAGGCATGAGTTTAGCTGCAGCTGCTCCAGAACACACCCCCTGCAGACTCTTGACTTCCCAATCCATCAGACCATCCATCCCTCAACAGCCCTCCCATTCTCCTGCCTCTGCCTTCCCTCTCAATGACAGATCCATCACATCTGATCCTAAGCTGCTTTAGGTATGTTGTTTTGATCTCCATTTGCCTTCATCCCTGTTCTTATTGACAACTCAGCCTTCCTAAACACATAGTAGCTAGCTCCTTCTCCACCATCACTCAGTTACCCCTTTCCTTTTAAATTCATCTTCACTCCCAAACCCAATTCTGACCTCAAGTGCTCAAGAGGAAAATCCAGACATCCTGAGATATGATCAGCCATCTTAATTATGAAATTGAGAGTGAGGGTGATTTCAACAGTGGCCAACCTTTCTCTGGCTCCACGCTATAGTTCTCTTTTACCATTAGTTAAATTGTTAGCCCTATTTTGCTGAATGTACTTATATCAATGACATTATTTTACCTATACCTGACCATTTACTAGAACTTAAATAACCTCAGTAACTCATGCTCCAATGGAAGCAGGAAGAGAGTCAGGCAAACTTGATGTGTCTTGTTGTTCGTTGACAAAGTTCTTGACAGTATACCTCTATCATCTATGCTTATCTACTCTTGATTGTTTAAAAAGCTGCCAATTTAGAAACCTAAAATGCAATTTACCATTGCGCTTACTACTTTCCACCCTCTGAGGCTGATGTCTATATCTTGCCCTGAACTGCACTCCAGCTGTGGCATCCTATGTGAGCATTTCACTTGGCACCAGCAGCAGATGCTTTCTATGGCAAATCAGCTGTGAAAGCTCATCAGCCTAGACTTTTCACCTGAGTCCATTTAAACTTGAATGCATAAGATGTGACAGACATAACTAGACGTATCTTTCCCATTTACCATCTTAGCCTTATGCCTGGAACAAGCAAGAAGATTTGGTCTGTTCCTCAGGTATTAGGAAGAATACTAAAAGCTTCCTGTCATGAATAACACTCCTTTCTACACTAATCCTTCAAATCTCAGTGAATTTCTTGAGAACAAATAGAATTGACTTCCCCAGAGACTGACTTCTCTCTCATTGGGTTACAATATAACAAATTTCATCTTTTTGAAGTGAGCAATCTGTCAGTTTCAACACATAATTTCTCTTTTTCTCCCATATTTACATCTGGAGCCAAAACTGATTCTTTTCACTTGCCAGCAACTCTCAGAAGAATTAAGATGGTTTTGTTTATACCTATGTATCTTTCTGTCTATCTATATACCTACTTACCCATCTATTATTTAATATGCTCCCTACCTTAGTCTCTGGTCTAGGTGACTGTCTTTTGAATGATCTCATATACTTTCTCTACTACTCACCTATCCATTGGTCTCTTCTTTCTTTCAACCTTATGTCTCCTGTTCCGCTGGCTTTCACCAGGCTAAGACTGTTTTGCTTTGCAGTTCCCTCCCTTTTCTGTCTGCTGCTCTGCTCCTAGACTAACACAATCCTATTGAACCTTTTGCTTATTATCATACTACCATGTGTGAGCTTCATTTCTGTTGAATGCTATCTCTGAGATGCTAGTCCTCTACACCTGTACAGATCACAACTGTCGAAGAAAACAAAAGTTAGATCCTGTCCACTGTTGTACTCCCGGCAGATGTACTTGGGAAAGCCACTTCAGTGCAATCCCAAGAATTGCTGATGCTGAGATTTACATTATAGATACACAATGTGGTCCCTGTTCTAAGTGTTCCATACATATGCACTCATTGAATCCTTAGCAACCCAAGGAGGTTTGGAGCATCATCGTTCACATTCACAGGTAAGAGATTGAGTCAAAGAGGGATAAGTGACATGCTGGTCACATAACTTGTCAGTGAGAACCAGGTTTGAGCCAGGGAGTTTGGTTCCAGAGCACATGCTATTAACCACCATACTCCAAGTAGTGTTTCAACATCTAATACTTCTGCTTTCCATCTCTTCTCTTGGCCTCGTGAGGTTCTCCTACAGTCCCAGGCTCCTTTTCAGCCACATCCTGACAAACTAGAAGGAAATGAAGATTCCTTCTTGAACCTTGAGATCTCATGATTTCCTCTCTGCACACCACATCTTCATTTCTTTGTGCAAACTGAACTCAGTTCCTTTATCTTGATGGCCTTACTCATGACTCACTTTACCAAATATAGATAGACATTTGTAATCCTCTTACAAATGACATTTCCCGTCAGGAAGGGCAGCACCAGAGACAGCATAGCTCCTCTAAGGATGTGCGCAGCCTCATCTCAGCTCCCAACTCTTGAGATTGTAGAATGAAAGTCTCTATTTTCGTATTTATGTTACTTGATGACCATTACAGAGTTTAAGTCGTTGTAAAGCACAGACAATTATTTGTAATCTGTTACCTTCTCAATGAGGGATGAAAACCAACCACATAATAAGGCAGGCTTTTAATCAGAACAGCTGGTGTGATGGCAAAGGAAGGAGCATTGATTTACACACTCACAAGATGAGGTCCCACAATAGGTCGTCTGCAAACTGAAGAGCAAGGAAGTCAGTCTGAGTCCCAAAGCTGAAGAAACTGGGAGTCTGATGTTCGAGGCCAGGAAGCATCCAGCACGGGAGAAAGATGTAGGCCAGAAGACTAAACCAGTCTAGTCTTTTCACGTTCTTCTGCCTGCCTTTATTTGGCTGTGCTAACAGCTGATTAGATGGTGCCCAGCCAGATTAACGGTGGGTCTGCCTCTCCCGGTCCACTGACTCAAATGTTAATCTCCTTTGGTAACACTCTGACAGACACACCCAGGATCAATACTTGGCATCCTTCAGTCCAATCAAGTTGACACTCAGTATTAACCATCACACCTTCTGTGCTTGACACATAGTGGACCTTCAATAGATGTTTCATGAATGGCAATGGTTGTCTCAGCTGATTTATAACATAAAGTTAATGAGACCAAGTTCATATTCATTTGACTGAACATACTTCTTTTGGAACCAAAACACACTGTATCTTTATTTTCAGCCAGAAACTCACCATATACTGTATCCTTATTTCCATCACCCAAGTTACTCATTAGCCACAAAAGAAAATGAGTCAGAGAATGCTTCCAATTTAATATAACAGACACGACTTTTCAACAAAGGCTGATAATGTCACTTTCATATGCCAAGAGCAGCGTAAGTATATAAATAGATTGATTTAAGTAGATACATACATACATGTAAATATACACATATACAGACAATGCATATATGTGTGTGCATATATATAAAATATAGTGTATGTGTATAAACTGAAAAGATGTGTGAATCGATGTTATCATTATTTGTATAATAGATTGTTACAATTGCAAGGGGAAAACAGTTAATTGCTCATTATCACAGGCCTGACACACATTGAAGTTTTAGTGTGTGTTGGAGTGATCCCACTGAATAGCTAAATATATTTAAAGCAAATAAAAATTAAAGGTTTTTAAAAAATTGTGTTGAAGCTCTTTACACAACAACTTTTATCCCACTTTCTGTCAAAGCCTATGTGTTTCCAAGGGAGTACAGTAATTGTGCATTTTCTATTTTTAAATCATTCATTGTTCTGGTTAAATATTGTGAATGTATGCCAATTCTTAAAAGAGCGATGCAGAGGTAGTAGGTGTAATTGTGTTGTACTCAAAATAAATTCATGGTTAAAGCAAATATTTAACAACTGCCAAATACTGGATTGCATGTAGAAAATGAATCCTGTATAGCTCTGGTAAATTAAAGCTTCAATCCAAACCTTCCTTCTGTGCTTTATAATTAGAAAACCAAATGAGGAACTTGTCTGGGCAGCCTGGTTTAAAAAGCCCACCTGTTTTCTGTTTTTGAAAATATATTTTTTCAAGTTAATATGTTTAAATAAAGGATTCAGATGACTCAAAAAAAAAAACTGGAACTGAATTGTAGACTAAAGAATACCTTCTCATATTTAAATTACTATGTATATTGTGGTATGCTGCAATTTGTTAACTGGCTTATAAGACATTAATTACAAATAAAATTCACTGAAAAAGAATTGGACTCAGGGTATGCAAAGAAGACATCACTTGAGGTATGGCAACCTCCACATGAGGTCACTCATCAAGCCTTATATCCAATGACTTTCTATTTTCTCCACATCAGTGGCCCACCAACTGGGTTCATCTTGGGCTTTTTAAGTATTCAAAACTATACTGAAATATTAAATCAGACATTCAACTCCCTGGTCATCAGTTTCCACTATTATCCCCACCACATCTGTCTTCAGCCTTTCAGGGACATTTTAGTCCCTTGAATTTATACTTCTCTCCCTACCACTAGTTTCCCTATGCATACTAAATTATATGTTCCATCATTTCAAATATTTACTCTATAATTCCTTGACCCTTTTTTTCCTATTGTCCTTTAGTCTGAGTACTTGGAAGACCCCAGCCTTGGCTCAATCTAATTTTTCACCTTTTCTGAAATAATACCCATACTTCTTCTGTGCCCCTGGGGAAATTTCATACAACCTTGCAGATTGGTGTCAGTCTAAACGCATGATTTTAAAACTTAACTAGGTTCTCAGAGTTCTTTTCCCCAAAAATATTTAGAAGTTTCTCTCTCTCTCTTTTTTTTTTTTTTTTTTTTTTGAGACAGAGTCTTGCTCTGTCACCCAGGCTGTAGTGCAGTGGCAGGATCTCGGCTCACCGCAACCTCTGCCTCCCGGGTTCACGCCATTCTCCTGCCTCAGCCTCCCGAGTAGCTGGGACTACAGGTGCCCACCACTACGCCTGGCTAATTTTTTTGTATTTTTTTAGTAGAGACGGGGTTTCACCGTGTTACCCAGGATGGTCTCTATCTCCCGACTTCGTGATCCGCCCGCCTCGGCCTCCCAAAGTGCTGGGATTACGGGGCATAAACCACCGCTGCCAGCCTTTCATTCTTAAATCTCCAAACCCATCACTCATTTTCACTTTCATCAGGTGACATTGCTTTTAGCTTCACAAGGAAAAGAGAAGCTATCAAAGCAGAATAATCTCATTGTTGTATTCAGATTTCCCTGCATACCCAAACACACTTTCCTCCTGTGACTGTGGAACAGGGTCTCTTCTGTCTAACACTAGACTTTCTGTTAGAGGAAACTATTTTCTCTCACCTTCCTAGGTGACCATGCATCCATTTCTAGCCTCCTTTTCTAACACCCTCAATCTCTCTTTCTCTACTGAGTTATATTCACAAATAATGAAATTGTCAAATGAAATGATCAAATCTTCGTCTCTGGATGTTTCTTTGTGGATGCTACCCCTTCTCTCTTCAACCTTTACTAGCTAACTTTTTTGAAAGAATAGTCGACTTGCTATTTTCTTTTCCTTGCCTCCCATTTACCCCTTGGTTTGTCTATAATGTAGCTTCTACCTCCATCACACCTGTGAAAAGACTTTCACCAAGTCATAGATTACCCTTGTGCCTGTCACGATTCTAGCAGGAAAGAAATGGGGTGAGACTGAGAAATACTTTAGATAAAATTGATAGAAATTCTAATTACGGGGGCAGGACCAAGATAGCCGACTAGAAGCAACGCCGTTGGGAGGCTCTCATAGGAAAAAACCATAATAAGCATGTGAATCCTTCACCAGCAACAAAGGTATCCAGGTTCCCTCATCAAAATTGAGTAGAAGACTGGCATGACCTACGGAGAGAAGGAAGAGCAGTGTGGTGTGGCAGCCCACCTGAGAGCCACACAGGGAAGGGTAACCCCCTCCCCCCAGCCAAGGGAGGTGGTGAGTGAGCCTGCTACACAGTTGGGGAAACTGTGCCTTTTCCACAGAACTGTGCAGCCCACAGATCAGAAGATCCCACTTGCAAACCCACGCTACCGGGGCCTAGCATCCCAACCCCAGAACAGCACAGATTCTTACAGCCTCTCAGCTGGAAACTGCTTAAGCCTACTGAACTCCCCGGGGGGAGTGGTGACCAGCACCAGCTGCAGCTGCCTTCTGTCTAAGCTGATTGAGCTCCTTGGGGAAGGGGCAGCAACCAGCACTGGGACTCGCAACTGCCTAACACACTAAGCTCCCTGGGTGGGGGAAGGGCGGCACCCATTTCTATAGCTCCAGGCTATGCTTTTCCTCTGCTGGAGCCAGGGAGGCTAGATGGCTGGGTCCCAAGACTTGTCCCCACAGCCAAACACACGGGCTGTGGCAGTCTGCAACCAGAGTGCCTCTTCAGGTCTAACCCTGACCCATCCTTCTTCAGTTGGGGGAGGATTCCCTGCAGGATCTCCAATAACTTCAGCCAGAGGCTCAGGGACAGAATTCAGGTCTCCCTGGGCCTGAGCCCCTAGGGGGATGGGTGGTCACAGTCTCTGTGGACCAGCAGACTTAGCCTCCCCTCCTGGCAGTTCTGGGGAATCCAGGCAGACCAGTGGGTTTACCCCCAGCGAAACACACCCTCTCCACCAAGGGACAAAGTGCTTGGTTAAATGGGTCCTGCTCCCAATGTCACCCAACTGGGTGAGGCCCTCCAACAGGGGTTGTCAGACATCCTATATAGGAGCAATCCTACTGGCATCAGATTGGTTCCCCTTGAGGTCAGAGGTCCCAGAAGAAAGAGCAGGCACCCGTCTTTGCTGCTCTCCAGCCTCCTTGAGTGACATCTGCCGGCTTGGGAGCAAATCAGATGAATAAGACCTGAAGTGAACTCCCAGCAAATGGCAGCAGCCCTACAGAAGAGAGACCTAACTATTGAAAGAAAAACAAACAAGCAGAAGGTGACACCAACAGCATCATCATCAACAACAATGACAACAAAAAGGCCCCCACAAAACCCTGTCCAGAGGTCAGCAGCCTCAAAGACCAAAACTAGACAAACTCACAAAGATGAGAAAGAAACAACAACAACAACAAAAAATGCTGAAAACACAAAAGGCCAGAGTGCGTCTTCTCCAAATGATCGCAATGTCTCTCCATCAAGGGTGCAGAACTGGACAGAGGATCAGATCGATGAATAGACAGAAGCAGGTTTCAGATGGGTAATAAAAAACTACGATGAGCTAAAGGAGCATGTTCTAACCCAGTGCAAAGAAGATACAAACCTTGATAAAATATTACAGGAATTGCAAACTAGAATATCCAGTTTAGAGAGGTATATAAATGGCATGACGGAGCCTGAAAAACACAGCACGAGAACTTTGTGAAGCATACAAAAGTATCAGCAGCCAAATCAAACAAGTGGAAGGAAGGATATCAAAGTTTGAAGACCACCTTACTGAAATAAGACAGGCAGACAAGAATAGAGAAAAAAGAATGAAAAGGAATGAACAAAGCCTCCAAGAAATATGGGACTTCATAAAAAGACTGAACCTATGATTGATTGGAGTACCAGAAGGAGACAGGGAGAATGGAAATAAGCTGCAAAACACACTTCAGGATATTATCCAGGAGAACTTCCCCAACCTAGCAAGGCAGGCCAACATGCAAATTCAGGAAATACAGAGAACACCATTAAGATACTCCACAAGAAGATCAACCCCAAGACACATAATCATCAGATTATGTGTCAAAATGAAGGAAAGTCAAAATGAAGAAAAAACTGTTAATGGCAGCTAGAAAGAAAGCCCAGGTTACCTACAAAAGGAAGCCCATCAGACTAACAGTGGACCTCTCAGCAGGAACTCTACAGATCAGAAGAGATTGGGGGCAAATATTCAATATTCTTTAAGAAAAGAATTTTCAACCCAGAATTTCATATCCAGCCAAACTAAGCTTCATAAGTGAAGGAGAAATAAAATCATTTCCAGACAAGCAAATGCTGAGGGATTTAGTTAGCACAAGGC
Organism: Pongo pygmaeus; assembly: GCF_028885625.2. Taxonomy (NCBI): domain Eukaryota; kingdom Metazoa; phylum Chordata; class Mammalia; order Primates; family Hominidae; genus Pongo; species Pongo pygmaeus. The sequence continues at coordinate 81,148,031 of NC_072384.2, forward strand.
CCCTTCTGCAAGAGCTCCTAAAAGAAACACTAAATATGGAAAGGAAAAACTGGTACCAGCCACTGCAAAAACACACCAAAATATAGAGAACAATGACACTATGAAGAAACTGCATCAACTAGTGTGCAAAATAACCAAATAGCTTCATGATGAGAGGATGAAATTCACACATAACAATACTAACCTTAAATGTAAACGGGCTAAATGCCCCAATTAAATGACACAGACTGACAAATTGGATAAGGAGTCAAGACCCCATCAGTGTGCTGTATTCAGGAGACCTATCTTACATCCAAAGACACACACAGGCTTAAAATAAAAGGATGGAGGAAAATTTACTAAGCAAATGGAAAGAAAAAAAAAATAGAAAGAAAGCAAAGGTGGTAATCCTAATCTCTAAGAAAACAGATTTTAAACAAACAAAAATAAAAAAAGACAAAGAAGGGCATTACATAATGGTAAAGGGAATAATTCAACAAGAAGAGCTAACTATTCTAAATATATATGCACCCAATAAAGGAGCACCCAGATTCATAAAGTAAGTTCTTAGTGACCTACAAAGAGACTTAGACTCCCACACAATAATAGTGGAAGACTTTAACACCCCACTGTCAGTATTAGATCAACGAGAGAGAAAATTAACAAGGATATTCAGGACTTGAACTCAGCTCTAGATCAAGTGGACCTAGTAGATATCTACAGAACTCTCTAAACCATATCAACAGAAAATACATTCTTCTCAGTGCCACATGGCACTTATTCTAAAATCGACTGCATAATTGGAAGTAAAACACTCCTCAGGAAATGCAAAAGAACTGAAATCATAACAAACAATCTCTCAGACCACAGTGCAATCAAATTAGAACTCAGGATTAAGAAACTCACTCGAACTCACAAAATTTCATGGAAATTGAAATTTTACCTGCTCCTGGATGACTGCTAGGTAAATACTGAAATTAAGGCAGAAATCAGTAAGTTCTTTGAAACTAATGAGAAAAAAGATAAAATATACCAGAGATAAATATACCAGATAAAATCTCTGAGACACAGCTAAAGCTGTGTTAAGAGGGAAATTTATGGCACTAAATGTCTACATCAGAAAGCTAGAAAGATTTCAAATTGACACCCTATCATCACAATTAAAAGAGCTAGAGATATAAGAGTAAAGTAATCCAAAAGCTAGCAGAAGACAAGAAATAACTAAGATCAGAGAAGAATTGAAGGAGATAGACACACAAAAAAACCCTTCAAAAAGTCAATGAATCCAGGAGCTTTTTTTTTTTTGAAAAAATTAACAAAATAGATAGATCACTAGATAGATACTAATGAATAAGAGAGAGAAGAATCAAATAGGCACAATAAAAAAATGATAAAGGAGATATCACCACCACAGAAATACAAACTACCATCAGAGAATAATATAAACACCCCTATGCAAATAAACTAGAAAATCTAGAAGAAATGGATAAATTCCTGGACACATACACCCTACCAAGACTAAACCAGGAAGAAGTTGAATCTCTGAATAGACTAATAACAAGTTCTGAAATTGAGGCAGTAATTAATAGCCTACCAACCAAAAAAAGCCCAGGACCAGACAGATGCATAGCTGAATTCTACCAGAAGTACAAAGAGGAGTTGGTACCATTCCTTCTGAAACTATTCCAAACAAAGAAAAAGGAGGGACTCCTCCCCTAACTCACTTTATGAAGCCAGCATCATCCTGATACCAAAACTGGGAAGAGACACAACAAAAAAAGAAAACCTCAGGCCAATATCCCTGATGAACATCAATGTGAAAATTTTCAATAAAATACTGGCAAACCGAATCCAGCAGCACATCAAAAAGCTTATCTGCCACAGCCAAGTCGACTTCATCCCTGGGATGCAAGTCTGGTTTAACATATGCAATCAGTAAACCTAATCCATCACATAAACAGAACCAATGACAAACACATTCTTATCTTCATAGATGTAGAAAAGGCCTTTGATAAAATTCATCCCTTCATGTTAAAAACCCTCAAAATACTAGGTACTGATGAAACATATCTCAAAATAATAAGAGGTATTTATGACAAACCCACAGCCAATATCATACTGAATGGGCAAAAGCTGGAAGCATTCCCTTTGAAAACTAGTACAAGACAAGGATGCCCTCTCTCACCACTCCTATTCAACATAGTATTGGAAGTTCTGGCCAGGGCAATCAGGCAAGAGAAAGAAATAAAGGGTATTCGAATCAGAAGAGAGGAAGTCAAGTTGTCTCTGTTTGCAGATGACATGATTTTATATTTAGAAAACCCCATCATCTCAACTCGAAAATCTCTTGACCTAATAAGCAACTTCAGTAAAGTCTCAATGTACAAAAATCACAAGCATTCATTTACACCAACAACAGGCAAGCAGAGAGCCAAATCATGAATGAACTCCCATTCATAATTGCTACAGAGAGAATAAAATACCTAGGAATAAGCTAACAAAAGATGTGAAGGACTTCTTCAAGGAGAACTAAACCACTGCTCAAAGAAATAAGAGAGGACACAAACAAATGGAAAAACATTCCATTCTCATGGATAGGAAGACTCAATATCATAAAAATGGCCATACCACCCAAAGTAATTTACAGATTCAATGCTATTCCCATCAAACTACCATTGACACTCTTCACAGAATTAGAGAAAACTATTTTAAATTTCATATGGAATCAAGAAGACCCTGTATAGCCAAGATAATCCTAAGCAAAATGAACAAAGCTGGAGGCATCATGCTACCTGACTTCAAACTATACTACAAGGCTATAGTAACCAAAACAGCATGGTACTGGTTTCAAAACAGACATATAAACCAATGGAGAAGAACAGAGACCCCAGAAATAACACCACATATCTACAACCATCTGATCTTTGGCAAACCTGACAAAAATAAGCAATGGGGAAAGGATCTCCTATTTAGTAAATGATGTTGGGAAAACTGGCTAGCCATATGCTGAAAATTGAAACTGGACCCCTTCCTTATACCTTATACAAAAATTAACTCAAGATGGATTAAAGACTTAAATATAAAACCCAAAACTATAAAAACCCTAGAAGAAAACCTAGGCAATACTATTCAGGACATAGGCACGGGCAAAGACTTCATGATGGAAATGCCAAAAGCAATTGCAACAGAAGCCAAAATTGGCAAATGGGATCTAATTAAACTAAAGAGCTTCTGCACAGCAAAAGAAACTAACATCAGAGTGAATAGGCAACCTACAGAGTGGGAGAAAATTTTTGCAATCTACTCTTCTGACAAAGGGCTAATATCCAGAATTTATGAGGAATTTAAACATATTTACAAGAAAAAGACAACCACATCAAAAAGTGGGCAAAGGATATAAACAAACACTTCTCAAAAAAAGACACTGACATGGCCAAGAAACATGAAAAAAAGCTCAACGTCACTGATCATCAGAGAAATGCAAATCAAAACCACAATGAGATACAATCTCACACCAGTCAGAATGGCAATTATTAAAAAGTCAGGGAACAATAGATGTAGATGTTGGCAAGGCTGTGGAGAAATAGGAATGCTTTTACACTGTTGGCGGGAAAGTAAATTAGTTCAACCATTGTGGAAGATAGTGTGGCAATTCCTCATGGATCTAGAACCAGAAATACCATTTGACCCAGCAATCCCCATTACTGGGTATATACCCAAAGGAATATAAATTATTTTACTATAAAGACACTTGCACATGTATGTGTTATTATTGTGGCACTATTTACAATAGCAAAGACATAGAACAAACCCAAATGCCCATCAATGATAGACTTGATAAAGAAAATGTGGCACATATACACCATGGAATACTATGCAGCCGTTAAAAGGACTGAGATCATGTCCTTTGCAGGGACATGGATGAAGCTGGATGCCATCATCCTCAGCAAACTAACACAGGAACAGAAAACCAAACACCACATGTTCTCACTCGTAAGTGGGAGTTGAACATTGAGAATACATAGACACAGAGAGGGGAACATCACACACTGGGGCCTGTTGGGGGGTGGTGGTGAGGGGAGGGAACTTAGAGAATGGGTCAATAGGTGCAGCAAACCACCATGGCACATGTAGACCTGTGTAACAAACCTGTACATTCTGCACGTGTAGCTTGTATTTTTTTTAAGAAGAAAAGAAAAAAAAAAAAAAGAAATTCTAATTACAAGTAAATGTGTTAGGTCAAGGATGAATCCAAAATATCTATTTTGGGCAATTGTAAGAATGATTGTTTCATTTGCTAAAGTAGGAAATATGAATGGAAAGGATTTGAGGTTAGATACGATAGTTCAATTTTGACATGTTGATCTTGAGGTGTCTATGAGACTTCGTAGTAAACATACACATAGACAGACAAGGAAGTGGGCCTGAAGCTCAGGAAAAATATCTGGGTTCAAAATAGTCTTGGGAATCATGAAGCTGTTGCTGATGACTGAAACAATAGGAATAGATGAGACCCACTGAGGGCCAATGAGAGGAAAACAGCTTTTGAAGAGCCATAGCTCTGAGGGCATCAGCATTTAAATAAAGGGATAGATACTGCAAAGGAGGCTGAGGTAAAAGACAGGTAGATTGCAGGGTCATAGGCCACAAAAGGAAAGTTTCAAGAAGTGGCCAAAATTGTTAAAGACTACTATGAGCTTAAGGAAGATAAAGACCCAGAGGTGCATAATAGTGCTAACAATAAGTTTGTGCAGGTTACCTTCCGTTTGCCTTCCTTCTTCATCTGGCTCCATGACCCAGGGGTTTGACTAACATGGATGGCGTCAATGACTCTACTGCATTCTATCTGCTATTGGAGTTAGAACAATGGTGAGTATTAGCATAAGGTGACAGGGAGGGAATGAGGGAGGACAGTGAGTGGGAATATGTATTTTCCCCACTCTGGATATGCCTCAGGCTATGTGTTACTGGACTTAAGGTCAGAGTTCCTGCCTGCTTACCCCTTTTGCGCTAAAGTTGAAAATAGCTTCCTTCAGTTATTAGCACTGGGATACTGCACTACTACTTAGAAGTTATAACCTCATTGCAACCTCTAATTCTCTTCATAATTTTTCTTTCAAATATATTCCCCTTTCCAAATCCCTTATTCTGGTAAATGACAGCACTGTTTTCCCTTCATCTTCACTGCCTCTACACAAGTCTAGTCCACTATAAACTCACATCTGCGTTCCAGAAGCCGTCTCTTACCTGGTCTTTTGCTTCTTTTCTGGTCCCATGCTACAACCACCAGCCAGAGTATACTTTCTATGACAAATCTGCTCATCTTCTTTTCTTTCTTTAAAAGGCCCAATAGCGTCACATTTTTCTAAGATGAAGTCAAAGTTTTTTATCCTAACTTGCAAGATTCATCCTCTCCTTTCTTAGGTATCAATATACTACATTTTAACAAAGCAAAATTGCTTTCAATTACATAAACTAGCCATGCTCAGTCTCACCTCTAGACCTTCATACGTTATTTTCCTTCTACTTGGTAGACTGCTTGACTGTACTTCACCAGAAAATTCCTGCTTTGCATTCAGGCCTCAGTGTGAGTATCACTACCTTTGAGAACCCTTCTCTGATGACCCAAGGGTATTTTATGCCTCTCCTATCCTATTGCATTTGGTACTTCACAACATAAAACTTGTTTGACTTGTCTGTGTCCCTCTGGACTCCAGAAGATGTGTGCTCAAGGACTGTGTCTTTGATTTTCGCTGCTGTATCCCCACATCTAGCAGAGTTGCAAGCTTTTTTTTTTTTTTTTTTTTCTTTTTTGAGATGGAGTCTCGCTCTGTCGCCCAGGCTGGAGTGCAGTGGCACAATCTTGGCTTACTGCAAGCTCCGCCTCCCGGATTCACACCGTTCTTCTGCCTCAGCCTCCCGAGTAGCTGGGACTACAGGTACCCGCCACCACACCCGGCTAATTTTTTTGTATTTTTAGTAGAGACAGGGTTTCACCGTGTTCACCAGGATGGTCTCAATCTCCTGACCTCGTGATCCGCCCGCCTCAGTCTCCCAAAGTGCTGGGATTACAGGTGCAAGCCACCGCGCCCAGCCTGCAAGCATTTTTTAATGAATTAATGAAATTACCTTTGAAACTATAAAGGCATTTTACAGGAGTAAGATTAAAGTATATAATGGGTGAGGTTCAGAGAGGCTGCATCTGCCTTAATGGTATTATAATTCCATCTGAAGTTTTTCATTTATTCTGAGGTCAGTGGAAGCCACAAAATAGTCCTTAACAAAAGAATGGTAAATGGAAGTTGTGTTTTAGAGAGAGAAATTTGTTTACTATGCACAGGATAAACCCAAAGAGAGGAGAACCTGGAGGCTGGGAAAACAACTTCGCAGACTGAACGAATTCAGGCAACTAATGAAACTTTCTAAACTTCTAAAGAAGATATATTTATGGGAGATGTTCAAAAAACGTAGAGAGCAGGACTTGGATATTAAATGCACGGTAGATGGAGAAGTAAAAAATGACAATGATTTTGATTGGTAGTAACTAAGGAGAACAGTGCTGTCATTTACCAGAAAAAGGAAGTTGAAAAGGGGAATTTATCTGAAGGTAAAATTATAAAGAGAATTAGAGGCTGCAATGAGGTCATAACTTTTAAGTAGAAATGTTCTACTAAGAGACAGAATATAGGGCAGGACTAAAATGTCCCCATGGTTTATAAGAGAGAACATCTTTTTCTGATCCCAAAACATGTGTTCTGGCACCAAAAGAAGCGCCCTAGGACCTACGTTCTTTTTGTGAACTGCTGCCTAAATTCTGAGTCCTAGAAAAGACTAATAATGGTGGTGGACAGATGATAGAGAGGTATAAACTGCATCATGTGTACATACGTCCCCTCTTGAATGAGAGGCACAGTTGAAGAACAGGCAAGAAAAATTCAACAGTTTTGCTTTGTCTGTTGTAAGTCACCACCTTGCTGAAACAAGATTTCTAATTACAGCAATAGTTTTTGCCACACTGCCTTGAGTTGATGTTTATTACTTGAGAGAATGCTTAAAATATGCAGAGAAATACTTTTTAATTTTTAAATGTTGGGAGTCTGTGTACATGTACATGATATGTATGACACAGCATGTGGGTAAATGGCCTCCATAGACTCTCTTCATTATAAAAAATGAATTATCACCTGACAAAAGAATACTCACTACACATAAGGATATTTGAGTATTTTTAAAAGAAAAGAAAACATATTTACAAATCAGAAACCAGCTTTCTTGTTTCTCCCTCACAGTCATTTAGAGCTGTTTTGTGGGACTGATTTTTTTCCTCCCCCTTGAAAGGTCCATGACTTCAATTCTCTGGGTTTGGCAAGTGTTTAAAGAGACTCTTTCTCTTGTGGGTATTTTCTTGGGCTCTTCTGAGATCCCTCATCTCTAGCGATATCTCACCTGCACTTCTCAAGTTCTCTGCTGGTTCCGTTGTTTCTGCCTCAGCCACTGATATTATCTAGTCACCCTGATTATCTAGGCACCACTAGACTTTCAGCTGAGGCCCCCTTAACCCTCCAGCAGCTTTCTGGGACGGAACCCAAGAAAACCCCAGATGGTTCTCATATGTAATCCTTATCCGGGCCCCTGTAGGCCATGCAGTTACTTCCAAGAGCAGAACTCTCCTCTGTCACCATGGGTTGCTTCAGCCAGTCACCTGTCATCATGAGACTCTCAGGCATGACTGCAGTTCATATGGGAGATGCATAGGAAACTCTGTGCATGGTCTCCTCAAAGCCCCTCTCACTTGACTCGAGGTAACAAAGGTACACTTTTCAACCCCGACCCTCTGTTCCTCAGAAAGAATCACAGCCCAATGACTCTCCCCTTTAAGAATCCTCCTTTAAACCCTTTCTCCTCTCTTGAGCTTTCTTAACTTCTCTAAAAGCTAGAAGGGTAGTTTGCTAAGGGAAGCAAAGTCTCCCTCTTGTACCAGTCTGTTGAACTTGGTTAGCACTTCATTTTGAAGGTGGGGACATACTTGCCAACTCTTCGGGCCTCAGCAGAAACCCAAACAGCAGGAGCCCTATGTAACATCCTGTTACCTATCACAATCGTAAAATTAATATCAGTCTGTAAGACAAAGCTGTGTAAACAATGCCTAGAGAAAGCTAATGAGGAAGATTCTGACTGGTGGGATGAGAGATAAGGCCCAAGTGCCTGAAATATGTACAACTCATCTAACCTGACCTTTGGTATTTGTTTTTGTAGAAACTATACTTTCAAATCCACATTGAACTTCAAAAGAAACTTCTCTCTAGATCTATAAAGCAAAGTGACAAGGAGAAAGAAATGAGTCATGGTTTCACTTCAGAATATTTGCACGTGTATTTTGTATGAAAGACTAGATAACAAATGAGGGATGTTTATTAACAATAAACATTAAATATATTCCACAAAATTATTCAGATATTGAAAGAATAGAAAAAGGCAAATTTCACTTTTAGCTCATTTTATTTTTTTAGATGTTTTAATTGCAGGAGGACTTACATGATCTGAGAAGATACCTGATCTCTTAGAACCTCATTTCAACCTGACCATATGACCTCAGAGGGACTCATTGCTCTTTGGAAACTCTTTAACCTTTACAACAAAGGCACGTGCATGGGATTCATGATCCCTAAAGGCTCATATTGTTGCATGTTAAATTGTGTTCTCCCAAAAGATATGTTGAAATCCCATTCCCTAGTATCTGTGAATATATCCTTATTTTTAAAAAAAGATTTCTACAGATGTAATCAGGTTAAAATGAGGCCATAGACGCACAGGGAAAATACCATGTGATAACAAAGGCAGAACTTGGAGTGATGCAGTTTCAAGCCAAGGAACACCAGGGATTTGTAGCTGCCACCAGAGAGTAGGAGGAAGCAGGAGGAAATCTATCCAGAGCCAAAGAGGGAGCATAGCCTTGCTGACACTTTAATTCCAAATTAGTATCTTCCAGATCTGTGAGATAATAAATGTCTATTGTTTTAAGACACCCAGTTTGTGGCATTTTGTTAGGGCAGCACTAGGAAACTAAAACACACAGAAAAGAAATTTTATTTGTAAATGCAGAAACTCTAAGTTAGTTTTCTTACAAGATTCAGGCCTCCACTAAGTGATTTTAGAAAGGTGCTTGGATTGATGGTCTTTTTCTTGAAGAGTGGCATTTCCAGTTGTGGTGCTGATAGAGAGACTACCAATGGAATCAGTTGTTTCAGTTCAGCAACTGGGTCTTGTCCTTTCTGCCTTGTGTATTGATCTAAATAGATTCCAAGCCCCATGGCTCTGTAAAAAGAAACACTGTCATCTCTCAGAATGATTAAAGATCAGCTTGTAAAATTATTTGTAGAGATACGAATTGTAGTTTTTTTCCTGTTTTAGGAAAACATTGCAACATACAAGTAATTCAGTTAAAATTTCAGCCATCTCCATGGTTGAATAAAATACTTACAGCAACTACATTTTACCCAAAAAGCTTGTCAACTCAATGATAACAAAGATTTCTAGGTATTACTCTGACTACAAAATCCACAATTTAAGTAATAACTTCACTTTACAATATTTATAATCATATTTTTATATTGTTTTCATAAACAGGAGTCACTTACTTGCTGTTGTTTCACAAATTTAAAAATCAAGGAGTCTATCTTTATGAAGTGATGCAATTGTTTTAAAATCAGATTGAGGTGATGGTTGCACAACTCTAAATTTATAGAAATCATCATGTTATACACTTAAAAGGAGTCAATTTTATGGCATTCAAATTTTACCTTAATAAATCTACTTAAAAACAAAGATTCTACTCTCCTAGTAGGAAATGGCAGTTCTACAGAATTCCTTGCAGATTCAGCATTTAGCAAATGATAATTGGTGATGGTGTTTACATCACTCTGGTAATATCGAAAGCAAAACAGAGACACCATGGATCTATTGCAATTTCGTCTTGCTCAGAGGTGAATGTGAATAACTAGGGCCCTGCCAGATGAAAGAAATTCCAGATACAATGACCCTCAGAGAATACATGTTTCTCCTACTGTTGATCTACAGCACGGGATTATTTTTTTGAAGACATTTCAAGGAATTATCTTTACCAGAATTTGTAGAGGAGAAACATCTCTAGGAATGTTACATCAAATATATCAATCTCTATAATACTCAATTTTAAACAAGTTGTAAACATGACCAAAAAAATACAAGCGGAATTCCACTCAAATGACACATCGTGTTAGAAAATAATTCTCTATTGCCTAATAGAAATATAAAAGCTATATAGGCCTAAATGCAGAAGTTTCTATTATTTGAGATAGATAAAGCATGCTGATCCTTTTTTAATTACTTAGCTTAATTATAACAGTTTTTAAGATGACAAATCCTTTGAATTGCAAGCAGAAGGAGAAATCATCTAGCATAAGAAGTCAGCAAAAGGAGGATTTTCTTTGTAAAGAAATCACTGTTGAGTATCTCTTCCAGTTCTCACAGACACATCCGCTTCTGCTTTTAAAAATGGGACTGGAGTATTACTTACCTCAATGAGGTTTTATGGGGTTCCAGTTTTATAAACCTTCCAAAGTCATAATTCTATGAGAAGTACTATATGCAGAACAGCAATAATTCAGATTTTATATTGTATTATGTTTAATTTTGATTTACTAGTTAAGCTCTGAGTTTTCATTTATTTTTGTTGATTTTCCTAACATTGACATTGTCAGAAATAATTTTTCACAATATTTTTATATTTTTTGCCTAAATCATCTTAAAACGCTTTTATAGTAAATTATTTGTGTTAATTCATTTTTCTCTTTATTAAACAAGTCATATAAAATATGATTTAACTAATATCTCGTGAATTATTTTTTTTTGCTCCTAGCAAGTAATAATCTTTGTAACTTGAAATATGATTGCGGCATATTTGGCCTTATACTTCGAGACTATTTAAATAAATTTCCTGTAAGGGAAAAAATGTTACTTGCAAGTAATTGGATTTTGACTATTCTCTAATGTTAATGGACTTTGATAATATAGAAAAATTCATTTTTAGCCATTTTTAGTCATTTCATTTTAAACAATGTTAAGTTCATTATTATTAAATATGTTTACCTCAGAAGTAATATCTGAATGTCAAAAAAGATAATACCAAAATAAAAAGTATGAACAATTAGAGTGTATCTTGTGTTTATCTGTGACAACAGAACTGTGTTTAGAATTAGAAAGCCTGAGTTAAATCTGACTCCATGGCTAACTAGTTATGTGATTTGGGGGTATCATTAAGCTCTATATAATTTAGTTTCCTCATTTGTAAAATTGGAGTAAATAAAATATGGCTAATCCACTGATAGGTAGTTATAAGTGTTAAATGAGAAGTTGTATGCAAATGTAGAGTACCCTAGACAGAACTGTTAACAAGATACTAACAAGAACTGTTATCAAGGATAATGTTACTCTACTAATATGTAAATTCCTTCTTTCAGCACTTAAAGATAATGTCGCCTTGGTAAATTCAGGGTATCAATATCAATTTCCTTTTTGCACTGTTCCCAACTATACCTCCGCATCCCGACCCCCTACACACTGGTCATGTGGGAAGGGTTTAGTCAAGGAAATGATAAAACGTATGACCTTGGAACCACTTAATTGATGTTTGCATCTATAAGAGACTCAATCTATGACTGACAGCTAGCCAATTGCCCTGTTTCATGACATATTTGCTCAGCAATGTTATCATACACTGAGTAAGTGAGTGAGTGGGGAGAGAAGAATGAGAGATAATTTTTCAGGAATTAAAATACATCCTATATATTCAGGATGGTGGTGCCCTGCCTTTCTTCCTTAAAGAAGGTGCGCCAATCAATAAACCAAAAAGATGTCACAATCCCACCTACACTGTCAACATTGACACTGGTGTATATGAGCTTCCATTCAGTGACTTTTCTTTCACGAACAGCTCTCAAGCGTACATTTAGGAAATCTGAGTGTATCAAAGAGTCTTGCTCTTCCAGATTCATTTTATGTGCATCTTCAGTCTGCTCTGGGTGTCAGGAGGCCAATTTCTATAGGCTACATTAACTGTATTCTTACCCTCTTGCTTCTGGTTGACCTTAGTCATTGGGAGCCCCTGACAGAAGATTAAAGAGTACCAGGGGAAGAGATTTGTAAATTTTATTTCATGGCAGACCATGGGCTGTCAGTAGCTTGGTTCCCCAACTGCCACGGCTCCTGTGGGGTAGCTCTCCATCAGCTACATCTACAGCTCTCTCTAGGACCCAATAGCTGCTCCTTCACCTTGCCTTTCAAGTCTAGTGGCGATCCTGGTGTTTTACCATCCCTTTTTAGCTACCCATAACGCTCACCTCACACTTTTAAATAGTCTCTCTGTTACAGTCAGTAGTTAGTCGGACACGAGCCGGGCAAGAAAGACACCCCTTCACGAATGTGAGGCAACCATCCAGTGATGGCCAGGCGGTTGTTAAGCTGTCTCCCTATAATAATAATTGGTCATAGCTGGTGCCAGGAAGAGGTTGTCTCCCAGTAGATAGAAACACCTGAAAGTAATGATCAGTGGCTTCCCCATAAGATCTCAGGAGTTAGGGGAATGAGTTCAAGCACGTGCACTAAGAGGCAAAATGGTGAAGTTTAACTGGCAGGAACACTCGACTGGTTAGGGAAGAAAGCCTCAGGGGAGCATGCGTACAGCTTCAGTAAACACACTGCACATGCGTTCTCTCCCACGTGCTGGCAGGGCACTGCACCTGCAGACAGCCCAACCCAAGAGAAGAATCAGGGGATAAGGGATGCAGTCCCCCAGAAACATGCCGATCTATAAAACCCCAAGTCAAAAGTCAAATCACCCACTTGAATCTCTCAAGTCACCTGCTTGGCCCTCTTCCAAGTGTACTTTACTTCCTTTTATTCCTGCTCTAAACTTTTTAATAAACTTTAACTCTTGCTCTAATATTTGCCTGTCACTTCTTCTGCCTTATGCTCCTTGGCCAAACTCTTTCTTCTGAGGCAGCAAGAATTGAGGTTCTTGCAGACTCGTACAGATTTGCCCCTGCTAACATACTTTGGTGCCATGTGACTTGGGTATGTTCCATAGTGGTAACACCTTGATTAAATTTATTTCAATTACCCTTTTTGACAGGGTATTTCAATTACGCTTTTTGACATCCCAACCCTTTGCTGCCAGGATCTCTACTGTTAACACTGAGACCAGTTTTTCCATAGAAAATTTCTGCTTGCCAAATTCTTTCTCAGGCTAGTCATTGGTGTTTCTTGAGCCTTTGGAACTCACTCCAATGTCAAATCATTGAGGATTATATTTTCAAGAGGGTAAATTGACTTTATGTGTATCTAAGAGACCACAAAGTATTTTCCACAAATGATTATGTGTAACTAAGCTCATAGTTCATGGATATACCACTGCCCCCATTTACGTCTTGCAAACAATAAGAAAACACTATTCCAAAAATTATGTTTCAATGTTCAAAAGCACGCTTAAGGGATTTTTTTTTTCAATTGCATTTTGGGAAATACCTTTCACATACCACCTACCTAACTCCCACTAATTTCTACCAGGTGGGAAGGTAGAATCTACCAAGAAGGGAGGCCAGTGCCCTAAGACCTCCCTAATACATTGCTAAGGCATAAAGCAAAACACTAAAAACCACCTGTGATCTAAATTTATTACGAGGAAAGTGTTGTATAAACCGGTGGGATGAAAGGGTTGCTGTCTGGAAATCCTGATTTACTAAAAGAAGAAGAGATTTGTAGTTTCCATATCAAAGCGTGAACTGAGCTGTGCAGAGTGGCCTTTGTTCATGTGGCAATTACAGTGTTTGCACACTTCTCAAGTGCTTGAAAAGAGTCCTCCTCCAGCATTAAGGTAGAGGGGGGCACTATTCATTTGCTTAATAAGCTACTTTCCCTCCTCTCTTCCTTTCCCTCCCCTCTAAAGATAATACAAAAAGATAAACAGCACCCTAGGGCCAATTTAAATAATCATAAATTTTCTATCAGAGAAGCTTGAAAAATACACTTAATTTTCTTTGCCCTTTTTATTTTTTGCATATTTTTAAACACTTATGTGCTCACAGATACTGAGCATCTTAACACAGTGATTTATTTTATGGTGAAGTTTTAGTCACTGTGGAAAGCCTATATATTATTTGAACACTGTTTTTCAATAATATTATATATAGAAAAGGTAAAGCCATTTCATAAAGCTTTCAAATATACAATAATGAGCTATCAATTCAAGTACAAACAGTATAATCTTAGAACAAAATTATTATAACCAAATGTTCTGAAGACATGAGTTTTGATGTTTTAACCTTTTTCACTTTTAATGCTGGTACTTTTGGGTAAATTATTGAGTTTGTAGATTATTCTCAGAGAGGTGATTTCTGAAAAGCAGAATATTTTACAGTTAAAGAGTTAAACCACTTTTCAGGAAAATATAATTATTTTCATCTGTTCATCATTCAATCATGTTTGTGTTCAGATTTTCTCTTCACTGTATAATAGACAGTGGTGCAGGTTATTAGTTAAGGTACTAGATATGATCATCCATAAGATAAAATAGTGTGTCAGTATTTTCAACTAAGGCAATCAGTCAGGAGTTTCTCCTTTCCCTTTATTTATATTTTTGAGTGTGTTGGTGAATGTTTTATACATTTTAATATGTATAATAATTAAATGAATGCATCTAGTTATAAGTAATTTCATCTGGAATATAAGGCATGCTATATATAAAATTTGAAATTATAAACATAGTTTGCAAATTACAGGTATGTGCATTCTACCAAGTAAAATATATTTTTTTGTATTTAGAATAAAAAATTATTTCTTGACCTTCTACCCCCCAAAAGATAATCTATAGCAGAAACCACAAATGGATTTGAGCATGAATCTGAGCAAATTCCTTTTATTGCAATAAATAGCTTCTCATATAAGCTGTTAAATTGTACATTGTGCAATTGTACATTGGTGCTTTCCCAGAAAGGATCTCTATGGTGCTCTGAGTACAGCACGATATTGTCCATGATTGAGGAAACTTAAAATTATAGAACTATATGTTTAGTCCATGTGTAAATTAAGTTATTGACCACAGACAAATTTATATTGTGGAAGCTTTTCTTTACAAAGGCATTATTTTATGTAAACTAGAAGAATGTTGGGATTGGGGATTGATTTTTATAGAAGCACAGAGAATTAAATAGTTTTGCAAAAGGATGGCACTGGACCTAACTCCCTGATACATAAATGTGTAGTTTATTATGACATGGCACTGTAGCACTTTAAAGGTTAATTTAAGAGACTCCATTCAATGATGTGAAGGCAGTAGCCTGGCTAGGTAGGCATCCATAAAGAGGAGTCATCCTGTTTCCAAAATGAGCTGATGGGCTAAAGCAAGTGTTTTAAAACTTTATTTTTAATAGTAAATAATACATTTTGCATCACAACCCAGTACACATTCACACTCACCCTAACATTTATACAACGTTGGAAACTAAATTTCCAGTGGCAACTAAAATTTCACAAAACAATACTTACTGGAATTATAGTTGAAGTACTATTATACTATTCTATTCTATTCATACTTTTTCGTATGTTGACTATGATCCAGTAAGTTATTTCATGTCCCATGAAAGAGTAGCACCCAGCAGTGTGCAAAGTATTAGAAAGTATGTTATAAAAACTGGGATGTAGAATGAGGACCTGTTATTCTCTGATTTATAAGTGGAGGTGGCCCAGAAAACATGAACATTCTTTGATCAGTGTCATCTACAAATTCTTTCACTTTTTGCCTCAAAAGACAATTAAGTTGGGAAGTGTGAGGCAGTACTCAGAAACTTTAAGCTTCTGGTTCATTGTAACAAGTAAATGGAAACTTCTGAAATCTAAGTTGAATCATGCAATCTCATTAGTTAAATTCGTTTCCAGATAGTAGATAGTAATTGATATTTATTTAGTTCATGACTGTTTGAAACAATAAATTAAGCCTACATTTGGGACAATCTCTTACTTCTGGCCATCTAGCAAAACAGCGACAAAGAAATGGGAACATCTCAGCCTCAATTTTCGTTCTTTTTCTGTCTTGGAAAGGGAAGCTGAGCTCTGCTCTCACCTGAGAATCTGAAGGGAAAAAAGTTATCTTTTTTTACACAAGGGAAAATCCAACATTATAGAATATAATTGAACAGACACTAGAATAATCTGTGGACTTCTGCTGGAACTTCTGCCAATTTAAAAAAAAAAAATCTATTCATTTGGATTAAGTCACAACTCTGAGGTAAAATAGCGCCTTTTATCAGACATAATGGTCTATAAGCTTCTAAAAAACTGAGTTAATTAGATGCCTTAGAATGAGCCAAATAGGTAAAACTAAATGCAACAAAACTCAGGATTTAGAAGTCGAGCAAGCCAAAATCATGAAGAAAAGAATCCAAAACAGAGCACACATTCAGGTAGCTTCCTGAGGGTTCTGGCGAATGAGGAGCTATCATGAAAAAAGAGCAGAACATGAAAGTGGGGTAGGAGGGCATCCAAGATGGCTTTAGCCCCATATTATTTAGCATAAAAGGCCAAATTGTTATCGTGCTATTACGGTAAGTCTTCACAGTGGAGTGGCTTTTAAAATGGCTTTTATTTCTTCCTTACATGTCAATCCAGAGCAAATAGGCATCCTGCTGTGGTCCATACAGTCATTCTGGGATCAGGTCTTTCCATTTTCTCTCTCCATTATCATCTGGACTGTTGCCCTTAACACCATGACGGATGTTTCTAGGGAAATTTTCTTTAAATAGTATTTATTCCAGTTTATGGGAAGAGGAAAGAGCATCAACGAATATACGCCCAATGTTTTAAATCCCAGCATTACCAGAAAAGGGTCCTGATCCAGACCCCAAGAGAGGGTTCTTGGAACTCATGCAAGAGAGATTTTGAAGCAAGTTAAGGAATAAAACGATGGGTCCTCCATAGGCCGAGCAGCCCCAAGGGCTGCTGTTTCACTATTTTGATGGTCATTTCTTGATTATATGCTAAACAAGGAGTGGATTATTCATTAGTTTTCCAGGAAAGTAGTGGGCAATTCCTCTGAACTGAGGATTCTTCTCTTTTAGACCATATAGGGTAACTTCCTGACATTGCCATGGCTTTGTAAATTGTCATGGCACTGGTGGGAGTATCTTTTAGCATGCTAATGCATTATAATTAGCATGCAATGAGCAGTGAGGACCACTAGAGGTCCCTTTTATCACCGTCTTGGTTTTGATAGGTTTTGGCTGGCTTCTTTATTGCAATCTGTTTTATCAGCAAGGTCTTTGTGACCTGTATCTTGTGCTAACCTCCTGTCTCATCCTGTGGCTTACAGTGCCTAACCTCCTGGGAATGCAGCCCAGTAGGTCTCAGCCTTATTTTACCCAGCCCCTATTCAAGGTGGAGTCACTCTGGTTCGAATGCCTCTGACACTCACTAGGCCTGGAAGAGGTACACATCACTTCCATTTATTTTCCAATGGTGAAAATGAAGTCATGCAGTCATGCTTTTCTGAAAGGATTGACAAGGGGTGGCAGTGCTAGAAAATGTAGTTCCTGGTTTTGTGGTCACATCTTCAGCCCAACAGTATTACTAGAGCAGAAGAGGAGAATGAACTTTGGTGAACAGCCAGCAGTCCCTTCTACAGCTACTTCTTAGCCTTGTTTAACAGAACAGTTCTGTGTCTAGTGTCCAAATGGAGACTGTGACATGTGCGAGATGCAGTGACAATGTATAAAGCATTCTTAAAGGTGCAAATTTTACTGGAACATTTATCATTAGGTCATTGACATAACTCTAAAGCGTTTTGAAAAATAACCTCTCATATTAATTTTAATCCAATTTTTCTATTAGCTTGGAATGCTTTACATTGCGAATATAAAGCTTCTGGGACTAAGGCCATGTTAAAAGTGAATGTCTTTCATTGGTTCCAGATTTTTAAAATCTAACTTCTGTTATAAATCTTGCTACTTGAATTTAACATATAGAATAACAGACAAGGTATGACAGACAAGCAATAAGCTTTAAAAACATAACAGAAATTAAGCTGAGTGTTAAAGTCTGATGATATCATCTATACTCAAAATATTCTTGCATATAAAGAAAATTGGTTTGAGTCCTTTATATGTAAAACAATGCCCAACCCAGACAAAATTGTCTCTTAAATTTATGAATAATCTAGACTTAAATTTTAGTGTCTTAGAAGACGTTTTCTAAGGAAGTTTTCTTTAAATAGAATTTAATGTAAGGAAGGATCAGTTTAAATTTCAGTAGTTGGAAGACACCTCAGATTCTGTCTAATTTAAAATGTTCATTTCAATCTATGATTTTCTCTAAGAATCAGTACTTTTTTCCTAAATCTTTACAGGTAGCTCTTCCTTATATTGGTAAGAAAAAGTCTCTAATTCCATCATCTAATGTGGTAGAGTTGCAGATGCTAAAGGTGTCAGCAGAAGGCTCAGATGGGTCTCCAGATAGGATTATTAAGGCAGAACTTTCAAATAAAGTGTTGCAAATGCATGTTATCACCTGAAACTACTTATTTAATTTTTCTTTAATAATTTTTGTTTTTATTTTAATGACTTTTGAGGTACAGGTGGTTTTTGGTTACATGGATAAATTTTTTAGTGGTAATTTCTGAGATTTTGGCGCACCCATCACTCGAGCAGTATACACTATACCCAATAGGTAGTCTTTTATCCCTCACCCTACTCCCAGCCATTGCACTCCACACACTGAGTCCTCAAAGTCCATTCTATCATTCCTATGCCTTTGCATCCTCATAGCTTAGCTCCCACTTATAAGTGAGAACATACAATATTTGGTTTTCCAGTTCTGCCTGAGTTACTTCACTTAGAATAATGCCCTCCAGCTCCATCCAAGTTGCTGCAAAAGACATTACTTCATTCCTTTTTATGAATGAGTAGTACTCTATGGTATATATATATATACACACATATATATATACATTTTTTTTCTTTATCCACTTGTTGGCTGATAGACACTTAGGTTGGTTTCATATCTCTGAAACTGTGAATTGTGCTGCTATAAACATGCATGTGCATATGTCTTTTTCATATAATGACTTCTTTTTCCCCTGGATAGATACATTTAGTGGGATTGCTGGATCAAATGGTAGTTCTCTTAGTTCTTTAAGGAATCTCTGTACTGTTTTCCATAGTGGTTGTACTAGTTTACATTCCCACCAATAGTGTAAAAGTGTTCCCTTTTCACCACATCCATGCCAACCTATTGTTTTTGACTTTTTAATTATGGCCATTCACACAGTAGTAAGGTGTTATCTCATTGTGGTTTTAATTTGCCTTTCCCTGGTAATTGGTGATGCTGAGCATTTTTTCATGTTTGTTGGCTGTTTGTATACTTGCTTTTGAGAATTGCCTATTCATGTCCTTTGCCCACTTTTTGATGGGATTATTTGATTTTTTTCTTGCTGATTTGTTTGAATTCCTTGCAGATTCTACATATTATTCCTTTGTAGGATGCATAGTTTGTGAATATTTTCTCCCACTCTGTGGGTTTTCTGTTTACTCTGCTGATTATTTCTTTTGCTATGCAGAAGCTTTTTAGTTTAATTAGGTCCCACTTATTTATTTTTTTTGTTGCATTGCAAATGCAGTTTTTTAGATTTGTTAACATCCAATAAATTCAGCCCCATCTCTGGGTCTAAATGAGATCAAAGATGTCAATAAGATTTTTGCTATTCAGAGTTTTCATTAGGTCTCCAAATGAGTGCCACTACTCTGTATTTTTTGTTTACAAACAACCCATCATCTTCTATTTTAACTGGCTATGAGTTTCTCTTTTACCTTTAGAGATTTCATTCATGTAATCCACATATATTTGCTAGTCTACAATGTAAGACTGTTGTAGGTAATGACATTCAGCGATAAGCAAGATCAACTCATGTTTCAATATTTTAGTGGAGGTGACAGAATATAGACAAGTATATAATTAAAGGACAAAAAGAAAGCAGATAAGAAAAATAAAGCAGTGTCTTAGAGAGTCTGATCAGGAACATTGTCCCTAAGGAAGTGATACATGAACAGGAATAGGGGAGAAAGTCATGTGAAAATATGAAGAAAGAAACTTTCAAGCAAAAAAAAAGAAAGTGCCAATGGTATGAGATTAAAAAAATAACCTCGCATTTTGGAGGAAGAGCAAACAGCCAAGACTAGAATAAAGTGAGTGAAGCTTGAGATGAGGTTGTGATATGGTTTGGCTGTGTCCCCACCCAAATTTCATATTGAATTGTACCTCCCATAATTCCCAAGTGTCATGGGAGGGACCCAGTGGGAGATAATTGAATCATGGGGGGCTGGGGGGAGTCTTTACCATGCTGTTCTCATGATCATGAATAAGTCTCACAGGATCTGATGGTTTTATAAAGGGGAGTTCCCCTGCACATGCTCTCTCTTGCCTGCCACCAAGGTAAGAAGTGACTTTGCTCCTCATTTGCCTTCCGCCATGATTATGAGGCCTCCCCAGCCACGTGGAACTGTGAGTCCATTAAACCTCTTTTTTTTTTTTTTTTTTTTTTTGCAAATTACCCAGTTTGGGTATGTCTTTATTAGCAATGTGAGAATAGACTAACACAGGTTGCAAAAGTTCACAGGACTTTTTAGCCATGACCAGGGGCATGGAGTTTATACTAAATGAAATGGAAAGCCTTTGGAGGGTTTGTAGCAGGGAAATAACACGACTTGATTTATGGTTTTAAATGATCCTCCTGGCAGCCATCTGGAGGACTAAAAAGAAGGGAATAAGAATGGAAGCATCAGCCCAAAGGTTCTGCAGAAATGAGAAAAGATTTTGGTTTAAACCAGTATGAAAGCAGTGAAAGTGATGCATACGTTTTTCTTAAAAATTTCCTTTGTCAGATGAGTAGGTTGCTGCTATAAAGACACATGCACACGTATGTTTATTGCGGCATTATTCACAATAGCAAAGACTTGGAACCAACCCAAATGTCCAACAATGATAGACTGGATTAAGAAAATGTGGCACATATACACCATGGAATACTATGCAGCCATAAAAAATGACGAGTTCATGTCCTTCGTAGGGACATGGACGAAATTGGAAATCATCATTCTCAGTAAACTATCACAAGAACAAAAAACCAAACACCGCATATTCTCACTCATAGGTGGGAATTGAACAATGAGAACACATGGACACAGGAAGGGGAACGTCACACTTCGGGGACTGTTGCGGGGTGGTGGGAGAGGGGAGGGATAGCATTGAGAGATATACCTAATGCTAGATGACGAGTTAGTGGGTGCAGCGCACCAGCATGGCACATGTATACATATGTAACTTACCTGCACATTGCGCACATGTACCATAAAACCTAAAGTATAATAATAATTTTAAAAAAAATTTCCTTTAGGCACTGTTAGTTACCTTCCCAGAAGCCCTCCCTACTTCCATTTCTTGCTAATAGTGCTCCGATGTTATGTGATGCATCAGCCCCAAGTGAAGAGTCACGATTGGGCCACTTGTGTGTAAGGATGGTTCAACATATACAAGTCAATGTTATTTACTACATAAATAGACTTAAAAACAAAATCATTTGGTCATCTCAATAGATGCAGAAAATACTTTCTATAAAACTCAACATCTCTTTATGATAAAAAGCCTCAATAAACTAGACATCAAATGAGCATACTTCAAAATAATCAGAGCCATCTATGACAAATCCACAGCCAACATATTGAACGGGGAAACATTTAAAGCATTTCTCCTAAGATTGAGACTAAGACAAAGATGTCTGCTTTCACCCCTCCTGTTTAACATAGTAGTGGAAGTCCTAGCCAGAGCAATCAGGCAAGATAAAAAAATAAAAGGCACTCAAATTAGAAAAGAAGAAGTCAAATAATCTTTCTTCACTGGTGATATGATCTTTGTATCTAGAAAATTCTAAAGATTCCTTCACAAGACTCCTAGGCCTGATAAATGACTTCAGTAAAGTTTTAGGAGACAAAATTAACACACATAATCAGCTGCATTTCTATACACCAACAATGCTCAAGCTGAGAACCAAATTAAGAAAGCATTCCCATTTGTAATCGTGCCCACCGCCCCCACAGAAAAAAAAAAACAAACTATCAAAACGTGTAGCAATAAATGGAGGACTTTCACCTCCATTTAACCAAGGAAGTGAAAGACCTCTGTACGGAGAACTGCAAAACACTATGAAAGAAACTGGACAAACAAATGGTAAACCATCCCACGCTCATGGATAAGAAGAATTATTATTAAAATGACTATACTTTCTAAAGCAATCAACAGATTCAAGACAATCCCTATCAAATTAACAATTTCCTTTTTCACAGAATTAGAAAAAGTAACTCTAAAATTCATATGGAAGCAAAAAGAGCCTAAATAGCCAAAGCAATCCTAAGCAAAAAGAACAAAGCCAGAGGTATCACATTACCCAACATCAAACTATACTACAAGCCTGTAGTAACCAAAACAGCATGTTATTGATACAAACATAGACATACAGATCAATGGTATAGAATAGAGTACCCAGAAATAAAGCCACATAGCTACAATCCACTTATCTTTGACAAAGACAACTAACATAAATGGTAGGGAAAGGACACCCTACTCAATAAATAGTGCTGAGAAAACTGGCTAACCACATGCAGAAGAATAAAACTGGACCCCTACTTATCATCCTATACAAAAATTAACTCAGTATGGATTAAAGACTTAAATGTAAGACTTCAAAAAATAAAAATCCTAGAAGAAAACCTGGGTATACTCTTCTGGACATGGGCTTAGGCAAAGAATTTATGACTGAGACCTCAAAAGCAAACACGACCAAAACAAAATTGACAACTGGAAACTGATTAAACTAAAGAGCTTCTGCATAGCAAAAGAAATTATCAACAGAGTAAGCAGACAACCTACAGAATGGGAGAAAATATTTGCAAACTACGCAAATATTTTTTGATGAAGAACTAATATCCAGAATATATAAGTAGCTTAAACAAATCCACAAGAAAAAAAAAAAACAACTGGATTAAAAAGTGGGCAATGGACATGTACAGACACTTTTCAAAAGAAGGCATACAAATATCCAAAAACATGAAAAAGTGCTCAACATCACTAATCATCAGAAAAATGTAAATTAAAACCACACTGAGATACCATCTCATACCGATCAGAATGGGTATTAATAAAAGTCAAAAAATAACATTTTTTAAAAATTATAAAATTGTTTTCAGAGAGAAAAAGGAATACTTCTACATTGTTGGTTGGAATGCATATTAGTTCAACTACTGTGGAAATCATCATAAAGATTCTCAAATAACTAAAAATAGAACTACCATTTGACCCAGCGATCCCACTATTGGGTATCTCCCCAAAGGAAAAGAAATAGTTTTATTATAAAGATACCTGCCCTGGCATGTTCATCACAGCACTATTCACAATAGCAAAGTCACAGAATCAGCCTAAGGGTCCATCAACAGTTGACAGGATAAAGAATATATATATATATATATATTCTTAGTATATATAAAGAATATATATATATATATATTCTTAGTATATATAAAGAATATATATATTAAGAATATATATATATTCTGAATATATATTCAGAATATATGTATATATAAGAATATACATATATTCTGAATATATATTCAGAATATATGTATATATAAGAATATACATATATTCTGAATATATATTCAGAATATATGTATATATAAAGAATATATATATTCTGAATATATATTCAGAATATATGTATATATAAAGAAATATATATTCTTAATATATATTAAGAATATATGTATATATAAAGAATATATATACATATATACTATATGTATATTAACGATATATGTATATATAAAGAATATACCCATATATTCTGAATATATATTAAGAATATATGTATATATATACTGGATAAAGAATTATATATATATATATATTCGTTGTAGATTCTACATATTATTCCTTTGTAGGATGCATAGTTTGTGAATATTTTCACAAACTATGTGTGTATATATATGTGTGTATATATATATGTGTGTGTATGTATATGTATATACATATATAAATATATATATATACACATATATAATGGAATACTATGCAGCCATAAGAAAGAATGAAATCATGTCATTCACAGCAACATAGATAGAGCTAGAGGTCATTATTTTAAATGAAATAACTCTGAAACAGGAAAACAAATACCGTATGTCTTCCCTTATAAGTGGGAGCAAAACAATGGGTCACATGGACATAAAGACGGAAATAATGAACACTGAGGATTCCAAAATAGGGGAGGATGGAGGGGGTGAGAGTTGAAAATTTACCTATTATATACAATGTTGACTATTTGAGTGATGGGTTTTCTAGAAGCCCAACCTCACCATTATGCAATATGCTGATGTAATAAACCTGCATGTGTACCCCCAAATCTAAAATAAACAAGAAAAGATTGGTCCAATTATGTCCTGATCATCCCATTCTCCTTTGTTGACCATTCACTTGCATGGCATCCCACACAGCTCAGCATATCCTCCTTGTCCAAAAAAGACTTCAGAGATAGTCAACTGGGGAAATTTCTGCAAAGACTGTCACCTTACTAATGATGAAAGGAAAGGCATTCTGCCTAGTTCTTCCCTAAACCAAAAACTTGATTAATATGGGAACAGGTAGAAGAGTGGCAAAAGTAAACATTTTCCAAAGTAAATGGACAATAAATTTGTGATAAACAGAGTGCAAAAATTGTTTTCATAACTTTTCAAATAATGATATGCATTGGTTCTCTACAAAAGAGAACTAAAGTACCTAGATTTTTTTCAAACTTTATGTGACCATGGAACTCTCATTTGGGAAATAATAATCTTGTTCACAGAACCACTCTTCTTCGAAACACCGTTACTGGACAAAGGAGTGAGTTTTACAGAATTAAATAGTATTTCTCAGAATCATAGCATATCAGTGATGTGCTTTAAAAGCCCACAGCAGTCTGTAAACATCTAAAAATTTAAGTGTTAAAATCTTTCTTGGTGAAAAAGATCAACAACTTGGGAGAATTTACCAAAATTAATGCTTGATGTTAAGATTTGGATTCTCAAAACTGTTATTAATTCTCAAGAATTAGAAGCCTTGTTTATATCAAAGTTCCTGTAAAGATATAGCTAGAAAATTGCTCCTTGTATTTTTCCCTTTCCATTATTAATTAAAATCATTATAAATTTGAGTTATTAGGGAAGCTGCTATCCTCCTCCTTCTCTTCCTTCTCCTCCAGAGGCGGGCAGGCAGACCCACAGGGAGTAAGGAAGGAAGAAATAAAGAAAACAGGTAAAAGTATTTTTTATACATAGTTCCGTTTGGTGGTATTTCAAAAAGGGCATTTAATTTAAGTTAAATATCTGTAACTACACTAGAAACTATAGTCAGGGAGAGACAAGATTTCTAACTACAATTCACTGAGTCTGGTCATTAAAAAATAGCATGCCACAAAATTTTATCTCATCTATAAAAAAGGATTTGTATGACTTCTAACTAAATGTCAAAATAGATTTTCATTCCATAGTCTAATTTAATTTTTCAACCACAAGATATTGACCCAAAATATTGATTTACACTTAGCTGCTCAGTTCAGATTTTCTTTGCTGGCATTTCTGACAAGAGCGTTTATACTTCGCTAGTATAACTGTGTGATGAGACTCAACTAAGAATACTGTCTTAAAACTTTACTACCAAAGTGTGATCCATAGCCTAGCAGTTTGGTATCACCTGGGACATGTTAGAAATGCAGAATCTCAGGCCTCACCTAGACTACTAAATCAGAATTTGCATTTTAACAAGATCTCCAGGTGATTCACACCCACATTAAAATTTGAGACTCACTGTCTTGGAAGACATTCTCCAGGTGTTTTGCTAACATTGGGGATTGTTTTGTCACCACCTGGGGGTGATCAGCAAGTTTTCCTGAGAACTTGACACTGGAATTTCTGCTTAACCACTTAAAATGTATGACCTACAACTGACTGGAAATACTGCTTAGAGTGCAATATACGTAACACATTTTGTGCAGATCTTACATTCTAATGTTGAATAGAAAATTAATTCCACAACTTGCCTATCTTCTCTCACTTTAGTAGAGCACAAGTTTACAAAGCATGTGTGTGTGTGTCTGTTTCACAGTCACTTTACATCCCTAGTTAACATCAGAGCTGCCTTGGCTTCAAGTTTACCAGTTAGCAAAAATGCAAACAGCCAAGTCTGTGGCCACTAAATTCTCCAGAATAAGATTCCCACTTTATTGAAAGTATTTGGTTCCTTGGAAGTGCTTCAAATTCTCCTAGATTCTGAAATCTCGAAGTTTATTTAAAACTCAACCTGCTCTCAGAAATGTCACCAGAGCACCTGGGTGGGATGAGCTCACTTAAAATTTCGAGACCTCCTGATCTTCTCAAAGAAGATCTGACCTTCTCTATCCGCCTATCTGAAATGCAACAACATAATTACATGCTGACCGCTCAGCCCAAGCACTGTGCCATGGGGGCAGTGAGACCAAGAAGATTTAACATCTGAGAATAGAGTCTGGCGTGTCATGTCCAAGTACAACCATGTCTTCGGCTGCATTCAGTATTTCCCTGCTGAGCCCAAAACTTGGCTTCTGTTGTCTCCTGCTTTTTCCAACACTCCTTAATATAGCTACATTCTCCATGTGAGGTTTTTAAGCACTATGATTCATATGCCTATCACCACCCGTCCTAAATTTGAAGAAACTGAAGTAGCGGGAATTTGGGGTAGTAGTAAAGCTACCATGGTCCATTGTCATGCTTAGTGTCATCCTAAGAGGAGATAGGAAAATTAAAAATGAACACCAAAGCTCGTAGATGGAGATTTGTGGGAGGGTTTGGTATCTGGTAGTTATAGAAGAAAAAGAGAAGATGAGGCCTATGTCAGCAGAAAAGAATGGGTCGGGAAATGAGATAACCAGCTGTATGGAAAAACCAATTTTCAGAACGATCAGACTTCCTTTCCAGAGACTGATTTTCGGTCTTCGTGCTGGTCCAGAGAATAAGACTGTGATGATCTCAAAGGGCCGCCACTCAGGCCTCCCTCTTGGATAGAGCAAACATGCAGCCCCAGGGTCAGTTTTGAGACTAATTTTTCTCACCCATCTTCCCCCAGACACTCTAAGTCTTACAAATTATGTGTAACTCTAATTGCTAAATCCCTGTTGTATTTGACCTGAAAGTCACATTCACGTGTAGGCCACTTTCTTCTTAAAACTCTACACTTTTGGTCTTCTGAGACATTTTCCTGGTTTTCCTAGCTCTCTAATGATTCTTTCTTAGATCTAATTATGGTTTGCTTTTCCTCTGCTGGATCCAAAAGTTTATTATCCTCCAAGATTCTTTCCATAGCTCCCTTCTATTTTCCTTCCATATCTCTCCATCATCCACCTAGATGTTAATAATGCTACTGAGATAATATCTTTAGCAAACATGTCTCTTCTGAGTCCCAAATTATATATATTAATTGTCTCTGGAACACATTCACTTGCATATCTCAGAAAATTCAAGCTCAACACCCTAATCAACTTCACCCTAATTATCCTCCCATTGAGACCTGTTCCCCTCCTTTACACCTTATCACACTGAATGGCATTACCCAGTCCCCCAAAACTGTGGACACCATGCTCAAGTTCTCCCTTGCCCTCACCCCATCCCTTTCTCTTTAGCCATTTAAGACATTTAATTAGGGCTATTGGCATCTTTCTGCTATTCTAATAAATCAGTCATTTAACTAGGCTGTCTGTTAATTTCCCATCGCTTCAATCTATGTAAGCATTTTAGTCTACTGCATAAGGTAATTTTTTCTGACTTCACTAAAAATCAATATTTCTTAGCATGGCATATGAGTTTGACACAATCCAAACTTTGTCTACCTCTTCTGTCTGTTCCCACTACTCCCTGTTCTATGACAGGTGCATAAAGTTTCCTGAGTTCACACTGTCTTAGTGCTCCACCTTATCTCCCTGGTAAGCACCTGCCCATACGGAGAGATTCAGGTGTTCCCCTCTGATAAAGCTTTACCTGACTCTCAGAATTGGCCATTCCTTTCTTTGTTCCCACACAGAATATTGCACTTTTTTTAAAGTATAGTATTTTATTTATTTGTTTTACATCAATCTCATTTGTACATATAGTAATTTCCTTGAATGTGGGATCCTGCCTCATTTATGTTTGTATTTGTAGCACCAGGCATACCTGGCATAGGGTAGGTGCCACTAAATATTCACAGAGAAAGAATGACTAGGCATAGAATGCTTTTGAAGAAAACAGCGAACTTGTGTATACTTTACTTGATGATGCCTAAAATTTGTCCATGAGGACAAAGCCAGTTTTAAAATCAAAAGCCTCCGGTAGACTGAACAGTATTTACAGTATAGGCTAAAGAGATAATATCAGAGTCATTCTTGTTGTAATGGGGGGATCCTGAAAGAAGCAGATTTGAGTTCTAAGTGTACTGACACTGACAGGTGGTCAGGGAGGTTGCAAAAGAAGAAGGGGGCACATTTTAATCTGTTAACAGACATCTGAGTTACAAATCAGAGGGATATAGAAGAACAAGAAGGCTGCCTTTACATGTTTCTTTCTTCAGTTCAACTCCCATACAGGAGCTCTTTTGATGTTATTTACAAGTCAGACTATGATCTCACTTCAAACAATACTCTTATCCTGTGTATACCTCCTGTCTCTTTTAACTGAGTTCTCTTGTGAAAAATAGGGAATTTCTCTGTGTTGAAGTCAAAAGCCCTTTGGAATTCCTGTCTGTGAAAGATTATCAAATGAGGTTATAAAATCTTGGACTTTTGTTGTTGTTGTTCTTAAAGACAGTCCTCCTGAATTAAAAAAATGTCTGATGCTACTGACAGTCTGATTTAGAATGTGAGTCTATTATGAGAACAGTGAGAAAGGTTTAATCCTGTCCCCACCCCTTATTCTGCTCTTGTAGTTTTTATTTTATGAAAAACCTAAGGGACTCAAAGTTACACAAATGCCCATTGGCAGTATCTACTGTTAATACCAGCAATGATCGCATAACAAGGATTCATTTCAGTCAAGCCACTAAAATTTTATTTGATTCAATGAAAATTTTTTCAGTGGAGCTATGAAAGCATTTTTGCCCATTCCCTAAACTATTACTTGTTGAAAACTGAATTGAATTTCATAAAGATTTACGAGCACTTCCAAAATCACTTAACAGCCAAAAGCCATGTGGTAACTTTACCCATGTTTGAATAAAATGTGATGCTGGCGGAAGTTACAGTTGTAAAAAAGAGTGGTAAGATTAGATTTGAATCATTTCCACCCAGACCTTGCTTTATCTACTACAGGGCCAACAGCTCTGCTGTTAGTCCATATCTGCTGGCCCTAAAGAATTATGTAAGATTGCTAAAACCATGGGCCTTTACAGTATCAGCTTATTAAATTTTAGTATAACACTCATAAATATGGATAGAAATGCAGGAGGGGCGATTATGTCTCAAGGGTAAATAACCTGATAATCATTCTAGAGTTTGAAATAGATTTATTTTTATATTTATACTTGAACATAGGAAGGTCAGTGGTCCAATAATTATTTTAAATAAAAAGTTTCATTATGAAAACTGAACAAACATAGATCTAAAAATTCATTCTGCTTTATTTCATTCCTTCAGGTCCATTTTTTAATATTTAACTCATGCACATGAACAGCACTAAGCTAGTTAGAGTGGCTTCTCAAAACTGTATTGATAAAGAGAATGATTAAGAGTTTGAATTTCTAAGACTTTCTTAATTTACAAGGAAAACAAATTGTCAATCTAAAATGAGCTAAGCTAGGAATTACATAAATAGGTGCTATCATCATTTAAAGGTAAGATTTCTTGGAGTAATCATAGGTGATTTCTCAGGGTAGACTTTTTCTGATGTCTTCAGATACTGAACTTCTCTCCTGTATACACAAATAACATATGTGTGTCTCTTCTCTATACATTGGGGGAAAAATAGTTTAAAAAAATAGTAAATTTGAATAGCTAACCAGACCTTGAACAAACACTGTCTCACTTGCTTGTTAAAATGTTATTGTTAACATATTCCCTGGGAATCTCCATTTTTTTTTTTTTTTTTTTTTAAAGACAGTCTTGCTCTGTCATCCAGGCTGGAGCACAAAGGTGCAATCACGGCTCATTGCAGGCTGAAGCAATCCTCCCTCCTCAGCCTCCCGAGTAGCTGGGACTACAGGAGCATGCCACCATGGTGGTTAATTTTTGTAGTTTTTGGAAAGACAGGATTTTGCCATGTTGCCCAGGTTGGTCTTGAACTCCTGGGTTCAAGCAATCCTCCAACTCAGCCTTGCAAACTGCTGAGATTACAGGTGTCAGCCACTGGCCCCCACCAATCTCAGTATCTTAAAGATACCAAAGACAAGTCATAGAAGTTTCAGCTCTGTTCACAGCCATTTCCCAGGAACATATGGACCTGTTGCTGTTTGGTTAGTTTCCACCTGTTTCTGAAACCTTACATGTGTGTTTTATATCATTGTCTATCATTTCATTGCACCATACAATGCTGCTTAGATCTTAAGCTTTACTGCAGCTTGAGAAAATGTATTTTATAAAGATCTAAACAAGTATAATTTATTATTATTATGATCATTTACCAGAAGGCTACATATGTAAGAGCACAAAGGAAAGGGAGTTTTAGGAAAGGCAATTGCAAAACACTAGAAAAGAGTGTTATCCAACAGTTCTGGAAAGAAAAGTTAAAGTTTCCTGATATGCTTATACTTAACGAGGCCATAATATGCTAAGAAGATGATATAGATAGATAGTTGATTACAGATGTTGATATATAGACAGATGTTGATGTTTATTCATGATTCATGTATTTCTTCTTATTGTTGCATCATCTCACCTTCTTGAATAGAGTTATCAACTGACTGAATGCTCTTTACCTGTTCATCTCTGTGTATGGTTTTCTGATTCCTATTGCGTGAAAGAAGAGGGTTCTCTCTGAAATAATGAGGGTTCTCTTGCTGGCTATGAAAACTAAAAACAATAACATTTTAGAAATGAATATAACTTTGGTGACAATCTGATTTACCCCTTTCATTTTAATAACAAGACAGTTGTAAAAATACAAAGGCAGTTCCATTATTAGGAACTTCAGGTCACTCAAATCCCTGTTTAGTTTCTAAAACTGGTTTTAAATAAGCCTGCAGATTTTTATGTGAACCATGAAAAGAATAAGCAATATTTTTACATTCTACAAGAAAAATTTCTATATTATTATTGTGTTGAATTAGTATTACCAACCTTGTAGACAGAAGTAAAAAAAAGATTTGAATTTAAAATTGTTACTTTTATCCACCATTCTAACAAGTTTTTTTTTTAAAGAAATGAACAACATACAGTTTTAAAATCAAAATAGTTATTCTAGTTTCTGTAAACAGAGGAAATTTACTTTACTAGGTCAATATACTGTGCAACTGTTATAAACAAAGCTGATTTCCAGTGTATACCAAAAATAGCACATCCAAGCTGTCTGCTGGTCTTTCAATGCACAGACATAAGAGAGCTGATATTATTTTTTATTTGTAGTAATATGCCCAATACTTGACTAATGAAAATTATAATTATTTTCCCCAAAATTCTGCTGGGTTCTAAGCCCTTCAGGAAACTTCAGTGCAGTAAATTATTTCTCTTATTTCCTGGTATTTTTCTTACAAAGTCATATAGCCTCATTTCACTGTTTTTTCTTCCTATTTACTGATTATATTTTAGTCTTTCATGTTCTCTTATCTCTTCTATCTAGTCTACAAGGACTAATGTTTATGTCCCCTCAGTTTGGTCTGGTGAAAGAAAGAAATAAAGAGAGAGAAATAGAAAGAAAAAGTAAGATTAAGTTTAAAGACTAATATTTAACTAAATTTCTTTTAGTCACCCATACAACCTTTTGCTACTTTGAAAATCCCACTATTACATTATATTTTTTGTGCTATATCCACAACATATTTTGTAATTTGTTTGAAATTGTTTCCTAGTTTTGACTTAGATTGCCAGCTATTGATGAATAAGAACATATTGTTAGCTTGTTTTGTGTTTTCAGGATGCTTGGATATATGTACATATGCTTGCTGTGTGATCTTACTTTTATAATTATACTTTTTGCACCATATTCCTTTCCAAAATGCCTGGAACTCTGTTTTTTCAAGATGAAGCCATGTGTATGAATCTTGTGGTAAAACACTGTTGTGTAGCACTTTTACATAAAATAGATTCTAACTCCTGATAATAAAGGAAAGTGTTGCTGCAAACTATCTGTGTGTCTTGTGAACCTTTGAGAGCCAGTGTGGACCAGTTGTTATATCATCCCAGTGTATAAATTCAATCTTTCAGGTCAGATTATTTATGAGATAAAAGGTTGTCACATAATAAC
Source organism: Pongo pygmaeus (assembly GCF_028885625.2). Taxonomy (NCBI): domain Eukaryota; kingdom Metazoa; phylum Chordata; class Mammalia; order Primates; family Hominidae; genus Pongo; species Pongo pygmaeus. The sequence goes on from NC_072384.2 coordinate 81,180,571, forward strand.
TATGTGCCCTGAGAGGAGAATGATTTTATACCAAGTCTTTTATATACTGTAACAAGAGGAGCAATTGTTTCTTCTTCTGAACTGAAGCATGAAATAGACTTGGTTTTAAAAGTAGCAGTAGTTTCAGGAGTTTTGAAAAGAAGTGTAAAAAGTAATATTTATCAAAATTACCCTCCTACTGCAGAAAAATTGCCCTGAACATCTCAGCCAGAAGAAACCTCTCCATCCGTTCTCTGTTATGCACCATCTTGTGTGGCACTTGACACCTACTGGCTTGATCTGTCAATTTACCAAAGTAAAGGGAACATGCTGAGAGGGAAGGGAAAATAGATTATGTTTGGAGTGGATAGAAAGAAAGTGAGTTTGAGGCCAAACATGGATGGCATAAAGCCCCAGGTGAGAAATTCTAATTTATTTGGGTTGAGTAGAGGGAGGAACTATTAGGATACTCCTGAGGACAGAGTTGAGAAATGACATATTGATAGTTAGGCTGTAGAAAAAAATCTACTTGTATATATTAAAAAGTGACAAGTATATACTGAGAAGTGACAAGAAAAAATGGAAAGATTTATTTATTATTTATTACCATGTTGCCCTTTCAGAATGCCCATCTAAACAAGATAATGATCCCAACCCTTTTTGCCATGGTATACATGGCATCTCTCAGTGACACGTAACAGGCGTTCAATAAATTTGTTGAATGAGTGAATAAGTATAAGCAAATACAGACATAAATAGCTCTTTATTAACCAAGATAATCTTCCACATATAGGTCATTGCCTTGATTTCAGATTTTTATACATAGTTTATTTCTGTAGGTAGTTCATTTCTAAAAAAATGATAATATTCATGATGATGATGCTAAAAGGGAAGAAAAGAGTGGTGAAGGAGAAAGGTCTATTTACTCATTATTTATTATGTGCTAAGCATTGTATTAAGTGCTTTGCCCTCGTGTACTCATTTTCCCCATCCAACAAGAGAAAACTTAATTATACAAATAAAAAACCAGGTTTGAGCAATACTAACTAATCACTCAAGGTTCTGATTGACACTTGTAGCAGACGCTGTTGATGCCGTACCCCTTGGGCCACATGAGCTGTGGCTGGGTAGACAATCTCATAACATTGGCAACTTCCTAGCTCCCATGTTTTTGTCTCTCATTGCTGCCTGAGCATACCTTGGAGCTTGCTTGCTGGCAAACAGGTACAATCTGCAAGTGTGGGGAGGTGATCTCTCCACCAGTGGAGGAAGAGACTCCTTAGATAGATGCCTCAGCCTCTCAGTCTTTCAGGGATCAGGGATTCTGAGCCATGCCTCATACACTTTCTCAGCAGGTTTCAGAAGTCTTACAACTGAGGAGAAGCCTTTGTTTCATATTTTGTTTAAGGCAACCTTGTCATTGATACCTATATTAAAGCATCAGGGCCAAGTGTGGTGGTTCACACCTGTAATCCCAGCACTTTGGGAGGCCAATGCAGGTAGATCACTTGAAGCCAGGAGTTCAAGGGCAGTCTGGCCAACATGGTGAACCCATCTCTACTAAAAAAAATACAAAAAATTAGCTGGGTGTGATGACACGCACCTGTAGTTCTAACTACTCAGAGAATCACTTTAACCCAGGCTTGGGCAACAGAGTGAGACCCTGTCTTTAAAAAAAAAAAAAAAAAGCATCAAGAAATGTGATCTGATAGTCTGTATCTGGATAGAAGAAATGAGCTTCTTGTTTCTGGTTGGGAACTTCAGTACTATTTAAAAAAAAAACAAGAAACAAACAACTATCGTCTTAGTTTGGATCCCCTAAAAGCTGACCTTGAGGCAAGCACTTGGGTGTAACAGTTTATTGTGGGCAAAGGAGTGTCTTAGAAAGTTAGATTAGAGGGAGGCAGAGAAATTGTAAAAAAAATGTTTTATGCATCTCTAATTGTTTTACGTGCTTTTACCTTAGTAATTTTTTAAAATCTAATTTTAAAAAGTGTAACAAAAAACACTACTTGCCAGATGTATCTACATGAATGTCACGCCAATACCTCAGACTTATCTCTAGAACCCAGCGAGCACTATCTAAACACACTCTCCATCTCTCCCAACACCATGTACCCCTCCACCCCACCCTGTTCTTCCCCATTCCAACTCTTCCATCTAGTTGCTTTATGTTTTGTTTTTCATGATATTACCAGTGTCTCTGTCACCAGGTCTAAAAATGCTGGTCATATTTTACTTCCTTTTGGTACCTACACCACACAACACACATCAGGTTTTTTCCCCAATGCCTTACAAGTTCTTTCATTTTCCCTGCCCTGCTCTTTATGTAAGTTTGGGTCTTGAAACTGCCTTTATGCCTACACCATTTGTCAGCAACCAACTGTCTCTTGTCTCCTCATTGTATGTGATATTTAATTTGACTACATTATATTATCTAAGGTATATCATATCTTCCTTTGTAAATTACAAACTGAGATTAGGACTCACTTTTTATACAGTTTCATATCTGCCAAAGGACTTAGCATATTGTTTTGCATATAATAATGAATGAACATAAACCTATAAATTTCCAGCTTGTGACATTAATGATGTAAAAAGCCAAAATCATGTAAAGGCCATTTAAAAAATACAGAGCACCTGCTACTTGTCAGGTAGCATATAAAGCGCTAGAGATACGGTGGTAAACAACAGGAGCAAAACAAAGCATGTTTTCTACTCTCGAATTCTAGTGAGAAAGATATAATGAAAAAACATATGATTATAAATTAAAGAGTTCCGGAGATAATGAACACGATTGTCTGGCAGATAATATTATAGTGACCCATTTTAAATTGGATGGGCAGAAAGTCCTCTGTGAGGACATCTTTAAGCTGAGATGGAAGAAAGAAAAAGAGGAATCATGTGAAAAGTCAGAGGCTATGTGTCCAAGAAGAGGTAATAATATGGTAAAGACCTTAAGGATAAAAAAAAACCTTGATGCACTTAAGGAAATTAAGAAAGGCCAATATGACAAAAGCCAGGTGATCCAGGGGAAGTGGCCAATGCCAAGGCTGGTGCTGTAGTCAGAAGCCAGATCATAGGGTCCTTTTAGGTCACATTGAGTGTGGTTTGTACTACAAGAAAGCGATGGAAAACTATTAAAGGATTTAAGCAAAGGAGTAGTTGCCTGATTCATTTAGAATCTTGAACGTTCACTTTAGCTTCTGTGCAGAAATTTCATGAGGTGGGGGAATGACAAAGGGAGACCACGTAGCAGATTATTAAATAGCCCAGACGAAATTATCTTGAGAAATGGTAGTAGCTGTGCAGAAGAAGATTCACATAAGATGGGCTTGAGATATATTTTAGAGGTCAAATTGATAGAACCTTGTGATTGATGGATTCTTTGTTTAAGTTAGAGGGAGGTATTACTTTCCGAATTTCTGGCTTGAACAACTGGTCAGATGGAGTGCCCAGTTGTTTTGAAAATAAAGAGATTGGGTGGAAGAATAGTTTATTTATATATTTATTTTATTATACTTTAAGTTTTAGGGTACATGTGCACAATGTGCAGGTTAGTTACATACGTATACATGTGCCATGCTGGTGTGCTGCACCCATTAACTCGTCATTTAGCATTAGGTATATCTCCTAATGCTATCCCTCCCCCCTCCTCCCACCCCACAACAGTCCCCAGAGTATGATGTTCCCCTTCCTGTGTCCATGTGTTCTCATTGTTCAATTCCCATCTATGAGTGAGAAGTCAGGGAACCAGAACTCAGTGTTAGGTATGTTACATGCACAATGCCCACTATACATCCAAGTGGAGATGTCTGGTAGGCAGTAGAACAAATGAACCTGGAGCTCTGAAGAAAGGTCAAGGCTGGAGACATAAACTGGAGACTCATGATATTTGTTTATTTTTTTCATGTCAAACAATTGAGGGTATATTTAAATAACTCATGAAATAGCCAATTGATTAACAGATATTTCAACATGTATATAAAAAAATCAAACTTTTTTTATTATACTTTAAGTTCTAGGGTACATATGCACAACATGCAGGTTTGTTACATATGTACACATGTGCCATGTTGGTGTGCTGTACCCATTAACTTGTCATTGACATTAGGTATATCTCCTAATGCTATCCCTCCCACCTCCCTGCACCCCACTACAGGCCTGGGTGTGTGATGTTCCCCTTCCTGTGTCCATGTGTTCTCATTGTTCAATTCCCACCTATGAGTGGGAACATGCAGTGTTTGGTTTTTTGTCCTTGTGATAGTTTGCTCAGAATGATGGTTTCCAGCTTCATCCATGTCCCTATAAAGGACATGAACTCATCCTTTTTTATGGCTGCATAGTATTCCATGGTGTATATGTGCCACATTTTCTTAATCCAGTCTACCACTGATGGACATTTGGGTTGGTTCCAAGTCTTTGCTATTGTGAATAGTGCTGCAATAAACATACATGTTCATGTGTCTGTATAGCAGCATGATTTATAGTCCTTTGGGCATATACCCAGTAATGGGATGGCTGGGTCAAATGGTATTTCTAGTTCTAGATCCTTGAGGAATTGGCACACTGTCTTCCACATTGGTTGAACTAGTTTACAGTCCTACCAACAGTGTAAAAGTGTTCCTATTTCTCCACATCCTCTCCAGCACCTGTTGTTTCCTGACTTTTTAATGATCGCCATTTTAACTGGTGTGAGATGGTATCTCACTGTGGTGTTAATTTACATTTCTCTAATGGCCAGTGATGATGAGCATTTTTTCATGTGTCTTTTGGCTGCATAAATGTCTTCTTTCGAGAAGTGTCTGTTCATATCCTTCACCCACTTGTTGATGGGGTTGTTTTTTTCTTGTAAATTTGTTTGAGTTCTTTGTAGTTTCTGGATATTAGCCATTTGTCAGATGAGTAGATTGCAAAAATTTTCTCCCATTCTGTAAGTTGCCTGTTCACTCCGATGGTGGTTTCTTTTGCTATGCAGAAGCTCTTTAGTTTAATTAGATTCCATTTATCAATTTTGGCTTTTGTTGCCATTGCTTTTGGTGTTTTAGAAATGAAGTCCTTGCCCATGCCTATGTCCTGAATGGTATTGCCTAGGTTTTCTTCTAGGGTTTTTATGGTTTTAGGTCTAACATTTAAGTCTTTAATCCATCTTGAATTAATTTTTGTGTAAGGTGTAAGGAAGGGATCCGGTTTCAGCTTTCTACATATGGCTAGCCAGTTTCCCAGCACCATTTATTAAATAGGAAATCCTTTCCCCATTTCTTGTTTTTGTCAGGTTTGTCAAAGATCAGATGGTTGTAGATGTGTGGTGTTATTTCTGAGGGCTCTGTTCTGTTCCATTGGTCTATCTCTCTGTTTTGATACCAGTACCATGCTGTTTTGGTTACTGTAGCATTGTAGCGTAGTTTGAAGTCAGGTAGCGTGATGCCTCCAGCTTTGTTCTTTTGGCTTAGGATTGACTTGACAATGCGGGCTCTTTTTTGGTTCCATATGAACTTTAAAGTAGTTTTTTCCAATTCTGTGAAGAAAGCCTTTGGTAGCTTGATGGGGATGGCATTGAATCTATAAATTACCTTGGGCAGTATGGCCATTTTCACGATATTGATTCTTCCTATCCATGTGCATGGAATGTTCTTCCATTGTTTGTATCCTCTTTTATTTCGTTGAGCAGTGGTTTGTAGTTCTCCTTGAAGAGGTCCTTCACATCCCTTGTAAGTTGGATTCCTAGGTATTTTATTCTCTTTGAAGCAATTGTGAATGGGAGTTCACTCATGATTTGGCTCTCTGTTTGTCTGTTATTGGTGTATAAGAATGCTTGTGATTTTTGCACATTGATTTTGTATCCTGAGACTTTGCTGAAGTTGCTTATCAGCTTAAGGAGATTTGGGGCTGAGATGCTGGGGTTTTCTAAATATACAATCATCTCATCTGCAAACAGGGACAATTTGACTTCCTCTTTTCCTAATTGAATACCCTTTATTTCCTTCTCCTGCCTGATTGCCCTGGCCAGAACTTCCAACACTATGTTGAATAGGAGTGGTGAGAGAGGGCATCCCTGTCTTGTGCCAGTTTTCAAAGGGAATTATTCCAATTTTTGTCCATTCAGTATGATATTGGCTGTGGGTTTGTCATAAATAGCTCTTATTATTTTGAGATACATCCCATCAATACCTAATTTATTGAGAATTTTTAGCATGAAGGGCTGTTGAATTTTGTTGAAGGCCTTTTCTGCATCTATTGAGATAATCATGTGGTTTTTGTCTTTGGTTCTGTTTATATGCTGGATTACGTTTATTGATTTGCATATGTTGAACCAGCCTTGCATCCCACGGATGAAGCCCACTTGATCATGGTGGATAAGCTTTTGGATGTGCTGCTAGATTCAGTTTGCCAGTATTTTGTTGAGGATTTTTGCATCGATGTTCATCAGGGATATTGGTCTAAAATTCTCTTTTTTGGTTGTGTCTCTGTCAGCCTTTGGTATCAGGATGATGCTGGCCTCATAAAATGAGTTAGGGAGGATTCCCTCTTTTTCTATTGATTGGAATAGTTTCGGAAGGAATGGTACCAGCTCCTCCTTGTACCTCTGGTAGAATTCAGCTATGAATCCGTCTGGTCCTGGACTGTTTTTGGTTGGTAGGCTATTAATTATTGCCTCAATATCAGAGCCTGTTATTGATCTATTCAGGGATTCAACTTCTTCCTGGTTTAGTCTTGGGAGGGTGTATGTGTCCAGGAATTTATCCATTTCTTCTAGATTTTCTAGTTTATTTGTGTAGAGGTGTTTATAGTATTCTCTTCAAACTTTATTTTTAATTGATATATTTTTTTTTTGCCTGCTGAATAAAAGAACGTTATGCAAAAGCAAAACAAGGATTCCTCAAGGATTTAGAAGCCAATTATTGGGTGTGTAGAATATAGTAAGATAATATAATTTAAATTGTACCTTCTATGTACTCTTTCTTTTGTACTTTTGTACTCTTCTCTGAGGATGTTTAACATTTAACACACAAAAAAAGACAGTCATGGATAATTTTAGAGGATTGCTTCTTCACGTATTTTAATTGTATCCCCCACTGACCATCCAATACAATTATTTGATATTAGTTGTGCATATATTTTTTCCTTTTTAAACTTTGTTTTATTGTGGTACAATATACATATAAAATTTATCATCTTTACCATTTTAAGTGTAAAGTCCAGTGGTAATAACTACACTTATATATGTATTTTTCCCTTTATCGCCCTCCACCTACCCTTTCCTCCCCTATAGTAACTACCATTCTACTCTCTATGTTCATGAGATTCGCTTTTTAAGCTCCCACATATGAGTGAGGGCATGCAATATTTGTCTTTCTGTGCTTGGCTTAGTTCACTTCACATAATTGCCTCCAGTTCCATCCATGTTGCTGCAAATGACAGGATTTTAATTTTTTTATGTTTGAATTATATTCCATTGTGTATGTATATTTCTTTATTCATTCACTCATTGATGGGCACTTAGGTTGATTCCATATTTTGGCTATTGTGAATAGTGCTACAATAAACATGGGAGTGCAGATATTTCTTCAATGTATTGATTTCCTTTCTTTTGGATATATACCCACAAGAATTGCTGGATCATATCATAGTTCTAGTATTACTTTTTTGAGGAACTTCTATTCTGTTCTTCATAGTGGCCGTAATAACTTACATTTCCAGCAGCACTGTATGAGGGTTCCCCTTTGACACCACTTTGTCACCAGCATCTGTTTTTGCCTTTTTTTTATATAAACCATTTTAACTGTAGTGAGATGATATCTCATTGTGGTTTTGATATGCATTTTTCTGATGATTAGTGATGTTGTACATGTTTTCATATACCTGTTTGCCATTTGTATATCTTCTTTTGAGAAATATCTGTCGAGATCTTTTGCTAATTTTGAAATTACATTCTTTGTTAGGTTTTAGTTTTGTTGCTATTGAGTTGTTTGAGCTCCTTATATATTCTGGTTATTAATCCCTTGTCAGATAGTGTGCAAATGTTTTCTCTCATTATGTGGGTTCTCTCTACATTTTGTTGATGTTTTCTTTGCTGTGCAGAGGCTTTTTAGCTTGATGGAGTCTCATTTGTCTATTTTTGTTCAGGTTGCCTGTACTTTTTAGGTCTTACACAAAAAAATCTTTGCCCAGACCAATATCTTAGAGTATTTCCCCAATGTTTTCTTTTAGTAATTTCATAATTTCAGGTCTATAATTCATTTTGATTTGGTTTTTGTTTATGGTGAGAAAGTTCTAATTTTATTTTTTTGCATGTAGTTATTAAGTTTTCCCAGCACCATTTATTAAAGAGATGGTTTTTTTCCATTGTATGTTCTTTAGAGCTTTGTCACTGATTAGTTTGTTGTAAGTGCATGGATTTATATGTGGATTCTCTATTCCGCTCCATTGGTCTATGTGTCTGTTTCTATGCCAATACTGTGCTGCTTTGGTTACTATAGCTTTGTAGTAAATTTTGAAGTTAGGTAGTGTGATGCCTCCAGCTTTGTTCTTTTTGCTCAGGATTGCTTTGGCTATTCAGGGTCTTTTGTGGTTTCTTATAAATTTTAGGAATTTTTCTATTTTGTGAAGAATGTCATTGGTATTTTGATAGGAATTGCATTGAATCTGTAAATTGTTTTATGTAGTATTGTAATTTTAACAATATTAGTTCTTCCAGTCCATCATGGAATATCTTTCTGGGTTTTTGTGTCCTCTTCAATTTCTTTTATCAGAGTTTTATAGTTTTTCCTTGCATAGATATTTTACTTTTTTAGTTAAATTGACTCCTAGGTATTGTATATTTTTGAAGCTACTGTAAAAGGAACTGCTTTCTTGATTTTTCTTCAGATTGTTCACTGTTGGCATATATAAATGCTATTGATTTTTGTATGTTGATTTTGCATCCTGCAACTTTACTGAATCAGATCTAACAGCTTTTAGGTGGACTCTTTAGATTTTTCTAGGTATAAGATCATGTAGTCTGCAAACAAACCTAATTTGACTTCTTCCTTTCCAATTTGGATACCCTTTTCTTCCTCTTGCCTGATAGCTCTGGCCAGGACTTTCTGTACTATGCAGAATAACAGTGGTGAGAGGGGGTATCCTTGTCTGTTTCGGTCCTTGAAAGAAAGGCCTTCATTTTTTCTGTGTTCACTATGATGTTGACTGTAGGTTTGTCATATATGGCCTTCATTATTTTAAAGTATGTTCCTTCTATATCCATTTTGGTGAGAATTTTTATCATAAAGGAATGTTGAATTTTATCAAATGCTATCTCAGCATCTATTGAAATAAGTATACTCTTTCTGTTTTTGATTCTGTTAATGACTTATATTTAGATGGTATTTAAAGACATAGGAAATGGGTTAGATCTCCTAAGGAGGGAAGATGGAAAGAGAATGAAAGAGGTTCCAGAATATAGCCCTGGGGGATTTCCCGCACTTACAGTGGAGGGAAAGGAGGCATCAGAGGAAACTCAGAGTGGCCAGATAGAAAGGCAGGAAAAAGCTTAATAAGGTGGTATCATGAGAAGAGAGTCTTTCTAGAAGGAGAAATGCTTACTCTTGATAACAACTGAAAAATAGGGTGAGTCCACATTAGAATCCTCGCTACCGGGGAGGACTTTCTACACAAGGTTAGAGATCACTTGTATTTTGTCTACTATAATTTTAGTGCATAATGCATTTTTTGGCATATCGTGGGCACTTGATACATATTAATCTAATGACATTTAATAATTGAGTGCCCAAATATTTATGTCGAGTAGAGAGCTAGGGATAGGCATGAGTCTTTCTTAAACATCCTTCTCTTCCCCTTCCTCCACCCCCTCACTTGCCTTCAGAAGCATTGATCAGAGAAATAGCTGTATCTTCAGCTTTTTTTTAAAGCAACATGAAACACACTTTATTCCTGCTAACATTAGGAAAAGTGAGCTGTTTTCCAAGCCCTGGAGGAAGGAAATTCAGCTAACATCACATGAGATAATGTAGGGTGGCTATTTCTTGAAAGGTAGTGAATCATAACTATAACCATACTATGGAAAAAAGTCCTGCCTTATCAACCACTCCACTGACTGCTCGTCACCAAAACTATGCTATGAAACGAATTGTGTTGAGTGGCTTTCATTGTAAAAGATTTTGGTGAAGGGAGGGAAAGAAACTGGTAGGGATTCAGATCAGAAGATCTGGCTTTGCCAGTTTCTGGAGGGTGTCAGAATGGCTTTAACATACCTACTTCCTTGGCCTCAACTGGAGGTTTTGTAGCTGCAGACAAGAAGGATTGCATAGTTCAGAATAACGACACCATAAGCTAATTGTGGAACTGGGTTAAAATCAGCATGTAGATCTACTAAGAAAGAAACACACTCAGCACTACTATAGAAAGAAACAGCCATGGGCCCTGATTGTTAGCTTTCTGGAAGCCATTTCATTTTTACAATAGATTTATCACACACTGTATTGACTTTTTACAGTAAAGAGTCAGAGAAAGTTAATATTCCTCATGTTTTGTCTGTTGACAGAGTGAAAATAATTGCATTGAGTTTGGCTAGAATATCCTGTCATTCCACAAACATCTGAAACTCCACATGGCTAAAACTTAACCCATCAATGCCCCCATGTGCATGCACACATACATGCATATAACTTCATTTCTCAGTGTTTTTTTCCTCCATGAATGGTAGCACCACGCACCCAGTTCCCAAATCCAAAACTGCCCTGAGGATTTTCATCAATTATGGTGGAGGAAAATAAGCCAGCAAAGGAGACTCAGAGTGCGCAGATAGGAAGGGAGGAGAAAAAAGTTCAATAAATTGGTGCCCTGAGAGAAAAGTCTTTCAAGAAAGAGAAATACTTCCCCCTTGGGATTATCCCATCTCTACTTATTGCTGCAGGGGCTTCCAAAATTAGGTTTTCTGTGTTCAGTCTTGCGTTCACACTTCTGAAACCCAGAGCTGACCGAGACAAATTCTTCAACTTCCTGTCAGCCCCAACATAGATTTAAAATTCCTAATCTGGTTTATGAGGTTCACCATGTATTCCTGCTTCCCTAAGTCAGCCTCATATCACACCAACCTGTGTGTGGGGTGGCTAAATACTCTAGCCAGGCAAGCTCTCTCAGTTCTTCTACCTGTCCCGCCTGGTGCTCTCCTTATTGCTCATCCCATTCTTAGCCTGATTCAAGACTCCTGGTCCTTCAAATCTCTCTTTAAGTGTCCTTACCTGGATCTCTCTCTAGTTAGTACAAATTTTTCTATCTAACATTGGAGCGAACATTTTTTGAAAGTTTGTATCAGTCCTGCCTTACTCTTGGTGGAATCCTGTGGTCCTAGCCAAGTGCCTGCTCCATGAAGGTGCTGAATAAATGAATAAGCATTTTAATTGTGTATCTGTCATTAGTGTCAGATGTGTGACTCCAGCATGGTTTTAGCACAGAGACACACTCTTTGATGCAGACTTTTCTTTTCTTTTTACATATAGCAACAATAAAAAACTAGACTTTCATCTCCTGAAAATATCAGTCTAATAATCACCTATGGCTGTCTCTCTGGTTGCTGAAGGAAAAAAAAAAAAAAAAAAAAAAAGGCAGGACACACCTGGATTGCATTAGACTGAGACTCACTACCCAGTTCAGGTGTGTTGCGTTGTGGGTCTCCGGCACATTTCAGAGGCTCATTAGGACCCTGACCCCACACTGGGATTTACACCCCTAATAGCAGGTGTGTCCCGTGGCAACTGAGTGGGTGCGTGTAAAGGGGGGGGGGGATCATCAATTACCAGCTGGAGCAATCAGAATCGGTTAAAGTGAATCAAGTCACAGTGCTTCCTTAACCCAACCTCTCTGTTGGGGTCAGCCACAGCCTAAACCGCCTGCCGTTCAGCCTGAGTGGCTGCTGCTCGCCTGCTCACGCATGCAGCCCGGGCTGCAGAGGAAGTGTGGGGAGGAAGGAAGTGGGCATAGAAGGGTGCCGAGATGTGGGTTTTGAAGAGAATAGCCATAACGTCTTTGTCACTAAAATGTTCCCCAAGGGCCTTAGGCGAGTTTTTTTGTTTTTTTGTTTTCAATTTGTGGCTCTTGATAATTTATCTAGTGGTTGCCTACACCTGAAAAACAAGACACAGGGTTTAACTATCAGCGAAAGAACTGGACGGCTCCCCGCCGCAGTCCCACTCCCCGAATTTGTGGCTGGCATTTGGGCCACGCCGGGCCGGCCGCAGAGGCTGGGCGGTCACAGCGAGGGGCGCGCAGTTTGGGGTCACACAGCTCCGCTTCTAGGCCCCAACTACCGTTAAAGGGGGAAGCCCGTGCCCCATCCAGGTCCGCTCTTGCTGAGCCCAGAGCCATCCCGCGCTCTGCGGGCTGGGAGGCCCGGGCCAGGACGCGAGTCCCGCGCAGCCGAGGTTCCCCAGCGCCCCCTGCAGCCGCGCGTAGGCGGAGACGGAGCCCGGCCCTGCGCCTCCGCACCACGCCCGGGACCCCACCCAGCGGCCCGTACCCGGAGAAGCAGCGCGAGCACCCGAAGCTCCCGGCCGGCGGCAGAAACCGGGAGTGGGGCCGGGCGAGTGCGCGGCATCCCAGGCCAGCCCGATCGCTCCGCCCGCGGTGGGCCGACTTCCCCTCCTCTTCCCTCTCTCCTTCCTTTAGCCCGCTGGCGCCGGACACGCTGCGCCTCATCTCTTGGGGCGTTCTTCCCCGTTGGCCAACCGTCGCATCCCGTGCAACTCTGGGGTAGTGGCCGTTTAGTGTTGAATGTTCCCCACCGAGAGCGCATGGCTTGGGAAGCGAGGCGCGAACCCGGCCCCCGAAGGGCCGCCGTCCGGGAGACGGTGATGCTGTTGCTGTGCCTGGGGGTCCCGACCGGCTGCCCCTACAACGTGGACACTGAGAGCGCGCTGCTTTACCAGGGCCCCCCCAACACGCTGTTCGGCTACTCCGTCGTGCTGCACAGCCACGGGGCGAACCGATGGTGAGTAGAGTTGGACTGATGCGCCCTCAGCAGCTCAGAGCGCCGTGAGAATGGCGCCCTAGGGATTCCCTGCCAGATTCAAACTTTCCTCCCTCCCAAGGAGGCAGGAGGGAAACGTTGCGAGAGCCAGCTCGCTGGAAATCTGCCAGGGAAACTAACTTATCTTGGGGTGGCAGCGCCCCGGGTGCGTTATGGTGCAAGGTCTTGGAGCTTCGAGTCGGGGGTGGTGGGCGGAGGAGGAGGTGGGGAAGCTGCCCTGCTGCGGACTGCACATCTGTGGCAACAGGGAGCTCAGTGGGCAGCACAGCTCACGTCTGAGCGCACGTGCACGTGTCTCGCTTTAGGCTCTTAGTGGGTGCGCCCACTGCCAACTGGCTCGCCAACGCTTCAGTGATCAATCCCGGGGCGATTTACAGATGCAGGATCGGAAAGAATCCCGGCCAGACGTGCGAACAGCTCCAGCTGGGTGAGTTGGGTATGGGACCAGTAGTTAGTGACCTCCCGACCCCCCATGTGGACCCCACCATAGGGCAAGTCCTGGAAAGATTCACGTTGCCTGTTACTTCTGGTTTAAAGAGCGTAAAGTTTTCAGTTTCAACTCCATCTCATCTTGCCCCCTTAATATAAAAGGGATTCCCTTTCTGTTAATATAGTTCTCCCTTTTCCTTATGGCAATGATTGCAGTACTCTGACAACTATGCTAGAGAAATTTCTTATGATACCTTCTCTTCATCTCTCCCCCTGTCTCTCCGTGTGTAAAGCACATTTTAGACTCTCTCAGCGTATTAAGGACAGGATCCAGCTAAGCCGAGACTTGAGAATTTTATTTCCATCTTTGACCTATCAACCCTCCTAAAGAACAGGCTAAGGGGCATATCAGGAATAGCAATTGGAATTGATCCCATATCCCGTCGTTTAACCTAAAGGCCTAAAAAAAAAAAGTGATAGTTTTACTTAGAATATACAATCTAAAAGAAAAGGAAAATTGGCATCTTCATCGTTAATGTAGTATAATTTTCCATTCCCAAAACCGTCATCCAAAACTCTCATGTTATATGGGTCCATCTTTTTGCAGTCATTTCTCAATGTCTCAGATTTGTGACAAGTTGAAAAATGTGTACTGATAGAGGGGAGAAGTTTCATGTTTCAAAGCCAAAGACAAGTTTGTTGCACACAGACAAGTGGGGAAAGAGGAAGGAATATTAAATAACAAGACCTATCTTGTTCCAAAGTGTTAACTGCTATACATATTGCTTAACTTTTTTCCCCTTAAAGCAACCCTGGGTCATGGTAGACATTGTTCCTAGTTTATGTACAAGGACTGTGGCTCAGAGTTGCAAATACCTTTAAAAGTTACTTAGCTAGTGACTGATAGGTGGGAACTAAAGTCAAGCTAGGGTCTGAATGGGTCCGAAGTCTAAGCCATTTTCTTCCATGTATGCATCTTCAATGCAAATAAAATTAAGTGAATGGTTTAATATGTTGTCTGCTGAGCTGATGGGTCATCTGTAAACGGTGAATAAAATTGGTACTTCTTTATATTTCTTTGCTTTAAATGGACTTTTGAGATTAGTTATAGGATCTTTAACTTCTTTTGTATTTTATAGTAGTCTTTGCTCTTTTTCAAACTGTGAAGCTGGTTCCCTTCATTCGGATGAATTCAGATAGAGTGTAAACATAATGGAATTTTTACTGTTAACTCAGAGCATCTATAAAAGTCTATGAACTGTCTGTAGCATGTAGAATAAGCCCTAGCCTCTTGTTAAGCATCCTCAATACCAGAAATCACAGTAGGAATGCACAAAACATTCACAGACCCATACATTTTGGAATGATTTTGCAAAGCATAATTTTCATTGCATGGGAGAGTTATGGGTGAAGAATTAGTGAGTGGAGCTGACAACTTTAGTCTGCCAGAGGATCTTGGCAAGGTCTCAGGAGGGAGCAATTTTGTTTCTGTTGTCCTGTCATAGTTTCCTGATCCATGACATTATACCTACTGATATTTAGTGCCTACTTCCTGTCTGAATGGACACTGAATCTATTTCTGGATGTCTGTGTTTAATTGGATAAATCATGACATAATACTGTATTAAATTTAAGATAATGCCGGTCAATGGAAGGAAAAAATTGTTTGGGCATGGGTAGCATCGGGGTTTACTGTTCTCAGAGAAATGTAAACATAGTAGATATGTAACAGATATGAATTAAATGAAGATCTTTTGGATGGATGAATGAATAAAAGTGGAGTGAAAATTTATCAACCTGATTGATGAGTAAGATAATTGATTAGAAATGATGAGCCAAACTGATATTTTTAACTTTCAAAATTTTGGCCAATCTACAAGGTATTTACTGAGATTAAAGGAAAAAAGGCAAGATTCCTAGTCAGTCAATGAGTTAAAACATTAATAGTGATAGTAATGCCTTGAGTATTTGCCGAAGAGTTGAATGAAGTTATTTCTCATGTAATATTCTAAAGAATACAGATATCTTTTATTCCTCATGTAAAATACTGCCTCTCTCTATTCAGAATAAATTCAGTGGTAGCTTAAAGCTATAAAATAGGGATTGAGGCTACAGTCTAGAAATAAAACACTAAAAACAATACATTGGTAATAAAAATAATTTAGGATTCTTAGGTTTGTGGGCTATGCACTATTTTGTATGAAGAAGTTTCAAGAGTGTGTGTAAATATAGATAAGCCATCTTCTGTAGAAGAGTGTGTGTGTATGTGTGTATCTTCTGTATAAAACAGCTTCAGTTGTCCTGTTTCAAATGTGGGTGACTAATGTTTCAAAAATGCTTAGCTCAGTACTGACACATAATAGACATTCAAAAAATAGCAGTTCTTCTTTATTGTTTACTTAAATCTATTATCTGTGTGTTATCTGTAACAAGCAGGTTGAGGTTAATAGGGACAATTGATAAACTGAACCAAAAGTTTAAAAATTAAAAGGTAATACATTAAAAGGTAGAAGTTGAAATGAAACACAATGACAAATATTTTGTTGGCTGAAGAAAAAAATGTTATAATGACTAAAGATTGATCTATGATTGCCATGTCAGTAAGATATCTTCTTTCCTTTGGAATACCTTTACTTGCTATCAAGAACCTGAAGGTGTAGGGTCTTCAAATGGTGCCCATCTCCCATGCAATTAAAAATATCCACATAGACTAGTCTTTGAGTCTCTGTAGAATTTCAGATCAATGGTTGATTCAGATAGACTCCTCCCCTCAAAAGAGGAGATCCATATCTCCCCTACCCTACCCTCTGTGGACAAGGTGTCCCATATGGTATATTCATGCCATAAGCAGAAGTGAGCCTGCCCGTTTATCTAGAATGCCCAGGGTGAGAGACATTAGGCATGAGATACCCCTTTTAGGCAAGCAAGTTGACTGCAGAGCCAGCAACAAGAGAGTTGCCTGGATAGTACTGCAAGGTGCTTTTCTTCCTGCATATATATTGTTGGCCTCCTTTTACCTCCCTGACTCCCCAAGAGACATCTCTTCTCTCGCTTCTTTTGTACCAGAGGAAAGTGGTGTGTCTGCCAGGAGGGTCTGGGCCCAGACTTGCTCATGAAGACCATGTCTTAGGAGACCCAGGTGATTTCCACATGTCCACTTTCCACCCAGGCACTCTGCATCATCAGGCTTGTTTAAAGGAAACTTTAATCACAGCTGGTTCCTGAATTAAGTGTCACAAAGAATGACTCAATTAATATAGTTAAGCATAGTCCATCCATGGACTATCAATATTCAAAGAGAACATAATAAAACATAGAAACGATTATAAAATTACACTAAAAAGATGATCTTTATTTGGTTATTCAAGAAACACTCCAGATCTTTCATTACTTTGGAGTTACCACTGAAAGCATTATACACACACTGACTCTCATTTGGGTAATAGTCTAAAGTTATACAATTGCACTATCCAGTATAGTATCCACTAACCACAGGTGGCTTTGAACACATAAAATATGGCTAGTCAGCAATGAGAGGGCTGTAATGTAAATTACATACTGGCTTTTGAATACTAAGTATAAGAAAACTCATTAATTTTTATGATATATGTTGAAACAAACACTTTAAAATTATTGATTACATAATATTTTGGATTTATTAGGCGAAATAAAATTTTAGGTTAAATAAAATTAATTTTATTTTTACTTTTTTAATGTGGCTATTATAAAATTTAAAATTTCCAATGGGCTTGTATTATATTTCTATTGGACAGCACTGCTGTAGAGAAACATTAAGGTCTCTGTGTAAAAATAACACTATCTCTTTAGGAGATGCTTTCCTGATATTTATGCATAAATGAGTAGAACTTTCACTTTCTTTTCTAGACTAAGTGTTCTATAGTTACTGGGCCTTCAAGCTGCCTGCCTGTGCCTCTCTTACAGGAAAGACCCATCTCAAGTTAGTCACCGTTACCCATATTTAGATTTCTTTCTGGGAATTTTATTACCTTAGCCAGCCTCCTGGTTCATATTATATAACCTACTTGAAAGAATTTAATTAGCATTGCATTATTAAACTAATGATTACCTAATCTTCACTTCTACTTGATTCATAGGAGTTATTAGCTTAACATTAAATAGCAAATATCTCACTGTTGAAACTTGAAATATGTTTTTCTTGATAACTTTTTACTTTTTCATTGGCAATGTGCTTTAAATTGTAGCTTATGAAGCTGAGATTGCAGATTGGTCATTTTGAAAAATCATCCTTGAATGAAGGCTGTTATACAATTATGTAGAAAATCAAGACAGAGAGCTTCACTAATAAACTATCAGGTTACCAGAAACAAGTTTCCTTATTTCCTGCAGTTTCCCAAACTTTATGTCCAAAAGGATGAGGTTTCCACCTAATTTGAGAGATGAGGCTTTCTAAATGCACATTAGTTTTTGACTTAAGTTTACTTGGTCACTGAGTGATACACCCAGTGACTTGAAAATATATCCCCTTGGCAACAGTTCTAGGACCAGATGTGGAAATCTATTGCACATGTGGGTAATTTATCCATTCAGTTGTTCATTGAGGGATGCCTAAGGGCCTGAACCTGGGCATACAAAAGAAACCTACTCCTTGTCCCAAAGGCTTTAAAGTTTATAAGATAGGTTATTATAGGAAAGTATGGTGAGATTTAATCTAGGTAAGACAATAAAGTGATGCATTCCTGAGGAATTGGTGTTCAAGTGGAGGAACTGAAAAATAACCAAAAGTTAGCCAGAGGAAGAGGCTATGGAAAAGTTTGCCAGAAAGAGCAAACTGTGTGTATAAAGACCTTGAAGTGTTTGAGAGCACGATGCTTTTGAATAACTAAAAAATGTGTACAGTTGCACTATGGAGTGTGAGCTAAACTGTAGGTTAGACAGGCAGGCAGGGATTACTTCTGATACAACTCTGTAAGTATGAATTTACCCTAGGATATTTAAAACTGGGAAGTGACATGATCAGATTTGTATGTTTGACAGATTCTCAGGTTGCAGGTTAGTGAATGCTTTGGAGTAACTGGGTCAAGACTGAAGACGATGAGGCAGTTGTAGGAAGATTTTGTTATAATTTAGACTACAGATGACAAGTGTCTGTACAAGGACACTGGTAGTAGCAATGGAGAAGAACATGGAGATTCTGAAGATATTTAGGAGATAGCACTTGGTAATTATTGAATGAAAGAGATGAGTGAGAAGGTTCCAAAGATGTTACTGAAGTTTCTAACTTGGGCTGTGACATGGATGATGGTCCAATATACTGAAAAAAGGAAGAGCAGCAGGTTTTCAGGCAAAATGATGAGTTTCATTAGCTTGAGATTCCTGTGAGACATAGAAGTAAAAATCTAGTGATCAGTTCCATGTATGGGTGTGGTAGACACTAGAGAGGTCTGTACTAGCAAATCAGAGGTGAGTAATTGACATAACCCCATTCACCTCCAAGGCTTTGATTATCATCTCTCTGGGGTAAATAGATCAAATGGCCAATGGCAAATTTCTAAGGATTCCTACAGTTTGAGAAGTGGTTAGAATAGTGCTGCTCAAGTCTGGCTGTAACTTAAATTCTCATGCAGAGCTTTAACAGTTCTGGTGGCCCATCTCAAACTAATAAAATCTCTGGGGTAAGTCTATAGGGCACCAGTAGTTTCCAGAGGTCCCCAGATGATTCCAGTATTCATCCATGCTTGAGAACCGCTGGAGAAGAAAAGAGGCTGAAAAAAAAGGCTAAGAGGGTGAAGCCAAAGAGGTAGCAAGAAAAATCAGGTCAATCTGACATTAACCTGATTAAAGGAAGAGAGTGTTTTGAGAAGAGGTGAGTAGTTGGCAGTAGTAAAAGTTGCCAAGACGTCAACCAGGGTGGTAAATTATGAGGTCTCATTAGATTTAGAGAGAATTAGTTCATTAGTAAACTCAGTAAGACAAGCTTTAATGGTGAATCCACTGCAGAGGGTTGAGAAGTGGAAACAATAGCAAGTGTCAATAACTTTTAACTGGGTTCTTCCTTCATTAATACATTTTATTGATTACTTGTGTATTGGAAATACACAGTTGAATAAGACATGGTTGAAGCCCTTGAGTAACTCAGTTGAGATGATGGGAGAGACAGGTAAATGGACAATTAATTATGAGATAATGTAATAAGCATGACAATAGACAGGTACACAGTGATGAGAAGAAATGAATGGGAGAAGGCTTCCTGGAGGAGTGAAATCTGAGTAGTGGACCCAGTTCTGACTGGTTTTGAGGAGCACATGTAAGGGCTCAATAAATGTGAAATAATTTTCATCTTTTTTATGTTTGGGCAAAATCCCCTGGGATTTGCTGCACTTTTCAGCCTCATTCCAAAGTGTCTAAGTCTGCCTTGGGTTCCAAAGACTCATATCAGGTAGTTCAGACAGTAACACCTGCTCTTGAAATAGGGAGCTTGGAAATGACTGTCTTTAAAAGCAGGGATTTTTAATTTTGAGATTAGCTGGAAACATCAAATTAGAATATGGAAGTGGACATACAGGTGACAGGTCTGGGCTCAGTGTGCTTGTTCTCAGTTTACCTGTGAGAATTTTTAAAAATCATAGAAAATCTTTTTTATATAAACCACATAAAACACTGTAATTCACAAAAATGTTCAGAAAATAGTAAGATTGTAGACTTAGTTCTAAAAACCCCTTTTATGGGACTCCTTGTGTGCAATGGATTAGACATGTTCTTTTGACATTATGCCCTGTGTATAAAATGCTGGCCAATGTGTACCATCTGTTTGTGAATCCCTTCGAGGTCTACCTCACCACAATACCAGTCTGTTTTCTTGCGGAAGTTTTCTAGAAGTCATTAGACTATCATCATTTTGTCTGCCAGTCATTGTCAATATCACATTTTATCCTTTAAACTCTGCCCAGAGAAATGTCCTTTGATATCTGTAACTCTTCATCTCATTCTGATCCTCCATTGGTCAGGATAATATGATACATTCCTCACTGGTTTTTCTCTCGTATATTTTTAAGCCTTCCTATCTTGCTGACCTCCTTCAATTCTTTCGTTGCTG
The DNA here is from genome assembly GCF_028885625.2 of Pongo pygmaeus. Taxonomy (NCBI): domain Eukaryota; kingdom Metazoa; phylum Chordata; class Mammalia; order Primates; family Hominidae; genus Pongo; species Pongo pygmaeus. The sequence continues at coordinate 81,201,078 of NC_072384.2, forward strand.
TCTTTTTTTTTTTTTTTTCCAACCATCCTACCCTGTGAATTCCAAAACCAAGCATAGAACTTTAATACTGACCACCAAGCAGATTTCCCTGGAGTATTTTCTGTTTACATTTTTGTATTTTCTTGTTTCAAAGATATACAAAGTGGCATCCACACATTAGTGATTGTTTTTCAAATGAATTTTTAAATCCAAGAGATTAATTGAAAACCATGGAGGTTCAGAATTTTCTTTCCTTATTTTCTAATGTTACAGGTTTAAATATGCTCTTTTAATAGGTTGTTTCAGAATAGTATAGGTTTATTCAAAATGTCCATATTTGAAAATAATGGAAAAGTACTAACAACGAATTGTCTAGCAGCATCAGATGGTGGTTGATAGTGTGAGTTTTAATCCCTTCCTTCCCCCCTTGCAAGTGGCATGACCTTGGGCAAGTGCTTAGTCATCCCCTGTTTCGGCTTCCTCATCCATAAAATTGGGATGATAATTCTATTGTCTACTTCATAGGGATGTTATGAAAAGTGAGTTAATACATGTCTTTGCATGTATTAAAACTGTGGTACGTAGTAAGCATGCAATAAGTATTAGTAATTAGAGACTACTTTCCCTCTTTAAATTATGCTTACAAAATGTATCAGCTGGGGCACTTTTTTCAGCTTTAGTTATTAAAAAGACTTGTGTACGTTTTCTGTGGGATTTTGAAGAAGTCCTGGCAGAGACCCCAAACCTAAAATCAAACCCACAAGTGACCTAGTTGTTAGAGTTCTGGGGCCTCATGATGACTCAGGATCAGCCCAGATTTATAAAATTGCAACCATAAAGCTTGGCACTACTCTCTGGGGACATTTACCTCTTGAACTCTTTCTAAATAGAATAGAATAAGATAAAAAAAAAAAAGAGCAGAAATAACTGGCTCTTTCAGGCCTACAATTATATAAACTGTTTCTCACATAAATTGAGCATGATTATTGGCTGTTGTGAGATTTTGTTTAGGCAATATGAAAATATGACATTTCAACACATTTTTTAAAAAAACATACTTTGAGAATGGTTTCTAACTTTGATGTTTTGCTCTTTTGACTCTTATTTGCCACTAGACTAGCTGGAGGAAAAGAGTTCTAGAAGTTTAGTACTTTTATGTCCTGTATCACCTCTAAAACCCAAGGATATTTTACTTTTCATTACCCAAAATTATTTTTATTGTAGAATTCATAAACATCATTATCTTTTAGAAACATTGCCACCAGGTTTAACTAGATGTATGAAAACAGTACATAGTTTAATATAGTCAATTACTATATGGATTAGTATTAATGGATTTAGTAAGTATTAGGACTTAAAAGGAAAAACTAAATTAAGGGGCCATTTTAATTAAAAAGCTAGAGACTGCTGATCAATTCTTGCAGCATTGTGAGCGCCCTCTGCTGGCTCAGTTCAAAGCACCATAATGTACCTACCCTGAGGAGCAGAGGCATTGATTATTTATTGATCACCTACTAGGTGCCAGGCATTCTTGCATACACAAGCATAAGTTTTCCTTCATCCTCATAGCCCTGCAATGGTAAATTTTGTCATGTTGTCATATTTGAATTGATTTTCTCACTTTTAATATATTTTTCCTAATCTGAAGTTATGTGAGTGAAGGGATTATATACTTTAATTATTGCTTTTATAAAAAATATCTTGAATGAATGACTCTTCATAAAATATGGAATTGGAACAAGGATCATTCATGTTTCAGGATTAAGAAAAACTTTAGAGTGGAACAATTTGAAATGTATAGGATTTGTCTTACAATGGAATAGAGCTTCAGCTTAAAAAAAAGACAGTTGGTGGAAGGTAAGGGCTTTTACTGCTTTTCTGAAACTTCACATCACATCATGAGTTTTGAAAGATCAGGTAAGTATGTATGTTGTCTTAGTAGCCAGAAAGCCTGACTGAGAGCCCCAGTCAAATGTCTGAATTGGTGGGGAAGTGACAGTACGATGACGCAGGTAGATAAAGCAGACATTTACTTGCATTAGAAAGTCCCAAGCTTTCCTAGCCACAAAGTATGTCACTAGTACTGTCAAAAGTTATATAGAAAGAAGACCTTAGAGTATGACCTTTTCCCTGGTCCTTCTTTCTTTAGTGGAAATGCCAAAATACTGAAAACCATTCTAAATGGAGGAAAAGAGCAGGACAAGATAGGGAACAAGTAAGTGACCTTTTTCTTGAACAAGTGAAAGTTGATTGTACAGTCTGTGAGCATATTTGCTATATTTTATATATTTTCAGCCAAAAGCTTCAGAAAGTGGAATAGATTTCAGTTAATTCATATGTCTGAAATATTTCTAGAGTTCTATTCTATGCTATAGAGTGAAATAACTTAGAGATCAAAGATGTTATTTTTTATTCTAATCTTTCCACTTATGGATTTGGGCAAGTTATTTGATTCCTTTAAGACTCAATTTTCTCTTCTGTAGGATAGAATTAATAATACAGCAATCCTCTGCTACTACTGTGGGTGTAAAATGAGTTAATGGGTATGATTACAGTTCCCCAATAATGATATGCCACATATATTTTATGAGCCAGGTTATATGCTGCATTGCATGTGCGGCTTAATATGCTTACATTAATCTTTAATATGATGATGCCAATAGCAACTAACATTTGCATGTTTTCTCTGCCAGGCTGTCATCCAAGCACATCACACATATCTCATTTACTCCACAGTCCTTGCAGAAACCCTCTGAGATAGGCATCTTCTGTGGACCCCAGCTGATTCTGTCTTAAGTCATCCCACTCACAAGTCATCCTTTGTAAAGATCTTCAAACTCAGAGACTGTTTCCTTTCAGACCATCTGTTACTGTCTTAAAATTGAAGAAAATAATATTTTGGAAGAGAAGTAGGGAAGAGTCATAGTAAAAAGAAAAGACCTCTCCAAAGCTTAGATCCCTGAAAGTTTGGTGGTAATTATGCAGTAGTACATTCTAGTAAAGGATTTTTTTGTGCTGATATAATGTATTTCAAAATTCCCTCCCTCATACATACTGAGTTCCTGCCTACTGCATGTAAGGCACTATCTTGAGCTGTGGGAATGCTGCTGTCAACAAAAGTCAATCTGCCCTCATGGAGGTGACATACAAGGTCAAATATCTAATCTCCCATAGTCCCTGTCACACTTGGAGCAATGACACTAAAACTGGTGATATGAATAATAATGAAAGGGGGAGGAGTAAAGAATGTACTTAACTAGCTTTGTGGTATTTCTTTGATCAAAATTCCTGTTTATTTGCATTTATATACACATTTATATATGCTGATACACATCAGTAGGAAGAAATAAACTGTAGTAAGCATGCATTTTTACATTTTCTTTCCCAAATTAAAAAAAATAGGAAAGAGAAAGGCTTAAAAGGAGATGGTTTTTAATGTGGCTTTGTTTTTTAAATATCTAGTGGAAAAATGCATTCAGCTGTGCAAAGAATTAGTCATTCTAGTTGTTTAAAAGCAGGGAAAATTATCACATGTTAATTTCTGCTGACCTCTTTTATGTTAAACCATATAAAGTACTTTTTCAGTTATGAAGCTGATTTGATTTACTAAGAGTTTAGATGAGTAACATATGAACTGAATTGAAAACCAGATTATAAATCACTTCAGCATGACGTTTGGATAAAATATAAAGATAATCTGAGGTTGTTTATAGTGTTCTGTCAGAGAAATTCATGAGAATTAGCTCTCATGGCAGTTCTAATAATCGTCATTTTTGACCAAATTAGAAATATTGTATTTCTACCCAAAGACAATTTGCTTAACATTTGGTATATCAATAGGTAACTAAACAAAGGGGGAACAAAGGATATTACTTTTATTTTTAAAACAGTAGGTTTTTAAATAATATAATACAAGAAAAGGCATAACCATCTGTTAATACATCAAGCTTGTCCATGTTGTCCAGGATGGCTTTGAATGCGGCCCAACACAAATCCGCAAACTTAGAATGGTGATCATTAAAAAGTCAGGAAACAACAGGTGCTGGAGAGGATGTGGAGAAATAGGAACACTTTTACACTGTTGGTGGGACTATAAACTAGTTCAACCATTGTGGAAGACAGTGTGCCGATTCCTCAAGGATCTAGAACTAGAAATACCATTTGATCCAGCCATCCCACTACTGGGTATATACCCAAAGGATTATAAATCATGCTGCTATAAAGACACATGCACACGTATGTTTATTGCGGCACTATTCACAATAGCAAAGACTTGGAACCAACCCAAATGTCCATCAATGATAGACTGCATTAAGAAAATGTGGCACATGTACACCATGGAATACTATGCAGCCATAAAAAAGGATGAGTTCATGTCCTTTATAGGGACATGGATGAAGCTGGAAACCATCATTCTGAGCAAAGTATCGCAAGGACAAAAAACCAAACACCACATGTTCTCACTCACAGGTGGGAATTGAACAATGAGAACACTTGCACACAGGAAGGGGAACATCACACACCAGGGCCTGTCATGGGGTGGGGGATGGGGAAGGGATAGCATTAGGAGATATACCTAATGTAAATGACGAGTTAATGGGTATAGCACACCAACATGGCACATGTATAGATATGTAACAAACCTGCATGTTGTGCACACGTACCCTGGAACTTAAAGTATAATAATAATAAAAAAAAGATGTTGGCAAGGATGTGGAAAAATGGGGAACCCTTGCCCACTGTTGATGGGAAAGTAAGTAAAACTATAATGGAAAATAGTATGGAGATTCCTCAAACATTTAAAAATAGAACTATTATATGATTCAGCAATCTCACTGAAGGTATATATCCAAAGAAAATAAAATCAATATGTCAAAGAGAAAAAAATATGAGATTTTCTTGCAATTTGTTTTTTTTTTTTTTTTAGCTCATCAGTTATCATTAGTGTTAGTGTACTTTATGTATGGCCCAAAACAAATCTTCTTCCAGTATGGCCCAGGGAAGCCAAAATATTGGACACCCCTGAGCTACATTGTAGAGCTATTGTTCATAAGCCCAACCATATGCTACAACTACCTGGGGGGTTTCAAAAAAATTCTTATGTCTGGTTCTTAACCCAGACATGTCAAGTCTGAGCCTCTAAGAGTGGAGCCCAGGTGGAGGTACTGGTTTCAAACTCCCTTCAGTTGATTCTAACGTCCAGTCGAGGCTGAGTACTGAGTGGAAAAGGAGTGGACGCAGGATCACACAGGTTAAGGGAGAAAAGCTTTGGAGAAGGCCATGATCACAAGCTGATCATGTAGCGGTCTTACCTCTTCTGCTAAGATTCCACAGGCACGACAAAAGAAAAGAGAAGCTGGGCATGGGGGTGGGCACCTATATCCCCAGCTACATAGGAGGCTGAAGTGGGAGGATTACAAGAGCCCAGGAGTTTGAGGCTGCAGTGAGCTATGATCACGCCAATGCACTGTAGCCTAGATGACAGAGTGAGATCCTATCTCTCTAAAAAATAAAAAGAGAAAAAGTCCCAGAAATTAAGAAAAAACCCAGAACACTAGGAGGAATTACAGGATGTTCTCTGAACAGATTCTAGCCTGTAACCAGTACTTGAAAGTTACCTCAATATTATCATTGCTGTTGGGGGCTTCCTCTATGGTAAAAGCAGTGTTAAGAAGTGAAAAGGGGAAACATATCTAAATGTAGTATATGTATTTGCTCACTTATTAAGGTTGGTTTTTCTTTTGTGGAAGAATGATTGTTTCATGACTATTTTCATGAACTTTCTTTTTGGCTGTGCATTCATTCTTTTTACACACATTTTGAATTAAGATATATAAAATAAATAGAAGATGCTCAGTCAAACCATAATAGAAGCTTTGAATTGTTTTTCGTTTACTGACCTTTCCATTTCAGCACCCATTTCTGGGCTGTTTGTTGGGGGTGGGATTATGGCAAAGATACAGTCCTGGGCAAGATGAATGAGGTCACTATTTACTAAGCCTTGGAAGTAGGCCAGAAACATTGTAAACAAATGAATATAGTTAACCCTAACAAAAATGAAAATACTTCTTCCTACAAGATATTAATCAATTTTACCACAATTTCCTCTGAGTGATCGCATCCTGTGTGTCTAAGAACCCTTGAGTGCTGATGTTGAGAGTCATCTGTCAGTATCTAAGAGTGGATTAACTAACAACTGTATAGGAGATATTTGAAAATTAATGAATCAGAAATTTTATCTATATATTAGAAGGCAACTATTGTTTGGAACCATATTGTAACAGATATGAGATTACATCTAGTGGCATTTTGACCCCCCACTTACACACCTACCATATGTTTTTCTATTCGAAATCTCTACTGCTCACGGGTGAATGAACCACATCACTGGCTTCCTGGGAAAGCTCTTCCTACATTTATTCTTAAGTAAACATCTCTTTCTTGTGGCTTCTGGAGGGCTAATTGTTCTCCTGTTTCTAAGAATCATTATTTTTAGCCTAGAATAAGAAGAAGGGAAGGGCATGAGCCACACTAGAAATAAAAGTCCCAGGACTTTGGTGAAACTACATGGGACACATCTTAAAATAGCCTAATGATTTAGTGGCCCTTTTCCCAGAGAGCTGAGAGGCACTCATGTGGAGAGAAAGAAGTTTCAGGGAAGTGATGTTAGTAAGTGAGAAAGTGAGTAGTTTGTGGTGTGTGTAAACCTCAGTGTGAGCCTGGGCAGTGATGACATTGTCATGTTACCTGATGGAGCTAAAACTGAAACAAGGAGGAGGCAGTGCAGAATATTAAATAGATAACAGTTCATAATGCAAGAGTTTGTCTAGTCTTCACTTAGAAATTTACAAAACAGTTCAGCTAAGAAACCGATAACAATACACTATTTTTGCACATAATTTTTTGGCCATTTTCATTAAGCTATTTACATGGTACTTTCTGGTTCTAAACTATTGTCTTTTTAATCTTCTGGGTGGCTCTCTCTAGAATATTAGATTTGTTTCTAAATATCAGATGTAATCGTAATGAAAGTGTCTATTATACATTCCGTGTTATTTGTGACCCCCATCCTCTCCTGTCCTTAATTTTCCTTTGCTCAATTAACTGAGTGTTGACTATAACTTCATAAAAATTTTAGTATTTTCAGAGGGAACTTATTAACATGGCTATTGTAGTAAATAACAGGAACTTCATGTAGACTGAATCTACCATTTGTTATCTATTTTTGACAGTAAACAATTGATTTTAGTGGAAACTGAAAATTGTATTATAATGAAAATTAAAATGCCTTGTTTTTCATTCTCTTTTACTTTAAATTTTGTTGGTTTGGCATCAGGTAGCCACAATAACAACTCCCTGTTTTAGACCTTACCTATCTCCCACACACAATTTCTTTTTCTCCTACCATCTTCCCTCTGTTTTCCCCTTCTGTTTTCGTGTCATTTCTCTCTTCATCCCTTCCTTTCTCAATTTAACACGGAGACCTTATGTGTCCACCTGGACCGTTCTTTACCAAGGTTTGGGCCACAGCAAGACTCCTTTCCAATTCTAATAGCAACCATTGCCAATCAATCCCAGCATTCTTTGTCCAGACCTAGTCTTGGTCCTCCTCCCTTCAGTCTAGTTCTCCAGGAAGCCATTACCAGTTAGTGAGAGTTGTCATTTATTCTATGTGTATGCTGTCCAGAAAAACATTCTCTGCATTTCACAGTAACAGTGTTCCTGACCATGAGAACCACTTAGGGCAGGGGTCCCCAATCCCTGGGCTGTGGATGGGTACTGGCCCGTGGCCTGGTAGGAACTGGGCTGCACAGCAGGAGGTGAGCGGTGGACCAGTGAGCATTCCCACCTGAGCTTTGCCTCTGTCAGATCAGTGGTGGCATTAGATTCTCGTAGGAGTGCAAACCCTATTGTGAACTGCACAGCCGTGGGATCTAGGTTGTGCTTTCTTTAGGAGAATCTAATGCCAGATGATCTGAGGTGGAACAGTTTCACTCCAACCCTCACCACTGCCCATGGAAAAATTGTCTTCACGAAACCAGTCCTTGGTGCCAAAAAGACTGGGAACCACTGACCTAGGGTAATCAGGGCCTCACCTGGACTTGCTGGAGCAGAATCTCTAGAGGAGGGGCTCAAACATTTTCTTCACTTCAGTTGTGATTAAAGGTTGTTTTTCCTGAATGACATTTTAGAAAACAAAAGTATAAACAAACATCTTCCCATACTCCTTAAACAAAATCTCTCCTACCCAGGAGACTTAGTGCAAATAATTTCACTTCTCAAATATTAGCCTTACCAGGCATGGTGGCTTATGCTGGTAATCCCAGCACTTTGGGAGGTCAACGCAAGAGGATCACTTGAGGCAAGAGTTCAAGACCAGTATGGGTAACATAGTGAGATCCCCATTGGTACCAAAAAAATAAGAATAAAAATATTAGTCTGTATCTCTGTAAGGGTTCTGAGTTTGCCCAGGAAACTACATTTAGGGGTCAACATTATAGGAGGAGACAAAGTGCCAATGATATAGAGAATGGTCACCATAGATTCATGAGAACTTGGTACCTAGTGACCAGTGTTCAAAATTAACAAACCCGAGTTCCACATCCTTATCCAATCAAATTGATGCTAATGTATTTGCCAGGAATTAAGAACAGATGCAATAGAATTGTCACATGCCAACTGAAGAGGCTGAAAATAAAGACAGCAAAAAGAATCTTAGGATACTGCATCTTACTCTCCCCCAAAGTAACTTATTTGAAATTACTTAACGTAGGATTTTAATAGGAACCCAGCTATAACACAAATAATTTTTTCTAACAAAAGAAAAAAATGATCACTGTGAAGACCATTTCTTATATAGTATAGAAGTACTATCTAGTACATGAGTATTTTATTTATGTTTGGCTATTCATGCATTTGCCAAAGTATGTATTGAAGTTTTTTATTTACTACTGAGATAATCTGGTTTCCAAATCATTTTTATCTCTGTTGAAAACATGAGTCATATTCCAATAAATGTAAACATAGGGCAGTTTCTTGTAAACACAAGGCATTATTGGTATGCTAATTGTATGTTCCACTTTCTGCATGCTTAATCATCACCTTCCAGTTCCAATAAATTGTACCTTAATTGCTGGGGATGTATTATAGTCTTTCTATTCTTAATATCTCAGTAAAAGAAACATTTTTAAAAGTGCTTTGATAATATTGCTTACGTTGTTAGATAAATGGCTAATTGTTTTCCAAGCATTAGACACAGCAGTTGTAGTTGCACAACCTTGTATTAGCTTTAAGTGGTTTTCCCCACTCCTAGTCCTGTTAGCTATCTCTTATATGATTGAGTCTATCTCTTCATGGTGCTACCAGTCAGAGGTCATTTCTACAACAAAAGTCACCTTGTATTAGAGAATAATTATGTTGGCACAGAGTAATTCACATTTATCCTCACATTGTGCACTGAATATAAGATAGAGAAGTAGTTAACGGAAAAATACTGGGGATGCGTGCACAGTTTTCTCTTCTTTTGTAGAATGTTTTCAATACAACTGATAAAATTATTTTCACATGCTATAGGTAGCCCTAATGGAGAACCTTGTGGAAAGACTTGTTTGGAAGAGAGAGACAATCAGTGGTTGGGGGTCACACTTTCCAGACAGCCAGGAGAAAATGGATCCATTGTGGTAGGTATTGGAACTGGTCCACTGATCCATCGTGAAATCAGCTATCCTGGGTGCAGCTTTCACATCATTTGGTCTACTTTTATTTTATTCAGACTTGTGGGCATAGATGGAAAAATATATTTTACATAAAGAATGAAAATAAGCTCCCCACTGGTGGTTGCTATGGAATGCCCCCTGATTTACGAACAGAACTGAGTAAAAGAATAGCTCCATGTTATCAAGGTAAGGCATGATTTTGATATGAATTAGATAAAGATAAGTAAGTGAATACCTTTTAGTGTTTTAAATTTATGTTCAAGTTTACATGTTCAGAGGAGAGGGAGATCTTCTAAGTAATTATGTTCTTTTTAACTACTCAATTTCTTTCTTTACCCAATTGCAATAGCATTATTTTTCATAAATGCACTTTGTGCTATAAAAATTCTACAATTTTAATAACTCTGAAATCTAGCTGGTTAACTACCCACTTTTGCATTAAATTTACTTTCAATTTGGTATAAGTGAGACTAGTGCCCAGCAAATATAGGACATTTAAATTGTGAAATTATACTGGAAGTCTGATTAAAAAGAAAGACTTTAGGTTTCCAGTTTTACCTTTAGCTTCCAGGAGTAATTGGGAAGAATAATCAGTGTAAGCAAATCTTTCATTCGCACTCACTATCTCTTTTTCTAATTTACATGTTTTCGTTCAAGCAGCAAGAGATTGGTGTCTTGAGTTTGAAACATTTTTCTCATGGTAACTCTGTGCTATAGGTAGCATCAGCAAGTACAGAGCTAGGACATAACAGAAGTGAGCAGAATTGGGGTGAATGTCAACAGAGCATGTCAGAGGATATCTGCAGCAAAACTAAAATCCAACAATGTGTCTTTAGGAAGCTAAGAAACATATGAATGCAAATTTCTAATTTTCTAACCACCCTCACTCTCAAAAAAAATCCCTCGGCACCCAAAGAAAAATTTTATTGGTTGGCAAAACTTTGGCCAAGTATTTGAGTTCAATTATTGATGCTAATAAGACTTGGCTCTTTCTTCCTTGGAATGTGACGTCACAGAGCAGCTTATATTACATATATTCCTATTTTGCCTTCGGATACCCAAAAGATAAAAAAGTGAGTATTGATTCTCAGTTGCAATAAAACTCAGTCTTGGTTTCTGTATGTTTGCTATCTTCTTTTTCCTAATAGTTTTTGGTTTATATTTAAAATATTTTCATAGTAGAGTTTTTAGTTTTTCTCAGATATACCTAGCCACATACTACAAAAATCTCAAGATGCCATAAACCTAACACATCTACAATTGTAAAATACAGGATCAGGTAAGATATATTTTTTTGAAAGGGATGAAAATGCCTGACTGGAAATGGTCACTATAAATGACTTACCAATTTATTTAAGTTTTATGCTTAGCAAAGCCAAAAGGAAGCTGTGGTTCCAATTCTTATTTTCGTAGAAGTTTACTTATATCATTTTTTGGAAGAAGTAAAGCTTTGCCCCCTTAGTAAGTTCCAAAATCGTTCATTCATGGGGCTTTGTAATAATAGACCTTTATGTCCATGCAGATCTTGATTCAGTCTATATTTTCAGTTGGGCAAAATCTAAGAAAGGATACTCTCTTCAATAAATGGTGTTAGCAATAGCAAAGACATGGAATCAACCTAAATGCACACCAGTGTTGGATTGGATAAAGAAAATGTGATACATACACACTGTAGAATACTAAGCCATAAAAAATAACGAGATTATGTCCTTTGCAGCAACTTAGATGGAGCTGGAGGCCAATAACCTAAGCGAACTAACACAGGAACAGAAAACCAAATACCACATGTTCTCACTTATAAGTGGGAGCTAAACATTGAATACATATGGACACAAGAGACACAAAGTAGGCACAAACACTGGGGCCTACCTGGTGGGTAGAGGGTGGGAGGAGAGAGAGGATCGAAAAACTACCTGTCGGGTACTATGCTTATTACCCGCATGGGGAAATAATCTGTACATCAAACCCCCACAACCCGCAATTTGTCTGTGCAACAAACTTGTACATGAGCCCTGAACCTGAAAGGTTTTTTTTTAAATGCCTTTGGGAAAATTGGCTATCCGCATGCAACAGAATGAAATTGAACCCTTAGCAAATATACCAAAGTCAACTAAAATGGATTAAAGACTTAAACACAATACCTGAAACCATAAAACTTCTAGTGGAAAACATAAGAGAAAAGCTACTTGACATTAGTCTAGGCAATGAGTTTTTGGAAATTACACCAAAAGCTCAGACAACAAAAGCAAAAATAAACAAATGAGACTATATTAGAAAGCTCCTGCATAGCAAAGGAGATAATCAACAGAGTGAAGAGACAGTCTGCAGAATGGGAAATAATATTCACATAAGTCCTATATATTTAAAATATATAAGGATCTCACCAACTCGATAGCAAAAAACCAAACAACTGATTAAAAAATAGTCAAGAGACCAAATGGCTTTCTTTCCAAAGAAGGCATCAAAATAGCCAATAAGTAGATGAAAAGGTGCTCAACATCACCAATCATCAAGGAAATGCAAATTACAAACCACGATGAAATATCACTTCACACCTATTAGAATTGTGATTATCAAAAAGGCAAGAGATAACAAGTGTTGGCGAAGGTGTGAAGAAAAGGGAACCCTTGCACACTGTTGGCGGGAATGTAAATTGGTATAGCCATTATAGAAAACAGTAGAGAAGTTACTCAAATTAAAAATAAAACTACCATATGGTCTAGCAATCCCTCTTCTGGGTATATATCCAAAGGAAATTAAATCAGTACCACATAAAGAGATCTGTGTTTTTATGTCATTGCAGCAGCATTCACGATAGCCAAGTTACAGAAACAACCTTAGTGTCCATTGACAGATGAATGAATGGATAAGGAATTGTGTGAGGTGTATATATACACACATATATACATAAACATATACAATGGAATATTATTCAGCCTTTTAAAAAGGAAATCCTGACTTTTGTGACAACATGGATGACCCTGAAGGACATTATTTTAAGTGAAATAAGCTAGGCCCAGAAAGACAAATACTCTATGATCTCACCTATCTGTGGAATCTAAAAAAGTCAAATACATAGAGAAGAGGGTGAGTAGAGAGAGGGTTAGGAATGGGGAGATGTTGGTGAAAGTGTACAAAGCTGCATTTGTGTAGGATGAATAAGTCTAGAGATATAATGTACAGCATGAGGACTGGAGTTAATAATTGTGCACTGGAAATTTGCCAAGAGAGTAGATTTCCCTCTAAATGCACAAAAAAGATGACTGTGAGGAGGTATGTATGTTAAGTGTAGTTAACTGTTTCACTATATACGTATATCAAACCTGATGTTATACACCTTAGATATATACAGTAAAAAGAAAATATGGACTCAAAATCACAAATCCCACCTCTGTCTTACTCACTTGACAAAAATTTTTTGAGTATATGCTGTGTGTGCTTCCTATGAAGAAGCAGAGGGAGATATTTTTATTGCCATTTCATGGGGATATTTTGAATATTAATATGGAAGGGATTTGTTATATCAAGGTTACTGGTTTTTATTTTTAAAAAGTACAAACTATAGATCTTAAAGGATGTTTTTTTAAGGATTTATTTAAGAAAAAAATATGGAGATTATATCTTTATTTTAAGATAAAATTCTGAGTTGTTTTAATATTTCATTTTAGATTATGTGAAAAAATTTGGAGAAAATTTTGCATCATGTCAAGCTGGAATATCTAGTTTTTACACAAAGGTAATTGTTCAAAAAATAGCTACTATAAATGTTTACATATAGAGTCTTAATTCTTCTCACAGTTTGGAAGACTGATATGTTTTAAAGTAAAAATTGTGCAACATCTTCATCATGTCTCTTAAATTTGAATATCACAACTTAATTTTTGCCACTCAAAATTCCACATATATTTCAATAAAATATCAATATTTAGATGGCTATACTACATAAGATGAACTAAAATCTATACTGAAAAATATTTCTTTCATCAAGAATTTAATGAAAATCAAAAGTAGCTACGGTTAATTGTCTTGTTAACTTAGGTATTGAAAATATCAACCCAAGTATGTTAAATTTCTAGTTGAGGGGCAAAGGAAGCATATCAGTCTATGTTTTTCATTAAAATTATGATAATTGGGAAATTTAAGAACTTAATATCCCCTTAAATCAGATAGACAATATTCCCAAGATTTCTTACTCTTTCTAACATTCTAGGATATGCATGAAAGGGCACAGTTGTACTCAACCCCAAATCTCTCAGTTTTTCTTAAAAACATGCTATGAATTCAGGGATGTTTTTTGACTCCATGAAGATCAGGCGCTATATCAAGTTTGGGGTTGACAGTGTCTGCAAATATTAACAGTTATATTAAAATGCTTACAAAGAAAATGCTTTCTTCAGTTTAAGTTGACTTTTTTTAAGTTTAGGATTGTTTAGGAGTATAGAAATATGCTAAAGATATTGAACTGCTGAAAGTGTTCATACTATACCAGACAAGGGCATGCTCATTCCAATCTTCTCCTTCTCCTAAATTCCTCTGTATAACAAAATATGCCCCACATTCCATTGGACTTTTTTTCCCTAAGCTAACATTATTAGAAAAATTAGTCAGTGGTTCTTTGCAAATAGAAGTAAATTAAGTCTGCTTTTTATTCTTTGGCAACACGTGATTATCTCCATAATTAGCACTAATGAATTACCCACATATGATTTTCTTTAATAGGAACCACATTGCCTTTCTCCCAAAAGCTTACTCTAGCATTCAGTACTTTTGCCTTCAACTTTTGAAATCCACTGATAAATGCATTAAATGAGAGTTTCAGAGTTTCTTCTCTGAAGATTTTGCTTTTAGAAATCCATTAGTCAACTTCTCTGGCTTTTTTTTTTCCTAGTATGTTTTAACTTCACAGAATATTCCTACCTCAGGAATTTATTATTATAAAAATATGTTCTCTTCACTATCGTGTATCTGGAGGAGGTTTGGGGTGGTGAGATTAAATTTTAAATAATAATAGTTTTTTTTTTTCTTACAGGATTTAATTGTGATGGGAGCCCCAGGATCATCTTATTGGACTGGCTCTCTTTTTGTCTACAATATAACTACAAATAAGTACAAGGCTTTTTTAGACAAACAAAATCAAGTAAAATTTGGAAGTTATTTAGGTACTATAAAAATTGACAAACTTACATGATCTGTGCCTTACAAATACTAGTACTATAATTATAAATAAGGAAAATGTATTTTCCAAAGATCTAAATGGCCAGTGTAATTACAGTAATAATTAGGCAGTTCAGAAACTGTCTCTTAAGGATAGGATTTATGAAACTTTAGTGAACTCAATATTTTACATTTACACATGTGACTAAAATCATCAATATATAATTCTTAATAGGACTTCTAGTTTAGTTTACTCTTTGTGGTTCACTTTAGGAAACATTAGTAAGTTTGTATCTCTATGTAGTCCACTGATTATACAGGTGGTTTCTGTAGAGTGCCTCCCATATCTCAGGAACTTTTCGTGAGAACTTTACATGAATTAACTCATTTAAACATCTGTGTAAGTAAGTATAGTTTCCTTAAGGACCAACTGAAAGCCAGTGGTACTGTCCACTACATTCCGGATGAGGGGCTCCATGAAGCATGTGGGTCTAAAAACAGCTCATTGACCTTTCACCTCATAAGTTCTTATAGCATTTCCCAGAGCTTAACTATTTTTATCATCTTCCTCCTCCTCATCTCATAAGTCAATAGTAGGGTACTTTATCATCTGTATTTCAACAGAAATGCAAAGTTTTCTGGCATTAATGTCCATTACAAGAAAATAAATGTTTTTCCTATAGATTTTCAGGAAATCCAGATTTGTTTAAACTGTGTGTGTGTCAAATGTGAGCATCTTACACTCAGAAATAATTATAAAAACAAGCACTCTTTCTTTCTATTCAAACAAAAGAAATTTCAAGTAGAAGAATTTGTTACAATTCAATGTTTTCTTGTTTATGATTAAAGGATACTTTTAAATAGTTCAAGAAATATAACTTGACATGCCTTTTATCACATAAAATACAAATAATTTTATGATCTATTTTAACCATATTACCAAACAATTTTTTTGTCATCGAAAAGTCATCACAAAAGAAAGATTTGCTGGCAAAAAAAAAGTTGAACTTTAGCAGGATTTTTATTTAAAGTTTAAAGTTTTCATTTCCCAATTGAGATTTTATATTTAATATACTCTAAAATATGTCTGTTGTAATCCTAGAAACTGATTATACTGCACCAGATGTAAAGATGCTATTTTCAATTTCTAAGACTCGGAAATACAAACCATATGACTGCAGTTTTGTAACACATATCAAAATTGCATAAAACATAATGAATGACCAATTTTGAGTATCTCTATGCTAAATATTCTTAACTGCTTAATGTAGTCATTTTGAATTCAGTATAATTTAATTTAATGATCTATTTTACCCATATTACCAAATGATGTACTTTACCCAGGACTCTCATACTTTCTCCCTTTTCTTAAAGGATATTCGGTTGGAGCTGGTCATTTTCGGAGCCAGCATACTACCGAAGTAGTTGGAGGAGCTCCTCAACATGAGCAGATTGGTAAAGTAAGAATTACATTTTTATATTTATTTCTTCACAAAGGTTCAAATACATTGCATGAATAAGATATTAAAGGAGAAACTGTGAATGTTGTAAGGCAAGAAAGATTAGAAATGATGAACAGGTTATTACATTTAGTGGAATTGGTGAAAGATGTTATGGTTTTAGAAGAAATTTAGCAAAAACTTTCTGAAAAATTACAAAAGTCAAATGAGACTTTGTTTCCCTTAAGAAAATTATAAGATAGAACTATCTAAAAATGTCCAGGGAGTATATGGTGAACGGTTTCACAGCTGAAAATAAGTTGAGGTAACTACATATTTTGTAGTAAGACTAGAAAGAAGGAAATATTATTTCTGGTTTTAGTTTTTGCTTTGTTGCTATGTGCACATTGGTCACCCAGATTTTCTGAGCCTTACTTTTGAAAAGAGGCAAACAACACTTCTGGTGCCCCCTCTATAGGATCAATAAGATAATTCCTGAGAAAATACTTTTGCAAGTAAGGCATATTAATGTAACAGTGGATCCCAAACCCTTTTGTGTCACTCTTAAAAGGATTTATTTTTATATTTGAGCAATTAACTGCAAGTTGTAAAAATTCATGTTTTGATCAAACAGAAATGAGTGGAGTTTTTAAAAATATATGTTATTCCTAAAAACTTTTCTAATTCTTTCCCTAATTACAGGCATATATATTCAGCATTGATGAAAAAGAACTAAATATCTTACATGAAATGAAAGGTAAAAAGGTAATATGTCTCTGTCTTTAGTATCTCTTTGGGCTTTTGCGAGTAACCCTGCTTTTTTCTCAATGAGTGGATCTGGTTTGTTTTGGGACAGCTTGGATCGTACTTTGGAGCTTCTGTGTGTGCTGTGGACCTCAACGCAGATGGCTTCTCAGATCTGCTCGTGGGAGCACCCATGCAGAGCACCATCAGAGAGGAAGGAAGAGTGTTTGTGTACATCAACTCTGGCTCGGTATGTCCAAGTGCCCCAACTGGAAGCCATTTATGGAATTATGATCAAAACTCAAATTGGCCTTATTCCAGAGATCTGAGATTGTTTTCAGGTTTCTTTTATTGACAAAAGTTAAAATTCTAATACTGTACTGATGCTCTAAAAATGAAATGGAATATGATGATGAATGGGAAAGTTTCCCATTTTGATATTCCAGAACAATCTATGAAATAGATTGTTAGGGAGTTTCTCTGTTCACAGCTTGTATGGGTTCACTCTGGTAGCTGAAATTTCTTGCAGTTTTATGTTGATACTAATCTAATTTGAAAGAATAATTTTCATACCTCCTTCAAAATGTAGATTTCTTAATAGTGCTATTTAAGGTCCTTATATGAATTATAAAATATTACTAGGACTAGAAGATGAAGAATTAAGTATTTTCAATTTCTTAATTTGAAAACAATTAGAAACAAGATGTGTTTTGTTAAAATATTAATTTTCATAATTCATATATATTGTGCTCTTGATAAGAATATAAAATTGGCACAGTTTATTCCACAGTGGATATATTAATTGTATAAATAGGTAATTACTATGATTCAATTTTAAATTATTAGTGATAATTTGTGGTAGAAACTGACCACTTGATAATTCAAAGACTTCTGGCCTTATCTTGCCAGCCTAGATTCTTGACGTTAAGTCAAAACAAAAAATTGATAGAGTCTTAATGAGATCTTCTTGGCCTGTTCTTTGATTTGAAAACAAGAGTGGGCTTGTGAGAGGACCAGTTCATTTCTAATGGCATAGCATTTTTCAGTCAGGATTCAACAAAGTGGACTCTGTTTCAATAAAGTATTTGTAACGATGTTCAGTCAATGGTTTCAGAGCATTTAGCAAGTTCTTATATTAAGCATCAGACTAAACTCTACAATTTAAGAAAGAAAACATCTAGTCTTATAAATGGAAGATTCTCTAAGTTTAAAATAGAGAGCAGGGAAGTTATTTATGCTTTGGTATTTCCTACACTGTATTTAACCTACGTTTAATAGTAAAAGCAAATTATCTACACAGTGATCATTAAATCTCATTAATAGTGATATCAGATAATTTTATTCCATTTCTGTCTCCAAAAATAGTGGTCTTTGTACTTGCTACATCCTCGTGCTGCAAATTTCTCTTATTTTCCTCTTTACTTCTAAACATCCACATGTATACCTAAAATAAAGCAATATAGAATCATTTTTCCCCCATTGAAATCTTAATCTCATTAAGAAAAAACAGATAAACCCTTCTACCCACTCGGCTATCCTCCTGTTCTTCCCTCATACCTACCCCGAGGCACTACTCTTATGAAACACTTGGATTAAATTAATAATTGATTCCAGCTTTTAAATCCTCTGATGTAGATTAGTCTTCCTTTGTTCCATCTAACCTCTCATTTCTCAACTCTCTGAAATGGCACTAACCACTAAGTGGCATTTATTTACATTGATTTGATTTGGTATTGTCTGTTCTTCTACAGTAGTATAGATGCCTTGTGGAGAGAGATTGTCTGTCTTGTTTACCGCAGTTTCATCAGGGCTTGGAAGAGTCCTAGACAAGTAGGTGAAATTGTTTTTGAATGAACTCAAGAAAGAATGATACTTGAGTGACTCTGGCTTCTACCTACTTGTACTAAAATAGCTCTCAGGGGTTCCTAGCGAACTCTCAGTCACCACTCTCTGTGACTAGGGAATACTTGAAGAAGAGTGATCACCTCTTCCTATTGAAACTCTCCTTCCAGAACTTCAGAGCCATTGCATTGTCTTAAGTCTATACCTTGTCTGTTCTCCCTGGAGCCTTTTCACCCTTCCGCTCCTTAATTTAGACATTTGCCCAGGAGCCAAGCTGTTTTATCCCTGACTCCTTTGAATCAATCATTCACTGCTTCAGTGTCAGTGATTATATTTATAAAGATGATTCCCAGTTATCTTAGTTCATTTAAAATAAAATAAATGACATTTAGTGAGTATCTGAAATGTAACCAGGACTATAAAAAGAGCTAATAATCTTAGAGCTAACCCCAGGACTTCAGGATCTTGTGAAGACACCAATGGGAGTAAACAATTGACTACGACATGGTACATGGCACATTATAAGTACATACAGAGTGGAAGAAGTGATTCCCTTTGGGTCAAGAAGCTTTTACAGAGGAAGTAGTGTTTGAGAAAGACAAAAATCAGAATTTTTCTATTGGAAAATTCACAAGTGAAGACACTTGACAGAGAGCGTGTGTATGCTTAAGGAGTGCCAAGTAGATTTGAGAAGAATAAAGGACATGGCCTTTTTTTCTTTTTAATACAAAAGACTGACATGATCAAAGTTTGCAAAGAGAACTAGTAGCTGTTATTGCAACAGCTAATTATTACATTATTGAATGTCTTATTGTAGTAACTCATCTTCCTCCTTCCTAGTTATTAGTTGACTAATCTATGTTCCACTGCTGCTGGTTCCAAAGGCCAGCTTCAATCATGTCATTCCTCAACTCAGAAACCTTCAGTGTTTAGTATTGTTCCCTAAATTAAGAGTAAATTTTCCTCGACAATGAAGACGCTACACTATAAGACTGCAATCTGACATTTTTGTCTCATTCATTATACATACCATTCATTAGAGCCAAATTCTTTGGAATTTGTTTTACTGCTAGTTTTCTCTGTATATCAAAATTACGCTTATCCTTCAATAGCCACCTGGCATGCCATTTCCTTTATGAAATCTCTTCTATTATAATTAGTTTTTTTTTTTTTTTGCATCTCGATATTGTAAAGCAGTTTCTACTTCTCAGTCATTTATATGCTTGTGCTAAGCCTTCCCTATAACTGTGGGCTTATTGAAGAAAGGGAATGTGTTTCACACACACACTGCCTTGCCCCCTTTCACCTTTTCACTCTTTGCGCAGTGTGTTGTCTTTAGTAGAGGCTCAATAAATATTTGCTAAATTGAATTATCAAAATGATTTATTGGATTTTCAAAGCTAGAGATCATGAGTTTGACAGTTTTTTATGTCCTCTGAGCTCTAATACTATTATGTGTTGACAGACTCAATAAATATTTATTGAATTGAACTGAGATGTGTGTACTAAAGCTCAGTCTGTAGTTTGTCCAACTTGTTTGACACATTAGAAAAAATCCATATCCAATTACAACAGTAAATTGTGTAAAGTTGTCAGGGAGTGTTATAATGACACCTTTTCTCTCCCTTTCTATCTAGGGAGCAGTAATGAATGCAATGGAAATAAACCTCGTTGGAAGTGACAAATATGCTGCAAGATTTGGGGAATCTATAGTTAATCTTGGCGACATTGACAATGATGGCTTTGAAGGTAATTAAAATTATCAAATTAGTGCTTGATTTCTGCTTTTAAAACGGTTTACGGAAGAAAATATGATTAAAGTTTTGTATTGTTTACCTTCCTATAGAAGATGGAGCCAGAATGGCATGCTAAGTTTTTTCTTTTCTTTAGTGTTATATATGACTTCTCCTCAATTGTCACCCATTGATCTTTACCACTGTTAATAATGGATGATATTCAAAATACCTTATTTCAGTGATTCTAAGGCACCATTGATTAGAAACTGCGTTATTATTTATGTGTCCCTAAAAGCTACCTATTAAGCTGTTACACCCACCATTTTTCTGTTAAGGAAGATCCTGATTTCAGAAATAATAAAATATGGGCAGGAAATGTGTATCGTAGACTCATTGGACCACGGTATTTAACTATCAGTACAATAAAGACACTGACCAAACCCAACAGAGGCTGGCTGCAGAGCTGGAGCAGGGTTCTGGAAGCCCCTGCTCTGCCAGGCATTCCCTATGGCTATGTTGTGGGAGGATCTGGGGAATTCGAGAAGAGATTCTGAGCAGGCCATTGGGAAGCCTGGGGACAGTGGCTGTTTACCCACTGATATTGAAGTTTTTTACTAATTGAATAGATGGTAGTATGGTAACTGTGCATATCGCCATGGATGTCAGTCCTGTTGTTGAAATGCTGCATCTACTAGCATTCCCTGTTAAAAATTTGCTTTTATCAATCTAGTTCTAAGTGGTAAGTAACTGAGTCTGTTAAAACTGTGCATAAAATGATGAATAGGTTAAGAGGAGAGTGTGCAATTTCCTGGAGTTCAGCACATAAGTATTTGATACTTATTTTTAGGGTTCATAATTGTCTTCTTGATAAGGCCATTGGCAATTAGTGTATGGTAATTTTAGGCTAAAGCTTTCTCAGAGATTAAAGTGATGGGATACTATAAATTCTCATCTCCTTAATGTCTTCTTGTACCTAGATACCACAATCTACTTTAAATATATAAAATGCCTTATTCTACACAAAAAGTCAGTTATTGAATACATGCTTCCAGTGAACCTTCTTAAACGTCAAATAGTGTAACTTGTTATACAAGTATTACTGTTCTGGATTTTTTGTTTACTATTTTAAAACTGAAAGAAGAGAAAAAATATGTGTATATACTTTTGGTTATTATGATTACACATAATTTTTAAAAAAAACATGTATGGAGGGGAGCCTCTCTGTACCCCACCCATCACTAGCTTCCCCCTACTTCCCTTACCCCCCAAGGGCCCCATGTTGGGCACTGGCTCATTTTCATAAATAACCTCATCCAGGACAGGGGTGAGGGAAGGTATTGTGGCTATTTCGTTTAATTGGAGCTGTAATAGGGAACATGTCGTATTTTATGCCTTTCCTAGAAAGGGGGCGGGACACCTGGTTTGCACTCCTGTATTGGCCACTGCTGCCGTCACTCATCACATTGAGTTCACATCTCTTGAGAGTTTGTATAAATTCAGGTCAGCGCTGCTCCTATGTAGCCATCCAGTGTCATAGAAAAGCAATTTACTGATAACTGATCTCTCCATTCAGAAGTGTGCAGTTTTAATGTACAGCAATAAGAAATTGTTATTTATCTTTTTATTACAAGCCTGATTTGATTAAAAACAAAAAATAAAATTTTATTATGCTTGATGTTACATCTCATAAGTAACCAGCAATTCTGTGACATTTATTGAACATTCGTTTTGGGTCAGATGCACCATACCAGGTACAGAATATGTGCCATAATAAACGAAAATGAAGAAAATCGTGGCACCCTTTTTAATAGTTCTACCATCAAGTAGAAAATAAAATTAATACTTGAAAACATAAGCCTTATTTAGTAGCAAGTTTAAGGGTTCTACCTAATAAAGACCTATGGATAAAACCATGTTTATGCATTTTGATTTGTCATGTGTGTTGTATGAGACAACCCAATTCTTTCTTTTAAAAACGCAAAATCACTGTTTAGTAAAACACATATTTTGTCTGATTTCTCTGTCTTGTTTTAATTGGCACATTTAAAGAAGACCATTCACTATTCTTTTGAATGTGAAAAATATATGTATGTACACATGAGAAATTATTTTTGTGGCATCAAAATGTCAATGACAAATTTGAATTATTGTTAGAGCTGTAAAACTGTCATGAGCAATAGGCAAATTCCCTTATCAAAATTACTCTATACCTGGGAAAAGCCCAGGTAATTTTCCAGTGGTGTGAAGGACAGACAGAGAGTGTTCTGTCGATGAGACTTAGGAAGAGGACTTCAGAGGCGACTTTCAGGGGACAGTGCAGTCTCTCAATTTGTACATGAGACCCTGGGCTTCACACAGCTCTTGTTTCGCTGAAATCCCTCAGCACTCCACTCCTAAAGGTAATACCTTTATGTCTGGAAGGTTATTATGCAAATGATTTTTAAAAATGTTCCTGCATATTTTTGTGCTATTTATGTCATTTATAATTCACCGCATATTTACATTTAGTGGCTACATTAACACTTCAGTGAGTGTTTTTTTTTT
This sequence comes from Pongo pygmaeus, assembly GCF_028885625.2. NCBI lineage: Eukaryota > Metazoa > Chordata > Mammalia > Primates > Hominidae > Pongo > Pongo pygmaeus. The sequence continues at coordinate 81,224,232 of NC_072384.2, forward strand.
TTTTTTTTTTTTGAGATGGAGTCTCGCTGTGTCACCCAGGCCAGAGTGTAGTGGCATGATCTGGGCTCACTGCAAGCTCCGACTCCCGGGTTCACACCATTCTCTTGCCTCAGCCTCCCGAGTAGCTGGGACTACAGGCACCCGCCACCACCCCGGCTAATTTTTTTGTGTTTTTAGTAGAGACAGGGTTTCACTGTGTTAACCAGCATGGTCTCTATCTCCTGACCTTGTGATCCGCCCGCCTCGGCCTCCAAAGTGCTGGGATTACAGGCATGAGCCACTGCACCCGGCCCTCCAGTTCTAATTTTATCTTCTATTTTGCCCATGAGTAGGCATTTTCTATATTTTAGATATTAGCAAGACCATTGCTGATGTGGAAACAGGGCCAGTGTGTCCTAGTTCTTGGCTGAGGTCTTTTATTCCATTCCACCATGTCTGCCTGCATGAGGCAACAGGAATTTACAAGTTATTTTTCTTTGTGTTTCTTTATTACTTTGCCCCATCTTCTCTTATTTTATTTTTCTGGGGTGGATGGGTAAAGATACTTTGTGTTCATGGCAAGAAGTGTAGGATTATGAAGACAGAGACTACAATACTGGATGCAAATCACACTTAATGTCTTTTTATTATGCAAATTTTTGTGGTACTTTGCGTAGCAAACCTAAGTTATCTTGGCATTTGTCATGTCACTTTTCAATTGTTCTCAAATGGAAAAAAAAATCAATTTCCTGTGTCCTTAGAAAAGCAACACAAGCCATTTTCTAAAAAGATGACCAATTGATTTGGCAAAAGTCTAGTGTAAAACTCATCAAAAGCATGAAAAATTGGTCAGACAGACTAATATACCTGACGTGACCAACAGCAGATCATATTTTTTATTTCACATGTAAAATAGACTTGACAAGACCACTATTGGTTTAGTTTTTTTTCACCTTGAGCCTTATTATCTGACTTTTAGACTATATGTTTGAATATTTTTAGAGCAGAACCACAATAAGTTCTACAATTGTAAATTACAAGCTGTACTATTATTTTGTGTGCACCTGAAATATTGATATATCGTCAAATCATTAAGCACTTCTGTTTTATTTGTTTATAGGGTACAAGTGAAATTTTGTTACGTGCATCAATTACATAGTGATCAAGTCAGAGCTTGTGGGTATCCATCATCCAAATAACATACATTTTTACCCATTAAGTAATTTCTCATCATCCACCCCCCACAACCTCTTTCCCTTCTGAGTCTTCATTGTCTATCAAAATGTAGCAGGACCAGCCGCAGACAAAACTCTTCAGATGCTGAGTTAAAGAAGGAAGGGGTTTATTTGGCCAGGGGCATCGGCAAGACTCCTGTCTCAAGAGCCGAGCTCCCCAAGTGAGCAATTCTGTCCCTTTTAAGGGCTCACAACTCTAAGGGAGGTGCGCGTGAGAGAGTCGTGATCGATTGAGCAAGCAGGGGGTATGTGACTGGGGGCTGCATGCACCAGTAATTAGATCGGAACAAAACAGGAAAGAGATTTTCACAGCGCTTTTCTATACAATGTCTGTAATCTATAGATAACCGATTAGGTCGGGGTCTATCTTTAACTACCAGGCCCAGGGTGTGGGGCCAGGCTGTCTGCTTGTGGATTTCATTTCTGCCTTTTAGTTTTTACTTTTTCTTTCTTTGGAGGCAGAAATTGGGCATAAGTCAATATGAGGGGTGGTCTCCTCCTTTAATTCTACTTTGTACATCCATGTGAACACATTTTTAAAGCACTGATTTATGAGTAAGAGCATGTGTTATTTTACTTTCTGTGCCTGGCTTGTTTCATTTAAGATAATGACATCCCCCACCAGTTCCATCCCTGTTGCTGCAGAATACATGATTTCATTTTTTTTTTTTATGGCTGAATAGTATTCGTGTGTGTGTGTCTGTGTGTGTGTGTATGTGTGTCTGTGTGTGTATGTGTGAGAGAGAGAGAGAGAGAGAGAGAGAGAACCTCTTTGATATAGAACAGGAATTGGTATTAGGAAGGGAAATTTGGGAGTATGACCTCTGTTGTTAATGAGTTTATAGAGCATGGGAATAGCACAGGATCTGCGCCACGCTGCAGGGTTTAAATCCCAGCTCCACAACATCCTGGCTCTGTCACCTTGAGCAGGTTATACCTTGTGCCTCAGTTTCCTCATCTGTAAAGTTGGAGTCAGAGTATTTAATATGGTGGTTGTGAGAGTTACTTGGGTAAATGTGCACAAAGCCCATATCACAGTGCCTACATTGTAAACATAGTATAAGTGTTGGCTGACATACTAATAATTTTGATTTATACTAAAAGAATGAAATAAAATGTTTAAATAAGAAGTAAAAGTAATCATTAAATACCTATGTTCTGTATATTGTGTCCCAAATTAAGTTGCATAGGCTTGAAAAATATTTATTGTATATATTTCAAAACATATCTTTCTCATTTGAATAATGATAGCTAGAACTTTATTATATAACAGATCCAACTGTAATCCAGGAAGAGTTTGAATCTACATATGTGATAACCAAAGATTGAATACACCCAAGTGTCCTCTGTATGGAAAAAAATTTATCTGGGCCTTTTAAATATTTTGGCTGAAAAGGCTCATCTGTATTTTTCCTGAATATTTGCCTTAATCTAGATCACTCTTGCTAATAACAGGTACTGTAAGAATTACATCAACCACTTCACTACCAAGGCTTGTTATTTTTTTCATGTGTTATGAAGAATCAATATATAGCAAATTCTAGAGATTTAACCACAGCGGTAGAAGTATAAACCCAGCCCCGATTAAATAAATTGCTGTCTTCCCTTCAATGGCTATAAAATACTTTTCCCCACTCCTTCTTCTCACGTCCCTCTTCTCCTCTTCTCCTCCTCCTCCTCTTTCTCTTCCTTACCATTCCTGCTCCTCTGTTCCTGTATGTATATATTCTGCACAAATCTGACTCCAGTTATTCCAAACCAATTGCCATTCTTCACATGTGCCATGCTGCCTGTTGCTTCCCTGCCCTTGCACAGGCTTTTCCCTGCCTCTAAATTGCATTTCCCCTTTTCTTCACCTGTCTATGACCTATGGATACTTTAATCTCATCTTGGGCATCATCTTCTATGAGAAGCCTTTCCTAATTTCCACCACTTCCTCCTCATATGCTGTGCTATTAGTCTATTCTTACTTGCCATTCCTCCCCACTAGGCAATGAGTTTCTTTCTGTGATACTGCCCTGTTTTGCCAGCTCCTGGCAATTGCCTGGAATATAGTAGGTGCTCACTAGCTGTCCGATGAATGAATAAATGAGTGGGCATATTTGTATATGAAAGTTTGAAAAACTCTGTACAAGTCAAAAGAGGCAAGCCTTAGTATGTCTAAACAAAGTAAATATAGGTGTCTACCATTTCTTTTTAACTGAAAATAGAAAAGCTTTTGCATTTTTAAAATTTTACGTTGTTTAGCGTGGAGTTATATATCAAAGATATTTTTTTCCTCATTGAAATAGTAGCCAAAAATTACCACTATAGTTGATAAAATGATTTTCGATTTGATAGTAATAAGTAATATCATGAAGACAAACTACTTTAGGTGTCTATTAAATAAACCATTGCATATAAATAAATATGTGCATAAATAGACTATACTTGGTAAAATAATGAAATGCTCTTGCAACTGTAGAATATTATTTTTCTCCTTTGTGCTATATATTTATAGCACTTAAGCAACCATGTCATTTACTCAGGTTTTCTTATATTAGTTGATCAGATCTTTTTTCGCATGGTATCATAGTCTGACATAATTGTCAATAATACAGAAAGGTGATATAATCATTATTTTACAGAACAAATCCTTTTTCTGAAATCCTGTGTGTCTGTGTGTGCAGATATCTCTAACAGATACCTTAATCATTTTCATTGGAATAGGAATTAATTTAAAAGTCATTTTGCAAATAAGGTAAGTCTAGACTCCCAAAATAAAAATTCTTATGATCAAATATTCATAGATTATGAGAAGTTATTACATGCAAGGCACTGCTTTAAGCACTTTACATAAGTTATATCCTTTTATGCTGAGAGGGATTTTTATTATGATCCCATTATATAGGTGAGGGAATTGAAACACAGATTAAGAAATGGGCCCAGCCTAGTGTGGCAGTGCCCAGTGGCAGAGCTCAGATCAGACCCTCGTGGTCTGGCTGTAGAGCCCGTGTTCTAATCATTTTGTTACACTGCCTCTCAGATGCTTCCACTCTGCTTTCTTCCATGTGCAAACTATTGTGTGCAATCCTGTATATGATGATGATCATATTTTATTTTTTTCTGTCTGAGAAGACTTATTTTTCATAAAAGAGAGTTTTCTTATGTGATATGAATTAAGGTTCATAAGGTTAGTTTGCGAAGTTGCATTCTTTGTATCAATAATTTATTTTTCCACTGTTTAAATTATTGGATAGATGTTGCTATCGGAGCTCCACAGGAAGATGACTTGCGAGGTGCTATTTATATTTACAATGGCCGTGCAGATGGGATCTCATCAACCTTCTCACAGGTAAAGTACTATTCTATTTCCAAAAGAAGCATTGGTTATAATGTGTATCCTTAAAACTTCCAGGTTTTATGTGGACTTATTTTTCTTAATTTTCTCTTTCAAATACTTAACACTTTATTTCACTGTTTACTTATAGTGGCAAATGATCTTATTTTAAGGGATTAATAACTCTTCAAACTCCCTTTCTCCATAAATAAGAGTTGTAGTTCATTTCCACCCTAGCTTGTCTATAGCCCATTAAAGATTTCTCTTTGTATTTCATTAAATTGTATTCTGAGGTAATATCCATATGATTCTAAAATATGCCCATTTGGATTTGATTAACTGTGTCTTGGCCTTGTGGCTAGAGCCCCATATTTTGTGAAGATTGCACAGGGAGATCAAACACACATATGATTCTCTGGGTTTTTTTCACTGTTGAGTAGTAAGATGATAGCACTTTAATAATGTCTCAGGATCTTACTCTGCCTTCACTTTTGTATGTTGAAAAATCATGGCATTTCAGTGCCTAGAAAAAAAAATGACATTCATACGCAGGGAAGAAAAGTTTTTCCCTTGATATTTGCATGGAAATATTAGCTGGCACAGTTATTTTTGATTAGGCAAAAATAAGCAAATGGTTCTCTGTAATTGACATAAAAGAAATGTATTTGTCTAGTGAAAAAATACTAATTTTCTTAGTATGAATATCAGCTTAATATTTATAAACCTGTATGTGAACATGAAATTAGATATGTGGAATAGAAAGTACATATCTGGCTAGGGTTGTTCTTGCTAAAAAGTCAGCTTTTATCAAAAGCCTCAGTCATAGGCTCCACTAAGTGATTATAGACATCTTGTTTTACAAATTCTTATTTAGTTATTCATGTTGGGCAAGGAAGTAAATAGAGAGCCTGAAGAGACCTAAGGAGGCCAGACATGGTGGTACACACCAATAATCTCAGCTACTCAGGAGGCTGAGCTGGGAAGACTGCTTGAACCCAGGAGTTCAAGGCCAGCCCAGGTGCCATAGTGAGACCCCCATCTCTAAAAAGACTTGAGAGGGAGTCAGGACTATTTCAGAAAATCTATACAGCATAATTTTCCCTTTGCTCACAAAGTAAATTTTTTTAGTCACAAATGTCACCTGTTCATTTCAAGCTGGAAAAATTTTGCACCCTTGGAAGTATTTGATTTAACTCAAATGCAGCTTTGTTAGTAGATGTGCCAAGGCATGCCTGGGAAAGCTCATTATTTAGCTAAATCATTGCTTCTCTGGTATATTAGTATTCAAAAACTACTCCCCACTCAACTTTCCTACTTTTCAGAGAATTGAAGGACTTCAGATCAGCAAATCGTTAAGTATGTTTGGACAGTCTATATCAGGACAAATTGATGCAGATAATAATGGTTATGTAGGTGAGTAATTAGTTTATCATAATTTATAAATTGGAATAAGCTCTATTATAGATACTGCTTTATAGTGAAGTACATAAAACTGGTATGAAAGACTTCATCTTACTGATAATTTTTTTCTTCATTTTTAAAGTTCTCCTTAATTCATTCCTAAAATGATCAAGTAATTCCTCAGCTTAACAGTGCTAGTTACTCAATGTTATAGTCTGTGTTTTTGAAAAAATGAAAGCACTCATGAAAATCAAATATATGATGAGGAAAGGAAAGAAAATTTTTATTTAGAAAAGAAATTTGGGTGAATGTTTCTAGTCCAAAAATTGAATTTTGTTTTAGTAAACTTGTTTTTGTCATAAAGTTTATGATATATTATAGTGGGATGAATGTTGTACATGAATAGATTCAGAGAAAAGTCGAATGAATCATAAGATGTTAGCATATATTCTCTAATTTTCTATAAATAGTGTTTTTAGGTAGTCAAAGGTGATACGTAGTTAAGTATTTATGGCTGAAAAGTAATTTCTCTTTGACTAATGATGATCATTAATCTGTGTTGTTTTTTATCCTCCAGATGTAGCAGTTGGTGCTTTTCGGTCTGATTCTGCTGTGTTGCTAAGGTAAGATTGATATATTTCACTGCTTAATGGCAATTTGGTTTAATTGTAAAATGATGGGAGGCAGTGTTTAAAATCAGCAGTGGTAGTGACCTTATGATGCTCTTTTGGTATTTCGAAGTTTAATTATTGAATTTTAGGGTATTTTTTTCACTTTACAGAGATATAATTAAATCATCAAAGTCAAAATTTTTAGACATTTAAATAAAAAGTTATTTTGCCCTGTACACAGAAATGTAATTAGTATGTACACACACAATAAGACTCATGAAATTACTTGGTCAATGTAAACTGAAAAAACAAATGCACTTAATCTTCTTAAGGAAAAATAATTCTGCAATTAACATTGCTAATTTTATTTCCTTCTCAGGACAAGACCTGTAGTAATTGTTGAAGCTTCTTTAAGCCACCCTGAGTCAGTAAATAGAACGAAATTTGACTGTGTTGAAAATGGATGGCCTTCTGTGTGCATGGATCTAACACTTTGTTTCTCATATAAGGGCAAGGAAGTTCCAGGTTACATTGGTGGGTATGCCTTACAATATTAATGCTTGATGGGGTGTGGTTAATTCATTAATCCCACAATCCTGCTTGGAGCCCTCCCTGGTTTTCACCATGGAGATCTTCTTTAGAGCAGGGGAGAGAAGCTACCTGATGCGTACTTTTCCTCTCCATCTTCTGGATTCTTGCGTTGTTCTAACCAATGAGTCGGGCACATTAGAAGGCTGTAGTTGTTTAGAGATTATGAGAAGCAAAGGACATAGTATCACTTGCTATATTAGTTTAAGGTAAACGAACTGAGCTTAACCTGTGAAATCTCTTTCTTCTTGACATTGGATAAAATTGACATTTTATCCAATGTCAATAACTGAAGAAAGCCAGGCATGGTAGCTCATGTCTATAATCCCAGCACTTGAGGAGGCTGAGACTTGAGCCCAGGAGGTCCAGGCTACAGTGAGCTGTCATCACACCACTGCATTCCAGCCTGGGCAATGGAATAAGACCCTGTCTCCAAAAAATAATAACCATAAAAATAAATACTAAAAAAATTGAAGAAGCTAGACTTGCTTCTGATTTCTATAAATAATACGCCTGTTAATAATTTACTGCGACTACAAGCTCCTAAGAACCGTACCTATTTCCCTATGTATAGACAACTCTCAATTATCTGCTCTGGAGAAAGTATCATTGATATAGCTCATCCACAATTGTGGTGGGGAATCCCAAATCATGTATATGTGACTTTATAAGTATTTTTGCTAGCAGATTAATGTTCCTAATTATGTTTTATTTAGGCTAATATAAGAATAACTACTAGTGAAACAAGCCTGTGGTAGGAGAAGAGCATATCTGGGCATATCATTTAGAGATTAATAATTCACAACGTTTATGATCCCCTATTAGGACCTGTCAAGAATTTATTGTATTCATGACCCTGCAGGCTGCTGTTATCTAAACATCGTGAAGGGCCCACATACTTATTAAATAATACCATGGATATGTAATAGAGGTCTTAGTATGCATTAGGTACACAATGAGCCTGTACCTGAAAGGTACACAATGAGCCTGGTATCTCTACTTTATATCAGACTCATTTTTAATAGTGTCCTGGAAAAGTCATGGCCAGAGCTACAGTAATAAGAGGGTGGGCAAGCCTTCATCTAGTTACTGATTGGAAAATGGCAATTTGAGAGCCTGACCACAGAGTAAATTACACATTAACACAGACAAGCTGATGGATAATCTGAAAGACACACATTGAGTAGATGAGGCTCTTTCCTTTTACGTAAAACCAGTGCTTCCTCTACTAACAATTCCATTGTGACCAGATATTTTTAAAAATAGTTGAAGACAAACATATGAAACACATAAATAATCATCACATTATTAGAGAAACATACCTTATAATTATCATAAAATGACTCCCAGGAGAAATAATTCACATGGCAAGCATGTTTAATAAAACCAGGACATTTTGACTCTTACTAATAGTGGATTAGTTTTTTTCACCTTTTTCATTTACTTTTTTTCTGAACTCAGGGCAATGAACTTGTAGACAGCTATTTCAATTGCAGTGCTATTTCTCTGAGGTATTGAATCTCAGTTATTATAATTTTGAAATCCAATTGGCTTGGACTTCATTATTTTCCAACTAAAAAGATGATTGATTTATTTGAAATGTATAAAGAGTAATATAAATTTTACGCTTATGTTTCCTTGAAATACGTAGGTAAAATTCTTCTAGAAGTGTAAGTTACTCCTAAGTGAACAGGTCAAGAATTACATAAATTCTTTAAACTACCACTTATGAATTATTGCCTTTATGTAATGAGTGACACCTCAGCAGACTATTAGATTTAGCTTGCATGGCAAAGAACCCATTTAGATTCATGAAATGGTTCTCACTTTCTTGGTAAGATCTGGCTTGGAAGTTTTTGTTTGCTTTTAAATTTTTTCTTTTTTCCTTTTCTTTTTTTTTTTTTTTTTACAAATTTGGAGATCTTCATGAGCAGATGAATATTTACTATTTCAGATTTGAAATAAACCCTGCCAAACCGCTAGAATATTTATTGAGAGAATTTTTTAAAAATTGCACAAATTAACACTGGAAGGTCAAACTAGAAGCCAATAACATAGAGGAAGGACAGATAATCAGGGCATAAGACTGGAAAGATGACATTTTTAAGAAAACCATATATATAGATTTGACTTAATCATGTGTTCACTTCATGTAGAAAAAAAAAAGCCTTCAAATCAGAAACAAATCTAAAATATAAAAAAGTCATATATAAAATTAGTCATATAACCATATAAGATAGAATTATTCCAAGTGACATTTGAGCAAAGTGCTGTGTCTGTACTTCCTTTGTCAATGTTCTGAGAAAAAAAGGAATCTGAAACATTATGCAAGACTTTTATTAGCAACAATTTTTATATTTTTGAAATGTTTATATAAAGATTAAGCAAATAACTAAAGATTTTAATGTTGTTAATAGAAACATAAAGTTCATAAATCTTTATAAAAACAATTTTTAAAATTTGTATTTTTAATTGTTCCCTCTTTTATATTTCAGGTTAGTCTTTAAAAAGCTGTTTAATAAAGAGAATTCCAGATATTATTTCCAGTAGTCTATATAACTTTGACTATTATCACTTCAAAAATAACAATAGATGTATTTCAGTAATTAGATTAATTGCAATTCTCTATATTTTTGCAGTTTTGTTTTATAACATGAGTTTGGATGTGAACAGAAAGGCAGAGTCTCCACCAAGATTCTATTTTTCTTCTAATGGAACTTCTGACGTGATTACAGGAAGCATACAAGTGTCCAGCAGAGTAGCTAACTGTAGAACACATCGAGCATTTATGCGGGTAATGTAAGCTATTTTTTATTAATGAATATGTGAACTTCAACGTTGTTGATAGCAACTTATTGTATTGGTATCTTTTTATAAAATGTAGATAAAAGCAACTGTTACCCCTCCTGAACTATGACCTGTTGCTCCAGTTAAAGTATTAGACAATCTCAACCCAAGTAATTCAGAGTCCTCTTATTGTATCATCCCTTTTCACATTTATCACATTTGACCTCATCATTTGAAAACACTTGCCTTTTCCTTTCTAAAATTTCATTTCTCCTATCCCTGTTTATCTACTTGCCTAGAAATATACATCTTCAGTAGCTCAACTGAGCCTCAAATCTATTCCGTGGTACGTTTTTGGGGGTGGGTCAGGGGAGGCGGGGAAGTTAGTTTGTTTTTCATACGACTCCAATGAAGCAGAATCCAACATGACTGCTTTTGGATTATGTCTTTGTTTCCATGCCAGCTTTGTCAGTGATGTCAGTGGGAACTCGCACAGTTGTAGCATGGTGGGGATCATCTGTGGGCCAGGACGACAGCTCTCATGATGGTTTGGGGTATGTCCTGCCAAAGCACAGCCGATTTCATGTTTCTTTTATTAAAACACTCATTTCCAAACTGATCATCGCACTCCTCACATTGGTCAAATTTTATCATATGAAGCTGTGCCAGGTCTTTTTCATTAGGGAACCGTGTACTTCATCAGAAAATCTATTGTCACAAAAAGCCAAACTATTCCCAGGAGCCCTTTCTGGGATTTCAAATAGTAGCTTCAGCTTAGGGCTTAATTTTCCCTTAGATACTTATTCCAAGCAAATGCAAGCAAGCATCAAGACTCCAATACGTTATTAAATGCTAAGAGCAATAATCCCCATGCTATTTCCTTATTTCCCTTAACAGTTTTTATTGTTGTACTAGAATAAAGCTATTAGATAGTTCAGAGCCAAAAGTATAGAATATTAATGTAACCATCATTTATATGGTAGGAATTAAAGAGGTTCTTTTTTTCATGCTTCATAGATGTCGTTTTACTTACGTCAATCAATTTTAGAGACAAATATTGAGATCATTTTAAAGGCAATAAAAGGGCCAACATTAGATGTTCATAAAGAAACACATTGCGTTAAATTTCTAAAAGTGATCTGGTTTATTTAGTCCTGTGTTTCTTGGCATCGTTCCTATAAATAAGGGATCATCAAAATTGTACAGCTTTTTCGGAGTAAATTTGTAGCAGAAATGATTAGCAGAGGTAAGTGTTTTGTTGCATGTATATTTGTAGTGTTACCATGGTTTTGATGGTCGCAGGATTCAGCCATTGCCTTTGTACCATATTGCAAATATTAAATGATAGCACTTACTGCTGGGATTGTACATGGCAGAGACTTTTTAAGAAATGCTCGTTTCCTTCAGTATCTTTTTCTCTTCCTAAGTTACCTTGCTTGTGTTTGGAACACTTCTAAAACTCGTATATAGAAAGGCAAAAAGTTACTCCAACCCTCTCCTTTGTAACAAACACACACAGAAGATAAGAACCACAGTTGCAGCTACCCTGAACTTGAGTTCTGTCAAGGAGCCGTAGCTGTTACTTAAGAAGGTATAGGAATGTAATAAGTGTACTTTCCCACCTCCACCAGGGTAATAGCTCAAGGCATTAGGAAACATTGACACTCTTAAGTTTCTACAGTCTGAAAGCATAAGACAGCAACCTGAATTCTTCCATCTTCCTAATACTAGAAAAGAAGACGCATAGCAGTTGGGATGCCTGGGTTGTTCCTGTGTTCCATAAAACACATCTGGTACCATGGTACCAGGAGTGGGAGTGTTAACATATGTATCTATTTTATCTCTGCATTCCTTACAATGAAATGAAGTGACACTTGTTAATTATGTACTGGGGCCCACTACCCCCGCTTGTCAGAGGACTCCCTGCCTGTGTGTTGGTTGGACATGCTTTACTTGTGTAGATGTCCCTACTGGCCATTCACTCAATTAATTTGATAGGTATTTATTGAGTACCCACATTGTGTCAAATTCTGTATATACCAGTGAATAAGACATAAAAAGATCACTACCCTCATGGAGCTTATAGTCTACTGGGGTGAGACAAAAAATAATATGATAAAAATATACATTTTATAGTATTTTGGAAGATACGGGTGATAAAGGAAAAAGGAGGGCAGAGTACAGAAATGTGCAGTGCTGCAGAAGGAGTGAAATGGAGAATTTTAAATAGGATACTCAGAGTAGGCTTCATTCAGAAAGTGACATCTGAGCAAAGACGTGAAGGAAGTGAGGAAGTTACCCATGTAGATATCTAGGGCAGTTGTTCTTAGTTTTAGGGTGCAATAGCAACAACACCTGTAGGGCTTCTGAAAACACAAATTGCTGGCCCGCATCTAGAATCCCTGATTTAGTAGGTCTGCAGTAAGGGCTGATAATGTGCATTTCTGCAAAGTTCCCAGAGGACCTATACTTTGAGAACAACTGGTTCAGGAGAAGAGTATTTCAGCGAGGAAAGCTGAGTCAAAAGGCCTCAAGAATGTACCTGGTTATTTTAAAGAACAATGGGGAGGCAAGGATGGCTAGAAATGTAAGCAAAGGGAAGAATGGTGGAAGGAGAGATTATATAGAACCTGTGGCTTTTTCTCTGAGAGAAAGGGGGATCTATAACAGCATTTGGCAGAGAAGTCACATGATCTAACATACGTATACAAAGGAACACTCTAGCTGCTGTGTTGTGAATAGAGTAGGAGATCAAGAGTCAACACATGGAGGAGAGGCTACTGTGGTAACACAGGTGAGAGATGGTTCCAACAAAAGTGGTGGCAGTGGATATGGTAAGAAGTAGTTGAAGTCAATTTGCTGACATCCAATTTACAATTTGCTGAGAGACTGGATGTCTGGCATCTGAGAAAGAGGATCTGTGATGACTCCAGGGTCTTTAGCCTGAGCCACTTGGAAATGTAGTTTTCATCAATTGAGACAATATTGCAGGAGAACACCTTTTGAGTGGAAAATTCTAGAGTTCAGTCATGGGCCTGCTTAGCCAGAGAGACCTATCTTAAATGTAAATATCAACTAAGCCTTTGTACATACTCATCTTGAGTTGAGGATAGGCAGAGAACAGGAAAGGTAACTTAATATATCTTTGGCATATGGATGGTATTTAAAGCCGTATTAAGATGGCTGAGATCAGAAGAAGGCCACCGTCTGTACTCTGGGCCGCTACAACATGAAGAGGTTGGCGAAAAGAGGCCCACAGAGGAGATAAGAAGATTCCAATCAGTGAGAAAGGAAGAAAATCAACAGTGTGTGGCATCCTGGAACTGAAGTGAAAAAAGGGGAAAGCATGATGATGTTTTCTATACTGCAGCTTGATCGAATAAGATGAGGGCTGAAAACTCAACATTGGATTTATAATGCAGAGGCTGTTGGTGGTGGTGGCAAAAGCATTTCAGACATTAGTGGCGGGAGGGGAGAAGGAAAGGAATCGGAAGCGTTATAGGTTATTCTTTCAAAAAGTTTTGCCCCAAAGGTGACCAAAGAAATGGAGCTGGGGGTCAGTAGCTGAACTGGAGTGAAGAGTTTTCTGGGTTTTTGTCTTTTAAGACAGGAGAAGCATTAGCATGTTTTTATGCTGATAGGCATGCTGCAATAGAGTGAAAAACTTGGGATATATGTGACAGGGGAGAAGAGCTGGGGCTAAATTCTTGAAGGCAAAAAGGGAAGGATTAAATGTACAAGTGAGAGGGCTGGTTCTAGATAGGCATGTGCATGATTCATCTGAGTATGTGCTTGCAGATACTGGGTAGATGTGGTGATGGGGACTATGGAAGTTCTTGTCTGATTGCTTTAATAATCTCAGTGAACTAAGAAGCAAACTCATCAACTAGAGTAGGGATGGAGGAAGTGGCATTTGGAGTTTGGGAAGATGTGAGATAGTCTTCTAGGAGAATGTGAGAGTAACAAAATAGAGGATGGTTGTCAGATGGTGTTTGGGACCACTTGCACTTATTGTCATAAACTGAGTGTAGCCTGTGCGCTTGTGTTTTTTTCCCAGTCATGTTCAATCTTGCAGGAGTAGATGAAGAGTTACAATTAACCAGGGTTGTGGTTTAGTCAAGAGAGTGAAGCAAGCAAGGAGCATGCAGTGGGAGGGAATGTACAAAGGAATGGTTATATTTTTGGTTGTGAAGTTGAAGCAGGCTAAGGAGGGGAGGGGGTACACCAAGACGGTGAGGGACCAGGAAAGAAATTTGAATTGGAGATCCCAGTACAATCAGCAAATTGTTGGAATTGACTATTAAAGGGATCAAGCTGCAAAGATGGCATAGATATTATAAAACAGAAGAGTCCTTGGAGACCTAAAAGTGAGGAAAAGATTGAATTTTGCTTTTATTTTTGCTGACAATTCTTTGATTACCTTATGCAAACGAAAGCCTTTAAATTTACTTACAAAATCCATTGAGTTCTTTGATGGCGGGGAATTCGGCTGTCAAAAAGACTCCAGATCTTAAGTTTATATAAAACATATATTTTAAAAAAGTATTCTCTTTTAATCACAATTCTTTAGTTTTATGCTAGATCTTCTTGGACTAGAGGTGCATTTTTAATAGTCTAATAAGGATCTATATCACTGGCATGTAGATTTTTGTTCTGGCATGTTATTTTTCTGAGGCTATGTTTTCATTTATCTGGTTAGTAGGGGAATCAGCTTTCTTAAGTCTAATCATAATTAAAAGAGTATCACACAGGATTACTTTGCTTGACTGGTCAAAATTTGTTCCTCATAAAATAAGAAAGAAGGAAGAAATTGTCTTTTTTTTTTTTTTTTTTTGCTTTAAAAAAACCTTTGTATTTTAGTTGATTATAATTATGCCAAGCTTTAATTTTTGCCACCAGAGCCATACAATTATTAGATTTTGCTAATGAGTTAGAATGATATTTCTGTAATATAAAGGAAATGGTTAATTTCATTTATATCTTTTAGTGTTTTATCTATTGAAATCATCTTCTATTAGACATTGCTTTTTCCTCTATGAAAAGATGTTTCCCCATTTATGTAACTATATGAAAGTCTTTGTTTTTGCTTTAAATATACAACTTCATCAAATTTTAGAGATTTCTTAGGACAAGGGATAATTTTGAAGCAGTTTTGATTTAGGGAAACCCAAACTGTAACTTGAAGCAGTTTTTAGACATGTTAGAGCAGCCATGGTAGTGAAACTTCCCTTGAAATTTTGACAGATGATATCTCTTGGTTGAACTTGATGGATCTCTGCATCAAAATATCCACTGATATTTCAGAAGAGAAGAAGGATGCTACATTGGGATAACAAAAGGAAACAATAAGATTTCCTGTTTGTCTGCATTTCCAATAAAGCTAGAAATACTGGCTTAGTTGCTGAACGAAAAATGCCTGTCCCCAGAGATATTCTGAGAGCCAGTGAATTCAGTGGCCTTCGCGTGTTTTATTAAAATCATGACATCAATCTACCTGGGTAGATTAGTTAATTCTTTTCTTTCTTTGATTTCTCAAATTTCTGAATTTTAGATTTCTGAAATACGGGTTTATTTTGTTATGTAAAATGACAAAATAGGTGACTTCTAAAACTCATCTTTTTTCCATAGTAGGTTCAGGAGAACAAATGTGTATTTGATTAGTAAATATATTTTTTTGTATTTTTTTATTTCATTTGCTTATATTGTTGAATGATACATGCACATAGTTTAATGAAATGTCATTTACTCCAAAGAAGAAATTTTTTAACAATAGCACACTATGGACTGATTCATATATGCAGACATTTCTGCTGAAAATCTAAGTGCGAGCAAACTATATCACTGTTTTAATATTATGGTATTCTAGAAGTGAATTGATTATTATAACATATGTGAATTCTTTGTTAGATTGCAAGGTCTTTGAGGCAGGATATTATCTTTTGCATATTTGTATTCTTAGAGCTAGCACAATCCATTACGTAAGGCAGAAACTTAATAAATATTTAACAAATTTATGGATGCTATGTTCTTGGTGCTATTTAAAAAATTCTGTAAGAAAAATCTGAGAATGTTCTGTTGGTATAATGGTTAGGGCATTTGTCTTGAGGGTGCTGTCTTTTCTCAGGAAATTGTAGTGCTAGATGTCTGACTGTTCTCTACCACTTGAGCCAAGCTTACTAGATAAAGGGACTGCAATTATACAAGATGGTGATGGTTCAGGTACCAACCTATGTCTTGGTCTCAGCTTTTCTTTCCCGAGCCCTGCATTAGCACCAGAGAGGTATTTCCAAAATCTAGTCATATTCCTTGCTTAAAATCTTCCTATGTAAGAGCCTCCCCAGCCCCTTTTATGTGTAGATTAGGTGGCCCTACTTCTTCTGTATTTCGACATGCCTCTATCAGAATATTCATGCCCCACACTGTCCATGTGGATTTGTGGAACATAGATTGTGACAGGTACCGACTTTCAGTTTTGTATCCCTAGAGCCTCCTTGGACACAGTAGACCCATGAATAGATATCTTCAAATATTTATTCCTGACATTATTTTTTATTTAATGATATCTTATAAATTTTTTTGCCCCACCAAATTAACAGGAGTACATGGGCCTGTTGCTCAGCTCTCAAGTTGGCCAGAAATACAGATTTCCATGAAAGTCAAGCAAGAAGACAGACGTTATGTAATTTCAGGCATGTGCTAATTTGTATGCTTGTGGGCACCCTATTTTATGTAATTGTCCATAAAAATGTGGCATGGAATCTTCATTATTTTTAATATAGATAGCACATGCCCATCCAAATTTTAAAATGTAAACAAATCTACTTTTTTACTCCCAAATATTTAATTAATCACTTTAAGACATTTTTGATATTACAGCTTTTGTCCTTAGGTGGAGCTGTTAAAGTTAAATAAGTGTGAATATCTGTCAAATACAGTTTTTGCAAGAGTGCATGTACATTTTATATATTGTAAGAAAAGCGTATTAATAGCTAATTAGGATAATGAAAGTAATATACAACAGATGTAGAGAAGACCTTGTGGAAAATTAGTATGAATTAGATAGCATGTGATTTGGTCAAAGCAAGCTTGTTGAGAAGAATTAAAACAGTGGACATGTGGAGGGACAATCAGTGGCTGTCTAGCTCCTACACCTAGGGAATAATTTAATCAAGTTTGCTATTGTAATACTCAGGGCTTCAAGCTGTTCCGTTTTCACAAGTCGATAACTTGGGATTTGGCCTTGATTTGCAGCATTCCTATATGGTCAAGGTTTCATGTTGAGGTGATCACTTACCGAGTAATTTAATAAAAGAATCTCTGTATAAGAATGGAAAAGTAATCAGGGATCTTGAGTACTCTGATTCAGGCTCCAAATCTTCTAAATACCGTTTAATAAATAGAGCTCTATTCCTTGTTCTATAACTAATTTTCTATTTAATGTTGATGGTTGGCAGTAGTTCAGTTTTCTTATTCCTTCCAAATGTTCACCAGAATCTCCTATTCTAGGAAACTGAAATTTAGTAATTCCTTAGTTGGCTTATATACCTGAATTTTGAAGCAACATACAAATCTTGTCATGTCTACTTTACGGACATTATGTCATTTAATCATCACAACAATAAGGTATAGGTATAACCACCATAATTGTTATTAGTCCCATTTTCAGATAACATAACTAAGCCATAGAAAAATTAAGAAACTTGTCCAATGTTAGGTAGATAATAAGTGGTGGACCCCAGATTTTGAACACCAGTTCTTCACCTTCAGACCACTATTACTTTTAACCACTATATACATAAATTGATAATGTTGTAAGTGAAAAGAGAAAAAAGATTACATCCTTTTTGTTTGTAATTACATAAAGACATAGAATAGATATAGTCTTTTATGTGGTGTGTGTCATCTTTATTAAATTACTTCGTTGATTTTTATCAAAAGTTGCTATATAAATAATATAGCAACACAGCAATAATTTGTGTGATAGGGATTTTTTTCTCCTATTCCTTAAGGATTATTAATTGATGAGCTTTGAAAATAATCTATTCCTTGTTTGCTTTGGGGCAGTAATGTTTAAGCAATATTGCAATCCTGAAATATCTATAGATAAATAGAAACCTGGTCCACTGACATTACTCAGTAGGAGGTCTGTCAATTGCAGTGTCATGGGTCTACCCTGAGGAACTCATCTAGCATAACATAAGCCTCAATTATGGCTTAAGTTAATATGTCTAGCCTGGGTGAAAACACTTGACTCTTTAATGGTCAAGAGGGAATTTGTTGAATCCATTTTTTAAAATGAGAAGAACTTATAGATTGAAATGGCCATATGAAAAGTAGAGTCAAAAACTGAGCCTTAAATTATTAGTATGAAAGACATCACAGTCTGTGACCAATTCGTCAAATTATCTCCTGAGTATAGCAACAATTCTAATACCAAGAAAAACAAAAACTGCATAGATTTTCTCCACTAGTTTCCATGTAGGTGGGCTATATGTGGTGATGTGAACTGCTCTCTCATATCCTGAGATCATTTCTACTTTTACTTTTTGCAGTGTCTAAAATCTTATTTTATAGATTTCTCATTGACATGTCTTACTTTATGTAGTTTCTCAATTGAATTCTGTTATAAATCCTCTTAGGTTACTAATAAGTAAAATCTTATTAGCTTACCCTTTTAGATAAGGAGAAGTCTGTTTTGTTGAGTACCCTTTGAAAATCACATTTCTGTCTGTGGAGTGCTTGAACAGGTGCTTTCTAAGAGACACCGTGTTTTATATGTTACCTGATTTTCATATACACTTGTCCTGCAGTATCCATGGGGGATTGGTTCCAGGACTCCACTTGGATACAAAAATCCAAGGATCCTCAAGTCCCTTATATAAAATTGTGCCATATTTGCATTTAACCTTTGTAAATCCTTTCATATACTTTAAATCATCTCTAAATTACTTATAATATGTAATACAATGTAAATGCTATGTACAAACTTGTTATACTGTATTGGTTAGGGAATAATGACAAGAAAAAAAATCTGTATATGTTCAGCACTGATGCAACCATCCATTATTTGCCAACTATTTTTGATCCAAGGTGGCTGAACCCTGAGATGTGGAACCGATGGGTACAGAGGGCTGACTCTCTTTGTTTTCATAGACTTGAGAGTCTAGGACACTTTTACTATCTAGTGAAGTGCTTATTTAATCAAATGACAAATGCTTTCAAAGATATTTTCTTGTTGATTATTTCACTGTGTGTAAGCAAATAATTTTGAAAATAATGTGGAATTTTTTTAATGAGGCTAGCAAATAATCAAAAGCATTTGTAAGTTGATAGAAAATATTTTTAAAAGAAAATAATGTCTGCATATATAAATAAAGGTTAAAATGTAAGTATTGTCAATCAGTTGTAATAAACCCGAGCTGTTTCTTTGGAGACAGAAGACAATGAATTTTAAAAATCTGATTATTTAAAAAAAAAAAAAAACTGTGACCGCATATCAACAAGAATAGGAGTAAGAAATGCTGTGTAGACATTAGTTAAGATATTAAGTTTAAATGAATGTTATACAGAGCAGAATGGATTGTGAATGGGTTACAATTTCTGCATAATTGGTAAATAAATTCAAGCGTTCTTTGTGAAGTATAAAAGCACAATAAACTTAAAAAAAAAAAAATGGCCGGGCCCGGTGGTTCAAGCCTGTAATCCCAGCACTTTGGGAGGCCGAGGGGGGGCAGATTACTTGAGGTCAGGAATTTGAGACCAGCCCGACAAACATGGTGAAACCTGGTCTTTACTAAAAATACAAAAATTAGCTGGGTGTGGTTGTGCATGCCTGTAATTCCAGCTACTCAGGAGACTGAAGTGGGAAGATCACTTGAACCCAGGAGAGGGAGATTGTAGTGAGCTGAGATCACGCCCCTGCCCTCAAGCCTGGGTGACAGAGCAAGACTGACTCAAAAACAAAATAAATAAATAAATAAAAACTTTAACAACTAATAAAATCAGTGAAGTGACCAGTGTATACAATTAGATGTACAAAACAAATACTTTTCCTATATACCATTCAGTATCTGTTAGAAAATATAATAGAAAAGTTCCATAAAGAAAGAAAAGGGCTAGGTATGGTGGCTCACACCTGTAATCCCAGCTCTTTAGGAGGCCAAGACTGGAGGAGCCCTTGAGCCCAGGAGTTCAAGACCAGTCTGGGAAACATTGCAAGACCCTGTCTCTATAAATATGAAAAAATTGGCTGGGCATGGTGGTGCACACCTGTAGTCCTAGCTACTCTGAAGGCTGAAGCAGAAGGATCTCTTGAGCCCAGGAGTTCAGAACTGTGGTGAGCTACACTTCACTCCAGTCTGCTGACAGAGGGAGATTCCATCTCTTAAAAAAAAAAAAAAAAAAAAAAAAAGAATAACTAAAAAGGATGTTTTATAATAAATCTGGAGTCAAATGAATCAAATTCAATCAAAATGTTATTGAGAGCTATAAAGAGAAAATGTATAGGGTAAAGTTAAATGGGATAAAAAGCACTTTGAAATGATTTACAAAAAGTTTATCATGAAAAATGCTTATGTTATAATATCAAGTTATCTTTTAAATGCGTAGAAAATAGCATGGAAGAAAATACTCCCAAGTACAGACCTTTATAACTATTATTGGATGGTATTATTTTTCATTTTTATTCTTTTTTGTGTTTTCCATAAGAAACGTAAATGATTTTGTGTGATATGAAAAAATATACATCTTCATTTTTTTAACAGTTTAGACAAAAGATAAGTATTTGCTTTGTCTTCCATGTATAGTGTTTGGCCTTATTCAGGAAAGGAGTTTTATATTTTTTTAATCTACGTGCTTGTTTTTGTTAATTCATGTGGTGGTTATTTTCCTTAGAAAGATGTGCGGGACATCCTCACCCCAATTCAGATTGAAGCTGCTTACCACCTTGGTCCTCATGTCATCAGTAAACGAAGTACAGAGGAATTCCCACCGCTTCAGCCAATTCTTCAGCAGAAGAAAGAAAAAGACATAATTAAAAAAACAGTAGGAATATTTTCCTTTATTCAAATTATTATGTGGCATTTAACTAAATTTTTAAAATATGGCCTAATTCTGAAGAAGTGAACTATACGTCGGAATTTTTTTAAAAAATTATGAATTTTTAAAAACATAAAAATAGATTTATGATGTGTCTTGTTTTCCATTTCTTTAAATTGTTTATATTACCTTTAGGATATTGAACTGAATATTTTAAAATACGCATTTAATCACAACAGTAGATTCTCATATAAAATGCTGATGTTCTATTTTTAATGCCTTGCCAGTGAAGAAAGATATATTACTAGAGAGAAATCATAATGGGAGAAGGTCGTATTTATAAGTTAGTTATTCAGTGTCATCATGTGTCCTCAGTTTATCTTCCTCTTCTCATTTTCTCCCTTGCTTTCATCCTACTCACAGATTCGCTCACGTCTTCATAATCAAATTTTCTTGCTTAGTTTCACCCATTTACAGACACATGTATTTCTGTTATACAATAATTTCTTTTTAAAAATTTCATTATATGCTTTTCAGCCACATCCCAGGATCAATTGCATTTGAGATGGATCCTACATTCTAACCAGTGAACCGTTTTCTAAATTTTCTCAAAATATTTAAGTTTCACTGACAGTGTATTTATTCTCAGGAGTCCTGTTGTTCAGACCTTTAGTGTCTATCAACACAAAGACATAGTGTTTGTCCAAAAACAGGATGTGTCTGGGCATGGTAAAAAGCCTTCATTAAAATGTTCACTAATGACACACAGAATGTAAAAGATGAAAGGGACATTTAAAGGTCTAGTTCATATCCTGTCCAGACAAAATTACCCCATAGTCACTTTAAGATAATTGAGCTTACAATCACCACTAGTCTAGTCTAGAATACAGGATCAAGTGAAGATAACTGAAGAGCAGATTTTTCTCTATACCCTCATATGAAAATATTTACAGAAGTCAGGGGTTGTTTTTACTCTTCTGTTGAACTTCAGTTGTCAACATCAACTATTTGTAAATGTCTTTAATAGTGAAAATCTCAATATTGCAAGTACACAAGTCAAAACCTTAGCAATTTGTAGTTATATTAATTTATATTTTGATTCTTAGAACAACCTGCTTTACCAATAGAAATGGCAGAAAAAAAAATCATATTTATTTAGAGAGATATTTACACTTCTCCCCCAGCTGTAGGCATGCTATTTGACAGTACTCTAGTCACTTTACACTTAATGAGCCTGGCTCCTTCTGACTTTCTAGATCTCTCTTTGTTTTCTGCATCTGTCTGTCTTTACCTATTCCCATTATCTTCCCTTTTATCTCTCCCCATTTTTTCCTTTTGTCCAGCTTATGCCTTGGGTCTTCCTAGGTCTTTTGTAGTATTTATTGATCTTATTAAAAAACTTAGAGTTAATTAAATTCTGAAACCCTTACTTATTTAATTTTGTTCAATGTTTCCTCTAAGTAAAATTTCTAAGTATCTCCATGTAGCTAATTTCAATGAGTATAAAATAACTGTCCCAACATCTGCCAAAATTAAGTGCCATACTCACATGTAATAAATGGGATCAAACTGCAGCACCAGAAAATGGAGAGGAGCCCAGTGAAAAACATCTTGGCAGCTAATAAACTCCTTTAATGCCTTTCATTTAACTTTTTTTCCAAATCTTATTTCACTCACAAAATTTGGGCTTTAAATTTTACCTATTTAGAACTTAGCTCTTTTAGCCCTGCAAGTGATTGTCATTTGAACCCTACTAATTCTCAAATTGAACTTTTTAAAAGAGATAAAATAGAGTTGTCAATTTGATGTATCAATTTTATTTTTCTCATGCATCACAGATGTCGTCGTCTTTAAAATATATATATACTTGCTGATTAAATCAAAATAAAAAACATTGTCTTTTTATTTCCAGATAAACTTTGCAAGGTTTTGTGCCCATGAAAATTGTTCTGCTGATTTACAGGTTTCTGCAAAGATTGGGTTTTTGAAGTAAGTATATGTGGTATATAGTCTCTGTTAGTCATCAAGAGGGGGTAATGAGTGTGTGCATTTGCATTCCCAAAAGAAAAGGAACAAGAGCTAACCCTTGAAAATTAACAGCATTTAAAGAATTAGCAATGCAATGCTTAGCTTTTTATCGCCCAGAAAACTGGTTATATCACTCAGACTGATATATAATCCAAGTATGACAAATTTAAAAAGGAATAAACCATCTTGCTCTTCTAAATTCATAGAAGGGGAAACAGAGTAAAAAGGAAATAGATATGTGCTTTAGAATAGCAACTAAAACATAGCAAAGACTGGATAAATGTTGGTTGCTGTCGTTATTTTATGATGGCAAATAAACCACTGCAATTTTGTATCATATCTGGATCCCCTATATTCAAATCATTTTGCATATCAAAGAGATGATGTGAAAACAAGGACCAGAGAGAGAGAATGAGCACTTCAGGTTGAGGACTGATCGTAGAAGGCAAGTGAAAGCAGGGAAGGAGATGCGTCAGTGACAGGCCAGGAAAATGGGGAACTGTTTTTGGGAGATTGGGATATAAATGGAGCAGCTTTAATCTGGGACATGTTGAATTTGGAGGGACTTTTCTATGTGGCATTCCACTTGAAAATCTAGTTGAGGATTATGTTTGGAAGTTCCTCCATACATTAGTGACTTGTGAGATGGCCCAAGGGATAGAAATGTGAATTTCACAGAGGAAAAAAATTATGGATCAAATCTTGGGGGACAATTTTATTCAAGGAGATTAAAAAGAATGGGGAGTCCCTGTAGGAGACTGAGAAGGTATCTTCAAGGAATTAAAGAGAACTAAGTCCCTGGTGAAATAGCCAATGGAGAATATAAAAAGGGAGAATTAATATTGTAAAATTTATAAAAAGATCAGATAGCATAATGTCTAAAGGTCATGGAAGTTGGCATTTATTAATAAAATGTGACGACTGGTGAAAAAATGGGTATCACTGGCAAATGTTAAGATAGAACTCTCAGTGCAGAAGTAGCCAAATGACAGGATTAGTGATTAAAGAAAGGAGAGTATACTGGGAACAAGTAGGTTGAAGTGAGGAATTTTTATGTATTTATCAAATGTTGTTATTTGTTTAATTATTAGAAGATGTAAATGTGAGGGCCAGAGGCAGGGAAAAGAATAAATTGGAGGGAGACATCTTCAACTTAACTTCCAGCACATGCTTTTCAGTCCATACTTGAATTCCCCTCTGAAGCATTTCACTGTTCACTTCCTCTTTTGAATGTCTTATCCTTTAATTTTCATGATACTATCCTACTCCCATTGTCTTAGTAGTTATTTAGCCCTTTCTTTTCAGCTGTTTTTGATGGATCTTTGGTTTTGGCACCCTAAATGGTCCTCCCTCAGCCCTTTCTCTCACTACCACATTCAACCTTGGTAGTCTTGCTCACAACTGCAACTTCAACTGGCATGCCTACACTGCTGATGCCTAAACCAGTGTCTCTTGAGTTTCACACCCACCTACGTATCAAATTCCCTATTAGACATGTCCTTTTGGGTGCCCTATAGTTTCAATCTGCCCAAGCACTATCCAGGAATGACATGGGCATTAGAAAGTTACCAAAGCCAGAATCCTAGGGCTCAATCTGCATTCTTTTCTCTTTCTTATTCCTGATATCTAGAATTATTAAGTTCTACAATACCACCACCTAGATGTCTTTCTATCCCTCATGCTTTGCTATCTCTACCACTATTACCCCAAACTAGGCACTCACTATCCTACCTAGGTCACTAAGTTCTCCTGCTTTCTAGGATACTGGCCTTTGATTTTGCATTATTAACATACACGTGTGATAACAGTGCTTCAGTGGCTCATTTTAGACTTAAAATCTAAACTCCTGGGTGGTATTTTTCACCAATTCCCCAGGGAGTTTTTTCATCAATGGCTGAATACTTATGGTGGTTTGGCTGTGCCATGCTCTCCTGAACCTCTGTGTCTTCTCACTTCTTCTGCCCATCTACCTGATTAACTTTTATGTATCTTTTAAATCTCACCTGTTTCCTAGAGGAAGCCCCCTGGTCTTCAGCTACTTAAACTTAAGTTCTGTTGTGACCTTGGTCCTGTGGCACTGTGCTCACGATTATTGAGAGTCTATCTCCACACTGTCCTGGAAGCTGCTGCAAAGCAGGGTCCTGTCCTTTCATCTTTGTGTTCCCAATGCCTAACAGTGCCTGGAGTGCTGCAGGTGACTGGAGAGGTTTGCTGAGAATGGAACAAGATCCCAAAAGGGATCAGATTCATAGGTAGAGGAATTAGCCGTAGTTAAGAATCTCCTTATCTTGAGCTAACAAGCTATGAAAAGATGCTTGACATTAAGAAATTTCAATATGAAAGGAAGGGAAATACAGAGAACTCATGGATGGCTAGGATAAAAAGCAAGTTTATGTATGGTAATTGAAGGCATTGAGGATATGTTTGGGAACTTGAATGGAAAAAATTCAAAATAGATAAAGGACAGGGAGTCAACTAGGAATAAGTAAAAAGGTTGACAAATAGGGTTGAGTACCCTACTGTGGTAGGATCACATATGGCCGAGAATCAATTAATTATTTTCACTTAGGTAATGTCAGTTTAGCCTTGAGAGTCCATAGTTCAGGGCCAAAAAGCCTTGACCTATTTGATTGATGATTGGACTTTATACTTATGTTACCCAGATTAACTGTAATCCAGAAACAGTGACTACTGACTACTTTGTATTCCAGCATGTAGGGTGGTGGCTTTATTGATTTCTTAGTTGAATAACTTATAATCTTCCCATTTCTGTATTTATGTTCTTCCTAAACTGCTTAATTGTCTTGGTGTTTTTACCCTCATGGGCCTTTGATAAGAAGACGAGCTGTGTGGGGGAAATCTTTTCTAAGCTGCAAGTAAAGGAGTGTTTTCATTTTCTTAAATCAGACACTTGTGCTGTCACCTTTCATTGCAGTCTCTCTGGCCTATGAGAAAATGAGACATTGACATTTATAAAAAAAATTACTAACTATGCTTCTTTCCTGAATAATGAAAATGCATCTTAATTATTTTTCTTTGTTACATGTTTTCTCACAACAAAATATCTACTTTGCATTTTAATTTAAGGTGATAATATTTCTTGCAGCCTATCAAACCCATTATGATTTTAAATGGCATAATGATTTTAAATGAAGTGTAAGGCTGTGTTTCTTAAGGTGTTGTCTCTGAGCCACCTTTATGAGAATCACCTGGATGCTTGAAGAAATGCAGGTTCCTAGGCCCCAGACCATCCACGTCAGAACTAAAGGGGACCAAGCCACAGATCTTCACAATTAATAGAGCTCCAAGTTCTTATCACACTGAAACCTAAGAACCAATGTTGTGGTGGTGAAGAGCTTCCAGATTTGAAGTCAAACTGACCTGGTTCAAATCCCATATCTACTGTATTACTAGTGACCTTTTCAGAGAAGACTTTTAACCTCTCTAGACCTCTTTCCTCATTGCTAAGTGGATAAAAATAGTACCGACTCTTTAAGGTTGTCTTAAAGGGTAATAATGCAGGCCAAGTGCCTAGTGCAAAGCCTGATTTACACGAAGGCTCCATAAAAGTCATTACTATTTCTATTTTTGATATATTATGGTTGGAATTTTTATAGATAAGCTTTTTTAGTTTGGCCATAAAATGAAACATTGCCAGTTCTATACATAATTCTGCATGTAAGCTTTATATCCTGAAAATATGGCTGGCTGTGACTAGCTCAGTAGCGCAGCCTTACAAGGTTTGAAGTGGCATGAATGTCCATATAAAGTAGTAGGCGCTGTGTTTTTTGTATCAACTAAGAAAGTTACAGGCTGTGTATTTCTATTAGATAAATGATAATTTATTTGAGGAACTTTCAAATGAGAGCCCTTCTAATTAATTTCTCAGACTCACAGTGAAAGGTTCTGACAAAGTGCTTTGTGTTTAAGTAAATTATCAGACAAAAATATGTCTCTCCCACAGAGGTGTCCTCTCTCCTTTCTCAGAAACAGTAGGCGAATTGTGACCATATGTTCCATGCATTCTCCCAGCTATAACTCTGCTGGCACTAATAGTATTTATGTGCCCCAGAGCTATCAACCTGTTTTAGGTAAATGTATTTACTCAGTAAAGAACATGAGTTTCTGAAGACTACAATAATAAACTGTCGACAGTACACTAAACAGTGCTTATCCACTCTCATCTCTTCATTAAGTTGAGGCTTCTTCCTGTATGTCTAAATGCTTAGGACAATAAACTACATTTAAAAGGACTTCCAGTGCAAAATAAAGATGAACCAACACGACTTCAAGATTACAAATATAATAGAAGGTATTAGCCATCACGTAGGAAGTTTAAAATCAAATCCTTGATACTCGTGTAAATGACACCGCAATACATTTCTGCACCTCAGTTGTGCTTCCAGAATGAGTGATGTAAGCTTTCCCTGAACAATTGCTTCTGTATCTGTTAGGAATACTTTTAATTGCAAGTTTTAGAGTAATTAACTAATAGTGACTTAAACAATAAAGATATTATTTTGCATAATAAGCAGTCTTGAGGAAGGATGTTCACAGGTTTGGTGAACAGCTACCAAAGACTAGACATTGATGGTTATCTTTCCAGCTCTCTCAGCTTTTTCTCATGATCACAGTATAGCCAAGCAGCATCAAGCTTCCAAGCAAGAGAAAAGGGAAAAGAGCAAAAGTGCTTTGTCATCTTTAAGTTGCCCTTCCAGGAAGGGCAGTACCTCATTAGATGTATTCTGATTAACCAGACCTGTGTTACCTGTTTATCCCTGATTCTGTCATGGTTGAAGGAGAATGGAGTCGTCCTGATCACAGTAAGTTGATCCTGAATCAATCATTTTGTTATTGTGATACATTCTCTGGAGTTGAACCTAGAGGTCTGTCTTCTGAAATATTAAGGGAATGCTGCCTGTCACCTGAATAATCCAGGGCTCTGTTGGCAGCTAAGAAGGGAAATCACCGTTGGCTAGACAATGAGCAAGGAGCAATATCTGCCACTATGCTATTAATCCCCCAAAGAGCTAGTCTGATGAAATTGTCCATTTTTAAAATGGAAATAGTAGGAATATTTGCCTCACTGACCCCATAAAGTTTTGGGAGAATGAATTATGTGCTTTATAAACTAAGACATGCTAATTACTGGTTCAGTCTTTCAATTTAAGTTTTTCTGCTGTTCTCCCCTTAACCTCAGTGAGTTTGCCTGTCTTTAATAAAATCTTCCTAAATGTCAGGTAACAGGTAACCTGTCCATTCCAACAGGCAAGAATTTTTCAGTATTGTCTTTTTCCCTGAAGTCAGTAGTAAAGGAAAAAAAGATAAAAATTTTACTTAGGCCTCTAGGCTACTTGCTGCAGGTTACTCTTTTGTCAAATAAATGAGTCATGTATCTTGACATAGTGAAGTATGGTATCAGTTTACATTATATTTTATTGTAGCATCTTGATTAAAAACAAGTTAGCTATCAAGCCCTAATTCATTTTAGGGAGACAGGGTGAATTCATTATACTAAGACTTGGGGAGCATTTCTTGCAAAATAAAGCTATATTATTCACTCAGAAAAAAACATAGAGCCTGGTGCTGCAGTACATCATTTTTCTATTTTTCGTCTGTCACTTATTAAGTTATGATTCTGTATGTACACAGTACCTTGATTTGTTTAAGTTACATGGATTCTAGGTTGCTTTGTAAATTTCAAGTCTGCATTATGCATGTTTTAATGAAGAATGAACTATGAGTCCCGGGGACAGCTCTGGTTCAGTCTTGTCGCACTTCCAGATGTGCACCTGGTTCTTTATTATGTCTCACATAGGAAGCTGGTAGGTATCTTTCTGAGAGCATCTTGTTAATGAATCAATTTACAGTAAGATGTATATTTGGGGGAAAGAAAAGTAGAATTGTAATTATGGTAATGTGGCAAAATAGCTTAAAAATGGAAAATAAACCAGGAGTCTAGCTGCTGAAATGTGAACATTGTGTTTCTCTTTAATTTGCTGTTGTCTTGGAACCTAGCTGTTTATGCAGTGCTTTCACCTTCTGTTGCTTGTCTAAGTGCCAACTTCTTTCCCAAAGGTGTTCAGTGACTAATGCTTTGGTTACAAGCCAGAATATTTTATAAATGTCTATTTCTGGGCAGCTCTTCTACAAGTCTTAATTAAACTTTAATGTCAAGCTGAAGTTTACTTTTAGAACCTCTTAGGTTGCTTTAGTCCTAACATGATTATAGAGTTTGCGGTGGGGGGGCGGGATGTGGGACAGCCATGTTCCCACACATTTCCTCTCTCCCATTTAACAGTGCCACCAAGCAGATGCATACTACTTAACCCCAAGGTTTACAACACAGGCACGAGTAAATCACAGCCATTCCCTAAAATGTTGTGGTAGCACACTGTCACTCAGACTCCCCCATCCTGCAGTGGTGCCCAGGGTTTGGAATTACTGCTTTGTTAGTTATTACACATTCTTCCAGCATATCCAACTGCTCAAATCAAGGATCCCAACGTAGAGATGATGCATGTGGAAGTGGCATTCTTTCCTTTCTTCTCCATGTCTGGAGGAGTTATGAGGACTGGGGGATCATTTTCTCTAATTCTGTATGGCTTACTGGGGTAAAGAACTGCATCCTATGCCATCTGAAATAATGAAGCTTCTATTATAGTTAGAATAGCACAAAATAGATTTCAATTAAATATGGTAATATGTTGTATGTTTATTTTGTAATTAATTTACTCATCAATTGGATTGTTCTGTAGCAAGAGCCTGCATCTTTTTTCTGTGAAGGGACAGATAGTACATATATCTGTTTTTGTGGGACAGAGATCTCTGTCCCAGCTACTCAACTCTGTCACTGTAGTGCAAAAGCACGGCTGTGTTCTTATAGAACTTTATTTACTAAAGTAGGCAGACATGGGAATTTGGCCTTCAGGCAGTAGTTTGCAGACCTCTACTCTATGATATGCTTGCTTTTTATAAGGAAATTCTAAAGTATATATATTTTTATTAATTAAAAATAGTTCCTGATAGTATGTTTTGTTTTTTAAACATAGTTTGTCAATATAACTTAGGCTGGTTGTGAAAGTAAGCCAAGATTCAAAGATTTTTAAGAAATTAATCCTGGGTTAAAAAATTATAAGAATCTCTCCTAGATAGAAACAAAGATAAATATAAATACGTATTTAGCCTACAGAATTACATGTGTGTGTCAACCAAAAAACTAATAGTTCCAAAAATGGAAATTGTCAAAAGTCCCGTGGATAATTGAAAGGATAAATAAGATGTGGCATCTTCATAAAATGGACTATATACACCAATGATAATAAACATTTTACAACTATGTGTACCAATATGTTAGTCTCACAAACAAAATTTTGAATAAAAGCCATGCAAAAGAACAGATACTCAAAGATTACATTTATATAAAATACAAAACTGAACAAAACCAATTTATATTATTAAAAATCAAGGAGGGTGGGGCCGATAACTGGAAGAAAAAACCCCAGAGGGTTTTTCAGTGGTGCTGCTAATATTTTTTTTCTTGATCTAGGTGCTTAACACATGTATTCATAAAAAATATTGAGCTGTACAATTAGGATATGTGCATTTTTCTGTGCATGTATTATACTCTGATAAGTTTAAAATAGAAAAAAGGAAGAATTTTCTAGCATTAAGTGCCCATTTTCTTAGAAGTTATATTAGAGTTATAAAAGTGGGGAAAAATGTCCAAAATTATTTTATTTGCATATTCCGAGGTTCATAAGAATAATTCTCAAAAACCGTACCACGTTTCCAGTTTTGATTTTGCCATGGTCTTATGATGCCATTAATTCATAGGTCATTTCAGTAGGTTTATCACCACTAAGACATTAAGTTATCTGGATGGGGTACAGATCACAACGTGGTAATGCTAGATATTTACTTTCTTAGTGAGACATTTGGAATTTGTATTCCATCACAGAACATAAACACGGTTTAAGGCTATAACGTGACAGTATTTATGCTGAATACTTTCATAGACTTCTAACAGTCAATAACTTATCCAACAATTTCCCCAGTTTTTCCTGACATGTTGCTTGGACACCACCGAACCCTTCTTTATGTTTAATACAGACATGTACATACCTGCTTATATTTTTTGAACACTGTGTTGTTAGGCTCTGAGAAAGCATATGAATCACGATCCAGCATCTTCTCCCCAAGGCAAATTAGTCTAGTGGTGAGAGGAACCAGAGACTTGACATTGTGAAAATACTGCATTTTTATAGAGGTGCCCAGTGTGCTTTGAGAGAGGGAGAAGCTGCCACCTTACGCTGTCAGGGGAGAGCAGTGCAGGGTGAAACAGTGAGTTTTGGCTGGAAGAACAACTAAGAATTATTGACGTCCAAGCTAAATCTTGAAGAATAAGTACAAGTCAGATGCATGAAGAGGAGATGTTGTCAGAGTGCTAGTTTGAAGGAAGACACAAAACATCCTGGTGTATTAGATGCTTGTTTATAGAAAAATATGACTTAAAAGAATGAATTGTGCAGTGAAAACTGAAGCAGGGGCCAATTCTGGAGAGCCTCTGTGTCATGCTAAGGAGTTGGAACTCTTATCATGAAGGCAATGTAAGGTTCTCAACAGACACTTACCATTATCTCGTTTGCTTTCTTGAAAATGACCTTCTGGCAGTGTGAAGACTGGATTAAAGGAGAGGAGAAGGACTTGAGACAGATAAATCAATTAGAAACTCAATCCAAGTGAATTTAGATTCAATCATGACATTTTCAGACTTAAAAAATATTTCTTGAGGCAGCCAATTTAACCATAGTAGTAGACAAAGAACAAGTATCATGTCTTTGCTACCTCAGGCAAAAAGTGTCCCCCAGAGCCCTCTATTCATAACACTTGCTCATTTGTGTATCATTTTTTTACATTTATTTACACATCGTCCTTTATTATATCAGCTCTAGGAAGGAGTGAAGTGTGTTGGTATTTGGGAACGATGAACTTAGTGCCTGATTTATTGTGCAGAAACTTTCAATTATATTCATTCATGAATCTCCAAGCAATACTTAAAAGCAGAAATTTTGAAACATGTTCTTAAACTCTGTCCTTACATATTCTGTCTTTAATCAATTCACAAAAACAACTAAATTCCTACTGTATCTTTAGTATTTCCATAAATAGTTTATTCAAACACTAATCTTCTCTACAAATGTTGATTTGAATGACACAATTTAAACATTATTGAAGAAACTTTCTAAATTCTGCAGTGCTAGGTGGATATTTATCTTTTTTATCTATCCTCACCTGATATTTTGCTTTGGGTAACATGCTTCTCTACTTTGAACTAATTTTTCTAAATTTTAAATTACTAGATATCTAAGAACTTCTGTTCTTAGGGGAAAGTTTATAAAATGACATGCTGTGATGGAAAGTTTTCCTTAGCACTTAGCTGTTCTAACCCTCTCACTGGGAAAAAGAATGAACTGTGTAGAAATTTGCAATTGTTTCAAGACTTTAGAACATTCTAGCTGTGGTCTTTGAATAAGTTCCTTATGTCTCAAATACTTCATATTTAAAATATTTTAAGGACTTTATACAGTATACGTAACCCAGATCTTCACTGAATGGTAGGTAGTATGGAATAGGATGACTGAGGCTTAAAAATGCTAAATTACTTCCCCACCGGAAAGAACGGCTGGAGGTGCCAGGACTTGAACTCGTGCATATGTGTGGATTTGCAGCAATCTATACTTTGCAATACACAGGAGGATGAAGCATTTCTCCAGTTCTGTTTTTAAATTTGGCCTAGTTACTCGTGGAGGTGACCAGCTGCTTCACAATTTAATTCTAGTCCAACAGATTTTAGTGCCACGCACTTGTGGGTGGACATAGTAGTTCTTCCTCATGCCTTGCTCACTTCTACCAAGCATTCCTTCTAGTCCTCTCCTTTTCTACCAGTTCCTTCCATTTTCCTCCCTTGGTTCAGGCAGCGGCTAGTTCAATGTCTATTTTAGGCTTGCAAGAAAGAAAAGAAAAATTGCTTTGCTTTTAGAAAACGTTATGAAATAATCAGGAAAATGTTAAAATTATACAAGCAAGAGGTTACGCAGAAAAGAAATGAGAAAAGATACGAGTTTAATTATAGCTCATTAAACTTTCCTTGGGTAATAGGTGACTGAATTTACAAAAAACATGATAAAGAGTTCTTCTTAATATGGGTTTACATCTGCTTGCATAGGGTCAATCCCATGATTGTTTTCCCAAGAAAATTAGTATTTTATGTTCAGCATAAATTATATACATATATCCTTGTATGCATATAAGACAGAGGGATTTTTATTTCCTAAACAAGCATTAAATAATATTACTTAATTTTTAGGCCCCATGAAAATAAAACGTATCTTGCTGTTGGGAGTATGAAGACATTAATGTTGAATGTGTCCTTGTTTAATGCTGGAGATGATGCATATGAAACGACTCTACATGTCAAACTACCCGTGGGTCTTTATTTCATTAAGATTTTAGAGCTGGTAAGTACTGTAAACCACAACAGCATGATACTACTTAGTATTTTACTGAATTTTTTAAAAGTAAATGGTAGAATTCACTTCACTGATTTAGGGTATAAATCTTAATATTTAGGCTCCTAGTTATTTTCAGACTTACTCCGTGCCCCTGCTCAGAATGGCAAGTTCTTGGGTCTTAATTCCAAAGGCATCAGCCTCCTGTTTTCCAGTGTTAGGAGTAGGAGGAAGCGTTTGGGTGCCTTTACATTCTCACTGCCATAGCCAGCACACATCTGATGTTGGAACAGTATCCCCTTGATTGTGGTCCTTGCACAAGTGAGATTGATCCTCCATCCTGGACTCCAGAGTTACCGTTCTTTATTTTAAGGCGACACTCAGACAATTAATGGAATTTTCTCTATCCTTTATCAAATTCACTCATCTTTTGTCCAGGGACCACATCTTCACACCAAGAGTGACCTTTGACCTCTCACGAATATCTATTACCTTTTTTCTGTAGTGTTTGCACTACTTGCAAAAGTAACAGTGGAAACTCAGATATTCACGGACTGTATTTTTAAAGCATTTTATACTTACTGCAATTATAACCTCATTACACCTATTGAGATTATAGTTATTTTGATTAAATACCTTAAACACATTCTCACATACCAGACAGAAGACGACCATTAAAATATGAACCTTATAGATTCCTTGCCTCATGATTTTTCAAGGAATTCAGACCCTGGATTAAATAGGGAATATACCAAGATGAATGAAAGCTGCAAGTCCAGAAATTTTTTTTTGTGGAGAACCTGAATACTAGAGTATACATATATATATATAAAAAATATATACACACACACATATATACACATATATACATACATATATACACACATATATACACACATGCACACATATTTATATCATTTATATTTCTATTTATCTCAAACATAAATAGAAAATAGTTTTCCTAGGAAAGCAAATACTTCTGGGATGATATTCTTTTCAATAACCATCCTTAAACATATGTTACAAACTTATTTCCTTCCTGTCCAAAACAGTTGTTTCATTTTTCCCATTAGGAAGATAAGCAAATAAACTGTGAAGTCACAGATAACTCTGGCATGGTACAACTTGACTGCAGTATTGGCTATATATATGTAGATCATCTCTCAAGCGTAAGTGTTTCACATTTATGGCTTTTGTTCACTATCATGAATATTTTTCTATTCTTCCCTATCTTTATGTTGCATATAAAATATTATAAATATTTTAGCTTAGGGTGGGTAGCTGAGTGATGAAATAAAACTGGTTCTTGAAATCTTTGGGCTTTGTGTTTATATTCTTGGCAAAGTTTGCTGTTTTAAAGGGTGTCGCATGTTTACATCGAAATGGGCGTGTGCATGTGTCAATCAGAATTCTGCTCCCCCTACACACCCTTCCCCAAAACCCCCCACCCCCACCGCAGGTGGTCCTGTCTGCCAGGCATGTTACCTCTGCTATACAAAAAGGTGTTTTTGGCAAGAGTCTTCACTCAAGTTGTGAAAGCATTTCTAATTTTGTCTGGACTTGCCTGCGTTCATATTCATAGAAGGCTTTGTCTCTGAATGTTACTTGTGGATATGTGTGTACTTTAAAATTGCCACAAACCCAACAACTTCACTGAATCTTACTGCCAAGGGAGGAGTAGCTGATGCCTTTACAATAGATTCAATTCTACATTCCATAGAACATAAACTTTTAAGAAAAAAATTCAGATTATAAAAAATATACTTGAGATTTTTTTTAATGGGCTTTCCTGCTCTGTGTTTTACAGATAGATATTAGCTTTCTCCTGGATGTGAGCTCACTCAGCAGAGCAGAAGAGGACCTCAATATCACAGTGCATGCTACCTGGTATAATTTATTGTTAATAAAATGAACTAGAAATGTACCCCCATATTTTGAGGGGGGAATTAGGAGAACCATAAAACTGTGTTCCATTAATTGTAACAGAAAACTTCTCTTACATGGTGTGCTTTTAAAAAAACCAAACAACATAGTTAAATGGGAGTTACTGGTAATGTTTTAGCTCTTGAGCTATGTTAAGTATTTATTAGATTAGACTAGAGTGGACATGATGTGTCACGAATCAAACTGTGTATTTGAAATCAAAAACAGAATAAACAGTTTACAAGTAATAACTCTACAAGATTTAAAAGTGAGGGTAATGACTGACATAGATATGTCTCCTAGAGTAAACAGGAAATCGTTAATGACTATTTCATGAGTGAAGTTTCAATATATTTTTTAAAATTCAGAGTAAACATCAAGATGGACTTCATTTTACCTAACACAACAACTTGGTCACCCTCTCATCCTAAAAATCTCTATAAGTAAAACTGATTATAAAGATACGTTAAGGCAGTACACGACTTGCTATACAGTTTGAAAAATTATATGATTGATGTGCTTTCTTTGATCATTGAATTAAGTCTTGCAAAAATACTTCTTCAACCTAAAGAGCGTAATAAATTTGTTTCTAAACTACCTATTTATTCTGGTTTTTGTACCACCTAGAACATAAAGGTTAAAAAATCTTTTAATCTAATAAATGTAACTATTTAAAAAAAAACTCCTCTATCTAGCATTAGAAGCAAATGATAACAGTTTAAATAATGAGAGAAATTTTCTGCCAACCTTGTCCTAAAAAATTTTTACTACCATATCTACTTTTATCCCCACTCCTCAAAAAGCATTTAAGCAAACCTCTGAGTATGTTAGGTATACAGGGTATGTAATTAGTTCTCTCTGAAGATTTTTCTGCTTGGTGAATTCTAACAGGGTGTTTTCTATTTGTGTAGTGAAAATGAAGGGGAAATGGACAATCTAAAGCACAGCAGAGTCACTGTAGCAATACCTTTAAAATATGAGGTTAAGCTGACTGTTCATGGGTAAGTAGACATAAAGGCCTCCTTTCAAATTTAGAGCTGATTTACAGTTTCCTTGCTTCTTACATAATGAAAAAACTGTATTCTAGAATTTTTTTAATAAAAAGGATACTTCATCTTTTAATAATTACCTCATTGTTATAGCCCTTACTTAGCTGTCCATTATAATAACCCACCCTATAATCATCACTGATACTACATCAAACTAGTACCCAGCTGGAGGAGATTTCTTACTGTGAGAGCCCCAATAAGCTAGCAAGGCCACACTGAGCCTTTCAGTTGTGCACTGTGTAATCCTAATCCGGAATTAGGCAGTATGCAGTCTGCATAATCATACTCAATGCCCATGTCAAGTGTGAAGTTCAGAGAAGTGCAAACTTAGTCAAATCACTATTCTGCAGATCCATATCTACACATGTGGCAAATGGATTGAGATGTGAGAGATCTGGCTGCAAGGTGTCCCTTGTCCACTTTTTATACCTATGGGATCACCGAATTCCTCAACCACAGTATGAGAATTCATTGCTTCCTCATGATTTTAATGATTGAGTGGATCCCCCTCTCATTCAAGAAGGAGATGTGTGGAGAAAGAATAAAAGGGGGCTTACAGAAACCTTCAGTAATTCCACTGGAACTTATTCATGCTGTTAGTCCTTAAAACTACATTTTTATGCAGTAGAAGATATGAGTTACAGAACAAATAGACAGATGAGCCTTTCCTGTTGCTCTAAATCTAAACCATCCCGCAGTCATTTTTTCCACTTAGAAAGGTGATATACAGTCATGTAAATGTAAAATGTCAGTGTCTGATGGAATTGAGTATCAAGTTTGAGATAAAGCAAATGGGTGAAAAAAGGCCATTCACAGGAGAGTAAGACCTAGAGAATCACGAGTAAGCAAATAAAAAGTTCATTGCATGTTTCCTGGTTTTCAGTGTTTATCTTGCCACTCCTCCTGGCTTATGATGAGTGTCTTCCTATTTTTCTGTTATTCACATCTCATCATTTTGAACAAGGAATGTTCACCTGTTAAACTGCCTAAATCTATGCCAGTTACTTTCCTGTTTCATGAGTTTCTAATTTGGTATTACCTAATATTAGCTGCCAAATGTGAGCACCTTATGGAGTAGAGGTCTCCCTAGAAACATATTTCTTAAAGTTTATTGCAGATAAAAATGTCAAATCACAGGCCTTTAAGAGAGAGTGACAGCCTTGTATTGTAATAAAAAAATTATCATACTTAATAATGTTAGACTCGTTCCCCAGATTTGGGGTTCATTATAAGTAGCCAGCAGGGATCATGAGATGGGAAGAAATAATTCAAAAATGGGTAACATAATTTGAGGTATGAGAACCTTAGGAAAAAACTAAGAAGTTATCCCACATTACATTTGCCAAATTTACATGAATCACTTAAGGGCTGAAAGAGAAGGAATGGTCAGTAGAATGAAAAAGGTGTAGTGTTGTGGAAAGCGAGAAAAGAATATCGGTGAGGGACAGATATTGTCACCTAGGTCAGAGCACATGGCCTTTTTTTTTTTTTTTTTTAGACGGAGTCTCGCTCTGTTGCCCATGCTGGAGGGCAGTGGTGTGACCTCAGCTCACTGCAACCTCAGCTTTTCGGGTTCAAGCGATTCTCCTGCCTCAGCCTCCTGAGTAGCTGGTACTACAGGGAGGCGCCACCACGCCCAGCTAATTTTTTTGTGTGTATTTTTAGTAGAGATTGGGTTTCACCACGTTGGCCAGGCTGCCCTCAAACTCCTGACCTCAGGTGATGTGCCCTCCTCGGCCTCCCAAATTGCTGGGATTACAGGCATGAGTCACCGCTGCCGGCCCTAATTTAATTTTTTTTTAAATAAAATGTATATCTGACCACAAAACCAAAAGTATTCCATGGTGACTTGTAAATATGCTATATTCCAGACTATAGAAAAAGACGCTTTATAATACATCATCGAATAAGACAGTTAATTAAATTTGAATTTGTTTCTACCAGGTTTGTAAACCCAACTTCATTTGTGTATGGATCAAATGATGAAAATGAGCCTGAAACGTGCATGGTGGAGAAAATGAACTTAACTTTCCATGTAAGAAAAGTTAATTGTGTTGATATTTGTAACAACCTAAAAGGATGCCACTGATGCATTGCTCCAAGGGACATTGTACACCTATGACGTCCCTCAGCCTCTGCAGACCACGGCTGGCTGGAATGGGGCAGCAGCAGTGGTACTCCTGCCTCTCAGACCCCTGCTGCTTTCCTTCCACTTGTCTTGTCCCTGGTATTGAAGCCCATATCTCCTTACAGGACAGGTGAGAGAGAGCATGCAGGAACAGAGATAATGCCTGAAACAGGCAAAGTTATGGGATGAGCTGAATTTGCTAGAGACACATACAGAAAACAGGACAGGCTAAGGGAAGGCATCTTTGGGTGCAAATCAGTGAAATTTCTTCTCGGTTCAA
The DNA here is from genome assembly GCF_028885625.2 of Pongo pygmaeus. Lineage (NCBI taxonomy): Eukaryota > Metazoa > Chordata > Mammalia > Primates > Hominidae > Pongo > Pongo pygmaeus. Next base: position 81,263,108 of record NC_072384.2, read on the forward strand.
GCTTATAAAAACCTCAGCACTACAAAGTAAAGGCGGCTCTTACCTCCCATCTCCATTTAAGATCACATTGGTCAGCCTTTCAAGCCATAAGTTTATGACCTGTGACAAGTGCTTTATCAATTATTAAATAACCTTTTAAAGTAAAGAGTACTATCATAATTCAGAAGTATTAGGAGACTGATGTAAACCTAAGTTTTTAAAAACATTTTTTGCTGTCAAACTGATATTTTTATTGTATCAAAGATGTTGGTGATTAGTAAATTTCCAAAAAAAAAAAAATTCTTTGAACCAAAAGCACTGTCCAAGCATTCTTATAGAATAATCTATATATGTGAGTAAATCTTGGATTAGGTATAATATTTTGTAAGACAATGCTTTTCAAAATGTGCATTAGAATCACTTGGGGTACCTATCCAAAATGCAAATTCCTTGGCTTTGCCCTAGATCTGTGGAAAAAGAATAACCTTGAAATCCTGTTGATTCTATGTATACTCCAATTTTTGTTACACTAGTTTATACTAATGTTGAAAAATTTTAGTTCTCCACTTTGAAGTCCCAAGAAATGCTCTTTAAAACCCAATGGGAGTTTGTGCTTTGATAAACTAAAACAGAAACCAAACTGAACTCTAGAATGTTTATTTATTAATTTACAATTAATAGTTACAAAGTATTTTATACTAAATTTATAATGTGGTGACTGGGACTGGAGAAACTTGCGGTATATAGGATTTCTGTGTCTAGCCAACTATGTAGATATTCTTAGAGGTTTAATTGTTGTTAGGCAAACAGAGATGTTTGTGATTTAGATTGATATTTAATGGCATCGAGAAGACCTTGTCTGTAGTGTTGGGCACTGCTAGGTATCTGTTGCTGACATTTCCTTTTGCAACTGCCCTGTGCTTTTATGGATTAGCAATTACCACCTGTTCCCAATTTGGAGACACTTTCTTCATCTATGTCACATGCATTCATAAAATGAGTGCAGGTCTGCAAGTCAGCTTTTTTAATCGAGGTACTGGGATGCATCTCTTTCTGACTTACTGTATTGGTTTTATAGTTAAGCTGCCAGTTCAGTAGACTATATTTTGGCCCCATTTCCCTTTTCAGGAATCTTCCATCCCCAAATTTATCATCCTCTTAAGCATTTTTTGACAAGTATTGTTAAAAACCTTTTGTGCTTTCTCAAAACCCAACAACATACTTTTCTTCTGAATGCATCAGCATATAGATCCTGAATAAAAATACATTTTTATTCACTTTCTCCTGCTGATTATCCTCTTAGCACAGAGTGCTTTTGCAATAACATCATAGGATTTAGAATTACAATACCTGAGTTTTGGTCATAACTCTTGTCATTTTTTAACTTTTGTCTTGGGAACACTAAGAACACCTGTTAGCATTTCCCTTAGCTGGTGAATACCAAAATGTTGGCCTACCTCATGAGAACCAAATGATATTTTTAAAATATGTAATGTAACATACAAATATATATTGTTTATGTCTCCTAAGACTGTTTCTCCAATAAACCATCAGCCTGTACTTTTTGTTTTCAACAATACCAAAACTAGAAGTTTAGAAATAATGACTCATTTGAAATTATTAGCAAACTTTAAAAATTCTGACTATGGATATCCTGTCTCCCTTTGTTATGCAGCTGCCAACTGTAAACCTCCACCACTATAAATGTTGCATGGAATATATGGGATCACCTAAAAGCTCACTGATATCTGTACTTACATTTATAGAAAACATTTAATTTATTAAAAAATTTTTCCTTCTTATCAGGTTATCAACACTGGCAATAGCATGGCTCCCAATGTTAGTGTGGAAATAATGGTACCAAATTCTTTTAGCCCCCAAACTGATAAGCTGTTCAACATTTTGGATGTCCAGGTAAAAATGTATTTCTTCCACCTAACCTTTATTGTGTGTCTTAAATACTAAAATAAATGCAAACCAATCCTTTATTCAAGTTATGATGCGAAAATGGATAATTGTTATCTTACTTCAGTCACACTCTAAGCTATGAATTCACCATGCATTTATTGAGTTATGCTTTGAATATTATACATTTCTTTAGAACTACAGAGTTACAGTGCAACTTTTACATTTGATTTAAATAACAGAACTATATTCTACCATCTCCATTGAATAATTATTTTGTTACATTTCTGTGTGATACGGACCTACAGAGGTAATTTGATTAGTAGAATTCTTCATAAAACTTGAAACTACTGTGCAAATATGAGGATTATAGCCTTTTTTTAAGGAAGCACTATTCAAACCACTTCTTAATGACCGATATTCTTGCATTGATGGTTCCATCAGAATTGTTTTGAGCTTAACAGGTTGAAGACAGAAGTCAACAAATCTACTAAATAGGTTTGAGGTCTGATTTTTAAAAATTCTACTTAAATTCCAGATTTAGAGAGAAGAATACAGTGTTATATTGTTTTGCCTATAAAGGGAAATAAATATTTAATATCATGCTAATGTTCCAATATCATTTTTCACATTTCTGCAAGGTTAAGGCCCTTTTATCAGCTTAGAACCTATATCCAACCTTCTGTAATTTGGCTGGGTTTTTGTGTTTCTGCCACAGACATTTAATCACTCCCAAATCTGTCAAAAAAATTTCTACAATTTCAGAGGTACTTGATATATTTTAGTAAAGATAAGCTACTGGAACTTTTAAAACCATGTTGCTTTTTGCTGTTTTTTCCAATGTTGAAAGATAAGATTTCTCTTGCTTTCTGTCTTCATAGACTACTACTGGAGAATGCCACTTTGAAAATTATCAAAGAGTGTGTGCATTAGAGCAGCAAAAGAGTGCAATGCAGACCTTGAAAGGCATAGTCCAGTTCTTGTCCAAGACTGATAAGAGGCTATTGGTAAGTTTCAATTTTTCAGGTTGTAGTTCCTGCTTTCCAACGGAGAAGTGAGACACTTAAAATCAAGTCAATGGGTTTGAGCTGTCACTTCAATGATAAGAGATAAGACAAGTTTAGGTAGTATTCTTGCATGGAAGAACAAGCATGGTTGGAGAGTTGGGATAGACCCAGGGTCTATCCCATATATAAACATGTTGGCCGGGTGTGGTGGCTCATGCCTGTAATCTCAGCACTTTGGGAGGCTGAGGTGGGCAGATCACAAGGTCAGGAGTTCAAGACCAGGCTGGCCAACAGAGTGAAACCCCGTCTCTACTAAAAGTACAAAAATTAGCCAGGTGTGGTGGCAGGTGCCTGTAATCCCAGCTACTCAGGAGGCTGAGGCAGAAGAATTGCTTGAATCTGGGAGGTGGAGGTTGCAGTGAGCCGAGATCACGCCACTGCACTCCAGCCTGGGTGACAGAGCAAGACTCCACCTCAAAAAGAAAAAAAAATGTTATACAGTTTCAGTTTTTTATCTAACAAATGCCCACTATTTGCCAACAAGACATTGTTCCAGACCCTTCAGGACACCAAGAGGTTGTCTTCACCTGGGCAGCCTTTGTGGCATGGGTTAATTTTCATTCTTTTCAGCTTAGTGAATGTATGAAAAAAACTGGAGAAGCAGTCATCACCTTGAAATGATCCACGTTTTACAACAAACAAAGAATATGTAACTTAGCAAGACTCTGATTAGGAACATTTTTTTAAAAATTCTGTCCCAGAAGATTATGTTAATACAAATAATAAGAACATATGCTCCAGTTTAAATACTTTATTATAATTTAGAAAATAAACATTCATGTCTTGTTTAAAGGTAATTTAAATGCCACTAAGGAAAGCAGATGTTTAATTTCATATTTATAGAAAGATGATTTTCAAAATGCCATTAGAGTATATATTAAATTCTATATAAAATATTTTAAAAATATTTTCCAATGTTGAAAATTTTAATGTAGCACTTTTATATTCCCTTCAAGTACTGCATAAAAGCTGATCCACATTGTTTAAATTTCCTGTGTAATTTTGGGAAAATGGAAAGTGGAAAAGAAGCCAGTGTTCATATCCAATTGGAAGGCCGGCCAACCATTTTAGAAATGGTAAGTCTAAAACATTGACAACTTGGTGGCTAAGTTTACATAAAATCTATAAATTCAGTCATATAGGCAGGATAGTATGAAGGCATTCAACAAATTAAGGTTTAAATAAAATTTTGGAGTAAAACTCTAAAACTGTATTTCTATCACTTCAACTATCTACATTGACTAAGTGAAATGGCTTTAGAAATTAACAGGTAATAAAGGCTAAAATAGGCCAGGCACAAGGGGTCATGCCTGTAATCCCAGCACTTTGGGAGGCCAAGGCAGGAGGATCACTTGAGGCCAGGAGTTTGAGACCAGTTGTATTCCTAGGTAGATGTCTGGTGTTATTTCTGAGGTCTCTGTTCTGTTCCATTGGCCTCTGTATCTGTTTTGGTTAGCCTTGTAGTATAGTTTGAAGTCGGGTAGCCTGATGCCTACAGCTTTCTTTTTGCTTAGGATTGTCTTGACTATATGGGCTTTTTTATGGTTCCATATGAAATTTAAAGTAGTTTTTTCTAATTCTGTGAAGAAAGTCAATGGTAGCTTGATGGGAGTAGCCTTGAATCTTTAAATTACTTTGGGCAGTATGGCCATTTTCACGATATTGATTCTTCCTATCCATGAGCATAGAATATTTTTTTCCATTTGTTTGTGTCCTCTTATTTCCTTGAGCAGTGGTTTGTAGTGCTCCCTGAAGAGGTCCTTCACATCCCTTGTAAGTTGAATTCCTAGGTATTTTATTCTCTTTGTAGCGAATGGGAATTCACTCATGATTTGGCTCTCTGCTTGTCTATTGTTATTGTATAGGAATGCTTGTGATTTTTGCACATTGATTTTTGTATCCTGAGACTTTGCTGAAGTTGCTTATAAGCTTAAGGAGTTTTGGGGCTGAGACCATGGAGTTTTCTAAATATACAATCATGTCACCTGCAAACAATTTGACTTCCTCTCTTCCTATTTGAATACCCTTTGTTGCTTTCTCTTGCCTGACTGCCCTGGCCAGAACTTCCAATACTATGTTGAATAGGAGTGGTGAGAGAGGGCATCCTTGTCTTGTGCCGGTTTTCAAAGGGAATGCTTCCAGTTTTTGCCCATTCAGTATGATATTGGCTATGGGTTTGTCATAAATAGCTCTTATTGAGATATGTTCCATCAACACCTAGTTTATTGAGCATTTCTAGCATGAAGGGATGATGAATTTTATTGAAGCCCTTTTACTTTAAAAGTATAGCTAAGAAGAAAAACTAAGGCTTTCATAAAATCAAATAAAAACATCAAAATTCAACAACAAAAACATATATTTAATTATTTAAAAAATTTAAATATCTTGGACTTCTTCCTACAAAGGAGCATGTATATTTATGAGGAGTCGTTTGAGATGAAACTAGTTTTATGTGGAGTTCTGTTTTTCAGCTTTCTCATCTGTTCAATATGGATAAATGAGATGATTTTTATAAGCACTTAGTTCATGGAACATAGGAAGCCAAAGGAAATGGCAGCCGTTATGTTCAAGTGGAATTTTTGAAATTGCCAAACAGTGCTTAAGAGGAAGATACACTATACAGGCAAAGAAGAAATATCCATTTTAGTTTCAACTGTGCTAAAAGCAAAGTCATTGAACCATCAGCAAGTCATTTAACCTTTTGCAGTTTGCCTTCTCTTTTTCTCTAGGTCTAGGTTTCTCATCAGTGGCCATAATTGGCATTTTGAACCAGATAATTTTGTTTTGGGGGGTTGTTCTGTGCACTGTAGGATATTTAGTATCATCCTCAGCCTCTATACGCTCACTGCTGGTAGTACCACCTCCCACATTCTGACACTTGACAGTTTCTTTAGACATTTCTGACTGTCCCTTAGGTGATAAAACCCTCCCTGCTGAGAACCACTGCTCTAGATCTATATGAAGCTTGTCATTTTCGGCTCTAAAATGTTAAATAACAACACTTACACAGTAGTTTTAAAGGTCATATCCCTCTTTAAGAATCTGACTAAATATATTCTTATCTCCCTCAGCAAATGCACACATGAAAACATCTCCTAAAGATTCTTAGAATTTATAAAGCCCATCTACAGGTCCCCAAGCTTCATGGATTCTGCATTATAAAATCCCTGCTTTAGATAGTAAAGTTCTGAGTTCATCCACTGATTTTATATTTGAATTCTATAATGTATTTAATTTAGAAAGAAATAAAAAGCCCAAATAAGATAGATTCAATATGCGGTGGTGGGGTGGAGAACACTGGTAAATGGTAACTTACCTCTTTCTGTAGTCTAATATTTAAATCAAGTTATTTGCAAGGTAGCTGTTTAATCAAAGGATTTCAATAAAATGATACTATATAAATTAATACCAAGACCACACTTTGGGAACCTAAAGGAAGCACTGCAGTTAATTTTAAGTGGTGAAATAAATTGGGGAAGGTAAATTGTGAACACCTCTAGCTAGAAGGTAAAGATCCTGATAAATTATGTCTTTATGAAATAAACCAGGCTATGGTGATTTTTCTTTTATTAAACAGGATGAGACTTCAGCACTCAAGTTTGAAATAAGAGCAACAGGTTTTCCAGAGCCAAATCCAAGAGTTATTGAACTAAACAAGGATGAGAATGTTGTGCATGTAAGATTACCCTCTTAACTGCTACATTAAAATTATACGAAAACACATTTCAAGGGTGTCTCTAATTACTTCCTTTTGAGTAACTGAGTTGGGAAAGTAGAGTGTGACCAGCTCATGGAGGGCCCCCAATACTTGGTTGAGAGTTGGTCATGGAGGGCCCCCAATACTTGGTTGAGAGTTGGCATTTTCCACAACTGGCAGGAGGGAACAATACAGCAGTTCTTTTAGAGAGGTGAATTGGGCAGCAGTGAGAATTGAATAGATTGAAGGAAAAGTCATGGATACAGCCCATTACACTCACTGTTTCTGCTAGTTACCAGTGTTTCCTGCAATTATATTAGAACCAGCAAAAAAATGGGGTGGGTAGTTCTAAATACTACTGGGGCTTATGGCAGGGCTTTAAAGGAAATATAAGCAACTTTTTAAACTGATTTTTTTTTTTTTGGTTTTTGAGTTTTATTTTTCTTAATTCACATAGGTTCTACTGGAAGGACTACATCATCAAAGACCTAAACGTTATTTCACCATAGTGATTATTTCAAGTAGCTTGCTACTTGGACTTATTGTACTTCTGTTGATCTCATATGTCATGTGGAAGGTAAGCATTTAACAATTACCAACATTAAACTACTAAAAATGACATTTTCTCAAAGCCAATTTGACTTCCAAGTTATTAGATTTAAATATTTCACTATTTTAATGTTAACTTTTTATGTTGCTCAGTACTGATCTCACATTTCTCTTCAACACCCAAGTCTTTCTAGAAAAATATGCCTTCTTAATTTGTTTTGAAAGACGTTCCTTTTAAAAAACCATTTGGAAAAGATTGCAAATTACACTGAATGTCAATTTTGGAGAGAATGTGGTGTGTATCACTGAGAATTTCTGCATTAAAAACAAAAATGTTTCTTTAACCCAGTATGTCCCCACTAATTTTTACTGATTACCTCTGTTAAACCTTTATGATTGATGTTACAAGGGATGCAGTTTAAGAAATATTGGTGTTAACTGCTTAGATATTAGAAATGAGTATAGTAGATAAGAGAGTGTACATAACTATACACTAGTGATTATGTAATGCTATTTTCAGGCCGGCTTCTTTAAAAGACAATACAAATCTATCCTACAAGAAGAAAACAGAAGAGACAGTTGGAGTTATATCAACAGTAAAAGCAATGATGATTAAGGACTTCTTTCAAATTGAGAGAATGGAAAACAGACTCAGGTTGTAGTAAAGAAATTTAAGAGACACTGTTTACAAGAAAAAATGAATTTTGTTCGGACTTCTTTTACTCATGATCTTGTGACATATTATGTCTTCATGCAAGGGGAAAATCTCAGCAATGATTACTCTTTGAGATAGAAGAACTGCAAAGGTAATAATACAGCCAAAGATAATCTCTCAGCTTTTAAATGGGTAGAGAAACACTAAAGCATTCAATTTATTCAAGAAAAGTAAACCCTTGAAGATATCTTGAAATGAAAGTATAACTGAGTTAAATTATACTGGAGAAGTCTTAGACTTGAAATACTACTTACCCTATGTGCTTGCCTCGGTAAAATGAACCCCACTGGGTGGGCAGAGGTTCATTTCAAATACATCTTTGATACTTGTTCTTTAAAAATATAATTTTTTAGAGAGCTGTTCCCAAATTTTCTAATGAGTAGAAGTGGACCATTATCACTTTAAAGCCCTTTATTTATAATACATTTCCTATGGGCTTTGTTCCAACAACCATTTTTTTCAGCAGACTATGAATATTATAGGCCTAATTGGCAAACTTCAGACTGAACATGCACACTGGTTTGAGCTTAGTGAAATGACTTCTGGATAATTATTTTTTTATACAGCTATGGATTTCCCCATCTTTCTGTATATATACACATGTGTTTTTATGTAGGTATATATTTACCATTCTTCCTATAACACACCTTTATCAAGCATACCCAGGAGTAAATAGTTAAGAACCATCTTCAAATCTTTTGTTATAAAATATTTGAATTTATATTCTGAAACAAAAGATTGTGAGTGTTGCACTTTACCTGATATACACTGATTTTAAAAATACAGAAACCATACCTCACTAATAACTTTAAAATCAAAGCTGTGCAAAGACTAGGGGGCCTATACTTCATACATATTATGTACATATTATGTACTATGTAAAATATTGACTGTCACACAAATATTTGCTTGGATGTAATTCTTTGTTACTCTTTACAAATCATGGAAATGAAGAAACAAAATTCATAAATTTAGCTGAAAGATACTGATTCAATTTGTATACAGTGAATATAAATAAGACATCAAAATTTTCATGAAATGTTAAGTGACAGGTAAAATATTTTTATAGTTTGTTCATACTATATGAGGTTCTATTTTAAATGACTTTCTGGATTTTAAATAATTTCTTTAAATACAATCATGTTTGTAATATTTATTTTATGCTTATGATCTAGATAATTGCAGAATATAATTTTATCTGACTCTGTCTTCACAAGAGAGCTGTAGCCGAATTTTGAACATCTGTTATAGGAAGTGATCAAATTAGAAGGCAATTTGGAAAAACAATTCTGGAAAAGATTTCTTTATATGAAGTCCCTGCCACTAGCCAGTCATCCTAATTGATGAAAGTTCTGTTCACAGGCCTGCAGTGATGGTGAGGAATGTTCTGAGATTTGTGAAGGCATTTGAGTAGTGAAACACAAGCACAAAACCTCCTGAATCCAGAGTGTGTATACACAGGAATAAACTTTATATCATTATAAAAAGGCTAGTCCTTCTTTCAGGAGAACATCTAGGATCATAGATGAAAAATCAAGCCCCGATTCAGAACTGTCTTCTCCAGGATGGTCTCTAAAGAAATTTAAATTTGGTTCTTTCCTACTCAGAAACAACTATATATTTCAGGTTATTTGAGTACAGTGAAAGCAGAGTACCTATGATTGTCCAACACAGGCCTCTCAGATACAAGGGGAACACAATTACATATTGGGCTAGATTTTGCCCAGTTCAAAATAGTATTTGTTATCAACTTTGTTACGTATGATGAATTTTAAAACCCTACCACTTTAAGATGGGTTATTCTTTTTGGGCAGGTAGACTATATAACTAACTGTGATTTTGAAATTTAACTGCTCTGGATTAGGGAGCAGTAAATCAAGGCAGACTTATGAAATCTGTATTATTTCAGAATTATCTAGGTTAAATATTGATGTATTATGATGGTTGCAAAGTTTTTTGTGTGTCCAATAAACACATTGTAAAAAACCAGAATTTGAATTGATATTTCATCTTGACTTTTAAAGCCCTAGAGGCTAAATTGTTAGTAACATCAAAAATAGCAATTTCTATTAGGATATCTGTTTGGCCACACAGTGGGAGGTTAGAGCAATGGAGCATTACTGAGTTCCTCCCCCTGTCAGATCAGCAGCAGCATTAGATTCTCATAGAAGTGCAAACTGTATCATGAACTGGTATGTGAGGGATCTAGAGTGCCATGTTCCTTAAGAGAATCTAATGCCTGATGATCTGAGGTGGAACAGTTCATACTGAAACCATTCCCCCATCCAGGGAAAAACTGTCTTCCATGAAACTGGTCCCAAAAAGGATGGGGACCACAGGTTTAAAGCATGGCCATATTTCTTTATATTAAAATTCTAGTTTGTACATTTCTTTTAGAAACAATTACATGTTACTTTGGAATCATTTATTTCTTCCATGCTTCCTCCATAAAGACTGATAAGTCTTGGATGCAATCTGTAAAGAAAATACATTATTTCATCAACTTATTTTGTTATTTTTCACACATACACCTAATAAGTATGGTACACAATGCCAAATACAAATTGATAACAAACACAGCATTCACAACAGAGCTGTAATCTAGAAAACTGAGAAGGTCTGATAAATCATCAACAACAGTAATTGCTCTAAAGCCTCCTTAAACTGACTTCCTTGATTTTCCAATGCTCTCTATTACCTCTGTAAAACAGTCAGTCATGCCTCTAGAACACCCACGTCTAGTGGGCACCCCTGCATGCTTCTTCTAACCACTGAGTGTCACAACGCCTACCAAGGATGCGTTTGCAGGTTCCTAAACCTGTTTATACCAGTTGCTATGTAAAATTGTTCCCAAGGGAAGTTGAATGCTTTGTAAAGGCCTAATAAAAGCAAATTGCTGAACAAAACGTGTTACAGTAATTATGAGTGAGAGGAAACTAAGATGGAAGGATAAAAATCTAACACTTTACTACTCAGATGGCTCCACTAAAAGGTTTAAGATCTTGATCCATTTTTAAAAATCCAGAATGGAAGTTGTAGACATTATCTGTAGTTTATGCACAACAATAAATTAGAAAGCCAATGTAGACATGCATAACCAAAGAAAATGCCTTGGCTCTACATAACAGTTGAATAAATGTAAAGTTACTTTTTATTTATTGAAATTTGTGCATGTCTCTTTATGCTTCCCTGATTTACTGATTTTTTAAAAACTAACCAACTGCCTGCTTTGATAGTTCAGAGGAGAGCTTTCATTGTACCATTAGATTTATGTTTACTGGTTGACATATAAGCAGTGAAATAGACTTACCTAATATGGACCTCTGATGCAACTTCCATTAAATCACCATCTACATTCCAAGGGAAACAATTTTCTGAAGCAGTTTCTTCCTCCTCCTCCTCTGGATTATATCCACCAGTATTATTCCTTGGATGAACTTTTACTTCCTCAACAGTGTAAGTCTCAACAAATGGAAAATTGAACTAAAATACAAATAATCATTATACTTGGTTTATCTCTAGCTACTAACGCAAATCAAAGTTCACTGTGCCCTCTCTCACAAGTAAATATCAACATGTATGCTGACATTTTCATAGCTTTGAGACTATGAACAGGGATCTCCAGCTTTTTTTGGAAGGAATCTCTTATCCAAAGCCTTTTGGGTTCTTTTAGATCTAGCACCTAGAAATCTTTTTTGGAAGAAGGAATCTCTTATCCGAAGCATTTTGGGTTTAGATCTAGCACCTAGAAATCTTGTTTTATGACAAATAGTAACATATCTGTGAGAAGTTGCATATAATAGTGATACTGTAGATTTTTCAATTAAAGATAATCTTTAATACTGGCCTGGAGATACAGAAGACATATAATCCATTGAGTTTATCAACTTGTCAATTAGTTTAGCTGACATAAAGCAAACTAGTACAAGTTTCACACTTGGAATTTAATTTGGAAGAACGGAAGTCTAAACTTCTGAAGATAAAATGGGATGTATGTCGTCTTTTAAAAGAGAAAGCCAATCAAATATGGATTTTAAAAGGTGTTTGCCTGCCCCATTCCCACTTTAACAATGGACACAAGCTGCAAGATCACTGTTTACTTACCACTATAGAATGGTGCAAGGTAAACTTCAACTTGTGTTTTTTCTTGTTTGCCTAAGTAAACTACACTGAAAAAGCACTATGTATTTTCTGAAATAATTAAGAAAATATAGCCAGATAACTTGAGCAGAAATGTATAACTACTCATTTCAGTTTTCAGAAAAATGACATGAGATACATTCCTAATTAAACATCATCTACATAGTTTTTCCCCTTTTACACATGTAAACCTCAATGAAACATAGTTTTAAAAGTTGACAGAAAACTAATATTTTCCTCAACACCCATATTTTACATATGTAGATACCAAGGTCCAGCCGACTTTCCAGTTTATACTGTAAACACAGTTAAACAGTAGATGATATGATGGCATCAGCTGTTGTGACTGAGGTACAGAATTAGAGGGCCCCAAGTAAAACTGTTTGACAGTAACTGCATTAGACCTCCTACCTCAGGTATAAAGCCTTGGCTACATGCCTCATCCTTGTAGAATTATCTACATAATCATTCATGTTAGTTGATAATTCATTTAAAACACACAACTGCCTGTTATGGGCTAAATTATATTTCCCTCCCCCACCCCAACTATGTTCAAGTCCTAACCCCTGGTACCTGTGAATGTCCCCTGTTTAGAAGTAGGGGCTTTGCAGGTAAAATCAACTTAAGATGAAGTCATTAGGGTGGGCCCCAGTCCAATATGACTGATGTCCTTATGAGAGAAGAATGCCAAGGATGGCAGAGTCAGAGACTGGAGTGATGCAGCTGTAAGCCAAGGAATGCCAAGAATTGACAGCCACCACCAGTAAGTCTATTATCTTAAATCAGCAGTTGTCATGTGCACACCTCACAAAATGAAGATCTAGCCATCCTTCAAATGCTTTAACTGTGAAGCCACAGACACTGTTAAGTGGGACTTTAGGGAGCCAAGAGCTTAGTATCCTGTGTGAGGGTATGTTTGGGGCATGGGGAGGAGAAGTAAACAGTTATAATTGTGATACAGAGAAGTGCCATGATGGCGCAAGCGTGGAGTTCAACGGAGGAAACAAGAGGAGGCAAACAGGCTACAGATGTTGGGAAAGCTTCCCATTTCAATTGAGCCTTAAAGAACATATAAGACTTAGCCTGGAGAAGAAAGTCTGGAGAGAGGAAGCATTTAAAAAACTAGAGGCAAACCATGGTCAAGCAACTACACAGAATTCAGTGTGACTCCTAGGTGCTCAATCATGCCCCTTGGCCCTGAAATTCTTGTATTGAAATCCTCGCCCTGTATACCTCAGAACATAACTATATTTGGAGATAAGATCTTTATAGAGATGATTAAGCTAAAATGATGTCTTTAGGCCCTCATCCAATACGACTGGTGTCCTTCTAAGAAGAGGATATTTGGACATAGGAAAAGACATCGGGGATGAACAGAGGAAAGACCACTCACTTGTGGGTGCTGTGAGAAAGGTGCCATGTGCCAGCCAGAGAGAGAAGACTCAGGACAAACCAAAACTGCTGACATCGTCTTGCAGCTCTAGCCTCCAGAACCATGAAAGAAATACATTTGTTTGTTTAAGCCATCTTTTCCATGGTATTTGTTATGGCAACCTTAGCCAATGAATAAAATGCCAAGACACTGGGAATGTGGTGGAGGGTGGTAATAAGAGGTGGGGTTGCAACACAGGCAGGGACCTGGATACCAAGGCCACATGTTCCAGACTGAGGAAATTCCATATTTTTCTGACAACAAGAGAAAGGCACTGAACAAGCAGGAGAGAAATCCAATGTGTGTCTTAGAAAAAAGTTTCTCTAAAAAGAGGTATGGAAGACAAGACCAGAGAACCTGAAGGCCAAAAGGAGGCTACTGTAAGCAAGAAAGGATTAAAGTTTGAATTAAGGTGAGGGAGAAATTTTAGAAACATTAAGAGACCGACAGAACAAGTTAGGGGACTGGTAGTGACGAATGAGGAAGAAGGAACAGTTCAGGGTAACCTGGATGGATAGAAATTGGTGCCATTGACCTGCACAGAGCAATGCAGAAGGAACAACTTTAGGGGAAAAGATAAGCTCAGCTGTAGACATGTTGGCCTCCAGATGCCGGTGAGTTTCAGAACCTCCTCAGCATACAAGAACACAGAGGTCCTGCAGATAAGACAAGATGACAGAACCCTTCGGAGTGCATGATGTTCAGATAGTTCAAAAGTGAGGGGCAATAAGGCCATCCAGGAGACGACATCCTGAGAAGATGAGAGGGCTGCAAAGAAATCCCGGGGGGAAGCACTCACATTTAAGGTTTTAAACTCCCTACCAAAAATGGTCACAATGAAAGAGAAAAGTGTGGACAGTGAGAAGGGGGGCAAAGCAATAGGATGGAGCTGCAAGGACTTTGAAGGGTAGTGTTCAGCCTCTATCTAATTTTACACAGAGATGGGGAAGGAACAGGAGCCACTCCACACATGGTGGTTTCAATCTATTTTACGGTGTTATACAGTAACATTCGCTTATTCAACCTGGTAAACATGGTTCACAGAAGCAGATGTTACTCTCCTTAGACTGAATTGCCACATTTTCCTTCCTGAATACCAGCACTGCTACGAATTTGCAGTAGACATGATTTTTACATAGATCTGATTTTCATGATCTTACAAAATTTATGTAAATTCACATTTTTAATGTCACCATGAAGGAAAGAGCCTAAATAAACACACCTGTATGGATAATTAACAAATCAAATTAACACTGCTTGAAAGCAGTCACCCTGGGAATCAATCTAATTATTCTTACTATATACGCTATGCAAAATATTTTAGAATTCTTTGCAAAAAAAAAAATAGCATGGATTTTAATTTTTGAAAGTTGATAAATAAAACAGAGTTAAGGCCAGTGAATCACACACAGGCAACTGTTTCTTGTGTCAAAAGCAAGATATGCCTCGTAGAGTACATGAGAAAATATGATAAATCCTGCATAATATTATCTCTTTTAGAAAACATCTTCCTATCGATACAGATTTTTATTATTTTCTGTATGTCTGTCTTTATGTGTAAGGTAACCATTGCTTTTAAAATCAGAAGAAAGGTATATTGATTAAAAAAAAAGAATATTTATAAAAATTGCCTGAGAGACTTGCCCCATAGGCAATTTCAAAAGAGATCTTCCATAAACAATTTGTATAACATACACCTCCCCAAAATAAATACAGAACTTCTCAGGGGTAGATTAATAGGTTAATACTATTTAAGTTCTCAAATAGAGGCACATGAATGAGGTTAATACTTACTTAACTTCTCATTTATTTAATAAAAAAGGATTTGGAAAAAATTCTACCAAGGTAATGATACTAATCTTGAGGAACATGGAATTTTGAGTGCTTTAAGTCATTTTCTTGTTTCTATTTTCTGAATTAAAAACAGCAATGAATATATAGTGCTTTGGGTTTTTTAAAAATTGATTTTAATGTTTAAAAATTTATTAAAATGTGAAAAGGCATATATTCCTTTGAAAATCAATAAATCTCCATATTCCACCCAAACACATACATAAAGGTGTTATGTAGGCTCACAACCTACATTATACTTGCTGATCTACTTTGACATATAAAGAAAGTGGAACTGTAACTAATTTTTTATGATTTAAGTTCCTAAGCAGCCCAGTTAGTTGTTCAATACATGAGGATCAAATAATGTTATAGATAGAAGATCAAACTTCATGAAGATGGCCTAAGAAAGTTTGAAAATATAATGAGGCAAAAATGGAGAGACTTGCTATGGCTAAGGTACATAAGCAAGGTTCAGCTGCCAGTCATTGGCTGGGTTTAGTCTCGTCTTCCTCCTGTCTGTTCTCTCCCAACTATATCCAAGCACCATTTTATACCTTTAAGAATGTGTGGGCCGGACGTGGTGGCTCACGCCTGTAATCCCAGCACTTTGGGAGGCCGAGGTGGACACATCACGAGGTCAGGAGTTTTGAGACCAGCGTGACCAACATGGTGAAACCCCGTCTCTACCACAAATATAAAAATTAGCTGGGCGTGGTGGTGTGAGCCTGTAATCCCACCTACTTGGGAGGCTGAGGCAGGAGAATCGCTTGAACGTGGGAGGCGGAGGTTGCAGTGAGCAGAGATCACGCCACTGCACTCCAGCCTGGGTGACACAGCGAGGCTCTATCTCAAAAAAAAAAAAAAAAAAAGTGTGAAACTATAGGGTTTTACAACCATACCTATGTACTTCAAAGACTCACAATTTCAGAAATTCAAATATTTCAAGGATAATTTTCCTAATAATCAGGTCAAAATAGCTGCCAAAATAATATGGCTTGTAATAGTTACTGTTTCTCTTTAAAGCAAATCACTTAAGTGGAAATATATATCTTCACATATTCTCATTTTGAATGAATATTTGTATAAAAGTGTCATATTTTTAAATACATATCTACAGATCTATTGCAATGAGCATAGGCAGATATGCAAACAAATGTCAGGAAGATCTAAAGATCATAACTTTAGAAAGTCTGCTGCCATAATATCAAGAAGGCTAAACTCTCAAATTTCACTTCTTTTCATTCTGAAGAACAGCCTGAGTATGTAATTTTATCCTTAATTTATTTCACATTGCAATATAACACTACATTTCCTATTTTATCTTTGTGGTTACATATACATAACCACTAATTCATCATTCAAAAAAGGCCAATCTATATTAATCCTGGTGGGTGCTTTTCAAAATTTGGATGAAACAGATTGGGAAAAAAAAGATTAATATATTCAGAAGAAAATGAAACCTTCTTATGAGGCAGGATTCGATGTCAATGCTTGTGGCAACTTTTTCTACATGATTAATAGCTTTGCAAATAAGTAACAAAAAGAATTTACTATACCTGATTTTTTACACTGGCATATCTTTTCAGGTGTTTTATAAATTCTGGTCGAGAAGTGTTTCGGGCAATTATAAGAGCCATACTTCCATTATTCAATCTGAAATTAAATATTTCTATTAGACATTAAGAAGTTTACTAAGAGATTATACCAAAAATTATGACATACTGTTCCTTATAACAAGTATACTGTTTACTGAAAGTATTGGACAAGATAGATAAATCACCATGTTACATTTACCTAAAATTCATAAACCATATCTTGCTATTTTTTAAATGATGCAGGCTTTCAAATGAGTTTTATTAAATCTTTGGCTTCCTTCTCAATAAGCTCTTACATTAGAGCATTTTACAAAACAAACCATCAAGCATCCTACTCACATATCAAGACATAATTTAAAATACAATGTAATTAGAAATTCTAAATGTGAAACTATGTTGTTAAAAGATTATAGAAGAGTTAATATGCACAAGTAGTGTAACAAATAGCTCAACATTTTCTGAAATCTAAAGTGTGATTTAAATATTTATTTATAGACAGAAGGTCTAAGTGACATAGGAAATGAAATAAATCAAAGTGGCCTTTGGATGGATGAAATGGAGTGAACAAATGCTGCCACACATGTTCAGTTAAATGACTGAACATTTTAATCTTGCATAACTGTTCCATCCAATATAAGAGACTGAAAATTCAGAGGTGTGATTTAGTGCCAAAACAGCCACTCACAAATGCATCAAGCTATAGAATGCGGTTTGCAGAAATACATACAAATGACTTCTAGCTTGATTTCAGTGCAAACATGAAGTTAATCTAAGAATAACAACAAAATAAAAAAAAGAGCTCTTAGTATCTTATGGAAGCTCAGGTCAGAGCTGTAAGGGACCTTAGAGATTATCTCATCATTCGCTCATTTCACGTAGAAGGAAAAGACAACTCTGAGTTTAAGTGATTTGTTCAAAGGCACACAGAGAAAAAATGGTCATCAGCACCAATACTCCAGGTGCTCAGTATGCTTTCCATCATGCTTCTTCTTCCCAATTAAAAATAAACAGCACCAAAACATTCATGGTAGTGTTACTGTGCATCTTTTTTTTTAATTGCATAATTTTGTAAACATTAAAAGCATTATCCTATGCCTGCTTTGCAATATTTACTTGAAATAGAAACACAACTTACATAGCTGGCACTGCTTTAAATGTCTCACATATATGAACACATTTAATCTTAGAATACTTAGAATATAAGAATATTAGTTCCTATTGGCAATTTGCACTGAAATATTTTAACATAAATTATTATTTATCATGGTAGGGAAAAAGAAGAAAGTGAAATCTCCTGTTCAATCTTCCTGAATCATCAGAAGCTACATCTCTGAAAAATCTCTGGTCAAATGAGTCTTGATCAAAAGGTCTTTGCAAAGATGGCATGTTGTGATTATAAACCACATAAGAAATCTCTAATTAGTCATCCTTCTCTGAAAAATTCATCAATACTGATTAAGCCTGCAGAGGCAACAGTGGAATTCTAGTCAAGCTGAACATTTACGGAGTGGCTTTGACAGAGCTATGAATCGATTGTTCCCAGAAGAGCAGGTCTACCCTCCCAAGAAGGTCCTTAAACAAACAGGGTTAGATAAACATTGTCTCAAGTCCTGCAGAACATAGCTCCTTGGTCAGCTAGCCGCATCTTCAAGTTTAGTCAGGGAAACTACATTACGAAAGCACACAGCTATCTAGGATTTCTGAGGGTGTGGGGGAAAACTATCAGGCTCAATTTCTAAATCACACAAGGTTCAAAATACTCAAGTTTTAGCACTAGATGTAATTAATGAGGACCTTGCCATCTGGGTTTTCAATATCGAAGTTTGCAGTTTCTCTTTTTTCTTCTCTAACTTTGAATATTTCCCTGTTTATTGGCTATATTTCACAACACTCACGATCCTTTCTCCTACACTCTACAGGATTGGATTCAGGAAAGAAATATTTTCAGCCCCATAATGGACAGCTGCTTAAGAAGAATGTGCAAGAGAAGGAATGTCTATATCCTATGGATAAAAAGATATATATAAGATGTCTCATATTTTATTCAATTGAATATGTGGGCAGGAGATTGATATGCACTACTATTCACATTAAATAGAACTGAAATGTTTCTTTTGACTAAAGGTATCTGATATGGTTTGGCTTTGTGTTCCCACCCAAATCTCATCTTGTAGCTCTCATAATTCCCATGTGTTGTGGGAGAGACCTGGTGGGAGATAACTGAATCATGGGGTTGGGTCTTTCCTGTGCTGCTCTCATGGTAATGAATAAGTCTCATGAGATCTGATGGTTTTAAAAATAGGAGTTTCCCTGCACAAGCTCTCTTGTCTGCTGCCATGTGAGATGTGACTTTCATCTTCCACCATGATTGTGGAGCCTCCCCAAGCAACGTGGAACTGTAAGTTCATTAAACCTCTTTCTTTTGTAAATTACCCAGTCTCAGGTATGTCTTTATCAGCAGCATGAAAACAGACTAATACAGTGTCAAATATACATATGTGTGATTTTCATGCTGAGGATATTTACGTTTGCATTAAAGTTGGACAGCAAAGACATTCACAAGAAATGTCAGTATTTAATATAATGTTCTCCACAACTAAATGAATAAATCAAGCAAAGTAGGCATAAAATTCTATCAATAAAACTTAGGAAATATTATTTTAGCCTCAGTGACATTAGTCAATGATTATCTGATAATTATTCCAGTTCAACAGTTGTTCTCAACCTACTGTGACGACAAATCCCTTAGAATCTCTAATATACAAAGATAAACTACCTGTTAAGTTTCTAGCTAACCAACAGTTAATTGGATATCCTGGAAAAAAAAATGGTCTATAAGAAATGTATCAACAATTCAATAAAAATGCTTACTAACCTGGTATTAGGTGCCAAGCCTCTAGGTGCCACTGAACACAGGCAAGGAATTGCCATAATGCTGACATTCAAGAACTGACCCTGGATCATTTGCCATTGATCATTACAGTCTAAAGGTAATGAAAGTGATTAGTTATTTTCCCTCATCAGAGCAAAATGTCAACAGAACCTGGCAGAGTTCTCAAGGAGATACTTTTCGACTCACCAGATTTGGGAGATCCCTGTGCCCTCCTAAAAGAAAGAAAACAAAACAAAGACATAAAACAGGTAACGCACGCACACACACACACAAATCTAATAAATACGAGAAAATTAGAGAACTCATCATTACATATGTTAAATACTTTCTTCAATTAGATAGTAAGTAAAAACGTGTACAATTTTGTTGCTGCCAACATAATGTGTTGATTCATTTAAAGGTAAACTAGTATTATAAGGAATAATAATGTACTATTTCTTCAAAGACTATAACCCTTCTTTAATATGGCTTTAATATTTGTATTACACACTAGACCAAAATTATCATGAGGGACAAAACTGTGTGTTGTGTTCATTTTTTGGTGCATTGTTGTATTCAAAGTGCCTGGCATATAGTAGGCACTCAAAAGAAAAGGGAAAGGGAAGAGGAAAGAAAGGGAAAAAAATAAAGGAAAGGAAAGAAAGGGGAAGGGAAGGGAAAAAGAGAATGGAAGGAGGGAGGGAGAGACAGAGGGGGAAGGAAGGGAGGAAAGAAGGAAGGAAAAAGAGAAAAAGGCTGACTGAGTAGTTGTTTGCTTACTAGGACCTGTAAGAGTCTGTGATTCTATATTCTTTACTACTATGTTAGAAAAATAACCAAAGATCCTAAGTCTGATCAATTGTTTGTCAGAATGTTTTATGCTTTAAAGAAAGATATAGGTTATCTGTATTACATTGAGTTTTTACCTACCTTTCTTGCACATCATCAGAGCTGTTAAATGGTAAAAATGATATTTCACAGTCTTCTGCCCTAAAATGTAATGAAATTTGTTATTAACAGTCATTGAACCTGGGATACAAAATTTTTGGTTTAAGAAAAGGACTTACTTAAGTTTTGCCAGTGCCTTAACAACAGCAAAATCTCTCCGTTGGTTAGGGGACATCCATCGATATTTTTCTGCCAGAGCCAAAGTTCTTCCACCAAAGCCAAACATGGCTGAGAACCCAAAGCGAAGAAGCTTGCCAGCGGTGCTGAAGGTGCAGACGTCGACCAACTGTACATGCCCTTGAATATTACGTTAAATATTAGTCAGTGAGTACAGTAGGACTTGTATCAAAACAGCAAACATAAGAGAGCATATTTATTGGCTTATAGGAGAATATCTCAAGGTACTGTAGACCATGAACATCCCTCACTTTCTCTTCAGTTCCCTTTACCTGTAACTACAACAATTACCATTTTTAACTTGTTCAGGTTACTAGTGAAGAAACCCAGAGTACTAAATTTTTCAGCTTATTGCTATTTCCTATAAAACATGGTCAAAGAAACGAAGTTAAAGTAGATAGGCAAGGTAAACTTAGATTTAACAGTAGTTTGGTGTTACATATACCTGAGCTTATATGCTTTTTACCAATTGGGATAATAAAATATCTATAGACGTATACTGGCTGAAATTTTTTTCTGGTATGTTTTTTCATTAATAACATAATCCTAGTCCTAGAGTCTTGGTACACTCCTACATCAGTGTTGGATATACTTAAAGAGTATTCATTAATGTTCTTCATCTGGTTATAAAATTATTATTTTGAGCACACTACAATATTTTTTTCTATAGAGATTACAATAAAACTTCATTTACTGCTCTTTACAAAGCAAGTATTTTGAAAAGACAGGCAATCCACATAGTAAAGCATTGCTTTTTGGTTTTTTAGTCAAACATTTCTCTATTTTAAGAGACAAAGAACCTGCCTTTTCTTAAAGTCTGATGGAAATAAGATGGCCTTCCTTATATAAATCAAAATTTCCTTAGAAAATATGAACTACTTTGGAAGAATTCTTACCCATTATAATGTGCAATGTTGCAGTTATCACATGAGGAACTCCATGAAGAGAATGTGCCAATACATTAGTAGATCCTGCCAAAGCAATTTCAAAACATGCACTATTAGGGTAGAATGTGTTCAAATTAACATTTGCTCTTACTTTATGTAGATGTCATTCTGCAATGTTCAGATGAAAAATAAACGAGAATTTATAAAATCAGGAAAGTTAATGTGAATATTAGAAGTTTAAGTTCTTATTCACAGTATAGATGCATATCAAATGTCTACACATTTGTTGAATATTTAAAATACTTAGAAATTTAAAAATAGTTTATAGTAACCGCTTACAGCTTTTTTTAATCATGATTGTCTATTTTCTACCTGCCAAATGCTAGCTATATCAAAGCCCACTTCATCCAACCTTAATGAATGGGTTTTTAGCTTCAATGCCAAAATGAGGATCAACAGCAAAAGGGTGCCTCTGGGGAGCAGAGACACATGCATACATAAATAAAAGAGAAAATAATCCAAATAATAACTCAGAAAATAAAATAATTACAAACTACAAAAAATATGCTCTAAATACATTTAATGAATCTTAGAGGTAAGCTCTTAGCCAAATGAGAATCCCCTGTTATCTGACAAATGTCTCCTACACTGAAGAAAATGTTTAATTCAATTGTATTTTCCATGTATGAAGATTTGTATTTGAAACATTATGATTTCTGATTTTCATGATTATTAGAATTTAAGACACACCTGGATTTTCCCCACCAGTCCACAGAGGCAAAGAGCTCCCTAAGTTACGCCCCTTTAATGTTTATGTGTAAGTGAAATCTGAGGTACAGGAGACAATACCAGCTAGCCCCTCCCATTCCCAGGAGGCTAAAGAGAATTTAAAATTATTAAGAACAAAATAAATGAAACTACAATTTTTCTTGAATTAAAGAATATAATAAGTAAGTCCAATAATAGCCAAGAGCTGTGAAACCATGGATGCGGTGTGTTCCGGTTATCAAGGCAAAGACCAGTCCTCTGGATTTTGTTAATCAGAAGCATTCCTATGTGATCATACATAATTGCTTCAATTTGTGTTACTTTGAACTGATATGTACTTGGGTTGCTAAATTGGAGAAGCTGAGGCAGCTTAGCCATTATCAACCAAGAGGTCATTAAAATCATAATTTTTTAGGTAACTAAGAATAAGCATATTTAATTATTATTAATTATAAATAAGCACAATTACTTCTAGTAATACCAATGCAAAGAAAAGTTTATTTTAACTAACTGGCAAACTGGTTCCAACTGATTCACCAAAAGGCAAGTTATGTTGTGACCCTTGTTACTCAAAATATGGCCTACTGTCAAACAGGAATGACAATACTTGAGTGCTTATTAAAATGACTCTCATGAGTTGAGAAACAATGTCTTGTTCCTCAAGAAGACAATAATACCCATTCTCACCACTGTCATTAAAATAGTACTGGAAGTTCTAGCCAGAGCAATTAGGCAAGAGAAAGAAATAAAAGCCTTGCAAATCATAAAGACGGAAGCTAAATTCCCTTTGTTTGTAGGCATGATCTTATTTTATTTAGGAAACCCTAAGGCTCCATGAATGAATTGTCAGAGCTAATAAACAAACTCAGTTAAGTTGCAGGACACAAAATCAATACACAAAAATCAGTAGCATTTCTGTACACTTACAACTATCTGAAAAAGAAATCAAGAAAACAATTCCTGCACAGCAAAATAAACCATCATCAGAGTGAACAGGCAACCTACAGAACGGGAGAAAATTTTTGCAATGTACCCATCTGACAAAGGTCTAACATCCAGAATCTACAAGGAACTTAAACATATTTACAAGAAAAAAAAATTTCATCAAAAAGTGGGCAAAGGATACGAACAGACACTTCTCAAAAGAAGACATTTACGTGGCCAACAAACATATAAAAAAAAAAGCTAAATATCACTGATCATCAGAGAAATGCAAATCAAAACCACACTCACGCCAGTCAGAATGGCGATTATTAAAAAGTCAGGAAACAATAGATGCTGGCAAGGCTGTGGAGAAATGGGAATACTTTTACACTGTTGGTGTAATGAATATTTGGGGGGTGGGACCCAAGTCTAAACATAAAAGTTTTATACATCTTACACACATAGCCTGAAGATAATTTTATATAATATTTAAAATATTTTTCTATATGAAACAAAGGTTTGACTGCACTTTGACTGCTACCCATCACATGAGGTGTGGAATTTTCCAGTTGTGGCATCATGCTGGCACTCAAAAATTTCTAATTTTGTAGCATTTTGGATTTTAAGTCTTCAGATTAGGGACAATCAGCTTGTTTATATACACAATGGAATACTATTTGGCATTAAAGAGGTCCTGTCATTTACAACACGTGGATGAACCTGGAGGACATTATGCTAGGTGAAATAAGACAGGCACAGAAAGACAAATACCACATGATCTTACTTTTATGTAGAATCTGAAAAACTTAAACTCATAAAAGCAAAGAGTAAAATAGTGGTTACTGGGGCTAATGGGTGGGAAGGATTGGGGAGATACTGGTCCAGGATATAAAATTTCAGTTAAAAGGAATAAATTCAAGAGATCTGTTACACAACCTAGTGACTATAGTTGATATGGTTAGGCTTTGTGTCCCCACCGAAATCTCGAATTTTAATCCCCATAATCCCCACATGTCAAGGGAGAGACCAGGTAGGAGTAATTGAATCATTGGGATGGTTTCCCCCATGCTGTTCTTGTGATAGTGAGTGAGTTCTCATGAGATGTGATGGTTTTATAAGGGACTCTTCCCCACTTCACTCAGCATTTCTCCTTCCTGCCACCTTGTGAAGAATATGCCATGCTTCCACCATGGTGGAAGTTTTCCTGAGGTCTCCCCAGCCATGCTGAACTGCGAGTCAATTAAACCTCTTTCCTTTATAAATTACCCAGTCTTGGGTATTTCCTTTTAGCAGCATGAGAACAGGCTAAAACAATAGTTAGTAACAATGCATTATATACTTGGAAATTTCTAAGGAAGACTTTAAGTGTTCTCAATGTAAAATCAGTATGTGATCATTATGTCAATTTTATGCATGTTTATCTTTATTTAGCCATTTCACAATGTATACATGTTTCAAAACATCACATTGTACACAATAAATACATAAAATTTTTGTCCATTTAAAAATAAGGATAATAGGTATTAAAACAGTAATAGAAGTATTAATGGAAGTAAAAAAATATTATTTTTAAAATGTTGCCTCTCAGGCCCCATTCCAGACACACTGAATCAGAGTCTGCAATTTATTAGATCCCCAGGTGGTTTGTATGCACAGTGACTTGGTGAGAAACTCCTCTGGAATGCATAGTCCAAGCAGCATCATTACCTGGGAGCTTGTTAAAAACATTCCTGGGTTCTACCTCCAACTCATGGAATCAGAATGTTTGGAGGAGGGAGGACCCAGGTATCTCTGTTTTAGCAAGTTCACAAGGTGAGTCTATGGACCCTAAGTTTTGAGAACAAGTAGTGTAGAAACCTGTTACTCAGTGGATCTTTATCCAGGTCTTTCCAATGATCTTGTGGCCCTCTACAGCCTGCCCTTTGACCATCTAATTGCTAATAAATCTGGAATGGATCGGGAGAAAAGGAAGAAACAAGTCAATCCATTGTGCTTCCCAATCAGATTTGTGGTAAAGATTTTGGAGGAGGCCACATAATTAGAGTGAGATATTTAGGATTATCGATGGATTACAGTACTCCATGAAACACATTTCCTCCATTACCATGGTTAATTATGAGTAGACTGTAAAAGCATTCCTCTAGAAAGGCTATTAAAAAACATAATGTAATGTCATGTGCAATAGAGAATGACACATATCATGACTTAAGAAAATAAAGACCATTTATTCCCTGTGAGTTTGAAGTATGCTGAGTATGCCCAAGTACAAATTTTTTTTAGAATGCTAGAGATGGCTTTAAAAGTTGTTTATGTCTTCTCAGGCTTTGCAACTTTTCTCTAATTCTGTAGAAGTTGGCAGTGATAACAGACATGACTAGAAGTCAGAAAATTATTTTAGTCATTGACTACTCATTAATCTGTATCTTAGTTTTTAAATGTGGTTTTTGACACTCTGAAGAAAAAAGGAAAGTTTATGAGAAAGTATATGTAAAATTGCAAAAAGATAGCTTGTTCTATATTTTGTTGGGATAATCTGAAAGATGGATTACATTTTGTTTCAGGAAACTGTACTCTATTTGAAAAGATGTCTACATGCCAAAAGAACATGCTGCTCACATAAATAACAATGGCGTAATTTTAATGTTCTCACAAAAGCTATAAATGTTCTACCTCAAGGTAAACATTTTAATTAGCCTGAAAGTTATTTTTCTTAACACTACAAGAAACTTTGCCCATCACTCCCTCCCGAGAGCTGCTAAAACGTTCCAAATACAAAAAAAAGTAAGGACAGAAGTAGCAGTTCATGTAAAGAATTACTGACAAAATACCAGGGAGAAACTATGGAGGCAAAAAAAAAAAAAAAAAAAAAATTGTCCTTGGAAGTGCAAGCACTTCTGCAGAACAATTAACTTAATTAACCAGATACCATGAATATTCATAAGGCTGTTAATGTCTCCCACATCCAAACAGATAAATGTGATGTAATGACTTCCTAGTCAAGCATATCTAAAATTCTCACGAAAACGGCACCTACACTTTGGTTCTTTGCCTGAAATATCATAGAAATTAACAGTCCCTCAGCAATATTTTATTCTCCTCAAATTAATTGGAAAGCAAGAATTTATCTATGCAAACTCTATAGGAATATATGGTTCACAGCCATCAGTATGTGGATTGAGCCTTGTTTTACAACAACTGGATTGCTTTTTTATTTTTATGTCCTCTCAGGCTTTTTTCTCCATTCCCCCTCCCCCTTTTAATCAGAGTCTCTCAGTATAGTTCCTTAGCACCAGTTCCCATAGCAACAAACACCATTCCTAATGGCCAGCAGTTCAAATACAGGCTTCTCCACATCTGATCCATTTGAGTCTGACCATAATTCAGCAGCTTAGTCTGTTGGCTCAGTGGATTAATTTACTAAACACTCTCCCTCTGGGTGTCTCTCTCCAGGAGGCAAATGGCTTCAAAGGCACACTGTCTCCTCATGTTCAGCTTGAAAACTTCCTGCCTAGTTCTAGTTCCCATTCTCTATCAAAAGCCCTGACTGGGCATACAGTCCTCAAATTAAATATACCCCACACATGACTTTCCCCTCCTATTAGACAGAATTAGAATGCTAGAACTCCTATGCAATGACCAGAGTTTTGGCAGCATACTGTGTCTTCTAAACAAGACATGTTAAAATGTCATTACTACAAACATCCAAAGAATACACAAAATGCTCCCCAAATCAGAAATACTCTTAAAAATTATAATAGTGATAAAACTCAATGCTATTCCTTTATAAAATCTGAATTACATACTAAAACATAAGAATAACCACCAGTTTTTATAGCCAACCACCAAATTTATGTCAAAGGCATACCTGTAGGGACACCCATCTTTCTATTTCTGATGTATGGCAGTCAATGAATGACCTCGGGAATTTAAGTACTAATGAAATGTCCTAAGCATATCCACTTTGCATGGAAGGAAATGTTGGAAAGTTTCCACCATTATAGTCAGAACTACTAAAGTAAAGCAAAAAGGTCTAGAAATAAAATGCCATGAAAAGATGGCCCAAAATGCATCATTTTTCTCTTTGAGTCAAAATCATCTTGGTGTCTTCTACTTAGAAACCATTTTAGGTTTTCCTATATACTCCAGAATTATCAGATTATATCTGAATATCTCTCTCCTTTTAAATTCTGACTTTTCTGAAAGACTTTACACTCTAAAAGGGCATTTGAATATCTTATGCCCTGTCAACTTATCAACAATACTAAGTATTCTAAAACCCATACTAAATGAATAGGGTTATCAAAATATGAATTTTTTTCAACCATGTGCATTATTTTCTATAATCATAGGGAAAAATATTTTGCTTTTTTAGTGATAATGTGCGACTTTTTAAAATGAAAAAATAATTTCCTTCACTATCATTTATTTATTTTGTGATAGCCTTTATACAATATATTTTTCATATACATTTCAGTTGGTTCTTCTAATAGCCCTATGGGGATGGACATTATTAAACTTTTTTTTTTTTTGAGACAGCCTCGCTCTGTCGCCCAGGCTGGAGTACAGTGGCACAATCTCAGCTCACTGCAACCTCTGCCTCCCAGGTTCAAGTTATTCTCCTGCCCCAGCCTCCCCAGTAGCTGGGATCACAGGCGCACACCACCATGCTCAGCTCATTTTTGTATTTTTAGTAGAGATAGGGTTTCACCATGTTGGCCAGGCTGGTCTTCAACTCCTGACCTCAGGTGATCCACCCACCTCGGCCTCCCAAAGTGCTGGGATTACAGGTATGAGCCACTGCACCCAGCCTTATTAAACCTTTTAAATGTGTAATCAAGACTAATAAAGGCTAATTACCCACCCAAAGTCAAGTACCAAACTGAAATTCAAGTCCAGTCTATCTTACTCTTAATGTCTACTCTGCCAGGGTATTGAGTACCTCAAGTAATGCTATTTTGCCTAATTTTCATATATATATATATATATATATATATACACACACGTATATATATATATATACGTGTATATATATATATATACACACGTATATATATATACGTGTGTATATATATATATATAAAAATACTTTAAGTTCTAGAGTACATGTGCACAACGTGCAGGTTTGTTACATATGTATACATGTGTCATGTTGGTGTGCTGCACCCATTAACTCGTCATTTACATTAGGTATTTCTCTTAATGCTATCCCTCCCCCACTTCCCCCACCCCACAACAGGCCCCAGTGTATGATGTTCCCCTTCCTGTGTCCAAGTGTTCTTATTGTTCAATTCCCACCTACGAGTGAGAACATGCGGTGTTTGGTTTTTTGTCCTTGTGATAGTTTGCTGAGAATGATGGTTTCCAGCTTCATCCATGTCCCTACAAAGGACATGAACTCATCATTTTTTATGGTGGCATAGTATTCCATGGTGTATATGTGCCACATTTTCTTAATCCAGTCTATCATTGTTGGACATTTAGGCTGGTTCCAAGTCTTTACTATTGTGAGTAGTGCCACAATAAACATACGTGTGTATGTGCCTTTATAGCAGCATGATTTATATTCCTTTGGGTATACACCCAGTAATGGGATGGCTGGGTCAAATGGTATTTCTAGTTCTAGATCCCTGAGGAATCGCCACACTGTCTTCCACAATGGTTGAACTAGTTTACAGTCCCACCAACAGTGTAAAAGTGTTCCTATTTCTCCACATCCTCTCCAGCACCTATTGTTTCCTGACTTTTTAATGATTGCCATTCTAACTAGGGTGAGATGATATCTCACTGTGGTTTTGATTTACATTTCTCTGATGGCCAGTGATGATGAGCATTTTTTCATGTGTCTTTTGGCTGCATAAATGCCTTCTTTTGAGAAGTGTCTGTTCATATCCTTTGCCCACTTGTTGATGGGGTTGTTTTTTTCTTGTAAATTCGTTTGAGTTTTGTAGATTCTGGATATTAGCCCTTTGTTAGATGAGTAGATTGCAAAAATTTTCTCCCATTCTGTAGGCTGCCTGTTCACTCTGATGGTAGTTTCTTTTGCTGTGCAGAAGCTCTTTAGTTTAATTAGATCCCATTTGTCAATTTTGGCTTTTGTTGCCATTGCTTTTGGTGTTTTAGACATGAAGTCGTTGCCCAAGCCTATGTCCTGAATGGTATTGCCTAGGTTTTCTTCTAGGGTTTTTATGCTTTTAGGTCTAACATTTAAGTCTTTAATCCATCTTGAATTAATTTTTGTATAAGGTGTAAGGAAGGGATCCTGTTTCAGCTTTCTACATACGGCTAGCCAGTTTTCCCAGCACCATTTGTTAAACAGGGATGAGTGATTGTGTAATACAACCAGCTTCTGAATGATGTTTCCCTCTTTTCTGGATCACAGTGTAGCTCTAACGGTTCTCCCTGTCTCTGACCTCTACTTTCTCCTGCTCCCATCCTCTAATCTTTTCACACGGTGAGGCAAAATGATTCCTCCTGGAACAAGCTCCAATCAGGTTGCCCCCCTTGCTCTGAAACATCCCATTATTCCCTACTGCTTATCAAATACAATTCAGAGCCCTTACTGTGGCATGCAGGAGCCTCCATGGTTGGGCCTATTTTGATAGCATTATCTTCCATTGAATGGCCTTTTCACTATTCCTCAAACACTCCTGGGTTTTGCCTTTGCCTTATTACTTTTGCAGCCAAGAAAATAACTCATTCTCACCTTTTCAGGCCAGCTCCAACCCATTTTAAGACCTAATCCAAGTGTCATTTACTATATAAAGTCTTCTTTACATGCATTCACTTAATAGGCTTCACTGAGCATCACTGTGACATAGTCTATTCTAGATGCTGAAAAATGGCAGTGAGTAGAAAGATTACAAAGGCTTGACCTTAAGAATCTCGCCCTTCCAAACCTTATCCTCCTTCCAGTCACAAGTAATTTTGGCATTCTCAAGGTTATTTGGTTATACGTCAATTATGCAAGTTACCATATTCACCTCATATGGAAGCAGCTAGACTGGAGTGGCCCTGTTTCGAAACTTCCTACCTGGTACTGTGTAATCATTAGATCTTTTTATGGGAAGGGAGAATAATAACCATTCCATATACTGATGGTTTAACTATATATTAAACCCCTTTACTAAACCAAACGTTAGTACTACAATAACCTCGTAATAAAGTGAATAATATATCTGTGATCCCTATTCTATAGATTAGAAAAATAAGGCTCAAAGAGATTAAATGACTTGTCAAAAGTCTCACATTTGCTAGTGGGGATGCCAGAAGTCTAGATCTTTCAAAGTCTGTTCATTAATTCTGTGTTGTGCTGTCTAGGTTAGCAAGTAAGAAAGGAAAAGAGGGAGAAGGGTCAGTTTAATGAATCTGTAGCCACTCCCTTGCCTGCTGGTATTAAGCCAAGTGGAAGCTGCGCTCTGACAGGAGTCAGGATTCGGTCTGTTTCCATCCCAGCATTCTTCTGAGCTCTCAGAAGCAAAGCATGGGCTACTTCGCTAGCAGATCCATCTCCACCAACACAGACAACACTAGAAAAATACAAATTAAGCAAAGAAGGCAAAACTTCAGAATGATTGGTAATAAGTCATGAAATCTAGACTTCAAAATAGTTTACTAATTTATAGTCTATGTGCATGACTGCTCACATGTACCTTCAAACATGTTACTATGTGTCAATGGGTAAGACACAAACACTACACAGGTAAGTTTACTTCACAAATATAATAACTAGATAATTCCCCATAGACAAAATAGCTTTAAGTGTTAAGAGATATGAAAACATTTGAACATGTTAACTCACATCTGACCAGCGTTTTGCTCTGTTAACATCCAAAAGCATATCATTCTCATTTTTTGTTAATAATACTGTCATCTGCAATTCATTTAACTAACACCAACCAAAGTCATAAAATCCTGCTAATTCTCAATAAAGCTCTGAAAAGACAGATAGCAATAAAAATCATGTAAAATATGAAGCTTTAAGAAACTGCTAATTATAATTAGTATATGAATGTAGTAATTACAAACCTGACCTGAATTTCATCTCCTTGACATTATTGCTATTTGGTACTTCTAGATGTAATATTATTAGCCTTTTATCCTAGAAAGTACTACTAGTATATTTTTTAAGACTTTATGTTAAGTAGACTATGGGGGCAGAATCCATTAAAATAACACATAAGATACCAGAAATTCATTTCATAATCATTTGTGTTCAAAAGAAACAAAATATTCTTATGTATCAAAATGTCACCAGTTAACTCAATGGAAAGTGGATTTTGCCTCAGTGAAAGCAGGTGTCACAACTCAAGGGCTGCAAGGGCCCAGCAGGAATGGAAGAGTAGGCTCAATCTAAAGGCACAGCCACTTCTTCGCTGTGGCCCACTCACATCACGTGTGAGGCCTAATGGACCCAGATCTGTTTTTTCTAGAGAAGCCAGAGATTCTGATTTAAGGCTGAGTCTCCTAATTTGTAAATACTAGCAACTAGCATTCAATATATTTAAAAACACTATTTCCAACAAAACTGCCTATGGGCCACAGTCAGCAGTAGTTACTGGTTCTCTAAGTTTAGGAAGCTCTGGAGGGTGGTGACCAGAGGCTGAAAGTGTCTTTCCAGTCAGTTCCCACCATCTTTCTCTCAGCCATCTATTCCCTCTAGTCCCCATCTTCCTCATCCCACTAGTTCCACACAGCCTGGGCAATCCAAGTCTACTCTGGTTAGAAGACTCAAGATATGACCCAGGTCATGTTTGATTAGGTGTGTTTTATTCTTATGTCTAAACTGATTCCAGAGGTTTGCAATGTGACCACCTACTCAGAGAAAAGGAATGATGTTTACTAAGGACAAACTATATATCAGGTAGTGTGTTTACTAATTTCTATTAAATCCTCAGAAGTCTGCAAAATAGGCCACAGTCCCATCTTTATGAATGAAAAAAACCAAGGTTTGACTTGAAACTTACCTGATTTCAAAAATCTCCATGAGATTTCTAATCTATGAATTTAAACGTAACTCTCAATCCATGGCTGTCTAAATGCTGACATATGGGTGTGACCAAAAAGACTATGTGAAGTCATACCCAAAAAAATCTAATTTAGCACCAAAGAACTTGACCCTTACATACATAAGATGCAAACACTTAACTCCTAGAATCTTGCATACAATTATAGCATCATGCATATGTTAACATATTGCTAGAGTTATTAGAGGTGGCCTCCCTATGAGCATGTTCTGAAACATCTGAAATTTTGTCATAATACATTGTGTTAAATCTTTTGAAACTAATACAAATGACAATTATAACAATAAAGAAATATTTACTGAATAATTACTATATATATATCAGACATCTTCCTAAGCACTCTCCATGTATTAACTCATTTAAGTGGAAAAATAACTGTATGCAATAGGTACTATTACCTTCAATTTTCAGATTAGGAAACTAAGACATAGAAAGATTAAGTAACTTTTTCAAGATTGTACCACTAGTAAGTAATAGAACACGGATTTAAAATAAGACATTTTGGCCTTAGAAACTGCAATATTATTCAATATATTAGATACCTTTTCTATATATGAAACCTAATAAAAATAGCCTTATGAGAATTTTATTATTTTGAAAAACAGTTTACCAGTAGAACCAGTGTGAAATTAAGTGAGTTAGAAAAAATATTTCTAAATATTTCTAAAAATGTTAACTATTCAATCATTAAGATTATGTTCAGGTACAGTGACTCAACCTAGGAAATAAGTCTTGTAAAACAAAAATAAAATTCTAAGTCCTCCAAATAACTGAATGAACCTTCCCCTTTTGGCCATGAAGATAATAAAGAAAATCTGAAAAACTATTCAGGTTATAACAGGAAGGGAGGTTGGATATGCCTCCTTTTACCCTCTTGTCTTTTGGAGTTTAGGCGCAAATGACCAGCACTGACATTAAGATGTAGATCATAGGCCAGGCACCGTGGCTCATGCATGTAATTCCAGCACTTTGGGAGGCCAAGGGTGGATCACGAGGTCAGGAGTTCAAGATCATCCTGGACAACATGGTGAAACCCCGTCTCTACTAAAGTTACAAAAAATTAGCTGAGCATGGCGGTGCATGCCTGTAATCCCAGCTACTCAGGAGGCTGGGGCAGGAGAATCGCTTGAACCTGGGAGACAGAGGTTGCAGTGAGCCGAGATCGCGCCACTGCACTACAGCCTGGGTGACAGGGTGAGACTTTATCTCAAAAAAAAAAGTAGATCATAAGACTGACAAAACAGACTTGGTAGTAATAAGATCCCCAACTCCAACCTGACTCTGGTATAGCATTAAATAACAAATAGCAGGCCCTAGAGGAAATCAAAGTATTTTATCCCAACATGTATTTTGTTGACATATTTTGAAATGGCCCTGCAAAGCCATCATTTGCAGGAGAAATTTACATTCTATAGAGAATCTCCTTCCCTTTCCAGGTCTTTTCCTGATCCAGGAGAGATTTAACTAAGAGTTTGATACCTTTTAAGGTCTGATAAGAGATATTGACCATCTATTCTCTCTGAAGCCTGATATCTGGAGGCTTCATCTACATAACAAGAACCTGTGCTTCCACAACCCCATTTATCTTTATTTTTATAATTTTTTATTTTATTTTATTTTTTGAGACAGAGTCTCGCTCTGTTGCCCAGGCTGGAGAACAATGGTGTGATCTCAGCTCACTGCAACCTCTGCCTCCTGGGTTCAAGTGATTCTCCTGCTTCAGCCTCCCAAGTAGCTGAGACTACAGGCACACGCCATCACACCCGGCTAATTTTTGTATTTTTACTAGAGATGGGATTTTGCCATGTTGGCCAGGCTGATCTCAAACTCCTGACCTCAGGTGATCTCTCCTCTTCAGCCTCCTAAAGTGCTGGGATTACAGGTGTGAGCCACTGCTGAGCCACTGCACCCAGCCTACACCACCCCGTTTATCTTAACTCAAGCATTTCTTTCTGCTGATTTCGAATCTTTCAGCAAAGCTTATCAACCAACTGACAATCAGAAAATCATTGAATTCACCTGTGAGCTCCCCTCCCCACCAGCTCCATGATATCCCGCCTCTCTGGGCCAAACCAATGAATACCCTACATTTATTGATTTATGTCTTTGGCTATAACTTCTGTATCCCTAAAATGTATAAAACCAAGTTGTAACCCAACTACTGTGGGCACATGTTCTCAGGACCCCCTGGGGCTGTCATAGGCCATGATCACTCATATTTGGCTCCAAATAAACCTCTTTAAATATTTTACAGTTTGGCTTTTTTCATCAACAGCTTCTTACAAAAATATCACAAGAGTTTAAATACTACAAGAAAGGCAAAAAGCAAAATATTCAATCATTTATAGTGAGTTAATCACACTTGTGTCACTCTAAAACATAAACCTTAGAGTAACTAATCCTTTGCATGTGACAAATCTTGTTTTTAAAATAAGTAAACTCCTTGCCATGGCTCCAAACAGAATTACTCTGTCTAGAAAAGAAACACTGGGTGATAATATATCCTTTTTTAAGGAGCAATAAAGATTTTTTTAATGAATATTTTTATACTCATCTATGAACCCATCATCTATGAAATGTTCAATATATTATTGTAGTTTTGATTCACAGTTTTTTTTCTTTCTGGAAAAGGGTTTGTTTTTGTTTTTGTTTCTTACCTTACTAAGTAATACAGATATGTTCAATCTGATAAAATGTCAGTATAATCCAAATAATGTCTAGATCATCATGGGTCTAATTAATGGTGAAATGAACAAGAGAAAAGTAACTCAACAATTTTTTAAAAAATTCTGCAATATTAATAGCGAGGAATTCATATATTTACAATTGCATAAAATCTACAGATTTTTAAAACTATACTCACACTTATAAATGCAAGTGTTACTGCTTCAAGTCTATGCAGCTGATATTCTTTTATTTTCCTTCCTAAAACTTCCTACTCATGCCCGGTAAAATCGCGAGCAATATAGAATCTGAAGCTCTCATAAGGTTTAACAGTGGATCTTAGAGTGTTTCCTAGGACACACCGCAGTGGAGAACCAGCTGTCATAAGTGCTGATACACTGTTTCTGCTGGGTTTAGAAATGTCACAAGATGTCTCATAGAAACATATGTAATTCATTAAAAAAATAAATACAACTCCAAAATCTTAGGAAATAGCATTTCTTAAACATTACTTACCAAATCGTTTTGCTTTACTAAATACTATACATAGAATCTTTCTTGGCTCTTAACTTCTTCAGCCTGTATCTAGAAACCAAACTGTTAGGTGATTTCCTAATCACTCCCTATTAATAGTTCCACTAGTGTCAGATGGAGGTGCTTCAGGCTAAAGTTCTTAAAGAAATTTGAGTCTGTCTCTCATCAAAATGCCATAGCATTTTGGGGTTAACCTTCTCTCATCTCTGCACCTTTTCTATAAATTTCCCCCCAAAATTTTCCTTTAGCCACTCTTTAGAACAGGTTCAGGAATAGAAAACTCACTAATGTAGAATATTCCATTTTCAAACAATTTTACTTGCAAGAGAATTGTTCCTTTAAAGTACCTGAAGAAACTGTTTCTATTATTCTCCTCATATATCTCTCTATGTAATTCTAAGTACAGTGACTTAAAATTGCCATTTTATTAAGATAATTACTCCAACTACCATATCAGCTTCTACTGGGAAAACTGAACCCACAAAAATAAATAAGCTATTTAAAGTGATCCCCAATCTTTTCGGCACCAAGGACCTTTTTTTGTGGGAAGATAATTTTTCCACAGACTGCAGGGTGGGGTGGGAGACAGATTGTTTCAGGATGAAACTGTTCCACCTCAGATCATCAAGCATTAGATTCTCATCAAAAGCGTGCAACCTAGATCCCTCGCATGCCCAGTTATATCCCTCACATGCCCAGTTCACAATAGGGTTCGCACTCCCGTGAGAATCTAATGCTGCTGCTGACCTGACAGGAGGTGGAGCTCAGGCGGAAATGATCCCTCTCCTGCCACTCACCTCCTGCTGTGCCTCCCAGTTCCTAAAAGGCCTCTGACTGATATTGGTCTGCAGCCTCGGAGTTGGGGACCCCTGATTTAAAGGGTCTTAGAACATGAAGATGACTTTCAGTAGAAATTTGAAATTATTGTAAGTCTGAAATATATCAGCATGCCATAGAGTTTAGAAACACTTACATAACTCAATTCATATAATAGTTAGGCCAAACTATTTGGTTTGTAAAATATAATAACTGAAAAATCTATATATCTTTTAGCTCTACATGGAAAAATAACAACACCTGCCATGAAAAATAAATAAGGATTAAATATGTTCAGGTAAAGAGAAAAATATTACTGTACTGCACTTCAGCAAGTCTTTCTTCATTCTGCGAAGTTCTTTTCATCCCTTTACCCAGTACAAATACCAGTAAAACATATTGATAGATACTGCATTCAGCAGAACATTTTGTAATGCTGCTGTGTAAGACCAAGTTTAATATCTGTGATATCTTTATTCTCATTCTTTATCTAATCAAGTTTTGAAGCAGGGACTCATTTGCAATGCACCTACCTTCATGTACTCATGAGGTCTAGTGAGGGACTATGCAGCATATTCAAACAGGTAGTTGGTGTGCATGATTCCCGCAAGGACTTTTCTTAAATTGTATACTTGTAAGACAATTTTCTAAATGAAGCCTATTAATGTTTTTGTCTACCTCTAAGTATAAAGTTCTGAAGTAATCTCCTACCCCATATTTTTGATTCCCAATGCTTATATAATATTGCTATCTAGATTTACTTCCCTCAATTAGATTCCTTTTGGAAAAATCATGTTTTACTTACCACATTTTCTTTCTCAACAGCTATTGTTTTCTCCTCAAAAAATAAATAAATAAATAAATAAGCATTTCTGAAAAACAGCCCTGCCAATGCTCCATTTTGATTGCACCACTTCCCTCCCCAGCACATTCAAATCAGTCTTTGGGAAGGTTAATGCCTTTCACTTTGGTGAAAGTACAGACCTAACTCCCTTTCCTGACCTTATGGGTCTTTGCCCCTTGCCCATCACCATGTAACACAAATAATTCACACACTTGTCAACTTTTTAAATTATCAAATATCTACTCATGTAAAAAAAACTTCCTTAAAGGAATATAATACGTTTTAGTCTTACACATCAATCCAACACTTTAGCAAACTGGTTCACGTAATTTTAAAAAATGGCAACGAAATTTATATCACTTGCCTTGGTTCTAATGTTTGCATGCCAGTGAACAGTCTCTGTACACTCCAATGTATTGCAAACAATGGTTTCCGATGCCCACTGTGAATAACATACCTAAACTGTAGTCACTACATTATGAGATAATTAAAATTATTTCTTATTCTTTCTGAAAATAATGTATTTATTTACTTGTATTTATAAAATATCTTCCCTCAATCTATCACAGACAAATTAACCAATGGGTAGCTATTAAACCTATCAATTAATTTGCAAAGAGGATCATCATATAGTTATGCCATGTGACCAGTATAACATCTTCCATTAGTGCTTCTCTAGATATATGGTAAAAGCCAATAATTATAGATGCAAATGTATGCACATTAGTAAGTATAAGGTAGTACACTGTCGTTTCCCAGTATTTATAATTAGATTCCTCTTTTTGCTTTCCTATGCCAGATCCTGAGAGATAGATGACCATGTCATATTATCATTAATGATTATTACATAGATATGAATAAGATAGAGCCAAAGTACATACATTACAAATATTTTTAAATGTTAGGTTCCAAATATGTAGCTAAAACTACTGAAGGCATTTAATACATAAACGATATAACATATATTGATTAATAATATAACCTACCCATCAAATCCCTGGAGTTCACATTCCTTAAGCAGTGACAGAGCGTGCCCTTCATATTCCATTACTATTAAAAAAAAACACACACATACACAAAGTGAAAGTTTTAAACAATGATCACACTTTTTAACTTGTTCTGGCAAAATAATATGATAAACATATGGTCAAGTCATAAAACAACATTTATTCTTGAATATTTATATTTTAATCATGGGCAAGAGGACTAAGTGTTACTGGCCTGATGTTTTATAGCTTTATGTAAGAGAAGGTCATATATTTGTTTCAACTACATAAGTCATTTGGGAATATCCCACGCATAGTGGTTACAGAATTTATCCTGGTGCCTGTTTACTATTCCCTAAATAAGACACATGTCCTTTAAATTAGAGGCTTAGGAGGAGGAGTATTTTGGAAATAAGGCATATTAGCTGGCATTGAACAGTCAATGTTAAATCGGTTTGGCAACCTTACATGAATAAATTAGTCAAAAGGTTAGTGTAAGATTTACAAACCAGAAGAATGTGTACTGGAACTGTTAGACTAAAAAGAGGAAGAGTTGGATGTGAAAATACAAAGTAAAGCCAACACCAATTATAAGAGACCCAGACCCAAGAAGGAGGGTGGCACACAGGCCCACCAGAGCTCAGACCCTCCGAGGAAATGAATCTGTCACTCCGTATCGCTGTCTCCACAGTCACTGATGCCCTATGCAGTATCGTAAATGCCAGTGAAGACAGGATAAACGGGCACACTGCAGATGGCACCAAGCATCACAACCACATTTAGCATTTTCCAGGGCAGCTCTGCCAGAAGAGACAGCCCAGCTGGATCCACCCATCAAAGATTTCTGCTGACTGACATGACACTGCAGATGGATTTTTTGTGTAAGAATGTG
The DNA here is from genome assembly GCF_028885625.2 of Pongo pygmaeus. NCBI lineage: Eukaryota > Metazoa > Chordata > Mammalia > Primates > Hominidae > Pongo > Pongo pygmaeus. Next base: position 81,302,355 of record NC_072384.2, read on the forward strand.
TGTCATTATATGCAAGATTACATTAATCTTTCATGCCTGTCTGTCCCTGGTGCCAACATGGTTCAAGCTTTTCCTACAATGTTTTTAGATATTGTTAAAAATTATTAGTCTTGGTGTCTGAAAGAATCATTCTGTATCCAGCAGTGTTACATTGTAATTCTCCCATAGCTTATTCAAAATGCCATTAACATTCACATGAATAAAACCTCTCTATATTAAATTCCAATCAGAAGAAAGGCATAATAAAACTACATATAAAATATCAATATTAATAAAGTTGAAAGGTTATCAAAGAAGATGTGTGCTGATCATTCATTTATAACTACAGCAAGTAGTTACAACCTTAAAATGCAAAATAAAACATCTTACATATACACATTAAAAATAAGAATATTATGAAAAAATATTTATGCTAAGAATCAGTTTACCAAGCCTTACTTTTATACCAAAGCTTACATTGGTAAAGTTTTTCAAATCCAATAATGAGCTTTAGAACTGTGTTATTATTGAATGCTATTTTTATTTTTTTTTAATTTGTAACAGTCTTTTTTTGATATTGTGAGTGGAATTTGATTATACACTAATGCAACCTGTCTGAAAATAGCAATTTTTTGAGTAACATCGTACAAGTTCAATAAAATCAAAGATTTAGAACAAAGAAACAAAATGAAAAGAACCTGACTATCTACATCTATAAAATATATTAGCAAAATGAACAAAATGAATTAGTCTTTGGCCTCAGGAATTTGCATTCTGGAGATAGACAATATATCCTAATGAAATAATGAATTATAATATGAAGTAATAGGTGGTTATAAAAAACAATGTTAGGCAAAAGGATAAAGAGTGATCTGGATTACTATTTAGATATAGTAGAAAGGACCAAATATGTATTTAGACAGGCTATTGTGGGCCCTGGAATCAGTGACAGCCAGATTCAAATCATCCCCCTACAAACAAACATAAAGAAAGGATTGCTAGACAAATGTAATTTCAAAAAATGTAACCCAGCCTCTTCTTTCATCTATTTTCCTTTTCCTATGAGATTGCCAACCTGTGCTCTTTCTAAATAGGAGATGTGAAGTCTTCACAGTTTACAGGTCTTTGAACACAGTTCTCACTGCTGGGAATTTCCCCCTGCCCTCTTTGGTGCAAATGCAACTTCCTCAGGAAGACAAGAGAAAGTTTTAATGTTGATACCCAATGTTGATGAGAAAATCAGCTGAAATAAAATCAGGTGAGATTTGATTTGGACATAAGGAAAAATTTCTTGGTTTGGTGATAAAATTCTAGTGTGGGATGTGATACTGAAATGTCATTTTCTTTCCTGTCCTGTAGGTACTTTAAAGTTAGTAAGCTCAAAACAGAATCCATTATGTATACCTTCAAATATATTCTCTCTCAAATATATTGTTCTTTTTGTGTTCCATCATCTACTCCAAGACAGGAAAATGACTTCTTTCTAGATTGTCCCTTTCCTGCACTCTCCAGAACCACTCCATGGCCAAGGCCAGTTGTTTCTGTCTTTAAATTATGCCATAGCATTCCTCCATTTCTCCCAGCTAATTCCCTAAATTAGCTGATTGATCTGATCACTAAATATCTTTTATGTGTAGACAAGTTAAGTATCTGTAACCAGAAAATCTAAAATCCAAAACGCTTCAACATCTAAACATTTTGGAGCACTGACATGACGTTCAAAGTAAATGCTCATTGGAGTATTTTCAATTTCAGATTTTCAAATGAGAGAGATGCTGAAGTGGTTAAGTATAATGCAAATATTCCAAAAGCTAAAAACATCCTAAATCTGTAACAGTTCTGGTCCCAAGCCTTTCAGATAAGTGATACTCCACCTGTACTACAATAGCCTTTTATCTTGTCTCCCTCAAACCTCTCCCCCATTCTAGCCAGAATAACCACTTTCACATACATATTTAATCATATCACTTTTTTGTATATACTCCATTAGTGAGTCTTCATTGTCCCCAGGTATAAAGTTCCAACTTCCTAACTCACATCTGAATGCTATGGGAACAGGATTGGCCATATACACCCACAATTATTTAAGAGGTAATAAAAAGAATCTTTTACACAGAATTATCTTTCTCTCTAGCTAGATATGATGCATGAACATTTACTTTTCAGATTTTGTATTAAAATGCAGGTAAAATTGGAAGGAGTGATGCCTCAGGCTACTGGAATCTTTTGTGACACAGTTTCATTAGATGGCCTAGCTTTCTGCTGGGTGAGATTTAGAAAGGCAAGAGGCATTTCCAAGAAACGGAAGGCTTCAAGTAGAGCCAAAAACAACCAGAGAAACACTATAAAGAGGTTTGTTAACAGCCATGTTAGAAGCGTGATTTTAGGAGAAAGAAGAGGAAAATGATAACAAACACCACTTTCTTGACAACTCTGCCCAGGAGGTAAAATTATCTGGTGACTAGGCACTCCCAAGAGCCCTGAGCTGGCAGAGATCAAGGTTTCCTTCAGATAAATGTCTTTGACTATGATAATGATAATGACCATGATAAGGTCTAGCAGCTCTGTTAATGCAAAAAGTAACTGAAGGCAATGGAAGTACCTATCGTGAACAAGAGATGAGGGGCAGACAGGATATCTGTCTTCAAATATCTCAATGACTCTCATACAATAGATGGGGCACATTTATTTCATATTACTACAAGAGATAACATTAACTCTAGTACATAAAAATTACAAAGAGGCAAATGTCAGCTCACAAGTTCTCATTTTGTACAGTTTATGCCTAGCACAAAGGTACTTAGCCAACGGGAATGATGGATTTGCAATCTAACAAAAGACCTTAGGCTGAATCTAGTGACCTTGGGCTGAATATTTTTGAAATATGAATATTCTGAAAGTATGAAATATTTTTTTATAAATATTGAGCCAATATGCATACTAAAATGGTTTTATAAGCAAAGGATGAATTCGCCTGGAAGAAAAGGCATCTTTTTGTAAGTCAGCACAGAGGAGGTGCCTTTTCTAATCTGCCCAAAGGTACAGTAACTGAACATTCATAAGAATGTCAAACAGTATTGTCCAGTAACAACATACTCTGCCTCTAGTGTAGGTGGCCAAGCCAAAGTTGAGTGCCACACACCTGTGCTCCACCCACAAGGAGAAAATTGAACCATGTGGCCTCAAAAGTTCTTTTCAGTCTGATTTCTCTGCTGCCTTAACTTTTTCACTCGACTGTTCTATGAATTATCCTATGGATCTCTGATCCTCAAAATATCTGTCACACATTTAGTAGTACAATCTCTAAAACTTGCTTTGTTTTAGAAGCAAGAGAAATGATGTCATATGCCAGCATGGGCTTGTCATTCATACTCTTCTTTGATTTGTATACAAATAGGTAATTAGGAAAAAATAATTCTTTCCAGGTTCTCCCAGAAGTTTTTCTGATGCTATTAGATAAGATACTACACCTTGGTGGTGGTAGCAGAGTGGGGATGCAACTTTAGCACAAATATTTCAAAAGATGCTGATCTATATTCAGAAGTAGTTAGGATTTCAGCACAACCCAAAATGAAAGAAGTATATTTTTATTAATGTGGTAAGATCCATTTTTAAAATAAATTTATGAAAAAATTACAGTAGCTTATAGTGTATATATCTAGCTGTAATTGTTCATATTATACTTCATATTTATATAGCACTATTTCCTAATTAACTCATCATGTAGGGTTTATTTTGTAATTCCAATTCCATTTGGACTCACCCATTCACACAAGGATACATTAAAACAATGTCCCACTGGACATGCAGAAGATATGTCCTCTTTCTGCTTTACTCTTCCATATACTTTCTCTTTCAAATAAAGTATGAATTCAATCTTACCATGACATAATTTTTGAAACTGAAACTAACAGTATTATGACCATCTTTCTGTAGTATAATATACAAAGTTTCAAATATATTATTTCAACTACAAAAATAACACTGTAAGATAGGCAGGAAGACTAAAACTTTTCAAATATTCACAGGTTTATTCAAGAAATATTTTTCATAAATATTGAGCCAATATGCATACTAAAATGGTTTTATAAGCGAATGATGTAATTTTAGAAATTTGCCTGTAGGAGGAGTGTTAGGCAGCTAATAATTAGCCATTCTGCACAAATGTAAGTAAATTCTAAATTTGCTTTACGGAATATTCTATTGTTTTATGTTTAAATATGGTACTTAGTAATATTTACAAATTTAGAGAAAAAATCCTAGAACGTAATATTTTTGTCTCCAATACAATTAAGAAGGAAAGCACATTTAGATGATTTCCTCTGCCTTAGTTCAGGCCTTGTATATCAGTTTTCTTGTCTCCAATCTCTTTTTCTCTCTTCCTTTTTAATTTTAATTCTGCTGGTGGAGTCATCTTTGCCAAACCAGATTGCAACACTATGATAAAAAAAAATTTACACCAACTGTGGATCAATACACGATGAGTAAACTGCTGAGTGCAGCATAAGGATCCATCCATAACCTGGAATTATACCTCCTGTAGTATACATTGTTGAGAGCCTTCCTAGAAGTCATTTTGCCCTTTCTTCTCCCTAACAGAATCCAGATTCAACTGAGGCATTTCAGTCATCAGGAAAAGGGGATCTGCCCTCAGCCCCTGGGAAGAGTCTTGATGGTTAAATAAATGATTATTCCAGATGGACTGCGCTAATACAGTATCTGTGCCCAAACTTAAAAAAAGGAAATTTTAATTCATCTTCAGGATTAAAGCATATTGGGTCTCTCTTGCACACATATGCACACCTCTCCCCATCCCACTGGATATTAATAAGAAAGGATGAAATTCACTGGCAGCTATTTTATGATGATAGAATAAGATTTCAGATAATGTCAAAACTGAGGAAAGTAGAGCAAAGTTTGGCACAAACTCTCCAGATGTATGGGTGTAACACACATGGACTCTCTCACACACACATACTCTCTCTCTCCCCGCCCCCCCCCAACTTTTACAGTACATGCCTGTTAGCCTGACTTCCTTCCCTCATTTTTTGTCTGCCTCTTAAAAACTGCCTAGTTCAAATGTTTTTCTTGAATCTTCCGATCAAAATATCACCTCTGAGACATCAAAGTTATTTTATGTATACCCCAGCTATAATGGTTTTAAGTATCTCTTTGAATCTCTAATAATATAGAAAGTCATCCAATTGCAAGTATGATAGCTTATTCATCTTGCATCCTGCACAATGTTGAACACAGAGCAAGCATACAACGAGATTCCTGAAGTGAATGCTATATAGCAATATCCATGTTAAGCTGCTTTGTAGTATTCACATGTAAAAGCAATGAACAAAATAGTCATTGAGTATGCCAATATGTTCATTCAACTTTTAATTGTCTCACCCTAATACAAATCTCAAACTTTTCCTTCAGCCAATCTTTGGAAATCCTCAGTAGAAAGAAAACATAAATCTGAATTTTCTCTTTTACTTGTAAATCACCTCTAAATAAGCCAAAGGTCACAAACATGAAAGGTTAACTTCTTCACTATAACTTTATTTTAATTCAAAAATTCCTCTTGAGTTTTTCATGGTAGTTTCTCTCGAACCTCTATAGTTATAGGCACATTTCATGGGGGCTGACCTTCCTACAAAACTTGCTTTTTTTTTTTTTGGAACTTTCTTCTACCTCAATCCATCAAATCACTAGGTGTAGGCTTCAATGATATTATTAACATCTTGAAACTTATCTCCTTTGTTTACAGCTGAGTAAAGCCACATCACTGTGAATCCCTTCCCTAGGAATCTATAACTGGGACTAGGAAGTTCCAATTGCACTCTGGGTTGTCCCCTGAGTAGTCTTATTTTATAATACTTTTCATCAATTAAAATGTATTGCAAATTTCCACTGTTAGCGAAGCCACATAGAAATAAAGCTAGGAAGGTTGCGATTCTCCATAGCGTCGACTCTTCTACTCAGTTCCCCACCATACGAAAATAAGTCTCAAAGAAACAAAGAAATGTGACCACCAAATTAAAAAAATCAAAAATGATATTACTAATCATCTATTAAGTTTAGCATTAACAAGTTTCTATTTTCCTTGGCACAAACCTAAGTACATTTCTTAGTTTAGACAACGAATTTAAGCTTCTAGCATCTCTAAATTCATCTATTAATAAAACCAGCAGTTCAGTGCTTAGTTTTGACCTAACCAGCAGGGGTCAGAGTCAGAACGAAAACAACCCAAGGAAGAATTCCATGGAAAGACATCAATTATATAAGTGAGCAAAAAATCAATTTCTTGCCTAACTGCAAAATTAATGTGTAAGTAGCAAACATCTCCGTGAAGATGTAAACAAGTATACAGCTTCCTTTGTAATTATATCTAACAATTGTTTAGGTCTGAAAAAAAATCTGAAAAAGTTCTAAAGAGAAAATATTAATATTCTAATAAAAATAACACAGCAAAATAATTATAACCCTCGAGCTGGCTGCAGTAGGTTATGAAGACATAAAAATGCTTCTCAAGTAGTTCTCAAGTTTGCATTAAGGACAAATTCAGATTATCTTGCTTTTATATGTTTTTACAGACGGTGAAATTATATTCTGAAAATTACTTACTTGTTACATCAGTTTTTATTCCTGCAAGCTTCAACAGAGGTTCAACCTTCTCATAATAAACCTGGGTAGCTTCTTTTTTGTGACTTTGGGGGTTAAGGAGTATTTTTAATGACTTCGGTCTGTTTGGAAAGCCTAAGAAGAAATTTTAAAGACAAAGTTGTAAAGTCCTTGTCATCATTTTTTTTCTTTCCCTTTAAAATGACACACAAGTCTGTTAGAATGTTATATGCATTTAAATAGTATTTGCTATTTTTATTGGAAATTCTTGCAAGAGTATTCTGAATATAACTTTATTTGAAAACATTTCCTAGCTGTGAAATAGGTATAACCCTCTTAAAATAAATCATGAGTTAGAACAATATATTTAATTTATGAAGGAAGATGCAAAAAAAAAAGAGGCAACTTTGTGAATATTAGGCAGTGCTATGTGTATTTACCAAACCACAATATACCAAATGTTCTTTTAGCATTTGTTTCTGAAAAAAAAGCAATGGACTGTAACAAATAGAAGGGTACATTTCCTCTCCTTAGCTAAATGTGCTCATTATTGGAATTGGGCACCCCAGTGACCCCAGGGCTACCAACGCCTGACCTACTGATGAGTCCAGTGCAGAATAGAGGAAGCAGGGATGGGTCAGTGTCAGTACCAAGTACAGTGCATGCTGGGAGTTAAAAAGAGGGTTTCGGTCAGAGTTCAAGCCTGAAAAGGGGCCAGGGGAGAAAGAACTCTTTTGGGAATTGGGAAAGCAACGCCTCTCAGCAGGGATTCGATGATAGTGCTGCCTCACAGTTGGGGCTGAGATTTGATACTACAATTTTCTGGGCTTGCAAGATGCTTATCTCTTCGAACCCAGTTGGAGCAGGTGCAAAGCAAATTTTCTGTTGTTAGGAAGGGGCAGGAGGGACTGAGGAGCAAAAAGAAAGCTGACAACCGTTTCTTTTATGGTAAGCTGCTCTCAGAGGGCCATGTTTAAAGATTAAAGAAGCAGTTATTAACATCTATTTTTAATAAAAACCATTACTAAAAAGACAAGTGAAAATTATCCACTACAGGAAGTCAGTGTTTCATACGTCAAGTAGAGAGAATATTTTACTTCTCATTATATTTGATACAATAAAGCATTTCAACAGGACATACTGTTTTGATTTTTGGGAGAGTTTTAGACAAGAGATAGGGTCATGATAAACTCCTTAAACATTCCTGGTGAAACTGCCTAGGGCCCTTTTTGGTAAGAAGCCTGCGTCAGCCTCCAATCACCCAGGCTGGAAACCTCAAAACCGTGCTCAATGCCTTCCTTTTTCCTTGCCACCTTTGAATGGGTGCTCAGATTCATAAGATGGTAGCTACTTGCTTCCATGCCTTCTCCCTTCTCCCACTGATGTCCTCTGACTTGGGGACCATGCCCAGGCATGCTGGCTGTCCTCCCCTTCCACTGCATCCTTTGGCATCACAGCTCTGATCAGTGCTGCACAGTTCAAAGGTGGCTATGGCCCATTGCTGCCTGAAGAGTGAGCCCAAACCCCTTAAAATGATATTCAGAACCCTCCTGCTCCCAATCCCACTCACTCTCCTCTCCTTCCTCTGTTACACGTGTTAAAGAAACATGTATTGAGCATTTGTGCTAAGTACTGGGAAGAAGGGCCAAGGGATTAAGATATGATTCGTGCTTTAAAGGAGGAAGATGTATCCACAAATACAGACCGCACAAAACACAGAGGCTGGTTAACAGAGAAGCACAAAGTACAACAGAGTGTGTGAGAGAGGGTGGTTAATTCTTATTAAGGATCTGGAAAAGGCTTCAAGAGAAGGGAGCATCTGAGCAGTGTTTTTGGCTTGTGCTGTTTTCACCCCCTAAAATTTCCTCCCTCATTACCCCTCATCCCACCCCTGAGCAAAACAGCAGGGGTGAAAATTTTAGGCAGTGAGAGCTGCCTGAGCAAATAAATGGAGCTAAATGCAGAGGGTTTTTATGTTCCATTTCAACTTCCTCATCAAGGTCCAAAACCACTGTATTATTACCAAATTCCTAGTCTGCCGGGCCTTCCTTTGTTCAGACAGTTTTTCCTTTATGCTCCACCTCATCCCCACTTTTGTCAAAATTTTACGACTTTTCAAAGCTCACTTCAAACAACACTTCCTCAGTGAAGCCTTTCTTAATCAGCAACGGAGTCTACCTCTCTGAAGTTTGTCTCAGAGTAAGGCTTCTCTGCTCACACTTTACTCTATGTTCCTCTACTACTGATCTTTATACTATTTACATGAAAGGACTCAGATGAAAGACCCAAACTGAGACAATACAATATTGAATAATAACAGTATTATACAACATTGAATTTTCTAAACACCCAACTTCATAAGTAATACTGACACTAAACAAAAGATGAGAAGGGAACATTCTGTTCTATAGAATAATATTAAGGTAATTAATAAATATAGAAGAATTATACAGTGAGAAAAATCACTATTTTCAGTCATCACAATAATTACTGATTCAGGCAAGAATCACCAATGGGTGCCAAAGCCATCCAGTGACAGTCAGTTGGGGACAAAATATTTATATATTCTTAAACTCTGTCCCTCATCACTCTAATTATTAATACAAAGGGCACACTTTTAATGGAGACTAAAGGCATGAAAATCAAATGCAATGTGTGATTCTTGATTGGGTTTTAAAAATATCATGCAGGACAATATTGTTGTCCTTTAACCATGAAGAACTAAGCTTACTTTTACCAAAACACAACAGGAAAAGAAACTTGCTTAAGGCTGAGAGGCCAAGTGTCAGATTAAATATCCTGATTAAGTTTACTTTACCTGGTAAACTTATTGGAATGCCCTGCTTTACTTCTCAAGCAGGGGTAGTCCCAATAAGGACAGTGTTATCACACACAGAAAAACAACTTTTATTTATCTTCCTATATTCATTCATTTATTCACAAATAACTGCATGCCTGCTCAGTACAAGGCAGGGTTCCAGAAGCTGAGGCTCTGTCAGTGAACAAGAAAAGCCTCTGCCCTTGTGAAGCTCCCACTCTAATGGCACAAGACAGAAAGGAACAAGAGTATGTCATGTGGTAATGAAATACATTCTAAAGATAAAAATGAAGATCACTAGTAGTGGGAGAGAGGGAGGGCAAAGGAGGGCGTGACTTCCTGTCCAGGGAAGGTCAGATCACCCTCGAGCCTTACAGACATTTACAAGGACTTTGGCTTTTGTAGAGAAAGAGGTGAAGCATGATGAATTTCGATCAATGAAGCCACATAACCTTAGGTGTTGAAAGAAACATTCTGGCTGCTTTGTGGAAACTAGATAAAGTAGGGCCAAGGGCCACCAAACAAGAACAGTTGCAATACTCCAGGTGGGAAATAGTTGTGCTTGGACTGGAGTGACTGCAGTGGAGGTTAAAAGTTAGATTCCATATGTATTTTGAAGGTATAGCTGACAGCATTTGTTAACTCTTTGGATATAGTATGTGAAAGAGAAGAGTTAAGGAATATTCAAATGTCTGGCTTGTAAGGGTAAAGTAAGGACTTAAGATGGGTGAGTACTAGTGAAAAATTGGTAGATTCAAATTGTGGTCTCAGAGAAAGTTGTCAGTAATGACAATAACAAGATCTAAGAAACTGGCATATTCATCAGAATCACCTGAAGTGCTTCTTAAAACATAGATTCTGGGCTCTAGCCCCCAGAATTTTGGGCTTAGTAGTCTGGGGTGTGGTCTGGGGATTCATATTTATAACAGGTTCCCGGTGCTGATGATGTTTGCAAAGGGACCACATTTTGAGAACCAACATTCTAGAAATCATCCTCGTTGAAGGAGAGGAGACCAAAAACTGAAAGAATAGCTAAAGAAACATAATATTTTCATAGGAGTAGTGTCAGAGAGAGTGAGAGTAAGATAGAGTTTAAGTCTTCAAGGAATAAAGAAAATGACTCAGTAGTCTGCACAGGACTGCAACTAGTAGTGCCAGCTAGAGGTATCTAATGGATTGAGCTTCAACACTGAGAAATTTTAAGAGAGGAAAAAGGAATTACGGTCTCAAAATTTAAGTGAGATGGAAGGAAGACATTAAGACATTGACAATATCTCCAGGACCAGTGGTATGAAATGTATGGCAGAGAAACTGTTACCACTTTAGAGGACCGCAAGGAAAGCTATACATTCCTGGGAAAGCTGGGTCTCTATTACAACAAGAATGTGGGGAAAATATTTAGAAAGGAGGTTGAAAATAAAGGAGATTTTGCTAATAATGGACAATTCCAGAGGGTAAAGTAAAATGGTGTCTGGAGTTGAGGAGGGTTGGGGACAGCGTCAGGCTAGGGGATGTACAGAGACTTAGAGGCATGGGAGGCCAGGTGATGAAGGGTTTTAGGCAGTGACATGGGGTGGAAGAGGTAAGAATTGTTTGCAGCAGTTATGGTTGGAGAATAAGGCAGTGGGGGGAAGGGGTCTTGTCCCAAGCACATAGAGTTCTAAGAACTTGTCTTCCCTCCAGCTAATGTCAAAGCTGGGAAAGGAGCAATGCTGCCTGGAGCTGAAGGAGATCCAAAGCCCCTTTCCCTTTCAGCAGTCCTGGAAGTCCTGGAATCTGAACCTACATCTGTCTGACATGGCTATACTTTTCACCAAGTGACCTCACTGCAAACATTCTATATTTGAGAAACACATGCTCCACTGCTTTCTCTATAGGTAAATCATATACATGCTACAGAATTCAAAATCACCTTATTTAGCTCATTCACTGATATCTAGTTTCCTTCTTGCACAACAATCACTGATATCACTTTGAGAATCCTTCTAGAAATATATCTATATACACACACGTGTATATATATATATATACACACACACACACGTGTATATATATGTGTGTGTGGGTGGGTGTGTGTGTGTGTAGAGAGAGAGAGAGAGAGAGGAGAGAGAGAGAGAGAGAGATGAATGGTGTCTTGCTCTGTCACCCAAGCTGGAGTGCAGTGGCATGATCTTGACTCACTACAACCTTCGCCTCCCAGGCTCAAGCAATCCTCTTGCCTCAGCCTCCCAAGTAGCTGGGACCACAGGCATACACCACCAGACCCAGCTAATTTTTATATTTTTTCTAGAGATGGGGTTTTGCCATGTTGGCCAGGCTCGTCCTGAACTCTTGGAGCCAAGTGAATCACCTGCCTCAGCCTCCCAAAGTGCTAGGATTACAGGCGTGAACCACCATGTTTGGCCTCGTCTAGGAATATTCTATGCATATACAAAAATGCATGTATATTCTACAGCTTTTTACATAGACAGAAGCTTCCCTACATGCTATTCTGTATCTTGCTTTTTCCTTTTACTATATTTTAAAGATGACTCCATATCACTACATAGGATGCCATCTCACTTTATCTAAAGCTGCCTCATATTCAACTGGATGAATTTACTTCAATTCTTTTGTATGGATGAGTCCTTGAGGGTAAATGTTTAGGTTGTTTCCAATCTTCCTTTACTGCAAATAACAATGCAATGAATGCTATTCTCCATCTATTTGATGCAAAATGGACAAACTTCTGGAAGTAGAATCACTGGATCAAAGAGTATGTACTCTTAAGGTTTTATCATATATTGTTAAATCACTCAGTATAGAAACAGCAGAGTTGTGAAATGGTCTCAAATCTTCACTCTGTCATTTATTAACTGTGTGACTTTGAATTACTCGTCTAACTTTTCTTCAAATTCCTCATGTGTAATACAGAAATAATAGTACTTTCTGGATAAGTTGAGATAATTAAATGTAAAGTGCTCAGAAAAGCACCTGGCACAAAGTATTCAATAAATTTTTCTCTTATTAGTACCAATTTACACTCTACAAGGAATTTAGATTGCCTGTTTTCTCACATCCTTATAAACATAAACCCACAGTATGTTCAAACTTTCTGATCTTTGACAAATGAAAAGTGAAATATTGTATGTGATTCTAATTTCAATTTCCATTTCTCTTTTTATGAGGGAAGTTGTAAAATTTTGTAAATGTTTAAGAGTTATTATTTTTTCTATGAACTTTCTGTGTATGTCACTTGCCAATTCTTCATATTTTCTTTGTCAATTATGACAGTAGTACTTTATACAGTAAGAAAACTAGGCTTGTTACGAGTTACAAATGCTTTTCCTAGTGTGTCATTTGCCTTAATAATTTATGATGTTTTCTCCATACTGAAAGTTTTCGCTTATATGGACCTATATTTGAATTTATCAATCATCTCTTTTATGGCCTCTGGGCTTTTTATCATATTGAAGAGTCCCCTTTTGAGACTTAAAAACTGCATTTTTCTTCTAATACTTTTATGGTCTCAATTTTATATTTTCAATTGTATCTGAAGTTCATTTTGATAAAAGGTAAAAAGTTGGGATTTGACTTTCATTTTTTTCAGATGGCTATCTACCTATCCCAACATTATTCATTGGAAAATCCATCTTTCCCCACAGATTTTAAATGCCACCTTTAGAGGTACTAAATTTTTGTATGTGTTTGGATCTCTTTCTGAACTGCCCATCTGAGATCCACTGATCTATTCATATGTCAGTACCATGTTTTAAATATTATAGTTTTATAATGACTTAATAGTCAATAAGACTGGTCTCTCATTACTCTAAAGAATTTTTCACATCTATTTTTGCTTATTTTTACATATGATCTTTGAAATAAGTTTGTCTAGCTTAAAAACATTCTCCTGGTATTTCACTGAGATTGCATTAAATTATCTTAAGATCAAATAATACTTTTGTGATGTTCAATCTTTCTGTATAGAAACATGGTATGTTTTTCCATATAAATAATCTCCTGTCTCCGTCAGTACCATGTTAAACATTTTAAGGTAAGTGGTGAACAATTCTAGGTTTATCAGCTTTTCTGTTGCTGCTGTCAACGTGTTTTTTCCCCTAACTCATCTCCTAACTAGCTATAGCCTGCATATATCAAAACTATTGATTTCTATACCTAGCCCTTTCCTTAACTCCTTAATTGTAGGCCTTCCCTTTATTCTCTTGGATTTTCCAGGTTAACAATTATTTTATCTGTAAATAATAATCATTTAATTTCCCCTTTCCAATGTTCATACCATTCATTTTCTTCAGTAGTGTACTTACATTAGTCCCACCAGAAAAATTTGACTAATAGTGCTCATAATAAAGGACATTCCTGTCAGTTCTAGAATAAGAAAACCTCAAATGTGTCCCCATGTAGGCTTTAAAATGTGACAAACATATTTATCATGTTGATAACCACATCCATCTATTCTTATTTTATTAAGAGCTGTTTGACATTTATAAGTAACACTGATCTCTAGTTTTCCTTTTTGAACTTGCATTGTCAGAATCTGGTATCAATTTCATGCAAGTTCTATAAATAAAATCTGGAGTTTTCTTTCCTTTTCTATCCTCTAAAATAGTTTAAATAGTACAGAAGTTTTCTGTTCCTGTTCCTCAAGGGTATAACGAACATCTCTGTGAAAATATTAGTCTGGTACTTTTTTAGAAGTACCAGAAAATGCCTGTTTCTTTGGTGTTAATTGATCTGTTTAGATTTCCCATGTCTTCTGGGTTCAGTTTCTTAGACAAGGTACTCACTCATTTTACCCTGCTACAAGGAGGCAACCCAGGTTTCCTCCTAGTTTCTAGACATATAGTCTTCCTCCTAAGTAACAGTAGCAATACTATTTCTCCCAATAATCAAAATTAATCATCTTTGCCAGCGTAGCATCTTCATTTTTTTCCCTTGTTGCTTCAGTTATACAGTTCAGTAATGTGGCCAGGTTATTCTAAATGTCCAGTTCAATCGAACAACTATCATGTTCCCATATGAAAGTATTGTTTCCTCACACTAAAACCTCGGTGTATCAGCAAAGCTCAAAGTTGCAGAGGCAAGATGAAAAAATATTTTGAACACGGGATTAGATGTGAAGTAAAAGACAACACTTCTACCTCCACTTCTTGATTCATAGACCCCTGTATTATGTTTATGGAACTAAAAACTACTTTAATGTCGCAAGGTTTTATCTTCCAGGTAGAAATACAATATGCTACAACAGGAACATGGTAAGACCAGCGAATCCTGTAGTTGTCAGCCAATTGCCTCACTTATTTTGATGTGAATGAGTCTCCTGATCAAAAGCAATATTATATAGGATGTCATATTACTGAATAAGGCTTTAATAAGGCCATGATGTTATTGCTGGCAGAAACATGGTGGGCAGGGAATGCAAATCCAAACGTACAGTAAGCATTCATCGCAGCAGTGACAAACCACTGACCTTCCATAACAGAGCAAATCCAATGTAATCAACCTGCCACCAGGTGGCTGGCTGGTTGCTCTGGGACATGGTGCCATATCCAGGGCTCAAGGCTGATCTGTTTGCAGGTAGAACACTTGGCAACAGGCAATTCAATCAACCTTGGTAAGCAGCAGTGCTTATTAAATCCATTTATTTCTCCCATCCCTGCACCAGTGCTACTTTAAGTGTCCACCGCATAAGCCCTGAGGTTGCTTTGCAGTGATGCTGACTAACATCTGTAGGATGGGGCATCTTGCCTACCTATTTCCTCCTCTGAACGAATTTTCTTTGTTGAACATTTACAAAAAAACATAAATCTCATTTTCTGTTCTTCTTCTGTGAAAGCATACTTTCCACCTCATACATCTTTGTCACCAATCTTTCTCTTTCAACTCGACTAATTCACCAAACTCTGAACCACTGTCCATACACTGATAAACATCAATCCCTTGGCCATCACACCTTGACAATTAGTATCACCTGATTAAAAGACCAGCCCTACTATTTGAGGGGGGGAATACTCTTGAGTGGGATTGTAATGCTTTAGTAGCTCATTTTTGTTGTATCATGCAGAACCATCTCTAAACTAGGTTCCTTTTATTTCCTTCAGTGTGCTGGTCATGGAAAATGTTTCATGAGGCTGCATATGTATGGTGAAGAGGAAAAAGCAACACAGCAACAGTTGTAGGCCATCAGTATATTTAATGCACTACAGTCAATATCTTCTTACCCTTTAGTAGTAGTATCGGTATAAAATGCCTTTCTACCTAAAATAGCTAGAATATTTTATTTTATTCAACTGAAATATTGTCAACATATATATATATGGTTTTTTTTAGATGGAGTCTCGCTCTGTCACCCAGGCTGAAGTGCAGTGGCTGGCGGGATCTTGGCTCACTGCAACCTCCGCCTCCTGGGTTCAAGTGATTCTCCCACCTCAGCCTCCCAAGTAGCTGGGATTACTGGGATTACAGGTGCATGCCACCAAGCCCAGCTAATTTTTGTATTTTTAGTAAACACAGGGTTTCACATGTTGGCCAGGCTCATCTTGAACTCCTGACTTCAGGTGATCCGCCCACCTCAGCCTCCCAAGTACTGAGATTACAGGTGTGAGCCATTGCACCCGGCCTCGTCAACATGTGTTTCTAATAGACATCTCAAACTTAACATATTCAAAACTGATATTCTGACTTTCCCACCAAACCTAGTCTATCTATCCACAGTCTTGCCCATCTCACTAAACGACCACTTTATCTTTCCACTTTATCTTTGCTCAAGTCAGAAACTTTAGTGCCTTACTGTGAAAACTGGTAATTAAAAATTACTTAATTAGTTAACCAAGCAATTATCCTACCTTTTTAATATGCACTATATTTCTGGGTAATCAAATAACCCCAGTTGTGAAGTAACATCCATTTAAAAATAAAAACAAGGCCATTCATTTAGAAAAAAAAAAGATTGAATTAGAAAGTCTCCATGTTGCCATCCCTAATTAAATAATTAGTTCAGGCAAGGATGATCAATGTGTGTTAAAACCATTAGGTGAAATATTTATTGAAAACTAGATATCTCTTCCCTACCCCCCCCCCTCAACAAATTATCTAGTAGTTTCACATGAAACATTACAATAGAAGGATCAGGCTGTCACCTCCTTAGCTTAGCCTCATGAATAGTGAAATAGTCAGAATTAAGTGCTACCTAACATTAAGCACTACAACTTATGAAGTATTCTTGCCCAAAGTATCAAACATGAATCTCAGTAAGCCTTTAGATTGAAAATGCAGTTTAGAGGAAATACAGGCAACAGAACAAGTTAAACGATATCACAAAGAAGCCATCGGATAGTGGTACAGCAGTAGTGCTCAAAGTATGGTCTTCAGAATGAAAGCCCAACATCACCAGCAGCTCACTGGAAAGAGCCACTGAATCAAAATTTCTGAGAGTGGGGACTAGTAATCTAAGCTCTCCTAGTAACTCTTATGTACGATAAAACGTCTACAGGACAAATAATCTAGTCTCTTCCATAAGTCAATGTCAGAGAGAATAAAACATATGAAAAAACATGTTGTAATGTTATAGTTTAAATGTAATTAGTTAAACGAATGATTCTTGATTGGACACTAGTTGGTAAAAGTTAACTATAAAAGACATTATGGAAAATATGGAGAATTTGACTACGGACCAAGTACTAAATGTTAATAAGCAATTATCATTCATTGATTTGGCAGGTTAATGATATTTGGTTATCTGAAAAATATCTATTTTTAGAGCTACATGCTGAAGCATTTTGGAGAGAACTATCACAATATCAACAATTTACTTTAGAACACATTGGCAGAATAAAATGTTTGAAGCAGATATAGAAAAATGTTAAGATCTGTAGAATCAAGGTGATAAAAATATGGGTGCCCATTGGAATACTGTTTATATTTTCTATATGTTTGAAACTTTTCATAACAGAATATTCATGTCATCTTTGACTTATCCTCTTAATAACCGCCATATTGGCCAGGCATGGTGGCTCACTCCTATAATCCCAGCACTTTGAGAGGCTGAGGTAGGAGGAATGCTTGAGGCCAGGAGTTAAAGGCTACCCTAGGCAACACAGAGAGATACTGTCTCTACAGAAAAAAAAAAAAAAAAATTAGCTGGATACAGTGGCATATGCCTGTAATCTCAACTACTAGGGAGGTTGAGGTGGGAGGATCACTTGATATCAAGAGTCTGAGGCTTCCATAAGCTATGGTCACACCATTGCACTCCAGCCTGGACAACAGAGCAAGACCTTGTCTCAGAAAAGAAAAAAAAATCTGCCATGTCTATGTCGGTAAATGACATGTCTCTGTCAGCCAGCTCTATCTGGAAAAATGAATCCAAAGTCTAAGCATGTCTCACCATCTCTCCCACTCCCAGCTTAATTTAAGTCACCATCTTTTGCCTGGATTAATCTATTTTTCATTTAACCTGTCTCCTGCTTGCCTGTTTCAATTATTCCATCCACTCATATAGACCACTCTCTCCACTTAGTGGCCACATATCCATTTTAAAAGGAAATTATGTTACTTTTCTATTAAAATCCCCAAATAGCTCCCCGTTTTTTTGTTTTGTTTTGTTTTTTTTCATAATAAAAGTAAAAACTCATACAAAGCTTGTAAGGCCCTTCATGACCCACCCTCAGCCACATTTGTGACCTGCTCTTTAACCTGCTGACTCCACTCGAACATGACTTTCTTGCTCAATTATTTGCACTTTTTGTTTCCTCTGCTTGGATCATGTTTCCCTTCATATATCGATATGGCTCTCTTTCCCCATTACTTTCAGCTTTCTTCTAAAACTCCACAGTCAATGAAGCCTTCCTTGCCCACTCTGTATAGAAGAGGAAATATTTTCATCTCATTGCCTGGTAGTACATACCATCACTTGACATAATATAAATACATTTATTTGATTTTTTGGAATTCCCCCTCTACCACTAGGATTTAAGCTCCTTGAGGTCAAGAACTTCATGATTCTGCTCTCTGCTATGTTTACTAGTTCCTAGAATAGTGTCTGGCACACAGTAGATGCCCAATAAATATACATAAATAACTAATATTCTTTTAAAAACCCCAAATTAAAAAATAAATGATAAAGCTGCAATTTCAACTGCATTAAAGAAAACAAAAGCACAACACTGCAAAACAATCATTTAAGCAGAAATCTTCTCTTTAAATTGCTGTTTTATAAAGGAAGTCTAAAATTACAACTATTTCTATTAATTCCTAAAATAAGACAAAAATACTTAATAAAGAACCAGAGTTATTTTTCTGGTAAGTTTTCTGATAGATATCTAGATCCCTTAGAAAAAATATTTAGCATGAAAAAACAAGCAACCCCTTATTACTGCCAAGTTTACAAAAAAGTAATTCAATTACAAAAAAGTAATTCAGTCCCTATCTCATGTCTACTCTTTATATCTACAAACTTAAAGTCAGTAGAAAAATCATATTTGAGAGCTGGTAAAAAATCTTTTCTAAATTAAAACTCTAAATTAATAGTAGCATTGAAAATAAACACCAACCCTTTTGCTCAGAACTTAAATCAGTTTGCCTTCCAGAAACAAATCATCAGTGATAATAAAAATCAGACAGTGGACCTGAAAGCAGCAGCCCGTATGACACTAGTTTGTTTTGAAAAGCAAGCCCATTGCCTTATCCTAAGCTTGGACTCAGAGTGCTGTCCCTCAGCCCCATCGGGGCACAGAGCTTCATATCTCACAAGAGAAAGGAAAATGCAAAAAAGCAGGTGGCCCAGGGGATGGCAACCAGTAAGGAAAGATGAAGCCAAGACAAAATTCACCCTCTGAAACTGCCAAATGATGCAGTAAACCTATCTCCCATGAAAGGAACTGTAACAATAAGACGACCTTAGTAACTAGGTTAGGAAGGTAAGAAAAAAAAGCCTTTAGAGTGTAAGAAAATTGATAAAAAGGGAACAGTTTAATTTCTTTCATGAGAAAACAGATGCACATCCTAACCCTCTTGACTAAACAATTAACATTTTTAGGTGACCAAGAAATATAGTATAATGTAAGGACTTATGTAAAGTCATTAAGTACAAATAACTCTCTGGAAAACATTTTTTAAATGCTCCAACACAAGGCATCAGGTAGTCATGATCTTGCTCTGCTCTCATCCAATTATGACAAACTGTTTAATATGAAAGCTATATTGACACCTAAATCCCCTAAACTCCTTGAAAAAAAAAGATGAATTTCAAAGTGGTAATTATCACTTATTCATAACTTGAAAACAGTGTAAGCATCCCCCAAGTAGACAATCCAAGATTAAAATATAGGTATAATTCAACATTAATATGCAACTGACTTGGTTCTTCTCAATTCATACTCTAGAGTATAGACCTTTTTAGCACGCCAGTTTGCAATGAACCAGCAATGTAAAACAGAATGGCCAACTGTTCCTCTGTTGGTAACAAATGTGCTAATATATACTAGTTTAAACTTGATCTATCAGTGAGTCAATGAACCGTGAAGGGTGGGGGTTAATCAGGGTGTTCTCCAAACAAAGGCTCATGAGAGCGGCAGGGACGCCACTCCCAGACTCACATCTGTGCTGTTTTGAGTGCAGCATGATGGAAATGGCATGGTGTTCATCAAAGTTAAGAGCCCAGAACCTTGTCATACTCTTGTGTATATTCACCACTATTTTACACAGAAAAGCAACCAAGTTGTTGCAAAGGTAAAACCCAAACACAGGAAATAGAAACCTCAGTTAACCACAAGTCTCAGGAGCTATTAATATTAAACTATGCCCAGTTAATGTGTAACAGTGATGGTAAAAGCCTTTCCTATATAAGATTTGACAACTTTCCAGTAGAGGTCTGAGTTAGAGATATTTTATATTGGCAATTTATATTACAATGCATCAATTTCACCTTATTATCCACAAAAGCTTATAGATGCAGATCTTTACATATACACATGAAAATAATTTTAATGCCGTAAGTCAAAGTAAAAACAAAGCCATGTAACTTCTAAATTTACATGCAGCCCAGCAATGTAAACATATCTCTGTTTCTAATAGCTAAAACTGACTGAACGGTAATTAGTAGGATCACCTGCTGCCGGAATAATCACCTCAATACTTCAGAATTTAAATGATAAAAGAGCTAAGACTATTTAAATAGAGAGCAAGAGAACAGCGAAGAAAGAAGAAAAATTCAGCCAAATGTGTCATCCATATATCTTTATCATTTTTTATCCTGATATAATGAATTTTTACTCATTTTAGAAGATGCTATAGAGTAGACCTATTTAACTATATCACTTTTCCTAATTAAAAATCCAGACTAAAAAGAGATATATGTAACTGGCTTTAGGAAATTCTTTTTCCCTACTCTACATAGAAGTCAATCACAAAATTGGTTAAAATAATTAGCATTTAAATACAATTAACCTCATAAAAAATCCAATTCAAATGAGATAATTGTATATTTAATCCTTCATGAACTAGAAAATTATAAAATTATTAGAGAATACTTTTATGAATATGTTTTATCTTAATGATTTTATCAGTTAAAAAGCTTTTTCAAAGTATCCTTTCTGGATCATATGTAAGTAATTAGATGTGGCTTTTAAGATAAATTTTTAGTTATTTGCAGGACCTCCAAAAAAAATAATTTTTAGCATTCCAAGAACATATGTTCCATTATAAAGAGTCGTGAAAAGATTCGTGTGCTATATGTTGAAGGCCAATTAGAGAGTTTAAAATTTTTAATTGAAAATAAATTGTATATTTATCATGTACATCATGTTGTTTTGAAATATATATACATTGTGAAATGGCTAAATTGAGCCAATTTACATATGCATTATCTCACATACTTATCATTTTGTGGTATGAACAGAAAATCTACTCTTAACAATTTTCAAGTATACTTTATTATTAACTATACTCACCATGGTATACAATAGACCTCTTGAACTTCTTCCTCCTATCTAACTGAAATCCTGTATCCTGTGACCAATATCTCCTTGATCCCTCAGCCTATCGCATACCCCTGGTCACTACCATTCTATTCTATTTCCATGAGTTCAACTTTTAAAATTCCACATATAAGAAAGATCATGTGGTATTTTTCTTTTGGTGCCTGGCTTATTACACTCAGCTAATGTCCTCCAGGTTCAACCACGTTGTGGCAAATGACAGGATTTCCTTCTCTTCAAAGGCTGAATGGTATCCCATTGTGTATACATACCATATTTTCTTTATCACTTGTCCATTGATAGATTCTTAGATTGATCCCTTATCTTGGCTATTGGGAATAATGCTGCAATAATCACTAAAATACAGATCTCTTCAATATACTGATTTCATTTCCTTTGGATATATTCCCAGTAGTGGAATTGCTGGATCATACGGTAGTTCTACTTTAAACTGTTTGAGGAACCTCCATTCTCTTTCCATCATGGCTATACTAATTTACACTGTCACTAACAGTGTGCTAGAGATTCCTTTTTCTCCACACCCCACCAATACTTATCTTTTGTCTTTCTGATAACAGCCGTTCTAACAAGTGTGAGGCGATATCTCACTGTGGTTTTAATTTGCATTTCCCTGATTGTTAGTGATGCTGAGCATTTTTTCATGTCGTCCATTGGTATGTCTTCTTTCGAGAAATGTCTATTCAGATCCTTTGCTCATTTTTTATTCATGTTATTTGTTTTCTTGCTATTGAGTTGTTGCAGTTCTTTATATACCTTGGATATTAACCCTCTGTCAGATGCGTGGCTTAGAAGTATTTTCTCCCATTCCATAGGTTGTCTCTTCACTCAATTGACTGTTTCCTTTGCTGTGCAGAGCTTTTAGGTTTGATGTAATCCAACGTACTATTTTTGCTTTTGTTGCCTGTTCAAGTTCACATCTTAAAAATGATTGCCAGACTTAAATATAAATATTTCTATTTGTGTATCCTTTCTACCATATTAAGAACTGTGGCTCCCAACAACAAGGCATCTGCCCATTTGCCCAATTGTATGATGTATAAAAACTACTTTCAGAAAAGTGGCAGCCAAACCACTAAGAAAAGTAAACTTGCTGAAATGAGTTCAATATTTATTCGCAGCTCTTTTTTTGGCCCCCTAGACTGAAAGTATATATTTCAAGTACTGTGTTCAAAAGTTACTTGGGTTAGCTTTTTCCACCTTTTGTGATAGAAATATTATTGCCAGACCAATGGCATGAAGTATTCAATGGCATGAAGCTTTCCGCCTATGTTTTCTTTCTAGGAAGAAAGGATACACAAGTAAAAATCTTTATATTTAAGTCTTTAATTCATTTTGTTCCAGTCTATCTGGGACAAAGATGGACTTTTCAATAACTTGTTTTGGGACAACTGGGTAACAACTATTTGGAAAAAGATAGGATCAATACCTTCTACCATACAAAAAATAAACTCCAAATGGACTAGAGATCTAAAATTCAACTGTGCAAGTAGTAGAAGAAAACATGGGTGAATTTATCTATAAGTTGAGTGTAAAGAAAGTCTTAGTACAATGCAAAAGCCAGAGCCAATAAAGAAAAAGTGTGTAAATTTAACTCCATAAAAGGTACGTATGTATGTATGTATTTAGAGAAATGGTCTCACTCTGTTGCCTAGGCTGGAGTGCAATGGCACAATCACTGCTCACTGCAGCCTCGACCTCCCCAGGCTCACGTGACCGGCCTGAATAACTGGGACTATTGGTGCATGCTACCACACCCAGCTAATTTTTTTTTTTTTTTTTTTTTTTTGTAGAGACAGGGTTTTCCCACGTTGCCCAGGCTGGTCTGTCCAGTTCCTTGGCACAAATGATTCAACCACCTTGACCTCCCAAAGTGCTGAGATTATAGGGATGAGCCACTGCATCTGGCCCATAATGGTTTTGTTTATATATTTATTTAATTTTGATACACAGTCTCACTCTGTTGCCCACTCTGGAGTGCAGTGGCACGATCTTGACTCACTGCAACCTCCACCCGCTGGGTTCAAGTGATTCTCATGCCTCAGCCTCCTGAGTAGCTGGGATTACAAGCATGTGCCACCAAGCCCAGCTAATTTTTTTGTATTTTTAGTAGAGACAGGGTTTTACTGTGTTGGTCAGGCTGGTCTCGAACGCCTGGCCTTAAATGATCTGCCCACCTCAGCCTTCCAAAGTGCTGGAATTACAGGTGTGAGCCACTGTACCTGGGCCCATAAAAGGTTTTAATTAAAAACTTTGCACGAAAAAAAATCATTATAAGAGAAAAGTTATATATTGGGAGAAAAATATTTGTAACATATCAAATAAAATGGCTAATATTCCTGAAATATAAAGAACTTCTCAGAATTGAGGAGGAAAAAGACCAAAAGTATTATGGAATATGGGAAAATAATATGAAGACAATTCACAAGATATTAAGAATAGCCCTGAGACTAGCTGAACTTGAAAAGATGCTGAACTTTAATGTAAATTAAAACTATATTGATATACCATTGTTTACCTATCGCATTGGAAAAATTCTAAAACATAAAAGTACTTAAAACATACAATCTGTTGGTGAGGCTTTGAAGTAATGGACACTTTTATACATTGCTGGTAAATTTTTTTAAAATGATATAAACCCCATGGAAAGGAATTTATCAATATCTAACAAAACTACACATGTGCTTAACCTTTAACCCAGAAATCCATGTCTAGAAATTTACCAACGTACGATATGCACAAAGTTTACTGCAGCATTATTAGTAATCGCAGATACTAGAAACAGTCAAAATGTCCACACATGGGGAAGTGAATAAAATATGGTGCAGCGCACCAGCATGGCACATGTATACATATGTAACTTACCTGCACATTGGGCACATGTACCATAAAACCTAAAGTATAATAATAATAATAAGAAGAAGAAGAACAAAAGAAAAAAACATATGGTACAGACAACACAATGAAGTCTTATACAGCTATTAAAAAATATAAAATGTATAAGGAAGCTCTCTGTGACATGATATGGAGTGATTTCCAGTATACACTGTTAAGTTTAAAAGGAAAGTGGCAAAGTACATACTGAACGTTACTTTCTGTGTAAAAAAATATAAAAATTTAAAAAACATACATATATATAGTAACTTTTCAAATAGGAATATAAGTAAGATAAACCAGAAACCAGTGCAATTGGTTACCTATAAGGGGTAAGAGAGATGAGGTGGAAATGATACAGGAAGGAGTGATTTCTTCTTTTGGAAACATGTTAAAGTCCTACATATTAAATATATATAATGAAATTAATGAAGATAGAAAAAAACTGAATATAGAAACAAAGCCAACTGTATTTCAAGTAAATAATATTACTATTACGAAGGGTGGAAAAAGCTAACCCAAATAATTTTTTAACACAATACTTGAAACATATACTTCCAGTCTAGGGGCCAAAAAAAGAGCTGCCAATAAATCTTGAACTCATTTCAGCAAGTTTATTTTTCTCAGTGGTTTGGCTGCCACTTTTCTCAAAGTAGTTTTTATACATCATACGATTGGGCAAATGGGCACATGCCTTGTTGTTGGGAGCCACAGTTCTTAATATGGAAGAAAGGATACACAAATAGAAAGGAGAGACACAGGGAAGAATCTTGTAGGATTGGATAGATCCTAGAAAGATCAATATAAACTCACGATTTCTAATAAATATGTCCTAACTCCGTCAGCTGCAAGAGTCTACAAGTTATGACCTCCTAACCACTAAGAGTATATTTAGCTCCCAGATCTTGGTTTCCCAATACTGTTCGCCACCAAAACGAACCACAGTTTCTTAGAGAAATGGCTGATTCCTGGGCTGGGGCAAGGAAGACGTGAGATAAACCTAGAATATTCTGTTGTGCCGAAAAGGGAGGATATGTTGCCAAATTGATGGAAACAGGTTGAAAAACCACATTAGAGAGTTTTAAGGAGTTTCTTAAAATGTCTTCACCTCTATATCTCAAAGGAAACTCAATTTCAACTTGTGTAAAGGGAAGATTTTTTTATCTTTCTCCCTCCCTACACCTTCTCCTTTATTTCAGTTCCAAGCACTTACATCCACCAGTACAAGAAATCTGAATCATCTTTCTCTTTCTCTCTCTTGACTCAGTTGATTTAATGTTATAAACATTTTAAATGTTTCTCTCATCTCCTGGGTCTGATAGCTCTAAAATTGCCAGATCAATTTCAACTGTTATTTACAGACATGTTAGCAATATGAGACTGGTATCAACTGTAGAATTAATATGAGCAAAGCTTACTGTTTAACTAAAAGTCAAATATAGAGCAGTATTTTAGAACCAGCCCTCAAACATATAGAACACAGATTACATAAGTATTAACTGTAAAATATTTTATTGGCACCTATCACTTTTTGAGTATTTATATATTTGATGCCCAGTTACATATACAACCAAGATAGGCGTCATAAGGATAGCACAATCTGAATGGCATATCAAAGACAGCAACTAATAAACTTCACTGGATTTAAAATTAGATTCCCTTTGCAGCAACATTACAGGCTATGGAGTATGCCTCCTAACTTTTCAAGTGTCAGGAGAGCATGGTGGGTTAAGAACATGGGCTGTGGGGACAGACTGCCTGAGTTTGAATCCCAGTTTCATGACTTTATAGCTGCATGACCTTATCTGTAAAATGTAATCATAGTTTCTTGTCTCAGAAATGTTGTGAAAATTAACATCTGTTGGTAATGTGAAACGCAGTACATTCCATGACACACCAAGAAATCATGATGATGATGATGATGGTGATAATGATGAATTCTATTAGTATAATGGCAATCTCTCTCACCCTCTCCTCTGGAAAGACAATGCTTAATCTTGGTCTCAAAGGGCTAAAGAGTTTGGGGCTATGGATTCTATAGAAGCTCAATACATACCTGGAGAGCTATGCAATAATACTAAGAGTTACCCTTTATTGAGTACCTGCTGCTTTGCATACATTACATATTTAAGCATCTCAATAACCTGGCTAGATTGGCATTATCAACTTCCCTTTACAAACAGGAGACCATAGAAGACATAAAGACCCCAAGTAAGTGGTAAAGCTAGGAACCAAACCCAGATTATCCATATAAAAATTCTATCAGTCACAATGACTAATTGATTAATCTGAATGATGTATTTTCCATTCAAGTAAAAAGAGATAAATAGAGGACCCATCCATGCTATCTAGTGTAATCATCCTTCACACATATCTGGTGGGGGAAGGATAAGTAAGTCACCTCATTTCTGACAGATTTACTAATATCCGTGGTAAACAGTTTAAAGAGCTTCAAAATAAACATTTGTGGAGTTAGGACTTGAAAGTCTTTTGATTCTGTATGTACTGCAAAATGAAAATTTCTATTTTTGAAAAGATAGACAATTCAGAAGTATATAAAGAATTACATCATTTTCCTTTTGGAAAAAAAAAAACAAAACTAAAACACCACTGGTAAAATTTGGGCATTAGACTGTCTGGAGCTTACCTATTCTGCTCCAAACTTGGAGAACAGGAAAGAAAGTTCTGTTCCCTTAGATTTCAAAGGACCCTCTCTTTTGCCAATATAAAGGGTTCACAACTTGATGGCTTTCCTTGCTAACCAAATTTATCAGTTTCTCATCTATAAATCCTTCAACCTGCATAGCCCATTGATGGACTCCTTTCCAGTGTTGTGACATTTTTAATATACTTGACAATAATATACTTAGTCCCAAATACACAGCACAGTCAGTTATACCCTGCCTTTCCAGAAAACACTACTAAAAAAAAAGAATGTGTTTTTGAATCAGAAGGCCTGGATAGGAATCTTGTTCTACCACTTTCTAAGCACCTTACCCAAAGCAAGTCAACCAATCTCTCATAGTACTGATTCCTTAGCCATCTGTGAGGATTAAAATATATTGACCACAATAAAAGTGCTGTGATAAGGATTAAATGAGTTGGTTTATAACAGAAGCAACTAGAATAATGCCTACCACATAACAGATAAGCAGTATACTCAGTTCACTTCACCAACATTTATTGAGCTAGGCACTGTGCCAAGTGTTAGAAATAAAACATAAAATTTATTGAACACTTATTATATGTGAAACTCTGTTTCAAGTACTTACTAATCTCTGTGCTAAGAAGAGTTACAGTCTTCTTACAGTTAAAGTATCCCCTTTGTGAGCCCACAGTTAGCATTAAGTGATGATGTTTTCTATCAGAGTATCAGCAGTGCCAGGAACATATAAAAGAGTAAGTGCGTCGTTTGCTCAGGTACAGTTTTTTTTTGCAGAGGATCACCTGGTTTGTATCAGACCTTGAGCTTCAAACCAGACTTCACTAGGCAAACAAGAGATGGGGGGCATACTAGACAGAGGGAAGTCCCTAGCTCTGTCACATAATTAGCAAGTGGGAAGGCACTGACACAAAAGAGAACACAGCTTGGCATTAGATGCTATGAAGGGCCCAGGAACCCAACCACACACACAGGCTTCGCCTTTGCCTATCTCTGCTCTTTCCATTGAAAAAATAACAAAGGTGTGAAACTAGTAAAAACAGAAAGTGAACTTTTTCAAAATATATAATTTTACAACTAATGTATTTTTTCAAAAAATATAGTAAAAAAAGGTGCTTTTGCTTTAAAGGTAATCGACAAGGAGAAAAAAATGGTTGATTTGAAAACTATTACCAGAATGCTTCAGCATATAGCCGCTGCAAATATCCAACTACCTGCCTCAAACAACAAATATATTCATACACAATTATAACAAAATTCCTGGAGTTACATATAATATCTGTATAAATACCACACAATTTTATCATTAATGATAGTCTAATGAATGCTGGGGGCTTAATGATTTGTTGCCTAATTTAAAATATTATGTATTTCCTATTTATTCATACTGTGAGAGTTGAACTTTATTACTTTTTACATCATTTACTTTCAGTGACAAAAGTTATTAAGTGATAATCCATTATACTCTCATCTAAGGATTGAGTCAATGTTTTATCTGTCTGTAGATTTACAGAATTTGTGTTTTGCTTAGGAAACCCTGCTAAACATAAAGCCTGGTAATCTGTCACAAACCAGTGTGTTTATATGTGTTTTAAAAATTCCTTTAGGTTAACAAAAATAAATGTCTGCCATTTTTTTTTCATAGTGCACACCCAATTCAGGCCAAGACATTTGAGAAATCTCAATAATAGCAACAGTCATGAGGAAACTTTTTTAAGTATTGAGAAATTATTAATGCTGACCCTAAGGGTTGCCCTGCTTCAAGAGTTTAGAGTTCTGAATCATCATGATTAGAAAAGAACACTAGAGCGGGACAACTTTCAAACAAAATGATATGGATACTTTCTAACAGGTGTCTGAAGTCCATGTTTTTACAGTAGAGTCTAAATCTACTATAAATATAAATATAGTAAATAAAGTATACTTAATAGGTATTGTAGAGTAACTGATGACCTGCTGGAATGACACATCAGTTAAGGGTTCCTGCTCCAGATTCAGACATGTACAGATTTATTTCCAGCTCCTCTACCACCTACCAGTTGTTTAACCTTGTTAACTGACTTTTACATTATGTAAGCCTTAGTTTTTTCATTTATAAACTAAGAGATGATAATGATAATAATAAAATTCACTTAATTATACTATTTTCTAAGTCATGCATTGTTTTCATTCTTCAAACCTCACAGCAAAACTCATAATTTTATTTCCCTTCTTACATGAAAACATATTTGTAGTTCTTGATGCTACTATTATGAAGATTTAATGAGATAATTCATAAAAGTTGCTATCAAAAAAATGGTACATACTAAATGCTTAATAAACATCAGCCATTAATCATTAGGATTTAAATTTTTATAATAATGACTTTAGTAAGGAAGAAATGTTAACTTATTTAACAGCATGAAAACTTAATTCAACATTTCACTGAAAATGTTTAGAGAACCTTCAATTAGCATTTTGAATATAATCACATAAGATCTGACAAAGTTTATCTAAATTGTTTCTCCGAAGAAGTTTTGTTATACAAAGCACAGTTAAAAGGGCTTTTTCCTAGCAAAAGAATTTGAAATATATCAGAAATAAGATGACAATGAATATACTTCTTAACTCCTATTCTCAGGGTACTCTGTCAATGACTAAAGCAGAAATATAATTTTATTGTATAAGACACCAATTACTTGTTTTTAGTATAATTATGACCAATTACATGTAAAAATATAACCCTCCCTTAGAATAAAAATGCCACCAGGGCCCGTGAGAAGCCCTAGGGAAGACTGCCTGATGTTACTTATCCCAAGTATAAATAGAATGAATCATTTCTGAAGAGCTAATTGCTTTTAGCTGAAAGGGTAGAGGTTATGAGCTAGGGCTGTTGATGGACAAAGAGAAACATTGCAGGAACCTTTGCCATGTCTGTCAACCTTTTCCAAGGATCCCATAAACCAGTCATACAGTAAAACTCTTGGAAAATAAGTGAGAATTTTACATGAATCAGGAATGGGTATTGGTTAACTTTTAATAATATTTAATAAGACTATAGCATGTTCTGTCACCTATAATTAATCCCTAGAAAGGTTTCTTTGGTTAAGTGTGGCATTCAGGGTTCTACATAAGTTCATTCAATCAAACTGCACTGCTGAGATCTTGGCTATCCATGGTTCTTGGTCCTGGCAACACATTAGAATCCCTGGAGAGACTTTTAAAGAAAGCCCATGCCTGGAACCCACTGAGACCTATTTTATCAGAACCTCTCAATCCTCGGACTCAGGAATAAGTCCTAAGAAGGATGAAATTCTAAAAAGTGATATTCATGTGTACATATGTCATAACATAAATGCTATCCTTTTTTGATAGCACCCTATTTATGTTTTCAATTTATCTTTTTTTGATCATTTTTAACATACTTATTTGACATTCTCTGCTTGCTCTATTATGTGGAGGTCTTGGCAGTCTAATGATAGTTTGTTATGTCTGCAGACTCCTACAATGAATTTTTCCCACCACTACTTACTAGAGTAGAAAGGGTTCAAATGTCAAACTAACATGCTGTCACAAGTCCAAGATAAATAGTAGTTTTTCCTATTCTTTTATTGAGCAAATTTTACATAATACCTATGTTTTCATACATTTATATTTTCAGTTACAATTCTGATAAAATTAGGAGTTTGGTTTAAAAAGATTTTCTTTTGTTAACAATCCTTTAAAGAGTTAACCAGTGCCACTAGTCTTTCAGAATTTAATACAAACTAGTTTTTTTTCTCCTTCTTTTTTCCAACATAGCTGACCACAGACCTTGGATGCCAGCTCCTCTTAGAAAGAAGATCAAAGTTACTGTCAAATGGATAAGTTTCTAATGGAAAACTGGGGAAAGAGAGCCAGGACCTTTTGGAGTGCCCATGAGAAGAAGCTGGGGTGCAGAAAGGAAAAGTAGCCAGAGTCTGGCAGAGATCAACCCCCAGAGAACTCAAGGCCCCACCCTTGTGACCCAGGGCAATGTTATTGGTGGCAATTTAGGAATTTCCCAGGGACAGAGAACTGGGTGGCCAGCTCCTGCAGGGGTTCCCATACTCCCCTCAGACCCAAAATGAGATGGTGGCCACCATATTGCTTGTGCACCAGTGGTGGGCCTCTGCTCTGCCCAGGGATTCTCCACCCTTGAGTCTCTGTAGCACCAGATCCCCTGCAAACATACCTCATAACCTGTTCTGACTTTGAAAAGCCCAGGGGGCCATCAAGTTCCCAGGGAGCTATGGAACCTCTAGAGATCTAACCCCCCCAGTGTAGGCCACCTATAAGCGAGAGGGGCACAACTTGCCAAAACCCCTTTGGGACAAAGGAAAGGTGGGCACAGTGCCAATCGCTAAAGGTGGCAACACCATGTCAAGGAATGGATATGGAGACGGGGTCATCTGTGGCAATACCTTCCCACCCCGTACACTGTTGAAGACGCAGCAGTGGTTCTTCCCACTGGGGGCCAGCACAGGTACTCGAAGAAAGAGTTTTTCATGGTTTTCAAGATGGCTCCACCCTTGCTGAAAGTGAGAATGCCACTTAGGCTTACATAAAGGGTGGGGCCCAACTCCCCATCCCTACACAGAGCAGCAGTGTCCCAGCAATGGAGGACATACAAGTCATGGAGTTGCCTGCCCTAGACTGGGGGAAGAGGCTCTGCCCCAAGACCATTTTGGTGGTTGCCTTCAGAGGGGCATATGCCTAACCTACAGCCAGACTACGGCTGGGAACCCAAGGAAAAAATCTTTATGAACTGAAGGTCATGAGCCCTGTGATGGAGTATGATAGAAAAGCAGATCACATTCCTGCCAGCACTGGATGAGGAGCTAGTGCACCTCCCCCCATCTCCCCTCAACCAGTGACCCCAAAGGCCTCAGCACACACCAACACAATCTCTTCCTGCCACTCCCCTGTCAGGACAGGTGCTTCTACTGGACATCAGCCTAACTGAGGGCAAGCTGGCTCTTATTTTTTAAGTGCCACCTACTGGATTGCAGCCTGAACTGTACTATCAAATAAAAAGCCCGCTACCAGAAAGGCTTAGCACTACTCCACAAAATAAGCTTCCTGAGATGTCTGCACCCTCAGCCCCACACGAGATAGAGTGTCAGCTCACAAATCCAATACATTGCTACAACAAGCAGCATCTAAGAAAGCTACCACACCCAAGGAATCCATAAAGAGCCTTGGCCCCCTGAAAGCACCCAGAAACAAAGTCGAATGATCACACACAACATACACCATAGTCATACCCTTAAGGGGAAAAAAAAAGTTTAAGTCCCGCCCAACCAATAGGAAATTCAAAAATAAGAATCAACAGCTCCCTCAGATAAGAAGGAATCAGCCCAAGAACTCCAACACTACAAAAAGAGTGTCTTCATACCTCCAAAGAATTGCACTAGCTCTATAGCAATGGATCCTAACCAAGTTGAAAACTTTGAAATGACAGATTAAAAAAACAAAATATGTATTGCAAGGAAATTCAGTGGATCCAAGAGAAATTTAAAATCCATTTCAAATAAACCAGAAACACAATGCAGGATATGAAACATGAGATAGCCATATTAAGATAAAACCAAATAGAACTTTTGGAATTGAAAAATTCACTAAAGGGAACATCAAAATACACTTGGAAGCAGGCCAGGCATGGTGGCTCACACCTGTAATCACAGCACTTTGGGAGGCCAAGGTGGGTAAATCACCTGAGTTCAGGAGTTTGAGACCAGCCCAGCCAACATGGCAAAACCTTGTCTCTACTAAAAATACAAAAATTAGTCACCTACTCCAGAAGGTGAGGCAGGAGAATCACTTGAACCCAGGAGGCAGAGGTTGCAGTGAGTCAAGATCATGCCACTGCACTCCAGCCTAGGCAACAGAGTGAGACTCCATCTAAAAACAAAACAAAACAAAACAACACTTGGAAGCTTTAACAACAGACTACACCAAGCAGAAGATTTCAGAGCTTGAAGACAAGCCTTTCAAATTAACCCAGTTAGACAAAAATAAATAATCTGAAAAATGAACAAAGCCTTTGATAAATATAGGATTATGTAAAGCAACCAAACCTATGACTTACTGGCATTCTTGATGGAGAAGAGGAAGAAGTAAGCAAATTGGAAAACATATTTGAGGCAATAATTCAGGAAAATTTCCCTAATCTTTCTAGAGAGGTTAACATCCAGATACAAGAAATTCAGAAAAAACCTGCAAGATACAAGATGACCATCCCCAAGGAATATAGTCCCTTAGATTATGCAAGGTCAACATCAAAGAAAAAATATGAAAGGCATCTAGAGAAAAGGGCCAAATTACCTATAAAGGAAATCCCATCAGACTAATAGATGACTTCTCAGCAGAAACCTTACAAGCAGGAAGAGATCAGGGGCCTACTTTTAGCTTCCTTAAAGAAAAAAAAATGCCAGCCAAGAATTTCATAATCTGCCAAACTAAGCTTCATAAATGAAGGAGAAATAAAGTCTTTCCCAGGCAAGCAAACACTAAGGGAATTTGTTACCACCACACCTGCCATACAAGTAATACTCAAAGGAGTTCTAAACATGGAAACAAAAGAACAATACTTGCTACCATATAAGCACACAAAAGTACAAAGCTCAGAGATCTTATAGAGCAATTACACAATTCAAACTAGAAAACTACTACCTAACAATACTCAAATATCAAATGTATAGGAACAAAAACCTCAAATATCAATATTAACTTAGAACATAAATGGCCTAAATGCTCCACTTAAAGGACATAGAGTGGCAAATTAGATTTTTTAAATGACCTAACCTTCTGCTGAATTCAAGAGACCCATCTCACATGTAATGACAACCATGGGCTCAAAGTGAAGGGATGGAGAAAGATCTAGCATGCAAATAGAAAATTAAAAAAGAACAGATGTTGCTATACTTGTATGAGAAGAAACAGACATTAAACCAACAACATCAAAAAGAGACAAAGGAGGGCATTATGTAATGATAAAGGGTTCAATTCAACCAGAAGATTTAACTATCCTAAATAAATATGCACTCAATGTTGGAGCACCCAGGTTCATAAAACAAATACTACTAGACCTATGGAAAAAGAAAGCTATACAACAATAGTGGGGGACTTCAGCACCCCACTCACAGCACCAGACAGATCACCGTGGCAGAAAACTAACAAAGGTATACTCTGGACTTAAATCAGACTCTTGACCAAATGGACCTGACAGACATCTACAGAATATTCCACCCAACAACACAAAATATACATTTTTCACATCTGTACATGGAACATTCTCTAAAATTGACCACATTGAGCACATAGTCGTAAGTCACATCTCAATAAGACAAAAAAAATCAAAATCATTTCAAGTGTCTTCTGAGGTCATAATGAAATAAAATTAGAAATGAAGAACAAGAGGAATTCTCAAAACGACACAAATGCATGGAAACTAAACAACCTGCACCTGAATTCTGAGAAAACAAAATTAATGCATAAATCAAAAAAATTGAAACACGAAAACTGAAACACAACATACCAAAACCCCTGGGATAGGCACTTTAATGAATACCAGAACTACATGGACCTGCAATTGAAAGAATATTCTTAAAGAGAAAACTTCTTGAGATATTAATTTTAAGAGAAGTGCCAGCCAGGTGCGGTGGCTAATGCCTGTAATCCCAGCACTTTGAGAGGCCAAGGTGGGCAGATTGCCTGAGCTCAGGAGTTCAAGACCAGCCTGGCCAACATGGCGAAACCCCATCTCTACTAAGTAATACAAAAGTTGGCCAGGCGTAGTGGCGGGTGCCTGTAATCCCAGCTACTCGGGAGGCTGAGGCAGGGAGAATTGCTCAAACCCGGGAGGCAAAGGGTGCGGTGAGCCAAGATCACGCCACTGCACTCCAGCCAGGGTGACAGAGTGAGACTCCATTCAAAAATAAATAAAAAATAAATAAAATTTTAAAAACGTGCCAGCGTAACACAAGAATTGGTAGAGAGCTTTGGAGCCTCAACCATTCATTTGTGTCTGATGAAGATAGCCAAGAACTGTCTTTGTGGGGAGTAGGATAAGGAGGTGGCATCTCCTACAGGCCTCCCTGAATCCACTTTGGTGCAGAGATGGAGCAGTAATTTATCAGTCAGTCTTGGTTAGGTTTCTTCACTCTCATTAGAGATTTTAACAGTTTGTTTGTATGAGTTGATTTTAAAAGTCAATCTATTTGCTTTTAATCAGCAAAATCACTCTGTACTCCAAGACCATGCCAGAGAATGACTCCCTGAGTGCCTCCAGCTCTTATCAAAATCAAAGTTTCAAAAAGTAACATTTTCAGAGGATGGTACACTAAAGGATATGTAGTTTATTCATCTCTGTAATTTGTCTAGATTTTAACCCTAGATCAAACCAAAACATCACTCATTAAGCTGAATAAATATTTGGACATTGTTTTTGTTGTTGTTTTTGTTTTTGACAAGTCCCTCTATTCCTATAAAATTGCTTTTACTGAATTGAGCTTTGTGTGATGTCCTCTGCTTCTTACTTTCTCTTGGTTTTATGGCTGAGATATATTGAGGAAGTTGCCTCAGTGTAGCCCTTCATAAGCCCCATGGGAGAAGAGTTCCTCAGACCTTAAGTGCAAGAAAGAGCTTTGACTCTCCTAATTAAATGACATATCCTTATTTTATAGACAAGACCATTCAAGTTTTATGTATTCCTGGTCATGTTAATAAATTTACTTCCACTGAAATTATTAACTTTCATTTTTATTTTTACTTTTTAAATCACTTGACATAAATTTCAAATAACACTGTAAAGGAGTCACTATTAAAGTGCTTTTATTTAATTATACATATTCTCTATGTTTCCAGAGAGATAAACTAAACTACGGCCTCTGTGGGTTCTTGCCTTCTTGAAATAATCAAGTCTTCTTGGAAGCCCCAAAGGGGCTAGCAGGGAAGCATGGAGCTACTTAGTAAGAGGGTCTTCCAATTTTAATGTAATGTCACTTCAGCTCATCTCCCATGAGCATAACTTTATTGACTGGCTGCCTTTGATCAACTTGGGTCCTCATGGTTTTCTTGATCAATGATGCTGGAACTGGAAATTTCTAACATCGCTCTGTGACTGCTCTTTGTCTAGCACCCATTTCTATCCTGTGCCATCTAACCCTAAACTGTGCCATCAACTATACAAGCTGCCTCTACTCTGATCTGATTGATGTGGCAAACAAGAAGAAATGAATTAACAGAAAAACAGGCAAGATTCATAAATCTCAGACCAAAAAAAAAAAAAATCCTAAGATCATATTTTAACTAGATAACTTCTAGCAATCCAAATTGCATTATATTTGTACTTATGAATTGAATTATATTTGTACTTATGAATTGCATTATATTTGTACTTATGAATTGCATTATATTTGTACTTATGAATTTTATTTAGTATGCAAAATATGAAAATGTCATTTAAAAATTTCAGATACACTGAATTCATTAAGAGATATATCCTAATAAACATGTTCTCTTTTCTCTGGAAATTAACCTTTAGAAAAAGCTACTGTGAAATAGGTAATTCTCAATTACCAGAGTATAAAGCATGGCCTCTTAAGATTATTCAAAAAATTCTTATTTTCAGGCCACAGAGTACATATACACACGTGGCATCAATGTGTGAGTGGAAGGAGAATACATTCTTATACAGTTCAAAAGAGACATTAATAGAAAAATAAATACGCTTCTAAAAACAACTCTCAGGTGAACTAAATTACTTATTTTATTTCAGATTATTGAAGCTTCTTCATGAAAATAGTCATTTCAAGAGTTACTTCCTAACTCATTCTATGAGGCCAGTATTACCCTGATGCCAAAGTCAGATAAAAAGTACAGAAAAACTACAGAACAATATGTTTTATGAATATTGATGCAAACATCCTCAACAAAATACTAACAAACCAAATTCAATAGCATCTTTAAAAGATTATACACCATGGCCATGGGGGAGTTATTCCTGGAATGCAAGGATGTTAAACATATGAAAATCAATTAATGTAAGATACCATATTAACAGGATGTAGGGAAAAATATGATTATCTCAATTAATGTAGAAAAAGTATTTGACAAATTTCAACACTTACGACAAAAACTAGGAACTGAAAGAAACTATCTCAACATCACTAAAGTTGTTTTCACTCAAAACATGTCTAGATTAATCATCTATATCAAGGAAACTGGGCTGATTAAAATTTCCCATGAGGAGTACTTACCTGCCAATATTTTCTTGAACTGTCTAAACCATACGTCACAGTGGTCTTCACTTAAATTAATAAGATCAAGTGTAGAATTCTTTAGTTTATTTTGTTCCTTTTTCAAGCAGATGAAGAGTGTGATACCTAATAAAGTACCACTTCTCTGCTGTTTAACAGAACAACGCCGTTTCAGTTTCACAGAGAATATGTCTTTGAGTTCAATAAATTCTTCTTTACATAGCAAGTCATACTTAGAATCACCTGAAAAAAATTAAATTTTCCAATTAAAACCATTGTGTTTCATAGAGGGGAACAACAGACACTGGGGCTTACCAGAGGGTAGAAAGTGGGTGAAGGGAGAGGATCAAGAAAAATAACTAATGGGTACTAGGCTTAATACCTGGGTGATGAAATAATCTGTACAACAAACCCACATGACACAAATGTACCTATATAACAAACCTGCACGTGTACCCCTGAACCTAAAAGTTAAAAAAATAAAATGAATTACTGGTAAGAAATAAAAATTGTGTCCATATCTTAAATGTAAGACTAATAGTTAAAACTAAAAAAATTAATCATTTGTAATTTTATGGACTGCCCTTTATGCCAGTCCCTACATGAGACGGAAAGGGGAAGAAAAGAAAAATTGGGTTTATTTTGTCAAGAATTAGATTAAAATAGAATAAATGGAAGAGCGTCCCTGCCACACAGGCCTACAACATTCAACATCTGAGGATAGTCAATATATGAAGAATTCCAAGAACATAAACAAAGAGACATTTTAGTAATAAATTGGTGTCACACAAGGAGCCCTTTGGTACTAAGGATAGAGTAAAGTAACAGAAAAAATAGAATTCACTAATAGAAGTGACTTTATGACAGATTGTTGAAGGCAGGCTTAACGAAAAGGAAATATACATTCCCATTAAAGTAACACATGCAAAGAGGAAGCAGAAGTACAATTATTGTGAGTAGGAAACATTATAAACTCTGTCAATCTAGGAGGAAATAGCCCCCTGAATTTATCCATAATCAGACTTAAAAAAAAAAGTGGCATAAAATTTTCATGACTTATCTTTAAACCATAGGTCAGAAAATAATTATTGTGGAAAAGACCATTTCAACTGACTCTCAAAGTAGAAGTGTTTTAGACATTAAAAAAAGACTTCCAAAACTTCTGCTTTGGCCAATGTGGGATAATAAGAAACTAGTTTTACCTTTCACCTAAAACTACAAAAGCACACAAGATACGTGAAACAGTAGTTTTCAGACATTGGACATCAGGTAACACAGGACAGTGAAGCCGAAGAGGAGGAAAACAAAGTGGACCCTACGACTGCCCCAACCTATTGCCTGCAGAGAGTCTCCAGGTCACAGGGCAGATACAGGAATCCTGGTGGGGCCTGGTGATCTCCCTGAGTTAAGGAGAACTGGGGGTTCAGGAAGGCTAAGGGGACTAGAGTTCACTGTGCAATTTACTACAGAAGAGAAAGCTGAACAGTGAACACTGTAGATTTGCAGAGGTCCCCTTGAGACTTTAGCTGAAAGTATTGAGCAGCAGATGTACAAAGCCAGATAAGAACTACTAGAAGAATTAACAGAACAATGCTTAGAGATGACACAGGTGTTCCTACCAGCCGAAGTAGAAAAACATGGAAATTCATATGACATTATGGTAAGTATTTAGAAGAGTATTGGTCCTTAGTGAGCTGACTAAAGACTGCTGTGATTCCACCTAACAAAACTTAAAAGCAAGTCTCTCAAAAGGATGTCGGGAGCGGGGAGGGATAGCATTAGGAGATATACCTAATGCTAAATGACGAGTTAATGGGTGCAGCACACCAGCATGGCACATGTATACGTATGTAACTAACCTGCACATTGAGCACATGTACCCTAAAACTTAAAGTATAATAAAAAAAAAAAGGATGTCACTTTTTCCAGGTAACTTAACTACATCCTAGAACAATGCCAAAAAATATTTACAGGAATAAAAAAAAAAAAATTCAGCAATTCTGCACGGTAAAATTCACAATATCACTCATCTAATCCAAAATCACTAGACAAGCAAAGAAGCAGAAAACATATGAATCAAAATAGGAGAAAAAGTAATCAGTAGAAATACATGCAGAAATGACTCAAATGCTAAAAGTAACAGAGAGCAGAGACCCTCTCTCAGCTTTTTAGCCCTTGAAGCATGAACAATGTTATCCCTCCGATTGGAGTGAGGATGTTCATATGCTCACTAAGAAGTTCCTTACTTGCATTCTCAGGGGCATTTTTGGCCTCTCCCAACTATTCTGCAAGCTATAGTCTGATTGCTCACAAAGTACACATACTACTAAAAAAAAGAAAGCACGGAAGGAATGAAAGAAGAGAGAAGGCAAGTAAAAGGGAAATTAAAAAAAGGAAGAGTGAAAAAGAAAGAGAAAGAGAGAAAGAAAAAGAAGGAAAGGAAAGGCAAGACAGAGAGAAGGGGACAAGGAGAAGGGGACAAACAGAGAGGAGGGAAGACAGGAAGGAAAGAAGAAAAAGGAAAGACAGACGGGAAGGAAAGGAAGGAAGGAAGGGAGGATGAAAGACAAGGAGGACGGAAGACAGGGAGGAAGACAGGGAGTGGCGGGGAGGGAGGAAGACAGGGAGGGAGGGGGACAGAGAAGGAGGGGGAAGGTTGGGAGGGGTGAGGGAGAGAAGGGGGGAGGGAGAGGAGGAAGACGAGGGGGAGCAGGGAGGGGAGGGGGGAGGAGAGGGTAGGGGAGAAGGGGGAGGGTAGGGGAGAGGGAACGGAAAGGCCTTTTTCTCAATTATTGTGGTCATGGGATAGGGTAACACTAAACATTTTTTAGGTCTTCTATTTCTTAGAAAGCTCAAGTTTCAGTTCTTCTCCTGGTCCATTTCTAGAGTCACCCAGTGACCTAAAACTCAACACCCTCAAAGTGTCAATTCAACAGGCTCTTTTTCCTTCAGGTATCAGAAAACCAAACAATCATTACTATTACTAAAATCACCACTTAATCAGAGTAAAAGTATTTTAGTGAAATGCTCTGTGTGTCTTTATAAAATTAATGGTTTGTCCTGCCCCGGTCAGTAAATACTAATTGATTAACCCCCATCAGTAAGATCAACTTTTCTCTAGAACATCAATTCCCAAATTCTTTAATCTCAGGCCCCACTGTGCACCCTTAAAGACCGAGGGCCGCAATTAACTTTGGTTTATGTAGGTTATATCTATCTATAATTATTGTATTCAAAATTAAAACCAAGCATTTTTAAAGGACAAAAATGCAAAGCACAAAGCACACACTCCATCAGGGCAAGGCTATCGCCACATATCCCATAGCTTCTGGAAAACTCCACCGTATCCTTGGAGAGAAGGAGAGTGAAATACAGTCTTAGCAATAATATAAAAACAGTTGTGACCTCACCAACCCTGAGAGTCCCTGGACCGCACTTTGAAAATGCTACTTTAACAAATTTTAGATTGTTTGTTCCCCTTGATCATATTATGAAGTTATAGCCTTTTACAAATTCAACATTCCAATTAACTAAAATTCTTGTCTCCA
Organism: Pongo pygmaeus; assembly: GCF_028885625.2. Lineage (NCBI taxonomy): Eukaryota > Metazoa > Chordata > Mammalia > Primates > Hominidae > Pongo > Pongo pygmaeus. The sequence continues at coordinate 81,343,100 of NC_072384.2, forward strand.
TTTTAATACTCATGCTTGTCACAGACTGAACAGTGAGAGTCCCTTCAATCTAACTCCTTTGTTACGAACTATAGATGTCTTTGAAAACAGCCCTCCTCTTATAAAAACAGTGTTTCAAGCCCATCTGGATTCCCCAAGAAGTCCTGGTTCCCTTAAGGAAGAATATATTAGGAACGAAAAGCTGGATAGTACATGCAAAGGAAACCAAACTCAGTCACAGCAAATCATCGGTGGTACACTTGCATCTGGTCAGCATATTACCAGTCATTTGCACCTGTTGAGCAAGTAGGCTTATGGCCAGGGTCCCCAAAATGCTTGGGAGAGACCAGAGAAGTCTTACACCCTTCCTCTACCCTCAAGAATGAAACCAAGCAGGCTTACCAAAGGTCCTGAAAAATCCTCAGCCTATGATGGACTACATAGGAAATACTGTCCTGTGAAGTTTAAGGAAGCTTGTCTTCCACACAGGGGTGTTACTGGGTGCCTGCTTCACATAGGTGGATGCATATAGATAAGATGTATCTCTTACCCACCTTAAAAAAAACTTGTAGGCTTGGTTATATTTGTGGGTATTTTCCAAAAATCAGCTAGTCAAACAATTAATAAAACTGAATATCTTTTCATTTCTTTTTCTTTAAGACACACAATCTTCTTATGTTTGCCCAGTCTAGAGTGGAGTGGTTATTCACAGGTGTGACTGTGGTACACCACAGCCCTGAACTCTTGGGCTCAAGTGATCCTCCTGTCTCAGCCTCCCTAGTAACTGGGACCATAGGTGTGCATCATCACACCCAGCTCACTTTTTTTTTTAAGAGTTGCCTTTACACATGCTTTGCCTTATTCTAAATGGTTGTCTATTTTTTTCTTACCAATATTTAAAGTCCTTCAAATAATCTTGAAATTAGTCCCTTATTATATGGGTTGCAAATAACTTCTTCTAGACTAATTTTATAATATTAGTTATGCTCTTGTATCACATATAAATTTAGAGTCTCTTTTTATGTAGTCAAACCTAGAACAATAAGAGCACAAAAGAAGGAAGCTGGGGGGTGGAGTGGGGTAGGGGGGGACAAACAGCCACTGAGGGAAAGAAAAAATGAAAGTGATGAAATAAACTCTTTTCACTTTTCATTAAAGTCCTGTACTTCAGTCTGAATTTAACATGTTTGTGCTTTACTTAACAACTCAATGACTATTCCAATGTAAAATATCTTGTAAATTGCAAATTTAAAGATACTAAACCAAAAGCCAACATCACACTTACTGAAATCCAGAAGGATTTCCAAAAACAGGACAAGAATACCTATTATTACTCATACCATTCAATTATTCTAGGCATTCTAGTCAATACATAAGGAAAGTGAAATAAAAGACAGTAATTGATGGATTTAAGGGGAAAGGAGGAGTTGAAACTAACTATTTAAAGATATTATCATAATTTTTTTTGCAAAATCCAAAATAATAAACTTAATGCCATTAGGCCTAATAAAAAATATGCAGTGAGGAAGCTGGCTACAAATATGTCTACACCCAAGAAGAAGGTATAATGGAGATAAAAAATTCCCATATCAATTAGCATATTATATCTAGGAATAAACTTAGCAAAATGATTCTAGGCTCGTGTGGGATAAAGAGCCATTCAAAATCTACTGAGAGACAAAGGATTGAATAAGTGGAGATACAACAAGTTCCAAGATTACATATTTTCCATGCCAGTATTCTCTTTATTAATAACTACTTATAATAGAACTTCAATCAAAATCTCCATGGTATTTTCTGATGTAAGGAATGGACAAGGAATCTCATGAAACATTTGAAAATTCTCTTGGAATAAATATATTACAGTAAGAAAATGTTTTAAAAGCAATGAGGGGGCCAGGCGCAGTGGCTCACACCTGTAATCCCAGCATTTTGGGAGGCCGAGAAGGGCAGATCACCTGAGATCAGAGGTTCGAGACCAGCCTGGCCACCATGGCGAAAGCCTGTCTCTACTAAAAATAAAAAAATTAAAAAAAAAAACATAAAAATTAGCCAGGTGTGGTGGCACGCACCTGTAATCTCAGCTACTCAAGAGGTGGAGGCAGGAGAATCCCTTGAACCCAGGAGGCGGAGGTTGCAGTGAGCCGAGTTCGTGCCACTGCACTCCAGCCTGGGTGACTGAGTGAAACTCTGTCTCTAAATAAATAAATAAATAAATAAATGAAGTAATGAGGGAGAGTACACACCCTATCAGATATATTTGGCAAAGCTATTACGATAGAAGTATCTAGGAATAGACAAATGAATAGATCAGGAAACAATTACACATTTAAAAATTAACTGATGTGATAATGGTGGCATCTAAGCTCCGCTAGAAATAGCAAAGGATGATTTAGAACTGACTAACCTTTTGTAAAGAAAAATAGGGCCCTATTTCATAATATACACCAATATTTGTAGATTAGAAATTTACGTAACCTTAAATAGAAAAGCCCTAAGACACAAAGGAAGACAGAGATCAATACATTTAACATTAAAATTATTGAATACTTAATAAAGACCTCTAAAGTCCTGAAGACTCATAAAAAGTCATAAGCAAAGGCCAAATGGACAGAAATATTTGCAACATATGACAGTTACATAATCTATTTAATCAAGAAAAACACTTTAATGGTAAAGTACATAAAAGACCCAAGCAGGCATTTCACAAAAGAAGAAATGCAAATTGACCAATGAACACATGAAAAAGTTCAATCTAATTAGTAATCAAAGAAATGCAAATTAAAACAACAAGATACCACTTTTTGCCTTTTAGATTGGCACAAGATCAAAAATAATGCTAAATGGTGATGCAGCTAAAGGGAAGTAGCCCCAGTGCTGGTGGGAATGCAAAAATGGTAATTGCTGGAGAACAAGTTGGGAATATGTATCAAAAGACTTTAAAATGTTAATTGCACTAATATTTATAATAACAAAAATATCTGAAGCAATATTCATGCTCTTCAACAGGAGAATGGTTGAATAAATCATAGTCATCTTCTGCAGCTCATAAATAACTAAGTGAAATCTCTGTATTCTGGTCTGGAAAGACATTCATGCTAACAGGTATGAAAAAGTAGAATAAAAGCAAGTTACAAAGTAATCTGAGGGATCTGATCCTGCTTTTATTAAAGGAGATAGAAAGAAATCCCAGTGGAAAACACACAACAAATTTAACACTGGTTACCTATTAAATATGCAATATGAGATATGAAATATGAGACTAATTTTTTCTTATGAAGCTCCATAATTTTCCTTTCTTGTAATCAGAATTATAATTATTTTTAATGTAGAAAAGGAAAATTCTTTAAAATATACCTGGTTTTGATCCAGCAATTTACTTCCAGGAATTTACTCTAAGGGAATAAATATGCACAATTTAGCTAAAAGAATACTTATCCAGGCCAGGCGTGGTGGCTCACGGCCTGTATTCCCAGCACTTTGGGAGGCTGAGGTGGGCAGATCAGAGGGTCAGGAGTTTGAGACCAGCCTGACCAACATGCTGAAACCCTGTCTCTACTAAAAATACAAAAATGAGCCAGGCATGATGGTGTGCACCTGTAATCCCAGCTACTCAGGAGGTGGAGGCAGGAGAATCGCTTGAACCCAGGAGGCGGAGGTTGCAGTGAGCCAAGATCACACCATTGCACTTCAGCCTGGGCAACAGAGTGAAACTCCATCTCAAAATAATAATAATAATAATAAATAAAAATACTTACTTACCCAAACATTATTTGAGTGAAACTTGGAAACAACCTAAATGTACAATAATGGAGTATTGGTTCTGTTAAAAAAAAAAAAGTATATTCATATAACAGAAGGCTACTCAGCTATTAAAATGTAGAGGTCAGTGTAGTGGCTAATGCCTGTGATCGCAGTGTTTTGGGAGGCTGAGGCAGGAGGATCACTTGAGCCCAAGAGTTTAAGACCAGCCTGGGCAACATAGTGAGACCTCATCTCTACAAAAAAAAAACAAAAACAAAAAAAAAATAAACCAAATAAGCTGGGCATGGTGGTGCTTTCCTGTGGTCCCAGCTAGGGGGCCTGAGGTAGGAGGATTCCTTTAGCCCAGGACGTCCAGCCTCCAGTGAGCTGAGATCACACTACTGCACTCAAGCCTAGGCAATAGAGTGAGACCCTGTCTCAAAAGTAAATAAAATGCAGGGCTGACTAGAAAGATGTTCAAAATAGTACAGCACATTTCCATTACTGTTTTGTATATATTTATAGAATACATATGTGTAATGCTTTCATATGCATGTAAGTATGAATATGCATATGAAAATTTGAATGGTAATGACACTGTAGTTTGCTTATATAAATGTCTAATTTGTCTTCAGTGAAAATATTTCTGTGATCGATTGAAAAAAAAGATTGTTTCACTTGCTTATCCTAAAATAGTTTGATTAGTTTTAATTTAAAAATTTCCATTCCCTAAAAAATAAGGGTAGCTAATAATGAACATGTGTTACACGCCAGATGCTGTTCTCTGTACTTCATTTGTATTATCTAATTTAATCTCTACAAGAAAAACTAGATGCTTTTTCCTAAAAGAGAAGAAACTGAAGACAGAATGTAAGTAACTTGTCTGTGGTCATACATCTGGTAGGAACAGATCTAAGACTTGAATCCAAGCATTTTGGGTGATTTTTACTACAACTCATTAACAACAGACCCATGTAAAGACCTTCTTCAAGGAAACAATCACTAACCCTGTCATCTGTTTTGTTTTTTATTAAGGTATAAATTACCAAAAAAAAAATTACAGATTTGTAAGGGCATGATTCCATGAGTTTTTTTAAGTATATGCACTCACATAATCACTATCCCAATAAAGACATAGAATTTTCCCACTATTCTAGAAAGCTCCCTCATACCACTCTCTAGTTGTTCCCTCAGGACCATGATTTTGATTTTTACTACAGCTAAGTTTTGCCTTTTCTACAACTTCATATAAATGTAACTATAAAGTATGTGCTTCTTTGTATCTGGTTTATTTTACTCAACTTTAAGGTTTTTAGATTTATCCACATTGTTCTCATACTTAATTGGACCCATAAGTGTCAAGAAATTATACATATTAAATATTATAAGATTAATAATGGACCTTAAAAAAAAACGAATGTATGACTCTCCTTGGAGGACTTATTGGTCCCATCTTCCTCAATCTCCAACCACTTGCTAATTTTTTCTTCCAAATTATTTTTTAATTACAACTTTATTTTTTGCAGTTTTATTACAGTATAATTGACCAATAAAAATCATATATACTTATGTATGTAAATTGACCACTAAAAATTGTATCTATGCTGTACAAGATACAGCATAGATCATAAAGTTGTACATAGATCATAAAGTTGTACAAGATACGACTTTATTTTTTGCAGTTTTATTACAGTATAATTGACCAATAAAAATCATACATATTTATGTATATATTACAATATAATTGACCACTAAAAATTGTATCTATGCTGTACAAGATATTATAAAGAAAAAGCAGTATTTTTCTGATTCATATGGAAAATAAAATGAGGTACAAGATCAGTACCTCATATAATATGAGGTACTGATACATGTTTACAATGTGACATGATTAAATCAAGCTAATTAACATATTCATTACCTCACACCTTTTTTTGGTGTGTTGTGAGAACATTTAAGACGTAGTCTCTTAGTGATCTTCAGGTATTAGCAAATTTCAAGTGTACATTATTAGCCATAGTCACAATGCTATACAATAGATCCAGAACTTATTCATTCTGTCTAAGTGAAATTTTGTACCTTTAACCATCATCCCCTTGCCTCACCTCCCCCAGCTCTTGACAACTGCAATTGTACTCTCTGCTTCTATAAGTTTGACTTTTTTGGATTCCACATATAAGTGAGATAATCTGTTTTTAAATCTAGCCAAACTTAAAATAGTAGGTGAATCACAGTTCTGCCTGTAGTCCTTAGGAAAACAGCAAGACAGCATATGTATAAATTAACTGAATAGTATTTCATCAGAAACTGGGGCTGCCTTCAAGGAGATGGGAGGTTAGAGCGCGGCAACCGGGAGGACCCAACAGTGAAAATTCTGAAAATCCTTGTAAGGATCTGAGCAGTATTTCCTGCTTTTCCAGCTCAAGCTTCCAATCTCTACTCCTGCATTTGTGTACAGATCAAAATCTGAGGTTTTCACATGAATGGTCTTTTTGCCAATGTTACAAGAAGAAATTAAAAAGAAAAACTATAGGCTTGGAAGAAATATTTAATTATTTGAAATTAGTAATTTGTGAATTCTTTTACAAATGTATAACAAGAGACAAACGTTCTTCAGCACTCCATTTTTCACAACAGTGAAACACTGTAAATCTCTCAGGTGTCAATATCTCACGTAGAAAATCTGATCTATTACTCATTTTGGCAATATTAACCATTTATGCTACATGAATAAATCTGACCAGTTCTAATCACAAGAGTCACTTGATTTTGCATATAACTAGTTCCTAACATATATGAACATGTGTATAATATTAGTTTTAAGGAAAATTGTTTTCTCACTCTGAATATAGTCTTTGGGAATAAAACTTGTTAGTATTCTATAAACAAGCTTAAAATGTTTTTATTTAAAGTCTTGAGCCATCTAAATATTGTTTAATGAGTTATCAGATTAGATGGTGCTTTGCTATGTCTTTGTATTGTTACTGAAGTTCTTATATGAGGAGTGGACCAGCTGGCTCTGTGGGGCCGCAGGCCACTGGCTTCCTAGACTTGAGAGAGAGCTAAAGCAGAAGGTTTCTAAGGTTTCTCAGGTTTCCAGGTGAAAAGCCCTCCAGCTAACTTCAGTGAAGGTTGAAGGTTCAAGGTTCTAGAGATCATCTGATAAGATCAGCTGAAATCTAAAAAGGTCTTTCTTTCTCCTCAACCCCCACTGCAAAACATTTATTTTTTGGACATTCTTAGAATATGCAAATACTTACAGGAAACATGATTAAAGAGAAAAAAGGGAAAACAAACCATATTGAGAGAAAAAACTGCTGTTTCGGGTATATTTAAAAATGGACTTCTTATCTATACACCTTTGCGTTATCACCTTAAGAATGACTCAGACTCATTTTATTTTCCATATGAATCAGAAAAATACTGCTTTTTGTTTATAAAATTTTACTTATAAATTTTTGAGTGCTGAAAAAATATTACATCTTTTATGTCTGCTTCAGTTTTCATCTACAAGATAACTATTCTGATTCCCATGCTAGCCACTTCTGTTATAGTGCAAGTTTCTGCTAGAAATAAAAGCAATTGTTTTCCTAATTGTATGTAAAAGCTACATTTCCATATACATCCCAATACATGCAGACAGTATAGTAAAAGAGGAGTTAAAAAAAAAAAAAATCACCACATACTTTGGGGCATGTATTTTAAATATAACTTTAATTCTACCTTAATGTTAAAACATACCTTTATTGGTAAAAAATATGAAGTGAAACTCTATTCATAAATTGATATTTGATATCAGTAGATAAAAATATAGAAATCATGTATTGATACTTTTTTGCAAGTTATGATACTTAAATCCTTATGAATGATATATAATTTTGCTTGGCGGCATGTGGTTTATTATTTGAAATCTACTGGTTCATTAGTATCATACTGGTTATAGCTAGTTGTTTCAGAACATTAACTGTCCTCTCACATTACTTACAGAGATACTGGGGACCATCTGTTCTTGCAAGGGACTTAAGTATACATCTACTGGGTATCATGCTATTTATTTAATTCAGCACCCACTTCCTATTGTTGTATTTTCTTGGGGGGAAAAGTCAACTTAATTACAGGGAATAAAGATAACCTCTCCTGGCAGGTTACCCTGTCACCATGAGAGCAAAGCGGGACCTGCTTAAAGTAGGTTACGGTGGTTCATAAGAAGAGCAAAACCAATAAGACTTCAGAATACTTAGCAAAGGTTTAACAAAAATAGAACAGTGAATGGCACTTTTAAAAATATTACTGTAAGCCTCGGGCTTGTCTAAATCAATCTTGGCACATCTGTCTGATGTAGACCGTAAACAGGATTAGAGCTGGATTTATCTGCTTGGCGCTAATTGTGCTCACAGTTTCTGCACATGTCCACTTTTTAAAATACTGCCTGAAAAACAGGCCTGCCTGATAGATGGCTCCCACAACATAGTGTATATACACACTTATGGTATATTAGACGGTTAAGCAATGTGATGTCTAACAATTTTTTTGGCTCTTCAGAATTGGTTATCTAATCCCCTAATTAAAAATACAAAATTCTGTTTGAATACACCACATACTGAGATAAATCTGTGAAGCAAGGGACCAATAAATTTAAATACACTTTAATTGTTAGAAGAAAACACAATTTAATTGTTAATAATCAGGTTAAACTAGGGTTTAAACAAATAGGGCTGCTCCTGTAGTTTACTGAAAACCCATCACAACATACTACTATCCTCAAGAATTATGACGTAACATTTGTTAGCAGAAAAGCTTAAGTTCCTAAATACATACATATATGAAGAGTTACAACCAAGTAGGCTTCTTATCCAGTAAAAGTATTAGAGGGAAATTTTTGAACTTATTTTCAGAGAGAAAGACAGAAAATTACAGTCCAATTCGCAAATGGCACATTTTTATCAGATCAAATAAAAAATATTGAATTTCCAACTGCAATTTTTTTCCATTTAGTTGTTTCTATCATGTGTAAACGGCTGAGATACTTCTTAAGAATGTAAGCATTTGAGGATATACAGATATTTTCATGTGAAGTCTAAGATGAATTAATGAAACAGTCAAAAATCTAATTTTTTTTTTTTTTTAAGACAGGGTCTCGCTCTGTTGTCCAGGCTGAAGTGCAGTGGTGCGATCTTGGCTCACTGCAAGCTCCACCTCCCAGGTTCATGCCATCCTCCTGCTTCAGCCTCCCGAGTAGCTGGGACCACAGGTGCCCACCACCATGCCTGGCTAATTTTTGTATTTTTAGTACAGACGGTGTTTCACTGTGTTAGCCAGGATGGTCTCGATCTCCTGACCTCGTGATCCGCCTGCCTCGGCCTCCCAAAGTGCTGGGATTACAGGCGTGAGCCACCGCACCCAGCCTAAATGTGATTCTTTGAGCTTTAAAAGTGACATTAAAAACGTTAAATTACTTGGTGTATGTTTAATCATAAATACCACATAAAATTGGTAAATTTTTTGAAAAAGAACAGTAAAATAGAAAATGAGAGCTGTTTGACTTTCAATCATAGAAAATCTTCTAAAGCCTTTTTCTGGATATATGATTTATTCACATTCCAAATATCCTGGCTAGTTCTTAGAAATTAATTTTCCTAGATAAAAGGGTAGGTCCATACATATAGTCTTGTTTTATATAAACAAATATTCAGGAGAAATTGGTGAATTAAGTAAATCTTTCCAGTGCTTATGATAAACTAAAACACCTTCATCAGCAATTCTCAATGTGTAGTCTCAAAGAGTATACAGGGTAAAAACGATTTTTATAATAATACTAAAGATGTCATTTACCTTTCCTACCATATTAACATTTGCACTAAAGCTACAAAAGAAATAGTGGGTAAAACTCCTGGAGTGTCAGTATGAATCAAGGTGGAGCACCAAATTTTACTCATAATTGCTGCATTCTTCATTAACTCAAACTCAGTTTAAAAAATCCAGTTTCATTTAACTGTTTTTGATGAAGCAATAACACTTATTTTTAAAAAAAATCTCCACCCTTGAGTACATTTTTTAAAATGTTATGGGTAATAACAATGGAAAGTATACATACAGCATTTCTGCTACAAATGGAAGTGGTGGTTTGCTCCAGGAGAAACACTTATATCATTTCAGTTGCAGCTGAACTAGCTGTTTTTCACAGAACACCACTTTTTACTTGAAAGATCAACTGACAATACAGACTCTGGTATTGAGGCAGCAGCATTTGGTAAACATTTTCTGGAAAATGAACAAAGTGAGTCGTCACTAAGGAAAGCAACTGAGAGCTTTGTCAATGATAAAATATAATGTTTTGAGTAAAATTAGAATTTTGTAAAACTTGTAAGTGTGATGATGATCTTAACAGCTTTCTAATCTTAAAGAATTTTCTGATGAGACTGGCAGTGACATTAGACTTTTTTAAATATACTGTAATAAAACTTATCAACATTTAGAAACCTTATGATAGTAAACCAAATTTTCCAAAAGGCCAATACAGGATGTTATAAAATCATACATGGGCAAAATATCCATTCAAAGTACAAGACAGACCAATAAATTTTCAAATAGCACACTACAATTAAATAGATATGTTTTCAGATTTCAAATTATAACCAGCCTTTAAGAAATTAGCACTTGACAAGTTTTGCTATAGTATCAAAGGAGAATATCCACAATTATCTGAACATATTAAAAGATGTTTTCTTTTCATCTGCACATCTGTGTTAAACTGTATTTTCCTTAGATACTTCAATTAAAGCAACATATTCACAATAGACTGGATGAAGAAGCATTCTGAGATTTCAGCTGTCTTCTATTAAGCCAGAGTTGAAAAAACTCAGAAAGTCAAATACCACATGTTCTCACTTTAAGTGGATACTAAATAATGTGTACATAGGAACAGAGTGTGGAATGATAGACAAAGGAGACTCAAGAGGGTGAGAGGGGGGTGGGTGTTGAAAAATTATTTAATGGGTACAATGTATGTTATTTGGGTGAAGATACACTAAATTCTCAGACTTCACCACTAAGCAATATATCCATGCAACAAAATTGCACTTGTACCCCTTAAACTTACACAATATTTTTTTTTTTTAGAAAAGGGAGATTTGAAAAAATTTAAAATAGAAGAGTGGTATTGCTTTTTTGATTGTTTTGGAAAATAGTTATTTTTAATTTTTAATACAAATATGTTATTTATGTTAATATGCAATGAACTTACTGTTATTTTTATTTTTATTTATTTTTTTGAGACAGAGTTTCACTCTGTTGCCCAGGCTGGAGTCCAGTGGTGTAATCTCGGCTCACTGCAACCTCCATCTCCCTGGGTTCAAGCGATTCTCGTGCCTCAGCCTCCTGAGTAGCTGGGATTACAGGCGCCCACCACCACGCCTGGCTAATTTTTGTATTTTAGTAGAGACAGGGTTTCACCATGTTGGATCATCTCGAACTCCTGACCTCAAGTGATCCACCTGCCTCGGCCTCGCATAGTGTTGAGATTACAGGTGTGGGCCACCATGCCCATCTTTTCGGTTATTTTTAAATAGTAAATATTTTTAATGTCTATTTAATTTCTAATACAACAAATATCAATGGTTACAACTTAAATAAATGGTCTTTGTGGTTTTCAACGATTTAAGAGTATAAAAGGGTTCCAAGACCAAAAAGCTTGAGAACTCCTGGTATATAGTCTTATAAAGACAGGCATAGCCTTATGAAAATTAAGCCTAAAATGCCAAGATTTATGCATTGGATCTTTCTTCACCTTGTATTAAATACCTAAGATTTTATTACTAGATTGTTTTTACACCATCTATGCAACAAGTTCCTATTACATCTGAAACATCATGAAATAAAGCAATTTTAAATATTTAATATTCTATACCCCAAGTTCATCATGCAATGTGATTGGCTTTCATCATTTTCATTCATTTCAAGAAGGGCAATTTTGTTGAGATCATTTGTTCCTTGATTTTACTACCTACTTATGTATTTGCCCAGACCTTTCCTTTTATATGTCCACTTCCATCTCAGTCCCTCAGGAAAAACATTTATAAATGTATAGGGTTGGGGGAGGTCTCCAAGAATGGCACCAACAGAAAATATGACCTTAATGGATTCATCTTAATCAAAAACCTAGTCATTTTTTTTTTGGCATTATCAGTTCAGCTACACATATCAGTTTGTATACACAGTTCTTACATATTATACCAGATGATCTTTGCACCAATTCCTCCTGATCCTCAGATTATGGTAATTGGCCCTTTCTCTAGCTTCTCAGCAATTCACTTCAACAATATCTTCATCATTATCTTCATCTCTAATCTCTGTATCCCAGCACCTAGCTTAATGCTTCAAACACAGGCTAGACTTCCAATAAAAGTTTTTTATTGACTGTATTTACTATCAATCAGAAAATCCCTTAATCACACTGTATACATTTCCACCTCTGGACCTTTGCTCCTTCATTTCCTAGCACATGGAAGGCCTTCTTGACTCCAGTCTTTTCAAATATTAACCAACTGTCGAAGCACATTGAGCCACTCTTCTAAACAATAACCTTCATTTCTCAGTCCCTCTGAACTCTTAAGGCCCACTACTACTCAGTTGACATTTAATCGCATATCAGAAGTTATTAACTTACCAGAGGGTGAAGGTTCAAAGGTCTTTGAAAGCCTTTAATAACCTGCTATAAAATACTAATTAAATGGTGGTTTTAAGATGGTGGTAGTGGGAGAGGTTAGAGAAAGAATAAAACTGTAGTATTTCAAGGTAAGTCTGAAAGTTTACTTCTTTCATTTAACAAGTTTGAATACCTACTACATTCCAGGCACTTCTTTGTGTATATTAAAATGTTAATATTAGTGTAACTGAACCTCCATGGGCAACTGTTGCTATGAGAACAAAGGAAAAAGTGCTTAAACCTTTTGTGGCCTGAACTTGCTGGACTGTAGGAACAGGATGAGATCTAAACCATAATGATGGTTTCTATTGCCAGGGTGTAAGGATTATGTCTGGGCATGGGCTTCCTTATTGGTAAAGGCCCTTACATCTCACAGTTCAACTCACTAATACTCTTTTTTTCCTGAGGACCTCAAGGATAGTCATATGTACTTTGCTCTCACCTTTGTCATTATTGTCAGCCAATGTAGTACCTCTGCAGGTCAGATCCCATTACTTCCCAGCAGTCATGGTGAGGATATCGCACAGCCCTCTAAATTATCCAAAGGGTTCTGCTACTTAGAAACACTAAAAGTCTGACTTTTATACCATGCCCATTCAGTTATCCCCTCAATGCTCTCACTAGTTGATCATAAGATGACAAAAAAGTATTCAGAACAACTGTTGAAAGTTCAGAGTATTTGAACTCGGCACAGGCAGATCTGTGTTGCTGGAAGGGAGAAGAACCCTTACTTGAGAGATTAAAGTAATTGTTATTTTTACTTGAAGACTGGTCCTAGGACCAGGAAAGAGGTAGAACAGATTCACCTAACAGCCTCTAGGATACCTGAACTCCTCAGTCTACCTTCCTGATGCCAGCAATGGGACCACTGTGGTCAGGGATCTCTTTGGGGTGCACAGTGGCAGGGAATAGAGGGAAGATAAAAAGAAACTGTCAGAAGCCTTGTTGACCGAACATCCAAAAGTAAGCTTCAAACACACATATAATTCAAGACGTTATAAAAAGTATTTGTAAAACTTTATTTATTCATATGATGAGTATTTTTAGGCCCAGACTTACTTGAGACAAAGGGAAGGTGATAAGCAATTTTAATATAGCTTATTATGGTTTGATTTTTAAAATCCAAGTTAACAACATTCAAGACAAAGGTCATGTTTATTTTTAATATGCTAGGCAAACGGGGGATATGAACCTTTCATTTCCACCAATTAAAAGAATATAGTTGACAAATACATTTGGTTTTCATTTTTGCCATTGAAAAAAAGATAGTTAAGTAAATCAATAAGAATTGTTTCCACAAGAAAGAAAAATTACAAGGAAATTACTTATAAAATGTAGTCAAATTTCCTAAGTCTCTAAGTTATTTTCAGTTGGACTTACTCAAAATGTAAGGAAAAAATTTAAGTCTTAATAAAATTGTAAGTCTTAATAAAAACTTTAAATTTTAATAAACACACAAATACTTCACAAATTATGCCAGTCAGCTGATATTGTTTAGGCTCCTAGTCACATGAAATATGATACCCTACCAATGTATTTGAAGTAAAACAAAATTTTAACCATTTTGGAGTAGAAATTAGAGGAAGCCAATTTTACTGAAAAAGACTTAAATTGATTCAAAGAGTCTGATACTAAAATAAGCTAAATGTTTATACCTTGGCATTCTACATAGATGGTAATTATACAACTGTGTCTCCACTTTATAATAGTTTTAAAATAATAATTTCTTCTCCAGGCCTTTCATCATAACACAATTACTACCGCATAGTTAGTACTATGGTAAGAAGCCAAAATTAAAGGTGAAGTTGAGAAAGTATTACCTGATGAGAAAATTTTAGAGAAAACTTAAACATTCTAGATCAAATATTTTATATATTTACGTACATTATGTAGCATGTAATCAACGTAAAATAGCTTATGGGATTACAGCAAGCCATCTTCTCCTCTGTGCTGTAATACTGTCAGGTTTTTTTTTAGAAAGATAAATTTGATATCAATACGATGTGACACAACTGCATCAAACCTTAATTTCACTCACAGTAAGAAGTCACAGGATTAAATAACACTGTGCAGTCTTTTAGAAAAGTTTATTGCTTCCAGATGGATTCAAGTTTCCTTTCAGCCCTGATTACATCTAATATGCACAGGGTGCCAACATTATAAAGGACAGAGTCAAAAATATCATTTATATAGATAGCGAGGGGTGGAGCAGGGGAACTCTGGCTTCTAAATAGGTTCTGCTAATCAAGTCCTGACTATTTTTAAGAAATCATAATAAGCACTTAATGAAAAACAAACATCATACTATATAAATATCTTCAATAATGGCTGTTCCACAGAAAAACACAAATCTACAGCAAAGTAGCCATAAAATGACTCCTAGCTCAAGCCGCATGCTCTTTGCCCCCATGTTGGGCTGTGCCATGTGTCACACCGCATGGGGCTTGCTACCAAGATGTCCACCTGTGCCTCTGTGGCAGAAGAGGCATCCATTTTTATTTCATTTAGTAGGAGTACTATTGAATATAAGCCATTGCAATCAGATATAAAGACCTTCAAAAATAGTGACTACTCAAAGGCTTGTTTGCTAACTTTAAGGCTGCATACAAATGACCACTTATATTTAAAAGAACATTTTCTTATGCAACTGAAGTACCACTAACAAAATAAATGAAGTCTTTTTCATAAAACCCCCAAAAAGTACTCTCCGTAATGCAAATTAAAAAATAAAATCACATCCATTCTATCTAATCTTGGGGAGAAAAACAAAAATGATTGAAGGATTTCAGTCAGTAGATCACATGTCATCTTTTTAAAATACAGTAAAACTAAGAATACTTCTGTATTTCCCATTTTCTTAAAAATTGTTCAAATGTTACCCTGAAAAATTTATACAAATTACAAAGTTGATTGAATATAAATGTTAAACAATTTATTATGATTCCTTAAAACAGTTTAGCAATTTAAATACAATTATGGTCCCAAAGCTCTAAGGAGGAGGAAAATGATTTCTGGAAATACACAAAATCTTTCTTACTGGAGAACTGTTTGAGAATGTGGGACTACAATAATTCCTGCTCATGCCTAACTTTCTCCTGTGGAGTACACTTAACCAAAACTAAGACAAATATCATTGATACTTTACTACTCATAATTCTTTAGAGAGACTAAGTTCCTCTATGTAAGGAAAGTAAATGCTAAAATTTCAGGTGATCCTCAGAAGTTTTTCACTATCTTGTATTTTCGATTAGTTCCATAAGTGATATTAAAATGAATGTAGTAAAAATTTTAAGTAGATTGAAATAGTGATAATATCTTTTAGACTGAAATAGTGATAATATCTTTCAACTATCTATCAACTGCTTAAAAATGCTTGAAGACACAGGTGATCAGAAAAGGATGAAATTACATTAAAATGTAACTTGAAGTTACAGGCCAAATCAATAACAGATCAATAAAACAGAGTTCAACCAGTTAGGCTACCAGGAACTAAAATGGATAATGGGTTTTATGTCAGCACATGACTCATCCATTAAGTATTTCACATATCCCTAATCCTAATAAGTGTTTGTGTTAACTATCCCTAATCAAATAGTACTTTGTTTCCAATAATGATTATTCTTAAACTGGCCACTGTCTTCTAAATAGTATGTATTTGAGTGAAAAATGATTTGAGCTTCACTCTTTCAATATCGTTAATTGGAAACTTTCCACATGCCAGTCTTGTTCTACACAGAGAAGCCTTTTAGACAGAGATCTTCCTTGACTACCCAATAAATAATCGTTGAACAAAGATTGGAACAAAATAAGGGAGCATGCTGTGTAGGTACAGGTCTAGAATCCCTCATCTGCAATTCTGAAATCCCCAAAGCTCCAAAAACATTTTTTTCTTAAGTCATTTGGCAGCAAATCCTGAGCTGACCTCATTCTGCAGCTGATCTGACAATGAGACTTGAGTCTTTACTCATCCCTCTTAGCACAGGCATTCTTAATGTTTCATTCAGAAATATTGTTTAATTATGAAACGCTACCACAAATCAGCTGTGTTATGTAATATATTATATATACCCCATTTTAGCTCTCTAAAATCAGTAAATATCTGAATTTTAACACATAGCTGGTTCCAAGGGTTTCTGGGCAAAGGGAACAGTAAGCATCAAGGTCCTGTGGCAAATGCATACTTGGTGTGTTCAAGGAACGGTAAGATGTGACTGGTGCTAGTGAGAAAGCAGGAGAGGAATAAGACATAAGAGTAGAGGGCTCAGGCACTAGTAGCCCATGTAGGGTAATATACACTACATTAAGGACATTGGATTTTACACTGAACATGCAGAAGAACGATGTGCTCTAATGTATACTTTAAAATTAACATCTGGGCCAGGCATGGTGACTCATGCCTCTAATCCCAACACTTTGGGAGGCTGGCGCAGAAGGATTACTTCAGGTCAGGAGTTCAAGACTAGACTGGGCAGCAAAGGGAGACCCCATCTCTAGTAAAAGTTAAAAAAAAAAAAAATTAGTCAAGTGTGGTTGTGGGCCTGTAGTCCTAGCTACTGAAGAAGCTAAGGCAGGAGTATCACTTGAGCCCAGGAATTAAAGGCTACAGCGAGCTATGATCACCACTGCATTCCAGCCAAGGCGAAAGTAAGACCTGATCTTAAAACAAACAAAAATGAAATTGCTACATGGAGAACAGACTGATGGGGGACATCGTTGGGCAGACACTACCCCAGATGAGAAATACAATACTCCAGGTGAGAAAGGAGAGTGTACAATACCAAGTGGTGACAATGATGCTGCTCATACGTGGATATATTTCAAAGGAAGAGGCAACAGGATTTGTTG
The DNA here is from genome assembly GCF_028885625.2 of Pongo pygmaeus. Lineage (NCBI taxonomy): Eukaryota > Metazoa > Chordata > Mammalia > Primates > Hominidae > Pongo > Pongo pygmaeus. Next base: position 81,360,372 of record NC_072384.2, read on the forward strand.
ATGGGTTGGATGTAGAATGAAAGACAAAGGGTGGAATGTAGCAGGTCTCCAAGTGTTTTTGGTTTGGACAATCAGAATAATGAAGTTCCCACTTACTGAAATGGGAAAATCTATAGGAGGTACACATTTAGAGGTTGCAGGAGAAAATGTGGAGTTTGTTGTAGAACATATAAGTTTGAGAAGTTTATTAGACCTCTAATATTTAAGCAGAAGATTTATAAAACTGGAATTCAGAGGAGAGGCCTAGATTAGAGATATAAATTTGAAAGACATGAGCATTTAGATAGTATTTGAAGCCAGAAATTAGAGAAGGTCCAACCAGAGAAAACAGAAACAGAGACAATAAGAAGTCAGAGGACAGACATAGGAAAATGAGAATACCCAAGAATGGAGACTGGGAAAAAGCAGCCCAGTGGGGTAGGAGGAGAACCAAAAGAATGACATCCAAGAAGGTAGGTGAAGAAAGCTGCATCAAGGAGCATAGTGTGACTACTTGTCAGACTCTTAATAGGTCAAGTCAAATGAGGACTGACCTTGACAAGTGAGCTGTAGAGTGACAGGGGTCAAGTCTAACCACAACAGATTCAAGAAGGAATGAAAAACAAAGTGAATGTATAAGTTATCTAGCTAGAAAGTTGGGGGGGGGTGGGGTGAGCAAAAAAAAAAAAAATGGGACCAGGTGCTCTACGAAGATTAGTTCAGTTAATCCTCACAATAGTTCTATAAGGTAGAAATCACCTCACTTTACATATGAAAATGTAGAAGATAAATGGTATGTCATGTTTTAAATGAGAATGTTAGAATTTGATAGCAAGTATACCTCATTATCAAAGCTTATCCTCTTATAGCACCACACAGCTTCCTACCAATTTACCATATAAATAAACAAATATTGAGAAAATGGCATCGTGTTCCCAGAAAGGACACTGGTGTAGGAAAAGAAAGCCTTAGATTTAGTCCCCAACTATGTCACCAATCTTGAGGCAAATGCTTTCACTTTTGAGCCTGACAGGTCATTCCTAAAACAAGAGGATTAGAATAGATGCATTCATTCATTCAACAAATATTTGTTGAATCTCTATGTGCTGGAAACTATTCTAGGAGTTAGAGAAACAGGGGCAAACAAAACAGAAACTTACCCTGTGGTAAGAAAAATGATATTCAATTTAATCTAAAGTTTCTTTCATGCCTAAAATGCTATATTGTTTCATAGACAAAAATTCTGTTCTATGTAGTGCAAATAAGTTTAGATTCATTGTGTCACTGAATGCTCACTACACCATAAACTTGGTGCCATTATTATGATCCCATTTTACAGACTGTGAGGAGGGACAGATAAGCTTAGAGTTTAAATAGCTTGCCCCAGTCTCAAGAGTGGCAAATTCCAAATTCTAACAGATATTCTGACCCCAAAAAACCATCCTTCAATTACTTTAAAGAGCATAGTAATATACTATTATAATACTTCATTTGACTGGTGTTTACCTCTCCCTTCCTGTTATTTTACTTTTTTTGATGGATCTCTGAATGTTCAAAATGGAAAACAATGAAGACTAAGAGAAAAAGCGAACAATAGAGGAACTGCAGTAGAAGTGAATAGCGATATTCGCTTGAAAAAAACTCAAGAAAAACCAATATAGTGGAGTAACAAGAACAAAAAAGAGATCTGAGAAGGCACAGGAAGGAAAGAACAGCCGCCATTGAGATGGTGGCTCTGGTCAGTCACCCACTGATGCCACACGCCTAATTGTACAGGACAGTTAGCAGGTAGGTCAACCACAGCTCCCCAGGTTTGCTCTATCAGAGAGGACTGGCTTCTCCTATTCTCTGCCAAATCACCCAAACAAGTTGTCCATTTAAGAACCCAACCAAGAAGCCAAACCTCTAATGAGTGTGACAAAGTAAATATGCTCCCTAAATTCCTCAGAAAGGAAATCAAGGTACTGTTAGATACATTTTGGTATGATCATGTTAAAAAGGAAAGCAATTCTTAAGAGTGGGTACTGGGGAAAAGGGAGAGATCCTTATACAAATCAGAAGAGGATAAAAGATGCAGGCATGAGTCACTGGCCTTACTACCAGAGAGGTCATCTTCTGATTTTCAGCAGACAACCAGTATCTGGCTCTTGCCTTTGGATTAGGGATCTCCAGCCAGCACCAGGTCCACATGGACTCTCATTGGCTGGAAGCCAGTTTATCTTCCCTAGCTTTCAACATAGAGAGGTGATATGAGAGTAGCTGGATTTTCCTTTTTGAAGAATTATTCTTATAATACAGTATTTGCCCCAGTAGTCTGAAGATATTTAGAGATCATATTGGTTTCATATTGCTTGTAGAGGCAAGAAACATATTTTCTATCAATAATCTATTTAGCTGCAAAATTTGAGTGTCTCTTCTATGCCAAGTGTTTTCTGACCTAAATAAAGAGGATTTGAGGTTGAATATGGTTCTTTCCCTGTAGCAGTTTGGTACAATGGAGAATGGAAACTAACCGTCATGTGGACCTTCACCAAATTCTTATTTTCAATTTACTGCCTTACAAAAGGGGGCATCCTGAGTGCCTCCTAAAGCAAACTAGGAAACCCTCATTAGTAAAAAGGTTCTACTAAGAAATTTACAGGATACATTAAGAAGAGAAACATAGAAATTGAGAGATACAGAAAATAATGAAAAGATATCATTGAAATAAGAGCAAGAAGAAAAAATTACCAGGAGTTGCCTCATGTGATGCTGCTACTCTTGCTGTTCCTAGGGAGGAATAAATCTTTTCCCAAACATTTTGGGGAAATCTATCAAATTCCATTTGTACTCATCCTAAAAACTTTTATGTGTCCTAGTCACAATGCAAAATTCTTTACCAATTCCAACCCAGGATAGGATGAGTATTTCTTTTGATGAAAACTAATAATCATGTAGTAGGGAATAGAAATCTGATCACATTCATCTGGTTTCATCATCTTGTGGTTTTCCTTTGGATCCTGAGAGTTCAGCTGTGGAAATACACAGACTTTGCCGAAGAGGAAAACATTCCCACACTCTATGGCTGTAAGGAACACTGCATACATCACTGTCCTCAGTACTAAAACACTAGATGTTGCGATAGCACACCAGCCCTGAAATGTGCCACTCTTATTAGTCACCATCTTTTCTTAACAGATGGCAAAACTGTGCTACAGAAATATTCTACTGATGAAGGAGCTGTTAGGAATTAGAAACTAGGTGATAGCACATTTATAAGATCATCATCAACAACAAAAAATACATGCTGATCATTAAGATATGTAAAATAAGATACGTGACAGGAATCATTTAAAAATATTCTCAAAACATAAATGTCTTGTCCTGAAGGTTTCACTTGTGTTCAGAATATTTTTTTGTGTTAAAAAAAATTAGATGACCTTGGTAGTAACCAGCTATTTAGACCATGACCACTGACAAAGTCTTATTTAAGCTTCAGACTCCAAAACGCAACACCACCAACTTCAGAAATTTTTGTAAGGGCAACTTTGTAGCTACTTATGTAAGAAATGGTTTGCACAGTGGTTCTCAAACTGATCTCCAGATAATTCTCCATAACCCAGTCCTAAGCAGCTCTGCCTTACTTTACCTATTGGGAGAGGAGAAAGAGGGTGTTTTAAAATGGCCTTGGAATGGAAGAGATAATACAGAAAGTACTGTTATAATACAGTCATTGGTAAAAATAACTATGGATTTGTTTCAAAGAGTTGCTGGCATGCTTAAAGATCAGAGATCAGTTTATTTGTTTGAAATGCTCTATTTTCAGTGGGCATAAAAAAAAGGCAGTAACCCCCAAAGATTAGTCCAAAGCCTCAGTATCAATATACATATTAGGATTTGGAATCCTGGAAACCTCTTCCAAAAAGCTGTTCAAAGAACTTTCAAATAATGAAATTGAGATATTTTCTGCTCTTCAAGGGGATACATGAGCTAAAGTTTATGCAAGTTCATTTTCCTTTTAATATATGTATTTTAGAATTATATTTTGTAATATATGCATGCAGTTACCACCTACACAAGATTATTATAATCTAACCCAAGTAATTACTGCTGAGATCAGCAAGTTAATGCCCTTTGTTTGCCAAATTTTTGTTTCCCCAAGAACAAATCCCACTCAATAAAGATGTGTTTCCAGGATACATATAATTATGCTGGGTACAACATCTGTTGCTTTGCATTTTCAGAGCCTTACCAAATCAAGATAAGAACACGCTTCTATGTCTACTTTAGGGAGAATGACTAGAGTGGTAAAAGCTTAAATACTCAGAAGATTTTTCAAAAAGCAGTATTCATCAAAAACAGAAGCAAATTCTAATTTAACTATTTCCAAATTGAATTAACTCATTTTAGTCCTTATCTTTTAAAATGATTATATAATTTTTCAATATGATTCAATAATCCTGAAAATTATCTTTCCTATGATTTTATATAAAAATCTTAGTTCTACTAACTTCAACCTCAGTTATCTTTCAGAAGCAGAATGCCTAACCAAAAAAAAAGGTAATCACTTATGATCAAGAACAGCAGAAAAATAATATTGGTGCCCTCTTTTCTGGTATTTCCTCTCAGGAACACAATGGATTTAGATAACAGGGCAGTGTTGCACTTTTAAATGTAGGTCAGTATTCTGATTGTAGTAGGAAAGTATATGCTCAGACTTGAATAAAGCAGGGTAATAGCCACCTAAGTCAATGTTCTGCATGGCCTTTTAAGGTTGCCCCCAGCAACCTGATAACCCTAAGAACTTTTCAATATGGAAGGTAATTACTTATTGGCAAGATTTATCAGGAAGACACAAAATGAACACTGATTTCAGTACCAAAATATGAAATAAACATGTAATAAATGGGGGGGGGGGGTTCTGACACTACTCTCTCCTCAAACATTAGTAGTCATAGGCAAAAAAAAAATCTCAGTTATGAATTCATACTTTCAGAAAACTTTAGAACAAGCAAATTCATGACATTGTTAGTGATATTCAGATGCATTTCACTATCTTTGAAGGCTACTACTATTTCTCCTGTCCATATAACTATCATTATTTGTGCTATATTTAGACTGATTAGATTGACCAAGTTCCACAGTTAGAGTTAAGAAAACCTACTTAAAATGTAAAAAATTACCCATCTTTCCAAGCCATTTTAATATGTTCCTTCTCACTTAACAATTCTTTATTTCTTAGTGTTATATATCATTTTTAAGTAATCACACACTAACCATTGTCTTGAAAAAAAAACACAAGAAGCCTCACCTCAATATTAATAGGAATTTAAGGGGAAGAATAAAACCTACTTTTTTTTTTTTCTTTGAGACAAGTTCTCACTCTGTAACCCAGGGCTGAAGTGAAGTGGTGCGATCTCTGCTCACTGTGACCTCTGCCTCCTGGGCTGTAGTGATCCTCCAGCCTCAGCCTCAGCCTCTTGAGTAGGTGGGACTACAGGTGAACATCACCAAGCCCAGCTAATTCCCCTACTCTCCCCGCCCCCCACCCCCCGAGAGTCGGGGTTTTGCCATGTTGCCCAGGCTGATCTTGAACTTCTGGACTTAAGCAATCTACCTTCCCCGGCCTCCCAAAGTGCTGGGATTACAGGTGTGAGCCACCACACCTGGCCAAAACCCACTCTCAAGGTTGGAAAAGATTTAGGTAAAGGAGAACTATAGCAAATCACCTGTTATGGACTGACTTGTGTTCCCCTAAAATATGTTTAAACCCTAACCCCCAGTATGACTGTATTTGGAGATAGGGCCTTAAATAGGGTAATTAGGTTAAATGAGGTCATAGCGTAGGGTCCTAATCCAACAGGACTGGTGTTCTTACAAGGAAGACACCAGAGATCTCTATCCATGCAGGCAAAGAGAAAAGGCCACGTAAGGATGCTGTATGAAGGTGGCCACCTGAAAACCAGGAAGAGAGCCCTCTTCAGAAACCAACCCCCACGGCACCTTGATCTTGGACTTCCAGCCTCAAGAACTGTGAGAAGATAAATTTCTGTTCAAGCCTCCTGGGCTGTAGTATTTTGCTATGACAGCCGTAGCAGACTCCTACACTATCCTGCCTTGACTTATCTTCAGTTTTAATTTCTATTTTAGCATCTCTGAATTTTCTTCAAAGGGTGACCTGCTGTCGTATTGCCATATCAAGGAAAACATGGCAAGGAGAGAAACTGATTGTATCTTTTTTCATTTCTGTGTTCCAATATTTCCAAATGTGGGCACTGAAGAATATTTAACGCCAATGAGAGAAAAACCAAATAATTTCTTAGCTTATTAATTAGAATGTCAGATTATATTGGGAGGCCATTGAATTATTTTAGGTGGGAATTAGTCAAGATAGCAAGGGATGCAATACGGTCTAGGGAGTACAAACGAAGGTAACTGAGAACCTTGTGTAAGATTTGAAAGCACCATTTACAAGAATTTCTCATGCTGCCCACTTGAAGGGTAAAGATGAAAATTTCTCAAGTCTTCGATATTTTTACTCCCAGGTTTTCACTGGTTCTTTAAAAGTCTTTTTTTTTTAATTACTTTTTTAAAACTTGTTTTATTTTTCTGGTTCTTTAAAAGTCTTGTGATTGAACTAGAACCAGCGCTTCACAGAGCTTCCAAACCCAGGAGAAATCAGCATGGCTATACACCTGGAAAGTTAAGAGTCAAGATTAGCCCAGGGCTAAGTGGAGAAACAGGTACACTGGAAAAGGTTCATTAAAGCCCAGAGGCCAACTAGAAAAATGGCCCTTTAACCACTTCACATCTCATTCCCTTTACATCCCTCCACCCCACCTTCCCCCATGCTAATGCTGCTTTTTGCATCTTACCCCCCTCCACAGCACCCCTCCTTCATGCTAATGCCGCTTTCCACATGACCTCTGTCCTAGGAGCTCATGCTCTCATTTAAAGGGTTTGAAGGGAGGGCTTGAGGAAGGTCCCATATGGAGGAAAACTTTGCCTCAAGCAAAGCACTCTCCCCTTTTACCACCCACCCTGCTATTTATCCTCTCCAAGGCCCACACACGACTTAAGAGTCTCAGAAAAGGGCTCTTTTCTGAGAGAAAGGGGACAGAGAAGGAAATAGGAATAGAGTTTATTCTGAGTTTCTCTAAAGGTAACAGAGCTGGGCTGTCACATTTTGCTTTTCCCTATGTCATTTTTACCCCAACCATTGTTAAACTAAACCATCTGTAGATATTAAAATACCATTTTCAGGAAAGCATTTATCTGAAAGAAGAAAAGATATAGTACTAAATTTAGTATTTTGAGGACAAATTTAAATAAAACTATGTAAATAGTCAGTTTATATTTCTGAATAATTTATTGCAAAGATAAATACATCACTATTTTAAAAGTGTTTCCAGTTTGTTGTTTTTCACTAGTTTTTGTATCTTTGCCTTTGCCAAATCTAAAATTCTCAACCTTACATTACATTCTATATCATCCATAAACTTTGAGAAGTATTATTAAATTTCAGTGGTTAAGAGAACTTTTTAATCTAAAAATATTTATTATCCTAAGACACCATTAGATTTTTTTTCTCATATACAGGGATCAGAAGGAACAAAGGAAAGAAATCCAATTATTTAAAACAGTAATCCCTTAACACTGGGATTTTGTTTTAATTATAAAGAGTGTGTCTTATTAAAAACAAAACAAAGCCTTGTCCTTTAAGGGAGAAACCCAACGTTCCTCTAGTGAACAAGCATGCAAGAGTTCCCATAGAATGATTAAACAAATTAACTTTGCTGTTCTTCAATTTCCAATGATATAGTTGACTTATTAAAAAGAACATCAAGTAAACAATTACGGGTGCACCTGTTCAGGGTATCATACCAAGCACCATACAAAGTTAATGGGAATATTTCTATTTTCTTCATCCCCACAATAGGCAAAACTTGCTGTACTAAAACCAAACAAGTATAGGCAGTAATAAGTATCAGAGGAAAATTGTTAAAGAGTCTTTTAAACTTTAAATGTTACTCCAGACATACCCAGTACCTGAAGGCGCTTTTCCATGAATCTCCTCCCTCATCCTGTGGCTCCTCCAGGGCCTTGGATAGGGTAGTGGGGACAGACAGATGGGAAGCTACAACTGAAAGTAAATGGCCTGCTCCTCAGGAGGCAGAAAGGTCACTAGGGACTTTCCTTACTTGGTCCTACTCCAGTCCTACTCATAGGGAAACTAAACCACAATTTAGGGAAATTATACTAACCAGCTCACTTAAATGGTTGAGTGCTGGGCCCAGAGAGCTGAGGGAAATCTCTCTTTCTCAGGGGACACAGAGGCGCCTGACTCTCCTATTTCAGGCCTAAATGAAAGCTACTTAGACACTCAGCATAGCCACGCTTGGGTTTTGTCACTGAAACTAAAGCTTCCAGTCACCCTGCCACCTCTGGCAGAATGGAGTTTGGAGTAGAAGGCACACAGATATCACAGAGGCCCAAACTGAGCCATGAAAGGTGCCACACCTAATGCAACTGGCAAGGGCCTCAGCTCAGTTTCAGCCAAGTGGGGACAGAAGGTTGTCCTAATGACATAAGTCACCCAAGGGACAAAAAGGGGACTAAGAGCAGCAAGGATGACTGAATGAGCATGGAGATGTAAATGATGACATGCTTTGAGGCTGAGGGAAGACAACAGCTGATGCACAGAAAGCAGATGAGTAGAAAATAAAAGTAAATTGTTCTAGTTATTATCTTAAACAGAGGGACATGCTGTAACACAGGACACACTTTCTTGGGTTTAGGTTTAGTATCAAGTGTGAACGTAATACAAAATTGTATTGATAGCATCCTCTAATAAAGTTGGAAAGGTAGTTTTGTTTGTTCTTTGTTTTGTTGATGTTCCAGGTTTAAGTCCAATAAATAAAAGTTCATATTGTTTTTGAATAAATAGCTGTCTTTAAAAATGTAAGAGAAACAAAAAGAAAAGCAGAAGAGAAAGCATCAGGCAATGGAAATCTCGATTGTTGCTTCTCAGTCAAGATCATGAAAAGCAAGTAAAAGAAGGGATCCTAACTACAATAGAAGGAGTGCCTTCTTTTATTTAGAAATTTCCCTAGTCTCCACAAAGTAAAGATTTCACAGTTTTATAGAAATTCCACTTCCTTTTTTGCCTGACTTCACACACACATGGAACAAACTAAGTAAGATTAGCAATTAGCACAGGATATAAACTGACCAAGGATATGCCACAACTACTACATACTTATCAAATTCAGAGAGTAATTTCAGGACCAACAGACAGAAATTTTCAACTTAATATTTTGGAACCTAAAGGATGCATTAAAAGGGCACTTTTCAATTTTAAAGTGTCAATCAATGACAAAAATTTAAAGGCACAATCATGAAAAATGTATTTTTAAAATAACATCCATAGACAGCTTCAGTTTCTCTCTGAATTATGCCATAAAACTGACTCAATTTTGTTAATATCAATAGCATAAAAACTAGAAAGGAATACAACTCAAATATTGTAGACTCACATTAAAAAGTGACTGACAGGTCAAATTCTAAAAAAGAAACAGTAGATACCACCACAAAACTAGCAGATGTTTCTTGGGGTCATTTGTACAAAAACATAAGCATATGTTAAAGAAATCTGACACTATCATGGAATCAGTTGGTGTCTAAAATAATAGCAGCTCCTTATGGCAATATGATAATATCCGTATCAAATGCACAACACATTATGTTGCAACAGTATGTGCAGACAAAAGAGCATCAGTAGCAGCAGTAATGACCAGTGGTTTCATTAAGGTGAAAAAAATTTTTTCCAGTGCATAGTATTGGTTAACAGTAAATTGAACATGATAGACAGTATGTAGAATTTTCAGAGTTTAAATTTACCTGATTTTATTGAAACTCTTATAAAGGGACTTACTAAATAAGACTGAAGTTTTTACAGGGACCTCTAACATGGGTTTTCTGATTTATCCAGTCTACTCAAGAACAATGAAAAAGATCATTGTTATTCCCAAAGTTAATGAACATACTTGGTTAGTTTAAGATATAAACAAGAATTCTTCACTTCAAAATCAATTATTTCAACCTGATGTCCTATACCCACTAGTTAAGCAATAAGTAACTGCTGCAACATTATTTTAATGTAAAGCAACACATAACTTAGTAGTGTATTATCACCTTCAATAGCAGAAGGCTGAGATCTTCTAGAATATTCCTTTGGAAATAGCCATATCACACACAAATGTACAATGTACACAATGAATGCTAATTAAATATTACTGACTGAAAATCTTTGAAAAGTAAAGGCCAAAAGGCATTCCATAGTTTTTCTAATTGTTGGGACTCATATTATTCTCTAAGAAGGTCAAATTTGAAAAGGCACTTAGAATTTCAATGCACATATTTTCCATGCAGAAGAACTGGATGCAAGATGAGTCTGGCATGTAACTACGAAGGTCTTCAAGTGCCAAGAACATTTCATAAAAATAAAGCTCACCCATGAGATATTTCCAGAGTAGGTTTGATCCCAATGAAAAATATTAAAATAACCTGTAAAATGACAGATGTGTTTTTAGTTCAGAAGCTAGGGTACCAAGACATATTGTTTTTTCCTCAAATATGAAAAATGCTAAATTTAAAAAATAAAAATAACTTTTAGAGAAATTTATTTCTACTTTTTAAAAAACATAAATCAAATCACATGACAAAAATGTATCCATGTTATTTATTTTCCTGTGTCTACATATCTAGATAAATGGGTGAGGAATGGAAATTTTAAAATGTGTTATGTTCACCAAGATTTCAACTGTAATAAGTTTTTATCTGTATGATGAAAACCACAACAAAACATACTGTCATCCCTTTACACCTTCAAAACATGAAAACATACTTAAAATATAAGGAAACCAATACATGCTAACAGCTGCTCAATTGTATTGATCTTATTTTTCCTGCACAGATGGACACTAAACAGTGCTTTGAATTATGTTTGTAACATTTAGTAAACTTAAAAGCTTAATTTGGGGTAAATATTAATTACTTGTATTAGACAAAATAATATCAACATGGCTATTTTAAGAAGTAAATGAAGAATTTTTAAGCTTAAAATGGTATGAACAGTTATTTTCCACAGATAAAAATTGACATCTTTACAAATGACTATTTCACTGACTTTTTACACTCCAATAATGCAAGAATATTAAGAATGTATGAAGATTACATTATTTACTAACATCTAATGAATAATGTTTTCTGAAAATAGAGAGCTTTAAACTATGATTATTTTTAAGTAGCCTCTACTCTAATAAACAGGATAAACAAGGAAAGAGCCTAGGGCTCATAGGAAACACAGATCTTAGGCTTAAAAGGGTTCAACTTACAGTCCTTCAGGAGCAATTTCTCCAGTTTGTGCACTTTTCAAGCTACTTCCCTTCTGTTTACACATTTTGCTAGTCACTGGCACATTTGATGCTAAGATTTGGTAGAATATATTTCAAATAAGATGCTTCTCATTCTGCTGATTTAAAAATAAATTTGCGCAGCGTCTACTGTCTATCCCACTGCCCAAGCTAGAAATCTCAGCATCACTATTATTTATTTCCCTTTTAAGCCTCACATCCTCCAAATTCTGTCTTTGACAATATCCCTTGCATCCAGGCTTACCTCACCATTCTCCCAGCTTTGCAGCCACTGTCTCCCGATCAGCCATCACACTGGGCTCCTCAGTGTGGAGCCCATTTATAATCTATCCTGCTACCTAATTTACCAAAAAAACAGAAATATTTGATCTCACCTAATGCCCAGCCTTTGTCACACCTTCCTCAATTTTCAGGTTGAGACGCCAACTTCCTTGCATGTTATTCAAAGTCCTGTATAAACTACTGACTAAAAACAAAGCACTGTCATCTCCCCCATAAACAAGACAATGTTATTTTCCAAATAGGCCAAAGCATCCTTTTCTTGAGATTTTTCAAAATTTTCTTTTTCTAGAATGGTTTCCTTGCTCCTTTGTCTGCCTTGCTAACTCCTAATCATACTTCAAGGCCCACATTCAAGTTTACCCTCGAACCTCTCTGTAGCTTTTCCTGACTTCCCCCTCAGCCCACCCAACAGAGAATGATTTTCTCCTTTACCTATTTTTCCATGTGCATTTATAATGCTCTGTAAGTACTACCTAAGTTGCACACAAAATACATCATGTAGTTACTCTTTTGTCAATATATCTTCCTGAAGACTGTGAATATCTTAAGACAGAAATCATGTCAAATTGATTACAGCATCCTGGAACCTTCTAGAGACCCCATAATTGGTACTCCCTAAATGTTAGGAGGAATAGACTAGAAACATGAATGATTTAATAAGAAAAATGCAAATTTAAACCATGCTGAGATATCATTTATTATGTATCAGGTTGTTTTTTTAAAGTTTGGCAATAAACTCTTCTGGAGAAATTTTCAGGAAATACATGCCCTTATACAATAATGATTTTAAAAAGCAAAATTGCACAACCCTTTTGAAAGAATTTGGTAATATTGAGCAAAATTATTAACACATTTATTCTTTGACTCAACAATCTCACTTCTAGGCGTCTATCCTAAAAGCACATTGAAAAAAAAAAAAGGAAAGTAAAGTTTTTTATTAAACCACTATTTGCGATAACAAAAATGACTAGAAACAATCCAAATTTCTCCAACAGAGAGGTCAATAAACGATATCAAAATCAAAATAGATTTTGATGCTGACGTAAAGCACTACAGAGTGAACTTCTGGGCATATTGTTAAGTAAGAAAGAAATCAAGATAGAAAAACACATATATGGTACATGTGTTTAAGATAGTGGGTACTGTGGGGGTAATGAAAAGAATATATGCACATGTTTATTTATATAAAATAAAAGAACAACCCAGAGCTTTGAGGAACAAATAAGCTTTCCTACCTACAGGAAGAAAGGAAAAGCATAGAAGGGAAACAGCTAAGCTATACTTCCCAGAATACAGTTTGTTTAGTAGATTTGACTTTGGAACCATATAAGTATTTCACGTAATTATAAAATTTTTTTAAAAAGAAATGCCTAAACATCAAAAGCAAAATGAAACAATAATACAAAAAGCAAATAAGTTGGGGGTATAACTTCACAGATATGAATTATTCCAAGTGTCTTTAAAACATAGTAGTTTGACTACACCTCCCTAGTAGTGTACACTCTATGAACAAAAATAATTGCAGGACTATCTTAAGTGGGTTTCAGTAATTATACTTTTGATTGGCAGCATTGGTGTTCTTACTCTATTGTGTCTATATAATGCAGGATAAAGCAAATGAGTAATGATGTCGTTATAGTTAGGAATCAGGACTTTAAGGGTAGGAGAAAAGAGACAATGTGAAAAGCTTAGGCCTGCACTTGAATTGGAAGTATCAGCATAATCCTATGATACATTTTTTTCTTTAAAAACAAAACAAAAAAACCCAACATATTTTCTAGCTCTGTTCTTTGAAAAACCTAAGTAACAAGGTACACATAGGGGAAGTTTTAGCAATGATGTTGCTTAGTTCTCAAATTGTGGTCTCTAATACCACTACCCAGTAAAAGGAACCAGGACCCTCTGATGATGAGCTTGATTCCATATCTCAAGCATGAAATGTTCAAGATGAACCTGGAATATCTTGCCATTCCAGAAAGCAGGGAAGCTATCAGACAGCTGAGGGAATGTCAAAAGAACTCAGAAGTCAAGATGAAGGGGCTCCCATTGGTCTAAAAATCCAAAATGTGACAATTTTGAAGATCAGTAAAAATAATCATTGCTGTGAATTGAAAAATATTTAATAGGTTTAAATCCTTGAGTTTATAGTGATCATAACAATTAAAAAAACCTCATTGGTCATGGTGGATGCTAGGATCCACCTTTGAGGAGGAACTTGCCATGCCATCGCAATGAGTGTAGTTATTGTTACAATGGCCACCAGGGATTCGTACCCTCAAGCTCCACCTCAACTTCAGAGGAGCTGAGGTCCTACATTTCCAAGGCAGCCCACAGCCTGTGACAGCACAGCTGAAGTTTGGCCACTTTTGCCCATGGCAGGACTCCTAATGGGCAATCTTTTTCCCAAGTCCTCACCCTAGGTAAGCGAAAACCTTGTGACATCTGATCATGGTCTGAGGCTCTCCCTTCCCCAGCCTGCCTCCCTCATCCCCTTTACGGTTATCACAGTAATGGGCATCCCAGTCTGAAGGTTATTCTTGCCCATGAGAAACTATAGGCCAAACTAGTTTGTTCGAAACATAAATTGAAAGGAAAAAAAAGGATGAAGAATGAATCTGTGGATGAGAAAATTTGAAAGGCATAGCCATCAACTATAATATGGACCTCATTTCAAGGTTGACATATTAAAAAAATAGAGAAAATATCAGGAAAATCTGGACACTAACTAGATATGTAAAACTATAAAGATTATTTTAAATTTGAAGAGTAGTAATATGATTTTTTAGAAAATCTTTATCTTCTAGAGATACATGCTGAGATGCTTATAGATGAAATTATATGATGCCTAGGAATTACTTCAATCATTCCAGGGGAAGAAGGGATGTGGGTAGAGTATAGATGAAATAAGACTGGCCATAAATTGAAAACTGTTTAAACTTAGTAATGGGTCACATAGAGCCTCACCCCTCTTAGGGTTGAACATGAAGGCTTATTACATAATTATTCCTACATTTGGGTATGTTTGGTGGTTTCCATGAAAAAAATACTAGATTAAAAAAAACTTGTTAAAAACTCCAATTTATCACTCCCATTTTCTTCATTTGTTCAGAAATTGGAAGTGGCCAGAGAAATGGAATAAGCTGTTGATGATGGAACTGTCTTAAAAGCCTGAAAGAAGTCAGATAATACTGTTTCAAAGGTTTTTATTATTTTGGTTCAGACCATGATGCTTTACTACCACCAACTCAGATGTCAGACAGACTCCTGATGGCATGAGAGGGAATTCTTGCTTGCTTAACTGGGGAAGCAACATAACCAAATGGGGACAGTGCAGGCTCTGGAGTCAGACTGCCTAGCTTTGAACCCCAGCAACTGAAATTACTGGTATGACCTTGGGCAAGTTATTTAACACCTCTGGGCCCTAGGGATAAAAATCCTATCTAGACTACATAGTTTCTTTGCTAAGGTTAAACAAGATAAGATACTTAGCACAGAGCCTGGCAGAGTAAACAAATGTTAAGTGTTCACTATTTTCAGTCAAGCACTGGGCACTGCTGTGTAGCAGCAGTGGTAGTTTCCAGAACACTGTTTCTAATGAAAATCTAGGAATGTACACGGGAATTCCCTGATGCCAGCTGGTACATTATTTTAGACTTACTCTTAGGCTTAATATAAGTTCATAACACCATGCCAATGACAAAAACAAAAATGCTCACCAATGGTAAATATTTCTGGCACCTATACTTTCCTGATTGCCTATCTCTGAATTCAGTCACCCATTACACTAAGGTTCCTCAAATTCTGGTTTGCATGCCAAAAGTTGGCAAATGGTTTAATGTCCTTCAATTTCATGCCTCTCTCTCCTTTGTGTTTCTCCTCCTAGCTTATACCAATTTTGGCCAACACAAGAGCATTTAGAGCCATGGCTGAGAGTTCCTTCCCGTTGCTCACCACACCTACATACACATGCAGACACACACAATCAAAACTCACTTGCTCAGCATATACTACCCCCATCATTGGCATAGTGCTTCTAAAACTTGGGCAGGAATACGGTCAGAAGGCTTTAAAGAAGTCTGTGTTTAGGATTTTAATGATGCTTGTAGACTTGTCAAAGTCTGAAATGTAATCTAATAACCCAACTAAGTGGCAGGCTAGGTGGGATAACAAGCGATATGGTTATGATGAGTATTCTAGTGCTGAGATTACACAACTGTAATGAATTATATCTACTACATCCCTGACCATTTCAACAAGGATGGTCCATTTTCTCAAATTACAGAGGGTACAAAAACATCCAGTCTAGCCAACAGCATCTTCCTGTATACCCAATTGCTCTGTTCTCTATATCCATTGCCCTGGTTCTCTATTCCCTTAGCTTTGCCATGTTTAGATTTCTGCAATTCACTTCAGAACTTCCTACTTTGGACAACCCCATCTGGATTGCCCTCTCTGGTTTAATGACCTTGGTCCAGTCTATCTGATTCTCAATTTGCGTGTCCCTTGGCTTCAATGAACCCATTCCTAGGGGAATAGTTTTGTGCCAGTTCCAGCCCCAAAGGGCCCCATGGGGGGGTGCAGGAAAGAGAGAGAGGAAGGGTCCACAAAAGTAGATCAGTTTTAAAAAGTGTTTGCCTTCAGATGGTGCCATGTGGACACAGCATATTTAGGAATAACATTAGTCTCCAGACGTTCACAGGGTCAGAGTACACAGACTAAGAGAGTTACCATTTCAAATCTATGTACTATTCTTGTAGTAAGAAACAGATTGAATTTGCCAAATTTCAGTTCAAACAATGTATCACAATGACCATGAAAAATACAATGATTTCTATGGACAAGACTTCAACTTTACTAGTAACCAACTAATCTACACATAATAATATTTTTTGTACACACAAACTATGTTTATATATATGAGTGTATATATGTATATATGTGTATGCATATATATATATATACACATTTTTTCCCTGAGATGGGGTCTTGCTATGTTGCCCAGGCTGGTCTCGAACTCCTGGGCTCAAGCAATCCTCCCATCTCAGCCTCCCAAAGTACTAGGATTACAGGTATGAGCTACCGTGGCCAGCCCACGAAATACGTTAAAGGACTCTGCCACTTTGAAATCTCTAAACTCAGTTGCTTTATCTTTAAATAGGCAGCCCAAATTGCATAACCATATCAGTTCTACATTCAGGTTCATTTTTCAAAAGCTATATCTTCCTTTCTATGTAGAAACAAAGACTAAAATGAAAGCTTGGGAAGAAAGTAAACAAACATTTTCAACTCTCCATGTGTCAGAGCTGTGTTGTACAATGCAGTTGCTGCTTGCCACAAGCAGTTATTGAATTCAAATCAATAAAAATTAACTATAATTAAAAATTCAGTTTCTCAGTCACACTAGCCAGTTTCTGTTCAATAGCCACATGTAGCTGGTGGTAACTGTATTGAACACTTCAGATATAGTGCACTCCCATCATTTCAGGAAGTCTAACTGGACAGCCCTGCTTTAGAAAATTCACTCTACATTTGTTTTCTGTGAGACCCAACCTACCCTAACAAAAAGCTAAAACTTTTGAGGCTATTTTTATGATAAATTAGTAGACCTGTCAAAACATTTTAAAACTTTATAAGCAGATAGTATTTGCAGTTACTATGGAAATTTGAGTCTTTGCATACATCTTAAAAATTTCCTCAAATTTGACAGCTTAGGAACAGAACTAAATTTTTTTCTAAAGAGGCTTTTTTCTTAACGTGTAGACTGATGAATCAAAGCATCATGTTTTACTGAGTAATTAGTCCTTCAATAATTCACATGAGTAATAGGTCATATTGGGGTTTAACCCCTGCTTCCATTATTTCTGACCACACGGTCTACCAACAGATGTCTCACTTGGGGTGTACACAACAGAACACCGGGTATCCGTTTCACGTACATCTGTTCCCAAACAGCTTAGACAGATTAATACTTAGAATATACTCTGCTCTGCTAAGTCTCACATAATCACCAACTCTTGTTTTGAAATTGTTTTTTCTCATTTTCACATTTTTGCACATTATCTTTTAAACTGCTAAGTTTCAAGTAAATACTTATATAAACTTAAAGCTCAAGAAAATCATTTTGACTCTCTTGTAACAATAAGAAACACTTTCCAGACCTTACTTTGAAGCTCAGCCTTCTCAGATTTTCTAGTCACTGCTCTAATTCAGCTGAGCTCTGAGTTGTGGCAGGAATACTCTTTTGAAAAAAACATAACATGAAATCGGTAACTTGAAATAGTAAGTATATGAAAAATAGAGTTATAAGCCATAATTATGATTCGAAGGCCTAGTTTTATTTTTTAAAAATCTTTGAAACATAATATTTGAATGCTAATCAAGTAAAAATAGTATAAAATCTTTACTCAGAAATTTGATAGAGGATACACAGAAATGAATGAAGAATGGATGAGCTAGTCCTTTTGTCCATTATGAAATAGTTGCTTAAAGCTAGCCTCAACCAATTCTTTTCCTCCAGAAAATGGTTTCTTCCTTTCCAATGACAATACCTACGCCAAAGCGACTGCCCACCTCTAGTCACTGTGCCCTAAAGCTGAGTAAGGGGAGCAAAGGGCTTTGACTTATATTTCTCAGGTGGTTCCTCTAATTAGAAATTCATGAGGGCTGTGAAGTTCCTGATGTAAAATACAACACCCCTCCACACACACCAGACGGTGGGCCCTATTGACCATCAAACCTTACTGAGATTTATTTAATTTGACAAAATTCCCTAATGCCTAAAGGCCGTAGAAATAGGTATTTTCTTTAAAATGAAAGTTCACAGGTGGTCAGAACTGATAGTACTTAGAGACAATATAATATAAGCCCTTCATTTTGCCAGTGAATAAACCGTAACTCAGACATGTTAAACAACCTGTCCAAAGTCTGTTACGCACCTTGCTATCTGTTGAGACAAGATCTTAGGGCCTTCAGTGGCCACTGCTGAAATCTTTCCTACACCACAGACGGGAGCAGATTACAGAGAGCTGGAGGAGGGAAGCTATAAAAGATCCTGTAGTGCTTTTCATACTTCAAGGTGTCATCCATTAGGAAATTGTGAAGTTAATTTCACAAATCATAATGAGCATTTGTTTGCAATGGAAACAGAGCATATCAGAGTGATTCTTAAACGGCAATGGTAGGAATTGTTTTGTGAAACTTTTGTTTTAGACAAATCACATATCAGCACAGAAATATGTATAGTATCTGTCAATCCCTAAAGGGCCGTCATTTCAGAGGACCGAGGAAAAGTGGAGGAGACACATGTTTCCAACATGAGATAGCACTGTGAGCATTTGGCATCTCTGTCACAGAGATCTCTAAATTGATCACTCTTAAACATACTAATATATGAGCTTAACATTGCCTAATCTTACCCATTACTTACTCTCCCCATCAGGTTTTCCTTTACAGGAAATAATGACATTATATTTATTCACAGAGGACAGTAAACAAATCTTTCTTGGGGAGGCACAAAAAAATGCCTGACTCTTCTGCTTTAATCGAACATTTCAAATAAAAGCTTACCCCTTGTTAAACAGATGTCCCAAAAGTTTGTCCTTGGTTGAGATGTAAAACAATGCCAACAGGTGATCAGTGATGCTTTTGAAAACACTGAACTCTGAAAATATCTGATCCAATATCAGCACAAGCTAAGGGCTAAATCATGAAATATGCAAATCCGTCTGTGGCATCTGTCCATGTCCCCTTTCCGAGGTGTATTCTCAATTTTTGGCTTCTCACACCCAGTCCCTGGCACCATACTGGGGGCTGGCCCCACTGGGCACAGCACTTGACCTGCTCTGCCTTGGCAGGGTCCCATGACGCAGAGTGGTCTGACCTTTCACACTTGACTTCAAAAACAGTCACCTGATCCCTTCATCATTTCTTCAGGATTTTTCTCATAGGTCACAGCTAGCTTGATAATTACCTTATTTTAACATAAATAAACCCATGTATGATTCTATAATTAAAATGACCATAATTTAAGATTGTAATAGAAAGATCATCAGGCACCACTGTAGTCAATGAAAAAGATATTTTCTGAATTGATGATGCCCTTTTGTAAACACAGTTTATATTATAATGGCAGCATCCTAATCTATTTAAGCCCTGCTCAGTATTTTCTACTCTGCAGCTGAGCAACATGGAACCTTCCTGCCATGAGCCTCACATCAGAAAAGTGGACCAACCTTAACTCTTACAATAGAAATCCTGGAATAACGCAAAGTTGAAAAGAACCTCAAGGAGCTTAACATATAATGGGGAAAAAACAAAGTTTCATTCAATGTCTCAGCATAGGAGATCCAATTATGCCTAAAGAGAAAACAACTGTAATGAATCTTCATTAATTTTAATGAATGTAAACATGTAATCATTCAAATAAAAAAAAAGCACAAAGGAAGCTAATTCCCAGCAGCTGGAACAGCAAGAAAGCATGTATAGAGAACTAGTTTTGTAATTCTTTCAATTACAGGATGGTAAAATATGAGGAAACTACTGAGAAAGGAGGATGCAGAGATAGGCAGGAGCCAAGCATGGAAATCTTATGCCATGTTGAAGAGTGTGTCTCTCA
Organism: Pongo pygmaeus; assembly: GCF_028885625.2. Lineage (NCBI taxonomy): Eukaryota > Metazoa > Chordata > Mammalia > Primates > Hominidae > Pongo > Pongo pygmaeus. Next base: position 81,380,661 of record NC_072384.2, read on the forward strand.
TCCCATTTTCTACTTCAGTGGGCTTCAAACAAGACAGTCACATTCCTGCTTAGGCAAAGAGGGAACCCAAACAGACAGACTCGGGATCATTTACCCACTACTCCAATCAAGGCACCCGTACTTTTATCTGTTATATACTGGCGATTCATTTAAGAATTTTTTTTTAAAAAGAGTTTTGATGTTTAAGAAGGGGGAGAGGGGAATACTGCCTTTGTAGTTAATGAGGAGTTGGTATCAAGTATGTAGGAATGTAGTCACCAAGTTATAATAGAATAAGAAAAACAAAAGTTCATTAGGCCAGTAAACCAGTAACAAATTCATTCATTCAATAAATATTATCTATATGCCAGGCACTCTTCAAGGTTCTGACAGTAAAGAAAAAAGATATTCTGAATATCTTCCCTCTCCTCCATCTAGATTTAGTTTCTATCCTCCACCTGCCCTGTTCACTGGGAGGCCATACTGCATGGACTGCATCAAGTTCTCCCCTTGCCCTCTGGCTTAAAGTTGGCTTTGGACTGTGAAATGGGCCAGAAAAGAAGGAACTTGGGTAATTTAGGATTAGTGAGGTAATCAGCCAAGCTGAGGCAAAGGCCACAGCTCCTGCCTAGTGGCCTCCTCTACATAGCCTCTCTGAATCCAGGTTCAGGCGCTTGCTCCTTCACTATGCCCTTTTGGGCTTAAAAATGGTATCACCTACCCAATTATTACTAGTCCCAAGAGTACTTCACTATCTCTATATCTACACCTTTATAAATACTGACTTTTAAAAATTCTTCTCAAGTTACTCCAATATAAATGTGCCATTTCTTTTTCCTATTAGGACAGTCACTAATATAACAGACAAATCCTTGCCATCTTGAAGTGGGGTGGTAATAGAAAGGACAGCGATTAGAAATTATATAGTATACAAGGAGATAAATGCCACTGAGGAATATAAGGCAATACAGGGAACCAGGATGTATGTAGCAGATGGGAATTTTATACAGGTGACCAAAGAAAGCCTTACTAAGAAGCTAACATTTGTGCACAGGTTCAAAGGAGGTAAAGGAGTCGGTCAAGTGAGAGATTTTAAAGGCCTGAGCTAGGGCAGTGATTGGTCGGACAGAGAAGGATGGTAGATTGGAGAAATACGAAGTAAATAAAGTAGGCAGGATTGGTGGGTGTTTAGAAATAGTGAATAAGGGACAGTGAGGCTGGGGTTACCTTCAGAATCCTGACTTAGATAACATTCCAGATAGCTTCCTAAATACTCCTTCACTTATTAAGCCAAAATATTCACTACTTACATATGCATTTGTATGATCTATCCCACATAAGCTACAAGCTAATTCTAGTTATCCTAGTTATTGTCCCATAACTTACACAAACCTAAATAGCAAAGTTAAACATTCTGACAGCTGATGCTGAATAATTAGTGAGTTCCATAACCATGATAGGGAACAAAAGATCAGAGTTAGTCTACAGAGCAAGAAAAGTTGCTTTTCTTGTAAACTTACTAAATATATGGCACTCCTGGAGGTGGATGATGGTAGATGAGAACCACAGTGTGCAATACTGACAAGAAAGCATGTAATGAGGAACAGCAGATCAGACCACACTCCTTGGGACTCCACCATTTGGCAGGCATATAGAATGAAGTTCCCATGAGAGACTGATAAACTAGGTGCTGGTGGTATTACAAAAACCAAGAGAGTTAAGTCAAAGTCAAATGAAGGAGAAATACAGAAAAATAAGGACTGAAAGTTTCCACTTCATTGAGCAATAAGAAGACTTCTGCTAATCTCTGCCTGAAGAGTTTCAGTAGAGAAAGAACAAAGCCAGGTCTCGGAGGGTTGAAGAATTAAGAGGTGAACTAATGGAGATGGTCAGAGTAAGCCAATTTTTCTAGGAGATTATCAGAGCAAGTGAGAAAAAAAATAAAAATAAAAAGCAAGGTAGCAGCTAGAGAGAAAAGCTTGCAGGATCAAGGCAGGGAACTGTTAGAATGGGAGAGTCTTGAACATATCTCTGTGCTTAAGTGAATGGAGCTGGTAGAGAATGAAGGCTAAAAACCAAAGAAAGAAAGTGTAACAGATGAAACAAATTTCTAGATGAAGCTGAAGAGATGGGATGAGTTTGCCTTCTATAGAGATGACTACATCTATTCTGCGGTCATGAATGGAAGCGAATGAAGGCTGAAGGTCACTAAAATGGAAAAGGTCTAGAAAGTCTGAAGCTGTAATAATGATTGCAATATGACCACCACCACAAGCTAGACTTTAGATAAAGAACACTGTGAGCCAGACAACAAAGTTTTAAATAAACATAGAAGAAAAGCTGGAAAATCATACTTTCTCTTCCCTGGGGAGCCCAAAAGACAGCTTGTCAGCCCTCCGAGCCTGCAAGTGTCCAGCCTGACAACTAGCATGACATGCCTGTCCCTAGCAAAACTATACCACCATCAAAAACTCCTGCAGCCTAGGCCACTGAGGAAATCAGACATTGCTGATGAAGATTACAGCTGAAGAAACTACACAGAGACCATGGTACTGAATCCACCCCAAACCAAAGCCAATGTACCATACCCAACCAACACTCTAGGACCCATCTACAGGAAAAGTCTCTCGCTGTGAAAGCTACTGCATACAACTGGAAAATGTGACTATTCCACTAGATGTGCAGATGTCACAAGAAACATGAAAAAGCAAGGACACACGACACTGCCAAAGGAACACAGTGAGTCTCTAGTAACAGACCCCAAAGGAAAGGGTGTTTATAAAATGCCTGAAACAAAATTAAAAATGATGATCTTAAAGAAATTCAGCAGGATACAAGAGAATACAAACAACCCAATGAAATCAGGAAAGTTATAAAATGAGAAATTAAAACAAGATCTATCATTTAAAACACAGAAATCTGAAGAATGCAGTGAATAAAAGACACAATTGAGAGCTTCAAGAATAGATCAGATCAAGCAGAAGAAAGAATTTCAAAATCTGAAAATAGGTTTTGTGAAATAATCCAAAGTTTAAAAAAAACTAAGCAAATAAATTTTTGCATTATAGAACTGGCAGATAGAGAAAAGTTGAGGAAAGGCATAGAAAACCTATTTAATGAAATAATAGCTAAAAACTTCCCAAATATTGGGGGAGATACAGACATCCAGATGAAGGAACCACAAAGATTCCCAATTAGATTCAACCCAAAAAGATCCTCTCTGTGGCACATTATAGTCAAACTGTCAAAAGTTGAAGACAGAGAATTCTAAAATCTGCAAGAGAAAAGCATCAAGTTACATGTAAGGGAATCCTCATTAGACTATCAGTAGATTTCTCATCAGTAACCTTAAATTACTGATGTATGCCAGGAGAGAAAGGGATAATTTATTCAAGATGCTAAAAGAACAAAAAAAATGAGTCTCAGCCAAGGACAAAAGATACTATATCCAGCAAAACTATCCTGGAGGAGAATAAAGGCCTTCCCAGACAAACAAAAGCTGAGGGAATTCACCCCTACACCAGCCTTACAAGAAATGCTTATGGAAGTGCTACAGCTGTAAATGAAAAAATGATAACTATCATGAATATGTGAGAATATAAACCTCACCAATAGAGGTAAATTTATAAATCCAACTCAGAATGCCCCAGTGATATCATATTACTGTGTAAACCTCTCAATCCTCTAGATGAAGGTTTAAAGTAAAACTGGTCAAAAACAACAAAAGCTACAATGGCTAGGGAACACATACTAAAGAAATAAAGGCAACAAAAATATAAATTAGGGATGGCGGAGGAAAAATGTCTAGAGTATTTTTATGTGACCAAAGTTAACTTGCTATCAGCTTAAAATAGTTTATTATAACTACAAGACTCTTTATGTTAGCCCCATGGTATCCACAAAGAAAGCAATTACAACAGATACATAAACAAGAGACAGAAGGAAAACAAAGCTTAGGACCACAGAAAATGACCAAACCACAGAGGTAAACAAGAGAGAAAGAAGAACTGAGAATCTACAAGACAACCAGAAAACAAGTAACAAAATGGCAGAAATAAGTTCTTATCAATAAAAACCTTGAATGTAAATAAATTATCTAATGAAAAGATATAAAGTAGCTGCAGGACTGGAAAAAAAAAAACTCAACTACATGCTGCCTAAAAGAGGCTTACCTCACCATTAAAGACAGACCAAAAGTGAAGAAATGGAAAAAGATATTCCATGCAATCAGAATCCAAAAGTGAGCAGGAGTAGCAATACTCATATCAGAAAAAATAGACTTTAAGTCAAAAACTGTAAAAAGAGACAAAGAAGGTCATAATATGATAAAGGGATCAATTCAACAACAGGATAAACAATTATAAACACACGTGTACCTAATACCTAAGTACCCAGATACATACAGCAAATATTCAACCTAAAGAGATAAACTCCAATACAATAGTAGTAAGAGACTTTAACAGCCTACTTTCAATAATGAATAAATTATCTAGACATACATACACAAACACACACAAAGAGATCAAGAAATATTGAACTTAAGCTGCACCACAGACCAAGTGCACCTAGCACACTTACAGAACATTCCGTCCAACAACTGCAGATACACATTCTTCTCAAATGCACATGGAACATTCTTGAGGAGAGATCACGTTAGGCCACAAAACAAGTCTTAACAAATTTTAAAAGCTTAAGATAATATCAAGTATCTTTACTGACCACAGCGTTTTAATACTAGAAATCAGGCCAGGCGCAGTGGCTCATGGCTGTAATCCCAGCACTTTAGGAAGCCAAGGTGGGCAGGTTGCTCGAGCCCAGCAATTTGAGAACAGCCTGGGCAACATGGTGAAATGGCAAAAGCCATCTCTACTAAACATACAAAACAAAACAAACAAAAAACAAATTTAACCAGGCACAGTGACACACACCTGTAGGCACAGTGACACACACCTGTAGTCCAAGCTACTTGGGAGGCTGAGGTGAGAGGATTGCTTGAGCCCAGGAGGCAGAGGTTGCAGTAAGCCAAGATCGTGCCTCTGCACTTGGACCTGGGAGACAAAGCAATACAGAAGGAAGGGAGGAAGGGAGGAAGGGAGGGAGGGAGGGAGGGAGGGAGGGAGGAAGGAAGGGAGGGAGGGAGGAAGGAAGGAAGGAAGGAAGGAAGGAAGGAAGGAAGGAAGGAAGGAAGGAAGGAAAAAGAAAAGAAACTAGAAATCAACAATGAGAAAAACTGACGACTTCACAAATCATGGAAACAAAATGCTCCTAAACAACCAATGGGTCAATGAAGAAATTAAAAAGGAAATTAAAATTTTTCTTGAGACAAGTGAGAATGAAAATACACCATAACAAAACCTATGAAACAGCACAAGCAGTTTTAAGAGGTAAATTTATAGCAATAAATGCCTATATCAAGAAAGACAACAGATTTCTGAAAAACAGCCTAATGATGCACCTCAAGGCACTATAAACTCAAGAACAAACTAATCGGCCAGGCACGATGGCTCACGCCTGTAATCCCAGCACTTTGGGAGGCCACAGCAGGCAGATGACCTGAGGTCGGGAGTTTGAGACCAGCCTGAACAACATGGAGAAACCCCGTCTCTACTAAAAATACAAAATTAGCTAGGTGTGGTGGCACATGCCTGTAATCCGAGCTACTCAGGAAGGCTAAGGCAGTAGAATTTTTTGAACCTGCGAGGCAGAGGTTGCGGTGAGCCGAGATCGCACCATTGCACTCCAGCCTGGGCAACAAGAGCGAAACTTCATCTCAAAAAAAAAAAAAGAAAAGAAAGAAAAACAGAACAGAACAAACTAATCCCAAAGTTGGTAGTAGTAAGGAAATAATTCAACTCAGAGGAGAAATAAATGAAATAGAGACTAAAAATAATTTCAAAAGATGAACAAAATTTAGAGTTGGTTTTCAACAAATTTCATCAAATTTGATAACATAGAAAAAATGAAGTCCCTGACACATACAACCTACCAAGATTAACTTAGGAAGACATATAAAATCTGACCAGACCAATAATAAGTGAGGAAATTGAATCAGTAATAAAGTCTTTCATCAAAGAAAAGCACAGAAACTAATGGCTTCACTGCTGAACTCAACCAAACATTTAACAAACCAACATCAATTCCTCTCAAAATATTTCAGAAAACTGAAGCAAAGGGAATACTTCCAAACTCATTTCATGAGTCAAGCATTACCCTAATTCCAAAATCAGATAACAATACAACACAGAAAACTATAGTACAATATCCCTGATGAACATAGGTGCAAAAATTCTCAAGATATTAGCAAACCAAATCCAACAGCACATTAGAAAGATAACTTGCTACGTTCAAGTGCGATTCATCAGTGGGATCAGAGGGATGCAAGAATGGTTTAACATACACAAAGCAGTAAATGAGATACATATTAACAGAAAGACAGAAACTGTATGATCATTTTAACAGATGCATTAAAAGCCTTTGACAAAATGTGGCATAATTTCATGATTAAAAACCCAACAAATTAGGTATGGAAGGTTTGTACTTCAACACAAAAGCCACATATGACAAATCCACAGCTAATATCATACTGAATGGGAAAAGACCAATAACGAGATCAATTTTAAGATCAATAACAAGAAAAGGATGCCCACTTTCACAATTTCTATTCAACATACTACTGAAAGTTCTAGCCAGATAAACTGGGCAAGAGAAAGAAGTAACGAGCATCCAAATTGGAAAGAAGCATGTCAAACTGTCCCTGTTTGCAGAAGATATGATCTTATAGATAGAAAACCCAAAATACTCCACAAAGAACTGTTAGAATTCAGTAAAGTTGCAAGACACAAAATCAACATATAAAAATCAGTAGCATTGCTATACACTAATATTGTACTATGTGAAAAATCAAGAAAACAATTCCATTTATAGTAGTTACTTTTTAAAAAAAAAAAAAAAAGATACCTAGAAATAAACAACCAAGGAAGTGAAAGAATCTCTATACCGTAAAGTATAAAACTTTGATGAAAGAAATTATCTTCCCACATCAATAAATGGGAAGATAGTACATGTTCATGGGTTGAAATAATTATATTGTTAAAATGGCCATACTACCCAAAGTGATCTACGGATTTAATGCAGTCGCTATCAGAATACCAACACCATTCTTTACAGAAATGAAACAATCTGAAAATTCATGTGGAACCACAAAAAAACCCCAAATAGCCAAAGCAGTCCTGAGCAAAAAGAACAAAACTGGAAGTATCATACTACCTGACTTAGAAATATACGATAAAACTATATTAACACAGCATGGTACTAGCATAAAACCAGACAGACCAATGAAATAAAATGGAAAGCCCAGAAATAAATTTTTGCACCTACAACAGCCAACTGATTTTTTAAGATGTCAAGAACATGCACTGGGAAAAAGACAGTCTCAACAAATGGTACTAGGAAAATTAGATATTCACATGCAGAAGAATGAGATTAAACCCCTCCCTCTCACCATATACAAAAATAAAAATAGATTAAAGATTTAAAATGTAAAACTTGAAACTATGAAATTACAAGAAAAAAGGGAAATTATTCTCGACACTGAGCTGAGCAAGGATTTTTAAAATAAGACCTCAAAAGCACAGACAAAATAAGATTACATCAAACTAAAAAACTTTGCACCTTGAAGAAAACTATTAAAGTGAAAACAGCTGCAGAATGGGAGAAAAATATTTGCAATGTATACATGCGACAAAGGGATAAAATCCAAAATATATAAGAAACTTAATTGAACAGAAAAAATAATAATGATGATTTTTTTTTTTTTTTTTTTTTTTTTTTTTGAGATGAAGTCTCATTCTGTTACCAGGCTGGAGTGCAGTGGCACTATCTCGGCTCACTGTAATCTCCACCTCCTGGGTTCAAGCAATTCTCCTGCCTCAGCCTCCCAAGTAGCTGTGACTACAGGCACGTGCCACCACACCAGGCTAATCTTTTTATTTTTAGTAGGGACGGGGTTTCACCATGTTGGCTAGGATAGTCTCGATCTCCTGACCTCGTGATCTGCCCGCCTCGGCCTCCCAAAGTGCTAGGATTACAGGCGTGAGCCACTGTGCCTGGCCAACTTGATTTTTTAAATGGGCAAAAGACTTTAATTGATAGGTCTCAAAAGAAGACATACAAATGATCAACAGGTACATTTAAAAGATGCTTGACATCACTAATCGTCAGGGAAATGCAAATCAAAACCACAATTAGATACACCTCACTCCAGTTAGAATGGCTATTGCCAAAAAGACAAAAGAAAATAAGTATTGACACAGATATGGAGAAAAGGGAACACTTACACACTGTTGGTATGATTGTAAACTAGTACAGTCATTATGGAAAACAGCATGGAAGTTTCTAAAACAATTAAAAATAGAAGTATCATATGATCCAGCAATCCCACTACTGGGTATGCATCCAGAGGAAATAAAATGAGTATGTTGAAGAGATCTACACTCCCATGTTTATTGCAGCACTATTCACAATGGCCAAGATATGGAATCAACCTAAGCATACAACAATGGATGAATAAAGAAAATGTGATACAGAAACATAATGGAATACTAGTCAGCCATTAAAAAATAAAGTCCTGTCAATTGTGAATGCTAAGCCTGGAGGATATCATGTTAAGAGAAGTAACCCAGACACAGAAAGACAAATACCACATGATGTCACTCACACGTAGAATCTTTTCCTATTATAAAAGGTTGATATATATAAGGCAGAGATTAGAATAGTTACCAGAGACTGGGAAGGGGAGGGGAGAAGGAAGGATGGAGAGAGGTTAGTCAACAGACACAAAGTTATAACTAGGTAGGAAGAATAAATTCTGGTGTTTTGTTGCATAGTATGGTGACTATGGTTAACAGTAAAATACTATATATATTACAAAATAACTAGAAGAGAGTCTTTTGAATGTTTTAACCCACAAGGAAATGATGAAAGTGTGAGGTGAAGGATACACTAACTACTGTGATTGGATAATGGTACAACATAAATATCAAAACATCAAATAGTATCTCATAAATATATACAATTACAACGTGTCAATTAAATTTTTTTAAACAATTAAAAAGTTAATAGACCAGCTGTTGGATCTGGTTGAGTTAATGTGCTTAAGAAGCACATGCATAACATTATATCACACATTTAAAATATTTCTCTACTTAAAAAAAAAATCCCCAAAAAGCGCTGATACTTTGTGCCTCCCAACTTGACGTATAGCCTCTTTTCGAAAGCCTCACTTCTACAGCGAAGGGTAATAACACATCCATTATTCCAGGTCACCCCTGAACCCAATAAAGAGAACTACAATTACTACGGTTATGCTCATTTACCCTGCCAACAAGACCATCAATTTGTCCCAATTTTGGCAGTCATAGCCTTCATAAAATACATTCATGTCTTTGCTCATTACTCAAGATGGAAAATTAGAAAAAGATCACATAGTATTTTATTTCGTCAGTGAAAACAAAGTACTATGAGGTTTAAAAACTAAGCAGTCTTGAAAACATAGGTATGTTCTAATAATCTCCAGTGACCTCCCCTATCCACCCTCATCCTTTTCTGAGGCAGCCAGTCACTTGTCAACCAGCAATGGACATGCTCTCCCCCCACCACATCCTACCATATCATGTCCTCACAAGTACAGTAATTTTGATGTAGCTCCTCTTCCATTTAATCTTTCACCACTCACATCTAAGCTTATTCAACAACAGAGTATTTCTAACATTTAAATATATCATCTCTTAATATCTCCTTCTTATTTCCCAGTGTTTGTTTTTGTTTGTTTGTTGTGCATTTTGACATGGAGTTTCACTCTCGTTGCCCAGGCTGGAGTGCAATGGCGTGATCTTGGCTCACAGCAACCTCCACCTCCCAGGTTCAAGCGATTCACCTGCCTCAGCCTCCCAAGTAGCTGGGATTACAGGCGCACACCACCACGCCTGGCTATATTTTACCTAAATAAAACATCTCTTCGTTTCTTACTTACTAAGGCTCTAGGCTTCTGTGCCCCCAATCTTAGAGGCCCAAAGTGGTTTCAATACCAGGTATTAACTACAAAGAAAAAGGGTACACCTGTATGAAGGAAAAGACCACCAAATGGTTTTAGGGCATAATTAAACAAAGAATCAGTACTTGCAACCTTTAAAGTTACAAATCTGTCAAGATTTATTTTAGAACTCTACTGCCAGGGGGGCGCTAATTAAACCTATTTTACCTTAATCACCACTCAATATAAAACAGCATTTCTTTTCTTATATCATTGTTTGCTTTTTTTGTACACAAATACTGCAACATTGGTTTGTATGACCTCTTATTGCACAATGTCTCATTTTAATTCTATAGTATTTCAGCTGCACTGTAGGTTAAATTGGCTCTTTGGGCTAATCCAAACTCTAATTATAAACTTCTATATTGCATAACTCGAATTGCCTGAAAGACTTACAAATAATTCTATAGCTGTATCTCTAGCTTTTAACTTAAAAGGTTCAAGAAAATACTACACCTTGGTTTTTAAAACACCTGAAAACACTTTAAGGTCAAAGACTGTTTTCGTGAAGTGAGCGAGTATGGCACATGCAGCACAGGCAGAATTCACAATCGCAACCAGTGCTAAATCCCTGGCTAGTTGGTTTCATTTTGTTAGACTTTTGAGCAAGATTTTAAGACAGTGAGTCTATTCTGTAACATAAACAGCACACTGTGTCTTGTTTTTCAACAGGGGAAGGCAATTTTTTTAATTTCATAAATTTGTATTTAGCTAAAAGAGGTTGAACACCAAATTCCGTTTCCCCCAAGTCATCTCCTTGCAAGTAGAGTAACCTTGATGTAGTTCCGCCCCCATTTCATCTGTCTTTCACCGCTCACATATAAGTTAATTCAACAATGGGGAGTATTTCTCGAGTTTGGACTTAGAAATAAGACTATATGAAAGTCTACTTACAAGACTTGTAAAATGGTCTTTCTAAAATATCTGTTAAGTCTATAAGGCTATTTGACTAAGACGTGAAAATAGACTCGAAGTATTTCTGTTGTAAACTACAGCATTATAACTTTTTTAGGTAACTAAAATTTTAAGTCAATAAAAGGCAAACGTAAGCAAACCGCTTGACATAACTAAGCATCGCAAAACTGTGATCCAATATTCTAGGATCAATATTAAAAATCAAAAGTTTCTAGACCGAGCCTGAAGAAGTCTTTTTTTTTTCTTTTATTATTATTATTATTATTATTATTATTATACTTTAGGTTTTATGGTACATGTGCGCAATGTGCAGGTAAGTTACATATGTTCTAGACAATGGCAAGGAAGGTGAGGGGCAGAAAAAAATCCAGAAGCACTCCCAAAGCTCTGGAGTTACATTTTCAAGTCAGCAAAATGAGAGCTGGATTCAGAACTCTTGTGTAGGCATAATCTGTAAGATGTTTATAGTTTCAATGTACCATCAAAGTTGATGGATTAAAACTTTTTCAACTTGGAGGGGCGGAGTAGGTGACCTTCTCACATTTGTAAATTACCTCCCCTTTGGGGCTCAAGATTTTCTGCTGAGACTCTGAGCAAAAGCTGAGTGTGACGTTTGTCCGGGGAAGGTCCCGGAGGCGGGAGAAGGCTAAGTAGCAAAAGAATCCCTGGGGTTTCTGGGGTGGAGCGAGAGGCGTGAGTTCCCGGTTGGAAAGGAGGAGGCGGCGACTTGGGGACTCGGTAACACGTCCGGGCAGTGAGGAGAGCACGGGGAGGGGAGGAGAGAAATGGGGAGGGTGGAGCGAAAGCGCGTGGGTGCAGGCCTTGGGCCGGGGAGACGGAGGAAGCGCGTAGGGAGGCGAAGACGCTTGGGGCAGGGCACTCACCCGCCGGGCGCTCGGGCTGAATGGGCCGCCACCGCAGTGCTCGCTCGCTCAGCACCACGTCACAGCTGTCCCTCCCGATCTCGAAGATGCCCCGGAGCAGAATCCGTTCGGCCACCGCCTCCGTCTGCTGCGGGGACGTTAACAGCGCCGAAGGCACAGCGGCAACCTCCAGGGGCGCCTCTTCCTCCCGGCCGCCCTCCAGGGCACTCACCCGGTTCCTGCGCCTCCTCCAGGGCATGGCGGAGTCTCAGGCTGGGCCCGAGCCAGGCGTCCGGGAAGGCCTTTGGAGAAGCAGGTGGAGGGTGCGGCAGCCCCAGCTCTAGCGGCGTCCTGCGCTGCCACAGCAACGGCGCGCAGGGCAGGGACCCAGGAGGGAGGCGGGGCCGCGCCTGACCCAGTCCAGCACCCTGGCCTGCCAGCCTCGCCGCTTCTCCACTCACCACAAAAAGACCCAGCTGCAAGAGGAGGAATAAGTGGCTCCCTCCTCCTAGTTTCTCCTGTAAAGTACGATTTCGTACTTTTCGTTACCCTCGAGTTAAACCAGCCCTCCTCAATCTTAAGCTTGCATATCATCCCTTGGGCATCTTGTTCCAATGGAGATTCTTATTGAATAGGTGTGGGACTGGCCCCCAAATACCACATATTTGAGAAAATACTAGGTGATGGATCCCGCTGGCCAAGGAACACACTTAGAGTTGCAAGGGTGGAAGCCTCTGTTTTTCCACCTCCTTTCCAGAGGGTTGCCTGGAGAGCAGAGGTGATGCTTTACAACCCTGTTTCAGAGTACTAGCGCACTTCCCAAAACCCCTGAGGGGAAGCTAGAGATAAGGCCCTGGTTTGCATAGACAAATTTGCGTCTGACAAATTCAGTATTAAAGGTAAATGCCTCCAGGTGTAAGTATTTAGGGTTCTACTTTCCCCCAAGGTATCTCCTCTGCAGTCTTGTCTGCCTGGATCTTGCACTCCGTTGAGGGAGATTACAAGCAGCAGGGCTTCTCTTTCACCCACTGCCATAAAGAAGTGTCACCTGGAAAAGGAGAAGAGCCCTGGGGGCGGGGGTTCACCCTTTTCTCTTGATAACTGAGATTTCTAAAATCAGCTGCTCATTAATTTTGAAAACACGGCGAGTCTGGAGGCTAGTGATTCTCAATAGTGGTTGCACATTAAAGTTACATAGGGAACTTCTGAAAACCCAAATGTCCAGGCCACGCTCAAGACAATTAAGCTGGAATCTCTGGAGGCGAGACCCAGACTTCCGGATTTTTAAAAGTTCCCAGGTAATTCCAATGTTCAGCCAAGGCTGATAATGGCTGCTCTAAGCAGGGTGATAAAACAGGGAGCTGAGTACTTGTAATGGGGAAGCAGGAAGAAAGTGAGTCCCTGGGAAGAGGAGCAGGGTGGGAAGTAAAGCAGAAGGCTTTTTTTTTTTTTTTTTTTTTTTTTAACAAGGTCATTATCATCATATTGAAAAAAAGGAGTAGGGGAGTTGAAGAGGAAATTAAATTAATAGGGTTGTAGATCTAGTTCCAGTGTTCTAGTGCCTAAACCGTTCTATCATAAAGGCAGCAAATTCTTATTCTGTCCTCATTCCTGGTCACACTGCAAAGTCACAGAAAGAGCTAACTATAGCAGGAGTTTCTCAAGGTTCTTAGCTCAGACGGTTTGTAGGCCTAATCAAATCCCTACCAAACATAAAGCACTGTGCACCAGTTAAGCTAGGACTCTTACTGTTTAATGCTCCGACAATAAGTACCCAAGCTTCAAGGAAAAGCAAGGAAGAGCTTCAGTTTGATCTGACTGCAGTGAGCTATTTCTTAGAGCAGAAGTGCAGCTGCTGCTAAATCCCATGCAGGCTTCAGGTGGCTCTGTTCAGCAGTCATTAGAGGGAAAAGGATGGTGCCCTTCGCAGAATGAGTTGCAATTCTGGAGTCAGCGTCTTGTATTCACAGCTGTTAGGCAATCAACACGATTAGAGCTCACTGGCATTTTAAAAGCTCACCCAGAGCCAGTGCAAACAGGCCAAGCCAATGGCTACTCCTTAGGAGCTTTGCAAAGGGGCAAGTTGCCATTTTTCAAGCTTCACTCAAGCCAGGAAGTCAAAAACAGTGGCTTTGAATTGTCCTGAAGATGGAAGTAATAAGAGTTGTGTTTCCTTCTTTCTTTCTCTTTTTCCTTTGATAAGCTGCCTTATTCCAGGGCTGGAGTGCCCTAGGGCTCTGTCTTTGGGCTCTGTCTTTAGGATCTATCCACACACTGTCCTGTGCTTTATGTACTATCCAGGGTTCTGCAAATGATGTCACCAGCTCCAACCACTCTCCTGAACTTTAGGTATTATGTCCAACTGCCTACTTGACATCTCTACTTGGCTGTCCGATAAGCTTCTAAAACATATCTAAAACCAGACTCATGGTTTTTCATCACAAACCTGTGCCTCTCAGAATGTTTCAAATCTGTAGTATCAAAATCCTTGATATCATCCATGTCTCCTTTGTCTCATGCCTTCAATCCAATCTACCAGCAAATCCTGTCCATTCCGTCTAGAACATATAGTCCTTTCTGCCTGCTGTCATTGCAGTCTGCACTTCTGCACCCCTCAGCTGGACAACTTCAGTCTCTGCTCTCCCAACCCAGCTGTCTGCTTTCCGTTTCCCCTGTGCTGGCACCTCCAGCCCAGAGCCGGTTTTCCATTTTGGAGTTACATTGTGCCTTTAAAAAATACCAAGAACATATAACCCTGCTCACAACCTTCCATTGACTTCCCATTATTCTTGGAATAAAGTCCAAATGCTTAGCAAGGCTAGAGGTCCTTTGTAATCTGGACCCTGGCTATGTCTCCAAGATCACCTACTTTTTCCCTTGCTCATTCACAAAAAGCCTTCTTGCCAGTCCTCCAACACATTGAGAAGAATAATCCCTTCTCAGAGCATTTGCTTTTGCTGTTCCCTCTGACTGGAATGCTTTTCTTCCCACCAGATGGTTCATTCCTTCACTTTGCTCATTTTTCTGTTTAAAGGCCACCACCTCAAAGAGGCCATTCCTGAGCACCCTCCATAATTCACCATCCTGTAAACCTGTGTATTCATTTCTTACTGCTGCTGTATCTAATTACCACAAATTTAGTGACTTGAAACAAAACCAATGCATTGTTTTACATTTCTGGAGGTCAGAAATCCAAAATCAGTTTCACAGGACTAAAATCAAGGTGCCAGCAGGCCTGTATTCCTTCTGTAGGCTCTAGAGGAAAATATATCTCCTCTTTTCCGGCTTCTAGAGCAGCGGTCCCCAACCTTTTGGCACCAGGGACTGGTTTTGTGGAAGACAGTTTTTCCATGGATGGGGCGGTTTGGAGGGGTGGGCATTTTGGAGGCATTAGATTCTCATAAGGAGCACAAACTAGATCCCTTGCATATGAAGTTCACAGTAGGATTCAGGCTACTATGAGAATATGATGCTGCCACTGACCTGACAGGAGACAGGGCTCAGGTGGTAAGGCTTGCTTGTCCACCAGTCACCACTCACCTCCTGCTGGGCGTCCTGGTTCCTAACAGGCCACAGACAGGTACTGGTCCATGCTCCAGAGATTGGGGACCCCTTTTCTAGAGGTCACCTGTGGATTTTGTTTTGTTCTGTTTTGTTTGTTTTGGCTCATGTTCACTTTTTCCATCTTCAAAGCCAGCAGTCTAACATCTCTCCTCTTTGCTTCTATCCTTAAATCGTCTCTTTTCCTCTGTCTTTGACCTTTGTCCCCCCGTCTTATAAGGACTCTTATGATTACATTGGGCCTGCCCAGATAACCCTTAATTATGTTTTCAAAGCCTCTTTTGCTACGTAAGGTAACATATTCACAGGTTCTGGGGATTGAAACATGGACATCTTCAGGCTGCCATTAATCTCTCTACCGTAACCTGCTTTAGTATTCTTTACAGCACTTACTATTAATTCTTATTACATCTTTGTTTATTGTCTAGCTTCCCCACTAAGTTAGTGCACTTAGTAACAATACTGAAATACAGAGAACACTCAGTAAATTTTAAGTTGTTAGAATACAAGCTCCTTGATGGCAGATAATTTATCTTGTTCACCATTAAATTCCCAGTATCTACCACAGTTCTTACTACACAGTAAGTTCTCAATTAATATCTGAAAGAATGAACTTCTTCAACATTTATCTATAACAATAATACCAAGATACCCCAATTATTTCACGTTAATTCCTGAAGATCAATTGTCTCATTAGTGATTCACGCATATATATATGTAAATTACTAATGCATGAAAATTGCTTTCAAAAAACTTTCAGGAAGCTTCCTGAACATAGCTTTCCCTCCTTTGGCTGAAGCTTGGGTATTTGTTTCCAGAGCATTAAACAGTACAGGTCCTAGTTTAAAAGGCACTTTGTTGCTTTATGTTTGGAAGGCATTTGACTAGATCTGGAAACACAGCCTCCATCCCTGGTTCTTAAAAATCCAAGTCTGAGTAGAAGACCATAAAATACACTCTGCTATTGTTAACATTGCTTTCAGGAGGCCTTTAAGTATGCTCTGAAAACAAATACCCAAACTTCCAGAAGAAGGGCAGCAAACCCCCCAAGTAATAGGCCAATGAGACAGACTCCGGAAGTCTGGGCCACCTTCTCAGTGCCACAGATAGAGGGAGAAAAATTCACAGCCAACAGAGACATTCAGACCCACTGCAATGAGGGCAACAGACAAGGAAGTCTAATTCCAGTCAGGACCAACTGTCATGGATCTGAATTTTAGCCAGTGGGTAATCCTATGGTAGTCCCTTTGATCTCCCTGAGTCTCTGCTGAAGTTTGGAGTTTATGTGACAAATGATTGAGGGCTTATGCTATCATCAACATAGTTCTTTCTCAAACTCCAGTTTATAGAATTTTTTTTTATTAAGAACATCTCACTGCAGGTAGAATAAAATCCAAACTTCTATTATGACATATGAGACACCATGTTGTCCAATTCCTGCCCACCTGCTCAAACCCTCTTTTCTATCAGTTTTCTTCTATTATTAGTATGTGTCCTACCACACTGGCCTTCATTCTACTCTTCGGATAAGCCAAGTTCATTCTCATCCAGGGCCTCTGTTGTTGCTGTCTACTCTGTCTGGAACACTTTTCACCATGGTAGAGCTTCATATGGTGCCCAGGCCAACTTCTTGTCACCTCAGAAGGTCTTCCCTGCCCAACCATTCCAAAATTGACCTCTATTCAATAATATTTTCTTAATTGCACTTTACACCATGTAAAAGCATGTAGTTGATTTATAATGTTTACTTATTTCTGTCTCCTCTCTTATATCAGATTAGTACCTCAGTTGAGAATAGTGATTTAATCTGCTTATTTATGGCTCTATCTCTCATGCCTAAAACAGTGCATTTGTGTAACAGATGCTTAATAAATGTGTTAAATGCATGATGAGTAAACTTTTTAAATTTAATTCCTTTATTAATTTCAGATATTTAACATGTCTCAATGGTGAGAAGAAAGGTTAATAACAGCAAATTGTATTTACTTTTTCCGTGTCAATATATATTTTGAGTGAGGTGAGTTTTAGTTGTGTCCACCTCTCAAACACTTGTAATGCTAAATGGGCACATCATCAATGTATCAAGGGGACTGCTTCCCTCTCATGCTGAGTGGGAATTTTGTCAGAATGTTCCTGCTATTCTGGCTCCTGCTGCCCAAAAGGTACAGGACCATATGTCCCTACAACAATTACAGAAAAAAATAGAACAAATCCTAGGATCCCGCCAAGTCAGAATATCAAATTTTCTGCACATACCAGTTTTTTGTACTCAGGTGGAAACTGTTAAAAGTGAATTGCTCAGCTGTATTCTAAGACACATCTCACCCAATATGATCTCTAGTATCTCAATCAGCAGTAACAAGAAGTAACACAGGCAAGAAAAGTAGGCCCTCCCTTTTCCTTTCCTCAAGTTTTTAAAAGCTCCTTTTTAGGTAGGTTCTAATATTCATAAACTTGGAACAAAAAAATGAAATGTATTTCCAGCAAATAGGGAGCTTGAAATATTCTCACAGTAATTGCTAGCAATGCTGTATTGTAGAGTCTTAAATTAGGTGTAACCAGGCACACAAATGAAATAGGCAGTTTAAGTCAGAAATCTATCCTCATTTTCTATATTATATGTATGTATGGTTTCTATGATAGCTAGGAAAAGGGCATTATACTAAGTGGCAACATCCCTTCTCACTATTGAAAATAGCTGACAAATGTATACATCTATATACCCACAAAAATAAAAATAAATTTAAAAAAGAAAGAAAATAGCTCACTTTCTTGAGCTTCTTACCCATAGGCATCAAAAAATTTGGCACTAGACTTGCTGTCTTTGACTTTTGCCTCATTATTCATCACCATCTGGGGGCACTTCAGTGCCTGTGTCAACAACCTGTACAACTAAGAGTGGCTTACAAATAAGATTTTATTTCTGACATTAAAAGAGGTCCAGAGTCAGGCTGTTCCTGGGTTGGTTCATCTCATATGATGTCATTAGAAATCAAGAGCTTTGTAGCTTTCTACTTCACTATCACCAGGTAGCAACAAGGATTCTATTGTTGGCCCCGAGATGGCTGCAGGAGTGCTAAGCATCATACCCTCTCCCAAAAAATGTCCAAAACCAAGAATGGAAGGAGCATTTGCAGGTTTTCCTTGGGCATTTCTTTTTTCTTAACCAGAAAAAAAAATATTTTCAAAAATCCCACCCAGCAGACCTCCTTCCAGAGGAGGCATGTTGCCCAATTCTAAGCAACAGGACATGAGAGGAGCTTCATCTGGAGTGGCTGGAATGGGTGGAAACTAGCTGGGCCTATCTCTTTTCATGTGGTCCCTCATGATGAGTAGTCTA
This sequence comes from Pongo pygmaeus, assembly GCF_028885625.2. NCBI lineage: Eukaryota > Metazoa > Chordata > Mammalia > Primates > Hominidae > Pongo > Pongo pygmaeus. Next base: position 81,399,409 of record NC_072384.2, read on the forward strand.
GCCTGAGCTTTTAAAAAATGACATTGAGTTTCAAGAGAGTAAAAGCAGAAGCTGTCATGCGTCTTAAGGCCCAGCTCTAGAATTGGAATAGCATTACTTTTGCTTCTTGTTGTTAGTCAAACAAGTCACAAGGGGAAATGGAAATAAAGCCCTTCAGTTGCTGGCAGGTGAAACAGTCACATTAAAAAAGGGAATGTATATATGGACAGAAGGAATTGTTGGCAGCCATCTTTGCAGACAGGCTAATACAGTGGACCCTGTGGGTGTGGTTGTCAGTGGTTAACATCCCTCCCATTTGCAAAATATGCTCACTTTCTGTCAAGTCTCACGCAATTATGATATCAAGTGAAAAATCCAGTATCTCATAAATGTCGCTCTTTGAGTGTGCTCCTCTTATTCTGGGAACCTAGGAACTAAAAACACATGTTACCTTCCCACGCAAATCCAACATATAATAATGAGACAGAGGATAATCATGATAGATGCACCCATTCAAAAGGGAAAAATATAGAAAGCACATCACAGTCACTGGTCCATAGCAGTTCTGAAATTCAGGAGAGCATGTGTTGCCAGTTTCATAGACCCTGAGAAAGAGAATGTTCCTATCTCACATCCAGATCTGCTCTCTGAGAGTGGTTCCCTAATTCATCATTCTCAGCAGCTCTTGGCTCTAGCCTCTGGGCTTTTGGTTCTGCCCTCCATTTTATTCTTCTTTTCAGCAAGAAATGGCCCATGATTACAGCCAAGTAGCTTTTTCAGCCTTATTTTTATCCATAAAACATTGGAGGTACAGAGGCTTTTAATGTTAAACTTGTAAACCAAAAATAAAATTGCAAGCCACCCAACCATCTCAATGGACCCCTCCTCTCAGCCAAGGACATTCCAAAGTTAACCTGAAAAACTCGTTCATGCCATGATGGGAAAAGGGACTCAGACATGCCTCATTATACCCTCCTCTCTTTTGGAATTCAGGCACAGCTGGCCAGCATTAACATCAACACTGAGACCTAAAGACTGTTAGAACAGACTCTTTAAGTCTGATAAGAAACCTTTACAATCTAGTCTCTCTGAAGCCTGCTACCTAAAGCTTCATCTGCATGATAAATTCCCTTTTATTAATTCCAGGTCTTTAGATAATAACTCAACCAATTCCCAATCAGAAAACTTTTGAATCTGCTTATGACCTGAAAGCCTCCACTTTCAGTAGTCCTGCTTTTCTGGACCGAGCTAATATTCATCTTACATGTATTGATTGATGTCTTATGTCTCCCTAAATGTGTAAAACCAAGCTGTAGCCTGATCACCTTGGGCACATGTCATCAGGACCTTCTGAGGCTGTGTCACAGGCATGTCCTTAACATTGGAAAAATGAACTTCTAAATTGACTGAGACTTGTCACAGATACTTTTAGCTTACAAACTGCTTGTAAATGGACAAAACTACTATGGAAACTTTGTGAGCTTACTTTATGTAGTTCACTTATCTTACGGATATCATGTACATATGTGAAATTGTGATATAATAAGAAATATGTATTTTGATCTTCATCACTGGCTTCTGGACAGAGCTCCTAAAATCCTTGTAATTCCCAAGAGATAAAAGCAAAAATTGAATTTTTTGTTGTTGTTGTTATAGTATTAGTTTTTTGTCCCTAGCTCCTGAAACAGCTCAGAAAGATAAAGGAAAAAGGAGCATCTTTTGTTATTCAAAACCATCCCCTTTCAACCACACCTGAGTTTATGTTAATGAGGTGACTTTCAGAAGCCCCCTAAGGATGGGGGGACTAGTTGCCAGGGAAGCTCACCCTGTGATTACAGAGTTGGAACTTTTAGCTTCACCCCCAATGTTGAGGGAGGGGAAAGGGGCTGGAGGTTAAGTTAATCACCAATGCCAGTATTTCATGAATCATTCCTACTTGATAAAGCTCCATAAAAGCCCTAAATGAAGGAGTTCTGAGAGCTTCTGGGTTGGTGAACACATGGAGGTGCTGAGAGAGTTGTGTTCCATGACTCTCCCCCATTTTTCACCCTATGTATCTATTCCATTTGGCTGTTTCTGAGTTATATCCTTTATAATAAATTGGTAACCGTAAGTAAATGTTTCCCAGAGTTTTGTGAGCCATTCTAACAAATTATTGAATGAAAGAGGGGTTTCCTCCAATTTATAGCTCGTCCTTCAGAAGTAAACGAAGTTGAGGCTTGTGATGACATCTAAAGTGGGGGGTAGTCTTTTGGGGCTGAGCCTTTAATCTGTGGGTCTGCACTGACTCTGGGCAGTTGTGTGAGAATTGAGTTGAATTGTAGGACATCCAGGAGGTGTCCAGCAAGAACTAAAGAATTGCTTAGTGTGTGAAAAACTACACATTTGTTGTCAGAAGGGTTATATGAAAGAACAGAAGGAAAAACAGGTTTTTTTTTTCTTTTTAATATGATATATATGATATGTAACATATATGTATATAAAGTATCATATTATGCAAAAGCCATTCCCTCAAATTTTTTTGAGACTGGCCTCTCTCAACTTTGGGTCCAAGTCAGCTTATTGCGGTATATGCTCCTAATATTCTTAGAAGCACTTTTGTCCAGGTGAGCTGTGCCTTCTAGCCACACTCTTGATTGAGGCTTGCCCTTATGACATGTTTAATTGGAAGTACCCTACTTTTCGTCTTTGCTTTGGGGCTAATTTCTTGCTATCAGAATAATTTTCCAGCCAGAGAGTCTGCCTGGGACCCCGTATAGTTCTTCTAAATTATGCTTGCTTATCTCTCCCTTGTAAAACCCTGTCTCATATAGTTAAGAGAAGCCAGTTAGCCTTACAATATTCTACCAAAAATCTCCCTACCCAGATCTACAAGTTCATTAGGTATTTTTTCTATCTTCCAACTTACTGCAGAATTGTTCAGGACCATCCTTGCCCGTGTGCCAGATGGATCAACTCTGCTTTTCTGAGCCCCACTGTGTTTCACTTCAACTTCTCTTACCAGTTCTTTCACTTCTGTTGTCCAAATGCCATAAAACACTACCACTGCTAAGTATGGGCCATTGAGAAAATGCTGCAAAATTAGACGGATTGAGGCCACTACAAACTACTATAATATCATGGTCTCTGAATTTGCTTGGCCCTAAGCCCTGCTGCCCTATTATTGATTAGTCTTGATGAAACTTTCTCTTTCTATCCTTAGAGACGTTATTCTAAACCTTCAGTGTTCTCCTTTAACTCCCCTAGTCAGAAGGTCAACATGCCTCCACTGTCACATAACAGGACCTGGTAAGAATAAACTTCTGCTACTCTGTTACCCTTACTCCTAAAATTCTCTCTTTCTACCCTGATTCCTATATCTGGATATAAGTGTCCTTCCTGTTTAATGTAATTCTGTACCTATGTTACAGGTCTTCTACCCTCCACTCTACCCAACACCTTCCTCAATTTCATCTTCACTATGTCCAGGGTTTTCTCCATCTTAGTGTATAAAAATGAGCAAGCAACAACAAAATCAAAGCCTCTCTTGTATCAGGCAATTCTTGTGTGTGACCAAAAACTCATCTCAAACCAGTTTAAAATAATAAAACCTACTTAGAGGCGTAGGGATGGCTTATGGAAAGACTTGATCCACAGTTCAAATAATATAATGCAAAAAACAATTCCCCTTTCTTTCTTCACTCTGCTTTCTACTGGGTGAGATTCATCCTCTGCTCCCTGTCTATCTTTCTACCCAACTCAAATTCTCCCCTCCAAGTATCGAAATGCTGCCACATTCCAGACCTCTAATCCACACACATACCACATTTGTCACAAGAAAGGCACATGTCTCTGTTGATATTTCTTACATAAAAAGGAAGTTTCTCTATTCCAATAAAGTCTTCTTGCATAACATTTTGTCTTAATAAGTTAGCATTTTTATCAGTCAGTAGAGGCAGAGTTATGATGTGGTTTTTAAATTTTTTCAGTGGCTTAAAACAATAAGATTTTATTCCTTACTGATGTTCACCTGACTAAGGGTGGGCACAAAATGAAAAAGAAAGCAAGCATAAGAAATGAAAGTACCAACTATCCCAAAACAAACAGGCCAATCAAGATTAAAAACAAGACAGAGCCCCAGATCTACATAAAACCAAAACTTATAATGAAATACATTCAGATGAAATACACACTAACTTGTATTTAGAGCAATCAAAATAGACAATCAGATGAAAGCCCCATATAACTAAAGTTGAAGTCTTAGCCTCTTAAGCTCACCAGAAGAGTACTGGCTCAAGGTCCTATAAAACCCAAAAATAGAGACAGAATTTTTAGAAGTCATGGCACTTAATTCATTTGGACTAGAATTTTTTTTTTAATTATGTACTTTAAAATATGAACTTGTGCGTTAAATGAGTGTCTACGAAATCGGGAAAATGCTACATTTGTTCTTTCAAAAGCTCTATTAATATATATGCTAATCCACAAATCAAATAAATATGACATTTTCTTCACATGAAGAATACATAATAGCTGATATTTGATAATTTTTTGTGAGTTCAAAGATGAGACTTTAAAAAAATTACCCATAGTTTATTGGCTAGGCCCATTCACACTTCATTAAATGTAGATGTCAGTTTAAGTCATTCACATGAATAATAAACAATACAACTTTTATATAATTCAGATGTTTATTAAATAGCTGTTTTTTGTCAGCTTGTTTAAATGTCAAAACCGATACCAACTACGTATACTGGTTGTTATATACTGTATCATTAAAAGTTTGAGAAGACATTTTCAGAAGAATTTAAATGAACTCTCCTATACTTATATATATTTAACATCAATTCATTAGAGATTTTAGTATACCTATCAGTTTCCTAGGGCTGCCATAACAAATCGCCAGAAACTGGGTAGCTTAAGATAATAGAAATGTATTATATTACAGTTCTGGAGACAAGAAGTTTAAAATCAAGGTGTCAGCAGGGTTGATTCCTTCTTAGGGATTCAGAAGGAGAAGCTGAGAATTCCTGTCTCTTTCCCAGCTTCTGATGTTTGCCCCAAATCCTTGGGGCCCCTTGGTTTCTAGACACATCACTCCAGTCTCTGCCTTTGCCTTCACTTGCCATTCTTCCTGTATGCTGTGTGTCTGTGTGTTCTGTCTGCTTCTTATCAGGACATCAGTGATTGGATTTAGGGCCCACCATAATCCAGCATGAACTTGTATCAATTTACATCTTATATCTTAATTAAATCTGGAAAGACAGTATTTCAAATGAGGACACATTTTGAGGTTCTGGATGGACATAAATTTGGGAGAGAGGTGAGCAAGGGAAGGGGATACTACTCAGCCAAGTATAGCATATGTATACACACACACACACACACACACCATGTGTGTGTATATATATATATGTTTTCCCTTGACAATATGTTTTAATATAAATGCACCAGTAGTTAATTAGACAAAAATAAAACCTTGGGAAGTAAAGATCTCTTTGCTTAATATTTTTAATATGCCAATCAGAATCAAGGAATCATTAATTTATTTATCCAAAAATCTTATGTTGATATTTTAAGGTATCTAAACAAGTAGCCTTGCCTCTATTAACAAAGAAATTCTTCTAGTAAAGAAATATTGTGATAAATCTCACTACTTAGGTTTAGTTATAATTTATATCCATTTGTACTATCATTTATTATGTATTTAGGCACTGGCTAGAATAAAGATTATTCAGTTAACAAACAATGACAAGTGATGTTATCTCAAATCATTTTTTTTTTTTGAGACCCTGGAGCACAGTGGTACAATCACGTCTCACTGCAGCCTTGACCTCCCCAGGCTCAGGTGATCCTCCCACCTGAGCCTCCCGAGTAGCTGGGACTATAGATGTATGCCATCATGCACCACTAGTTTTTATATTTTTTGTAGACACAAGGTTTCACCATATTGCCCAGACTGGTCTCGAACTCCTAGGCTCAAACTATCCACCCCCATTGGCCTCTCAAAAGTGCTGGGACTACAGGTGTGAGCCACTGCACCCAGCCACCAAATTTTCTTTTTAGAACACTGTATTATCCTCTTTCTGCTTTGATGTTAACATTACTTAGTCACGTACCTGCTATGAGTAAACAAGCACTACAATTGTTAGTGACACCAGTGGAAAGGGATTAACAGTTCTCTTAAGCATTGTAATATCCCTTCATTGACGTCACCAAAAGTGATGGTGATCTCTTAACTGACATCATTGAGCGCAAACACTAAAAAGATAGTATTGATGTGCTAAGTTTATACACTGAACACTTCAAAATAGAAATTATGAGCTAGAGTAATTTTACATAACACTAAAAATAGAACAAGTACAATTACTGAAAGAATAAAGAACAGAAAGGAAAAAATAATATGCATTGAAATACATGGTCTGGAAAAAAACCTATAATAGTTTTTCTTTTATTCCAATTCCAGATTATATTTAACCAATTGATATCAATAAAAAGAAACAATGACAGACAACTCGTGATCCTCAAAAAGGAAGTGGGGGGAGTTTGGTGCCATGCAATATAATAAGAAATTAGTTTCAATTGTTTTCTTTTTATAGAATTAGTGTTTATAACATTTGCTGGACTGAAAATAATTTGTGGTCCTCTCCATTCTCAACTGATTTGACTTACAGCATAGTGGTTAAGGCAACAGGCTTTAGCATCATATTAGTGTTCTTCAGTTCCCTTGGAAAGTTAATATTTATTGAGGATCCTCTAGGTCTTCTAAGCACCAGAGGAACAGCAACACACAGAAAAGACAACTTTGTCTCTGTTTCTCAGGTGCTCAGAAGACCTACAGATAGATAGTTTAAAAATAAGCTATACAAGTAAATACATAAGATAACATTTGATAGGCAAATGCTCTGGAAAGAGGGAGGGGCAATATAGTGATTTTGGTGGAGTTGAAGTCAGTTGCTATTTTAAATGGGAATCAGTAAAAGCTTCTTTGAGGAAGCGGCAATGAAAGAAAAACCTAAATGAAGAAAGGAAGACAGGAATGCAAATATCTAGGTATCTCAACTTCCTGAAGTTTCCCCATCTATAAATAACGCAGGAGGCTGCTTTGATGATGAAATATGCAAGTGAATGAAAAGCACTTAGCAGTGGCCTAGTGTGTGAAGCCACCTCTCTAGTTGGCTGTCCTTAGACATGAAAGTGTAAAGCAGGTTAGCTTTTGATCTTGTTAACAGAAAAGTCAGTTATCAAATTACTTCATATATGCTAGACTGAACTTACTCTATCTCTCCATATCATTTCACAATTGGATCCATCTCTTAGAATTGTGGATCTGTAGAGATGGTTATTGTCACCATCCATCTACCTCTAAATTAACTGGGCAAATAACATAATAATGCTTAGATGGCCAAATCCACATTTAATGTATCTGAAGATTTAATCCAGCATTAACATAATACTCTGCATTTTAAAATTAGCAATTTAACCGGAGGTCCCCAGAGACTGTGGCCTTGTCTTGTCAATGCCACTAGTTTGGCTGCACAGTTAATTCCATCAGAGCCACTGGACCAAGCCTTAGTGTATGTGAAGAGAGTCCATGAGTCAATTGCCAGCACAGAATTCTTCCTGTCATAGGAAGGCAGATGATCTCAACTTTTGAGTGCATACAGTGCAGATTTCTAGTTGAATGGTTCTTGACAATAGTGTCCTCTGAAACATAATGCCTGGCCAGGAGCCAATGATTATGCCACCATACAAATCACTGTGCATCTGACGCCAGAACGCCTCTTTGCAATGGTAACAACAAGAGTTCTCAGTCCTGGTGTTCCACAAGATGTTGCATTGGCTCTTTTATTCTTCATCAGACTCTGGAATTAAATATTTTATTTAGATGATTTTCAGGAAATAAGTGGTGTTAGAGGGAGAGAATAAGAGAAGTGAGGAGGTTTTTGTGTAGTTTAAGAAACAGTTTTGCTATTTTACATTTCCCATTAGGAGAAAGTTAGCCAATATTTTGAAACCTAGTTTTATTAATTGCTTAATAGGTATTTTCACTTTAAATTTCTTGTATAATTATAGAACTAAAACAGCTTGGTTCAAACTGTTAGCTAATGATCCATATATCATTTTAGTAATTGCTAGCTTCTTTCAGAAAATGCATTAATTTTGTAAGAATGTAAGGACTTTCAAATGTAAAAACAGAGAGATTTTAAGATTAATAAATTAGAACACAAAATTTATTTCAAATGGTATTTTACTGTAACATATTATAAACCTAAAATTAGTAGAACATTCTTAAGATATTATAATCTTTCATTTTAATTTATATATAATTGTTTTAATGATTAAAAGTAGATAGATCATACTATATAGCTGCAATTGGTTATATAAAATAAAATATGCTATGTGAAGTGTTCCTATTCAATAGTAATTATGCATGTTACAATATTTAGCCCAATTTCATCTTTATGAAATTTCCCCCTGATTTTACATACCAGCTTTTTCTAGAAATAACTATTCATAGGATTTTCACATTAAACAAGTATACCTAAGCATCTTATTTGATAGGAATAGTCGTGGCTCAAGATGAAGAAACACATAGAATCCCAAATATTATTCATGACAAGCATTAAACAGCAAAACTAAAAGAAATATTTTTTCCAGTGAAGCCAAACTTGCCAGCATTTTTTTTTTGGTTGATTTTCATTTAGTAAAATATGTTCTTTTCTTACAAACTGGGTATAAGCATTAGCCAATTACAAAAACTGTAAGAGTCTCTTTTAAATATGGGTAGGAATTCATAAAAGAAGATAATTTAAAATGTTTCTTATGGTTTGAAAATGCCTTCCAAATATTCATTAAACATTTAAGTGAGTAAATTTGTAGAATATGTTTCTGACATTGGCACTGGTTCTGTGGTATTTCTCTGATCAGATGGAAGTGCTATGTGTTATGCAGAGTGCATGCAGTTCATTCATGCATAAACAATATCATTTTCATAAATTAAATCCTCCCCTGCAGAAGGAACATCTGTGCCTGCCTTTGAATAAAAGATGGTGGCATGTGAGTTACTCCTTGACTGACTGAAAGAATCCCTGTTTTAGAATGAAGTTGTATTGGCAAAATGGAAAAAAAAAAAAATAAATAAAACCTAACTTTTAGTCTTCATTTCTACCTTACAAAAGAACACAGTCTAGATTTCCCTGTTTGTTATTTTGGAAGCTGGAATTCTTAAAATGTCATTCTTTTATTTCTTCTCTTCACTACAGCAACAGATTTTAGTTTGCATGGAGATGTCTAATTTTAATTGCAGGTGAAACTGAGCTACTTAATAGGTTAGATCAGATCTGAATGCTCACTTCATTACCTCCTACGCTGGAAGGCTGGTAGTATTCAAGTATCATATCAGTATTATGTCTCTTAAAGTAAGAACAGTGAGAACAATCCAGGATATAGAAAGCAACAGCTTGATTCCAAAATAACAACTCTGATTCACTTGGAATGAGATTGCTGCATTTTAGATAAAGTTGGGACTCACTTAAAAGTATTTCTGTCATGTGATGAAGGCTGATAGAAAACATGTTAAAATAATATATTTTAAATTGCTCTCAAACATTTTTTTAACGTCTAAGTATTCCTTACTGCTACTGTCACAGCTTGACACAGCCTCATTGGCAATGTTATTAGTATGGCTAATTGTTCCTGTCCATTACATTACTCACATTTTTCTGGAGCAGCTTGCTAAATGAGGTCAGCTTTCTGGAACCCCTAAATCACCAATGAGAAGGAGATTAAAGGAACAAGCTTGGGAAGGGGGGTAGTCATCTAATGTGGCACCCGAATCAGAGTAGAAACAATGGAGTTACTAATGACAGTAATCAGAGCACCACAGTAGGGCCAGGGCACAAGTGCCAAAATGATATTCCCTAGGAATCATGACTGTCAGTCAATACATCCAGAGGAAAAGAAATGCCAAACTCTTTTTTTTTTTTGAAGTGGACTTAACAATAGACAGAATCATCCGTAAGTTTTTCCAGTGAGTTGTGTTCATGAAACAACAGAATAGTGCCCCGAAGGGTGGGGGAAGGAAATAATTACGCCTTCCTAAAATACAGTACAAATGGTGTGTTCTTCAGTACAAATAATCCATTACACTTTTTCATGGAAAAATGATGGAAATCATCACAAGATGTTTATAGAACAATTATAAAATGTTACTTCTCTTGGATTCTTTAAATTAATTAACTCATTTCCCTTTGGTACTTTCTAAAGGTATATAAATTTCTCTGGGACAGTACTAGTTTGCAAGATAAAACTGTTTAGTTCAGAAAAATGTACAGATAACAGAAGACCAAGAAAATAGTAATGTTTTATATGTCTTAAATGTATAGACAAACTAGGATACTTGTTTATATCTTGTTTGTTAATAATTATTAAAATCCACCTTTTAAAAAAAAGAAATAGAAGAAAACATGTAACAATCATTTTTAAAAATGGAAATAAAAAACCGAAAGGTGAAGCCACTTAAAACAAAGAAAAAACACACCGTTTGTACTGCCGTCCAGTCCCATATTCCAAATAATGAAATATCAGTTAGGTCTTTTCATTATCTACAAAGAACTGGTGACTCCCTGTGCAAGATAAACAGACAACAGCATACGCCAAGGTAAACTTTTTTCTTTTCTTTTATTCTACATATAGTGTTTAGTATTTTTTAACTCAGCAAAAAAGCAACTATTTTCCCCAGAAATAAAAACAAAATCCCTTTAAGAAAAAATGCAACAATTGCTCTCACTTTCAATACTATTTTATTGCAACTGGATGAATGTTTTCTAAATTGTGCATTACACCATAATATACAGGATTACAAACAAAATTACAGTACAGATCGATTCCAGTGGTACCAGCATCACATCTCAAACAGCACTTATTCTGGACTGCATTTTACATGCAATAGCTATTGTTCTAATTATGAATTAAATGGTTTGAATTTATTTAAGCTACTGTACTAATTGACTACAATAGATATAAATCCCAACATTAACAACCTGATTAGATTTAGGCTCAGATTTATTACATGAATATATGACAAACCACCATTTTTGTGACTATGTATAAAATCATGCATTTATATTTTCTGGAAACATCAATAGCTTCAGATTCTCTGTAAAATCATGGAATGCAAAGGAGTAAAAGACTAAAAAGTAACAGTGCAAATTGTATGTGATAGTCAAGCAGCTTTTGATTTAAAGAAGGGTATGTTGGCATTTATTTATAATATGTATATACAAGCTTGTGCAAGTAATGTGTTGAATTGATATGTTTTGATAGGGAATGTATCTCTTAATTTTTTATTCTCTTGAAAATTATGATTCTGGTTTTTATTTTAGGGAGAGGGAAAGACTTTAAAGTGAAATGAATTGCTCAAATTGTGCAATTTTTTTTTTTTTACAATTGGAGAGGAAAGAAGTGCTAAGGCAACACAATAACTTTCTAAGCACTTTTCTGCTGGTTTAAATTAGTTAAATTATTTTGTATAAATTAGATATAATTCTACTTTTCTGATATGTATAAAAATTGATGAAGCTGCATGGTTTTAAAATAGGAAATCCACATTATAAAAAGTCATTAAAAATTCTGTACAAAATCACAACAAAATAATTCAGCATGGGAAAGATAACAAGTAGTAAAATGCTGGTTGAAAAATATATATTTATATATATTTTAATTGGCCCATTACTAGTTTAAAAATTGCATAGATCCTAATTATTGCTTGTGATTTTGTTATCCCGATCAGATAATTAATACGATCTGAATACAGCTACACCAAATTCGTGGTGTTTTTTTTAACTTCACTGTATTTTTTTTTTCAAAATAGAAGAGCTATAGAAAATAATACATAAGGTGAACAGGAACTTTGATCCCCTGTTTCTTCCAAGGCAGTAATGACAATAAATACATATATCACTTGAAGCTTGGAGTATTTGCACTTTGCAGCAGTAGTACCCAAAGGGCTGCCTTTTGTAAACACGACAGTCACTGTAAGCACAGTGGGTTCGTTTCCCGGAAATGGTGAAACTGGCGTGCCTCTAATCATGAAAGATGGCATTGAGCTGGGCACTCATGACTCGCTCATGATGTGAATGGCTATCGAAGGACATAATATTGTCTATGGGGATCTCGCAGCGAGGGGCAGCGGTGCCCGAGAAGATTGATCCGTGGCTTTGGGCCCCTGCCAGGGTCGCTGCAGGATAGTGCATGGTAAAGGCATAATTTTTCTCAAACTCGGCGGACGGTTCGTGTTTGAAAGAGAAGTTGCCATTGATGCTGAGCGGCGGGCTGAGGGGTCCATCAAAGGAAGGGCTGGTGCAATCAGTCAGAGGGCTTTCAAAGAAGGGCTCCAGCGCTGCGCTGTAGGCGTGCGGCGGCGGCTTAACGTGGAAGACATGGGAGCTGTCCATGGTACCGTAAGGCGGACTGGGCAGCCCAGGCGACTGGTAGGAGTAGGGGTGTACAGGGAAGGAAGCGCTGGCCGTCGGCAGGTGCGGGGGCATGTCCTGGTTCTGCTCAGGCAGAAAAGTCCGAGGATTGAGTTGCAGGCAGCCCGCAACCAGGTTGGTGGTGGGTTGGGATAAGCCCTTGCAAAGCGTCTGAACGAAGGAGACCAGGTCTGGGCTTTTGCCTGAGCGCAGGATCTCCGACAGAGCCCAGATGTAGTTCTTGGCCAAGCGCAGAGTCTCGATTTTGGACAGCTTCTGCGTCTTAGAATAGCAAGGCACCACCTTGCGCAGGTTGTCTAGCGCCGCGTTCAGTCCGTGCATGCGGTTCCGCTCCCGGGCGTTAGCCTTCATGCGTCTCAATTTAAAACGCTCCAGGCGAGCCTTGGTCATCTTCTTCTTTTTGGGGCCGCGTCTCTTGGGCTTTTGATCGTCATCCTCCTCTTCCTCTTCTTCCTCCTCTTCCAGGTCCTCATCTTCGTCCTCTTCCTCTCCCCCGTTCCTCAGTGAGTCCTCCTCTGCGTTCATGGCTTCGAGGTCGTCCTCCTTCTTGTCTGCCTCGTGCTCCTCGTCCTGAGAACTGAGACACTCGTCTGTCCAGCTTGGAGGACCTTGGGGCTGAGGCTCGCCCATCAGCCCACTCTCGCTGTACGACTTGGTCATGTTTCGATTTCCTGCATTCAACAGGGGAGAGGCAAACAGAAAGAAAAGCAGAAAAACGCTATATTCAAAAGCCAGATACGCCTTCAGCTTCCACTCCCTAAACCTGTACAAATGCTTGCGAAAAGTACCTGCCCATTACAAAATAAATGCCTCTGAGAAAAAGTTAAATGCAGTGTTTTATAATGGCGCGTGCGTGTGCCCCGCTAGTACGTAGGAGTGAGGACAGGACTGGGGGAGGGCAGCGAATATGTATATGTGTACACCACTCACGCATATGTGTTTGTATCCTAGTGATTAACTTAGATGTGTTTATGGTGGTTGCCCGACAGGATAATGTGTGTGGAAATGACTGTACATTTCAGCGACTTCATGTTTATCCGAATGTGTTCAAAGTCACTCACAACTCCACAAAAAAAAAAAAAAAAAAAAAAAGCTGAAAAATCACATATTCTATTTCCATTTCTGTCCTGGCTTCCAGATACTTAGCGATTTAAGTTGAACGGCCATTGCGTAATTTACTAATACTGGAAGCGATTTGTAAGAAGATTACACCGACGGGATACTGAAAAGCAAATGCAGAAAGGAGGAAAAATAGTTTCCACCAAGTTGTTTCACCATCAATGTAACATTTGGCAACAAAAGTGGACAGGGTCTTCCACCCCTCCCTCGCCTTTCTTTTCTTGCCTTCCATCTCTGGCCCGCCGCTAAATTTCCACCTTGTACAAAAGCGCTAGCTGCAGGGCGAGGACTGGGGGCGCGGCGCAGAGCGCTCTCCCACGCGCCGGGCATCAGGTGCGGAAGGCTCCTCTCTAATAAACAGCCCATTGAAAGGGCCGCCCGCTCTTTATTGGGGCTTTTCAAAGTTCGCCTCAAACCTCCCTTTAAAAGATTGAGTAATTATAATGGTCAGCGATTGGCAACCGCGAAGTTGCCCCTTCTAGTAAGGAAAATAAAAAGCCTTTAGTAAAACAACTGAATTTCTGGCTCCAGTAGTGGCTGCTGGGGACTTGGCCGCCTCTCGAGCGGTAACAGGTAGCAGGAGTGAGTCCCTCTCCCTTTCTCCACTTTCCCCCCTCTCAACTAAACTATCTCTGAACCTGATTTATTTTCCATGGTGTGAATACTCAAGGTATCCACGTCCCTTTCATTCACTGAGAACACAGTTCGACACTCCCAATGTGAGTAAAATACATGCACACAAAATATACATTGATAACACAGATTTTTTTCTTACTGTAAGAAGTGAGAAAGTGAAGTCATTATTACTTTTGGGACTTTAAAATCAGCACCAGCAGATAATCATAGTTACCGCGTATTCTTTTAAAAAATCCAAGAAGCTCCTATGCTATCCACAAAAGAAACCCAAATTTTTAAAATTTAAATTAGAAAGCCTGCAGGGGGTACTTGAGTGACACGACTCATTATGTGTGAGTACTTATGGGCAATTATGGAGAGGGATGCTGGTCTCAATACACATACACACTCTCGCAAACGCACACATACAGAATATGTAGGTGCATCAGTCTTCAGTTATTGCTTCTATTCTAGGGCAAAAAAATGAAAGAACTGTAATTACCTTTGTTGTTAGTAGGTCCTGAGCAGTGATAGTCTCATAACCCTGGGGCCTCCGGACGCCGTGCCTCCTGCGTGGGCGAATTCCTCGTGTCCTGGCCGCGCGGGCGCTCAGGTTATATAGCCCAGTTAGTGATGCTAAGCGCGGGCGGGGCCACTAGCTGAGGGGCTAGCAGGTCTCTGCGCCTGACGCCTGCGCACGCGTCCAGGCTGCGCTCCCCGTTCTCCCCTCCTCCCCACTTCTCCCCACGCCTTGCTCGTCTCCCGCCCTCCTCCGACAACCGCTCCCCTCACCCTCCACCCCTACCCCCGCCCCTTCTCCTTCCTCCCCGGCATGCGCCATATGGTCTTCCCGGTCCAGCCAAGAGCCTGGAACCACGTGACCTGCCCATTTGTATGCCGAGGAGCGCTCCATTCCGGCCCCTTTGTGGCCAGAAGAAAGTGGCCCATCTGTCGCCAGTTAGAGACTCCGCGGACCTGTTTTTACCCGCAGGAGAGATTAACCCTTTCAGGCGGCAGAAGGGACAGGGGATAGAGGGGGGAGGGGATTTGAGGGAAGGAAGGGAAAAGCCAATGTTAACTAGGTCTAGATCAGAGCGAGTGGCCTGCTTTCGCGCCGGAAGTAGGACAGAGGTGAAAGAGGCAGAAGCGGGGAGACTGAGGCACCCAGTGAAGAGTCCTTGCTCCTTTCGATTTCTTGCCCTGACACTGGCATCCAGAGCAGCATGACTCCTTGCCCTCTCTGAAAGGCCCATCCCTTGGCTTCTTCTCCTTGGCAGACGCTTTGATCTTTGGCGCCAAAGGATGGCTTCTCCTAATCTCCGTCGGCCCCTCTAAGCAAACATATACGCCATATAAAAGCGGCTTCATTTGTAGACGCAGCGTTGAGATTAGTTCCCCAACCTCCCTAACCGGATCGTCCTCTCCCAGTTCCTTCAGTACAGAAAAGTTGTACCTGCCATTCTATCCCTACCCTACGTGCAATCCTTCATGTCCTGACCCTCAGCTACCACTGTCCCTCCAGACCCTCTCACTACGTCAGTCCCCACCTCCATTCCCAGGATCTTGTCCTTAAAGCGAGCTAGTCCTCTCGAGGAGGTCTTGGTTCCATTGGCCTTTGCGCTCTCTTATGTGGGAGCTGGGGACTTCTTTGACGGTTGGATTCTGCCTTTTAACCATGGCCACTGGGTTGCTGCAAAGGGCACCCTCACTCAGCCAGTCCAGGGACGCTTCTGGTTCCCTGGCCAGCCCGCCCTGCACGGCCTCGGCTCTGTAGTCCAGGAATTGACCACAAGTACGGTGGTGGACACCTCGCCACAGCCGACCTGCGCTCTTGCTCCCCTCAATCTCGGTTCTGCATAAGATACTTGATTCAGACAAGCCTTTTCAAAAAGAAGATGCAATGGGCCTGTGCTGAACGGGTCTTTCTTATCTCTTTCTAGAAACGCCTTTAGCACAACCCCGGGAAGGCTTAATGGCTGCGCACTCCTCCAGACTTCAAAGCCTCTGATTTGAAACTCCACCTTGAAGGTCAAGCAAAGACCACAGAAATTCTTGATCAGTTCTGAAGGAGATATATTGTTGCCTAAATAGCAATTCTTTACTCTTTTCGAACAAGGGTTTTCCAGAATAGATTTTAAAGAGAAAGAAAGAAACTGGCCTGTCTACTCGTTCTTTCCCAGCTTTGCCTCTAATCCTTCATTAACTAACTCCTTACCCCCTCCCAGACCTGAAACCCTCTGCAATAAATACCTCTTACGTGGATCGCTTATTAAAGGCAATTGCACTAAACATCCCTCGAGTTTGCAAACAGTGTCAGGGTTGAGAGGCTGGATTGGGGTGCATCTGGGAGAGAGTGGGGACGGGAGGAGAGAGTAGGGGTAGAGGAAGAGGGTCCTAGCCGGATCGCCGGTGTCTGAAGGTAGCAGGTGCAGCCTTCCTGCACAGTACTAATCTAAAAGGGGAAGAAAAGAGTTGTGCCACCGAAGCGTGGCGTGAATCGTTGTGGGGTTCCGGAGTTTTGCTTGCTTTTCTACATTCACTCGGCTGACAAAGCGCATAGGGGAGGATAAAATCATTCACCCAGGAGCCTGGGCCCAGGATTTACCCCTGTACTGTCTGTATCTTCAGTGTTGGGCTAAAACTCGAGGGCGTCGGTGTACTAGCCCTTAGAAGGTAGTACACAGCCCGAGGTTCGAGGACGTTTGCGGCAGGGCCAGGTTAAGTGCTGCCCCTCACCCGGCAGCTGCCCAGACTGGCAGCACACCATGCCTCAGGCATAAGGAACTCGTGCCTAGGCTCTCATTTTTCCAACTTTGGGGAGTTCCGGAGGAGATCTGGGGACGGAGTGGGAGAAAGGACTCCAGCTAACTTCGAGGTCAGGGGTAGCCTAGAGGTCCCTCTGCTAAATCCTTGTCCTCATCCCCAGAAAGCAGAAACTTCTCCAGTTCGCGACATCCTGTGCAATACAGGAGAATTATGGTGGAGTCAGATGTTCTTGAGCAAGAGGGACGCCCGAGTGTTTTGCCAGACGGAGACTCAAATGCGTAAAGTGCGGGAATTACAAGTCTGTTTCCTCCCTCTACCCTTGATAAATTCATCTCTAATCCCACTGCGCGTTGTTCGCTCAGGCCTGGGGATTTGCACAAAGGAAAGGTCACTCCAGGATGTTTCAGAGACCCGGCTGAGGTTGGGTCTCACGGTGGCTGTACCTGGGCTTCCCATCCCGCAGCTCTCCGATGTGACCCTCCTCTGCGCGGAAAATTTCGACCCGGGGCGCCGGCATCGCGACTCTCAGCCAGTGCCCGCGAGGCTCCCGGGAGATGCGGGTAGTAAGGCCCTAAAGGGAGGAGCCTGGACACGGCCTGGATTGAGGTGCGTTTTGTTTGGGGTTGAAGGCGCCAGAAATTGGGGCGAGAGAAGAGAGTCGGTCGGATCCGGGAGAGGACAGAGCTGAAGGCGCGGCGGGGCTTAGCGCTGAGGACCTTCTCCGAGGCCCCGCTCCGCCTCCTTATTTTCTTCTCTTTGGACTTGTTTGGACGGTTGCACACTTTTCCCCCTCCTGATTCCCTAAGTTTTTTCTCTCTCCCCTCGCTGCCCGTTAGCTGTACTCCCCCAGCTCCTGTCCCTACTGGGCGCTGCAGGCTACCCAGCGGCACGCGAACCGCACGCGCGGACAACAAAAGCCGCTTTCATGACTCACTGCCCTCGAGCAATGCCCCAAATCTGCCGCCTCCCGGGTCCCCGCTCTGAGCGCGCGGCGCGGGCCGGGCGTCCCGGCCGTTACAGCGGCAGCCGGAGCGCCCGCGGGAAGGGGGGCGGGAGGAGGCGTGTGGCCGGGGGTGGGGAGAGGGGAGTGCGGCCTGGGCCGGGCGGAGGGGAAGGGCGAGGCGTGTAGGGGGATGGGGGTGGGGAAGGGACGGAGGCGTGTGGCCCGGACGTAGGGGGTGGGAAGCGTGTGGCTGGAGGCGAAAGCGGGGGGCGGGAGGTTGGGGGAAAAGCATTCACAGGGCCAAGATAAAGAGCAGGGGCCGGGCCGGCGTCGCTGGCGGTGACCTGTTTCTCAGGGAAACAGATGCTCGCTCTTGCAAAGGGAGGTTTGCGTTCAATGAAAGGATCAAGTGTGGCCAGGGCAGCCCGGCCGACCTCGAGAGGTTCCCGCGTCCTCTCCCCGCCCTGCCTAGGAGGGGGGTGTCGGGGCCTGGGCGCGGGAGAGGGGGGTGAAGGGGCCGGGTGGCTGAGGGGCCCGCGAGACCGTGGGGCTCAGAGGCCGCAGGAACGGAGGGCTGAAAGCTGCAGGTCCTGCACAGGCTGGGTAGCTCGGAGGCTCTTGAGAGCTTCGGGGGATGAAGGGGGGTTGATGCGGGTTCTGACCAGACCGCCGACGCGGCGCCTCCGCCCCGGGGGAGGCAGTTGGGCTCCCGGGTCCTGGCCTGAGGCTGGAGCTGCCCAGGCTCGACAGGCAGGCGACCGGGGAGAGCCAAGAGCAACGAGAGATGCTATTAAAATGCCTCGCCGTCGCCCCGAGCGCAAAACCCATCCTCCCCAAATCTCCTGGGCTTGCGGCATAATCTTAATTAAGATAATTGATTCATATTGCACCTGCGAGAACGGAAAAAATTGATTTCAACCCCCAACCCCACAAATCGCTTAGAGCTATTGGATGGAGCACCACGCGACTGTGATTTAGGGAGTGATTTAGTGCCGGGCTTCCCCAGCTCGGCCTGCCTGGGCCTTTTTATTTATTATTTATGCCCTCCCGGTCCCGACGGGGCTTTGGTGGCTCCTTTCTCGGCTCCCACAGGCCTTGGAAGGACTTGTCTCTGATTCCCTGTCAAGATCCAGGGGCTTTCCTTAAACTATCCAACACTCAGAATCAACAACGTAAAATCAACTCAGTAGGAGCATCTTGGCAGGCGTAGGTCACGAGCACAATTGCTCAAGGCCTCGTGCGTCCGATGCCCTGTGTGTGCAAAAGTGTGTGATTGCGCTTGAATGTACGTGTGTGAATCCGTGTGTGTGCAAGACTATGTGAATGTGTGTGCAAATCGTGTGTGCACATAAATAATGAGTGTGTGATTGTTAGTGTGTATGTGAACATATGAGTGTGTGCCAGTGTGTGTCAATGAATGTGTATGTGAGTGTGGGCATAAGTGGGTGGGTGTGAGAGTGTAAGTGTATGCCCACGGTCGCACTTGCTCTCGGGTGAGGAGCGTGAGCAGAGGGCGCACACCTGTTTCCCGGGGATCGAGGAACAGCTTGTTGTCCAAAGGGGATCGCAGGGCCAGGGAACTGACAAGCACACGCTATTTGCCAACCTTTGCCTTAATAGAAAGAAGCAAGTAAACAAAAATCCTCCGTAGCTGTGTGTAGCTTCAGGAGTGGAGAGCCGAGACACACCGACGGCGCCGGAGCGTCGCAAGAACAATGGCTGCTGCAGTGGGTTGGGAGAGAAGACCCGGACAAGTTCCTAAAGGCACGGGAGGAACGCGGGCAAACCAGGTTTAGGGCCGCAGGCGAATTGTGGAAGGAATGACTTCCTCAACCTATCAGCACCGTGGACAATTCCCACTCCAAAGGCTCTGACCTTCGGCCTACTAGATTCAGCAAAATCTCTCTTCCTCCCTTCCTTCCTCCTTTCCTTCCTCCCTTCCTCCTTTCCTTCCTTCCTTCCTTCCCTCCCCTTCCTCCTCCTTTCCTTCCTTTCCTCCCTCCCCTTCTTCCTCCTTTCTTTCCCTTCCTCCTTTCCGCTCTTCCCTGTTTGCTTTGTTTCAAAAAAACAAACAGACAAACAAAAAACATGGGGCGCCATGACTGAGCTTTTAGTCAAAGAGTCCTGTAAGTCTGCATCTAATTAGTCACATATTCACAGTATTTCCTATAAAACTAGGTAGCCAGATTTAGGGGTAAGGAAAGAGCTTAAACTATAATTTGAGCTGGCTAGTCTGAGACAAAGACAGAAATCATAAATTGAGTAGCTTTCAAAAAGGTAGTCATTATTCCAATATTTGCACTTATTTGCCACACAGCTTCAAAACCAAAATGAATTTCTTGTTTACTGTCCATAGAAATAATAAAATATCTCTAAAAATGTTTTTGAATTTGCTTGTGTTTTATGGAGTATAAGTTTTATTGAAAATATAAAATCTTTTTCACCATCACTTTATCAACATTTCAGTTATTTCATACTGTAAACAATTTCTGGTAAATTCATGAAAAAATAAGCCAACAGAAGTTAAATGGTATTATTCACTCAGATTCAGTGAGCCACACAATTAGCTAAATCATGCCAGATCTAAAATATTACATATTGAATAGTCATAACTTATCCAACATATACTGGAAAAGTCTAGTAAAGACATAACTGAGAAGAGAAAGCTCCTTTGGTACTTTGAACATCTGAGAAATATATACACCATATCCCCCTCCCCCACCACACACTTATTGATGTAATTTTCAAAACATCATTATTATTAGTAAACAAAATCCTTATCAAGTATTATTCACACTTCACTGTAATGAGAAATATAATCATTTTTGATTAAAGAATTCATCCCTGGAGTCTCACCTTCTTTAAATAAAATGGTTTCTTTCCTTTATAACAAATGCATTTCACTCAAATTAAATATTGATAATTTGACCTTTTATGTCTTTAACTAATCAAAGGGGGAAAATTCCAAATGTAGATCTCGGAGTTTGGCCTTGGTGGGTCTTTCCGCTTGAGTAGGCACTGAGATTAAAGGAGTCAAACTTCCTCTTTCACTGCTCTCTCCTTGCACTAATTGCTTATGCAAAAAATGCAGATTTGTATTAATTAGTAACTCCACTGATTAGTTCTGTGGTATTTTCACATAATAAATCATGCTGCAGACATGAATTTTGGCACATCACCCAGTGGTGGCTCGGCTGCAGTACGGGTTTCTTATTAAAATAAAATCTCTGACTAAATCTACCTTTCAGATGCAGGTACTGTGAGCAGCCACCTGCTGGGAGCACCTGCCATGGGAAATTACTTTCACTCAGTGACAAGCCACTTTAGGGGCTCAAACAGAACAATTTGATTATGAGGTTAGGCTCTAATAATAAACAAATAGTTAAACACATACATACATACGTGACACAAATGTGCCTAAGCTTTAGACACATTTTGCAGACAATGATGTAACAACAGATAATTTACTTGTAATGGGACTAGATGTTTAAAAACAACTTCCCAAGTTATCAATAAATACCTCAGACTGTTTTCCTCCTGTAACATCTTTGCTCATTTGTGAGATGGTCTGATATTTTGAGACTCTCACACAACTCACACTCATTGACTTTACCCACTCCCCAGGCAGGCAAGCTAGTTCTGGAAGGAAAAGAGCCACAAAAGTATCAAGGAGAGGAATATGAATGCCAAGAGCCCTACCAGAGGGAATTGGGCACCTCTGCCATCCTAGCATCAGATGAGAAGCTGTGAGGCCAGACACCTACAGTTGCGTGATGTGAGGCAAATTCTTCCTTTCCCATTGTTCACTATACAAACTTTTACACAACTTCTTCCTTTTGAAAAGTATTTAATTTGATAAAGCAGATTACAACCAATCTTGCCAAGATTATGAATTAGGCCCAGGTGTTTTCTGTGCTCTTTTAACCCTTTACATGCCCTTGTTTTCTAATCACTAGTGACGCCTTTCCAAGACCCCTCAGGTGCTCTCAGCACCTTTATGTTCTTTCTGTTACCTGCCAATCTATACCTGCTGCTTGTTGCAAGGAACCTGGAAATTTATGCATCTTAAGAGGTTGAGAATGACGCTGAATCTGATGCCTGTAACTGGGGGGGTTGCAGAATCACAAGGTACAAAGAAAAAAAAATAAAAATATTGACATTCAGAGATTAATAAAGGCTAAGGGAGGTATATTTCAGATGGAGGCTGGGGCATGACGTTCTGTTCAGTTTGTGCTACGCAGGTCGCAGCCTCCATCTTCCTTCATGACTTGTCCTGATGCAGGTGGGTATGTGGGGGCTGGGGATTGTGAAGCCTCTAAGGAGGCTCTCTCTCTCAACATCATTTACTAACCCTTTCAAACTTAGGTGGTGAAAGGAAGAGGTCATTTATTTTGTGATGTTGTTATTTATTTGTCTTTGATGTGGGCAATTATTTATTTATTTATTTATTTATTTATTTTGAGATGGAATTTCGCTCTTGTTGCCTAGGCTGGAGTGCAATGGCACGATCTTGGCTCACCACAACCTCCGCCTTCCGGGTTCAAGCAATTCTCCTGCCTCAGCCTCCCGAGTAGCTGGGATTACAGGCATGTGCCACCACACCCAGCTAATTTTTGTATTTTTAGTAGAGATGGGGTTTCCCATGTTGGTCAGGCTGGTCTCGAACTCCTGGCTCTGGTGATCCGCCCACCTCGGCCTCCCAAAGTGCTGGGATTACAGGCGTGAGCCACCGCACCTGGCCTGGCAGTTTTTTAAAGAAGTTAACCCAAAAGTCAGGAAAGAACATAAAATTTAAAGCAGCTAAGTCAAATATGCTTTTTCTCCTTTGAATTTACCCTGGATCCTACTTATTCTGGAATCACATGGACTAGATTAATAGTCTCTCATGAAAAACAAACAGACAAAAAACAAAACAAAAATAACAGTCCTAAATTTTTATGTTTGTCCACAATGCTAGAGTGGTAGACAATATGGAGAGCACCCGGGCTGAGCATAAGCAAAGACTATAAAACTGCTTCACGTTTTCGTCAGAGAGCTTGTCTCCTCCTTCCCCTCCTTTCAGAAACTGCTGATTCACTGGGCAATAAGCATATTAGCAAATCTATATTGAGTGCCATTATGTGCCAGGCACTGTGCTGCTAGGTGCTCAGGGCGCAGGAGTAAATAAACATTAGATTCAGCTTTCTTGATGCTTTCTTCCTAGTGGGAGAGATGGACTTTAACGAGGTTTACTCACAAGTGAGTATGTACCTACCCAACTTGAAACAAGTGCAGGAGTACTCAATACCCAATCTCACTTCCTTCTTGCATGCCTTTCTAGAGTAAACAGTCTGGAAAATTACAACGAATAAATTAATTAAAAGTTTCCTATGTGTCCTAGTTGTGGTATACATTCTGCTAATCAATGCATTAGACTTTTATTCAGAACCAGCTACTTGAGAGAGCTGGGAGACAGAAGATTTATTTGTCTGGCACAAATTCTAGTGCAAGGTATTAAAGCCAGCAAGTGTGTGACAGCTTTCTGATCAGGACTCAAGCAAAGGTAGAAGCTTTCTTAGCCTAGTTTTGTGGTATGGTTTTTGATACTCTTCCTGGAATCTCAGGCTAGAGTCTGTTTCTTCAAGCCTCCTAACACATTTCTTGTAAAGCTCTCCAGGTGATGAGGGACACTAAAGTTTGAAAACCCCTAATGGTTCTCAATAACACACCACACCTACCTTCTGATCTCTTACATCAAGGAGCAAAAACTGAGAATTATAATGACATTTGGGAAGATTTAAATAGCTCCAGCTACTCTGAATACTCAAGTTCCCCTGAAAGCCTTCTTTTACAACATAAGCAGTCCCTCCTGCCATATCAAATGAGGCTGATCTTGGTTTGCTTGAAGGTTCTTCTGACATACTCAACTTGCAAGAGGATGTAAATCCTCTTTATAACCCATTCCTTCCCCTTACCATTGCTTCCAATCTGTGACTAATAGGGCTCAGGCAGGACAAGAACAATTTTGTACCTAGAAGAAGGCTAATAAGTAATTGCAAGGTTTTGTTCATTTTTATCGTGCTCAATGTGGGGGCAAATGTGTGGGTATAGATTTTGCAGATGCTAGCCTGGAGGGATAGAATATTACTTTACATCAGGCTGAATTTCTGAATACTGTTGTAATTGTTATTAATTCTGGATTCAAAGTGCTGCTGAAACCTCTGAGTATAGTTTTCATTGTCTGCTCAGAAGGTTGAATAAAATATTCATTCAAAGCTGACCTACATTGCATGAAGCTTAAATACCAAAAATTTCTCAATGTGATGTAGAAAAAGCAACCCAAAGTTTTAGACAGAAAAGGTTAGAGTGAATTCATTATGGGCAAACTTTTCATCTACCTCCTAACTATCCCCAACACATGTGCATTTCGTTGGGAGGGACAGCATCTTTGAAAAATCCCCTTCAGGCTGGGAAGGAAGGTGGACAATGTTACTATTAAATGGGATCCCTGATAGAAATTGGGATAATTGGTTTCTGGGATGACGGTCCAGGGGGCACACATAAGAGTCAGAGACAAAGTGGGATTTTTACTATAACCCACAGTAATTGGGGTGATCTAACACAGGAAAACCTGTGGCAGTGTCTTAACCTTTCATGGGATTCATATAATTGTATGAGGTCTGAATAATAATAACAATAATACATGGGATGATAAAACCTGATCAAGGCCTGTCGTGAATTACCATGATGTCATGATAGCTGCTCACTCAATTCTGAAACTTGAGTTTATTTCCAAACATTGAATATAGAGGAAGCCAGGTAACCTGAAGAAGGACCTTGTGATATCATCAGAAGTACTTCCTGTAAATCTTTCTCCCAGCCTTCTCCAGAAGTATCTTTGGTCATTTACCATGGTAACTGTGTAGTGGGAGATGGGAAATAGCCAGATTTTTCAGGGAGTATTGGCTCCTGAATATAAATGAACACGATGCAGAATGTCACTGTGATGTATCTGGCAGAATCTGGGATACATGCAGTTTAGGTGACAATTGGATTTGCGAGCCTAATTATGTCACAATGGCACTTATAGGTCTGTAAAAGCATCCTGTGATTGTTTCCACATTTCCGTCATATAGAGATGAGTGAATGTCCATGCTTCCTTTCTGACCCCCAAAATGAGGGTCATTATGGGAGAAAAGGTCAAATCTTGAGCTTCCTCTTCTTACCAAAAGTACAACTGCACACTGGGGGAACTGCAGAGATTGATCAGCATCAAAGATTTGAAAGACATCAAGTGATATGACAGTAGCCACTAGTTATCCCCCGGTAGCTGTACTCTCTTTTTCTCTCACAGAAAGAATATCTCCACATTTTACCTAGGGTAACAGCCATTCTGAAAAAAGACTACATTTCCTGTCACATTGCAGCAGCATATGACCATGTGACTAAGTTTTGGCCAATGGGATGTGAGTGACAGTGATGAGAACAACTCCTGGGTCTTGTCATCAAAATAAAGTGATGTGTCTATCCCTTCTTCTTTCTCTTTTGTGCTGGCTGAAATGCAGACCCAAGGCACCACCATAGAGACAATGTGGCAATAAGATAGAAGGAATTGGGTCATTGATAGCATAACCATACTAGCTCTAGTCTGCTTACACAAGGACTTTCATTTGAATGAGAAAGAAATTTTTATTTTGTTTATGCCTGTATCATTGTGAATCTCTCTCCAGCAACTGAATTCATATGCTAACAAACATAGGTAGTGATCCCTGTCATATCTCCGTTATAGAACCCCTTTCCTTGCCTTGTGCAGATGGGAGTCTTAAAGAATGTCAGCAGAATTACTGTAAACTTATTCTTGGCCCACTGCAACCTCCATCTTCCGGGCTCAAGAGATTCTCCTGCCTTAGTCTCCAGAGTAGCTGGGATTACAGGCGCCCAACACCATGCCCAGCTATTTTTTTTTTTTTTTAATTTTTAGTAGAGATGCAGTTTCACCATGTTGGCCAGGCTGGTTTTGAACTCCTGACCTCAAGTGATCTGCACACCCCGGCCTCACAATGAAGTGGTGATTTTTCAATGCAGATACTATTCCACGTGATATCTTTTAGTTGAGTAAATCAACACAATCCTGACACGTGACATTCAGCGTTTGTTCTGGCATTTTTTTTTTTTATAAGAGGAAAAGGGTCTTACTGTATTGCCCAGGCTGTCTTGAACTCCTGGCTTCAAGCAATCCTCCTGCCCTGAGTAGCTGGGATTACAGGCTTAAGCCATAATGCCAAACTAAAAACTTTTTGAAAAATCCCAATAAGTAAAGAGCACAAGAAGTAGCTTGCTTTGAGATATTCTATTTCAGGTATACCAACTCTTTCACTCCTTGTAATATAGGAAGTGGCAGACACCCTAATTGCATCAAAAAGGTGCATGATTGCCAGAGAGTGAGGAGTAAATCCAAGGAAAATTTAGGGTCCTGATATCTCAGTGAAAATACGGGGGATCCAATGAAATAGGGCAAACAGATTCTTCCAATATAAAAAGCAATTTACTTCACTTTGCACCATCTATGACTAATATATTTTGCAGAGTTTTCCTCCCAAGACTATTAAATTAGATTAAATTAATTTAATTGAAGAGAAAGGGAAGCTAAATAAAGTCACTGTTCTTATCCATATCTAACTTTTGATTTTTTTTTTGGTGGTTATAAACAGCCTGGACAAATGGCTTGAAATATGAAAGACCTAGTGCTCTTCATAGTTTGAATAAATTCTATACAGTGTGGGATAGGAAAGCCACAAATGATATGCAATGTGAAGAAAACTTATTGTATAGATAGTTAGGAGATAACTTTAAAAATGTGAAATAAGGAAGTCAAAGATGCAAGGAAGAAATGTGCATGATTAAATAAAATGAGAAACTAGAAGAATAAAATGAGCAAAAATATTTGTATGTAAGGTTTTTGAAAAAGAATCTTCACAAATTTCCCATGGAAATGTAAACTGGTATGGCCATTGTAGAAACATTCACACGGTTTCTCAAAACGTGGGAGTTAACATATGACCCAGCAATTTTACTCCTAGGTATATCCCTAAGAATAGGGAAGAAATATCCCTAAGAAACTAGAAAACATCTTATCATAAAAACTTGTACACAAATGTTCATAGAAACATTATTTGTAATAGTTCAAAAGTAGAAACAGCCAAGTATCTATCATCTGATAAATGGATAACAAATTTGGTATATCCATACAATAGAATATTATTCAGCTATAAAAGTAATAAATGCTACAACAAAAACAATCACTGGAGACACTATGCTAAGTGAAAGCAGCCAATCACAAAAGGACAAATACTGTATTATTCGACTTACATGAGGTATCTAGAGTAGTTACAGTCGTAGAGACAGAATGCAGTTTAGTGATTTCCAGGGACTGGAAGGAGGGAAGAATGGAGAGTAAACAGCTAGTGGGTAATGGGTTTCTTTCCAGGGTGATGAAAATATTCTGGAATTAGATAATGGTAATGGTCGCTCAACTCTATGAGTATACTAAAAACCACTGAATTGTATACTTCAAAATGGTAAATCTTATGGAATGTTAATTAGAACTCATTTTTAAAAAATGGGTGGGAAATGCAATTGCAATAGGTCTTCTCTTACCTTGTATGACACCACATGCTCTTGTCTTCTCTTTACCTCTTTGACCACTCTTTACGAGTTACTGTGCAGATTTCTCTTTTGTTCATCCCTTAAATCTTTGGTTTTCCTCAGGGTTCTCTCCTAGGCTTTCTTCTGTTTTCTTCTTACACAATCTCTGCATTAGTTAGTAAGGCAGTTAATGCTTTGAACAATTTTCATACGCACAAATTTCACTTATTACTGTTCAGTTAAATGACACTAGACCCCACATGGTTTAAATTTCAGTTACGCAGTGTATTAATTGTGAGTAACTGCTTAACGTATAAGCTTCACTGCTAGCTCTTTAGTACACGAATCTCTACGTAAATAACAGACATATATCATGGTCAGTGACCAATCACATCAGTTGTTTCAAATTCTGTTCGTGATTGGTCACTGCCCATCTGTTATTTAGTTTATGCACAGACAGCAAAGCCTTACTTGGGTGGCCTCCTTCTTTCCTAGTATTAAGCCCATATGACATTAAAGAAATGAATATTAGAGAAGAGTGACCAACAGCAATTAAAGCGCAGCAAATAAATTAAAAATGATAATGCTGGAAGTGAAATTGAATGTGATGAGGAGATTTGAAAATGGAGACAGCAAAGTAAAGACAGGATGAGACCTAGGCCCGCCTGAAGCTAGTGAACAAATGATGTTGAAGAAGTCAGATCATTCAAAAACAAGGTAATGTAGCTTCGACATTGTTTAGTTTAAGTTGCACTCAGAACAGAAAGCTGCTTAGGGTAAAAATGGAGCATTTACTTCTACTTAGGATTGAACAGTGTAGTGAAAACAAAAACCCAATCAGCTTAACAACTATCATGCAGGCCAAACTCTGAAGTCAGGTGCTGCATTGAAAGGAATCAGTAATTACAAGGAGACTGAAGATAAATGTTTCCCTGACAGTGAAGGCAGATTTGACACTTGCTATTCAAAAGACTCTAGGCTGGCAGCCACAGGAACTTCATGAAGGCAAATGTATAGACTTAAAAGAGTAAAGTGGTTGTGACAAAAAGGATGACAATATCCCAGAGGAAGTAACCACAGTAAAGAAAAACAGGCGGGCCGTAGGAGGAAGATGGCGGTGGGGTCGCGCATTATGCGGGAGGATATTAAGAAGGAGCCAGAGAACCCGATCAACCGTGAGAAAACATGCCTGCTGCTGCTGCGCATCTTCATCACCAATAATGGCCACCACCGCCGAACGGACGAGTTTTCCCGGGGAAACGTACAGTCCAGAGAGTTGCAGATCTACGCTTGGATGGATGCAACCTTGAAAGAACTGACAAGCTTGGTAAAAGTCTACCCACAAGCTAGAAAGAAGGGCACTGTCTTCAATTTTGCAGTCGTTTTTACAGATGTTAAAAGACCTGGCTATCGAGTTAAGGCAGTTGGTAGCACCATGTCTGGCAGAAAGGGGACTGATGATTCCATGACCCTGCCGTCGCAGAAGTTCCAGGTAGATTACTTGGACATAGCAATTACCCCTCCACATCGGGCACCACCTCCTTCAGGGCACATGAGGCCACATTAAATTCTATTTAGTATTTCTTGTATTTATTTTTTGGTCAGTTATGTAAAATAAACTTACTCTTTTTCCTCCCCAGATTATTGTCATTAAGCCTTTGAATTCTAAACAAATTATGATCCATCATCTATTTAGGAATTAGATTTGGATGTGCTATTGTATAATTACTAATAGAAAGTCCATATGTTTCAAGCCTTTTTGTAAAATATGAAGAAAGTGCTCTTAGCATTCTATGTAAAACTGTACTGTTAAATATATGTGTGTAATAAAAGCAACAGAAAAACAGACAAAAACGCTTCAAATTAAAGGAAATCTCAGAGATATTTTACGGCATTGAAAGGGCAAAAGGTAAAATGTTGGAAGGTGATCCAAACTTATAAAGGAGTATAATAATTCACTAAGACAGAAAAAATCCTTGTCCAAACTACTTTTGATACACTTTTACAAAGAAATACAACATTTGAACACTTAATTATCTAATAAATTTTAGTATACTAAATAAATATTAGTTTTATAAGTTTTTAGTTTCTCAAAATAAGAGTCTTCTTTAATATTTTAACAAAAAAAAATCTAAAGGTCTTGGACCAACTTTTCAGAGTTTCAGCTCGTAAAGTCATTTTTATTTGTTTATTTATTTTTAAAACAGAGTCTCACTCTCACCCAGGCTGGAGTGCAGTGGCAAGGTCTCGGATCACTGCAACTTCCACCTCCTGGTTTCAAGCAATACTCCCACCTCAGCTCCTGAGTAGCTGGAACTACAGGCATGCGCCACCACACCCGGCTAATTTTTGTATTTTCAGTAGAGACAGCGTTTCGCCAGGCTGGTCTCGAACTCCTGACTTCAAGTGTTCCACTGCCTCACCCTCCCAAAGTGCTGGGATTACAGGCATGAGCCACCACACCTGGTGGTAAAGTCATTTTTTATGGTCCTGCACTACTTTGCAGAGCTAGGGCTGCCTATATTCATTAGGATACACCTCAAACTGGTATAAGAAAAGCAGGCACTTCATTGGCTCACATATTTGAAATGCCTAGTCTTTGGTCTTGCTTCAGGCATGGCTGGATTCAGATTTAAAATGACATAAAAAGAATTCAATTACCCTTCATCTCAAACTCATATATTAGATTCCTTCTCAGGTTCAATGTGATGGCCTCCAGTTGCTGTCATCCTCATGGTGGCAAAATGGCTTCAACAGTTCTAATTTCATATTTTTCCTGGTTCCTAGGAAAACCTGGTTCCTGGTTCATATTTTTCATAGGTTCCTAGTCTAATGGGATTGAGTGGAGTAGACTTTTATTTCTAAGTCAGCAACTCCTGCACACATCCTTAGACTGACACTTTACTAGTTGAGGCTGCCAACCTTACACCCCAATCACTGTGGCCAGGTGCGTTTCATATTCTATCCTTGGGGACAAATTTGGGTGGAGCCCCATCCAAATCACACAGATTATTGGTGAAGAAATGCAAAATACTCAAAAAAATTAAGGAGAATATGCTGGCAGACAGACAATAAACATCCATGAACTACCCTTGGTCCTACACCTTTAATTGTCCTCCACATGAGAAGGGCTCCAAGATCTGTCCAGAAATTATGAAGTATGTTCTCTAACAAGACAACTCCTGTTGGATTCCCTGCAAATACCTCAAAATCAATGTGTTTGAAGGTGAACCTCTTATGTCCTCCACCCCCAACCCCAACCAAGTCTATGTGTCTTCTTCGTTCTCTATCTCAATGCATGTCATCACTATCCACCTTAGTTGCTCACACTAGAAATCTGGGAAATAGCTTAACTCCTTACTCTCCCTCACCCAAGACTAAAATTAATCACCAATAGACTCTTGTTAACTGTAACCCTAGTATTTTTTAATTCAACCTATTTCTCTTCATCAATACTTCTCTTGTCTCATTTCAGCTGCCATCTTTATCTTTTGCCTGCATCTCAGCAATAACCTTTTTAACTTAATGCCCAGTCATTGCTTTTAGTTTGAAAATGTTTGTTAAAATACACATGACATAAAATTTGCTTTTATTTTATTTCTTTATATTTTTTTTGGTGGAAATTTGCTCTGTTGCCCAGGCTGGAGTACAGTGGTGTGATCTTGGCTCACTGCAACCTCCGCTTCCTGGGTTCAAGCGATTCTCCTGCCTCAGCTTCCCAAGTAGCTGGGACTACAGGTGCATGCCACCATGCCCAGCTACTTTTTTTGTATTTTTTTGTAGAGGCAGGGTTTCACCATGTTATCCAGGATGGTCTCGATCTCCTGCCCTTGTGATCTGCCCACCTCAGCCTCCCAAAGTGCTGGGATTATAGGCATGAACCACCGTGCCCGGCCATCTTAACCATTTTTAAGTGTACAGTTCACTAATATTAAAAACATTCACATTGTTTTGCAACCATCACCACCATTCATTTCCAGAACTCTTTTCATCTTGCAAAACTGAAACTCTCTACCAGTTAAACAACAATTCCCCTTTTTTCTTCCCCCTATCTCTGGCAACCACTATTCTACTTTCTGTTTCTCTGATTTTGACTATTCTAGGTACCTCATATAAGTGGGATCAAGTGGTATTTGTCTTTCTGTAATTAGCTTATTTCAGTTAGCATGTATCAGAATGTCCTTCACTTTTAAGGCTTGAATGACACCCTATTGTATGTATATATCATATTTTGCTTACCATTTATCTATCTATGGATACTTGGCTAGCTTTCATGTTTTAGATATTATAAATAACGTTATTATGAACATGGGTGTACAAATATCTCTTTGATCCTTCTTTCAATTCTCCTGGGTATATATCCAGAAGTAGAATTGCTGGATTATGTGGTAATTCTATTTTTAATTTTTTGAGGAAGTGCCATACTGCTTTTCACAGTGGCTGCAACATTTTATGTTACTAACAATAGCACACAAGGGTTTCGGCTTCTTCACATCCTCACCCACCAATGCTTGTTCTGTTCGGTTTTTTTTTTTTTTTTGATAGTAGCCATCTTATGGGTATGAGACACTAGACATTGATTATCTTCTAAACTTTTTCCATACTGTAGCCAGAATTATCTTCAGTAAACATATCATGGTCACGTAACCTTCAGTTGCATGTTTAATTCCTTCAGTGGCTTCTCATTAACTCCAGGATAGTCTGACCTCCTTTAACATGTTTTATAAAAACTCATTCATGATTTTTTCCCTGGCTAACTTTTCTAGCCTTACTTCTCAACTGCTCCCTTTTCCACCTCTTCCCCTATAGCTCATCCTCCACTTCCTATATACGCATATACACTCTATACATCAGTCACTCTGAAATTTGTTCATGTCTGTGAAAATGCTATACTTCCCCTCATCCCCAACACTATTCCTTCTGATAGACGCGCTTTCTCCCTCATCACCTGGCCAGCTCCTGCTTATCCTTGAGGTCTCAAGATAGCATTTTCTCCAGGAAAATTTCCTTAATAAATTCCCTCCACCAAGCTTCATTAGTACCCTTACTATGTATTCCCAGAGCACTCGATCTTTGCCCTAACACAGTATTCTGTGTCAATCACACTCTGTAATTGTCTGCTTACTTATCACCTTTCCTCTAATCCCATGATGGCCTGTGTGGCTCTTGGACACTAAACTGTAACTAGTATGACTGAGGAACTGAATTCTTCACTTCAATTGTTACAAATTGTAAATTAACACTGATATCTGAATCAGTTGTAGTAAACATTTAAAGATGTTTGGAACAACTTGGGTATGTGAGTCTACTTTTTCAACTGTAAGTTGATGAGATCTAAATACAGATGAGAATTAAGCATCTGAATTGAGATGTGCCGTAAGTATAAAATACATTGAATTTTGAAGACTTAGTACAAAATAAGGAATATAACTTTTTAGATAGGTTACCTGTAGAAATAATATATTTGATATAGCAGTTTACATAAACTATTTAAATCAATCTTATTTATAATTCAGTCACTTTTTAGTATAGCCACTATAAATTTTTAATTACATATGTGGCTTACCTTATATTTCTATTAAACAGCACTGACCCAGACTATAAATTCTGTAGAGACAGGAATCACAACTGTCTTCTTTACTTATTTTGAAAATTTTCATAGCATTCACCATGCGTTGGGTGTTAATCTATGCATTAACTAGGAATTGCAAGCATTAACTATTTTGATCCTCATAACAACCTTTTGAGCTAAGTAGTATCATTATCCACATTATACATATGAAGAAATTTACACAAAAAGATTCACTTAACTAGCTCAAGGTCACAGAGTTGACCCTATGGAGTTAGACTGTAGAGGGGATACAGAAGTTATACTCCCAATAACTTTATTACACTGTTTCTTGTTTGTTCTCTTATTACAGGTGTCCAGAGAAACAATTACTACCCAACTTTTTAAATTAACAACCATCATGATTCAATTACTCTTTTAAAATTAATCAATCTGTTCATTCCATAAGTATTAATTGAACTCTTAGTGCCAGGTACTGTGCTGGGTAATAAGGACTCTAAGTTGAGTGAAATAAATGCTTTATTTATAAAGAAACTCGTTCTGATGGTGGTGACAATCATATAATGAAATAATAATAACAAAATATTATATTATACAACACAAATATACATGAAGGATCACCCATATCAGCCTGGAGAAGACAACAGGAGGGAAAAAGTGAGGGAGCATCTTGAACAATGAGTAGGAGTAAACTAAAAGTGGGTGAGTGGGAGGGGAGAGGTAGTTGAAGCAGGGGAGAAGGTGAGCAGAGCTAAGAAATAGCCTGGTGTTGGCCGGACACGGTGGCTCACGCCTGTAATCCCAGAACTTTGGGAGGCTGAGGCGGGCGGATCACAAGGTCAGGAGATCGAGACCATCCTGGCTAACACGGTGAAACCCCATCTCTACTAAAAATACGAAAAATTAGCCGGGCATGGTGGCGGGCGCCTGTAGTCCCAGCTACTCAGGAGGCTGAGATAGGAGAATGGCGTGCACCCGGGGGGCGGAGCTTGCGGTGAGCAGAGATCATGCCACTGCACTCTAGCCTGGGCGATAGAGCAAGACTCCGTCTCAAAAAAAAAAAAAAAAAAAAAAAAGAGCCTGATGTTGGTCATGGAAGTGGCTTAAGGCAGTAAATAACAAGTTCATATTTACCTACACAAAAGATCACTCTGGGTGAAGTTGGAAAAGAGATTGGTGGAAAGTAATTATCACTTAAACCAGAGAAACAATTAAAAGCCTATTGCTCTAGCTCTGAACACAGATGATAGTAGTTTACATTAAAATGGGGGCAGTGGTGAAGGAATAGACATATTTTCAAGATATTTAAAGGATAAGACCCAACTTGATATTTGGTTGGCAGAAAGGTGGGGGCGGGGATTTGTTGCAGATATTTCAAGTTATTTAGTCAATATGTATTTTCACTTTTTTCCTGCTAAAGGAACTCTGGCTTTCTGAGGAGCCAATGTGTTCATCTTGAATAAATGGATCTTGTTTGGACTAGTTCAATTATAACAATACTGTTCCCTATTTTCTCAGTCTCCCTTGTAGCTGGGGTAGTGATCTGGCCTATTCTGACAAGTGAACTGTAAAGAGAAGTCTGCTGGGAGGCTCTTCAGGAAAAGCTGTTTCCTTGTAAAAGAGACTCACAAGACTGCTTCTTTCTACTTCTGTTTCTTTTGAACAAGAAGGTGATGCAGTTCTGTCTCAATTCCGTCAGGGAATACCACATGAATTGTAGAAATATTGCTGGACATTTTTAGGTTATTGAATCAACACCACAGCAATCTGCCTTGAACCTACTTATGTGAGAGAAAGAAAACAACAACATTTAAGCTACTGTAAATTGAGTTGTCCATAACTTGTAACTGCACATAACTATTTGATATTGGGTTAAATGAGTAGTCAAGTGTTTTCTCTGGTTTCTGATTTAAGCAATTAGGTAAATAGTATGGGGAAGTCTGGGAGTAGAGCAAGGTTAATGAGAAATTTGTTGGGCTAAAGACTGTTTATGCTAAGTTTGATGGTTGTGTGCATATCCAGGTGACAAGTGGCCCATTTGATATACATGTTCAAATTTTGAAAGAGAGCTCTGCCTTTGAGACACAAATTTGGGACACATGAGCATACTAGCATCAATTCATCTAGAAAGAGAAAGATACATAAAAGAAAAATATATTGCATATAAAATTATACCTTTCAAGTACAAATATGACATGCAATTACCAGCCTCGCCTCAAGATATGTAGAGCTGGGATGTTATCTGGCTGCCTAGTTTGAAGATAGGATACAACATCACTTGAATATAGACTAGAAGCATGTAAGAAAAAAAGGAAATCCAGTAGCAATATGTATGTTTGGGTTCCTTAAAAGTAGACCCTGAGACAAAAATTCAAGTTATTTGTGAAGTTATCCCAGCACACATAGGTAGGAGAGTGGAGAGAAGTGATTTAGGAAAATTAAGGAAGTTAACAAAGGATGTGTTATCAGGCAATTACTTCTGTGGGTAACTGGAGCTTTTACTGCTGGAGAAATCACAGAGCCATTATACAACATATGCCTCAGAGTTATTCCACCTGGGTATGAGAGACCTGGCCTGTGTATAGACCAATTTCTGTTGGTCAGTACTAAAGGCTGCTCCTACATGCACAGGCAGAACAGGCTCTACAATGAGATGCAGGGGCTGGCAGTTGAAAGTCTGTCCAGCATACACTGTAATGGTAAGGTCCAAGGATTATGGGTGAGGATTATTGTCAGTATCTGAGATGGAGCATAATCAAAGCCAGGAAAGCCATAGGATAACACTGGGGCCATTAGAAAAGAGTAAGAAGAGTTAAAACAAAAAAGGAGACAGACCCTAAGGGAATTTTCTGAGTTAAACAAGGTGTTTACAGTGACTCAGATTATTCCAGCCATCTTGGGTATCAGCAAGAAGAGACGTAAGGAACACTATGCTATAAAACTGCAACTTTGGTGGCATTTGAAAAGTAATTCCTGTTTTTACTACTAACTCTTAATTCTCAGCAGACTAAAAATATGTTTTCCCATCTTAAAAAAGAACAGTTCTTGAGAGAAAATGAAACAAAGCAACCAAAACCTCTGTCCACTCCTAAAATATTTCACTCCATCTTTTTTTCTTCTTGTAGTTGTTTTGTAATTTTTAAAAATTTAACTTTCATTTTAAGTTCAGGTGTACATGAGCAGGTTTGTTTCATAGGTAAAATTGTGTCATGGGGATTTGTTGTACAGATTATTTCATTATCCAGGTATTAAGCCTAGTATCCATTAGTTATTTTTCCTGATCCCCTCACTCCTCCCACCCTCCAACCTCCACCCTCCAATAGGCCCCAGTGTGTGTTATTCCCTTCTTTGTGTCCATGTGTTCCCACTTATAAGTGAGAACATGTGGTATTTGGTTTTCTATGTTAGTTTGCTAAGGATAATGGCCTCCAGCTTCATCCATGTTCCTACAAAGGGCATGATCTTTTTCTTTTTCATGGCTGCATAGTATTCCATGGTGTATGTATTAGCCTGTTTTCACACTGCTATAAAGAAATGTCCAAAACTGCATAATTTATAAAGAAAAGAGGTTTAATTGACTTACAGTTCCGCATGGCTGGGGAGGCCTCAGGAAACTTACAATCATGTGAAATGGGAAGAAGGCACATCCTACATTGCAGCAGGCAAGAGAAGTGAAGTGCAAGCAAAGGAAAAATTGCCACTTTTAAAACGATCAGATCTCATAAGACTCACTCACTATAGTGAGAACAGCATGGGGGGAAACGGCCCCCATAATCCAATCACCTGTCATCATTTTTCTCCCTTGATACATGGGGATTACAATTCAAGATGAGATTTGGGTGGGGAAACAGAGCCAAACCATATAATTCTGCCCCGGCTTCTCCAAAATGCCATGTCTTCACATTTCAAAACACAATCATGACTTCCCAACAGCCCCCCAAAGTCTTAACTCATTCCAGCATTAACTCAAAAGTCCAAGTCCAAAGTCTCATCCAAGACAAGTCCCTTCCACCTATGAGCCTTAAAATCAAAATCAAGTTGGTTACTTTCAAGATACAATGAGGGTACAGGCATTGGGTAAATGTTCCCATTTCAAATGGGAGAAATTGGCCAAAATGAAGGGGTCACAGGTCCCATGCAAGTCAGAAACCCAGCCAGGCAGTCATTAAATCTTAAAACTCCAAAGTAATCTCCTTTGACTCCACGTCTCACATCCAGGGTACTCTGATGCAAAGGTTGGGCTCTCAATGCCTTGGGTAGCTCCTTCATGGGCTGGCGTTGAGTGTCTGCAGCTTTTCCAGGTGCAAGGTACAAGCTGTCAGTAGGTCTACATTTCTGGAGACTGGAGGATGGTGGCCCTCACCTCACAGCTCCACTAGGCAGTACCCCAGTGGGAAGTCTGTGAGGGGGCTCCAACCCCAGAATTCCCTTCCACAATGCCCTAGCAGAGGTTTTCCATGAGGGCTCCACCCCTGCAGCAGACTTAGGCCTGGACATCCAGGCATTTCCATACATCTGCTGAAATCTAGGTAGACGTTTCCAAAGCTCAATTCTTGTCTTCTGTGCAACTAACTACAGGCCCAACACCACATGGAAGCTGCCAAGGCTTGTGGCTTTCACCCTCTGAAGCAATGGCCCAAGCTGTACCTTGACCCCTTTTAGCCACAGCCAGAGCTGGAGCAGCTGGGACACAGGGCACCAAGTCTTGAGACTGCACAGAGTCGTGGGGTCCTGGACCCAGCCCACAAAACCATTTTTCCCTCCTAGGCCTGGCCTGTGATGGGAGGGGCTGCTGCAAAGACCTCTGACATGCCCTGGAGACATTTTCCCCATTGTCTTGGCTATTATAATAACATTTGGCTCCTCATTACTTATGCAAATTTCGTAGCCAGCTTGAATTCCTCCCCAGGAAATGAGCTTTTTCTTTCTACTACATAGTCAGGCTGCAAATTTTCCAAACCTTTATGCTCTGCTTTCATTTTAAACATAAGTTTCAATTTCAAACCATTTATTTGTGAATGCATAAAACTGAAGCCTTTCAGAAACAACCAGGTCACCTCTTGAATGTTTTGCTATTTAGAAATTTCTTCCACCAGATACTATTGTGGGAAGTCAGGGACCCCGAATGGAGGGACTGGCTGAATCCGCAGCAAAAGAACACAAATTGTGAAGATTTCATGGACATTTATTGGTTCCCAAAATTAATACTTTTATAATTTCTTACGCCTGTCTTACTTTAATCTCTTAATCCCGTCATCTTCGTAAGCTGAGGATGTATGTTGCCTCAGAACCCTGTGATGATTGTGTTAACTGTACAAATTGTAAAACGTGTGTTTGAACAACATGAAATCTGATTGTAAAACATGGGTGTTTGAACAATATGAAATCAGTGCACCCTGAAAAGGAACAGAATAACAGTGATTTTCAGGGAAACAGGAAAGATAACCATAAGGTCTGACTGCCTGCGGGGTCGGGCAGAATACAGCCATATTTTTCTTCTTGCAGAGAGCCTATAGATGAATGTGTGAGTAAGAGAATATCACTGAATTCTTTTCCCAGCAAGGAATATTAATAATTAATACCCTGAGAAAGGAATGCATTCCCAGGGGTAGGTCTATAGACGGCCGCTCTGGGAGTGTCTGTCTTATGCAGTTGAGATAATGACTGAAATATGCCCTGGTCTCCTGCAGTGCCCTCAGGCTTACTAGGATTGGGAAATTCCAGCCTGGTGAATCTAGTCAGACTGGTTGTCTGCTCTTGAACCCTGTTTCCTGTTAAGATGTTTATCAAGACAATGCATGCACAGTGAGACACAGACGCTCATCAGTAATTCTAATTTTGCCCTTGCCTTGTGATCTTTATGGCCCTTTGAAGCAAGTGATCTTTGTGACTTACTCCCTGTTCATACACCCCATCCCCTTTCAAAATCCCTAATAAAAACTTGCTGGTTTTGCAGCTCAGGGGGCATCATGGAACCTGCTGATATGTGATGTCACCCCCAGAGGCCCAGTTGTAAAATTCTTCTCTTTGTACCCTTTCTCTTTAGTTCTCAGACCGGCCAACACTTAGGGAAAATAGAAAGGACCTACGTTGAAATATTGGGGGCTGGTTCCCCCGATAAGATACCCTAAATCATCTCTCTCAAGTTCAAAGTTCCACAGATTCTAGAGCAGGGGCAAAATGCCACCAGTCTCTTTGCTAAAGCATAGCAAGAGTCACCCTTGCTGTGGTTCCCAACAAGTTTCTCATCTCCATCTAAGACCACCTCAGCCTGGACTTCATTGTCCATATCACTACCAGCATTTTGGTCAAAGACATTCAAAATGTCTCTAGGAAGTTCCAAATTTTCCCACATCTTACTGTCTTCTTCTGAGCCCTCCAAACTATTCCAACTTTTGCCTGTTACCCAGCTCCAAAGTTGCTTCCACATTTTTGGGTATCTTTATAGCAGTGTCCCACTCTGCTGGTACCAATTCTCTGTATTAGTCCATTTTCACACGTCTATAAAGAAATGCCTGAGACTGGGTAATTTAAAAGAAAAGAGGCTTAATTGATCACAGTATTGCATGGCTGGGAAGGCCTCAGGAAACTTACAATCATGGTGGAAGGGGACGCAGGGACATCTTACATGGTGACAGGCAAGAAAACTGAAGTGTAAACACAGGAAAAACTGCCACTTTTAAAACCATCAGATCTCATGAGACTCACTCACTATCATGAGAACAGCATGGGGGAAACAGCCCCCATAATCCAATCACCTCCCATCAGGTTCCTGCCATCACACGTGGAGATTACAATTCTAGATGAGATTTGGGTGGAGACACAGAGCCAAACCATATCAGTGTATATGCACCACATTTTCTTTATTTATCAATGATGGGCATAAAGGTTGATTCCATGTCTTTGTTATTGCAAATACTGCTGCAATGAACATGAGTGTGTGTGTGTCTTTATAATAGAATGATTTATATTCCTTTGGGTATATACCCTGTAATGGAATTGTTGGGTTGAATGGTATTTCTGTTTTTAGGTTTATGAGGAATCACCCTACTGTCTTCCACAATGGCTGAACTAATTTACACTCCCACCAACAGTGCATAAGGGTTCATTTTTCTCTACAACCTCGCCAGCATCTGTTATTTTTTGACTTTTTAGTAGCAGATATTCTGACTGGTGTGAGATGGTATCTCATTGTGGTTTTGATTTCTATTTCCTTAATGAGAGTGGTATTGTGCTTTTTTTCATATGCTTGTTGGCCACACGTATGTCTTCTTTTGGAAAGTGTTCATGTCCTTGCCCACTTTTTAATGGGATTGTCTTTGAAACTAATGGGAACAAAGACAAAACATACCAGAATCTCTGGGACACAGTTAAGGCAATGTTAAGAGGGACATTTATAGCACTAAATGCCCACATCAAAAAGTTAGAAAGATCTCAATTTAACAACCTAACATCGCAATTAAAAGAACTAGAGAAACAAGAGTAAACAAATCCCAAAGCTAGCAGAAGACAGGAAATAACCAAAATCAGACCTGAACTCAGAGGAGATTGAGACATGAAAAACCATTGAAAAGAACAATGAATCCAGGACCCATTTTTCTGAAAAAATTAATAAAATATATAGACTGCTAGCTAGACTAATAAAGAAGAAAAGAGAGAAGATCCAAATAAATGCAATCAGAAACAAGAAGGGTGGTATTAGTACTCACCACACAGTAATACAAATAACCATCAGATAATATTATGAACACTTACATGCACATAAACTAGAAAATCTAGAAGAAATAAATACATTCCTGGACATGTACACCTTCCCAAGACCAAACCAGGAAAAAATTGCTCCAACTATTTTAGTGGAAGGAACATTCTCAATACAATTCTTTTGAGATTTTGGAAGATAAAATGAAAGTACTCCTATTTTTGTGATAATTTGTTAGTGAGTGACTTATCTTAGGTTCAATGCCAATACATCGATGAGCTAGAATCTTTTATGTGATATTTCTATGCCAGAAAATGCTGTTAAATTCCTGAAAGGGCTAGTATATTGTGATGTGAATTATATGGAACTGAAGGAGGGCCACATCTGTAATCAGAGAGGAAAATATGTTGCTGACAGTCTGATTTTCACAGTTTGCTTATGGAGTTTGTTTTTAATAACTGCATAACCTATATGCAGTCATATTTCTCATTGAGTTTGAAATTTTGCCATGTGGGAATCCAAAAGAGGCTTATGCTAAAGGATGGCTGATGTGCTCTGATGATTTAGAATACATCAGACTCAAATGACCCAGTATTTGATAAGCTGTCTATCCCCAAGGTCAGGCTTTCCTGCTGACATTTCAGAGGCTTCCCATGAATGCAGATAAATGTGACCATTACAAAAGAACTGAAAGTTGGTTGATCCATGAATACTTTATTTGAAGGAGAATATATTATGTTATATCTGGCTACAAAAGCCCAAGAAATTTAATTGACTATTCTGAAACATCTCACACATTTCTTGTGATTGCTTATATGGCAGGGTGATGTTTGAAACATCATTGTAGGATAACATGGTGGTGGTCCTGGCTTTGATCTAATGCCTGATGTGTGTAGAACACATTGTAAACACCTAAGAGAAAGACTTCTTTTTTAATGGGGAAATCTTAGTTCCTTGTAGCACAACGCCCTGCATGCTGAGTACACACAACGTTTTTTTAGAGAGAGAAAATACAAAATCTCTTAGTGCATTCTCTCTGAATAACTTTTCCCAAATGGTGATGAGAACATAGCAAAATCATGCACAAGTTAAGTAACTGTGATAAACAGCTTCTACAAAGTTGTGATTCAAGTAAGAACATTAGAATATGCATTGTTTTCAAGCAGAAATTTTCAAAATTGAATGAATTATTGAGCCATATCTATTGTAAATCTCTCAGTTTCCTGCTTTAATAAAAAAGCCTAAACCAAAATGCAATAAAACAAACGTAAATAAAAACATCAGATGGCTAGCTTAGGCAGAGTCAGGAAATACAAGGCTTAAGTTCAGCACCTTCCTTGTCCTGTTTTGACACCTCCAAATGTGTCCTTAAGGGAATGAGAAGTTTGTTTTGAAAATATCTGCCATACGGCCTATCTGTTCCTCCTCCTGCTCTCCCAAACGATGCTGATTCAAGTCTCCTTTTAAAACAAAGCTAATATTCAAATTTTTAACTACTTACTTGGGATTAAGGACTAATTTACATTCCAATTCAAACAGAAGGAGAAGACTTGGCTGGAGGTGGGGGTGGTGGGTGGATTGTGGTGGTTGGGGGAGGGGGGTGTTGCATGGTGGTTCATGCCTGTAATCTCAGTATTTTGGGAGGCC
Organism: Pongo pygmaeus; assembly: GCF_028885625.2. Classification (NCBI taxonomy): domain Eukaryota; kingdom Metazoa; phylum Chordata; class Mammalia; order Primates; family Hominidae; genus Pongo; species Pongo pygmaeus. The sequence goes on from NC_072384.2 coordinate 81,441,846, forward strand.
AAGGTGGGAAGATCGCTTGAGACCAGGAGTTTGAGACCAGCCTGGGCAATATAGGGAAACCACATCTCTACAAAAAATTTAAAAATTAACTGGGCATGGTGATGCTCACCTGTGGTCCCAGCTGCTGGGAGGCTGAGGCGGGAGGATCACTTGAGCCCAGGAGTTCAAGCCTGCAGTGAGCTATGATTACGCCACTGCAGTCTAGCCTGGGCAACGGAGATCTTACCTCTAAAAACAAAACAAAAAAACAGAAAGATATAATTAATAAAGAGAAAATAAACGGGCAAGAAAAACATTTTGCAATTCATTTTGAACACAAATTCTGGCTATAAGTATTGTATTTGGAGAGGAGAAAAAAGAGGATCCATCACTGCAGTTCTTTAGTCTGTCTTTTTCTACCCAGATACAAAATTTAATTCCAGGACGTTTCCTAACCTAGAACCTACTTTCTACATTCTATCAGAGCCCAACTCTCACTTTCTGTCAATCTCCTCTTATCTGTGTATCTATGTAAGTAATCTATGTATATTCCTGTACTACACCTCCAGGCAACATGTTTGCATTATAATAAGGGCCTTCTGGAAATAATGCATTTTACCAAAGGAGTCATTCAAATGGTGGGAATTTGGAGTAGTATAACAGGCCATAGAAAGATACATTTGGGAAAGTAGGTCTTTTCAAATCTTGTACATGTTCCATCCAGACCCGCACCAGTGTTCTTAGAATAGGGCTTCCTAAGGTATATGTTGCAAAATATTAGTACTTGGAATTGCTGTATAGGAGAATGAATTTGCATGATCAAGTAAAATGCTTGGTGCCATGTGTCCCCTTGGAGGGTCACAAGGACAAAGTAAAGGTCCTAAGAAATCCTGTAGTAAGTGTTAGGGTTAGGGAATTTACTTCACTTCCAAACTATCAAGATAGTCCATCACCTTTTCATGGATGCTGGCAGAAGACATGAGGTTCCTGGGTCAGAAATAAAGAACATGACGATGGCACAGCATGTAGCATGAGCATCATGCGTACCTTGATTCTCCTTGCCTTCTACGACCCACAAGGAGATGCAGAGGGGACCCACTGGATGCTGTCCATGCAATGGGTTTATGTTGCAGTCAGGGAATTCACCTTTAAGCTTGGGGAATCCAACTCTTTTTTTAGCAAGCCCACTTTTATCCCAGAGAGAGACTTTACCTCATTATTCATGGTAATGGTTACCCACTGCCAATACAACCATGATAAATGTGCTAGGAAAAGAGTGATCAGGGTCTTACAATGGTGCCATAGCTGGCAACAATATACAGGGGTGCTCTGGGACGATAGGAGATTACTTCTCCTAACAGTAACAAAATGTATTTACTGTTATTTAATCCAGAAATTCCCAATATGTTTGACTAGACAACAACATTCAGTGGAACATATTTTGAGAAAGTCAATTTCCATTTGTTCACAATTTTGGATTTCACATAATAGAAGTGGGTCAGGGCTTTTGACTTTAGGTTCCTCCATGTTTTTTTTTTTTTTTTAATTTTTTAAAATGTTATTAATATAAGGGAGAATTTTTCAAACATGGGACCAGACAGGCAATTTTTTCCAGGATTTACACTTCCTCCCAGTTTGTCTTTGAACCAAGTATGGATCTCATATATGCTTTTCATTTTCCAGTCAATGTATAAGATAATCACTTACAAGACCAAATAAAAATGATTGCAGAATTTTCTGTCATTAATTATAATTCTAGTTTTATCATTTAGGCTTCTATTGAGTGGAATCTCCGCTGGAATTTTAAATAAAACCCCTGTTACAGAAGCTCTGTTTCATTCTGCCTGGCCTTTATCTTTCTCCTAATATGAAGAATCTCCAAAAATATAACTCCTTTAACCCATTCCAGAGATCATTCCTTTAGAGTAAAGAAGAGAATTATACAGCTTAGTTATATGATTTCATTCATCCCTTGACCACCTTTTTCGTCTTTCTCCTGAACCTTGATCATACCTCTCTACCCTTTCATCCTGACCTCTTCTGACTGTGGAGAATTCTTCTGGAAGTCATTCTTTGCGTTTCCATCTCTCTCTCTTTTCCCCCCATTTTTGTGGGCCTGGGTACTATTTTAATTAAATTACCATGTAGATTTTCATTTTCTTATCTGTTGAATTCACTCCAGCAATGTGCAATTGATGGCTGCTCTTCTCTTGTTCCTTTCCTCAAACTTTATCTTTTTTTTAACCGATTCATAATATTTGTACATATTTGTGGGGTGCGTGTGATATTTTGATGCATGCATACAATGTATAATGACTAAATCAGGGTAATTGAGATATGCATCACCTGCAACATTTATCTTTTCTGTATGTTAGGGAACATTCCAATTCTTTTCCTTTAACTATTTTAAATGATATGATAAATTATGGCTCAAACTTTATCTTGATCATTTACAGCCTAACTGTCACTCATATCTTCATCATTGTTAGAATGTCTCTAAATAGCAGACTTTTCAACCTCCTTTTAAAATTGTAACCCCATGACCTTCTTTTTGTTGTTAAGTCTTGCATTATTTTGTAAAGATGAAAAGGCATGAGTTGGTCTTTCAAATCTTGTACTTGTACACCCTGTAAAACATAGCATTAGATTTTCCTTTTGGCTTTAATTAACTAAGATATATATCTTCTATCAAAAATTTAAATTTTGGTATATAAAGATACTTACTTTTACCTTTATTTTGTATTATAAATGATTGTTCTCAGTTCTCTCTGGAACAATATTTCACATATTCAATGGAACCGTGTTTAATTGCAATTCCAATACGATATTTCCTTGAAATTAAGGGTGGTAAACATCTGTTTGCTTGTCTTATAACTCTAAAAGTGGAAGCTGAATCAAACATGCATGATAAATCATTAGCCATGAATCAGTCTTACATACGGTAAGATGTTGTTTTCCCCTAGATCATTGCAGGGTGTTGGAACTTTTCAAAATGACTACATACCTATATTGCAGTCATTTAACCCGATTCTTCTTTGCCATTTCCTCATTAGGAAATTGGGCCACATCTAAATGCATAGCTGGTTTGGCTTTAGAAACTTCACATTTCTACACAAATGATCAAGCTGGCCATACAGCCAAGCAAACACATTTCTTTCAGTATAGGAGGTGCCCCAGTGACTTGAGGGAATCAGAGTTTCTCTGAATATCTCATCAAATAACAGAAAGATAAGGGACCCTTGGAACTATCCAGGTGGAGACATTTTTTTAATAAGATTGGTAGCTCTGGCCTCATGCCACATGTTCAGTTAGTTTTCAGGAAATTTATTATTTGGAAGCAGCTAAAACTTACAGGGCCTCAGTAAATTTCTGCTTTTATATTTTTACGGGAAAGTTTATTTTTAGTTCTGATTTTTCTTCCCTACTACCACCCTCCAAAAAAGCATTCTTGTTCTAGAAATAGGAAAATAAAGTAATCAGAGGGAGGGAAGTCTTTACAGGTGAAGATAAAATTCTCCCCCGCCCCTCATAAACTAGAATGATTTAGTACCAAGAAAGATGAAAAGAATGAGTCCATGAAATCAACAGGACAGAGCTAGGATGAATAATTCCACTGAGTACTTTGTGCTACTCCAGGTGCACAGATCAGAGACAAAAATACCTGTCCTCACGGAGTATATACTTTAGTGGAGGGAGACAGACAATAAACTATGAAAGTGTATTGATATGGTTTGGCTCTATGTCCCCCCCAAATCTCATCTTGAATTGTACTCCCATAATTCCCATGTGTTGTAGGAGAGACCTGGTGGGAGATAATTTGAATCATGGGGGTGGTTTCTCACATACTGTTCTTGTGGTAGTGAATAAGTCTCATGAGATCTGATGGTTTATCAGGGGTTTCTGCTTTTGCATCTTCCTCATTTTCTCTTGCTGCTGTCATGTAAGAAGTGCCTTTCACCTCCCACCATGATTCTGAGGCCTCCCCAGCCATGTGGAACTGTAAGTCCAATTAAACCTCTTTTTCTTCCCAGTCTTGGGTATCTCTTTGTTAGTAGCATGAAAATGAACTAACACAGTAAATATGTACCAGTAAAGTGGCGCATTGCTGAAAGATACGCAAAAATGTGGAAGCAACTTTGGAATTGGGTAACAGCAGAGGTTGGAACAATTTGGAGGGCTCAGAAGAAGACAGGAAAATGTGGGAAGTTTAGAACCTCCTAGAGACTTGTTGAATGGTTTTGACAAAAGTGCTGAGAGTGATATGAGCAATAAGGTCCATGCTGAAGTGGTCTCAGATGGAGATGAGGAACTTGTTGGGAACTGGAGCAAAGGTGACTCTTATTATGTTTTAGCAAAGAGACTGGTGGCGTTTTGCCCCTGACCTAGAGATTTGTGGAACTTTGAATTTGAGAGAGATGATTTAAGGTATCTGGCGGAAGAAGTTTCTAAGCAGCAAAGCATTCAAAAGTGACTTGGGTACTGTTAAAAGCATTACATTTAGAAAAGGAAATAGCATAAAAGTTCAAAAAATTTGCAGCCTGATGATGCAGTACAAAAGAAAAACCCATTTTTTGAGGAAAAATTCAAGTTGTCTGCAGCAATTTGCATAAGTAACAAGGAGGCGAATGTTAAACCCCAAGACATTGGGGAAAATGTCCCCAAGGTATGTCAGAGGTCTTCACGGCAGCCCCACCGATCACAGACCTGGAAGCCTAGAAGGAAAAAATAATTTTGTGGGCCGGGCCCAGGGTCCCCATGCTGTGTGCAGCCTTGGAACTTGGTGCCCTGCGTCCCAGCTGCTCCAGCTGTTGCTAAAAGGGACCAAGGTACAGCTTGGCCCATGGTTTCAGAGGATGCAAGCCCCAGATTTTGGCAGCTTCCACGTGGTGTTGAGCCTGCAGGTGCACAGAAATCAATAACTGAGGTTTGGGGACCTCCACCTAGATCAGAATATGTATGGAAATGCCTGGATGACCAGGCAAAGGGGGTGGGGCCCTCATGGAGAACCTCTGCTAGGGCAGTGCAAAAAGGAAATATGGAGTCAGAACCCCCACACAGAGTCCCTACTGGGGCACTGCCTAGTGGAGCTGTGAGAAGAGGGCCGCCATCCTCCAGACGCCAGAATGGTAGATCCACCAACACTTTGCACCATGTGCCTGGAAAAGCCACAGACACACTCAATGTCAGCCCACGAGAACAGCCAGTAGGGAGGCTGTACCCTGCAAAGCCACAGGGTCAGAGCTGCCCAAGACTATGGGAAACTACCTCTTGCATCACCGTGACCTGGATATGAGACATGGAGTCAAAGGAAATCATTGTGGAACTTTAGAATTTGACTGCCCCGCTGGACTTCAGACTTGCATGGGCCTGTAACCCCTTTGTTTTGACCAATTTCTCCCATTTGGAATGGCTGTATTTACCCAATACCTGTACCCCCATTGTATCTAGGAAGTAACTAGTTTGCTTTTGATTTTACAGGCTCATAGGCGGAAGGACTTGCTTTGTCTCAGATGAGACTTTGGACTGTAGACTTTTGGGTTAATGTTGAAATGAGTTAAGACTTTGGGGACCATTGGGAAGGCATGATTGGTTTTGAAATGTGAGGACATGAGATTTGGAGGGGTCAGGGGTGGAATGATATGTTTTGGCTCCGTGTCCCCAACCAAATTTCACCTTGAATTGTATTCCCATAATTCCCATGTGTTGTGGGAGGGGAAGGACCTGGTGGGAGATAATTCAAACCCTGGGGCAGTTTCCCCCATACTGTTCTCGTAGTAGTGAATAAGTCTCACAAAATCTGATGTTTTATCAGGGTTTCCACTTTTGCATCTTCCTCATTTTCTCTTGCCGCTGCCATGTAAGAAGTGTCTTTCACCACCCCTGCCATGATTCTGAGGCCTCCGCAGCCATGCAGAACTGTAGGTCTAATTAAACCTCTTTTTCTCCCCAGTCTCCAGTATGTCTTTATCGGCAGCATGAAAATGGACTAATATATGTATTAGGTGTAATAAGAGCTAAGGAGAAAAATAAAGCAGGGAGAGAGATAGGAACATTGGTGGTGGGTAGGGGGAATGGATTGGATGGTCAGAAAATACTCTATGCTGAATGTTGCATTTGAATAAAAATTTGAAGTAGGTAAGGGAGAGAGCCACACAGAACTCTGAGGGAAGTGCATTTTAGGTGCAAAGGCCTTGAGGCAGGATCATGTCTGGCAGTTAGAGAAGAAACAAAAAGGCCAAGCTAGAGGAAGCAAGTTAGAAGAACAAGCAAGGAGGTTGAAGCAAAGAAATAAAGGAGAGTCTCAGCTGACAAAGTCAGAAAGGTAAGGTGAGGGAGGCAAATGATATAAGGCTGATATGGTTTGGCTGTGTCCCCACCCAAATCTCATCTTGAATTATAGCTCCAATAATTCCCACATGTCATCAGAGGGACCCTGTGGGAGGTAGTTGAATCATGGGGGCAGGTCTTTCCCATGCTGTTCTAGTGATAGTGCATAAGTCTCACGAGATCTGATGGTTTTATAAAGGAGAGTTCCCTTACACAAGCTCCCTTGCCTGTTGCCATATTGGATATGCCTTTACTCGTCCTTCGCCTTCCGCTATGATTGTGAGGCCTCCCCAGCCATGTGGAACTGTGAGTCCATTAAACCTCTTTTTCTTTATAAATTACCCAGTCTCTGGTATGTCTTCATTAGCAGCGTGAGAATGGACTAATACAAAGGCCTTATAGGACATTGTAAGAATGTTGTGTAAGAACATCGTCCCTGCCTTCACAGAGTTTATAATAGAGTAGAAGAGAAAATAAACAATAATGATAAGATGAGATGCCTATTAAAATTGGGAAAGTACATGATGCTGTGGAGTCATAGAGTGGTGGGTCCTAAAGTGCTCTAGGGAACTCTTTCTATTAAGAAATAATGTTCTCACTGAGATCTACAACGTGAACCAGAATTAGATCGATGGAGGTTTGGTGGCTGGGCCTATGGAAGAGGAGTAAATTGCAGCTGCTGCTGGAGCACAAGCAGGATCAGGAAAAATAAGCAATCCTGATGTGAACATACTAGGAACTGGAAAGAAATCTTATGACCGAGGTTAAACAGCAAGTGGGATAGTAGTTGTTGCAAGATGAAGCTAAAGAAGTGGGGGACAGCTAGATTCTAAAAAAGGCTTGTAGACTACAAGAGTGTGGATTTTACTTGAAAGCACTAGGGAGCCATAGAAGATTGTAAATGGATGGGGGGTGCATTACATGATCAGGTCTATCTTTCTGAAAGATCACTCTAGATGAAGAGAGCAGATTGAGAGGAGCAAGCTGTGTGAAAGGGGAAACAGTTAATCCACTCGTGCAATACTGCAGGGAGGAGGTAATGGTGCTGTTGGACTTTACTGGTAGCTGTGGGAATGGAGAGACATGGACACGATTGAGACATTCAGGGATTAGAATAGATAGGACTGGGTGATTGATTGGGATGTGGAGTTACTGGTACGGAAGGTTAAAATAGAAAGAAGGATCAAAGACGTCATTCAAGTTTCTCACTTCGACCACTTGATGGATGGCTACAAATAGGGAACAAAGAAAGAACGAGATTAGAGATGGAATTTGGCTTTCAGAAAATGCCACTGATGTAACTCAAAACAGCGATGACTGTATTTTTTTTTTCCATAATTCCTTCTCCTAACTGAAAATTTAAAGATAATTGAATCAGATTGTTCCTTGGGTGACTTAGTTTTATATCTATACTTAACACAGGAATATCATTTCAAGGTGGCATTTCCTACAGATCTTCCCATAAGTCTGTGTATCTGTTCCTCAGACAGTGGTTTCAGAAATCATCAAATGATACAGGTAGAAAACATAGCTAAGCACGTGGCGCCATCTTCAGGACAGTTTGTTAAAAGCGTATAAACCAATCAGACTGAAAGGCAAGTTTCTTCCAACAGAACACTGACTGACTCCATCTTGTTTGGTAATAAGGAGCTGAAAAAAATGTTTCTGCCAGCTCCAATTGTGTGATCAAATTCTTTGTCTTCATGAGAACTGTAGTTTATCACAGGGTATAGAAAAGATGTTAGCAGATTTTTCTTCAAAATCCTTCCAATTTGAAAGTGTCTGTGAGCTGGAAAATGAGCTTTTGCTGTGGAGGAGACAAGAAACTATGGCACCATCCCTTCAGGTTTTTTGCCTTGGTATTCAGATTCTCTGGCAATTTTCCCATTTTAGATATTTATGTTCTGCTCTTTACTAGGTGCTTCATTAAATATGTGGTCAAGTGGAATTTAACTTATAAGCATTCACAATGCTTTACAAATGCATGAATATAAAAAGTAGGGGGGAAAAACATTTGTCAGATTTTGTACCCAAGGTTTTGGTTCAGGGAAGGCAGTCCTATAGATTTATACAGTCTCCATTTTAAAAATAAAAGGTTGTTAATAAGAAATCAATAGTAGACCCATAGATAACCACGTAAGAAAGACAAATAGAGCTTACTAGATGACTTTTATTTTTCAAATCCTCTCAGCTTTTAATTATTCTATTTGAGTAAGCTCCACCTTTTCTTTGTGCAAAGTTGGGCTATAAAGGCACACACATATACATGTGTTTGTCATAATGTATCTGGCACCTTTCTGTGCTGGATGCGGTGTTTAACCTACTGAGCATTTGGCATGGCCTCGCTGAATAACTGGGAGGTAAACTGCTTGGCTTTTACATGGAGGCAAATGCTCTCTACCATCTTGCAGCATTCACTCACAAATGAGCTTTCTTTCTAAACTTTTCTCATTAGAATGTATGCCTTGGGTTGAGGAATCTTAAATCCCAGAGCTCCTTTCAATCCTGAAAGAGGTAACATGTTAATCTAAATTCCACTTCTATATAAATTGAGGCCCTGGCCGCCCCATCAGTGATGGGTTTGGGTTTCCTAGAGTCTGAATTGGGCTTATGACAGGTGAGCAGAAAGAGGGTATATACAGAAGGTATAGTATCTTATAGTAATTACATGTTTACAATAGACCAGGTGCTTTACATGGGTTATTTCACGTAATCCTCATAACAACCTATGGACACTTTTTAAATGAATGAGTATTTTTAATATCTGTATTTTACAGATCAGGAGACAAAAACAGAGAATGAAATAATTTGCCCAAAGTCTCACACCCTCCTTTAAAGTAAACTTATAGAAATGAATTCTAACTCAGGCATTCGCCCTCTAAACCCTACAAGCTTGATAGAAACCTCATACTACCTCTTAAATTGAAAATATCCTTATGGCACAGACCCGAAATAAACCTCCAATCAAGAATCAAGCCAATAATTCAGGTAGAAGATTCAGAGAGCAAAAGACTTGGAACTGAAGGCAGAGGGTAGAACCCGGAATTATTCTCTGGAGTGTAGAAGTTGTTTTTAATGGTTTGAGAGTCTTGGAACTGCTTGGGCCACTGTGACAACACAGGTCTTTGAGACTTCAGAGGGTGAGTGTGAGAGAGATTGGCACTGCCAGAGATGAGCCTGGAGGAATCCAGGAATTTACCGTTGTCCTCTTCACAATTGTTTTTAGGATCAAGACTAGAGATAAAGAGCCATGGTCTCTGAAAATAATGTTGAAAACACACTTACAACACTGAGCAGAAGCAGAAATAAATGACATATTTCACTCCGTTCATTCAGGCAGAGGTGGGTGCACAGAGCGTGGTGCTGCAATGGTCCCCTGAAGCTGAGGCCAGATAAGAGGCCCGCAGGAAAGTCAATGGGATGACCAGCACGTGGGTGGCACCAGCAACAGGGACAAGCATAGGGCTTAGAGTCTGAAACCCTGGTTCCAGGCTGAACACTGTCACTGACTATATGACTCTGGGCAATTCATTTAAATTATTTGATCTTTAATTTACTCAGCTGAAAAATGGCTGTAATAGCCACCAAATAGGATTGTTGGGTTATCAGAGAAATCACACGTGTGAAACACTGTAAGCTTTAATACTCACTGAGGGCCTTGTGTGTGCTACACATTAGGAATAGAAAATTGAGACACAGTTCTTGCTCTGAAGAAGTTTGCAATCTAATGATATACACTGTAAATGTTAATTGTCTTTATTCTTATAAGCCCCTCCTCTTTCTAATTCTCTCCCATTCCCTTAATTTGGATTTTGTCTTAGTTTAGGTTTTCTCAAAAGCAGATCCTTAGGCAAGGACTTGCACACAAGGGGTTTGTTTGGAGATGCAAATAAACAGATGAGGTGAGAAAAAGTGACAAAGGAAAGGCAAAATCGCCAATATAGGGTGCACTGTTAGGTCGACTACCATGACAGGCCTCTCTGGAAAATGCTGCAAAACACACAACTCAGAGATTTTCTACTTGAGGCAGCGGGGAGCTAGAGTATTTTCACACCAACTTCCATTCATCAATAGTAGAAGGCTTCTTTTACTGGATGTCAACTCCCAGGCACTTTTGGCCTGCCAGGTATACGGGCAGAATGTATCTTGCAGCAGCTTCTGAAAAAGGTCTTGGTCAAAGAAATGGAGATACTGGCAGTTGGAAAGTGGCTGGTGCACACTGAAGTCAAAAGAGCCAGAGACTGGGCAGGGTGCTGACAGCATCTGCAAAGATTAGCCCATTCGTCCGCGGGTGCCTGGGTGGGCTCCCTCTTTCCCTACCACCCAAGGCAAAACCAAGAGAGAAGAATTTTTCAACAACACTGTAGAGGCAGGAAATAAAAAGATGTGTGGATTGGTGGTTCTTAAATGTATGCTAATGCTGTCTAGTGGCAACTTTGACTCATGAATCATTGCGCTTTTTCAGAAATGAGGCAGAGCTATAGGTCAGTAGAACTATTGTTTAACGGTTCAACTTTCTGTGATAATAGAAATATTCTATATCTTCACTGTACAGTTTAGTAGCCACAAGTAACTTGAGCCCATGAATATGGTAGGTGTGACTGAGGAACGGCATTTTCACTTTTATTTAATTTCAATTAATTTAAATCACATGTGGCTAGTGGCTACCATATCAGACAGTATAGATTTAGAGTATTTAAAACTATGTTTCATTATTCACAAGTCATCTTAATAATTTTTAAAATAAAGGATAGAGGTAAATAAGTTATATTACTGAGTGTTAAAATCAATATTAAGCTGATTTATTATTTTTTTTTTTTGAGATGGAGTCTCACTCGATTGCCCAGGCTGGAGTGCAGTGGCTCAATCACAGTTCACTGCAGCCTCGACCACTTGGGCTCAAGTGATCCTTTCACCTAAGCCTCTTGAGTAGTTGAGACCACAGGTGGACATCATCACACCTGGCTCATTTTTTTTATTATTATTTGTAGAGATGAGGTATCACTATGTTGCCCAGGCTGGTCTCGAACTCCTGGGCTCAAGTGATCCCCTGGCGTTGACCTCCCAAAGTGCTGGGATTATAGGCATGAACCACCGCAACCAGTCTTAAGCTGCTTTTAACAACATTAAATGGAAATTAAGCTGAGGTCACAACCAAATATCACTATTCTAATAGAAACTTTGGGACATGGGAATAAATGTGAAATCTTATCTACATTTATTATAAAATCTATGATAACAATTTTAGTAGTCAAATTTCTAAAGTTTGACGTAATAGTGTAGGAACAATAATATCTCAGCAGCTCTACTGCATATTGATGATTCTAAGTAAAGGATCACTTTGAATTGATTACTGTTGATGGAGGAGAAAGATACTTTGAGATACAGGATTTTTTTTTATAATCTCTTCTTCACAATCTCACTAATTATACCTCATATTATTATACAAATTTCTATAAATATTTGTCGACTCAAAATCTATACATAGCATACTTTACAATTTTAACTGTTTACTAGCTTTACATTCTCTCTTAAAAGTCATATTAATTGTAATCTAGTTTCCACTGTAACTATTTGAAAGTCTTTAATAATTGTTTTTGTACATAATTAATAGCTTTTAGAATCATTATTGCCATATTTTACGCCTGCAGTTTGTTCTACTATAATATGTGTTTCTGCACTGTGAATCAGCTCATATGCACTAGGATCAGAGGATGGTGTTATCTTGGAGATCACATTGGTTTACATGGGATATTTTCCAGCATATTAATGTTTTGTACCAGTGTGTAATGGCATCTGAATGCAAAGTGCACTAACCCAGCTGAATGTCTTGAGCTGTGTTGCGTTGTGCCATTCATTCACCATCCTCCTCTTGGCTTCCTGGCAACATGCTCTTTCCTGGAGGTACTTATGGCATGGTTCTTCCTGATCTTTGTGTACTTTGCCCTCATCTCCATAACTCAGCAGCCCCAATCCTTCATCGTATTCCCTTCCACAGATTAGTTTTAGGGTTTTGTTGTTATTCTTTGCAAAGTCCTATTTATACAGTAGTATTTCTTTATTTATTAGTCATTTAACTTTTCAAAAGCTGTGCTGGCATTTTTACTAGGAATATTATCATTTTTGTTAGCACATTAATTATAAAGTTTGTATGTTTTGAGTGGAATTGCATACAATTAGAGTGACTTCACCCTGATACTATTTTGCCTCTATTGTTTTTAGTGTATAATCTTGTAGACTTGAGTTCACTTCTTTTTAAAGAAATACATTTGTTGCATTAAGGCAAAACAACTGTACATCAATTTTTCAATTGAATGAGAAGATAGCAACAAAAACAATAACAAAAACCATAAGGAGGTCTAGACTCCAGATTGCGTTTAGAATGATTACCTACATTTGAAAGTGAATATTCAGATATGAACGATATTTTAAATTATATGCTTTGTTTATGTTATTGGTTTTGTTAAGCCAATTAGATATGATGGTAATTTCCAAATAATCTCACTGGTCACATATAAGTCCTGGGATGCCAGAAATGACAGTGAAGTTGGTTATTCATGATCTTCCAAAATCCTAGATCAAAGACAAATGAAAGCATAGATGTTGGCTGAATACTTAGGCCAAAGACAAAGTTCTATGTCTCTATTAGAAAGAAATAAATGCACACTGACCTACATAAATTTTATTTATATATAAATTTAAGTATATGTAAGTATATATATATATAATTTAAGTATATTTGTATATATACATCGGTTTTTTTTTTTTTTGAGATTTTGGTACATGTTCTTTTTAGGTCCTAAAAAGCCTAAAGAATGGCCAGGCGCAGTGGCTCACACCCATAATCCCCGCACTTTAGGGGGCCAAGGTGGGTGGATCACAAGATCAGGAGTTCGAGACCAGCCTGACCAATATGGTGAAATCCCGTCTCTACTAAAATTACAAAAATCAGTTGGGCATGGAGGCGGGTGCCTGTAATCCCAGCTACTGAGGAGGCTGAGGCAGGAGAACCACTTGAACCCAGGAGGTAGAGGTTGCGGCGAGCCTAGATCACACCATTGTAGTCCAGCCTGGGTGACAGAGTGAGACTCTGTCTCAAAAAAAAAAAAAAAAAAAAAAGCCTGAAAAATATAACACACTTCTCCCCCATTTAGGGGGCCTCCTCTTTGGCCAAATATAATGCTGTTTCTTCGAATATATGTAGAAAAGGCATCCATGAATGGCATGTTCATTCTCAGGAGTTTGAGTGCTTATATCTCAGATCAAAGAAGTTTGCTAGCAAATGGTATTAATATTGTGGGAGAAGTTGTTTCCTAGGTGTATGTAGGGAAGAAGTATAAAGATCAATTCATATGCACCCAACTCAGTTTAGTGCCCTTAAGGTATTTGTCTTTTGAAGAAAACTACAATAATATTAACATCCCTTAAAATGTATGTGCATTAATTTCAGTTACATACTTTTAACTGCCTGCCATCAAATTTAGGGCTTCACACTGCCAGTATAACTCAGGAATGCTGCTCAGTGACAAACAGCAGAGACTAAGACGCATTCGGAGCTTGATGCAAAATGTTCCCTGGGTCAGTATCCACCATTTCAGGTGCTATCTGCAGATCAAGTGCCTGGAGATTGTGCCTTGAGACATTCTATTGGTTAGAAAGGCAGACTCTGGGTTCAAAGCTCAGCTACGTCACCTCTCTGCTGTGTGAACTTGGTAAATTACTTAATATCTTTGTCTCAATTTTCTCTTTTTTGAAAGTATGGGTAAAATGATTCCAATTATATTGGGTTGCTGAGAGGATTAAATGAAATAAACACAAAGTAATTAGCATAATGCCTGGCACATTATAAATGCTTGATGCATGCTAGCCTTCATGATGATGAGGTTTTTCTGAGTGTTTTTTTCCAAGTTATAAGTAAAATCATGACTGTGAAATAGCTAGCATTGCAAAGAGGCTCCCAGCTGAAAAGGCATAGAATGCTGTCATCACTGGAGTCAGGATTAAGGTAATCAGTCGTATTGAAAAGGCAAAATGGTCACCAGCATTGATTAACTACATGGAAGCAGAGCATCTGACCCCATAGACAAAAGGATGTTACATTATGACCAAACAAAAATTCCTGTCAAAAAGAACATGGGAACTAATGCAACTGATGGCCTAGGCTAATACCTAGTATGCAATTGGATATGCCAGTGACATTTGGCCTATCTCATGAACAAGCATTTTAATATACTCTTTTTTCATAACCCATATATTTCCAGCATACATTCATGTGATATACCTTAATAGGACATAATGTCTATGACCACATGTTGAGAACTCATGGAGGGCATGGGTAAGAGTACAGGCTCTGGCTTCACATTTTCCAGCTCTTCCATGAACCAGTTGTGTAATTCTGGCAAATTGCTAAAGACTCTGAGTCTTGGCTTTCTCATCTGTACAATGGAGGTAAAAATGATTCCTACTGCATAGATTTATTATGATGAATATACAGTTTAATTGACATCAAATATATGGTGCCTTGGGCATAATGAAATAGTCAATAAATACTACCTATTAATAGTTGTAAATTATCATTATTTTTAAGCATTTATAAGTAAGTGATCCAGCATTTTACAGAGACTTAAACATCACCTATATCCAGAGTTCCTGCTATGCATGTTAGGTCATATGTCTGAAAATGAGTGGAAATGGCAGTTAAGAAGGAGGCACAAAGCAAGTTTCTATTTCCATTTAGTTAGAGAAAGCTCACTGGGGAAGAATCTTCACAGCTCTTAAGGAGAGAAGATATATATAAAATGGTGGTCTTAATGGAGACAAGAAAGAAAGACAAGAATTCACAAAGGTGAGGAGGTGGATAATGAAGGAAATGAAGGGTAAGGAGGATTACTTTTGAAGAAAAAAGGATGGATAGTGGGGATAGAAAAATAATAAGATACTTAATTGTGGGCTATTGCAAGAATGGCATTAAAATTGTATTAGTTATGGTAATGCTGGCGGCTATAATACATAAATGCTGAAATATCACTGGTTCAACACAACAGTATTTTCCAATTCCGTCAGAGTCCAGTAGAGCAGTTCCTGGTTAGGTAACTCTCTTCCTACATTGCATTTCGGGATCCCCTGCCATCTTGTAGATCCACCATCTTCCACATGTAGATCCCATAAGTCACTCTGTGAGGACTTCCATTCCAACCAACTGGAAGAGGACATCACATGGAATATTGCAGGTGGGAGTTTTTTTTTTTATAGTCCAGGCCTGGCAGTGCAGTTTATCATTTTAACCCGCATTCCACTAGTCAGAATCTATGATCTTATAACATCTAATTGTGTGCCCAAGAGGAAAAGACATGAGTTTTGAAACAGATCCTAGCCTCTGCCCCAGAGACTTTTGTATAAAGTTACTATATTACCTTTTAAAATAGGGACCATAATACAAATTTGTAATCTAACTAGGAACAAGAGAAAACTGAATTGTATCTGGAGATTCAGGAACAACTGAATTCAATATGTCTCATTACTACAGAATAAAGATCTATAAGTTAATTTTTATGCAAATCAAAATTCAGTTTCTTCGGAAAGCTCTTTGATGATTACAAGAACAAAAACTAGCAGTTAATTCTTAATCTGGATGAGGCACTGTGCTAAGAGCTTTATACATTTATCTAATTTACTAACTGTTGCTATACCTTAATGAAGTAGGATTATTTCTATTTTATATACTGAATTTCTATTTTATACTGAATCCCAAGAAAGTCAACATCCAAGAAATGTGCTGACTTGCCCAAGATCATAGAGACAGTACAAGGTGGAATAGAGGCCGGGTGCGGTGGCTCACGCCTGTAATCCCAGCACTTTGGGAGGCTGAGGCAGGCAGATCACCAGGTCAGGAGATCGAGACCATCCTGGCCAACATGGTGAAACCCCATCTCTACTAAAAATACAAAAAAATTAGCCAGGCGTGGCATTGTGCTCCTGTAGTCCCAGCTACTCGGGAGGCTAAGGCAGGAGAATTGCTTGAACTCGGGAGGCAGAGGCTGCAGTGAGCCGAGATGGGGCCACTGCACTCCAGCCTGGCAACTGAGTGAAACTCCGTCTCAAAAAAAAAAGAGGTGGAATAGAAATGCAAACACAGGTTTTGTTCCCAAAGCCATCAGAATCTACTGCTTCTTGTAACTTCTAATCATTCCTCTATTCAGAAATCCTTGTGTATAACCATCTGATGCTCCTATATGTCTCTCTGCAAATTTTGGTATGTATGTTGATTTCTAAGCTGTTTTGGTTAATTATTACTGTGTAACAAACACTCTTAAAGTACTGAGCTTTAAAGCAAGAATGACTTGTTATTTCTCAAGATTCTGCAGGATCACTGGATGGCTTTTCTCTTTCAGTTGGGATTGGCTGGAGTCACATATGAAGCTGTATCCAACTGGTGGCTGGCTGGGCTGGCTGGAGGGTCCAAGAAAGCTCCTCTCACATGCCTGGGGCCCTTGTGTTATCAGCTGTGATACCTAAATTCTCCTTCATGTGGAGTCTCTCCTCATAGCTTTTTCTCTTCCAGAACCTCTCTACTATTTTTATAGAATAGTCTGCAATTCCTTACAGCATGGAGGCTGTCTTCCAATAGCAAGAAAATAGAGGCTCCCAGTCCTCTTTAGGGCGAGGCCCAGAACTGGCTCAGCATCACTTCTGCCACATTCTATTGGTCAAAGGAGTCATGAGGCTAGCTCAGATTAAGAGAGTGGGGAAAGAGATTTCACTGCTCAGTGGAAGAAGCAGCAAATAATTTATGGCCATCCTTTAATCCACCACATGCCATTCTTTGTAGGAACATCTGGCACTGTCATCCAACTAAACTCCTGAAGGGAACATCTGGATCTTCTTGATGTTGCAATTGGTTCTTAACAGCTAGAACTATGCTCTTCTTCATACAATGAGTCTAAAAAATTGTGACCAATTGAAAGTAGAAAAACCACAATCTATTAAATTTCCGTGGGAGAAAAAGCAGCTAGAACACTCACAACAGAACAGAGACCCTCAGGACATCTTAGTCTTATCACCTGTGGAATTTGTTAAATAACTCCTTCCAATCATTTTCTTTCCAGAGAAACTGTTGCAATGCACCTACACATCCCTTTATGGGTTCTCTGCTTCTGTGCATGCCCAATCTTAGAGGCTCACTGATCATCTACTTGTCTGAGCAGAAATATGGAGGCTCTACTGATTTGCATCTGAAAATCACAAAAAAGTGGTACATTTGGAATTTAGGGCAAATGATAATTTAACATTGTACAATGAACTAACAATCCCATCAAAAGATTCTGCTAAAATGATTGTCCATTTTTTGTTGGCTGTCTATTAGAAGAAAAAGTTGCTTAGGGCACACATAAAAAATATGTTGGCTCTCGCATGATCTCTTTTCAAGCATAGGTGGCTAATAGGGCTCACCCTAGACATGATAATCTTGGCTATAGAGTATGGCATCAGCCCTTAATTGTTCACTACTTTATACGCGATTTTTTTTCTAGGTAAGGCATACACACACATGTGTACAAGCCAATAAATAAACAGTAAAAGGTGATAAAGTTGTAAGTTGTACAAGTATAAAACTATGAGACTGAATAGGCATCAGCAATTCGGTAATCTTATCAGTAAAACACAGGGATGCCCCTTGTGAAAGTGAAACAGCTTGGTTAAATTTGCCCTGTCTTTCTTTGCAGTAATCATCCAAAACCATGCATTCACATATGGTTTGCTGTCGTAGAAGTAACACCTTTTGCTTCCATTCAAGCCTCCTTATTTGCCAAGATCCCTGTAAGCAGATAATGACAAAAATTTATGAGGGTTAGATCCAAAAACAAAGGCCTGGCGGCATATTGTTGGAAAGATAAAAACTGCTCTTTTGGGACTTCTCTATTTCTTTATTACCTGAGAAAAGATGGAGTAGTAATTGACATGTGGTTCTTGACAGATGTTGACAAGGGAAAAGCATGTAACTAAGCCCCTCGGAGTTTTTGCAAAGGATTATGATGCTTGTCTCCATGTTCCATAACCTCAAGAGTACAATCAAACATCCTCCCTTACTCCAAGTGCCAAATAGACATCCATGCAGATGCTATAGGACTATATCAGCATCTGGCCAAAGAATATAATTCTCTTGTCTCACATAAAGGGCATACACAATAGAGACCATTGAATGTGGAGTGAGTGCTTTGATATATTCTATTGTTAATCTCTCTTGAAATAGAGAGATTGTTGTAGAGAAGTAATTCACCAAAAATTTTCCTTTTTAACACTCCGAGCTTGTATCGTGGCATGCACTATAAAATTAAACAATTTATTGTTTTGCTCCAAAATTGTATCCATATTTTATTTGATAAAATAGTAGGATGATAGGAATATTAACAAATATGCTATTAGAATAGTACTGGATGAGAGTAAGAATTAGATTTAAACAGGAAACATTTTCTCCGTATTTGCCAAACATCCAGATGAAAAGTTGAAAAATTTTCAGTCATGCAGATGTTGTAAATATCCAGATGTTATGTAGAGAAGATATTTGGCAACAAATAAAACTTTCTTTATTCATCCATATGTTTCATTCTACTTTCATTTTGTAGAAAATTGTAGAATAATGGAAATTACAAGCATATTTTAGTTTATAAAACCAAAAATCAAGCAAAATGCAGTAATACTATTTTCACATTTCTTTTCAGTATGTCTGCGGTAGTAAATAAGAATTCCTAGGGCTTTAATGAAAGAAGAATTGTTTATGATTTTAAAAAATCACACAGATCTGATTTCAGTATGCGCTGTATTCTTTTCTCACTTTATATTACTCCATGTTTTAATAATATGGCTAAATAATGATTTGAGATTTTCATTTGCTTTAACCCTTATATTTTTAAGTTTACCTGTCTTTTCTGTATTAACTCCAGCAGTAGTTTCTGTGGTTCTACCAGAGAGGGAGTACATATCAGAGTGAAGGGCACAAATAGCTATAAATCACCCTAAATTTTGTTTCCAAAACTTAAGCCTCAAAGAAAAGAATCTGGTTAATATGAGGAAAAATAAAGACACACATTTTTTCTTGGACTTCTAAGTTTGTGGGCAGATACACTAAAATTGAATAGTGCATGCAGAGGTTATGCTATCATGATTGTATCAGTCAGCTTAAGTACGCTTTAGGAACAATCAAGTCCAAAATCTCTTCATAAAAGCGAAGGGTTATTTCTAACACTATGTGTCTGCTATGGATTCTCTCTACTGGATATTTAAGCTGAAGGAGAACCTCCTTATTGAAACAATGACTTTCCTGTGACAAAAGGGGGAAAGAGCCAGGTATAGTGGCACACATCTGTAATCCCACCTCCTCAGGAGGCTGAAGTGGGAGGATCGCTTGAACCCAGGAGTTCAAGACCAACCTGGGCAACATAGCAAGATTCCATCTCAAAAAAAAGGGGAGAGAAAAAGAATAATGGTGGACCCCACAATGGCTCTTAAATCTTCTGTTCAGAAGTAACCTATGCTACTTCTGCTCAAAAATAATTGGACGAATCAAGTCATATGACCAATCCTGATATCTTTGGCCAGTAATTACAATCTTAATATTGGGACAGGCTCTAAGGGAAAGATTTGGCAGGGAGTGGAAATATTTTTACCTCAATACAATACCACAATTCTCATTTTAAGCATGCATTTTGTGCTTAATTGTTCATATTTCTGGGTTAGGTGTGTCAAAATAGTTATTCATCTACATTTTCCCCATGGGAGAATGTAAAATATGAGAGAAAACATCACTTAAGACAGATAGAAAACAGGATGAGAAGAGTGAAGCAGTGTTGGATGTTTCCAGATAAGTATGCAGTATTGTTTTATAAATCACATATAGAAGGAGAGTAAATTCATGTTCAGAATAGAGGAAACTGGTCTCCATCTTATCAAATTGAAAAAAGTTTGTGAAGGAAAAGTTTGTGGCTTAGGAGCCATTTGAATGGGGGAGAAAAGTAATAAATAATGATAACTAACATTTGACTGTCCTCTCACAATTTATAACTGTAATTTTATTTAATACTTTTAGCAACCACCTGAGGGAGACAGCATTGCTTCCATTTACAAGTGAGGACACTGAGGCTCAGGTTAAATGGTTGGCCCACATTTTCAGAATAAGTTTCAGAAGGAGAATTTGAGCAATTGCTCTACTTCTGTACATTGTATGCTTTACATGCAGAAAAGGATGAGGCAGGAAAAGCATGTGGCGTACCTCAGGAGAGGGTCCCAAATGAGGGGATAGAATGGAAGGAAATGGCCTGAGCACAGTGTTGGATTTGGTTGGTGGAATTCTCCTATGTGACAACATGAAGGAAGTGAAGCAGTCAGGTATATATGACCTCAAGTGTTTTGAAGTCCTTAATTGGTGATATGGGAAGAAATACAATGATTTACTTAAGAAATATTTGTTGAAGACCTGCAGACAGGATGATAGACAAGGAAGGCATTGCTGATACAGATTGTGGACATGGAAGAACTTAGCTGCACTAAAAGTTAGGTTAAAATTTTTAACAATTTAATTCTATTTTCCATCCCCCAACTTCAGCTGCCTTAGGCTAGCAGTATATTAAGTAAAACTGTTTATAATTATTAGAATTATAAGGAAAGATTGGAAAATGGGTCTTGGTCCTCTTTGGAGAAGGATATTGATTCCTGTCATTAGTGGAAAGAGCCAGGGTACTAGCATTGTTGAAAAAAATTGTGATGTTGACCACTTCTGGCCAGAGACAACAGTGAGGAATGTTCCAATGGATTTGGTTTCTGTGTTCATTCAAGTCTTCTGAGAAGTAGTCACCAAGATGAGACTAGACCTGCAAGAGATATGTTTGGTGAAAAACCTATGAAGGATAGCAGGGAGCAGGAGAAGGTAGGGAAAGCACTCAGACTATGATGCAGGTCTCACACTTGTGAAAGAGAGGGGAAACAGAAGAGTTGGGTAGAAAGTGTCTCAGGTTGCAATGGAGTTTTAAGAAAGTTTTGGCCAGGCTTGAGAAGCTGGGGTGTTCTCAAACCAAAATGGCCAGTCACAGGAATTCTGTGTCTAGTTGGAATGGGCTGGGAATACTACCCTCGTTCCACTCAGTCTTTGGCTGGCAGCTCTCAGTGGAAGATGTGGCCTCACTGTGAACACAGTAATGGATCTAGAGGAGCAGGAATTGGGGCCATCAGTCAACTATGCTCCCCACAGCAGGCGATCTGCACCACCACAGTCCACCCCTTGCACTGCGAGCATCTACTTCTCCATTCAGGTTTGGGGGAGAATTCCTCCATGGCTCTCATCAGCCTTCCTTCATGAGGGGATCTTAGAGGGAAGTTAGTGGAACACATTATGGTCCCTGTCACTGCAGTTGGTCTCAGGGCTGTAATTGGTATTCATCCCCTTACTCCTCTATTATGAATTCTAAATTCCCCGCCCCCCCCCCCCCCCCGCCTCAGCTACCACCTTGGCATGTGTAATTGCCTTACCTGGTGGTATTATCTGAATCTTTATTTCTAAGGTGTCTGGGCTTCTGACAATAATACATTTCTCAGACCAGGTTGCTCTACATGTTTGTTAACCACTATAGTGGGCCAAAGATGTATCAGGAAGTGCCCAATTGGATCACCTGAGTTGTACACATATTCCTTCCTAGCCCTATTGGTTAAAAGCAGCCCTACCTCCTCCTGCTGATCATGGTAAATTACCCTGCCAGAAAGGTTATTCTTTTCCTGATCTGCTTGTCCATGGACACAAGGAGTCCAAAGTGCCCTGGTAGCAGTCAGAGCTTATAGTTTAATGGTAACCTTTCTTTAGTTCCTGAAATGAGAGTTCTCTCTTTGCAGACCAGTACTTCTAAGCTTGTAGAGTTCATAACTGTGGGAAATATGAGAACCACCCCCTCTAGTGTATTATTTGGAAGGATGGTAAGTGGGACCAATCCTGCTTCTACTCCTTGGTTCCCAGTTCCATGTAGTTTTCCTGTTAGGAACACAGCACCATATAGAAGTTTCTAATTTCATGCACATACTGCATCCTGAAGAATGGCACCCTATCTTTTCAGAGAATTGCCTCTGAGCTGAAGCTTCATCTGTGTCTTTAGAAGGTTATCCAAGTACTCTCTAAGGCTGGCTGCTAATGCATGTGCTTATGCCTAAGATCAGTGGATGCGATGGTCTTGTCAGGGATCCAGCCTTCTGAGTAGGGTGGTATATGATAAGATCAGTGTATCTTATCCAATGTGTCCAGTCCTGTACTTCCTTTGTTTTGAAGTGGTTACCTTGGTTGGATGCTATGCTGCACAGGATCCATGCCTGTGGATTAAGGCAGTTCATAAGTCCCTAAATAGCAGAGGTGGCTAAGGCTCTGTAAGCAGCAAAGGCAAATCTATACTTGAAATGGGTATCCTTTCCTGTGATGATGAACCAATGGCTTCTCTAGAATGGATAGAGCCCAGTGTAGCCAATTTGCCATGAAGTAGCTTGTTGGTCTTTATCAAATATAGTACCATGCCAGGGGCTCGGTACTGAAATTCAGAGGCAGAGATAATTACATTGGCCTTGTAAATAGGAGTCTATGCTGATGGACTTGCCCACAGCCTTGGTACTCACAGGCTGTTTCTGGAGTGGCCAATGAGAAAGAATAGCTAATATCAACCAGGCAAATCATTTTGTGGACTTTGTTGTTCAATACTTCTTCAATGGTAGATGCTTTCTGGTGGCTGTTAACATGTAATACAAAAACACATTTTGTGCAATTTCCACATGTCCCACATGCCTCTCCTGATAATTTCTTGCTACTTTCTAGTCCTTTTTCTTCTAAGCCCCTTCCAATTGGCCAATGTCTAGAAATCTTTATATATTCTCACCTTGGACCACTTCTCCTTGCATATCAAAAGAATAATCAAGTACACTGTTCTTAGCTGTGCCCAATGGGAAGATTTTCTTCCTTTCCACTGTTTCTCAAGTGTATCCCTGAATGTGTCTGTAATGCAGTCACTGTCCATTTTCAGTCAAATTCTGGTCCTACATCATATGGGTCCTGCAGTCCAGGGCCTCTCTACACCATATGCCCTAACTATGAAATGAGCCTGGAAAAACCTTTTCAAATAGATATTTCTCATGCTGTAGCACAAAGTTATGTATTTTTTTTTCTTAGTCTCTTATTTTATATGTATTTGATGCCTCAAAAACTAGAATTATATATTCTAATCAATAAACTGAACAAATATGTATCTTCTTCCAAGGTGCCAAACTTGACAGTATTCAGGAATATATCTTATTTGCATGCACATTTGTGCTTATTCTAAATTAAAAGAAAATAAATGTATACAAGCCCAATCCTTGCTTGCATGAATATCTTTCTCACCAATTGTTTCCTACTGTATTTCCACCCAGAAAAGCAGGAAGCTGAAATCATTTACAGTTAGTAAAGCAATACCATTGCCATGCTTTTTATTACACAACAAACCATAATTGGATGATCAACAATTTCTGTATGCTTTAGGAACAATCAAGTCCAAAATCTCTTTGTGAAAGCAAAGGATTATTTCTAACACTACATATCTGCTATGGATTCTCTCTACTGGATATTTAGGCTGAAGGAGAACCTCTTTATTGAAACACTGACTTTCTTGTGACAGAAGGGGGAAAGAGCCAGGTATAGTGGCACACATCTGTAATCCCGGCTCCTCAGGAGGCTGAGGTGGGAGGATTGCTTGAACCCAGGAGTTCAAGACCAACCTGGGCAACATAGCAAGATTCCATCTCAAAAAAAGGGGGGAGAAAAAGAATAATGGTAGACCCCACAATGGCTCTTAAATCTTCTGTTCAGAAGTGACCTATGTCACTTCTGCTCAAAAATAATTGGAGAATCAAGTCATACGACTAATTCTGATATCTTTGGGCAGTAAGTACAATCTTAACAGGCTATAAGGGAAATATTTGGCAGGGAGTGGCAACATTTTTACCTCAATACAACTTGCCACAATTCCCATTTTAAGCATGCATTATGTGCTTAATTGTTCAGATTTCTGGGTTAGATATGTCAAAATAGTTATTCATCTATATTTTCCCCATGGGAGAATGTAAAATATGAGAGAAAACATCACTTAAGACAGATAGAGTTTCCGTTCCAAGACGGCCGAATAGGAACAGCTCTGGTCTACAGCTCCCAGCGTGATTGACACAGAAGATGGGTGATTTCTGCATTTCCAACTGAGGTACCTGGTTCATCTCATTGGGACTGGTTGGACAGTGGGTGCAGCCCACAGAGGGCAAGCCAAAGCAGGGCGGGGCATCGCCTCACCTGGGAAGTGCAAGGGGTTGGGGGATTTCCCTTTCCTAGCCAAGGGAAGCCGTGACAGACTGTACCTGGAAAAATAGGTCACTCCTGCCCAAATACTGTGCTTTTCCAATGGCCTTAGAAAATGGCACACCAAGAGATTATATCCCGTGCCTGGCTTGGCAGGTCCCATGCCCAGAGAGCCTTGCTCACTACTAGCACAGCAGTCTGAGATTGATCTGCAAGGCAGCAGCCTGGCAGGTGTCCACCATTGCTGAGGCTTGGGTAGGCAAACAAAGTAGCTGGGGAAGCTCGAACTGGGTGGAGCCCACTGCAGTTCAGCAAGGCCTGTTGCCTCTGTAGACCCCACCTCTGGGGGCAGGCTGTAGCTGAACAAAAGGTGGCAGAAACTTCTGCAGACTTAAACGTCCCTGGCTGACAGCTCTGAAGAGAGCAGTGGTTCTCCCAGCATGGTGATTGAGCTCGAAGAATGGACAGACTGCCTCCTCAAGTGGGTCCCTGACCCCCATGTAGCCTAACTGGGAGACACCTTCCAGTAGGGGCCGACTGACACTTCATATAGGCGGGTGCCCCTCTGGGACAAAGCTTCCAGAGGAAGGATCAGGGAGCAATATTTGCTGTTCTGCAATATTTGCTGTTCTGCAGCCTCTGCTGGTGATAGCCAGGAAAACAGGGTCTGGAGTGGACCTCCAGCAAACCAATAGACCTGCAGCTGAGGGACATGACTGTTAGAAGGAAAACTGATAAGCAGAAATGAATAGCATCAACATCAACAAAAAGGACATCTACACCAAAACCCCATCTGTAGGTCACCATAATCAAAGACCAAAGGTAGATGAAACCACAAAGATGGCGAGAAACCAGAGCATAAAAGCTGAAAATTCTAAAGACCAGGGCACCTCTTCTCCTCCAAAGGATTGCAGCTCCTTTCCAGCAATGGAACAAAGCTGGATGGAGAATGGCTTTGACGAGTTGACAGAAGTAGGCTTCAGAAGATCGGTAATAACAAACTCCTCTGAGCTAAAGGAGGATGTTCAAACCCATTGCAAGGAAGCTAAAAATCTTGAAAAGAGATTAGATGAATGGCTAACTAGAATAAACAGTGAAGAGAAGAACTTAAATGAACTGATAGAGCTGAAAAACCTGGCACGAGCACTATATTATGCATGTACAAGCTTCAGTAGCCAATTCGATCAAGTGGAAGAAAGGGTATCAGTGATTGAAGATCAAATTAATGAAATAAAGTGAGAACAGAAGTTTAGAGAAAAAAGAGTAAAAAGACATGAACAAAACCTCCAAGAAATATGAGACTATGTGAAAAGACGAAATTTACATTTCGTCTTTTCCCTGTACCTGAAAGTGACAGGGAAAATGGAAGTTGGAAAACATTCTTCAGGATATTATCCAGGAGAACTTCCCCAACCTAGCAAGGCAGGCCAACATTCAAATTCAGGAAATACAGAGAACACCACAAAGACACTCCTCGAGAAGAGCAAAACCAAGACACACAATTGTCAGATTCACCAAGGTTGAAGTGAAGGAAAAAATATTAAGGGCAGCCAGAGAGAAAGTTCAGGTTACCCACAAAGGGAAGCCAATCAGACTAACAGTGGATCTCTTGGCAGAAACTCTACAAGCCAGAAAAGAGTGGGGGCCAATATTCAACATTTTTAAAGAAAAGAATTTTCAACCCAGAATTTCATATCCAGCCAAAGTAAGCCTCATAAGTGAAGGAGAAATAAAATCCTTTACAGACAAGCAAATGCTGTGAGATTTTGTCACCACCAGGCCTGCCTTACAAGAGCTCCTGAAGGAGGCACTAAACATGGAAAGGAACAACTGGCACCAGCCACTGCAAAACATGCCAAATTGTAAAGACCATCAATGCTATGAAGAAACTGCATCAACTAACAGGCAAAATTACCAGCTAACATCAAAATGACAGGATCAAATTCACACATGACAATATTAACCTAAAATGTAAGTGGGCTAAATGCCGCAATTAAAAGACACAGACTGGCAAATTGGATAAAGAGTCAAGATCCATCAGTGTGCTGTATTCAGGAGACCCATCTCAGTGCAGAGACACACATAGGCTCAACATAAAGGGATGAAGGAAGATCTACCAAGCAAATGGAAAGCAAAAAAAAGCAGGGGTTGCAATGTTAGTCTCTGATAAAACAGACTTTAAACCAACAAAGATGAAAAGAGACAAAGAAGGCCATTACGTAATGGTAAAGGGATCAATTCAACAAGAAGAGCTAACTATCCTAAATATATATGTACCCAATACAGGAGCACCCAGATTCATAAAGCAAGTCCTTAGAGACCTGCAAAGAGACTTAGACTCCCACACAATAATAATGGGAGACTTTAGCACCCCACTGTCAATATTAGACAGATCAACAAAACAGAAGGTTAAAAAGGATATCTAGGACTTGAACTCAGCTCTGCACCAAGCAGACTTAATAGACATCTACAGAACTCTCCACCCCAAATCAACAGAATATACATTCTTCTCAGCACCACATTGCACTTATTCTAAAATTGACCACGTAATCGGAAGTAAAGTACTCCTCAGCAAATGTTAAAAAACAGAAATCACAACAAACTGTCTCTCAGACCACAGTGCAATCAAATTAGAACTCGGGATATAAGAAACTCACTAAAAACTGCACAACTACATGGAAACTGAACAACCTGCTCCCAAATGACTACAGGGTAAATAACGAAATGAAGGCAGAAATAAAGATGTTCTTTGAAACCAAAGAGAACAAAAATACACTGTACCAGAATCTCTGGGACACATTTAAAGCAGTGTGTAGAGGGAAATTTATAGCACTAAATTCCCA
Source organism: Pongo pygmaeus (assembly GCF_028885625.2). Taxonomy (NCBI): domain Eukaryota; kingdom Metazoa; phylum Chordata; class Mammalia; order Primates; family Hominidae; genus Pongo; species Pongo pygmaeus. Next base: position 81,469,335 of record NC_072384.2, read on the forward strand.
CAAGAGAAAGCAGGAAAGATCTAAAATTGACACCCTAACATCACAATTAAAAGAACTAGAGAAGCAAGGGCAAACAAATTCAAAAGCTAGGAGAAGGCAAGAAATAACTAAGATCAGGGCAGAACAGAAGGAGATAGAGACCCAAAAAAATCCTTCAAAACATCAATGAACCCAGGAGCTGATTTTTTGAAAAGATCAACAAAATTGATAGACTGCTAACTAGACTAATAAAGAAGAAAATAGAGAAGAATCAAATAGACGCAATAAAAAATGATAAAGGGGATATCACCACCGATCCCACAGAAATACAAACTACCATCAGAGAATACTATAAATACCTCTACGCAAATAAATTAGAAAATCTAGAAGAAATGGATAAACTCCTGGACACATACACCCTCCCAAGACTAAACCAGGAAGAAGTTGAGTTTCTGAATAGACCAATAACAGGCTCTGAAATTGAGGCAATAATTAATAGCCTACCAACCAAAAAAAGTCCAGGATCAGATGAATTTACAGCCGAATTCTACCAGAGGTACAAAGAGGAGTTGGTACCATCCCTTCTGAAACTATTCCAATCAATAGAAAAAGAGGGAATCCTCCCTAACTCATTTTATGAGGCCAGTATCATCCTGATACCAAAGCCTGGCAGAGACACAACCAAAAAAGAGAATTTTAGACCAATATCCCTGATGAACATTTATGCAAAAATCCTCAATAAAATACTGGCAAACGGAATCCAGCAGCACATCAAAAAGCTTATCCACCATGATCAAGTCAGCTTCATCCCTGGGATGCAAGGCTGGTTCAACATACACAAATCAATAAACATAATCCATCATATAAACAGAACCAAAGACAAAAACCACATGATTATCTCAATAGATGCAGAAAAGATCTTTGACCAAATTCAACAGCCCTTCATGCTAAGAACTCTCAATAAACTAGGTACCAATGGAATGTATCTCAAAATAATAAGAGCTATTTATGACAAACCCACAGCCAATATACTGAATGGGCAAAAGCTGGAAGCATTCCCTTTGAAAACTGGCACAAGACAGGGATGCCCTCTCTCACCACTCCTATTCAACATAGTGTTGGAAGTTCTGGCCAGGGCAATCAGACAACAGAAAGAAATAAAGGGTATTCAATTAGGAAAAGAGGAAGTCAAATTGTCCCTGTTTGCAGATGACATGATTGTACATCTAGAAAACTCCATCATCTCAGCCCAAAATCTCCTTAAGCTGATAAGCAACTTCAGCAAAGGCTCAGGATACAAAATCAATGTGCAAAAATCATAAGCATGCCTATACGCCAATAACAGACAAATAGAGAGCCAAATCATGAGTAAACTCCCATTCACAGTTACTTCAAAGAGAATAAAATACCTAGGAATCCAATTTACAAGGGATGTGAGGGACCTCTTCAAGGAAAACTACAAACCACTGCTCAATGAAATAAAAGAGGACACAAACAAATGGAAGAACATTCCATGCTTATGGATAGGAAGAATCAATATCGTGAAAATGGCCATACTGCCCAAGGTAATTTGTAGATTCAATGCCATCCCCATCAAGCTACCAATGGCTTTCTTCACGGAATTTGGAAAAACGACTTTAAAGTTCATATGGAACCAAAAAAGAGCCCATATCAAGACAATCCTAAGCAAAAAGAACAAAACTGGAAGCATGCTACCTGACTTCAAACTATACTACAAGACTACAGTAACCAAAACAGCACGGTACTGGTACCAAAACAGAGATATAGACCAATGGAACAGAACGGAGCCCTCAGAAATAACACCACACATCTACAACCATTTGATATTTGACAAACCTGACAAAAACAAGAAATGGGGAAAGGATTACCTATTTAATAAATGGTGCTGGGAAAACTGGCTAGTCATATGCAGCAAGCTGACACTGGATCCCTTCCTTACACCTTATACAAAAATTAATTCAAGATGGTTTAAAGATTTAAATGTTAGACCTGAAACCATAAAAACCCTAGAAGAAAACCTAGGCAATACCATTCAGGACATAGGCATGGGCAAAGACTTCATGACTAAAACACCAAAAGCAATGGCAACAAAAGCCAAAATAGACAAATGGGATGTAATTAAACTAAAGAAATTCTGCACAGCAAAAAAAAACTACCATCAGAGTGAACAGGTAACCTACAGAATGGCAGAAATTTTTTGCAATCTATCCTTCTGACAAAGGGTTAAAATCCAGAATCTACAAAGAACTTAAACAAATTTACAAGAAAAAAGCAAACAACCCCATCAAAAAGTGGGTAAATGATATGAACAGACACTTCTCAAAAGAAGACATTTATGCAGCCAACAGACACATGAAAAAATGCTCATCATCACTGATCATCAGAGAAATACAAATCAACACCACAATGAGATACCATCTCACACCAGTTAGACTGGCGATCATTAAAAAGTCAGGAAACAACAGATGCTGGAGAGGATTTGGAGAAATAGGAATGCTGTTACACTGTTGGTGGGACTGTAAACTATTTCAACCATTGAGGAAGACAGTGTGGCGATTCCTCAAGGATCGAACTAGAAATACCATTTGACCCAGTGATCCCATTACTGGGTATATATCCAAAGGATTATAAATCATTCTACTATAAAGACACATGCACACGTATGTTTATTGCGGCACTATTCACAATAGCAAAGACTCGGAACCAACCCAAATGTCCATCAATGATAGACTGGATTAAGAAAATGTGGCACATATACACCATGGAATACTATGCAGCCATAAAAAAGGATGAGTTCATGTCCTTTGCAGGGACATGTATGCCGCTGGAAACCATCATTTTCAGCAAACTATCACAAGGACGGAAAACCAAACACGCACGTTCTCACTTATAGGCGGGAATTGAACACTGAGAACACTTGGACACAAGGTGGGGAACAACACACCCTGGGGCCTGTTGTGGGGTGGGGGGAGCGGGGGAGGGATAGCATTAGGAGAAATACCTAATGTCAATGACATGTTAATGGGTGCAGCAAACCCACATGGCACATGTATACATATGTAACAAACCCGCACGTTGTGCACGTGTACCCTAGAACTTAAAGTATATATGTATATAAAAAAAAAAGACAGATAGAAAACAGGATGAGAAGAGTGAAGCAGTGTTGGATGTTTCCAGATAGGTATGCAGTATTGTTTTATAACTCACATATAGAAGAAGAGTAAATTCTGTGTTTTTCTTTTCTTTTTTTCCCCCTCAAGGATGTGACTTCAAAGGTTATAATTTATTGTAGCCTTATTTGGCTCTGAGTGCTTTCAGTGGTGAAGGCTCTGTATAATTTCCTTGGTTATAGGAAATCTTTGATGACTTTCTCAGATGCTGGTTGTATTAACGATGTGCTGAATGTGTAAGCAGGTTTACTGTATACTGTGGGGTTGGGATGGCAGAGGTCTCATGATGCTTATCTCATTCTCCAGTGGTGTCCTTTTAATTTATTTTTTCCCCAGTATTTTATTCATTGGTTTGAGCAGTTCAGGTTTCAGGCCAGTAGGAGATGCTCACGGGTAAAAGCCAGCTTTGGCTAAAGCAGGTGGTAAATGCAATACCCAATGGTGGGCAGAGGTCCTAGCCTTGACAGTGGTGGCTGGGGGAGTGAAACACATTGAAGTCTTTTCAGGGAGAAGGGAGGGAGCCATCCCAATTCCCCTACAAGGCCAGAGGAAAGCGATCCACCTCCCAGTCACACTCCTGACTGAGTATTCTAGGTATTGAGATCAGACAGGCACCTCTTTTCATTTGCAGGAATTCTGATATTCCATGTAGAGAGGGACTGTGACTTTACCCCTTGTGCAAGCCTGAACCTAGAGGGCACTCCTCCTGTGTGGACGTAGAAACCCTGAAATGTCCCACAAAGTCTATCTACAGGTGCACCCACACCAAGCTCCCATGGGAGAAGCCCTAGCTGTGTCTGCCATGGTGGGCAAGGGGGAGAAGTCCCCTTCTCCAAGACCCTTCATGAGCACCAGGGCTGCCTGTCTACTGGGGTAGAGTAGCAGACTTTCCCTGCTGAGCCCAGCACTGCATCTGTACCTCTGTCGAAAGACACTTCCCACAGGCAGACATTTCTGTGACTCAAGGCCTGCCACCTGGATTCTTTTGTCCAACAGGGTGCTCCCTTGATGTGGTGCACTCCTGCTTCCTCTAGGAGTAGGAGTCCCTGAGAGCCAGGCTACTGTGATTCCTGCTGCTCCTCTGGGTCTAGCAACCCAGTGGGGCTGCCACACTCCAGGCTGGTGCTGGGGAATGTCTGAAAGGGATCCAGTGATGTGATCTGACCAGCTGCAGGTACCAGCACCAGATCTGATGGAGGTGGCAGGGGAATAACATAGATGCTGAGAGATTTCCTTTGTTATAAATACCCTTACTTGTGTTGGCTTTCTCAAATGCCTGTTGTAGTAGTAATAAACTGGTCACACTCAGTCAGGAGTGTGACTGGGAGGTGGATCGCTTTCCTCTGGCCTTGTAGGGGACTTGGGGTGGCTCCCTCCCTTCTCCCTGAAAAGACTTCAATGTGTTTCACTTAGAGTTCCCCCAGCCACCACTGTCAAGGCTAGGACCTCTGCCCACCATTGGGTGTTGCATTTACCACCTGCTTTAGCCATGGCTGGCTTTTACCCGTGAGCATCTCCTACTGGCCTGAAACCTGAACTGCTCAAACCAATGAATAAAATACTGGGGAAAAAATAAATTAAAAGGACACCACTGGAGAATGAGATAAGCATCATGAGACCTCTGCCATCCCAACCCCACAGTATACAGTAAACCTGCTTACACATTCAGCACATCGTTAATACAACCAGCATCTGAGAAAGTCATCAAAGACTTCCTATAACCAAGGAGATCATACAGAGCCTTCACCACTGAAAGCACTCAGAGCCAAATAAGGTTAGTAGTTGTAATAAACTGGTCACTCACAACCTCCTGGTTAGGCAGGATGTTGCAGGCAATGGTGATAGCTGAAGTCACTCATAAATTTTATTCCTCCTTGGTGCTGTGTTATTCTACCAGGAGATGCTGTAATGGATTGCGTCAGTTGGCCTTCAGCAAGGAGGTGACCCTTGGAGAAGAGCAACAGCTATGGTGGTAGCAGTGGGATTTGTGCTTGCTTTATGTTATCCAAGGGAGGTACTCTAATGTCTCAGGCAATGGGAAGGGCCATAGAGCTTCCCCAAAGTCCCCATTCTTTGTGTTAAGCTATGAGGGCAGGTGGAGGGGCAAAGCCAGGTGGGGGCTGGGTCAGGCAAGTCTGTGCTCTGGCTCCCCATGTGTGCGCACAAGCAATAGCCCCAGTGGGGATCAGAGGGAAGTTGTCTGGCTTCTGGGGTGGTACTCCAGGGAAGAGTGCAGCTGCCTCTGCTGCACATAAGAATCCACACAGGGAGTGGGGAGTAGCAGGTGGCAGTAAACCCTACACAGCTCCCATGTACTTAGCAAAGCAGGTCTTGCACCCACATTGTTACACTAGCAGCAGCTAGCTAGGTTCCAGACAGCCTGTGCTCAGAACCCAGAACTGCCCCAGGCCATAAACCTTCCCCACTGAGAAAGAAACCACAGCTTTCAGGTCATGCCTCTCCCAGTCTGGCCCCAAAGCAGGGGCATCCAGCTTCTGCACCTGTGGCTACAGCACACTTTCTGCCCATGGTCCAGGGGGTTCGTCCCTACTTGAGATTATATCATGAATGTCAGTTGGGAGCTTCTCCCCACCTGTGGCCACCACCTAAGTTAACTGGCCAACTTCCATGAGGTCCACTGTGAGGTAGGATCAGAAATGGCTTTCCTTTGTCCCCACTGGCATCTGGGAGTGCACACAAAGCGTGTCCCAATGCCACTCCTTCCCATATACTCCCTGCTGCTCACTAAATCAGCTCCAGCTCTGGGTAGGGTTGAGGGCTTCCTCTGCAGACTGGATTGCCAGGTTCCCCAGTGGGAGTGTGTATCCCTGAGGCAGTTTCTCCCCCTGAACACTCTGGGGACTTATAGTTATCTGCCTGGCTCATGGTGTAGGCTGCAGCCTGCTGCTTCTTTCAAAGGGTCTGTGGTTTCTTCAGTTTTCCTGTTAAGTTCCTGTATTGCTTCTTGGAAAAAAGTTCATAGCATGAGTCTCCACACTATTTTGTCTTTCCAAATGGGAGAGGCATGCTAACGACCCCTCCAATTCACCATCTTAAAAAAAAAAAAAAAAAAAAAAAAAGAGGCATAGGTTTAAACCAGAAGCTAATAGCCATGCCAACTTTGTCAGACTACACCATTTTCTCCTCTATAAACAGGAATAATAATAATATCAACCCTGCAACGTTTTGTAAAAGTTTAAGATAATAAAGATGTAACTAATAGAATGCCTAGCACATAGCTCTGTTTAATAAAATTTCCTATTATATTCTGATTTTATGCAGTTAAACCTTATGAAGCTGCCAACATTTGATCTTTTTAACCTACAAAAATTGTAATTTCAATGTTTCATGAAAGGAGAACAGGTTAACGCTCCCCTATCCGGCCTTTGGGCCTAATAGCATACATACAGTTCAGGCATTGCCACCTTGTGGAATCTAACGATCATTTTTACAAAGTTCCAGTTAGATCACAGGAATAAGCTTTAGTGATCTATTGCACTGCGTTTTGAACATGGTTAATGATATGGTTTGGATCTGTGTCCCCACCCAATCTCATGTTCAACTGTAATCCCCAGTGTTGGAGGTGGGGCCTGGAGGGAGGTGATTGGATCAAAGGGGTGGAGTTCTCATGAGTAGATTAGCACTATCTCCTCGGTGATGTTCTTGTGATAGTGAGTTATCATGAGATCCGGTTGTTTAAAAGTGTGTAGCACCTGTTCCCTCTCTCTCTTCCTCCTGCTCTAGCCTTGTGAGATGTCTCACTCCTCCTCTGCCTTCTGCCATGATTGAAAGATCCCTGAGGCCTCACCAGAAGCAGTTGCTGTCATGCTTCCTGTACAGCCTGCAGAACCATAAGCCAATTATTAATCCTCTTTTATTTATAAATTACCCAGTCTCAGATATTTCTTGATAATAAAACAAGGATGGACTAACACAGTTAATACCAATGTATATTTCAAAATCGCTAGAATAATAGATTTTTAATGTTCTCACCACAAAAAAATGATGTCAGATGATGGCTATGTTAATCAGCTTGACTGAATCTTTCTATACTGTGTATACATATATCAAACCATCACATTATACTGCATAAATATACACAATTATTTGTCAATTAAAAAATGGCAATTTCATGTGCTCTAACCTGTTATCAACAAAGCTATGTATAATTCAATCCCAATTCCTAGAATGCCTAAGATTCTAAGAATCAGATTTAGGATCTAATGTTTATGATTTGATAAACATCAAATCATAACAATTTCTAAGAATTCTTTTGATTTCTAAGAATTATTTATTGTTTTATAGCAAAAAAATAGGATGATAATGTAGAAGTTAGAATTCTGCTTTTTGGTTCCATGCCATTTCAAATGATTAGGATTACCTCTGATCTGCAGTCTGTGTGTTGGGTGTAAACTCCTTGATTAGATAGAATTCCAAAACCCACATGACTGGGAAGTACATCTCACAAACTAAAGGTGGGGGAGGATGGAAATAAGGGAGATATACGAATATAGAAGTCATATAGTATATCTTCCATTCCCCAGCCTTATGCTCTGACAGTTAAAGCCAATTACTAAGGAGAATTCAGGCAATAATGTTAACTGATGCTGTCCCTGTCAACTTGTTCTCTCGAAGCAGCTGAAAGCAAGTGTGAGAATAAATGGACATTTCTGTAAATAAAATTTTTTTTTGCAAATTCTGGCATATTTCTTACAAGTGTTGGAGCTTTAGTATTTGTACTCTCCCATGGGCTAGAATTGAAAATTTCTATTATAATTACTTTCAGCTACTGAAGTCATGTAGGTCCATTTGAGGTATTTGCATAAGTGTATTTTAAGGCAATCTATTTTCTAACATTAAGTAAGTGTTTGACACTTTAATTATAACTCATCAAGAAAGACCATCTATTTACCTGTCTGTTATCAAAATTTCTAAATTATAGATTGAGGAAAAATGTGAATACCAGCTGTACTTAAAAGAAATAATAATAATTTACCTATGCAAGAAAATTATAGAGTGCATACACTAAGCTATGATGGATAATGCTTTGGTAAACTAATTGGATATATCAGTTATATCATTATTCTAGAACCTATATTTCTAACCACTCATATTAAAATAAAACAAATTCCCACTACCTGGATTCTTTACATATACAAAGAAAGGCACAGGTCATAAAAAAAAAAAAAAAAAAAGAAACTACCTATAAAAATGACTACTAATAACTAATAACTTATAGCTTAAATGACAACTTAAACTATAATCTATTGCTTTAGCAGAGATATCACTATTATAATTGTTCATTTATACTTGGAATGACCAAAAACATGTTTTTTTTTTAGATGACAAACAGGCACAGTTCTGAAAAATGAAGAAGTTTCTGTACCAGTAAAGCTGAGAAGATGAATCCTGAAACATTTAAACAATTTTTAAAAATTTCGTCATAGATCAAAGCAAAGATTACTGCAAAGTTTTATGAATCAACAATGGGTTCATAGCTTAGGTCTAAGAGAGGGGAAAATATATATCAGGAAACAAACGAACAATAAGCGCAGCCAGTTGTCAGTCTAGAAATATGGCAGATGGTTAAAATCAGAAGTCATATAGTTAACTCAAAGAGCCAAGGTCCAAACCACCAGGCAGAAGTTATGAGAAGAACACCGCTGAGCTCCAACCTCCAAACTGGGGATAGAAGCTGAGCAGAGGTGCCTAGTCACAGAACCCAAAAGGTAGTTGTTTTTTGTTTTCTGCGCTTTAAAAATACAACAGAAGACAATGGCTGGCCCTCTCTGGCATGGTCAGTCTAGAGGCAAGTATGAGCTGATTGAGTGTTGCATCTGTCCAACAAAATCAGGACATGTTCTTATTTCCTAGAGGTCATGTAAGGGACTCTGAGGGTGTAGACAAGTCAGCAGTAATCAGATACACTGAACACTCTTGGACTAACTCACCTTGCCCAGGTGACATTTTTGCATGTTTGTTTATTTCAGGACAGGAGAAAGAGAACCAGAAATTTGAGCTGTTTCGCATGGCAAATGTGGACAATCTTTAGAAAAAAAAATTTCTCGTATTACTTTTAGCTGGCATTAGGACTGGACTCCAGTTCTCTCCTCAGGAAAGTAGAGTGTTGGGCCTGTTTGGCTCCTTCATTAGAACCAACAGGAGAGAAGCAACAAGTGAAGGGGGAAATGACTTAATTGAATAGTTTGTAACTTTGAAACATGCCATAATCCATTTCTATATTCCACAGAGAACGCACTTGATTTTCCTTGATGATTTTCCACTCCTGCCCTGAGCATTTGCAGAGTGTAAATCAGAGACTGAGAGGCACCAGCAGCCCATTCTACTCCGGGGATAATAAAAACACATGCCCTAGAGCTTCAGTTAGTGGGTTCCCAACCCATCAACAAATGGAATTTCTAACATTGCTCCCTAGTGATTGTATTAATGGGATAATTTTCTCTGACAGGATGTATTTTTTTCTGAAATTATCTGAAGTTTCCTCTTCCAAACTCTATCTTACTGCCCACTCCCATGATTATCTCCTTGTGCAATGGAAAACAATATCAACCCCCATGCTAGTTTTCTATTTTTAGACCTGGTTTGGTCAGTCTATACAGTAAAATGGTTTATATTTAGCTCCTAAGTTTCTCCCGTTAGTAATTCAGACTCATCACTCCCTTAGTCATTTTTATTGGCTGGTTGGTTGTCAGTTTCATGATGCTTGACCTAAGAATGAAAACAGTATTTCCAGGGATAGCTCATAAGGGTGGGGTCAGATATTTTTGTCTATAGACTATAATGAATCTATATATACCTTGGAAGCCAGTCTAACTTCTTATCCTTTTTCAACCCATATATTTTTAGCCTCACATGATAAATTATGAGTTATTTTTATTAATGATATCTTCTCATCTTGGAAAACAGTTCCTATGGTTATGTTGTTATCCCTAGAACTTAGCCTATGTGCCTGACACATAGTTAGAACTCAAGATATACTTGACGAATAAATGAATAAATAAATGATTCAAACATTACTGGTAAGAGTTATTTCCAAATTATTTTTTGTCTGGATTTATAAGATTAAATTTTTTTTCTATTTTTCTTTAACATCTTTTAGTGTTTTACTTCAATTGAGGTGTGTTATCAGTTCAACTATTAGAGTACAATCTCATACTGTACAAGCACATATGTCCATGTTTTGCATAAAATTTGTGGAGCTGCATGACTTGAATGATCTTTGCCATAGGATTTCTGGCCTGGTAAGTGACTTTAGAAATCATCTGGTCTGATTCCGACATTTTGTAGACTTTAAACCTGACACCTAGGAAAGATTCTAGGGGATATAGTTAAATGTTTTCTATTATAATCTTCTCTTTTGTTCACACTTTATTCTTTGTATTTGAAGACCATACTATGTCGTCTGGAATGGTCAACTCTTTCATACCACTTAAACATACATTTTTTTCTTACATTTGAAAATCTAGCTACTGTTTTAAAGGACTTATCTCCATCTGTGTTTCAAACTCAGCAATTTGCAAGCTCTCTGGTGATCCACTGATGATCCCTGAAGTTACCTAGATGAAAATGGTTAATTCTAGATAGTTAAAAGTTGACCTCTTAGAGTTCTGAGATTCATTGAGGTCCATAATCAGCATCCATCTGAGGTTCTTGCTGTGGTCTCTTTTTCTGCACATAATTATTTTCCTTCGTATGTTTGCCCTTTTGATTATACGTGGAATTTTGAGATTGGTCGCTTGGTGGCACTGTAGTTAATAGCTTGATTTTCTTGTGTATTTTTCCACTGCCTTCATAGCTTTTGTTTTTAAATTGCAATTATGTGAAATATGTGCATCTTTTAAATTCTGCTTCAGGTGAAATGATTTAATGACTCTTGACTTCTGGATTAATTTTAAGCATTATAAACATTGTGAAAACAGACTCTTGCTAATAATGATCATTATCGTAATGGCTTGAGGCATAATCATTTACTAACATTAGCCAAGTGATTAAAATCCATCATGAGTTTAATTTGAAAAGATTTTGTTCCTTTGCAATAAATGGCTAATGATATTAGCCTCATCTTTGTGAGGCCAAAATTTATCATATGACTTTGTACTTTCACTACTTGATAGAAATCTTCTCTTTTTAACACAGGCCATATTATCCCTATTGTTTACCAAGCCTGTGGTGTTCTCTATATTGGTACTGAATTGGGCCATATGGTGCACAATGTACATGCAATTGTCACTTTTCTTTTATGGCCCTGCTATTTGATAATTTGTCATTTTACAAAGCAAGTGACCTTAACAGATGTTAAAATTAATTACCACAGCCAGTCAAACCTGTAGGGAAAGGGAAACATTCTCATTTTATAACTCATTTTTGTCAAAACTGGTTATGACATTTATAATAATCAGATTTTTTGATATATTTGTATAACTTTGTAACGATGCCTTAGAAGCGTCCAATCTTAAAGTTAGTAATAATTTTCCAAAAATATTCTCTTTCAACTGATTTTTTTTTCTTTCTACCTCTTATCTCTACAACCCTCTGCCCTGCTCACAGACCAGCATTCTGGAGAGACTGAGTTTTCTAACAACCGAAGGAAAGTGATTAGAGAGCAAGTGTGTAGTTGCCATTTTTTTTTTCCCACAAAGAACCTGAGTCTGGACTTTAAATTTACTTACTGCCTCATTATTTCCTTTGATGAATCATGCAAAAATCTTGACCTTCAAGGGTACTCTACCCAGCAGATACCCATGAGGATAATGATCTTATTTCCAAAACACCTTAAACAATTAGAAAAGGAAAAAAATAAGTATAACAAACAACCCGCAAAATAAACAAACTTTGGCAACTGTGGAAGGGAAAAACCTGTATTTCTTAATGGGTACTATTTTGTTTCCAGAAGTTTTCCCCAAACGAAGCAACCAGGTGAATATCGCACACTGACTGATATTAGAAATTAGCCTTCCACAGGCTCACTGATGAACTGTAATCTTTATGGCTATGTTAGCTGTTTCCTCTTCAAAACAAGTCAATGTTGTTATTCTCATTTTTTAAAGAACCAGAGAGACCCACGATGGAGAATTAACATGCCCAAGATTGTTTAGTGAGTGGGTAGAAGGCATATTAATTGGCCATTGAATGCTACATAAAAACTACACACTTGCTCTCTAATCAATTTCTTTCAATTATTTCAAAACTCAATCTCTTCAGAGTGCTGGTGTGTGAGCAGGGCAGAGGATTGCAGAGGTAAGAGGTAAAAAGAATAAAAATCTCCGAAGGAAAATCATATAATTTAAAAGTCACATACAGAATTTACTATTATACATGTGTGTGTGTGTGGTGGTTTTTTTTTTTTTTTTTTTTGAGATGGAGTCTCACTCTTGCTGCCCAGGCTGGATTGCAATGGTGCAACCTTGGCTCCCTGCAACCTCCACCTCCTGGGTTCAAGCGATTCTCCTGCCTCAGCCTCCTGAGTAGCTGGAATTACAGGTGCCTGCCACCACGCCTGGCTAATTTTTTGTATTTTTAATAGAGATGGGGTTTTCTCCATGTTGGCCAGGCTGGTCTTGAACTCTTGACCTCAGGTGATCCACCCCACTTGGCTTCCCAAAGACCTGGGATTACAGGTGTGAACCACTGCGCCTGGCTTACTAGAATATTTTAATGAGGTAAAAGTCACAGATTTTCAGTCAAATTATGAGCATTAGTAACTCCCTGAGCTAAAGCCATCCATTAATTATTCAAAAACATAGTGTGCAGCACCTACTCCATGTAACATGTTGGGCATTAGGGATACTAGGGAAGTTAGTATAGCCAAGGTGACCCCTCTAATGATTTATAATACTGCAAACCTGCCCCAAATACTTGTGTTACATGGTTAAATAGCATGTCTTTTAGTTAACAGTAAAGTCAAAATATGGAATCTAGCAAAATTTATTAGAATAGAATCAACCATAAGAGAAAATCTATACTAGAAAACTGAGTTCCAGAAAAGTAACACCACTTATTCAAGATCTCATAGCTAGACAGTGGCAAAGTGAAGTTGGTTACCAGTATTTTATTTTATTTTTATTTTATTTTATTTTAATTTTTGAGACAGGATCTTGCTCTGTCATCCAGGCTGGAGTGTAGTGTCGCAATCTCGGCTCACTGCAACCTCCATCTCCTGGGTTCAAGTGATTCTCGTGCTTCAACATCCTGAGTAGCTGGGATTACAGATGTGCACCACCACACCCAGCTAATTTTTGTATTTTTAGTATGAATGGGGTTTCACCATGTTGGCCAGGCTGATCTCGAACTCTTGGCCTCATGTGATCCACCCACCTTGGCCTCCAAAGTGCTGGGATTACAGGCGTGAGCCATCTTTGCCCAGCCTTGATTTCCACTTTTTAAGAGTTCACTCTGTTGTAAAATACTCTTTTCCAAAGACCATCCAAAATAAGAATTTTAATTCCCCAAACCTATATATAATAAGTGTATACTGAGATAGATTTTTTAACTTGTGGGATGATACAGTAGAATGTAATAATGATTTATGTTTGTATTAATGTGCATCTCAATAGGAACTACCCAGTGAAATTTTATATGACTTAAAGATATGAAAATTGTTTTCCCTGTGTTTTATGAAGCTTTAATAATGACTCTAATGCATTTGTGGACTGAAAATTTTCCCTTTTCAAATAAAGAGGGAAAAACATATCCTTCTACAGGAAATAGTGACCATAAATTTGTTTTGTGGTAACAGATTTATTATTTCTAATACATTTTTTAAAAGTGCTTTTGGTTGTTGCTGCTGTTGTTTGAAAGTTCTTTGTTCTAGTTATTTAGTACCTTTCAGCCAATAAAAGTTTACAAATTCACATGTCAAGTTTTATAAAAGTTTTCATTTCCTTATTAAGGTGTTTTTAATAATTATTTTAATATTTCTAACATTTAAGAATAATTAAACGATGATGATGATATTAAAATCATACTATGACAAAATCCACTCTGTAGAGCAAAATGGGGTTTCAGGACAGGCGGAGACAGACTGAGCTGCTGGTCCATTAAGGCTGCCAGGTAATGGTCTGACCACTTATCTGCTGAATTTCCTGCTAGCCAGACATGATCACATCAATTTCCTTCATAGGCAATTCTTAAACAGTTATAACTTTGAGGGGGAGCAAAGTCATTTTAGAGTCTGAACACCAGGACCAGGAGTTAATTGAGCCCCTCCACCAGGAAGGAACAGTAACTCCTACCCTGTTTGGAAAATTTCATTGTGAAGAATGTGGTGTATGCCACATTGTGAAAGATGTCTCACAAAAAACTCAGAAATTAAACCACATACACTTTATTTCCTTTGTTGTTGTTTGATTGGCATGAAAAAATCTTGCCAAGGAAAGAGGATTTAAGATTTTTATTTTTCCTTTTCTTTTTAAAAAATCCCCAAATAACAAGAATGTCTGCTTTTGGCAAAATATGTACATAAAAGTTTGTCTTGATGGCCATACTACTTTTCTCAGTTAGGGGAAACAACTATACCAACTGTTATGTCGATTTATTCAGTTTTTCTTTTAACAGTTCATTGCTTTTCTTGATCACTTTACTAAATCTCTACAGAAATGACTAAATTTGCCTAGATTCGAATTTTATATAAATGGATTCATATGTTCTCTTTTGTGATTTGCTTCCTTCACTCAGCACTATGTTTCCAGGTTCTTCCATGTTGACAAATGCTGTCTATGAGTCATCCTTTTGCACTGTTATATAGTTTTCTATTGTATGACTAGTAACATTCAATTATCCATTCTGTAGTTAATGCATATTTGAGTTGTTTCCAGCATTTTGTTGCTGTGAGTAGAACTTCTCGAACATTCTTGGACTTGACTCCAGATGCACATGTCTAACAGTTTTTCTAAGCTGCATACCTAAGAATAAATTTGCTGAGCCAGAGGGTATTTTTTCCAAAGTAGTTGTACCAATTACCCACCCACAAGCAATGGATAAGAGCTCTATTGCTCCAACCCAGGCAAGACTTGAAATTCTCCAACTTTAAAAAATTGTGGCCAAACAGAAGAGTAAAAAATTGGTATTTCACTGTGGTTCTAATTTGCATGTCTTTGATTTCTAACAAGGTTACATATTTATGTTTTTTGCCCAGTTCCCTACTACATTATTCATCTTTTCCTATTAACTTATAGGTTTTCTTTAAATATTTTGGATTCTAATCCTCCACTGGTTATGCTCTTATAAATATCTTTTGCCAGTTTGTGACTTGTATTTTAACTTTTAAAAAAATAGTACACATAATATATGCTCTTAATTTTAATGTAGTAAAAATTATCTGTATTAGACCATTCTTGCATTGCTATAAAGAATACTTGAAACTGGGTAATTTATAAAGAAGAGAGATTTAATTGGCTTATAGTTCTGCAGGCTTTATGGGAAGCATGGTGCTGACATCTGCTTCTGGTGAGGCCTCAGGAAACTTACAGTCATGGCAGAAAGCAAACAGGGAGGCAGCGTGTCACATGGCGAGAGCAGGAGCAAGCGAGTGAGGTTAGGGGAGGTCCTAGACTTTTAAGCAACCAGATCTCACATGATCTAACTGAGTGAGAACTCACCACCAAGAAGATGGTGCTAAACTATTCATGAGGGATGGTCCGCCCCCATGATCTTGTTACCTCCCAACAGGCCACACCTCCAACACTGAGAATCATATTTTAGAATAAATGTGATGTGATGCTGAGAAGAATTTATATTCTGTTGATTTGGGGTGGAGTGTTCTGTAGATGTCTATTAGGTCGACTTGGTCCAGAGTTGAGCTCAAGTCCTGAATATCCTTGTTAATTTTCTGTCTCGTTGATCTGATATTGACAGTTGGGTATTAAAGTCTCCCACTATTATTGTGTGGGAGTCTAAATTTCTTTGTAAGTCTCTAGGAATTTGCTTAATGAACCTGGGTGTTCCTGTATTGGGTGCATATATATTTAGGATAGTTAGTTCTTCTTGTTGCATTGATCTCTTTACCATTATGTAATGCCCTTCTTTGTCTCTTTTGATCATCTGTTTTATCAGACACTAGGATTGCCACCCCTGCTTTTTTTGCTTTCCATTTGCTTGGTAGATCTTCCTCTATCCCTTTATTTTGAGCCTATATGTGTCTTTGCACGTGAGATGGGTCTCCTGAATATAGCACACCAATGGGTATTGACTCTTTATCGAATTTGCCAGTCTGTGTTTTTTAATTGGGGCATTTAGCCCATTTACATTTAAGGTTAATATTGTTACGTGTGAATTTGATCCTGTCATTATGATGCTAGCTGGTTATTTTGTCCGTTAGTTGTTGCAGTTTCTTCATAGCGTCTATGGTCTTTACAATTTAGTATGTTTTTGCAGTGGCTGGTACCATTTTTTCCTTTCCATATTTAGTGCTTCCTTCAGGAGCTCTTGTAAGGCAGTCCTGGTGGTGACAAAATCTCTCAGCATTTGGTTGTCTGTAAAGGATTCTATTTCTACTTCAATTATGAAGCTTAGTTTGGCTGGATATGAAATTATGGGTTGAAAATTCTTTTCTTTAATAATGTTGAATATTGGCCCCCTGTCTCTTCTGGTTTGTAGGGTTTCTGCAGAGAGATCCACTGTTAGTCTGATGGGCTTCTCTTTGTGGGTAACCCGACCTTTCTTTCAGATTGTCCTTAACATTTTTTCCTTCATTTAAATCTTGGTGAATCTGTCAATTATGTGTCTTGGGGTTGCTCTTCTCGAGGAATATCTTTGTGGTGTTCTCTTTATTTCTTGAATTTGAGTGCTGTCCTGTCTTGCTAGGTTGGGGAAGTTCTCCTGGATAATATCCTGAAGAATGCTTTCCAACTTGGTTCCATTCTCCCTGTCACTTTCAGGTACACCAATCAAATGTAGGTTTGGTCTTTTCACATAGTTCCATATTTCTTGGAGGCTTTGTTCATTCTTTTTTCTCTAATCTTGTCTTCAGGCTTTATTTCCTTAAGTTGATTTTCAATCTCTGATATCCTTTCTTCCGCTTGATTGATTCGACTATTGATACTTGCGTGTGCTTTACAAAGTTCTCATGCTGTGTTTTTCGGCTCCATTGGGTCATTTGTGTTCTTCTTTAAACTGGTTATTTTAGTTAGAAATTCCTCCAACCTTTTATCAAGGTTCTTAGCTTCCTTGCATTGGGTTAGAACATGCTCCTTTAGCTCGGAGCGGTTTTTATTGTTCATCTTCTGAAGCCTACTTCTGTCAATTCGTCAAACTCATTCTACTTCCAGTTTTGGTCCCGTGCTGGCAAGGAGTTGTGATCCTTCGGAGGAGAAGAGGCGTTCTGGTTTTCGGAATTTTCAGCCTTTTTGCACTGGTTTTTCTTCATCTTCCTGGATTTATCTACCATCGGTCTTTGATGTTGGTGATCTTCAGATGGGGTTTCTGTGTGGATGTCCTTTTGGTTGATGTTGATGATATTCCTTTCTGTTTGTTAGTTTTCCTTCTAACAGTCAGGCCCCTTTGCTGCAGGTCTGCTGGAGTTTGCTGGAGGTCCACTCCTGACCCTGTTTGCCTGGGTACAACCAGCAAAGGCTGCAGAACAGCAAAGATTGCTGCCTGTTCCTTCCCCTGGAAGCTTCATCCCAGAGGCGCACCTGCCAGATGCCAGCTGGAGATCTCCTGTATGAGGTGTCTGTCAATCCCTGCTGGGAAGTGTCTCCTAGTCGGGAGGCACAGGGATTATGGACCCACTTGAGCAGGCAGTTTGTCCGTTAGCAGAGCTCGAGCTTTGTGCTGGGAGATCCAATGCTCTCTTCAGAGCCAGCAGGCAGGAATGTTTAAGTCTGTTGAAACTGTGCTCACAGCCACCCTTTCTCCCAGGTGCTCTCTCCCAGAGAGATGGGAGTTTTATCTATAAACCCCTGACTGGGGCTGCTGCCTTTCTTTCAGAGATGCGCTGTGCAGAGAGGAGGAATCTAGAGAGGTAGTCTGGCTACAGCAGCTTTTTGGCACTGTGATACGCTCCTCCCAGTTCAAACTTACCAGTGGCTTTGTTTACACCATGAGGGGAAATCTGCCTACTCCAGCCTCAGTAACGCCAGATGCCCCTCCCCTCCACCAAGCTCCAGGGTCCCAGGTCAACTTCAGACTGCCTTGCTGGCAGGAGAATTTCAAGCCAGTGGATCTTAGCTTGCTGGGCTTTGTGGGGGTGGGATCCGCTGAGCTGGACTACTTGGCTCCCTGGCGTCAGCCCCCTTTCCAGGGAAGTGAATGGTTCTGTCTCGCTGGCATTCCAGGCGCCACTGGGTTGTGAAGAAATACTCCTGAAGCTAGCTTGGTGTCCGCCTAAACAGCCGCCCAGTTTTGTGCTTGAAACCCAGGTCCCTGGTGGTGTAGACATCCGAGGGGATCTCCTGGTCTGTGGGTTGCAGAGACCGTGGGAAAAGCATAGTATCTGTGCTGGAATGCACCATTCCTCATGGCACAGTCCCTCAGGGCTTCCCTTGGCTAGGGGAGGGAGTTCCCTGACCCCTTGCGCTTCCCTAAAGGAAGTAAACCATGCAAACCAAAAGCAAGCCTGATTTACAAGATACTAGAAAGAGGGAAAAAACTGATATGTTAAGAAAATTTGTTCCTTTCTCTTTTTTTTTTTATTTATTTTATTTTTATTTTTATTTTTTTTATTTTTTATTTTTTATTTTTTTTAATTTTTTTTTTCTTCAACCAAAATGTTTATGCTTACATATCTTCTATCTTTGCATATCTTTACAAATCAATACATCATTTTTGCTAAAAAAAAAAAAAAAGCCTGATTTTTGAGACACTCAGTTCTTTCAAGGTCTATATAGGAACAAAAGAAAGTGGGAAAAGAAGCCTTTGAAGATTGACTCCTGCCTACATTTCCAGCCTGTTTCTCTTGCTACTCCACTGGAGCTTCCCACATGCCTACTACTCCAAATTGCTTTCATTTCTCCCAACTGCCATGTTTCATTGCTTCCATACCTTTGTACAGACTGTTTCTCCTCTGCCTGGAATGCCTTTCTGTCCTCTTCATCCTCCCCACGACTAACTTGAACTCATTGTTCAGCACTGGGTTAAGCCTGGTCTGCTTCAGGAAGCCATTACTAAAGGAGGTGTCCATTCTCCATGGCTCTGTGACCCCTTTATTAGTCCTTGCTTTACCTATGCTGCAACTGCCTGTGTACTTGTATGTCTCCCCAGCTGTAAATTAGCACCTTCGGGGCAAAGACTGTATCCTTTATCATGGTACTATGCACATCTAATATTTGTTAGATCAATGGTAAAATTTGTGGATTTGTTATACACCTTGGGTATCACTGTAATGACTGCCATCAGTAGAGTTAAGAAGAAATATCCTAGAGCTGGGCTGGGTGTGGCTCATGCCTGTGATCCCAGCACTTCAGCAGGCTGAGGCGGCTGGATCATCTAAAGTCAGGAACTGGAAACCAGCCTGGCCAACATGGCGAAATTTCATCTCCACTAAAATTACAAAATTAGCTGGGCATGGTGGTGGGCACCTGTAATCCCAGCTATTCGGGAGGCTGAGGCAGGAGAATCACTTGAACCCAGGAGGCAGAGGTTGCAGTGAGCTATCATGCCACTGTACTCCAGCCTGGGCAACAGAGCAAGACTCTGTCAAAAAAAAAAAAAAAAAAAAAAAAAAACAGAGAAAGAGAGAAAGGAAGGAAGGGAAGGGAAGGAGAAGGGAATGGGAAGGGAAGGGGAAGGGAATGGGAAGCAAAGGGGAAGAGGAGGGGAAGGGGAAAGGAAGGGGAAAGGAAGGGGAAGGGAAGGGAAAAGATCCTAGAGCCTGAGGCCCTGAGTTCTTGGTGTTCTTGGGAGTTGTCCCCTTGCAGTGCTGGTCTCACTGGAACATCTGAAAATTGTCACTCCTTATAACTTTTGGTGTTTTCTTTCAACTTCTGGTCAAATGATCATAGACTGCCCCACACTGCTCAGGAGTTTAAGGGTTAAAATAGGAAGAAATTCTTGTATTCAGAGATGACTGTGCTTCTGGAAATCTACCTACCCGTCTGCTACTGATACCTATTTTAGGCATGGTATGTAGAATGGAAGGCCCATTCTTTTATTAGGGAAACTTTCATGGGCTACGTGCACATATATATTATTGATGATGAAGATGAGAATGTCCCTAGTTCAAGTCGTGGGCATTGTAGAATGAACACAATAACTTTTTTTCTTCTGCTAAGTCACATGTTAGAACTTAAAGCTTCATTCCATGGCATTTCTGCCTTATATAAGAGCAACGCTCTCTTCTCCAAAAGATTCAGCCACAATATTCTTTATCTTTGAAGTCTGCTTATGTAGTTTGCATAGTTTTCTCTGTCTCTTCCTGATTAGTGGTTGGCATCTAAATACTTTCTCTGATCTTATCACTGCTGCAATATATTCTTCGACCAGAGTGTTGCAATTTAGATTTCTTTCGTCTCATTAAGCAAGTGATTTGCTGGAATACTATCAGCAGTGACATCATCACATTTGCTTTGGTAGTTGACATCTTAGGTTATCAATGGAAGCATTGTAAGAAACTGTACAGGGTCAAGATCCATTTTGTTTAGAGAATTTGTACAGTATGTGGGCTGAGAATTCTCAAAGCCCATGCTTCATAGGATGTGAAGGGAATCTCAAATATTATGTTCTTAAGTTCAGCTTGGCTATTATACACTGCACTTGATTTCTCCCTGAGGATAGGGGTTGAGAACGAGTTGATACAAAAACAAAGATAAATTACTGATACTTTCTATTTAATGATGTGTTGTAACAGATAAAATTATCTGAGAACTAATTGTTCTCAATCTTGGCAGGCCACTAAGTTTCAAATGTACCTATTGATATTACAGGAGTGAAGCAGTCCTGAAAGTATTGGTAGCTACTTTTGATGCAGTGGAATGAATTTGTTTCCTGTGCAACTCTGCAAGGGTAAGATGGATATAAAACTTGCAGACAAGACTACCTTCAGAAACTGAATAGGGAATGAAAAATCTGTGAAACATCAGAGGTACCTTTTAGTCTCAACCTTTTTGAAAAATTGGTCACAGTGTGCCTGTATCAATTCTTTGTTCAGAAATTTTTCCTGTGGTTCATATTGCTTTTGTAAAATATCAGACACTGGCTCTAATTGTGGGTGGATACAGAGCTATCTAAATGTTTATATATGGAGACCCATACAAGATCCACCTGTTCCAAAATGCCTCCTTCAAGGACCTAAAATTTCCATCCTTTGAGACATTTCTATGGATTAAGACATAGTGTCCAAATGTTCCCACAACAGGTTCTCATGTCAGTAGAAAAGAAAAGCCATCAGGACTAGCCCTGTTCCACTAAACCTGTTAATAATCAATACATATCAATATATTGGTTTTGTTCTTATTTTTGTTTGGTTTGGCTTGGTTTTAGTTTTGTGTGTAATTTATTGGAACCACTAGTTGTCATCTTGGAAATCAGGAGAGAGTACATGCAATAAATAAGGTATGATTTGTTTTTTCCAGTGCTAAGAAACTTGTTCCACTTATTTTTAGGGTAGCACTAACACTAAAAATGCAATTGTGAAGTAGAAAGAAAAGTGTCACCCACAAATAGAATCCCAGATGTGCCCAGGTCTGGAAGCAGGTAAAAACACAGCTTCTGGGAAAGAAACCTAGAAAGTGACTGAAAGCAATTGAAATCAACCCGATAATAGTTTGTGGGAAAGAATCAGAAGAGAGACAGCACAATCTCTACACCGGGTTGTAGGGCTCAGACAAGTTGCTAACATTGGCTTCTTTGTGTTGCTGCTGAAATGGCATCCATGTCCCACAAGTTTTAAGGGGAAGCCATATGAGCTCCTTGGAATGCTGGACGTTGAGTAACTGTAGGAAGTTAGCCTCATTATGTTTTCTGAGAATGCCTTTTGTTGGTTCCACTACCCCAAGCATTTAGAAGATAAATGTTTAAATTCAGAATTTAGGCTCTCATCAAGCTCTTGGAACATCCACCAAAATTACAACTATCATTACTACGCTATTTTCTCCTATCTCTCTTTACTTTTACTCAAAAACATCGATCAAATTTGCAAGGCATAGACAGAACTGGGCTGTACACAGTGACTCTGAATTCAAATGCTGAGTTCCTTTTATAAACCTGTTACCTTGGTTGCTGGCTAGAACTCTTTGAAGCATTAACATGGATTTACACTGTCACATAGGCTTCCAAGGAAGGAACTGTGTGAAAGCAGAAATGGGGTGTTTCCATACAGAGCCCATTATCTTGCTAGATATAGCCCTAATCTGTTGACCATGGCATAGCTCATGTTTCATTTGAAAGGATTGCTTTTTCCTGAGAAGGGAGGGACAGTCCTTTTTCCTGGGCACAAGTCATAAATCTTGTTTTTTTCCTGTTCCACTTTGCAATTTTCTTGGAAAATTGGAATTTTATAGTAATCTCAGTTAAATACACATAAGGAGAAAGAAAGCACATCTAACTCTATGATTCTGAAAAGATAAGATGATCTATTTAACTCATTATTTTGTTTCTTTCAAATAAACGTTGTCACAACTTTATCTTAGCTCTTTGGGGGAAAACCACTAAATAAATCCAATAAATTTTGAATTTCCTTATCATGTCCATTTTATCCTTTGTAAAGGAGCTTTCAGTGTTTCTGACTTCCTGTCTGTTCTGCACTTACAAATCAACTCCCTTATACCCACCCCTGCAAGTCCCCAAAACTATAGTAAATTTATTCTAGGAGGAAAAGCCAGAAACTCAAATAAGATATTTGTGGCTGAAGACATACATGTCAAACTGAGTATCTCCAAAGGGGGAAATTACAACTCATATATGGAAATTTCCCGAGTCTCATAGACATATATGTTATTTAAAATAGCAACCAATTTCAGTAATCTGGTCCTAATTCTGCCTTTCTGTGTATCCATGAATATATTTGTCTGGTTTAACTGGGTATGGGGAAGAAAACAGAAGCAAAAGATCAGGACCTCACCTAACTTCCCAAATGCTGATCTACATGTTTTTCTTTAAGCCTATATTGTATAAAGTGCTGATTTTAAAAGTTATGACTGAAAATGCAAGGCACTGTGTGATCCTCCTCTGGTCTGGGGTGTTTGAATGTATGCATATATAAGAGAAAAAAATCATCACAGACCACATGTAAAGATATAATTGCCTATGGGTATGTCAAGTATGAAAAACTGCTGTCACTTATGACCCATGGCAGACCACAGGTTATGCCTTGGGTTTGTTACCTTGGTGTACACTGTCATTCTGTAGTCATCCATGTATTATAGAATGAAGACTTTTCTTGACAAAATGTGGCCAAACAACATATCAGTCATGACTTCCAGAGGTAGAAAGTGAAGCATGCAGTATTCTGGCATGATGAGACAGGTTAAATAACTTCTGCAGAGTAATGATGGCAAAAACATAGATTACACACCACAGCATTTATTATCTTTCTTTCCACTATTATATCTGAAGTAACATTTTCACTCTTTGTAACTCTAAACTCACAATGTTTACATTTATAGAGAAATGCATGAAATGAAAAATTTAGAGCTTGCTGTATTAGTAGAATTGATAATATGGCTTTGAAGGAAAGATAATTTATAACTTGACCCTGAGAACAGCATGGAAGTCAGTCAAAGAAAGTTAACTTAATATGATCCACAAGTTATGGCATATCCAATCCTTTCTTAAATGATTTTCATTCCCAGTTTGTAAAACCCTGCAGCGGAACTTGTTGCATAAATTTACAATGTCATGCCTCTTTTAGTTTTATTGAGACTACCCTGCTCCTTCCCCCATTCAGTCACCAAGGAAGACTCATTGAATCTCAAATCCCAGGGTAGAATGAATAGTCTGTTTTCCATCTGTGTTTATTCTTTATTATTTCAGATACTTCAATAATCTCACCTTGAGGTTCATATTTTTTTTCTGCACAGTACTCCTGAAGATGCTCTACTCCTTCAGCTCCTCTCTTGCTCTGCATCAGCTCAGAGCACTGCACCAATGACAATTTCATTGGCCAAATCAGCTCAATGGTTGCAACACACAAAATATGTATAACTTAGATTTCTTCAAAGATTTTATAGAAGAGGCTGCTGACAGTAGAATAAGGAAATGGAAGGTAAAACATGAGATGGACAGAGGACGGAGGGACTTGGAAATCTAGGTGGGAGAAGAGCAAGAACACAGATATGGAGAGAGTGTGGCTAGCAAGATGGGGTGTGCAGTAGAGAAGAAAGAGCCAGAAAGTCAAAAATAAGGAAAATGGGGAGATGCAGGACCGTGTGGTGTTCTTAAAAGTTGTGAATGATAGAAGAGAGAAAACACTGATATTTTTAGTCATTCTTCTCTTAAGGGCAGAACGTGCTTCAGAGTGTTAACTGCTGCTCCATCTTAGCTGAGTTCAGATGTATTTGTCTCTAGAATGTGTCGAGGAACTTTCTGGATGAAGAAAACGACAGCCAACTACCCATCACAGCAGTCTGTTGCTCTGAGCTGCCACTGGGGTTTTCATAAGGAAAGGTGAGGACATGTGTATGTGTGTATCCATATTTTCTCAACTATTTGAGGGCCATACAATGGAATGTGAGCAATTGGGATCTCCAACGAAACATCCTCCAATGATATATTTGGTACACTGGCTTTGGATTACCACAGCTAATATTTACTGAGCCCATGAGCCAGATGCTATGCTTCTCTCTTCACAGAGATTAGCTCATTTAATCCACAGACCCTAAGTAAGACTTACAATTTCACAGAGCTTCATTCTACACATCAGGAAACTGAGGCTTACAGAGGCAAAATAACATCTCTGAGCTAGTAAGTGTTGGAATTAGATTTTTGTATCTTAAAATGTAAACTCAATAAAGAGTATATATTTGATTTCAGTCTAGGCTTTACAAAAGCATTAAGAGTGAAGATACAGCCAACAAATGTTTGACAATTTTGTATTTAAATTGGTAATCTGTTATTTTTAAGATGTTTGAATTCTTTCTAATTACTCAGTGATCTTGCCCCTATTAACATATTAACATGTTAATAAAGCCAGTGGATTTCCTAACTCTTCCTGAGCAGAGTACAAGCTCTCTTTTAGAAGTCATTAGAGAATTAAAAAAAGCAGAATGTCATCTCTAGTACAAGCCTCTGTATAAAAGGGCCAATTGAGCTCCATACTAATAGGCCTAGTTTATTGAATCCCTCCTTTTGATAATACGCCTAATGTAATAATCTAAGGACAACTGAAAATTCAACTTCATTCTTCATTATAGGACTGTCCCTTTTCTCTCTCTGCCTTATGAAACTTCTCTGGGCATAGTACTCCCATTGAATTCAAGGGAGGCTTAATGCTTGGATAATTCCAAAGGGTACAGAAGATAGTTTAGATTTTCTTGGAAATGTCTGCCATATTCTCTCACACTTGAACCTGTGCATAGCACTTGTGCACTAAAAGAGTCCTGTGAGTGGGCCAGGCGTGGTGGCTCACGCCTGTAATCCCAGCACTTTGGGAGGCCAAGGCAGGTGGATCACAAGGTCAGGAGATGGAGACCATTCTGGCTAACATGGTGAAACCTGTCTCTACTAAAAACACAAAAAATTAGCCGGGCGTGGTGGTGGGTTCCTGTAGTCCCAGCTACTCTGGAGGCTGAGCCAGGAGAATGGTGTGAACCCGGGAGGCAGAGCTTGCAGTGAGCAGAGATTGTGCCACTGTACTCCAGGCTGGGCAACAGAGTGAGACCCCATCTCAAAAAAAAAAAAAAAAGTCCTGTGAGTGTTAAGTCTGTGATGGTAATAGTGCTCCCTTAAATTCAATGTGAGTTCTTCAAAGAGATGGGATGATATTAACTTGCATTTTGACTTTTTTGATTGCCTGGCCCCTGCTGGAACTGGTCATTAAATTACTCAATACCCTTTTTTTAATTTTTAATTTTTAATTTTCATTTTTTAGAGACAGAGTCTAGTTCTGCTGCCTAGGCTTAAGTGCAATGGTGTGATCACAACTCATGGCATCCTCAAACTTCTGGCCTCAAGTGATCCTCCCACCTCAGCCTCTTAAAGTGTTTGGATTACAAGCATGAGCTGCTACACCTGGCCAAATTACTCTATCTTATTAAGCTTTATTTTTGCTGTTTATGAAGAATTTTACACATGCCATGTGCTAAGTGCTTTTGATAGATCAACTTTCTTTAGTCCCTACACTAGTGCCTTGAGCTAAGAAACATTATTATACATAAGGAAGAACTGAGACTTACATGTCACTGTTAGCATAAGGTAGGGCTCAGATTTGAACCATCAGTCTGACACCAGAGTCCACATTCTCACCCACTATATGAGGTGACCTTTCCATTTCAGGACCTCATTGTAGCCACCTCATTAGCTCTTTCAGGCCAACAGATCACTGGCATCTAGCCAAGATCTAAGGGAACCTGTACCATGCAGTGAATAGACAAACCACATATTTAGAGGGTGTGGGAGGTAATATACAAAGTGTATGTCAGTCTGTCTTGGTACAGGGATGTCACCTTTCCTAGCATACGTTATCACAAAATCAGAATCATATTGGTTAAAAGTGTTATAAATTGAACCCAAGGGATCAGCTAGTCCCCATTTTCTCTCTAGAGCAGAACAGCTGACACACAAAACAGGTTGGGTGAATTATTCCTTAGGTCTAAAAGCAGTATGATTTAATGGCAACAACACTGGACTGAGCAACGAGGGGATCAAGGTGTTAATTCCCACAAAATAGATTTGTCAAGACCCAGTTCTGTTCATCTGTAATTGTAGTACCAAGGGATATGTCCATTCATTTAGTCAACATTGACTTATTATTAAATGCTTACCATAAACCAAACCCTAAGCTAGAGGTTGGGATATCAAGACTGCAAGGGATAGTCACTCCCACGTAGAAGCTTATAGTTTGGAGGAGGGGATAAGACAAGTAAATAATTGTAATTCTGAGTGGTGAGTGCAACGATGGAAATATACGGACTGTTCTGTGACAACACCTAGTGAAGGGACTTGGCCTAGTTGTGGGCAGAGGTGTTCAGGGCAAAGCGTCTTGCAGAAGATGAGTGAGAATGGACAAATCCTGGAGGAGGAAAACAAGTCATCCAGATCAAGACAGGTTGTAAGGAGTGGGTGGGAAGGAAAAAGAAAGGGCACTTCAGGAGGGGGAAACAATGTACAGAGCCTAGGGGTGAGTAGTATATCTGCAGAACTTCAAGGAGCTCAGAATGACTGGAACTCTGGATGTGTGAATTGTGAGTGTGCACCTTGCATGCATGTGGGCTGGTGGGCAAGGGAGGGTGGAGTGATTAGAACAAGTGGGGAAGATGAAGCTGCAGAGCTAATCAGGGACCAGTGGGTGAAGAGCCTTAAATACTGTGAATATCCTGACCCAACTACAATGGGAAACTTCTAAAGTTCTAAACTCCAAGTTTTAAGGAAGGGGGTGGCATAATTAAATCAGTATTATTTTATTTTTCTTCAAGTTTTAAGTTCTGGAGTACACGTGCAGGATATGCAGGTCTGTTACATAGATAGATGTGTGCCATGGTGGTTTGCTGCACAGATTCACCTGGGTGTTAAGCCCAGGATGCATTAGTTATTCTTTCTGATGCTCTCCTTGCCTCCACCCCCGACAGGTGCCAGTGTGTGTTGCTCCCTTTCCTCTGTCCCTGTGTTCTCGTTGTTCAGCTCCCACTTATAAGTGGGAACATGTGGTGTTTGGTATTCTGTTCCTGCGTTAGTTTACTTAGGATAACAGCTTCTAGCTCCACCCATTTCCCTGCAAAGGACATGATCCCATTCCTTTTTATGGCTGCATAGTATTCCATGGTGTATATGTACCACATTTTCTTTATCCAGTCTATCATTGATGGGCATTTGGGTTGAATTCATGTTTGTTATTGTGAATAGTGCTGCAATGAACGTACATGTGCATGTGTCTTTATACTAGAATGTACATCAGTATTTTTAAAGGGCATTGTGGAGACAGTGTGGAGAATAATTTGTGGATGCAAACCTGGAGACAAGTAGGTTGGATAGGAGGCTGGGGGTACTTTCCTAAGCCAGTAGTTTTTAAACTTGAGTGAGCAACAAAATCACCTAAAGAGCTTGTGAAAACAGATTGCAGGGCTCCAGCCCCAGTTTTTGGGTCAGTAGGTCTTGAGTGTGGCCTAAGAGCGTGCATTTCTATCAAGTTGCTAAGTGATACTGATGCTGAGTGTCCAGGGACTACACTTGGAGAACGACTGTTAGAAGCAATGTTGATTGCTAATTGTGAAGTTCTAGGATTCTTCCTTAGGGACATTCAGGCCTTACTTAAAAAGCAGTTTTACTTTCATGAATCTATATTCTTGTAAAACACACTCATTCCACCCAAAAGCCTTTTTTATAAGATGAACATGGGCCTACTGATAAATGGAATTAATTATTGTTGTCCTAGATCATTCTTATTTGTTTCAATTTTGTTTCTTCTGTTTTCCAAAACTGAATTTTATTTGACATGTCAGAGAAAAATTTCATGGTACACCCAGTCATTTGCAGCAGGATTAAAAGACTGAAATGCCACTGCAGTTGACTAAAAACCCTTTGTCAGACTGAAATACAATAGACCAATTGAAGGCTGTAATACTTGGGCTCAGATTTTAGAAATGAAACCTTGTCAAGGGTGGAGTCTTATCTGCTTTAAGTGGATTAAAAAATCCACTCCTCCTATTTTGAGGCTGGAAAAAGAAAAAGAGGTTATAACTGCAAACTGCACACAAACCCAGTAATCACACATTCTTTTTCTTATCAAGTCTCTAAGAAGGAACATTATATCAAAGAGAAACAATCCATCTTCAGAAAAAAGGAATTCAGTTACTTTAGAACAAGGCCTGCATGTCCCTAAGTCTCAGTATAATTGAAACAAAAAAGTTCTGTGTTAGGTTTTTTCATCTAAAGACAGTGAAAGTGTAAAACTGTCAGGCTGCTCTTTCTTGATGGCAGACTATTCAGACTGCTAAATTATCTTAACAGCACAGAGTCTGTTAGTGCTGAAATATATCCATCTCATAAAAAAGGTGAGATCAAAATGGAACTGTCAACATGTCATAATTTACTAAGACCATTTCCGAGGAGTTTTCTTCCTGTGATTCTACATGGATTCTCTTTCCTTCATCCATGAGGCGTGACTTCAGCAATACTCTGAATTCTTGGTATCAGGTGTCTTTTTCAGAAAGATTCACCTCATTATGTGTGGCCAGAGTGTCCTGGTTACAATCAGTTGCAATATACTGATGTCACAACTCCCTTGAAAATGTGAGGATGCCTCCATGTTAATAAAAAAAGTCAACCATCTACATTTTTTTTAAAGAGACAAGGTCTCACTCTGTTGCCCAGGCTGGAGTGCAGTGGCATGATCATAGATCACGGCAGTCTCAAACTCCTGGGTTCAAGCAATCCTCCTGCCCTCACCCTCCCTAGTAACTGGGACTACAGGCACACAACGCTGCTATTTATTTATTTAGTAGAGACAGGGGTCTTGCTTTGTTGCCCAAGATGGTCATGTACTCCTGGCTTCAATCCTCCTGCCTCAGCCACTCAAAATGCTGGGATTACAGGCATAAGCCACCATACCTGGCTACATCTTAACAGGTTAAGTACAGTCAGAATAACCAATGAAAGGGGCTAATGAAGCTGATTCTACCAATTCGGGCAGTCTCTGCTAATAACTCAGTTTGTGAACTCACAATTGGTTTCACTAGAAAGGATTACAGCATCCCAAGCAGTGGGTCTTAATTATAATTACAGGTGTGGCATAGACTGCAGGAGCAGATGAGCTCATTAGAAACAAAGATTTGCTCTGCTAGATCATCTATCTTTACTAAAGAACAAAGAGCAGCAGCATGAATAAGTGAGTTACCATGTAAACAAATTAAGCAATCAGTAACATACAAACAGAATGCATGTTCCTCAGCCAATTTACACGCTTCTCTGTTACAAAGAACCTCTCTCTACCACCTCTGTCCTTTCTCTGGTGGAGGTGAGTTTTTCTTCTCTGCACTCTCCAACCTCCAGTTGGTGGGCAGGGGCTGATGGAGTAACAGTAATGAAATCTTATTCCTTTCATCTTTCACCATCTCCCCTCATCTCCAGTCCTATTGTGCAACTATCACAAGAGGACAGCGTAGGCAATGACCTTGAATGAGAATGTTAAGGCTTCAGTTCTCTCTCAGCTAGAAGGAGGACAGAAACCACACTTTTTTTTAGGGCTCGGATACTACAGTAATAGGTACTGATTTAATTTTTCTCTAAAAAGTTCTCTTTTAGTCCAACAGCGAATTAGGTCGGTTTTGAGGCTAATTGGAGCAACATGGTTTACTTCTTGACTTCCAGCATTTTATAAAAGCAGTTTACAGGGCTAGGAGCCAATTCCCCACTGGCAAAGTGAATCAAAAGAATACTGCAATTATGCAAATGATCAAGAAATAAAGAAAAAAAATGCTACAAGAGGTCCTATTTGCCTACACTTAGGTGGGGCAATTGTACCCCCTTTCTCTATTTTTGTTTGTCTGTGTTCTCCAAGATGTATCTACTCCAAGTGGGCTGAATGATGAAGGATATAGTATTGAGGGCCTCACAGGGGTTTGGGTTCCAGTGGGGCCCTTCAGATGATGATCATGAAATGGATTATAAGCCCTTCCAGGCAAGCAAGACTTTAACTTGGTACTGTACTGTTTTATAACGTCTTCTTGCCTTGGATGTGAAGTGTATTGAGGCCAGCAAAAAAGCAATACAAAGATGCAAAAAGAAAAATAAGATTGAAAACTGACAAAAAAAATCCTTAAGAAAGGTATCCATTGAGCCATGGTCTCAAGGAATCTCGGAAGCTTTCATGATCAGGTAAATTAATTCTCCCCACTTTCTCAACCCTTACGCTTATCGGTTATCTTATTCTAACCTAGAGATCATTGAAAATGAGGCAGTGGGGCTTAACCTCTCAAGTGGTTGTCCTCATTCCACACTGGTGAAAGTGCACATATCTGGGAAAATAACATGAGTCTTACCTAAGACTCTAAGGTAAATAACATGAGTCTTACCTAAGAACACTAAGCCTGTTAGTGTTCAAAGTCAATAAAGTACTTGAAAAGAAATAGCATTTGAAATCATCTTCACTGTGGTCTTTAATGCTGATGGTTAAATTAAGGGCAACCCTTACCTTCTTTGCTTTCATAATACTTTCCACTGGGCAATATTACTATAACTATAGGGGCCAAAGTAAAGCTTCTCTTTGCTCTTCGAAGGTTCTCTGAAAATCAACTGACAGTAGGCAGATTAACAAGAGAAAAGTCATACAAATTTATTAATGTGTACAGGAGAGAATCCCAGAGTGAAAAATCAACCACGCAGTGGGATACAGATGGTTATACACCCTTCTTTATAGGGAAAGGGGAGATAAGGAAGTGTGGATGGTATTAGGGGAGTAGTAAATGATTTTTAGGGGAATTCAATGGGCTTAAAGAACATTGAATGCAATGGCCTGGGACAAAGTCGACTGGGCCTGCAGAGAAGACAATAGCTTGTGACATAAGTCCACCCAGGTGTTGTTGACAGACTTTAGTCTTTCTTCCTGTGATATTTCAGTTCCTGAAAACTCAGGGAAGGGACCAGAGGTAATTGCTTTCTTTTTCAGTGTGTCCCGACTTTAGGCAGATAAGAGAACTTTAGGGAATAACTTCATCCTGTGCTTCGGAAGAGACAGAAGATTGAGAGAGAGGTGGGGGTAGGTCAGAGAGACCTTGAAACTTCTTCAGTTCACCATGTTAAAGCACCATTTTATTGTGCAGTGGCCCAATGTTGGCTCACTGCAACCTCTAACCTCCTGGGTTCAAGAGATTCTCCGGCCTCAGCCTCCCAAGTAGCTGGGATTACAGGCGCTCATCACCACACCCGGCTAATTTTTGTATTTTTAGTAGAAACAGGGTTTCACCCTGTTGGCCAGGCTGGTCTCAAACTCCTGACCTCAAGTGATCCTCCGACCTCGGCCTCCCAAAGTGCTGGGATTACAGGCGTGAGCCACTGTGCCCAGCTAATTACTCTTACTTAATTCTATTCCAATTAATGTGTGCTAGGTTAAAATTCCACCCAGACCTTGACTTCTAGAATATTTTGTTGAACGATTTGCTGCCACATCTGCATACCAGACTTCTTATCTGATTTCCTACACCGCATCAAAACACCGTCAGCCAGGGGACGTGCCTTATCTGTCTGTTGCAGAGAAGGCTCCATCTGTCCTTTGCAGAAGGAACTGAAGGCCTTGCCTGTAACAGCTCTTGGCTGTAGCATCTGGGCTCCCCAAAATCTTCCCTCTTCTCTACTACCCCAGGACGAGTGTGCCTGCAAGCAATTCCACAGTGACCCCTTTTCACAGCAATTTGGAGCCAAATAAGTAACTAAGAAAGATAAAGGATTCAAAGAGGCCTGTCTCAGTCCTCTCTTCTCACATGGGGGCTGGGAACACCACCCCAGAACCTGTGTCTCATGTGACAAGAGCGACAGACCTGGCTTTGTGCAGGTTTTCAGGCAGAGCCTAGCAGCCTTAGTATCTATGCTGTGTGGACTGGAGCAAACTGTAACCAGAAAGCCGGTCAGCTAGTCCTGGGAAACAATAGAAGTCACTATTGAAAGGAGCTTGCTTGTCAAAGACAAATCTTTAATAGCTTTCAAAGGGCTTGGCCCTCTCATTAGTCTTTGTTCCACCTGCTGGAGGGGATAATGCTGCCATTCTTTTGTTGCAATGTCCAGGCCTTGCTTTTGACCAGCCACACTTGGTAAACACTGAACTTTTCCTCTGTCATTGAGGGCCCCAGTTGCCAAACCAATGTCTACGAACTAATAAAGGGCATGCAATTTTGTGTATTGAAAACATGGAAATAAGACTACCATATATCTATTTCTATGCATATTTTCAGGGGTGTCTCCCCAACCAGATTCCTAAGAAAGAGCTGCCCATCATCAAGAGCTTTATGCTCATCATAGGCTGGGTGCAGTGGCTCATGCCTGTAATCCTAGCACTTTGGAAGGCCAAAGCAGGTGGACTGCTTGAGCTCAGGAGTTCGAGACCAGCCTGGGCCACATGGTGAAACCTTGTCTCTACTAAAATACAAAAAAATTAGCCGGGCACGGAGGCATGTGCCTGTAATCCCAGCTACTTGGGAGGCTGAGGCAAGAGAATCACCTGAACCCGGGAGGCAGAGGTTGCAGTGAGCTGAGATCATGCCATTGCACTCCAGCCTGGGTGACAGAGTGAGACTCCATCTCAAAAAAAAAAAAAAAAAAAAAAAGAGAAAAGAAAAGAGCTTTATGCTCATCATAAAGCTCTTAATTACTTTAACAAATGCATTCCCCAATCCCTTTTATCAGTAGTCACCAGTTGGAAACTCCTTATCCAAAGCCAAATTTCTGATATGAAGGAAGTTGTTTGTATTTAAGATTTTAATTCACATACAACAATCAAAATAGTTGAGGAAAGATGCAGGAGTCTTACTTTGTCATTTCTTAATAGGTTCCTTTATAGTTCCTCCTGCCAGCCTTACTCCACTTTAGCTTATAAGTATATACTTCTAAACAACAGATCCATTCTCTCTTATCTGCAATAACTAACAGGACACCACAAACATAAAATGAAATTACCTTCGTTACTGATTTTATTACTGCTCATGATTAATGGGCAAAGTGTTTAGTTCTCTCATTTCTCACAACAACGACTCTTAGGTTAGGTGCTATTATTATTATCTCACTTTAGAGATGAGGAAATGGAAGAAAGAAGAAAAGCCATGGAGGGGTAGATGGAGGGGTGTGGGGTGGGTGTTAAGAGTTGAACACAGCCAGATCTATGAATTTAAGTGTAATGACAATGAAAAATTTTCCCCTTCCAAAGAGTAACATAGGGTGAGAACTTGGTAAGCTTTTCCCTCAAACTCAACTCTTTCTTTTTTCTGCCCCTAGCACCCCCAACCACCCAGAAAAGAGCTTGGATTTACCAGGTAATGACATTTAAAACCAGCATTAATTTTACTCTTCTGGTCGTAGCTAATGCCATCAGGCTTTGTGTGAATACTTTGCTGCCCCTTTTGGTTTGACACAAACAGTGCTATAATTTTATGCTTTATACTTTTATGTTGTCTAACAGACTAGATCTGCTACCTAACAGAGCAATCTGCATGTGACATTAAACTTCCAGAGGAAGCCACTATCCTACTCTTGGAGAATGAGTCACAGCTTAATGGGAGTGGTAGGGACGGAGGTGCTTTTATGTGTCTTCAGTATCTAACTTACTCTTCTCTTTGAGGTTTTCAAGGAACCCAGGCCCACTCTGGAGAAGGAAAGGGTAACAGCCTCTTAGAAATGGGCCACAGGCTTTATGCCTTTAAAAGATACATCATGACACCTTTTCAATTGGTTACCTAACTGATCTCTCAGCAGTATAGCAGAGGGAGAGGACGTAAACATCTCTACTTAGAGGATGAGATAGTTAAGGACTAATAAAGTAAAATAACTTTATGAGAACGGTATAAATTTGAGTGCCATTATCAGAATGCTGTAGTCTTTTAAAAAAATTTTTTTTATTATACTTTAAGTTTTAGGGTACATGTGCACAACGTGCAGGTTTGTTACATATGTATACATGTGCCATGTTGGTGTGCTGCACCCATTAACTCATCATTTAACATTAGGTATATCTCCTAATGCTATCCCTCCCCCTCTCCCACCCCACAACAGGCCCTGATGTGTGATGTTCCCCTTCCTGTGTCCATGTATTCTCATTGTTCAATTCCCACCTATGAGTGAGAACATGCGGTATTTGGTTTTTTGTCCTTGCGATAGTTTGCTGAGAATGATGGCTTCCAGCTTCATCCATGTCCCTACAAAGGACATGAACTCATCACTTTTTATGGCTGCATAGTATTCCATGGTGTATATGTACCACATTTTCTTAATCCAGTCTATCATTGTTGGACATTTGGGTTGCTTCCAAGTCTTTGCTACTGTGAATAGTGCTGCAATAAACATACATGTGCATGTGCCTTTCTAGCAGCATGATTTATAATCCTTTGGGTATATATCCAGTAATGAGATGGCTGGGTCAAATGGTATTTCTAGTTCTAGGTCCCTGAGGAATCACCACACTGTCTTCCACAATGGCTGAACTAGTTTACAGTCCCACCAACAGTGTAAAAGTGTTCCTATTTCTCCACATCCTCTCCAGCACGTGTTGTTTCCTGACTTTTTAATGATCGCCATTCTAACTGGTGTGAGATGGTATCTCATTGTGGTTTTGATTTGCATTTCTCTGATGGCCAGTGATGATGAGCATTTTTTCATGTGTCTTTTGGCTGCATAAACGTCTTCTTTTGAGAAGTGTCTGTTCATATCCTTTGCCCACTTGTTGATGGGGTTGTTTTTTTCTTGTAAATTCGTTTGAGTTTTGTAGATTCTGGATATTAGCCCTTTGTTAGATGAGTAGATTGCAAAAATTTTCTCCCATTCTGTAGGTTGCCTGTTCACTCTGACGATAGTTTCTGTTGCTGTGCAGAAACTCTTGAGTTTAATTAGATCCCATTTATCAATTTTGGCTTTTGTTGCCATTGCTTTTGGTGTTTTAGACATGAAGTCCTTGCCCAAGCCTATGTCCTGAATGGTATTGCCTAGGTTTTCTTCTAGGGTTTTTATGGTTTTAGGTCTAACATTTAAGTCTTTAATCCATCTTGAATTAATTTTTGTATAAGGTGTAAGGAGGGGATCCAGGTTCAGCTTTCTACATATGGCTAGCCAGTTTTCCTAGCACCATTTATTAAATAGGGAATCCTTTCCCCATTGCTTGTTTTTGTCAGATTTGTCAAAGATCAGATAGTTGTAGATATGTGGCATTATTTTTGAGGGCTCTGTTCTGTTCCATTGGTCTATATCTCTGTTTTGGTAACAGTACCATGCTGTTTTGGTTACTGTAGGCTTGTAGTATAGTTTGAAGTCAGGTAGCGTGATGCCTCCAGCTTTGTTCTTTTGGCTTAGGATTGACTTGGCGATGCGGGCTCTTTTTTGGTTCCATATGAACTTTAAAGTAGTTTTTTCCAATTCTGTGAAGAAAGCCATTGGTAGCTTGATGGGGATGGCATTGAATCTATAAATTACCTTGGGCAGTATGGCCATTTTCACAATATTGATTCTTCCTACCCATGAGCATGGAATGTTCTTCCATTTGTTTGTAACCTCTTTTGTTTTGCTGAGCAGTGGTTTGTAGTTCTTCTTGAAGAGGTCCTTCACATCCCTTGTAAGTTGGATTCCTAGGTATTTTGTTCTCTTTGAAGCAATTGTGAATGGGAGTTCACTCATGATTTGGCTCTCTGTTTGTCTGTTATTGGTGTATAAGAATGCTTGTGATTTTTGCACATTGATTTTGTATCCTGAGACTTTGCTGAAGTTGCTTATCAGCTTAAGGAGATTTTGGGCTGAGACGATGGGGTTTTCTAGATATACAATCATGTCATCTGCAAACAGGGACAATTTGACTTCCTCTTTTCCTAATTGAATACCCTTTATTTCCTTCTCCTGCCCGATTGCCCTGGCCAGAACTTCCAACACTATGTTGAATAGGAGTGGTGAGAGAGGGCGTCCCTGTCTTGTGCCAATTTTCAAAGGGAATGCTTCCAGTTTTTACCCATTCAGTATGTTATTGGCTGTGGGTTTGTCATAGATAGCTCTTATTATTTTGAGATATGTCCCATCAATACCTAATTTATTGGGAGTTTTTAGCATGAAGAGCTGTTGAATTTTGTCAAAGGCCTTTTCTGCATCTATTGAGATAATCGTGTGGTTTTTGTCGTTGGTTCTGTTTATATGCTGGATTACGTTTATTGATTTGCATATGCTGAACCAGCCTTGCATCCCAGGGATGAAGCTGACTTGATCA
The DNA here is from genome assembly GCF_028885625.2 of Pongo pygmaeus. Classification (NCBI taxonomy): domain Eukaryota; kingdom Metazoa; phylum Chordata; class Mammalia; order Primates; family Hominidae; genus Pongo; species Pongo pygmaeus. The sequence continues at coordinate 81,506,493 of NC_072384.2, forward strand.
TGGTGGATAAGCTTTTTGATGTGCTGCTGGATTCGGTTTGCCAGTATTTTATTGAGGATTTTTGCATAAATGTTCATCAGGGATATTGGTCTAAAATTCTCTTTTTTGGTTGTGTCTCTGCCCAGCTTTGGTATCAGGATGATGCTGGCCTCATAAAATGAGTTAGGTGGGATTCCCTCTTTTTCTATTGATTGGAATAGTTTCAGAAGGAATGGTACCAGCTCCTCCTTGTACCTCTGGTAGAATTTGGCTGTGAATCCATCTGGTCCTGGACATTTTTTGGTTGGTAAGCTATCAATTATTGCCTCAACTTCAGAGCCTGTTATTGGTCTATTCAGAGATTCAACTTCTTCCTGGTTTAGTCTTGGGATGGTGTATGCGTTGAGGAATTTATCCATTTCTTCTAGATTTTCTAATTTATTTGCGTAGAGGTGTTTCTACTATTCTCTGATGGCAGTTTGTATTTCTGTGGGATCGGTGGCGATATCCCCTTTATCATTTTTTATTTTGTCTATTTGATTCTTCTCTCTTTTCTTCTTTATTAGTCTTCCTAGCGGTCTATCAATTTTGTTGATCTTTTCAAAAAACCAGCTCCTGGATTCAATGATTTTTTGAAGGGTTTTTTGTGTCTCTATTTCCTTCAGTTCTGCTCTGATCTTAGTTATTTCTTGCCTTCTGCTAGCTTTTGAATGTGTTTGCTGTTGCTTCTCTAATTATTTTAATTGTGATGTTAGGGTGTCAATTTTAGATCTTTCCTGCTTTCTCTTGTGGGCATTTAGTGCTATAAATTTCCCTCTACACAATGCTTTAAATGTGTCCCAGAGATTCTGGTATGTTGTTTCTTTGTTCTCTTTGGTTTCAAAGAACATCTTTATTTCTGCCTTCATTTCGTTATGTACCCAGTAGTCAGAATGCTGTAGTCTAAAGCATCCCTCCTGCCAATGCTTTCTAGGCAGCAACATAAAAATATCTTTCTATGTTTCTGAAACTGTTAGGTTGTCTTTCAAATATAGTGAAGTTTTTGCGCTCAAAATCTAAACTTCTCAGTTTTAAATGAACACTTACAAGATTGTTGCAGGCATTCTCCAGGCATCCACAGGCTTGCTTGTATTAAAAATTGCTTTATACAAATAAATAATTGGAGTATTGAGGAGAGCTGTTGATGGTCTTGGTTTTTTACTCTCACAGCTAGCTCCTTTTAATTTTCATTGTGGAATAATGCAGTATTTCTCAAATAAATAAGACCTCCTTCAATGTTGTGAGTGTCTATGCTGGTCTTTAATAACTGGCATAGGTGGTTGATGGCAACAGGCCTTTAGGCACATACCTAACAAGGCCTTTAGGCTTTCATTGTTACCTAATCCCACAAGATCTGTCATGTTTTATTGGCTTCTCTGGTTAGTCATTGTATAGTTTGGCACTATAGTAAAATTTCACATTTTTGGAAACAATAGTGTGAACAAAGATCAGAGTTTTTTTTTCTGTTATGTGTTATTCAATTTGCTCTGATGCTTTTTTTAAAAAAAAACATATTCAGCCAATTATATACTCTCTCCTATACTAGCCCAATCTTTTGATCAGGGGTATTAGATTCATGACTTGTATTTGAGGACTTTGTGGATAGGGAAATGTGTGATTGCACTCGTGGAGAAATAAAGATTGGGCTAGTAGCTTGGAAGAGAAGAAACAGAGGTATTTATTATAGTGGAGGCAGATAATTGATTAGAATAATGGCAAGTCTATAACATGCCATAGCTAGCTGTACCCGTGTGTTTGTGTGTGTATGTGTCTATGTGTATTGTGTTACATACCCTATTAATTCTTTAGTGTGTAGGCTGTAGGCACTGGTACAGTGGTACTGGCAAAGCATTTAGAATACTATAGGCCCTTAGTAAATGTTAGGAAACCCAACTTAGAATTTTTTTAAATGTAAAGTTTTCTTTTCTAGGTAGGCAGTCAAAGGCTTTTTCCCCCTCCATTCTTAAGAAAGGATTATTAAAAAGAAAACTTCTCAGAATATTGGTCCTTTGTTTTCTAGTTCTCTCTAACTTTAGGTAAGAACACTTGAAGTTCAATTTTGAAATTTAAAAATGTTTTAATTTAGCACCTATTATGTACCAATCAATGTATAATTACACTGAAACACAGAGAACATTGTCCTCTGATTTCCCAAAACTTACCACCTTAGTACTGGAAAATACAGGGTTTTTTTAATATTCTAGAGCATATTTAAAATTTAAGCTTGTGTTGTAAATTTTGGATCCAAATCTTTTGTTATCTGGGCAGATTTTATCTTTCTAGAAAAGGGATAGATGAGAATCCAGTGATCCTACTTCTTGTTTTGTCAATAAACAACTATAGTTTTTGTACCTAATTATCTCTTCTTAGTCAGCTATTATTTATTGATTCTTTTTTCTTTCTGGGCCATGAACAAAAATGAATGTGGTTTATTGTGACACTAATGTTTTATTTCCTGTGGTTTTTAACAAAGTAGCTCCAATACTAAACAGAAGAAGCTGCAGCATCTTGCCAGAACTTGGGAACAGCAAACTTATTAAATCCCCAGGAATGAGCTCTTGAAAACTTTACCAGTGTTCGTTATTACACGGAGCTATTCTGGACCTCAGCTGCCATTGACAGCTGTGAAACTGGAGCTCAGAGACACAAGAGAGATGTATCATTTATCTCAACTTAGCCATAGTTTCCAGAGTCTAGGAAGCAACTCAAATGTTTCTCAGCAGGTTAACCTGAAGGTTTTTCTCAGTTGTCTTGAGGGTTCTCAGTGAAGACAGCTTGCTGATTTACACATAAATCATAATTTTCTAGAAATCATGGCTAATTCCAAGCTCTATTAGGACGTCTGGACAATAGCTGAACAGCCTTTTGGCAGGAAGTACTAGGAGGGAGACGGGGATGCAGAGTGCAATTCCATATCATCACTCAATAGAAGTTTAGAAGGTGAGGAAAGCACATGGAGGTTAGTTGTTGATGTGTTAATGCTCATAGCTATACATTTAGGATGGGTCTTTACATTCAGTCTAAATTCATCTTCAAATATCTGTCTAGGATGGGTAATTGGTGAATGTATCTTTCAAAATCTAAGGAGAGATCTAAGTGCTACCACCTTTTTTCTAGAAACCACCAGGAAAATTCATGTCTAGCCTTATGTATTCTCTTCAGTTTGCTAATCGCATTCTGATTTGTCACTGAATTTGTCATGAATTGATTTCTGTATCCCCACCTGAACATTACTGGGTTTTTACAAGTTTATGGCTATTCCATCTCCATCCCAAAAGAATTTAAGGGAGCTTATAAAAGTATAACCAATAATTTTTTTTGTAACTTTAAGGCTCATGTTCCAAATGCAAGAAGTCCTTAATATTTACTTTTAAATAATTATGGCAAATGTGAACTAACCAGAAGTAACAGGTAAGCAGCAAAAATAAATTTTATTTCATGTGATTTTCCCTGTTCTTATCATCACAGTAATAACCAAGAAGAGTCTGCCACCTGAAACTGGGCAGAGCTGCTGGGCTAGCCAAAGCCAGTACCACACACCCAAGAGTGTTGTCAGAACGCTCTTGCTTTCATCACCCTTGGGTGTTCATGGAGGAGGGATGACACTAAGAGGAATGCAGCCAAACAGTAATTGTTAGGTGGCACCTTCTGCTGGGAAATAAGATAATTAAGTAATTGCCTTCATTTCATACCACCACTTACGGATACCATGGCCTATCTTTGGGAAAAATAATAACCCTTAAACTGGACCAAGCCCATACTTTATAACATATAACTTTTCAGGGCTCTGCATTGTTTAGCATCTGAGATTGCTGTTTGGATACATTTCGAAAGAACACAGACAAGTTGGCTAACCAAGTTAACCTGGCTAACCTGAACCAGCTAACCTGGATCTCTTCAGAAACTGATTATCCAGGCTGAATCTTTCAGGATCTCATCTTCCCCCTCCTATTTCCCTCTCCATTATATTACTGTGTTCATAGCTTATTGGTGCTGCCAGCAGAAATCTTGGCTGAAACTGTCAGGAAAAGCACAATCAGTACAAATTGAAGGACATTAGGCATGTAGATGAAAGATTTGGTGGGAAATGAAATATGGTTTTAAATGAATTTTAAGTAAGTTTTCAGATCCATAATATCTTGGATTAAGAAAAAAAAGTACCTTTTTATGTTCTTCTCAACTATAAATGTGTGCAAGTGAATCCCATTTTTTTTTTTTTTCTTTTTTTTTTTTTTCTTTTATTATTATTATTATTATTATTATTATACTTTAGGTTTTATGGTACATGTGCGCAATGTGCAGGTAAGTTACATATGTATACATGTGCCATGCTGGTGCGCTGCACCCACCAACTCGTCATCTAGCATTAGGTATATCTCCCAATGCTATCCCTCCCCCCTCCCCCCACCCCACAACAGTCCCCAGAGTGTGATGTTCCCCTTCCTGTGTCCATGTGTTCTCATTGTTCAATTCCCACCTATGAGTGAGAATATGCGGTGTTTGGTTTTTTGTTCTTGCGATAGTTTACTGAGAATGATGATTTCCAATTTCATCCATGTCCCTACAAAGGACGTGAACTCATCATTTTTTATGGCTGCATAGTATTCCATGGTGTATATGTGCCACATTTTCTTAATCCAGTCTATCATTGTTGGACATTTGGGTTGGTTCCAAGTCTTTGCTATTGTGAATAATGCCGCAATAAACATACGTGTGCATGTGTCTTTATAGCAGCATGATTTATAGTCCTTTGGGTATATACCCAGTAATGGGATGGCTGGGTCGAATGGAATTTCTAGTTCTAGATCCCTGAGGAATCGCCACACTGACTTCCACAAGGGTTGAACTAGTTTACAGTCCCACCAACAGTGTAAAAGTGTTCCTATTTCTCCACATCCTCTCCAGCACCTGTTGTTTCCTGACTTTTTAATGATTGCCATTCTAACTGGTGTGAGATGGTATCTCATTGTGGTTTTGATTTGCATTTCTCTGATGGCCAGTGATGGTGAGCATTTTTTCATGTGTTTTTTGGCTGCATAAATGTCTTCTTTTGAGAAGTGTCTGTTCATGTCCTTCGCCCACTTTTTGATGGGGTTGTTTGTTTTTTTCTTGTAAATTTGTTGGAGTTCATTGTAGATTCTGGATATTAGCCCTTTGTCAGATGAGTAGGTTGCGAAAATTTTCTCCCATTTTGTAGGTTGCCTGTTCACTCTGATGGTGGTTTCTTTTGCTGTGCAGAAGCTCTTGAGTTTAATTAGATCCCATTTGTCAATTCTGGCTTTTGTTGCCATTGCTTTTGGTGTTTTAGACATGAAGTCCTTGCCCATGCCTATGTCCTGAATGGTAATGCCTAGGTTTTCTTCTAGGGTTTTTATGGTTTTAGGTCTAACATTTAAGTCTTTAATCCATCTTGAATTGATTTTTGTATAAGGTGTAAGGAAGGGATCCAGTTTCAGCTTTCTACATATGGCTAGCCAGTTTTCCCAGCACCATTTATTAAATAGGGAATCCTTTCCCCATTTCTTGTTTTTGTCAGATTTGTCAAAGATCAGATACTTGTAGATATGTGGCATTATTTCTGACGGCTCTGTTCTGTTCCATTGATCTATATCTCTGTTTTGGTACCAGTACCATGCTGTTTTGGTTACTGTAGCCTTGTAGTATAGTTTGAAGTCAGGTAGTGTGATGCCTCCAGCTTTGTTCTTTTGGCTTAGGATTGACTTGGCGATGCGGGCTCTTTTTTGGTTCCATATGAACTTTAAAGTAGTTTTTTCCAATTCTGAGAAGAAAGTCATTGGTAGCTTGATGGGGATGGCATTGAATCTGTAAATTACCTTGGGAAGGATGGCCATTTTCATGATATTGATTCTTCCTACCCATGAGCATGGAATGTTCTTCCATTTGTTTGTATCCTCTTTTATTTCCTTGAGCAGTGGTTTGTAGTTCTCCTTGAAGAGGTCTTTCACATCCCTTGTAAGTTGGATTCCTAGGTATTTTATTCTCTTTGAAGCAATTGTGAATGGGAGTTCACTCATGATTTGGCTCTCTGTTTGTCTGTTATTGATGTATAAGAATGCTTGTGATTTTTGCACGTTGATTTTGTATCCTGAGACTTTGCTGAAGTTGCTTATCAGCTTAAGGAGATTTTGGGCTGAGACAATGGGGTTTTCTAGATATACTATCATGTCATCTGCAAACAGGGACAATTTGATTTCCTCTTTTCCTAATTGAATACCTTTGATTTCCTTCTCCTGCCTAATTGCCCTGGCCAGAACTTCCAACACTATGTTGAATAGAAGTGGTGAGAGAGGGCATCCCTGTCTTGTGCCAGTTTTCAAAGGGAATGCTTCCAGTTTTTGCCCATTCAGTATGATATTGGCTGTGGGTTTGTCATAAATAGCTCTTATTATTTTGAGATACGTCCCATCAATTCCTAATTTATTGAGAGTTTTTAGCATGAAGAGTTGTTGAATTTTGTCAAAGGCCTTTTCTGCATCTATTGAGATAATCATGTGGTTTTTGTCTTTCGTTCTGTTTATATGCTGGATTACATTTATTGATTTGCGTATATTGAACCAGCCTTGCATCCCAGGGATGAAGCCCACTTGATCATGGTGGATAAGCTTTTTGATGTGCTGCTGGATTCTGTTTGCCAGTATTTTATTGAGGATTTTTGCATCAATGTTCATCAAGGATATTGGTCTAAAATTCTCTTTTTTTGTTGTGTCTCTGCCAGGCTTTGGTATCAGGATGATGCTGGCCTCATAAAATGAGTTAGGGAGTATTCCCTCTTTTTCTATTGATTGGAATAGTTTCAGAAGGAATGGTACCAGCTCCTCCTTGTACCTCTGGTAGAATTCGGCTGTGAATCCATCTGGACCTGGACTTTTTTTGGTTGGTAAGCTATTGATTATTGCCACAATTTCAGCTCCTGTTATTGGTCTATTCAGAGATTCAACTTCTTCCTGGTTTAGTCTTGGGAGGGTGTATGTGTCGAGGAATTTATCCATTTCTTCTAGATTTTCTAGTTTATTTGCATAGAGGTGTTTGTAATATTCTCTGACGGTAGTTTGTATTTCTGTGGGATCGGTGGTGATATCCCCTTTATCATTTTTTATTGCATCTATTTGATTCTTCTCTCTTTTTTTCTTTATTAATCTTGCTAGCGGTCTATCAATTTTGTTGATCCTTTCAAAAAACCAGCTCCTGGATTCATTGATTTTTTGAAGGGTTTTTTGTGTCTCTATTTCCTTCAGTTCTGCTCTGATTTTAGTTATTTCTTGCCTCCTGCTAGCTTTTGAATGTGTTTGCTCTTGCTTTTCTAGTTCTTTTAATTGTGATGTTAGGGTGTCAATTTTGGATCTTTCCTGCTTTCTCTTGTGGGCATTTAGTGCTATAAATTTCCCTCTACACACTGCTTTGAATGCATCCCAGAGATTCTGGTATGTTGTGTCTTGGTTCTCGTTGGTTTCAAAGAACATCTTTATTTCTGCCTTCATTTCGTTATGTACCCAGTAGTCATTCGGGAGCAGGTTGTTCAGTTTCCACGTAGTTGAGCGGTTTTGAGTGAGATTCTTAATCCTGAGTTCTAGCTTGATTGCACTGTGATCTGAGAGACAGTTTGTTACAATTTCTGTTCTTTTACATTTATTGAGGAGAGCTTTACTTCCAAGTATATGGTCAATTTTGGAATAGGTGTGGTGTGGTGCTGAAAAAAATGTATAGTCTGTTGATTTGGGGTGGAGAGTTCTGTAGATGTCTATTAGGTCCGCTTGGTGCAGAGCTGAGTTCAATTCCTGGGTATCCTTGTTGACTTTCTGTCTCGTTGATCTGTCTAATGTTGATAGTGGGGTGTTAAAGTCTCCCATTATTAATGTGTGGGAGTCTAAGTCTCTTTGTAGGTCACTCAGGACTTGCTTTATGAATCTGGGTGCTCCTGTATTGGGTGCATATATATTTAGGATAGTTAGCTCTTCTTGTTGAATTAATCCCTTTTCCATTATGTAATGGCCTTCTTTGTCTCTTTTGATCTTTGTTGGTTTAAAGTCTGTTTTATCAGAGACTAGGATTGCAACCCCTGCCTTTTTTTGTTTTCCATTTGCTTGGTAGATCTTCCTCCATCCTTTTATTTTGAGCCTATGTGTGTCTCTGCACGTGAGATGGGTTTCCTGAATACAGCACACTGATGGGTCTTGAGTCTTTATCCAGTTTGCCAGTCTGTGTCTTTTAATTGGAGCATTTAGTCCATTTACATTTAAAGTTAATATTGTTATGTGTGAATTTGATCCTGTCATTATGATGTTAGCTGGATATTTTGCTCGTTAGTTGATGCAGTCTCTTCCTAGTCTCGATGTTCTTTACATTTCGGTATGATTTTGCAGTGGCTGGTACTGGTTGTGCCTTTCCATGTTTAGCGCTTCCTTCAGGAGCTCTTTTAGGGCAGGCCTGGTGGTGACAAAATCTCTCAGCATTTGCTTGTCTGTAAAGTATTTTATTTCTCCTTCACTTATGAAGCTTAGTTTGGCAGGATATGAAATTCTGGGTTGAAAATTCTTTTCTTTAAGAATGTTGAATATTGGCCCCCACTCTCTTCTGGCTTGTAGGGTTTCTGCCGAGAGATCCGCTGTTAGTCTGATGGGCTTCCCTTTGATGGTAACCCGACCTTTCTCTCTGGCTGCCCTTAACATTTTTTCCTTCATTTCAACTTTGGTGAATCTGACAATTATGTGTCTTGGAGTTGCTCTTCTTGAGGAGTATCTTTGTGGCGTTCTCTGTATTTCCTGAATCTGAATGTTGGCCTGCCTTGCTAGATTGGGGAAGTTCTCCTGGATAATATCCTGCAGAGTGTTTTCCAACTTGTTTCCATTCTCCCCGTCACTTTCAGGTACACCAATCAGACGTAGATTTGGTCTTTTCACATAGTCCCACATTTCTTGGAGGCTTTGCTCGTTTCTTTTTATTCTTTTTTCTCTAAACTTCCCTTCTCGCTTCATTTCATTCATTTCATCTTCCAGGGCTGATACCCTTTCTTCCATTTGATCGCATCGGCTCCTGAGGCTTCTGCATTCTTCACGTAGTTCTCGAGCCTTGGTTTTCAGCTCCATCAGCTCCTTTAAGCACTTCTCTGTATTGGTTATTCTAGTTATACATTCTTCTAAATTTTTTTCAAAGTTTTCAACTTCTTTGCCTTTGGTTTGAATATCCTCCCGTAGCTCGGAGTAATTTGATCGTCTGAAGCCTTCTTCTCTCAGCTCGTCAAAGTCATTCTCTGTCCAGCTTTGTTCCGTTGCTGGTGAGGAACTGCGTTCCTTTGGAGGAGGAGAGGTACTCTGGTTTTTAGAGTTTCCAGTTTTTCTGCTCTGTTTTTTCCCCATCTTTGTGGTTTTATCTACTTTTGGTCTTTGATGATGGTGATGTACAGATGGGTTTTTGGTGTGGATGTCCTTTCTGTTAGTTTTCCTTCTAACAGACAGAACCCTCAGCTGCAGGTCTGTTGGAGTACCTGGCCGGCCGTGTGAAGTGTCAGTCTGCCCCTGCTGGGGGGTGCCTCCCAGTTAGGCTGCTCAGGGGTCAGGGGTCAGGGACCCACTTGAGGAGGCAGTCAGCCCGTTCTCAGATCTCCAGCTGCGTGCTGGGCGAACCACTGCTCTCCTCACAGCTGTCAGACAGGGACATTTAAGTCTGCAGAGGTTACTGCTGTCTTTTTGTTTGTCTGTGTCCTGCCCCCAGAGGTGGAGCCTACAGAGGCAGGCAGGCCTCCTTGAGCTGTGGTGGGCTCCACCCAGTTCAAGCTTCCAGGCTGCTTTGTTTACCTAAGCGAGCCCGGGCAATGGCAGGCGCCCCTCCCCCAGCCTCGCTGCCGACTTGCTGTTTGATCTCAGACTGCTGTGCTAGCAATCAGCGAGACTCCGTGGGCGTAGGACCCTCTGAGCCAGGTGCGGGCTATACTCTCCTGGGGCACCGTTTCCTAAGCCCTTCGGAAAAGCACAGTATTCGGGTGGGAGTGGCCCGATTTTCCAGGTGCCGTCTGTCACCCCTGGAAGGGGAACTCCCTGACCCCTTGCGCTTCCCGAGTGAGGCAATGCCTCGCCCCTGCTTTGGCTGGGGCACGGTGCGCTCACCGACTGACCTGCGCCCACTGTCTGGCACTCCCTAGTGAGATGAACACGGTACCTCAGATGGAAATGCAGAAATCACCCGTCTTCTGCGTCGCTCGCGCTGGGAGCTGTAGACCGGAGCTGTTCCTATTCGGCCATCTTGGCCAATATTCGTGAATCCCATTTTTTACAATCAGTTAGCAAATACCGTCTTTCCCCATTGGTTTCCCCATAGTATTGTCACAGATTTACACTTCTCCAGAGAAGAGTTTTGCTACTTGCTTTCTTCCCATTTGCTTCTCTGCCCTCACACCTGACTTCCTCTTCTATCACTCTGATAGCATAATTCTCCCCAGGGTCACTAAATGCCTTATTAATTGCTAAATCCAGTGGATGCTTTCAGTCCTTATCTTGCTGGGCCTCTGCTGCATTTGGTGCTACGGATCATTCTTTATTTTTTGAAGCTTCCTTTTCTCTTAATATTTGCTAAACTGCAGCCCTCTAGCTATTCTTGTATCATTCTGACCATCCTTTTCCAGAAACCTCTTCTTCTGCCCATAATATAAATGTTGCCATACTCTTGGGTTACATCTTCCATATACTGCTCTTCTCATTCCAGATGCTTCATCTGAGTAAAATTGTTATGATCTGAATGTTTGTGTTCTCTCCAAATTCATGTGTTGAAACCTAATCTCCAATGCGATGGTATTAGAAGGCAGGGCCTTTGGGAGATGATTACATCAAGAAGGCTCCTCCCTCATGAATGGAATTAGTGCCTTTATAAGAGGTCCCAAAGAGCTACCTTGCCCCTTTGTCCATGTGAGAACATAGCTAGAACATGCTGTCTGTGAAGAACAGGCCCTCATGAGACACTGAATCTGCTGGTGCTTTGATCTTGGACTTCCCAGCTTCCAGAGCTGTGAGGAATAAATATTTGTTGCTTATAAGCCACCCAAGTTATGGTATTTTTGTTATAGCAACCAAAACAGATTACGATAAAAATCTCTTGTGATTGAACTAATACCTACTTGCTAATGACTACCATATATATATATGCATATATATATGGGGGATGGTGTGTGTGTTCAGTCTCTTCTTCAAGTTTTAAATTTTTACATCTATTTTCTATTGGTCATTATCACCTAGATAGCTCACTGGCCTCTCAAGGGGAACTGACTGTGTTGAATTTCATCTTTCCTCTTCCATTGGCTCCTCTTAGAGTATAGTAGTTCCCCTTTATCCGTGGGGGATGCATTCCAAGACCCCCAGTAGATACCAAAAACCTCTGGTAGAACCAAGCCCCATTGTCCTCATTTAGAACATGTTTTTCCTCATGCCTTCCACCCACAAATTTAATGCCTTTTCTTTCATAACTAAGTACTTATCATGCACTTTGGCTATGACTTTTGCAGTTTGAGGTGTGACAGCAAAACTAGCACACATTTCTTTTTCTTGCTTCAAAATCTCATAGGTAGAAGATTCACTCTTACTATACATCTTAGCAACCTCAGCATATGATTTTTTTTCTTTCCTTATTAAGTGGAGAACTTTTACTTTTTTAGTTAAAGGAAGCACTTTATAGCTTCTCTTTGGCATTTCCATGTTGCCAGCATCACTACTCTTGTGCTTTGGGGCCACTATTAAGTAAAATAAGAGTGACTTGGGCACAATCGCTGCAAATTGCTATGGCTGATCTGATATCCAAGACAGCTATTAGGATGCATAGCATCTACAGTGTGGATATGATGGACAAAGGGATGATTCATGTCACGGGTGGGGTGGAGTGGGAGGGTATGAGATTTCATCATACTACTCAGAATGGCATGCAATTTAAAACTTATGAATTGTTTATTTCCGGAATATTCCATTTAATATTTTCAGACCACAGTTGACTGCAGGTAACTGAAACCACAGAAAGCGAAACTGGATAAGGGGGAACTACTGCATTCTCTTTCCTTTGTTGACTGCACCAAACTTTCAATTACTCAAATGAAAAATCCGGAAGTTTGTTTTACACCTCTTACCCTATCAGTTGTCTTGCCTGGCTAGATTTGTCTCCAAATCCATCTTGAGTGAATTCCTTTTCTCCATTCCTACTACCACAACCTTAGTTCGGATCTTCGTCATCTCTTGCTTAGATTAACGCAAGTTTTCTAACTGTTCGTGCTCCTCTAGCCTTTCTACTCAAATGTATCCTCCACAAAACTATCTGAAAGCTCTAACGAAAATACAAATTTGGCCCATTTTGCTCCCTTGTTTAAATGTCTTCAACAGCTATTCATCGTCTATACTGTCTTATGGATCCTCTACAGAGCACTTAAAATTCTTTATATGAAAATAGGCTTCTAGGCCAGGCACGGTGGCTCACACCTGTAATCCCAGCACTTTGGGAGGCCAAGGTGGGCAGATCAGGAGTTTGAGACAAGCCTGGCCAACATGGTGGAACCCCATCTCTACTAAAAATACAAAATTAGCTGGGCATGGCGGCATGCACATGTAGTCCCAGCTACTTGCGAGGCTGCGGCAGGAGAATCGCTTGAACCCAGGGGGTGGAGGTTGCAGTGAGCCGAGATCATGCCACTGCACTCCAGCCTGGTGACAGAGTAAGACTCCATCTCAAGACAAGAAAAAAAAAAAAAAGGAAAAGAAAAAAGAAATGAAAAGAAAATAGGCTTCTCCACAAACTGCATACCACTGTTCTTTCTTGCCATTGTCTGTTGTATGCTAAGCTTCCATATCAACTTGCTTACTGTTCTCTGTAAATGCTGTTTCTTACCTATAAGGCTTTTTTTTTTTTTTTTAAATCTGGTCTCATATGGTTGGAATGGTCTTTCCTGCCTAATTTACCAGCAGCTAACTCCTACTCATGCTTTAAGGCTTAGATCTGGTATTACATCTGCCAATAATTCTCTGAAACCTTCCAAGTAAGATTACCTTCCCTTAGTGATTCTATAACACTGTATTCACAAATGGTATGGTGCTGTATAGCATTAAAATTATAAATTTTAAATTCACCTCTAGCATTAAACTATAGACTCTGAAGTCAGACGGTTTCATATTAGCATATTCCACATGGCTTCCATAGTACATTGCATACAATAGGCACTCAGTGAATGTTGGATGACTGCACAATAGTTAAGTGTTGATTAAATATTGGTATGTGCCTTACCTAATACTCCTGGGTACCAGTATCTATTGATTTATGATTGCTAGATCTTTCATGTCTTATAGTTTCTTCCCAAGTGCTATGTATTTAAGATTTCTTAACAATTATATTTCTTTTACAGAAATTTTATAATAATAGTTCTTGTAAGTTTTAACTCCTCAGATAGCTAACTCCTTCAGAGGCTTTAATTTATATTTTTATAAAACAGTTATATGTTCTCTGCCAACACCTACAGGTTTCTCTGGAAACCCCTGTAAAAAAGGAAAGCAACTGCAACACACATTTCTAACTCATTGATATGCCAAGTTCCTTTTGGAATGATAAGTTGCCAAGCACCAAAGCACTGTGACTTGTCATCCCCCGTGAATGAGAGGAAGAGGTGGTGTGGAAAGAACATCCTGTTGTGCAGAACCTCAGTAACTAAAGTGTTGTCATCTCACATTATTTTTTTTTGTCATTAGTGCGTCTGTTTAATCTTATACTGCCCCTGATACTACATGGTTGACTTAGATAACTAAAATCCAGCTGATCCAAATAAGCTGGAGCAAAAGAAAAGCAGTACAGTTTGAGCGAATTCCTTACTTCACAGTCCTAAGTCGTAATAGTAGCGCATGAGACAGTTCTGAGTCTCACAAGCCCCATCTTCCAGTTCCTGAAGATCTTGGAATGTTATAATGCCAATCCCGATGACTTTGCCTTAGCTCACCTATCAGACCCATGGCATTACCAGAAACAATATAGTTCTATTTTAGAAAAATATATAGTTTGAGAATATCAAGCAGTATAGAAGCAAGTTTTCGTTAATAACAATACTTGAGGGCAGGCACTGTGGCTCATGCCTGTAATCCCCTCAATTTGGGAAGCCAAGGTGGGTGGATCACTTGAGCCTAGGAGTTCCAGACCAGCCTGGGCAACATAGGGAGACCTCATCTTTACAAAAAACATTAAAAAAATTATTCAGGCATGTTGGCACATACCTGTAGTCCCAGCTACTAGGGAGGCTGAGGTGGGAGGATCATTTTAGCCAAGGAGTTTGAGGCTACAGTAAGCCATGATCACACCACTACACTCAAGCCTGGGTGACAGAGTGAGTCCCTGTCTTAAAAATAAAGTAAAATAAAACAAAGTAAACCTTTTTATTAAAAAAAACCCACAATATTTGCTTTCTATAAAAAAATAGTTCTATTAGTTGAGTGTGTACTGTTTCAAGCATGCGGTACTTGCTGTACATGTTCTCTTGCTTAATCTATACACTAATATTCTGAAATAATATCCAATTTTAATACGTGTAAACCAAAGCTCAGAGGGAATAAGTACTTTGCTTAAGGTTATATGGTTGGTAAGTACCTGAACTGGGATGAAAATGTAAAACAGTTTTTGTCTCGATTTAAGTATTCTAAAACTCTTTGTTCTTTTTGCTAAAATATAGCTCAGTTGTACTCTTACAGTACTGTTGGATATTTTTTACCTTTAAGTAACTATACATTATAAGTATTGAATATTTCATTTCAAATTCTTGAGGGAAGGGTACATTTATTACTGTCAGTCTCAAATGCAAGAACTTGACAAATGTTAGCCATAATTAAGTGTTAGCATTTGTTATGTATTTTAAAGTACAAATGACAGTGGTAAGCACTTTCATTCACAAGGAAGGATGCGAAATATCTCTTACTTTCATGGGTCATATAACCTGTTTGGTTAGTCAGTCCCTGTATTTGTGATGACAGCTTAGCAAATTGATAGTGCTTATCTTTATGGCTCTTTAGTTGAACTTGATTTTGATCTATTGAAATGGAAGTATTGGAAGTACTAACTTCACATTACTTATACACTCACAAAATATGAGTTTATCAAACATGAGAAAAATTATTTAAAGAAATGATAACACTGGCCATTAAGCCCGTTTGAAGTTCTGTACTTTTTCCTAGTCTGCAGGAAACTTACATCTTCAGAAACTCACTCAGAAGCAATTCTTGAGTTACGAGACAAACCATTAATAATTAGGAACTCTAACATGAAGTTTCCAAATCCTTGAAATCTTCCTAAGGAAAGGAGATATACACCCTTAATATGAAATTGAACCTTTTGTTTCTTTTCTAATAAGGGCAGGGCTGATTTTATCTTATTTGAAAAAATATTTTGATTTTGTCATTTTATTTTAATAAAAACATCTAGCTAAATTCCTTCTTTGCTGTTTTCTCAAGTTTATCTTGGCTAGATGAGATTCTCTTTCCTGATGTTAGATTAGAATGTAAAATGTGGTTAATTGCACTTTCCTGCATACTACCATCTTTAAAAATTAAGTTAGAGAAGATGAGAAATGGGCTTATACCTTCACCTTTCCTTTAAAAATAAAACAGATGTTAATTATTATGTGGACATACCATATTATAAAGTTATACCATAGAGTCATAGTTTCCCAGAAGTATGTCAATATTATATTTTAAATTGCAAAGAAAAGATTATATCAGCATAATAGTTAGATCCAGTGAACTGACAGACACAGTTTTATGGGATAGCTATTAACAAGTTGTATAGTTCAAATACAACTTCTGAGTTCACTTAAACCTAGCTGTGCTATGTAAAAAGACAAAGGAGGCAGTGAGAGCTTAGCTGGGTTTCAAACCCATAAAGCTGGCTCCGAACAGCATGAGTCACTCAGAGATAAAGGCATTCAGTGATTTACTTGAATCCATTCGGTGCCAGCCTGGAAAAGATTTGGGAAATTAGCAGTGTCCTCACTTTTTTGATGGCGTGGCTAAAGAAAGGCTAATTCATGAAAAGGAGAAACCCTTTTCATTTGACATTGGATTTCCTCCTAGCTCAAACACAAATGGCATTACTAATAACACAATGTGCTGGGAGACTAGCAGGATATTGTGTCCCTTTAAGAATAGGCTACCATCTTGAGCATAGTAACTAACTGGTGACCTGGGTAATTTTGAATCCATAAACAATTTCATTTGACAGATTATCCCTTCTTGCTTAAAAAAAAAAAAAAAAAAAAAGACATCAGTAAGAGTTCACTAATTTCCCAAGCAGCTGTGATTTGTAATGAACTTGACAGTTCCCATTTTTACTCTGTGAATGATTTCTTGGCCTGGTTAGAATGTTTGATTCAGGTACATGCAGATTCTTTGTGGAACATTAGACTGATAAAGTATGCTTACAATGAGAAAGTACGGTATCCGCCATCTTTTCTCTTTGAAGATGTTGACAGTCTGACCATAATTTGACCATTAGCATAACTGAGAAATTGGGCTATGTTAAGTTAACCACAAACTCATCATCATGACACTAGATGGTATTTGAGTCTCCTCCCCAAAGACAGCACTGCCTCTTCTGAATTCAGGAAAGATGGCAGAGCTCATTTCTGGTTCATCCAGGCCCACAGAGGGTCTCCTTGTCAGTGGGTGGAATGATATAGAATGTATGCTGGGACCTTCCCAGAGATGGAATGAAAGAAACAGGAAACAGTTACTTAATGCCAAGAGCTTGTCAACCCCAGACTTCAGGAAAGACCAGAAGGTGATCAATCATTTACTTTGACCTGAATGCATGTTTTGTCACATTATATCTGTAGAAGCTGCAGCCATGCTTTATGTCTTGTTGTTGGCTTCCTTATTCAGAAAGCACCAACCTAGAGTTGATGGCTGTTCTTGCCCTCCAAGGTCGCTTCATGGCTGAAACTTGAATGGGTTTTATTGTATCCTTAAGAACAGCTCTTTCCTCAGTTTTCTAGTTACCAGCCTTGACAACCTGGGAAGAGTGTTTTACTTATCCTCCTTAACGTCCTCTGCACACGCAGATGATTTGCAGGGAGTATGATTCTACTTCTGGCCTTGGTTTCCCTCCCACCTAAAGTGTCTCTCTCTGTAATTGGCACAGTCTCCTGATACATGGATTGGAGGTAAACTTATTTTAAAACCTGATTTCTGCTAATGTGCACACGTCATTCCTAGTTTAATAATAAACCTTTTTTGTTGTTGCTCCTAGCATAATTTGTAAATTACTTCCCAGAGCCGCCTTTACTAAATGTCTGTGACCTTATTGTCAAGAAAGGCTTGACAAGCAGAAGCTGCTGCCTGGGGGCTGGAATGTCCCACTTCCTGTTCTTTCTTTCCAAGCTGCAGCACTGTATCCAAACAAAAACTGAACTCAGTGCACATGTGACCCAGAATTAGTTTGAAATGAAACTCTGAAGATGAAAAACTTTACACATTAACTCCTTGTTCCACTCCATCTACTTACAGTGCTAAGACCACAAAGAGGGCCTTTTAAAAAGAACCAAAATAAACAAATGGATGGCTCAAGCTGTGGATAGAAAAAACAAGCAAACAGCAGCTGCATATAGCATCAGATTAACTGCTGCTGAGCTCTGACAAAATGGCAAGAATCTAACACAAAGGAGTAGTACTGTTCAAGTAAATGAACCCATAGCCTTGGACTCTACTCAATCCCGGTAGGGTATTTTAGTGTAAAGGAAATCAGTTCTTGGACCCCAACCAAGGGTGTTTATGACTAGAAGGAGCAAAAGAATCCTATGTCTTCACTACAAAAATACCATTACTACAGAACCATTTCTTCTGTTATAGAAACCTGGAAGAACTACCATACCATTTCTTCTGTTATAGACACCTGGAACTCATCTTGATGTTTTCCTTGTGGCCATGACTCTAGTTTTTCTATCAATCATTTACTAAGATACAATAAAGAAAGGGCACAAAGCTAGATACTAAACTGAAGGTTTGCTTTTCTTCCTTTAGGAGATGATTTAGCAATAAGTCACAATATGAATGGAGACAGGAAATCACCAGCCAATCACCAAGGTGGCTTCCCTCAAAATGATAGATATAAGGAAAGAAAGCTCAATTTTTAAAGAGGAGTTGCCAACCAGGAGAGGGAAGAAGTTGGGAAGAGGGAAGGAGTTGGAAAGATGGTGATCTGGGGTCCATGAGGAGGTAGTGAGTACCTAGCAGGTGGCTGTTTGTGAGCTGTGAGAAGGCTGAGCACCAGGGCTATAAATCCCCTGGGTTCTTGCCAGGCAGGGAATAAAAACCCATGGCTGAGTATGACACTGTTGGTGGTGGCGGGGGTGGGGGTGCCTTTTCCCTAGGATCCTCTGTGGCAGGCCTCTGCTGTAGTCCTAGTGGTAGCCATTGGAACAGTGGGCCTTGCCTGCGCAGGGTTCTGAGGCAACCTTTAGGGCATAGGCAGCACTTCCCCTTTCTTAAGCCCACTCACTCCCTGCCTCTTCCCCAGTGAGATCCCTAGAACCCAGCATTCATAAAGACTTTTCATGGCTAATGAGCAATAAAGCAGTGCCCAGCAAGATAAGTACAATACAACCTGAATTTACACTGTTCAACACCAGTGAGTTGGCCAAAACTTGAAAGAGCTATAACTCACAAGGCATGGCCACTCTGTGGGAGGAATCCACCAGTATGTGCCCACATATCACTGAAGATGGAAAGCACTTCCCCACCCTGAATATTTGCTTCCATAGAGTAGGATGCTACCTTGGTTCCTGTGGTTGCTACAGGAGCTGGGGTTTGTTATCAGCTTGTATCCTTTACTCACAAGTTTCCAAGGCCAAGTTCTTAAGCCACTAGTATCATTCGCTGTTATCAGGGCTTTGACAGAGTCCAAGGTAGGTAATATTCCCTTTTCCTGGACTCCAACATTTTCCTAAGCATTAACGAACCCCTGGATATGCAATCAGGAAGGAATGGGAGCTCTGGATGAGGGATAGAAAGGACTTCTCTTGCAGGTGGAGATAATGAGATGTTGCACATCAAGGCAAATTAACTGTACAGTGGGGTGATTAACGAACTGAGGGGGTCCTCAGGATATTGAACTTGTAGTGCTAAAATGGAAAATCCTGGGCAAACCAAGATGAATGGGTTACCTGTTGCACATCAAACCGTACAAGGGACGCACTTTTTTTTTCTGTATACGGAATAAAACTTTGAGTTCTGCTAATTCGGAACTTGATTCACATAGGGGCTGATAAACACATATTTGACAAATTAGATAATAAACATATATGTAGCGCACAATCAAGGGGAAAAAAATCAAAGTTTTCTGCAAGCACTTAACACATTGGCAGAGATCTGTCAATGTAACAGTGTTCTTATGTTATACTTTAAAGTGAGATTCAAGACTTTCAACTGGAAAGTGCTACTCTAAAGTCCTTCTGTATACTGAACAGTAAATTCTTAAGTTTGGAGCAAAGGAAAAAAATACAATTTGAGATAACAAACACTGTGGAAACTGTGAAATAAATGAGTTTTGTCATTTTCCCCCCAGAATATTTTCTTGCTTTGGCCACTGGAAGTGAGGATGTTTCTATCTATATTTTTTCACTTATGAAATTTTTTATTTCTACTCCCACTTTAGTAAGTTGAATAGTGCCCTTCCCAAAATTTATGTCACTTGGAACTTTAAAATATGACCTTATTTAGAAAGAGACTTTGCAGAGGTAACTAGTTAAAGATGTCAAGATAGAATCATCCTATGTTTAGGGTGGGCCCTAAGTCCAATGACTGGTGTCCTTATAAGAAGAGTAAAGGAAACAGAGACACAGGGAGGAATGCTGTGTGAAGATTGAGGCGGAGATTAGAGTTATACAGCTGCAAGCCTAGGAAGGCCTGGGGCCACCTCCTGTGCTGGAAAGGTCAAGGAACCTTTCTTTCCTACAGACTTCAAAGGGAACTCACCCTGCTGACACCTTGGTTTCAGTATTCTGGCCTCCAGAATGATGAGAGAATAAATTTCTGTTGTTTTAAGACAACAAGTCTGTGATAATTTGTTACGGCAGCCCTGGGAAACTAATACACCCACTAAATAAATGTTGAACAAATGGTTTGCTATTGTCTGGATTTTGGTCCAACCCTGTTCTCTGGTTTCTGGCAAGTGCAATAGGGAATAAGTAGTGCACTTTTCATTAGGAAACACTAGCAGAAAGGAGGTTTGGATGCAAAATGGATTTCAGAATTAGACATATTGAGTCTCAGTTGTCTGTGCCATATGTAAGTGGAGATGTTGAAGTGTCAATCAGATGTATCATTATGGGTTTCAGAGTCCAGATTTGAACTGGGTATATATGTTGAAATTTGTCTGCATACAAATGGTACATGAAACACAGAAGTGGTTAAGAGTGCCTAGGAAGTGAGTGAGAAAAGAGGAGCACTTCAAACAGTTCCCCAAGGAGTCCCATCATTCAAACATGGAGTAGAGGAGAAAGAGATACTAAAGGAGACTGGGAGGGAAAAATAGAGAAGACAGAGAAAAGCCAGGAAAGGAAGTGGCATATCAGCCAGAGAAGGGGGCTATTTCAAGAAGAAGAGAACATTCCCCATGTTGAATGCTGAGAAGATGTCAGATAAGATCCAGATTGAAACTGGCCATTGGTGTTAGCAACACAAAGGTCACTGGTGACTTAAACAAGAGTAGTTTAGGCAGAGTGGTATTCAGATTGAGGTAGGTTGAGAAGTGTATACATATTTGAAATATTTTAATACATTTTGTAAAAGGAAGAAAGAAATTCAAGATAGCAAGGCTTGCAAAGTTTGGCTGTGAAGGAGAGAAGGACAGGAAGGTTGTGTGTGTGTCAAGATGAAAAAGACTTAGGCAAGTTTAAATGCTGTTGAAAGGGAAGGTTAAGGGGGAGAGTTAATGAGAGGAAACGAGTTTGAGGATACAGTGAGGGGAGAGTAGAGATAATAGTGCAAAGTCTATATAGAAGGTATTCACAGATGGGTTTCACAAGACACATGGAGGAATTTGGGCTTAGATAGGAGGGGGAATCCTTTCCTCCTCTGTGACAGAAGGGAAGTTAAAGACAGTTGAGAGTAGCTGTGGACAAGCAGGTCACAGACTTTTTCTGATGGGAGGCCAAGGCTATGTTATCATCTAATGTGTATATTTTCCCAGAATATTAAAAGGCTATACATTTACTTTCTTCTAGATCATATTGTACACTATGCTGAGATTCCCTTCTCTGCCTATAATTAATTCAAATCAGTGATATGTTAGGGTAGTGACTTCTCTAAAACTTCAGGCCATATAACTGGGTATATTGTGTCAGGGTGCTATGCTATTCTTATAAAATAAAGAGTTCTACAATTACATTTGGTCATTAATATCACCAAAAAATCTCACACATATCCATAGAATGAAATGTTTTGCTACCTTCCCAAGAGAGAAAAATTATGTTTTCAAAAAGGAAAAAAATACGGTATATTCATGAAAACAATTGTTTTGAGGATTTCTTTGTTGACTTAACCAAATTTTTAAAAATGTAAGCAGTCTTATAATAGCATAATTGTTTTATGATTATTCCCAAAGTAAACTGAGTAAATATTGGAATGTGGGGCTGTTCATACATTTACACACAGTGTAAAGCAAGTATAATGATAGATACACAGATAAGTGATTAGGTAGGTGGGTAGGTAGTGAAACTCCTTAACATCTATCCTACTGCTCCTGTTACCAGGCACATGATTAAGCCGAATATAGCAGCTGGCTGTTGACTTAACCTTTGAGTTTTCTGGCTCCTGGCATGTAAGAATTCTAACACTATACCTGAGCAACACTGAATAATAAGCCAGATACTGCTTTGAAAATGTGTGTGGTCCCACACATATAATTTTTTTTGATGAGCTGTTTTTCTTTTAACCTTAATCCTTTTAGTTTGTTATGAAATTCCTCATGGCATAATCACCCGCAGGAATGGCAAGGATAGAGCCTTTCCCCTCACAACCCTCCCACCCCACCCATATTCTTTGACATGACAATTATTGTCTGATAATGATGTGGTAGAAACAGCAGCATGCTTGAGAATCAAGATTTAACTACGAATGAATGTCAATTCACTACTTTAACCTAGTACTTTCATTTTGATCCTGCACATGTTAGCCTTCTGATCTATGGTTCATAAGCTGTTCTATTTGAGTGTATTACTGGGAGGAAGGTGTTCTATTTGAGTGTATTACCGGCAATTACTTCACATCATTGAAGTTAAGTAAATTTTGCCACACTTTATCTTTTGTCTTATAAATCACAGCAGTCACCATAATTCATTTCAGTAATTTATTCATAGAGCAATTATATAGTTATTAATGGAATAGTAATTGGGTAAAGGTTTTCTTTTAAAATCCAAGTACTGTACCTTTAAAAATATCCTAGAATTTATCAGTCTTCTGATAACAAAATACTAATAACTTTTCATTTACATTTTGAAAGGAAACACTATATCTGTATATACTTTTTCAGTTTCTAAATTTTAGTTGTGGACTTGTAATTCAAAGTTATAAATTGTCATTTAGAGAATATTGGGTTTTATCATTGAAATGGGAAGGTTAAAAAATGGTGATACAGAGAACATTATACATTTAAATTTTCAGGATTGGCAAATTGGGTTCATATAGGCCCCTAAAAATGTTTGTGGAAACCAACAAACAAACTGGAATAAGAGTTCAGAGAACAAGGGTCTAATGATTTGCTGCAAGATCTTCAGCAAATCATTCAGTGTCTCTAAGCTCCTGTTTCCTGGATCATAAAATAAGTGTATCAGACTAGACATTCCTTCTAATACTCTTTTTAGCTCTAACATTTTCAGGACAACCACACTTTATGGGTCAGAGAGTAATAACTATAAATAGTGATTTATTTCTTCCAGAAAAAACATGCTCAATAAATTACTGTATTACAAAACACAGGAGCAGCCTAGCCTAATAAAAAGGACATGGAATGAGTCAGACTGACTGAGGCTGAAATCCTAGCTTCACCATTGCTGGCCTTAAGCAGTTCTGCCAGTTTCCTCACCTGTCCAGGTAGAATGCTATCTCTGCTTTATTGTTTTTATCATGGAGGATTGCTATGAAGATAAAGGTGTCTAGCACAATTTAGGTGCTCAATAGGTTATATATGTTCTCGACTCCTTTTAAAATTTCATTGAAAAGTGCAAAGTATATGTGTAGTAGATGTCTAGGGGTATAAGATTAGTCACACAGTATAAGAAAGAAGCATTAAAAATGGCCAGAAAAATTCCAAAGTCATGAGATTGAGGCAAGGAGTTTCTCAATAAGGTCAGTAACTGCATACTGGAGAAGTGGGATAATGATGTTAAGTCAAAGTAGAACTCCATTATAGTTAGAATTAAGAAATACATCAACGTAGAAAATAAAGCAAAGGGAATAGAAAGACTATTAAAAAAAATCATCCTCAACAAGCAGGAAGTCAATTAATTCAACAGCAAAAATCAGCCAGCTAGGAAGGTTTGTGAAGGGAAATCAATGGAATGAGAATTTTTTTGTGCATCCAGGCATGAGCAAGGTGCTCTGCTGAGTTCTCATTAACAGACCTGCCCTAAACTTTCTTGACCTCCTCTGGCTGCTTTTCTCAGTACATTTTTGACACAGAAGTGCACTGGACTAGAAATCGGAATGCTCACTCTGCTGTGCTGTGGAAATGTGATTGCAGATGAGTCTCTTATTACCTTGAAGCCTGTTTTCTCCTATCTAGAGAATGCATTATAAGGAAAGAATGATGCAATATAAGCTGCTCCTAGGTCATCCATATTTCAAAAGTGCAACCCTTAATTTCCAAATTATAATTTTAGAGTGAACCTTCCAATGGTCTATTTGCTTGAAATAAGCTCCTCTCAAAGTTTTACCCCAGCTATTTCTGAGAGTTCCTCAGGGATCTCATGATCTCTGATAGAATCCTCACAGTTTCTTCTGATCTCTTTCTTCCATTTCCCTGTTGATTCTGTTGTTGCTCACACTTTTGAGGTAATCATTTGGGAAAACGGTACTCTACAGGCATTCCTGCTCTTAGAACTGGACAAGGGTGCTTGCTTCAACCTTCCTCCAGCCATGCTCCTCTCCATGGGGTGTGAAATCCATTGGGTTTACTTCCCCTTTTCTAGACCATGCTCTGGGTACCAAGGACTCAAGACTCTTCTGCTTAGAAGGACTTCAGTCTTCTCTGGCCCTTCATTCTGAGGCTGATACATGCCAGTGTGCAACTCTGGGGGCTCAAAGTGCAGTAAAAGGTGACTGTTTTCTGTGGGAGGGTGTGTGGAGCTTGGAAGCATGACCTGGGATATCCACACATGGTGAGCAAGGCCCTTCCTCATATGAGACAGAGAGTGAGCATGGAAAAAGAAGGTTGTGGGTGTCGGCAGGTGAGAGAGGAGGGGGTGGAGAATTCTAAATTTCAACTGTCCTTTAAGTCATTATGAAGAGAGATTTGTCAAGGTAGGAGGATGAGACATATTCCAGGAAATTAGGTAGCTTGATTTATAACGTTTAAATATTTGGACATAGGTATGCGAGTCTCCTTTGTGCTCCCGCCCAGGCCTGTGGATGTTGGGGTAGACCTGCCTGAGGTGAAGATACGTCTTCAGCACTAGGGAGGGCTCTAATTCCTCTTAGCTCAGGTGACACCAGTCTGTGAGTTTAACAAGACCTCCTTGAAGACCTGGAAATAACAGAAGTCTAATACAAAGTAACCAACAGCTATTATCAGTGGTGGTTACTTAGGACTCACAGACTCAACTGGACTGCAGAGTTCCTTACACACTCCCACAGCTTCTGGGATCATGGAGACCAGCTCAAACCCACAAATGGGAGTCTCCAGACACCTCCAAACACTAGTCTAGGCCTGTTTATTGTGGTTCCTGTTGTTTTAAATGAAGTCATACTTGTTTCATTGATTGACAGTGGCACTATCTGTTTCCTTCAGATGAGATGCCACTTCCCCCTCAGCCTCTACTTGTGTGTAATATGACAACAGTGGCCTGGAAGAGATCATCACAGTTGTTCCCCTTATTTATCAAAATCCCAACTGTTTTATTTTAAACAGCACACATCTGAGCTACTAACAGTTTGGTCCAGGCAGCAGAGCATAAACCCAACACCAATTTCCTGCCACAGCCTCACCTGCAACGGGAGGTGGGAGAATGATGATATTGGTAGGTCTCTCCTGTCACAGCCTGGTCTCAATTCCTAGAATCCCGTGAACAACTATCTGGATTAAAAAAAGACAAACTAGCTGAGCACGGTGGCTCATGCCTGTAATCCCAGCGCTTTGGGAGGCTGAGTCAGGTGAATCGCTTGAGCCTAGGAGTTTGTGACCAGTTGGGCAACATGGTGAAACATTGTCTCTACTAAAAACATAGAGATTAGCTGGATGTGGTGGCATGCACCTGTAGTCCTAGCTACTTGGGGAACTGAGGCATGAGAATTGCTTGAACCTGGGAGGTGGAGGTTGCAGTGAGCTGGGATGGGCCACTGAACTCCAGCCTGGGCAACAGAGTGAGACTCCATCTCAAAACAAAACAAGAGACACAAACCTTCCAAGAACAAGATTTTTTTTTTTTTTTTAAATCATAAGGCAGTCTAAATTAAGACTAGGGCACAGAAGAATTCTCTAAATCTCCAGGGCCGAAGTCTGCTAATAGTCTCAATTATGGAATTAAATAGAACTGAATATATCTGTCTGAAGCAGTAGCACTTGGGTTAAATTTTTATAATCCAGAGATTCCTGAAAATATGGGTTTCCATCTCTATCTATATCTTCAAGATTTTAAAATCTCACCAAAGTCAATTCTCCCGGAGAAAAATGAGGTATAAACTGCCCACTACCCCTCTCGGCTTGTCAGTTTTCAATCTTCAAAATTATTGGAATCAAGTATCCACTATACATAATTAAATATGTGTACTACTAAAGACATTAGTATTTATTACTAACATGAATAATATCTATCCTGTCTGTATCATGCACCACTGTGAAGCCTGAAAAAAAGAGAATGTAGTGCAAGAGTAACACAGTAGCACCAGTAATACCATCAAGCAGGAATAGCTCAAGCGCAGTACTGTTACACACGTGGTTTTCAAAAGCAGGTTGCAAACCATAAAATGATCCAAAGTTTAGGTAATTCTGTCACCTTTCCCTTCCTTACTGAGGCTAGCTGTTCTGGTGAATATATTTGGATTCAATTCAGTGTGTTTTATTGAGTGTCTTATAAGTACAAGTTAGTATGATAGGTGGTGAAACTCAAACTATCCCCTTGGCTCAAGGCAACATTTTCAATGTTACTGCTCAGCTGCATTTATACACAGCCTGGAAAACCTGTAAGAGCTCTGCTGCTGCTGAAGACCAAGGATTTCTTTTGTTTTTCTCCATTTTCCTTAGTCATTTTACATGAACAGGGAGAAAGAATGTTAGGATATTTCTTCATCTAACAAATGAATCATTTTGTTTTGTTAGCATGAACACTATCTGTAACATACAGCTATAATGGTAAGGACCGAATTCTAGAGTCAGCAGACCTGTTTTCAACTCTTAATGGTTGAGTTGTTTAACATCATCAATTCAATTCAGACTTTGATCGTGTGTCAAATTGGATTGAGGATAGGACCTAGCTCATGGGAAGGCTGTGAAAATTAAGGGGGATACAAATATGAAGTATGTAGCACAGTAAGGACTCAAATATTAATCATTTTAAATTAGTAATTGTATTAGTTCTGAACTGGGTGCTTGCTAAAGGAGATACACAGATATAAAATGAGATCTCCATTGTCAAGTATAGAATCCTTCTACATGGAATAAGCTGTAAATCAATAATGTCATTTACCCTAAGAGACATATAGAAACTCTTTGTTATCCAGAATGCCATCTATGCAAAATATATTTAAGAGATGGGAAGTGAAAAATAAATCAATGCAGCTAAATTAGGTACCAGACAGTATATATATACCTTGTACAAGTGATGGGTCCAAAATAGTAGATGAGTAATTGCCAATAGTAGATTTTTGTTGTAGTTACCTACAAGAATAATCTTGATTCTTCTCATGTGGCACTATTATTATTGATCTTTCACAGAGAGAGTCATGTTATCCATGCTCATGTGCAATGGACAAAGCTTTTCCAACTTGGTCCTATTCTAGATGTTACATGCCAGAAGTTCACTCCTGCAATCAGCAAGTGGGACACAGGTAGAGAAAGGCAGAGATTTCAAAGCTACACAGACAGAGCAGTCATTCCCAGACAGTCACTAACTCCACACCCACATTCAGTAGAGAGCACTGAAGGAAAGCCTTATCTGCACTTTCGAAACTGATACGACAGCTTTTAAGGTCTAACACTGAGCAGCTGTGGAATCAGAGATAGAGAATGTCCTGAAAAATAGTAATAAGGTCCATGATAGTAGGAAATAACATGAGCTAAAATACACATAAAGGATTTAGAAGAGTTCTGCGAATGTGGAAAGTCCTTAAGAAAAGTTAGCTTTTATTATTATTTTCTCTAGGAAAAAAGCAACTTGGACCCACAAAACAGCAACAATGGAAACTGGACAGCTGAAAAATATGTAGAACCATTGGAAACTTAGAAATTTAGACCCCCAAATCACCAAAGAATATTTTACTTGTTCAAGAGAACAAATTCCTTAGTAGATAGGGGCACTTATAATTCACTTGAAGACTTTTTTGTGGTTGATTTCATGTGTGGGTTAACTCTAAAGTAATCTGCATATACAGATTATTCCTTAGTTTTAAATTTGTCATCTTCATAAAGTTCCAACCTAAAACCCTTCCAGGTATTATTACACCTGAGAGTATATGGATCTACCTTAGCTGTTAAAGTCTGAGGGCCCACCCAGAGCGGGCAGATCAGATAAGCACGTCACCCCATGGGAAGCTGCTTTCAGTTGTTAGCTGGGGCATGCCTTGGTATCAGTCACAGATGTTACTCAAAGATGAGACACCTTCAGCCCTTATTCAAAGCCCTTTCACTCTTCTTTGTTCCAATTCTGTAATAAACATTTATCGAATTTTAGATATTGACAAGGCCAGGAATATGTGTCTGGCCAGCCACAGCCAGGTAAACGTCATACGCAAGCTAAAAGACAAATGCAGTCAGGGGAGCTGTGAACACCTTCAAGACCCTGAACTATGACCTGTGCTTTGAGTTCTGTGTGAGACTGAAAAAGAAAAACAGAAGAGTTGTCTGTTAGAGATAGTTTTGTTTTTCTGGTTTTGAAGATATAATCCTTAGATTTGTAAATCATTCTTTGTGAGGGGGAGACACTGCTTTCCAGTTGTCTACCATTTGACTTACCTGAACTTTTTGAATGCACACTCCTATACATTCTTTGTCAGTACATTGATTTTGAAGTCGTTTTATAAAAGTTAATGACTCACGGGGCCATCTGTGCAACTTAAACACAATGGCAACCTATGCAGGTGGTTGCTGTGTGTCATATACTGTGCCTGCTGTGTATATTTCTTCTAATTAGTCATACATCCTGAATCAGTTAAGGATGACTGTGGTGAGAAATACAAATCATACCAGGACTGCTTTTAGCCTGACCTATGGTGAACTTGAGTGAGTAAAGTACTCCCTGGAGAGAAAATTGCTCACTGTATATATAGGTGGGCGTACTCCTTTCTTTCAAGGCAACAGGATACATTTAACAACAAGGAAAAAGGAGTTTATCAAATATATCCTGAGTAAGAGCCTTTGGTGGCTGGTTGTTTCTCAGGCTCAATTTCTTGACTTCTCAGATCTATCCTTTAGAAAAAGAAAAAAGAGTAGTCCAAAAGCTGAAATTCCTCAAGAAACATATCCTGTTCATGAAGGAGTCCTAGTGGAGGATGGAAACAACTTTAATTTAGGTTCTAGTAAGCAGTCTGGGGTGATTTTCAGATAAACCATGAAGCCATCAACTTGTATTTAATTTGCTGTCATAAAATTTAATTACTCTCAAGCAAAACAAGTTCTAATTAGATGTGATATGAAAAAATTAAAACACAGCATATTAACAAGGGAAACTGATCTCTAGATAATAAAAGTGAGAGAAAGTACATATTGAACTTAAGGAGTGGTCTGGAAAGAGTACCAACAACTAAATGAGGAAAATGTACTGTGGTCGTGGTAGGAGGAAAGGTAGCCAAAGAAAAGAATCCTGTGTTAATGAGCCTCTGGTCAGTGACTGAGACTAGAGAAAAGAGTAAAAAATAGAATGAAAAAAGTCAAAGGAATTCTAGGTTATCTGCACTCACCTCATTATACAACAGATGAAGAAACTGAGGCCTCTCATGGCAAAGTGACTTGTTCAAGGACACAAAGCAAGACAATGTTATTACTAAGGCATACATATGTCCTCTTCTTCATTGTTAGGTAATGTATGCTAAAGTATAGTGGGCACTGTCTTCATACTTGGATGTGAAAAGAGGAAGTTTCTAGTAGTATTTAAGATTATAGGTAGACTACCAATAAAATAATTTGCTAAATATACATAATACTTATTTAAAATAGATTCCTTCTACTAGTAATGTCACAATTGGTAGTGTATGGAGGGTTTTGTCCATGTAATCCAACTTTGTGGCAAATTTTAGAAATTTTTCTAGGGAAAGAATATTTAATAAGAAAGTGATACAAACTTGAAATATAGCTTTAACAATCAATAAATTATCTAAGTACTTTTAAATGGACTGGAAGACCAAAGAAGATGTACAGATGGCAAACAAGTGGATGAAAAGGTGTTCAACATCATTTGTCACTGGGAAATTAAAAATTAAAACAACAATGAGATTATACTACACACCTATTAGAGTGGCTAAAATTCCAAAAACAGGTAATACCAACTGCTGGTGAGGATGTGGAAAAAGGAACTCTCATTGATTGCTGGCAGAAATGCAAAATAGTCTAGCCGTTTTGGAAAGCAGTTTGGCAGTTTGCAGGAAGCTAAACATAGTCCTAACATATGATCTAGCAATTGTTCTCCTAGGTGTTTACCCAACTGAATTGAAAACTTATGTCTACCCCCAAATCACCATGCAAATGTTTAGAGCAGCTTCATTCATAATTGTCCCAAACTGGAAGCAACCAAGATGTTCTTCACCAGGTGAATGAATGAAAAAAACAAAATAAAACTGTAGTACATCCATACAATGGAATACTATTCAGTAATAAAAAGAAATGAGCCATCAAGCAATGAAAGGACATGGATGAGTTTTAAATGCATATTGCTATGTCAAAGAAGTCTGTCTGAAAGGCTATATGCAGTATGATTCCAATTATATGACATTCTGGAAAAGACAAAACTACAGAGATGGAAGCAATTAGTGACTGCCAGAGGTTTGGTGTGGGAGAAGGGGAGCACAGAACAAGTGCAGCACAGGAGAAGTTTTAGAGTGATGAAACTATTCTGTATGGTATAATTGTGGATATGTGTCACTACATATTTGTCAAAATTGATAGAAATATACAGTAGAGAGAGTAGAACTTAATGTATACAAATTAAAGAAAAATCATTTATGAGGTTGGGAGAATCCCAGGATGAAATGTCCAACATGACAAAGACTGTAACTGTATTACAAATGTGTGAAACAACCTCACTATAGGTTCTATAGGGGAAGGTTACTGACCTAAGTAACTGGAAATGAGTGAGGTCTGTATGACTAAAAAAGATGGCAAAAGAAATTATACATAAGCACTATACACTCATTGATGAAGTTGTTTCCCACAGGGATAAAAGTTTTAATACCATTATACATATATACTGAAATTGAACAATTGAGTAAATGGGTGATGAGTATTAGGTGTCAGGTATCTCACTTTTGGAAAGCGAGGTTACAGATAAACAAGGGGACGAGGCCAGAATAACCCATGTGTTAATGGATTAGTCAGAGGCATCAGTATGAATTCATGTTTAGCTTCATATAGCTAAAACATGGTCACGTGTGGAAATATTTAGAGATATGTACATATGTATAGGCTAGTATTCACACAGATTTCTTGCTGATCTGTCAGCTGAGAGGGCCAAGAAGCAATGACACTTTAGTAGCATGGACACTAAGCATCTAGTTCTTGGGTTCCCATACCGTTCTACAATAAAAGGAATGAGGGCTTCTTGGGGGAAATGTCTGATTCTAAGACTGGAACAAGAAATATACAAGATAAGATTTGCATATTTGTAGTACCACAAAAAAGGAAGTACTCAGAAAAAGCCAACAAACAAACAAAACACAATGATAGGGGCACATCAGAGGGACACAAGATCTCACTGAAAGAGCTCCCAGTAGTAAAAACTGGAACAATTTGAGCAACCAAAATAAATAAAGAAGCATCGGATTATAATCCGGATTATAATCCAAAGTATAAAATAAATATTCAAGTAGCATTGAATTATAATCCAAAGTATAAAAATTATTCAACCAAAATAAAGTAGCATCAGATTATAATCCAAAGTATAAAATAAATATTCATGAATCCATACTGACATAAATGATTGAATAAATAAATAAATAGAAGAAGAGACCACCTCCCTTTCAGAAATATTTCAAATAATTTAGGTAGATAGTCCTCAAGGAGGTAGAGCATAATTCCCCAGTCATTAAGTGGGAGCTATGCATAGGGACTCCCTACCAATGAGTACATGATAGAAAGGGGCGAAGAGAATAACTTCGTAGTGGAGACACCCGATAAACACATCTCAGCCAGGTGATCAACACCAACAGTGATATCAATATATCACCGTAGTGATGGCAATATGCCCTTGATAGATGTGATGAAAATGGCATTTTAACTCTTTGAGCTTTCTCCCAAAAACACATAACCTCAGTTTAATTGTTAGTCAAATCCCAACTGAGGGATATTTTATAAACTTTCGGACCAGTACTTCTCAAAACTAAATGTTATCAAAAACAAGGTATGAGCCAGATGTGATGGCTCATGCCTGTAATCCCAGCACTTTGGGAGACCAAGGCAGGAGGATCACTTGAACCCAGGAGTTTGGGATAGTGAGACCTCGTCCCTGCAAAAATTTAAGAAAAATTGGCTGGGTGTGGTGGTGCATGCCTGTAGTTCCAGCTACTAAGGAGGCTAAGGCAGGAGGATCACTTGAGCCCGGGAGATTGAGGCTGCAATGAGCCATGATTGTGCCAGTGCACTCCAGCCTGGGTAACAAAGTGAGACCCTGTCTCAAAAACAAAAAACAGACAAGACCAAAAAACAAGATAAGTTTGAGAAACTGACATAGACAAGAAGAGTCTACAGAGACATAATACTACATGCAATATGGTATCTTGGATGGGATCCTGACACAGAAAATGAACATTAGGTAAAAATGAAAGAAACCTGATTAAAGTATGCACTTTAGTTAATAATGTGTCAATATTGATTCATTAATTATAGAAGATATATCATACTAATGTAAGATATTAATAATAAGGGAAACTCGGTGTGGTGTATATGGAAACTCTCTGTACTATCTTCCCAATTTTTTTTCATACTGTTCTAAAACAAGAAAAGTTTACTTAAAAAATGTGTTGGGGGAAGAGGTTCATCTTGGGGTGCTGGGTTTCATATGTTTGCAGGACAAATAATGAAATTAGGTGTTCCACAATGGCCTGAATCACAGGGCTGGCCATTTTGATCTTGCCAACAGTTTCAAAGTAATTTTTTTAAAGTAATTTTTTTTAGAGGTAGAGGGGTGGAAATTGTTTCAACAGGTATGTACTACTGTATTTTAAGATGGAATGAAGTGGGAAACACTATTTTACTTTAATCTTAGAGGATATTAATATCACAAAAGTAATATTTTTTTAATACTCACCTTACATTTCTTCAGGTTTCCAGTTCCACGGATGACCAATTAGTAACCAGGGATCAGTTGAAAGAAGAAAAATCTTGACATTTTCTACACTGGGAAATACAATTATGTATCACTTAATGATGGACATATACTCTGAGAAATGCATCATTAGGCAATTTTGTCCTTGCAAGCATTATAGAGTGCACTTACACAAACCTAGATGGTATGGCCTATTATACACCTAGGTTATATTGTACAGTCTATTGCTCCTAGGTTGCAAACCTATATAGCATGTTACTGTACTGAATACTGCATTCAATTGTGATACAATGGTATTTGTGTATCTAAACGTATCTAAACATGGAAAAGGTACATTAAAAATTCAGTATCATAATCTTATAGGACCACCAGTACACATGTGGTTCATCACTAACTGAAACCGTGTTATGCAGCACTTTACTATACTAAACATAGAGTCTTTAGGATTTTCCATGCTAAAATCTTTCTGAAATGATACATTCTCAGCACATTCATTTGTTCAGGGACAGACCATCTAGTTTGTAAATTCTGCATTTCTTTAGCTTTCCTCATTATCCTCTCTGCCAGTCTGTCATTAGATGGAAAAAGATTATTTTTACAGGGTGAAAAGAAAAAATACAGAGCATCAAAAGTATTATCCAAAATGGGCTTCTTGAATTATCTGCAGATCTGATTTTTGTATGCTGTTTTTCCCACTTAATGCACTATCACTTGGCCATATCTGGGCATATTCAGATGCCCAGAATTGAGATTGTTAGCAGAAAGCAGTCCTGCAAGTAGATTGTTCATTGTTCAGAATCTCCTGTCCTTTCTTCACTCTGACCAAGTCACACTTGCTGATGGCCTTGGGTTTATAAGGCATCCTTAAAGATCCACTTAACTTTGTGCTCAGAACTGATGCTGACTTCAAGTGTGATCTGGTCATCAGGTTGCCAGTATCCAATATGATACTTTACCAACTTAGAGGCGGATGAATCATCAGTACTATTTCTTCCCACACCTGAATCCTGCTTAGAGGCCTTGGCCTCAAATCCTCCTTTTATAATCTCTTACAGGAGAAAATTAGCAGCAAAGTCTTAGGCCATTTAATGAATTTATAACATGTTTGAGAGCAAGGGAAACAAGAGGTTTTTACAAAAGTTGGGCCAATCTGTAAACACAGTACTGATCAAATTCCAGCAAACCTAAACTAGAGGGCACACATACTAAATATCCTACAGTTTCAGTTTTCTTAATAACAAGCAACAGAGTGTCTGTTGAGTTCATAACACAATGCAATTCTTTTACTTTCCATCATTCTATTTCAGCATATACTCTATGTCAGTCTTTCAAATACACTATTCTTCAATAGCTTGTGCTAATCTGCTCTCATATCACTTTCTCAACATCTTACCAGACCACTGAGCACACACTAATGCCACTGGAACGTTTTCTATAGTGTGAGTGTGTATGTGTTTGTGTGTGAGTGTGAGTGGGTGTTCATGTCAGGAGGGAGTAATTTCTTTCATAGGCCAACATAAATGAAAGGCTCTTACTAGCTTTGTGGAGAGAATTTCAGCTCTTTTGGTCAAAGGAAAGGGAACTTACTAGGATAAGGGCCCCATGTCCATGTAAAATGACACACTAACTTCCCAACCAAGTCAGACAAGAAAATTTAACAATGAAGGGTGAGCTTCTTATAGCCGGGTAGCCATTGTGGCCCACATGAAAGGCTGGCTATGCTTTCCCTCTATAGAGAGCATGGGCTAAGAAAGTCAGCAAGTCGGTTGTCTTGTGAATCACCTCTACAATGCCATGGGGTCTGGGTACGCAGGGGACAGGAGGGTAAGGGAGGTGAATGAATGAGAAGGGAACGTGGTCATGCCTCTCTTTCATGAGTCTTTCTTTGCTTTGATAGCTTGTGTCATGTGTGAAAGGGCCGGTAAAATTTAGGTTTTTTAAAAAAGTCTCATAGCTGTGAGTTTTCTGGGGCTGCTTAACAGAATACCACAAACTTGGGGGCTTAGAACAACAGAAATGTATTATCTCAAAATTCTGGAGGCCAGAAGTCTGATATCAAGATGTTGGCAAGGCCATGCTCCTTTCAAGGGCATTAGGGACGGTTCTTTTCCAGGCCCCTCTCCTAGCTTCTGAGAGCTCCTTGTCTTATGGCAGTATAATTCCAATCTTCACATGATATTCCTGTGTGCATGTCTCTGTGTCCAAATTTCCCCTTTATATAAAGGCATGAGTCATATTGGTTAAGAGGCCTACAGTACTCCATTATAGCTTCATCTTAACTGTATCTTCAACAACGCTATTTCCAAATAAGATCACATTCTGAGGTACCGGGAGTTAGAACTCCAGTGTGTGAATTTTTACACAGTTCAGCTCATAAGAACATCAAACTGTATACAGACACTTGGCAGTTATCCTGAAAAGAGCAGTTCTTTGAGTTGATAGGTCTCTGTGCTAGAAGCCTTTCTTTTTGATCTGTGAAGTAATTAAACCAGTGTTCTGGCAAGGATATGTTGAAATCATAACAATGGCATGAATTTGGGCTGGATATAATTGTACATTTTTTTAGGTAAAATTACAATATTTATGTTAAAATAATATGAAATATTTGCATAAAGAAGATTTAATATGTGTGATCCATTTTCCTTTGAATTCAAAATATACCTGCAGATGGAAATACACAAAGGTATTAAAAGCAGTTATTACTGGAGGGAAGGAATATAAAGTCTTTCTTTTCTTCCCTTTCTGATTTTCAAATTGTATAGGTAGCAGGATTTTTTTTTTAATACTTTCAGTTCTAGGGTACATGTGCACAACATGCAGGTTTGAAACATAGGTACACATGTGCCATGTTGGTTTGCTGCACCCATCGACTCGTCATTTACATTAGGTATTTCTCCTGATGCTATCCCTCCCCCAGGCCCCCACCCTCCGAAAGGCCCCAGTGTGTGATGTTCCCCACACTGTGTCCAAGTAATCTCATTGTTCAATTCCCACCTATAAGTGAGAACACGTGGTGTTTGGTTTTCTGTCCTTGTGATAATTTGCTGAGAATGATGGTTTCCAGTTTCATCCATGTCCCTGCAAAAGACATGAACTCATCCTTTTTTATGGCTGCATAGTATTTCACGGTGTATATGTGCCACATTTTCTTTATCCAGTCTATCATTGATGGACATTTGGGTTGGTTCCAAGTCTTTGCTATTGTGAATAGTGCCACAATAAACATATGTGTGCATGTGTGTTTATAATAGCATGATTTATAATCCTTTGGGTATATACCCAGTAATGGGATGGCTGGGTCAAATGGTATTTCTAGTTCTAGATCCTTGAGGAATTGCCACACTGTCTGCCACAATGGTTGAACTAATTTACACTCCCACCAACAGTGTAAAAATTTTTCTGTTTCTCCACATCCTCTCCAGGATCTTGTTGTTTCCTGACTTTTTAATGATTGCCATTCTAACTGGTGTGAGATGGTATCTCATTGTGGTTTTGATTTGCATTTCTTTGATGACCAGTGATGATGAGCATTTTTTCATGTGTCTGTTGGCTGCATAGATGTCTTCTTTTGAGAAGTGTCTGTTCATATCCTTTACCCACTTTTTGATGGTTTTTTTTTTTCTTGTAAATCTGTTTAAGTTCTTTGTAGATTCTGGATATTAGCCCTTTGTCAGATGGGTAGAATGCAAAAATTTTCTCCCGTTCTGTAGGTTGCCTGTTCACTCTGATGGCAGTTTCTTTTGCCGTGCAGAAGCTCTTTAGTTTAATTAGATCCCATTTGTCAATTTTGGCTTTTGTTGCCATTGGTTTTGGTGTTTTAGTCATGAAGTCCTTGCCCATGCCTATGTCCTGAATTGTATTGCCTAGGTTTTCTTCTAGGGTTTTTATGGTTTTAGGTCTAACATTTAAGTCTTTAATCCATCTTGAATTAATTTTTGTATAAGGTGTAAGGAAGGGATCGTTTCAGCTTTCTGCATATGTCTAGCCAGTTTCCTCAGCACCATTTATTAAATAGGGAATCCTTTCCCCATTTCTTGTTTTTGTCAGTTTTGTCAAAGATCAGATGATTGTGGATGTGTGGTATTATTTCTGAGGGCTCTGTTCTGTTCCTGTGGTCTATATCTCTGTTTTGGTACCAGTACCATGCTGTTTTGGTTACTCTAGGCTTGCAGTATAGTTTGAAGTCAGGTAGTGTGATGCCTCCAGCTTTCTTCTTTTTGCTTAGGATTGTCTTGGCAATGCAGGCTCTTTTTTGGTTCCATATGAACTTTAACGTAGTTTTTTCTAATTCTGTGAAGAAAGTCATTGGTAGCTTGATGGGGATGGCATTGAATCTATAAATTACCTTGGGCTGTATGGCCATTTTCAGAACATAGATTCTTCCTATCCATGAGCATGGAATGTTTTTTCATTTGTTTATGTCCTCTTTTATTCCATTGAGCAGTGGTTTGTTGTTCTCCTTGAAGAGGTCCTTCACGTCCCTTGTAAGTTGGATTCCTAGGTATTTTATTCTCTTTGAAGCAATTGTGAATGGGAGTTCACTCGTGATTTGGCTCTCTGTCTGTTACTGGTATGTAGGAATGCTTGTAATTTTTGCATATTGATTTTGTATCCTGAGACTTTGCTGAATTTGCTTATCAGCTTAAGGAGACGATGCGGTTTTCTAAATATACAGTCATGTCATTTGCAAACAGGGACAATTTGACTTCCTCTTTTCCTAATTGAATACCCTTTATTTCTTTCTTTTGTCTGATTGCCCTGGCCAGAACTTCCAACACTATGTTGAATAGGAGTGGTGAGAGAGGGCATCCCTGTCTTGTGCCAGTTTTGAAAGAGAATGCTTCCAGTTTTTGCCCATTCAGTATGATATTGGCTGTGGGTTTGTCATAAATAGCTCTTATTATTTTGAGATACATTCCATCTATACCTAGTTTATTCAGAGTTCTTAGCATGAAGGGCTGTTGAATTTTGTTGAAGGCCTTTTCTGCATCTATTGAGATAATCATGTGGTTTTTGTCTTTGGCTCTGTTTATGTGATGGATTACATTTATTAATTTGTGTATGTTGAACCAGCCTTGCATCCCAGGGATGAAACCAACCTGATCGTGGTGGATAAGCTTTTTTATGTGCTGCTGGATGTGATTTGCCAGTATTTTATTTAGGATATTTGCATCAATGTTCATCAGGGATATTGGTCTAAAATTCTCTTTTGTTGTTGTGTCTCTGCCAGGCTTTGGTATCAGGATGATGTTGGCCTCAAAATGAGTTGGGGAGAATTCCCTATTTTTCTATTGATTGGAATAGTTTCAGAAGGAACGGTACCAGCTCCTCTTTGTACCTCTGGTAGAATTCGGCTGTGAATCCCTCTGGTCCTGGACTCTTTTTGGTTGGTAGGTTACTAATTATTGCCTCAATTTCAGAGCCTGTTGTTGGTCTATTCAGAGATTCAACTCCTTCCTGGTTTAGTCTTGGGAGGGTGTATGTGTCGAGGAATTTATCCATTTCTTCTAGATTTTCTAGTTTATTTGCATAGAGGTGTTTCTAGTATTCTGTGATGGTAGTTTGTATTTCTGTGGGATCAGTGGTGATATCCCCTTTATCATTTTTTATTGTGCCTATTTGAATCTTCTCTCTTTTTTTCTTTATTAGTCTTGCTAGTGGTCTATCAATTTTGTTGATCTTTTAAAAAAACCAGCTCCTGGGTTCATTGATTTTTTGAAGGGTTTTTTGTGTCTCTATCTCTTTCAGTTCTGCTCTGATCTTAATTATTTCTTGCCTTCTCCTAGCTTTTGAATGTGTTTGCTATTTAGTGCTATAAATTTCCCTCTACACACTGTTTTAAATGTGTCCCAGAGATTCTGACAGGTTGTGTCTTTGTTCTCATTGGTTTCAAAGAACATCTTTATTTCTGCCTTCATTTCGTTATTTACCCAGTAGTCATTTAGGAGCTAGTTGTTCAGTTTCCTTGTAGTTGTGCAGTTTTGAAGGAGTTTCTTAATCCTTAGTTCTAATTTGATTGCATTGTGGTCTGAGAGACAGTTTGTTTTGATTTCTGTTCTTTTACATTTGCTGAGGAGCTCTTTACTTCCAATTATGTGGTCAATTTTAGAATAAGTGCAATATGATGCTGAGAAGAATGTATATTCTGTTGATTTGGGTTGGAGAGTTCTGTAGATGTCTATTAGGTCTGCTTGGTGCAGAGCTGAGTTTAAGTCCTGGATATCCTTGTTAACCTTCTGTCTCGTTGATCTGATATTGACAGTGGGGTGTTAAAGTCTCCCATTATTATTGTGTGGGAGTCTAAGTCTCTTTCTAGGTCTCTAAGGACTTGCTTTATGAATCTGGGTGCTCCTGTATTGGGTGCATATATATTTAGGATAGTTAGCTCTTCTTGTTGAATTGATCCCTTTACCATTATGTAATGGCCTTCTTTGTCTCTTTTGATCTTTGTTGGTTTAAAGTCTGTTTTATTGGAGACTAGGATTGCAACCCCTGCTTTGTTTTGCTTTCCATTTGCTTGGTAGATCTTCCTCCCTTTACTTTGAGCCTATGTGTGTCTTTGCACATGAGACAGATCTCCTGAAAACAGCACACTGATGGGTCTTGACTCTTTATCCGATTTGCCAGTCTGTGTCTTTTAATTGGGGCATTTAGCCCACTTACATTTAAGGTTAATATTGTTATGTGTGAATTTGATCCTGTCATTATGATGTTAGCTGGTTATTTTGACCATTAATTGATGCAGTTTCTTCACAGCATGGATGGTCTTTATAATTTGGCATGATTTTGCAGTGGCTGGTACTGGTTGTTCCTTTCTATGTTTAGTGCTTCCTTCAGGACCTCTTATAATAGGCAGGCCTGGTGGTGACAAAATCTCTCAGTAATTGCTTGTCTGTAAAAAATTTTACTTCTCCTTCACTTATGAAGCTTAGTTTGGCTGGATATGAAATTTTGGGTTGAAAATTCTTTTCTTTAAAAATGTTGAATATTGGCCCCCACTCTCTTCTAACTTGTGGGTTTCTGCAGAGAGATCTGCTGTTAGTCTGATGGGCTTTGTTTTGTGGGTAACTCGACCTTTCTCTCTGGCTGCCGTTAACACTTTTTCCTTCATTTCAACCTCGGTGAATCTGATAATTATGTATCTTGGGGTTGCTTCTCCTGAGGAGTATCCTTATGGTGTTTTCTGTATTTCCTGAATTTGAATGTTGGCCTGCCTTGCTAGATTGGGGAAGTTCTCCTGGATAATATCCTGAAGGGTGTTTTCCAACTTGGTTCCATTCTTCACATCACTTTCAGGTACACCAATCGAACATAGATTTGTTCTTTTCACATAATCCCACATTTCCTGGAAGCTTTCTTTATTTCTTTTTACTCTTTTTTCTCTAACCTTGTCTTCTTGCTTTATTTCATTAATTTGATCTTCAATCACTGATACTCTTTCTTCCACTTGATCAAATTGGCTATTGAAGCTTGTGCATGCGTCACCAAGTTCTCGTGCCATGGTTTCAGATCCATCAGGTCATTTAAGGTCTTCTGTACACTGTTTATTCTAGTTAGCCATTCATCTAACCTTTTTTCAAGATTTTTAGCTTCCTCGCGATGGGCTTGGACATGCTCCTTTAACTCAGAGAAGTTTGTTATTACCGACCTTCTGAAGCCTACTTCTGTCAACTCGTCAAAGTCATTCTCTGTCCAGCTTTGTTCCGTTGCTGATGAGGAGCTACGATCCTTTGGAGTAGAAGAGGTGCTCTGATTTTTAGAATTTTCAGCTTTTCTGCTCTTATTTCTCCCCATCTTTGTGGTTTTATCTACCTTTGGTCTTTGATGTTGGTGACCTACAATGGGGTTTTGGTGTAGATGTCCTTTTGGTTGATGTTGATGCTATTCCTTTCTGTTTGTTAGTTTTCCTTTTAACAGTCATGTCCCTCAGCTGCAGGTCTGTTGGAGTTTGCTGGAGGTCCACTCCAGACCCTGTTTGCCTGGGTATCACCAGCAGAGGCTGCAGAACAGCAAATATTGCAGAATAGAAAATATTGCTGCCTGATCCTTCTCCGGAATCTTTGTCCCAGAAGGGTACCCGCCTATATGAGGTGTCTATTGGCCCCTATGGGGAGGTGTCTCCCAGTTAGGCTACACAGGGGTCAGGGACCCACTTGAAGAGGCAGTCTGTCTGTTCTCAGAGCTCAAACGCTGTGCTGGGAGAACCACCACTCTCTTCAGAGCTGTCAGACAGGGACGTTTAAGTCTGTAGAAGTTGTCTGCTGCCTTTTGTTCAACTAAGCCCTGCCCACAGAGGTGGAGTCTAGGGGCAGTAGGCCTTGCTGAGCTGCAGTAGGCTCCGCCCAGTTTGAGCTCCCCAACTGCTTTGTTTACTTATTCAAGCCTCAGCAATGGCGGACACCCCTCTGCCATCCAGGCTGCCGCCTCATATTTTGATCTCAAGACTGCTGTGCTAGCGGTGAGCAAGGTTCTGTGGGTGTGGGACCTGCCAAGTCAGGCATGGGAGAGAATCTCCTTGTCTGCTGGTTGCTAAGACCTTGGGAAAAGCACAGTATTTGGGTGGGAGTGTCCCGTTTTTCCAGGTACAGTCTGTCACAACTTCCCTTGGCTAGAAAAGGGAAATCCCCCGACCCCTTGCACTTTCCAGGTTAGGTGATGTCCCGCCCCGCTTCGGCTCACCCTCCATGAGCTGCACCCACTGACCAACTGGCCCCAATGTGATGAACCAGGTACCTCAGTTGGAAATGCAGAAATCACCTGTTTTCTGCGTCGATCACGCTGGGAGCTGCAGACTGGAGCTGTTCCTATTTGGCCATCTTGGAACGGATCTCAATTGTACATATCTTCAAAAGGTAAATTGTCTCTTTAGAAATAACCCATTTGTTTATCAAAATGTTCACCTTCTTACTTCGATGAGACTACCATTTCCTTTAGTGTACTTCCAAAATGCCTCCTGAATAATTCTGCATCCTGATTTTCCAACTTGGTGAAAATGCTTGAGGAGCGGTCAATTAGAAGCAATGGGGCATATGGTAATTTTATGATCAGTAAACTATGTAGAATGGGATTCTCTTATTTTTTTCCCTGATGCTTTGGTCCTTGCTGAAACTCTGCATTTCTTAAAACTTGAGGAGAAACAATAATTTTAGTTGTTTGGTGTAAGACAGATAGCATTTCAGAATTAATTCTGCATTGAACTAGAAGTTCTAGAGTGGGTAATACATCTAGTGGACTCCAGATCTCTGATTCTATACTAAGTTTTAATAGTTCCATGTTAACTTTTTCTAAAAATGAATCCATCAAAGGTTTCCCATTGTGAACATGCTTATTGTTAATTAACAATAGAATGTAACATACAATAAAGAAGAAGTATGGGCTTGGCAAAAGCATTCAACTGTTACTTTTTAAAGAAACTAGAGTCTGAATAGGAAGTGAATCATACTTTTTATTTTTTTAAATTTCACAACAAACCCAGAATTCTTATTTTACTTCACTGAGAGAAAGTCTGAGAACCTTGATATTGTCCAGAGCACATAACAGATGCAGTGATAATTCTAAGCCTTAGACATTTGGCATAGTTGAGGTTTTATGACAAGGTATTCTGGCAGAAGAGAGAAGACCCTAATGAGCAAAGTAACCTTGTTAACCTTTAAAGTATTGTCCTTTTGGATCCCATGAGGTTTTTTAACAGATACATCATTTGTTTAGATCATTTCAGTTCTATGACTTGATATATTTCCAAAACTGGCTTCAAGTTCTTATTTATTTTATCCTCCAAATGAGCCTAGTAAAGTAGAAACATAACTGCATTGTTGAAAGTCATTTGTGGTTTGCAAGCTTCTTCTGTCTTCCTTCCCATAAAATACAATTTAGTACTTAAGCTTTTTCTTTCAGTAATGTGTGCTAAAGCATTGTCCATCAATGCCACATTTCCCTTTGTATGTTACGAATAAGGGTGGCTGTGTGAAATAAGACAATATCTGATTACGCGGCCTGGAACTTCCTCTTTCCTAGGTTTTGCACAGCTACAAGGCTGAGAGTTAAACAAAGGGAACGGGACAGTAAGACCTGGTGAGAGCCAGACATGAAGCCTGGTGTGACAGTGGCTTCCCCAAGTTTGGAGGGACCTCAGGAGACCCATTATATTCTAGGTCCAGG
This sequence comes from Pongo pygmaeus, assembly GCF_028885625.2. Taxonomy (NCBI): domain Eukaryota; kingdom Metazoa; phylum Chordata; class Mammalia; order Primates; family Hominidae; genus Pongo; species Pongo pygmaeus. Next base: position 81,549,580 of record NC_072384.2, read on the forward strand.
AGGAGACTGGCCTCTGCTTGCTTTAGATATAGACTTCATGGATGCAGCAAGGAGGGTCTGAAGTTTACAGAGAAAGGCAAGGATTTTGTAGCTCTTAGGAGCTTCATTATTACCATCAGGTAGCTGCCAAGCTCAGCGCCCTTTTGTTTGGCAATCAGTCTGAGTACTCTTTCCCCTCCTGCCAACTTGCCCAAGGAAGGCCTGAGCCACAGGCTACTAAGAAACAATTTGCCAAATATACTAATTTCCTTTTGGTTATTTGTTCTCTAGAAGCCCAACATTTCTGAAATCATTAAAACTTCACTGTGTGGAAACTATCACACACACATTTATTTTTGCTTCTCTCTTCATTACAGGGATAGGAAAGTGCATATATTAGGAGAGTTTTACCTCCATGACATTTGCTGCTTATACCCCAGTATGTAGTGATAATAGTAGAGAATATGGACAGAAGAAGAAACTCCCCTACCACCAAAACAGACAACATTATTAAAAATTAGCCCTTGCAGAGAAAAAGAAGTGCTTATACACTGTTGGTGTCTAAATTAGTTCAACCATTGTGGAAAGCAGTGTGACGATTCCTCAAAGAGCTAAAAACAGAACGACGATTCAACCCAGCAATCCCATTCAACCCAGCAATCCCATTACTGGGTATATACCCCAAGGAATATAAATTGTTCTATCATAAAGACACATGCATACGTATGTTCACTGCAGCACTATTCACAATAGCAAAGACATAGAATCAACCTAAATGCCCATCAATGATAGACTAGATAAAGAAAATATGGTACATAATCATCATGGAATACTATGCAGCCACAAAAGAGAATGAGATCATGTCCTTTGCAAGAACATGGCTGGAGATAAAGGCCATTATCCTTAGAAAACTAACACAGGAACAGAAAACCAAATACTACCTCTTCTCACTTATAAGTGAGAGCTAAGTGATAAGTACACATGGACACATAGAGGGGAACAATACACACTGGGGCTTCCTGGAGGGTGGAAGGTGAGAGGAGGGAGAGGATTAAGGAAAATAATTAACAGGTACTAGGTTTAGTATGTGGGTGACAAAATAATCTGTATAACAAACCCCTATGATGTGGATTTACCTGTATAACAAGCCTCCACATGTACTCCTGAACTTAAGAATTAAAAAAAAAAAAAGATTAACCTTTACTGTGTGCTTCCTCTGCACCAGACACTGAGTTAACCATTGCACATGTATTATTTTAGTTAGCCCTCAAAACAGCTTGAAGAGGTTGGTTTGAGGGGTTGGGTGTCTGACAGGTTACACACAGTTTTGTATGCATGATCCATCAAACTTACCTTTATCCCATTCTTTAGAATGGGATGGAAACCTACGACTGCCTATTATAGAGTGAAGCTCTTAATTTTGCTACATATTGGCTACCTTTCTTTCCCTGTCCCATTTAGTTTGTGATGGGAATAGAACAGGAGCATAGGAAGAAAATGAATAGTTACAAATCAACTCAGTAAATAGAGAGTAATTAGAATGTGTGTACTGTCTACTTATTGACTGTAAATTGTGATTTGCTAGCATTCTGGGTTGTGAACGCTTGCTAGCAGGGTTCATGAGTACATAATTACCTAACATTGCTAAATGTGGCCAGGAAAATCTGTCCTTTGATGAACCCAAGTGTGAGAGAGAGATCTTAGGTTTCTGGATTAAGATTCTTCCTGAGATTTGTAACCTCAAACATTTGGCCAGCTTCCTTACTGTGCATCCCCAGTCTGAAGCCCAAAGGATTCTTAAGCAGAATGGACTGGTCCATTAAGCATCTTTTCACTGGCCATGGGTTTGAGTGCCTATGCTCTGTCCTAAAGCATCCACAACTGATTTCTACTCTTGAAGTCTGGGGGTTAGACATGAGCTGGTCCTGAACTCAGGTAGTGAACTCTGTCTGGCTTGAATCTTCCTATAGGAAGAAAAACCAGTCTAGGAACTGAGTGCTATACAATGCAGAATTGATTGGCTAATATATCACAAGTGAAAAATGATATCTGGATGCTCTGAGATTATTTGGACCTGTGTTTTCCTTCAAAGAAAGGTAATTTTTATTTGCTTTTTAGAAATCCACTTTTGTTAAATAATAACAAGATATTTTTTAAAAATACAGACTATATAAAAAGAAAACTATAAACCATAGTTCCATTGCCCAAAGATCAACACTAACAGGTCTATTAACATCCAGTCTTTTTTCTAATTTTATTAAAGAGAAGTGTGTGTATGCATGTGTTTACATGAAAAATTATTTGCACCTTATTAATTGCTCCTTAGTAAATATTTGTTGAGGAAATGAAAAATTAACATTAGATTCTGACATTTTTTTCAGAGGATTTTTAAAATACACATTTACAGTGTTGTCCCCATAATAAGATACACATTTCATAATAAAATTATTTACTTTGAATCCAAATGCTATCGTGAGAGTAATTTGGCACCAACAATATCACATTATTAAAAGAATATTAATGTGGTCAGTTTAGTCAGGTGTGGTTTGTTCTTTAGGACTTCTCTGATGTGATGAATATTTTACGTGTTGATGGTAATAATAATTGCTAGCATGTACCGAGTGCTTAGAATACATTAACAATTAGGAAAATTTCTCATTGCTCTCCATTTATTAACTAATTTAATATTCCAAACAGCCATAAGATTACCTACAGTTTACAGAGGAAGAAACTAAACTAGTTTTCTCCAGGTCACACAGTTAATGAGTAGTGGAACAGGGGTATGAACCCAGGCAGTCTGGGTCCAAAGCCTTTGAGTATAGCTACTATACTATAACAGGGCACTCTTCCAGGCATATTATACCATGATTTCCCTTTCTGGAATTTTTATGTTAGTTAATCATTAGTCAATTTGAGTATATTTTCACTAGGTGTTACATTTAATATACTTTTGAGAGCAAGTAACAGAAAATATTACTCAAACTGGCTTAAACCAGTGGTTCTCAAACTGTAGTCTGCATCAGAATCCCCTGAAGGGCATTTTAAAGCACGGATTGCTGAGCTAGGTCCACCCTGAGTTTCTGATTCTACATTTCTAGAATCAGAAAATCTAGGGCTTTAGATTTTGTATTTGAATAGATTCCCAGGTGAGGCTGATGCTTCTGGTCTAGGACTATGCTTTGAGAAAACTCATTGCCCTTAGTCAAGATTTATGCCTTAGGCTGGCTTAATACAATTCTATAGCTCTATTCCTCTGCATCTCTCTTAGCTATTATCTCCTCTGTGTATCTTCCTAATCTTCAAACCATAGCAAGATGACTGCAGCAGTTTTAAGCCTTGAATCCATGCACAAAAGTATCTAACAAAGGAGAACCCAGTTATTTCAGCAATTTTTGTAAGAACAAGGAAATTCCTTTATAAACGACTTTGAAAAATTTCTTTGGGTCTTGACCTACATTAGATCACCTCTCTGTTGAACAAATTCTAACAGACAGGAGAGTTCTGCTTGCTGATTGGCTTAGGCTTAGGTGGAAAAAGAGAACTTTTCTATTTAGTCTTCCTTTCTACTGTTTAGGTTCAAAGCATGTTTTTTAAAAAAGCATTTCTTTTTTCAGGCAAAATCTTCAGAATCTATCTCTGAAAAACTGTAGACTATAAAATTTTACCTTCCCAAGTCAACTTTAAAGCTAATACTTTAAGTTTACATATTAATAACAATATAACAATATTTACAATGATAGAACAAATGCATGTATTTAAACAGTGCCTTTACACATACTACTGAACAAGATTTTTATCCTAAATACCTACCTATATCCAAAGTCACACTGTAGTTATGAAGAGGTCGTTGATTTATACAGAGTGCCTGAAAAATGGGAGCCACACTTCACTGCATTGTCCAATTTTATCTGCTTGCCAACCTTAATAATTAGGCCATATTATTATCTATGTTTTGCAGATAAGGGCTATAAAGCATCTATACTATAATAGTACAATCTAATTTAACTTAAATGAATATAACAATTTATTTTTCTTGAAACTATATAATGTCTACCACGGTATAATATATAATTGTTTCAGAAATTATCTCTATGAGGTACATATAAAAAATAACCGATTTTGGGCTGGGCATGGTGGCTCATGCCTGTAATCCCAGCACTTTGGGAGGCCGAGGTGGGTGGATCATAAGGTCAGGAGATTGAGACCATCCTGGCTAACATGGTGAAACCCTGTCTCTACTAAAAACTACAAAACAATTAGCCCGGTGTGGCGGTGGGTGCCTGTAGTTCCAGCTACTCAGGAGGCTGAGGCAGGAGAATGGCGTGAACCCAGGAGGCAGAGGTTGCAGTGAGCTGAGATTGTGCCACTGCACTCTAGCCTGGGCGACAGAGCGAGACTCCATCTCAAAAAATAAAATAAAATAAAAAAAAAATAACTAATCTTAAGGGAGTTATGCTGATGTATGTTGTTTTCATATCTAGTTTAATTAAATTTAAATGTCTATACTTAAGTATTTATTATATATTATGTATTATGTATGAAACACACATAATATATATTTATTTTACATATACATACAATATGTGTGTGTGTGTTTACAGAGAGTGAGAAAAAAATCTCTTATTATAATGCCTGGCTCATAGAAAGTACCCTATGATAATGTTATATTTTTATTTAATTCAATGTAACAGCTATTTATTGGGGAACTATTAGCTATGAAGTATTGTGCAAGGAAATGAGTAGCTATTAATATATACTGACATTGAACACTGTGTATTAAACACCAGGCCCTTTAACATAGGCTCTTTTTAATATACTCATTACAGAGGTGATTTCTCAAGCAAATTAGTCATGTAACTCGTTTCTTGATAACAGCACAGGGAGTTAAGACTGCCAAAATCAACAGCGTATTTCAAAGGCTTCCAGGTTCTCTGTAACAAAGGCTGAGTAAGCCATGACTCATAATCGGGAAACTTCTATTTGAGGGCCTGATTATCTTTCTTCATATCTGGGGTGTGGGAAAGACTGGTAGCAGTGGGCAGCAGGCTAGGGAGGAGTTCCGTTCTGTTTTCAGGGCCACAAAGGGAGTGAGAAGCACATAGTGAAAGTTCTCCAGAGTAGCTTTTTCTCTTTCAAGGGAGCCCTAGAGACACACAGAGTGATCTGAAACATATTCGGGACAATTGAGCTGTTAGAATTCAAGATTTACTGCAGTATCTGGTTAAGGCCATCATGTACCATCACCCAGGAGTCAACTAGCCTCTGTCTTGCACCAAGCCACTCTGGGTTGCTTGCTGCTTCTGTCTGTGTGTTTTATTTATTTACGTGGGCAAGAGGAGGGAGGAGTAGGGTTGGAGAAGGGAGGAGAAGGGTTAGGGGAGGTATGTTTTTAAGGCCCCATTTTGAACCTGCACATAATATAATTGAAAGAGAACAGTTTTCCAGTTGCCCAGAAACGCATCTAAATTTTGGCTATCAAGTACCGTTGTGTGGCCTTGGGTAATGCCTTAACATTTCTGAATCACAGTTTCCTGTTGTTTAAGACAGTGACATTATCCACATAGTGAATTTGTTGTAAAAAATTAATTAGAGTGCAAGTGAAAAAGAGCCATCGCAATGCCTGGCACATAGTAAGCTCTCAAAAAAGAAAATGAGGAATAAAAAAAGAAACCTAGTGAGTTGGTGTTATGCTAAATAACCATTATATTTAAAATGACTATGTAATTTATATCCCAAAGATGTTTTTGAGAATAAAAGGATCACTATTAATAATTAGGTCAGGGCTGGGTGCAGTGGCTCATGCCTGTAATCCCAGCACTTTGGAAGGCCGAGGTAGGCAGATCACTTGAGCTCAGGAGTTCGAGACTAGCCTGGGGAATACAGCAAAACCTCATCTCTACAAAAAGTGTGGTGGCACACCCCTGTAGTCCCAGCTACTTGGGGCACTGAGGTGGGAAAATCCACTGGAGCCCGAGAAGCAGAGGTTACAGTGAGCTGAGATCAAAACACTTCACCACAGCCTGAGTGAGACAGCGATATCCTGTCTCAAAAAAATAAAAATAAAAATAAAAATTAGCTCAGAACAACAGACCAAACAAGCACTGTCCTGAGCAAATCTGAAGGCATGCTCCTTCTAATTATAATCATGCTGCTCTATTGACGGGGCTAAAGTTGGGAGTCAGAAGTCTTTATTTCTTGAGATCATAAATTTGCAATCACATAACTTTTCTCTAGGTTTCTCTCAGATACTTAATGGTTGTCATTAGATCATGCATACAACATAGTCTGTGATAAGTGATAGGGTAGAGAAAGGAACGTGGATGGCCCAGTTTTCTTCTTCCCCTAAACTGAAAAAAACCTAAATCTCACTTTTTCCCCTAAACTGAAAAAACAAACAAACAAAAAAAAAGAAATCTCCCTCTTGCCTGAACAGCAACTGCAAGGCTTAGAACCCACAAAAATACCACTTAGCTCAGACATCAGAGAAATGTCTATGCAGTTGGTGGACTGAAGGTAGGGAGGAGACTTTTCATAAAAGTTTGCTTTGTAATTCCATAATTTAAGCTCATGATCTGGAAAGTATTTCCTCCTCCCTGTTGTTGTGTAATCCAGGATATACTTTTATGATATACTCGATGGCATTCAAGACAATGACTAAATTCAGAGGCAGTGGAATATTGTTATACCTCCTAATTTAAATTCCTATTTTATATGGCACAAAGAGTCCTGCCATTCTCCTAAAGAAACTTTTAAAAAATGGAGGCTAAAAAGAAGAAATGTGATCATTTTAAACACTTTTATATCTTGTAAAATTCCAACTTTAAAACATGGAAAAAGAGAAATACAATGTATAAAACAGATACGTTAAAAATCTGACATTATCTCTTTATTTTGAATATTGATCCTGAACTGTCTCAACTTTCGTTGTTAAATTCTGACTTTTCTAAGAAATCAAAAGGAGGCACTTTGATCCTTGATCCAAGAAATTGTCTGGGCCTTACCATTTACATTTTAGGAAAGAAGTCTAGAAAAAGTCAAGCTAAAAGGCTGTATGCTACTTCACCTGGCCGCGCTCCTACTCACAAAAGTGAACCTGGGCAGATGCTTTATTGGTTCATTCATTCATTCATTTAACAGGAATTTATTATGCTCCTGCTAAGTGCCATATTCCAGGCCAAATGCTGGAGATTCAAGCATGGTCATGCCATTTCCAGGCTTAGTGTCCAATGAAGCAGATGGCATTGCTGTAAAGAATTATGACTAGAAAACGAGATCAAGATTAATGATAGAGGAAGCTCAAGACACTTTGAGAGCCCATAGTAGTCTATGGGTCAGGGAAGGCTCTCTGAATATGGATCTTTTTCCAGCTGAGTAAGGTGAGCAGGAATTTGTCATTTTATAATAGAAATGGTGTCCAAGGCAGGAAGGACAATCTGTGAGGGAGGGGAAAAAAGAGAGAAGTTGGTGTTAGGATCTGAAAATATACAAATATGGCTAGAATGAGGGCACTCAGTCACCATGAGGCTAAAGGGGCAAGCAAGGGCCCAATTATAGAGGCTTTGAAGTCATATTACGAGTTCGGGGTTTACCCTGTTGATAGCTGGGGTGTTTCTAAACATTGAGCGATTTTATGAAAAAGGTTGACATGATCAAATGTGCATTTTATAGAGAGAATTCTAGCTTCAGAAGATCAATTAGAGAATGACATAATGGTCAAGATCACAATTAATAGCAATTTCTACAAAGATGTTGTCACTGGAAATGGAGAAATTTAGGAAGGAATATTAACAGGACATGGTGATTCCTGAGTAGATGGTGATGCCCCTAAATGACATGGAGAATATAAGGAGAAGAAGTGGGTTTAGAAGGTGGTGATACCCATCAAACAGTTGAATGTGAAATGTCCTTAACATATTCAAGTGAAGATTTCCAACAGAAAGTTGATTGTATGGGCCAAGGGCTCAGGAGGGCATGGTGAACCATAGAGACTGGGGAGTCATTAGGGTATAAGTTGCCTTTGAAGCCTAGGGAGTAGATGAGACACCCTGAAGAGAGTAGGCAGAATGAGAAGAAGCGGGTCAAGCACGGTCTCCCAAGGAACATCAACATATAAAGGAGCAGGAGGGCCGTTCTTGTGTTTCTCTGGCCCTGAGGTTTCAAAAGGTCTTCATAACAACAGGCAGCATGTGACCGCGATCTAACTGGTGATAAGATGAAGTGTCTGATATTATGCATAGGGTTACAGTGTCAGTCAATATCTACCGGTAGTTCTAAAACTAGATTCCAACTCGAGAAAAACATTTCTTGATGTCCCGTGGAAATGAAGAGGAGTCATAGTCTGACTATGTCACTAATGTTTCTGCAGTTTCTTTGCTTTTCTTTCCCTTCTTTGGTAATGCTCCATCCAGCACATGCTGGCCTGGCAACATTCCAGGCATAAACAGCTTAAAAACTGCTCTCAGTTTATTCTTACATAATATTCTCACTCGTATTATAGAAAAAGGAAGTTTTATGATAGGGGTAGTTGGAAAATAAACTATGTGCTTAACCTAGCCATGAACTATACTTAGAAAGACCAAAAATACCTGAAGTGGTAATTCAAGACTCACTTTTCTCAAGAATCTCATAAAAAATAAGGAATGCAAAGGTCCTGATAAAAGCTTTTAAATATACACTGACAATGAAATAGATGCTCTTATTTTTCTGTTTCCAGTCTGCATCACATCCACTTACACACACTGTCTCTTCATTCTAATAGACAAATCTTAGAATCAAGGCATACTAAATCTGAAAAGATCTCAAAGACAGCCTCTAACTCAAGCCCTCTTCCCACTGGCCCCTTGCCTACTTTCTAGATGAGAAACATAAGATGCTGGAATGATAACACTAAGAACTTTTACATGTTGCTGTATATGTAAATAATAATGTTTACATTCAAGAGAAAATAAGTTAATCACATTGGCTAATATCCTCAGCTCTTAGAATTGACTATCTGGATTTGACCTTGGGCAAATTACTTAACCTCTCATTTCCTTAGCTTTTGCACCTATAAAATTAGTTAATGATAGTATCTATTCACAGACATTGGGAGATAATTCTCCACAGGTTTCTCACATTTCTGCCTGTCTTGAGTGCAGAAACACTGACAATTCTTGTTTCAGACTATATTTTTAAAGATGTTAGTATGGCAAACTGCCTTGAAAGATACATATAGTGTTTTCCTCCAGAGCAAAGGGCAGGTGTGCTGACTGTCTAGCATAATAAAGAAAGTATCTCCCTCTGGAGCAAAGGTGAGCATACTTCCTGCCTTTTTGAAATATTTGGGTTCACTAATCTCAGGATTTCTGTCCTGTAAGAGCACCATCTCCAAAGGTAGGTGTCATCTGGCCTCAGAGAATTGGTACAAATGGTTGTACTCTATTATTCTTGATGTGAATACAAGTTGAGCATCCCTAATCCCCAAATTCAAAATCCAATATGCCCCAAAATCTGAAATGTTTGGAGTACTGACATACCACCACATCTGGGAAATTGCACACCTGACCTCGTGTGACGAGCCACAGTCAAAACTCGGTAAGAACTTTTGTTTCATGCACAAATATTTTAGAAAATATTTTAGAAAATATTTTATAAAATTACCAATTACCTTCAGGCGATGTGTATAAGGTATATGTGAAACATAAATGAATTTAGTGTTTAGACTTTCGTCCCATTCTCAAGATGTCTCCTTACATACATCCAAATATTCCAAAATCTGAAAAATCCCAAATCTGAAACACTTCTTGTCCCAAGATAAGAGATAATCAATCTGTAATGAAGTCCTCTGTCTCTGACCCAGGAGTCTCATATCTTTTGTCAGGATCCATGCATTTGTGATAAGCTAGCATGTTAGCTTACAAGTATGGTAAAATCTCAGACTCTTCACAGTTCTTGGCAATGGATTTTGGTTAAGAAATCAGTAAATAAACATAAATTGCTCAGAAGAGTATTTGACACAAAGCAACTAAAGACTGGTTAAATCAGTTATACCCCTTCAATAAGCCACTCACCAACAGCCTCATTCTAACTGTATGTTCTTGGGTAGAATGTGACATTTTTAAAAAATATATAATACAAAGATAATAAACTTTTATAAATTTTCTTATTTCCCTCTCTCCAACTCTCCCTGCCTCACTACTCACACATTTGAATATCATGTTTTCAATTGTGGGAAGGTGAAAATCAATATGTAGTGTGACCAATGTTTGAGTGACAGTGTTTCTAAAAAAATTCAAAGTTTTCTCCATTATCATCAACTCATTTTGTTATTTCTCTTTCTGATTCACTACATCAGCTCTTTTAAAACACCAGTGACTTTTTTCCTGATGTGTGTTCTATGCTATTTTCAGAGTTCTGTTTTCTATCTGTAAGCCTGCCAAACATAGTAGTTCCATCTTTTAAAAATAATGTTTCACCTTTTCTTTTTTTCTATACTATAACTCATACTTTTGAAAAATCAGCATGACCTTTTTTATTCTTGATCAACACTTAACATAACAGCCTCCCTGAAGCAAAAGGAAGTAATTAGAAGAGGCAATATGCTGAATGATCAGGATGTGGGGCCTAAATCTTGGCTTATACCCAGCTGGTGTACTTGACCACCTACTTTATGTAAGTTTAGGGATTTCAAAATTCCCCATGTCTCCAGATCTTTTGAACACTGATTTGCCATGATCTTTGGTCATTATCAGTTTAGATAGATAGGGGCCTTGTCTTTAGCTGGCCACTGTTAAAACACCATAGTCAAGGATGATTATTACTAGAAGAACTACTTATCAACTAAAGCTCCAAGAACATGAGCATTTTACTGTGCAGGGAGAAAACAGGGAGTAAGGGAAGAGTGTCCGGAGTGAGATCTGTACCTGGGCAGAACACAGGAGGACATGATACTAGAGAGGTCTAGAATTTGGCAATGTATGGGAACTTGGAAGGCTTTATTTATTTCCTTATGTGTCCATCAATGGGGGAACCACTTGAAGGATGAAAATGATAAGAGGTAGACTCTGCTTTTGAAGTACTTCTAGTCTAGCTGGGGAAATTAAGCCCACACAACCTAGATAGAACACTGTATGTAATTGTATTTGTGGTATAGACATAACTATACATATTGACAAGGCTATTGACTTTATACAGGACTATTAAGACTTCAAAGAAGGGAGACATTCTTAACTCAGGATTATTGACAGCTTTCTCTGGAAATGGCAATGAAAAATTAAAGAGGAGAAAGGAGAGTGGTCAAAGAAAGGAACAGCAATGTACGCTCTGCCTGTACGGGGGTTGTGTGGGAGCAGTTACCAACAGATGAGGCAAAACAGTTTCCAGCACAATTTGGCTTTGAGCTGGGGACACCTTAGAAGGGAGACTTGGAGTTTGTGTGTGGCCATGACTCATACAAAACTCCGTCATTCAATTCCTATATTTGTAAAGACAAATTAAATGGAATTTGCTTGTTACTCTCCTAATTTGTGATGTGTTTGGCTCCATTAGGTTATAGCAGGCATTACCTGAAAGCATCTATTATATGGCAATTTCGGCATGGTATTAAGGACTGAATTAATAGAACCCTATAAGCCCTATTTTTGCCCTGTAGATGATTATAATATTGTAACCAGATAAACTAAGGAAACACTGATAATGGGAATATCATTAGCACATTCTTTGTAAGATGACTGGAAATCAGTGGCCTGTGCTGTAATACTCTGCTTTCAGCTACTCTGTCCTTGTTCCTCAGGCTTCGCTTCTCTAAGTTCTTATTTCTTCTCAAACTTGCTGGGTAAATCTTGGCAGAAAGGTTAGCAAGCTGTATCTAGGAGACAGTAAAAGAATCACATTTCAGGATGTGGGAAATCCTGCATTTGGCCTTTCTGGATCTTGAAGAGATACTGCTTTAAGGATTGAAGGCCAGCTCTCCTCTTGGAAAAATTTTGCAGATAATTGCCAATGATAAGTACATTACAACAGGATCAGAGTTTTCAAAGTGAATCCAATTGGTGAGAAGGAATATTTCCAAAGAATAAGAACTAAAGAATTTAGGGAATTTAGACCCACTCCTAATACTTCAAATAGCAGCTTTATTTTTCCCTCAGAGAAGTCATTGCCAAAATGGACCTACAGAAAAACCAACGGTTAATTAAAAAAAACCCATTAGCTTGAATCATGAAGAAATAATTATAAGAACCAGGGCTGGTTCCTCTCAATTTTGACCTTTTGTTTTACTGTTCAATGTAGAATTTTTGATAATGTTTGGATTCAGTACAGTGAAGATTTATCTTGTGTAGTGAACTCTATAAAGAACAGACTTGACTTGGAAATAACTTACTGGCTTAAAAAGAGTCACTTAACAATTTCTTTGGAAGTAAATAAGGCATAATGCTATTGCTTATGGTTTTTATTAGCTGGGTTTTTTCCTGGTGAAAAGAGATGTTGAATAAGAATTTCTTTCTTACAAAAGCTTTGGTATTATTAACATAATTGACTAGGATTTGAAATTCTATGAAAACAAATGCCCTTTCACCAGTTCTTGTTTTGAATATGTGTATTCATTTAGTGCTTACTTGAGGATTTAGGATCTTGTTCACTATTGTTCTTTAGGATAACTTTGAAGAAAATATTGTTGTATGAAACCATGGATGGTATTAACATAGCTAATATCCTGGATGTTTTATGAATACTTTTATGAATCCTGATATTTTATGAATACACAAGCTTCATTGAAAATATTTTTTCCATTTTATTAAGTAGAATTTTCTATATTGAAAAGTATAAGACTAAAAGATCAGAGTGCCATAACAAGGGAGAAGGATGACCATATAAAGTGTGGGAAGAGGTTCAGTAGGTATTTTCTCTAGACATTAAGGAGATAATGTGCTAGACAGTTCCTGGAACATAGTTAGAGCTTTGATGTATTGTTTTTGGTTGATTGATATACTAAGGAAATGGTTGCCCTTCACTGTCAGAAGTGAACGTAGGATGTGAAAAGTAAATAAAGCCTGAAAGGGCAGCTTATACTGTATCATTTTAAATTCTTTCTGTCTCTGGGCACCACACTTCCCCACAGCTTGTTTCATAAAGGCCTATAGCATGGCGAAGATTCAGGAGGAATGAATAATAGGGCCTCTGACCAGGGGAAAAGAGAAAAGAAAGATCTGAAATGAAGGTGGGGCTTTGAGTTAGAAGCAAAAGTATACTTTCGAGGAAGGTGGTATAATCTCTGATTTAAGAAATCTGTAGTACTAAAGGGGGAAAAATATATCAGAGAAGTAGAACTGGAAACTGGGGCTTTGGATCCAAATTGTACACCTCATTGGCTTCTCCAGTATCAGCTATGTGTTCCCAGCTCATGGCAGGGAAGAACCCTGAGGGATTCTCATCATTACTTCCTCACCTTGGGGTAGCTTGAACTCTGAGGAGATAAAGCAGGGACTGTTTCCTGATACTGTATATCCCTAAACTCTTTGATCACTTTTTTTTTTTCAGTCCCCTGATGGGGTAATTAGTAATAGTAATTCCTAGCTACCCCAGAACTAGGAACACAGCCTAATTCCTTTTGGAAAAAAAGATTCTAATGGCAGCCTCATAATTAATGGGATATCTAAAATGTGGGCTAACGGCCTCTGTGTGTTTCAATTTCCTCTTTAAATAAACAATCTCTACTGATATCCTGTGTTAAGATTGAAGATATACAACACTTTTAGAGGAATAAGGCATGAGATTTGTATCTGAGTTAGTAGTACACTTTATTTTGTGCTTAGCATGGAAAGAGCCTCAGACAAGGTACCTGTCTGGAATTCTGATGCATCTGCCATTAGAAAAGTAAATCTTCAGGATTTGTTCTTGTATTTATTTGTGGGAGGGTGTTGAGGAGGGGCAGATAGTGCAGGAAATAGAAAAGGGACCAAATAAAGTGAAATGGCTATGAAGAAGACCAAAAGGTACCTTTCTTATGTGATTCACTTAAACTTCACCTAGGAATGTGCTTTTGTTTTCTACATTGAAATAAAACAGATGTTTAAAGGGATTCTTTCTTATAGCATAGTTATTTATGTCAGTGTCACTTCTTTTATTTACCTACAAACTCCTTGAGGACAGAAGCCATGTCTCGTATTTTCTACTCTTACAAGATATATCATAGAGATATTCACTCATAAAGCGTCCATAAACATCTAGTGTGTTAATATGATCTGCTTATTTTGCCAGTTGCTATACGGAAATAAATCTCTAGTCACACGCTATGTAATGATAGTGGTGAGCACAGATAATGATAGGGGACTAGATAAATGGGTCAGCAGACTGTGGTTTCCATTTCCAAAAAGTGCTTTGAATGGTCAAGGGAAATTTATTTATTTATTGAGACGGAGTCTCACTGTGTCACCCAGCCTGGGGTATAGTGTTGCCACCTCAGCTCACTGCAACATTCGTCTCCAGGGTTCACGCGATTCTCCTGCCTTAGGCTCCCAAATAGCTGGGATTACAGACGTGTACAACCATGCCTAGCTAATTTTTGTATTTTTATTGGAGACGGGCTTTCACCATGTTGGCCAGGCTGGTCTTGAACTCCCGACCTCAGGTGATCCACCCACCTCGGCCTCCCAAAGTGCTGGAATTACAGGCATGAGCGACCGTGCCCTGCTGGTAAGAGAAAAATTTTAAAAACTGCTAAAGATTCATAATTTATATATGGTCATCATTCAAATTTCTGTGCTTTTTTGTTTGTTTTTAATTAGGGTCTGCTATCATTCCCAAAATATATGTTCCTCAACAACTGACTCTATGTTTCATCATCTTTAGGACAAAGAATACCAGCTCTCTTTAAAGCAGTGTTTTGAAATACAGTTTGGGAGGTAAATATAGATGTAAAATTGTATCTCCTAGCTCAAAGAGAACTGTTGAAAGAAAGGTAGCTGCTTTGTTTTTCTAGAATGTCAGTGTTACTATTTTTACAGCTCCTTTTGAGAAACACTAATTTGTGAAAGGAAAGCATCTCAGAAGGTAAAGTTGATGGTTTAAATTCTTATGCCTGTTGTGTTCTGAGGAACATAATTAATGGCAAGATAATGAGAGGCTGAATACAGCCTTGTTAAACTTCTTCACAGAGCCAGTGAAATGATTCTGAATTGAACTTTCAAAGTCTGAAAGAAGAAAGTGTAGTATGCTTTAGATAGAAAGCCACAGGGTGATTGGGAAAATGCAAGATATGAGCAGGTGTTATGGTAGCATTCTAGTGAAGTTTCCAAACTGTCAGAATAAGCAAGGTCCCTTCCCACACTGATAAACACATACTTGTAGATGGCATTCCACTCTTTGAGGCAGACTTAAATAGTATGTTCGTTTATTATTGTCTGGAAAGGGTTGCCAGTGAAAAACTTGCTAATTTGGTCCATTTCAAGAAATCAAACCTAAACTTGTTGCTGTCAATCATTTTTTGATAGATTTAATAATGAAACCATTTTGTGGGTAGATCTTAAGACATGGAAACTGTCATTTGCACTATGGAGAAGTTTTAAGAAAAAAAAGAGCTATGGTTAAAAATCAAGAAAGAACTGCAAACTTCAGGACCTAGATTTCTTTATACCTGTATAACTTACTTTTGAGTTTTTTGAGGGGAGGGGGAATTTGAGATTTTATCCTTCTCTTGTTATCATTCGTCCTTCCATCTCACCCCACTGCTGCTAGGAAAATTACATGGTCAGGCTGAGTGTAGTGGCTTACCCCTATAATCCCAGCACTTCGGAAGGCTGAAAAGAGGGAGGATTGCTTGAGCCCTTGAGTTTGAGACCAGCCTGGGCAACATAAGGAGAACCCTCTGTCTACAAAAAATTTAACAATAAAAATTAAGCTGGGAGCAAGATGCTGCATACCTATAGTCCCAGCTACTGGGAAAGCTGAGGTGGGAGGATCACTTGAGCTCAGGAAGCTGAGGCTGCAATGAGCTATCATCATGCCACTACGCTCCAGGCTGGGTGACAGAGCAAGACCCTATCTCAAAATAAAATAAAAAATAACATGGTCACATGATATTAATGGGGCAAAATTGAGGTTGAGTTATATGGCTCAAGATGGAGATAGGGAGAAGGTTGGTGGCAGTGAGAATATTGCTATTAGAAAACAAGTGGGGGAGACCAGCTCAAGTCTGAGAAATACCCCGGGAGTAGCCTTGCCAAGGCCACAGAACTATTTCCAATGGCAGGAGCTGGAGCTGAGGTCATCTACACAGCTACTGACAAGTTAGTGGGTGGGTACTGGGTAGGAAGGGAGGTGTCTTGGTCTCTCACTTAAAGCTTCTGTGTGAGGAGATTTCATAACAGAATATTTTCCTGAAGGAAATTACTGCTGCTATATACGTAGTACTCTGTGAAACAAAGATACTGAGTAATTATTAGTTCAGTGAATAAGAGAGTGAATAAATAGAGATTTTTTTCCCCCATGGAAGTTCTTTTCTATTAGGATAAGTTTATATAGTCCATCCAAATGTATCCTAATTTATCTATTAGGATAAATTTATACAGTCAATCCATATACATACCTGTAGAATGTAACAAATATTTTTATTGACTTTCTACATGCTATATTATATTGTCTAGGAGTGTTATATGGATAACACTACAAAGAGAAACTATATTGAGTTTTAAATCAGTGATTTAAAAGCAGGATTTTACAAATACTAGTAACAGTCATAACTTTCATTTGAGTGCTTACCAAGTCTCATACTCTGCTGAGTCTTGTACATGTATCATGTCTTTTTGTGTTCACAGAAAAAAAAAACTAATGAGGTCAGTATAAGCATCCCCCTTTTACACAGGAAACAGACTGAGATTGCTAAGCCATATGCTGAAAATTGCACAGCTAGTAAGGGACAGAGCAAGGGGTTACATTCAGAGGTGTCAGACTCCAAGTCACACCATCTTTTAAAAAAGTTGTACTAATTTATGGGGTACTTGTGTAATTTTGTTACATGCACAGATTGCATAGTGATTAAGCTAGGGCTCGGTTATCTATCACTTACATGATGTACATTTTCCATTAACCAGTTTCTCATCATCCTCCCTGCTCCAAGCCTCTCACCATTCTGAGTCTCCATTATCTACAATTCTACTCTATGTCCACGTGAATACGTTTTAGTACCTATTTTTGAGAACACGTGACATCTGTCTTTCTGTGCCTGATTTGTTTTACTTAAGATAATGACCTTCAGTTCCATCTTTGTTGCTGCAAAGACATGACTTCACTTTTTTATGGCTGAATAGTATTCCATTGTGTGTATGTGTGTGGTGTAGACACACATACATATATACATATATACATACCTTACACAGGAAACAGACACTCAGATTATTAAAGCATACACTGAAAATTTCACAGCTAGTAAGGGACAGAGAAAGGGGTTACATTCAGAGTAGTCCGATTCCAAGATATGTCTGTGTGTGTATACACCACACAGATACACACACACACACACACATATATTTCTGAGAGTCTCACTCTGTTATCCAGGCTGGAATGCAGTGGCACAAACATGGCTCACTGCAGCCTTGACTTTCTTGGCTCAAGCAATCCTATTGAGTAGCCAGGACTACAGGTGCATGACACTATGCCCAGCTAATTTTTTTTTATTTTTTCAAGAGAGAGGTTCTCACCATATTCCCCAGGCTGGTATCGAATTCCTGGCCACAAGCAATCCTCCACCTTGGCCTCACAAAGTACTGGGATTACAGGCATGAGTCACCATGCCTGGCCTCCATTACATATATACATACACCACATTTTCTCTCTCTCTTCATCTGGCGATAGACATTTAGGTTGATTCCATATATTCTATTGTGAATAGTGCTGCAACTGCAGATATCTTTTTGATATATTTATTTCTTTTTCCTTTAGGAAGATATTCAGTAGTGGAATTACTAGATCAAATGGTAGTTATATTTTATTTTAGTTCTTTGAGAAATCTCCGTACTATTTTCCATACAGGTTGTACTAATTTACATTCCCATCAATAATTTAACAGTTCATTTTATCTGCATCCTCATTAACATTTGCTATTTTTTGACTTTTTAATAATACTCATTCCAACTGAGGTAAGATATCTCATTGTGGTTTTGATTTGGGTTTTCCTGATGGTTAGTGATCATGAGTATTTTTTCATATACCTGTTGGCCTTTTATATGTCCTCTTTTTGAAAAATGTCTATTCATGTTCTTTGCCCACTTTTTAATGAAATTGGTTTGTTGTTGTTGTTGTTGTTGTTGTTGTTGAGTTCCCTGTATAGTCCCCTGTTGGATGTGTGCAAATATTTTCTCCCATTCAACAGGTAGTCTCTTCACTCTGTTATTTCTTTTTCTGTGCAAAAGCTTAAGTCCCATTTGCTTATTTTTGTTTCTGTTGTCCATGCTTTTAAGGTCTTAGTCATAAATTCTTTGCCTAGACCAGTGTCCAGATGAGTTTTCTGTAGGTTTTCTTCTCCTAATTTTATAGTTTGGGGTTTTACATTTAAGTCTTTAATCCATCTTGAGTTGATTTTTGCGTACGGTGAGTTAGGGGCCCAGTTTCGTTTTTCTGCATGTGGCTATCTAATTTTCTCAGTGCCATTTATTGAAGAGGGCATTCTTCCCCCAGTGTATGTTCTTCTTGGCTTTGTCGAAGATCAGTTGACTATAAACATGACAAAGTATGCATTCTTAAATCTAAATTATCTTATAAATACAGTCAAGGAATATTTTAAATTTTTTTGAGATGTAGGCCTATTTAAGAATATAAAAAAGCTATAGTTCCCTCCCCAAGGCTAAATATACGTATGTACATTGACATGTAATTTCCAGGTATATGGACATACATGCTGCCACCCCGCCCATTAGGAACCCCATGTTATTCATATAAATACCAGCCTTAAGAAGGCAGAAAATCTACAAAATTATGTTGAGAAATGGAAAGAAATATGAAAATTATAATAAAAAGATTTCTGAAGGCCTCACCACAGAAATAAATATTAAGAGGAAAATTTAGGGGCACTGAATTTGAGAGTAGTTGCATGTTCAAACATGGAATTTGCTGCACCAATACTTCAAACACCTACAAATCTTTCCTATTCACAGTGTTAAATTGCATAAGGTTTCTTCTCCCCTTGTTCCTCTCACCTTCTTCTGTAATCCTATACACCCCCCTTGTCTCCTTGATTCTTCGAATCCTCAAGTATTTGGTGCCTACTACACATCAGGCACTCTTCTGAATGTTTGTGATATACCAGCAAAAGGAAAAAGGAAAAACAGAGGGACAGAAAATCACTGTCTTCCTGGAGTTTATATTTTAGTGGGAAGACAAATGATAAAAAGAAATCTACAGAAGAAAATATATATTATGTTAGAAAGTGATAAATGCTATGGGGAAAACATTGGGCAAATTAGGGCTAGAAGAATGACAGGTTGCAATTTAAAAGAGGATGGTCCAGGATAGCCTCATTGAGAAGGGCATATTTAGGCAAAGATTTGAAGGCGTTAACCCTGTGACTTTTGGAGAGAACACTGTTCTAGACAGAGGCACAGCCAGTGTCTAAGTCCAAGGCAGGAGGGTGCTTGATGTGTTTCAGGCACAGTGTGGAGGGTGTGGAGCCACATGGAGTGAGTGAAAAGGTAGAACTAGGAGATGAGATCACAGAGGTAAGGGGTGGAACAGAACATACAGGGTCAAGGTGGCCTTATAAGGTCTTTGATGTTTACACTGAGAAAAATGGAAAATCAATGTAGATTTTGAGCAGAGTGGCATAATCTGACATAGGATTTAAATGAATCACTCTAGCTGCTGTATTAAGAAGACCGTAGCAGACAAGGGTAGAAGTTACAAAATCAGTTAGGAGGCTTTTTAATAATCTAGGTGAGGAAGAGTGATAGATCGTAAGTAGAACTGAGTAGTGGAATTCTGCATATATTTTGTCATAAAATGTTCTACTACTGTATGTTTCTCTCTATGCACTGCTTTAGCTGCATCCCACAAATTGATTTGTTATGCTTTAATTTCATTCAATTCAAAATGATTTCTAATTTCCCTTGTAATTTCCTCTTTTGACAAATGGATTATTTAGAAATAGTTTTATTTTCTAATATTTGGAGATCTTCTAGATGTCTTTTTGAGAGGTCTCAAACATTTTATATTATTTCAATTAAGTGTATTAATGTATTAAGATTTATTGTATGACCCAGAAGATGGTCATTCTTAATAAATGTTCCATATTAAGTTGAAAAAAAATGTGTACTCAACAACTGGTGAAGTGTTCTCCCTATATAAGCTCAAACTGATAGATAATGTTCAGGTCTTGTATATCCTTAATGATTTTCTTTATTTTTGTCCTATCAATTCCCACAAGAATAGTGTTGAAATCTCCAACCACAATTGTGGATTTGCCTTATTTTTTATCAATTTTTGCTTCATGTATTTTTAAGTCCTTTTGCTAAATGCCTACACATGTAGAACAATAATGTTTTCTTGGAGAACCAATCCCTTTATCATTATGTAATATCTCTCTTTATCCCTGGTAAATTTCATTGAGTCCTACTTCAGTTATTAATATAGCTACTCTTGTTTTCTTTTGTTTAGTTTTAATGGTGTATCTTTTCCCATCTCTTTACTTTGTACTTATGTCTTATATTTAAATTTCTTGTAGATAGTGTACAGTTGGATCTTGCTTTAAAAAAATCTAATTTGACAATATGTATCTGAAATTGGTGTGTTTATATTGTTTACATTTAATTATTTATGGGTTGATTCAACTACCATCTTACTAGCTTTTCCTAATGTTCCATCTGTTCTTAGTTTCTTTTCTCCTACTTTTATTTTCAGCTTCTTTTGGATTTTTTAAAAAGTCTGTTTTATTCCTACCAGGAGCATATTAGATATACCTTTCTATAAATATGTTAGTTATTTCTGTATTTTTAAAATATACATGTTTAATTAATCAGGATATACCTTAAAGTAATACTACTTCATACGTAGTATAAGAACCTTAAAACAGTATATATCCAATTCCTTCCTCCCACCTTTGGTGCAATTTTTTTTTTTTTTTTTTTTTTTTTTGAGACAGTGTCTCACTCTTGTTGCCCAGGCTGGAGTGCAATGGCATGGTCTCTGCTCACTGCAACCTCTGCCTCCCGGGTTCAAGCAATTCTCCTGCCTCAGCCTCCTGAGTAGCTGGAATTACAGGCACCCGCCACCACGCCTGGCTAATTTTTTGTATTTTTAGTAGAGACAGAGTTTCGCCATATTGGCCAGGCTGGTCTTGAACTCCTGACCTTGTGATCCATCTTCCTCAGCCTCCCAAAGTGCTGGGATTACAGGCGTGAGCCACCACGCCTGGCCACTTTTACATTTACATTTTTTACTTTTTTCACTTTTACATTTGTGACAAACATATAATGCATTACTACTGTTTTTGCTTTAGATAATCAATTATTTTTGAGAGCAAATTAAAGTAAGAAAATTTTCTATTACTTTGATTTATTTAATTTCCAGCCCTCCTCATTTCTTTATATAGATCCAGGTTTATGGCTGGTCTAATATTCGTTTTGATTGAAGAACTTCCTAAATTTGAAATTTTAAATGCAGACCCTATGAGATTTCCAGACATATTAGGTACAGCCATGGAAGGAAAAGCCAAAGATGAGCCCAGAATTTATAATAGAGGTGATGATAAATCACAATGATCACAGCAAATAATTAAAATAATGATTTAGGAGGGGATACTGGTATGAAAACAAATTCAGCTCTAAAAGAGGAAAACCACTTGATACACCAAATATATTTTGTAATCTAGATATTTGGTATGGATTTTTCTACACCTCAAAGTTCAAATTTCAATGACCTGTAGAAGTTCAAGGCTTTTCATAATTTACAAGGAGGTGGAGGAGGGATTAGATACTGTGTATGACTCCCATATCAACAGATGCCTAACTCTTCTCCTCCACCTCAGTCTGGATAAAAAACTCAGTCCCTTCACTGGTTTCAACAAGAAACCTACTCTCCTGTTATGCTAAAGCCCTATTAACCTCAGTAGGGAAGGCACCGGGTTCAAGAGGCTTAAGAGACCCGCAGCAAGCAAAGGAGACATGGGGCTTTATTAGAGGCTCAGGAAAGAGTCCAGTGGTGGCAGCCTGGACAGGAGAACCTCCTTACATACAGAAATGTTCCAGTGGCAATGAGCTAGACAAGATATCTGCCTTACTTACAGTCCAGTGGCAGCCGGCTGGACAACATAACTGCATGGCCCAGTGGTAGCGGGCTGGTCAGGAAAATAGCAACCACTTGCAAACAGCAAGCAGTTGATACAGCATTTTCACTTAACACCCTCCACCTGATGACCTCCACTTGGCAACCTTCATTTAATCCAGAACTCAGGGCCTCAATCCCCTATACAGCCTGTGTTCCACAGGATGGGCCAGGGCTCAGATGTTTATCATAAACAACAAATGTCTGAGTTGGCCACTTCCGGATTCCCGAGCTCAGAAAACACATTCAGATATGACTGTCCTACAGGTTCATTCTAAGGCTATGCCTAAGTTACTGCTATCAGGTGCGTTTACCCTACATCCTCCCCTCACTCCACCCCTCCTTAGACATTTATCAGTTTTTCTTAACTCATTTTCATTCCCTCTTGTGATCTTCCTTCCCTTCCTATGAAATTGCTTCCTGTGAGTTTCAAATTCTTTCCCTTATTTTAGGCAGAAAATGTATCTCCTACACTCAGCATTATATAGACAACCCCTTAAGGAGGTTATCAGAATAAAGGAGGCAGGCCAGACATGGTGGCTCACAACTGTCTTTGAGAGGTTCAGGCACTTTGAGAGGTTCAGGCAAGAGGATCACTAGAGGCCAGGACTTTGAGACCAGCCTGCGCAACATAGTGAGACCCCCATTTCTACAAAAATAAAATAAAATAAATGGAGTTATGATTGCACCACTGCATTCCAGCCTGGACCGCAAAGCAAGACCGTGTTTCTAAAAAGATAAATAAATAAACGAGGCATCAGGATCTTCCCTTTTTAGAGATTCAGCTTTATAAATATACCCTATTGGCACAGGTAAAATTTCCTAGGGATTTGCATGCAGGAGTTTACTAGAAGTGCTTTTGAAAGCTGTATCTGTGAAGGTGCAAGAAAAACAACACAGGGCAGAAGCAGAAGTGAAATGAGGTGTGGTTGAAACATTTGCCTTACCCAATGCCACAGAGACCTTGCAAGGTTGAAATGCTCCTACAAAGATGTCCTTCATTACGGAATCAATCACTGGGTATAGGCTGCCCCAAAGAATTGGGGCATAGATTTGGGCAAGGCAGCTTCCTTCAGCTGAAAGCACAGAGTTGGACACAGCTGCTAGTTGTCATAGCCAATACCCCAGGCATCTGGAGTGTGCCCTGATCATGAAGGGGATCTGGGAGATATTCAAATGTATCCACTACAATCCAGCCTGTGCCACTCCACTCCACTAGCCTCATATAGTATGTTCCCCCAACAAGGGAACAACACTTCCAAAATTGTAATTTGTCTCCTACTTACAATTCTGGAAAAGTTTTAAGAAGAAGTTTAGTGGGACAAGCTACAATGTCAGCCCTTCCCCCATCCCCCTCCTTCCTCCCAACCCCTTGCCATTATCCTACCCCAACCTTTACCCCTCCAGCTATTCTCTAGATTGCACCTGATGTTTATAGTCTCTCTCATCTACTCACCCCATCTACTAGATTCCTCTCACCCTTAACTATCTTTTCTGTTCATCTTGGTTACTTACCTGGTGGGGCAACCCAGACCCTTCTCCCTGAGGGGGTCTGGGCCCCTAGTTGCTGTGCCTTTCTCAGGATTAAGTTCTGCATGTGTCCATTTACAACCAAAATTGGTCAGGAGAATACCAAGAGCCCTCCTCCCTCTCTCCCAACAGATCACCTGAGTACCTTCATTTTCAGTCCTCCCCCTACCATGAATTCCATTTGCCTGTTAAATATTCTCCTCCTGCTCCACTTGGAAAGATCCCGTTAGTAACTATTATGGAAAGTATTTCTCATAATCTAAAAGGATTTCCATTTACTGCCTTTATGTTATTACTTCAACCTGGAATTTCCCTCCTATTCCATCACCCCGAACCCTCCATAAAATACTTATTTTTATGATCCAACTCAAATCTTTCAGGAAGTGAGACATTAATAAATTGAGTCTCCATGAAGAAACTCCTGTCAAAAATAGATCTTCCCTCCTCTGAACGCCCTGAAATCTTTAATGTTAGAGCTCACATGTTACTATCTTTATTTCGCTGCACAAAGCACACAGCAGGTGCATAAAGTTGGATGAATAAATGTCTTAGCACCATACACTTGGGACACACAGCCTTGTATTACATTTTGGAGTCATTTATCTGTCCTGTAAGTTAAAAAATCTCCTTGAAGTCAGAGACCAGGTCACAATTTTGATTTTTACCACATCTTGAAAAATGTCTTTACATCCAGTTAGAACCAGTTAACGTGTTAAAAGAATTACTGTTAACCCAGGACACATGAGAAGAGAAGCTGACTCATGCTGTAATTACAGGAATAGATTCCATCTGTCCTATAGGGTTTTCTGCAGGTGCAGTGGCCATTTAGAAGTGTCCTGAATCGAGGCTTGGGGGACAAACTTTTGTTCTCTGCATTGCCTAGGCATTGGATGTGCTCTGTGTGCCAGGGAGAGCACATAGCCTTGGGTGAGACAGCTTCCTTCACCTAAGGGCAAGTCCTCAAATAGGACACAGCTGTGAGCCCTCAGCATCCAAAATTCCAGTCAACTAGGATAGTGACTACCTTGATTCTAAAAGGGGATCTGGGTGGCACACAACAGCATTAAATATAGCATCCCTGAGTGGGAAAAACACAGACACTGGTCATGTTTCATGAAAAATCTCTTCTTGAGGCATTGGGGGAAAGACAACATGGAATTTACCTGTAGCACCCAAGCCTCAACTTCCTCCTCTGAGCCCAAATAAGTCCCTTTTCTCTTTGGGGATTTGGACTAGCCCTTGAGGTATTGATTTCTGGCTCTGCTCTATCACTTGAATACTGGGAAGGTTTCTCCTCCTTACCTGCGCAGTGCTTGTCCTCATACTATTACTGTCACTGCATCAGCCTAATCAGGGGGCATCTCCTTACGTTAGTAAGATATCCCATGATATGTGAATTGCTGGAGGTTATACAATTGTTCCTGAAGATCATAGCAGTAGAAAATATGGGGCCTGAAAAAATATAATTCTCTTCAGTATATTCTACCATCTTCTACTCTCAGAATAAAGGCTTACTTCTGGGTTAATGACACCTACATACAGGGAAGGTGCATCAGGCCTCTGTTCTTCTTAGCCCCTAATTGCATGATCTCTGCCTCCTACAAAAAGGATCCAGAATATCTATGGGGCATTTTGTTTGCAAGGATGACCTATCTACTTGCTTCCTCCTTGTTTTTTACTTCAATTTCCGGATAGCTATGGAAAGTCTCCCATAGCAATATCATTTCCTAGAAAATACTGGTATTTTCTATAACCAAATTTGAAGAGGGGAAGGGAAGACACTTTCATTTCGTCTGGCAACTCTGTACACTTTCCTGAATGTGCACCACACAAATGGGAACCACCTAAATGTGATTTGTACTTGGACGGTCACAGGTGTTCTCTCTGCAGTCAGATCTCATAAACTAAAAGCAAACTAATGAACCTAGTCTCTCCCTAGGACTTCCCACTTTTTCTGGATTTCGGGCCAGAGCAGAGGTTAGAGAAAATTTTCTGAGCCCCTACTTGCAGGGAAGTTAATTGACTGGGAAGGCTGTTAAACCAGCATTATCATGATCATCTTCAATTTTCAAGTCTCAACTGAAACCTTCAGTTCAACTCTGCCATTTGGTTTGGTTGCATAAAGACATCGGTCATCCTTTTCTCTTTTCTTCTTGTGTAAAGATGTGCTAACAAGGATAATTTAGATCTCTCATGAGTTTTAAAGCTTCTCTTATAATGCCTTACTCTATATTGTTCTTGTAATAACATGCTTCAGCTGAACCTGATTTTCCAAACTGTTCAATAGCACCTTGTCATATGGCTTATTGCAAAATACTCTAGTATCAACACACATCCAGGGAGCTTTTCTCCTTCCTGTTGGTACATGGTGGGCAAGTGGATTTACGAGTTCCAGCAACTCGTCACAGTATCAAGAATGCTTTTTGATGCTGTCAAGGATTTCGTCAATGAGGTGAAGCCCTGGCAGGACTGAGATCATGTGTACCTCCTAATGCCAGGCCCTATAAACTTTCTTTTAATCTCCTTCACACTCCTGCTTCAGAAACATACCACTACTGCAACACAGGATGCTCTCTTCAAACTCAAAATCCTTCTGTCTGTTCCCTGAACTGGACTGTCTGAAAGTGTGTTTAGCTAATGGTCAACAGGTAGTTCTTCTGAGGCTGCAATGCTTAACCTGATAACCGATTCAATAGACCAGGATCTGATTTATTGATAGTCCCCAGGATCAAAGGGACTCTCAACAAATGCATCAAGGTAGCAATATTTGATCAGGCAAAGCACACTTGTTCCAAAATGAATGTTGTATTTTAGAGTATGCTGAGGTAAACTTCTAAAAAAGACCCTCACCTGCAGCTTGGGGTTTTTGGGGGTCATGTAATGGTATGATACCTCGTTTATCTTAAAATATTCAATGTTGAACAGCATGTCCATATGTAAAAATGAATGGCACAGTTGATCTCAGAGTAGATCTCTACCTTGGGCTCCCTATGAGTCTGTTATAAAATTATTCTCTAAGATTTTTAGAAAGATAATATTTAACATTGAGAGTCTTTGGGCACATCCTGGAAATCCACAGAAGGCCTTTTGAAAGAGTTTATGAGATATTACCTTAAATCCTTCTAATGTCTTAAGAAAAGGTTTTACAGCCACATACTTGAATTCATATTTATCATGTTTTCTGACAGCATTCTGGATTTGATCTTTGCCCCAGAGTTCTTTCTTATTTTTGAGGGTTGTCTTCTGGGAGAGACTAGAGATGAAAAACAGTTTTATTTCTGAACTCAGTAAATTCTGTTCAACTTATATTTGTTTTCATTCTGCTCAAGAAAATGAATAATTTCTTCCTTAGCTTATATCTCTTTGCCTTCATTTTATGATATTCAGCTTAAATAAATTACTTGTCATTTTCAACACTTAGCCTAGAAATATCCTTAGCCAGATCAATTAATTCATTAGGCACATTTCTATTTTTACAGGTGACAGATTTCCTAAACTTTCCACCACTACATATCCAAGGACTCCTATCTTCCAGGCTCAAATAACATTTCACTCACTCTTCCTTAAGCCTTCACTGACACCCTCTTTGGGGCTCCCCAGTCCTAGAAACACTTTATTTCTGATAAATAATAATCTGTTACTCTTGCTACATGGTAAATCTACCCAAAACCTAGTTGTGTAACACAACATTTATTTTGTCTTGCTCATGATTTTGTTTAACAAATTTTGGGAAGGCCTCTGCTGGGCAGATCCTACCTCAAGCCTCTCTTGCAGTTTTAGTCAAATGTTGGTTAGGGCTATAATCATCTGAAGGCTTGACTGGGCTGGACATCTAAAGCTCACTCTCATGGCCAGCAATTGACATTAGCTGCCAACCAGAGTGCCCACAGGCAGCCTCTACGTATAGCTTAGCTTCCTCATATCATGGCAGCTTCTGGTAGGTGGACTTCTTAAATGGCGACTCAGAACCCCACATGTGAGCATTCTCATGAACAAGGTGGAAGTCGTATCACCTTTTATGATCTAGCTTTAGAAATTATATAGCATCATTTGTCCCAAATTCTATTAGTTAAACATGCTCAGATTTAAAGTGAGGGAATTCTGTGAGTTAAACACCTCAGATTTAAAGTTAGGGAATGTGTATTCACTTCTCAATTTCAGAAATGTCTAAAAATTTTACAGCCACTTTTAAAAGCCCACCACAGGGCGCCTTGCTGTTAGGCTTTCTCGTGCATTACCAGCCATGTGATAGTACCAGACAGATAAGGGATGTTGTATAAGCATTTGTCGAAGTCATGAATTTTGGTAGGGAAAGAAAAGGATGCTGTGAGTGACAGTAAAACTAATAAGGCACCATGTGAGGTCTCTTTCTCTTGGTTCTTCAAGAAGAGAAGAGACACTACTTTTGCCTCCGTTGCATGATGTAATCACCCATCTGACTAAAGGTAAAGAACTGACTGGTGTTCTTCTCTTGGTTTTTTTTTTTTTAATTTTTTAAATTTTTTTATTTTTCGACCATTCTAGGCCTAAGAGAGACTCCTAGATTGCTGTATTAGTCTATTTTCATACTGCTATAAAGAAAGACCTGAGACTGGGTAATTTCTAAACAAGAGAGGTTTAATTGACTCACAGTTCTGCATGGCTGAGGAAGCCCCAGGAAATTTACAATCATGGTGGAAGACAAAGGGGAAGCAAGGCACATCTTACATGGTGGTAGGTGAGAGAAAGAGAGCATGGGGGATGGGGGAGTGCCACACGTTAAAACCATCAGCTCTAGTGAGAACTCATTATCACGAGAACAGCAAGGGAGAAATCTGCCCCCATGATCCAATCATCTTCCACCAGGCTCCTCCTACAACACATGGGGATTAAAATTCAAGATGAGATTTGGGTGAGGACACAGAGCCAAACCATATCAATTGCCAAATCTTTTATTTGAATTTTTGAAAAGGAGTCAGATTTCCATACTCCAAGAAGATGTGGAGTTATGATAATCTGGTAGCAACCTCGAGTAACATAAGGCAAACAAGTGATCTGGAAGAAGTAGGGATGCTCTTCAAGTCCTCTGTTCCAGGGAGCAACTTTGGCCACACAGCTATACAACTGAATGTCTTTCTCTGTTCTAAGTTAGTCTCAGTATCATCAAGGGTCTTAATTTTCTTGTGTTACTGGATACAGGGAAATTCCTCGTGTGGAGGAGAGGAGCTACAGGAATATTATATGCCAAGACCGAATACCTAGACTCCAAGTTAGGATGAGTTTCAGTAAATGCACTTTTTATACATCATAAAAAGTTATGAACAGAACAAAAGCCTGAAAAAGTCTGGTTAAAAGTTTGTCCCTTAACACTCCCATGCAACAAGTTATCACGCTCATAAATGGAAATATCTACTGAGAAATGTCAGGCATCTTGTTCAAAGCTTTTGAAACAAAACAATTTCTGTGATGCATGTCTAGCAATGCCAAGAAGTCCATCTGCCAGCCAGAATTTCATCCTTTAAAAACCTTGTTATGGCAGCACAGAAGAACACAATAAGATTTGTTTAGAGTGTCAGTTTTCCATCTCTGGGCTAAAGGGATTAGGTCTAAATTGCACATCATTAGGTAAGACTGTGCATGAAAATGTTTTTTTCTTTTGTCCATAAAATTACTTGCTGTTATTTTAGAAATAGCCAAAAAATATTAATTGGACTAAATAAATCCATTCATAGCGTCATAAGCGGTAGATTTATCAGTCATTCTCATTTATGTTGTTATTTGACACACAAAAGTAGTGGGAAGTTTCAAGTACAAATGCTTATTGGACATGGCAAGAGGTTGAGGAGAGGCCATATAGTGTGCTAGTTAAAAGCATATATTTTAGAGTTAGTCTGGGTTTTAGAGTCAGATTTGGTTTTAGCCCCTCTGGTAAATAACTGTAACTTTAGGAATATAACCTCTCTGTGGCTCATTTTCCCCACTTGTAACATTGAATATCAGTGCTTAGTAGAGAGTAGATGCACAGTTAACAATTTGGGTAAGAATGAGCACACAATTTCAATAGGTTGTGGTGTGTGTGTGTATGGGATATGTGTGTGTGTGTGTGTGTGTGTGTGTGTAAGAGAGAAAGAATGAGAATATTTTGGGAGGAGTACATACATAGAGAATATTATTGAAGACAATAGGGATATGATGGTCAGTTTTTAATATACTGATGATGAGATTTTGAATTTTGAAGATGTTGGAACTGAACAAGAATAAAATCTCAAGAGACTTATGATGATATACATCACTTTGAGAGAGCCACTTGACTCTTGTACCTAGTACAAAGCAGAAAGCCCAAAGCATTTCTCATGTCTCAGCAAGGTTCAGCCGTCTACTAGATGAAAAAGTTGGAAAGCCACCAGGCCATTACTTGTCATAGTAATCAACTTAAAGGTATTTTCATTTTATTATGGGTGGAAAGTTCGGTATGATATAAAAATAAAAGGAAACTTTCCTGAGAAAGAAGACTGGTAAAGGAGTGGAAGAAAGATTTAGAGGTTGCCTAGCCCTTTCTTCCTTTTTGAAATGAACTGGTAAGGTCATCCTTGTTCTTAATTCTTATATGTTAGGCAATTTGGAAGAAAGACATCTGCAATATAATGCTGTAATCTTGCCATTATCAATTAGGATAATCATTTCCATTACTAAGGCTTATTTCTATAATGATCTTGTTCAAAAAAGTAAGATTTAGACATGTATGTAAAGAAATCGAGTATAGAGGGCAAATTTCTAGATTTTAAAAAATGCTTTCACCAAAAATAGGTTTTTATTTCCTTTAAATGCTGTCCTATTCAAAAACAATGCTTTTAACACCCTTCACACAACCTTTTAAAATATTACTTATGAATCTATGCACCTTGATAAAATGTTTCCTGTTTTTCATTCCCCAAGGCTAAGGTGACACAATTATTAGCTTTTGATGGGGTTAAACAATAACTACCCAAGCTTACTTTTGTGAAAGTATGGAAAACAAATATAACTTGAAGCCCTGTAACAGTTGAAAAGGTTCCCATACTTTGGCTCTTTCTTATGTTTCTTTTTCCTAGAAGAGCACAGAAGAATTGGAAGAAAAAGAATAATACTTTTAAATAAATGTTTTATCCACTTCTAGTGCTGAATATATCCTTTCTATCCCTAAATTTTAACCATATAATATTTTTTAATGGGGACTATTTTTAATCTTCTTTAGTAGCAGTTACGATATACCAGGTAATATTCTAGATGCAGGGAGTACACCAGTAAATAGGACAGATCAAAACCCCTGCTATCTGGAGCTTACAGTCTAATGGGGGAGACAGAAAATGAACAATATAGGTAAGTATAGAATGTGTCAATAAGCATAGAATGAAAGAAAAAATAAGGTAGGAAGAGAATGGGGAGTGTCAGTGTGGTGGGCAGGGGCTGCAGTTTTAGAGAAGGTGGTTAGGGAAGGGCTTTTGCAAAGATGACAGTTAAGGGAAGATGTGAGGGAAATGAAGGAGGATGCTTTATTTTAAGGAATAGTTGGTGGACCGAGTGCAGTCAGCCAGGGGAGAGTGTGAGAAATGAAAAGTAAGAGGAGGTCAGCTTGGTAGTCTATTGTGATGACTTTGGCTTCTATGCCATTACATTAAATGGCATTTCAGGTAGAGGTGGGAGGCCATTATAGATAGCTCTGTCTACATCTTCTGTACACCTCCACCCTTCTTCATTCTGTTCTCTGGCCCAGAGGAGCTGAAATATATTTTCCTATTTTCCCTTATGACCAATCATACTTCCTTTTGGCCAACTTCCTCTTTAAATTGTCCAAAGGTTCCTTCTGTTAGAGAAGCAGACACGCCAAGCTACCTGTGTTTCCCTGGATCAGTAGCTCTCAACAGTGGCCGTAAGCCCACCTGTGTCAGTCCCAGAAACTTATTAAAATGCAGATTAAACTTATTAAAATGCAGTCAGCCTCCCTCAATGCATATTCAATCACTATTTCTACAACTGGGGCTTGAGAATCTGCATGTTTGAAAATTTTCCCAGGGCATTTCTGTCTTGTAAAGTCTGAAAATTAGAATCCTAGATTATAGAAAAAACACCCTTCTGATGGGCATCCAAGTGGTTTCTTAAACCTAATTTTTTCCTAATCTCCAAAAACGAGAACTTAGAAATAATTTGACTCTGCTCTATTTTGACTGAGTATAATCTGCTAGGCTTTTATTTCTAGTTTATTCAATGCTTATAAAATATTTCATTTTGTGATGTATTTTGTAATTTTTTTTTTTTTTTTTTGAGACAGAGTCTCACTCTGTTGCTCAGACTGAAGTGCAGTGGCATGATCTCAGCTCACTGCAACCTCTGCCTCCTGGGTTCAGCGATTCTCCTGCCTCAGCCTCCAGAGTAACTGGGATTACAGGCATGCACCACCATGCCTGGCTAATTTTTTGTATTTTTAGTAGAGACGGGGTTTCACCATGTTAGCCAGGCTGATCCTGAACTCCTGACCTCAAGTGATCCACCCACCTCGGCCTCCCAAAGTGTTGGGATTACAGGTGTGAGCCACCGTGCCTAGCCCAGGATTTCATCATTAAGTACTATCCATAAGAATCATTTTGCACATTTCTCATCAATTTGTGTAACACGAGATTCAATGTCTGGCTTGAAATTTTATAAACTATGAAAAGATTATGACTTTCATGTTTTTTACTAAGTCTAATCCCATGACAGATTATTCCATATATTTTTGTATAACAGTACTGATTTTATTTTTATTTACATGCTAATGTTTCTATGATAAATTATATTTCAACATTTTACTTGTATTACAAATAAAGTCATTCAAAAATTACTAATCAATGCTATGCTTTTATGCTTTTCTCTGAGTTGTAGAGGGGAAATGAGTCTGTGACTTAGATTGTTATAGAATTTGTCATGAGGAATCTATGTTTCCCAAAAGCGTATGCAGCACTGCTTTCACATTACACCCAATCTTCTGGAAGACAGACACTAGATTGATATTTTCCAGAGTTTCTCTTACGATTTCCAGAGTTTAGCACTTTTAAACAAATATTGTCCTTTCATTTTCTTCAGATTTCATAGGTGGATTTCCCCACACCAGAAATTATTTCAAGATATTAGGGCAAATCAAGGTTGTCATAAATAAAGAGCAAGGCAGAGGTAAAGTCATGTGCCAAGCAGATAATAAATATCTAGCTGAGTAGCTAAATGCAGTCCCATCAAAGAAGACTGATTCTATTGGTCTCTTATTAATAATGTTGAATTATTTCCTGACACAGAATGGGTGTGGTATATTGATTGCAAGAGCTGCGTAATAGATTGGGCTGAGATTTAAATTAAACCAGCCTTCTAAGCTGGAAAGGATCAGATGATGGAGTCTTTATGTTCCACTTTGGCTGAACTGTGTTTATAGTGAACACACAAAAGCATGCATTTCCTTTCCAACGTTAAGATTTGCAGCTGTTGGTTAAAAATACATCCAAAAGGGTACCAAAAGCAAATGGTCCATACATGTTAAGAATGTAAGGAAAAGGCTGATGAATTTTTTACTAATTACATTGCATGAGATAAAATGTCTCATAAGAAAAGACTCTTAGAGAATTTCTGCTCCTCTATGCCTCTGGTTAAATTATTTAAGTCAATGTGTTTAACATGAATGCATTTTTCAGAAAGAGAAAAATATTTCCACTTTTAAATCATTGTGCATTTTGTTTTATTAGCAAAAAGGCTTATAAAACCTCCAGATGCTAGAAGTATAGATGAATAAATAAGGAGTAACATGTAAAAAAGAGAGAGAAAATAATTTTGTATTATATACACCAAAAGTCTTTATTTACATTACTTTAAGATTTTTACATAGGGATTATATAGGATTTTGGAAGTCCTAAATTTGAAATGAACCATGAAATTTATCAAGTTCAGAACTACTAATAATGATAACAACAATGATGTTAATAATATAGCTAAATTTTGAGCACTTATCATCTGCTGCAAATTTTTAAAAGAAGCTTGACATATGTAATCTTAGTCAATCTTCACAACAACCCTATGATGTAAATATTATTAACTTCATTTGACATTATGATAAAGGAACTGAGACACAGAATGTTTAAAAAATCTGCATGAGGTCATAGAGCTAGCAAGTGGAAGAGTCAGTGTTAAGACTGAAGAAACACTTGTAAAATTAGCCCAGCCAGTTCTGTCCAGGGAAAGTATACACAGCTGTAGAGACTATGATTTGAAGATGCCAGAAGGTCTATCCAAGGTCTATCCAAACACAGCACCTTCAGCAGTTTACAACACTGCTTCAAATTCCCACCAATAAAGAAAGTGCTTTGTGCTAAGTTATTGCCTAGAAAGGATATGTGTTTAAAATATTACCTAAGAAGAATTGCTCATTAATGATAGCAAGACAAGGTGGACACATTTTAGGGAAATTCGGATGATAAAAGAGAGAAAAAAACAAAAGAGCTGTTGGAGGTAAAGCATCATGGTATATACTTTTCTTCAATCCTGGAAAAGTGGAAGGGTAATGAAGATAAAATCATCTAATTTGGTTTTGATTGGATATGGAAATTGTACATCTTAAGTTGTCTTCTCATTTGAGAGGTATAACCATAATAGATAGTTAAAACTTTACCATTTGCAATTGTTAAGTTTGATTAATAGCAAAAATAATCTAGGTATAATATATTTGCAATTGTTAAGTTTGATTAATAGCAAAAATTATCTATGTATAATATCTAGGCAAGTCAAGGAGACTTGCCTCCTTGAGCAGGGATTCTTAAACAAGAGTCCACATAAGAACCCCTATTGATATATGAAATTTCAAGTATGTATGTGAGAATACACAGCACCCTAAAAAGATTGTCCAAATTCATTAAATTCTCATGTGGATGTAAATCTTTTAAAACTGTCAAGATAGCATAGAAGCAACCTAGCACAGCTGAACTTCTTACATATCATCCAAAATTAGTGCCTTCTGAAAGTGGTCTTTAACAGCTAAGAGAATATCACATACAACTGTTTTCAATTTTGTATCCTAACAAGCACCTAGAGCTACATTTAAGCTGATATTT
This sequence comes from Pongo pygmaeus, assembly GCF_028885625.2. NCBI lineage: Eukaryota > Metazoa > Chordata > Mammalia > Primates > Hominidae > Pongo > Pongo pygmaeus. The sequence continues at coordinate 81,584,457 of NC_072384.2, forward strand.
TAGAAAGCAAAATATGATATCAAAATACTCAAGATAATATCACACACCACTGGTTTGCTAGAACTACCTTTTACTTTTCCAGTGCGTTTCTGCAGCAACAGATGCAACTATTTGGGACTGGGGTTTTAAGTAAAGAATATGCTACAAGGAAATGAGAAGGTATGTCAATAGATGTTCTTAGCAAAGAGTTAGGCAATTGGAGTCAGCAGTCTATTAATTAAAAATACTTTCCAAAATGAACAAACTGATCTGACTTTCTTGATGAGTTATTACCAGGTTCCTTTTAGCTCTTAAAACATTTTCTTTACTCTGTGTTTAACAACAAATGTGGGCCAATTGCTGTGAGTTAATTGAAAAGGATTGTTTTCTAGTTGCCAAGAAACAGTGCTTTCTTACATTATGCAGGCCATTATGTGCACAGATCAAGCTTCCTGATTTTTCTTTTAGGGTTTAAGAATATAGGCTGCTGTGATTTAGTTGTCCCTTGAGGAGAGGAGAGCAAATCAAGAAGGCTTTTGGGAGTGTTGTTCTATTTCAATTTACCAGGTAGGATTTGGATTTGAAAGTGCTACCTTCTTTCTTATGCTTAACTTTTCCTAAATCACTTAAATGCTTTTATGTGGAGTGAATGAGTAGATCTAAAATAATGATATTACTTGACATAGTTTCATGTAAGATCATGCCACATTGATATTCTTCCAGTTGAAGATTCTGAGAAAAAAGAGAAAAAGAGATAGAGATAATAATAGACTGGTTCTGGAGCTTGTTGTTGGTTTCAGAGTAGTAAATATATGTAAATCAAGAGGTTGTGAGTGTGCTTAGGGTTGAAATATTGATATTGCTTTGGAAGCAAATATCATTATGTCTCTGTAAAGGAAAGATTTCAAATCTTGTTTGGTTCCAACTGCAAAATGGGCTTTATAGCTTGTTAACTTCAAAAAGATTAGTTGATCTTGTATCTAAGTATAACTTGGTTACTTCTGGCTCTTAAAAAAACACACCTGTATATATTTTCAGCATCTTTTTTTCCTCTTTTTTGTTGACTATTTTCTTGATGATTTTCCTTTAACAATGAAGGTAAAGTTAGGGTCCTTGCACTTAATGGAGTATACTAACAGGTATGATACAAACAAAAAAAGTCATTTGTCATGCTCAGGAAGAAAAGCAACATTTCCTTTTCTTTTCTCTCTCTCTTTTACTTTGGATCATTTGAATTAAAAGAAAAACAGCATTTGTTGATTCAAAATTAGTAGCTTCCAGGCTCACAAATGCAGTGCTCACTGTGTGTAATGTAGGGCAAGGGTTGAAAAGGACTCCGTGAGTTAAGTTCGTTGGGTCAAAGCATCATCCCATTCTTGAATTCATGCTTTCATAGGTTTAGGTTGAACTCTGCAAGTTCGTGAACTTATACTTAGCATCATGGAGTTTACATTGATTGCACGTTGAAAACAGGTCTTGCCAACTTTGCAGATGAACCTAGTTGAAAGCTGTTATTGATCCTTTCTTTCAAAGATTTTACCTCCTGTCTTGCATACTTCTGGGTTTCTTTAGGAACATATTTCCTTTAAAAGGAAGATCACCAAAATGGATACAAGTCAGGTCAAATATTTGTTGTCTCATTAGGTAAGTTTCCATTTGTTCAGGGTTTGAAGCCACCTAAGTATAAATATGACCTGTGTAATGTGAACCCTAGTTAATGCTGGAAAGAAATGATTGCAGCATACCTTTATCTGATAATATGATTTGGGTTTTCCACATGTGAACAAACACTTTGGTACGGAAAATATTATGTGAAATAATGTCAGTGAAGTGATAGTTGAATATGAACATGCAATCCATTCATTTATTTTTAACTCTTCATACCGGAGTCTCCTTTCTTGAATTACTATTTACATTTTAATTAAAATAAAGAATCACAGTACCACCGGCTTTCACAAATTCATTACACTGCATTTTTAATTCATATAATAGTAAAATTGAAGTAGCTCATTTAAATAAATGCATGGTTTGTGGTTATGTATGCTTGGTGTGATATTACCATTTTTAGTTTTGTTGGGATTTTGCATTTCTTTCCAAGCAAGATGCAATTAAACAATTCTGTTGTAGTTTACATTCTTTTCTTCACTTTTTTTCTGGCCAAAAAGTGCTCTTTGTCCTGAAAATGTACTCTTGATATTATTGGTACTATGGTGCTTAAAATATCTATGCTGGTGAGAATTTTTACTTAGTCCTTTTTTTTTTTTTTTTTTTTGCCAGTGCTAGAGCAAGGTGACATGTGATTGTGTGGGGTGGGTGGAGCGGTTTGAAAAATCATCCTGAGATGGTACCTTATAAGTAGATTTCTTTCCATATCTAGCACACTGTTTCTTCTTTGTCAGTGTAGCAGAGTGGTTGTGACATTAATAAAATACCTACACAGGAAATATTTGGTAGTGCAACAAAAAACCTTGGTTTCATCTCTGAAAATTTTTTGTTTAATAAATATTAACTGATGTTAATTTGCTTCTCTGTGGATTAAAAATTTTGTAAAAAGAATAATGTCCATCTAGGTTGGGATGGAAATTAGGCTATAAAATTTTTGTTCATCCTTAATTAAGGAGAGACTGAATTGCATTCATTGGTAGTTTGTAGAACATAGTGATTGATATTCCATAAAATCATAAGGGCATTTATTGCTTATTGAATCTAATGGCTTTAAAACTTTATTGTGAGGAGCCTTAGAAATTCCCAAGGTGCAGCGCACCAGCATGGCACATGTATACATATGTAACTTACCTGCACGTTGCGCACATGTACCATAGAGCCTAAAGTATAATAATAATAATAAAAACAAGGAAAAAAATGATAGCTTTCAAAAAAAAAAAAAAAAGAAATTCCCAAAAGCATTATGACAAGGATGGATGTGTAGAAGAGGGGGGGAATGGTTAGCTCTTGGTGTGGAGTATATAAGCCATGTTTCAACTAGCCCATGGTTTTTAAATTTGTCTGCAGGAACACAGATAGTGTAAGAGGTTCTGGCAAACTTTTCATGACAATAGAATACACTGGATTTACTCTATAGCATTACTCTGATCAACCATTCAAGAAATCCAGTCAAGTATGAGGTTAACTTGACATATCTCATTTATAGTGAACTCAAGATGCTTTTTGAGAACCAGTTCTCCTATTGCAGGCACTCAGCATTTCTTTCATTGTTCTAGAATTTAGAATTATTTCAGGGATCCTTACTAAGTAGTTTATCAATTTTTTAAAAACTCTACCTACTTTTTTTTTGAAATTGTGTTATTTATCTTATGGTACTTTTTTTTTTTTTTTTTTTTTTACAGGTTCTTGCTATGTAGCCCAGGCTGGTCTTAAACCCCTGGCCTCAAGCAATTCTGCCTGGGTCTCCCAAAGTGTTTGATTACAGGCATGTGCCACTGTGCGTAGCCTATGGGTCATCTTTTGAACGTTGTTTCAAGGATTTCTGAAAACATTATTGTGCCTTTGATTGCTAATTTCCCTCATAGTCTTTTGGTATGAAATTTACCTAAGTTTAGAAATTCAGAATAATATATATATTAATAAAGTGCTTTCTTATTATCTATTTTCCTAAAAGTGTTCTCTATAATATTAGAAGATCATTCACCTAAATGAAGGAGATAGATATATACAAAATATTCCAATAATTTTAATTGTTCTATTGTTTATATAAATACAATTAGTACCAATCTTCAATCTTGCTCTGATAGCCATAGGGACATTCGTTTCTTTTTGCCTTAAAATTTTTGTTATGCTGAAATTTTAACCCTTTCCTCAACTGCTGTGGTGTTATTTCTCATATGTTCCCATTTCCATGTTTTCTGTAGACATTTCTAATACTTCAGAGTGCTTGCTCTCTCTTTCTCTTCCTTTTGAGTAGTTCTCAGTTTGGCAATGTGTGAAGATGTTTTTTTGGTTGTCACAACAGAGGGGGCGGAGTACTCCTGGCATCTCATAGGTAGAGGACAGGCGGGCTGCTAAACATCGTACAATACATGGACATTCCCCCACAACAAAGAAGTGTTCAATTCCAAATGTCAATAAGAAATCCTGCTTTACAGGTCTCATGTATCTGATTGTGGCTAAACACACAATTATGGGTCAGAATTTTTGTTTTGAGAATGTCTTCAAGTCCCATGTAACTTTATTCCTTTTATTCATAATATTAGCCTATAAGATCACACCTATTTGTTAATTGAACTTTCTGGAATCTGCCTATTTAAAGTCTAGGAATCATGATCTGACTGGATTATCCAGTTTTCTCTTCCTTGATTATTACCAGTACTAAAATGACAATGGTCACATTATCTTTAAGCTGTGCATATAACTAAATAGTGCTTTGTCTGAATGACTTGCGGATTATTTCCCTTATTGCTTCTAAAAGCAATGGATAAAGAAGGATTCATTAAAGCAAGACAATAATCATCTGTTGAATCACTGTGCTCCTGGATTTCCATGCCCAAATCATTTTTCAATAGTGATTTGCTCATTCTACAGATATTTCATTCTATAGAATAATCATTTGCTCAATCTACAGATATTTATTGAGCACCTATAAAAAGAAAAGGACAAGAAAAAATGAAAAAATGAAATGAAATGAAAAAATGAAACAAAATAGAGGGAACAAAAAGAGCAGTAATGTATCTTTCCAGTGCAACCATAACTCAGAGTAATTCTTTTCCTCTGGTGAATATCTGTCTCTAGTGAATTCTTTAAAATTCCTTACTTATTTTATATTTTATTACTCAATGGTCTGGGGTGAAGCTATTAGTTTCTTTTTTTAGGAGGGGAATGAGAAGCATAAGTGAAGCAGAGTATTATAATTTTAATATTCTGATATTGCTATTTCATCTTATTTTGTAGTTTCTTCCCTTCCTTCCTTAATGCTTCTGTTTGTTTTGTTCGTTTGTTTGTTTTTGAGACATGGGCTCACTCCTAGAGTGCAGTAGCATAATTTCAGCTTACTGCAACCTCTGCCTCCAGGCCTCAGGTGATCCTCCCACTTCAGCCTCCCAAGTAGCTGGGACTACAGGCACATACCACCACCATTTTTGTATTTTTTTGTAGAAACAGGGTTTTGCCATATTGCGTAGGCTGGTCTCAAACTCCTGGACTCAAGTAATCCTCTTGCCTTGCCTTCCAAAGTGTTGGGATTACAGGTGTGAGCCACCTCGACCAACCTTGTTTACATGATATATGCAGAAATACATGCATCTTCCTGTTAAATGTTCTACTACTGTGTTAAAATATGAAGAAAAATTTGATGCTCTAAAATTCTCACTTTGTAAAAGTATAAATTTTAAGTAATCATTTAACTTACTACAATTTTATTTACCAAAAGATGATTCCTCTTCTCTTCAAATTAGAAATTGAATTTTGCTCACTAGGGGTTTATTGGCATACAAAATTCCAAAGACACAATATAAATAATAGCTATAGAAAATGTTTAAAAATTGTGTGAGTATATTTTTGGAGTTTACTGAAAATGAGAGAGATTCTAATACTTTGCCTTATAATTTTCTAGTGATGATTTTGAAAAAATTAATTTTATCTTAAAAGTCTTAGTGGTAACTGACAGATTGCAATGAAATTGCCTTTGTTATGCAAGCAAAACAAAGAGGAGTCATTTGTTCTTTGAAGTCCAGACTTTGCAATTTATTAGCTCTCCAAATGTGAGTAAGTTACTTAGTCTTTATGAACGTAGATGTCTTCTACTGTGAACTGGATAAAAATATTTATCTCATAGTGTCATTATGGAAACTAAATACACAAATACAGTTTAGTACTTGTCATAGAGAAATTATGTAATGATATGAAGTTCACCTTCCTTCATAACTTTAGGCCTAGGCTATCACAATTCATTCACAGAAAAGACTCTAAACAAACCTTAAAGATCGTCTAGTGTACCACACGTGATGCTTGCACAGTTTAATGTTCCCCTGGTAACTAGCTTATACTTTATTAGCTTTAATAAAATAAGAAGTGTTACCTCCTAAGGCAACAGACATTTATACATATTATGTTGAAACTTATGAAATTGCTACTTCTATAGGCCAAAACAGCCCAATATTGACAAATTTTATATGAGTCAACCCAGTAAATATAACATAGCCAATCCTATTTCTGCAAATAATTCTATATTATAAAAGATTCATGTGACTTGATAAGGTTATAGATATAGTTCTATTAAAAAACATTATAAAAAGACACTACTAGGGAGAGAGAGTATAATCAATAAGAGCTTAGAGCAGAGGTTAACAAACCGCAGTCTATGGGCCAAATCCAGCCCACTACCTGTTTTTGTATAGCCTGTGCAGTAAGAATTGTTTTTACATTTTTAGACAGTTGGGAAAAAAATCAAAAGAAGGACAATACTTTGTGACACATGGAAATTATATGAAATGTAATTTTCTGTGTCCATAAATAAAGTTTTATTGGAACAGAGCCATATACCTGCATGTACATATTGTCTAAGTCTGCTTTTGTGCTCCAGAGACAGAGTTAAATAGTTAAGACAGAGATTTTATGGTTTATAAGCCTAAAGTATTTACTACCTCAACCTTTACAGCAAAGGTTTGCTGACCGACCCCTGCCCTAAAGTCAGACTGCCTGCTTTCAAATGCCAGTGTCAACACTTCTTGGCTGTGTGATTTAGTCAAGTTACTTAACTTTTCTAAGCCTCAATTTCCACATTTTAAAATGAGCATAATAATAATCCTTACCTCCAGGATGATTGTAACTGCCTAGTATATCATAAGTACTCTACAAATATTACTATAATTATTAATATTATTTGGGGGTGCCATTGTAAATGACTTTAAAACCCCTTAGATTGTAGCCCAGCTTCTGTAGCCGAAAAGCTTAGATGGGCTACAATTGTTGTATCACCATATTATGACATGAAGTCCAAACAGCAGTCACCAGCATTTTGTGGACTTTAATAGTAAAATGTAACCACTTGCTCATATAAATGATTTTAATATTTACATCTCATTCTTACCAAATGGATCATTTCAAGTTAAAAATATTTAAACTTCTAAATGTGCAATTGCTAAGCTGCAAAGTAGGGGCTGTTTTCTCCCTGGGACAATGAACATCTGCTGAAACAATTTGTCCAACGGAGCATTTGCCTCTGCTGGCCTTTTTTTTTTTTTCTCTGAAATGGAAAAAGGATCATTGTTTAACTTCAACTCTTCTAAACCAAGAAACAGTTTCTCTTGGGACTAGATGTTTCTAGGATTTGGGAAAGTAAAGGGGCCTTAGCTTTTTATTTATTTTTTCTTATTTTCCAGTAAGGGTAAGTGGAGTTTTACTTAGAATGCCATGTTCTTTTTTCCTTTTTATTTTAATATTGTTTGAAAGACCACAGGCCTTTCTAGATGATTTGTGTATCGAATTGATCTCTGCAGCACTTTCTAAATCTGAGAGAGACTGGGGGTGGGGTTGGTGGTTATCAAACAGCAGAAAAAGAGTCAGGTTTTAAATTAGAAAGGCTTTTGAGAAATAGCTCAGATCTATTACTTTTTGTATGCAAAGTCAGAGGGGTTTGGAGGGAAGATGATCCAAAATCTTCAAAATAAAATAAAATCCTCTCAAAGCTAACGTCTAATAGCCTACTAGAGATAACGGATGGGTAAGTAGAACTGCTGATAAGCTTCAAGTCCAGGACTTATCAGTCAGCTTTCTTCTCCAGCTTTTCTACATTGATTTCCCCAGGGAAAGTTGAAGAGAGGACACTTAAGGCACTCAGCTTTATAATGCATACTTAAGAAGTCAGTGAATAATAACTTCTAGAATTCTCTGGGTAAACCAGTTTGAATTAAAGATGCGTTTCTTTTTGTTTCCTTGCTTTAAAGCAGGGGTTCTTGGTCTTTCGAGGTTACATCGAGAGCAGTGAGTCATATCCAAAATGAGGAAAGGAAAGTATTGTCAAATTTCATGTTGATTCATAAGAAGGAGCATAAAGTATTATTCACAGTTCTATTTGCTAGAAAAAAATGATGAACTTTGCTATGTCCAAATAGAATAAATTCTATAGTATATACATTATTTCTGATTTTTAAATATTCAACCTAATATTTCCTGATAAAATGGTCAAGTATGTAAATAAAAAAGTATAGCTATCAAGACAAAAGTTTTTGCCACTTGCTTTGTATTTTGTCAGTCAATTAAAATCTTTAACATTCTTTGTTACAGAGGCTTAAGATGCTTGAGGGGTGGAGGGAAATTTTCCTCTGAGTGAACTGTTAGAGTCTTTTGGATGATAGTCAAACACTTCTGTAATTTCCTTCACCATTTTTAGCTCCTTTTGGCATCATTTATTTCAAGTATGTCTCTGGAATGTCAAGAAGATGCCATTATTTTAAATGTTGTGTTTTAATATAATATCAAGCTAAATTTGTTCCTAGAGAATTCAGAAATAAAGGTAAAGTTATTTTTTCTTATCTTTTAGCAAAATGGAAAACTTCAAAGACCAAATGGAGCCTTTGATCAATCTCCTACCTATGAAAGCAGATTAGAATTTTTATTCTCTGGCTACAGTCAATACAGATTTATGTGTAGTAGGAAAAAGAACTGAGTCAAAGGGAAACTAGAAGCTAGACCTCTCACTCAAATATTTGATCCAAAGTCAACTGCATTGTTCTGTCCTGATACTGGCTTTTGAGTGTTCTTCATTTAAACCTTTAGAAGAATGATTTGGGTAATACTTTGGAATAAACTTCCTATGGTTATTTCTGAGGTTGAATACATCTACAATTCGAAATTCTATAATTCCTGGCTACTGTAATTCCCTTAAACATACACGTGAAGTTCATTGTGCTGGCACCGGTAGGCACAGGGAAAGAAAGAGCCAGGAGGGACCTTATTAGATCATCTAATTCATACCAAAATCATTCAAAACTGAGTCAAAGGTTTCCAAAGGATTTGTTACACCTGCAATTGCAATATAACTAGGTTTGTAACAATAAAAGAGGCTTGCTTGCCTTTCTGATCAAGAATCATTACAATATCAAACAAAAGATGAATTCTTTCCTAAGAATCTTATGCTAATTCAGATCTCTACAAGCACTCCAGGAACAAGATTCTTTTTAGTTACCAAGATCATAGTAAGTGTGATTTTGGCCCAAAGGCTTAAAAAGCAAAGCACATATGATGTGTCCCACTGGTCTGTGGGCTAGTTCTCTTTTCATTCCTATGCTCTAGATTTTTTTCTATCCTTGTTATATTGAGAAACAACAAGTATAAGTATTTTTAGCTGGCTTACCTGAATTAATCTCTTACAGGGCTGACATATTTAAACTAACAACAACAAATATTTAACAGAGAAAACTCTCCCTGCTCTTAATTTTTAGCTCCTATCCCACTCTTTTTAGCTTTGTGGCCTTGGGCGAGTCATTTAAATTCTCTGGATCTCAGTTTCTCCTTCTGTATAAAGTAAGAGAATGAATCTAGATGACTAAAAGAATCTCTTTTAGCTCTGACAGTCTATACCCCAGTTTATCATAAAGCTAAACTAAAACAATTCTGTGACCTTTATCAGGAAGAAAGGACAGTGGGAGGGAGACACGTTAGGAATTTTCTCTCATTTCTCCCACTCACACAACTGCTGTTGCAAAGGGCTCAAGTTGGTGACCCCAAATTTTATTAGTTATGTTAATTATTTGGGTAAAGTTTCATGCAAAGCTTATGTATTTGAAGCTGAAGGGGAGAGAGATTCTAAGACGTAATCTTTAATTTTTTTTAAATTTGTGACCAATTTTAAGACTTGAAACCTGTTGTTCTAGAATAGACCATTGAGTAACATATGTATTTGTTTCTCAGGAAATAACAGCTAACTGAAGTTTTTATTCCTTCTTATTAATAAAATATAATTTTTCATCTTTTCTGCCCAAATTTGTGATAAATGTGCTTACTCCTGTAAATGGCTTATATTTCTCTTTAGCACTCCTATGCAGAAACTCTCCAAGAATGTTCAAAACACTCCCATTCTAGTAATAAAATATTGCTAAAGGTGTACTTTTAATGAGTTTATTCCATGCACACAAACAAATAGTTTTTTTCTTATAGTCCGACTCCTTATCGTAGCTATTAGTGGGGGAAGAGAAGGAGAAAATTTTATTGATGAATTTCCTATTGCTATTTTTGAAATTTCCTCAAATGACAGATATATCCAGAGAGAACTATGGCTATGAGAAAACTATTTGAGAGGTCTGATAATTGTAAACTAAGCAATTTCAGTCAGACAGTGTAATTAACAGACTGGGTATAGGAAAAGGAGCTAGTTATGTTTCATTTCCTGAATTTTTATGTCTAAAAACAGAAATGTTTTATCCACTTCCCATTTTGTAAAGCTATTGCAAAAATTTCCTGCCATCACAAATGTTAGAGATAGTGTGTTTTACTAAAAAGTTGTATGTGGAAAGCCTACTAAATTTATGCCAAAGTGTCACTGTAGACATGGTTTAACATGAAAGATCAAGGAGTATATCTTGGTTTTTGGTTCTTAGAGAGAGGATCTTGGATCTCGTCATGTTGCCCAGGGTGGTCTGAAACTGAAAGCATATCTTTTCTATTAGATGATGTTATGAATCAGTCTTAGTGACAAGTTAAATAATCTTTCAAAGACAAAAACAATTCTTCATTTTAACTGCCACCTGCTTAATGTCAGGATGGTGAAAGTATTTCAGTGACACCATTGACTATTGTTATTCATTGCAAATAATTGTACATGCTAGATAGTAGATGTAACAAGAGCCAGTAACCAATTACAATGCTAATGTATATATTTTTCCGTTACTACTGAAAAAAGGAAATGAATTTAATTTTAACATTTCCACAGAATCTATAAAACCTAATTCATGTAAAGTTAAAAATAGATCCATATTATAGAATCAAAATCATGTAAACAGTTTTATTCATTTTAATGGAAGAATATACAAATACAGAGGAGACTCCAAACCAAGCACTGATGGCTTTTTACTTTAAAAACCTCTCATTTTCCAGTTTATTTTCAAGGAACGTTCTATGAAATCTTATTTGAAAATCAAGAGTAGCCTACAGATTTAATTGATCTCAACAGGGGGAGAAAATGATCTAATTTTTCATTAGAGTTCCTGTGGTAACCACAGAGAGAGCCAGTAACTTGGTAAATACAGTTATGTCTCTATGGGCCTGTGAAAAGCAGAATGAAGAACATGACTGTATAAAAGATTAACCCATGAAGATAATTTCCGAGTACATCATTTATTTTCACTGCCTGCATCAAGGAGTCCTCACTGGAGAATAATTTAAACAATAAGAGAACAAACTTAAAAAAAAGTAGACAAAACATTTTAATACATTTTTCTGAAAGAATCTATTTCACAGATTCAGTACATATTCCAGATATAAAGGCACTAGCTTTTTACTGGAATTTAGATATTTTCACTAATTCAGAAGTCTTAACAAAATTCTACCTATTGCTGAAGCACTAAGAAGAGATTCATTAAGATTAACAATTTTCCAATATTATCTCTCCTCCAGACAATATTATTTTGTTGTGTTCCAACACAGCTCTTCCATCATTTAACTGGTACCTTTCATATATGATACAGATCATAGCTTTTTTTTTTTTTTGGAGATGGAGTCTCACTCTGTCACCAGGCTGGAGTGCAGTGGTGTGATCTCAGCTCACTGCAACCTCTGCCTCCAGGGTTCAAGAGATTCTCCTGCCTCAGCCTCCCAAGTAGCTGGGACTACAGGTGGCACCATCATGCCCAGCTAATTTTTGTATTTTTAGTAGAGACAGGTTTCACCATGTTGGCCAGGATGGTCTCGATCTCTTGACCTCGTGATCCACCCGCCTCGGCCTCCCAAAGTGCTGGGATTACAGGCATGAGCCACCACACCTGGGCAATCATAGCTCTTTTAATACTCTGAACCATTAGATATTTGTCCCAGATGATCTACATTCACAAATAGAGGAGTACTTTCATTTTTACACAGAAGTGAAGAATGAGGAAATTTATAAGTTACAATTCTTAAGAAGATAATTGAAAAGATTCTGTTAGATGTTTACCCATGTATTGGCTGTCTGGGTGGCTCTAATCATCCAACTTGCTCAGAGTTTTGTAGCCTTACAATAGTTGAATAAAAATGACCCCACTTTTGTCCCTACCCTGGGTCTCATGAATAGTGTGAAACACATCATTTTCTTTTTTCCCCTGCTGCATCCCCACCTCCCATTTCACTTCTTATTGCTATCCCCTTCTATCCATTCTGCATGGACCCAGATGTGAAATGCATGTGTTTTCATTTATTTCCATAAAATACATTCACACCAGGCAGTGGAGTTGAAGATTTGTTGTGTGTCTTGGAATACAAGGGCATTATATTCACGGCACAGCACGGCTCATAGCATTAACCTAAGTATCAAACATCCCTGTTCTTTAGCAGGACTGGCCACCAGCCAGCCCATTTTTTCAGGACCTGGCTCTGGATGTCTTGCTGGGCCATCTTCTTTACCTTCTGTTATCTCCCATTGCTTTTCCTAGTCTTGGAACACTTGACTCATCTCTCTCTAGCTGAAGCAAAACATTCTTCTTACTTTATTATGCAAGCAATATAATTTTATTTATCAAATTGCTAGCTCATTTTAGACAATTTCCAAATGCAGAACCAAAGATGGCTCACCAAGGTGTTTTTGCTAAACTGGGAAATTTTTTCCATGAGAAATTCTTTCACCTGCTTTTAACCTATCTGGCCCCTCCTGTCTATCACCACACCCACACAGATCCCAGCACAAGATTTTGTAGCACATTCTACCTGTTGAAGGCCATTCAGCCAGTAAAAATTTAGGCTTTGAAGGACACTTGGAAGAGATCTGGGATTCATTTCCATTTCTCCCCATTCCTTTCCAAACATAGCCAACCCCAAGCCCTGTTGATTCGACAGTACTTGAAACACTTCACTGCCCTTTGCTGCTACCCTAGTCCAAGCCACCATTATCTTTTCACCAAGATTAGTGCCAACAGCCTCCCAACCTATTTTTGGGAGAAAAAAACTTTTCCTCTACCAACTTTATTGGTTGGTAGTGGTTGAGAGGTGTGGGGGAGGCTGAAAATTAATTGACAATGACAGATTAAATGGAGAAAAGTTTATTTTCACATGCATGAGGGAGCACTCCATAAGAGGTGGTTCTATAAACAGCTAGGGGTAAGGGTTTATATACCAGCTTAATAAAGGGGGAGTTTAGGGTTTCAAATAACAGAGGTTTTAATTAGGATTGTTTATACTTTTTTTTTTTAGTGTTCCAGTTCTCAAGGCTCAAGTGCCTCTCTTATAGAGACTACCCAGGATGAGTGATTTGTGGCAGCTGACTCTACTTTTGAAAGATAAGGGAAGTTCAGATAAGACTTTTTTCTGCAGCTGTTAGAGCTCAGGTGTTTTCACTTTGAAGAAATCTTCATACCATTTTGGTGGGTTGTTGGTCCCTATACCATCTCCCTACTTCCAGTCTTATTCCCCACAAATCTGTTCTCCACATTATAGCCAGAATGACATTTCTAAAACACCTGATCATGGCACTCCCCTTCTTAAAAACACTTCAGTGGCTTTTCACTGCCAAGGATTATGATTTATAATCCTAGATTTACCAACTTGCCTAATAAAGCTTAAAGAACAAAAGGCTAAAATTGTATAAATCTAGCCTAGTTGGCTAAAGTTGATTTCCATGGCAGGCGAGGTAAGGCAAGGTGGATAAATTATGATATACAAAAAGTTAGTCTTTAGTGCCATCTCACATTTGTATCATTTCTGATTTCACTTCTGAAAATCACTGCTTTGGGCTATATGCCAGGTATTAAATCTTTTTCTCTTTCCTTAAATTTTAATTAGCACTTCATTCCTTCAGGGCCTTACCGAAATGCCTGGCTAAGTTCATAAGCTTATTCTTATGAGTGTTAATAAGTAAATGTACTATGAATTTCCACATGCGGTGTTTCTATTTCACCAAGACCCTTCATGACTTACTCCACAGGGTGACTGTAAAAGGCATTTTAGACACTGAAGCAAAACACAGGAGAAATTTTGAGCAACAGGCTTTTGAGCACCTTTTAAATGACAGGCTTTTTGCACTGCCTATGAATAGAACTGGTCCTGGAGGGAAGAATTCTATTGCCTTTGTATAATCTGAGCCTCTCTAGGAGAAGAGTTCATGTACCTCTATATGGCGTTATTATGTAGGACAACTTCAGTGACTACAGTGATATTTTGCTAACCATCTGTGATTTCTACTTGAATTGACCATTTTTAATAGCTTTATTTAGATATAATTTACATGCCCTAAAATTCACCCATTTAAAACGTATGTTTCAATAATTGTTTATATATTGACAGACTTGTGCAACCATCACTACTATCTAATTTTCAAATATTCTCATCATCCCCAAAAGAAGCCCTATACTGTCATTAGCAGTCATTCTCTATTTCTGCTTCCATTACCCCAGCCCAGCACTGGGTAACAAATAGTCTATTTTCTGGCTGTATAGATTTCCCCACTCTGGATTTTTCCTATAATTAGAATTATACAATATGTAATCTTTCTTTTTTGACTGGCTTCTTTCGTCTAGCATAATGTTTTCAAGGTTCATCCATATTGTAGCATGTGTTAACACTTAATTCCTTTTAATTGCCAAATAATATTTTATTATAAGAATATACTACAATTGTTTATTCATAATCAGTTACTGGACATTTGGGTTGTTTCCACTTTTTAGCTACTGTGACTAACGCTGCTATGAATATTGATATACAAGTTTGTATGTGGACATGTTTTCAATTCTCTTGTGTATATACCTAGTTGTGGAATTGCTAGGTCATATGGTAATTCTATGTTTAATATTTTGAGGAATTGACAAATTGTTTTCAAAGTGGCTACACCAGTTTACATTCCCATCAGCAATGTATGAGGGTTCCAGTTTCTCTGCATCCTAACAACTCCTTTTATTGCTATCCTAGTGGGTATAAAGTGGTATCTCATTATAATTTTGATTTGCATGTCCCTAATAACTAATAAGGTTGATCATATTTTCATGTGCTTTTGGCCATTTGTATATCTTCTTTGGAGAAATGCCTATTAAAATCCTTTTCCAGTTTCTATTTTCTAAAAAATTATCCAGTTATGAGTTGTTTATATATTCTTTATATATGACTTGCAAATATTGTTTCCCATTCTGTGGGCTGTCTTTCCTTTCTTGTTGTTGTCTTTTGAAACATTAAACTTTCTAATATTAAAGAAGTCAAATTTATCTATTTTTTGTTGCTTATATTTTTGGAGTCATATCCAAGAAACCATTGCCTAACCCAATGTCATATTTATTCATGTTTTCTTCTACGAGTTTTATAATTTTAACTTTTACCTTAGTTCTATGATCCATTTTGAAACAATTTTTGTATAGACTGTGAGGTAGGGGTCTACCTTAATTCTTTTCCACATACTTATTCAGTTGTCCTAGTGCCATATTTTGAAGTTAACTGTGGTTTTAAACCACTAACAAGGAAGCTATAACTTTAGTAGTTATGTTAGTTATCTGTCACTGAGTAGCCTAGCAAGCAAATTCAACTCTGAGTGGCTTTATGTATCAATATTTGTTCTGTAAATTTGTACACATTGTACACTGTTCTTGCTTTTGAATATTGTGTTGGTATTGTTATTTTAAATATCTCAGATGTTTGGATGTATTTCTTACCTCCAAAAAATTATTTACTATATTTAAGGTGAAAATGGATGATAATTTTCAAAAGTAATTTAATCTTGACCTACACAGAACTTAGAAATTCATCCATTTATTCCCTTCACAAACACTTATTGACGAAAAAATATGTGCCAGGTATTCAATACTGAGGATATAATAATGAACAAAACATAGTCCCTGTCCTCAAGGAACAGTTTCTAGAGAGAAGAGGTGAAAAGTGTATGAAAATAGGTATATAATAGGTCAGATATCAAAATGTGTTATAAAGAAAATGAAAGAGTAAGAGGATACAGAGTGTTACAGAAAGGGATTGCTATAAATAGTACAGCATAGCATAGCATCTATTTATATAAACCTGCTATACTATAAATAGTATAGTTATCTATTTATATAATAGTATAGTTATCTATTTATATAATAGTATAGTTTAGTTATCTATTTATATAAACTATTTATAGCTATTTATTAGTAAAGCAGGTATACTAATAAAGAGTGTTTCATACAATGGGAACAGCAAATGCTGAAATCTGAGATTCAGTGTGCTTGGTTCAGCTCAATTTTTCCCTTTCTTCTATTTCTAACAGAAATGGCATAATTTCTGTACTAACTCCATTTACCACCGTTTCTTTTCAAAAAGGATTTAGCCATAATGGATTATACATTGTATCATACCTAAGAAGATTTGTTTAGATAATATTTCAAAATTCAATACATTTACAAACTAAAACAACTAACAAAACATTTTACTATGATACATTTTGCATCCTTGCAGAAGCACTATTTATGATGTTGTAACTTCAATCCAATTCAACAAACTTTATTGAGTACCTATGGTGATATTTCCAAAGTTATAATCTGTGGATCATATTTGTGGTTTAGAACTTCCACTAGAGACTTGACAATTGTTTAGGTAATTAGGAATTAGGAATTAGGACTTAGTAATTTATGATAACTAGATTTATATTTTTACAATGCAGAATGTAGTCAACATTGTCACTGGAATGACTTAGTTCCAAAGAGCTATATGTTGAGAAATCTGTATAGTTTATAAACAATCTACCTTGAGCATCATCAGTTATGACACGCTGGGTGTGTACAGTGGGATCAGTTCATCACTTATGCCATATATGGCTCTGGTGATTCAATGACTCACTGGAGCTGATGTTGGAAATTAGATGTTGTTACCTATGTACTATGTTCCCACTGAATATTAATATCCAAAGAAAAAATCTACTTGCTACAAAAAGGTTCAGTGCATTTTACAGTCATTATTGTCTTCAATAGTCATTACTTTTCAGGAACAATACCCTGAAAATCCATGCCCCACCTTTCTCTGTTCATCCTTGCCCCTGTTTGTGATCCCTATTTCAGATTACCTAGGGCAGCTGGCTAATATTCTGTGGCCTAGATATGTGAAAGTAAGAGGATATAATACCTTCCCTATTTAGACTCGAATATTTCAAGGATTCCCCAAATGTTCACATTTACTAGATGATCCTAGGTGCACTTAGACTTGCTCTCTGTATTTTGACAGATAAAGCAAACATCCCTAAGTTGCAATGTTTCCAAGGAGTACCACTGCAAGTTGTTCTATGATTGAGGCATATACACAGTAAAAAAATTAAATTAAAAAATTAAAATGCAATTATAGAATGCCCTCTTGCCTTTACACCAAATATATTCAATTCTTATCTACTGCTTATGGTAAAATAATCCTCCTTGACCCTGACTTCACATTAAGACTATTTTCTCTTGGCTAGCATTTCTTGTGTTCTATTTTCCACATTAAATTGTATATGTGTCCTTTGACTGTCATGACCTAGAAGCATATTCATATTCTGCCTGTAGAGGGTTCTCAAAAAGTATTTACTAATTTATTATTACTATGCTTTGAAGTATTAGGGAGATAAATAGCACAATGATCCCATCGGGTTCAACTTTGTTTCTATTTTGGTTTTTGGTTTTGCTTGTTTAGTAAGATTTGGGGTTTTTTTTTTTTTTTAAATAGAAGATGAGTGGGAAGAAAAGTTTAAAGTGTGTTATTTCTTTAGTAATATTTTTTCTTGTTTTACCTGCCTTGTAATCAGAAATAGATTTTAACCTTAAAAAAAACATTGTGAGTCCTAATTGCTATTTCCTTTAAATGTGGCTGAAGTGACCGTCTTTAAAGGGTGTTACCAGATTTAAGCTTTGCCAAGTAAGGAAGGTGGAGCTGTGTGGGAATGAGGTTTTGTTTAATCAGGTTGTATAATATTTTGCTGAGACATGTTAGGGAAAGCAATCCAATGTGATGTGGACTTAGTATGAAATCACAGTCTGAAACTCACCTTTTAAAATTTAGAGAACTCTTGCCATCCTCTTATAAAATTATATAGCAGTAATGCTAGGAAAATGAACTCTTGATTCAATGTATACATACAAGCCTTTCCCTAACATTTATGGGACTAGAAAGAGTACAAGTAGTGGCCCACATACAATATGCTGAATTATAAACCCTCCTAAATATCTTTAATCAAGTGGGTTCTATCCTCCTACCTTAGAAAATATAACTAAAGGCAAGGTTCAAATTTAAATTAAAATTCTTTGATTCCTTGTAGCTTCATGTTGAAGAAGTAGAGATGCTGGAAGATCCTGATTTAAAGCACATAGCCCAGGTCCCTCCTTGCACCTGTTCCCATCACCAGCTCCCACAACCAGCTCCTTCTTGCAAGATGAGAGATCTCAAGAGTATGCATGAAGCCGCTTCTGCCCACATATCCAAATTCCCTCCAGACACCCTGCAAACAGCTGCCACTTGGGCATTCCTCAGGCCTAGAAGTGTTTCATACCCATGGGATAGTCCATTCCTGGGAACAGGCCTGTGGAAGAAGCTGAAGCAGGTACATGGCCATTTGGGGGTGGGGAATGAAATTCAAGGATTTCAAGTAACCACAGAAGGCAAAGAAGAGGTTATGGCTCAAGCTATGGGTGGGTACAATCCTTTGATTCCATAATTCTTTGTCCTGGTCAAAGAACTGTAGCCAGAGGAAGGACAGAGAGATTCTCTGAAGCATGAGGCCCGCAACAGAGACCCTCTTGCCTGAGATAAAAGTCATACTCTGTAGTGTGTGTGAACACACATATGTATATCAACAATGCCAAGCCCCGTATAATCATGTATTGATTATCTTATCTAAGGGAGAGCTATAATGTTATAAATGATCCAAAAGAGTGAGTAATACAACACATTTATGACTGGGTATATACTGCAATGATTAGTTGATTGTAGATATAGAAATACTTCATTTTACTGAAAAAAAGACTGAAGCCCCTCTCAGAAAAGCTCAGAAAGCTACCAATTTCCCTAATTTATACACTGAAGGATCAACTTCATCTTGCTCCTTGCTGGAATGCACTGCACTGCACTGCACTGCACTGCCTGCACTAGCAAAAAAGCTGACTTGGTGATGCCCACTTCAACTAGGCTCCTCCTCTCTCACTGGTGGCTTCACATCCTCTTCCTTTGAGTGTCCTTGCTCTTCTTGTATGCATGCTGGAAGGGGCTCTCTTAAAAGTTCTTAACACTTTAATCTCCTGAGCCACCAACTACCTTTGGCAAAGGAGAGAATTGAAGCTCGATCTTCAGTCTTTGGAATAAAAAATATTGAAGCCTTAACTATATTTACTTTAGTGATAGGTTGATATAGAGAGAAGATAATTAGAAAAATGGAGCATATGAATATGAAACAATTACTTTATTATGTGTGAATGTGAATTTTTTTTAAGAGTTAATGTTTTAGCTAAGGTCTGTATTTCAGGAGTGC
Source organism: Pongo pygmaeus (assembly GCF_028885625.2). NCBI lineage: Eukaryota > Metazoa > Chordata > Mammalia > Primates > Hominidae > Pongo > Pongo pygmaeus. Next base: position 81,604,015 of record NC_072384.2, read on the forward strand.
AGAAGTCAAAGATGAGTGTGGGACATAGGAGAAGCTATCAAGTTATATAAAATGCAGTAAAGTAATTCTTAATAAAAATAGCAGATGTCTGAGCAAATATTACAAATACTTATATGTGAACTATTCTGCTATAATGCTATATTTAATAGTCAGATAACTTGAAACAGTGAATTTAATCTGTTGTGATCTGATTTGCCAGAATTTGCAACGAGACAAGATATTTTACTAATATTTTAAGTGATCCACATTCTGGATTATGATCATTACATCTTTGGGCTTCCTTATTGCCTAACCATGTTCTCAAACATTTTATTACTCTGTGAAGAAGAAAGTGGTCAATTGGCATGTATAAATACACAGAGCAAGTAAGCAAGAGTATAAGATCCCTGAGGATAAGGATGTCCTGTTTGCTCACCACCGTATTTCTAGAAACCTAGAACCTAAAACAGTTTATATATAATATGGTTCTCAGTAAGTATTTGTCGACTAACAAAAGAATAACAGAAGTAATAAGAGAATAATATAACTAATGGAAATAATTTATATCAAGTGCCAGCTCCGGCCTGAGGAATAGTATTTTAGTACAATAGTGTTAGGTTGATTAGTATTTTCTATACTGTATGGCATTAAATCTTCTGGTATAGATGAAGAAAATGAGGTTCAATGAGGTTATATAACTTTCCCAAGATAACACAGCTTGTGAAATGATGGACTTACCTATAAATATCATAAGTGATCAAATATTAATCTTGATATACTTTATTAATATAATCAAATATGTGAATGAAAATAATAAAATAACTCTTGTTATTGGCACATCTAGAGTATAACAGGTATATATGGCCAGTCACTTCCTTTCAAAGTTGGAATCTTGGTTTAAAATAGGGAAGTCAGGAATCTGGGATGTAAAATCACAAAACTCTGTGCCCTAAGTGGTCCCGGTTCCTCTGACTCAGTGAGAGCAGAATTCCCATGCAGATCTCTTTCTGGTAGTAATTAGTGGTCAAGGGCCTATGATGGCCACACTTGGTGGGAAGAACAAAGGAGGGCAGAAATCAAATGGCTTCTGCCCTTCACTGTCACTTGTTCTCCTGAACCTTTCTTTCCAACTCGCTGCCTTCCTGGACTCTGGGCTTTAGTTACTCAGAACAATGGTCCTTGCAAGCTCGCGGTTGGCCTTACCTGACTTCCCTGGACTCCAGCCTGAAGTATAACAACTTTGTGCCCATCCCAGCCTTGTCTCTGCCTCCCATAGCCTTCCTGAGGCTCTCTAAGTCAGTGACTGCCAGAACCTCCTACCTGGCTAGTTAGACTCCTGTGCATTTTGTCTTAGTCTGGGCAACCTCACAACCACCTAAGAAATGAACTGCAGAAAACCTTAGCAGTTCTTAAAAAAAAATTGGGGAAAACAAATTAGCTCTTCTTCTAAATTATATTATCTGTTCGTATATTATAGTACTTATATGGTCTTTTCTCTGTTTATAGGCCTGAAAGATGAATCTTTAAGGATGTAATGAGTATCTGGTGACCATTTTTGTTTATCTGCAGGTACCTGGCAGTTGCAAAAGGGCTGGAGTGTGTTTGTGTGTATGTGATTTGGGTTACTTTGGATTGTTTCGCTAAGGTGTTGTTAATGTTAGTTAGGGCTGAAATGAAATTGTCTTGCAAAAAACACAATGATGTCTTAACTGTAAATACTGATCAAACCAAATAAACTCACATCATATGCTATTCCTACCATAAGCAGCAAGTATCTTTACACGGGATGACAGACTGACCACCAGGATTTAAAATAGTTAATAATATCGTCACATATTTTAATATCTTTAAGGGATCGTTTTACTCACCAAGGGCAGAGTCAGAGGAGGAGAGGGAAAGAAACAGAGAGAAAATGTTAACTGGCCTTACCTAACAAGAGCTGAGCTAGTGTTATCTATATCGTTTCACTGCAAAATTATGTGTCTTCAAAAAAAGTTCCGGTTCTTAAATGTGAATTTTATTATCATAAAAACCTTTTCAAAGTCCTAATAGGAAAGGTTACCAAAGTGTTTTCTCATATCTAACCTGAGAAACTAAACAACAGCTAGATAAAATCTGGGAAGTTCTTCAACTGAAATAATTTGCTTAACAGCTGATATTAAATATTTGATTAAAATTGTACTTCTCAAAACTCAGTTTGGAATTGTAGTGAATGTTAATTTCAGAATGTCTCGGAGTAAAGGTACTTTTATATTGTCACTAGATTGGTCTATACATTGGGTGCCCACTAGATTGGGTATGTCTGTTGTCTGAGCTAAAACTGTTGGCATCTGGGAGTTTTGTGAATTCATTTGAAGGTGGAATGACATATAAAATGAGCAACGGAGTGGGAATAAGAATTCCACTGGCTTCTGGTTCTATTAGCTTTGTCAATAACTAGTTTAGTGAGCTTGAGCAGGTCATTTAATCTCTATTGGCCTTAAAAATTTTCTTTGCAAATGAGGGGCCAAGCTTTGATATCTAAGGTCAATTAAAGTTACGGAATCATGTGACTCTTCCACAAGTTTCTTTCAAAATACACATTGCTTATTTATTTATATCTGAGCCTATCTTAAAGGTTTTACTGGACTTTATCCAATCATAGCTTCAGCAAACAATACGGCCACAGAAAGCCTACTTGCGTCACTTGGTTTTATTTTTTCACACTCAAACAATACCTGGCAAACAAAAAAAAGGTTTCTGAATTGTGATTGGCACAATGATACATGGTCAGCTGCACTGAGAATTTAGGCAAACTATATACATAGTCAGGGTGCGGAATGAAGGTGAGGGCTGATTTGTAGTTACTTGCATTTGTGAACCAAACAAATGCTGTAAATTGTGGGTGTGAGATGAATGCCAAAATCCAACAATTTTACTACTCTCCTACTCATTTGGCTTTTCCACTAGAATGCACCCACATGCAGCAACATTTTCTGGTTTTCTCTCCTAGATCTTCCATTGGATGTACCACCATAGTCCATGCTTATTGTTTGCACTTCCTTGTTTCCGTGACATCACACAACCTTCTGCCTCTGCTCTCCTTTCCATATCTTAAATCTAGTCATACTACAAGACATATTCCTAAATCTTTTGGTCTTCTGTATTGGATCTCGCTCCCTTAGCATTTTCTCAACTGCAATTGTCACTAATATGTGGATAGCTCCACAATTTACATCTTTGATCTCTTTTATATAGTTTAAAACTAACTTAATTATTATTAACTCATTTATTCAATAGACAGGAGATATATTATGAAAGGATTATTTTAGGTACAATGAGGTATTTGAGGAATTTTTTTTAATATGTCCTTTCAAGAAAGAAGTGGTATATGATGTGTATCAATTCTTGCTGAATGCTTAGAAGGCATCCACAATTTTGAATAGAACTAAATTAGATATCCTATTTTTATTTTTACTTTTTTGAAACAGGGTCTCACTCTGCCACCCAGGCTGGAGTATGGTGGCACGATCATGGCTCCATGTAGCCTCAACCTCCCACGCTCAAGTGATCCTCCCACCTCAGCCTCCCAAGTACTTGGGAATACAGGCGTGTGCCACCACACCTGGCTCTCTCTCTCTCTCTCTCTCTCTCTCTCTGTCTCTCTCTCTCTCTATATATATATATATATTTTTTTTTTTTTTTTTTTTTTTTTTTTTTTGTAGAGACAGGGTCCCACTATGTGGTCCAGGCTAGTCTCAAACTCCTCTGCTCAAGCAGTCCTCCCATCTCAGCCTCCCAAAGTGCTGAGATTACAAGTATGAGCCACTGTGCCTGGCCCCTACTATTTTTAGAAAGTCAGTAACTCATGATCTTTCATGATTTAGAAGTTATTTAGAGGAAAGAGAACTCAAGAATAAGACTTTTGGGGTTTTAGAATATGTTAATTTCTATTTCAAAAAAATCTTGCTCTTGTTTATAAAACGTAAGATGCTGATATACTGCCATTATTTGAAACATGACTGTAGTCAAATTATTCCTCCTCTTATTCTCCAGTACCCTGCTTTCCACACCTGTGGCCCAAGTCAGCATTCGTCATCTCTGTTTATGATAATCATCATTACTGTGGTCACCCAGCCTTAAAATATTAATCAAGCCTATGGTTCTTCCCTTTCCCTCTTCCTTGTGCTCCAGTGTCTTGTCAGACATTGAATTCTATAAATACCTGCTTCATATTATCTTTCAAAAGCACCCTTTGTATTCCCTTCGGCCCCAACCCAAGTCAATGTTCTCACACCCTGCATCTGCAATATTGCAACAGTCTTTTAGCTGCAGTCTAAATTCCATAACTCCCTTCTAAACCCCTACTGAAACCCTCCAGTTGAATCTTTGTAAAGCATTTTACCCCACTCATTGCCATTAGTAGCTCTCCAATGACTATAGAATAAAGTCTAAATCCCTCACTTTCAAGAATCTACCACAAATTATCTAATCTGTTCAAGAAAAGTTTAACTGCTATATTTAGAAAAAGGAGAGAGATTGTTCATAACTGAGAACTTAATGTAAGGGGAGTTTTGATTTTTAGTGTTGTTTGTTTGTTTGCTTAATCTCCTATCTGAAATAAAAATATAATAACTGTGAAAATATATTTTTAAGCAAATAAATTGACAAAGAATGCAGAAAGCAGAGGGATCTAGGATTCTTGTCTAAGTGAACTTGGGGACCTCCTAGATATCACCAGGATGCTTTAGAAGCTTACGGAAGTAATATATTGAATGAGAACATTTAGTATCAAGGTTAGACTAAAAGTGAAGCAAGAATTTAATGTGTTTATATATTGAGGCCTATGAGAAAGACTTATGGGCTAAACTAAGAAAATTATAATTATTCTAGATATTTGGTATTTTTCCTTAATTTGGAATGAAATACCTTAAAACATATTTTAAGAAGGATCTTAATGAGATCCTTTTTGAATTTACACAACTTACTCAATAGAAAGAGCAAAAGTACTGCCTCATAAGATTTTCTGAAAGCTGAAAATACATGAAAATAAAGATCCTCAAATATAACATCCTTATATTATCTAGTAGAACTGGTAGCTCAGTCCAATTATTTGAACCGCACTCTAGAAGTTATGCAACAAAGTGAAGTGCAGTATAGAACTTATGAGTGCTCTGGAGTTAGACTGTCCGGTTTCAGATCCTAGTTAAGTCCTTATTAGCTGTGTATCCTTGGACAAGATACTTAACCTTTCCACGTTTCAGTTTCCTGAACTATAAAATATTGGTAATAACACTACATACTTTATAAAGTTTTGCTGAGCAATAAATGAGATCATGCAGGCAAGGTGCTTAGAAAAGGCACCAAGTACATATTTGGGTACATATTAACAATCCTACAAAGTAGGCAGTGTTCTACTTATTTTACAGATAGGAACCAAGCCATGAAGAGATTGAGACTTGCCCAAGATAATACTACTACTAAGTGCTCAGCCTCCACAACTCCAAAATCTTTTCTCTTTTCCCACATAGCTTCATTGTTTTTGTATTGCTGGAGATATAACAAAGGATAAGACACAGGCCCTCCCTTCAAGGATAACACTTTAAATAGAGAAAAAAACAAGAAGTGAATGGACAATTGTATATAAGTGTTCTGGGAGCACTGGTAATGGGGCATTTAACCCAGCGTTGAAGGGCTGGGGATGGCTTATGTAGAGGTTTGCAGGTAAACTAGGTCTTGAAATGTGAGTAGGAATTAGGTCATGGGTTTGGGCGGGTAGAAAGTATCCTAAGCAGAAGAAATGTCAGGCAAAGGAGTGGAGAGGATGCTGTACATGCAAAGAGGCAAAGGCTGTGCGAAGACATGGGACAGTAGTATTTACAATAGCTCATGAGGCTGGAATATGGAATTTAGCATAGGGTGGAGGACTGATTTTAAAAGGATAAGGTTAAAGAAGTTATCTTTCACCAACCATGGAAATATAAATCAAGGAGGAGGAGTACAAATGCATGTACACAATGATGTATACCCTGGAGCCAAATAATCAGTATCCTTAGATGTATAGGCTGGTGCTCATAGACATTGAGGCATAGGCTAAAATCCTTTTAAATATAATGTATGCCACAGGCTTGAGGAAGTCAAACGTATCTATAGGTAATATATACTTCACAGAAAAAATAACCTTATTAGCAACTGAGAGAACTATTCCCTACTTCCCGCTTCTAGATATCTTTTCCTAAGGAAACTTATCTACATTAGAATTATATGTTCAAATTCCTGTGTTTCTAATAGGAAAGTATCTTTCTGACTTGTGTGAAAAATATTATTGGTAGTGTTTTACTGTAACCTTTATCATGGCAATAGATCAACCAAGTTACACCTAGTAGTAAAGTCAGTGCCCATAGATGGGCTACAGAGAAGAACTGTTGAGTTAAGGATCTACTCCTAAAGATATAGTATCTCAAGATATATTAACAGTGGGTTTCAACCATTGTGGAAAGCAGTATGGTGATTGAGCTAAAAGTAAAACTACCATTTGACCCAGCAATCCCATTACTGGGTATATACCCAGAATAATATAAATTATTCTCCCATAAAGACACATGCACATGAATGTTCACTGCACCTCTATTCACAATAACAAAGACACGGAATCAACCTAAATGCCCATCAATGACAGCCATAGGATACTATGCAGCCAAAGAAAAGAGCAAGAGCATGTCTTTTGAAGGAACATGGATGAAGCTGGAGGCTATTATCCTTAGCAAACTAATGCAGGAACAGAAAACCAAAGACCGCATATTCTCACTTATAAGTGGGAACTAAATGATAAGAACTTATGAACGCAAAGAAGGAAACAACAGACACTGGGGTCTCCTTGATGGGGGAGGGTGAGAGGAGGGAGAGGAGCAGAAAAGATAACTTGGTAACTGGGCTTAATACCTGGGTGATGAAATAATATGTATGACAAACCCCCATGACACATGTGTACCTATGTAACAAATCTCCATATGTACCCCCAAACCTATAAAAGTTTTAAAAATGTGGGTTTCACTAGTCAGTGCAAGTTTACTGTTGAAAACATTTATCAAGAAGTAATTAAAATATAAAACGAGTTGGGCACCTTAGGAAATTTCAATATAGTACTTTCTTAACTATGAAAGACAACCTTGTACATACAAAAAGTAGTCCATCTAATGCCTCCCTGTATAGTTTGTGAAAAAGTTATTTGTATGGTGCCAGCATGTTGAGAAACCACATATGTTAACAATACTAATTTCAGATTCAGTGCAACTTCTTGTGATATCATTAACCAAAAAAGTGTGTGCTAAGTGCCAGGCACTAGGGATACTGTGAATAATATATAGTTGTCCCTACAAAGAACTCATTTTATATGGATAAAAACAGAAATATTCATGATGTAACATAGTAAGTACAAAAATAGAAATATGCATCAAACTCATATCAGACTTGAAAATCAAGAGAGGGCATCCCAAACCTGAGAAAAAAGATAATAATTAGGGAGTTTGGTGTTTTTTTGCTCCAGTAACTAGATGTGGGAGGGTTGAATCATTTTATGTAGGTCAGAAAAACATCTGATTAGCACTAACTTGTCTAGATTTGATCCTAATTCAAATAAATGATAATGTTACTGGAATTGTTAGTTCCCTTATCTTTTAAAACACTCTGGTCTCCCTTATAAGTGCTTTAAAAATGCAAATGTTGTAATGTGCACCTGCTTAATTAGAACTGTTTCCTTAGATTATGTAACATATCATAAAATATTTTTTAAAGTCATCTCACTAGCTGACATGTGACAGTGTTCCTAAGAACACTGAATGTGGATATCATAATTTATATAAAATAAGATTCCTCTGAGACTGAAAGCTACACAACATATTTTCTCTTTTTTATTTTTATTTCGCTTTCTGCAGTTTCAGTTACAAAACATATTTCTCTAAAAATGTGAAGAAATTTTTTTGTTGTTGCCTTTAAAGCAGGAAAGTTTTAATTAATCTGTGAGCCGTTGTAATATGAATTCTTTAATTTACAATGGATAAAACATAATTTTTAATCTGAACAATATTTAACGTATATAGCTAGCTTGGATCAGATCTTATGTTTCCTCACGTACACAGAGAAGTTCATGTTTAGTATCTCCTTGACTTTTCCACGTAAAGTTGACATCAGCTTCCATTGTCAATGAAGCTGTTAATTTCTTTTGGCTGTTCCAAAGTAAGCATCACTTCTTCAACTTGTTTCCTTCTTTCCCAAGTTTCTCATCCCCAATAATCATGTGGAAGTAATGCTGATTTTAAAGTCAATCAGAAGGATTATTGAATATGGGATATGTGTTTCATTTTAAAAACTAGTATCTGCCTATTTTTCAAGTTGCAGAAAAGAAACAGTGCCAGTTCCATGTATTTAAACACATCATGTTGAAATGTATCAAATTAATTTTAAACAAATTTCCTAGTTATTATAGAACTAACCAGAATAGAGAGACATAAATATTTCCAGGCCTCCCCAAATGTTAGAAACATGAAATTATTTTCATCTATTGTAATATTTAAAATGGTATCCTAATATATTTGAAGGTAAGTAATACCCATTTTACATATAAATGTTTGACTATTTCATGTTTGTAATGATACCACAGTTCACTTATAGATGAAAATGCTTCCAGATTTTAAAGTGCTTTGTATTTGCTTGATCCTCATAATCCTCACAATAACTCTAGAGAATGAGAAGTGTTTTTCAATCATCTTTGTTAATCAGAGAAAATAGAAAAAGGTTGTATGTTTACAACAGTAGTCAGCAAACTATAGCCTGAAGGCCAAATCTCATCTACTACCTGTTTTTGAAAATAAAGTTTTATTAAAAGACAGCCCCATGTTCATTCATTTACACATTGCATTTGGCTGCTTTTGTGCTATAATGGCAGAATTGAGTAGTTGTAATTGAGACTCATAGGCCCACAAAGTCTACTAAGGCCACAAAATCTATTAAGACTATAAGACTACGACTATAAGGCCAAGAAGTCTACTAAGTCTATAATGCCTACAAATTTGCTACCTGGGCCAGGCGCAGTGGCTCACACCTGTCATACTGGCACTTTGGGAGGCTGAGGTGGGCAGATCACGACGAGGTCAGGAGATCGAGACCATCCTGGCTAACACGGTGAAACCTTGTCTCTAATAAAAATAAAAAATAAAAAATTAGCTGGGCATGGTGGCGGGTGCCTGTAGTCCCAGCTACTCGGGAGGCTGAGGCAGGAGAATGGCATGAACCCAGGAGGCGGAGCTTGCAGTGAGCCGAGATTCCGCCACTGCACTCCAGCCTGGGTGAAAGAGCAAGACTACTTCTCAAAAAAAAAAAAAAAAGTTGCTACCTGACCTCTTATGAAAAAAAATTTCTGATCCTGACCCTATTATACGGAAGTTTGTTCTTAAGAATTATATTTTAAGAAAACAATTTAAAATTATTTTTCTCACTTTATGATGTCAAAATTTACGTGCCACGTTATATGTACATTTTCTGTGAGAAATCTGCATACTGCAAGAGATGAAATAGAATTTCATAGCATTTAATGTTGATATTTTACAATAAAGGCATATCAAAAAATGCATGTTAACAAAATAATTAGAAGAATTTTGGTTTGTTGATAACAATATGACTAACATGAAGTACTCCAAAAAAGTCTCGTTTTAAAGTGAAACTAATACTGTTCTAATTTAGTATGGCTTGCAATTCCATTCATATCGATACTTTAGGTTAGCTTGCACTAAGCTTGTTCTTCACAGAAACAATTACCAAACAGTTTCTGTAGCCTTAGAATATGCAGTAAGGCTAATTTAACCTTACTTTTGGGCATCTTTTTCATTTCAGGAGGTTTTAAACTTGAACGCAAATGTCTGGCTCTTTCTTAAGAAACACCATCTTCAGAGTAAACGTGCTACACTTCTATGATATATAAAATTGTACCGAGGACAATAAATTCTCACCAGTTGAACATAAAATGAACTAAATCTATATTTTCTAGTAGGGACACATAATAATTTCAAATGACAAGGTTTGCCTCTTGCCTTTCTCTCCTTAAAATACTTAACTTTGGAGAAATTGGAAAAAACAGACTTTTCTTTATTATTACTAGAAATTTAAGGAAAATTTGATTTGGAGCATAAAAGAAAGAACTGAGATAGATAAATGGTACACAAATGTAAAGTTAGATTTTCAAAAAATGAAACTGCAACATTTTAACCACCAGGATGCTTTTCTTTTGGTTTTTATTTTGATGTATTTGAGTTATTTAAAAATACTGGGTTCTTTTCCTTAAAGCCACAAAGTCAACATCTTTCTAAAAAGGAATACACAACCAATTTTCAACTTTCTTTTCATGGCCTTTCTATTCCTGTGGGCCTTATCAATAGCAATTATATTCAAGTGTTTATGGGTGGCATCTATTCCAGAAACTTGTATGTGTAGTATCTTCTGAGCATCACCTTTAATTTACTCATTTTTTTCTTATAACTTTCAGATTAATTAAGCCAAACAAAACATTGAGCTTCTAAATCCAAGGCACTGATAGAGTTTGAGAGAAAATCTTACTTGACATTCTCCATTATGTGATGCTTAGGTACTCTTCTCTCAAGGAATGATCAATTGAGACAGAGTTGAATGGAGCCAAAATAAAAACATTACATCCTATTTGTCCTAGCTGCACTCCCACTTATGCCTCAATGGATTCAGTAGCTTTATAGCTATTTTCCTCTAAGAATAAACATACTTTCATAATATACAGAAAAGCCCAATAGCTCCCTTTCTTTCTTATCTAACTTCTTTACCCTTCCCCTCGCCTTCAGACTTTCCCTAATCAAAATCATCCTTCCTGTCAAACCTTTTTTTTTTTTCATTACAGTGCTTTTAAAGATGGTTGATGTATGTATGGGAGGAGGGAGAGTAAATGTGACCAGGAATTCCTCATTGCTTTTCCAGGCAAAAAAGTTCCCCTTTGATTCACCTCAGATCTCAAATGGTTTTTCACATTAAAAAACGTGATTTTAAAGCAATGCCTATATCTCTAAGATGATAATTGGCTTATACTGCAGTTCCTTATTATGGTCCTTATTAGTGTGCAAGTTTCTGGGTATCAAATCTTAGTACTCAATTCCTATTAAGTTAGGTAAATCATCTGGTACGAAAGGTAACACGACACTTTAATGAATGGGAAAAATGTACATGGACTGAAGATTTTTAATTATTATTTTTAATTGACACAAAATTGTACATATTTATGGGCTAAGTGTGATATTTCAATACATGTGTACAATGTGTAATGATCAAATAAGAGTAATTAGTATATTCATTATTTCAAACATGAATCATTTCTTTGAGTTGAGAACATGCAAAAAAGAACGAAATTCTGAATATTCTCAATTTAAGCATATTTAAATTATTTATATAACTTTTCAATAATAAGGGCACTGTGTTAAATTTCACTAAATTTTGTAAGTTATATGTACAATTTATTTCTAAAGTTTAATTCATTAGAAATGACTTTAACAATAAATATTTATAAAATTATATATATGCATACACACATATATACAAATACACACATGTAGATGAATTGGCTTTTCTATTGAGATTTTCACATTATAAATCTATTTTGTAAACTGGAATATTTTGGTAAAAAAACTAGCAGCAGTATCAACAGTTGTTGTGATCAAGCCGAATATGGCACTTTTTTATTGATAGCTGAGTCAAGTTGATCTGATGAGAAAACCAGGCATTCTAAAAAATTTATAGATGTTGGCAGTCACATTAAAGTATGCTGCAGTTAAAAGCAGCAACAGTTTATTTAACAGGTTGCCTGAATCAAGTGGAACTTACTGTTTTTTGCCTGCCTTTTTTTTCCATTTACAAATGAACCAGTGCACCATAGAAATAGTTTTTAAATATAGCCAAACTGAAATGTCCCAATGTCACCAATATATTTTATTAACTGGAGTGGTAGTAGTTTTTAGTGGTATTTGCCTGACACTGGGTTTGTGTATTTCTTCACACATTCTGTTAAGTGAACACATGCCAAAGCAAATATCTGAATGATATTTATACCAGATTGTTTCTATGTAGGAACACTATGTTACACTGCTTGCATCTTTGAAGTTATACAGAAGTTTAGAAGTTGTGAATATTGAATACTAACTTTAGTTCCTTAAAAAGTGCTACCTCAAAGTAGAATTTTCAAAACTGAAATTTACTGATAAAAGGTAATCCACAAACCAGAATACAAATGAAACACAATTGTTCAAATTGTTAATCAACCCTAGATTCTTATTTTTATCAAACATTGTAAAACATTTTTTTCTAAGGAAACGTAAGAAAAAATGTTGACCTAATACAACTACAGAACATTGAAATAGCATAGGCATGAATCTTTTTTTTTCATTTGTCTTAACTGATGCTTGCATTATGAAGCTTTTCAGCCTCTATGTATGACCTCTGACAGCCAAGTTCATTGTTTTTAAGGTCGAGGAAAGAGATTTGCTCAAGCCCACACAGAGAGGGAGTGGCAGAGCCAAGACCAAGGTTTCTGCCGTTTCTACAAAGTGTCTCTTGAATTCCTGGAGGAGCCACAGGAGCTACCTGTGGAAGGGTCAAGCAGGCAGTTCCTCATCTCTTGCCTCACACACTGCACTCTCTTTAACAAGAGTCTCTCCTTTGGCATCTCTTCCACATGTTTGAGGTTCTGGGTAAGAATGAGTTTGAGAAAAATAAATCCTTGTAAAAAGCAATTTTTAAAACCACGGTATTTCCACATGCACCATGGAGAAAAAAGAGAGACTATCATGGAGAACTAAATCTGAAATGATGTCACTATTGGTAACTCGCATGAGAAATGCCTAGAAATTGCACTCCAGAATAAGAGGAAAGGAGTCCTGTATGTACCTTTTTTAAAACAAGTAAAAATTGATTGTTTGTTTTCTTTCTTGTTCTCTGGTTGTTGACTTTAGTGTTTCTGGAAATCTGAATTCACAGATTTGAACAATGAATAAACAAACTTTGGTAGAGAAATTTCTAGTATGTTTCAGAATGCAAGGGCAGATGGAGGCTATAGGAGAGTGTTAAGAATAAACCAGTTAGTTAGTAGTCAGAACAACAGAACGCTAAACTCATACTGAGAGAACACCACATGGACTGGAAAACTCAGAAAGAGCTTTCTGGAAAAGGTAAATGTTGAAAGGCTCAAGCAAGAGAGGAAGATAAAGGAGATGACATTCTTGGTGGACAGAAACAACAGGGATGAAGCGGGGGTGGGGGCAGGGGTCATGTTCACTGAAGAGAAAGAAGATAGATTCAAATGGAGAAAAGTGTTTCTGTAAGTGGATAGGCTTCAATTGTAAATGGGGTCATATTGAAGAAGGACTTTTTTTTATCATTCTATCTTTTTTTTTCTTTTTTGTCTGAGATAGAGTATCACTCTGTCTCCCAGGCTGGAATGCAGCAGTGCATATACATTAAGGTATTTTGTTTATGGTAAGCTCTATTAGTTTGAGAAATATTTGAAGTAGAACAGTCTTTCTTAGGGTAGTATAGAACTATTATTTGACTATATTAGAAAAACAATGGATATTACCAAAGATTTGAGTTAAAAGATGCTGGAGAAATGTTCTTTTCCATTTATCAGTTTTATTTCCGGTTTTTGTTGTTGTTGTTGTTGTTGTTATGCAAGATGTAGAGACAAAATTTTACCTAGTATGAATAAATAATAAAAAGAGGGAATCCTTGGACTGGAAATATCTTTCCAAGGTAAATTCAATGAATGACCCTTAGAGTTTATTGTGTGATTATTAACTTTTAAGGAGAGCAAATCAATATTTTTAAAAAAGTAACAGATCTTGATACATAGGTTAAAATGAATTCCAAACAAAGCATCCTACAAAAAGATTTATCTTCTAAATATATTTCTTCAATTGTCAATGTTTTTAGACCACCTAATTAAAATGTTAAATGTTTCTGCTCCTCCTTCCTTTTTGTTCTCTCAAGTTCCCAGTTCTTATTTTGGGGTATGTGTGTTTGCACGCATGTATGTGCCATGTTTTTTTTTGTTTCTACATTCTGATACAGAGAATATTAATTTTTTTCTAAGGAGCAAATTTTTTCCTTTTTGGGACTCACCTTGTTTTGCTGAATGAACACTAAAATATGCTTGTTGGGGGGTGTATAAGAGATGTCTGTCAAGAAGTATGTTTAAGTGAGAATAGTGGTAATCGGACCGTATTTTAACATGAATGCTTTTTATACTATAACTGCAATGTTTCTGTTTTTCTTATATAAGAAAACTTGGAAGGAAAGCTGTATTGTATTTAAGTAAGATTGTGTTAGGAAAGAGAGAGGAGAAGAGTGATGAGGTGGCTAGAGATCAGAGCAGAATTTGAGGGGTACTGCTATGTCTGGTGACAATGTGTACTGTAAACTTCTTGGTTTTCCCTCCTTCCATTTCCCACCCCTGGAAATGTTTAGTAAAACTGATTTTACTTGCTCTGGTTTTGTGAGTCTGGATCTGCCTTAATGACAGGCATGGAGGAAAGAGCAGAGAGAAGCTTCTTGTGTGGGGGGAACATCCACCTCTAGGCCACTCACAAGCATAAATGTGCACACATACTCACAGATATGCACACATGCACAAAAATGTATATCAACATTTGTGATAGACATTTGTATAAGCCTGTAAGCTTAGGCCATTTTCCCCACTGACCATGAGAAGTCACTTCACGTAAAACTTCCTCTGTTCTAGAATCACTGTGGTTATACCAATGGTAGAATTTTAAGAGTATTCTCAAACCTGGTTTGGGCTTCTGGTAAATCTTTGGATGTGAATAGAAAATGTCAACTTCTCTTGCTTCCAGGGCCACATAGCCTGTAAAATTATCTAAAAATTTTCCATTGTTTATCTTATTTTGCCTGAGATTACTTTGTTCTTTTGGGATACTAAGAGGCAAAACTATAAACTTATATGGATAAAAGATTACATTCTAACTTTTACTCATAACTCAAGAAACACCAGGTAGAAGTTACTGAATTACTGCTTTTCATGATGGTGGTGTTATAAATGCAGCCCTCTTAATTCTTAAAACAAGTGGCTACTGTCAAAAAAGCCTTTTATCATATCATTAATTTTAATATTGGATAATCTCTGTGGTATGGCTTAATTGTTAAGTGCTTTGACAATTAAGAAAGTATCTGCCCCACCTTTACATCTTTTATATCATATCCTCATTTGTCCTATAGTAACAATAATATTTTCTGAACTACAATAGATCTTAGAAATCATCCAATCCAGCCAAACAGTACAGATGAATACATCAACATGTTATGTATTTTGCAAAAATAATCTTTATGAAGTGCTACACACAGACATAAAATTATGAATTCTTAAAACATAGATGCATTTTATATTGAAGAACCTTCACGGAGATTTTTTGAAAATACAAACTAGAATTTCTAAGTTGACCCTTAGGGACGAACAATATGTTATCATCCTGCTCAATGACAGAGATGATAAAACTCTATCAGTTAGTACACTTTGGGCTGTAAGTAACAGAAAATGCAGAGAGAACTTGCTTAACAGCAAGGAAAATTTGCCCAATATTAATTAAAATGTTTTGAATTAGGACAGTTCCAGATTTAGCTCATACAGCAGCTCAATTACTTCTTCATTGAGCCAGAATCTTTCTTTCTCTTTTTTCATCCACACCAACTAGAATTGCCAGATTAAATACATACATCACTGAAATCTGAATTTTGGAAAAACAATGCATAATTTTAAGGTGCATCCCATGCAATACTACTTCTTATCTAAAACTGGTATTTAACTGCATGCCCTGCATTTCTGTTTTCCAAATATGGGAACCTTGTCAGCATATTGGTTTATCTTCTTAGGCCAGCCTCTCTCATGGCCACGAGATGGCTGCCATAGCTCTTAGTGTTATGTGAAGATGCCAGTATCCACTGGCATAAAAGTGATTCTTTTGGTAAATAAGAAGGTGGAGGAATGGTGGTTTGATAGCTAACCAACAATATAAATCACCAAGGCAAATCTGATTTTTTGTTGATTAAAACATAGTTTCTGCCAATATTAGGTACTTGGTTCTGTAACAGGATGTAATTTACCCTGCCTTCTGATTTAAGGACAGAAAGTTATTGACTGTAATATTTATGTAGAAGTTTCTGGCCCTTATTTTTCTTCTGTGAAAATGTATATTTTGTTTTGAGACTGTTTGTTAGAGC
Source organism: Pongo pygmaeus (assembly GCF_028885625.2). Classification (NCBI taxonomy): domain Eukaryota; kingdom Metazoa; phylum Chordata; class Mammalia; order Primates; family Hominidae; genus Pongo; species Pongo pygmaeus. Next base: position 81,620,266 of record NC_072384.2, read on the forward strand.
TGGGAAATCCCCTATCACTGACTCTGAAATAATTTTTATTGAGACTGAAATGAGGGAAGGAGATGGCTCATTTGCAGTTTCCCCTTTTCCACAATATTCCCAGGGCACATAGTAAGTAGTTCTCCATGTTCACCATTCTTTTCTCCTCCCTTATATGTTAGTTGTTCACATTACCCCTAGCCAAATTCCATCTTAATTTTCCATGTTCCCTTCCTCCTTCCACTAATCCTCCTTTTAAAATGTGTCTTTATCTTCAGGCCCCTATTTATACTTAAGTGATAATGATTTTAAATGGGCTAAACTAATCTGTGTTAATATTACTATATTAATATTACTGTGTTAATATTTACTTTGCTAATGTGTTGGACCTCTGGGGTAATTTAAGCCTTTTATCATTTCAAAAGTTCAACCTCGTTAAAAATCTCTTCAGGAACGCTGCCAGTTTGGGCACCTTAGTGGCACAGCACTTTTGGCTTCCCCATCATGCTCAGAGAGGTAGGTGGCCAAAAGAAAGAGCGGCCTGTATGACTGCTCTCTGCAGTCTGTTCATCATGGCTGTCTGGTCTCTGAACTTACTTTATCTTAGATTATTCTCTCATCAGACTCACACTGCAAACCACTGGTCTCTGAAGTCCTTTTCTCCACCCCTTCCTGTCTCATCCTGAGTGATTCATCTGTGACTTCAGTATTTATAGGGATGCCCCACCCAGCACCCTAGACTCATAATTTCTTGACCTCCTCTTCTACAGAGGCTTTTAATGCCTTTGGACGTCAGTGTTCTCCCAGTGCCACACCCCAGTGCTACCTAGTCATCCAGTAATTCTTCACCTCCCACAATTACACTTCAAAATCATGTGTTGCAGTCTAAGCTCCTGCCCCTTTCAACTATCTTACTGCCCCTTACTTCTATCAGGCTAGCCCACTGACCTCATAAGGAATTTAAAACCTTAGGAAAATAGCAAAGAATCAAGTATTTGAGCCCCCCTACAAGCCCACTTGCTTCCCTCCTGCCTTCTCTCTTCCAAGCAGTCTGCACTCTGTGGATTATCTCAACAACTAAGCCCTCATTTTCCTCCATATCTCGAACTTCTATGACATTCAACCTCTGAACTCCTATCCTGGATGAATCTTAAAACATTGGTCTTTTGAAATTCAACACCCATATACCTAAATCTGCTTAATAAACTCATATCATTGCCATGTGGGCCTTTTAGAATGTTGAACAATTAGGAGGCAGCATTGCAAAGTGGTTCAGAGCATGAAGCTCAGTTCCTGGTTCCTCCACTAGCTGGGTGCCTTTGGGAAAATAGCATGACCACTTTGTGCCTGATTTTCTTCTTCTGCAAAAAGAACAATTGAACATATCTCACAGGTATGTTACTGTGAGCAAACGAGTTAATCTTTACAAGGTGCTTAACTGTTGAACAAATGAATATTTTACTGCTCTCTTGTAGTTTTATTTCCATTTTGAATAATAGCTATTCAAAATGTTTACCCTTTTAAGTTATCCAAACAGCTCAGGCTCCATCACTTCAGCAGATTATCTGGCCTAATTCTTAGAATACATATAGGACATTAGGTGTGAATGCCTTTAAATTATCTCCCCCTGAAAATTTAAGTACATTGGTGCATTTATATCTCCTTTCCATCTAAAAAAAGACCTTCTAAAATTAATTTTTTTCTTCTTCTCAAGATCTTATCTTTTCAAGTATCTAACCTTTCTTTATTTGTTCCTGTCTTTAGCTAATAAACATGTTATTCCCATGTATCCCTGACAAAAAATAATAAAAAATCCTTTTTCAGTCATACATTTCTTTTAGCTATTTTCCTATTTCCATCCTTCCTTTTATCATGCATATGTGTTTGTGTATGTATGTGTATATATGTGTTTGTGTATGTATGTGTGTATGTGTATATATGTGTATATGTGTGTATATATGTGTATATATGTGTATGTGTATATGTGTATATATGTATATATGTGTATATATGTATATATGTGTATATGTATATATATGTGTATGTGTGTATGTCTATATATGTGTATATATGTGTTTGTGTATGTATGTGTGTGTGTATACACATACACACATATATATTATACATATGCATGTCTACATTTACTGTTTCTACCTTACCTCCCTCATTACTGCATTAATGAGAAATTATAAGTAAGAAGGTCTAACACTACAATTAACTGGTAATTAACTCAGAAGGGTCAAAACTTCAGAATTTTGCTTTTTCTCAGGCTTAGCCAAGTATAGATATCTGTGGTTTTGAATAGCCATATATTTGTATAATGGCTTTCCTGCTCTTTTGTTCTATGCTAGCCAATTCATTGTTTTATTTTGAATACCCCTCCTATTTCCTATTTCTCTCTCTTAAAAGGAACCAGCCCACAGATTCCCACTCTAATCAAGGTGTCCTTCTTCATGATTTCACCACAATTATTGTCAAAGTCAGCAATAAACATCTATATTGCCAAATCCAGAGGTTAATTCTCAGTGTTCATTTTAACTTCTCAGGAAGATGGTGGACTTGATCATTTCCTTCTCTTTAAAACCCTTTTTTACAGTCACCTTCTGGACAACACTTTCTCTTCGTTCTCTTCCTACCTCACTAGTTGATTTTTCTCAGCCTCCTTTGCTGGGATCTTCTCATTTATCTGCCTCTAAATTGTGGAATACCCAAGACACTATCCTTGGACATCTCCTCTTTTCATTCTTCACCAACGCCTCCCTGGTGGCCCCAACTAGTTTTCAGCTCTAGATACCATCTATATGCTTATGACTCCTTAATTTATATTCCAGTCCAAAATTTTCCTCGAACTCTGTATCTGTATCCAAGTGCCTATTCAGTATCACTACTTGAATACCTAACAGGCTTTTCAAACTTAATATAGTCAACAAACTTTTGTTTCCCTGAAAACTGCTCCACTGGAAGTCTTAACCATCTCAGTCTTCTTACTCCAGTCTTCTAGTTGCACATCTCAAAAAAAAATTCTTTCTGTATTCCTTTCTTTCTTTGACATACCACCTCACATGAATAAACAAATCCTATTGACTTTATCTTCATAATCCTCACCAGTTATCATTTCCATAGCTCCCACTCTGGTACAATCCTAGATTATTTCATAATCCTCTCGTTTTTTTTCTCTACCTCTATCTCGACCCCATTAGTCTATTTTACATATAGTATTTAGTCTTTTAAAACCTAAGTCAGCCCATGACATCCCTTTGCTAAACATCACAAATGATCTCTGTTCTTTCGAGTAGTTCTCCTCTGCCTTGCTTACTTCCTACCACTCTCTCCTCACCCAGAAGAGCGTATGAACTTAAGAGAGAGCTCTTCTCAGAACAATAAAGCTGGTAGAAGAATAAAAGCCAATGAAGGAGACTCAGAAGTAGGAGAATCACAAAGTGTAAGGTCAAGAAAGAAATTAGATGAGGAGTCAATCCTACCAAAAGCTATGAGAATACTATAAAATGAGAGCTGAAAAGTATCCACTGGATTTGGTGTTTTAGAGGTCATTGATGATTATTGTCTCAGTAGGTTTGGAATAGCTTACTTGGAAAATAGGAATAGGGCTGACCAAGAACATATAAAAACATGGCTGTCTGGTATTAATGGTTCAAAACACACTCTCTCTCTCTCTCTCTCTCTCTCTCTCTCTCTATATATATATATATATATATATACCAAACTTTTATCCAGAGTTTCATCTCTGAGTGGTATTTCTGAATGCTTGGGGCTACATCTCCATCTGCATGTATTATAAGCACATCACATCTAGTATGTCCAGTGATGTACTAATTTCCCTTCTTCCACCTTATTCTCCTTACTCTCAACCAAATTAACCCCAAATACTCAATCCTTGTAAATTGTCTATCATTTAGAATGACACAAATACCTACCCATTGATCTAAAGTAGAAAACAAACCTTAGGGGTCATTCTAGTTCTTCATCCTCACTCATTTCTAATCTGTCAAATCTGACTGTAGCTTCTGTCTCCACTGAGTCTTTATCAACCTACCTCCTTCCCCTACTCATAAGCTTCCTAACTAGTTCTCTTGTCTGAGGACTTCCCATGTCCTGCTCCTTCAATTATTCAGTTGCTAGTTTTCTGTCTATAAAACACTTTCGTTACAAACTGAAGGCTGCTTTCTACTTCCTACTGGCAATAAGACAATCCCTTAGAGTAGTGCACTAAGACCTTAGAAACTGGTTCTCACCTACCATTCTGACTTCAATTTATGACAGTTCCCCACTTGTCTTAGTATAATCAAACATTGCATGGAGTTATGCTGATACTTCTGTGCATTCTAGCAATATAGTAGGATATGTCATGTTTTCAATATTATTTGATTCACTTCATTTCTACTGTATTCTTTCCAGGCCCCTGACTACACTAGTTCAATCACATGTGATGACAGCCTTTGGAGCAGCTATGACCAGAGGAAACATCACTTTCTGCTACACCTCCACATAGCCATTTTAAAGATGGTAGGGGAGAGGCGTGGCAAGGTGTGGCTGTGGTAAAGGGAAGAGTGCACTAACTCTGATGTAGTATATTATGCTGGTGCCAACAGTGCAGATATGGGTAAAATTTACTACAGATTTTTCACACAATTTATGACAGTTCCCCATTTGTCTTGGTATAATCAAACATTGCATGGGGTTATGTACATACTTCTGCACATTCTTCCTGCTTTTGGAATAAGTAACTAGAGCTTTAAAAATTCAAATAATTTTTTTGTCCCTAAATTCCAAATACAATTTCAAAAAGTTTGGAAAAGAAAAAAAGCCAGCCATAATGTTGCCACTTTAACAGAACATATTTGTTCATTTCTGTCTTAATATTCCTCTATGGATGTACACATTTGTATAGTAAATATAAAATTTTGCATAATTTTCTCATATATTTTATTTGGCTATTCCTTGTCATGTTGCAAAAAAGGAACATCAAAAGTAACAAAATATTATTTTGAGAAAAGGAGAAAATGGAAGAAGAATAAAACAGGGATGGGGACAAAAAAGATCTACGAATAAGGTTTAAGATGTATACCACAATAACCTACTCATCTCCCACAGGTGAGCTCCACATTTGGTTCTCAATTTCTCCAGCAGTCAATGTGAAAACAGAAATTTGTCTGTTATCCAATTCCCAGTATCCATGTGATGTAAAAAAATGTCCTGGTAATTTCAGTCATTCTTGGAACAAATATTGTCAAAAGAAATTTCTCTTGAGAGCCTTCTAAAGAGAATACAGGGTGACATACCGTCAACGTTCAGGTAGGTAGATTCCTTCTTAGAGATAGTACATTCTTATTTCATGTCTTTGCTCATGTTGATAATCAGAACAGGCAAGTGCCATTGCACAAATCACAGAATGATTTTTGAAAAAGCCATCTTTTGGAAAAATATTTGATATTATTAAGGCATTCATCTCTTAAAGTTACAGTAGTAGCTGAATTGTTAACCTTTAGAAAAACTTTCTGAATATTGTTTTTCTTTAAGATACAGTTTGAGATGGTTTTGATATTTCCTACATGAAATCTTAAAACTCCAGGTTTTATATCTGGCAGTGGATGCTTCCTTGGAAGGCCAGAGTTTAGGCTGGGAAGCAAAAATCTTCACTTTCTGATTATGAACATGTTTCCCTTTGAGGAAGTCTTGAGAATGTGGCTGGACAGCGATGTTACAGTCTTGGGCTTTTGTCTCTTGTGGAGAATAGGGTGTTATCGTAAGAGGACTAAAACACAAGTTGAATAACATACTCAGGTTCATGGAGGTTCTAGCGCCAGTCTTGAGTCTTCTCCAGAAATGTGGCTAGATAGAGCTATAAATTTTGGACCTGAAGTATCAACTTCACTGAGGAATGTTAACAATGCATGCTGGTAAGAAACCTGGATACTAAAATCTTTATTTTTCCATTTTCTGAGCTTTTGAGAAGATTTGTTAAGATAAAAGCAGTTTAAAAAATATTTAGCTTTATGTTTTTAGGGCTGTTCAGATACCTTATTCATATGAAAAGAAAATCCTTCTGACTACAACCTAGATATGATTTATCTTACACATTCATTTTCTCTGCTGAAATGCATATAACTTTAGATACATGGTGACATTTTAAAGATATTTAAACAACACTGTACATATCTCAAGGCAGGTGTAATCATCTGACAGGAATGGTGCAGGTCTAGTATAGTCCTTTCCAGAGATTCCCAGAGGGGAATAGGATGACTACTTGACTATTAAATGCGATATCTCTATATGAAGTGGAAGATTTATCAAATAACCAACTTATGAATAAAGGCTTGTGGTATTGCATATTACTGTGTGGAAAATCTGTGGTGAATTTTACCACATCTCCACTATGGGCACTAGCATAATGGGCTACATGAGAGTTAGTTCACTCCTCCCTTAACCACAGCTACACCATGCCACTCCTCACCCCTACCGTCTTTAAAATGGCTATGGGAGGTCTAGCAGAAAATGATGTTTCCTCTTGTTTAAACTCTGGTCATAGCCGCTCCAAAGGCCATCCCATGTGACTGAACTAGTGTAGTCAGAGGCCTGGAAAGAGTACAGTAGGATGGAATCTTTCAAATGATATTGAAAAGTTGACATATCATACTATACTGCTAGATTGTCTGTAAAATTTATTTCATAATGGCCATAAAATATTTTATAGAGCAGCTATATCATAATGTAACTACACCTTTTCTTATTATTATTTTGATTTTCGTACATAAATAAGACTTGAATGAATATTTTTACTCACAGTTTTTTCCTTCTACTCTATGAGGCACACAGTAAAGATTGGAGCATAATTTATGGTAATACAAAAAGCACAAACTAGCTGTACCATATTAGGAAGAGGAAAAGCAAAATAAGAAAGTTACAGGAAAGAAAAAAGAAGAAAGAATGAAGAGGAGGAGGAAGAAGAGGAGGAGGGATGAGATGATCACCCAGAAGGTCTTCCATTATAGGATAGAATGGCAGGACAAGCCTGTTTTGGTCATTATGGTAACACAGAGGCTTTACAGTAGCTGGCATATTCAATAAACCCCTTTGTTGAATGAATGAGTGAAAAATGAAAAATATAAATGACATATATCCAGTGAGCAGAACTATGTGCATGATGGTATCCCAGCAGTTCATAAGCTAGATTTGGACCCATGTGAGAATGTGTATACTAGGTTCCTAATTTCTTTTAAATTGTCAAGGAGACAGTAGAGACATGTCCTGCCTGCGTTTAACCAGAACTTCCCTGATCACAAACCAACAGATATTCCTAAGTCTCCTAAAAAACCTTTTGAGTGACTGTTGCAAATATTCTGAGAATATGTGCTTCATATTCTCAGTATAAATGATTTTGGTTTATAATATCATTTATTTGTTGATTAACGCTTTTAAAATGTACTGATTTTATCTGCAATGTCTTCGCTCACATTAGGTTTCTCTCAAGTACATATATGAGAAATGTTTATGATATACACTAATATGTTAACATTAAAGTGTTAACATTCTTATACAGTCATGCATCACTTAGTGACTAGGATATATTCTGAAGATGCATCCTTAGGCGATTTTGTCTTTGTGTGAAAGTCATAGGGGGTTCTTATACATACCTAGATGATACAGTCTATTGCTCTGAGGCTACAAACCTGTACAGTATGTTACTCTACTGAATACTGTAGGCAATAGTAACACAGAAGCAAGTATTTGTATATGTAAACATTGAAAAGGTACAGTGAAACTTCAGTATTATAATCTTAGGGACCACCATTATATATGTGGTCCATCATTGACCAAAACGTTGTTATGTGGCATATGACCCTAATTGCTGCCCATACCTTCCTGATGAAAGTATTGTGTGGTGGAGTGGGAAGCACACTGAACTGATGATACGGATTCTTGCTCCTAATTCTCTCACTAACTTGTTGGCTGACCTCAGGCAGGCTACTTAAAGTTTCAAGCTCAGTTTTCCTTCCCTGTAAAATGGAGTTGTAGGAGGCAATTCCCTCCCCAGGATTCCATTCACTTAAGGGTCACACTGACCCTCTGCCCATCAGCTATAAGTGAAGAATCCTTTCAGTATGATGAGACTAAGTGACTGCTAATGTTTCTCTAACAGTGGGGCTGAAATACTATGAGGCCATCGCATATGATAGGTAAGAGCATGGGCTTTAGGTATAGAGTAAGTCCTGGTTCTTCTCTGTCACTTTCTAGTATGTAGCCTGGGGCAAGTATTAGCCTTTCAGAGGCTCAGTTTCCCTATCTATAAAGTGAGAATAATACAAACACTTATAGTTTTTGTATTAAATGAGACAGTGTAAATCCAGCCCAAAATACTGGGTCTGACACAATAGAAGTGCTCAGTCAAAAGCATCCATTTTTAACACTGTTGTTTCCTTGGCTCCACTGAAATAACTGCTCTTCTAGTAGTACTTCTCCAAACTGATTATCAGTACTATTGTAATTACAGTACTTAAAGGATTTTAAGGTGCCAACTTGGGCTGACTTGTTTAAAAATAATTGGAAAGACATGGGCTCGGGGGATCTTTAACAATTAAGCAAAACAACCTGTGTGCTGACCTTTACCCTGTGGTTCTTTTATTTAATAACAGTCTATTAATAAACACAGCTTTAGTTCTTTAATACTAATGTAATCCAAGCCAAATATGCTACCTAACAGCTGTAATAAACTTTCTTGCCCCAAAGAAATTTTGATGAAAATTTGCCTCACTTTTCAGTTTGTTTTGAAAGAAGATTATGGAGAAGCTCTTGAGTTCCTATCAATAAATATTAAGTCTCCTTAGTTTTTGATTATATGTAGATTAAATTTAAATAGAAACAAATGAGATAAACTCATTCCTAGATTGGTGAGAGAATTTTTGAAGGCTGTATAAGTTGTTACTTTATAATTTTAAAACAATTACTTAACCATAAAACGGAAGGAAAAAAAGTCCCCAAAATGTAGGAAACCAGAGTACTTGCTTTGCTACTAATTATAGCAGGAAATACCTGCGTGTTTATCATGACCCTGTACTTCCATAGTCACATTAACTTTTAAACAGTTTTCATTCCCTTTACCAACAATTGTCAGCCTGCCTTGTGGAAACTGATCATTTGCAAGGGAGTTCTAGATCACTTGCATAATTAAATCAGTAGTAACTGGCTTCTTCCCACAACTTGGGGATGGACCATTTGTAAACAGGCAACACTACTAAGTGTAGGACCCTCTATAGCACCTGTTAATTGGCTCACAATAATCTGCTGGGTCAACTTATGCTAAAGATTATTTGAGGACTCTCAAATTTTATAGCAAGTGTTCTAGGTTATCATTATGTATTTAAGAATTTCTTCTTAATGATTCCAGGTTTCTTTCCATTCATGAGATGTGAGCCTCAACTGATCTGTAGCAGGTTGTGGAAAAGTAATCACTGTATTTCTGCTAGAAAGTTATCCGCAGGATACAGGATACGTCATATGTTCCATAGACACATAAGAATCTGCATTGATATATAAATCTGTAATATTTGCATGTTAAATATCTAAAATTCAACAAGCCATGGTATAGACTTGTTTTAATTATAATAATTCAATTTTTAAAGTTTCTTTAAAAATAGCTTATTATTTTCAATCTCCATAGCTCTATCTCCTTTAATATTTTATTATTTGATTAACTCTCATGAGACTTGTTTTAAAAGCAATTTGAGAGGATTGCATATTGCATTTACATAACATTTTCTAATTGCCTATAGTCACTATTTGTCAAATACACATTTAATCAAAAGAATTGGGTTATTAAATGTATATGTTTTATAGCTTCTGAATTAGAGACAAAAAGGGGGACTTAAACTATTGCTAAGCTCTTGTGTATCTGCTCATCATCACAATGTAAAATGAAGTGTCTTTGTTTTGAAGTCCTACCTGCTCAACCTAGTACTTTTTAGTTGGTGATGGGATTTGGTGGAGTTGAATGTAAAGAAATAGCCAAAATTGGTTTACCAGAATCCTGTCTGAGTGTGGCAGAAGACCTGTTCTCTCCCCATTTTGTCCACCCTCAAACTTGCCAAGCCTTGTTCACTTTGGCTTTATTTTTAAAATGCATTTCTGGTGAGTGAGGAAAGGTTTTGTACTGTGTTTTCAATGACTCACCCAAAATAACTCCATTCAACTTGTAAACGGTCCTGTTCTGAATGCAGATTGTATTTGTTCTGAGATGGGCATAAAGGAGCTGCAGAAGGGAGATTAGAGAAGGGAAACGTGCTGGGAGAGGCCGGTGCAGTTTATATTTATTCAGGTTGAGGCACATACCACAATTATTATTTTTTTTTCAAAGACGTGTGTGTGTGTATGCTAAAGAACCGTTATAAGGTGTGTATCATTTAAAGCTCTTCAAGGTACAGCAGTGTTAGATAGATGTATGGTTCATCTAGTCACGAACCTTCCTTTTCCTGGTCTTCATAAAATACAGAAAGAGAAATTTACATGAAAATATATAATTTCAAATATATGCATAGTGAGCTGTAATTTTTTTTAAAGTTCTAAATGGCTCCAAAGAGAAAGTAATCATATACATAAACAAAAGAGCTAGAATATAATCTTAAATATGGAAGAGAAATTAACTATACAATAGGACAGTGCTAACACTGGGAATAATGACATCCTCCTGTTCGGTTGTGTGTTGCAGAAAAATTCTTAATATCATCTGCCATGGGTATAGACTGTGCATTTCACATGGACAGATATACCTTTTTAAAAGCTTTTATGATTCAAAATGTCAGAGACCTTTAAAAGCAACATTTTAGGGCAGGGCTGAGAAGAAAAAGTAAAAGGATTGATCCAAACTTGAGAATTAGGCTTCATAGATAGAAAGCCAAAATGTCTGTAATTCATGTGTAACTATGTTCACTAAAAAGGATTTCAAAACCTCCTTTGAGTTGTTTTATGAATTCGTGAAACAGAACAAATAGTCTATTCTGTTACATAATCTTGCTTCACTTCATTGTTGATTAAGAATAGATGAGCCATTCTTACCTGTTGCTCAGAAACACCAGAGAATTGAGCCACTGAAAAGAAAACAAACTGGCCACAAGGTTTCACTGAGAAAAGAGTAAATTTAGCATTATGTGGCAAACTGAATAAATTGTGATCTGAGAATGAGTGATAAAACTGACAAGCTTTTAACACGCACAAAATCAGAAAGTACATAAACTGATAATTTACCCAGATTGTATAAATAATTTGCAAGGCAAAATTCTAGTGGTATTAACACCTGCTTCTCCTTCTTAGCTGTACTTGGGAAAATAAGAGAAATCAAAATAACGGACTATTCTACATATTAATGCTTCCTTATGAGGAAAAGAAACTAATCTAGAATTCCTTGAATTTTTGCTAATGTGGAAGAACTCTAAGATCAAAGGTTTATAGGCTTTAAACATGTAATTTTATTGCTTTAACATATATACAATAACCAGAAATACTAAAATCAGAAATACTTTAATAATTAATAATGGTTTCAATAATATCAATAACCCAATCTAAGTCAGACTAACCAGCATACCTCATAGTTCAATTACATGATTTGTAAATAAATCTCTGAAAATTTTTGAAGTGTTTACTCTTATTTATTAATATTTTTTCTTTTATTCTCTTTTATGCTATTGCAAATTGTTTCACTGGTATCCCTGGAAATGTTAATGGATATATTGAGGGGCCAAAAAGATTTACTGTTGAAATAAATTTTAGAACTATTGGGTTTAAAAAATTAAACAGTTTTAAAAAACAAGTTTTGAAGATGTCTCAAGTCTTTAACATTCATTGTGACTGGGCTGGGGTGGAGGAAGAGGAGGGGGTATAATATGCAGTGTTTTTCATTCTTATTTTATATAGAATTTTTTTCTCCAGGCAATACTATCAAAATATAAAATGCTACTTTGTTAATTTAACCTGATATTCTACTTAACCTTATACCTCTGAGCCCCCTTTTGTCTTAATGAAAGATGAGAATTTGAAGAAATAACTGCAACTCTACCACTCCCTAATCAGATTCTAAATAATTAAGATTTTGATGCACAAAATACAATTTTTGAGTATATAAATATTATTAAAGAAACAATACCATAACTAGAACCAAAATGGCTTAGCCTACCCAATAGTAAATCTTGTTTTGTAATTTTAAATATCTAATTAAACCAAGAACAATGTTTCCCTTATGATTTATGCTTTCCCATATAAAACTGCCTGATTTAACCAAAGTATATGTTTTCTATCCTTGCCTGAACTTATGCCAATTTTAAAATACAGCTGCATAAGCATGATGATAAATGCTATTTGCTAATATGAGAATTATTCCCCCATATGAAATTGATTTATTTTTGCTTTCTGCAATATAATCATTCTAATAGCTACACTGAGCACCCACATTATTTCATGTGAGATTCACATCAATTTGGGAAGGTAGTTATCATGATTGCTATTTCAAAGATGAGAAAAGTCATGGCCTAGGGATATTAGCTGTCTTGCCTTGTACCATACAGCTAGAAAAAGAGGGAAACATTTCAAACTTCAGTCTAACACCAAAGACCACGTTGCTTCCACTATGTCACGCTGGATGGAATTATCCACATTTAATATACATTTCTTTCTTTTTCTACCTTGCAAGCATCATTGATTCAGACAATACTCTTTTTTTTTTTTTTGAGACAGAGTTTCACTCTTTTTGCCCAGGCTGGAGTGCAATGGCACAATCTCAGCTCACCACAACCTCCGCCTCCTGGGTTCAAGCTATTCTCCTGCCTTAGCTTCCCGAGTCACTGGAATTACAGGCATTCACCACCATGCACGGCTAATTTTGTATTTTTAGTAGAGACAGGGTTTCTCCATGTTGGTCAGGTTGGTCTCAAACTCCCGACCTCAGGTGATCTGCCCTGCCTCAGCCTCCCAAAGTGCTGGGATTACAGGTGTAAGCCACCATGCCTGGCCCAGACAATACTCTTTATGTAGAGCTTTGAAATGTATATTTGCAGTTGGTGTACAACATAGTACTTGTTTGGGAAAAAATCCTTGAAGAAGCAAACATGCAGACTTTCTTCATGTGTAGTATTCATTATCGAATAAATGAAATACCTTGGGCATTTTAAAACATCTGTAAAAGTTGAGAATACAATGAAAAAACCTTACTTTTCAAGGCAATAGCATACTACTTCAAGGATTTCCTTCTCTATTACTTCTATACCCTCAACATATTTCATTAAAAAATGCCATGTAGAAGAAAACACACATTTGTGCTACTGGAAACTGAATAATGTATATACTCTACTTTGTTTGGTATTTTTTCCTCCTTATTACTTGACTCTGGTTGTTTGATTTTTTTAAAACTATGGTTAATTATTGCCTTTCACAAGAATTCTTTGTTGTTGTCATCTGAAAGTGTATTTAAACAACTGCAAACCTAAATAAAATATAAGCATTATAGAAATAACAAGAAGCAAATTTTAAAATAATCAATTTAGGTGTCTCTTTGAAGAACACAAAAAACAGAAACTACCTCAAGAAGACCCATTATCCCTTGTGGGATCAGCATTTAAAAGTGTATAAGGGGTCCAAGAATACTGAAGAATGTTCTATCATCTCTCACAATTTACAATCTGTCTGGTAAGCCAAACATACCTTCCAGGGCCAATCATATTATTTACTGTACAATCCAGTCCCCAAATAAATGACGTAGACATGCTGTTGTATATCAGATCCCTGTGGGAGGGGTGTGATCAGGAGTGGTGGAATGGTGGAGTCAAAAAGTTCTGGCTTAGCTAGATTTTGAAAGTCATGAAGGAAGTGGATAGAAAGAACAGGAATGAATTAAGAAGCAAAGACAGAGTAGGCAACAGCACTTAGATATGATAGAATTGAAGCTGGGAGCAGCAGAGGAACAGGGTGGGTACATAAGAACCCTGGATAAAACTTTGAAGGCAGCATATTTTGTGGCACTTGACCAGCCCTTTCAATGCCTCTTCTTAGGTGCCTTCTTCATTCATTCTCTTTTTCATCTTCCACACAGGCAGCGAGACTCTGGCCTATTTTGGAGAGCCATTAAACTGTTAGCTGCATCCTACTATGGGACCCTTGAAGGCTGAGAAATTCTTATAGGTTCAAAGAAAAGATTTTCTAGTAGTGAAATTTCAAGCCAAAGATATTAATATTACTGTTCTAACTCCCCTGACATTTGGCAGTACATATATGAGACTCAGGAGAATATTATGATGGTTCTGGAAAGCTAGTCTGGATTTTGGATTTGATCTTGGGGATATTAGTAAACCATTAGAAGATGTCCTGGAATTGTAAATCTAGAGCAATGAGCTAGAAAGGAGATAGGAAAGAATGAAGGCAGGAAAATCAGTGTGCTATTTTAGTAGTCTATGACTTATGTGTAAATGCCTGGACAAAAACTAGGCACTATTTCATCTCCAGAGCATTCTTCATTCCAAATTCTCCAAAAGTTATGGTTTCCTGTAGCTATCAATGACAATGCACTTAATTACCTTGTAATTCGAATGCTTCCATTAGGAATTTTACTATGCTCTTGATTTTAATTTCAAATGAAAAATAATTCCGTCCTTAAAATATGTTGTCTATGCAAAATATTCTTTTCAATCAGGTTAAGATTTTAAAAAGTGTTCTAACTTGTTCTTCAGAGCACAGCCAAGTACAATAAAATATTGGAAGCCTTACTTATATGTATAGTTTAGATGTAACATTTAGGGGAACAATGCTGCTTGATAGGTCTGTCACATTGTGTCTGGTTTTGGATAGAATTTGAGTCTTTTTGCTAACGAGAATTTAAACATAACAAAACGGAATGCCGAGGCTGGCTTGAAAAAGTTTTGAACTCTGACATCATTTGTTTCTTGTAGCATGCTGTCTCACCAAAATCCAAGCAACCATCTCCACATTGTCCCAATTACTGTTTCCTCTATTCTCCCTCACCGAAATCCAACTTCAATGTGAAATTTCCAGATTAAATATCCTTTCACAATTCATTTTCATTCATAACATAAACACGATAAATAACTTTAAGTATGAAAGCAGCACTCCAGGAAGCTTAGTCTTTTGCAGTTTTGACATTTTGGCAACACCAATCAAGCACCTCTTTCCGTCCTTACCCCAATTCCTTGGACACTAAAGAGTCTACATTCAGGCGACTCTTTCAAGTGTACGTTTCAGGGTGCCCAAGGAGACACTTGTTTTCTCGCGGGGGTCGTTTTGTGATACTTGACCTCCCCACTTTCTTTCTATTTTTGGGTGAGGGAGGAGGAGGAGGAGAGGAACAAAGGTTATTAACAAACTAATCTCGCCCATTCGCAGGCAGCAGTGGGGGGCTGGCCTGCTCCGCGCCGCGCCGGGCGCGCGCCGCGCCGGGCGCGCCCCGCCCTACCGCGCCCCGCGCGCCCCCGGCCGGAAGGGGGCGTGGGCCGCCGCCGAGGGAAGGCGCGCAGACGCGCAGCGGCCGGCCTGCCCGGGGCGCGTCAGGCAGGGGGTGGGGAGCAGGGGCCGGGCGGGCGCTCGGCTCCCAGCCGCGCTCCCTCGGGCCACTAGCGCTCCCGCGCCGCGCCCGGCCGCCTTCATGTGAAGCGCCGGCCCTCCGCCCCTTCCCTCCCCTTCCTTCCCTCCCTCCCTCCCTGTCCCCTCCTCCTCCTCCTCCGGCGCCCGCTTCAGCTCCCCGGGGCCCCCTGCCCGGCCGGGCGCTGACAGCAAGGGCGGGGGTCCCCGCCGCCGCCGTGTCTCGCGCAGGGTCCGGCTGGGGTAGCGGAGCCCCCCGTGCGGCCATGGATCGGCCCCTGTCGTCGTCGGCGGAGGCGGAGGAGGAACTGGAGTGGCAAGTGGCGAGTCGCAGGAGGAAGGCCTGGGCCAAGTGCCGTAGCTCCTGGCAAGCGTCGGAGACGGAGGATCTGTCCACAGAAGCGACGACGCAGGACGAGGAGGAGGACGAGGAGGAGGACCTCCCCGGCGCGCAGCTGCCGGCAGCGGAGGGAAGAGGTCGGTGCTCCCGGCCAGGCTCCGGGGGGAGGCTGGCGGGCTGGGGAGAGTCTCGTGCGCCCTGGGCGCCTGCCACGAGTTCTGGGAGAGCCTCGGGCACGGTAGGCCGAGGGGAGAGGGGACACTTCCGACCTTCAAACGCGCGCGCTGGACGAGGCGCCCCCAGCGTCAACACAGACAACTGGGTGCCATCCGATTTCCCTGCCAAGGGACACTGAGACGTGTCGCTTAGGCTACATTTGCCGTGGTAGATTTTCCTACTTGGGAGGGTCCAGGGTGACCCCGCCGTCGTAGTGCTCCTGGGTGGTAACGTGCTGTCCCCTCCCTCTACCCCCAGGAAACGTGCCCAACGAGAAGATCGCGATATGGCTCAAGGACTGCCGGTGAGTGCTCCCTGGCCCGCCCGCGTCCCGGGGGAGATCCGTGCGGACGGGACGCCGGAGCAGAGCCACTCGGGCCGCGTCCCTGTGGGTCCCGCGACCGTTGTAAGCTACAAACCGGAAAGTGAGCCGGCGGATAGCTTCCTCCTCTAAGCGATTAGAAATGGAAGTGCTGTGACCGCTGATTATTTGGTGACCGTGTTGACTTTACAGTTAAACTTGAGCTGCTAACGCATCGTGTTAGCATCAGAGATCAGAAATCCAAAACAGATAATCATGCCGTATTTGTTCTGTTTTTATTTGAAAGAATTCTCACATCTCACAGGATATTTTATTTTGCTTTAGTTTTGGCATCTGTACAACTGGCACGGAATCATTTTCCTTTCAAATGTGTTTTAGACGAGTTTAATTTACCAACTACACTAAATGGGCTTTAATTTTATTTCTGTTTGGGGAGCTATTAAAACTAGCTAACTTTGTACTTATAGTTTACTTCTTGAACATGGAATCGTCAGATGGCACTGGAATTCTCAGGGAATAGAACTTTTAAAAGCATTCAGACTGCATAAATCTGTTTAATTACATGCTTTGGCAACTGGTACAAAAATGTTTGATAAAATACAGAGGAGATGAATCATGTTGCAAGTAAATCTGACTACAGCAAAATGTACTTGTTTCTTATTTTTTCCAGTTTATTTGCTAGTTGTAAAATCAGGAATGTAGCCTTTAAACTTTTGTTGATGTTTGCTTTCGAGCATAGTTTTGCCTTTTCAATTTAGACTTTCTTAATATTTTGTTCAAATATTAGAGTTAGGGTAGTTTGTTTTGTTTTATTGTAGAAAGTGATTCATATGCCAGTTTGCCTCCTCTAAAGACAGACAAGATATTGGCTACCATGATATTAAAGCCTTGTTTTGATGAATCGACTGGAACCTTATTGAACGCTCTTTATTACAGAACTCGTACCCTTTATTGGAAGTGTCATAGACCCTTCTGAAATATGATGACATATATGGAATAACTTCTCTTTAAAGATGCACAGAGGCAAATACACTGCTTGAAATCCTTGGACCCCAGATTTACAATCTAGCTGTAAATCAATCTCCCCGTTTTCAGATAAGCCTTAGATATTAGTTACTTCACTCAAAGTATGGATCAAGAAATTGTATTAATGTGCTACTGGTTCATTTAATTGTTAAATACTAAAATAGTCTATAATTTAAAAGCTTGAAATTTTGAATATACATGTTCAGGACCTTTTGGGTGAGATCTGATGAAACTAGTATCTTTCAGGTTTCCTCTTAGAAATATGTCTGAGAAGTTGTTTTGTTACTTTTACTTAAGTCTTTTAAAGCCTCCAATCTGACTCTTTATTTAAATACAGTCCTAAGTACAGTATTGACTTACTTTAGGTTTCTTAAAATAGGTTTAGCATTACAAATACATTTATAATGTTTTATTGTTTAAATTCAAGTGCATATTCAAAAGAATTTTAAAAATTAACAAGAGAAGAATCACACTATAGTTTAATGACATATAGGATTTAAGATTGTGTAAGAGATCCTATCAATTAGACAGTAAATAAGTGCATCTTTTTTGAGACAAATGCAGTAGGCAAATGTTGACATTCACCAGGGCACAGTCAATCCCTGACAATTTCAGAAGTTTTGTTGCCAATACTGATTTATGTGGGCAGATTCTGTAGTCTGCTGCTCCTTCTCTCATGGATTTCCTTCTTGTTCCTACAGTTGCACCTATTCTACACGAGTGGCATTCATTTGTATCCAGGAAAGCTAGAACAAGTAGTCTTTTAATCTTAGCTATATTATCACAGATTCGACTTAGGATATGTTGCATCTGTATTTTCGTTTTAAATAGCAACTCAAGTTCCTTCTCAGAGTTGGGCATCTATGTATTTTGTTTATTGTGTACAAATGACCTGAAGACAGCATTTTACCCACTTGATAAGTTCTCAAATAGTCTTTGTTTCTTAGTGCCGTCCATATCCTGAATAAAGATACCGTGTTTTCTTTCCTTAAAGGGAGTCTTTATTTTGATAACCATTTGTGGGGGGACTAAGTAAAAACTGCTTGAATTAACATTTAAGAAATGATAGAGATTTTGATAGAATTTGGAAGGGAGCAACTATAAAAGTAAGATATTTGTTTTCGAAGGAGGATTCCTGTTACTCTGCTTATCTACCATTTTCTGTTAGTGCATAGACCAGTAGAGACATCTGTGGACAGAGTAATACAATGTTTACATCCAAGAAAGCAGCCATCAGGGAAGGATGACTTTTTAAAGACATACATTAGAATTTTATTAAAATATATGCAAAAAATAGATTAAAGCTTTTATTAATATATTTATGGTAATTGCTTGTGATTCTTTTACATTTCAAAAGCACTAAGTTTTAAAGAGCTGCCATTGTTAGTATACTTTTAGAAAGTTTTAATCTTTAATTGGCATTTCAGTAACATTTCCTTGAAACTGATATTTTCATGATTGATCCCATGTCTCGTGAATTTTTAACAGGTATAAATTGTTACTGAAGAAAGGTTTGTATCACAAAACAGACCCTACAATATAAAACAATGTGTTTCGTACTATAACTTGGTTTCAGAGAATTAAAAGTGTTTATTTTTGTATGTGAAGAAAAGATATTTCATCTGTATTTGAATTACAAGAATGAAAAAATTTTAGCAATGGCTAATCTTAATGTTGATTCTCAAGTCAACTTTTTAGTAATTTTCAGTTAAATGAAGAATATATGTATTTTTTAGCTTAAAAACAGAAAGTGAATCTCAAGCTTCTACATTTATATAAAGAAAAAGATAGTTGTTGGGGCAAGGGGGAGGCACTAGGTGATGCTCTGAAATGCTAGTGATAGATTAACAGATGAGGTTTAAGGAAACTGTTGGGCCTCATTTCCAACTACTCTTCACTTTTTAATTTTATTAAGGTTAGGTTACCTGTGACTGAAGATTTGTTTTCTTCTAGTTCTGTTTTCTTTTTTGATGGAAGGGGTTGAGAAGAACAGACATTTTCTTAATGCTTATTGTCAGTCATTCTCTCTTTTTTGCAAAGAAAAATGCCAATTCACATCATTTGTCATTGCCATTTTTGCCCCTAATTGTTGGCACATCAGACATGATTAAATCATTCCTGCTGAGCTGACTTGATGACAGGTATTTGCTTAGTTAGTGAATATTACTTATGTAATCTACTTGCATTCCTTGTGTGTTTTTGGAGGAGAGTTTAACTGTGATTAGAAGCTTATTGAGCTATAACTCTTTAAGTAAGGCTGTGTAATGACAACTTTGCAAATAGCCTTTCACAAGACTAAGGCTTATACGTTTATATGGTTTCAGTACACCTTTGGGAGCCTCACTGGATGAACAAAGCAGTAGTACACTCAAGGGTAAGAGAAGATTGCCTTTCTAAATCTGTTCTTTATGACAGTTCTACTTCTTTGTCCTCTGGGTAAAAGTGTATATATGACTTATAAAAGTGATATTCATGTTTATAATATATGCTATTCTGAGCTAGAAGCAAAATGGAGAAACTTTGTTATAAACCGTAAAACAGTAGGGAGTTTAAGCAAATTGCCTAGCCTTTTCACAATGTGGAACTTACCTCTTTATTGTCCAGTTAGATATTATAAAGACTAATTAAATATGAATATATGATATGCAAATATAAGGAAAATACTTATTGAGTGAACAAAAGTTGAGTCAACTTTCGTGCAGCATTTCTTTGCTGATTACATTTACTGAAATTGCCACACCTAAAATTTTACCACCTGTTCAAGACAGAATTCTAAAGTTCAAAGTACAACAAGCATGTGCAGGCAGTGGCAAGGCATATAAAAAAACATTTACGGTGTCAGGAAAATCCAGCTCCTGACTTAACATGAGATGGATAAGAAGAATATTTGCTCCAGGATCTGGTTTTCCATGAAACCCTTGGTATGTAGTCTGATTGAACATCTTCAAAAATATAAGTTTATAACAGCCTATAGGTTGGCTTCTGAGAACTCTATGTTGCTGGAAAAGTAAACATGTTTATGTTACGTTAAAGTAAAAGCTTATACCTGCTTCTTGAAGTTATATAATCAGAATAATGTCTGAGTACATTCAAGTCTGAAACATTTTACTGTATAAGATATTTTGCTGGGTGAATTTAACTAAAACAGTGATTTTATATGAGGGTGGGGAGGAACAGAACACCAGGATGAGTTTTCAGATGTGTCTTTCAGGTGTGCTTGTGAGAAATGGAGGAAGTTTTGAAGATGATTTGTCATTGGGAGCTGAAGGTATGTTTGTTTGGAAGAACTGTATTTTTGTGTAGTTTTCAAATTAAAAAAAAAAGAGAAAGCTGAATGCTTTCAGGTTTATGATCTTCAAGCTAAATTTAAAGGTCTTGAAAATGGCTCAGGCACATTTCACATTACCTTTCTTTGTTAATAATCTAGTCGTAGTCTGTAGGATACATGTAGGGATGACTCTGAAAAACCATGTGAAGTGTCCATCTGTCTTTCTTGGACTAAATGCTTAAAGGAACAGTTTGTAACAAACCGTGGTAATATAACTGAGGGAAGAATTGTCCTGAAAAAGGAAGGACGCTTAAATATTTATACATGGGAAAACGAAATTGAAGCTTATTTTTAGTACGAAATAGACTTATGTCATACTTACAGCTGCAGCTTGTCTTTCTCTTTGCATTTAAGTATCTCCTGTCTTTTCCCCGTTTTCCTGATTTTTAGAAGATTAAAGGGGAAAGACAAAATAGCAGAGCTAATAGAATTTTATTAGAAATCATGGTGGTGTTTATTCCAGAAAGCATCAGATTTTAAAAAGTGTGTTGTGCTATTTAAAAGTTTTTACAAGTTATGTAATGTTTTCCAGTAGATTTATAATAAAGCTTTCTTGTACAAAAAATTAAGAATTTTTAATTATTTTACTGGTATTTTAAAAACTATTTTATAGCTCATTGATCAAATTGAATAGATTATTCATAGCTGTATAGCTCAGTTATTAATGTGTTCTTTTTTAAAAAAACAAGGATTTTAAAAAAATCTTTAAAGCTTACAAGTTGATGAATAGTGAATTTATACATTGAATTTAATATCCTTGATTTTTTCCTGTTTTAAATGCATCTGTAAGGTAAATTACTTATTTAGAACCTTCTAACATTTAAAACTCTGGAATATGCGAATATATTAGTTCTTATTATTTCTGTTCGTATACCTTCAAGCTCTATAAAGAGCTTAAACTTACTGCTTCCCAGTCAGTACAATTGAACATGTTGTCAATCCATTATTAAAATGCACTTTGCACTTTTGATATTTGCCTTGGTAGTTTGATAATATTGAATGATTTTATTGGAAACCAGAACCTAAAAAGGAGTCTCATGAAAGAGTAAATCTATTACGTTGTTTTACTGAAAATTATTTCAAGGCTATTACCATTCACTAAGTAAATACTGAGTGCTGTGAGTTAGGCACCTTTCTGGTGGATGGACAAAGAAACACAAAATTGTCATAACTTTGTAGATCAGAAATGAAAAGCAATTCATGTGTGCTGAAATAGATGTGTTTATAATTAATTTTATTCTTTGTATTTGTCTATAAAGGTTAAATGAATAAATTTAACTTTAAACATTAACACTTATCTGTTTAGAACTTTAAGCTAAAGTTCTATCATGAAGTTGAAAGGCAATTTTTAAAAGAAAATTTATGTTGAAATAAGTAGAAGTTTTCAAGTTATATGTGTGAAAAATCAGTTATAACCTTAAAAAAAATCCACATTAGAAATTGACGTATACTATTGCCACACTTAATGTTAAATCATGTTTTCCCCTTAAGATATTATTCATTAATAGCTTTTAAATTTAATAATTAGTACCACATATATGGTATGTATCTTCCTCATTACTTATTTCTAACCTGTTAAAGAAATTTAACTGGTTCCCTATACGTTTTTTTATTTTAAGCACTCAAGTGAGAGTAGTTAGTTTTATGTTACCAAAACACAAAAACACCCTTCAAAAGCTCCTGGCCCTGTTCTTATCTATCTGTATATCACTTTTAATAATGCAGATTTAGTGGACCAAGATAAGCGTTTAATATATTAGGCATTTAATTCTAATATTGTAGGTAATTTGATTTCTTGATAATTGTATCGTAGTAGTTATAGTCCTACTAACAATTGTGCTCTACGTTTATTGTTTTTACCTGTAGCCAACCACCTCCATGAAAGTGATGCTCAAATTGAAAACTGGTATGGAGCTGTTTTGTTCTATTTCTTTTAAAAAATGAAGACCATTAATGAAAATAAAGTTAGAAAGTTTTATATAATCTGATTTTGTTTGTAGCAATAATATCTTGGCCAAAGAGAGAAGATTACAGTTTCATCAGAAAGGGAGAAGTATGAATTCCACTGGATCTGGGAAAAGTAGTGGGACAGTTTCAAGGTAACTTATTCTGAAATTGTGTTGGAATTACATTGTGTTATAGATGACCTACTCTTATCATTTTTTCAATCTTGGATTTGACCTTGATCATATGAAATCAGAAAGAACACGAAAAGAGTGTTTCCTGGACCAGCACAACTGATAGGAGCTTTTTGTTTTGTTTTGTTTTGTTTTGTTTTACTTTGAGATTAAATAAAAAGCAACAAATAGGCTTATACTGCTGCTGGAATCCATAAATGAGTATTTTGAGCCCTCTCAACAGCCTGAAAGAGGAACTCCATAGCGGAGTAACTTGTAGTTGTAGGGAACCAAAATTCATTGTTAAGGACTTGAGTTAACTCTGACACAAAAATCAGAATAAATTTTTCTAAGTTACAGCTTGATATTTAAGCATACTTTTTTTCAACATATTAAACCAAAGATCTTTCAAATATATAGTATAGCCAGGCACAGTGGCTGACACCGGTAATCCCCGTGCTTTGGAGTGTCAAGGTGGGTGGATTACTTGAGCTCAGGAATTCAAGACCAGCCTGAGCAATATGGCGAAACGGCGAAACCCTGTCTTTACAAAAAATGCAAAAATTAGCTGGGTTTTTTGGTGGGATCCACCTGTAGTCACAGCCACTTGGAAGGCTGAAGTGGTACCCAGGAGGTTGAGGCTGCAGTGAGCTATAATTGTGCCACTCCATTTCAACTTGGGTGACAGAGTGAGATGCTGTCTCAAAAAAACCAAACAAAAAAATACCCTTGCCCCTCCCCCGCCCGCACACACAGTATATTAAAATACATCAGTGCATGTGCCTATGGAATCCAGTTTAAACTGTTACCCAAATTATAATATTAGAATCTGAGCATTTTCTCTGAAACAAGTTGAAGTGTGTCTCTGTTGAAGTTCCATCTCTAACTTTCCTGTTTTCTTCAGTGAGTCTTAGAAAGCTTGGATTATCACTGGTATGAGAGAGAAGGGATACTAAATATTTAATTCCCAATAGGATTAGAGTAGTTACCTTCGTGTAACCCACACTCTCTGTAGCTTACTCCTCCTACTTCCTGAGTGGAAGTGGTTGGAGAGAAGTTGAAAGTAAGCTCCTCCCTCACTTCTCTGAAATCAGCTTGTTATCTTTATTGTTCCTCCTAGGACAATTGCCACTCCTAGGACAAGGATAGCAGAAAAGCTCAAGTTTCACAAAATGTCCCTCAGTTCCCTCAGTTCCTTTTCATTTCTTCTTTAATCTGTTTATTCCTTATTCTTCATCATCTGTCTTCTACTTGTTTTAGCTGCTTTACAGGGAATCTCGTAAAATGACAAAAAAAATAAGGTGAGGAATCACGTAGGGAGTCTCTGACTGTGTTCTTTGGGATTAGCTCTTTTCTGCAACTCTAGCAACTTGAGACAATGAACCCTTTATAAGGGCTATTTATTCCTCAGTACACATGTGTAAACATGGTAAAATAAATAATGGTTTCCAGAACAGAAGCTGAGAAAAAAGATTTTATCACAGGAAATCAGTAATATGTATTCATTTATAATGTGGTGTGGACTATCAATTTATTTTATATTTTCATGTTTCCTTTTTTGCCCCCTTTTTTTGTAGTGTTTCAGAATTGTTGGAACTTTATGAGGAAGATCCTGAAGAAATTCTTTATAATCTTGGATTTGGACGTGATGAACCAGATATTGCTTCTAAAATTCCTTCCAGATTTTTTAATTCATCATCCTTTGCCAAAGGGATAGATATTAAAGTATTTTTGAGTGCTCAGATGCAACGGATGGAAGTAGAAAACCCAAATTATGCTTTAACAAGTAAGATTTTTAAGCGTTAGGCATATTATTTTCTTAAATTATAGCATCTACAGCAAGATGGTCTTATTTTAAAGCCTTAATAATTTTCAGGAATAGCACTGGAAGGTAAAGAGATTGATTAACACAAAAGCCATTTTTACATGTTAAAATTAAAATTAAGCTATTTTATTACTCTATTTATAGTGGTTAATTTGCCGTTTTTCCCCTCCTCCCCAATTCGTGACTCAAGTGTTACCATAACTTATTTGCAGAACCTTATTGTTATCTACAGATTGCTTTTATTCAAGAAGAAAAGAAGTAGGAGAGGAGCCTTGTTAATCTTAAATGAAGTCAGTCTATTTCAGGAACTAGTCTGGCTAATTTGATCAGTTTCACTCATATCTTTGCTTATTTTCTTTCTGTTAGCCAAAGATTCCAAAAATAGGATTCCAATCCTGCATTGTTCATGGATCAGTTTTAAGAGATTAATAAATCCCTCCCCCTGCAAATTAGGTATAAAATATATGCTTACATGCATTTTCTTAGGAGAATTTTGAAAGAGTCTTAATGGAGTTCAAGACTTAAGAATAGAATCACAACTGTGGATTCAATAGCTAGTTCTTTCTGCTTTATTCAGTGTTGCCATTATGCTTTGTGCTTATTTCTGATTTTTTAAAAATACAAATTCTAGTGTTTAGAGTAAAAATCTCGCTCCTTCTTCCCACCCAGTGAATGTAGAGGAGGTTTAAGTGTTAGATGAGGAAAAAATAGGGTTTTATAATCTTTGTGATCTAAGTGTAGTTTTTGGAATTCTAAACAATAATATCCATTTAATATATGTGTATGTATATATATAAATATAAACATATAATTAATATTGTTTCTTTTGGTAGGCCGTTTTCGTCAAATTGAAGTGCTTACTACTGTGGCCAATGCATTTTCTTCTTTATATTCCCAAGTCTCTGGGACTCCCCTGCAGAGAATTGGAAGTATGTCCTCAGTGACCTCTAACAAGGAGACAGACTCACCTCCACCTTTAACTCGAAGTAACACTGCAAATCGTTTAATGAAAACACTCTCAAAACTGAATTTATGTGTTGATAAAACAGAGAAAGGAGAAAGTAGTAGTCCTTCTCCATCAGCTGAAAAAGGAAAGATTCTAAATGTTTCAGTGATTGAAGAAAGTGGCAGTAAAAACGATCAAAAGTCTCAAAAAATTATAAAGAAGAAAGAGTCATCTTCTATGTTGGCTACAGTTAAAGAAGAAGTCTCTGGTAGTTCAGCAACTGTTACGGAGAATGCTGATAGTGATAGAATTTCTGATGAAGCAAATAGTAATTTTAACCAAGGAACTGAAAATGAACAAAGTAAAGAAACTCAAAGTCATGAGAGTAAACTGGGTGAGGAATCTGGTATTGTAGAATCCAAATTAGATAGTGATTTCAACATATCCAGCCACAGTGAGCTAGAAAATAGCAGTGAGCTGAAAAGTGTCCATATATCCACACCTGAAAAAGAGCCTTGTGCACCACTGACAATACCATCCATAAGAAATATAATGACACAGCAGAAGGACTCCTTCGAAATGGAAGAGGTAGGTAAAAAATTACTGAGACTGGTTTCAAGTTGCAGACTAGGAAAAAAAGTACCAAAAATGCTTATAAAATGAGAGGTAGCTAATAGATTTATACTAGAAAAATTTATCCTAATTTTGACTTTCCAGGTTTATGTTTCACAAACCAAGAATGGGTCTCAGGATTATGTGATGTTGAGGTAATGGGACAGTTCAGTAACTCCTCCAGATCTTTATCCACTAGTTGATATTTGAACCTTAACCCTCTTTTCTCTCTCAAGGGTAAGATTTTGGTGCTCAAGAAAGCCCTAAGAGAGTATATTTAAATTCAAAGCAGTATTGCATAATAGAAACACAGGCTTTGAAATCAAATGGGGATTTGAGTTTTGTCTGCCACTGAATGACTGTATGCCTTTGGGCAAGCTTTTCTTAACATATCTCAGCGGTAAGGACCTGTGAAGAAGGCTTTGGGGATAGTTCTTGTTATATGACTGGAAAGAACATGAAGATATTACGTACCTGCATGGGGAGGATAGGGACCCTCGAATAAGCAGGTTTGAAAGGCCACTGACTAGGATTTCTGCAAGCCCAAAAGACCAATGTTTGGTTACTTGTTATTTGTGTCGAGTAATATACCTGATAGCATAAATTTTTAATTGGAAAAGATAAAAGATACTTATTTTGAATGAGGTTCAGCTAAAACTGCTTCTGAATAGTAGGAGCTGAATAGCTTGGGGCAGGAAAACTGATGTTTACCAAGCATCTACCCTGTGCTGGGCACTGTTCTTGGCTCTTGAAGTACTTCATTGCAGTCTATGAGGCACATAGTAGTGGTCTCATTTTATACATGAGGAAACTGAGGCATATGTATGCTGATGAAGAGTTGTGGCTGTAAATTATATAATGCGCAATTTGTCTTTTGTAATTTATTACATTAGATGCGTTTTAGTACTAGTTCACAGTAGTTTTAACATCACACACCATTATTTTAAGGAATTAGAAAATGAAATAATTGATTCAGCTCATAAATGTCCTCTTAGGTGAGTGTCTCTCTCTCTCTCTCCCTCCCTCACATTAGTGAAGATTTTTCATTTATTGTAAAATTTCAGTTGCTGATACAGATTTTTGCCTTTTTTGTGGTCTGTTCATACTTTAATTACAACTGAATAGTGAAATAAAAAGGGAGTAGGAGCAGCACCTTGGAATATTTTACATTTTCTTTTAAGCTTTTTTCTTTTATTTCTTTGTATATATTTATATTTCTTCTATCTTTTTACCTCCTGGTATAATTTATTTCTCATCATAATGATTGTGGAAGATGACTGTGATGACTACATTAAAACCTCTGTTTGTTCTATTTCACTCTGATTCCTTTTTGACTTTGTTTTGGTCTAAACTTGTTCCAGCACTCATAATTAAAGTGTAAATTTTTGCCTACCATTAGGGCCCTTCTTCTATGACAATTAGATATGGCAGTTAATTTCCTTGTTTAATACAATAGCAGAGCATAAAGATCTCAACAAATTATGTTAGGTAATTGCAAATCTGATATTGGTGACTCCGAATGAACAACACTCATATTTTCAAGTAAGTCACTCTTCAAAGAAGTCAAGGAAGTTCATTTTTAATTTCTAAAATTCCTGAATTCTAAACTATAGTTTTTAAAATTTTTTAAGATGCCATACACAAAATTTGGTTTTTAAAACACGTATAAAGTGCTAGGTGTACTTTTGTGGCAAGTTAACCTTTAATGATAGTCTGGGGTTTTTTTGCCCCCTCTACTGGCAAAAAAGGTTAATGAAGAAAGTAATGTGGCATTGATGTGAACATTTTTTTGAAGTACAAGATTACATGCATTGGTGGAAGAATAATGGGAGTTTTTTTTTTTTAAATGAATTTATGGTCGACCATAGCTACATTGTAAATACGGGGAATTTTAAAGAAAATAATGTGTCTTCAGATATATTTAAAATATGGATAAAAACCTCCTGGAATTGTGTTTTCATCCCTAAGGGAACATTAAAGAGAGCTTGTAGAACAATGGATAAAGAAAGGAAATAATGTGTTAACTTTAATTTCCTCTTCTCCCAAACACTTGAATCATACTGACAAATGAAGAGAACAATCTTATTGAAACTGACTTTTAGATCCTATTCAGTGTAGTTTGTTACTATTTTTCTTTTGGACCTCTTTCCATGAGGTTTGATTCTTGCTGGGAATTTTCTTGTGAAAACCGTGAGTAAATATAAGTTAGAGCTCCCTCTGTCTCAGTAAATCAGTTCTCAGAAAGATTATCTGAGCATGAGCTGCTTTGGGAAGCTAGGAAGGAGAAAATGTTGCAGATACGTTGACTGCATGAAGCTGCCTAATCCATCTGAGACGGGAGGTAAGATCCCACAGTCACCAGAAGCAAAGAGACAAAATACTTAAATGTAAAGAGAGCTAAATAGATGATGAGACTGATCCTGGCCTGGTACAATGAAAGTGTCTATTTCTTATGTTAGAAAAAGAAAAGGCCAGAGACTTTCAGTTAAAAGTCAACTTGCCTTATAAAGTGTCTTGTAGACTATTTAAAATAGTTATGAATGTTTATAACGATGTTTCTGTTTTTCTTTTTTTTTTTTTTTGAGGCGGAGTCTCGCATTGTCGCCCGGGAGTGCAGTGGTGCAATCTTGGCTAACTGCAACCTCTGCCTCCTGGGTTCATGTGATACTCCTGCCTCAATCTCCTGAGTAGCTGGGATTACAGGCACATACCACCACACCCAGCTAATTTTTTGTATTTTTAGTAGAGATGGGGTTTCACTATGTTGGCCAGGCTGGTCTCAAACTCCTGACCTCGTGATCTGATCACCTCGGCCTCCCAAAGTGCTGGGATTACAGGTGTGAGCCACCGCACCAAGCCTATAACTGTTTATAAAAAGTTATTAAACCCTATTCTTGAATTTCTAATTCTTCCATATGACTTGCTTCATTAATTCTTGTGTTCTTCTTGAATGGCTTATTTTGAATACGTCATGGTAACTCTCTGAAGCCATAGATTAGTAGTGTGAATGATTCACAAGTTAAACCAAAATGATCCTTTTCAAGCAGATGTTCATCTTTTAGATGTAAAGGAAAAACTTAAGAAGGAGAACTTTTATCTCAGCATTTCTGTAAGCAGTTGATTGTGTGGTCTTCTTGACCTATAAATGAATTTTTATTTAAATATAACCATTATTGGATATACACATAATGTTTTTTAAGCTACTGATGTGTTAGTAACTGTTTCTAATCGTGTCTTCATACTAATTATTGATTTAACTAATGTACTTGACTACTCATTTTTAGCTGTTTCAGGATTTTTCTATGTTTATTGGTCTGAGTTAAAATAATCCCACATCAATCAGATATCTGACAGATAATTAAGTTGTTCCTTTGGCCTTTTAAATGTAACTGTATATGTTTTGAAGATAAGCCTGCTCTGGAATATGAACTCTAACCTATGACATGCACAGATATCTGCTACTCTAAAGCCCAATTAACCACTATTTTCTTATTTGATATTTACCTAAAAGACCTTAGTTAATTTTTATTAAAAAAAGATTTACCTGACAGTAAAAATAAATGATATTTTTGTGTGTACGTGTAAAACTCGATAGTATTTGTTTAAGATAAACATTTGCAAGTAATTTATAGAATAAACTGGTATGGAAAGAGATACTTTAATTCATTTTCTAGTTTCTTCCCTTTACAAATGAGAAAGCATCCCCTCCCTCATTTGATATTGTTTTATAGCAGTGGTTCTTCACCATCTTTCTGAGGGCTATAATATTCCTTTTGGTATCAGTGCTTCACAGGGGGAAGGAGCACAGCGGGTGTCAGTGGAGGATGGCAGAGGAGGATCTCCTGTTGTACACTCTTACTACTTTACTGTTTCAAAGTACTTTGACTTATAGTTACATTTGATCACCCCAAGGACCTGTGAGGTAGAAATTTTAATTTTAATTTTAATTTTGCTGTTAATTTTAATTTTGAGGCTGAGCATGGTGATTCACACCTGTAATCCCAGCACTGTGTGGAGGCTGAGGCAGGAGGATCACTTGAGCCCAGAAGTTAGAGACCAGCCTGGGCAACGTAGCATGACTTGTCTCTACAAATAGTTTTAAAATAGCTGTGCATGGTGGTGCATGTCTGTAGTCCCACTTCTCCAAAGGCTGAGGTGGGAGAATCACTTGAGCCCAGGCAGTTGAGGCTGCAGTGAGCCATGATTCCACCACTGCACTCCAGCCTGGGCAACAGAACGAGACCTTGTTTCAAAAAAATAAAATAAAAAAAGGAAAAAAAATATGGATATTTATCGCAGATAATTGTCAGAGGCCATTAGCCAGTAAGTGGCATGAATAAGACTTGAATTCAGGTTACTTATGACTATACTATACAACTTGCTAAAGGTCAGATATGTTGGTATGGTCAGGCATTGTGCAAGAACTCATCATCTGATGCACAGCACCATGCTACTACTTTGGAAAAAGAATGATTTCCTCTGACATTTTTTTGAGCTGTCATTAAAAATTAGAATTGTAATTTCTAAAGCTCTAGTTTTGATTTTCTTTGAAAACCATTTTGATATACAATGTTTATTCAATGACGACAGCTATACAGTCTCTTTTTAAACTTTGGAGGAAGGGTTATTTGAGTTAGAACATCCATGTATTGCTGTCCTGTGGAATACAGTACAGTAGTATTGTGCCTAGAAGATCCCTCTTAGTCAAGGTAAACATGACAGCTGTTAAGAAACCAAAGTGGTTCACTGAAACAAAGAGTACATTTTTTAAACAAGAGAAAGAAACCAAAGTGAGTGCCTGTCATTTTAGCAGAACAGTGATTTAGAAAGATACATTCATTGTTTCATGAAAACTTTTTTAAATGAAGTAACCCAAATGTGTGGGTTATTCTAAAGCTGTTTTTCATCTTTAAATCCCAAAACATTGAGACCAAGCAATTTTATCACTTTGGTTT
Organism: Pongo pygmaeus; assembly: GCF_028885625.2. Taxonomy (NCBI): domain Eukaryota; kingdom Metazoa; phylum Chordata; class Mammalia; order Primates; family Hominidae; genus Pongo; species Pongo pygmaeus. The sequence goes on from NC_072384.2 coordinate 81,651,520, forward strand.
AGTGTTTCGTTTTTTTTTTTAATTATGAAACGGTTTTATTATGAAAAGTTTCAAACTTACCTGAAGATTAGAGACAATAATATCATGAACACCCATTACCCATCATTCTAATTCAGTTTTGTTTGGCTATTCTTGTTAATTATGAAAGGCTGCTTATAGCAGATGACCAGAATTCTCTGGAACATTTGAAACCACTGAATAGGGAAAATCTTGTCACATAAATCTAAATTCTGTGTTCTGTATTTGCTTCATAATTCTCTGTGGTGTACCCCATCTCAAATTTGACTGCCTTCTTTTGCACAATTGTGACCAATAATAAAATAAGAAATTCACCCATTATCACTAGCATGTGTGTTTCTCTCTTCAGCAAGTGGGTACTCTGATTTTACTGAGTAAACAAGAAGAATCCCAACTTTAGTATTTTTATTAGTAAAATATGACCGTCTCAGCTTTTTGAAGTGTTCCTTTCTTGCAATTAATTATGGAGTTTGTAGTGAAAGGAGAGAGTAGATTTGTTTTTGCCATTGAGTAGCATCTTGAAGAATAGAACGCTGATGATATGTGTTTATTAAAGCCATGTTATTTTGTGATTAATTTCATAAGTCTAAGGAAATAGAATATGTGATAATTCTGTATTTAAAGGTGAGCAGCCGGGTGCAGTGGCTCACACCTGTAATCCCAGCACTTGGAAGGCTGTGGCAGGTGGATCACTTGAGCCCAGGAGTTTGAGACCCCAGCCTGGGCAACATGGTAAAACCCCATCTCTACCAAAAATACAAAAATTACCCAGTTTCATAACCCAGTCTCAAAATAAATAAATAGATTAAATTTTTAAAAAATATGACAGTGAGAGATTTGGTATATTAATGCTGTGCCTAAGCCAGTATTCCTAGAACATAAATGAAGAGGCATTGGAATTCTCTTATAATTTTTTGATCTGGTTGATATTTACTTTACACAAAGTTACTTGAAGTAGATCGAGCCTGAATAGAAGCTAATAATAGACCTTTTGTTGAATATAAAAAGAAAACGCACATTGTTCCCTTGCATACAAGACAATGGTTTTCCTGTTGAACATGTATCTGCTGCTTTGAAGAATTATTCTAATTTTAACATAATAACAAAGAATAGTAGAATCTATTTTATATATCTGATCTACAGGTGATGGTTTTGCATGAGCAGTTTGCTTTCAGTTTTCAAAAGATTCATAAACTTGGGTTCATGGAGCTATATAGAGCAAAGATATCTTAAATTGGGTAATACTATCTTTAACCTTTGGGCTTTTAAAAATGTTGGTTATTTCACTCTTATACCTTTCGAATATTTCTTATTCTTGAATAGCTTCATAACTAAAAACTACCAGAGTTTTCCCTAAAATGTATTAACTATTAGCACTCTGATTTTTTTTTCAAGGTTGAAAACCCATATGTTCAGCTAGGTACCACACTTTACTAGGATGTTCTTTATGATTTAAGAACCAATCATTACGGAATAAAGTGACAGAAATTATTGTGCATCTTGCCCATTCCCCATGTATTTAATGTTGACATAGAGTTAATTATGTTAGAATAGACAGAGTGTTTGTGGGGTGGAGGTGATGATTTAGGAATCTGAAAATTTCTAAATTATGTATTTGTGCAGATAGAAAAATAAACACAAAAAGACAACTGAGTTTGATATGTTCTTTGAACAGTGTTTTCAGGGAAGATTTATGCTTAATATCTTTCATTATTTTAGTTCTGTAATGAAACCTGCTTTTCCATGTACAGCTCCCAAGTTATGTCTTGAAAGAATTTCAGGACAAAGCAGTCGTACACATGAGCAATTTTTGATACCTGAAAGTTTGAGGGAATTTAGAAATTCTGCAGTGGTAGCACTGTGTTCTATTTTCAAAGATGCAAGACTTATAATTACCTCAAACTGTGTGTTGGTCATGATGTGCTGCAGTGAGTGTATTAGTGTTTCTCCTGGGATTTACCCTACTTTGAAGTTTAACGTTTAGAGAACTTTTCCTTATGGATCTGTTTTTCATGTAATAGCAACATTTTTTTTGAATGAAGAAGTTATTAAAATTTATTCAAGTTTGAAAACCCATATGTTGGGCTAGTTTGCACACTTGACTAGGATGTTCTTTACTATTTAAGAACTAACCGTTACAGGGTAAAATGATGGAAGCTAGTGCACGTCTGATGCACTAATTTCCATCAGTTATTTTTCTTTGCTACAAACTTGAGTGCTGTTGTTAACTGGAAAATAGATCAGAAAATTTAGTTGTGGAGCATTCTAATAATTTTGAGGTCAGATTTCTTAAAGTTTGAATATATATATAATGTTTTGGTGCACTTGAGTTAGGTTGATTTGTTTAATAGATGGTTATTCAAGAAGTTATAGTTGTTTGCCTTAGATTCATTTGGTTTTAACTACTTAAAACTCTCTCTTCTTTTAGGTTCAAAGTACGGAGGGAGAAGCTCCTCATGTTCCAGCCACTTACCAGCTAGGTCTTACGAAGTCGAAAAGAGGTAAGTGGATCAGTATCCACTAGTTCTGAGCACATTATCAAATATTAGTTGATTTGGAAAAGGGGTTTTATGTATCAGTATTAGTAGTATTTATGAGTGTGAAAAGGTAAAGAACACACACAGGTAGGCATGACTCATTATTGTTTGTAAAACTTTTTTTTGTATTTTTTAAAAGACTTTTTAAAAATTAGTTTGCTAATCAGTTTGCTTATTCTGGAATGACCTCTTTACAAAATTTTGTGTGCTCTAAGTATTTTACACTATTGCGTAAGAGCTAGTTGGGAAGTGATAGAGCAATGGATTAGGATTACCTTTTACATTGTTATGACTGAAAAATATACTGGTAGTATCTATCTTTGGTGTTTCACTATATAAATATAGCTCCTAGGTATAACACATGAATATTCCTGTAGCAAAAACCACCAATTTTTTAGCAATAGTTAAAGCTAGTTAAATTCAAACTATGGGTCGAAGGTGAGTGGTTGTAGATACTGTTCCTCTCTTAAATTATTAATTATTGACCAAAGAACCTTTGAATCCATTCCTTTCACTTTTAACTTGCAACAACAACAACAAAAATGTCTGATCTTTGGATTTACAAAGCTTTTGAGCTTTAGAGAAAGGCAAAGAGGAAGAAGTGAAAATGACCACTGAAGGTAGGACTGTTTATTTTTGAAACTTTACACATGCTGAACCACCCTGTTTTTTTTTTAAACAAAGATTCGTATGTATGTTCCTAGAATAGGAAATTACATGTTTGTTGTCCCCTGATCTCTGAAATTACTTCACAGGGGACAATTTGCATAAATTTTTTTCTTTTATTGCAATATGGTATTAAGAAACAAGAGCTTCACTCTCGGTCACTGCAGATCTGGTTAGACTCCAAAATGAACTTTACTATTTTATTTTCTTCCCCTTTTAAGTTCATAAATTTATGTATGTGTTTCTGAGCTGAGTTCATGGTCATTAAGAAGTCTTTGCTTTAGATGGGTAGACAGGGGATACATTGGAAAAAGCAGCTTGCCATGCATTAAAAGGAGGATAAGAAAACAATAAAATTACTTGAAGGTGTTTTAAGAGCAAGATCCCTGTGGTAGGAATGATTAGATGTGGTTTATATTCATATCTGGGTTTTTTCCTTTTCTTAGTCAGATTTTTATAAATTAACAGTAAAATGGTTCTGTGTGTCTGTGTGCATGAGAGAGAAGAGAGAACAACATAGTGTTTTCATCATTTTGAAAAGTAGCCTATATCCTATGTGAGTATCTTAGATTGATCATAACTGCAGAGTTAGAAACACTGGTAATATATTTACTTCAAAAGTTTAGTAAAAATGCATATAGCAGTTTGATAATAGGACTTTTGAAATCAAAATTATCTTAATCTCAAATCCAGTCCAAGATTTACATACTGAAGCCCAGAGAGGTTTAGTGACTTGATGTATGTTACCAGTTAGTATTCGGTAGGTATGTTGAGAAAAGTTCAACATTTTTCTTATTAAAGAAGACATACAATATTTTCTTTAGTCTAGCAGAGAATAGACAGACAGTTGTTGGGTTTCTTTATGATGATACTAGACAAAGTTTCCAGATATTTTTCTCACTTTAATGTTTCCTCTAACTTCCTAGTTTTTAATTAGAAATCATATATTGTATCTTTAGGACAGAGATCTAATCCTTTTTTATAGTTCCATCTTTTTCTGTTGAGAGCTATGTTTTTGGAAACAGAAATGTCTGACTAAAGAACCTAGATTGTGATTCATGGTTTACAAAATAGTTTCCCCTACATTCTGCTTAGTTTCTGAAGTAGCCCTGTGAGATAGATAGAAGAATTATTATTATCTCATTTTGCAGAGGAGAGAAGCTATTGCTTATGATGAGAAACACAGCAAGAACTTGAACCCAGGCCTCTTTGTTTTACTCATTGCCCCTAACCTGCTCTGAAGTCTAAGCAGTCTACCTGCATTGTGACCTAAACTGTGTGTACTTAGACAGGGCTTAGCAACTGTGAGGTGAACTTGGCACAGACTGTACTCTCTTGCAGATAAAACATACCTTAGCAGAGAGAACCAGTCAGAGCTGCTCACTCTGTCTTCCCTGCACTCTCAGGCACCTGCCCTTGCCTAGCCAGATAGACAGTTTCACTTCTAAATCATTTAAATGATTGCATTATTCTTTTGTTGCTTTAAGGAAATAGGTATCATTGATTAAGGTCAGCAAACATTTATTGTCAGCTTATTCTAGGTACTGGGATACAAAGAGGAATAGTTTCTGCCTTCAAAAGTTTCACAATCTAGTTTAAAGACATGAAAATACATAATTATAGTGATAACTGCTGTAGCATAAGACAGTAATCATTTTACCAAGTAATATAATGCCTTATCAGTACTGGTGGTAACAGCTTATTGCAGTTCAGTTTCACAAGTATTCCAATTTACCTAGGCTTATCAAGGATATGAAATAATTCCTTATATTTCATTTTGCAGTCTTGTTACTATCAAAATGATATTACAGAATTATTCTAAATTTTTAATGGGAAAAATGTATTCCATGGAAACAGTCTATAGTGAGGTATTTTTCAAACCAAGTTGACTTTAATAGATTTTAAATTTTATTTAATTATATTATCTGGCTCTTTTTCTATGTGGTTCATATCTTAAATGAATATGGTTTTGGTAAACACACTTTATTTAGCCTTTTGCTTTTGAAGTTCTGCAGAACTTTGCTGTCTCTTGAAGCCTCTGCCTTGATGAATGTAGGAACTGTACAGTCTCTCCCATTGTGGTAGTTGTAGTGTGGATGGAATGTGAACATACTTGCTATGCTTAGTTGGCCTTTTTACTTATGTAAAACATTATAGATCATACTAACCAAGAATTAGAATTTTGAGGCAGAAAAATAAGCAGAAAGATTTTATAAGATTAACAATATTATGTTGTAGTTGAACCTATTTGGTTGAGTTTTATGTAATTTTTATGAAAGAATTGTTTCATACCTTATACATTTGCATCATTTTAAAACATCATAAAACACCAGAGACATTTAAGTATGCTTTCATTTCAGATTATTTAATTTATTGGCCTTAATTTTATTTATTTATTTATTTTTTTTTTTTTGAGACGGAGTCTTGCTCTGTCGCCCAGCCTGGAGTGCAGTGGCACGATCTTGGGTCACTGCAAGCTCCACCTCCCAGGTTCACTCCATTCTCCTGCCTCGGCCTCCCGAGTAGCTGGGACTACAGGCGCCCGCCACCGTGCCTAGCTAATTTTTTGTATTTTTAGTACAGATGGGGTTTCACCCTGTTAGCCAGGATGGTCTCGATCTCCTAACCTCGTGATCCACCTGCCTCAGCCTCCCAAAGTGCTAGGATTAAGGCATGAGCCACTGCGCCCAGCCCTAACTGTATTTCTTAAATCGGGAAGATAATAGAAATCTTTACACACTATACTCTCTATATGAACTTCTAAATTTACCTCCTAAATATCTTTACATATTTACATAATGGAAATGGTTTACTTTGGGACTTCTGTTTTTATTAGAGCCATCTTTTACTTCATCCAGTTTTCCTCCAAGGATAAGACATTGATTGGCTATACCGAAATAGATTATAATTAGAGCTTAATTAATGAGCAAATGCCAAGAGATTCTGATAGAAGATCTGATACAGTTTTTGTCTGAATTTGAGTTACCTCCTGTACTTTGAAGCCATAATTTTGCATAAGTAATGCATATTTTTCTAAGAAGCAGCCAAATATTGTGTATCTTATATCTGCTGGCAGTCGTATATCTGTAGTAATATTGCTCTCAGTAAAGTCTTATTTAGTAGTTTCTTATAGCCACTTTTTTTTATTCATAGATCATCTGTTACGTACTGCAAGTCAGCATTCCGATAGCAGTGGTTTTGCTGAAGATTCTACAGACTGCCTATCCCTTAATCATCTTCAGGTAAAATTTTCTGTTCTAATAGGCACTATGGTTAACTTCCTCATTTTAAGGTGATTTTTCTATTACTATATATTTTAATATTGAGTCTGTGTAATCTTTATTTTTCAAGTGACAGAACAAAACTCCTGGCATGTAGATTTTATCTAAGCATTTGACCATAAATTTTAGATTTCATTAATTCTTTTCTCTGAATATGTTTTTAAAAATAGCTATCTTCCCCTTAATTTTTGGACCACCAGTAAACAGAGATTATTGTGATCATTAATCTGTTTTGTCTGTTGTTTTTCTTATTTTTTTAACCATCATTGTATTTCAGTATTTTACAGTAATTGTTTTGCCTATTTAATAACTGACATTAATTGTGGACCTATAGCTTGGTGAGTGTTATACTGATTTTTACACTAGGTTGTGTGAGATAACCCAGAGAACAGGCACATCTTTATCCTCAAGAAGCATGTAATCTATATGTAGAGTACACAGAATGCACACAAAAAGCATTTGAAACATTTTTTAAGCAAATTCTAAAGAAAATTGGGATGAGAAAACTCCCAAAGAGCCTTTAGGAACATAGCGTTTAAGGGGTAAACAGACAAGAGGCATATGTAAGTTCACTGAGAAAGAATAATTAAGTGGACAGAAACACTGGGAGATGGAGGAGAAACTTTCAGAAGGTGTGGAAGAAAAGATAGGAATGATGACTGGTTTTCAAATATGAATGACAGCTTAAGAGTGAGGGGTCTTTTTGTCTTTTTATAATAACATGAAATGACTTGGGGAAGGTGTTCAGCTAAGGGAAATAACTGTAAGAGAAGAATTGATTCAGAAAAATCCAGGATGAAACTGGAGAGATACCCTGGTCTTGGAGAGGATATGATCAGGAACCCAGGTTGGAGGGATTCGCTTTGAGTTTCCTTTCAGAATGGAGAGAAGGAGGGAATGATGGGGAGAGATACAAGGAAGTTTATAGATGTTGGGGAAGAATGTTAGGAAGTGTTTGTCCATTTTCTCTATGAGTCAGTGTGTTGTATTGAAAGGAAAGGGGGAGGTTGTTGGAAAGGGAATTTTAGGAAAACAGTGAAGTTCTGAAATAATCTTTGTGAGAAAGTGAGAGGAAGGAGGGATGTGGTTGCTGCTCAGGAGCAATAAAACAATTTTGAGCAACTGCAGGGCCACAGCTGCGGTGGAGACAGTGAAATTATAGAAGCACTATGTTGATTTGGTATTTTGTTAATGACTCTTCTTTCATATATTCTTCATCTTTCCACCTGTTTTCTTTTCACAGGTTCAGGAGTCCTTGCAGGCTATGGGGAGTAGTGCTGATAGTTGTGACAGTGAGACAACAGTTACGTCACTTGGTGAAGACCTTGCCACACCAACAGCACAAGACCAGCCTTATTTTAATGAATCAGAGGAGGAGTCTCTCGTCCCTCTTCAGAAGGGACTAGAGAAGGCAGCAGCAATTGCAGACAGAAGAAAATCAGGTAGCCAGGATTTCCCTCAGTGCAACACCATTGAGAATCCAGGAACTAAACAGTCCACCTGTAGTCCAGGGGATCGTGTTACTGAAATTACTGAAGTGGAAGAGGGTTTGTTTCCAGCAGAGACAGTAGAGCTACTGAGGGAAGCAAGTGCTGAAAGTGATGTGGATAAAAGCAGTGAATGTGAATTTACTCAGTATACCACACACCATATTCTGAAATCATTGGCTTCTATTGAAGCTAAATGCAGTGATATGAGCTCTGAAAATACAACTGGGCCTCCCTCTTCTGTGGACAGAGTTAATACAGCTTTGCAAAGAGCTCAAATGAAGGTTTGCACTCTGTCTAATCAAAGGATGGGGCATAGCCTGCTAAAATCAAAAGATTTGTTAAAACAAAGGTACTTATTTGCAAAAGTTGGCTATCCTCTAAGAAGGTCTCAGTCTTTACCAACCACCTTATTGAGCCCAGTAAGGGTTGTGTCCTCTGTCAATGTTCGATTATCTCCAGGAAAAGAGACCAGATGCAGCCCACCTTCCTTCACCTATAAGTACACACCTGAAGAGGAGCAGGAATTGGAAAAGAGGGCGATGGAACATGATGGTCAGTCTTTAGTTAAATCGACCATTTTCATCTCTCCATCATCTGTGAAGAAAGAAGAAGCCCCCCAGAGTGAGGCGCCGCGGGTAGAAGAATGCCATCATGGAAGGACTCCTACCTGTTCACGGCTTGCTCCACCACCAATGTCTCAGTCTACCTGCTCCCTTCATTCCATCCACTCTGAGTGGCAAGAAAGGCCCCTGTGTGAGCACACAAGAACTCTGAGCACTCACAGTGTTCCCAACATATCAGGGGCTACTTGTAGCGCCTTCGCTTCCCCTTTCGGGTGTCCTTACTCACATAGACATGCCACCTACCCTTACCGAGTGTGCTCTGTGAATCCTCCTTCAGCCATAGAAATGCAGTTGCGAAGAGTATTACATGATATTAGAAACTCACTGCAGAATCTTTCACAGGTATGAGAAAAAGTATATCTTTATTAGCTTTTTTCTTTTACTGCTCTGAGCACTTTTTAATTCACAGAGAAGCTAAGACACATCAAGTATGAACTACCTCAGCTTTATTTTCTGACGTGTCTAGACTTATCTGCATCTGCCTTCCTTTTCTATCTTCCCTCCTGTTTCAAGGGAGAAGCTGTAACTAACCCTGATCAAAGTCGATTTCTCTGCTCATAAGTCTGTCTCCTTTCCAAGAGGAGAGATTTTGCTCGTTAAGTATCCTCGCATTTTTAGTCTATCATCCATTGTCTTTGTTTTGGTCTAGAATCTTTTGTCAAGTCATTTCTATTATTAAAAAATCTTCCCTCTTAAAGTTCTTTCTCTCTTTCTCTCTGCTGTTTGAACATGTTGACTACCTTTTCCTTTTCCAAGTTTTCTCCCTGTTGGCTTCTGTGGCACCACATCCTCCTGGTTCTGCTCGTAGCTCTCTGACTAAGCTTTCCTCTTCACCTACTGACCCTCGATGCCGTGCACAGAGTTAGTCTACTTCCACTGGACTCAAAGACTGGAACTACTCTAGACCAGAAAATAACAAATCAGGTAAAGTGTGAATTTGATTTAAAATGCTCTGTATGTCTTGTCACTTTTAAAGTCATTCTCAGATTTGTTAGTGGACTGGAAATAATTTTCCCAAAAAAATTTTGAAAATAAGTACATTGTCTTCAGTTTTGCCTTTTACATTTTCTTGAACATTCTCTCTGAACGAATCATATTTAGATAATTGAGGGATTGAAGAAAATGACAATGTAATATAGTCATGAGAGCATTCAACGAAGAGTCAGGAGGCCTAGAATGAATGTAATAGACCTCTTATCATGACATAGTAGACAGGGAGCCACTTGGAAAGTAAAAATCAAAGCTGTAACATCTCAAGTTATAATAAGATATACCTTCTCTTAACTGTAAGTTTTATCCTCATGACAATTGTCCCCTAACAGTTTTCTGTTTAAACAGAATGTGGGTGTTTCTTGTTCCTCCTTACAAAATATAGTTGTGTCTGTGACAGAACTTGCAGCTGTGATTATGTCAAGCTGGGGATTTCCAGGGCCCTGTCCACCAGTACTGTGGTGCGTCTTTCTTTCTAGGCCACCTTGTTCTTCTGCTCCAGCTGTGGTCTCTTTCTCCTGGATGTCCCAGCAATAACTCAGCTAATAAATCTCCCCATGCCTACCCCACCCTACACTAGTGGACAGATACTTTCTATGATGTGGTCTCTGACTATCTCTCCAGCCTCATTCCGTAGCTGTGCACAGGTCTCTAAAACAGTTGTGTGTTCTTAGGTATCTGCACATGCTGATTTTTTGTTTTGTTTTCTTTTTTTAAAATAAAAAGATGAAGTTTCTGTTTGTCGCCCACGTGGAGTGCTGGAGACAGTGGTGTGATCACAGCTCCCTGCAGCCTTGAACTCCCGGGCTCAAGTGATCCTCCTGCCTTGGCCTCCCAAAGTATTGGGACTACAAGCCACTTTTTTTTTTTTTTTTTAACCTAGATCACCCAGCCTTTGCCTTTCTTTGCATAATCAAGCCCTATTTACTGTTAAGGCTCAGTTCAAGTAGTGTGACCACTTTTGGGAAAGTTCACGTAATCTGAATTTTTGTGTGTCCATCATAGCACTCCTTCCACAATATTAGAATTTTTAAAAAATTTCCTTTATTTTTCCTTACACTGTGAGAACACCTGAAGGCTGGGAATACCTTTTATGTTTTTATCTCACTGCCTAAAATAGCGGCATATAGGAAATGCTAAGATGTCTGAGAAAGACGACAATGATTGCTTGCTCTCCAGCAAAGTTAATAATCACTATAATCTCATGATGATATTTGCAATGGCTTCTACATTTTTGCGTTTTGATTTTGTTTTTTTTAATTTCGCAAGGCAAGAGGGAAGTCCTGAAAGAAATAGATGTGAACTATGTATGTTCCTTCGCCTCCTCCTCCCACATAGATTGACTTATACCTGGAACAGCTAGCAGTACTAGGTGTCATTGGGAACTGATTTCTTTTTTCCTGCTTACAATATGAAGGTTTTTTGGATCCTTTTGTCTTAGAGAAAAATATATAGGCCCCAAATTCTGCCTTTTAACCCCTTAAGTGATTTGGAAGTATTCACTTTAACATTGATTTTAATCCTACTTTTACTTTTTGAAGTACCCTATGATGAGAGGACCTGATCCTGCTGCTGCTCCATATAGTACTCAGAAATCATCTGTTCTACCTCTTTATGAAGTAAGTTCTTTCTTACATCTTTGTGTTCCAAAATAATTTGTAGAATTTAGAAGTGTAATTTTGTTATATTGCATTCTAGAATACTTTTCAGGAGCTCCAGGTAATGAGGCGGAGCCTGAATTTGTTTAGAACACAAATGATGGATTTAGAATTGGCAATGCTGCGTCAGCAAACCATGGTTTATCATCATATGACTGAGGAGGAGAGGTAAAAGTTCATTTTGTCTTAGCACACCTCAAAAAGCTTTTCATTCAAAGTCTTCTCAACTTATATTTTTTAAAATTAGGTTTTGATTCTACTGCTGTGTACCTTGTATCTGTTTTGTGAACCAGTGTAGATAAAATTAGTCATAGATAGTGTTTTACTAAGTAAACTTGGGTGCCTTCAGTATCCTAAGGGTGGTTGTAACCTGCTTTCCTGTGTTTGAGATATTTGTGAGAGGATAGGGGAAGAAAGACCAATGTCCTTGTGGATACACCTATTGTAGTTGATGTTGTACTAATTTCTAGAACCTAAGATTTCCGTACCTTCTGTTAGCATATAGTAGTTGTTGAAAGATTTGTGATTAGGAATCTCCAACCTGCATTTTTCAAACTTTGTGCCCTTCACCATACCAATAGGTTTGAAGTTGATCAGCTCCAGGGTTTGAGAAATTCAGTCCGAATGGAACTTCAGGACCTGGAACTGCAGCTGGAGGAGCGCCTGCTGGGCCTGGAGGAGCAGCTTCGTGCTGTGCGCATGCCTTCACCCTTCCGCTCCTCCGCACTCATGGTATGCTACCTGGAGGGTGGTTGGAGTTTTCACCAAAGGTTTATTTATAATGTTCCAATAATTTAGGACTTGTGCCTTCATTTCAAGTCATTTATTTTAATGGTATTAAAAGCATGCATACTGTTTAAGGAGCTTTCCCACAAATCAGTTGAATGTACAATTTGTAATAATTGTCATAAATAGTATCTTTAGAAACATGTTGAAAATTTTTAATGATAAATTTTAATAATAGGAAAGAATAAGGGTTAATACGAAAGTTGAGGGTTTTTAAAGGAAAAATGATAGTGAATTAACATATGACTAATGTAAATTTTAATTGTTGCATGTAACTGCAGAGAACACAGATGCATATTTTGCTCAGTTTTTTTTTCTTTCATGCCTTTAAAGTGTTCTTTTTAAACTTTTTCTTTATTTTGGATTCTTTTCCATTTGTTTTTAAAGGAATCAAATGATACCTGTATATTTTCATATATATATACACACACACGTATATATTTTCCTAAATATATAGATATATATCCAAGAGAATAAAAAGAAACATGTTTTTGTACCACTTTTCATACTTCTAATGTTTCTTTCCATGACATTTGAACTTCAACAGTTGTATTCTTATTTTTGCAAATATCTTTGAAGTTGTAGAATATGTTGCTTTGAAATGCTGAAATAGTGAATTATTCTTTGTTACCTTAACAATGTATTTGATTTTGTTAAAAACAAATGGATGAATATACACACATACAATTATGTGTGTATATACTATAAATGAAGTAGAATAAACATTTGTGTATAAACACACATATACGTATAGCATAGACTAAGGATGTTCTGTATTGCTAATGAGTGTACTTTTCAACATGGTTTTGATTTATCATTCTGAGAAGTGTATGTGGGTGACGGGAGAACTAGAACATCCTCTTTGCATATTGTATCAGTTTTAACTCACAATAATGCATTTTATGGGATCTGTGACACTTGAGGGTAACCTTTGTGACATAAAGGGATGCTTCCAGGCACTAATTAGCCAATTAATTTTATTATAAAAGTCTTGCAATTTGAAAAAATATATACGTACATTATAATTATATATGCATGCATATATATATACACACACATATACATATATATATATATATATATATATATATTGTTCTTACCTTTTCAGGGAATGTGTGGCAGTAGAAGCGCTGATAACTTGTCGTGCCCTTCTCCATTGAATGTAATGGAACCAGTAAGCTTCTTTCCTCTTAAATCACTGGGGAAGGGAATGATACAACATTTCAGACACATAGTTTCCCTAGTTTAGATGAAATATATGTTTGTTTTAAATACATAATTTGATAAATTATAGTTGATTGGAAGTGATTTTCGTCTTTGAAAGTCCGTTGCTGTCTGAAGCCACTAGAAAGCCACCTGAATTGCAATAGTGATTTATCTTTCTGACTAAAGGAGATAATGCACCATAAAAACATGTATAGTAGCCCATGCCTGTAATCCCAGCACTTTATTTAAGTGGTTGAGGTGAAAGGATTGCTTCAAGCCAGGAGTTTGAGACCAGCCTAGTCAACAAAATGAGACCCTTTCTCTACAGAAAATTTAAAAATCAGCCAGGCATGGTGATATGTGCCTGTAGTCCCAGGTACTCAGGAGGCTGAGGCGGGAGGATCGCTTGAGGCCAGGAGCTCAAGGTTACAGTGAGCTATGATTGTGCCACTGCACTCCAGCCTGGGTGACAGAGCAAGACCCTGTCTTTAAAAAATAATAGGCCAGGTGTGGTGGCTCATGCCTGTAATCCTAGCATTTTGGGAGGCTGAGGCAAGTGGATCACCTGAGGTCAGGAGTTGAAGACCAGCCTGACCAACATGGTGAAACCCCATCTCTACTAAAAATACAAAAATTAGCTGGGCATTAGTGGCAGGCATCTGTAATCCTAGCTACTTGGGAGGCTGAGGCAGGAGACTCGCTTGAACCCGGGAGGCGGAGGTTGCAGTGAGCCGAGATCAAGCCATTGCACTCCAGCCTGGGTGACAGAGTGAGACTCCATCTTAAAAAAAAAAAAAAATTGATTTTTAATTTACACTTCAGGAGAAATGTGCTTTCACAGTTTGATCCTGGGTTCTTTAGGTAGTTAGAGCTGTAACATGACCACATTTTTAACAGAAATCTGACTTTATTGTGTTAGACAGATTGGTTCATTTGGGGGCAAAAGCACTATGAGTAACTATTTTTCACTAGTTACTCTTCCTTACAAGTAATTTGGACACTTGGTGGTAACAAGTAAAATTTCATCCTACTATGTATTCTGTTTACCTGTTTTGTTGCTTCATCTCAATAGGAATTTAAATTTTACTTACCATTTTTGCAAATAAAATTGAGTAGTTACTAAATTAATGGAATAGATTTATGTCTTTACAAATTACATGATTTTAGGCAATAATAACAACCAGGACTTTAACCTTTTTAGCTACCAATCTTAATTCCAAGAGAGAAGAATAACATTTTTTTATGATCTCCAGGTCACTGAACTGATGCAGGAGCAGTCATACCTGAAGTCTGAATTGGGCCTGGGACTTGGAGAAATGGGATTTGAAATTCCTCCTGGAGAAAGCTCAGAATCTGTTTTTTCCCAGGCAACATCAGAATCATCTTCTGTATGTTCTGGTCCCTCTCATGCTAACAGAAGAACTGGAGTACCTTCTACTGCCTCAGTGGGCAAACCCAAAACCCCATTAGTGGCAAGGAAGAAAGTATTCCGAGCATCGGTGGCTCTAACGCCAACAGCTCCTTCTAGAACAGGCTCTGTGCAGACACCTCCAGATTTGGAAAGTTCTGAGGAAGTTGATGCAGCTGAAGAAGCCCCAGAAGTTGTAGGACCTAAATCTGAAGTGGAAGAAGGGCATGGAAAACTCCCATCAATGCCAGCTGCTGAGGAAATGCATAAAAATGTGGAGCAAGATGAGTTGCAGCAAGTCATACGGGAGGTGGGTAAAATCTGTGTCTAATTCATTTATTTGGAGGTATATGTTAGAGGAGATTTTGTCTGAATATTAATTATTTACAGAATGTTCTTTTGATTCACTGTATTCAATAATTTTCACAGAGCTTTTAAATTAGCTTTCCTGTTGATCAAGTTTGTGTCAATTAAGATATATTTGTAATGGCATTTCTGCAAATTTCATACTCTAATGTGAAATAATTACAATTCTCTGTGTTCACTATGGTGAAAAAGATATGTGAAGGACTCAAAATAAACATATGACATACTCTTTGGACCTCTTGTTTCCACATCTACAAAATGAGGAATTACAGTTGAGATCTCTTTGAGGATTAAAAGCTGCATTTTATAGCTGGACGTGGTGGCATGTGCCTGTAGTCCCAGCTACTCTGGAGGCTGGGGCAGGAGAATTACTTGAACCCAGGAGGCGGAGGTTGCAGTGAGCCAAGATCAGGCCGTTGCACTCCATCCTGGGCAGTAGAGCAAGACTCTATCTCAAAAAAAAAGCAACTGCATTTTATAATTTCAATTGATATGAGAAAATGATTTTGTGATTTTAATAAGTGTAAATAGATTGATTTGGTTTGGTGTTTTTTGTTCAAAAATCAAAATATACTAAGAAAAGAGTGTTTGCCCTAGGTGATAGCAGCATAAGAACTTGAAGAATTACCATAGTTATGGATGACCAAAAGAACTGCAAAAGAAAATTACATATGATTAGTAGTGAAAGTTCAAAAGTTGAGAAAATTAGTAAAATAAATGTTTTTTGCACTGAGATCAGGTAATAGGAAGGAATAGAATATATCGTTTAAACAGCTCAATGCAATTATCTCTGTTTACCTAGTAGTATTCTGTGGATTAAACTGTACATAAGCAAATGTGAAATTTGCTGTATATGCAGTTCTCTAGTATTTCAATCATGTTGAATCAAATCACATTTTCAAAACAAGCATTATAGTAGAAGACTTCATGTCTGTAATTTATTTTCATGATATGACTCTACCAACTAAATGTTTAAAAGGTCTTAATTCTATAAATTTATTTTTCCTACAAATGTAATTATTTTTGTAAGTTGGTTTTGGCTGCCTAATGTTTAGCAAACTCAGCATTCACCCTACTCAGTCAGATGTGTCTATGATTAATAATCCATTCCTGTTTACATGTTTTATATCAAAGATCAGTTTTTGAGTGAAATTATGTAATTATTCTTCTCCACACTATATTTGCTAACTGAGGAAGCGGGTTTTAAGGTAACTTTTTTTTTTTCTAGAAATGTGATGTTTTTGTTCCCCTCAGCTTGCTTTGGTATGAAAGTTTTCTTTGAAAACTTTGTATTGCTCTTTTAGCACAAATACTCCATTCAGTGCACACTTGAATCCTCATTTTTAGAATTTTAATGACCTGATATGTCCTGTAGGTGATTTCCTAAGAATAGAATGTTCATTTCAGACTAGAACATTGATTATTTGGCTTATAAGACATAGCATAGAGAAAATTTAGTTATTCCCATTAGGCTGCCTTGGTCCTAGAGAATTAATCATTTAAAAGAACCTCTCATTAAATATGAAAGATTTTATAATTTGCAGACACTTAAACTGGTATGCAAGGCAAATGTTCAAAGAATTTTTCAGAATTTGTTATTTAAACCATTAATTAGAAACTGCTTAGTTCTGAATTTGGCATAGGCTTGAGGAAGTTGAGTTTAACATTTATTCTTTTACTGTCTACAAAAGACCTACCCAGAAAAATATGTATAGATCAAACAAGGCATAAGAGGAGTATTGTTGTACTTAAGAAAACAAATTATTTTAAAGTACTTTAAAAGCACATTTAATAGATAAATTAGTTTAATGCCAGTTATAATTTAAAAAATAATTTATGTTAATATTCTCTTAGTTACAATAGTTTTCTGTTTATAAAGTATTTAAAATTTAGGTTGGTTTTTATTCCAGTCATTCAAATTGGTAACCTTTTTACCTAAATACATACTGTACTAAATTCCAATTTTTCAAAATCTTGGTGTACAGCTACCAAGAAAATTAAATTAGATTCTGTCTTCCTAGCAGATCTGAGCCCCTAATCCCATTAACAAAGCCACCATTTAGGAAGGCAGGATTTAATCTTGGGTTGAACAGTTTTGCAGGTGAGGATTAAGCATGTTTGGCAGGCACTTTCAGGAAAGTTTTCTTACTGCGTTCATGGATGCATGAAAACAATGGTAACTGTCAGGCCTTTGTTTCTTTCGTTGTACCATTAAGTGAGGTTTTTAAAAAGAGGGTTTTCATCATTTATAATGTGTTAATACAGTAGAATTCTTTTTTTGAAGGACAACATTGAAAGTCTTTTCAGACAAATATTTAATACACTAGTTACGTAGCTAAACTTTTGTCATATTAAAGATACCTCTTTTCTGCATGTGCATTGTACTAGGAAAAAAGTACACACTGTCTTAAAATTTGCCCAAGTCATCTGTGATGTATGTGATCAGTGGCCTGAAACTGTTTGCAGTTACTTTAAAAATGTATAAATGTGTGTAAATAAAAAGGTTACTTAATAGGATGAATGAATACATGCCCACAGAAGCCAATTCAGCAAAATTAAATGTCAAGGAGTAAACATAGATTGCTTTGTGTTTAGAGAGTTATTTGTTAATTGGAGTTCATAGACTTTTCATGCCTTTTGGGATCTTTATTAGAGCACGTCTGACATGTTTTACCCATGTATTTTGGTAAATACACAGCTTGCTCATGTGTTCTTATGGAAATTTCTTTTAGCGATCACTTGTTGTAATAGCTGCCACTTAGTAGGCACTCAATAAGTGCATAATAAGTGGATGTGTTCCACCATGCTTCAGACTTGTAGTCAGTCTTTTTGTATTGTCGATGAGCATGACTTTCTCAATCTCAGGTAGTCTGTAGTTAGCCTACATTTTTTTGGAAATTGTGCTCATAAAGGTAATTTTACCATCCATCCCAGGGGAGTTTCCTCACTTCTAATCCTTCCAACCTTTCCATAGCATGGGAGACTTTAGAAGTAAATTATTTGTCCATACATTTATTCATTCAATAAATTAATAAAGACATTGTATCATTTTCATGGCCATTTTATCTGTAGTCTGCTTTTGTTTTTCTGCTTTCTCTTCCTTTTTGTGTCTGATATTGTCTCTCACCCTTGTGCTTTCTCAATCTCTCATTGATTCTTTCATTCAGACACTTACTGAGTTCTTACTGTATGCTGAGATACACTGATAAATGAGACCTGACCTGCTCGCTGAAGGAGCTCACAGTACACCTTCCATCTGACCTCACCCTTCCTATTCCGATTCCCTTCTGCTCTCTAGAGGGAACTGTCTTGGCAGTCAGGCTCCATTATACTCCCCTCTTATTTGAGACTGTCTTGCTACAGAGTTTTCTATCTCCACTGTCATCTGAAATTGTTCTTTCTTTGTTGTGACATACCATGTAAAAGCTGCCATTCTCTGAGAATTTTGTCCCACACTAGTCTCTCATTTATCAAAATTTTTTCTGTTCTTATATCATTAATGAATCAATAAATTATTTTTCCTTTAGTATTTTATGAAACCGACCAGGTGTGGTGGCTCACGCCTGTAATCACAGCACTTTGGGAGGCCGAGGTGGGCAGATCACCTGAGGTCAGGAGTTCGAGACTAGCCTGGCCAACATGGTGAAACCCCATCTCTAATAAATACAAAAATCAGCCAGGTGTAGTGGTAATTCCAGCTATGCAGGAGGCTGAGGCAGGAGAATTACTTGAACCTGGGAGGCAGAGGTTTCAGTGAGCCGAGATTGTGCCCCTACACTCCAGTCTGGATGACACAGCAAGACTCTATCTCAAAAATAAATAAATAAGAAAGATATTTTATGAAATAGTATTCATTTTGTGTCCATTGAGATTATGTCATGCTTGATGGTAGAGATTCTTTTATACTTTATTCCAATAATGCCTGTACTCCCAAAAAAGATTGGCACACATTTCTGGTTTGTCAAGAATACATTTTGGTGGCTGGGCGCGGTGGCTCACGCCTGTAATCCCAGCACTTTGGGAGGCCAAGGCAGGCGCATCACGAGGTCAGGAGATCGAGACCATCCTGGCTAATGTGGTGAAACCCTGTCTCTACTAAAAATACAAAAAATTAGCCAAGCGTGGTGGCGGGCGCCTGTAGTCCCAGCTACTGAGGAGGCTGAGGCAGGGGAATGGCATGAAACCAGGTGGTGCAGCTTGTAGTGAGCCGAGATTGTGCCACTGCACTCCAGCCTGGGTGACAGAGTGAGACTCCGTCTCAAAAAAAAAAAAAAAATACATTTTGGCTAGTTTGTTTTTTGAGCGATGAAGAATAATGAGATATAATAAAATGGCCATATTGCATTGGTAACAGGACTGGAAAGACTATACTCATTGTTGTGAATATAGATTTGCAGTGGTCCTAATTCAGTATATCGTATTTCTGTTTATATACTGTGACTAAGAGATTCTGGTTTTTATAATATTTGTATCCAACACATACTTGTTTGAAAAGTAAATCTGAAGTGCCGTGTGCTTCAGAATCTTTTGATGTTGTTTAAAGTTTAGAAATATTGATAAAAGGTAAAGTGAAAAGGTTATAGTATTTAAATATATTCCAGTACAGATGGTTGGTAGCTAAGGAGTGTTTTGTTTCTTTAAATAACTATGTATAAATCTATGTATTGTGTACCAGTTTTGCATGATAGACTAATAGAGGACCATTTTTGGAAAGATTATAGTTAAGATGTGTTTGAGATGTACTTAGGAACATTTTAGGAAATAAATCAATTTGGCTGACAGGAAACTGGAAATGTTGAATTTTTAAGAGCTTGTTGAGAGTATCTTGAGTGCTTATTTGGGAACACATTATCACTTTATTTCAGGAAATACACATTTATAGCTTTCACAAAGGGCTATTTAAAAGTGATGCTGTATCATTAGAGAGAAAAGGTGGAGATAGGCATATGTAAGTATTTGGACATCTGTAGAAGAAAATCCTGATGGAATTGTCATTGCCTCAGGTCTGTTTGCCTTTTCCAACAATAAAATGAGATGTATATCCTCATATCCTATATGCATATTGGAAACAAAAGCTTAGATGGGTGGCAATGATACCATGCAACTTAAAGAAAAAGTTATTTCTTTACAGTTTATGGTTGTTTTGAGGATGTTTTTTATATTTTAAAATAAATTGTACTAAATGATAATTTCTTCTTCCCATTTAAAATGTGTTAGGTTAGAACAATATGTCTTTAGATACCTTGCTGTCAGTCGGCATAAACAGGCAGTATACCTGTATATTCTTTTGCCTCTAAAAGATTTTCTCAGCAATGAGAGCACTTGTGTCTCTGCTGATTACCTTACAAAGTTAGACAATACTAAAAACATTTAAGAAGTCCTTCCAGATTATTTTTTTGACATGAGGTAAAGTATTTACTAGAAGTTTTCTAATTTATGAAATAGCATTTTCTAATGTCCTCACCTTATGAATTGTGATATTTGTAATCTAGTTAGCTGAATGATTCTAGACCAGTCCTTGGGAGTCTGATCTGGGTTGGATGATAGATGGACTCGATTCCCCACTCCCTCTCTGTATTGCAGGGAGATTCACATGAAGGTGAAATTAAGAAATTGAATGCTATTTGTTTTTTTTTTTCTGAAAACAGGAAAAAATAAATTCCATTCATAGTGGTAAATTTTTGTTTTATTGTTTTTCCAATCTAGATTAAAGAGTCTATTGTTGGAGAAATCAGACGGGAAATTGTAAGTGGACTTTTGGCAGCAGTATCTTCAAGTAAAGCGTCTAATTCTAAGCAAGATAATCATTAAACGGAAATTATAGGTAAATTTTTCTGAATTTCTTTGTTGAGCTAAATGTAAATAGTAACTGGCATTTTATTCTTTGTTTTGTTAGTACACAGGTTTGGTTCTCTAGTTAAATTTTGAGTTTTAGAATGTATGTAATATGTTATTTTACAGTGTGAAAATTTCACACAAGCCTATTTGAAGTGTAAGTCAAATCCCATAATACAAATCTCCAAGGAATTACTTATATTGGGTCATTCTACTGAAATTTCATTATAGTAATAAATCCTGGAATTGGACCTTCAAACCTGAATCTTATTTTGATTATAATGGTATTTCAGATGTATAGTTTTAAAGAACAAGATTTTGTGAATTAATCACAACTTCTAAGTATCTTTCCTAATTATTTTTATCTTTTAAAGAAACATATCCCGTAGATTCATTTCTAATAATAATTTATTTAAAAAAACTCTTTTATATGTCTGTCTTAGTAAAATGAATTATTTTCATTTTATCTCATAGCTCTAATTACATTAAAAAATTTTTTTGTAGAGATGGGGTCTTGCTATGTTGCCCATGCTAGTCTTAAACTCCTAGCCTCAAGTGATCCTCCTGCTTTAGCTCTAACTTCATTTCATATAGTATATATAAATAATAATTCTTGGTGAATGCAAAAAGAAATAATAAGTTGAGTAGAATAGAACTAAAAA
This sequence comes from Pongo pygmaeus, assembly GCF_028885625.2. Classification (NCBI taxonomy): domain Eukaryota; kingdom Metazoa; phylum Chordata; class Mammalia; order Primates; family Hominidae; genus Pongo; species Pongo pygmaeus. Next base: position 81,673,046 of record NC_072384.2, read on the forward strand.
TATTAATTGAATAAGACATGAGAAACAAATGTAATTTGAAAAGTATAATATACAATTTCAGATATAGGAAATTGGAAAATATTTTAATAAATTATGTCACAAAGCAATTAATAGGAATTATTTTTTTTAAAGCCAGGGATAAAAGAATTAACTCTCAGGAAGATGTATAGAGATTACAGGATAATCATGTTTCTGTGTATATATATTTGCATAAAATTCTCATCTCCCTTTAAAGAAACTTTTAATAATAGTATTTGAAAGAGGTTTAAAACTGACTTCTCTTTTCTTTTTTAAGGTTGGCATGGATCCTATTAGCTGTGTAATACTGGAATTATCAATGATATGCACTGGTGGAGGTGTTACTTGTGCTTTAGAAGATACTTGCTGTTGAGCTGGGCTACTGTATACAGTGTACAATGTGTATTTCTTCAACTGTGTATTTTAAAAAAACATACATAGAAACTTAGGCACTTTGCTATTTCTTTTCTAAACTCAAAAACTCTAGCCATTTGAAAAGCCTAATATTTATTTGTATGTCAATATTTTTCATTTGATTCCCTATTAGAATTAATTATAAAACTTGAAGACTTCCAGACTTATCCAACTTATAAATAACATATTTCTTCAGACTAACTTCTTAAAACACTGACCTCTATGAGGTATTTACTGTGCAATAACTGGTTCATTTTTTCAGGGCTTGAAGCAACCAATGATTTTTCCCTCCACTGCTGTTAATTAATGTCACTTCCAAGAAGAAAAACTGTTCTGTTGTAAAAAATATAATTGCTCTTAATTCTTGAGGAGGTTACTAATAGCAGTAGGATAGAATTATATGAGGTTACCTACAACTACTTAATGTTCTTACACTGTAAGCCTTGTTGCTTTACTCAAGACAAATGTAATTTTATCATTGCTTTTGTAGTATTTTTCTTTTGGAAATGTGCCTTATGTTAAACACTATGTACTTTTACTTTTTGCATTGTCCAGACTTCTTTATTAGATGGAGATGTTTCTTTTCTGTCTTTTAGACTAAATAGAGTATCATCCAAATAATGGGGCCTATGACTTGAATGAATAGAAATGAATAAGCTGGTGTTTGTTTTTTCAAAATGGAAGTAATTTAGAATTGTTCTCCTCATACATAAAATGATTTTAGTTCAGTTTTAACCAGTGAAAACTTTGTTTTTATGAAAAAAAAGGAAAATGGTTTCCTATTTGGTTTTATATGTGTTAAATAAATATGTAAAGTAACCACCAAATGTTATTAGAATTTTTCTTCTAGCATTTATAATTTTTTCAACTCCTATTGTGTTTCTTTGTGTGTGATATTTTAATCAAAAGTGGTTGAGTTGTTAACTGTTCTTTGAAAGAATCTCTAAAAGGCTTATAAATGTTTGAAATATCACACAAAAGCTGATTTCTAAAATATATATATATTAAAACAATAAAGTATTTATTTTGCCTAAAGTGTTTTAGTGGTTTCTTAAACTGCAACATGAAGATTTTGAATTAGATTTGATAGGTAACAAATGAGGTCCAAAAGAATTGCAGCATATAACCCAATAGGGTGATACTCTCTTTTCCTAGGGAAGTGTTATCATGCTTTAAAAAAACGATGCTTTAAAAAATGCTGTTTAAGACTAGACCACCCTGGAAAGAGGGCATGATTGAGGCCTCTTTGGCTCATCTAGTTCTGTGGTCATGATAATTACCATCAGAGGTCAAATAAAACTTCTCTTTAAAAATAAGCTATTAAACTACAGACAGTAGGTATTAAAATACTATTTAACTTTTTGTTCAATAACAACAGTAATAACACCTATCAACCAAATGCCCCAATTTTTTTTTTTAATACTTTAAGTTTTAGGGTACATGTGCACAACGTGCAGGTTTGTTACATATGTATACATGTGCCATGTTGGTTTGCTGCACCCATTAACTCGTCATTTAACATTAGGTATATCTCCTAATGCTATCCCTCCCCCCTCCCCCCCACCCCACAACAGGCCCCAGTGTGTGATGTTCCCCTTCCTGTGTCCATGTGTTCTCATTGTTCAATTCCCACCTATGAGTGAGAACATGCGGTGTTTGGTTTTTTGTCCTTGCGATAGTTTGCCGAGAATGATGGTTTCCAGCTTCATCCATGTCCCTACAAAGGACATGAACTCATCATTTTTTATGGCTGCATAGTATTCCATGGTGTATATATGCCACATTTTCTTAATCCAGTCTATCATTGTTGGACATTTGGGTTGGTTCCAAGTCTTTGCTATTGTGAATAGTGCCGCAATAAGCATACGTGTGCATGTGTCTTTATAGCAGCATGATTTATAGTCCTTTGGGTATATACCCAGTAATGGGATGGCTGGGTCAAATGGTATTTCTAGTTCTAGATCCTTGAGGAATTGCCACACTGACTTCCACAATAGTTGAACTAGTTTACAATCCCACCCCCAAATGCCCCATATTAATATAGTAATCAATGATTTTAACTATTTAGTTTTGAAATCACTTTTAGTTAATTTTTTGATGATACAAGATACCCAGATTTTGATAATCAAAATTAGAAATATAACAGTTGCAATAAAAGGCTGAGATAATCAGCAAATTACCTACATAGTATATGAATGAAATAAGAGGAGTCTCAACAACTATCAGAGTTTTACATTCCTTCTCCCCATTTTATTGTGTACTTAACATTTGAAAGCTATCAAGTTCAAGCCACCGTGCTAGCTGCTATGTGGAAATGAAAAATGAAAGCGTCAAAAAAAGACAAAGTCAAGGCATCTTTTAATTTATGGATACATTTAGAAGTGTCAACGAATAACTAAAATAATTTGAGAGACTATAGCTTGGGGTGGTCAGAGAAGCCTACCAAGGGGATGCGATTTGAGTAAAGTCTTAAAGTAGTTAAGAACATTAGCAAAAGTTATCAAGAATACACAGAGTTTGAATTACCATGTACATGATCAAAGCAATATTTTTTAAATGCCAAGTTCATAGTTTGTGCGTATTGTGCTAAGACCTTGCACAAAGCATAGAAGAGAAAGAAACTTGAAATGGTGATTTTGATGTTTGGAGTTACTATGAATGATATACCATGAGAAAAACAGGCAGATTTTGAAGTACATTTCAGATTTGAAGTACATTTGAAAAATTCTCAGATTTGAAGTACATTTCTTTCCTCTAAATATATTCAGTTGAATTTCATCCATTTAAAAGTACCGAATATTTGCTCAGCTGGCCATCTTCAACCTTTTCAGAGGAACATGAGAATGCAGTAAAGTGTATATAAAAGAATGTAAAGAGAAAGTAAGTTTGGGCAGTTTCTGGAGAAATGCTGTATTGCCCATGTTCTTCACCTGTACAAATGGGAGTGTGGTCTTAGGGAAGGAATTAAGCAAAACTGAAGTGTATGTTCTTCTAGAATTTTTCCTCTCCTGGGAAGAAGGAAATTATAGCACTTCTAGGAAGTGGGAAGAAGAAACATCCTATCACCTTTTAATTAAAGCTGAGGGTCTACACTTTTAAGCATCACTTAGAGTTACTTATGAATATTGAAAACATTTAATTAGCACTTATGCTAATTGCATTCTAAATGTATAAAGTTAAAATGTTATATCTAATTAATAGTTCCTCTCCTATACAGTTTCTTCTATGTATTGCTATTGAATGAGGCCTTTTCCTTTTTGTTCTCATTTCCACAACTGATATTCCATTATTCATATTGAGTAAATAACAGTTTACATACAGTGTCAGTGTAATAAATAATACTGTCACAAATCATAAGTAATAACTTGCATACAGAATGTCAGTGCTCAGCAGGGAGTTACAAATATATTAAAAGATAATGCATATCAGACAAATATCAGAGTCCATTTTCTTCACAAGGGTCTTTTTGCACACCCAAAGGAGAAAGACTTAAATTTTTGTGAACAACAAGCTTATTTGCTCACTCTTATCATGGTAGTATTAGTGCCTGTTTCCCAGTTGTTAGAGAAGAATGTAAAGGAACTTAGCACAGCACTTGGCACAGCTCAGTAAGTTAGCTGTTATGGTGATAGCAAAGATGGGTAAAGATAGGTGACAGGTAGATGGGTTTTGGCAAGTTGAAGCATTAAATGGGAAGGACAGAATATGGACTTATAGATCCAGGACTGACCTTTTCAAACTTTATTGTGTTCTTCAAGCAATTGAACTAGGAACTGGTAACAGACTGCCGATTCTATGATATAACTGGTGAACATTAATTACTGGTTTTAAATTTTCAAGAAATTTTGTTACTTGAAACCAAAAAACTGGTCATGGAATACCATTTAGAACAGTGCTTCTCAAACTTTAATCATACAAATCAAATTACCTGAGAATCTGCAAAAAGGAAAATTCTGATTGAGGTCTGGGTCCTACCTTTTGGGATTGAATTTCTGCGTTTCAAGAAGCTCCCAGATGAGGTTGATGGTGCTGCCATGAACTTCACTTTAGTAGCAAGGACTTAGGATAGTATGTCTTCACTACCTGTCTGCTAGATGCTTCAAAGGAAGGAATTTGTTAAGTAGGAAAAAGATTTTAATCTCCAAGGGTACATCATCTTAGAGGCCCCTTCAAGAAACTTTTCATTATAGCCAAAGTTCAAAATGAAGAACAAATGTAAGCAAAGCACATAGAAAGGAGACCTCAGGAGGGCTCACCCAAGGCATTGTGGAATTGTACAATGGCCAAGGAAGGCTGTGTGACAGCAATGATCACAGTAAAAGAAAAAAAAATGCTGATTGCTGTTGATGGCAATGAATAGTAAATCCTTATATTGTGTAGACTGGATGCTGAGAAAATGCAAAGACCATCTGAGTGCTTCTAGAATCAACCAGTCAAGAACCAGAATGAGACCCAATAAAGAATTAGTCTAGAGATGCTGCAGAAAGAGATTGGATCTGGGATGTGGAATTTATTTATAGCCATTGGAGTTTGAAGGAGTTTATCATTCCTTTCAGAGAGATTCATGATATTTCACCTCTGCAGAGCACACTAATTTGTTATTCGTGTTCCTGAGTTAATTGTTTAGTAAATCCATGTACTGATGATTCATGGTTTTGTTTCAGTACATCTCAAATAATTTTATTATTTCAACAGTCCAAGATAAAAAAAAAAAGGCCCCTGAAGTATTATAAAGCAGACATCTGAGGAGTAGAATCACAAATATCTATTAGAACTCTGTGCCTGGGCAGAGACTGCTCTTGATAGAATCAGCAGGGTCATCAGTTAAATCTCAGTTGTGAATGTCTTGATTTATGTTTAGTCAAAAAGGACTTGCATTGTTATTAACCTATTGATATCTGTAAAATATAGACATTTCAATAAAATGATGTGTTTACCCAATCTTCTTTAGTCTGTGATGACAAATGGGAATGTATTAATGATGACGGATATATTTTTCTTTCTCCATCATGTGTTGAAAGATATGTTCCTCTCCTAAATCTCATGCATTAATATTGGGGCTCCCTGAGAGTTATTCATACATCTTCATGACAGTTCTAATAGGTCAATTCTAAGTGCGTTCCTCTTCTCTTTCTCTCTCTGTTGAGGGACCCAGTGCTCCCCTGCCCTTCTGCTGGGGTCCTCAATTGGCCAAGGTTATGATGATAACACACTGTATGGAAGTGGAGGGAGTGCTTCTCTTGCTGAATTACCCCTTACTACCTTAGCAGCATAGCAGCATTGCTTATAACCCAGCTTTCTCATATGAATCCCTTGTGAAAGAATCTTTGGTCATTTCTGCTTTCAGACACATCTCCATGGGGCTTGGCCATGGGTGAAAGCGCTTGAGGCAGACATTTCGCTGTCCTTCCTATCCTCTCTTCTCCTCTAATGCTGGCAAGCTCTCTCGCTGTCTGCTAAAATGCCCGCATTTAAATCAACTCATTCAAATCTACCTTGGCTGAATCATAGAGGAACACAGTGTGGGACCAAACTGTTCCCTCCTACTTTCAGAAACAGACATGCATTTTAATGACAGATATTGAGCATTCATATTTAAATTTTTCTATTCTGAAATCTTACCACAATTAATTTCATTCGACCAACATTTAATAAACAACTGTTGAGTATATGGAACTAATGACAAAATTAAATTTTTAATGACCTGATTATACCATTTACTAATTTACTAATTTTACTAACATTCGAGTCAAGGCTTTCAAAATTCACAAAAGTGAATTTTTATTTTGATATAACTTACTAGTTTTTCAATTGTATAAAAAGCTGAAAGCAGAACGCAAATAACTTCATGATTTCATCAGGTATATTCCTAAACCATTTTTTAGAGTAGATATTAATTCTCTAGAAGTCTTTGGTTGGTCCATTCTGCTCTATAATGGGAAAGAGAAATGAATGAAATGGCTCATAATTCCCTGGATTCTGGATACATATTATGGCAGAAATTATTTTTAGAGGAGCATAGAAACATTGAAGGAAACTTAATTCATCATCAGAAGTGTACATGGATTATAGTATACAGTTGTAATCATTACTCAGGATTTTAGGGCAATTTTTCCTAAACAGGGTTAACCTCCCACAGGTTTTGAATTTGTGTAACAGTCCATTTATATTATTTCTTGGTTGATGGATTAGCTGCATTATGGCAAAGCTGGCTGCAAAACAAGTTTCTCTAAAATACTTTATCTTTCCAGTTAATAACAAAAGGAAAGGGAAAAGAGGAAGAGGCAGTTGGGAGAATTAGTAATAGGCTAAATTTAGACCTTTTAATGAGAAAAATTCTTCTACTATGAAAAAATTCTAACCACTGATACTCTCAGAGCAATATGTATTTTTTAAATAGTGTGTTCTCAATTTCAGCGTTACCGTTCTGCTCTTTTCTTCTCGCCCTTCAAGAAATTCCCTTGAGATTTCAGGTTGTGTAAAACAAGCTAGTTCTTGATGGGATCAGACCTGTATGTTTGAGTCTATGTACCGAGCCTGCTAAACACCAAAGACATCTGTGTTCACTTCTTTTTCAAAGAAAATAGTGCTGAAAATATACATAACTGAAGGGAGTAGAAAAATGTAAACATCGAGAGGTCCAATTTAGAGGCAGATAGACCTCAATTCCAGACCTAGCACTGCCACTTTCACACCAGTCTAAGTCTCACCTTCCTGTAAAATGAGAAGTAACAATTGTGCCTACCTCTTTGGTTTACTGAGGAGATTAACAAGTGTAATAGCACAAGGATATTTAGTTAGCTGCCTAGTATATGGTAAGAGCTCCATAAATATTAGCTATTAGCAAGAGGTAATAATAGTAGAAGAAAAATACAAAATATATAGCAGTATATTAAAATATCAAGATGATACACTGCATTGATTATCTGAGTCAAACATGAGAGAAAATACAGTTGATTTTATTCCAACTTTATGTTAAACCGTTAAATGTAAAAATTATGTAATTAGTCCTGCCTAATCTTTATTTAATTCAGGGAAAGTTCAATGTGAGTTACATTTTTCAGAAGTCTCTCTAACTATTTTGAAGAATACACTTAATTGGCACCATTAATTGGGATCATCAATTAGGATAGTTGCCAATGACAAAATGCATCATCCTGTATCACTTACTTAGATTTGGGGCTTCAGAAAACTGGCATTTTTAGTTTGGTTATTTGTAGCCCTTTAGTATTTTTTTATAAGAATGCCTTGACACTAATACTCTCTTAGGATTATCCTGTTTCTCTTCCGTGTTTCTTATTTTTTAAAATTAATTAAAGAACAATTGAACTGAGCTTTTGAAAACCTTCTAGCATAGTGATTCTAAGCAGGGCAAGGGCAGTTATCAGAATATGTGTTGTGTGTGTACATTTGTATGTGTGAATGTACACACATATGTATGGGCATGTCGTTTTTATTCAGTTTTGTGATTTTTTGTTTGGAAAATACTCTTTTGAAATACAAACTATAGAAAAGAGCCTTTTAAAATTTCCTGAGCTTGTGAACATGGGTTTTTTAAAAGTTGAGAACAAACTTTCTAACAAATTAAGCCATTTATACTTGCTAGCACTCAGAATTAAATGATTTGATTTGTTATCAACATAGAAACATTACAAATAAAATATACTCTATCCAGAGTTCATTGTAATATTTACTTTTGAAAGGTTCTGCTCTTCAGAATATTAGAATTCTAATAGATGTGTGATAGCCAAGTGATTTTCAACTTGATTTAATTCTGAAAGACATACAATCTAAAGTTGAATAAATATTCAATGGCTAGATATTACAGAAAATTTGGACAACAATTTTTAAAACACTACTGTGGAACAGGCAGCATCTTCCTGCTAGAGGGAAGAATGTACAGCTCTGGGTCAGCTGGTTGCTGAGAGAGGAACACTTACTTAACTATGAGTTGTGTATCTTAAGAGATTGAGAATCAGGAAGTGTGGACATCAGTATTTTGTGACCTTGTCGTTTCATTACAAGCAAGAAAAAGAGGAGGCACTTAGGGGAAGTGACAGCCACTGCCAACTTTTTGTTTCTTATTCAAACGAGGAACATTTAGGCATCTCCAAAATATTCTGGTACAATGCTAGAAAAACATTCTGTATGCAGCAAGTGCTTCTTCTCAGCCCATCTATTTTTATGGTTGCTGGTGAGAAATTTCATAGCTATCTCCCTAAAAATTAAGAGGCTTTTAATTGATGGTGCTGATCTATAAACACAACTATAAAGAGAGCTTCACAACATCCATTAAAAGCCCCTGGTTTGGTGGTTATTTTGTTACTAAACTGTGTATTTTGGCTTCTCCTCGAGAAGACATGTGTGAGTGGTTTTATATACTTGAGCCCCTCTCTACAGATTCTAAGTACATAAAAGTACATTTATAGATTATACTGTACATAATTTCTTTCCCTTTGTATTATATACAAAGATCATGCCATCTGAAGCATTAGCCATTTTGGATTACTTTTTACGTTTTCCCCTTGTTGAAATAGCTAAGTAAAAGTTCCACTAAGGTCCAATTACACTTAGCAAATATGTTTTATCTATTGTATGCCAGGTACTTGGCTTCTTTTCACCAAGTCCTGAGATTCTATAATAACTCCTTCATATCCAGTTGTCCCTACTGTTAATGTCTTAGTTTCCACCCTCTTACTTCTTGAATTATGGCGCTATTTCCCACCTGGGCCTTTCTGCCTACCAGAGTTTGCCAGTAAGCCCATATTTTTCCATTTTGTTAGAGTGGTTGTTCTAAATGCAAATATGATCCTGTCACCTCCTCACTCCTATTGCTCAGTGTCATCCGTGGATGTCTCATTGTTTTTGAGTTAAAGTCCAAATGCATCCCGTTCTTTCTTTTTCTTTTTGAGATGGGGCCTTACTCTGTTTCCAGGCTGGAGTGCAGTGATGCAATCACCGCTCACTGAAGCCTCAACCTCCCAGACTCAGATGATCCATCCATCTCAGCCTCCCAGGTAGCTAAGACTACAGGCACGTGTCAACACACCCAGCTAATTTTTGTAATTTTGTTGAGATAGGGTCTCATTATGTTGCCCAGGCTGATCTCAAGCTCCTGGGCTCAAGCAATCTGCCCGTCTCGGCCTCCCAAAGTGCTGGGATTACAGGTGTGAGCCACTGCGCCCAGCCAAATGCATCCCTTTCCTTTCTCCAGTCCTCATTTCTTGAATCCCTCAATATGCAACTGTGCTTCAGTCATACTCAACCATGCTGCTCCATGCTTCCCTGTATTTGCAAGTTTTGCCCTCTCTGCTTGGAAGTCCTTTCCTTTTTCTCCAATGCCTCCCATGCTTCAAACATCTATCTCTCCATGAAGCCCTTTGTGACCCACCAAGCAGAAATCACCACTTTGTGCTTCCAATGTACCTAGAACATACATTTAAATGTGTGTGCGTACATATGTGTGTGTGCAGATGCATATTAGCTTTATTGAAATATTTACAGATCATAAAATTCACTCATTTAATAATACATACAAATCAATGGTCTTTAGTATGTTTACAGAGTTCTGCAACCATCATCATAATTAATTTTAAACCATTTTTCATTACCCCCTAAAATTCCCAGTACCCACTAGCAGTCACTCCTTATTTCTCCTCAACCCACACCCACCATAGCTCTAGGTAGCTACTAATCTGCTTTCTGTCTCTATAGACTTGTCTATTCTGGACATTTCATATAAATGGAATCATACCATGTGTGACTTTTCGTGGCTGGTTTCCTCACTTAGAATAATGTTTGCAAGGTTTATCACGTTGTAGCATACCTCAGCACTTTGTTCTTTTTTATTGCCAAATAATATTCCCTTATATATATATGCTGGCATTATATGAATATGCCCTCATTTTGTTTACCTATTTATCAGCTGATAGACATTTGGGTCCTTTCCATTCTTTGTTTATTGTAAATAATGCTGCTATGAACATTTATGTGCAAGTTTTTCTAAGGACACATGTTTTCATTCCTTTTGCGTAGACAGCTAGTAGTGGATTCGCTGGGTCATATGGTAACTCTATGTTTAACATTTTGAGGATTGTCTTTTTTTTTTTTTTTTTTTTTTTTTTGAGATGGAGTTTCGCTCTGTCACCCAGGCTGGAGTGCAGTGGTGCAATATTGGCTCACTGCAACCTCCGCCTCCTGGGTTCAAGTGATTCTTCTGCCTCAGCCTCCTGAGTAGCTAGGACTACAGGCACATGCCACCACACCCAGCTAATTTTTGTATTTTTAGTAGAGACAGGGATTTCATCATGTTGGCCAGGATGGTCTTGATCTCCTGACCTCATGATCCACCCGCCTTGGCCTCCCAAAGTGCTGGGATTACAGATATGAGCCATTGCGCTTGGCCGAGGATCGTCTTCTAAAGTGACTGAACAACTCTTCATCCATCAGTAGTGTATGGGGGTTGCAATTTTTCCACATCCTTGCTAAACTTGTAATGGTCAGTCTTTTTTTATTCTAGCCATTCTAGTAGGTGTGAGGTGGTAGCTCATCATGGTTTTCATGTGCATTTCCCTGAAGGATGTCGAGCATCTTTTTGTGCACTTATTGGGCATTTATATATCTTTTTTGGAGAAATGTCTGCTTACATCATTTAACTATTGTTTTCAAAGTGAGTTGTCTTCCTATTATTGAGTTACACAACGTCTTTAAGTTTTCTAGGTGCAAGTTCCTTGGATATAGGATTTGCAACAATTTTCTCCTATTTTGTGGGTTGTCTTTTCACGTTCTTGATAGTGTGCTTTGAAGCTTGAAAGTTTTTAGTTTGGATAAAATTCAATTGTTCTATTTCTGTCTTTTGTTGCATCTGCATTTTGGTGTCATATCTAAGAAACCACTGCTTAGCCCAGGTCATAAAGATTTACTCTTATTTATTGTCTAAGAATTTTGTAATTTTAGCTCTTAAATTTATGTATTTTATTCCTGTTGAGTTAATTTTTGTACATGGTGTAAGTTAGTGGTCCAATTCTATTTATTTTCATGTGTGTGTAGTACATATCTTTTAATTTTTTCATTTATTATACTATATTGCAGTTAAACATTTAGTCTTCCCAATTATAATAAGACAGAAACACGCCTTACTTACTATCATATACCTGGCACAGTGTTTGGCATGTAGTAAGTGTTCTATAAATATTTGTTAAATGGAGTTGAACTAGATGGAAAATATTGACTTTTCCTCCATTATTAAAAACAACAGATTATTTTGATTGAGATATGTAATTATTTAAATTTTAGTATGATAATGTTTTACAAGAATATGTCCACTTCATGAACATTAGGATTTCCAAACTCAGTCAGATCTATAATCCATCTAGATATATTTTGTTTACTGTCAGGGAAGAAGAAGAGCTATATTATGGAGTGTTTAATTCTTCTCCATAATTTTGACATCAGTGATAAAAAATACATCCTCTGAATTATTAATGTCTGCATGCAATTCTTTGTTTACTTAATGTGGCAGATTATATTTTTTAAAGATACGTCCGAAAGTATCTCCTATCCCAAATACTCTTCTAAAACTTCACAATTTCCTCATTAAGAACTGTAGTCTGTATGTCTTCCTCCTCTTGCAACTGGTTGGTCTCTGTGACTGCTTTTGAACAATATGAAAAATAGAGTGTGGTGAAGGTAATGACCTGTGACTTTCAAGGTTAGAACATGAGAAATGCCATGCACTTTTATCTGATTCTCTTTGAATTCTTGGTCTTGGAACCCAGCCACCATACTGTCAGGAAGACTAAGAAGCCTGGGAAGAGGCCTACGTGGAGGAAGACAGAAGCTTCTGGCCTTTGGCCCTGGGGGAACTCCCAGCCAACAGACAGCACCAAATAGCCAATCACATGAGAAAGTTATCATGAACGTGGATTCCCCACCCCTAGTCAAGCCACCCCACGTGATATCATGTTGAGTTGAAACAAGTTGTCCCTGTTAAGCCCTGCCTGAATTGCGAATTCATGAGCAAAATGAATGATTGCTGTTGCTTCAAGACACTAAAATTTCAGGATACTTTATGTGCCCATAGATATCTGTTACGAATTTTGGTATCTAGAAGTAGGATGCTGCCATAACAAAACCCTATATGTGGGCATTGGCTTTGGGCCTGGACTGTGGGAAGCAGCTGGAAGGGCTTTGAAGAGATGCTTAGTGAAAACCAAAGGCTCTCAAGTAGACTGTTAGTGGAAACCTGAAAGACCTTGAGGAGGCTCTCAGTGAAGGTTTAAAGGAAAGTGAGGACAATGGTATTGGAAGCTAAAGGAATGGAAATCCTTGTTGGGTGATGGCACAGAGTTTGCCAACATAATCATCTGTGTTAATGTGGCAAAGTGGAAATATACCTGCTAAACTCAGTGATCTAGTTAAGATTTCCAGGCAGAATGTTCAAAATGCCACCTGATTTTTTTTCATCACCTATGATAAAATGTGAGACAAGAGAGATGAGCTAAAAATAACCTTTAAATATAAAAGTCAGAACTTGCCAGGTTTGAAATAAAATTGTGTCTTATACCCTGATCCTCTAAAAACAATTACTAAATTAAAAAATGGCTCTGGAAAAGATAAAATCAAGGGTGAATCCATAAGATTCTTTGTTAGTATTTAAGAAAGATTTAAGAGAGTGGCTCATAAAACATTTCAAACAGAAAAAGGTATTTTTATGGATCTTAAGGCCTGCCTGGCCATCTCTTCTCTGTTAAATAACTGGGTGCTCAAGTGCCCAAGACTCCTGAGGATATATTCCCATAGCAGTCTCAAGAAAACCCCAAATAGATAAGGACCTATCTTGAAGAGATTTGCAAATTTGGTTTTGTCTCATAGAATTGGTTACCAATTGATACACAGAAATCTACAAGGATTTTTAAAGAATTTATTAACTTGTACTGAAGGTAGAGGAAACAATATAAAACAAAGAAGGCTTTGGATCTTCAAATGTTTAGAGTTTGGAAGCAGGCCATCTCACACTACTGTTTTGTAGCATCAGATCATGCATTGCCTTGCTTGGGTAAATCATTCTCCTGTATGTGTCTTAAATCTTCATGTTTCTGTCTTCAAAAGGCATTTCTTATTTCTAATATGACTGGGATTTGAGGAACAAGATGTTGTTTCCAATCCATCACTTTAGTAGGTTTTAAGGACTTCAAATAAACTATCATTCTGACTCAGATAGAAAAACACTAGACATTTTTTTCTTTCAGAATGAGGTCTCTTCCAACCCACTACCTATTATCAACATCCCTTTTACAGTTTATGATTCCCTTGTATCTATTTTCTGGCTTTATTTTGTATTTCTTAAAACGCATCAGCCAGGACTACATCTAATGCCTCAGAACAGATGTATGCTGCTTTTGCCAGATAAGAACAATGTTATATGTTTGTTTACCACAGTAGTACTCTTTTTGATGATCATGGAGATTATATTGTTTTACTAAATATGGTATAGTTGGAAGACTACATAAGTATCTTTGGCCATAAATCTCAGAACAAGGAGGTTACCGTTTTAACTGCTTAGATTAGGAACAGTTCAAGGATTATGGGAAATAAAGTAGGAAGCACATATCTTACCAAATGTGGTTGGTAGAAACAGTAAATATTGGCAGAACCCTGTTTGAATAGTGATGAAGGATTATTCTGTGTTTTCTATTATTCACTTCAATGATGTTGAGTTTGAGGAGGTGAAGTGGAGCCTAAATACATCTGGAACATTTCCTTTTGCATTTGGCATTTGGGGACTGGAAGATGGTGTTGCAACAGGTACATATTTGGAATTGTCTCAGACCTTGTGTGAAGTATGTCTCTCCCTGTTCAGTATGCATTTGGAGTGTCAAGAGTAACTAAGTACCAGTTGAGCTACATTCCTCATGAAACAATCTTATTATGGCAAACCCAAAGACCTTAGCCCTGGTGATAATTTCCAGAGTGAAGTGTTCACAAGATGAAATGGAAAAACATCAGCAGCCCATCTTTTTCTTTGCCATCTTTGTTTATGAAAACCTAAAAATGTGAATGAGCTTTCCTTGTTTGTGTTTCCCAAGCTTCATAGGGACATACATGGAATTTGTCACTGTGAATTAACAATTCTATTCATGTTCTTTACAAGTGGCTTTCTACTGTTTAAACAACCAGTCCCTTTTGCTGGATTCAAAGTTATTTACTCACAAAGAAACAAACTCAAGTTGCTCCAATTATTAACTAAAGACCTAATGTTGATTGATGGTGCAATCTCACTTTTTAGTTCCTTATCATTTAATTAGTCTACTTTTGTACCGAATAACAGAGTGAACGTCAGGTCTTCATTTCTGATTTACTATAGCAGGATAACTTTTTTCATACTGGTTTATGTTTGTTTTCCTAGTATTTTGCTCACTCTATTTAGAAGACAAAGGCCAAGCCTTACAATCGCTTGCCTCAGGGTTGTGATGCAGGACTGATTTTCCAATATCAAAGGAAAATAGGCTGCTATCCTAGACTAGGCGCTCCACAGTACTCCACTCTGCCCTTTGTCTTTTAACTGTTATTTGAGAAAAACCACCACCACCAGCACCACCAGACAGCAACAACAACCTTAATATGGCAGGGTCCCTGGAGAACTGGGTATGGTACAGCCTGGGTATTCTCAGATGAGACACTCGCTGTTCAACTCAGATTACTCTTAGAGAAAAAGAACTTCCTGTAGAGAGAAGAACACACACCCTTTGTATAAGATAGTTCTCAGGGAGATGAAGGGACAAACTTTTGTGAACTTCAAAGTTCATTTAAAAGTAAACAATCTAATAGAACTTCCTGTCACTGGATTAGAAGGAAGTTAGGGACTTTAGACAAAAGACAAGGGACAAAAGAATTTAGGGGATTTCTTAAATTTGTAGTTTTCCCATGTTTGTTTGTTTTTTAATGTTCTTCTGCTTTCCCAAAATGATCATCAGTAATAAACATACATCGAAAAAGATATGTGCACAGCATCCTCCCCCTTATGCCTGGGGCATATGATCCAAGAGGTTTTGAAGATGCCTGAAATCCCAGATAGTACTGAACCCCCTATACGCTATGCTTTTTCCTGTACTTAGATACCTATGTTAAAGTTTAGTTTACAAATTAGGTAAGTAAGAGGTTAACAATGATAACTAATAATAAAATAGAACAATTGTACCAATATACTGCAATAAAAGTTATGTGAATAGGATCTGTGTCCCAAATATCTTACTGTACTCACCATTCTTGTGATGACGTGAGATGACAAATGCCTACGTGATGAGATGAAATGAGATGAATGATGTAGGCACTCTGACGTAGAGGTAGGCTACATTTGGATCATCTGCTTTTGGGTGATCTTGCATCATGGAGCCATGACATTGTCAATGGTTGGATGTCAGGAGCAGATAATGTCAATGACTAACGGGCAGGCGGCATGTACAGTGTGGACACTCTGTGCAAAGGGGTGGTTCACATGGCAGGCAGGACAGAGAGAGACATCTTGAGATTTCCCCATGCTCCTCACAATGGCACACAATTTAACACTTGTTAATTATTTCTGGAGTTTTCCATTTAATAGTTTTGAATTGCCATTTACCACAGGTAACTCAAATTGCAAAAAACAAAATCATGGATGAGGGGTCGGGGTGGGCTACAGTACTTTTCTCGGGGGTCAGGTAGTGAAACTGTGCCCAGTGTTCAGACACTCTTGGGGAAAAAGCCCAAAGAATGGTACAAAAAGAGGGACTCTCATCTGGTGAAAATCTGTTGATCCCATGCTGTTTGACTGATCCTACAACACAAATGAGGTGGGTATTTAATTTATTCAACGTGAATTGAATGTGCAGAAATGAAATTTTTTTATTTCCCTAAAACTGATGCTCATCATGTCCATTTTTATTTGGCGCTTATCAAAGTATAAATTTCAAAAAATTAAAAACATGACTCAGGTATAAAATCAACAAATGTCAAAGACTGAATTAATAATCAAGGAAACTAGAGGGATAGTAAAGCTAATTGCAAAATGCACAGGACAAGCAGAAATATTACAGTACTTGGAAAAAATACTGAAATAAGATGATTACATTAAAATTTAAAACATTGGGTTTTACTGTTTTCTATCAGGACTTATTTATATCTCTACAGAGCAAAATTAATTTGAAATGTTATTGAACAAAAATTATTTGAATTTCTGTCAGCTTTCTACAAATTAACATTTCCTTTTTTAGAATTGTAATATACTCTAATTAATAGAAAACAGTAAGTTGAAAGAAAGCTATATACCCTTAGAGAATCAACCTGTTGTATGTTTTCAACTTCAGGATTTTCCCTTTTAATGTGCTGATGTAATTAATTATATTTTCTCTCAAACTGGGAAGTACAAGGTAATTTCTTCTGATTTATAATTCCAATAAGGTGGTACATTGTAATATCAATTGTTTTGGCATTTATTTCATGCAAAACTGTGAACCAGTATTGATTTAAAAAAATTTTAAGTGCATTCGGAAGTCTTAAAATAAAATGGTTAATGAAACTAAAGGCTTAATGAATTTTAAATACAAAGTGATGAATATATTACAAAATATAATTTAAATCATAATTTATAAAAATATAAATGCCAAACACTATCATTTTATTATAAACCAACAAAAAATTTAGAAAAACAAAGTATTAAATCAAATACTCTAAAAATGCTAAAAGTTTAATTAATCATAAGAAATAACATTATTCAATTTTAAATTACAAAAGAAAACAAAATGTGTGAATGATGATGTGGTTAAGTGACAAAGTTACTTTTGTGTAAATTGTTCCAGATGCTGAAAAACGCTTTTTGACTTTAGTCAGAATAGTGTGACCTCTAACTCCAATCTGAGTATTGTGGAGGTGTAAAAGAGACGCTTTCTAAATGAGGACACCATTGTTTCATGTAAGGTTTTGAAGTGGTGTAACTACTCTCTAGGAATGTCTCAAGATGTAATAATGTAAGATGTAAATAATACCAGTTCCACTGCCTACACTTCAACCCCGGCTACCTTAAAGATTTTCTTCCTGATATAGTAGTTCCCCCTTATCCTGGGGGGATATATTCCAAGACTCCTAGTAGATGCCTAAAATTGTGAATAGGTAGGAACCTGATTGCTGTCAGTCAGAACACATTTCTGTTCATGACTTCTGCACACACATTTCATGTCTTTTCCAACTTAACTAAACACTTATCACACACTGTGGTAACAACTTTCACAATTTGAAGTGAGACAGCAAAATGAGCACAAATTTCTTTTTCCTTCCCACTTTCATGAAAAGAAGATTCATTTTTAATGTAGATCTTAGCAACTTTAGCATATATTTTTTGCCTTTTTTTTAAAGTCAGGAACTTTCACCTTTTCACTTAAAGGATGCACTTTATGGCTCCTCTTTGGCATATCCAACAGCCAGCATCACTACTCTTGCACTTTGGAGCCATTATTAAGTAAAATAAGGGTTACTGGAACACAAGCACTGTGATAGGTCTTCTGTATTTAAATAAGCCCTATGCCATCTCCATTATATGGTGCCCACCCTTGTCTAGTATGGAATATTCTTTGAGGCTGCTTCGAATTAGAATTCCAGGCCCAGAGTGAAAAAAAGCTGTTTCTGCCCATAGTTCAGAGATATTTGGGCATTTTTGTCCTGCAGCTTACTGTCCAACCCACCCTTCTCCCTACCTGAGTTGGAAGCAGGGCAGGAGCCTCTCAGTAAACTCACCTATGACTCACTTACCTGCTCTGCTTACTTTCAAGATTCTTTTCATACCAAAGAAGGTTTGCTATTTTTTTGTTTCCTTTCTTTGGGCTGGAAGACGGTTCTCATGTCATTTCCTGTATCATTTATATTTAAAGATTTTTAGTAAAATGATTTTCTCAGCCTTCCAGGCTTTGTTTCTTGATATTGAAAGGAAAAATTATAGAGTTTTTAAAACAAAAAAACAAAACAAACTTTGTATCTCTATCTCTTTCTTGCCTCTTGAAATTGAAAATAAATTTAAGACTTTTCTTGCTGAAACTAATTTGAGGGGTCTGTTTTTGAAAGCGAAAAGCCAAACTCTAAAAACTTTATCTATTCTAACTATAATAATCTTATTCTTCCCGAAGTAATGAATATCTCTAATTGAATAGGGATAAGATTTTAAAAAGATACAAGGAAGTGCCAAAAAGAAAAGCATAGTAATGTATTCAAAAGTATTACCTCACTACACAAATAGAATACAAGATTTTCTACCCATACATAAAAAAAAAAAAAGAACTAGGTAACTACAAACAATTGTTGTAAAATAGCAGCATTGAGTTCTAAGCTACTTTTCTCTCTTTTCTTTGTCCATGGAACTGCTAGAACTCAGATGTTGAAGTCATTTTCTTCCTTGGCAGAGTTTCTGGTACGGATTCCTTATAGCTAGTGTGCATTTGCTCCCCCTCACTCCACTGGTCTCTGGATTGCTGCCTGTCTACCGTCTTCTATAACATACCTTGGAGTGTCATGTTGGGGTTTGCTGAGATCCCTCCATCTCTCATAGTCCCAGGGTGTGCCTAGGCTCTCCTAGCAAATAATA
Organism: Pongo pygmaeus; assembly: GCF_028885625.2. NCBI lineage: Eukaryota > Metazoa > Chordata > Mammalia > Primates > Hominidae > Pongo > Pongo pygmaeus. The sequence continues at coordinate 81,692,085 of NC_072384.2, forward strand.
CTTTCCAGCAGTATTTTTGTGTGTGTGTGGTTTCTGTGTAGAGCAGTCTTTTTTCATTTGCTCAGATTCTATTAATAATCCCATGTGTCATAAGCATTTTGTATCCTTTTTAATTTCTTGAGAAATTAGAATAATATTCCTCATAGGCAGAGTCAGAGGACAATTCATATGGCATTTGATTGAGTCACCTCAAAGTATCACCTTGTACTGCAAAATCAACCAGTTTCCTATGTTTCAATGGAAACATCTGGATGTTCCTTTCCTGGAGCTTTGTTTTGTTTTCTTTCTTTCTTTCTTTCTTTGTTTCTTTCTTGCTTTCTTTCTTTCTTTCTTTCTCTTTCTTTCTTTCCTTTCTCTTTGTTTCTTTCTTTGTTTCTTTGTTTCTTTCTTTCTTCTTTCTTTCTTTTTTTTTTTTTTGACATGGTCTCTAGTTCATTGCAGTCTTGAACTCCTGGGTTCAAAGGATCATCCAGCCTCAGCCTCTGAAGTAGCTGAGATTACAGGCACATCACTGTGCTTGTCTAATTTTGTTTTGTTTTGTTTTTTAATAGAGATGGAGTCTCGCCATTTTGAGCAGGCTGATTTTGAACTCCTGGACTCAAGCGACCCTCTCTCCTTGGCCTCCCAAGTGCTGGGATTATAGGTGCAAGCTACCAAACCTGGCTACTGGAGTTTTGTAGATATCTGGCATATTCTCTGAGAGGCATTGGTGTTGCCTTTAGCCTCTTGTTTTTGGAGTTTTAATTCTTGATTCCTTTTTTCCTCTGGAGTCCATTTACAACTTCTTCTTGGGGACCATCAGAATCTTTTTCAAATATGCCCACTGACATTTTGTCCTAACATGTTAGAATTTTGGGTGAATATACAAATTAGGAATTTCTGGAATCCAACTCAAGCTGGTTAAATGACAGAGGGATTTACTGGCCCATAATTGGAAGCTGACATGTAAGTTGGCTCCAGGATTGGCTTGAGTCAGCTACTCAACAGTTTCCTTTTATCTCCTCTCTGCCTCTGGCAGGGTCAGCTTCTTCTGAAGCTGGCTCTACTTTGTAGTCACAAAATAGTTGTGTCAACTCTCAGAGCAATGTGGAGAAGCACATCTATGGAGGAAGAAGCTTACAGTCATGGCTGAAGTTGAATGGGGAGCAGGCATGTCTTACACGGCAGGAGCAGGAGCAAGAGAGTGAGTCGGGAGGTGCTACACGTTTTTAAAGGATCATATCTCAGGAGAACTCACTGTTTAGTGCAAGGACAGTATCATGGGGGATGGTGCTAAACCATTCATAAGAAATCTGCCCCCAAGATCCAATCACTTCCCACCAGACCCCACCTCCAACACTGGAGATACAATTCAACATGAGATTTGGGTGGTGACACATATGCAAACCATATCATATGATCTTTGTGTCAGGGACTAGCATATGTGCTAAAGATTCTACATATGTATTTCTGAAATGGTCCAGCATATTACTGCCTTTGTTTGAGAGTTTCCCTTACCAGAGGATGGACTTATTATAGCTTGTTTGTTTGATGAAGTTGATTGGATTAAGAATAGTTATTTGGTCCAGATTAAGCCAATTATCTTCCCTATGATTTTTTTTCACTGTATTTTAAAAATACCGTGTCTAGAAATTTTGAGGTGGGATTCAAACTAGTCAGTTTCTGCTGGTGTGTGGGAGCAGACCAGATATATTCCAAAATAGAACACTAGAAGCTTGGAGTGGCCATTTTTTGTATGTGCACAGAGAAACAGGATGGATTGTGAGCAGAGTTAAGGTAGTATTTGGGCCCAAAGAGGGAAAGACAAAGAAAAGCGTCCTTGGTTCCTGATGACTTTCACATTCATGGTTCAGCTGCACCTTGGGCCCATTATCTGTGCAACAGGTTTTTCAAATGAGGCACAAAGATAAAGAACAGTATAACAGATTCCAAGGAATAATTCTCTCTCCCTACCCAATGCCTCATAAGCTAAAGTGGGGTGCTAGACTGCCTGTGCATGATTTGCTAAGGGATAACAAGATGGTTCTGTCAGCATGGTCATGTACCCCAGCTAGTATAACAGGGAAAATTGGGAGAACAGAGGTTTTTGTGTGAACTTTGAATGGTCTCCTCTGCCCCTCTTCATGGAAATAGCAGGATGCTTTATCTCAGCTCAAGCCAATGAGTGGGGCTTCATGGGGACCGTGAAGAGATTTTGATATCTGTATCCTGGAGATTAATGGACATAGTTAGTAGTGTTTAACTTAAGTCTGAAAAGTCTAAAGTCAAGGGATATAAAAGGAATCCACTGGGGCACTGGGAGTAGGCTGCACTTCCACTCAAATTGGCTCCTGGTAAAAAAAAAAAAAAGAGAGAGAGAGACCCTCTCCTCCCCTAACCCTGCAAAAGAGAGTTGACCTGGGGTTATCTTAAAACAGAAACTCCTAAATGACTACCTCAGTGGGTTGTATACATGAAAAAATAGTGTGTTACTGGGTGCTCGAAATGGAGCTATCCAGAAGAAGGCATTGCCAAGGTCAAAGAAACTGCATAGCAGATCGTTAGTGAGAAGCTTTGAAGAAGCAACAAAAGTGTCCAACCAAGAAACAGTCAGCAATGCATCTGCTGTCCAGAGAGCACCAAAGCCACATTTTATCAGCTGCATAACCCAGCTCCTTCCTCTGGTCCCTCTTTCCTTAGTCTGACTTTGGAGAAGCCAGAGCCGTGGCTTACACAGTGTGGGAGGAAGCAGAGTTAGGAACTTAAGAAACCAGCCACATCCCCACCCCACCTTAAGCCTCCATTCTGGGAATGAGGAAAGCTTGACACTGAATAAGAGTTTAGATATTCTATTTCTTTACTGAACTGAACTCTAGCTTCGGTATTATTAGAGTAGCTGATATGTTTAATGCCAAAACATTACCTAAGAATGAATACACCAACTATGGACTTTATCTATAGTTTTATCTTTAATAGTGAGAAATAATACATCATTTTCTTTTCACATTTTATCACTGATGGAGGTATCATATAATCATATTAATGTATCTGCAGGGTAGATGTTATCTTAGTAGGAATTATTTTCTTCCCTCTGTAATTAAGGAAACTGAGGCTCACAGAGTTTAAGTAAGTTTCCTAAGGTCCCACAACCAACAGTCAAAAGAACAAGGCTATGAAACATGAATGTTTCAGCCAAACAGTCATTCCCTTTCTGCATGCTGCACTGAACCTCAAGGACCAACAAAGAACTTGAGAATTCAAAGTGGGCAAGATTTTATCTAATTCGGGGAAACAAGGAGTGTTCATGCAAGGGGAATGTTTCATGAAATGGACTTTCAGGATGAATAGGTTTTTAGCAAACAGAGATAAGAGGAAAATAATTCTAGGACAGAAGTGACTAAACTAAGAAACTGAGGCTAGATATGGTGTAGTCTACAAACTGTGGTAGTCTAATCTGGATACGTATAAGGTCAAGGAAGGATTAGGGAAAGAGAAGTCTGGAAATACTGTGGGGCAATAGAATGGTAATTCTTTACTTTTTACCTTTCTCTTCTGCAACTGCCTCTTTCTTATTCTTTGAGAAAAAAAGGAATATATCCTTTTCATGTGATTGGAAAGCAGAGATTATGTGCTAACACCTCACTTGGTATAGGGAAAAACTGCAAGAATTTTTTAGAGAGGTGGACCTAGTTTCAAATCCATTACTACTATAAGAATATACTATTTCCGAAACTCAATTTCCTTGTCTGTAGAGTAAAAAAATTACTCCATAGTACCACAGTGGAGGATAAATAAAATAAGATGAATATGATACAGAATTATAAAATAACTGTGTGACCTTAAGCAAATTACAAATGTCATGTCTCTGTCCCTCAGTTTGCCCACCCCATTGTGTTGTCAATGACATGTTATATCACTGTTTGAAGTACTTCACAGGGAAGATTTTTTTTTAAAGCAAAAAAAGGTATTCTTATAAATGCTCAGTAGATGTCAAGCTTAATTTTGTATGTGTCCAAAATTAAACCTTTCATTTTAGTTACATAAAAATGTCCTTTAAGTGAGGGTAAGAGAACATTTAAACTGAAAGTTATATATATTAGGCCTGAAATTTTTAATGGCCTTATTTAAAATGAATATAAAGGTACTTAAGGAAGGTAGTAGTTGTAGGCTTTTCTTAGGAAATCAATACTCATAAAACTCACGGTTGGAAATGAGAATTAAAAACCACAATGAGTTTATTTTAAAACATGTAGTCTGTCATCTTTATTTTCCCTTTGGATTACATAGTGTTTATACCCTGAGGTCTATTTATGTTGCTGCAACTCTTTCACTGACTTTGAAGTGAACTTTGTATGGTGCTAGAATCAGAGCATTAGGGCTTAGAGATCATGTATTCCAACCCTCTCATTTAAAAAGAGTAAATTAAGGTAAGAGAGTAAAGCAAATTTCCTCGATATCTTTGTTTCCTCTGAGATGTAAAAATCTCCTGTTGTTCTCAACCACCAGGCTAAGTTCAGTGACAGCAACAGTCATCCTAGTTCAGCCCCTAATACGGCCCTTGATCCTCCCCTTAACCTAGACAGTGCCTGGCACTTAGCAGACACTCCACTTACAGTTCTGGAAAAAAGCACTTATCTCTGAGCAAAGTATTTTACTCTCATTAGAAACTATCTGGAATTCCTGGTATGGCTTAGGAGACTAATCACTGATAATAAGTAAATAAATAAATAAATAAATGATAAATTCCTGCTGTTCTTCTCCCAAATACATGCCTCATGGAGTTGCCTGCAGGAGAAACAGTTCCACAGCAAATCAACACCTGCAATTTAAAGGATTCTGCTGTTTCTGGGTGTGATGGCTCATGCTTGTAATCTCAGCACTTCGGGAGGCTGGGGTGGGAGGATTGCTTGGGGCCAGGAATTTGAAACCATCCTGGTCAATATAGCAAGACCCTGTCTTTACAAAAAAATTAAAAATTTAGCTAGGCATCGTGTTGCCCACCTGTAGTCCCAGCTACTCAGGTGGCTGAGGCATGAGGATTGCTTGAGGGATTGCTTGAGCCTGGGAGGTCAAGGCGGAAGTGAGCTGTGATCACACCACTGTACTCCAGGCTGGGTGACAGGGTGAGAGCCTCTCTCAAAAACAAACAAACACACAAAAATGAGGATTCTACTCTTGTAACTTCAAACCAACAAAAATAAGGATTCTACTCTTATAACTTCTCACCAGCAGATTCATTTAAAACCATTATTTCTTCTGTCCAGAGCATCCTAATACATGCAACGGCTCTCATCCAACTGGCAAGCACACAGATTTACTATCAAAGTTTAGTACCTGTTGGTCAGAAGACTGCCTATTTCTTCTGGGTATCTCTTCAATGTTCCAGAAAACAAATTTCATTTATTCTTATAAGTCTGACTGTCCCAAACAAAGTTACTGTATGTACAAAAATCTGTGTATTTCTTTTGGTGTGATTCAGATGCAAGCAGAAATTAATTTTATTCATATTGTTGTCTTTAAGACTGTGTGGGTTGGAGAAGGATTCATAGACAACGAAACAGGAAAAGATTAAGTCAAACAAAACAACTTAGTGGTTTTGTAAATTTGGAGGCTTTTGTCTGAAGCGAGATAGCTAAAGCTTGACAAAGGCTTCCTATGAGTGAGTAGAAGAAGAGACAGCTCTTTTCCCTCTTCATTGGGGCAAGCACCATAGTAATTACATTTAAAGGACACCAATAGACTGTTTTATTAGAACCAGATAACTTTCTGGTGTTTCTCAAATGAGAGCAAGGCACCTCCACGGAATCTCTTTCATCCGTTTTCAAATTCTACCAAGCCCAGTTCCTCTGCAAACTTCACCTAATTTATGTGTGATCTACAGCTGTGGTTTACAAACTGAATTCAGGTGGCCAGGCAGGGACCCCTTCCCCCGCGTCCCCCATCCGCTAACCGCCTCCCGAGACACACACACACACACACACACACACACACACACACACACACACACACACACACACACACACACCCCGCGCGCGCGCGCACACACACACACACACACCTCGCCCCACCACCCCGACCTCCACATACATTCCCCCGACCCCCTCCAGCAGTGAAGTCTAAGAGCACCGCGGAGTAATTTAAATTTTCGAGGGGAAGCACAGCGCCATCTGTCGGACATCATGCCAATTACTCTTGTTAAGTTCGGACCTGACGGTTACTTTAGACTTTGAACTGCTAGGTACTCCTTTTGGCCTAAGGACACAGTGAAAAATGTACCGAGACCTTAGAAAGCCACGAACCAAGAAACTTCAGAAACCTCTGATATCTGATCAAGAGTTAAGAGACGTCAGAATCATCACAACTGACAAAAGGTTAGGAAAAAATTCCAAACATTTCTATTTATTTCCTACAGACTTCCCCATTATATTTTTGGCTGCCTAAACAGAAACAGACATCCGTGATCAGGAGCTGGGCTCTGGCAGTTAGCATTTTATTGCCATTTTACTGGTTATGAACTCTTTCTATGATATCTTCGTATTTATATGAATAGATAGATGATATGTACCAGTATGTATGTGTTTAAAAAGAGTTTTTTTTTTCCCTAGGCATGTCTCCATACATAAATATTTTTAAAAGTTAAAAATGTGGGTTCCATGTTTCAAAATGGCTAGGACAGGAGCTGTGGAGTTCTCAAATCCTAATTGAGGGCTGTCTCAGGGAAAGGTGCTGATACAAAAATCAATCTCATCCTAGCTGACCTCTGTCAACTTTATAAGCTCTTTGATGACTTATTAGTCCATTTATAAAACAAAGAGAATAATACAGATGTTATTGAGGTTCGTGTTTATAAAATATTCTAAGATGGCCAGATGAAAAGTGTGACTCACAGGAAATACCAAATCTGAAATAAATCACTCTTCTGAGTCACAGCTAATACCTTTCAATGTGATGGAAACTTGATATTTGAAAACTCCCTTGATTAGATTCCTGTTTTCATCAGCTGTACTTTTCCTATGAAATTTGTTTACATATTTCTTTCCTCTTTACCATGCTTTCAAATTGCTTGACATTTATAACTTGAAAGGGGACCTTTGAACAATTACTTAAGGGAGACCGGCACAAACACAGTTTTTTTTTTCCACCAGGTAAAATCCATGTGCGTGTGTTTAAATGTAATTATCGTTTCCCTTTTGATTTTTGTCAATCAAGGAAATAGATGTTACTAAAATGTTTGGTTGTTTTATCTCATCACTACCAACAAAAACTGTTCCATTAGAATCTGTGAGGCTTTCTATTTTAGAGTGTTTTCTAGGCAATATGTGGTAATTCAAAGAGATCAAAGTAAATGTCTCCACCTCAATTCATGCAAGCCTTGATAATAATATACTTTCAAAACTTGTCCATTCTAAAGTAACATTTGTCTACTAAGCCCTTTTTTGGGGGAAATTTAAATTAGTGGGAGGACCTTATACACTATCTTTTTCATAAATAACATTTTTCTTGATTATTAAGAAGTAAATAAAATGATCTTCAATTCTAGCACACAGAGATAAGCGCCATTGAAACATTAGTGTGCTTTGGTCTAGTCTTTTGTCTATGCATGTTTTAATATTATATACTTTTAAAATTTTATTCATCTCATTTTCTGTTACAGTTTCTTTTTTATTAAGTTGTGCAGGTTTGTTACATAGGTACACATGTGCCATGGTGGTTTGCTGCACCCATCAACCCGTCATCTACATTAGGTATTTCTCCTAATGCTATCCCTCCCCTATCTCTTCCCCACCTGCCCGCCGCCACCCCTGCCGACAGGACTGGTGTGTGAAGTTCCCCTCCCTGTGCCCATATGTTCTCACTTTTCAACTCCCACTTATGAGTGAGAACATGTGGTGTTTGGTTTTCTGTTCTTGTGTTAGTGTGCTGAGAATGATGGTTTCCAGCTTCACCCATGTCCCTGCAAAGGACATGAACTCACTCTTTTTTATGGCTGCATAGTATTCCATGGTGTATATGTGCCACATTTTCTTTATCCAGTCTATCATTGATGGGCATTTGGGTTGGTTCCAAGTCTTTGCTATTGTGAACAGTGCTGCAATAAACATATGTATGCATGTGTCTTTATAGTAGAATGATTAATAATCCTTGGGGTATACACCCAGTAATGGGATTGCTGGGTCAAGTATTTCTAGTTCTAGATCCTTGGGGAATCGCCACACTGTCTGCCACAATGGTTGAACTAATTTACACTCCCACCAACAGTGTAACAGTATTTCTATTTCTCCACATCCTCCCCAGCATCTGTTGTTTCCTGACTTTTTAATGATCGCCATTCTAACTGGTGTGAGATGGTATCTCATTGTGGTTTTGATTTGCATTTCTCTGATGACCAGTGATGATGAGCATTTTTTCATATGTTTTTTGGCCATATAAATGTCTTCTTTTGAAAAGTGTCTGTTCATATCCTTCATGTTACAGTTTCTTTTGGTAATTTTGATTACCACTCACTCCAATTAAGTCAGTCATGTAATATTTAACATATTTTTGCATGTGTTAAAAATGGCAATTTAAGATTATTTTAGATACTGTAAGTAAATTGAAATTGTGAAGTATAGGTTTAAATGTATTATTTTTGAAATTTCCATCTGAAATGTTACATAATTTTGTTTGTTGAGTCACTCTGTAATTAATTCTAAAGCTCAAACCATGAGCTGTTCACACTGTTAAACCTTAAAATTGATTTGGGAACCAGAAAAATTTCATCAGCTGTTTTAATTTAAATAAGTATGCATGTGCTTTGCCACTGGATAATTGTGCTAACTCAGGCCAGGTGCAGTGGCTCACGCCTGTAATCCCACCACTTTGGGAGGCTGAGGTGGGCGGATTATCTGAGGTCAGGAGTTCGAGAACAGCCTGGCCAAAATGATGAAGCTCTGTCTCTACCAAAATTACAAAAATTAGCCAGGCATGGTAGTGCACACCTGTAATCCCAGCCACTCAGGATGCTGAGGCAGAATTGCTTGAACCCGGGAGGTGGAGGTTGTGGTGAGCCGAGGTAGCGCCACTGCACTTCAACCTGGGCGACAGAGTGAGACTCTGTCTTAAAAAGAGAAGAAAATATTGTGCTAACTCTTATCAAGCAAGCCCTTGAAATTCCACTCAATTCATGAAGCCATCTCAGTTTCTTCTGGGACAGGTAGTAATTTACCCATTCTCAACCATTTAGAAATATTGTAAGTCCCTTTAACTTACTGAATCATAACAGATATTCATTCCATTGTTTATACATAAAATTGCTAAATATTAGTTAATGGGTAGTCCTAGATAAAATTTGTGAAGTTAGGGTGTCTTCTGCTCAAAACTGTTTCTGTTTTGAGTATTCTTTATTTTCTTCTTATGCCCAAATAATCAAAATCTGATAATGCCCATAGCATACCTTAGGAATCTGTCTCCCATGCCCCACTCAGCTCCCCTTTCCCGGCAGGGCTTGTACTTTGGACTTTTCTGAACACCACACCTTACCCCATACTCATCAGCCAATGTTGATTCTTCTGGTGGCTGAGGGTCTTGTTGGATGACTGCATTGCTAATCTTGCCATTGCATTTCGCTAAAGTGCAAATAATTGATAAATGATTCATGAGTCATGCCTCCCAGATGTGTACTCATTTAATTAATGGAAGGCTTCGAAGGCTTAATTCCTAAGAGGGACTGAGCAATAATGAAAGTAGATTGAAGTATTTTGAAGGGTAGTGAGGGAAAGAAAGCTACACCCATGTGATAACTGGGTTTCCAATATAGCTGTTTTCAGTCTGATTCTCAGAGGCTGACTTTGATATAAGAACATTTGAGCAGGAGATATGCTAAGGAAGTGCTCCCAAGAAAAATCAGTAGGTGCTTAATGGAAGCAGAACAGGGAAGTGGAAGTAGCTAAGCAAGGACTAATTTCAGGTCAACTCCCTTTCTCAGCCCAATCCTGCAGGGAGTTGTGCAAAGGAAATTACATTTCTGAGTTTGTCCTGGCTTGAGGAAAGGGAGTCATTTTCCATAGCTTTCCCTGTGGTGGCCATAAACTCCCTGGCACTTCCTGCTGTAAGTATGGCCAAAAAGGCTGTAGTAAACCAAGGACAGTCCCCTGAAGATCGAGACTGTGAGCTGTTAGAAGTACAAATACAAAAGCTGGGGATGGGCATAGGAATCATAAGGAGGATCCACAGGGATGTGGATGAAGCACCATCTGTATACACTGCAATGGCATGAACTTGAGAGGGAACAGAGTGGTTGAACAATATCTATGCAGCCATGAGTTGGGCAGTGGGTCCTTCTTCCTGAAGGTAATTACAGCACCAGATCAAGATATAGAATAATACGAGTACCCCAGAAGTCTTTCTTGTACTCACTTCCCATCAATATACCCCTTGAAAAGGTAACCAGTACTCTGATTATACTTAGTTTTGCTTGCTTTGTAGGCTTATGTAAATAAATCATACACTATGTAATCTTCTTTGTCTGTCTTTTATATCTGACTTATTGAGATGCATCCACACTGTAGCATCTAGAGGGTGGTCATTCTTTTTCATTGCTGTGGAGTATTCAATTATATAACTGTTTCACTATTTATTCTACTGCTGATGGGTGTTTGGGCTATTTCCAATTTGGGGCTATTATGAGTAATGCTGTTACAAATTTCTTTTAAGTGTATTTTGAGGCACAAACGTTTGCATTTCTGCAAGAAATGTGTAAATACCTGAGAGTAGAGTTGACTGCATAGACTACACATATGTTAAGCTTTAGTATAATAGATATTGCCATATAGTTTCCCAAAGTGATTATAGCATTTTAACTCCTACTAGCAGTATGTGTGAATTTCAGTTACTCTACATTCTCTACAATACTTGGGAGCCTCAGTCTGTAAATTTTAGTCATTCTAAATGCATAGCTTGTTTTTTAAACTGTCAGTAAATTGAAAACCTACAATTAAGAATTTTGTAGAAATTTCCCTTGATATTAGCAACCTCATTTTAAGAAATGCCAATATTAGTAAATAACTATCCTCCCCACACATATGGTAAGTGCTAAATATTATTATTTATTTACTCAACTGATAAACTTGTTTTTTATTTTTAAGCATTTGGATCTGAATCAACAAGATGTCTCTTATATTGTGTATTGTGAGTAATTAAGGGTTATGTCTATTTAAATTTGCTTTATACAGAGCAAAGTTTCATGCTACATAACCCATCAACTAGTTAATACATATCTTTAAAAAACATTTTAGGTTGGCTAGTCTTTAGCCTAGAACTTTCTAGCTCCAATTTAATATTAAGACATTCCAGCAAAATATGTGGGAATATTTTGACATCTGTGTGTATGTATATAATAGGAAATGAGTCATTTTAGTGTCAGCTGTAAAAAAAAAGCCACATTTTAGGTGTATAAGACTATTTTTAAAAGTTGTAATTTTCTGTAGACTGAAACCTGATAGCAGGTGAGAGAGAGGTGGCTGTCTGTCCATGCATGGACTGTAATTGGAGAAAGCTTTGAGCATTATGCCTGTCCTCCAATATCATTGTCACTATATATCATTTTACTAGTATGACTTTAGCTTTTTAAGTGTTTTAGGACTCTGCAGTATCCAGTTAATAATGTTTTTAACTTAGGTAGTAGCCATGCTGAAAAATAAGAAGCCATTGTAGGAGGCTCCAATGATCTAAAAAAAATTAGGCTTTTATTAGGTGGCAAATTTGTTCAACCATGTGATTTTTGTGTTAATTTTTCTCCTTATAACTAAAAATGTCTTACAAAATAAAAGGTAAATATTGCCTCAAAAATTGTGGATACCTGTATAAAGTATCTGCCCTCAATCCTTATCAGCTAACACCTGCTTTATAAATAAATACCTTATCAGAGATTTGTAGAGTTAGCTACAGAGTAAGTCATTAAGAAGTGGTGGTTTAAAGAAAGAAAACCAAAAATTATAGTGGAGAACTGTCTAGAGGGAAAGAAGATCTGTTCATAAATTACAGAAAACAACAAAAATTTTAAAAATAGGAAGTTTTTCACAATTTTTCCAAAGCCTGCCTCTGCTCATTTTAGGATGAGCACAAACCATATGGCTTCTATCTGGAGGCACTGTGAGATCAATGCTCTGGTGATGTCTGTTGATTTCCAGTATCAAATTTATAGAAGCATACAGTGAGTAAAAGAGAAAGAATCTTGGCAATTTTGTAGTTTTTGTTCTTTCATCCAAATAGGAGACCTGGAGCTCTGCAAAGAGTGAAGAACAACCTCAATGTCACATGAGACGTTTTCCATCCTGCATTTCCACCAATTTCTCCAAACACCTCTCTTTCCCCCTCTCTTCAACAGTTTCTATTAATGTTTTCCATTAACACAAAACTCAGAATTCTCTCTGCCATGGGCCCTTGTGTTTTTCGATGTTTGTGTCCTTGTTTATGCAGTCTCTCCACTTACAGGCAACTGTGTCAGGCAGTGGGGACAGCTGAAATGTTGATGCTGCCATCTGGGAATCACTTTCTTGTGGGGGTCACTCATGTAAACAAAGAACACTTGCTCTAAAGTACAATGTAATCAAATCATGAAAATTATGAAACAAAACATGCTCTAGCTCCCCTTCTGTGCCTGTATGAATTATAGAAATTCCATTGAAATGCGTTGAAATGATAGCAAACATTTTAGTAGACAATTCCGTAACATACCCTGATTTTAAAAGATGGACTCAGACCAGAAATTTTGAGTGATTCTTGGAAGGTAAAGGGCAGATAGAATCACTTTGCTGGAGAAATCAGAAGAGGGACAATTGCAAAATAAAGTCTGTAACAGGAGCGTGTGTCACATCATCATAGCAGTTTTCTTGTCTTCCTTCCCTCCCTTCCTTCCTTCCTTCCTTCCTTCCTTTCACCTCTGAACTTTTTATTGACCTCCTGCTCCCCAAAGGGTACCCTGCTTCTGCTGGCTTGATGTCTTAGAACTTTGGTGTCATTGGTCTCAGACACCACTTTGCCATCCGTTATCAGGTGCGTGGTGGTCTTTGGATGGATTGCATGGGGTTGCTGCTGTCCAGGGCATCACCAAGATTGAAGTCCTCATCATCAAGCAGGCGGTGGTAGATGGCGCTCTCAGCCTCCAGCTTGACCTTGATGTTCAGCAGAGCCGCCTCCTATTCCCCGACCTGGTGCTGTCCCTCTGCCTGGCTCTGTGCCATCTCTGACTCCAGGTGTAGCAGGATCCCGTTGAGCTGCTCCATCTGCAGGGTGTAGCGGGCCTTCACCTCCCTCAGGCTGTTCTCCAAGCTGGCCTTCAGATTTCTCATGGAGTCCAGGTCCATCTTCAAGGACTGGACTGTACATCTCAGCTCTGTGAGTGTCATCTCAGCATCTCCAACCTTGGTGGACTGCGTAGTGACCACTGTGGTGCTCTCCTCGATCTGCTGAGACCAGCACTTGTCCAGCTCCTCTCAGTGCTTTCCAGTCAGCTCATCATATTGGGACCGGATATCTGCTATGATCTTGGCAAGGTCCTGAGATTTGGGGGCATCTACCTCCACGGTCAACTCAGAGCTGGCAATCTGGGCTTGTAGGCCTTTTACTTCCTCTTTGTGGTTCTTCTTCATGAAGAGCAGCTCCTCCTTGAGAGCCTCCATCTCTGTCTCCAGCTGCAGCCAAGTGACATTGGTCATCAGTGACCTTGTGGAGCCCATGGATGTCACTCTCCACAGACTGGTGCATGGCTAGCTCTGTCTCATACTTGACTCTAAAGTCATCGGCAGCAAGACAGGCATTGTCGATCTGCAAAACGATGCCGGCATTGTCCACAGTATTTGCGAAGATCTGAACCCTCAGGTCCTCGATGGTCTTGAAGTAATGACTCCAGTCTCTGACCTGAGTCCCTTCTTCTCCAGGTGCTCCCGGATTTTGCTCTTCAGCTTCTGGTTCTTGGTCTCCAGCCTCCTCACTCTGTCCAGGTAGGAGGCCAGACGGTCGTTCAGGCTTTGCATTGTCTCCTTCTTATTCTGGATGCCTCCCATTCCTGCCAGACCCCCGGCCATCCCCGCGGCCAGGTCCCCGGACCCCATGCCGCCCCGGAAGCTGGTGGAGCGGGACACTGAGATCCTGGAACCAGAGCCCCCGGCGCCTGCATAGACGCTGGCCGCGCAGCTGACCCGCCGGGCGCCGTCATTGGGCACCTGGACAGAGGCCAGGAACAGGTAGTTGGTGGAGAAGATGGAGCGAGTGGTGAAGCTCATGCTGTCCAGGGAGGAGAGTGAGAGGACGGGACTCAGGCTTTGCCGACGACCGGTCATAGCAGTTTTCTAAGGAAGCTGCAGAGAAACATCAAGCTCAGATCCAACAAAGCAAAGAGCGGGAGGGGCCCCTGGGCCAAGTATCAGGGCAATACATTAAAGACTTTATTTGAATAATCTGGGTCCCTCCCTCTAGCCTCAATAAGCAGCTGTTGACCCCAGCAGTGTTTACTCCAGAATGAAGCCTAGAGGGGTGTTTGTTTGATATGCAGTGAGTTTTCCTAGGAGAGTCCCTTTTGTATGAGGCTGTGGCTGGAGATAAAGGAAAGCAGAGCCTGAGCTAACCAGGGTCTTTCACATCCACATGAAGACAGGGGAAGGAAGGAGAATCACTGATTCCCTTTGTCTGCAGGACGCATTTGAGAGGGGGGAACTCTGAAGTAGGAGTTCAGACACAGGATACTCCCAGAGTGGGTAGTATACAGGGTAATATACAACACACAGCAGGGCTGGGGATCCCCAAGACTCTAAATAAAAGTTATTTGTACACCCTGGAGGTTTCTCAGTCTGGCCTCCTATCAAACATTCAAGGCAAGTTTCTATATTCAGAGCTTATATTCAGTGACAATAAAAGAGGGTCTCATTTGATCTGATGAAATACAATACAAACATTATCTAACAATTCCGTTTGATAAAGATCATTATAAATGGCAACCCCCAAACCATAAACTTGCTAAATAAATTTAGGATAAAAGCAAGTCATTAAAAATATTTAAAAGATCCAAAATGTTTCTGAGTAGCATGAATAGAAAAAACATTATCCACATTTAAACATACCCTAATATAATTTCAGAATACCAAGGATAAATACGAAATTCAAAATGTTGGCCGGGCGCAATGGCTTACGCCTGTAATCCCAGCACTTTGGGGGGCCGAGGCGGGTGGACCACGAGGTCAGGAGTTCAAGACCAGCCTGGCCAACATGGTGAAACCCCCTCTCTCCTAAAAATATAAAAATTATCTGGGCATGGTGGTGCTTTCCTGTAATCCCAGCTACTCAGGAGGCTGCTTGAACCGGGACCCGGGAGGCAGAGGTTGCAGTGAGCCAAGATTGGGCCACTGCACTCCAGCCTGGGCTACAGAGCGAAACTCTGTCTCAAAAAACAAACCAACAAACAAAAATCCAAAAGTTTTTCAAGAGAAAAAAAACCCAGATTGCTAATGATAGAGTTCCCGTGTTGAAAGTGAAGGAATAATACTGAAGTTGTGAAAGACAAAAATATTAACTTAGAGTTCTTTTTTGCTTGTTTTTTTAATTTTAATTTAAAAAAAATTTTCATGAGTACACAGTAGGTGTATGTATTTATGAGGTACGTAAGATATTTTGATACAGGCATACAATGCATAATAATAAACTAGGAGTAGATGGGGTATCCATCACTTCAAACATTTATTCTTTTTTTGTGTTAGAAAAAATTCAATTATAACTTTTAGTTATTTTAAATGTATAATGAATTATTGTTGACTGTATTCACCCTGTTGTGCTATCAAATACTAGATCTTATTTATTCTATATAACTATATTTTTGTACACATTAACCAGCCCTACTCCCTCACTCCACAAGTACAGGTCCCAGCCTCTTGTAACCATTATTCTGCTCTCTGTTGCAATGAGTTCAATTGTTTTAATTTTTAGCTCCCACAAAAAATGGAGAACATGCAAAGTTTGTCTTCTGTGCTTGCCTTGTTTCACTTAATTAACGTAATGACTTCCAGTTCCATCCATGCTGTTGCAAATGACAAGATTTCATTCTTTTTCATTGCTGAATAGTGCTCCAAAGAAAATATGCACCACAGTTTCTTTATCCATTGGTTTTTTGATGGACACTTAGGTTGCTTCTAAATCTTGACTATTATGAATAGTGCTACAATAAACATGAGGGAGCATATACCTGTTCAATTTACTGATTTCCTTTCTTTTGGGTATACACTAAGCAGTGGAATTACTGGATCATATGGTAGCTCTATTTTTTAGTTTTTTAAGGAACCTCCATACTATTCTCCATAGTGGCTATACTAATTTACATTCCCACCGATCGGGTACAAAGTTTCCTGTTTTGCTACATCCTCAGTAGGATTTGTTATTATCTGTCTTTTGGGAAAAGAAAGCCATTTTAACTGGGGTGAGATGACATCTCACTGTAGTTTATTTTATTTATTTATTTATTATTTATTGAAACAGAGTCTCACCCTGTTACCCAGGCTGAAGTGCAGTGGTGCAATCTCAGCTCACTACAACATCCGCCTCCCGGATTCAAGAGATTCTCCTGCCACAGCCTCTGGAGTAGCTGGGATTACAAGAGCCTGCCACCATGCCTGGCAAATTTTTGTATTTTTAGTAGAGACAGGGCTTCACCATGTTGGTCTCAAACTCCTGACCTCAAGTCATCCACCCACCTTGGCCTCCCAAAATGCTGGGATTACAGGCATGAGCGATCACACTCGGCCCAACATCTCACTGTAGTTTAGTATGCATATCTCTGATGATCAATGATGTTGAGTGCCTTTTCATATACCTGCTTGCCATTTATACATATATCTTCTTTTTATAAATCTGTATTCAGATCTTTTTTCCATTTTTAAATTGGATTATTAGATTTTTTTTCCTATAGAGTTGTTTGAGCTCCTTATATTTTTGTTATTAATCCCTTGTCATAAGAATAGTTTGCAAATATTTTCTGCCATTTTATGGGTTGTCTTTTTACTTTGTTGATTGTTTCCTCTGCTATGCAGAATCTTTTTAACTTGATGTGATCCTATTTATCCATTTTTGCTTTAGTTGCCTGTGCTTGTCAGATATTACTCAAGAAATCTTTGCCCACTCCAATGTCCTGAAGGATTTCATCAGTGTTTTCTTTTAATGGTTTCATAGTTTGGGGTGCTTGATTTAAGTCTTTAATCCATTTTGATTTGATTTTTGTACATGGCAAGAGATAGAGGTCTAGTTTCATTCTTTTGCATATAAATATTCAGTTTTCTTGGCACCATTTATTGAAGAAACTGTCTTTTCCTCAATGTATGTTCTTGACACCTTTGTTGAAAATGAGTTCAGTGTAAATGTGTATATTTGTTTCTGGGTTCTCAATTTGGTTCCATTGGTCTGTGTCTGTTTTTATGCCAGTAACAAAAACCATGCTGTTTTGGTTACTACAGCTTTAAAGTATAATTTGAAGTCAGGTACTGTGATCCCTTCAGTTTTGTTCTTTTTGCTCGGGATAGCTTTGGCTATTCTGGATCTTTGGTGGTTACATATAAATTTTGGGATAGTTTTTTCTATTTCCATGAAGAATGTCATTGGTATTTGGATAGGGCTTGCACTGAATCTGTAGATTGCTTTAGGGAGTATGGACATTTTAACAATATTAACTCTTCCAATCCATGAAGATGAAATATTTTTGCATTCTTTCATTTCCTCTTTATTTTATTTCCTTAGTGTTTTATAGTTTTCGTTGTAAATATTTCACTTCTTTGGTTAAGCTTATTCCCAGGTATTTTATTTTATTTTGCTTGTAGCAATTGTAAAGGTAATTATTTTTTGATTTCCTTTTCAGATTGTTCACTGTTGGCATATAGAAACACTACTAATTTTTATATGTTAATTTTGTATTCTGCAGCTTTTCCGAATTTGTTTATGAGTTCTAATAGGTTTTTGGTGGAGGCTTTAGGTTTTCACAAATATAAGATTATGTCTTCTGCTGAGAAGGATGATTTGACTTCTTCCTTTCCGATTTGGAGGAACTTTATTTCTTTTTCTTATCTGATTTGTCCCTTGTACTTCCAGTACCACGTTGAATAACAGTGGTGAAAGTGGACATCATGGTCATGTTCCAAATCTTAGAGGAAAGCCTTTCAGTTTTTCCCCATTCAGCATGATACTAGCTGTGGGTATGTCATATATGGCTTTTATTGCATTGAGGTATGTGTCTTCTATACCGAGTTTTTTGAGTGTTTTTTTTTCATCATAAAAGGATATTGAATTTTATCAAATGCGTTTTCAGCATCAGTTGCAATGATCATATGGCTTTTGTCCTTCATTCTGTTAATATGATGTATCACATTCATTGATTTCTGTATGTTGGACCATCCTTGTATTCCTGTGAAAAATCTCTGTTGTTCACGATGAATGATCTTTTTAATGTGTTATTGAATTCAGTTTGCTAGTATTTTGTTAAGGATTTTTGCATCGATATTCAGAGATATTGACCTGTGATTTTCGTTATTTGATGTGTCTGTCTAGTTTTGATTTCAGGGTAATAATACTTGCCTCATAGAATGAGTTTGGAAGTATTTCTTTCTCCTCTATTTTTCAGAATAGTTTGAGTAGGATTGGTATTAGTCCTTCTTTAATTGTTTGGTAACGTTTAGCAGTGAAGCCATGGGGGATGCTTGGCTTTTCCTTACTGGGAGACTTTTTATTATATCACTGATCTTGTTCCTTATTATTGGTCTTTTCAGGTTTTGAACTTCTTCAGTCTTGGTAGGTTATAAGTGTCTAGGAATTTATCCATTTTTTCTAAGTTTTCCAATTTATTGGCATATAGTTGCTCATAGTGGTCTCTAATCATCCTTTGAATTTCTGTGTTATTTGTTGTAATGTCTTCTTTTTTGTCTCTGATTTTATTTATTTGAGTCTTCTCTCTTTTTTTGTTAGTAAGTCTGGCTAAAAGTTTGTTGGTTTTATCTTTTCAAAAAACCAAATTTTCCCTTTATTAATCTCATATTTTTTTGGTTTCAGTTTCATTTATTTCTGCTCTGATACCTGTGGGTTTTTTTTCTTGTACCAATTTTGGGTTTGGTTTGCTCTTGATTTTCTACTTCTTTAACAGGCATTGTAAGGTTGGTCATGTGAAGGTTTTCCACTTTGTTGATGTGGATGCTTATTGCTATAAACTTTCCTCTTAGTACTGTTTTTGCTGTATCCTACAGGTTTTGGTACATTGTGTTCCCATTTTCATTGATTTCAAGAAATTCTTCAACTTCCTTCTTAATTTTTTAATTGATCCGCTGGTCATTCAGGAGCATATTATTTAATTTCCATGTGTTTGTAAAGTCCCAAAGTTTCTGTTTCTGTTGTTATCAATTTTTCTTCCTTCCTTCCTCTGTCCCTCCCTCCTTCTCTCTCTCCTTCCTTTCTTTCTTTCTTTCTTTTGTTTCTCTCTTTCCTTTCTTCCTTTTCTCAGATGGAGTTTTACTCTTGTTGCCCAGGCTGGAGTGCAATGGCACATTCTTGGCTCACTGCAACCTCCTCCTTCCAAGTTCAAGCAATTCTCCTGCCTCAGCCTCCAGAGTAGCTGGGATTACAGGCACGTGCCACCATGCCTTGCTAATTTTGTATTTTTAGTAGAGACGGGGTTTCCTCATGTTGGTCAGGCTGGTCTCAAACTCCCAATCTCAGGTGATCCGCCCGCCTCGGCCTCCCAAAGTGCTGGGATTGCAGGCATGAGCCACCGTGCCCGGCCTGTTATCAATTTCTAGTTTTACTCCATTGTGATCAGAGAAAACACTTGATATGATTCCAGTTATTTTTTTAATTTATTAAAACTTGTTTTGTGGCCTAACATGTTGTCTGATCTTGAGAATGATTCAGGAGCTGAGGAGAAGATTATGTATTCTTTAGTTGTTGGATGAAATGTTTTGTAAATATCTATTGGGACCAATTGATCTGTAGTATAGATTAAGTCCAAAGTTTCTTTGGTGATTTTCTGTTTAGATGTTCTGTCCAGTGCTACATTGGGGTGTTGAAGTCTCCAGCTATTATTATTATTATTATTATTTTTAAGGGTAAATAATTTTTGTTTGGCTAAAAACAAAATAAAAATCTCTAGGATTGTATCTTAAAAAGGGATATTTGCTTGTTAATTATTTAGAAGTTCTTATGAAAAATGAGTCAGTCTACTTTTTAAAAAAAAAAAACTTTTTTTTTTTTTTAGAAATATTAGCATTTTTATTAAAAAATACTCACGGGATTTTCCAGAGGCTAAATAACATGCAATCACATAATTGTTCTGAGGGTTATGGATAATGGAATATGTGCTTGTACATTCTTGTTTTTATTTTTTAATTTTTTAATTTTTCTTTTTATTATTATTATTATTATTATTGTTATTATTATACTTTAGGCTCTATGGTACATGTGCGCAATGTGCAGGTAAGTTACATATGTATATATGTGCCATGCTGGTGCGCTGCACCCACCAACTCGTCATCTAGCATTAGGTATATCTCCCAATGCTATCCCTCTCCCCTCCCCCCACCCCACAACAGTCCCCGAAGTGTGATGTTCCCCTTCCTGTGTCCATGTGTTCTCATTGTTCAGTTCCCACCTATGAGTGAGAATATGCGGTGTTTGGTTTTTTGTTCTTGCGATAGTTTACTGAGAATGATGATTTCCAATTTCATCCATGTCCCTACAAAGGACATGAACTCATCATTTTTTATGGCTGCATAGTATTCCATGGTGTATATGTGCCACATTTTCTTAATCCAGTCTATCATTGTTGGACATTTGGGTTGGTTCCAAGTCTTTGCTATTGTGAATAATGCCGCAATAAACATACGTGTGCATGTGTCTTTATAGCAGCATGATTTATAGTCCTTTGGGTATATACCCAGTAATGGGATGGCTGGGTCAAATGGAATTTCTAGTTCTAGATCCCTGAGGAATCGCCACACTGACTTCCACAAGGGTTGAACTAGTTTACAGTCCCACCAACAGTGTAAAAGTGTTCCTATTTCTCCACATCCTCTCCAGCACCTGTTGTTTCCTGACTTTTTAATGATTGCCATTCTAACTGGTGTGAGATGGTATCTCATTGTGGTTTTGATTTGCATTTCTCTGATGGCCAGTGATGGTGAGCATTTTTTCATGTGTTTTTTGGCTGCATAAATGTCTTCTTTTGAGAAGTGTCTGTTCATGTCCTTCGCCCACTTTTTGACGGGGTTGTTTGTTTTTTTCTTGTAAATTTGTTGGAGTTCATCCATCTCTCTCTTTAACGCTAGTAATATTTGCTTTACATATCTGGATACTCCAGGGTTGGGTTCATACATTGATAGTTGCTATATCCTCTTGCTAAAATGGACTCCTTTTTCATTAGATAATGACCTTTTTGTCCTTTTTATAGTTTTTGTCTTGAAGTCTATTTTGTCTAATATAAGTATAGTTACTCCTATTCTAATTTGGTTTCCATTTACATGGAATGTCTTTTCCCAACCCTTTATTTTCAGTCTATGTGTATTTTTATAGGTGAAGTGTGTTTCCTGTGGGGAACAGATAATTAGGTCTTATTTTGTGATCCATTCAGCCACTCTATGGCTTTTGATTGGAGAGTTCAGTTCTTTTACATTCAATGTTATTATTGATAATGAAGGACTCACTACTGCCATTTTATTATTTGTTTTCTGGTTGTTTTGTGGTCTTCTCCTCTTTCTTTACTTCTTTCCTTTTAGTGAGGGTGATTTTCTCTGGTTTTAAATTAAATTTTCTTTAATTTATTGCTTTTTATTTTTGTGGATCTGTTGTATGTTTTTTGATTTGAGGTTACTTGAGGCTTGTAAATATCATCTTACAACACATTATTTTAAACTGATGAATTCATAATGATTACAAAAACAAACAAGCAAAGAGAAAACTAATAAAATCTGTAGATTTTAACTTGATATCCCCCTGCTTTTTAACTTTTTGTTATTTCTATTTGTGTCTTATTGTACTTCTTATCTTCTTATCCTTCCAACTTTGTTGTAGTTATTATTTTTGATAGGTTTATTGTTTAGTCTTTCTACTCAATATATGAGTAGTTTACACACTACAATTGCAGTATCATAATATTCTGTTTTTCTGTGTACTATTACCAGTGACTTTTATACCTTCAGATAATTTCTTATTGCTATTAATGTCTTTTTATTTCATACTGGAGAACTCCTCCCTTTAGCATTTCTCATAGGACAGGGCTAATGTTGATGAAATCTTTCATCTTTTGTTTGGGAAAGTATTTATTTCTCCTTCATATTTGAAGGATATTTTCTCTGGTTATACTATTCTAAGATACATATTTTTTTTCTTTTAGCACTTTATATATGTCACACCACTCTCTCCTGGCCTATATGCCTGTATGATTTCCATTGAGAAGTCTACTGCCAGATATATTGGAACTTCTTTGTTTGTTATTTGTTGTTTTCTTTTTCCCTCTTGCTACTTTTGGAATCCTTTCTTTATCCTAGACCTTCGGGAGTTTGATTATTAAATATCTTGAGGTAGTCTTATTTGAGTTAAATCTGCTTGGTGTTGCATAACCTTCTTGTACTGGTATCTTGATATCTTTCTCCAGTTTTGGGAAATTTTCTGTTATTTCTTTGAATAAACTTTCTACCCCTGTCTCTCTCTCTACCTTGCCTTACAGCCAAAAACTCTTAGATTTACTATTTGAGGCTATTTTGTAGATCTTGTAGGCATGCTTCATTGTTTTTTATTCTTGTTCTTTTGTCTCCTCTGACTATGTGTTTTCAAACAGCCTGTCTTCAAGTTCATCAATTCTTTCTTCTGCCTGATCAATTCTGCTATTGAGACTCCGATGCATTCTTCATTATGTCAATTGCATTTTTCAAATCCAGAATTTCTGTTTGATTCTGTTTAATTATTCCAATCTCTTTGTTAAATTAATCTGATAAGATTCTGATTCCTTCTTTGTGTTATCTTGAATTTCATTGAAGTTGCTTAAAACAGCTATTTTGAATTCTCTGTCTTGAAAGGTCACATATCACATATCCCTCTGTCTCCAGGATTGGTCCATGGTGTCTTGTGCCTTATTTAGTTTATTTTTTTTTCCTTTGAGGTCATGTTTTCCTGGATGGTCTTGATGCATGTGGTTGTTTATTGGTGTCTGGGCATTGAAGGATTAGGTATTTATTATAGTCTTTGCAGTCTGTTCTTATCTGTACCCATCCTTCTTGAGAAGGTTTTCAGGGTATTTGAAGGGACTTGCATGTTGTGATCTAAGATATTGGTCATTGCAGCCATATCTGCATTAGGGGGCACTCCAAGCCCAGTAATGCTGTGAATCTTCCACACTCAGAGGTACCACCTTGGTGGTCTTGTATAAGATCCTGAAGAATTCTCTGGATTACCAGGCAGAGACTCTTCTTTTCTCTTACATTTCCCCAAACAGAGTTTTTCTCTCCATGCTGAGCTGTGCAAAGCCAGCACAGCCCTGGGTCTTGACCAAGGTCCATGATAACCACTGCTTGGCTATCACCTATGTTTGCTCAAGGGCCTAGGTCTCTACAATCAGCAGGTGGCAAAGCCAGCCAGACTTATGTCTTTTCCTTCACGTGGCAATTTCTCTCTGGCCATGGGTGGGTCCAGAGATGCTGTCCATTAGCCAGGGCCTGGAGTCAGGAAGCTTAGGAATCTACCTAATATTCTATTCTACTGCAAATGAGCTGGCACCCAAGCCATAAGACAAAGTCCTTCCTACTCTTCCATCTCCTTTCCACAAGCAGAGGGGCCCCCTTCTGTGGCCACCACTGCCCCAGTTCATGGAGAGTACTGACTGGCTACCACTGATGTTCACTCAAGACTCAAGGGCTGTTTAGTCAGCTTGTGGTGAATGCTGCCAGGCCTGGGCTTTCCCTTCAGGCCAGTGGGTTCCCCTCTATTTCAGGACAGGTCCAGAAATGCTATCCAGGAGCCAAGGCCTGGAATCAGGAGCCCAAAGAGCCCACCTGGTGATCTACCCCATTGTGACCAGGCTGTTTCCATGCCACAAGACAAAGTCTCCTTTACTCTTCTGTTTCCATTTCTCAAGCAGAATGAGTCTCTCACCACAGCCACGACAGCTGGGAATGTGCTAGTCACACCTGAAGCCAGCATGTCTCTGAGTTACACCCAAGGCCCACAGCAAGTACTGCCTATCACTGCTGATTATTCAGGCCCAAGGGCTCTTTAATCAGCACTTGGTAAATCCTGCCAGGACTGGGTCCATCCCTTCAAGGCAGCAAGTTTCCTTTTCATCAAGGGTGTGTCTAGAAATGTTGTCCAAGAGGTCCTGGAATGGGGGCCTCAGGACTCTGCCCGTGGCCCTATTCTACTGTGGCTGAGCTGATATCCAAGTTGCAAGACAAAGTCCTCTTTAATCTCCCCTCTACTCTCCTCAAACAGAAGGAAGGAGTCTCTTTTGGTGCTACAAGCTGTGCTGCCTGGGGTTGGGGAGTTAACATAAGCACTCCATTGGCCACCCCAGCTGGTGTCTCACTAGGTCACGTTCCCTGCAAGTTCCCTCACTCCACACTTAGCACAGCACCAGACCTTGCCAAGGAATTGCAGTCCTTGAGGCATAGATTGCCTTTCAGGTTTATTTAGGGCCCCAGAGTACTGTAGGCCATGGTCTTGAGGCTTGGTAGAACTCAGGTTCTGACTGCTGGGATGGATGATTCCTTTCTGTCTAGGGCTCATATAAATGCTCCCTCTACAGGTGCCGGCTTAGTTCTGCCTGATGTTGCTTTCTGTTGTGCCAGGGCAACACTGAGTTCCAATGCAGTCCCACAATCCCTTTGCTCTCCTTTCCTCAAGTGCACAGATTCTCTTGCTGCACCACATGGCCACCGCTGGGGGCTGGAGAAGGGATGGTGTCTGCAATTCAAGAGTATCTTTACTACCCTCTTCAGTGCCTCTTCCAGTGACATAAACTTAAAACCAGGTATTGTGATTGCTTACATGATTTTTTGGTTCTCATGAAGGACTTTTGTGTGAATAGTTATTTAATTTGGTGTTTCTGCCAAGGGGACAATTGGTAGAGACTTTTATTTGGCTATCATTCTCTGTCTCCTCTCTCAATCTAGAGTTCTTTACTCAGCCAAATTCACTAATGTGGGAAGGGAAAGAAAGTCATTTTTAGATATTCAAAGTCTTGGAAAGTTCAATACCTATAAATCATTTTTATAAAGCTTACTAAAGAATATACTTCAGTAAATCAGAGAATAAATCCAAGACAAAATGTGTGATGTAGGAAAAATGGCAAACAAATAAGAGATGATTTCACTGTGGCAGATGAATGAAGCCTGTGGAAAAGGTCATGCTGAGCATCTTGTTTCTTTGGAGGTGTATGTGGACAATAAATGTGTGTTCATCCATTATATAAATTATTAGTGTAATTACTTTTTAATAGGACAAAAAAAACAATATATCAACAAAGTCCAGAGGATGGAGCAGCAACACACTTGGAGAACATTTTAGCAGAAGGGACATTTGAACTTTGTCCTAAAAGTAGAGATGTTTGCCAAGTAGCAAACATAGGGTGGAAGGGTGCTCCGAGTCACTGCAAGTGACCATATGTACAAAGTGAAAGGACTTGGGTTATTCAAGAAAAAGTTCAGTGGTGATTACGGGGTGCATGGCCTGAGGTGCACCTAGAAAATAAAGTTTTAATTTCTATTTTCTATAGAGTGCCAGATGATGAGCTAAATTGATTTCCTTATCATACTTTCTTAATTACCTACTCCTATCATTCATTTTGTTCTATGACTCATTATTTGTACTGGAAAATAAAGCTTAGCACATTACAACCTGCTAGAAATTTCATGTTCTTTCTGAATTAAGAATTATCTGTTTGCTTCCAAACTCATTATGCATATATTACACAAGCAGTATAATGAGTCATATGTTACACTTTTTAAAACTGGATCATTAAGAAATCGTAAGAAAAGATGTATAACAGTTCAAAATCTCAAGAAGCAGAGACTATGGGATGGCACTGGTGATCCCCAAGACAGGTTGCTGTGGCATAAATATGATCAGTAATCAACTGTGACTCATAGGCCAGACCAGACCCACCCCAGACCACCATGACCAAGACACAGAGGCAAATGCTCTCAGACAGTCAACATAGAGTTCACGTTCTTACCAAGATATTTGCTTTTACTGGAAGTGACTCATCCTAATCAGGAAATTATTTTATTTTTAATGCTCCGTTATTTGTAGATATGAATAAGCCTACATTCTGCATGGAAACATAGGTAAGTACTCAAGAACAGCTCTTCTGGAGAGTTTACTCAGAGCCAAAAGATTGCTAAACTGAAGCAACATAAGGCCAAAACTTGAAATCATTTATAAAGAACTTATTTTTGTTTAAATAGGGGACAATTGGTAGAGACTTTTATTTGGCTATCGTTCTCTTGTCTCCTTACTCAATCTAGAGTTCTTTACTCAGCCAAATTCACTAATGTGGGAAGGGAAAGAAAGTCATTTTTAGATATTCGAAGTCTTGAAAAGTTTAATACCTATAAATCATTTCTGTAAAGCTTACTAAAGAATATACTTCAGTAAATCAGAGAATAAATCCAAGACAAAATGTGTGATGTAGGAAAAATGTTCTCTGTTAGAACTCAGAGAACATATACAAAGTACTAAATGTGTGTATACCATTTACATAGCAGATAGGGAGGTAAGCAGAAGAAGCAAGACAGGAGAGAGCTGTTTGTCAAGTTTTATAGTGATAATAAAAAAGGCAAAACGATGAATATTTCAGCGTCAACTGAGAGCTGATCATTTGTTGAAGATTAAAGGCAGAAGAAAAGGGACTTTTGGCAAAACAGATCTTTCTGTAACACTGTTAGTACAAAAATCAATTGGCTGCCTTTTGCAGAGATGTTCTAATCAAATACATTTCTTGAAAAAGTAAAGGCATACTCAGGATGAATACAGCATGTAATGTATGGCCCCACTGACATCTACATTCTATGAAACTTTCAAATTATATTTATATTTAATTTAAATTTACATCCCTGTTTTCTTTTTTAAAAAATATTTTGAAAAGGTTGTCTAATCAATCACTGTTAGCACCAACTTTTTATTTCTGGGGATTGATTAATTAGTTTGTGGGTTATGCAGACATTTGATGACTTGTTTTTTCCTTGCATCTTGCCTTTTAAACATTATGTTAAATAGTAGCATTTTACCAAGATTGAGAGATAAGAGTTGAAATTTAAATCAGTCGATTATGCTACCTTGGAGTATTTATAAGGCTTTATATAAGGATGGGTAGAGACTATAAGGTAAAAAAAAAAAATAGGTTAAAAAAATCATTAAGGAAAGAGAAATGGAACCAATATCTAGAGTTGACTTAAATCATGTATTTGCTGTTTGTCCTCTTTCCCACAGGAATCTAAGAGATGGTTGTGAATATTAATTAAAATAACATACAGAAGATTATACTCTGAGAATATTTCTTACTTGATATTTATCTATGTTACATAAATTCCAAATTGGATTCCATAGAGTATATTTGAAGGTGCAAATGAATTGAACAGAAGATGCTGTTAAAACATTTCACAAAACAACCAGAAATTCAATGAAAGTATCTTAACTGCATTTTAATATTATCACAGAATATATATTCTAGTCTTGTCACAAACTGTAATTGGAAAAGACTGTGATCATACTCCCCTGCACAAAGATTTGGTATCCATTCTGAGATTGGATTCTTCTAGAATGAATATGAATCTGAAGCATCTCCATGTCAAACTTATATACAGTGGGCCCTTCCTGGAATTGAGGAACTCAGATTTTCCAATTGTGCTATGTGATTTTCAGAAACAATTTGAGAATGTTCAGGTGTAAAGGCGTGAAATGGAGAAGACAGTCACTTTGGGTTGGAAGACACCCTCTGCCTGAGAACTATAAATCAGAACTCTCACTGGTTTCCAGAGAAAGTGAGAGTAGTTAGGTAGCAGTAGCTGCCTGGAACTACCTGATTTTCCACTAGCTATACCTGAACATCCTTTAAAAGGTTGTACATATTTTAAAGTGCTTCACCATTATTAGGAGTGCAGTCTTTCCTGTCTTCAATCATTTGTAATGTCTCTCAATAAAGGCAGTACCCAAAATGCTTTTCCTGATACCTGCAAAATAAATGAAAGGAGTCCACTAAAATTCTGGTGGCTGTCAAGATTGTGTCAGATATCAATCATATGGGGTTACAAGGCACTGACTTAAGGGACTCTTAAAACCCTGCTTTGAAAAATTATAATATAAAATTTTGGGGGTAATTTAGATCAATGCTCCTGATGAAATGTTTTGAAGAACTAAACTGGAGACAGTATATCAGCCTGGTAGTTATTTGTTGCCTTTTTTTTTTTTTTTTTAGAATGTTTTCTCTCTTCAAGATTCTCTTTTGAAAGACATCTAAAAAGGTAAGACTGGGCAAGACTTTGAGAGGATTTGTTCTTTCAAGTCTTCCCTGATTGATAACTATTGCTAGAATATAGTTCATGCTTTGCCTACATCAGTGATGGTGCATAATACTATTTATATTTTGAATATTTCCTCTGAGTAGAAAATGTGAAGTTCATTCAAAGTTATGGAGCTTCATCTTCGACCGTGTTTATTCTCTCTCTTTTTTCTCTCTCAGACAACACATTCATTTATTCTGTTTTAACTATGTAAAAAAATAAGAATGTGTTGCACTTGTTATCCATAGCTTAAAGAAAGAATTAACAAAGCTAAACCAATAAAATAATAGCTATTTAACAGGAAGCTATAAGAAAACACTCTCCTGGTCCTTTCTTTTTTTATTTTTTATTTTATTATTATTATAATACTTTAAGTTTTAGGGTACATGTGCACAATTATTATTGTAGTTCATTTCCATTGTATTACATATGTCAAGTACAATGCATATTGAAAGGCCCTCTGTGTACCTATAATATTGCTCCTATAGGTAAATGTAAGAATGTTAGGAACAGTGTTCTTTTGCATTAAGTAAGGGAGGTAAATTCAATATGATTTTGGAAATAATGATCTCATCCAAAGTAGCTTGTCCTTCATTAGAAGACAAAGCATGTTTTTTGAAAAAGAGCTCTATTTTAATTTCTCTGATTTAAGAGAGGGTGTGAAAAATCTTTTTCTGCATCGAAATGCAAAAGAACTTTAAAAATATTATTTAAAATTATCTTTGTTATTCTGGCAGTTAATTTTTTATTAAAAAATTCAAATGTGCTCATTGTATAACATAGAAAATCATAAAGAGAAAATATATAACCTATAAACTCACCATCCAGAGACAACCCCATTAACATCTCAGAATATGTTCTTCCAAACATTTTTCGCACATCACACACAAAAGTATAAGTAAGCGTGTATGTATATGTCAGTAGGTGTTTAATGCATGAGCACATGCGTGTGTATATATGGATACAAATCTATAATGAAATTATACTAGATACAGCTATACTATTTAAACATTGTGTGAAATTTTTGAAAATTATTTGGAAACCCTACCAACAACAGCGTTCTAGAAGTTACTCTGAATCCAAACCAAATAAAATCTTATATTATAACATTATTTTCTTCCATTGTATTATCAAACTATTTAAAATGTGAAGAATTTTGCAAATGGGTTATTTATTCATTTATTTATTTATATTGTTGAGTAAGAGGATCATACCTATAATCTCCTACAAAGGCTACTGGCCTACTGTTCAGGAATCCTGAGTAATTCTCCTCACCTTAATATAAATTTTATCTATATATCTGTATATCTATATCTATATCTATATCTATATCTATATCTATCTATTCCTCACTCCTCTCTGTCTCCTGAGTATTTTAAACCTCTTTCCCCACTGGCTACCTCCTTGCAGCCCAGGACATATTCAAGTCTGGTTCATCTATAAAATAAATCTAAAAAGCTCCACTCCACTCTTGCTCTTGCTCTCTACTGTAAGGTCCCATGTTTGAAGGAGGCTTTCTTTTAACTGTCAAGGTGTTTTTTAAAGAACTTGCCTAAATTATGGGCCAGGCACAATGGCTTATGCCTGTAATCCCAGCACTTTGGGATGCTGAGGCAGGTGGATCACTTGAGGCCAGGAGTTCAAGACCAGCCTGGGCAACATAGCGAGACCCTGTCTCTACTAAAAATACAAAAATTATCTGGGCATGGTGACACATGGAGGCTGAGGCATGAGAATCACTTGAACCCAGGTGGAGGTTGCAGTGAGCCGAGATTGTGCCATTTGCACTCCAGCCTGGGCAACAGAGAATCTATGTAAAAAAAAAAAAAGAACTAGACTAATTTTTTTTTCACCTACCTATTTCCCACTCTTTCCCTCAATATAAATACTAGAATTCAATGGATAATTTTTAGATGTTCGTAATTACATCCTCTGTAGTTTTGACATGCTGATCGCATGTTTCCTAAAGAAACTCTCTTCAATCTTTATTTCCATGTTGTTATTCTTTCCGGGTCTTCTTACTCCTCTGATTGTATTTGTGTGTGTGTGTGTTTGTTTCCACTTTGTTCTCTCTTTTCCCCCTTAACATTTGGGTTTATCAGAATTCTATACTTTTTCCTTATCTTTGCATTCCACAAACTGCTTGGATTAATTTATCTATCCCCATGTCTTTTAGGGCTTATTTGACAAGGGCTCATATATTATGTGTATATCTTCAAGACAGACCACTCTTCTGTGTTATAAAATAGAAAACTGTAAGAATAATACTAATGATTTTAAAAGTGCCTAACAGGACATTTTAAAAAGTGTGGTGGCTCATGCCCATAATCTCAGCACTTTGGGGGCCAGCAACCATTTTTTATGTCCGTAGTTTCTGTAGGTCAAGATCCAGGTAAGGCAAAGTGAAGATGACTTGTCTCTGCTCCACTATGTTGAGGGCTTCAGTTGGAACTCTCACAACTGGAGCTGACTCACGTGGCTGGGGACTGGAATTACCTGGAGGCTTCTTCACTCACATGTTTCATGGGGTAGCTGTGATGACTCAAAGTCTGGGCTCCACTGGGGCTGTTGACAGGGATCAGCATGTGACATCTTGTATTAGTCTGTTCTCATGCTGCTAATAAAGACATACCTGAGACTGGGTGGTTTATAAAGGAGAGAGGTTTAATGGACTCACAGTTCCACATGGCTGGGGAGGCCTCACAATCATGGTGGAAGACAAAGAAAGAACAAAGGGATGTCTTACATGGCAGCAGGCAAGGGGGCTTGTGCAGGGGAACTCCCAGTTATAAAACCATCAGATCTTATCAGACTTATTCACTACCACAAGAACAGTATGGCAAAATCACCCCCATGATTCAATTATCTCCACCTGGCCCCGCCCTTAACACATGGGGATTATCACAATTCAGGGTGAGATTTGGTGGGGACACAGCCAAACAATGTCACCTCTGCATGTGACTTGGGCTTTTCACTGCATACCTCCTGGGTTCTGAAAGGCATCATGACAGAACATTTGGAGAGCAGGCAGACGGAGCAATGCTGGACTGTTTTTCTTTGCACCATGATGTCTGGGGCATCAGATCAGAAGATTCAAACAGCTGGAGATGACTTGAATAGCTAGGGATTAGAATGCTTTGGAAGCTTCTTAACTCACATGGCTGACACCTGGGCAAGAATGACTCACAGGTCAGGCTCAGTTGAGGGTGTCCACTGGAGTACTCACGTGTGGTCTCCATGTGGCTTTGCCTTCTTCACAGTGCAGTGGCTGGTTTCTGAGGGGGAGCAGTCCCAGTTGGAGGGACTGGAGAGGGGAGTTACACGGGAACTGAGTGGAATGAGCATGGCCTTTTATGACCCAGCCTAAGTAGTCAGGAAGCATCACCTCCTCCGTGTTCTATAGTTTACAGATGAGTCACTTAGGCCAGCCTAGATTTGAGGGGAATTAGACTCAAGTCCTTGGTGGGAGAGTAGTAAGGGCCATTTCAGAAAAATATGTGGAATGAGAGAGATTGTTTCTTCCATTTTTGCAAAAATAGATACCCCAATACCCCCAACTGAGCCTAGCTTTTGAGTCATTCTTGCCCAGGTGTCAGGCATGTGAGTAAAGAAGCCTCCAGAGCATTCTAATCCCTAGCTACTCAAGTCATCTCCAGCTGTTTGAGTCACAATTATGCGATGTGCTGAACAATTTTCATGAATTACCTGTTGGAATCCTTATATCAATTCTATGAAATAGTTAAGAGTTTTATCCTTATTTTAAATTTTAATGTTCACTAATTTTAACAATGAGAAAATGTAAGGAGTATTCCCATCTAGATGACATACTTGGACGGACCCAAGTTCAGAGTAATTGATTTTTTGTTGTTCTACATATTATCCTTACATTTTATCATTTAGTGAGTGATATAACCCCATATACTAGGCTGCTAAATCTGAATTCATAGTTCATCGTTGTTCCAACTCTCTTCCATTATTATCATCCAATTTCATTAAATAACTATATTCTATCCATCTCCCTCTCCATTTTCACTGCTATTACTTTGTTTGAGGCTTTTTTTCATTTCTTGAGTAGATTTTTATACATCCTCAGATAATCTTGTCTCTGGTCTTGACCCATTCCAATCTACCTCTACATGGGCACCACAGTGATCATTCTTTTAAAAACCTAAATCAAATTACCATACTCTCTTATGTGAATCTCTCTAGTTCCTGTCATTGCCGTCAGAGTAAATCCCGCATTTCTTTGCATGGGCAAGAATGACTCAAAAGCTAGGCTCAGTTGGGGGTATCAACATATCTACTTTTGCAATGAAATGTGCATGGCATGCAATGTTGTCATTTCTTCCTCTAGGTCAGGGATTGAGTGAAGATAACTGGGTGTGAATAGAGTGTACATAGTGTTAGAGGCGATGGAGCCTGTCTCTATGTAAAAATCACTGCTTTGCATAGAGAGGGCAGCTCTGTGACCTTGTGGATATGAGGGCCCAGCTTTGCAAGACTTTCTATTTTATTGAGAAGCTGAATATCTTTATTTTGGTGTATTTTTGTGTATTTTAAACGTGGTAGCAGTTAAAAACAACAACAACACCTGTAGGCAAATAAAAGAATGTCTGTGGCTCACAGTTAGACATCACCCTCCTACCCAGGTCCACTTTCCACTTCCTATAACTCCTTTTGATCATGGCATCACCAGCTCTATGGTGCTTATTTTTATAAGATTCTGCCTTCTTCTGTCAACTGTATGTTCTTCAGAGGTTGGGATCTTATTGTATTTGTGTTTGTATCACTGTGTCTGTCATAGAATGAGATACTCAATAAATATTTGTTGGATGAATAAATAATATTTATGAAAGCATTTTGGAAATGAATATATTTCTAGGTAGACTCAGCAATTACAAGTCCAATTTCATTTAATAATCATCTCTCCAAAACAAAAAGCAGGGAGAGGTTAACATTAAGCTATGGAAATCCATAAAAGTGAAAGTTACCGAAACAAATGAAAAGGGAGACAGGTAGACAAGGGGTGAGAGCGAATTCCAAGTCTTCCTCAAGTTATTCCTGTGCCTTTGATGGACGTGAGCTAAAGTCTTTTTAAAAGTCTTCATGGACTAAAATTTCTAAGGCTCCTTGTCCACACTGGGCTGTGATTGACTTTGTCCCCATGACACTCCTATTCCTGGGCTGTCCATTGAGCTGTTTCCCCAAAGTGGCATCAGTAAAGACCTACAGTGCTTCAGCTCTACAAATCTCTGTAGCTCCCTCTCTCTGATGTCAACTCACTGCTATAGCATCATGGCTAATATGGACTTGCTACAAACTCTTCATGGGTTTATGGCTTTCTTTAGTGAAACTGCTTCAACAACAATAAAGATTAAACATAATTGAGTGACTACTCAGGAAAATTATACATGAAAAAATAGTGTCTGCATGGTTAGAGAAAAAAAACACTGAGTATTTATGTAACACACTAATAATTCTTCAGTTCAATTCAGCACTCATATGCACTCTACTGGTTGATATGAGGATTCTACAGTAAGTCAAAATTGTTAGAGTTAGTGAAGATGAGAACATGCAATCACAAAACAATTAAGGAGAAGTTTTAAAGAACGCAGTAGGCACCAAATAAATGTGGAATGAATGAATCATTGATGTTTGCCTTTAAGCATGATAGAGATTGCAAGTATTTTATACTTAAGTGCTGTGGGAATTCAGATTTTAATATGAGATTGCAATATAGTGAGCTTAGTCTGGTAAGGCTTCTTATAGCTGTAGATCTGAAAAAAATATCATATTTAAAATTGCATGGTTGAACTTATAAGACATTCTAAAAGAGTTAAAATATGGCTAATAATTTCCGTGGGGGAAATTTAATTTAAATGAGTACTTGGAAAGAGTGGTTCATTTCACTTATATTACTGGGATTCGACCACATTTTATAGATAGGCCTCTTTGTCTCAATTAGGTATCAATGGTTCAGTAATAATTTAATATTAATATGAAGGTTTTGGAGTACTGCAACAGTTTACATTGAATATAATTGAGATAATTCTATGAAAGCCCAATAATATTGTCACTCTCCCATGCATCTGTTTTCTTTGCTGGAGGAAATAAATGAAGTTACAGCTAGAATCGAAGGAGGACATGCAAGGGAGTGCATCTGAAATGTGACTGCCAGCATTTAGGTGTTAAATAGAAGAGACAGAAAATCATTGCATTAGGGCTAGAAGTCTTTTCGATGGACTCATATCTAGATGATATTGTATTTTTTCTGCTTTTGTTCATTATCGTACTACCAGCATTTAATGTAGTCATATGTAATAAATATTTGCTTTTATTTTTGATGGCATTTAGTTAGCCAACCAATTGTTAAACAAAGTCATGTCTCATGTATCTGCATATCTTTCAAGATTCATCAATTCAAGATATTTAAAACAAAGCCTTGAATAGAAAATACATTAAAAAGTTTAAAAATTTGCTTTTCCCTCTCCACCCCTCTCCTGTCTTCCCCTTTCTTTCCCTTCTCTTCCCTCAAAGAAAGCACTTGTTAATATCAGGTAACAATTAAAAAACAAGTATTGGCAGTTATCAGATAAAGAAAAATAACTCTAAAAACAGTCATAAGAATTATGTGTCTATGGTATTTGGAGGCAGTTACTATGGCAAGAAATACAGCAAGGTGTAGGGCTTGAAAGGGTGAGCCATAGTCTTTTGGAAAATTCAGTTTATTGGAACACCTTATGTTTCTTGATAGTATTAGATAAAGCCTAATTGGACTTATTTAGTAACTACTAGATGACCAGCATCTTGCTTGTTATGTTTATGTTTAAGATAGGATGGGATTTGCAGTCTAGGAGAAGAGGCAAAAGAAACACATAGGAAATTATTATAGAATAACATTAAAATATATATAATTAAATATCGGGAGAGGAAACAAATTGAGTGATTCTTCTTGTGTAGAGAATCTGAAGATCTCTTTCTAAGGAGGTGGAATTAGAGGATGGATATAATTTGGGTTAAAAAAGGGAGGGGGGAGGCGGGATGGCTTCCGGGAGGTAGGGGAGGCCACAGAAAGGCTGGTGGTGAGGTGAACTGTGGCCTGTGTGAGGGTCTTGAGGAATCACGCAAAGTAGGGCAAGATAGATATGATAGTGTAAAATTAGGAAGGCCTAATGGCCTATTTTCCTAATGTTTTCCCGTCTTTACTCCCGTATCACTTACTTTGAAGAGAGACTATAGTTATTGCTTGCTCTAGAGGCCTTTTTAATCTTTAATGATTGAACCCATTACTTTTAAAGAGCAAGGGAGAGGATTCCTTTTTCAGTCAGTTTGGTGGTACAACATCCAAATTTAGGCTCTCCATTCTATATTGATATCTAATTTGCAATGATTGAGTATCTTGATTAATGGTATCCTAGTCATGCTACTTGCTTCTCTTTCATTCATATACCATGTCATCTTAAGATCTTTTACCATGGAATTGATGTGGTCAGAACCTCTAACCAGTGTGGAGATTCTGTTGACTTCCACTGACTTCTCTACAGGCCTTATATTATAGTGGCCATCATGATGCTGTTGTGATTAAAAGCCCAAGCCCTGTGCAAAATTGTCTGGGTTTGAAACTGGGCTTTGCCATATATGTATATATATATTTTAGCTGGATGACCCTGGACAAATTACCTAAACTCTCTGACTCCCAATTACCTAATTTTAAATTGAAGATAGTAATAATATCTACCTCAAAGAGTTGTTGGAATAAATTAATGCAGATAAAGCACTTAGAATAATTCCTGGCACATGGTATCATATAAGAATTAATTATTACTGTTGTCTCTAATAGGGATTAAAAAAATGTGCACCTAATATTTAGGAAAATTATATCTCCCATGCAAACTCTATATTAACATTTTTTAGATTATTTTAAATTTAAGTTGCATTTTAAGTAGTTCTTGGAGTAACAATTTAGCTTTAAAAGGACTTCAAATACCTTTTATCACAATCTCTCCTCTAGTGCCATAGCAAAAGGCCTGGTGTGGAGTAGACTATAGTATCTACTCAACAGATATTTGCTACGTGAATAAAGTTGCAAAATACTAAACATTCAAAAGACATGTAGGTAGTTGTTATGATAAATAGAGTTATGCTTGGTTCTTTAAGAATACAGAGGTGAGTTTAAACCCAATGTGGAAAACAGTAAATCTACAAAGGCTTCCTAGAAGCAATGATACTTAACTGAATCTTAATGGATACACAGGAGTTGGCCTCATAAAAAACAAGAAGCTTAAAGGATCTAGGTAGCCCATTTACAATATTGTCTCTGATCAACCTATTCAAAATAGGGCAATTAGCTAATGAGAACCATTTTGTTGGTATTCATACCAAACACATATATGAAATTTCACTTTATCACCTATTATTCGAAGTGGAATCAAATTATTCCAAGTAGATAGATATTCTTAGTGATTCTGGTTGAAAATGTGTATGTTTAAGCCTTTTGAAAAATCTGGCTGAAAGAAAAATAATAGCTATCTTTTATTGAGTGATTCCGTGCTGACCTTGTAATGAGCTCTTTTCAGGAACTGAGTAATCTAAACCTCACAAGAAGAAAGTTCTCTTACTGCCCAAACTGATAAACTTGGTAAGTAGCAGAGCTAGAGCTTGAACTCAAGGTTGCCAAGTGCATGTTCTTAATTACTACATTATGTGAAGTTTTGGATTAACTAAAAATACTCTTGTCTTGTTTTCCTTTTATATAATTTGAAGATATATTCAAAGAAATAACTTCATTAATGATATCAATTTAGATTTTATTTCTGGAGACTTTTGTAAACTGTTATATAAAATGTAATTTATAAATTTCCCTTCGACACTACATGGATAAACTCATCACAAGATTTCTTGCTAGTCAGCACTGTTCTCCACTAAAAGTGCTTTCACATCCACATCTTTGCTGTTTCCCCTAGTGAATATAGAAAACTACTTCAATAATGCATATTCCTTTCTATATTCCTTCAACAGAATGTTGCCTATTTAAATCATTAAGATGGATTCCTAGTACAGAATCAGAATTTAAAAAATAAAAACTTCAATTGTAAATACCTGGAATCATAATCAGTGTCTAAATATATTAAGTAAATCCAAAAACATATTTACAAATCTAGTATTCATCACATAATGCCTCTCAAGAAAGCAGAGATCTCAAGTTCTCTTTTCCATTAAAACAGTTTCATTTTCACACTTCCTTCACAAAAGTATTCAAATGCATGAAGGCCATCTGGCTATGTTACTACCTCCCCTTTGACATTAACTAATGTGGCAATCAGGCTAGTGTCCCACTGTTCCCTGACCACTAGCCAATATCAACCCTCTGAACATCATCCACTTCATGCTTTTTTCAAGTCCTTATCTTTGCATACATCTCTACGATTGACAACAAGCCACAATGTTGACTACCATTAGGTTTCTACTAATGTTTTCCAGTCATTTCTGTATTCTTCCAAGTCAGAGAATGTAACTGGCTCCACCAGGAAATAAAATAGAGGTCATTGAAGCAGCAGTGACTTCCAAGCTGTTTGCTAAATTTAGCAGCACAATACTTTCCACTCTAATGAAAACTGTACTACAATTTTAGAATGTTGGAACAGAATGGGACTTTAAAGGTCATTGAGTCCAACCCCCTCATTTTTCTGATGGAAGTGTGGAGGCCTAGACATAGCCAGTAATTTTCTGGAGGCCACAGAGCTTGTTAATTATGAAGATGGAACTCGAACTAAGATCTGCTCAGCCCTGCAGTAATGCTGCCCTCACTACACCACGGATGCTCTGCCTCCTAGGATGAGTTTAAACTAACCAGATCTTATAGCATAAACATAGCTGATATTATTGGTTGTGGCTTACCCTCCATGGCCATTCAACTGTTTCGTGGCTGAATGTGAAATAGCAAAGGTGTCTGACTTATAAGTTGCTGAGAGAAATGATTCCATACCCAAACCCTGCCCCCAACTCTAAAAACTTCCTGCTTGATGTTCATCAATAATGAATGGCCCATCCCTGCAATACTCAGAGGGAGCTTACATTGCACTTTTGAGCAGCCGGTTAGTAATGTACAGTGTATAGAGCCCTTCTTTCAAATCCCAGGGCAGTGGGTCCTTCAAGGCTAGCATTGCATTTTCAATTAGCTGCTGAGTGAATGCTTGGCATGTGTATTAGTGAAGAGGCACACAATTAGCGTATTGTTCCTTTCTGTATTGTGCTGAGAGGATCCAAGGGATTGGTGGGGGAACCGGCAAGCCAGGCACCACCGTGGATGTTGAAGAAGGGGGTTACTCAAACCTCGGCATCTTCACTTGCTTGCTCTGGAATTACAGCTATTTATTACGAAGCACTCTGTGTGGCTTAGTGGAGTGTGTCTGAGGAAACACATCCCGGACACCACTTAGGGTTAGTCTTTCTGAGCTCTTCACATCTCTGACTAATTATCATCATTACCATGGAGCCCAACAGTCCCAAAAAGATACAGTTTGCTGTGCCTGTATTCCAGAGTCAGATTGCACCTGAAGCAGCAGAGCAGGTAAGTGAAATTGCATGGGGAACCATTCCTGTACCTAAGATAATATGAACATGCATTCTTGTTATTAATTGAAGGGTTCTTTACCTTTTGATTTTGCTAACTGTGACTTTCAAGATACATAATCAAGAAATAAGTTGGTTTTTATACATACTTGTATTTCAATTGTATTGGGAGAACTATTGTCTAAAATGTAACACTTCATTTGATACAAAATTAGCACCTCTGAGGGGAAAATGGCTTTGTAAGCAATTCAGATATGGATTCATAAATCTGTTCATTTTTGCTCATTAAAATAACAGTTTCAACATTTAGAGCAACTTTTAAAAATTATCAAAATGAGCAACATTTTATTTCATTTTTTATAAAATAAAATGATTGATTTAGCAATAAAATCATTAAATCCTGCAATAGTTTGAGACTATAGGCCTAATACTTTATTTTCATATGTTTTTTTATTGTGGACACAAAACAATGATTATAAGTTTATATATTACAGCTAGGATTTGTAGCTTTTTGTACAATTTTAAAATCGTTTTGTTCAGACATTACAAACAGTATTTTAGCATTTCCTAGATTCTTTGTCCATGTCTAATATGGGTTTACATCTGTATCACCTTTCATATTCAGATTTACTTAGACTCTTGATGCAGTGGCATCTCTTAGAACTGCAACTGTGAGGAGGCAAAAGCAAAGAAATTTATGAGGACATCAACCTAATCCATTCATTTCTTAAAACTTAAATTATTTTTGAATCCTTTCCCAAGTATTTGATATAAAGTCTTACAAATAATTATTTAATCCATGACTCATAGTGTTTCAGGATGTTTTGAAGTCTGAGGTAGATGCACCTAGACTCAGGCCAGATAAATGTAACCTTGAACATGTGTCTATCCATGCTGAATGGGATGTTGCTTCTATCTTGGACAGAATGTCATTGATAAATTTTATTATCTATCCTACTGACACTTACTTTGGGAATTTACCCATAAATGAATATAATACACAAATAAAGGATATTATATTCAAGGGATTCTGATAATACTATGTTCCTGTAACTCTTAAAATGAAAAAAAAACTTTAGAGTTTGTAATAAGTTACATATTCTCATAAGATCCATATTTATTTATTTGTTTATTTGTTCTCAATATTATACTAGGAAATAAAAAAGTTAACAAAATTAATTGAAATTCAAAGCTTATGCTATTAATTTAACTCTGGTACCTGCTAGAAATAGGTTTCCAAGCTCTTCCTTATCCTGTTTAAAAATAAGAGTAATGGATCTTGAAAGCATCACCAATGTTATAAGGCTCCAAGCGAGCCACTAACATTATCAGGTCAACCCTGCACCTTCACTGTAAATTAATTTTCTGTTGTATCATTCAATTGTATATAATTATTTCTTTTCCGTGGAAATGTAGCTTTTTGGTCAAAGAGGGTGATACTTCTATCAGACAGTTCAATTCTGTGGCTTTCTATTATTTCAAAATAAAATTAGTGAGCACCTTCCATGTGTCCTCCAGAAGTTTGCTTTTGCCTGTGGGGAGAAGATGAGGGTGAGACAGCTTTGCAAGCTGCAGAGTAACCTGGAGAAGTGTCTGATACTCACTGATATTGGCTGGGCTTTTGTCATTCACAGATCAGGAAAAGAAGACCTACACCAGCATCACTTGTGATTCTCAATGAGCATAACCCCCCAGGTAAAGAAGCATGATGTGTTTCACACTGATGGAACAGAATGGAATTGTTTAAAGAACATCAAAGTACATGTCATTACTGAAAAGTTTCAATTTAAGATTCAGTTAGCAATACTCTAAAAAGCTAATCTATAAAACGGATCATAAACAGAATCAGAAATAAATATTACAGGAATCATCCCAAGCAACAGCCTGTATTTCCTCTAGAATATCATGAGTGATGATATGCTATGAAATGTTTTGCTAGCACTGGCTGTCATATGTTCAGGTGTTTGTATGGAACCTGGATCACTGCTTCTTAATGAGGCTGGTGGAAAGCTGTTTAACTAGGTTTTGAAGCTCAAATTACAGCCCTAGAGATGCTTATATCTTTACAGAGTAAGGTTTTTATATGGAAAAGGTTGACATGGGGTGGGCAATGACCCAGCGTTGGCTTCAGCTTTGCTGCTGATGTCATCTCTGAATAATGCAATTGACAAGTAACCAGATCAATTTTCAGCACTGCCTATTTGAGAGCCATTCTGAATGGCTGAATCCATTTGTTGAGGTTTTATTTTCCATTTCCTGTAAAAACAAAAGCTGCATTATTATTCCTGATAAAAGACTATGATCTGTAATCCACAAACATTATTTACTTATTGAGCGGGGTGATTTTTAGTCTCACATTTAAGTGCTGCTTCTGGATATACAAGTAGGATAGGAAAGGTCATGGCATTAATTTGTAACCAGGCAGAACTTGGTGTTGGATTTTTTTGCAGGTATAAACAATAATGGTGGACAAAAGGAGTTTAAACAGTGGAAACATAATATGTCTAATAATAGACTGTAGTGAGTGATCTAAGAATACCAGGGTGAAATAGTCCTTGACTTTTTCAGACTCTTTTCTAATTAGAGAAACATATAAAAAGAAAGTAAACTAATAGACTATTCATCATTTAGCCCAAATCCAAGAAAATTTTCAGGTGATGGAAAATAAATAAGCTAATTTATTTCTGTTGAAAATGAATAATTATAATTTGATCCTATAACTTTAGAGTGCCATTGCATTTAAAATTATTTTCAAATATATTATCTCAATAAATGTTAACTTACTTATATTTGGTTAAATAAGAGGTGCAAATGATATGTAATTATAGTTTTAAAATAAATACAAGTAAGAAGATAATGAAGTCTTCTCGATTTGGGGGGTAATTTTATGGCAATTTTCCATCACTGCCTTGCTCACAGTAGCAGACAGACACTTCTGTAATGTCCTAAAACTTTCCTCCCTATGCCTGCCTTGAGGTGTACTGCACAACTTGATTTCCAGGTGTTATATCTCCTGGAAAGCAGTTTTCAGAGGTCTATAGGCATTGTTGCTGTTTGAACATAGTGAAGTCATTTAAGTGACCTTCATCCTCTCATTTGAACTCCCAAAATAGCAGCTACATTCTCTTGAGTGCCAAAGATGTGCCATTTGGATGAGGAAAGTGTGTATCAGAGAGGTGAAGTGATTTTTGTGGCTATTCCACTAGAAGTGATGGATTCCAGAGACAAATGCAGGTAATTCTGATACTGAAGCCCATACA
This sequence comes from Pongo pygmaeus, assembly GCF_028885625.2. Classification (NCBI taxonomy): domain Eukaryota; kingdom Metazoa; phylum Chordata; class Mammalia; order Primates; family Hominidae; genus Pongo; species Pongo pygmaeus. The sequence continues at coordinate 81,734,434 of NC_072384.2, forward strand.
TTTCCACTGGCACTGGCTTTGAAAATATCAGTTTGCACTACATGGTGAAGGCTTTGTAATGTGACTAGTCATTCAGGCCCTATAAACAAACAAATCCAAACAAAGTAAATCCATTTTCTGGACCACTTATCTTAGTAGATTAAGGAATTGTACTTAAATATCCCTGGGAATGAGATTCAGTTTTTCTCTAGAAACCTTTTTCTTCTCAGATCTCCCAATTACTAGATGGCATTGTCCCTTTTCTCTAATTGACCTCATACTTCTCTTTGTTTTTTAAGCACCATTGGAGACAAATTAGATGCAAATAGCATCTCACAGAGAACTACTTTATTTTAGTACATCGCCTGCCTGCATCTTCATCCCCCTTTATGGAAACTAGAATAGTCTACAAAGAATTAGTCAGCTTTTGGCTGTGTATAGGACTTGGATAAGTGTGCATGGCAACTAGAGATTTTGGACTAGTGATGGATTTTTGTAGTAAAACCCTTAAAAGCTTATCGTTTTCCCAGTAAAAATGATCTAGCACCAAGCTTACTGGGGAAATAACTCTGAAGATAAAACAACAACAACAACAAATAAACAAACAGCAAAAAAAAGAACACTAAACCAAAGCAAACTTGGATACTGGGCTTAACTAGCCATGTGATGTGATCTTGGGAAAGGGATATCTCCAAGCTTTCTTTTTTTTTTTTTTTTTTTGAGACGGTGTCTCGCTCTGTCACCCAGGCTGGAGTGCAGTGGCGCGATCTCAGCTCACTGCAAGCTCCGCCTCCCGGGTTCACGCCATTCTCCTGCCTCAGCCTCCCGAGTAGCTGGGACTACAGCCTCCCGCCACCACGCCCGGCTAATTTTTTTGTATTTTTTTTTTAGTAGAGACGGGGTTTCACCGTGTTAGCCGGATGGTCTCGATCTCCTGACCTCGCGATCCGCCCGCCTCGGCCTCCCAAAGGGCTGGGATTACAGGCATGAGCCACAGCGCCCGGCCTCCAAGCTTTATTTTCTCATCTATAAAATAGTGGTCATAGTGTTCTTTCTTTCAACCTCACAGAGTTGTAGTAATGATCAAAAGAGTTACCATGAACATGCCTTGAAAATTGCAAAGTGCAACAAAGATGAGGTGTCATTAATTGATGTGTTCGGGAATACAATATTTGCATGTGATATTTAAGAACACATATATAACAAGAAAAACAGAATCTTCATAATCTCATCTGTTCTAAATATTTCTGCACTATCCAACAGTTTCTTTTCCAAACATTATCTGAACACTCTCTATCAAACAACAAAGCAAATAAGAGTAACAACAAAAACACTCATAAGTGTTAAATGACCATTTTTAAGCAACTGTTTCTCCTGTCCCCCAAAAGCAATATGTTGTTTGAAAAACAAAAACTGGGTGCAGCTGTAAATCCTGGTAAAACTAAACAAATCTCTTCAATTCACTGAAATTGGCCAGGGAATAATTGGCTGTTCTTGGACTCACCTGTCATTAATGCTGTTTAAAATTCAAAACCCTGTAAATCTTTCTTTATTGTCAATTAATAAAGCAAAGAAAATTAAATTCTTCATTATAGAAAGATAAGTAATAAACCATTCCAATTCATATGACAAGATCAGTGTACTGCAATCACTGTTAAATAGATTAGACACAGCTTGCTTTTTTTTTTTTTAAACCTTTGAAGTGTTTGCAGGAAGAGTAAATTATAGGAGTATTTGAAAGAATGATTATATATATTCTGTTTATATTTTGTAGAGGAAAAATAGAAAGATATTTCAAGATGTATATTCAGATTTTTTGTTTGCTAGTTCATCTATGCTGGTCTAAACACATAGATGAGATAAGCACCTAATTAGTTGTATTCTAGGGGCAGCATAGTGTCCCATCAGTTTCTTTCTAACAAATAACTTAGAACTCTCAGCAGTAGAAGCACTATGTAAACAGATAGTTAATCTGTTAAGGATATATCACCCTCTGGCATGGGTTAGTAGATCAGTTTAACTCAAAATAGTGGGAAATGAAACTAAAATTTTTGAATTGAAGGCATGAGTCTAGGAAAGTTTAATAACAAAGGTGTGTCTTTAGGGTAGAAAAAGTAGGAACAATGTATTTGCTCCTAGGAATAACTCTCAACAGTCAGGTGGCAGCAAAAAGATACTGAAAAACTGAGATAGAGGAAGTAGGGAATCGCCAAAGATCCCTATATTTCATCTTTTTCAAATGTTTTCTGGGGCTACCAACATGAGTGACCTTTGTAGCAAACTGCCTGTCTGTACTTTCAGTTCCTCTTCTGATTAAGGGCCTCTTTATGATAAGCTCTCTGAAGCTACACAGGAGAGCATTATTATCTATTCTTATACTGTGTACTGTTTGCTTTTACTTTTGTATAATCTGTAGTGAACTGGTTTGGTTCCTATATTTTTTTTTATCTAGAGAACTGCTTATGCGTAAATCCTCTCTATAGGGAAATAAATGGCAAAGATACTTTCTGTAATTTATTCCATCACATCTATAGATATTTTAAGTCTACTTAAAAACAAGTAATGTCTTAAATAGACTTATGAAAAGACTGTATATCTGGCTACCAGCGTTGAAATCTAGAGTTGGAAAATAATTTCAGAAAATACCTACTTTAACCACACATCTTCATGACAGACATACATAAACCAACCTAAGTCTGTGAGATTCACTCCATTTTATATACCTCAGAGAAGAATCCGTAATTACCTGGGGTTTTCAACTCCAGCTCTGATAATTTCAGATGTTAGAAAATGATTTCTTATACCAAACTTAAATATAAATTCCCCACTTTATTCTAAAATAACTCTTCATTTGTTCTCTGCAATAAAAAGTCATTTTCTCACCTTTTAAAAAATACGAATGAATGATTATTTTCTTTTATTCCCAATCTCCCTAAGGGCTTTAATAAACTCTATCCGAATTCTCCCTATTGCTCTGCCTTTGAAGCCCAGAGCTGGACACAGTCTTCCAGTAAAAAGCCAGCCTAGACCAGGTCTTCTGAATATTAAAGTTTGTGGCATCCATTGTTTTCCATTTACCATTAAGCAGAGACAGTATGGTTACAGTTATATTTAATGGACCTGATGCCTATTAAACATGAGTGAGCTGTATGAGGCCTGGAGATAAGTGCAGATTTGGGTAAGTACCCAGGAGTTTTGATGTCATTTAAAAGCTCACTGTACATCTAAAAAGTGGAATCCGAAACATAAAGTAAAATAGTTTTTTGAGTATATTTATTGAACTTCCTATCATAGCCAAATTTTGGGGAAGTCGACTTTATCTTTGACCCTTTTAGTGTCAAATATCCTTTGAAATCAAGAATAAAAACAAAGGTTGTTCTCACATGCCTCAGGTTCCCAAAAGTTAGTTAATAGGAGACATAAGAGATATATGATACTAAATGTCATACTATCTCCTTTCAAATTTGATAGCAGGCCTGGTCATTAGAGAGAACTGAGATGTGCAATTGCTTTGGCTATTCATTTCCAGAAACTGAAAAAGAAGCCACAGTTTATACTGTATGTAGCATATTACTTTCTAAATGAGGCATGCATTTCAGGATTCTGAAACTAAGTTAAAAAAACTGAGATTTTGAAGCCTCTAGATTGGATTCCTGAGACATTGGATGATAGCTAGAAAATAATGCTGGACTAAGATTGAATTGTTCAAAACACAAGGGGGCTCCAGAAATTTCTGGTGATTATTTTTTAATCCAAAAATAACAGGAAGTTTTTCAGGGTCAACAAAATGAAAGTAGAAATTTATTTCCATTAAGGCATCACATGCACAAAATCTCTTTTCATGGAGACCCTCTATTTTGTAAAATGAATGATTGTGTTGTCAAGAGAAAATTGGGCTCCAGGGATCATACTGAGAAGTTTCTGGGGACTCTTAAAGATAAGTAAGACATTATCAGGCCCAGATCTTGAGGTACCAGCCACCCCCAGGGACCTCCAATTAAATGTATTCAAATAAATGCTATACTGGCCCATTGTCCACATACTTATATTGCATTTTAAATGGTCTCATTTGAATGTGGCTGTAATTCATTTGAATCCACAATCCTTGCTGATTGCTCAGCATTTATTTTGCTTTGTCTGTATTAATGACAATATAATACAAAACAATGGTCCAGTGTTTGAAGATCATTGAAGTGTTAACTAGTATTAATTTTTAAGAAATTGTCAAAAAAACCTATTTATTTCCCTCAGCATTTATTTTTATGAGTTATTGAATGCTGAATGATTTTTTTAAAAGTTACACATGTGGCTTTCAGTGATTCACGTACTGTATAATTAATTGACTTATTTTCCCTTAACTCTTCAGTATGTGCAGCCAAATAGCCCAATCAATAGGAATAATTGTGAGCCAAAGATGAGGTTCCAGTTCTTGATAGTGACAAGGCTTGCTACATTGTAAGTTTTCAAAGTAACTTGTCCAATCTTCAAATTAAATGAAAAAAAAAATGAAAGGAAGCTGCATTTCTTACTCAAAGATGGCCCAGCTTTTTTCTAATCCAGATGATATTAGTCATCGGCAAATAGTTTTCCCAAAAAACAGTAGTAGTGGGTAAGAAAAAAAAAAGATCTGTAGTACCCCCTAATTCATCAGGAGAGGAATATACAATTGTGGAAGTATTATGTATCCTATATTGTAGTGTTGGTTTAAGCATGCCCTGTTTGCCAATATAATTTTTGCGGAATATGAGTTCTTAAGATTTTTTTTAAATAAGCATGCTACTGATGCTTAGGTTTTTCATAAGGTTATGAAAAACATTATTGCAAATAATTGACATATTTGTGGCCAATTTGTGTTTGACCAGAAATGAAATTCATATTCCAACAGTATGTAGAAAGAAAAAAAATTTGAGGATTGAGTATAAAAATCTTTTAGAGATATCTATCAAATACTCTTGTTGCTCAATTTTGATTCCACTCCATTTTTATTCACTTCTTTTCATACATCATCTCTGTTCTATATTCTGGCTAACCTTTATTTATTGAAGCAGTTCTCTTATGCTGACTCTTAAGACTTAGTCTAGACTGACTCACTTGCATAAATCAGTCTCGGTCTTTTTCACAAACTTCTCTTATTTAAATAAACTTCCGCACAAGACTCACTTAAATTGCAAAAGATTTCCCTGAATAATCTGACCCATTGTCTGGTCATGTTAGTCTAATATTCTTCTCTTAGCTTCTACTCTTAAAGCTGTTTATCGGTTTATACATTCAATTTGATTTATTGAGTCCTTATTCTAAATCCTTTGGGAACATGTGGTCTAGGTAACAGAGAATATTATGTCTGGATGTACCATGATACAATTGTAATAACAGAAATCCCTGTTGCTGAAACCACAGTAAAGCTAATTCTGGCCAAGGCATAGAGGCATTTATTTATTATGCTTCCTAGTCTAAAAAGCATTTGCATGACTTATTTTGATCTTTGGGCTTTAAGCTATGAAGGATTGAGGTCAGAGCTAAAATTTTCTGTTTATTCCAACTTACTAGTAGAGTAGATGTTAAATGCCTGTGAACGATTCAAAGTCAATCCTTCAAACTTTTTTGGCACCAACTCTGATTAAAGCACAATGTTACTCTTCTAGGGGATAAAACAGGTAAATTATCAACCTTACCCACATGGAGAAACTTATCTGAGACATATTTACAATCTGACATATGTATTTTTATAGTAAAACCAATAGTGTATGCCAAAAATACAAAATATATTTCATTCAGTAAAGAAGTGTCTGTCACAGGATTTTTAAATGTTAGATTAAAATGTTGTACAGTACACAGACTAGATGCCCGATAAATGACAATGATTATTTTGGGGAGGCAGACATGTAATACTTAAGAGTAGAGGCTTTGGAATCACTCAGGTCTGGATATAAATCTTAGATGGCTGTTTACTGCCTGAGTTTCCTCAGAAAAATAGCGCATCCTCCTAAGGCTCAAGAAGCCACATGAGGTAGTTGGGCTCATGTGTCATCAAAATGCATGTGTTTTCCCACACCACTAAATATAGAATACATTAATTTCAAAGAACTCTAGTCTGAGTCCATTGAATAAATAGGTGTCTGCGTAGTAATAGACACAGATGACGTCATTGTCAGTTGTTCTGGGTAGCTTAACAGTTGTTCAGTTTCAAATCTGATAGAAAAAATTACTAACAGTTCTTTCTAATTGCTTCTAGTTGATAGTCATATTCCACAAGATCATAAATTAGTGGACCTCTAACAATAAATCTAGCTAAGCTGTGTGCTTGATGGAAAAAGATTACTTCTAAATTTTTTTTTTTTTTTGGAATTATTCAGGAGCAAGCCCTGGAGCCTTGGGATTTTTCCATCTTTTCTCTCATCATTTTCTAGGCATCACTTCCACTAAGTAGTGATCTGACACAGTTTCCACAATTCCAGACAGAATTTACCAGGGGCTTAAGCAGAAATGCCCCGGGACCTGGGCAGGTGACATAGATGAGAGCCTGGGCCCTAAGGACAGTAGGCTGTGATGGGGACTGTAGTCTACTTGGAGAATACAAGCTCCATCCAAGGCTTTCAAATTAAACAGATAGAACTACAAAGGACATTGAGAAAGCACTATAACAGGTTGGAACACCTAAGTGGTAAGATTTTAGAGATACTGGAAAGTATCTCCCTAAATTACTTTCCATACTACCTGAAATCTTACCTTTTGCAGTTGTTGCTATAACTTCTAAAACACAAGTACTCTGAAGATATAACACACTGAAAAATTGCCTACTTGGGGCTCAGGAAGGACCTGTGAAAGCCAGAGGTGGAGGGAAAGGCATGTCCTAAAACAAATGTCCCAGCTATGACAATCAGGGGGCTCAGAATTCACCTTCTCCCTCCCAGTCTGTGTGCGGTCTCTGCGCTCTCCATAATCATTCGAGTCCCTTCAGATCTTCCCTAATACTTCAAGGGTTCCCAGCACATGTTGGAAAATGTTACACCTATATCTGTGAGTCTTCTCTGGGCTTGGGTAGAATGTTATCTTTGAATTTAGCTCAGTGACTTTACTTCATTTAGAATAATTTGATATAGTAAAAATTAGTGTTTAACAAAGCCATTTGTGAAATAAGTTGCCAAAATCCACATCATGAAAGACGTATATTGACGATCTGATTAGAACACAATTACAATTTGACCTTGGTAATAATGCTGAGGAAAAAAAGGACTGTGCAAACTAAAAAGCTAGAGAATTTATAATCTTTCATGTTTTTTTTCATTCTCTGGGAGCAATTTTCCATCATTACGGAAAACAATTTTCAGAATTACACTCTTTACATATAAATACATATTGACTTGCTTGTGAAAATAGAACTGGATGCACAACATAGAAGAATGAGAAGTTATTTTGGAATCCAATTTTTAGAATACTTTGCCTCAATGATGCAATATCATTTTATGCTTTTTCCCCTGTCTGATGATAAATAACAGAGTATTACAAGACATATACACAGCCGGGCGTGGTGGCTCACGTCTGTAATCCCAGTACTTTGGGAGGCCGAGGCGGGCAGATCACGAGGTCAGGAGATCGAGACCATCCTGGCTAACATGGTGAAACCCCGTTTCTACTAAAAATACAAAACATTAGCTGGGCGCGGTGGCGAGCGCCTGTAGTCCCAGCTACTCCGGAGGCTGAGGCAGGAGAACGGCGTGAACCCGGGAGGCGGAGCTTGCAGTGAATCGAAATTGCGCCACTGCACTCCAGCCTGGGCGACAGAGCAAGACTCCGTCTCAAAAAAAAAAAAAAAAAAAAAAAGAAGACATATACACAAATATTTACATGCATGAACACACGTACACATGATGCACACAGAGGTAGATATCCAACAGTATGTAAAAAAAGACCCCACGTGGACTGCTTAACCAAGTAATAAATCCATATCCATTACGTAACCTGACTTACAAAAGAGGCCTGAACCTGCCAAAGTGTCTTGAGAAGCTTTGAAAATTCAGGTTTTAAATGGAATAAGCTAATAATAATTTTTTGTTTCTAACATCTTGAATTAAAAACCAATAGATTAGAAGCAAATTGTATTATTTTAAAATCCAACCTTGAATAAAAAACATTGAAATTATTGGCATGGATTCAAGTAATGAAATTGATTAAATTATTTTTTAAAAAGTGAAAAGAGTATTTTAAAGAATAAATTGCATGTATTGAATATTAACAATACTTTAAGATTATATTCTCATTTGAGTAGGTTTCATATGCCCATTTTCATGATTTACAGACAGAAGTATTATAATTAGATGTAGAAATTGAGCTCCTCCAGCTACCACCTGAAAGTCAATGTCTAACTAAGATGCATCATCCGTATTTGAAGACAACTTTTCAACTATTGACTTCAGCATTACAGTTAATTTTATCCCCATTTTTCTAATCACTAAACCACACAATGTTAGGATCATCTCTGGCTCCTCTATCTCTCCTTCATGCCTTAAATATATCAATGTTTTTTCTGTTAACTCTATTCTATAGGTTGAACCTGTCCTATGTGTTTTTATTGTTTCTGCTGTGTCTGTGACACATATTGCTTTATTCTCAACTCACACAGTAACTTTCAAACTAGTTTTCTTTGACTTTAATACTGGGAGGCCATTTTGTGCAGGACTAAGAGCCCTAACCTTAGAATCAGTGAACATGGGTTTCATTCGTGGCATGAGTAAATGTCTGAGTCTTAGTTTCCTCCTCCAGGAAGCAGGGATCCTGGTAACACTGGCATTGGTTGTGGTGCTGGAATCAAATGAGATCATGCATGCTGGCAACACTATTGATGCTAGGCTCAGTCTTTGCCCATTCTGGTTTGTGTGAGAGGCTTTTGGCAGACATAATTATATGATATGTGATCGACTATGGCAGCTTTACTTTCATAATTGATTTGTCATAAGCTCTGCTTTGTAGCCTGTGATTTACCTGCCCTAGCTTGTAATTAGTTAAGATAAGGCACCTGGAGTCTTCTCATGAATAGCTCATCTATTTCATCATAATATACACATCATTCTCATTCCTTCTTTTGAATAAGTCAGCCATTATAGAATCTTATTACACAAATTGTTGACAACTGCACTAAAGCTGAGGCTTGATTAAAAGGAAACGAACAGAAGAAAGGAAGATGATTGTTAGATTATGGTTAATGTTACCATTTAACTTCCTCCTTTGTTTTTGTGGAGGGCTCATAAAGCAGAACACAGGAACCTTGTTTATTTGCCATAGAGAACTTCCTATTTAAAATAATTTTTCAAAATGTGTAAAGATTTCCCATCAACTAGGAACAGGCTTAAGCTGGATTTGCTTCCCAAAACACTTTTAAGAATATCCACTCTTTCTTTGTGAATTTTAAGCACTTCTCACCTGCCTCCAATGGTTAAAAGGTTTTCAAGAAAGAATGCCAGAGACCCACTCACCATCACATTTCAGTGAAGCAAAACAGCATGAATGATTGGACTAAAACGGATCATCTCAATTTCTACCACAGGTCATTTTACTTGGTGAATAGCCCAGAGTTCCTGCTTCACTTAGCCAATAAAGGACAATTTTTTACTTAAGGATCTGGAGATGTCTGCAAATATTTTCACACATTCTAGATCTACAGTACACAGCCATCATTGGAATCAAGACAAACACCAGCTGTACTTTTCATTTAGACAGTTACAGAATAAGCAACATATTCAGAATATATTTTGAAACATGTTTAGGACACAAAAGAGAAAAAATGCCTCTAAGCTGCAAGTAAAATAATTTAAAAAGAAAAACATACCAACTCAAAAGCAAATTTAAAGGGGGTTACAGAAACATGTCTTACTTTTGGTAGATTTATAGTTTGCAAATCCATTTGCTCTATAATACATGTCCTTACAAACTCTATCAAATGAATATTTTAAACTCCATTTTACAGAGAGAGGGTGATGGATGAGCTGTTCAAGGTCAAAAGAGCTATTTCAGTAAGTAGGTCTGTAATGTACACATAGGTTGTGTAACCAAGGTCAATGTACTTCCTACTACATTAATAACATCTTTATTTCTGTAAATAAGCAACACAACACTCTATTTTATTTGTCCTTTTCATGGAATAAAATATAAGCAAGCTCCTCTTTGTAGCTTGGCCACATGAGATTCTGTTTGATATAATATATCCCAATATGTATTTCATCTTTATTCCAAAATGAGTTGGTTTTGAAGTGGTAGTTCTATACTTTTTTTCTTTCTCTTCTTTTGTATTTATTAGTTAAGAAGACTGCTTTGGCGTTGTTAATACTAAATATTTTATTCTATAAGCTAAAAACCAAAAAAAAAAGATAACCACATAGAAAAAAAAATATCATCCATTATTCCCTCTTAGAGTTGAACCCTGTTATTCATTCATCTCTGTGTTTGCTTACCTATATATATCCATTTATTTAAAAAAATCATTATCTTGACTTAAATCATCATTAGTTGCAAGGCTGAGGGACATCTGGATTCTAGTTAACTCAAAACATGACCGATTTGTGCACATACAGTCATCTCCTCTTCCCTTCCATTTTAGTTCTTCTTGTCCTGTGAGACTCAGATCAAATCCCCCTTCCTTCATGAAACCTTTTTGGACCACTCCAGCTAGAAGGTTTTGCACAAGTAAGCATAATACGTCATGATACCAAACCAGGCTTGTTCTGCCAGCTAGCAGTAAGTCAATCATTGTGATGGTGGCCTTTGCAAAACAGAAAAGATTTTATTCACAAGGCTGCTGGGAGAGTAAATGAGAGAACAAATCTCAAACCCACCTCCCTGAAATCAGGGCTTGGTAGTACTTATGGGATAGAAACGGGGTTGGTCTAAAGTGTGGGGAAAGGTGATTGGTGGGTAGGAAAGGTGAGATCATCGGGATTCTGTCCAAGTGTAATCAATCTACATGGCTCTTCATAGGATACATGTTCCAAAAACAGTGGCATTAGCATGATCTGAGGGTGCAGTTTTTGGCCTCCTGACATCAAAAGGTCACGTTTTGGGCAACCAGGCAGGCCAAGTTGGAGGATCGGTAATCTCAACTAATTTGAACTGGACAAGAGTTTGCCCCCTTGCTCCTGAAAAACAACTTTTAGCAACAGTTACCATAGAGACATACACATTAGAGATATTATCTATAAGGAAGCTAATGAAAGTTTAGTTATGTATTATTTGGTTATGTGACTTTTAGCTATCTAGGTTTTAAGACCAACTAGAAGTAAGCCATTAAAAGCAAACAAGGCAGGTTAAGCTTGGTGGGCTTAATCAGGTTAGCCCTCGGTTTCAGTGATTGGATCCATTAATACATTTGCTCCAGTTGATTGCTCAATGCCTTTCTGTCACCTGATAATGCCCTGAAGGAATAGATCTTGGAATTAATAAAATGTAATGTGGATGGAAAGAAGAAAGATCCATGTATATGAGGCCTTATAATTCCTCTCTGGATAGGATGGCTGCAAATAAGGCTCTGAGGATGGAGCAACCCTCACTGTGGAAGGAAAATAGAGGTCATTAAAACTAACCTGAGTGTTCCATGAGGTTTATTCTTGTCCTCCCAGTTCACAGGTACCTACACTTGCTGATGCATAACTCATTGGATTATTATGAGCTCCTACATAAAATATTTATGGGCATAATTTAAAGTGGCCTTTGAAGCACAAAACACAGGCTGAACGAAGTTTTGGAATCATCTCAACAAGAATGAATTTTAGTAGTAGAAGACTTGTGCTGGTTGTTTCACTGTTTTAATATAGATATGCTTTGAGGTAGGCATCACAGGTAATTAGTGACTGCAGATGCATAGACAATTTTGCATAATAATGATTTTGGGACTTCTTGAGTTTTAGAGGACAATTGAAAGACTGAGCGTGTTTTGTTTAATGACCAATTTTATTCTTTTGCTGTCTTTAAATTATTCACATCTGATTTTAAAGTGTCAATAAAATAGTAATGCTGGAAAACTGAATACACAATCAATTTGGCTGCTTTCTTATAAGAGTATAGGAGCTCAAGAGTCCAATTCAATGCCATCAAATAGTAACCATCTCTGTCCTACTGGATGGTCATATACTTTCCTTCTATGTTAACTTGGTATGTGCCCAGATAAATAGGGGCTAGATTTTATTTTCATTTCCTTTGAGTTGTAAAATAAACATTTTATCCAGTAACTGTCCTTAAATTATTTCCTTTGTTAGCAATAAACTATTAGGGAATAGTTAGCAACCCTACAGTCAGTACTGAAAATCAAACAGTTCATTACATATTAAATGCATTTAAAATTATACAACTTCACTCCAAAATCCATTTGATGTGTTTTCTGGTAAGATTTCTATGTAAGCAGAACTTAATGATTGTACGAGAAATCATTTTAGAGTGGACTTTGTACTATATCCTTCCTTTCCCTCACCTTATACACAAGGAATCTATAGAAACAACTTACTTTTACCCTACTGAATTATTTGCAGTCATATATATATATATATAGCTTCACATTACAACATTCCAGCTGCTATATTATTTTCTGACTGAGTCAGATAAGATTATGTTCTACGTATTTCTGTTATCTGGGTGCTTATTAACATGTGTATCATTGTGGACATATTGCTGTTATATTGCATAACAATGAGCTTATAGCAGACACCAGCTCCCTTTCCTCATTTCCAGCTTAGAATGTTGATATTCTTCTTAGCATTTTTTCCTGACATACTAAAACCCACTTTCTATCAAGGTATTTTTTTTTCTTTTCAGTATTAAAATTTTTCTGTGTAGCAGCTAGAGTTTGGAATTGTCTCATTGTTTTTAGAATTATAGGTCTACCTTTCACTCCAGTAAAAAATCTGAGAAACTTTAGTATGAAATTCCTTATGAGGAAATAACTTTTTAAAGATATGATATAAATTTGAAACTGACATAAAATAAATTGAGAAGGAATAAAAAATGATTACTTGCTCCAAATTTTGTACTCTAAGAAATATATGTAAACTGAAACAAAATAATACCAAACAATAACAACATAAACAAACTTTTGTTTCCACAGAAGTTATTGGATTTATGTTTTTATTAATAAAAGTTATTATGTAATAATGAGCAAGATTCCTTGGGCTTAAACTAGAATGTTTGAATCCCGGCTCTTTATTAATAATCTTGGTTAAATGTCTGATAAAGAAAAAAATGGCTAAGACTAATGCACCAAAATGATATTTCAAAGAACTGAAAAACAAAATATTAGAGGCTTTTCATGACATTGTTTATTAATATGCTTCATGATCTAGACTGATTTACAGGCTTTAAAATCTCCAAATTTAAGTACTCTAATACCCTCACGAAATGCCATCAAACGTTTGAGAGCAGAAAGATATATTTGAAATTTGTGTTTATAAGATCACCCCCTAGTATCTGTACATAGTCATTCTCACCTTCGTCTTCCATAGCTGGTAGAATCATACCACCAAGAGTGATGCCATAAAACCCCCCCAAAAAAAACCTGAAATCCCCCAGAACTGTCATCAACTATTATATTGGGAGAAAATTGACCTGTATTCTTTCCCATAGTCAAGCAAACCGCAGGGAGTTTCCTTCAGCAATGGAGGTTAACAACATTCTGCCAAACTATCAACATATAGGGGAAATGGGCCTACTGAATTATAAAGGAGTCACATAAATTGTCCGTTTTTAAACTACTGTGATAAAGATATTTGAAATTTGTGCTTACATTTGAGATCTGCTCTGCATAATCTTGCCTCATCTTTTCCAAACAGTAGTCTTGTATTTCACTATCTTTGCTCACCCATTGCTCCTACAACTGTAATGCTTAGATTTCTTAGCCTGAAGAAATACAAAACCTGTAAATCTACTTTACTTTATTCTTAGGCCTGGATCTGCATCTCTGGCCAGACTGGCTAATTGTCTTCTAACCATTTCTACCTTAAACCTTTGATAGATTTTTTTTTTCTACTTAGAATGCCTTCACAAGTACCCTATTTTACTAAATACTTGCGTTTTTTAAGATACTCAGATTCCATTTTGTTTCATTCATTTTTGGACAAGGACATACAAGAGATACGTTTTCTTGCAGCTCAGAGCTGAAAAAATATCACTAAGTAGAGTACAGTTAGGTAGCAGTTTATATTTCTGAATTTCCTACATTCTACCAAAAGTGGACATAGATCAGTCTTGTAGCATCTCCAAGCTAATAAACTCAATAGTCAGCCTCTATGATTTTTGTTCAATGTGTGTATGTGTGTGTGTGTGTGTGTAGTGTGTGTGTATGTAAAATGGACACTACCATTTGGACTTTGCACAAATTTAATTATTAAAAAAAAATAGTAGCCTCCCAAGCTCCCACTAAAACCATCCCCTTTTCATTAACTTTGAAATAGATTGTTTCATAAACAAATCAGGTACACAGTAAAATTGATAAAAGCTTGAGTAGGAACACATAGCCCAGTTTTGATCTCAGCTCTATGCTGGATTACTTTCCCCAGGAATTTCAACTGATGATTAGTCAGATTCCACTTGACCATTTCCAGTGGTTAGGATTTTGGCTGGTTTTGAAGCACCACGGCTCTGACTGGAGAGCTCTAATTGTTGGAAAGGCGTGCCATATACCTAGTTAAAATATCTTTCCTGAAGCTTTCTCCTGTTAGTCTTGGTCAGTTCTTTTAAAAGATCTCAGAAAAAGTGTAATACTTCTTCCAGTTGAATACCCTTCATGTGTTTAGGGGCAGACATCTCATTTGCTCTCAGTCCTGTCTTATCTAAAATTTGCAGGTATGTTTAACTTTACAATTATGAAATATTTTTAGATGTCTCATTATTCTACTCCCTAGCAATACACAGATTTTCAGTATAGCACCAAAATTTCATTCATTTAACAGATAGTTACTGAGGCCAGGTAATGTGCTGAGTGTGAGGATTCACAATAAAAGGTGATGGAGTTTGTGATGGCAGAAATATAGGATGGTTTAAAAGCACACAGTAGGAACACATAGCCCAGTCAATGATAGGGAAGGTAAGGAAGAGTATGCTGAAATCTTTGGGTGAAGGCAGGGAAGACTATCCAAGACACAAAGAAGAGTAGAGGCAAAAGCCCAGAAACATGACAAGGCATTAGAGATTCAGTGCTATGAATGGAGCCTGTTATGTGTGGCATGGTGTGCCATTAGGTGGAGGGTGGAGATTTGGCAGGTGCCATGTTGGCAGGCATTGTAAACATCTCTAAAGAGTTAGGATTAGGAACCACGAGATCGTTTTCAGCAGGAAGGCTCACAAGCAGGAGGGCTCACATGTTCATTTTTTATTTTAAGAAGGTCCTTGTGGCTGCAGATAAACAAACCTGAGTGCATAGAAATTTAGTGAACTTCATGATTTATTGGATGGCAAAATTGGAGGTGGTGATAAGAAAGAGTACTGGAGTACTGAATTAAAGCTATAGATGCTGGGGCCTTTTCTAACAAGACAGAAGCCATTTGGGAGAGTGGGGATGGTAATGAATTCAGAATGGAACCCATTACTCTAGACATGGTAGATAAAATAGCCCTCATTCTAATCTCATATGAAATATTCATAACATTCCTGGAAGTAATGGCTCAATAATGGAGCTGCTAGCATTATAAACTAATTTACTAGATGTTTTTAGAGTAAGCACAATGTGCTTATTAAAAACAGAGATGTTTACCTAGTAATTATTACTTTCATAACGTTGGCAATATATATACTATAGGCTCAATATAACTATCTTAAAAACAATTGCTGCTCTTAATCATTAAAATAAATTTAATTAGACATGTACATCATTAAGTAATTTAGATTAGTTACTCACATCTACTGATCTGCTGAGGAGTCACTGACATGCTGCCAGAAAATCTGGAGCATGGGGTGTTATCTCCGCTCTGACAACTGCTCCACATATAGGGGTTCTAAGGAATAGCTAATCTTAAAATGTATAGCCTCAGTTCAATATATCCATTCATATTCAAAGTCTAATGGGAGCAACATTTTTCATTCGTCTTTGATGAGTTTTATATCTTTCATTTTCAATTTTTAGGAAAGTGAGCATGTGTGACTGAACAAGTTATCTAAATATGGTTTTGGAATTTTGAAGATTTGTAAGTTAGAAGTAGCAAATTGTTTCTATCTGTAACTAGGGGCATCTGTTGTATACAACATAAACACATATTTTGCATATTTGCGTTATTTATACAATTATTTTCAAGTCTCAAATATAGGCTTACTACACTCTCCATTTTCTTATTCTCTTCAGTGCCAATCTTAGAAAAATTACATTGCTTGCCAGGTAGTGTGGTATAACAGAAGAGGTTAATGTTGGAACCAAAAAGACCTAGGTTTGAATGTCATTTCCTAGGTCTGTCACTTTAAGCAAGCTACCCAATCTTATGAGCTTCAGTTTACTCACATGTAAAATGTAACTAATAATGCCTACTTCATAGGGTAGTTTAAAAGATGAAAATAATAAATAAAAATGTTTGGCATTATGGCATCACAGTATTAGAGCCAAAAGTAGTCACAGTAAATAAAACATTAATAGTTTGGAAGCTGTTGAAACAAAAAGCATATTCTTTTTTCTTTCCTCAGCTGGAGATTCTGCCAATCTCATCATTGCATTTGTTAGTTATGTTTGATGGTGATTTTATGAATTGGGGGATGAAGGGTCCCCAAAGACCAGTAGTTGAAATTAAAGAACTAGCAACTTAAAAGTCAATGAAAGAGAATTTGGGTTAATTTTATGTTATTATCTATGATCTTACTAAATATAGACTTCATGATATATGGAAGTGAGGCTTTGGTTATAAAAGATCAAAGACATACACTTTGATCTTCACTAGAACCTTTGAAGACTCTTAAAAATATTGCCTTTTTATGTCTTAGTCAGAAAATAAGGATTAGATGAGAGAGACTAAATGTGGATTTAAAGTTAATCGGATCTGCATATAAGATATACAGCATTGATGAAACAAGATTTCCTAAGAAGAAAAAGAAGTGATACTTCAGCCAGTTTGTCCATGATTTCTGGTGACACACATTGGTTCTCAGGCCCTAAGGATTAAGTGTTGCTGCTGAATGTGGTTACAATTTTTAGCAAAATCACATGGGTCAATTGAAAAATCTCTAGCCTTGTTTTCTGGCTGATCGGTTCCTTTTTAACAACGGTCTTAAGTTTTAAGCAGTTTCTTCTTGTAAGGCAGATGTGCTGAAACGTGTGTGAAGCCATGTGCCATTAGGATTATAACACAAAGAAGTTGAAACACAACCCTGTACATGAACAATTATTGAAGTATTTGAGTTATTACAAAACAGCAAGAATCCTAAAGTCTTGAGCAATTATCAAAGTGACAATCATGGACATTGTAATGTTAGGATTTCAACTGGTTAATCTGCCTTCTTACTGCTTGTTGATAGCTTTCAGAGTATTCATCATGTTGGTCTTCAAAATGAAGATGTAGTACATATTTCCTTGTATAACTGGTTAGGTTATTTTATATATTCTCATGTTTCAGCTATAAAAATTGTTTATTGGTTTTTGTTTATTTATGCGGAGGACATAAGGGAATACTTAAAAAACTAAAACAATAATAGCTAATCTAGATTTTAATCTCAAGTCCGCCATGATCTAGCTAGATAAAGGGCTAATTGCCTCATGTCTTTAGAGTTTCATTGTCTGAATCTATGAAATTAAGAAGTTTGATGAGATGACATTCTTGATACTTGTGTTGAAATTTAACAATTTTAGTTATTGTTGAACACACACACACACACACACACACACACACACAGGTCTATGTACATATACACTAACGTACCGCATAACTGATTTCTTATGATGTTTCATCATTCTGTGGTTGTATATTATGGCTTGCTTATTTTCTACAATATCAATAACAATACTAACATACTACTAATTCTGTAGTTACATTTTATTCTACATTTAAATTATATTTAATATCCAATTGAAATTCCATTCTAAGCCTAACATTTCAAGACACCACTTGAATGTCGATCCCCAAATCTGTCTTGTACATAGTGCCTTATTTGGAATTCTATGCTTTTGAGAATAACGCCACATTAAGGCATATGGTGGTGGAATAAAAGAGAACTAGATAGTAGTGGATTTTGTCCTGACTTCCACTAACCAAGTAACCTTAGTAAGGCAATTTGTCTTTCTTTTCCCAGGCCGTGTTTTCCCCATTAGGCAACAGAGGCAAAGTGCCTGGAGACTAGGAGTTTTATCTGGACCTATCAAAAAATGTAAGGCCTGAAAATTTTCAGTGCATTCAGTATATGTAAAAATGTATCAAAATAGAAATCAAGGCTGGGCACGGTGGCTCACACCTGTAATCCCAGCACTTTGGGAGGCTGAGGCGGGTGGATCACGAGGTCAGGAGATCGAGACCATCCTGGCTAACACAGTGAAACCCCGTCTCTACTAAAAATAATTCTAAAAAAATTAGCCGGGAGTGGAGGTGGGTGCCTGTAGTCCCAGCTACTCGGGAGGCTGAGGCAGGAGAATGGCGTGAACCTAGAAGGCAGAGCTTGCAGTGAGCTGAGATCGCACCACTGCACTCTGGCCTGGGCGGAAGAGCGGGACTCCGTCTCAAAAAATAAATAAATAAATAAATAAATAAATAAATAAATAAATAAATAAAAATAAAATAAAATAGAAATCAGTGCCTTTGCATAAATGTCTATAAACAGATTACATTTAGTGTGAGGTATAAGTGAATTGTATTATGCTTGATATAATATGGGATAGACCCCTCAAGGTCATTGCCAATGTCTTTGGTTAAGGCAAACTGGTAGAGAGGGACAGACTCAATACTTTCAAAGGACACTCCCATCTTTAACACTTCATCATTATATTCACTGTTTTAAAATAATGCTTTTATTATCATTCTTGATGGCTTACAGTAAAAAAAAAAACAGAAAATGGACTTTTCTGATAACTGTACTTTGAAGGTAGTAATGTAGAGCAAGAAGGTTTTGATGTGAGATAGATGTGGGTTTACATCTCAGTTTTACTACTTAGCCATCGAAGGATCCTACAAAAGCGACATAATTTTTGTGAAATGTAGTTTCTTTTTAGAAATTTTATTTTTATGGGCATAGAGTAGATGTATATATTTATGGGGTACATGGGATATTTTGATACAAGCACACAATGTGTAGTAATCACATCAGGGTTAATAAGGTATCCATCACCTCAAGCATTTATCATTTCTTTGTGTTACAAATATTCTCATTATACCATTTAACTTATTTTAAAATGCACAATAAATTATTGTTGGCTGTTACCACCCTGTTGTGCTATCAAATACTAGCTCTTATTCATTCTCCCTTTAGTCCCCACTATCATTCCTAGTCTCTGGTAACCATCATTCTACTCTCCATCACCATGTGTTTGTTTCAATTTTTAACTCCCACAAATAAGCGGGAACATGTGAAGCTTGTCTTTCTGTGTTTATTTCACTTAACATAATGATGTCCAGTTCTATCCATGTTGTTACAAATGATAGGCCCTCATTCTTTTTTATGGCTGAAGAGTATTCTATTGTGTTTACATACCACATTTTGTTATCCATTCATCTGCTGATGGACACTTAGATTGCTTCCAAATCTTGGCTATTATGAATAATACTACAATAAACATGAGAGTACAGATATCTCTTCAATACACTGATTTCTTTTCTTTTGGTACAAATTATCAATGGGATTACTGGGTCATATGATAGTTCTATTTTTAGTTTTTTTCAGGAACCTCCATACTGTTTTCCAAAGTAGCTGTACAAATTTACATTCCCCCAGCATTGTATGAGGGTTTCCTTTTCTCCACATCCTCACCAGCATTTGTTATTGCCTAACTTTTGGATAAAAGCCACTTTAACTGACATGAGATGATATCTCTTGGTAGTTTTGATTTGCATATCTCTGATGATCAATGACTTTGAGCACCTTTTCATATACCTATTTGCCATTTGTATCTCTTCAGAAATGTCTATTCAGATCTTTCGCCCATTTTTAAATCAGATTATTATGGTGTTTGCTTATACTGTTGCTTGAGTTCCTTATATATTCTGGTTATTATCCCTTTGTCATATGAGTAGTTTTGAATTTTTTCTCCCACTCTGTGGGGGTGTCTATTCACTTTGTTTGTTGTATCCTTTGCTGTGCTTTCTAACTGGATATGATTCTATTTGTCCATTTTTGCTTAGTTGCCTGTGCTTGTGAGGTATCATTCAAGAAATATTTGCTAAGATCAAATCCTGGAGAGTTTCCCCAATGTTTTCTCTTAGTTTCATAATTTGAGACCTTAGATTTCAGTCTTTAATCTATTTTGATTGGATTTTTGTTTATGGTGAGAGATAGTGGTTTAGTTTTATTCTTCTGCACATGGATATCCAGTTTTTCCAGAACTAATTTATTAAAGAGACTGTCCTTCCCTTGTTATACGTTCTTTTCACTTTGGTCAAAAATGAATTCACTGTAGGTGTGTGGATTTGTTTCTGGGTTCTCAATTCTGTTCCATTGGTCTGTGTGTCTGTTTTTATGCTAGGATCATGCTGTTTTGGTTACTATAACTCTGTAGTATAAAGTCAGGTAATGTGATTCCTCCAGTTTTGTTCTTTTTGCTCAGGATTGTTTTGGCTATTCTAGCTCTTTTGTGATTCCTGTAAATTTTAGGATAGTTTTTTTTCTATATCTGTGAAAAGTGTCATTGGTATTTTTATGGGGATTACATTGAATTTGTAGACTGTTTATTTCTTTTTCTTTATTTCTTTTTCTTATCTAATTTCTCTAGCTATGATTTCTAGTACTATGTTAAATAACAATGGTGAAAGTGGTCGGCCTTGTCGTGTTTTAGGTCTAAGAGGAAAGCCTTTCAGTTTTCCCCCATTCAGTATGATACTAGCTGTGGATTTGTCATATATGGCTTTCCTGTGTGGAGGTATGTACCTTCTATTCCCAATTTCTGAGGGTTTTTATCATACAGGGATATTGAATTTTATCAAATGCTTTTTCATCATCAATTGCAATGATCATATGGTATTAGTCCTTTATTTTATTGCTATAATGTATCACATTGTTTGATTCGTGTATGTTGAACCATTCTTGCATCCCTGGGATAAATCCCACTTGGTCATGATGAATAATCTTTTTAATGTGTTATTGAATTCCGTTTGCTTGTATTTTGTTGAGAATTTTTGCATCAATGTTCAGGGATATTGGCCTGTAGTTTTCTTTACTTTGATGTGTCTTTGTGTGGTTTTGGTATCATGGTCCTTCTGGCCTCATAGATGAGTTTGGAAGCATTCCCTCCTCTACTGTTTTTCACAATAGTTTGAGTAGGATCAGTGTTAGTTCTTTAAATGACTGGTAAAATTCAGCAGTGAAGCTATTGGGTGCCAGGCTTTTCTTAGTTGGGAGACTTTTTATAATGGCTTCAATCTCATTACTTGTTATTGCTCCATTCAGGTTTTGGATTTCTTCAGGGCTCTATTTTGGTAGGTTGTATGTGTGTAGGAATTTATCCATTTCTTTAAGGTTTTCAAATTTATTGGCATATAGCCATTCATAGTAGTCTCTAATGATCCTTTGAATTTCTGCCGTATTGGTTATGATGTCTCCATTTTTGTCTCTTATTTATTTGAATCTTCTGTCTGTTTTTCTTCATCTGGCTAAAAGTTTGTTGATTCTGTTTATCTTTTCAAAAACCCAACTTTTCATTTCATTGATCTTTTATTTATTAATTTATTTGTTTCAATTCCATTTTCTACTGCTTTGTTCTTTATGGTTTATTTTCTTGTACTAATTTTAGGTTTGGTTTGCTCTTGCTTTTCTAGTTCCTTAAGATGCATTGTAAGGTTGGTTATTTGAAGTTTTTCTGCTTTGTATGTAGGCACTTATTGCTATAAACTTTCCACTTAGTACTGCTTTTGCTGTATCCCATAGGTTTTGGTATGTTGTGTTTCTATTTTCATTTGTTTCAAGAAATTCTTCAACTTCCTTCTTAATTTCTTCATTGACCCATGGGTCATACAGGAGCATATTATTTAATTCTGATGTGTGTGTGTATAGTTTCCAAAGTTTCTCTTCTTATTGATTTTTAATGTTATTCCACTGTGGTCAGAGAAATATTTGAAATTATTTCATTTTCTTTGAATTTGTTAAGACTTGTTTTGTGGCCTAACATATGGTCTATCCTTGATAATGATCTATCTGCTGAGAAGAAGAAGGTGTATTTTGTGGTGATTGGATAACCTGTAAATATCTATTAGGTCTATTTTATCTATAGTGTAAATTAAGTGTTATGTTTCTTTGTCGATTTTCTGTCTGGATGATCTGTCCAATGCCGAAAGTGGATGTTGATGTCTCCAGGTATTACTGTATTGTGATTTATATCTCTCTTTAATAATATTTCCTTTCTATATCTGTGTGCTTCATGGGTGGGTGCATATATGTTTACAATTGTTAAATTCCCTTGCTAAACTGACCCCTTCATCATTGTATAATGACTCTCTTTGTCTCTTCTTATAGTTTTTCTCTCAAAGTTTGTTTTGTCTGATATAAGTATAGCCTATATTGTATGTCATTTCTGGTTTTTGTTGGCATGGAATATCTTTTTTGATCCCTTTATGTTCAGTCTATGTGTGTCTTTATAGGTGAAGTGTGTTTCTTGTAGGCGACATAGTTGGGTCTTTTTAAAAAAAACCTTTTAGCCACTCTATGTCTTTTGCTTGGAGAGTTTAGTCCATTTACATTTAATGTTATTATTGGCAAGTAAGAACCTGCTATGGCCATTTCATTATTTGTTTTCTGGTTGTTTTGTGGTCTTCCTTCAGTCTTTGTCTTCCTTTCAATGAAGGTGATTTTTCTCTGGTAGTATGCATTAATTCTTGCTTTTTATTTTATGTGTGTCTTTTGTATGTTTTGTGATTTGAGATTATCATGAGGCTTGCCAATAACATCTTATAAGACATTATTTTAAGCTGATGACAATGTCACACTGATTGCAAAAACAAACAACTAAGAAACAGGCAAAGAGAAAACTAATAAAAACTGTAGATTATAACTTCATACACCCCCACCACTTTTTAACTTTTCATTGTTTCTATTTATGTGCTATTGTACTTTCTATGTATTTAAAAATTGTTGTAATTATAGTTTTTGATGGGTGCATCATTTAGTCTTATTACTAAAGATATGAATAGTTTGCACATCATAGTTACAGTGTCATAATATTCTGCATTTTTCTGTGTACTTACTATTTCCAGTAAGTTTTGTACCTTCAGATGATTTCTTATTGCTCATTAATGTTCTTTTCTTTCAGACTGAAGAACTTCCATTAGCATTTCATATAGGACAGATTTGGTGTTGATGACATCTCTCAGCTTTTGTTTGTCAGGGAAAGTCTTTATTTCTCCTTCATGATTGAAGGATTTTTCACTATTCTAGGGTAAAAGTTTTGTGTTTTTTCCCCCTTCAGCACTTTAAATATGTCATGACACTCTCTCCTGGCCTGTAAGGTTTCCACTGAGAAGTCTGCTGCCAGATATATTGTAGCTCTGTTGTACGTTATTTTTTTTTTCTTTTCTCTTGCTGCTTTTAGGATCCTTTCTTTATCCTTGATTTTTGGGAGGTTATTGTCTTGAGATAGTCTTCTTTGGGTTAAATCTGCTTGGTGTTCTATACCCTCCCTATAATTGAATATTGATATCTTTCTCTAGGTCTGGGAAGTTTTCTGTTATTATTACTTTGAATAAATTTTCTATACCTATCTCTTTCATCACCTCCTCTTTAAGGCCATCAACTCTTAGATTTGCCCTTTTGAGGCTATTTTCTAGATCTTGTAGGCATGCTTAATTCTTATCTATTCTTTTTCTTTTGTCTCCCCTGATTGTATATTTTCAAATAGCCTATCTTCAAGTTCACCATTTCTTTCTGCTGCTTGATCAGTTTTGCTATTAAGAGACTCAGATATGTTTTTCAGTATATCAATAGAATTTTTCAGCTCTAGAATTTCTGCTTAATTTTTAAAAATTATTTCAATCTCTTGTTAAATTTATCTGATAGGATTCTGAATTTCTTTTCTGTGTTATCTTGAATTTCTTTGAGCTTGCTCAAAACAAGTATTTTGAATTCTCTGTCTAAAAGTTTACATATTTCTGTCACTCCTGGTTGGTCCCTAGTACCATATTTAGTTAGTTGTCGAGGTCATGTTTTCCTGGATGGTCTTGATGTTTGTTCATATTCTTTGATTTTTGGGCACTGAAGAATCAGGTGTTGATTCTGGTCTTTGTAGTCTAACCTTGTTTGTACCTGTTCTTCTTGAGAAGGCTTTCCAAGTATTCAAAGGGCATTGAGTGTTGTTATCTATTTGGTCACTGTAGCTGCATCTGCATTAGGAGGCACCCAAAGCCCAGTAATTCTGTGATTCTTCAAGACTCATAGAGGTACTGCCTTGGGGGTCTTGTTAAAATCTGAGGGGCTTTCCTAGATTACCTAGCAGAAGCTCTTGTTATCTTTCATTACTTTCCCCCAAACACACAGAGTCTCTCTCTCTCTGTGCTGAGCTGTGTAGAACTCTGGGAGAAGTGACACAGGCATCCTGTGGCCACCACTGGGACTGCACTCTTTCAGACCCAAGCCAGCACAGCACTGAGTCTTGCCCAAGGCCCATGGCAACCACTGCCTGGCTACTGCCAATTGTCACTCAAGGCCCAAGGGCTCTTCAGTCAGTAAGTGGCAAATCCAGCCAGGCTGATGTCCTTCCCTTCATGGTGGCAACCCCTACTCCATCCCAGGGTAGATCTAGAAATGTTGTCTGGGAGCCAGAGCCTAGAACATGGAACCTTAGTAACCCACTTGGTGCTCCTTTCTACCGTGGCTGAGCTAGCACCCTAGCTGCAAGACAAAGTCCTTCCCACTCTTCCATCTCCTTTCCTCAAGCAGAAGGAGACTCTCTTCGTGGCTACCACTTCCCCAGGTCCATAGTGAGTACTGCCTGGCTACCACCAATGTTCACTCAAGGCCCAAGGACTCTTTAGTCAGCTTGTAGTGAATGCTGCCAGGCCTGGGTCTCTCCTTTCAGGGCAGTGTGGGCTCCCATCTTGCTCAGGGCAGGTGCAGAAATGCTGTCCAGAAGCCATAGCTAGAATCAAGGACCATAGAAGTCCTCTTGGTGCTCTACCCCATTGTGACTGAACTGGTACCCAAGCTGCAAGACAAAGTCCCCTTTAGTCTTCCCTCTCCTTTCTTCTAACAGAAGGAATCTGATATGGTTTGGCTGTATCCCCGCCCAAATCTCATCTTGAATTGTAGCTTCCATAATTCCCATATGTTGTGGGAGTGACCCGGTGGGAGATAATTGAATCATGGGGGCAGTTTCCCCTGTACTGTTCTCGTGGTAGTGAATAAGTCTCATGAGATGTGTTGGTTTTATAAGGTTCTCATTCTCTCTTCCCTGCTGCCATGTAAGATGTGACTTGCTCCTTCTTGCCTTCTGCCATAATTGTGAGGCCTCCCTAGCCATGTGGAACTGTGAGTGAATTAAACCTCTTTCCTTTATAATTACCCAGTCTCTGTTATATCTTTATCAGCAGTGTGCAAACGGACTAATACAGAGTCTCTCCCCATAGGCACTGCAGCTGGAATTATGTTGGGTCACACCTGAAGCTGACACAGCACTGGGTCTCACCTAAGGCCCATGGTGAATACTGCTGGCTCCAGCTGATGTTTATTCAATGCCCAAGAAAATGTCAGTCAGCAGGTGATGAATCTTGCTAGTACTGGTTCCTTCCCTTCAAGGCAGTGGGTTCCTTTCTGGCCCAGGGTATGTCTAGAAATGTCATCCAGGAGCTAGGGCCTGGAATGGGGGGTCTTAGGGCTCTGTTTAGTGCCCTGTTCCACTGTGGCTGAGCTGGATCTAAGTCACAAAAAAGTCCTCTTTATTCTATCCTCTCTTCTTCTCAAGCAGAGTAAAGGAGTCTCTCCCAGAGCTGCGAGCTTCACTGCCTGTGGTTAAGGGATGGGTGATGACTCAAGCACTCCTTTGGCTGCCCCAGCTGGTATCTCACTAGGTCATTTGCACCCCATGTGTGCTGGCTCCGAGCCCAGCACAGCACTAGGACTTGCCCAGGAATTGCAGTCTTTGTGGCCTAGATTGCCTTTCAAACATACTTAGGACCCCAGAGTGCTTTAGCCTGTGATGGTGGGGCTAGCTGAGTCTCAGGATTCCAACCACTGGGATGAGTGCTTCCCCTCTGGCTAGGGCTGGTCTAAATGCCCCCTCCATGGGCATCAGCTGACTTTTGCCTTGTGTTGCCTTCTGTTGTGACAGGACAGCGCTAAGTTCCAATGCAAAGACCCACTATCTCTGAACTCTCTCTCTCACAAGCACACAGATTCTCTCTCCCCACCATGTGGTCACTGCTAGAGAATGGGGGAGGGGTGGCATCAGCAATTCAGGCCTGTCTTTTCTACCTTCTTCCATGCCTCTTTCAGTGATATGACATTAAAACCAGAGACTGTGATTGCTCATTTGATTTTTGGTTCTTTCTTATGAAGTTGCTTTCTTGTGTGGATAGTTGTTCAATTTGGTATTCCTACAGGTGGGGAGGGGATGACTGCTAGAGGCTTCTATTTGGCCATCTTGCTCTGCTTCCTCTTGAAATGCAATTTCTTTATCTGGAATATAATGTAGTATTATTCACTTTATGCAAATATTAATATGAAGATTAAATGAAATAATAGTTATTGGCACATGGTAGTTGTCTAATAAAAGTTTTCTTTTTCCTTCCATTTTAAACATGAAAGTCCATTGAACTGGTATTTTTATACAAGTAGTTATGCATATATTTGAAAGACAAACTGATTTCTAGTCTTTTCTAGCTGAACTATGATAATACTACAGCTTCTATAAAACACAGGAACCATTTAGTCAGAATACACATCTAATTTTGTCCTTGTTTCTGATAACAAACTGTGAGTCTGAGTTCCTGATTTTATGGTCAATTGTACTTATCCTCCTGTTAGCAACTTAAAAGTGGTTAGACATCTGTTTAAGTTTTATGTCGTTTTTATAGGGTAGGCCCTAAAGTATCTAATTTGTGTGATTCATAGCCAAATTTCCAATTACAGAAGTAAAGTTTCAATCTTATTTTAATCCATAATCCAAAAGTAATTTTTCCTTGTCATCACAAATTCATGATAGTATATAGTTTACCCATCTTTGAAGAGGTTGAGCCATCTTTGAAGTCTTTGCCAAATACTTGGTAGGCCAACAGGCTTTATAAGTTTCTCCTAACAGTAGACATTCTAAGTGAATCAACTATATCTTTAGTGCATTTATTTATTTATGCATGTATTAAGTATACATTTAGCAATAAGTTAACTGATTATAAAAATTACATTTCTGGAAACACACTCATATATGTATGTATATATATATAAAATCAAAATTTATCAATACATTTTAGAGTTATTAATTTATATTTGGGGACTGGTCTAAGTCCATATTTTAACTCTATAACCACTACCCAGCTACCTTTTCATATTGTTAAATCACTATCACCAGAATTTTTTAATTCACTCTAATTTTTATATAACTTACTTCAAAATTTATACTTATTTCTCCTTGCTCATTGTTTTTGCTTATATGGCTTGAGGTTTGTATTTAAACAAAAAATAAGTGATTTTAGAGTTAGGTAAGAGGCTAGCAGTACAATTGCACAGTAAAATGTTAACATTTAAAGAATATAGAAGTGAATTGAAATAATTTTTCACTTATTCAATCAATTAATAACTATGAAGCACTAACTACATGTTCTAGGTATTGTAGATGCAGTGATAAAGAAAACAATTTATTCTGTGAGTTTGTGTTTTGTCAGCAAGAGAAATAAATTAAAATGTATAGTGCTATATTTGGCAAAATGCATTCATTTACTTCCATGTATTTAATAGGAGTTTACTGCAGAACACGTTGTTTTCATAGAACTGTCATACTATACATCCATTGTTGTCTGAAAAGAGATGTATGATGATAAAGCTCTAGATTTCTGGGATAAGTCAACAAAGGGAAAAATCATACTTTTTTGTTTTGCAATGTAAAACAATGTGCTGTTTATATTGAGGAATGATCATTATTCTAAATTAATGTCAGATAAAAGAACATGGTTATAATTTAAGTTATAGTTTGAGACTTTATGTATTATACATTCAAACTAATCAATAATAATTATTTCTATTGATTTCCTTCAAATTTTATCTTTGTGATCCTGTCTTCTTAAATATTTAAAGCAAAAAATGGACAGTAATGTGAAAAAACTTTATACTATAAAGCTCTCAGCTCTAATGATCTACCTAAACTAAGACCAAATAAAAACATTGAGAGTATAATTCCTAAGTCTAGTTTCTATGCTGGATGTGTTAGGATAAACCAGATCTCTGATTAGTGAGCTTATAAACTAGTTTAAGGAAACAAGACAAGGAAATTAGAACAGCTAACAGAAATGAGAAACAATATAAAGGAGCTGCAATAAGTAGATGATTCATTATTTAATGATGATGTCAACAGTAAATGCTGTAAGTGTTTGGAGGAGTGAGAACTCTAAGAAGATTGATGTTTTTAGAATTGACTTCATGGAAGAGTTGGAGTTACATTCCAGGCATAGCTTGTGGAAAATCATGGAGGGACACCCTACAAAGTTTAGATTGTTCAGGCCAGTTAGACTAGAGCAGATGGTTAACACAGATCAGTGAGCATTTAGGTGTGTGGGGACCAGAGGGTTCAGGATGAATAATTCTGAATTTCTCTTGCAAAATAAAAATTATTGTCATTCTGTGAGCTAGAACATGATGTGATTAAATGAGGTTCAGTCTTGCAGCATGCAATTTGAAATATGGAGTGGCATGAAAGTCAGTTAGGAGACCAGTGGAATAGTGTAGGAACGAATGATAAGAATCTGACTGGGGGATGGGAAAGCAATCGATTGAGAAAGACTAATTTCTGAGGCATTGAGAAAAATGAATCAAATGATGACTTGAATCATTGATTGGCTAATGAGTATAAAATGAGGATGATGAGAGAGTCAAGCAGGACTCTTAAGTTTGGATAATTGGGGAATTAGAAACCTGGAAAAGGAAAATACTTTTGTGGTGAAAATTAAGTTAGTCATTTATGAAAGTATAGTGAACATATATATCTATATTATAACATATTAAACACAGATAGTGAATGCATCATTACATTACTGAGATGTTATTATAAGTATATTTATGCCATGAAAAAATTCTTATACACAACTCAACTTCCAAAATAAGACCAAATATAGACATAATTTGAAAGAGTAAAGGTTTGTATCATTATAGATATAGCTTGAAGTTATCTAAGTCTTGCCAATCTGTGGAGCTAGATGTGGTCTTATTTACAGTAATTCCTGAAGTTTCTTTGCATGGTAGCCATTACCTGCTAATGTGGGCCCTTCAGCCCCATGCAAAGTACTTTCTCTCATCAAATATTTTTGCCATCCCTTGGGTGGAATATCACATGTGTACAATTTCCCATGATTTTTACAGCTCTACTGGGCACAGCTGCTACAACTTCGCACCTTTTCAACCAGAAGGCACGTATTTTCTTAGTTGGTGGCCACCCTCAGCTCTGAGCCTGCTGGTGATACAATGGTACTATGCTGTTTGTTCAAAAATGATTATTCTTTTTATTAACCCTTTAGAAGTGTCCCAAAATACTTAGGGCAAGTTTGTTACAGAGAATGGGTAAGTGTCTCATTCTGTTTTTTACTTATAGCTCTTTTCCCCATTTCTGAAGAGAAAATGAGTTCAGGGAGGTTAAGTAATGAGCCTGATACCATATAACAAATCAGTGGCAGAGCTAGAGTTTGAACTCAGAGATCTGATCACAAATCCAGTGTTCTTAAACACAAAATTTTTATGAAAGACATCCAGTTTCATAAGACAGCATTGAAATAAGCTCCAGGGATCAGATCCAGAAGTTTATCAAATCAGCAAAACATATTAAATAGAAATTCCTGAGCTGAAGCCAAGCTTAGCAACTAATTTGATAAAGTGTTCTTCAGAGTAAGCAGTGGCATATAGATCCATCTCTGTAACAGCGACTTGAGAACATCAGATATACTAAATAAATGAGATGCTTAAGAAATCAGTTCCCTGAAACTGCAACTATTTGAAACTGGTTTCAACCAGTTAGCTATTTGTCTGACATTTAATATTGAAGCTTCATTAGAGACATAATTAGTTTTCAGAGGAGCATGAGATTGCCGATGACTGTAAAGATTTAAAGGACTACAGTGCCCTATGTGTATTTAAATTAAAGTAGATCGTTGTGATTTGGTAAGCTATTTTACTATATTTAAAAATATTCATGCTGTGATTCCTGATAAGAAAGATCTGAGGTAAACAGATTATATGTTTTAATTCACACATTATAACTGCATAGAATTAGATGAAAGAAGAGTAATATCTTAGATAAAATATGTTATTAGACATGTTCATGCATTCTGGAATTGGGGGTTAGAGAATGAGAAGGACTGTGTAACTTGTACTTTCCTATCCCTTTGTCTTTTTGAGAGCCACATGAGGATTCTCTTTGAGCATGAAGGACCTAAGGGTAAAGGTAAATGTTTGCAGAAGCCTAGAGTAGAATAAGTCATTCCCTAGAGGCCCCTCATATTTTAAACACTGTTTTGCATCTGTTTCCCTGACAGCCTCAGAAGAAACCACGACTTTTCTCAACATGAAGTTTCTTCTAATGTTCTTCGATTCTTTTTCTCTTCTCTTTCCATAAGGGTTTTAAATTCCTATCCTTTCTGGTATCCTGATCCTCTCTTTCCCTTCTGCGTTCCTTTCTTCTGCTTTTTAAAGTGAGTAGAAGCCCATATCTTAAGAGGAAGAAAAAGAAAATACTTTTGTTCTGACCTTCCCCAACCTTTTCTATATGGTATTTGATTTCTTTCTGGCTGCTTATAAGTCAGCTTTCCAAAGGTTAGTCTGACTTTGTTTTTGGATTCTCATTAGTCGCTGAACCCACTTCAATTTGGCTTTATCTAAATCTCCTCTCTAGAAGGTCACTTTATCCAAATACACTTGTCTGTGCTTATCTGTCTTGATATCTAAGCTTCTGTTGAAAATGCTGACAGTTTTCTTCTTGAAATTCTCTCCACCCTTTGTTTTCATGATCCCACGCCCTCTTTTTCTGTAATAGCCTGGGTGACTTCTCTTTCTCAATATTGTTGGCTGGTAGACCCTGTCCCTCCTACCCTCTATCATGGGAAAGAATGGGCTGGAGTGTAAATGAATCTTCGGTAATTCAGGCAGAATCTAGATGGTTGTCTCTCACGCATGTGGTAGAAAGAGTCCTTAATTGTTTAGGAAGAAGTGAGGAGTAGACCCTTGTGAAGTTTCTTTGGGGTATAAGAAGCTATTCATATGGCCCAAGTCATCAAATTTTATGGTTATTCTTTCTCTCTCTCTCTCTTTTTTTTTTAAATGGAGTCTCGCTCTGTCACCAGGCTGGAGTGCAGTGGCACAATCTCAGCTCACTGCAAACTCCGCCCCCTGGGTTCACTCAATTCTCCTGCCTCCGCCTCCCGAGTAGCTGGGACTACAGATGCGAGACATCATGCCCGGCTAATTTTTGTATTTTTAGTAGAGACAGGGTTTCACCATGTTGGCCAGGTTGGTCTTTATCTCTTGACCTCGTGATCCTCCCGCCTCAGCCTCCCAAAGTGCTGAGATTACAGGCGTGAGCCCCATACCCAGCCAAAAAAAAACGGTTATTTTCTTAAGATTTTAGATTCCTTAATATAAGAAAGAAGATGATGGTAATTTCTCTCTGCCTTTTAAAAACTGCTCCTGAAAAGAAAAAGTATCAGACAGAAAAGAGCTAAAAAGGTGAAAGGAAGGCAGGTAAAGGAGCAGCTAATACGGTCTGGAAAGTATCAGGATATATTTATCCTTTCCTACACAAAACAGAAAGTGGTCATTTTAAAGAAATGAACTAACACTTTAGACATTACAGCTAATCACCTGACACATTGCTTGATACTTATCTGTGAGGCAGCCAGAAATAACAGGGGGAGGAGAGACCCCAGTAGAAACGCTCTAAGCCAATAGGGCTACAATCAGAGTTAAAAAGCAAGAAAGATTCTAAAATGCATTGGCAATGAACCACTTATGAGTAGATATTTCTTTCAGTCATGATCTAAATTGTATGTTTTCTTAAGAAATGTCAAACTGAATTAGTACCTAGTGTTTACTTAATTTGTGCTATTGTTTAAATTAAACAAATAATTTAATTAAATAAACCACCACATGCTGTAAGACATAAATTGATGAAAATTTTTTGGTTAACACCATCTTCCCCTGAAGTCAATTTGCATTTTCAATTAAATTAAAAAATACTTAGTGAGCATAGGCTAACCACTTTGCAAGGCTCTGGGGGGAAATCAGAGATAAAGCAAAATTCATAAATCTGGGTATAGACAATTTAATAAAGTTGCCTTCATTCTTTGTGAAATTAAAAAAGTAAAACCTGTAGGAAAGTAATAAGATAAAAGCTAGCAGCACCAAAAGAGGCAAACCAGTAAATCTCAATGCCATGAACTTTAAAATGTGGCAGTGAAGGAAAGAAATAGACTCTATCCCAACTCAGAGTGGCTATTTACTCCTACTCCATCCCCACACACATACATAGCACAAAATAATCCTGTGAATTTTTATTTAAAACATCCAATTTGAAAAGACTTTGATTAAAGGTGATTTCTATACAAATTTCCAAATCTTACGGGAGGAACTATTAACCACTACTGTAGAATCTCAGGATCTTAGTAGAAGCCTGAGAGACCATTAGAAATCATCATGGCCAGGCTTCCATAATTAATGAGAAGAATAAGTGTATCTCCCTTATAAATAATGAATGTTGCTAACAGGTGGAGTGAACCCTAATGCAAGAAATTTAACAATATGTTGAAGAAATGTCAGAGCCAAGACCAGTGATGCCCTCCTTCCCCACTCATCCTTAGACATATGCTTAGGTTGTGCAAAAGTGGATGTAGAAATACCCAATTCTCACTTGTAACTTGTGGTAAGAAGATAATAAATTAATGTGGAAATAATATCAAGAATGATCTATAGTTTATCATATCAAAATATAAAGAAACGGAATAGCAACTTTATAAATATAACACATAGAGACAAATGTAAAAAACTACAATGTAGCTTGCTACAGGCAGATTAAGTAGGCAAAATGGAAAAATATATCATGCAAGAAACAGAAAAAAATTTACTCGTCAATCCTCAATGATGCAAAAATACTGAGTAACGACATGACTCTCATGATCCCACAGCTAAAACTTCAGATGATAAGAAGAAACAGTGAAATAAAATGGAGAGAATATACCAAAATGGTACCACTACTGAATTGATAAATAAATTACAAATAAAAAGGAAAATATAATAGGCAAGCTAAAAGTGAAATTACTGATCTGGATGAAAAGCTTGAGTTCATGTGTAGGGAAAAGACATGGAAACAACTTGAAAAAAAGAGTGAGGGCAAAGACAATCCAACATAAGGACAACTGGTGTCACCCTTGACACCCCCGCCACCAAAAGAAAACAACAAAAACAAATCATATAATATCAAATTTTAAATTATAATACTGGAGTTGAAATGACATTGATGATCCAACAACAACTTGCTTAGTGTGCTTAAGATAAAATATTATTATTAAATTATTGAGTTTTTGTTTTGAGACAGGATTTTCCTCTGGTTCCTCAGGCTGCAGTGCAGTGGCACAACCATAACTCACTGCAGCCTTGATCTCCTGGGCTAAAGCAATCTTCTCACCTCAGCTTCTCACGTAGCTGGGACTACAGGCATGCACCATCATGCCTGGCTAATTTTTAATTTATTATTTTTAATTTTTCTTTGTAGAAACCAGGTCTCACTGTTTTGCCAGGCTGGTCTTGAACTCCTGTGCTCAAGCAATCCTCCCACCTTGGCCTCTCAGAGTGCTGGGGTTACAGGTGTGAGTCACTGTTCCCTCCCTGAAATGTAATAATAATTATTCAGATGTACAGGCATAAAAAGCAAATTTCTCCTTCTCATAATAACGCTAAATTACAGAATATGGTAGGAGCAATATCCACACGATTCTAAAGGAAAGTGTGACCCTAAAACCTAAAGTATAATAATAATAATAATAAAAGAAAGAAAAAAAAAAAAAAAAAAAAAAAAAGAAAGTGTGACCCAACATATATTTAAACCAGACAAATTATTTTTGTATTTCAAGGTACAGATATTCTCAAGCATGTAAGAATTAAAAACAGTTTTCTATGAGGCTTTCTAAAAAATAATTAATGATGAAATTCAGCTAAATCTGAGCAAGTTTAAAAAGGACTCAGGATGAAGAAGCTGTGATACAAACAGTATTTGTGAGTATATATCTATCCTTAGAATTAAGGTTAAATAACTATGTTTTGGAAGAGAATGTAAACATTATATCCCAAAATATAAGAATTAGAACCAACAAATTTAAGGGTTACAAAAACAGTTTGAGGAAAAATTAAACTACTAATTTTTAAAATATTTCAGAGCACAGTCAATTGATAACCACTACACTTGAAATATTGTTAAAATAATGTTCTCTATTTTTTTCATAATGTAAAATTATCTTTAAAGAGCTGTTACCTCTTGGTGAAGAAATATTTATTTGAAATTTTCTAACTTCTAGAAATGTACATCCCTATCTTTTTGTTCATTAAGTTGAAAAAGTATTATAGAACCTTTAAAAACTAGCACTATCTTGGGAGGCTGAGGTGGGCAGATTTCCTGGGCTCAGGAGTTCGAGACCAGCCTGCAACACAGTGAAACCTTGTTTCTACTAAAATGCAAAAAACTAGCCAGGCACGGCAGCATGAGCCTGTAGTCCTAGCTACTCGGGAGGTTGAGGCAGGATAATTGCTTGAACCTGGGAGGCAGAGGTTGCAGTGAGCCGAGATCACGCCACTGCACTCCAACCTGGGCAACAGAGCAAGAATCTGTCTCAAAAAACAAGCAAACAAACAACAAACAAACAAACAAAAATACTAGCAATATCGTGGATAGTAGAAATCCATTAAATTAAAAAAGTAATATATTCTTCTATATGTGTTTATGTAACAAGAATTATCTGGCATAAGATTCACCTGATAATGATGATTATATTTGGATAGTAATATTGAGTGGCTTTCTTCACTATAGTGGACTGTTTTGCTTGAATTTTAAGAAGTGGACATTATTTTTATGTGAAGAAAAAAGTCGTTAAGTTGCTAAACATTCGGATAAAAATGTTTGGAGGCAAAAATAAAGTAAAAAAATTTAAATCATTTACTTAGCTTAGTTATAGCCTGGCGAATTTGTATTTATGACTTAGGATATCATCATTTCTTCAAACACATTTTTTAAAAGAATTCAACAATATGTTAAAGGAGAAATCAAAAGCCTTGCTGTAATTACTTAGGCATGATTTGTATTACAATAGCCTCATTTCTTATTTTCTTATCAAATATCATTTTAGTCCCATTGCAATATAAACACTGATACAGCTCTTTGACCACACACATTGTTTTCCCATGATCAACAGCTGGTGAAATGTTTTACTAGAAACTTCACAATTTATAAATTCTATGATTTATGGTTTATATATTCTACTATGAGTAATTCTACTACTTAACCAAACCTACCTAGAAGATTTTGTTAAAAGAAAAAAAGATTGATATTCACTTAGGAAGCATGTATGTATGATAAAGAAATTGTACCATATCTTATTTTTTCCACATTCCAGATCATAGCCCAATCTTAAACTTGGGAGATTGTTGGAGAGAGTTAGAAATTTTGGTGCCCTTTCCTGGGGAAGTCCCGTGGGTATCAGTTTAAAGTTTAGTATTTATTTTTGCATTGGTAGAAGGTAACTTGTTCTTTCTTAAACATTTAAATTTGTGGTTACAGTGATGTAATACACCAACAAATCATAGCAGATAAACATGGAAACTGGCCTTCTGAAATGTTCATAGTTCAGCCAAAACTCAAGGGGGCCATCCCTTTCAACTGAGCTAACCCAATCTAAAGAAGAGTTAACATATTGGTTTCATCAGAACTGAACATCAACTATTGCATTTGTTTCTAGACATGGTCAACTTTTTCACCTCTTTCAAACCTTGCTTTAATGTCAGTCTCTCAATGAGACCTACCCTGACTACCATATTTAATTTGCAAACCCATTACTCTGCTCTACTGATTCGTTTTTCCATAATACTTATTACCATCCAACATACCATATAATTAACTTATTTATTGCGTTTATTGTTTATGTCTCCATTACTAAGGGGAAAAGATCTTTGTCAGGTTTTTGTTCACTGGTATATTCCAGGAGCCTAGAGCGCTTTCTGATACATAGTGGGCCCCACCACATACTTATTTTTGATGAATTTATTTCCATTATGTTCAGTGTCTCCATTCCTGCTGAAAGGCAGTATAGTTAGCAGTGTGGGCTCAAAGTTAGACTGCTTGGGTTCAGGTTCTAGTTCCACTACTTACTAGCTGTGTGAGCTGCCCTGGATTATACAATTCCAGAGCTTCAATTTTCTCATCTATAAAAATGTTAATAATTCCACTACCTATTATGAGGATTAGCATAGCATGACAGGATGAATAATACCCAACATACTAAGTGCTCGATAAATATTAATGCTTTCTCCTTAAGTTAGCAATATATCCAAGTCTCTTATTTTAAAAACAAAACTTCTCTTGAGCTCTCTAGGCATTACCTCATCTTCTGCCCTTCAGAGACAAACTGCTTGAGAGAGTTGTTGCAAATTCTTTATCTGTTATTTCTTTTTAGCCTGTTGCAGTCTGACTTTACCCCCAAATTCACTCCACTACAATTGCTTTGTTAAAAGTTAGTATTAATAATTATCCAATAATTGCCAAATCCAGTAATCATTTTTAAAGTCCTTGATCCCTCTCTACTACTTAACATTGTTAGCTATGTTAACTTTCTTGCAATTCTTTTCTTCCTAGATTTATGTGATGTCCTCCTTTCCTTGCCACATCTTGCTATGCTCCTAAGTTTCCTACCACACAAACACTGATCTTTCTAGAGCTTGTAATACCTATTCTCCTCATGACACCTATACTTACTCTCTTAATTTTATTTACTCTCATAGTCTAAAACTGTCAGTCATATACGGATAACTTTCAAATCAGTGTCTTGAGCCAAAAATATTGCCTGATCTTTAGATGTCCATGTTTAAAAATCAGCTGGATGTTTAACTCTGGGTGTCCCAGAGGCATATCAACTTAACATGTCTAAAAGTGAATTTATGACTTCGTTTAACTTTCCAAACTTGCTACCTGTTATGTATTCTTTATTTTATTTTTTATTTTATTTTATTTATTTTATTTTATTTCATTATTATTACACTTTAAGTTTTAGGGTACATGTGCACACTGTGCAGGTTAGTTTCATATGTATACATGTGCCATGCTGGTGCGCTGCACCCATTAACTTATCATTTAGCATTAGGTATATCTCCTAATGCTATCCCTCCCCCCTCCCCCACCCCACAACAGTCCCCAGAGTGTGATGTTCCCCTTCCTGTGTCCATGTGTTCTCATTGTTCAATTCCCACCTATGAGTGAGAACATGCGGTGTTTGGTTTTTTGTCCTTGCGATAGTTTACTGAGAATGATGATTTCCAATTTCATCCATGGCCTTACAAAGGACATGAACTCATCATTTTTTATGGCTGCATAATATTCCATGGTGTATATGTGCCACATTTTCTTAATCCAGTCTATCTTTGTTGGACATTTGGGTTGGTTCCAAGTCTTTGCTATTGTGAATAGTGCCACAATAAACATACATGTGCATGTGTCTTTATAGCAGCATGATTTTTAGTCCTTTGGGTATATACCCAGTAATGGGATGGCTGGGTCAAATGGTATTTCTAGTTCTAGATCCCTGAGGAATCACCACACTGACTTCCACGATGGTTGAACTAGTTTACAGTCCCACCAACTGTGTCAAAGTGTTCCTATTTCTCCACATCCTCTCCAGCACCTGTTGTTTCCTGACTTTTTAATGATTGCCATTCTAACTGGTGTGAGATGGTATCTCATTGTGGTTTTGATTTGTATTTCTCTGATGGCCAGTGATGGTGAGCATTTCTTCATGTGTTTTTTGGCTGCATAAATGTCTTCTTTTGAGAAGTGTCTGTTCATGTCCTTTGCCCACTTTTTGATGGGGTTGTTTGTTTTTTTCTTGTAAATTTGTTTGAGTTCATTGTAGATTCTGGATATTAGCCCTTTGTCAGATGAGTAATTTGCGAAAATTTTCTTCCATTTTGTAGGTTGCCTGTTCACTCTGATGGTAGTTTCTTTTGCTGTGCAGAAGCTCTTGAGTTTAATTAGATCCCATTTCTCAATTTTGGCTTTTGTTGCCATTGCTTTTGGTGTTTTAGATATGAAGTCCTTCCCCATGCCTATGTCCTGAATGGTAATGCCTAGGTTTTCTCCTAGGGTTTTTATGGTTTTAGGTCTAACGTTTAAGTCTTTAATCCATCTTGAATTAATTTTTGTATAAGGTGTAAGGAAGGGATCCAGTTTCAGCTTTCTACATATGGCTAGCCAGTTTTCCCAGCACCATTTATTAAATAGGGAATCCTTTCCCCATTTCTTGTTTTTGTCAGGTTTGTCAAAGATCAGATAGTTGTAGATATGTGGCATTATTTCTGAGGGCTCTGTTCTGTTCCATTGATCTATATCTCTGTTTTGGTACCAGTACCATGCTGTTTTGGTTACTGTAGCCTTGTAGTACAGTTTGAAGTCAGGTAGCGTGATGCCTCCAGCTTTGTTCTTTTGGCTTAGGATTGACTTGGCGATACGGGCTCTTTTTTGGTTGCATATGAACTTTAAAGTAGTTTTTTCCAATTCTGTGAAGAAAGCCATTGGTAGCTTGATGGAGATGGCGTTGAATCTATAAATTACCTTGGGCAGTATGGCCATTTTCATGATATTGATTCTTCCTACCCATGAGCATGGAATGTTCTTCCATTTGTTTGTATCCTCTTTTATTTCACTGAGCAGTGGTTTGTAGTTCTCCTTGAAGAGGTCCTTCATGTCCCTTATAAGTTGTATTCCTAGGTATTTTATTCTCTTTGAAGCAATTGTGAATGGGAGTTCACTCATGATTTGGCTCTCTGTTTGTCTGTTATTGGTGTATAAGAATGCTTGTGATTTTTGTATATTGATTTTGTATCCTGAGACTTTGCTGAAGTTGCTTATCAGCTTAAGGAGATTTTGGGCTGAGACAGTGGGGTTTTCTAGATATACAATCGTGTCATCTGCAAACAGGGATAATTTGGCTTCCTCTTTTCCTAATTGAATACCCTTTATTTCCTTCTCCTGCCCAATTTCCCTGGCCAGAACTTCCAACATTATGTTGAATAGGAGTGGTGAGAGAGGGCATCCCTGTCTTGTGCCAGTTTTCAAAGGGAATGCTTCCAGTTTTTGCCCATTTGGTAAGATATTGGCTGTGGGTTTGTCATAGATAGCTCTTATTATTTTGAGATATGTCCCATCAATACCTAATTTATTGAGAGTTTTTAGCACGAAGGGTTGTTGAATTTTGTCAAAGGCCTTTTCTGCATCTATTGAGATAATCATGTGGTTTTTGTCTTTGGTTCTGTTTATATGCTGGATTACATTTATTGATTTGTGTATGTTGAACCAGCCTTGCATCCCAGGGATGAAGCCCACTTGATCATGGTGGATAAGCTTTTTGATGTGCTGCTGGATTTGTTTTGCCAGTATTTTATTGAGGATTTTTGCATCAATGTTCATTAAGGATATTGGTCTAAAATTCTCTTTTTTGGTTGTGTCTCTGCCCAGCTTTGGTATCAGGATGATGCTGGCCTCATAAAATGAGTTAGGGAGGATTCCCTCTTTTTCTATTGATGGAATAGTTTCAGAAGGAATGGTACCAGCTCCTCCTTGTACCTCTGGTAGAATTCGGCTGTGAATCCATCTGGTCCTGGACTCTTTTTGGTTGGTAAGCTATTGATTATTGCCACAATTTCAGAGCCTGTTATTGGTCTATTCAGAGATTCAACTTCTTCCTGGTGTAGTCTCGGGAGTGTTTATGTGTCGAGGAATTTATCCATTTCTTCTAGATTTTCTAGTTTATTTGCGTAGAGGTGTTTGTAGTATTCTCTGATGGTAGTTTGTATTTCTGTGGGATCGGTGGTGATATCCCCTTTATTGTTTTTTATTGCGTCTATTTGATTCTTCTCTTTTTTCTTCTTTATTAGTCTTGCTAGCGGTCTATCAATTTTGTTGATCCTTTCAAAAAACCAGCTCCTGGATTCATTAATTTTTTGAAGGGTTTTTTTGTGTCTCTATTTCCTTCAGTTCTGCTCTGATTTTAGTTATTTCTTGCCTTCTGCTAGCTTTTGAATGTGTTTGCTCTTGCTTTTCTAGTTCTTTTAATTGTGATGTTAGGGTGCCAATTTTGGATCTTTCCTGCTTTCTCTTGTGGGTATTTAGTGCTATAAATTTCCCTCTACACACTGCTTTGAATGTGTCCCAGAGATTCTGGTATGTTGTTTCTTTGTTCTCATTGGTTTCAAAGAACATCTTTATTTCTGCCTTCATTTCATTATGTACCCAGTAGTCATTCAGCAGCAGGTTGTCCAGTTTCCATGTAGTTGAGCAGTTTTGAGTGAGTTTCTTAATCCTGAGTTCTAGTTTGATTGCACTGTGGTCTGAGAGACAGTTTGTTATAATTTCTTTTCTTTTACATTTGCTGAGGAGAGCTTTACTTCCAACTATGTGGTCAATTTTGGAATACGTGTGGTGTGGTGCTGAAAAAAATGTATATTCTCTTGATTTGGGGTGGAGAGTTCTGTAGATGTCTATTAGGTCTGCTTGGTGCAGAGCTGAGTTCAATTCCTGGGTATCCTTGTTAACTTTCTGTCTCGTTGATCTGTCTAATGTTGACAGTGGGGTGTTAAAGTTTCCCATTATTATTGTGTGGGAGTCTAAGTCTCTTTGTAGGTCACTCAGGACTTGCTTTATGAATCTGGGTGCTCCTGTATTGGGTGCATACATATTTAGGATAGTTAGCTCTTCTTGTTGAATTAATCACTTTACCATTATGTAATGGCCTTGTCTCTTTTGATCTTTGTTGGTTTAAAGTCTGTTTTATCAGAGACTAGGATTGCAACCCCTGCCTTTTTTTGTTTTCCATTTGCTTGGTAGATCTTCCTCCATCCTTTTATTTTGAGCCTATGTGTGTCTCTGCACATGAGATGGGTTTCCTGAATACAGCACACTGATGGATCTTGACTCTTTATCCAATTTGCCAGTCTGTGTCTTTTAATTGGAGCATTTAGTCCATTTACATTTAAAGTTAATATTGTTATGTGTGAGTTTGATCCTTTCATTATGATGTTAGCTGGTTATTTTGCTTGTTAGTTGATGCAGTTTCTTCCTAGCCTGGATGGTCTTTACAATTTGGCATGATTTTGCAGTGGCTGGTACTGGTTGTTCCTTTCCATGTTTAGTGCTTCCTTCAGGAGCTCTTTTAGGGCAGGCCTGGTGGTGACAAAGTCTCTCAGCATTTGCTTGTCTGTAAAATATTTTATTTCTCCTTCACTTATGAAACTTAGTTTGGCTGGATATGAAATTCTGGGTTGAAAATTCTTTTCTCTAAGAATGTTGAATATTGGCCCCCACTCTCTTCTGGCTTGTAGAGTTTCTGCCGAAAGATCCACTGTTACTCTGATGGGCTTCCCTTTGTGGGTAACCCAACCTTTCTCTCTGGCTGCCCTTAATATTTTTTCCTTCATTTCAACTTTGGTGAATCTGACAATTATGTGTCTTGGAGTTGCTCTTCTCAGGGAGGATCTTTGTGGCATTCTCTGTATTTCCTGAATCTGAATGTTGACCTGCCTTGCTAGATTGGAGAAGTTCTCCTGGATAATATCCTGCAGAGTGTTTTCCAAGTTGGTTCCATTCTCCCTGTCACTTTCAGGTACACCAATCAGACGTAGATTTGGTCTTTTCACATAGTCCCATATTTCTTGGAGGCTTTGCTTGTTTCTTTTTATTCTTTTTTCTCTAAGCTTCCCTTCTCACTTCATTTCATTCATTTCATCTTCCATCACTGATACCCTTTCTTCCAGTTGATCGCATCGGCTCCTGAGACTTCTGCATTCTTCACGTAGTTCTCGAGCCTTGGCTTTCAGCTCCATCAGCTCCTTTAAGCACTTCTCTGTATTGGTTATTCTAGTTATATATTCATCTAAATTTTTTTCGAAGTTTTTGACTTCTTTGCCTTTGGTTTGAATTTCCTCCTGTAGCTCGGAGTAGTTTGATCATCTGAAGTCTTCTTCTCTCAACTTGTCAAAGTCATTCTCCATTCAGCTTTGTTCCGTTGCTGGTGAGGAACTGCATTCCTTTGGAGGAGGAGAGGCACTGTGCTTTTTAGAGTTTCCAGTTTTTCTGCTCTGTTTTTTCCCCATCTTTGTGGTTTTATCTACTTTTGGTCTTTGATGATGGTGATGTACAGATGGGTTTTTGGTGTGGACGTCCTTTCTGTTTGTTGGTTTTCCTTCTAACAGACAGGACCCTCAGCTGCAGGTCTGTTGGAGTTTGCTAGAAGTCCACTCCAGACCCTGTTTGCCTGGGTAACAGCAGTGGTGGCTGCAGAACAGCGGATTTTCGTGAACCGCGAATGCTGCTGTCTGATCGTTCCTCTGGAAGCTTTGTCTCAGAGGAGTACCCAGCTGTGTGAGGTGTCAGTCTGCCCCTACTAGGGGGTGCCTCCCAGTTAGGCTGCTCGGGGGTCAGGGGTCAGGGACCCACTTGAGGAGGCCATCTGCCCTTTCTCAGATCTCCAGCTGTGAGATCTGAGAGAATCACTCTGAGAGCTGGGAGAACCACTGCTCTCTTCAAAGCTGTCAGACAG
Organism: Pongo pygmaeus; assembly: GCF_028885625.2. Lineage (NCBI taxonomy): Eukaryota > Metazoa > Chordata > Mammalia > Primates > Hominidae > Pongo > Pongo pygmaeus. The sequence goes on from NC_072384.2 coordinate 81,777,516, forward strand.
GGACATTTAAGTCTGTAGAGGTTACTGCTGTCTTTTTGTTTGTCTGTGCCCTGCCCCCAGAGGTGGAGCCTACAGAGGCAGGCAGGCCTCCTTGAGCTGTGGTGGGCTCCACCCAGTTTGAGCTTCCAGGCTGCTTTGTTTACCTAAGCAAGCCTGGGCAATGGCAGGCGCCCCTCCCCCAGCCTCACTGCCGCCTTGCAGTTTGATCTCAGACTGCTGTGCTAGCAATCAGTGAGACTCCGTGGGCGTAGGACCCTCCAAGCCAGTGCAGGATATAATCTCCTGGTGCGCCATTTTTTAAGCCCGTCGGAAAAGCGCAGTATTAGGGTGGGAGTGACCCGATTTTCCAGGTGCCGTCAGTCACCCCTTTCTTTGACTAAGAAAAGGAACTCCCTGACCCCTTGCGCTTCCTGAGTGAGGCAATGCCTCACCCTGCTTCGGCTCGCGCATGGTGCGCTGCACCCACTGTCCCACTCCCACTGTCTGGCACTCCCTAGTGAGATGAACCCAGTACCTCAGATAGAAATGCAGAAATCACCCATCTTCTGCGTCGCTCACGCTGGGAGCTGTAGACCGGAGCTGTTCCTGTTCGGCCATCTTGGCTCTGTTATGTATTCTTTAACAACCAACTAATCTTCAATTTTTGCCCATTTTGTCTCTTAAAATATTTCTCAAATGTGGCCCACATCTCCCTTACGACCACTGCTTAATTCAGGTCCTTATCATCTCCATTCTTTTATGATAACCTTGTCTCACTCTTTGTGCCAACTTTGCTGTTACCCTTCTCTTTTCCAACAGTCACATTCTTAAAATACAAATCTGACCACATTAGTCCTCTATTTATGAAGCCCTTCAAAAATTTTCTAAGAAGTGCAGAAAAAGGTCCAAGCTCATTTGTGTGATATTAAAGACCTGCTACAATATTTCCTACTTACCTTTTCAGTCTCATCCTTACTATAAATCGCTTTGAACTGCTTCTAGGTACCAGGATGCAGAAAAGTTTTAGAAATGTATCATTGTATTCATGATATTCTCTGTTCCTGCAAAACTCTTCTGATATTTCAGTGGCTAATTCCTCCTTTGTCAAGATTCAGGTTTAGAATCAAGAAGGCTTTTTAACTCCAGGCTATAATGTGTGTCTTCTAGAATGTTCTAGAACACGTAGTGTTTTTTGACCCCATAAGCACACCATAATACATTTATTTATTAGTTTATTCAATCAATGAAATATTTTTGAGTGCCTACTATATCTAGGAAACTGCCCTATTCAGAATAGAGGCAAAATCATTTTCTTATACATTGTGCTATTTAGGACAGGAAGACAAAGTTAAATAAATCACTACACAAATGTTTAATTTATGATAATCGTGATAAATGCTATCAAGTTGGATTAAAAGGTGGCATCAGAGTATATAACAAGACAGATGTAGCTTAGTCTAGGTGGTCGAAGAGGGCTTAGTCATGGAATTAATATTTTCAGTGCAAAATAGGGAAGAGGTAGAATGTATATTTTTTAATTAGAAGGAAAAATATGTTCAAAAGCCCTGAGGTGGGAAGAAGAATAACGTGTTTGAGGAACAAAAAGAAGGTCATTGAGACTGGAGAGCAGAGAGGTGGCAGAAAAAGCAGCATGACATGACACATTGATCTTTTTATATTAAAACTGTTTCTCCACAAATAGACTATAAACTTTTAAGGGCAGGACTGGTTTGACTGATGTTTTAATTACTCATACCTATTCGAATTAATTCTGGTCAATTTAAGTAGAAGGCTTAAATTGGAAGGATGTAAGTCAGAAATGTGCGAATGTCAATAAGTGGGCAGGCCACAAGTAGATCCAGGTATCTAAAAGGCAGTCTCATCAAACTTATCCAAAGAGGAAAAATGTAACTCCTCAAAAGTTATTAGTTGCTGTTGGAAAGAAAATAGGAGGGTAGGCCACCAAAATCAGCAAATGTTCACATCATTTATCATGGTCCTAGGCACATATTAGGAATACAATGAAGGTTTTGTGGATTGAACTGTACTCCCGTGCCTCCTTACACACCTTTAATGCACGTTTAATGCACTACATTGTGATTATTTTGGGTCTGTCTCTTTTTGAAAGAAAGGACTGTGTCTGATTGCACTTTTTATTCCCAATACCTAGTCCAGTGCCTGGCACCTCCTTGTTGCTCAATAAATGCTTTGTGAGGGAATGGGAAGTGACTATATGTCCATGTGCACATCTGTTAAATAGTTCTGTAGTCTGACTGTGAATCTGGGCTCTTCATCGCCACATCACCTTGCTTCCTCCCATCCCCATCATTGAATAGAGTGCCCAATTCACAGTGAAAGTTTATAGCATGAATGAATGGCAAAAATGGTTGTTATTATACAAAGTTGGTTTTACATTTAAATGCCTAAGTAAAATATTTTTTCACAATATTTCATCAGCTTTTAGTAACTATTTAATTCTCAATTTTTCAACTGTAAGCCTCTAACGAATCATGTAAGTGCCTTACTTAAAAGAAATTGCCATGAGGAATTATGTATAATTTGTTTCTTCATAGAAAAGGATTTGGCATTTGATATAGTTTGGCTCTGTGTCCCCACCCAAGTCTCATGTTAAGTTGTGATCCAGAGTGTTTGAGGTGAGGCCTGTTGGGAGGTGATTGAATCATGGGGGAGGTTCTAATGTTTTAGCACCATCCCTCAAGTGCTGTCTCATGATAAAGTTCTCATGAGACCTGGTTGTTTGAAAGTGTGTAGCACTTCCCCCTTCACTCTCTCTCTCTCATGCTGGCCAAGTGAAGATGCACTTGCTTCCCCTTTGCCTTCTGCCATGATTGTAAGTTTCCCGAGGCCTCCTTAGCCATGCCTCCTGTGCAGCCTATGGAACTGTGAATCAATTAAACCTCTCTTCTTTATAAATTACCCAGTATCAGGTAGTGCTTTATAGCAGTGTGAGAACAGACTAATACAGTATTCTTGCTACCAACTCTAAATACCCTAAGGGGAAAAAGCTTAATTGTTTCTGACTAATCCTAGAATGGTTATACTATAAAGACTCATGCTATGCATGCTATACTCCCTCATTTCATTGTGCGTTTATACACACACACACACACACACACACAATTTGCTTTTTCACATACAGGGATTGTGACTGAGCAGCAGAAGAGAAAACGGGCTCTCCAAAACAACTCCTTTCAACAAAGTGAGTTAGAAGGCTGAAACTACAAATTCAACCTGAATTTGATTTCAATTTATTTGGTAACACAAAAGGCCCTTTTCCTTCTTACAATCTCTGTAACTCTATTTAGATAGTCTCTCCTCTTGAGGACTCAATTGGTCTGCTTTGAACTGGTTTCAAATCCTGATTTCTCCATTAATTACGTGACTTGCTTCTTGTATTGCCTGTAAATGGAGGCTGATAATAACCACTCAATAGTTTTGTTGAGATTAAATAGAATATAACATGTTAAAATGCTTAGCACAGTCCTGATACAAACTAAGTACTTATTAAATAGTAGTTACTGGATTATTACTATTATTATTTGCTGCTTATTTCATGTATATAACTAAAATGCACAGACATTTTTAAACATGAAATTACTACACAGGTATACTAATACTTAATTCTGTTTTTCTGCATAAATATAATTTTTAGTATTTAGATAGTTAAAATAACTAAAACATTTATCTAGGTGATCTCTAAGGTATCTCTGCATTCTACTATCAACATTTCATAATTCTAAATTTATTGAGAATAGAAACAATGTTATTCTTATAACTTAACCTGATATATACATTCTCTCTGTCTCTCTCTCTCTGTGTATATATATATACACACACACACATTACTTTTAATATGTGTATATATATATATATATATATATATATATATATAAATAAAACGTAATGGAAAATACCACAATTACTTTTGCACCAACCTAGTATGTGTGTGTATGTGTATGTATAATACCTGTACTATTAAATGACACATTTGTAAGTTGTAAGTTGCATTTTCAAGGTGAACTCACTAGAAGCCTGGATTTTTATCCTACCCTTCTGTTATATTAGCATGTTTCAATAAAGATAAGACCTTAGATGTTCAGTTTTTGGAAACAACACAAAGGTAAAAAAAGGAACACATAACAACATGTGAATTTCAAAGAGAGAGTGGGTTTGTAGGAATTGTATTAGAGAGGCTAAATACCAGAACAGATTGAGGCTTGAAAATAACATACCATTAAACATATACATAAAATAGCTTTTAGATTCTCTAGGAGCAAAAGGAAGGGCATTCCCAGTTGCTTTGTTACAATGCCAAAATATTAGATTAAAAACAAAAACAAACAAAAAAGGCAGAGGTCGTTGACTCATATTTCTTTCACAGTTTTCTACAAGAAAAATTCTCCTCCAAGTGAGGATGAAATATAAATATTGTTAAAGAAGACTTGAATCTAAGTTCAGTAATAAAATAAGAGAGCTTGTTATTTAGCTTTCTAGGCTCGGGAAGCACTTTGGGAGGCCAAGGCCAGAGGATCACGAGCTCAAAAGATTGAGGCCATCCTGACCAACATGGTGAAACCCCATCTCTACTAAAAATACAAAAATTAGCTGGGTGTGGTGGTGCATGCCTGTAGTTCCAGCTACTTGGGAGGCTGAGGCAGGAGAATCGCTTGAACCTGGGAGGCAGAAGTTGCAGTGAGCTGAGATCACGCCACTGCACTCCAGCCTGGTGACAGAGCAAGACTCCATCTCAAAAAAAAAAAAAAAAGTGTAACATCAAGCAATTAAAGAATAGCAATTATAATCAACAAGCTATTGATGGCAACCTATAAACGTACAGGTGAAATAAATGAGCTGCAAGTAATCATGACGTTTATGAACAAGAAAACATCAGAGTTTAGAAACTATGAACTGTTAATTTCACCTGAATTTGAAGCAAAATCTATTACAGACATCTCAGTAACCTAAAATGTCATTTCCTAGAAACAAGAGTAGGCTCATTAAAAGCAAATCACTTCCTCACAACTTTATTTCTACACTTTTATTAGATTATTCTATTAATTGATCAAAGTCATGCTGAAACCACATATATATCAGTAAGATATTTGGAAAATATCTCGTGATATCTCTATATTTACTGTGGAGAATAATTAGGTTATAATATTAATATATTCAGGCAATTTATATGTATTTTATTTTATATATATATAGAATATATATATATATTTGAGATAAGGTCTCACTCTGTCGCCCAGGCTGGAGTGCAGTGGCCTGATCATGGCTCACTGCAGCCTCCACTTCCTAGGCTCAATCCATCCTTCTACCTCAGTGTCCCGAGTAGCTGGGACTACAGACACACACTACCATGACCAGCTAATGTTTTGTGGTTTTTGTAGATATGAGGTTTTACCATGTTGGCCAGGCTGGTCTTGAACTTCTGAGCTCAAGCAATCTGCCTGCCTCGGCCTCCCAAAGTGCTGAGATTATAGGCACGAGCCACTGCACCCAGCCTTATTCATAATTTTTAAACTAACTATACCTATAGATTAGTGGATACATGGGCACCTGGAGTAAACTATCTTAGTGGTTTTCTTCTTCTGTCTCAATATTTGCATCCTTATATTTGTTTGATATTTTTTATTGACGACTTTAAGTGAAGTCTTGTTAATGCCCCCAAACTGAAAAGATGTATGTAGGCATTGAATGGCAGGATCAAAGCTGAAGAGACCCTGACAAGCCATTTAGATAGGTTGAAACCCTTCAAGATTAGCTCTATCAGGGAAGAATGTAAGATCCTGTTTTTAACTAGTTAAAGTCGACTGCATACAGAAGAAAGGAAAAGGGTTTTTGTGAATCAAATCCATGGATTTAAAAAGGCAATAGGCTGTGTGTGCCTAATGTGTTTGGCAGCTGATACAGTCCTTCATGACATTAAGAGAGCTATGACACACCCTCATCAGGAATGTAGTGCTCAGTTCTAAGGATCAGCTTTTAAGAGTCATCAACTGCCACAAGTAACAAGGATGTGGGCAGAAGCTCCAGGCAGGTAGATTTTAGCTTAGAATAGAAAATAATTTTCTAATTGTTATTTAATTTCATTTTTTTATAAGAGATTGTTTCAAAAGTCCTTAATTCACTCCCTTTTATTTACACTGTGTAAGCTGTTATTGAAAGTCTGTTAAGACACACAGAAAGGATCCTTGCTTTGAGTACAAGTTTGGAGTAGATGTTCTTTATGTTCTTCCACACAATTCTAAACTTGTATACTCTTTATTTGTCCATAATATTGCAACATTCACTTTTCAATTTATGTAAGTATTGATCTCCTTTTCTATTGTTGCTATTAAGCAGAATAAATATTTCCACTAGGATGAGAAATATGAACTTGTTACTGGCCTATTTTGAATTCCTTTCCTATGTTGTCATCTTCGATTGTTCCATATAATTTTGATTGAAAGTGTCATAGAGGTAATCTGCCAATGGTACTGCTCAAACCAGCTTCCTGTTAGAGATGTCTCATTTTGTAGCTTTTGGAGTATAAGTGGGTTTTGGGTTGTTGTTGTTGTTGTTGTTGTTTGTTTTTTGAGGCAGATCTCACTCTGTCTCCTGGGCTAGAATGCAGTGGTATGATCACGGCTCACTGCAGCCTCGACCTCCCCGACTCAGGTAATTCTCTAACCTCAGCCTCCTAAGTAGCTGGGACTATAGGTGTGTGCCATGATGCCCAGCTAATTTTTTGTGTATTTGTAGAGCTAAGATCTCATTATTTTGCCCAGGCTGGTCTTGAACTCCCAGGCTTAAGTGATCCTCCCACCTTGGCCTCCCAAAACACTGAGATTACAGGTGTGAGCCACCACTCCTGGCACAAGGGGTTTTTGGTTACGTAGACGAATTGTGTAGTCTGAGATTTTAGTGCATTTGACATCAGAGTAGTGTACATTGTAACCAATACGTAGTTTTTAATCCCTCACCCCCCTCATGCTATCCCAATTCTGAGTCTCCAAAGTCCATTATTTCACTCTGTATGCCTTTGTGTACCCATGGCTTATCACCAATTATCAGTGAGAAAGTACAATATTTGTTTTATTCATTCCTGAGTTACTTCATTCAGAATAATGGCCTCTAGTTCCATCCAAGTTGCTGCAAAAGACATTATTTCATTCTTTTTACAGCTGAGTAGTATTCCATGGTGTATATATACCACATTTTCTTCATCCACTCATTAGTTGACGGGCACTTAGGTTGGTACCATATCTTTGCAATTGTGAATTTTGCAACAATAAACATATGCATGTGGGTGCTTTTTGATATATTCACTTCTTTTCCTTTGGGTAGATACGCAGTAGTGAGATTGCTAGATCAAATAATAAATCTACTTTTAGTCCTTTGAGAATACTCTATACTGTTTTCCATAAAGGTTGCACTAGTTTACATCCCCACCAGCAGTTTTTAAGCGTTCCCTTCTCACCACATCCATACCAACATTTATTGTTTTTTGACTTTTTAATAGTGGTCATTCTTGCAGGAGTAAGGTGTATCTCATTGTGGTTTTAATTTGCATTTCCCTGATGATTAGTGATATTGAGCATTTTCTTCATATATTTATTGGCCATCTTTATATCTTCTTTTGAGAGCTGCCTATTCATGTCATTTGCCCACTTTTTAATGGGATTATCTTTTTTTTCTTGCTGATTTGTTTGAGTTCCTTGTAGTTTCTGAATATTGGTCCTTTCTTGGATGCATAGTTTGCAAATATTTTCTCCCATTTCATGGGTTTTCTGTTTATTCCAATGATTATTTATTTTGCCATGTACAAGATTTTTGGTTTAAATAAATCCCTTTTATATATTTTTGTTTTTGTTACATTTGCTTTTGAGGTCTTAGTCATTAATTCTTTGCCTAGGCCAATGTCTTACAGAGTTTTTCCTAGGTTATCTTCTAGAATTTGTACGGCTTCAGGTCTTAGATTTAAGACTCTGATCCATCTTGACTTGATTTTTATATATGGTGAGAGGTAGGGACCCAGTTTTCTCTACATGTGGCTTGCCAGTTTTCCTAGCACCATTTATTGAATAGGGTGTCTTGTCCCTAGTTTACGTTTTTGTATGCTTTGTCAAAGATTATTTGGTTGTAAGTAACTGGCTTTATTTCTGGGTTCTCTATTCTGTTCCATTGGTCTAGGTGTCTACTTTTATACCAGTACCATGTTGTTTTGGTAACTATAGCCTTGTAGAATAATTTTAATTCCTGTAATGCGATACGTCCAGATTTGTTCATTTTGTGTAGGATTGCTTTGGCTCTTCAGGCTCCTTTTTGGTTCCATATGAATTTTAGGGTTGTTGTTTTCTAATTCTGTGAAAAATGATGTTGACATTTTTATAGGAATTGCATTGGATGTGTTTTAATCTAAGTTTCTTCACAATTTTAAAAAATGGAATATGTCATCGACATTAGATATGAACTTCTTATGAAGCACTTCTCTTACTAAAAATTGTTCCAGGCCTGGTGCGGTAGCTCACGCCTGTAATCCCAGCATTTTGGGAGGCCAAGGCAGGTGGATCACCTGAGGTCAGGAGTTTGAGACCAGCCTGGCCAACATGGTAAAATTCTGTCTCTACTAAAAATACGAAAATTAGCCAGGTGTGGCAGCTGCTGCCTGTAATCCCAGCTACTTGGGAGGCTGAGGCAGGAGAATTGCTGGAACCCAGGAGGCAGAGGTTGCAGTGAACTGAAGTCATGCCATTGACTCCAGTCCAGGATGACAACAGCGAGACTCTGTCTCAAAAAAAAAAAAAAATTGTCCCAAATGTAGCCACTTTTGGTATATAAACTGTATGAGCTAAGAAAATGCAATCAAAAAAGGTTAAAAATAAGAAAAGAAAAACAAAAAAATTATCATAGTAGACCAAAGGGGTCATATAACATACGTCCATATGTTCTTTCATGTGTTAATATAGTTGCCCTTTACCCAGCAACAAAATGTTATCATGTTTGCTTCCTTCTCCAAATTGATAACCTCTGTTTATTCTACTTTTGGCAGCTTTATAGTGCTTAAAGTTTAATTTATAATGTATTTATCTACATTCCTTTGATCTAATATGTGGTTATTTCATACATGTGTTTGTATCCCATTTTTCCAACTATTTTTTGAACTTCTGGTAATCTGGGTCAGTCATACTTTTTCCTTTTCTGTGTATGTAACTCCTTCTCTTCCACTTATCTGTCAGTATATGTTGTGTTTAACACATCTTACTCATGCTGAATTGTGATAATTGAATTATGTAGTTGTATTCACTGAAGAAGATTTTCTGGAACAGAATAGAAAGTATGACTCCTTTTTTTACTCTACTTATTTGGTAAAATTTCAATTAACATTAAAGAAGAATAAATACTTCTTGATCTTTGTTCAATGAAGTTCAAGGATGTGTTATTTCATGTCACAGATAAATATGAAAAATGAGTGACTTGAAGTCTCTGGAATGCAGGCACTGGAAAAGGATTTGGATGGAAGTACTTTATCTGGGATGGAATTCCAGAAAGCAAGAATAAGTGAGAGAAGGAGTAAATAAAAGACTCATTATCAAGGTCATTGCTGTGAAATGAAGGCTTGACTATGTTGGGACCTCCTAAGATGCATCTAGCCTACCTTGCTGGGGCTGCCCACCTGAAAACAGGAGGCTGAAGTTTTCACTCACTGGCTTCAGTCCTCTAGTGGTTGTGAACTGTCCCTCAAGAGCATTAACTTCACCTGTACTTGATTCTTCTAGGGTCAGCGAATGCCCTAGGGAGAGAGAGGAAAGATGCACATGGCATGAGGTCGAGGTGGAATGAAGTAAACAAGAACATATTCATCCTCTGCTACAATAGCAGAATTGTAATGCCTTATACCTTGGTCTGGAATGTTGTGTTCAGTTCGATGCACCAGCTTTTAAGAGGTGGCATCAAGTGATGAGACAAACAGGAAAACGTGGTACTGAAACCAAGTCACATTAAAAGGTACCAGGGAAGCTGGAGGTATTAGCTTTAAGAGAAGAACAGAAAATGAGATAGGTTCAGTCAACTAGAGATGATTGTGAGCCTTTCTGGACGCAGGGCATCTGAAATATCTGCTACAATAAGCATCCTTAAAAAACTTGAACAACAATATTTGTTTAAAAACTTTCTCCTTAACCTTAAAAAATATGTAAGCAACTGCAAACAATGAGCCACCAGAAAATTTTTTAAAAATTGACTATTAAAACATAATGGCCAAACATTAGAAAAGCAAAAGAGCACACAACTCAGCATTTTTGCTAGTTCAGTACCACAGAGTTATATTTAGATGAATGTAAAATGCATTTGGTCAACCACTTCGTATTCAAATTCATGTGTGTGGAAGTAAATTTGATCCATCTGTTTCTGAATTGTTTTCTTAAACCACCAAAATTTTATTTTACAAGAACAGATTTCCAAAGAGTCTTGTGATACCCTCAACTTCCTGCCAAACCTCCTCAAAAGGTCTGAAATATGGTTATTATATACTGAACTCAAAATACTTATTTAAAAACTTTAATAAGCAAAATAACAAACAAAAGGACATCTGATTTATCTGCCATAATGTTATTTATGTTGAAATCGAGCATAGAACATGAAAAAAATAGGAGAAAGCTCTATAAAGTATCTATTTTTTTTTTTACCACATATATGCCCAGACATGGTATGACACAAATAATCTATGTAAACAGCACGCCACGTGTAAGCAGTTTACACATGTGCCACCCATGTAAATGTGGAGTAACTGATCCAGGACAACTTCATGCCTACCCTGAAGAATACGCTGACGTTAAGTTGTGTAGGTTACCATGAGGTTTCCCCTGGAATCCTTGGTTTCTCTTGTGTCTTTTTACAGGCCTCTTCCCTGCAGTCTATTCCTTATTTGTTGCTATTACTCAGAGTTGCTACCTTGGCCCTCTGCTTCTCTAGTTCTCCACCCTCTTCCTGGGCATTGTCGTCCTCTCTCATGGCTTTATTGACCACCTAGGTGCTGAAGACTCCTAAATCTGTGTCTTCAGCTCTGCTTTCACTACTGACAGTGACTATATCTGAATTCCACCCACTTGGATAATCAATAACTACCACAATACGAACAATCCCATGAACTCAAAATCTAAGCCAGAAACTGCATGTAATGTTTGACTCACTTTTCCTGTCACCTGTTCCCCCACCCTCACCCATGTCGAGTCAGTGTGCAAGTCGAGTCCATTCTCTCTCTTAAGCATCTCTCGCACCTGGTCCAACCTTCATCATCCATCACCTGAATAACTACAATGTCTTCCTAACTGAGCTACCTGTATCCAGGATGGACTCCTCCAATTCATTCTCCACATAACTGTCAGAATGATCTTTCCACGAAAGAAATCTGGTCATGCCTCTTTCTGCTTAAAACCCTTCATTGGTTTTCCATCACTTTTGGAATAAACTACAAACTTCTTCATACAGTTTCAAATCCCTGAATCATCTAGTCTTACTAAATCTTCAATCCCTTCTCTCTGAACTCAGCCCTGGCATTTTATAGTCCAAATATTTGAGCTTTTTCTAATTTCTAAAAAACGTCATGCTCTCTCACACCTCAGGGACATTCCCACAAGCTGTTTCATCTGATGAAAATCTTTTCTCATCTCCAGTCTTACCCCACCCAACTTCCTTGCCCACTCACCTTTGCTGGCCATCCCAGCAGCAAGCTTATAAAGATTTATTTCCTTTAAGGAAAAAAATGGTAACATAGATGCCCCTGATACATGCTCCTCCCACACTCCGTGCTTCCTCTATTGCAGCCTTTATTTATCATACTGTACTGTGGTTGCTTTTTAATCATCTGTCTTTTTCAATAGAGTTTAAACTCCCCAGGAGGGTTGGACCTCAGTTCCTAAAAGGATGCATAGCACAGAGTATATATGCAATAAATTATTGTTAAAATATTGGGCACATTTTGATCCGTGGTGACAGACAGCCTTATATATAAGACACAGATTATCATAGGCATTAGTCTGCAAACTGCATTTAAATATGTTTTTATTCTATTTTTCTCCTTTATGACCATTATAAGAAAAAAATGGTTAGTTTAAGGCTTATACAAAGATAAAGTTCCTTTTCCTTCATCTTTCTGTCTATCTATAGATATATGTATATTCTGTTTTCCTATCTGAACTTGGTGCCAAACATATTGAGCTGGTATCTTGTTACAGGTCTGTCCTTTCACAGTTCTTCCATATAGCTACTAGAAATAATCACTGCAGTTTAGAACACACTGTGAAACCCTCAAGTAAATTACATTTGAGACAAGAAAACTGAGAAACTGCATGAAGGTTAAGATTTTCGGGATAGGTAAAAATACCAAGAGCTGAAAACAGAATCCAATTACACAGATATTTAATCCTTCAATCTTTAAAACTCAATAAATAAAGCATTGCTTTTATTGAGGCATGTTATTTAGGATGAAAAGTGAATGTTTATTTCAGATGATCAAGTGACAAAAACTAACTTTTATATTTTTCAAGTCGATAAAAAGTTATAGAAAGTGAAATAGGATTTTAAGGGTATTTTTCCATTGACCTCTCTTTCTGTTAGTAACAACAAAAAAAAAAACTTCCATTGATGATAGGATGCCTTCAGTTGATTAAGCCATGAAAAGATTACCACTTTGTTTATAATCATCCGTATGTATTTAATGTGTACAGTAACATCTTGTGATTTTAAGAATAAATTTTCCATCTATAACTAAAAAATAAAAGTTTTCCTCTTGTTATACAGAATTCTAGTTAAAGAGAATGTTGCTTTATTTTATGTTATTTTCATAATGGTTGGTTTACTCATAATAGTGTTACTCGGATACAATTATTTTGAAATTTGCAATGGTTATATCTACACAGTTCAAAATGCAAAAGGGTTTGAAAAAATAAATTATTCATCCATGGAAGATATAAAATAGCATAGCTATAAAATAAGAATATGACATAAATGAGCAATTCTGTGATTTGGCAATTTGATCAAAGCAGAAAAGCTTCAAAATTATCAAATGTCCAATCATATTTGACTTTATAGGAATACACTGAAACCTAATTTTATTTTACCTTTTACTGCATATATATTTAAAATATACAACATGATGTTTTGATATACTTACCTTAATATACATATACATAGTGAAGTGTTTACTACAATCAAGCAAATTAACAAACCAAGTATCTCATATAGTTACTTTTTTCTTTCTCTCCCCTCCTACATTTCTTTCCTTCCTTCCTTCCTTCCTTCCTTCTTCCTTCCTTTCCTCCTTTACTTCATGGTAAGAGTACCTAAAATCTACTCTCTCAGCAAAGTAGCAGTGTGAATACATTATTAACTATAGACCTCCTGTTGTACATTAGTTTTCTAGACTTACTTAACCTATAATGCAACTTTGTACTTTGACCTATATCATCCCATTCCCCCTGCCCTTACCCTGTCCCTAGTAACCACTGTTCCACTCTCTGTGAAACCCAATGTTAAACATAGCTTTGCTTCAGTTTTTCTACATGAATGATAATCCCCAAATTAATCATAGAAATTATTAACTAGCAATTCAAAGGCAAAGTGGCTCACGCCTGTAATCCCAGCACTTTGGGAGGCTGAGGCAGGCAGATCACAAGGTCAAGAGATCGAGACCTTCCTGGCCAACATGGTGAAACCTCGTCTCTACTCAAAAAAAAAAAAAAAAAAAAAAATACTAAAAGTAGCCAACGTGGTGGCATGCGCCTGTGATCCCAGCTACTCGGGAGGCTGAGGCAGGAGAATCACTTGAACCCAGGAGGTGGAGGTTGCAGTGAGCCGAGATTGTGCCACTGCATTCCAGCCTGGCAACAGAGCGAGACTCCATCTCAAGAAAGAAAAAAAAAAAGAAAGAAATACTTTGATAATAATTTTAAGTTGGACAATCATGGCAAGTAATTAAATGTACAATACATAAAGAAATATTTTACAAGTTTACCTTTATATTCCAATATCTTCTCTAGAAATGAAAATCTATTACATGTGCTCTGGCTGACTAATGCAAGTTACAAAGCAGATTTAGTAAGTCACTGTCAATGTTAGCGACCTATGTAAAAAAAAAAGAAAACATTTCTGTGAAGTAAAAAGAGAACTAAATATTTCAAATAGTGGTAAGCAGCTAATTCTATTCCAATTCCAGTGCCTCTCAAAACCATCTTTAAAGTGAATGCTCTCAAAATTTCCTGTCATCATCATTCAAATTGTTAACCTTTGAATAATTTTCTCATGCTCACCTCAATTATTTCCCCTACTTCTACTTGTAAGGAAATTGGTCATAAGACTTTATTTGGGGACTCTGATGGGAATACTTTCGTGATATCTTATGTAGAAAAATGAAATATTAGTGTTTTAAAATGACTAATACCTAAATTATTCAAATCCTATTTAAAGGAATCTATAGATCAAAATGACATAAAAATATATTATTGGGAAAGGATTAAATGCACATTGAATAATTACATCATTAGTTTTCCAACATTGCCTAAAACATCTAATAATTATTTCTAATCTGTGAAAGTTATGTTAAAAGTATGTTTACAATCAGTTCTCTACTCAAAAGAAGATATTTTTTTAAAAAAACTAGAATTACTGGAATAAATATTGCTGTTTAAACTGATGACATCCCCAAAGAAAACCCATCCATTAAGTGAATCAACTTATTTTTCTGGAGCAAACATGGCAAATTCAAACTCCAAGAAGGCAGAAAAAAATGTACCAGTGATTGAAAAATCACAACTGATAAGATGATGCAATAGTTCTTTGGCTCTCATATAAAATGGTTGTGTGGTGGGATAAAATATGTCTTATAAGAGAAACTAAGTTCATAAAAACTGAGAATACTAATGAAAAGCAGACTCTTGAGGTTTCAAATAATCTTCTTTTTCTGCTCTTCTTTTACTGTGCTTGGAAGTGGCAGCAGAAATTATGAAATATAAGCAGAAAGGTAGTTTGGAAGATTTCCAACCTGAATCACAAGACAATTACTAGTTGAGAGTTCTTTTTGAATAAATCAACATAATCCGTCTTGTGTTTTCTTTGTCATTTCCACCACTATTTCCACAGAGAATATCTTATACCAGGTTCTTATTGGCATCCCCTAAAATGGCTCATTTTAGGGGGTTCAGAGAGATAAAAATTTATTAAGTAATGGGTTATGGTCCCACTTTCATCATTTAAAATGGAAAGCTATAAATAATATTGAAAGAAAAATACAGCTGTGTGAATCTTGGCACAACAGAGTAAAACTATTCTTACCATTTTCTTCTTTTCCCCACATTCCCCTTTCCAGTACATATAACTTTATTATTCTGGTGGTTTCAGTTTGGGCCCCAGTTTTGACTAACTCTAAGAACTCAAAGAAAAACACAACTGAAACCACTACCGAGTGGCTTAACGTGAAGCCCTAAATGATAGGCCTTCAACAGAGCCCAGCAAAGGGCTTATAAACAGAGCTCATTTTGGAAAGGAGGAGAGTTTGATAAGTCAGGAAGACAGGCTTCACTGTAGCTGGCTTAGGAGATTTTTCATAGCCCTACTACATTTAGTCTTACTAAAAAGAAATTATAATTCTAATCCTCTGCTATAGGTAAGAAATACATGATAGATTTCTCTGGCATTTTGAACAGATTGATTTTATGCTAGAATGCTAATAACCCAAGGAAATGACAAATATACATGCAAAATGAAATTGAGCTGTGCCTAACAATTTCTTTCATTTCTCTTTGATTTATTTCCATTCAATTCTGAAGGCTCATGGGTCAATGATAGTTTAGAATTAGTAGATCTAAAGCCTTCTATGGAATTTTGTTTTTGTCCCCTCCTTATATTGTTCAACTGTAGATGACCTAGTCAATAGTTGTAATCCAAAGGTCACTGTAAAGAAAGAGATTCTACCTTCAAACATGTTAGATACAGTCTACCGCCCTACCACCCTGAAAGCAACCCATCTCATTTGATCTTGGAAGCTAAGCAGCGTTGGGCCTGGTGAGTAGTTGGATGGGAAACATGTTGGACACAAAAATGGAGAATCTGCTGAAATGTGATAATTGAGATTTCACTGTTGTTTTCAGAGATCTGATGGTAAATTCCTTCGGAGACTGTCAAAGATAGCACCAAAGTCCTTATGATTAAATCTCTGAGGCAGGCCGGGCGTGGAGGCTCATGCCCGTAATCCCAGAACTTTAGGAGGCCGAGGCAGGTGGATCACCTGAGGTCATGAGTTCGACACCAGTCTGGCCAACATGGTGAAACCCCGTCTCTACTAATACAGAAGTGAGCTGGGTGTGGTGGCGGGCGCCTGTAGTCCCAGCTACTCAGGAGGCAGAGGCAGGAGAATCACTTGAGCCTGGGAAGTGGAGGTTGCCATGAGCCAAGATCATGATGCCACCACTGCACTCCAGGCTGGGTAACAGAATAAGACTCCATCTCCAAAAAAAAAAAAAAAAAAAAAAAAAAAAAAAATCTCTCTAGGGCACCTCAAAAAGAGGAACACAAATTGTTTTTCTCTGTTGCTACTTCTCTACAGAATTATTTTTTTCCCACAAAATAGTGCAGGAAAAGATTATAAACAAAAGCTAATGAAAATATACTAAGGTTTTGAATAGTGTCCCAGTTTGCAGCCTTGGCTGAATATAATCCCTTGGCTGCAAACTGGGATACTATTCAACTTATTACACAGAGGGGTGGAACATCAAACTGAGAGATATGCTAAGCATTCTTTCAGGCCCCAAAACATGCAGGGGTTTACCTTTTCCTCTGTGAGGCAGAATAGGAAACTGATCATGTATTCCAATAATAAATTGTGCTAGGAAAGTCCCAATTTTAGTTTTAATACGATTCAGTTTACCTCTGATTTGTATATTTTCTAGGCCTTTCAACTAATGGTCTGTGGTCTTTGTATTTTTTAAATTTACGTTCTGTTTCCAAGAGATTTCCATATTATTTATTCACTTACCCAGTATAGCTTCAGAAACTCTCAAATGTCTTAAGGCAGAGACAAATTGCATGTTTTAATTCCCTGAAGTCTTCAATTTCATCACTCTAGTATTACACAATTGCCAAAATATCTTGTGGATTTTCTGTTCTCCTGTAGTGGGGCTCTGCCAGAGGCCAAATTTGAATAGTGAGCCTCTAGCTCTGAATGTCTCTGCTCTCTGTAGTTTTCTTTGCTTTGTCAGGTCTTGCTGTCTTTTATAATTTATCCTATTTTTATAGTTCTGTTAAGCAATATCATTGGCCTGCTGTAAACCGATCCATACTACTTCAAGCAAAACTTCCAAATTTAATATCAAGGCAAGTTTTTTGTTTGTTTACTTTCCTAGTTTTATATAGATTATCCCCTATAGTTTCTACTCAGTTTTCTAGTAACTATTCTCCTCTCACAGCCAGGCTGTCAGTGGCTGTGTCTCTGATGCTAATGCTTGATTTCATAGAAGTTTATCTTCACCATCTGTTTATACCACCTTGCTATCTTGCACTGTTCTTTAAAAAGCCTAATTTTGGTCTTTAGGACTAAATTATCTCTCAGAACTCCACTCCATCTGCTGACTTTATTTCAGTTTGGATACAAAAGTGCTGCCTCTGCAGCCCACTCTCCACCCTCCAAGCCTCTGCTTGTATATTCTGTTCATGTGTTAATTCTGAACAGCATATCAGGACTACCTGCTCAGATGCCAGCCTTACCTGGATCTCTGATCCTAGTGTCACACTCTAGCAATAAGTCATCCACTGATTTCACAGCCTTGCCTATTTATTTGATTCTTCCAGATCCTAGCCAAATTAAACACTAATCTTACCTCAGTCATATCTGTTCACCTGTCATCCACAAGCCAATACTTAAACTTTGGCAAAAAGCAGAGTATAAAACACATGCAAAACTGACAGGAAATTTCAAAAGAAAAACATTTTAATATAGAAGATTTTTCAACTTCATTTATTAATCTCAGTGTACTCTGCATACATTTCCTAGAGTATGAGTCTCAGAACACATTGTACTACAATTTCATCCAGATTTTTATTACAGCAGTCAACATTTTCTCTTGAGTAACTTTAAAAAGAGAATCAAACACATCCTGCCTTCAGACAAAAACAAAACGACAGCAGCAGCTGAGCCTCTCATGATCCAGTGAGATACACAGGCTGGATGCCTTACCTGAATACTTTGAATTTCATGGAGGAAATTGATGGAGAAAGGTGCGGTATTTGTTTTAAGCACTAACTCAACAGAAGAGTAAAAGAAGTGGGGAAAGAATATATGCATGATTGAGACTTTTATTCTGCAATCTTATTAGTGTTTTTTGTGCAAAATATGTTCTTAGTGCCTCCTGAAAGATAGAAGAAAAACTTAAATGCTAACCAGTGTTTAAAGTCTGTGGAATTGTAGCGATCACTCTCTTGTTACACATTAAAGGAGGTGGAGAGGTAAAGAATCAGCCTCCAGTAATGCTTACCATGACAGATGTAATACTGTAGTTTAATGAATGACTTTTCCAGTACAGGCCTGTACAGGGAGAAGTGATAATATTCATAAGGCTTAGCCATGGTTTTTTCTGTTGGCTAAATATTACCACCACATCAGTTACAGTATTTTCATTGATAGACATTTAAAAAAGAGAGTCACGAAATAACTTTATCACCATACTTCATAAACTTACATGGCCTCTATTTTTCAGTTTAAACTTCAGTGTGAAAAGATGTGGAATTTTCACAGCTGTGCTAGGTGAGTCCCACTGCCTTAGAAAACAATTAGACAACACTTCCTAATCATAAATTTTACTCACACATTAGAGTGAATTGTGATATTGACATAATGACCTCTCTATATTTATTCCCACTCTTTAAATACAGTTAAACCATTTGTTTTTTGATATTAAAGTATATATGAGATGTTTTAGGTTTAGTGGAGATTGAGAGTTAATATTTTACAATACCCTGTTTTAAATTGTGATAATACTGGTGCACATCTGTAATCCCAGCTACTCAGGAGGCTGAGGCGGGAGAATTGCTTGAACCAGGAGGCGGAGGATGCAGTGAGCCGCTGAGATCACGCCGTTGCACTCCAGCCTGGGCGACACAGTGAGACTCTGTCTCAAAAAAAAAAAAAATCATGATAATACAATGATTAATACTTAATATTTTTGACAAAATTATTAAGCATCAATTGTAGATTGATGATTTTTAAAAAATAAATTTGATAGAAGTTAAAAGGTATCAAATACCATTGTATCTAACAAAAATGCTAGCAATATAAATAAAAACTTAGCTTTTAGTTTTTCTTTGTTGCTCCAGGTAATTCAGGAAATTTCTCTAACCTCTTTCCTAGGATTAGTTTTCAAGGACGGAATAAAAGTAAATCATCAGATTTAAAAAGTGTCAATGGAATGGTGAGAAAAACACGTATCATTGAACACAAATCTAGTCTCTGTCATGGAAACAAAAGAATATTGGGAAATCTCAATTTCCTTTCTCCTGTTAGAGCAGACATGCTTGTCTCTATCAGCTAATAGTTATTTTTAGACAATGCCAAAGGAATGCCTTGATAAGTGAAATAATCAAGTTTATTTATTTTGTGTGTCATATCATCCCACACAGCGATGGTAGTTTTGTGAAATTTAATTCGATTTCAGTGAATTCTACCTAACTAACTGGTTTAGGATTGCCCATAATCCTACTTTCTCCTCTGACACTCACCTGCTTATGTATCTCACATTAATATGACAAAAGTGAGGCCATCGCCCCAACACAGCAGGCTGCCACTTCACTGCTCAACTTGCCCTGTTGTAAATTAAGAAAAAGATATTATCCACTTAATCTTAGGATTAGTATTTGTGTTTTAACCTTTTGTTGTAAAATTAATCGAAATCACAAAACATACAATTTTTATTACCATGTTCTAATATTTTTAGTAAAATAAAATCATAATTTATTGACAGATGACTAAAATAGACTGACTTCCTGTCAGCTCATTAGAATAGCTCCCAAATGAGTGAGCCAAGAAAAAAAAACACATATGTTTGAATTCTAAACAAAATGTAGTAATATGTTTCCCTTTTAAAAAGAAATTTTCTGTTTCTTGGTACTCACCAAAAATTCAGAATGAGGAGGAAATTGAAGTTATTTTGGAACCAAGAAAAACAGGCTTAGTACACAAAACAAAAGTGTATGTTTTTAAAAGAAAGGACTTTTAGGTTGATAATTTCGTCCATTCAAGTAAGATATTAGTAAGAAAAACAAACCAATTCTCCTCTTAGAGTAGGATAAAATTAGCTTTGGAAACAATTGTCTGTAGTTTCCTCCATCTTCCATTCTGTTTGAAGATGTATAATCTAGTTGTGGTGAAAAATGTTTTCAGCTAAAGGGTTTATACAATGTACAAATATTTGTTTTATTCACTTTGAGTGAATAGTTGATCTTTTATTTTTAAACACTCTGGAATATATAAATATAAGTTGATCTTATTCATTGATAAAATAAAGGTCATTGTAACTACTGATCTTTTTCAATTGTCTGAAAATGGCTGTATTTTGTCCTTTTTGAATACAACTTAGTGGGTAGAAAAATAGTTTTGTTTACTTCCATGCCTTTGCCTTTGCCATTTGTTATTGCAGGTGAGATTTTTCCACAGTTAATAATTGTCCTTTCTAGCTCTCGTTACCCTCGAGATTTCTCTTTAAATGTGATGTTATAAACTTTTACTTCCATGGTCTGGGCGTAGAGTTGTTTTCATTAAATTTCTTGGCATCTATTTTATTTATATTTATGTATCTCTTCACTTACAAAACATTTTCTAACATTTCTTTTATCCTCTCATTCTAAATCTGCTCTTTTATATGATTTTGCAGATTTTTATTTATTTATTTATTATTTTTATTTATTTATTTTTTTGAGACAGAATTTTGCTCTTGTTGCCTAGGCTGGAGTGCAGTGGTGTGATCTCAGCTCACCACAACCTCCGCCTCCCGGGTTCAAGTGATTCTCCTGCCTCAGCCTTCTGAGTAGCTGGGACTACAGGTGCCTGCCATCACGCCCAGCTAATTTTATATTTTCCTCTGGGATTAGTGCTGGGATTACAGGCGTGAGCCACCGCCCCCGGCCAGATTCTTAATCTCTTCCTTATGTCTGTTTACCTTTGTTTCATGTATTTTATATCTTTATATTTTGGTATTGGATTTGGGTAAATTTCTCAGTAACATTTTTAATTTATTAATTTTCTCTTAAATTATTTCCAATCTTGAATTTTTGTTGTCATAATTTGTTTCTTTTAACTTTTAATTTGGAAATAAAAGATTCACAGAAAGTTTTAAACATAGCCTGGAGAGGTTCCCGGTTCCTTTCACTGAGTTTTCTCTAATGGTAACATTTACAGTACAATAACAAAACCATGAAATTGACATGAGTACAATGTGTGCTTATAGTTTTATGGCATTTTATCACTTATGTAGATTTGTATACCTACTATGGCAATCAAATAGAATTATTCCATCACCACAAAGATCTCCTTCTTGCTACTACCTTATATTTATACTCACTCCTTCCTCCTCTCACTATTCTTGATCCCTGGCAACCACTAATCTCTTCTCCATCTTGAATAACAAAATGTCATTCAAGAATGTTATATGAATTGAATTACACAGTATGTGACCTTTTGAAATTGGCTTTTTTTTTTTTTTCACTCAACATAATGCCCTTGTGTATAGTTAGGTTATTTTGATTTTTATCCACTGTGCCAATGTGTGTGTGTGTGAGTGTGTGTGTGTGTGTGTGTTTCTTTCTTTTTGAGACAGGGTGTTGCTCTGTCACCCAGGCTAGAATGCAGTGGTATGATCTCAGCTCACTGCAGCCTCTGCCTCCTGGGTTCAAGTGACTGTCTGCCTCAGCCTCCTCGGTAGCTGGAAATACAGGTGTGTGCCACCACCCCTAGCTAATTTTCATATTTTTAGTAGAGACAGGGTTTCACCGTGTTGGCTAGGCTGGTCTCGAACTCCTGACCTCAGGTGATCCACCTGCCTTGGCCTTCCAAAGTGCTGGGATTACAGGCATGAGCCACCACACCTGGCCCAGTGTGTTTTTTAATTGGTTTACTTGGACCATTTATATTTAATATAATTACTGCTATGTTAGGACTTACATCTACCATTTTAGTTTTCCAGTTGTCATTTTGTTTTTAGTTTCTGCTTTATTTTTTTTGTCTTTGCCTAGGTTACTTGAACATTTTTATAATTCCATTTTGATGTATCTATAACGTTTTTGAGTGTATCTCTTTGTATGGATTTTTAGCAATTGTGCTATTATGCATACATACTTATTACAGTTTGCTGGTGCCAACTTTTATCAGAGTAAAGTATAGAAACTTCCCTCTAAGTGTCTTTACTTCCCTCTAAGTCTCTTTACCATCTCTTACTTATGTGATTGTCTTAAATATTCCCTCTATATAAGTTGAGAACCATAATTTTTTGTCTGCTTGGCAAACATAATGTAGACAATTCAAGAGAGGTAGCAAAATCTATGATATTTACTCACATATTTGCTTTTTTCATTATTCTTCTTTTCTTCCTGTTGTTCTAAGACTCCTTTTTTCAATCCTTTTTCTTCTGGTTATAGAGGACTTCCTTTGCCATTCATTTAGGGTATATCTGCTAGTGAGGGTATATCTGCTAGTGACAAATTATCTTGGTTTCCTTTGTCTAATGGTGGATAAAGAAAAACTTTATTTCTCTTTCATTCCTAAAGGATGATTTTACTGAATATTGAATTCTACAGTTGATAGTTCATTTTGTTCGGTACTTGAAAACTGTTGTGCTGCTTCCTTCTGGCTTCATGATTTCTCATGAGAAATTATGCTTTCTTCTTCATCTCTTTGTAAGTCCAAAATATATGCATTTTAGAGACATTTTAAAACTGCTCTGATGTTTTCAAATCGCTCTGATGTTTTCATTTCACCTGGAAGAATTCATCTTCCACTTGCTTTTTAAGCGGTATTCCTAAAAAAGAATTTTCCTTTTCTTCTTATGTTTTGAAATTTTAATTTTCAACTCCTTGTGAATGGGAGTTTTCTCTCCTTTATGCTCATTCTTCCTTATTAATGTTCTTGAGTCTTTCTTTATTCAACACTATATACTTTTCATCTAGAATGAGATCCTAATTGGGACATCAAGGACTCCTGTTTTATGATGATACTAGAAGTAAAGCAGAGGCACTTACCTAGCTTGTGGTGGCTTGTTCTAAAATGACCACTTTCTCCCGTCTCGCTAGATACACAGATGAGTGCCTTTCTCACACAGATGAGAGAGCCCTGCTTCCACTTCCGGGCAGCAAGTCTGGCCTTTGTCTTTCACGCGAAGTCAGTTCTGCTGAGAGATTAGAAGTTCTAGTTGCCTCAGTCGACTTCTGGATCTAAAGACTTTCAGACCCCATGGTTTCCAACCTGCTTATTGCATTTTGCTTTTCTTGTATTTATGGTCCTTGGAGATGTTTAACTATTTTTGACTGTGGCTTTATCTTTTTAGTCATCTCTTTTTGTATTTAATCTGCCATTGCTATTGCTTTTGAGCAGAAGAGTCTTCAAAGCATGAACTTACAAGACTGTTTTTATTGCAAACCCTCCAATTTCCACTAAACTGACTTCTTCCCTCACATTTCCAAAATAGCTGCCTAAAATGAAGATTCAAGTGACCCTCTGTTATCTAAATTCATCAAAAGTCTGTATCTTTGAGGTTTAGTCTAAGAAATTGAGTCTCTTCTTACCAAAGCATTCTATATATGGGTCAGTGCTCTTTAGCAGCCAATATCAAGAATAAATCATTCCTTTCCATGGTTTTAGTTATTGTCTAAGGCTAGTTTCTGTAAAATTATATATCTGATTTGACCTTGCCTACCACTTATTTTTAATTTGTCTTATACATATTGTCCTTGAAATAGATATCTTCCCAATCTCTAGAAACCAACAGAAGGAAGTCGTACCTCCTTATTTTTCCTCTAAGATTCCCTTTGAGCCACTTAGGCAATATTTATAAGAATTTGAGTGTCTGTAACATTTGAACCTAGTACATTGATTTTTAAAAATGGAAGTAATGGATTCTGCCTTAAAAAGTTTGCAAACCGAACACTTAAAAATTGTTAAAAGTATTTATTTAGCACCTACTATGAGCAAATAATTGCACTACTATTGTAATTTGGAATGCAGAGAAGCAGAAAACAGATGGTCTGGTTTTATGAAACATAGGCATTAAGATAAATTTATTTGACAGGTTGTTATTGTGTGTCAGCTATGCTATTGTGCTCAGAGATGTGGAAAAATCAAACATAGAGGATAATCCTCATTCTTTTGCTGGTTGCCTGGGGAGATAAAAACACTAATGGACATGATATAGGGTATATGGTGATAAGTTCTATGAGACAGGAGTAAAGGAAGTGCTGTGGGTGTTGGTTGGGGAAGAGATGAGTTCCAGTTGAGCATAGGGGAGACATGGATTGGGAAAGATTTCCCAGAGGAAATGCCATTTGAACAGAACTCTGAGGGATAGCAGTATTTGGTATGAGGGCAGGAGTTTTCTGGATATGGGGAATAAATGCACAGAAGCAGCAAGCTGGGGGATATGTATAATCACACAGATACTAGTGGTATTTTATTTTATACTTTGTTCCATTATCTCCCCACATTCAGTCAGTAAGTAAATCAAGGTAAAGTGCTCCCATTATTATGGGCTTATCTGAAAATTGTTTAACTCCCCATTTTTTCCTCTAACACATTTTTACTTGCATCAGCTTTCAACAACTTCAACTAAACTTTGAAATATTCTCTTTGTAAGCTCACTCTTGCCCTTCCTTATACCTCTTTAATTGGCCCTATATAACACTTTAAAATGATATTTTCATGACCTTGTTTTTAGTTACATTGTCTACTTTCTAATCATGACTCTCTGTTGCTCTTCAAAATACATGCAGAGTTCTGACAGCAAGAACCAAAATGTACTCTTAGGGTGATTTTATTTGTATTTAGTGATTTTTTATTTTTCAAGCTTTTATTAATGGGCTTCATTTTTTCAAAGAGTTTTAGATTTACAGAAAAATTGAACAAAGGGCACATTGAGTCCCATGGAGCACCTTCTTCACACATAGTTTCCCTATTCTTAATATTCTAAGTCATTACTATTTAATTGTTACAATTAATAACCCAATAATGATTTTTTTATTAACTGAAACCCATAGTTTATTGAGATAGTTTTATAATGCCCTTTTTTCTGTTCCAGAATCCCATTTAGGATACCTCATTACATTTAATTATCATGTCTCCTTAGGCTCCTCTTGGCTATGACAGTCTCTCAGACTTTTCTTGTTTTTCATGGCCTTGACAGTTTTGAAGAGTACTGGTCAGCAATCTTGTACAATGCCCTTGTATTGGGATTTATCTGATGTTTTTCTCATGACTAGACTGGGCTTAAGGGGTTTGAGGAGGAAGATCATTAATACAAAGTCTCGTCTTCATAGCATCATAGCAAGGGATCAACACGATTTATGACTTCTGTTGCCCTTGGTCACCTGGCAGAATTAAGTTTCCCACCATAAAGATATTCATTCCCTCCTGCTCCTTTTCCATACTGCACTCTTTGGAAGGAAGTTATAGTCTGTACTTAAGGAGTGGGAAATTGTGCTCTCATTTTTTCATGTTTTTATTCCTCAAAACAAACTTATGAGAAAACGAGGAAGGCAGAGTAAGAATTATTATGCTTCCTCTTTCCCGTTTCACACATGAGGAAAACTCTATAATTCAGGAATTTTACATGGCTTAAGTGTGGTCACGACAGACAAATGGAAGAAACAGTGTTAAATATTATGTATGCTCTACAGTGCTTTCTCCAAGACAGATTTTTCTGCCAGCCTCAACCATGGCTCTTTAGGCTTTCTTCAGTGTTCTGTCTCTGCATTCTGCCCATTTCTTAGTTTTTATAGTTCTCATTCTATTATAGTTCACTTTTCCTTATTTTTTGACCATGTTCTTTTTGTTTCCTTTGCTCTTACACTTCATTTTTGTAGGCACTTAATTTTTTATTACAACTAGTTTTCCAAAATTGAATGAGATCTCATTGACAAAGACGAGACGCTGGGTGTTTGTAGTTCACATGTGTATCCACATGCATTCTCAGTTTGTCCTGTTCCTTTCATGAATTTAAATATCTTAAGAGCATTCTAACTAATCAATACTCAAAACAGAAATTTCTGTTTCTATCTTCATCTTTAATGGTGACAATATTTCTTAAAATGTTATACTTAGATGAGTTTTACATTTTCCTCCTAAACCAAGAAATTTCTTCTTTCAGACTAAGTGGTCCTTGAGAAATGGAGAAATATAGACAAGATATGGCTGGAATAGCTACAAAAGCCTCTTTCAGAAAATTTATAGCTTTTGATTATGGGTAATCTGCTAACACACTGATTTTGTTCAACCCTACTCCAAAATAGTATTTTTTTTTTCTGGTTTGATGAGAGAGCTAAACAATATTTGAAGACAGGGGTATATTCTTATGTTTCATGTGGGATCTAGTTTCCTAAAGACTTCTGGGACTGCCAATGGGGTCAGAATTTGAGGCCCTGAGAAAAAAAAAGGAGACATTATTAAGAACATTTTGATGTTTTTGTGTAAAGAGCTGGCAAGATTTGCATATATTTTGGGAGTCTTCTCCTTTGGCTATAACTTCCTTGGTACAAATTAGAGAGAAACTACATTTGTGGTGGTCTGTTGTCCCATTGCATGTGCTGATGAGCATGGTGTGTGTGTGTGTGTTCATGCGTGTGTGTTTATATGAGGTGCTTGGGAAGCAGAAAACATTAACCTCCCCAATTTAGTAACAATCTATTAAGAAAAATAGAAATATACTTAAATCAGTGAATCTCAAGAAAACTATGATCTGTTATTGGCTTCCCTTGTACTTTTGTCTGAGTCAATTTGACCTGGAAAGTTAGTTATTTAATTTTCACTTTTCAATTTCAAGACAAGAATATACGACTGAATTTTTTTAATCCTTGCCTTCACGACATAAATAATTGATTTAATCAGCAGAACTCAACAACGACAACAACAACAACAACAACAAAACAAGTCTTTTTTCATTGAAATATTTAACAAGTGAAGCCCTCATAATTGCCTTGGGAAAACACTGTTTTAGTGGACGTTTTAGTGAGACAGTAGGGAAAGTAAAAATCTGAATGATCAGATCCCATTGTGTTTCTAAAACATAAAGTTATAGGTCCTGGGTTGGATTTTGTAAACTCCTAATCAAAAGCAAAATATTAAGGAACCCCACTGGCATTTAATCATCCAATGGATCACAGTACATTGTTACAATGGATCATATTTGATATTTAATAATAATGTGATAGCAAAAAAATAGTGCACATTGATAGACAGGATTGTTCAATTTAGTATATTCATAGCTGCCTGAAAACGCCCCACATACTTACAGTTATTGCATCAGACACTTGTGATTGCCATACTAAACTGTCTGTCCTCCCTTAGATAAAGAAAGTACAATTATCAGAAGTTTCCATAACTTTTTAACATTTAGTAAGCAAGATATCAGATTAGAATAAACAATGGTTCCATATACTATTCCCATTCTAGCTGTTTAGCTAGTTTGTCCTCTTACTATATGAAATATCAACTTCAGGCATGGTTGGATTTATAGAGAAATTCTACTACATATATGTATATATTTGTGTGTGTATATATATATATCTCCACATACATATGTATACACTGCTTTTTTGTTATAAAAGTAATACATGCTTGTTATAAAAAGAAAAGCAGTACAGATAGGGATAAAACAGAATGTGTTATTCAATCACCCCAGGATAACTACAGTTAACATATTGGTAGTCGTCTATGCATATATATATCACTCTATCTACATATATCTATCCTTTATTAAATAAAAATACCATTCATTTAGTTTTGAAATGTTTTTCACTTATATAGCACGCATTTTCATGTCAATACAGATCTACATCATTGTCTTTAAGCAGATATTATTTGATGAACTTCTCATTCCGTTTTTGGATCATGGGGTTAGTCTTTGAGCCTTGGGCCTAGCATAAGGATCAGGAAAGAGGAACTAGGTCAAGAAGCCAAGAGGCAGATGCCATACAATGTAGGTGACAAGGTAAAAAAGAAACCCAGCCCAGAACATCTTCCTGCTGTGGAAGGGGCATGTGTAAGCACCTCTTCCTCCACCTCACCGTTCCTCACAACCCTTCATACATAGCACAATCATAAGAAGCCACCCAAGCACTGTCGTAAGAAATATTTGATGGAGCAATTAGTTCTTTCCAGATACATATATAGAGAGGGTACTGCCTTCCTTGTAGTCATGGTGATTGGACTGAGTGGGAAAGGAGATTTGATTTGGGTAGTGACAAACTTGAGGAAATTTGACAAAGGCTTTCATTAATGTATAGTGGCAGAGGAGAGGGGGTTCCTGACACCTTAAGTGTGAGGCTGATGACACCTAACTTTGTTCTAAGAGTCACTTCCCTGGTCCCCTTTCTGGACTCTGGGCTGAAAGTTGAGAAATCTGGGATGTCAAGAGGAAAGGTTTTTCTACACCTTTTTTAAACCTTTGGGAGAAATTTATATCAAAAGGAAACCACCCACCTCTGTCCTCCTCTCCTTCCTAGCTGTAAGTTGTAGTTTTTGTATAAGGCAATTATTAAATCATTTTTATCTGTGTTGTTGAAAATGTTAATATATATATTACAAGAAAAAATATTACATGCCTAATACATTATACCTACTTCTCTTACAGAAATAGATGACAAGAGGGTGCCCAACACACAAGGGGAAGTAAGTTTTTAAAAATATTTTGTATAAATGTGTTCAAATCAATTAAAAATGCAAATATTTGCTTGATTTGATGTGATATAAATAATATGATACAACTATAATAAAACTTTAGATTGCTCCTTCTAACTGAATAAACAGTAATATAGTGTCATTAAAATCTCTGCCTCTCGGTTACTTTTATTCTCTACCTATGTAATGCTAACCCCTGAAAAAACTTTTAAAATAAAACATCACTTTTAATGTCAAAATATGGTATTGACAACTTCAATTTATTGAGTGATTATATATGCACACCACAGGCTAAGCCAAGTAATGCTGGAACCCCAGAGCAAGGAGATGGGGTTGGAAGGATGACACCTCTTACAGGGTCTTCTGGTATGTGGAGCCAAAAGTCTGAGGCCAGAGTCTAGGGAGACTGAAGTCTCCAAAGCCTGAGTAAACAGATCCAAGGGGTTCACCTAGAAATGTACTCAGATTTAAATTCAGCAGGCTGTCTGAACACTGTCACTCTCTATTCCCTCCACATACATGTGTAGGAGTTTATATAGAAAATAGAAACCAGGAGAGGTTAGGAGAGCATATAATATAGAATATATGAAACACAAAGTGAATACATAGTTCCCAGAAATGAAATAAATATTGAATAGGATGCTGTGCAGGGTTACCTAATCAATTCCCTTGATCGCAGGTGTAGGCATACAGCAATACTTAAAGAGAAAAATGTAGAATGGACAAAATATCAAATAGTATATCACAAGACTTTTCTGAAAATTTTGTGAGATAGTAAAAGTGGAAATGCTTTGAAAACTAAACTCTTACATACATATAAATTAGTTTTTATTAGTAACTTTACACTGTGTTACTAAACAACAACAATAAAAAAAATTCTATAGATTTAATTTTCTATTTGATCTTTAAATATGTGTATGGAAGTAAACATTAAAAATCCCTAAACTGATTCCTTCTCAAAACCAGCCAGATGTGACTGAAACAGTAGAAGTGCCCCAGAAATGTCAATCACCCACATATTTAACATTAATGTAGAGTCACCCTGTCTACACCTGTGCATAGTATGTAGGTATCACAAAACTCTATTCTGGAGAAATTTGCTTATACTATTTGCTCATCTGATATAGATTTGGTAACTGTTTTGTTGAAAGGTTTAGTTTTTAATTGATTGCTTTTGCATCAGATAAATAACATCTTGATGATACCTTTGAGGGCAGTTAATCTTTAGCAAGCACAAGGAAAGAGGCCTCAAGCTCTATTTACAACTTTGTAAAACAGTTTCTAGTTTAAACTTTGTACATTATGTTCTTCCTAATGTGCAGAGCAAGCCTGGAACAATCTTCAAAAAGTATGTTGTAGCTATTTACACTTGAGCTTTTCAAAGCAAAAATAATTGCCACAGATGCGAAAACTCATTGATTAAGACCTGTACACTTGCCACATTAAAACATAAATCAACATGCTATTAAAACGGAGTCTTTGGCATTTTCCGATTGGGGGTTAGACCATGTAATTTATTAAATGAATAATATGTATATCCATTATATAGAGCTCTGTATCCTTATCTGTTATTTTGACCCTGAAATAAGTTCTTATTTTTGTCATTTTGAAATGCAAAATCTCTTCAATGACTTTATCCTGATCCAATAATGCTTAGGTAAGAGTGTCACATAACAGTTTTATTAGGAAAGGACTTATCTTTTAAACATATGAAGAATGTTACCTCAACATTATAATTCCAAGTAAATGGAGGTAATAGTTGAACACGTCAATTCAAAAGGGTTATAGATTGCTATTACTTTCCAAGGATCTTCATTGTCCCTCTTGAATCACTCAATAACCCCACGAACAGATACTATTATTCCCTGGACATAGCTTTTGGAATATACTTTGCCATGGAACTCAGACTGTTTTTCTCTCAAATGAAAAGGATTGGTGTCTCTTTTTCTGTTTCTTTTTAAAATAAATTAATGTTATTAGGTGGGAAAGTAAAATGATTTCAAGGCTGCTGTGAATGAAGAATTTTATGATTAAGTAGACCCTACAACTCCATATATCTCTTAAGTCTGTGATATCACTAACATGTGCATAATTTCTCATTAATTAGATTCTATGCATGGCAGGGAGAAATCAGAAAGCTTTTCATAACATGTATTTCCCTCACAGGTCTGATGGCATCGTACTTTGTATCCAAATCTAAGGCTTTTACTTTTTTCTCTTTCTCCACAGTTACAGAATGCATCCCCTAAGCAAAGGAAGCAGAGTGTGTACACACCACCCACCATAAAAGGTACTGTTCAAGTACTGTTTTGGGTTGTCATGAGTGCTGAATCATGGCTGGTCGGCCGTCTGTTCTCTAGGACCACACATCTGATAATAAGCTAGATCCAGTCTCAGCTCTGCAACTTAGTGTGATGTTCAGTGAGACATCTTATCTACTTAAAACTTAGTTTCATCAAGACTAAAATATGGGGTTGAAAAAGAAATAACTAGGGATCTCAGAATTTCAGTCTAGAAATTCAGAGTTTCCAAAATAATGACAAAGATTTTTTTTTACCCTTATTCGCATACTTCCTTAAAGAGATTTTTCCAGAAGCCCTAATTACTCTTGCCAGTGTTGGCAGATGATTACCATTTTTCTCTTGGCTAAAGCAAAGCAGAATAACTTGAATTTCAGGGAGACTGAGGATGAAGTGTTGCCTCATTGTCTTGTGTCAGGAGCAGCTCTAAGAAACTCAATCAAACCAGCTATTCACTGTACATGTAACTACTGTTGAAACAACAACTAAGAACCTAGTTCAGATTCTGAAATTTTCTCCAGAATTGGAACTGCTAAAAGAAGACCTATCAGTATCTTGACCAACATCAGTTCCAGGGAAAGCATCTTTTATTTCTCACACTGAAATGTTCTTGATTTGAGGTAGAGTCTGTCCAGTCTACTCTCTCATGTTTTTTCCAGTCTGGTGCTTGGGCTGTGGGCCCAGTGGTTGATCATGCTCAAATTTGTCCAGCTCAGTTTCAACTGCATGAGAGGCCAACTGAGCAGCTTCCTCTGGGGTTTGGAGAGAGGGCTAAATTGGGAGTGAAATTTCCCACTCTGTATTTGCTCTAGATTTGGGGCCTATTCAGGGAGGCGGGATATAAATGAACACATTAATAGCTACTTTCAGTAAACTTCCTTCCATGCAGCTATAAAACACCATGTTTGCTTGTTCATAAGACTGCAGAACATAATACAATCATCAGCATTGTAGTTTATTCCAGGGTAATTATTGAGACTACTAGGCATCTCTCTCTCTGAAGATAAGTTTAATCATTTTAAAGATATTTTCTGCATTGTAAATGATTTTGTATTTTCAAGACACATCAGTTTTGGCATGAATGGGCAACAAGGAAAAATATATGTTCACTCATGTAATGATTTCCTCTGCTCTATTTTAGGTTCACTCAAACTAAATAAAGTAATACTGTTCTCATGTCCTCAGAGAATAATAGTATTATTTTTAAAGGAAAATCTTAAACTGAAAGTCTCAAGGGCCCATGATGTTCATTATACTTAGTTCTCAAATATCAAAAGAATGTGGGATCCTAACATTTAGAGAAGTTAGTCCTATTACGCATTTTTTGCATAAAGCCTTATACTGTCAAGTCTCCCCGAGATATTCATTTAATGATAATCATTTGTGGTCGTAAGTTAATGGCTTGAGAAAGCACAGTAATTGTTTCAAGAGGATATCAGGGTATTACTACAAGTCACATAGGTTCTCATTTATAATCAGTAAATAACTTTGGAAGTCCCCTGCTTATGATAAAAGAAAAGAGAAAGCTAAATGCAAATACTTTATTTGGTTTACCTGTCCCTAAGAGCTAGAAATAAATATTTTAAGACAAAATGAAGCAATGGTAACATATGGCACCTTGTGAGCATATTAAGAGGCTTCAATTATAAAAAAGATGAAAGAACAAAGGAAATGTTATTAAGATCTTAAATATAATGATACAATTGCTCTGAACTGTATAATTCTTCAAATTGCAGTTGAATGGAACATGCAATTATTGAGTGTAAAAAACATTTGCTGAGGGCACCATGGTACATGCCTGTAGTCTCAGCTACTTGGGAGGCTGAGGTAGGAGGATGGCTTGAGCCCAGGAGTTGGAGGCTATAGGGCACTATGATCATGCCTATGAATAGCCACTGCATGCCAGCCTGGGCAGTATAGTGAGACCCAGTCTCTAAAAAAAATTCTAAAAAGAAAAAAAGAATTTGTACTCACAGATTCTTGTTCTACATCTTGTTGTCATTTGTGAATTTTTAAATGACAGATATCTAAATATTTCAAGATATCTATTAGGTCTTTGTCTCATGCTAAATTTTCTTTTTTCCAGGTTGAAATATCTTGATGTCAGTATTACCTGTTATTTAGTTATTTTGCCTTCATTCTTGATCTTATAATAAGCTCCACTTTGCCTATATCATTCTAGAAGTCCATCATTCAAAATGAACCTAATGGTTAAGTTGTGTTCTGATCAGAAACTTGTGGAGACTTCAATTATGCCTGAAACCTCCTTCAACCCAGATACTTTAATTCTATTAATGCAACCAAAAATCTTATCAGCTTTTTGCGGCAGCATTACACATTGTTGGCAAATAGTGAGCTGACTATAAAATCAAAATGTCCAAGTATTTTACAGGTACAGCTTTCCATATTATTCCCCATACTGATGTCTTAAATTTGTTTATATCAGAAACTAATAGAGTACTGTCATCCCAATTGAATTGCCTATGTTGGAGACAGATTGTTACATTGGCATGTTATATTTTGTATCCTGACTCTATTATTCATTCTATTTTCAGCTATCTCAATTGTGTGTCATCATAGATAAGATAAACCTATTTTGTTATTTTTATCTGATCCATAACAAATGTATGAAACAAAACACAGCTAAAAGAGAGTCCTGCAGCAGCCCATATATCCCCCTCTAATTCACATTGATTCCCTTGTCGCCACCATTTAACTATTTATCAAATAGACTTATTATATCAGGGTTCCATCCCTTCATCAGAGGTTATCATCAGCACTCCTATTAGATAAATTGTTGTATTTCAGATACCTTGTGCTAACCATGAGTCATAAATCTATGATATATATTGTGCATAAAAATGACAGAAT
Organism: Pongo pygmaeus; assembly: GCF_028885625.2. Lineage (NCBI taxonomy): Eukaryota > Metazoa > Chordata > Mammalia > Primates > Hominidae > Pongo > Pongo pygmaeus. Next base: position 81,811,590 of record NC_072384.2, read on the forward strand.
TTGAAGTTTGCATAGAAAACAGACTTTTTCATTATCTTGTGTAATATCCTGTTTCATGATTATACACAGAAAGTTCAGATTATCAGAAAAATGACAGCTGATGACTAATACCCATGTACACTTCTCTGGTGTTTATATGGTGGTCAGCCCTGTAATTTACAGAACAGCCAATTAAATTATTGTTGGAGTGCTTGAATCATGTTTTCAGAAAAGTGGATTTGAATGTTAGGACAGGAAATGGCTGACTCATTTCTATCCCCATTTTGTGTGTGTGTGTGTGTGTGTGTGTGTGTGTGTGTGTGTTTTACTGGAATGCAAATGCCTTCTACTGAAGAAAGCAAAGTAAGTGCTATTGATTTAAACAGAAATTTGAACATTAAACGAAGCAGCTGACTTAAAAATGACTTTGTAGAGCAGGGCCTATTAGTATTGCATTACCATTCTTAATGCATAGCCAGCCAGATTTTTCATTTACTTCTGTAAAACATCTTTTTCCTCCCATTCTTCATAATTTCTTGTAAAGACTTCAGTGTCTAGATATTTTTCTTCTAAGTCAAACAGACTTCTGATATGTCAAAAATACATTTGAATGCTTACAGCATTTTAACACTGAAGCCTTTTTTTTTCTCCAAGGATGGCTATGATCTCGATTTTTTTTTTCAACCTCTTCTCATAATAAAGAAATAAATACAAATACAGAATAAATCAGAGAGCAAATCAACCTGGACCGATAAGAAGGCTAACATGGATTTTGGAGGGTGGAAGATGAAAGTGGCAATAATGGCAAGAATAAGACGTACTTCAGATCACCAACTGAAGCATGATCTTCCAATCAGGGAAAACTGCTGATCATGGTGATTTCCTAGAACTCAATATGAAAGGACATGGACTTTGGCAGACAAGCCATCATGGTTCCAACCTCAATGCCACCACTTATTAGCTGTGCAACCTTCAGAAAATCAATGGGTTGTTCACCCCAGAAAACAACAACAAAGAAAAATATATTCAAATATGCTGGATGTATTTGGGAAGTAGAAATGAAGATTATGACCCAAGACGCACAGTTAAGGCAAGCCACATATGCATCTGCAGTGGGAAGGGTAAAGGGAAGTTTTATTGGCACAGATGGAAGTTCATGTAAGCTGCTTGGAAACAGAGTTTATTAGTTTCGGACACTCAGAGCCAGATTTGGCATTAGTTAATTGCCAATATAATTAAATGGCAATTTAATTACATTGCTGGACATACCTGTCCAGTAATGGCTGCAGATGCCATTACTGAACCGGTATTCTTTTGAGAACATCTTATCTGAATTGCAGTAGTCCTAAAGAAAGAATTTCTTGGGAGGTTATTTTAGCAAGTCCTTGAGACAGTCTTTATCTCAGCCATACAAGCATGAACTCCTCCTTTTGGCTTTTTGCTTTAGTGTGTTTGGGCCTGACAAAAAATGATTTCATCCTAGTATCTGCAACTTTCACAGGATTAGCTTGTCTCACTTCTCTCATGGGGAAAATGAAAGTGTTGTTTACCACATAGGATTGCTGTAGGGACTGAATGAAACAAAATGTGTAAAGAAAATGCTTAGATCAGGCACACAATATGTGGAACTATTTTGAATAATTATTTGAGCCCTGAATTGAGAGTAGCGAATACTCCTCCTCTGTTTCTGTTTCACTCTGCAGCATGAAGGAATGATTTTGAGAGAGACAGAGGAGAGGTGAAAGGACTTCCAGGAGAATAAAATAGCTTTGTTCTCATCCCAGTGAGACTTGAAAAGTCAGGTTTAAGATGCCTAGATATAAAATCCATGTGGATTACCACGCTTGCAACATTCACTCCACTTTTATTTAGCACCAAGCCTCAGGTAGGTGTGTGAAGTTTATCTTCAACATTTTGCTTTCTTTTAAACAAATGTGGCTTTTCCCTCATTTCACCTAGCTCCGGTCCTCAGACATCATGTCCCTTATTTTCCAACTATTATAACATTCCTGTAAGAGATACTGATATTTCAATCAATAAGCCTTGCAGTTCAAAAAATCTGAAAAACAAAATGATAGCTGATGTTGACTTTTGGGGTGCTATAGCAGATTATGCAATAAATATTTCTTGCCAGAGGGATGAGAAGGAAATCATCACACCATATAAATGCAGCCTACACTTAGGCAACGTAGGTAAATTAACCATGACTGTATTGTAATGTGACCAGTTCACTCTTCCTGATTTCAAACCTCCTTATAATTACGACTCAAAAAAACTCTCAAAAGGAATAGACCAGCTGTAATATCCTGTTCTCATTACCCGTCGCACATTGAAAATTGAAGGCAGGAAGAGAAGGCAGCAAGATCTCTTAGCTTCTCATCAGGCCATCTCCACCACACTACATTCCTTTTATAAACACTCCTGTCCCTCTGTGGGTGTTCTTCAGGTATTCATCACATTTGCCTTTCTAAATCTTGGCTTTTTTGTTTGTGCTGGCTCAGTTTGTTTACTGTGTAGGGTGGGGCTTATTTATGCAGCTCAAGAAACATTTTGACAGATTTCTAGATAACAAGGAACATTCTAAATATACACAAGTCTTGCTTTCTTTTTTTTTTTTCCCAAGTATGCTCCTATTTCCAGACACACTTCCTTTGCTTCTCTTTAATTTCTTCCACTGAGTTTTATGCTCATCTTTCCTCACATCTTTGGATGTGGAGGGTGGAGTCAGGTTGGAGAAGAAATTTGAGAATGTACCTTTCTTGCAAGTCACTAAGATGTCTTTTTTTTTTGGAGGTCAACATTGAGAGAGAAGGAAGGAGGAGGAAAATACCAGCAAGTATGAGTGAACTTCATCTTTTACGACATTGTCGTGGATTATTAGGTTAAAAGGTCTAAAAGATCTTGAGATAAATAAAATTGAATTGCAAATTTAAAATAGAGTCCAGTAACTTAATTAATCTCATGTGATGCCACTTAAACATTTGAAAAGAAGAGCACCATTTGTCAATATGGTTCCATTCGTCTATATATATATTTACCTATTTTAAAATTAATTAATCTTTTAAATTTATATTTCTCTGTATAAATAACATAACAGCTTTTAAAATTGCTTTCTATTTGAGAAGCAGAGAAAAAGATAAACTTTTGCATTGGGTTTGAATAACTGAATCAAGAATCAGTTTCTTTAAATATTTCCCAAATAAGCAAATAGCAACATTCAATTGTGTAAGTACTAATAACACACTGCCACAATCACATATGAGCCTTTGCCATGTGTGGAACGCTGCATTAAAATGGTGTGGATGCAGAGGTGAAAAGCAGAGCCCTGGCCCTGTGGGACACCAGTCTGGAGGAAGCAACATACATAGATATGCTGGATAGAACATAGCATGGTAAGTCCTTTAATAGGGATTTAGACAAAGACATCTGGAGATGGGAGGAGACTCGCCATAGGCTTACTGGACAGGAGGGTAAGGCCACTTTCAGATCACAGAAGGGACAGTCATATTTACACATAAGTCTGGACAGTAAAATGGACTAGGTCATGGAAAAGCGGAATACATGGCTTATACCATGATCATTCCTCCTGCTCATGCACACTTGTGAAGCATTTAAGATGATGCTGTAATGTGGACAGTTAAATTCTGCATGGACCTCACAAAGAACTTTGCTGCCATGCAAAGACTAAATAGGTCTCATTAATGGGACTATGTAGATAATATCAACTTTCCAAAGCATTTGAAGTCCTTGTTCATTTGATTCCAATTTAAAATTTCTGCTTCACATCTTTGTCTTTCTTCCTCATAATATTACCTTTAAAACAGAATAAATCCCAACCAAAATTACATGTTTTAAAGTTAGATTTTATATTTTAGAACAGGTTTGGATTTGTAGAAAAATTTTGAAGATAGAACAGAGAGTTTTCATATACCCCATATCCAGTTTTCCCTATTATTTATGTCTCGTATTAGTATGGCACAGTTATAATTGGTAAATCAATAGTTGCATGAGACAGTTCTCGCATTGCTATAAAGAAATACCTGAGACTGGGTAATTTATAAAGAAAAGAGGTTTAATTGGCTTATAGTTCCACAGGCTGTACAGGAAGCATGATGCTAGCACCTGCTTGGCTTCTGGGGAGGCCTCAGAAAACTTGCAGTGATGGCAGAAGGTGAAGGGGGAGCCAGCACTTTCCATGGCTGGAGTAGGAGGAAGAGAGGGAGGAGGAGGTGCTACACAATTTTAAACAACCAGATCTCACAATAACTCCCTCACACACAATCAAGAGAACAGCACTGAGGGGGTGGTGGTAACCCATTCATGAAGGATCCACCCCTATGATCCAATCACCTCCCACCAAGCCCCACCTCCAACACTGGAGATTACAATTGAACATGAGATTTGGATGGGGACACAGATCCACGCTTCATCAATATGTACACGTTGTTATTAACTAAAGCCCATATTTTCTTGGTATCTGTTTAGTTTTTTCCTAATGTCTTCTTTTCCGTTCCAGGAATCTATCCAGCATACCACATTATGTGTGGTTTCGTGTCTCCTTAGGCTCCTCTGGGATGTGACAGTTTCTCAGATGTCCTTTGTTTCTGATGACCTTAAACGTTTTGAGGAATACTGATTAGGTATTTTCTAGAATATCCCTGTACTGGGATTTGGCTGATGTTTTTCTCATGATTAGATTGGGGTAATGGGTTTTTGGAAGAAAGACAGCAGAGATAAAATAACATTTCATCCCATGATATGAGGGGCACATACTATCAATATGGCTTATCGCTGTTCATTTTGACCTTGATCACCTAGCAGAGGTAGTAGTTTTGGAGATTCTTCACTGTAAAGTCATCCGTTTTTCACTCCCTTTCCATACTGTACTCTTAGGAAGGAAGTCACTGTGTGTAGTACCCATTTAAAGAGTGTGAAGCTGCACTCTACTTCCTTGAAGGAAATGTCCTGTACACACATAAATCGTTTGAAATTCTTCTGCACGGATTTGTTTCTCCTCCTCCATTGATTTATTTGTTCATTTATTGTCATCATTATGGACACATTGATATTCATTTTATACTTTGGATTATAACTCAATACTATATCACTTATTTTGTTGCTCAAATAGTTCCTGTTTTGGCCTTTGGGAACTTTTTCCATTGACTCATGTGTCCCATTGACATACTCCATTAATGTCAGTGTGTTGGTTTGTTTTAGCATATCTTTACTTTCCGGGACTACAAGATTCTCTAGGCTCATTTTATGTATTTCTTGTCCCAGTCCTAGAATCAGCCTTTTCTCCAAGGAGCTCTCAAATATAATTTTAATTCCTATTTGAGTCAGTATTCTACGAAATGTATGTTTGAATAAGCATGTGGTTGCTAAAAATGGAGAAATCTATCTCCTTGCAAAAATGTGTGTACACCACGTCCATTAATGTAGGCGCTATCAGTATGCTAAGGTGTACGCACTCCACTCATACTAATGCTAATAGGAGTTTCAGGAAGTAAAAACAATTCCTCATTACTAGAATAGGCAGACGCCATTTTTATGGACTTGCTCTCCTTTGTTTTATGCCTAATGGAGTGTTCCCTGATGTTTTCTGAGATGAGATTTGTATTATCCCTTTATAAATGTGGAATTAATAATAGATTGGCAGCCTTGACGCTTAGCTGTTTGCTTTACTTAAATCAAAGATTTTTAAAAAGATGTTTATAATACCTTATAGTTGTGTAGTGTAGTTCTTCAACATTTACAATGTGCTTTTGTATAATTATTTGGCTTTTATAGAAAACTATGAAAGGTAACTAAGATAGTTTATTTTGGAGGAAAGTGTGGATTACAGAGGGGCAGGTTTCCCATGTTAAGTGTCTTTCTCCTTTACAAAACTAAGCCATGGCCTGAACCTTTTTTTAGGGTGTCCTATGAAGTTTTGTTAGAATAGCAACGGGCCTCATTTTTTCCATTTGCCCATCTGTCCTGTTTGCCCTAACTAAAATACAGAGACCATGCAACTTTATAACTTGATGGAAAATTTTTACAAGATCTTTTTATACCAATGTTTTTACAAAATGCTTAGTACCTTTGTTTTTAATAATTTTTGTATTTTAAACTCGTGTTATTGATCCTTATGTAATAACAATTTTGTACTCAAACCAAGCTTGCCTTTAATCTTGTCTCTCTCCAGCTTCTCTCCCTCTCCCAGACAGCTGACCACACAAATCTGACTGTTTTGTTTTAGATTCCTTCAAGGGTTCACTAATTCCTTTAGAGTAAGTCCCTGGAAATGATGTACAGGGCTCTTTATGACCTTGCCTCTTCACTCCTGTCCTGCCTCGCCTCCGGCCACAGCCTTCTTTTTTCCATGCTGCAGCAATGCTGAGCTGCATTCAGTTCTTTGAAAATAATACGTGGTTTCTGCCCTCTATGCTTTTGTTCTGCAGTGTTATTTACATAGAGGCATTTCTTTGTCTGCCTTCCTCCCAGTTCTAAATCCTTTTAGCTGTGCTTCTTTGAGACTGAGAATGCATTTTATATACCTATATAGGTGATATCTGTAATTCCTTCTAGCTAGACTGTGGAGCCCTTGAGGGCAGGGCCCATGTCCTATTTGTCTTCCAGGAGCATTCTGATTTGTCTTCTATTTGAATTTTAGAAGACTCCTAGTCAATGGTGAATCAGTGAGTAAATAATCTTTCTGATTTAAAAATAAGCATACCTTGGCTTAATTTTAGCCACATTGAACAAAATTATAAATTCATTCACTGACTCACACCTTCATTCTAGACTCTAATAAAATGCTTACTGTCTATCTTCCAGGTAATTTATTAGGCTCTTTTAGTTCAAGATAAGCTAATACAGTCCCTGTTTATATGAAAAATGTTGTCAAATGAAAAAGAAAGTTATTTAAAAAATACTTGTAAGTTTCCTGAGATTGATATGGACAACGACATTAGAACACAAAGAAGGAAATAGCTGGCACTTCCTGTCACAGCTAGGGAAGACTGTACAGAAGAAATGAATGGCATCTGTAAGTTGAGGGATGAGTGAGATTTTGCTAGAGAAACATCAGGGGTGGATTCCAGAAAGAGGGTTTGGCAGACCTGAAGGCACAGAATGTGAATGGGCACATGAACTTTGAACACTGTGGGCTGGGGGCAGAACCTGTGGAGGAGAAAACACTGAACAGATGCAGGGGACTTGTCAAAGGTCTCCTGTGTCCTGTGCACAAAAGTTGGGATTGTATCCCAAGACAGTAGAGCACTTTTGGATAATTTTGAAGATTGCTTGACACATTGCCATATTTCTTGTGAGTGCTTTGAAGATTTGGGACCAGGGCAAAACGACAAAGTAGTTAAAAATTCTTTTTTTTTTTTTTTTTTTTTTGAGACGGAGTCTCGCTCTGTCACCCAGGCTGGAGTGCAGTGGCACGATCTCGGCTCACTGCAAGCTCTGTCTCCTGGGTTCACACCATTCTCCTGCCTCAGCCTCCTGAGTAGCTGGGACTACAGGCGCTCGCCACCACGCCCGGCTAATTTTTTGTAGTTTTAGTAGAGATGGGGTTTCACCGTGTTAGCCAGGATGGTCTCCATCTCCTGATCTCATGATCTGCCTGCCTCGGCCTCCCAAAGTGCTAGGGTTACAGGTGTGAGCCACCACGCCCAGCCAAAAATTCTTCTATGATAAGTTGTATTTGCCTCAGTTTATCTGCTTGTTTCCAGTGCTCTTATTTCTACAAGAATGGACAACTGCTAGCAGCAACCTTTCTTTTTCTTTTGTGCAGTTAAACTTTCTAAGTAGTAGCTATGACTTTGATATGCCAAAATACTCATCATATTATCTTCCAGAATAGATCAATTGAAATCCCTGTAAAATGTGTTAAAATATAAAAATGTCAAGATAAATTGAGAAATTGGTTCTTAGTGGGGCAAACTTAAGATAAGATTACATTCTTCACAAACTTGTCCTGGTCTATAAAACTTGTCTAAACATTTTCCCTCCTAAAACTTTATATTCTTGCCTGAAATTCAAAAAGGAGCCTGATCTGCAAGATAATTTTAAGAACAGTTTTATTAATTCCTTTCTCAATAGGTTGTCATGACAAAATACCCAACACTTCAGTTGTGGCAGAACTAGCTGCACTCTTTCTGTTGAGTGTTTTCTGTGGGACAGTAAAAGATACCAGCAATGCTGTCAAACAGTATACAAATATTTATTAAACTTGTACTCTGTGCAACATTCTGAGATCTGTGTTACTTTAAACAAATTAACTACCAAATTCTAAACACCCTAGGTCAAATTTTGAGGAAGGTTTACAGTTTTGGATTTTTCATTAAGAGAAAAATACCAAGTAGGACAAGAATGTTCAAAGGTTAGAGTTTCAGGAAATTACTATGTGCACAATATAAAAAGTATATGATAAGCATTGAATTTATGATCTATATTCTACATTGCATCCTTTCCGGTATAATTACCAATAGGAGCTATGTTGTACTTTCATTATCCTTGGTAGGTATACTGAAGCTATCATTTTATTCTTTTTTATGTATAAATTTGTCACATTTTATTTTCAAAACCAAACTTAAAATTATTTTAATTGACTTCCAACAGGCTATCTTAGGAAAAGATTCTCCCATGCTTTCATCCATGTAATACCCACAAGGCAACTCAGTTCCAAATACAGCTGAAGCTAGAATTGTGATAGAGCCTCTGAGAGCTTGAAATGGCTATCATTTGCCTTCTGAATCTGAGGCCATCAGCAGCCTATTACTAAATATTTAATTCTTAAAAGCCACTTGGTCCTCTTAGACCATGGCAGTCTAAGAACAAATGAAAAGGAAGTAGGAAGTAGAAGTAAGGCACAAGATGGCTGCAGGAGATATGAGAGCAGGCTGCCTGATGAGCAGAGGCGGAAACACATAAAATTTACACACCATCACTGTGTAGGACAAAGATGATCAAAACAATGATTCAGTCACTAAGAAAATAATTGCACTATTTCTATTGTAATGCATATTTTAAAAGGCAGGAAAGTGGTTTGAATCCCACTTTTCAAAAGCATTTTTAAATTCTTCTTGACTATTAACTCTATGCACTACTCTATGTCCATTTCAGGTTAAACTATGAAGTCTGAGCATCTTCAAATTTTGGAGTTTCCTTTTGGGTTTCAATTGATAATCTTGAGATGATAGGCTTTGCCTCAACTTACAGTACTTCTGTGAAAAAATATATTTTATGTATCAAAAATTGTCACTGGATGATAATGCTCACATTATGTAAAAATAGGTCTCAAAACATATTTTTGTATGGCAAAAAAAAAAAAATTAAAGTAGTTTAAGTGTATTTTTTAGTATATACTTATAATGTACTATTTTATCTTTAAGTTTTACATTTAATCCCACAGCTTATTATGTTGATTTTTGTCTTGAAAAAGTTTACTCTGTGATTGTGGGAATTAGTCTGGATCTTTTAGAACAGTTCTTAATATCTCTAAAGTTATCTATAAATCAAGGATTTTGAACGTCTTTTTTTTTTTTTTTTTTTTGAGACGGAGTCTCTCTTTGTCTCCGGGCTCACTGCAAGCTCCGCCTCCCAGGTTCACGCCATTCTCCTGCCTCAGCCTCCTGAGTAGCTGGGACTACAGGCGCCCGCTACCACGCCCGGCTAATTTTTTTTTTGTATGAACTTCTATAATAGAAAAAAGGGACCGAAAGAGAAATCCTCTCCTTCTGTCTGTTCATCTTTTTTAAAAATGCAAGCCAGAAGTACTTGTTCCTGCCTTTGATGTTATTGGAGAAATAATATATGTAAAAATCAGGGGAATGGAAGGAAAGAGCATTGGATCTGTGATTTCGTACACTGCACTCATTTATGCTTTAAGTCCTGAAGGTTAATGAAGTCAATCAGAACCCCCCCCAAACCTCCTAACTCTACCATTATTCCTTGATGTAATTCCCTCTTTGTGCAATAAGTTAATTAGTACTTTTACAATAATTTTCTTCAAAATACTTTTCTATTAATCTTTCTCAATTATGTATGCCTGTAGTATCTTGCTTATGCTATTTTCTTCAACATTTTATTTTTTTCCACTATTAACAAACTTAATTGGATTTTAAATAACACGTCTGTAAATCCTACCACGAAGAAATATGGAAGAGTGTTGTTTGCCAAAGATTCTCAGCCTGTCTGATATTGATCCCTGTATACTCCTTTTTACCAGTCTTACTCATCCTAAACTTTGTAAAAATAATAATGGAATTAGTTTTTCTTTGGGCCTTTCTTAGAAGATGGTAGGCAGTGTCATTTGATTATTATTAATTAATTTTTTACAGTTACTTGGGCATACAAATGTGTCCTAGACATAATGAAAACTTCTAGTCTACTTCAAATTTTTAGAAAAGTACTACGTGAATACTGATTTGTGTAAATGAAAACGAAAACTCTCTTTTATGACCTCAAAGAACCTCAAAGAATGGCAAAATAGGTTTCAAGTTTCAGGTGTTTAAACATTGCTACATTAAACTGTTTGTTTTAAAGTAACATAAAATGTCATAAACTTACTTTTTTTGGATTAAGATACATTTTGTGAGAGCTGAACCATGATAAAAAGGAGAAACACCTGATAGTCTTAATTTTTATGTGAATCAGTTTTAATTAACATATAACTGTTTTGAAAAATATCACAAGGCCTCATTGGCAATGTCAAAGCTTTGTTTCGTTTTGTTAAGATTAATTAATTGGTGAATCACCACATGTCCCATGTTTTACTTATAAGGCCAAACCAAAGAATTCTTTGCATCTATATCAGCATCCTTAGCTTTTCAGACAGGCGTTTTAATCTCTTCTGATCTCTGAGATAAATATATTTTTTCATGTAATTATATAATTACTCAATAGACCAGAGCAGATCCCATGGAGCCACTGCAGTGTGTGCTGTATAAATAATGTTCTGTTCTACCCCTGATAATTGGCCAATAGAGCCTCCTAGGAGAGTTTTTATCCCTTAAATAAACACTACATAGGCAAGGAGGGTTGACTCAGTATTTTCTTCACTGGCCATGAAACCAGAAGCGCTTAACACTCAGTGCTTATTAGATCATTTTAAAAAGAACACAGTGCTTATGACCCTACAGCTCCCTCTGCTGGTTCACAAAGTTTAAAAAGTACAAGTAGAAAATAATGTTTAAGAAGCGGAACCCTTGCCGGGCGTGGTGGCTCACGCCTGTAATGCCAACCCTTTGGGAGGCCAAGGCGGACGGCCTGAGATCAGGAGTTCGAGACCAGCCTGGCTAACATGGTAAAACCCCTATCACTGCTTGAAAATGCAAAAAAAAAATTAGCCGGGTGTGTGGCGCACACGTGTAGTCTCAGCTACTCCGGAGTCTGAGGCAGGAGAATCGCTTGAGCCCGGGTGGCGGAGGTTGCAGTGAGCCGAGACCGTGCCACTGCACTCCAGCCTGGGTGAAAAGAACCAGAGCTCCTTAGGAGAAAAATGTGTCATTTTTGGTATGAAATGGGGTTAAACTAAGGGAATAAGCAAGAGAAAGTCTTCTTATTTTTATGATTATTAAATTGTGAGCCACCTTACTCACCATCTGTCTTTAATCATCCAAGCATTATGTATTCCTGTCGTGTCTTACTTTTTGCAGTAAAAAGCAGGCTCTAGATAGAGCAGGCAGATTTTTTTTTCAGGACAACCCTAACCAAAGTGAGCTTCATGAGTCTATCAGCCCCACATTAACAGCTCTATTCCTTCATAAGGCAAATTATTATTCATAGGGGTCCTTAAGGTACCTTTACTCCATATGAAGGAGTGGCAAATGTAAGACGTAAAGAAAGGAACATCTTCTTCAGACTGACCAGTTAAAATCCTGTGCATCTCATCTTTCTGGTATTGATAACCACCTTCATTTGGTACAGGAAAAATAGCAGAAAGAAGGAGAACTGGAGTAGGAGAAACGTGGGCTTGAATCCCAACTCTGACAGTTCAAATCTGTGTAGTCTTCTTCCAGTTTTTTAACCTTTATAATCTTTCTTGTTCACATCTATAATTTGAAGATAATCTCAGAGAGTCATGTGAGTGAAAAATAAAGTAATATACGTATAGTGCCCAATATGTAGCAGGTGCGTTTTAATTGTAGTAAACACTACTCCTGAGAAATCTGGGTTTCTGCCCCAACCAACAGAATGACACATAGAATGTCAAAGAGAAATCATTTCCCTTCCAAACATTCTGAAAGTATGGCCAGGCAACATACAGTCAATCATATAAAATACATAGTTTTTATTTAAAGAAGTCAATGTGATGTGACTTTTCCATAGTTACACAATCTACAATCAAATTCTATTTATCTTTTGATATGGAGACAAGATCAGAAATATAGTTGACTCTACAGAATTGTAGGTTCCAGAAACCATTAAATCAGGCTATAAAAGAAGCTATGTAAACACTGTATTCTGATGAAGAGGATTTAGATAATGAGTTGTAGAGGTTGTCATAGATTATTACAAATAAATTCATGTCTCTGATAGCTCCCTATTGCTACTTACATAGCAAATGTGTTTATTTTAGTATATTAGGTTTTGACAAGACAGTAAACAATGGTTTTATAATCTAATAACTAGATAAGGGAAAATGGTTTGAGCCTAATGTCTTACATATTCTGAACAACAGTTTGCCTTCAGGTAATGCTGCGCTGTGTCTTGTTCCCTATACACAGGTTAGGTCATTCTTTATTATCAGGTAATAAAAAATAATAGAGGAAGTATAAGTAGTGGCTAAGTGCAAAAATCTGAAGCCCGAGAATCTCAGTTTGAATTCTAGTTCCATTTAACTGTCTGACCTTGAGAGAGTGGGTTGGATGCCTCATCTGTGCTTCATTTTCTTTGCTTCTAAAATGGAGGTAATGAAACTGTGCACTTTGTATCAGTTTTCAAGGACTGCCTTAATAGATTCCCACAAACTTGGTACTTAACAAAAAAGAAATGTTTCCTCTCACAGTTGGTGAAGCTAGGTATCTAAAAATCAAGGTATCAGTATGGCCATGCTCCCACTGAGGGCTGTAGGGAAGATTCCTTCCTTGCCTCTTCCAGTTTCTGGTGGCCCCAGGTGTTCTTCAGCAAGTCCTCAGGTGTTCCTGGGAGTGGAACTCGTTTCTGTCTCACTCCTCACGTGGCCTGCTCTTCTGTGTCTCCGTGTGTTGTTTCCTCTTCCTATAAGTACATCAGTTATTGGATTTAGAATATTGGCTACTTCATCCTGTCGGGCCTCATTTTAATTACATCTGCAAAGGCCTTATTTTCAATTAAGGTCACATTCTGATGTTCCAAGTGCACATGAATTTTTGGAGGACACTATTCAACCCAATACATACCTCACTGGTTTTGAGGATTAAATAGGTTGCTGTACATAAAGCACTAGAACAATGCCTGTTGCAGAAGTTTTAGTTGAGGTGACTTCTAAAATTCCATGTATAGTTCAAGCCATTTCCAGTTTCACCTAAGTTACAGATGTTCCATTGCATATCTTCTCGACAGCACATCCCCCAATAGCCTGCTCTATCTTAAACTTAAGCCATCTAAAACTGCCTTTATGTTCATACCCAAACAAAAACCAGAGGATCCCCCAATTCCTGTAAATGGTATCACTATCCCCCATTTGCTCAGATTCAAAGCCTCAACATCATTTATAACAACTTCATCTTCTTTGTTGCCATAACTAATCAACATTTTGGTCCTGTAGAGTGGATCTTGAGAGAAGTTCACTTGTTATAGTCTCACTTCTCCTTTTCCAGGTCAGGTTCTCTTTAACATTCACCCTGATAAAAAGCAGAATAATACCGTAACACAATACATCACATAATACACATACACACATATTTCAGATAGAAACAGAACTATATTTCCTTTAATTCAGACTATATGTCTATTTAATGACAATGAGAAATATGAAATATCCAGTAAGTTGGCCTTATTTAGTGGCTCTGCATACAAACTGAGTCATTGCAGAAAAGGAGAAGCTTTAAGGGGGAAAAAAAGGAAAATATTAACTGCTTCTAACCCACAAAATTTAAATAAAGCCATTTTAATATGCATTGATTATGTTCAGCCATTTTATAGCTCTGGCCTCAGTTTTCTTATTGGTAAAATACGACCTTGAGAAAATTATTTAAATTCCCTAATCATAAAGATACCTACTCATAAGGTTTTCATAAAAATGAAATGAAAAAACTGTATGTAAAATGCTTCAGTATAGTACTACGTCTCTCATCCATGGTCAAGAAATACTAGTTATTAGATATAATTTTAGCTGATGCTAAATTCTTTGACATCAACTCTTTAAAACTCTTGCACTTATTTGGTTGCTGCTTCATTTGATGATTAACTTCGTTTAAAGCATATTTCCAGGTTTGATAGCATTTTAACAAGAGTGTGCGGTTTGCGCTCAGTGTGTGCAGTTGTTGGGAAGAATTTGGTTTCTACATCTTTAGCTGCTATTGGGCAAATGGAGAGGTAAGTAGTGTACTCTTTCTGAGCATAGTGCCAACTGGTGTCCATATTTATACAAAAGGGGGTTAAAGGGAACGAGAAAGAGCACACAGTAAGCGTTCAACAAATAGCGGCTATCAGTATTATATAATTTTTTTTCAAGTTTCAGTTTCCGGGTGAATACAAATGAGGGCCTTAACCTCTTTTCAGTCTTCTTTCAAAGAGAAGATTCAATACATTGCAGTTGCAGAAGTTATAGGAAGTAGCTAAACAGAGAAGAGTAGAAAATTGTGATAGAAAATTTGAAATCCTTATATTTCTTTTGCTAGATTAATCAACATATATTCAGCACCTATTGAGTGTTGATTCTGAAGAGCATTGATCAGATAAAAGTGATCATTTAGTAAAGCAAATGAGAGAACCTTAATTCTAAAGTACAGCTATCAGAGTTAACTTAGAAATGAACTTTGATAACTTCTGGACATCTTTTGTAAAAAAAAGTATTGTGTCATATTAAAATATGTCATAATAAAAACTCCTGCACTTAGCAGGAATTACATTAACTATGTTTAATGTGTGTGGTTGAAAAGCCACTTCAGCCACTCATCACATACACCTCATATCCTGCCTGCATAAAAGGCTGTGCCCATTTCACTATGGATATAGATTTGTTTATCCTGCATATTACCAATTCCTTATGTCCACATATAAAGTCATAAATATCAGGGAGAAAAGCTTCATGTGCAGAAACTTTGTAGTTAATGGGAAAGCAAATACCAAGTTCTGACTACATACCTCCCTATGCCTATTCTTTTTTTAAAAAAAGTCTTTTTTATTCCTGAAGCTTAAAGAAATAAACAAAAGCTATTACTTTGACAAAGCAGACACCAACATAATGAGATTTGAGCAGGATTATGTATTTCCCTTTATCTACCACTCTGTTTTCCATAAGGGGACACAAAGACATTTTTTGCACTTAATCTTGTAAGCCAGTTAGGAATTCTCACTTCACCCATGCAAAGAATAGAAACAAACTCATAAAGCAACAGATGAATGCATGCATGTGAAATTGGAAGTCATTTGCATTTAAAGTGATAGAACTTAGGTAATCAGAGGGGATGCATTTAGGATAATATTTTCTTTCAGGACTCAAATTTCTCAAAAGAAAATATCTCACCTGGTTTTGAAGCAGGTTTCAAATTATGTTTGACAAACATGGGACATCGTCTCTAAAGCATGTGTGCACGTGTCTAGCATAAAATCAAGGTTGGAAAGTTACCCTGAAGGTCAAACAGGCAAGGTTTTCTGAGTTTCTGCTTGGCCTGGTAAGACAGCCTTGGTTATGGAGGAGGCCTGATTCTGAAGACTGGGTCAATTCTGTCACTCGCATTTGTTTACTGCCCTGCCCTCGCTGGCTCTGCATCTGAGTCGCGGAAAAACATAGACTCAATAAGTACTGAATATATGTTGATTATTCCAGCAATAGAAATATAAGAATTTCAAGATTGATCTATTTTAATAAAAGCACTGTTAAACATTGAAGCCCTAAGTAATATTACTAGAGGATCTCCCTGATCAGCTATAACATACAGACAGAAAGGGCATCCTTTCCTGTGTTGCCCCAGACCACCCTTTGACTTGGTCACAGAAGGATTCCAGTTAACAATACTTTATGGAGCAAAAAGGTACCTGTTGGGAAGCTGCAACACTTGGTGGAGTCTAATAATACCCAGCGGGAGACCACGGTACCCGCTGGGATAGAATCAACACAGCCCAACTGGAATACAGATATTTGGGAACACTGTTAGATATGTATACTCAGAAAAGCCTTGGGACATGACCAGAGCATAATAGATTCTTAAAGGGGCCTTAGGTGAGTCCTAGAGTCAAAAAGAGGTGTGAGGTATTTGTAATATTAGAATCTCATAAATTCTCCAGGCTGCTAAAGTCTAGAAGTCAAGTTACAAAAGAAAGATTAGATTATTGTCATACTTTCAATTGTGTACAAGTTTTTGGTTTGAGTCTTCAAAACAAAGAGTTGAATAATTAGGTTGAAAGTGAATTTTTTCATATATATTTATTTTTATTTCAATAGCTTTAGAAGTACAGGTGGTTTTTGGTTACACGGATGAATTGTACAGTGGTGAAGTCTGAAATTTTGATGCTTCCATCATACAAGTGCTGTATATTGTAACCAATATGTAGTTTTTTAGCTCTCACTCCTCTCTCATCCTCCCCATTTCTGAGTCTCCAATGTCTGTTATACCACTCTGTGGCATAATGTATACCCTTGTGGACCTACAGCTTAGCTCCCTCTTGTAATCAAGAACATATGGTATTTGGCTTCCCATTCCTGAGTCACTTCACTTAGAATAATGGCCTCCAACTACATCCAAGTTGCTGCAAAAGACATTTTTTTCTTTTTTAATGCCTTAGTAGTATTCCAGGGTGTATATACACCACATTTTCTTTATCCGATCATTGGTTGATGGGCAGTTAGTTTTGCTCCGTATCTTTGTAATTGTGAATTTTGTGCTGTGATAAACACGTGTACAGGTGTCTTTTTCCTATAATGACTTATTTTCCTTTGGGTAGATACCCACCAGTAAGATTGCTAGATCAAACGATAGACCTACTATTAGTTCTTCGAGAAATCTCCATACTGTTTTCCATAGAGGTTGTACTAATTAAAATTTCCACCAGCAGTGTATAAGCGTTCTCTTTTACCACATCCACATCAGCATCTGTTACTTTTTAACTTTTTAATAATTACCATTCTGGCTGGGGTGAGGTAGTATTTCATTGCGGTTTTAATCTGCATTTCCCTGATTATTAGTGATGTTGAACATTTTAAAATGTTTGTTAGTCATTTATGTATATCCTCTATTGAGAGCTATCTATTCATGTCATTTGCCCAATTTTTAATGGGATTATTTGTGGTTTTTTTATTTTATTTGTTTGAATTTCTTGCAGAGTCTTGTTACTAGTCCTTTGTTGGAAGCGTAGTTTGCAAGTATTTTCTCCCATCCTGTGGGTTGTCTGTTTACTCTGATAATTATTTCTTTTTCTGTGTAGGAGCTTTTTAGTTTAGTTAGGTCCCATTTATTTATTTTTGTTTTTGTTGCATTTGATTTTAGTGTCTTAGTCATAAATTCTTTGCCTAGGCCAATGTCCAGAAGAGTTTTTCCTAGGTTTTATTTTAAGATTTTTATGATTTCAACTGTTAGATGTAAGTCTTTAATCCAACTTGAGTTGATTTTTGTATGTGGTGAGAGAGAAGGACCCTGTTTCATTCTTCTACATGTGGCTATCCAGTTTTCTCAGCACCATTTGTTAAATAGGGTGTCCTTTCCCCATTTTATGTTTTTGTATGCTTTGTTTAAGATCAGTTGGTTGTATTTGGTTTTATTTCTGGGTTACCTATTCTGTTTTATTGGTCTATGTATCTACTTTTATGCCAATACCATGCTGTTTTGGTTACTATAGCCTTGTAGTATAATGTGAAGTTGGCTTATGTGATGCCTCCAGATTTGTTCATCTTACACAGAGTTACTTTGGCTATTCATTTTCATTCTTATTAATTTAAGGATTGTTTTCTTAATTCTGTGAAAAAATGATGTTGATGTTTTGACAGAAATTGCATTGAGTCTATAGATTGCTTTGGGTAGTACGGCCATTTCACAATATTGATTCTTCTAATTCATGAGCATGAGATGTATTTCCATTTGTTCGTGTCACCTATAATTTTTTTCAACAGTATTTTATAGTTCTTGTAGAGATCTTTTACCTCCTTGGTTAAGTATATTCCTAGGTATTTTATTTTATTTTTTGGCAGCTATTGTTATAGATTAAATTATCGATTTAATTCTGCTTGGTCATTGTTGGTGTGCTACTGATTTGTGTACATTGCACCATATAGTGATACTGATTTGTGTACATTGATTTTGCTGAATTCATATCAATCTAGTATTTTGGATGGATCTTTAGGGTTTTCTAGGTATATGATTATATCATTAGCAAACAGAGATTGTTTGACTTCCTGTTTTCCAATTTGAATGCCCTTTATTTCTTTCCCTTGTCTAATTGCTCTGGCTAGGACTTCCTGAAGGTAAAACTTATTTTTTTTCTTATCTATTTTACTTTGCAAGTTTTCCCTCTGTACATCCATCTGTATACAGATAAACACACACACTAGTCTCTAAAAAAGTAAAATGTTATGAATATTCATCCTTTAATTGTAGAAAATGTGTAGTTACCAATTTTTTCCTTAAATGTTTATCAAAAGTGTAAGTAGCTTTACCCTTCAGCCCCCATTCGAGTATAAACATGAATATGGGTGCCAAAGATGGTACTTCTAGAAGATAATTAAATTCTGGTTCAATTTACTTTAGACAAAATGGGAAATGTCTTGTCTTTTGTTGCCTCTAGCTTTTCACACTAAAAACAAACCCTAAAGAATTTGCTGCATGTAATGTTTTTGCTGCCTAAGGCAACTGTCTGCTCTGGCTGTACGACAGAATCTACTCTAGTTATATTTGTTGAAGTTCAAATATTTGTAGTTTATTTTCAATGAATAAATGACATTGCAACATGCCACGGGGGTAACTTTTAAAACGGGCGGGTGAACAGGGAACAGATAGGAAAGCTGATCACATAACACACATGTTTGTTCTACTTTGCCCTCCAGAATATCTTAGTTTTCTTGTCAAATGGAAGTGTATTGATAAATCCATAAGAAAACCCCTAGATGGATCATAAAGTAAAAAATGTTAAATGATATCACAAAATAACACAGAAGAAATATGGATACTAATCAGATATTAGATCTGGAAATATAAATACATTTACAAAATGTATTTAAAATATAAGTGCAAAGTTAAGATTTTATAAAGAAAAAAACATGAGAAACAGGATTATAGATACCAAGAGAAAAATATTCCAATAGCTAAAACATTATTGAAAGATAAATGACAGACTAGAAAAGAAGTAGAAAAAAAATGTTATCATCATTATATCAAGAGCTGTCATAAGTTAAGGAAAAAAATACTAACACTTTCAAGGAAAGATGAATAAAAGTTGTAAACAGGCAATTTATAGAAAAATGATAGTGTTCTCAAAATAAAAAAGTTAAATCTCATTTATAATTGAAAAAATATAAAGCAAAGCAGTCTACTAATTTAGAATTTTTCTTTAAAAGAATCATACTCAAACTTTGTAAGAGTGTGGTAAAAGATACACTCATACATTGTTACAGAAATGGAAATCGATACCACTTTTTCAAGAAGCAGAAAAACGAATGACCTCTTGTTATAGGATTCTGCATTTATGAATCTGTTATAAATGTGATGTGAGGAAATTGCATACCATAAAACATTAAGTGAAAAAAGCTGGATTCATAATTACCTGTATATTTGTATTATCTGCTGTATGATCTCAATTTTGTAGAGAAAATGGAAGAAAATACAGCAAATATGCACAATAGTTACCAGTATGAGAGACTGTTTGACACTAAGATAGGAACTGAAGAATTAAAACAATAAGGCTCTATATATGTACATTATATTAATGAATACATATATGTATCCATGATATGAAACATATAAATTCATTAATTAACACAGTAACCGTCTATGTAAGACCCGCTGTATGATTGGTCTGACAGAGATCTTAAACTTAATACGTCCCTGACAGAAACCCAGATTTTCGTCTGTCCCCTACCAGTCTCTTCACTACAAGGGAGAAAATACCAAAAAACCCAAAAACACTTCTTTCTCTCAGTTAATGGCCTCTTCATCCTTCTAGTTGCACAGGCCAAACACTTTAGTCTTTTTTATATTTCTTTTTAACTCTCACATTTCACATCCAAGCTACCAGGAAATCCCATTGGCTCTACCCTCAAAAAAATATACAATTACTTCTCACGAAGCCAGCTTTTATCATTGTTGTTTGAGCTGTCGATAGTTTTCACCTGGACTACTGCAGTAACCTCTAAATGGGCCTGTAGTGTACAACTTTGTACGCTGCAGGTTATTCTTAATACATCAGAGTGATTCTTTATAGTTCTCATAATGCCTGCAAGGCCCAGGAGCTACATGTAGCCTGTGACCTGTTTGACCTATTGTCTGCCATTCTCCCACTAGCTTGCTCTACCTGAAGCACCTGGCTTCTTTGTTGTTCCTTAAAAATGCCAGTCACCCACTTGCCTTTAGGGTCTTTGCACAACTGCTGAAATTCCCTTCCTCTGCTCTATATTTTCCCATGCTACTTTCATCTTTTTAACAAATTTTATCATTTACTTATTAATCACATATGATGCTTATTATCTGGACTTTCCCACTAAAAATAAACTCCATAAGGTCAGGAATTATTGTCTTTTTTTGTGTGCATATTCCAGTATACCAAAGCATGCCTGGCACACAGTAGGTACTCAGGAAATATCTATTGAGCGAATGAATGGACTCTGAGTGACTGTGACTATAAGCTCCTTGAAAAAGTGACCATGTCTGTTTTGGTCATTAATGGATCCCCAGATCCCAGCACACTATTTAGCACTTGGCACTGAATAAATGAAGAAGAATTAGACGTAGGTTGTTCAACCATGACACAACTTTTGGTCAGAGTCCATAGTTTATAATATCATGTATTTTTCTTTGTTGCTAAAAATTGGAAATACTTACAAAGCTTTATAAGCTACACAAAGGTAATGCATAATATTTAATGAGCTCTCACAGGGCATAACCATAGGCTAGGAAGTGGGGCGATGGCATTCTAGTGCTGCAAATGATGCAATGAAAATGACCTGATCCAAATGCTGTCACCATCTTCCAGAAGAATGATCTCTTGCTGGCTTTCTTTTAAGTAATAAGATTATTTTTGATAGCTTTCAGTAGTTTTTTTTTTTTAACTTTTGTGGAAGTTTCCCCCCGACTTTTTATTTTGAAAAATTTAAAGCCTACTTCCACTTCTCATCTGCAGACAGACACTGCATGGTATTTAAAGCTTTACAGGTAGATCTCTTAGGTAATTGCCTTGAATGTTTCCCTCTGTGGTTTGCTGAGATACCCGGTGAAGATGCAAGCAAATCTTATAACAATTCTCCATTTCCTACTCAGGCACTTTACTATCAGTAGATTTTGAGCTCAATGGTTTAGGCTATTAAAAACAAATACTTCTAACATGTTCTTGGACCTCTTGCTGTGAAAATCTTCTAGTCAATGATTAAATTTCAAGAGCCTGAACCATCACTAAACTAGTAACCGTTGTTGGATAAATTTGGGAAGAGGTTTGTTGATGCTCATCTAAGCAGCCCCATATGTGGAGTTTATTTTTCTCCTTGGTTGTCAGAGTTTGTGGGTAGCAGTCAAGGCGATGGGGACATAGAATGAGGCTGTAACCAAGGAATACATGTTGGTGACTTCCATGACTGGTAAGAGTTTGGCAGTGAGGCAAGGCTAATGGGGGGTTTGGCAGTTTTCTTATCACTTGATTCTTTTTGCCCTGGAAAGTTGCATCGGTATTCCAACTACATTGACTATTTCTTTTTCTCTACTTCTTAGTAATGTGTTCTTCCCTTAGTCCTATGTGTTTGGTTTAATGTAATTAAGACTAATACAAACAAATTTGCTAATAGGATTACCAGTAGCAAGCACACTATAAATATGCTTAGCCTAAATGAATCACAATCATTCGCTGGTGCACGCAACATTCCTTATTCAACATTCCTTATTCAAATTCATTTACTCTATCTTAATAAAATCCCAGTAGGAACTAGAAACTCTAGGCCTTTTAAACAGAGTCAGATAACCTCAAATGCTAGAGAGGAAGAATAAATAGAAATTTGGACCTTCTTTTATCTAGACAGCCAGGTCAAACTGGCCCTGTGCAGGACCACCATTTATTTCTTGGTTTTGTAAACTAAATCCTGTGATTACAGTGGAAATCCAGCTCTGTTCAAGAATTTTTTTCAAAGGCATGTCCAGCTGGAGCCAGACAATTCTGAAATAGATCCCAGCTGTTTGGATTATCTGAACCCGAGAATAACTAAATACTGCCACTGAAAGCACTATCAGTAATAAATTCTCGTTTGAAGTTGTAGGTAGCTAGAATGCCAAATCCTTAAAGACCACCCCTACTTAGCAGCAGCTTGGAAACGGTAGTAAAAGGAAGAGATTAATTCTTACTTGTGGTTTTAACTGGCCCAACTACCACAATCCATTTGGTATCTAAAATTTGTTCCAAGCATGAGCATGCTTAGATGTGAATATTTCAAAGCTGGAAAAGCTGGCCCTTTTCTAGGAAATCTTCAGATTTTTCGAACTTTGAGTTAAATGTTTCATGTATATCTTCAATAATCGTAATTGTTTATGGATTGTGTATTTTGTGTCAAATTTAACTTCTTTATCTTTTTATAAATGCAAGCAGATATAGATATTTCCATAGCTAAAGTCTCGTTTTCATTACACAGCACAAAACAAGTATTATTTAAAACAACAATATTCAAAGAGTAACATGGTAGATAACTAGAGGGTAGTTTCTTTTATTCACAATAATCATCACTACACTGTTAATTAATCTGATTGTATTTTGTCTCAGTTATATGCTTTGTTACTAATAAGATAAATAACAGTACATATCAATTTCTAAAAATTAGGTTTTATAATTTTGTTCTCCAGGTAAATAAGCCTCGTAAGTTTTACTCTGTACTTATCATTATCTTCTAACGGCACAAATATTTTAAAGCAATTTTAATATATTTAAATATATTCAATTTGTAAATGCTTATAATATATTATCTTTTTATACTTACATATTCATAAGTAATATATTTGTATTTGGTTTTCACCTGATAAGCCTAACCAAAAGCAAATCGTTTCAAATATAAATATTTAGTCTCTCAAGAAATAGATTGATTTTCCTTTAGTATACGTTCTGTATATTTAATTTGTTCATTCCTATCTATGTAGAATTAACAAACCTATCCTACAAAAATACTCTGTGTACAGATGAAGGCTGATTCTAATTGGGCAGCAGTTTGGAACTAAAGCCAAAATTCATTTTATTACCTGATATTATGTCAAACTACAGTTAAACAATTCTCTTGAACTATAAATTGTGTGTGTGTGTGTGTGTGTGTGTATCAGAGAGAGACAGAGAGCAAGACAGAGAGAAAAACTGAGAGAGAGACAGAAAGAGATGAAGCTATGTAGTTTGATATGCCTTCTTAAAATAAGGCTGTGGGGAGGTAATTGGTAAAGAATGTTTTCCCAATCTTAAACAAGTGTAAATTAGGTGATATTTTCTATTTATAACAGGTAAAAACCAGACAAGAATTTCTTTCTGCTACAACTTTCTGAACAGAGCATTTAAAACCTTTGATGACTAATTGAGTTCATTTTCTTTAAATGCTGTGCTTAATATTTAAGCTACATCTTATTTGAAACGTTAGTCTAGGATAAATAAATAAAACATTCCAGATGCAGTCTTCCAGCAATGACATTCCAGCAATTTCCCTGAGAATAAAGTCAGAGAATATTCCAGGTTTTGAATGTCAAGTGTTGTCAGATGATAACTGGTAAGTTTTCCAAAACATCTAAAGTTTCAAACAAAAACTTTTAAAAAGCTTTTTCAAAAAAAGAAAAGAAACCAAACTCTCCATTTACACATGTACAGTCTTCACAGTTGAATGAGAATATAAACCATTGCTTAAAAACATAAAAACTTCAAAGTTTGAGAATAAAATAGACAACCTACTTCCTAGGGCAAGTGGAATTGTCCACAAGTCCTACCTTCCTTTCCCAGAAACAAGTAATCAAAACTGTTAACCAAGACCAGGATTAAAAGAGAATAAATGAGCTAATAGTTTTGGACATGTTGAGTTTATAGTGCCTGTATTGGGGAAGGACTTTTCTTCAACCTTAAAGAAGTAATAAATTACCTTGAGCAAATAATTTCACTTAAATCTAAGTAGGAAAAGCAGAAAAACAGAGCACAAAGGAGACTGAGAAGAAGAATTAATCAAAAGTAGTAGGGAGACTGCCCCACACCCAGAAGAATTATATCTCAGAAGCCAAGGGAAGTCAAATATTCAGGAAAAAGTGAATGCTTAACAGTAGCAAAGACTGAAATATGATGAAATATTAAAATGTAAGAAACACTAGTTGGGTTAAGTGAATCAAAGTCTATCTATAAACAATTTCAGTAAAGAGATTGGGGTGTAAGTCACACTGGATAGGTGGATGAGTGAACAGGCGGTGAGAAAGTGGAGCCAGCTGCAAAGACAGCTGTTTTTCTTAAAAAAAAAAAAAAAAAAAAAAGGTAAATACACTAGTAACAGTAATGTGCAGAGTTAAAGGATGTTTTTATTTGCTTGCTTATTTGTAGGATAGAAGATACTTGAGTTATGTTTTGTAAACTGAAGGGAAGAAGGGAGTAGAGAGGATACAAAGAAGTTCTACAAAACCCTGAGGAGGAGTTAGGATGTATATGGACATCCCACCCGGCACCATCAGCACTTCCAATGCCCCCATGCCCTGCTTGTTTTTCTTTGCTCTGTAGCACTGATTACCTTCAATAGTGCTATATACCTCACCTATTTGTTCCAATTATTCTTTCTCTCACTTACTTTCCACCCTCAATCTCCTTTGGGATATTCTTATTTCCCACCATTTCCACTTACCCTTTAAATGCACCTGACTTCCCAGGCCTTTATAAAGTTCACAGATCTTTGTCTTTTGTTCTTTCATATATTTTAAGCACCTAGAGCATAGTGACACTCAATAATTACGTGTTGAATAAAAATATGTTGGATTGTAGAATTTAAAAAAATATAGGGATGAGTCTGAAAGTCTGCATTTTTTTACCTACAAAGCAGGAATAATTAAGCTGCATGGAAGGAGGGCTAAAGAGAGTGTATCAGTCCATTTTCATGCTGCTGATGAAGACATACCCAAGACTAGGCAATTTACAAAAGAAAGAGGTTTATTGAACTTACAGTTCCACATGGCTGGGGAGGCCTCAGAATCATGGTTAGCAGCAGACAGAAAGAGAACTTGTGCAGAGAAACTCCCATTTTTAAATCCATAAAATCTGTGAGACCCATTCATAATCATGAGAACAACATGGGAGAGACCTGCTCCTATGATTCAACCATCTCCCACCGGGTCTCTCCCACAACATGTGGGAATTATGGGAGATACAAGATGAGATTTGGGTGGGGACACAGAGCCAAATCATATCTTTCAGCCCCTGGCCCCTCCCAAATCTCATTTCTTCACATTTCAAAGCCCATCATGCCTTCCCAACAGTCTCCCAAAGTCTCAACTCATTTCATCATTAACTCCAAAGTCCACAGTCCAAATTCTCATCTGAGATAAGGCAAATCCCTTCCACCTATAAGCCTGTAAAGTCAAAAACAAGTTATATACTTCCTAGATCTAATGGGGGTACAGGCATTGGTAAATACAGCCATTCCAAATGGGAGTAATTGGCCAAAACAAAGGTGCTACAGGCCCAATGCAAGTTCAAAATCCAGCAGGATAGTCAAATCTTAAAGCTCCAAAGTGATCTCCTTTGACTCCATGTCTCACATCTAGGCCACACTGATGCAAGAGGTAGGTTCCCATAGTCTTGGGCAGCTCTGTCCCTGTGGCTTTGCAGGGTACAGCCTCCCTCCTGGCCACTTTCACAGGCTGGCATTGAGTATCTGCAGCTTTTCCAGGCGCACAATGCAAGCTGTCAGTGGATCTACCATTCTGGGGTCTGAAGGACGGTGGCCCTCTTCTGACAGCTCCACTAGTTGATGCCCCAGTAGGGACTCTTTGTGGGGGCTTCGGCCCCACATTTTCCCTCTGCACTGCCCCAGCATAAGTTCTCCATGAGGGTCCTAACCCCTGCAGCAAGCATCTGCCTAGACAACCATGCATTTCCATACATCCTCTAAAATCTAGGTGGAGGTTCCCAAACCACAATTCTTGACTTCTGTACACTATCAGGCTCAACACCATGTAGGAGCTGCCAAGGATTGGGGCTTCCACACTCTGAAGCCACAGCCTGAGCTCTTCCACTCCTTTCAGCCACAGCTGGTGTAGCTGGGACCCAGGGCACCAAGTCCCTAGGCTGCACATAGCATGGAGACCCTGGGCCTGGCCCGTGAAACCACTTTTTGCTCCAGGAAAAAGGCTCCAGGCCTGTGATGGGAAAGTCTGCTGAGAAGACCTCTGACATGTCCTGGAGACATTTTCCCCATTGTATTGGGGATTAACATTCAGCTCCTCATTACTTATGCAAATTTCTCCACCCAGTTTGAATTTCTGTTCAGAAAATGGGATTTTCTTTTCTATTCCATTATGAGGCTGCAAATTTTCCAAACATTTATGCTCTGCTTCCCTTATAAAACTGAATGCTTTTAACAGCACCCGAGTCACCTCTTAAATGCTTTGCTGCTTAGAAATTTCTTCTGCCAGATACCCTAAATCAACTCTCTCAAGGTCAAAGTTCCACAAATCTTTGGCAAAAGCAAAATGCCACCAGTATCTTTGCTAAAACATAATAAGAGTCACCTTTGCTCCAATTCCCAATAAGTTCCTCATTTCCATCTGAGACCACTTGAGCCTGGACATTATTGTCCATATTACTTTCAGCATTTTGTCAAAGCCATTCAACAAGTCTCTAGGAAGTTTCAAATTTTCCACATTTTCCTGTATTTTTCTGAGCCCTTCAAACTGTTCCAACTCCTGCCTGCTACCCAGTTCCAAAGTCTCTTCCACATTTTCTGGTGTCTGTTTAGTGGTGCACCACTCTACTCATACCAATTTATTGTATTAGTCCATTTTCACACTGCTGATAAAGACATACCAGAGACTGGACAATTTACAAAAGAAAGTCATGATCTTCAGTAGGCTAGTCATTATTGGACTTACAGTTCCACATGGCTGGAGAGGCCTCACAATCGTGGTGGAAGGCAAAAAGGAGCAAGTCACATCTTATGTGGATGGTGGCAGGCAAAAAAAGAGCTTGTGCAGAGAAACTCCCATTTTTAAAACTATCAGAGACCCATTTGCTATTACAAGAACAGCATGGGAAAGACCTGCCCCCATAATTCAACCATCTCCTACCGGGTCCCTCCCACAACACGTGGGAATTATGGGAGATACAAGATGAGATTTGGGTGGGGACACAGAGCCATACCATATCAGAGAGATTTCAAATATACTGAAAATTAAACATTCAGTACAGACTGGTCCCCAATATGACAATTTTTCAACTTTAGCATGGTGGGAAAGCTATATGAATTCAGTAGAAAAAGTACTTTAAATTTTGAATTTTGATCTCTTCCCAGGCTAATGACAGGAAGTACGATAGTCTCTTGCGATGCTGGGCAGTGGCAGTGAGCTGCAGCTCTGGGTCAGCCATATGGTCAGGAGGGCAGACAACTGACAGTCTAGAGTGAACTGTGTTGTGATACGACTTTGCCCAACTGTAGGCTAATGTAAGTGTTTATGCTGGAGGTTGCACTTTTTTGAATTGCAGACAAGTAAAAAATCAGACCTCGTGATGACTTTGAGCAGTAGAATATATATAACTCCCACATGCTTAGCGTTCCAATAATGGAACAGTAGGCATAAATGGATTAAGGTAGACCAGGCTAAGCTATGATCTTCAATAGGCTAGGTATATTAGATGCATTGTTGACTAGTGATGTTTCAACTTACTATGGGTTTATCATAATGTATCCCCATTGTAAGCCAAGGAGCATCTATGTATAGATCAAAGGTCATTCGTGGAAGCTCATGAACCCCATTTAAGAAGTGGCATGTTGGCCAGGAGTCGTTGCTCATGCCTGTAATCCCAGCACTTTGGGAGGCTGAGGCAGGTGGATCATGAGGTCAGGAGTTGAAGACCAGCCTGGCCAACATGGTGAAACCCCATCTCTACTAAAAATACAAAAAAAAAAAAAAAAAAAAATCAGCTGGGTGTGGTGGCATGCGCCTGTAGTCCCAGCTGCTGTAGAGGCTGAGGTGGGAGAATCACTTGAACCCCAAAGGCAGAGGTTGCAGTGAGCTGAGATCGTGCCACTGTATTCCAGCCTGGGTGACAGAGCGAGACTCTGTCTCAAATAAAATAAAATAAAATAAAAAAAAGGAGTGACATGGTTTACTTACCCTATATAATCTTTTTTAAATTAGCTGCTATCATTAAACATTATTTAACATGACATTTTAGATATTTGGCTTGTCTCAGAAAGTAAGAAGATGTAGCCATGTGGTCGTCATTTGCAAAGTTCCCACCATTCATTATTGTATCCCTAAACCCTAAGTTTAATGTCAGTTGTCTTTTATTATTAAGCTTGCACTATTGTCTTTTAGTGTGGCTCCTTTATCACTTCTGTCACTCCCTTTGCCTCTTTATGTGGTAGTGTCTATAATCCATAATATTGGTAGTTTTCAATGTATAAATAAGTTGTCTTCCAATGGGGCTGTAGAGGAGAAAAAGTAATATCTTTTCCTCACCCATCAGACGGGTAGTAGCTAGCCAGAAGCAGTGGCTCATGCCTGTAATTCTAGCACCTTGGGAGGCCGAGGCAAAAGGATCCCTTGAAGTCAGGAGTTTGAGACCAGCCTGGCCAACATAGTAAAGCCCCGTCTCTTAGTTGGGCTTGGTGGCCTGTGCCTGTAGTCCCAGCTACTCAGGAAGCTGAAGCAGGAGAATCGCTTGAATCCAGGAGGTGGAGATTACAGTGAGCCAAGATCGCGCCACTGCACTCCAGCCTGGGCGACAGAGCAGGACTCTGTCTCAGACACACACAAAAAAATTCTAAAAAAAAAAAAAAATGGTAGTAGCTGATACCCCATAAGGAAAGACAGATTAAAAAGACAAAAGTGTAATACATTTATTTAAACAAAGTTTTACAAGCCTTCAGAAATGAAACCCAAAATTCTAGAGAAAGCTGTGTATTTTTATGCTGTCTGATGAAAGAAGTAGGTAGTTGTGGGGAAACATAATTGCACAAAAAGGGCTATAATTTAATGGTAAAAACTGGGGGAAATTTAGCAAGGCTTGTTTGTTCAGATTCTTTTTGGCTTCTGGGTATAGGGTGGGACTTCTCTGGATTGAGGGTCATATGACCCTACTTTCAGGCGAGGAAGGTCGGAGAATTTCTTTATGACCATGTTTCAGTGGAGAAAGGCTGGAGAAAGTCAGAGTGACCTTGCTTCTGTGGATTTCTGATTCATTAAGGTGCCATCTTTTGGGGTATTGTATTCTGAGTCCCTACACAGCTTTCCAATGCCCTTAGAAATAGATTAAATTTCTTAGCTTAGCTAATCAGGCCCTACATGATCTGGTGGCTCTGACTCCTGTGACCTCCCTTCGCAAATCTACACCTGGCTTTAAATGCGCTCCTATTTTCTATCTTCAATGGTCCTTTTTCTTGTTCTTAAATAGGCCAAGCAGCTTTCAGCCTTTATATTTTCAGTTCACTTTACTGGGATTCCCTTCCTCCAGATGATTAACATGGCTGGTTCCTTTGTTATCTCCCAACAGTGAGAGTGAAGGCTATAGTTCTCTTTCTGCAAAACCCTGATTCCTGTCCTAATTTTGCCACCCACACACACATTTGTTATCAAGTAGCTCCTTCTGTCAAAATCATGCAAGTTGTTCTGAAATTTCAATACAACTCAGCCTTCTGTCCTTTCAAGTTCTTCTAACTTCCATGAAAAGCTTGCTCAAGAAACAGCTGACAACTTCTTGGTGGCAGGATTAATTTAAACTTTTAGTCAGAATCAGGTGACAAAGACTGCACACAGAACAGATTGGAATCCTAAAACTGGGTTGCGCTCTGAAGAGCATACACTATTTACTAGACTTTAAACCCATTTATGCAAATGCAAGGGTACCCATTCGATATGTCCAGCTAACAGACATATCTCTGATACCACTCATTTCTCCAAAGAAAAATGATGTCTAGCACACTATATGCTAATTAATAAACTTTCTGGTCTTGATTGGAGTTACAAATATTGCTCTTCTGGAGGAGGTTTTTCATTAGAGTCCTTTAAATGTTCACTAACTAGTCCTCGAGTGGTAGTTTTCATTAATGTACTTGAAATATTTACCTACCACCCCTAATGTGCTAGGTTAATACACAGACTCACTCCTGAACACATACACTCACACATCACACATTGTCTCTTCTGATGTGTCTTCAAGTAAGTTATAGAAAACATAACAATTGGGAATCACTCCTGTATAGAACAAATGAGTGAGAATCCTCCCACTGCTACCCCCACCACCAACAACCACATACACACCAGTTCTAAGTGAATTGACAGGGGAATAAAAACAGTTCACTACTGGGATGGGGACTAAGAATCATTGGTTCACCCCTTTAGTCTTTCCATGAAACTGGTGAGATTTAAAGAAATTGTTTCTGGCACCTCCCATTTAACTTGGAATGTATTTCGTTACAGAAACAAGGCCTGTCTTAATTTGGCTTGAAATGGATCTGTTGGTTGTGCATTTCTGTATCTTTATGTGTTAAGTAGCTATTTCAGTCTTCCCAGAATGACTCTCATAAAACCTAGATTATGTTTCTCCACTTCTTCTCTTCCTGCTCTCTCAATAAATCATTGCACACAGGTGTACGTGAGCAATTTATAATATACTGATCATTTTACAGAATAAACTGAAGAGAGGGTTTCATATCAAATACTCCAAACAAACTCTTCTAAAATCATCTTGAGACATCTCTCTTCTTTCAGGTCTCTTTTACCTCCCATGTGATCAAACAAATGTTTTTTTCTTCCTCTTTTCTTCCCCCAGACACTGCTCAGCTTCTGCTCAGTCCTTCTCTTCTTCTCTTCCAAAAGAAGAGATTATTTCACACGTGTAATAATCCTACCATTGTCTCCATATCCCAGATGCCAACTGATAACAGACACCCCCAACCCCTGGCGTCCACCATGAACAAGTTTATTGAAACAGCAAATGTGGGTCTTTCCTTCTAGATGATTTGTATACCAGCAGCCTAGAAAAAAAAAAATCCTCATGTTGTTGCATTTGTACTTGTAGAAATATAGATTGAGTTCTCTACACCACATGTATTTTTGAAGCAGAAACTCATTTTAATTTGGAGATTTCTTGATTAATGGAAACAAAAAATGCTCATTAACTTTGGATTTTCTTCAAATATGATGGACGTGGTTTCTTATGATGGTATTTCATATATAACAAAAAGGCACAAGCTGTTCTGTCTCAACACACACTAATCTAAAGTTATTTATGTAAAGAGTATTAAGAACAAATATCTAAAATAATTAAGAGATCACCACAAGCTTTCTAAAATAATTTTGTTGAAAAAAATGAAAAATGTGATTCTAATAATCTACTTCTTCAACAGATGTAATCTGTCTCCCTACATTCTTCTGGTGATCATATTTTCCAGAAAAAAAATCAGAACTAAGAATATTTGTAATTTTGTAATAATATTGGTGCAAGAAGTAGTTCAGATATTGGAATTCCTGGGACATTTCCATAATGTATGGGAAAAATACTTTAGAACACTTGAAATTAGTACTGTCTTTGAAAAATGTCTGCCTTATTCCAAAGTAAGCCCTACAAATAGAAAACAGGAAGCTATCTAAATATTATGATCTAAGGGACAGTACAAAGTCCTATGCCTTGCATTATCTTTACCTATCATAGTCTTTCTCAATGCCTGGACTAAAATTGCCATTACTTGAACCTTTCTTCTCAGGTATGAGAAAGTAATCTGTATTCTTCAGAAAAATGTTAAAATGTTTACCATTTTTTATGGCAAGGTGATGGAGAAGGTCACCAAATTAGTAATAACTTGTGACTAGAAGAATTAAGATCCTGGCAGAATGATAAATTATACCGTGGGGTGGGGGAAAACCAGATTCGAATTCAGGAACTTTGAGTTCCAGTGCTAGCTGTGACGTTGACTTGCCAAGAGATCATGGGCAACTCATGTAATCTTCAGCAGCCACAATTTCTCCAGTTTTGGAATACAGTTAGTAGCAGTAGTACTTCGCAGTTTGATTTTTGCCTTGAAAAATTGAAAAGTGCTTTAGAATCAGGAAACTAATAGGGGAAGCAGAAGGGAATCGACTTTGGGTTGGCTAATACTAATCATAAATATTGATAATATAGAATGACGGTGCAAAGGAAAGAAAGAGGATGAAATTTCCCAAGTCATTCCTCCTGCCCCCAAAAGACAGGTTAGCTGTCTCATGGGGAGGCTGAGGTAAGTCATGCTTAAACAAAACCTTACTCTTACCTAGAATTGGCTGTGATCATAATGCAAGGATAATTTAGGCAAGTGGGAGAATACAGATAAACAACAACAATAAAAATATGTATGCCATCAAGAATTATAGAATCATGGATCCTGGTTACTTATATTTTCAAAGCCAAATTGAAATAATGTGTTAGATAAGGAGGAAGCTCAAAGACTGATTTATTGGAAGATTTAAACAATTTTTCTTTGCTATGTTTCCCTAGAGATTTTAGGAAATTGCTTTTAAAGTCTTGTGCTATCATGTGTGTCAGTATCTGATACAGTTTTATCCATAATTTACTAAAGGAGTAAATTACTAAAGGAGTAAGTGGCGCAGTGAAAGCTGGCCATAAATGCTTAGGGCTTTGTAGTATTAATATTATCGCCTCAGGAACCAAGGAAAGTATGAAATCAGCTGTGAAGATTTTGACCTCTGACCTGCAAGTCTATGATATATATCCCTCAAAAGGTGCCTTGTCCATAGGGAGACAATTAGTGACTTAAAAAAAAAAGTCCCAAACTTTCTCTATTACCTCAGTTGTGGTACCAAGTCTAATGTTTAGATGTAACTTGAAAGATACTCCTGAGATACAATGAAATATTTCCCATCTCTTTTTCTTAGTTCATCATAAGTGTCATTCAGAGTTAAGGATACAGAAGAAAAAAGTACTTCAGTTGCCTTTCATTTCCCTTTTCTGTCTTCCATCTCAAAAGGAGATTCCAGGGAAGATATAAGACAGAGAGCGGCTGGGCGTAGTGGCTCACCCCGTAGTCCCAGCACTTTGGGAGGCTGAGGCAGGTGAATCACGAGGTCAAGAGATTGAGACCATCCTAGCCAACATGATGAAACCCCATCTCTACTAAAAATACAAAAATTAGCTGGGCGTGGTGGTGCGTGCCTGTAGTCCCAGCTACTTGGGAGGCTGAGGCAGGAGAATCGCTTGAACCTGGGAGGTGGAGGTTGCAGTGAGCCAAGATCTCGCCACTGCACTCCCCGCTAGCAACAGAGCAAGATGCCATCTCAAAAAAAAAAAAAAAAAAAAAGACGGGGAGAATGCAAAAGTTAGGACACTTTGACACATCAAAAATCAAGTACAATTGGCTTAGGCAAAAGGGAAATTTATTGAAAGATTACTTGGTCACTTCCATTATTAAGGGAAAACCAACTTCCAGGAAAGGAAGGAGGCAGCCTGCTGAACCTCAGGAAATAAAGGCTGCCTCTTTCCCATTCCCTTTGTTCCCTTTGTTTGCCTGTCTACTTCAGCCTCCACACCAGCTGCTGCCACCTTCAGTAGGAAACACGGTCATCAGGAGCAAACAATATCTTATACCATCTACAATTCAAAAACTCTGTAATGATGACTTGGTTCTAGACAGCAAGATCATGGAGGAAGGATCGCGATTGTCCCAGTGGTCAGAGGACAAGGCTACATAAGAAGCAGGCAGGGCTGATTGTTTTCCCACGTTTGGGGTCATGAGGAGAGCAGTTCCTGAAAGAAGGGGAGTGGGGAAAGTAATTCCCTATGAGAAAGGGAAGGTGGAGAGCACTGCTGAAAGAACTAAACAGTAGATCGCCATCATAAAGAACAAATTAGGAATATCTAGGGGATAATGTTACTTGGTGAGAAATAAACAATCCTTCCTTAGAAACTTAGAAAATTATACCCTTTATTTCTGCCTACTTCAAATTATGTTCTGGTAGTACCATTGGTGAATTTCCCGAGCAGGCAGCCTCCAATTGTAGAAAAGAATTGTGTTCCCAAAATTGACTTGTAAGGAGTTTGGATCTGAGAATACGTAGAAACAATGCTACCAATGGTGTTTTTGCTTTTAGGTCGGTTTATAGCAGCAGAATCCTTAATATGCCTAAATTATAATACTAACAGTCCATTTCAATGTCACCAAATATCCATAAGAGAATCTTTCTCAAGAGTCCAGCTTCTGAGTACCATGAAATACATTTCACCTCCTAGTGGTGATTTCTTTTTACTGCATCAGGTCATGGTTGGGTAGATGAAGCATGAAAGGGAACTCTGCTGGGACTCCCAGGAAGCAGCAGTTTATTTGCTTTCTGTGTCGCTTTCTGATGCAGAGAATATGGAATAAAAGGCTGACGACCTGTGTTGTAGATTGAGTAACTGCTTCTTGCTCTGTGACTTCAGAAAACAAGACTTGGTTTTCACATCTGTAATATGGTGTTGGTATGTGTACGTGTGCATATATGTGTGCTGGGAGCCAGGTGGACTGCCTTTTAAATTCAGCACTACCTTTTAAAGTTCTTTCCACCCTAAAAAGTCATGCTTCCATGCTGAGAAAAGCACTTTCTCATAGCCCTGTTACTGCTGAAGGGAAGGCTGCCCTCTGGGCCGGTAACTAGGTGGGGAGGAGACTAGAAGAGAGCAGTGCAGGAAAACAGGCTGCACTCCTTCAATGTCTGCTGATCTACATGAAGGCCTCCCTAGTAAAGCCAAGGGGGGTTTCTCACCACTCTCCTTTTTTGAGGTTCCCTGTATTAATAAATGAAGGAATGACAAAATAGGATTGTAAAAATTATGGAATTGTGAATATTTTCATTTGACAAATTAGCACAACAGAAATTATGATATAATTGAGCTACTAAGAATAAACTATAATATTTATAAAAAATCATTTATGGTACAATCTAAAGTAGTTCAGTAATTGGGTGTATGTGTGAAGTTTTATGAGAGACATGGAAAAAATAGTCAATAAATTTGTCTGTTATTGTATATATGAACTCACCTGGAGATAGCATCAAAGACCTAATTTATGGTCACTTTTGTATGAAGCCCTAGTCTAAGGGTCCTTCTAGTAACTTTTGTGAGATGCCCTGTTCCCTCATGTTAGTAAAGTTGTAGACTATTTCTAGTTAGAGTATCAAACCAGAAATAACAGTGCTGCACATTCTCAATGATCTCATTTTCCCTAATCATGTGATTGGTTATCTTATCAATTCGAACTTTTTCTCAGAGTAGTTTCTATCATTTGAGGAAGAAATAAAAGAATAAATATCCAAATAAAGATAACTAGACTAGCTGCACAATTACTTTGGGAAAAAAATTGAAATGATTATAAATCATATGCAGTGTGATAAGTCATGGACACAAGTTCAGGATAATTATTCCTCTCAAATTGTGGATTTAAATGAAATTCAATATGGGATTTTGAAAATACATCAATTTTATCAATGTTTAAAAAATTTTGTAATACAAAGATGATTTTTTTTTGTGAATGTAATGTAATATATGTATGCTGAAAGTAAGGTTGTTTTCCCTATCTAGAGGAGTATTTGAAAATTTAAAAGTAATGATATTTTATTAATTTTCTTATTTTTGAGGCAGAGTCTTGCTATGTTGCCCAGGCTGGAGTGCAGTGGTCCACAATCATAGCTCACTGTACTGCTGGACTCAAGTGAACCTCTCACCTCAGCCTCCCGAGCAGCTGGGACTACAGGTACATGCCACCATGCCTGGCTAATTTATTTTTTTGTAGAGATGGGGTTTTGCCATGTTGCCCAGGCTGGTCTCAAACTCCTGGGCTCAAGCAATCCACCTGCCTTGGCCTCCCAAATTACTGGGATTACAGGTGTGAGCCCCGCTTCTGGCCAAGTCGTGATCTTAAAGCAATTCATTTATAATGTCTAAATGTTGGGTGGAGGTTCAGATTTTGTTATTTAAAAAAAAAAATCTCAAGTTAGTGATACCTGTGTTGAGAAACTAAGTAAATTAAACACATTTTCCCCTAGTTATTAAATTTGAATAGAGTGGAAATAACAAAAAGTTATCATTTTAAGCAAGAATTTTGGTTAACATTTTTTCTCTTTCATGTAATCTGTATGAAATTGCTAGTCCTTATAAAAGTTGAGCAATACATTGCTCCTTTGCTTTAAGTATTCTTCAGAAAATTTTGTAAATAGGAAGAATTAAAGAAAAGGTATTAGCTTATCTATGGAGTTTGTTAAAATCTGTGTAAAAAGAAGAGAGGCTGTGATGTTACATGTGGAAGACAACTAAAACAGACCAACTGTAGGGCAGCAAATGAAAGAAGAAAGTAGGTCAGCGAGCCGCCTGGCGAACAATAAATTGCTATTATTTAAAAGGATGGTCAGAGAGTAAAACTGCCTGTGAACAAGAATGCTTAAGTGGACAATGGTAAATCTGACAGAAAAGCAGAGTCAGAGCAAAACAATTGCAAAGCTCAGAGTGTAAACTGCATGTCCTCAGGTCAAGCAGAGGATGAAAAGCAGAACAATCTCCTCATTCAAGAAACTTCCTGGCGGCCAGCAAGCTGAGTAATGAGAAACAAACTGAGTGGAGGCCTTCCACAGAGAAAGTAGAAGCAAACAGCCTCAGGATATGGAGGGAATCGAGCAGATTTTGAGACTATAAACTCATCAGGATTCACACTTTCAATAAAAGAAAATTTTCAGTAACAGGAGAATCACTGAGGGGAACAAAATACTTAATCAAATCCATTGTCATCACTTACTTGTAAAAGCCATGGACCCGATGGGATTAATTAAGTGTGTTTGGTGATCAGAGAGCATTGTCAGGGAAAGCGCCATTCCTTATTTTCATTTTTAAGATTTATTGTGCTTTTTCTTGCCACTAGGTAAAATTTGAGAATCATAATTGCTATGCAAGTATAGACTGGTAAATTAAAATAGTATAGGAAACCAAGATTAACAAACTAACTCTAGACCAAAACACTCTAACCCTTTTCTATTTATCACAGAAGTACTGTAACCACTCAATGGGCTCATTTTGCCCACTGCCAAGATACAGCTAATTTATCAAGACAGAGGAAGTGCAATAAAGAACTTAATTCACATGGAGCCAGCTGAACAGGATACTGGAAATTTATTATTATTCAAATCAGTCTCCCTAAAATTTTGGAGAATAAAGTTTTTTAAGGATAATTTGGTGGGTAGGGGGCCAGGTAGTAAGGAGTGCTGATTGGTAAGGTTGGGATGAAATCATAAGGAGTTGAAGCTGTCCTCTTGCACTGAGTCAGTTCTTAGGTTGGGGGGCCACAAGACCAGATGAGCCAGTTTATTGGGTGGCACCAGCCGACCCATCAAAGGCAGGATCTGAAAAAATATATTGAGCACCAAATTTAGGTTTTACAATAGTGATGCTATCTCTAAGAGCAATTGGGAAGGTTTATAACCCTGTGTCCTCTAACTGCATGACTCTCACACCGTAATTTCTAATCTTGTGGTTAATTTGTTAGCCCTGCAAAGGCAGTCTGTTACCCAGCTAAGAAGGAGTTTGTTTTGGGAAAGGACTATTATCATCATTGTTTCAAAGTCAAACTATAATGTAAGATCCTCTCAAAGTTAGTTTGGCCTATGCCAAAGAATAAACAAGGATAGCTTGGAGGTCAGAAGTAAAATGGAGTCAGTTAGGTCAGATCTCTTTCACAGTCATGATTTTCTCACTGTTACAATTTTTGCAAATGCAACTTAGTATGATTTAAATTGATTGGGCAAAAGTTCCCTCATCTGAAAAAGGTTTTACCGGGTTGAAATTATTCATACTCTGAATAGGGGATAGCTTTAACGAAAGTGAGACTGAAGTCAGTTCTTAGTTCATTTAAAATGCCTTGAGCATCTACAGGGTTCAGGTATTGATCTAGCCTCTGCTGATCAGTCACTGAATAAAACAATATATTGGCTCTGATTTCATGGTGCAAACATTCAGGGTAGGGGTATGCACACATACCATAAGTCCCCAAATAAGTATAATAACATAAACATAATAAACATAGCAACAGGGAGTGATAAATGCTCTGAAGAAAGGGAAAAAATGAAACAGATCATAATAAGGGGATAGAGAGTAAGGGAAAGAAGCACAGGATGTTTTAGATGGAATTGTCAAGGGAAGCCTCTCTGAAATGGTGACATTTGAGCTGAGACCTGACTGGTTGAATGAGGTGAAGGAAGCCACATGGGTCCCTTGGAGGAGGAGAAACCCAGTAAAGAGCATATAAGAGGACAAGGCTCTGAGACTGGAAGAGATCTTCAGGTAAAAGATCAATGTGGCTAGGCAAGTGAGAGGAGATTTGAAAGGAAATAAAGTCAGGAGACAGAACAAATCATAAAGAATCTTAAAATCTATGATAAGGAGTTTGAATCTCATTCTTCGGACAATGAGAAGTTATCAAAAGTTTTCATCAGGGGATTAATGTAACTTGATTTATTTTTAAAAAAGATTACTCTAGATTGTTTGTGGAATTGACTTTGGGTAGGAGAGAAAGTAGAACACCAGTTAAAAGGCTATTGAGTTTCTCTAGGTGGAGATTAGTGGTGCATTGCACTCAGGTGATAATGCTGGAATTAATGAAAAATTTTAGATTTGGGATATCACTTCGAATGTACAAACTTCAAAATGTGATCATGGATTGGAAGAGAAGTATGAAATGCAAAGAGGACATACATCGGGACTGATAAATTTTGGAGAAGAGTAGGTTAGTAGTGGGCAGGGCCTTGTTTTGTTTGTTAGTTTTTGTTTTTTGTTTTTTGTTTTGAAGAGGGGACAGAATCAAGATCATATTTTGGATACACTAAGTTTGAGATGCCTATTAAACATCTAACTATCAGAATACAGTTTGGCTATTGAATACGTGAATCTGAGTCTAGGTGAAGGATTGGGACTGATGCTATACAACTGGAAGTCACTGCTTTATAGGTTATAGGTGACAGCAAGTTATCTATCAATAATTACTTTAAATGTAAATGGATTAAATTATCCAATTAAAAGACAGAGTGGCAGAATAGATTAAAAAACAAGATCTAAGAATGTACTGCTTA
The DNA here is from genome assembly GCF_028885625.2 of Pongo pygmaeus. NCBI lineage: Eukaryota > Metazoa > Chordata > Mammalia > Primates > Hominidae > Pongo > Pongo pygmaeus. Next base: position 81,851,180 of record NC_072384.2, read on the forward strand.
CAAGAAACTCACTTTAACCTAAGGAAACACACAGGCTGAATGTAAAGGGATAAAAAAGAAGTTCCATGCAAATGTGAAAAAGAGAGCAGAAGTAGCTGTACTTACATCATACAACATAGGCTTTCAATCAAAATCTATCACAACAGAAAAAGATTACTATACAACAATAAAGGAAAGGGGTGACTTAATCAAGAGGAATATAACAATTGTAGATACATAAATACCTAACATTAGAGCACTGAAATATATAAAGCAAATATTAACAGAACTGACAGAGAAAATAGACAGCAATACAGTATAGTATGGGACTTTTATGCCCCATTTTTAACAAGAAAATCCAGAGAGAATATAAATAATGAAATAGCAGATTTGAATCACACTGTCGACCAAAAGGATCTAACAGATATATAGGGAGCATTCCATCTAATAATAGCAGAATATGTACTCTTCTCAAGTGCACATAGAACATTCTCCAGGATAGATTATATATTGGGTCACAAAATAAGTCTCAACAAAAATTAAAAGATTGAAATAATATCAAGTATCTTTTCTGATCCCAGTGGTATGAAACTAGAAATCAATAGCAGGAGGAATTTTGGAAATTCACAAATATGTGGAAATTAAACAACACATTCCTTAACAACCAGAGGATTAAAGAGGAAATCAAAAAAGAAATAAAAGTGTATCTTGGGACAAACAGAAATGAAAACACAACATGCCAAATTAATGGGATGCAGAAAAAGCAGTTTTAAAAGAGAAATTTATAGCAATAAATGCCTACATTAAGTAAAAAGGAAAAAACATTCAAATAAACAGCTTAACTTTACACCTCAAGGAGCTAGTATAATAAGAATAAACTAAAGCCAAAGTTAGCAGAAGGAATAATATAATAAAGATTAGAGCAGAAATACATGAAATAGAGACTAGAAAGACAATGGTAAAGAGCAACAAAACTAAAAGTTCATTTTGGGAAAAAATAAAATTGACAAACCTTTATCTAGACTAACCAATAAAAAACGAGAGAAGCCTGACATAAATAAAATTATATGTGAAAGAGGAGATATTACAACTGACGCTATGGGAAAAAAATGATCATAAAAGACTATTATGAACAATTATATGCCAGCAAGTTGGCATGTAACTGGATAACTAGAAAAAATAGATAAATTTCTAGAAACCCACCGAGACTGAATCATAAAGAAATAGAAAATCTGAACAGATTAATAACAAGTAAGGCAATTAAGTCAGTAATAAAAAGTCTCCCTTCAAAGAAAAGCCCAGGACATGATGGCTTCATAGCTGAATTCAACCAAGCATTTAGAGAACTAATACCAAACTTTAACAAAATCTTCCAAAATACTGAAGATGAGGGAACACTTCTAAACTCATTTTAAGAGACCAGCATTAACCTTATACCAAAGCCACAAAAGGATGCCACAAGAAAAGAAAATTACAAACCAATATCCTTGATGAACATAGATGCAAAATCCTCACCTAAGTACTAGTAAATCAAATTCAATAGCACATTAAAAGGATCACACATTATGATCAACTGGGATTCATGCCTGGGATGCAAAGATGGTTCAACATATACAAATCAATAAGTGTGATACACCACATTAACTGAATAAAGAATAAAAATCATATGATCACCTCAATAGGTGCAGAAAAAGTATTTGACAAAATTCAACATCATTTCATAATAAATGGATGATAAAACCACTTAACAAATTAGGTATAAAAGGAGTATACCTCAACCTAATAAAGACCATATATGTATGACAACCCCATAGCTAACATCATACTCAATGGAAGACCAGGAACAAGACAAGAGTTCCCACTGTCACCTCTTCTATTCTACATAGTACTGGAAGTCCTAGCTAGAGCAAGTAGGCAAGAAAAAGCAATACAAGTCACACAGATTAGAAAGGAAGAAGTTAAATTGCCCTTGTTTGCAGACAACATGATCTTATATATAAAAAACTCTAAAGACTCCACCAAAAAATTGCTAGAACTAATAAACAAATTTGGTAAAGATGAAGGATACAAAATCAACATATAAAAATTAGTTGTATTTCTATTTACTAGTAGCAAACTATCTGAAAAACAAATTCAGAAAACAATCTCTAACAATAATAAATAAAATAATAAAATACTTAGGAATAAATTTATTCAAGGGAGTCCAATATCTGTACATTGAAAACTATAAGACATTGATTTAAAAAAATTGAAGAAAACACAAATAAATGGAAATATATGCCATGGTCATGGATTGGAAGAATCAAAATTGTTAAAATGTTCATACTACCCAAAGTTATCTAGAGATTTAATCAGCCTCTATCAAAATTCCAAAGACAATATTTACAGAAATAGAAAATACAATCCTAAAATTTGTTTGGAACCACAAATGACTGTGAATAGTCAAAGCAAACTTGAGAAAGAAGAACAAAACTTGAGGCATTACACTTCCTATTTCAACATATATTACAAAGCTAAACAAAACACTATGGTGCTGGCATGAAAACAGACACATAGACAAACAGAAGAGAATAAAGAGCCCAGAAATAAGCCCATGTGTATATGGTCAACTAATATTTGACAAGGGCACCAGGAATACACAATGGGGAAAAGATAGTTTTGTCAGTAAATGATCTGGGGAAAACCAGATATTCACTTGCAGAAGAATGAAACTGAACCGTTATCTTATACCTTGTATAAAAATTACTTCAAAATGGATGAAAGACTCAAGTGTAAGACCTAAAGCAGTAGAATTTATAAAAAAATACAGAGGAAAAAAGCTCCTTGACATTGGCCTTGGCAATGATTGTTTTTGGATTCAACAGTGAAAGCAAAGGCAACAAAAACACACATTAAATAAGTGGGATTACATCAAACTAAAAAGCTTCTGCACAGCAAAAGAAATAATCAACAAAATGAAAAGGCAACCTACAGAATGGAAAAAATATTTTCAAACTATCTATCTAATAAGGAGTTAACATCTAAAATATGTAAGAAACCCATACAACTCAATAGCAAAAACAACCAAATAACCTGATTAAAAAATGAGCACATTTTTTTCAGAGAAGACATACAAAATGGACAACAGGTATCTGAAAAGGTACTCAGCATCACTAATCATCAGGACAATATAAATTATGCCTCAAAAAAGCTGGAAAAAATTATAGATTATATTTAAAGCAATGATACTGGATCAGATCACATAGGGAGTTAGTGTTAATAGATAATACATCCAGTAACCAAGCCCTGGGAATGTTTGACATGAAGGGATAAGAATAATTAAAATTATCAGGCCGGGAGCGGTGGCTCATGCCTGTAATCCCAGCACTTTGGGAGGCTGAGGCGGGCGGATCACAAGGTCAGGAGATAGAGATCATCCCGGCTAACACGGTGAAACCCCATCTCTACTAAAAATACAAAGATATTAGCCGGGCATGGTGGCGGGCACCTGTAGTCCCAGCTACTTGGGAGGCTGAGGCAGGAGAATGGTGTGAACCTGGGAGGCAGAGCTTGCAGTGAGCCGAGATCGCGCCACTGGACTCCAGCCTGGATGAAGAGTGAGACTCTGTCTCAAACAAACAAACAAACAAACAAAAAACAGAAAACAAAAAAGCATGATTAAAATTATCTAGCAGAAAAGACAATGTGTAGCCAATGACATAGGTGGAAAAACAGGATTGTTTGGTCATCTTAAAGTTAGTGTTTCAAGAAAGAGAAGTGTTCAATTGTGATGTAGCTGCCAATAAATGGATGTGAAACTGACCAGTGGATTTCCTTAGATGCATTTTGTTGGAAAATTTAACAAGAACTATTTTAATGGAGTAATAGGCATGGAAGTCTAACTGGGTTGGGTTAAGAAAAGGTTTCAAAGTGACAATCTATTTAGTACACTATAAGGAGTTTTACTATGAAAGGGAGAAGAGGCAGGGGGCAGTGTCTGGAGAGGAACATAGAGTCAAGAGGGTTTCCTGAAATGGGAGATCTTAAAACATGTTTTCGTGGCTTTAGAAATATTTTAGCAGAATGGAAGAAACTGACAATGCAAAAGAGAGTGGCTAAAATTTTAGGAGTATTCTTTGAAAGGGGAAGAGATATTGTAAGAAAAAAATGAGGGGTGGAAAAAAAACGAAGGTTGAATCTTAGGAGATAAGGCAGATATATGGGTGCAGATTCAAATATATTAGTAGATTTGGCCAGGCTGATGTCATTTCTTTAATGATTGCTTTGCTTTACTATGTAAAGTCAGCTGAGTTTGAGGAAGGTATGGGGATGTTGAAGATTTGAGTAGTGAATAGCATTCTGAGACAATTTAAGACTGATTTAAAGAGGGAACTAGAGTAGATTTTTCAGTAAATGTTGAAGCCCACTTAAAAATTGTGGTCAAAAATTTTATGTGACATCAGTCAGCGTAGTTTTAGGCTTTTGTCAGTTGTGCTTCTCCACTGGGGCGCAGGCATTCTATAATTACAGAGAGGTGGATTTTTATCACAATTATAGGTTTGTCAGATGAGTACCACAGAAGAGAGAAGGGCAAAGGTGTGGGAGTCTAGGTAAGGAAGCTTTATAGTGACGGGAGAGGGAATGGGTCATCTTGGGGGAGACTGAAGTCTTCAAGAATGATTTTAGGAGTACTGGTATAAAGAAATTTAGGGAAGTGCTATGATCTCCAGAGAATTTGATATGATCATGAGGTTGGTAGATGACTGCATAAAGGAAAGGAAGATTTGATATAGTCTGATAGCAGGTGCTTCCAAGAAGCTGAATGTTTCATTGGCAGCAGGAGAAACTCAGTGGCTGTGTTTTAAATCCAACTGAGGGTGTATCACAATGGTATTGAGGAGGATGGAAATTTCCTATACACAATTCAACGCTATGGATGTATTAGTTTGCTAGGGTTGCCATCACAATGTGCCATAACAACCACAACTGGGTGGTTGAAGCAACAGAAATGTATTGTCTCACAGTTTTGGAGACCAGAAGCCTGAGACAACGGTGTCCTCAGAGTTTGTTTCCTCTGAGGGCTGAAGGAAAATCTGTGCCATGCCTCTCTCCTAGTGTCTAGTAGCCTCAGATTTTCCTTGGCTTATGGATGGTGTTCTCTGTGTGTTTTCATATCATTTCCTTCTGTACAAAACTGTCTCTGTGTTCAAATTTCTCCCTTTTTTAAGGATACAATTGATACAGGAGTAGGGCAGGAAAGTGCTGGGTAGAGAAGGGCTGTGTCCCTAGCAAGGGCTCTACCCTCAGGCCTGTGCCCAGGGGACCTAAGTGAGGACAGGCACTCCTGCTTTCAAGCCCCAATGTTGCATTTTCGAAGACCACTCTGGCCTGCCACGGCCCCATCTTGTGCCTATAAAAACCCTGAGATCCTAGCGGGCATACAAACAAGCAGCTAGATGTTTAGAGGAGCAGAGGAGCAAAAGAGTGCACGGACAAGCACCAGCAGACGCTGTCAGGACATCGATGATGTAGACACCAAGGGGAATTTGGTTGAGGGTGGTGGTGGGAGGAGAGCCCAGCCACTGAGTGGCCTGACTCCAGGGGAAGATTCCTTCCCACTCCATCCCACTTCTGGCTCCCCATCCATCTGCTGAGAGCTACCTCCACCACTCAATAAAACCTTGAACTCATTCTCCAAGCCCATATGTGATCCGATTTTTTTTTTTTTTTTTTTTTTTTGGTACACTAGGGCAAGAATCCCGGGATACAGAAAGCCCTCTGTCTTTGCCATAAGGCATGGGGCCTAACTGAGCTGATTAACACAAGCCACCTGCAGACAGCAAAACTAAAAAAGCACACTGTAATGTGCACCACTAGGGCTTCAGGAGCTGTAAACACTCAATCCTAGACCCTGATGTGGGGTTGGAGCCCCACGACTTGCCGGCCTGCATGCTCCCCATAGAGGTTTGAGCAGGGGGACACCAGAAGAAGCAAGCCACACCCCCACTGCATGCCCTTCGAGGGGGATAAGGAAAAACTCCTCCCATTTCACAATCATTTTGGACTAGAGCCCAATCTTATGACCTCACTTTAACTTGAGGAACTGTTAAGACACTATTTTCAAATAAAGTCACATTTACAGATACTGAGGGCTATGAATTCAACATCTTTTTGGGGCACACAATTCAATCTATAACAGTGGGCTTTCCTTAAATTCTTCCAATGGTAATACATTGCCAGGGGAAAATGAACTTGCCAGAAACTTTGGTAATCTTTATTAATTTTTAGAATTTGTAATCTTTCAATATGTCATGGTCTGAGCAAAAAATGACTTTTAAATAAAGAGACATCAGAATTTGCATGATTCCAATGAAGTGTTTTTGCCCAGAGTTCTTCTAATCTAGGTATTAGAATGCTTAAAATTCATCAGTTCTTTCAGATTAAACATTGTCCCCATCCTTGCCATTGTTTAAAATTCAAACATTCTTGTCTGAGAGTCATTCCTGCCTTATTTTCCTGGAGATGTCATGGATATGAGAAAAATGTTTATAAAAACACTTTTAAAAATACAAAACATTGTAGAGACGGAATGAAAAACAAATTAACAAGGTTTTACAAGTGGTGAGACCTAGTGTTGGCCTACTCCTCACCTTCTCTTATGCAACTGGACACAGCTGTATTGATGGTCTTATTTTGAACTCATGCCTACAGAACCTCTGGTGGGCACTTAGTACTTTCTGACAGGCACACTACTTTCCTTAGTTCATTCTCTCTTCCACTCTCTGAGATGTCTATTACAGTGTATCCTTTCTCTGCAAACCTCCAACGCATCCTCCTCTTTCTCACTCTTATGTAATGAGCTTGCTTTCTACTTTGAGAAAACCAAAGCCATGGGAAGAGAACTTTCGGACTCCCACCGTGAGGTCTTCTCGCCTACCACATCTGTTCCTTTTCACAGCCTGCCTTTCTGCTTGCTATTATAGGTGAACGTTTTGTGCTTTTCTCTAACAGCAACTCCTTCAGTTGTGCAATATAGCTATCCCCACCTGTATCCTGAAACATTGCTCTAGAAATTTTTCCGTCTGTTCTCTATGTCATAATTTTCCTCCTCTCTATGGGATCATACCCATCAGCATACAAGTATCCTCTATTGTTTCCTACGTTAAAAAATTCCTCTTTGGTTGGAAATGTTTGTTATCTTGCTTGTAGTAATGATGTCATAGATGCTAACATCTGTCAAAACTGATAAAATTGTACACCTTGAATATGTGCATTTTATTGTATTTCAAATATACCTCCATAAAATAGGAAAAAATTCTATTTGACCTCACTGTTCCTATAGCTAATACAGTATTTCTTAGCTCTCTCTTGCAGCAGAACTCCTTGGAGTAGTTGGGTACATTCACTGCTTTCATCTCTTCTCTTTTCATTCTTTAACTTCCTTCCAACTGGGCTTTCATCCCCTATCACTCCACCGACACTGCTTTTGTCTAGGTCACACAGGACTTGATTATTGTTAAATTCAAGAGCCTATTTTCAGTCATCATTTTATTTGGCATCTTAGCAGGTTTTGACACAGTAAGGTCATATCACCTATAAGTATACTCTTTATTTGCTTCATTTGCATGCTCCTACACTCCAGGGTTTTCTCCTGTTCATAAAATGCTCCTGGACAGTCTTCTTTTTCTGTGCCATCCTGTTCTCTTTGCACTCTTAATGTTGGAGTACTCCAGGGCTCAGCTTTTGAACATGTTTTCTTCTTTACTCATTCCCTTTCTCAGTGATCTTCAACTGTTTAACGCTTTTAAATGTTGTCTACATAATGATGACTTCCACATTAATACCCGAGCCCAGAATTCTCTCCTGACTTTCAGACACATAATAACAATATATTCATTTGGGTATAGATTGTAAATATCAAATTTACTATGTTTGGCATCAGATATTCCATATAAAATTTTCTTCATCTAAATCTTCCCCATCTTAGTTAATGATGATTCCATTTTTTCTGTTACCTTGGCCAAAAACTTTGGTAACATACTTGACTGTCTTCTTTTTCTTATAATCCATATCCAGTTTTCCAGCAAATACTATTGATTCTGTCTTCCAAGGTTTTGCAATTATTAATAAAGCTGCTATAAATATCTATGTGCAGGTTTTTGTGTGGACATCTGCTTTTGATTCATTTGGGTAAATACAAAGCAGTGATTTCTGGATTGTATAGTATGTTTACTTTTGTAGGAAATTGCCAAACTCTCTCTCAAAGTGGCTGTACCATTTCTCATTTCTGTTGCTCCCTGTCTTCGCTAGCATTTCTCAGTGTTTTGTCAGTGTTGTCAGTGTTTTGGATTTCAGCCATTCTCATAGGTGTGCAGTAGTATCTCATTGTTTTAATTTGCAGTTCTTAATGAAAGATGATGTTGAACATCTTTTCATATGCTTACTTGCCATCTATGTATCTCCTTGGCTGTTCAGACTTTTTTTTTCCATTCTTAATTGGATTGTTTGTTTCCTTACTGTTGAGTTTTAAGAGTCCTTTGTATGTTTTGGATAGTAGCCCTTTTATCACGTGTGTCTTTTGCAAACATTTTCTCTCAGTCTATGGCTTGTATTCACATCCTTTACATTGTTTTTCACAGAGCAGATGTTTTAATTTTAATGATGAACAGCTTACCAGTTTTTTTCTTTCACGGATTATGTCTTTGGTGTTGAACCTAAAAAGCCATCCCCATATTTAGGGCTATCCAGGTATTCTCCTATATTATTTTCTAGGAGTATCATAAATGTGTGTTTTAAACTGAAGTCCGGATCAATTTGGGTTTTTTTTTGTGAAGAGTGTAGTATCTGAATCTAGATTATTATTTTTTTTTTGCATGTGGATATCCAGTTGTTCAAGTTCCCATTTGTTGGAAAGACTGTCTTTGCTCCATTGTATTCCCTTTTCTCCTTTGTCAAAGATTAGTTGACTACATTTACATGGGTCAGTTTCTGGACTCTCTATGCTGTTCCATTGTTCTCTTTGTCTGTTTTTTCACCACACACTCTCTTCATTACTGTAGTTTTATAGTAAGTCTTAAACTAAAGTAGCATCAGTTCCCCACCTCCAGAGGTCCCTTCAAGTTCCCACCTTAGCTGCTGGCCAGATTCAGCCACTACTGGGCATATTCACAAATTATCTCATTGATGATGACTGAGAATCAGTTGAAGTTGTAATATTTGTGCTCCATAAAAAGCATATTGGGACTGACATATATAACTAGAATGCAAATTTATTAATTCAAAATAAGAAATGTCGTCGTCAGGTGAACATAAGACTAGCCTAGTCAGTGCCTTCTCTCCTAGTAAGCAAGCTGGTGTTCTATTGCCCAGCAAGTTTACTACAATTCATAATAATACAGAGTATACTTCAAGACAGCTAAAAGACAGGATTTTAAATGTTTTTACCACAAATAAATTATTGATAAATATTTGAGGTAATGGATATACTAACTACTCTGATTTGATCATTTCAAAATAAATGTATGTATCAAAATATCACTCTGTACTCCATATTTATATTAAAATTGATAAACAATATTAAATTATATATTATAATTTATATATAATATAATTTATTATATTAAATTTAATTTAATATAATAAATTATATTAAAATTAATAAAAAATAAAATTTAATAAGGTTTATTATTAAAATAAATAATACATTGTTATATGTTAATTAAAATAAAATATAACTTTAAAAACTGATATATAAAACCAGAATGTTAATTTATCAATTCAAAATAAATGACTACTCTCAGGTGAAGACAATATTACTCTAGTCAGAGCCTTCTCTCTTTGTATGCTAGCTCTGTTGCTATCAGAGGTTTTCCTTGGTGAGCTCAGAGTCAGAGCTGGGTGATTGAATTATGTGACTGGGGCATACACTGGCAACAGTCTGTGGAAGCCTGTGGTAACCATTGCTTCAATAGAGAAGTACCCTGCCCGGAGGACAGAGCCTTTAAAATGCCAGCACAGGATGTTATTCTCTGGACACGGTAAAAGAAACACACACAACATTTGCTTCTGTGGCTGTAAATGCAACTCTCTTTTTGTTATTTTATTTTTAATGCTTTCAAGGCTAACCACTGACTCCTGCTGATCGATGCATTCTTTATTTTAGATATGCTATTGTGTTCAATCAATTGCAGTTAAGTCTTGCAGGCTAGGGAGCCATTCTGTCTCTTTCTAAAGTGAAATTGCCTAAACATTGTTTAGCTCCATTATGTGTAGGCTTAGAAATTTAACTCTACTTCTAAATTCATGGGGAATGCATTAGCTTCAGAAGAAAAATGGGTACTAGAGGGGCACATGACTGTGGAGGGCAAAAGTGGCAATCAGTCTATTAAAGTAATTCTCATCCTGGGCCAAGCAGCAGAATCCTTGTGACATTTTTAAAAAGAGAGAGAGAGAGATAATACAGATGTGGGCTCTTTACATTTTGATAAGTGATACCATATTACTTTCCAAAGATATTGTTTGAATTAATATTTCTAATATTAATATGTAATAGTACCCTCTTCCCTACCTTCTTAGTATTTACTGCTAAACCTTTTATCTCAGCTTTGCTATTGGGTAACAGTTTTGGTAAAATATAGGTAAAAATATACAAAACATACTTATGAATATCACATAAACATGTTGTCCCTATTTCCATGGATGATGAAGAGAAAATCATATTGCACGTTTATTCTTCTGCAAAGAAATGATTCCTTAAGTAATGGGGAGTTAAGTGATCATGTGTTGATTTGCAGCTTATATAAATTGGCAAGTCATTATATTAGAACAGAGATTAACTGTGCTGTCTACGTATAATTTACGTCAAATAAAGTAGAAAGGGATACATTTATGGTGAGTTCAGGAAATAATATGCTTTTAATTTTGAAATAAAATCAATATATCCCTTGTTGTCTGTGACCCTCAGGGTATTAATGTATCGTTCTTTATTATAAATGAATGACAAGAGGATTGAACAATTACAATAAATACAAAAGCATTTTGAGAAACGTGAAATCAGAGAGATGGTGGACCTTTACTGAGGGACCTTTCTGTTTTATATTATAGATTAAATATTATAGATTAAATTATATTGAGTCATAAAATTATAAATATATATAACTATACATATAATTATATAGAAATTATATTCCTAGCATCATTTTTGTGATAAACTTTAGAGTGTCAATACTCAAGGAACCCTTAGAAAGCCATCTTTCTAAGCCCACTGAAATCACTCCTTTGTATATAGGAGGATTTCAGAAAACCAATGCCTGTTAAATCTATTTTGCAAAAAGTTTTTGCGATAGGCACCAGGTTTGCTGTTTCCCGTAATCTAATGAGTATATTGCTCAATAAATGACAGTCCAAATTACTATCCATCGACTTGGAGCTCTTCTTTTCATTATCAGAATTTTCCTAATGCATCATTTGTTTTACTGATCCATAGCACTTCTTCACTGAATTAGCTTCATTATATGCACACCATCACCTTTTGGCTGACCTTCTCATCGGATTTGTAGCTATTTCTTTTTCATGCTCAGGACACAGTAGGGGCTTTATGATATTTAATGCATACTGCTTGATGACTATGTCTCATCTCTACAGACTAGACCACAATATTTTTTTCTGTGTTTCCCAGAGTTCAGTCCAGGTTTGGGAACTGATCTAAATGCTATTTCTAACTTGGTTTTATCCTGGGAGTGTTCCTGGGCAAGGTTAAATTCTATTATCTTTCTGACTCCAAATTCTATTTAAAATAATGACAACCACAATAACAAAAGGATTGAAAAGTTATACTGAAATCTACCCATGATGTAAAATCCTCTGATAATGAAAAGGGCCTCATGATCTTGAGTCACCATAGTTTTCTCAAATTCTAAATTTCTAAGAAATCAATAACAGTGGAAGATTAGTTCCTAGGAACCCAGGTAAAGAGCCCCCAATAGGAGTTAAGGGCCAAAGTTTGTGTCCCAGCTCAGCCAATAACCACTGTGGGAATTTAAGCAAGTCATTTTACCATCTGAAACTGTTTCTTCATCTTTAAAGAGATTAGAATTCAAATTCATAACTACTTGCAGATCAGAGACCCCTCTGAGATTCTGCTGAAAACTATTGACCTCCTTCCCTGAAAAAGCACAAAAACACTATAAATAGAATTCTAAGAGGGTCAGAAGCTCTTTAAAATCCACCCATAGATTCCCTAAAGGACTTTAGAATGATTTACAATGGTCTAAAATATCTAGTTGAAAAAATAAAATAAATCTATTTACATTTGCTACTCCCTTTGTGAATTGGTTTTAAAATGTGTGTTTGGGCCATTATGTCATTTGACATTGTAATTACTTTTTTGTAACTTATAGTACTCAAAACAGAGCTAATTTTTCAATAGTACAGAATATTTCCTTTGTGGATTAATAGCATCCTAGGATCTGCAAGGTTACTTGTTCACCCTGCTACTTAATGCAGGAATTATCTATAACCTGCCTCAGAGATAAAACTATAGCTTTGACTTGAACATGTACAGTGATGAGGAACTCACTCATTTGTTTATTTCTGGGCAAACATAAAGAATTTGGAAATTTTCTTTTTTATATTGAGTTATAATCTGCCTATACACATAAATGTCAGCCACTGACCCTATTTCTGCTCTTGGAAGCTACATAGATTAATTTTATTTCCTTTTGCAGTATTTTAGGAATTCAAAGTCAGCCTCTATTGTCCTCTATTAATTTCCTCTGTGCTAAATATTCCAGTTTCTTCTATAATTCCTCCAGAAAAGTGATGTCATAAAACTACCTTTTATCTCAATTCCCTTCTTAAACTAGTCCTCTTAAAATGCAGATGAGAACTAGGCAGCATGTTGCAGGAAAAGTCTGACCAACACGTGGTTAGAGAGCGGTTCCCTTTCTTGTACTGCCAACTTCGCCGCTAGGAATACCACCAACACTGCCAGGAACTCTGTGCCTAGAAACACCAGGTCAGGTGAAATTGTGGTCACCTAAAATCCCTAACTATAATTAATTAAGGTTGCCCTTATACTCTTTTTTTTTTTTTTAGAACTAAATTAACCTTTCTAAAAACAAAAATTCTGTTGAACTCTACCTTAAATGCTTAGGTCATCATTCCAGCTCTTGGAAACCTTTACTGACTTTGCCATTCATGTCGTCTTTTCTTCCAAATTTTGTGTTATCTACAAATGTAATGAGCCTCCTGTCTTTGTCTTCAAATTAATTGATTAAAAATATTGACCTGTGGTTTGCCAAATATAAACCTCCCTCTATGGATTCAGTATTCAAAATTCTTCACTCAGTTACTTCCCAACTTTGTTGAATCCACATTTAACCATTTGATCTACAGAATAGAGAAGAGAATAAGTATTATGTTCTGCTTGGGGTCAAAATTTATTTCTTTTCCTTTTCTTCTTTTATTGTCTGCTTTCTTTTCTTCATTCCTTCACATTTTCATATGGCATATCCTTGTCTTCTACATGGTCTGTTTTCCTGTGTGCTCATTTTGCTTCGAAGAAAAGAACCTTCAATGTGTTTTTTGGGATTCCTTGGCCTTCTGCCCATATGCAGCCCTAGCTGAGTCTGCACTTGCTCCTGAGGCTGATTGCCCTGTGCCAAGCCTCAAACCCTGTGCAGGGGAGGGATTTCCCTGATGCTTATTAGCATCTGGCAGAGGACAAAGCTCTGAGAATTTCAACAACACCCCCAGACCAATTCATTTTCATCCATCTCTAGAATTACATCAAATGTAAGTCTCCTCAAACATCAAATGGGGGTTTAAAGAAAATTAAACACAAATTATATGTGTGTTTTGGGATGCAGGAGATGTGTAGGGAGAAATTATTACATAGTCCTCAGCAGGCTTCTCACTTTAATCTCAGCATTATTGCATCTATAATCAGAAGAATATTGATGACAGGAAAAGAGAGAGATTGTCTTGAAGGCTGCTTCAAAGCACACATCAACCAATCGCTCATTATCCAATTGAAAGATGGTATTAGAGTAAACTGCTTTGGGAATCAAAGAATTTGTGGTAGATATTCTGCTGAACAGCTCTGTGGTAACATGTCACCTGCTCCTGCCTCATCAAAATATTTCACCTGGAAATAGTAACGCCACAATTGTATAGGGCTAACATTTGTCCAAGCGAGTGATTTTACTTTGAAAAAGGTTTGGCTTTTTCATATAACTTTGTGACTATTATTATTATAAAATAAATTAAATGTGGATCAGGGTAAACAAGCAGACCTATTCTCAAGTGTGGAAAGTGGGTGATTAATGGATTAATGAGTTAAACATCTTAATTACTGATTTTTTCCTTTATATTTAATCCCCTCACTTAGACAAATCAATAAGGACATTAGATTATTACCTCTTATTTAAAGAATATTATCTCAAACACAGATTTATTACTCTGTAGTTACCTTGTGAATGAAAAAGATGAGCTCTGGAGTCATTAGAACCTTTGCAAACCTGGCAAGATATAGTCAACCTCAGCTCAGGAAGAAGAGTGGCAGGTGGCTGAATGATTACTGTGTCTTAATATTTCAGAGGGAACCCCAAGACCTTGGTGCCAGGTTAATTGGTACTTCAAACCTATGATAAATCGTAGAGAATGATGGAAAGTTTGAGTCAGCAGCCAAAAAGCTAAAGGTGAAAATGAATCAGTGCCTCTTAATAATGGAACTTTATGACTTACTCATTCATACCCTCATTAATTCATTCAGTATATATTGAGAGACTATGATGTGTCAGAACTTCTCTTAGCATCACAATACTCTTACAACCTTGTACAAATCCTTTATCTTCTCTAATTCTAAATTTTACTAGACAGGTGTTTACCACAAGGAGTTGTGAGGTTTAGTTACTCATGTATGTAAGACTCAAGCAGAGTGACTGGTTGGACACTTAATAAACCCTCTTCCCTTTCCCTGAGCACTGAGACAGAGCTCTTTTTCAGGTAATTTATGATAATGTGAGGTGAATTCCATGTCTTAGCAACAAATTTCTCCCTACAGTCTTAGATCAAGAAGAATTGTGAGTAATGTAAGTTTTCAGATGAAATTAAAGTATTTAAATATTATTACAAGCGATAAAATATTTTTGCAATCCATGAAGTCCAAGGATGTCACTGTTTGTCAAATAGCACTCTGAGGCTTGCTGACAGCTGTACATGCAAACTTACACATTTCTTGAGACTCTTTGTTTTATAGCAAACATGAGGAATGACTTCCTTTCATTTATCAATTCTTACTAGAGTGTTTTTAGTAATACTTAAGAAATCTCATAAACTAATTTTATAAGATACAAAAAAGTGTAAAATTTCCCACATTAACTATCACTATATGCAGAAAGTTTCAGCTACTCTGAAGTCTTAACAGAATAGACTCGAGGGAAATGAAAGATAATTTTGTAGATTGAGTGTGGTTGTTGTAATTGTCTTCTGATTTATACTCTAAATTTGAAATAATTTTGAAAAAAATCTAAAGATAGATTATTGTGGAACTGCCAAATGCATATACCAAATTGTTACTTCATTAATTCAATCAATCATTTAGACAATAAATATTAATGAGTACCTACTGTTTGCTAGGCACTGTGCCTGGGACTCCAAAACGAAATTACATATTTCTCAGCATCGAGGAGTTTTCTCTGATGAGAAAGAGACGTAAACAAATACAGTTCTATAAGGTAATTGACAATAGATGTTCTAAGAGCAGGTGGGAATATGAGAAAGTCTATCTACATGGGGAATTGGGGTAGCCATCAGAGAGGAGGCAAGCTGACACCAGAAAGGTGAGTGGGAGATTATCACGTGTGTGTGTAGGATGAAGATGTCTGGCAATGAGAACAGAATAAGAAAAGTATGAAAGCCTGAGGGAGCCTGGAGTGGCCCGGGAGAAAAGTAGGTTAGTGTTGTTAAGTGTAAATTACCCTGAAAGCAGGAAAGGCTGGTGAGAAATGGTAGAGAGCCCAGATTATAAGAGCCTTGTATAGCAGGCAAATGTATGCCAATGTTTTTCCCACTGTGTAGGTTGTGGGGGAAGTTATTGAAGAATTTTGAATAGAGAAGTTCCATAATCACTTTGGTATGTTTAGGTTCTGAAAGAAGATTCACAATATTGTGATTGTTTTGTTGTTTATAAGTTACAGAAATGGCACGCACACCCTTTTGTTCCTAGGGGTTTCAATAGTTCTCATTGTAATAGAATTGAGGGATGCCAAAAGCAATATTTGAACTAAGTGATACATTAGAATTACAATAAGAATCTGTGAGCAGATTTTTAGTTAACAGGTTTTTAATAGGCTGTGATGCAATCCCTAATGGAGAAGCTTTAATTATGAAAGATAGCCTGCCTCTAATGGAAATTCAGCTGGGTATGTTTTTATTGCTCAGTGAATTAAAAGGTTTATATAGGATTACATTGTTAAGATTCTTGGAGAAAAACATATAAATACCAAATGAAAACTTTCCACTCTTTATCTTTTGCAGGAAAGCGGTTAATATTCCAGAAATGAAAATCATTTAAATTTTGCATAATTTTTATAATTTCAGGGGTTAAGCATCTGAAAGGCCAGAATGAATCAGCGTTCCCTGAAGAAGAAGAAGGCACCAATGAAAGAGAGGAGCAGCGGGACCATTAATTACTGGTCTGCAGCAAGAAGGCTTCTTGGAAATAACTGAACTATTAACTTTTCTGAGTATACCATGGAATTCCACTGCTTGGCTTCCAGAAGCATCCTCCATCTCTGCACCCTGCACTCATACAGTAGCTATGCACATCCTGGAAGTCTCCTTGACTGAACTTTAGAACTAAGTACACATAGTTCCACATCACTTACAATTAAAGAATAAGCATTTATTTTACAGTGATTCTTCTTTTTAACTATGTAAAAATTTGCAGATGTGACTGTTCTAACTTTAATACTGCCAGAGCTTAATCCTTGATGTCTTACTGATAAGGTTTGCATTCTAACAACACATGTAAATAACACCACTTTAAGAGTAAAAAATAAATATTAAACACATTTAGACATAAGTGTGTGTGTGTGTGTGTGTGTGTGTATGTGTGTGTGGGTTTAACTTAAAGAGAAATATCTAATAAAACTTTTAGCTTAAGATTTGCATTGATCATATTTCTGTATCCAGAACAGAACACAATGTTCATTTTTAAAGAAGAAATGCCAGTTTTCTTGATTCAATACACCACAATATTAGATACTAAACATCTTTTTCCCACCAACAACACATTAATGGTTGGCTATAAAACTACAGAATTCTCTTCATTTTCTAAGCTGCAAGGTATATATTTCCCAGCATTTTCTCTAGTTATTAAGAAAGAAGAATGATAAATCCAAAAATCTATGCCAAATCTTCCTACCCCCTTTTTTAGCTATTACTTGAAATTTGAGCCATCTATTTCCTATTGCATTTTGATAAATAATTAGCAGTTTATAAATCTTCCATATCATAAAATAAGAAATTCCATTAATTCATGCATATAGTCATTTATTCATTAATTAAACAAATATCTTTTATGAGCTTATCCCTGGGAAGGTACTATGCTGGGAATTATAAAAATAAAAGAAAGATACTTTTACCCCTATAGAACTGGCAGAAAAGATAAAGCATTAGCATAAAGCAAGATTTTATATGATAGTGTATATTTATTGAATATGGCTTTTTCATAATTTAAAGTTCTGGGCATTTTGAACAATTGTAATTATACATTATTTGTGAAGGCAAAGTATCTAAACTACAAAATTTAGGGGGAATGGAAGAATACTCAATTTGGTTCCTTAATAATATTAATGAAATTCAAATGTATCATGGATAAAAAATAAAAAGATTTCTCAAAAGTCAGTAAAGGACAAATGAAGGCAGGAAGAAAAAATCAAATGTGTAATCCACTGTGGGATCTTAATATCAAGATTCAAATACGTAAAATGATTGCTTTTAATTTTGAATATGAGTTTTGTAATGTAGAAGTTAAGAGAGTTTTATGGAGCTATAAGAGAATGCAGTGAGTTGACAACCATTTTCCTTAGTATTTTTCCCCAAGAAAATAAGTGTGAAACCCATTGATAAGCATACCACATGTATAAATGACTATTCTAGATTCATCTCTCTCTCCTTCCTTTCCTTTCTTCTGTCTTTCTCCCTCCCTCCTTCTCTTCCTTTCTTTCTTCCTTTTCTCTCTCCCTCTCTCCCCTTCTCCCTCTCCTTCTCTGTCTTTCTCCACCCCTCCCCTGACTTTTTCTTTTTTTTTTAATTATACTTTAAGTTTTAGGGTAATGTGCACAACATGCAGGTTAGTTACATATGTATACATGTGCCATGTTGGTGTGCTGCACCCATTAACTCATCATTTAACATTAGGTATATCTCATAATGCTATCCCTCCCCCCACCCCCCACCCCACAGCAGGCCCTGGTGTGTGATGTTCCCCTTCCTGTGTCCGTGTGTTCTCACTGTTCAATTCCCACCTATGAGTGAGAACATGCGGTGTTTGGTTTTTTGTCCTTGCGATAGTTTGCTGAGAATGATGGTTTCCAGCTTCACCCATGTCCCTACAAAGGACATGAACTCATCACTTTTTATGGCTGCATAGTATTCCATGGTGTATATGTGCCACATTTTCTTAATCTAGTCTATCATTGTTGGACATTTGGGTTGGTTCCAAGTCTTTGCTGTTGTGAATAGTGCCGCAATAAACATACATGTGCATGTGTCTTTATAGCAGCATGATTTATAATCCTTTGGGTATACACCCAGTAATGGGATTGCTGGGTCAAATGGTATTTCTAGTTCTAGATCCCTGAGGAATTGCCACACTGACTTCCACAATGGTTACAGTCCCACCAACAGTGTAAAAGTGTTCCTATTTCTCCACAGCCTCTCCAGCACCTGTTGTTTCCTGACTTTTTAATGAATGCCATTCTAACTGGTATGAGATGGTATCTCACTGTGGTTTTGATTTGCAATTCTCTAGTGACCAGTGATGATGAGCATTTTTTCATGTGTCTTTTGGCTGCATAAATGTCTTCTTTTGAGAAGTGTCTGTTCATATCCTTCGGCCGCTTTTTGATGGCGTTGTTTGTTTTTGTCTTGTAAATTTGTTTGAGTTCATTGTAGATTCTGGATATTAGCCCTTTGTCAAATGAGTAGATTGCAAAAATTTTCTCCCATTCTGTAGGTTGCCTGTTCACTCTGACGGTAGTTTCTTTTGCTGTGCAGAAGCTCTTTAGTTTAATTAGATCCCATTTGTCAATTTTGGCTTTTGTTGCCATTGCTTTTGGTGTTTTAGACATGAAGTCCTTGCCCATGCCTATGTCCTGAATGGTAATGCCTAGGTTTTCTTCTAGGGTTTTTATGGTTTTAGGTCTAACATTTGAGTCTTTAATCTATCTTGAGTTAATTTTTGTATAAGGTGTAAGGAAGGGATCCAGTTTCAGCTTTCTACATATGGCTAGCCAGTTTTCCCAGCACCATTTATTAAATAGGAAATCCTTTCCCCATTTCTTGTTTTTGTCAGGTTTGTCAAAGATCGGATGGTTGTAGATATGTGGCATTATTTCTGAGGGCTCTGTTGTGTTCCATTGGTCTATATCTCTGTTTTGGCACCAGTACCAGGCTGTTTTGGTTACTGTAGCCTTGTAGCTGAAGGAAATAGAGACACAAAAAACCCTTCAAAAAATCAATGAATCCAGGAGCTGGTTTTTTGAAAAGATCAACAAAATTTATAGATTGCTAGCAAGACTAATGAAGAAAAGAGAGAAGAATCAAATAGACGCAATAAAAAATGATAAAGGGGATATCACCACCGATCCCCTGACTTTTTCTTTGTTAAGCCAAAACTTTCTGGAATTTCTATACCACCTGCTATGACTCTGTTTATTTCTCAAGTTTCTCGCTACTTAAAACCTGATTAAGGCCCTTATTTGTTTTAAGTGATTTTGAATTACTTGTGTTTGGAAAACATCTCAATGCCCCTTGAGAGTATTTGAGACACCCTGAGGTGCTAAACATAACATTGCCCTTCCGTTTCCTTGAACAGATGCTTTTAAAATGCTTTTTCAAATGGACTCAGGCAAACAAAAAGAAACCAAAGCTTTTGCTGATTTTGTAACATCATTTAGGGTAATATAGAGTATAGCTTCTGATTTTTCTGTTTTGTTCTCCATTTCTAAAAAAAAACACAAAGAAATCAAAATTAAGAGCATAAGTTTTCTTTGGGAAATGGTGGTTTCTTCCATTCTGTTCTCCACTCTCAAAACACAAAGAGAATTAAAAGCTTAAGTTTTCTTTTGAGAAATATGTTGACTTTCTCAGAAATTTGAAGGAAACCAGTTGAGATAATGGCTTTTCACTTTACTTTTCACACAATTATAGTTTTCAAAAACATTTTTTTCTAGAAGCCAACTTGGCTTCAGTTTGGCAGAATGGGCAAAGAAACTGACCAAAGCAAAACAAAACAAAAACTATATTTCCCAGACCACATTTATAGTGTAATTGTTAGTAGCTGGACTTTGAGTCATTCTGACTTGGATTCAACTCCAGGCTCTACCAGATTTCAGACTCAGTTTCTTCATTTGTAAAATGGGTACAATCATACCTAACCTGCTGGGTTGTTGTGAGGCTTAAATGAGATAAGACCTATAAAATACTTAGCCAAGCTTAGTGAGCATTTAATAATTGGTATATATTATTATTATTAGAGTTAGAAAGGACCTCAGAGGCCTTCTATCTTAACTTTATCTACTTCATGATCCTCTTCAACATCATGAACAAGTGATTAATCACCCCACTTATTTTATTTTTTATTTTTATTTATTTATTTATTTTTTGAGATGGAGTCTCGCTCTGTCACCAGGCTGGAGTACAGTGGCACCATCTCGGCTTACTGCAACCTCCACCTCCCGGGTTCAAGTGATTCCCCTGCCTCAGCCTCCCAAGTAGCTGGGACTACAGGTGCCCACCACCACACCCAGCTGATTTTGTTTGTTTGTTTGTTTTGTATTTTAGTAGAGATGGGGTTTCGCCATATTGTCCAGGGTTGTCTCAATATCCTTACCTCATAATCCGCCCGCCTCAGCCTCCCAAAGTGCTGGGATTACAGGCGTGAGCCCCCGTTCCCGGCCTACCCTACTTATTCTTGAATAACTCCAGTTCCAAGCCAACCAAAAGTTCCGATTGTTCTTCTGTGTGTTAAACTCTCCCCTTCTACACGTTTCCTGCTTCTTTGATTCATCTCTGAAAACTCCAGATATTAAAGAACATTCTGATGTCATTTCTTTGATAAAATGTCATCAGTTCCTCCCAAACTTCTCTTCTCCTCCTGGCCACTCACTTTTGGATCCTGTTTAGTTGTTTACACTGACTCTAAGAAAGGCTCTGTCAGGTGAATAAGTTAGGGGTTATTTTTCTATCCTCTTATACGTAAGGAACAGGCAGAGTGTGGCAGAGTCGGGCAGGATTCTTGACTAGAGTTATTTCTATTGGACGATAATTTTGTAACCCTTTATTCTTCCCAGAGTTATCCAAGGTAAGGGTATTTATTAAAAAAATTACTCACTAATTTTTTTACCATTCACTTTGTGTTAATTTAATATATGCCAATGTTTTATACATTATGGAGAACAATATAATTTTAGGTTGGCCAGGAACAAGTTCTTTTTTTTATAGTTACAAATATGATTATAATATGTATTAGAAGAAATACATATCCAGGAACCCCAAATCCATGGTTCCATACCTATTATTGCTTAGGATGAGGCAAGTTTAAAGTGTGAGTATATTTTAGGTTTATTTAAAGAAAAATTTAGTAGAAGTGGTACCCCCAATCAAAAAAGTAATATATAATTGAACGAAAGTTTGGAAGCACTAGTTTTTTTTTTTTTGAGGAAATGATAATTTTATTGGGATTGCTAGCTAACTACTTTGGTTCTGTAGGGACAATGCACCCATTTTAACAGATGGAAGAATAAAATGGCATGATGTGTGAGATTTACTTTTAAATACGTAAGCCAAAACAGACATAAAGCAAGCAAGAAAAAAAAAGAAAAAATATTGTTAGATAAATCAAGTAGGTGAAGTGTTCAAGAAACTAGGTCAGTGGTACTGTGAGATGTCCTACATTCTGGAGTTGTCTCTGTTTTTTCCTGGCACTATTTATTTATTTATTTTAGTTTATTATTATACTCTAAGTTCTGGGATACCTGTGCAGAACCTGCGGGTTTGTTACAGAGGTATACACATGCCATGGTGGTTTGCTGCACCCATCGACCTGTCATCTACATTAGGTATTTCTCCTAATGCTATCCCTCCTCTAGCCCCCCGCCCCTTGACAGGCCCCAGTGTGTGATGTTCCCCTCCCTGTGCCCATATGTTCTCATTGTCTAACTTCCACTTATGAGTGAAAACATGCGGTGTTTGCTTTTCTGTTCCTGTGTTAGTTTGCTCAGAATGATGGTTTCCAGCTTCATCCACGTCCCTGCAAAGGACATGAACTCATTCTTTTTATGGCTGCATAGTATTCCATGGTGTATATGTGCCACATTTTCTTTATCCAGTCAATCATTGATGGACATTTGTGTTGGTTCCAAGTCTTTGCTTTTGTGAATAGTGCCGCAATAAACATACGTGTGCATGTGTCTTTATAGTAGAATGATTTATAATCCTTTAGGTATGTACCCAGAAATGGGATTGCTGGATCAAATGGTATTTCTGGTTCTAGATCCTTGAGAAATCACCACACTGTCTTCCACAATGGTTGAACTAGTTTGCACTCCCATCAACAATGTAAAAGTGTTCCTATTTCTTCACATCCTCTCCAGCATCTATTGTTTCCCAACTTTTTAATGATCACCATTTTAACTGGCCTGAGATGTTATCTCATTGTGGTTTTGATTTGCAATTCTCTAGTGACCAGTGATGATGAGCTTTTTATCATATGTTTGTTGACCGCATAAATATCTTCTTTTGAAAAGTGTCTGTTCGTATCCTCTGCCCACTCTTTGATTGGGTTGTTTTTTTCCTGTAAATTTGTTTAAGTTCCTTATAGATTCTGGATATTAGCCCTTTATCAAATGGATAGATTGCAAAAATGTTCTCCCATTCTGTAGGTTGCCTATTCACTCTGATGGTAGTTTCTTTTGCCGTGCAGAAGCTCTTTAGTTTAATTAGATCCCATTTGTCAATTTTGGCTTTTGTTGCCATTGCTTTTGGTGTTTTACTCATGAAAACTTTGCCCATCCCTATGTCCTGAATGGTATTGCCTAGGTTTTCTTCTAGGATTTTTATGGTTTTAGGTCTAACATTTAAATCTTTAATCCATCTTCATTAATTTTTGTATAAGATTTAAGGAACAGGTCCAGTTTCGGCTTTCTGCATATGGCTAGCCAGTTTTCCCCAACACCATTTATTAAATAGGGAATCCTTTCCACATTGCTTGTTTTTGTCAGGACTGTCAAAGATCAGATAGTTGTAGATGTGTGGCATTATTTCTGAGGCATCTGTTCTGTTCCCTTGGTCTATATATCTGTTTTGGTACCAGTACTATGCTGTTTTGGTTACTGTACCTTTGTAGTATAGTTTGAAGTCAGGTAGTGTTGTGCCTCCAGCTTTGTTCTTTTTGCTTAGGATTGTCTTGGCTATACGGGCTCTTTTTTTGGTTCCATATCAAGTTTAAAGTAGTTTTTTTCTAATTCTGTGAAGAAAGTCAATGGGAGCTTGATGGGAATAGCATTGAATCTATAAATTACTTTGGACAGTATGGCCATTTTCATGATATTGACTCTTCCTGTTCATGAGGATGCAATGTTTTTCCATTTGTTTGTGTCCTCTCTTATTTCCTTGAGCAGTGGTTTGTAGTTCTCCTTAGAGAGGTCCTTCACATCCCTGGTAAGTTGCATTCCTAGGTATTTTACTATCTTTGTAGCAACTGTGAATGGGTGTTCACATGATTTTGCTGTTTGTCTATTACTGGTGTATAGGAATGCTTGTGATTTTTGCAAATTGATTTTGTATCCTGAGACTTCACTGAAGTTGCTTATCAGCTGAAGGGGTTTTTGGGCTGAGATGATGGGATTTTCTAAATATATAATTGTGTCATCTGCAAACAGAGATAATTTGACTCCCCCTCTTCCTATTTTAATACCCTTTATCTTTCTCTTGCCTGATTGCCCTGGCCAGATCTTCCAATACTATGTTGAATAGGAGTGGTGAGAGAGGGCATCCTTGTCTTGCATAAGACAAAGTTTTCAAAGAGAATGGTAGAATTTTGCCCATTCAGTATGATATTGGCTGTGGATTTCTCATAAATAGCTCTTATTGTTTTGAGATAAGTTTCATCAATACATAGTTTATTGAGTGTTTTTAGCATGAAGGAGTGTTGAATTTTATCAAAGGCCTTTTTCTGCATCTATTGAGATAATCGTGTGGTTTTTGTCATTGGTTCTGTTTATGTGATGGATGATGTTTATTGATTTGTGTATGTTGAACCAGCCTTGCATCCTAGGGATGAAGCCCACTTGATCACAGTAGATAAGCTTTTTGCTGCGCTGCTGGATTCCGTTTGGCAGTATTTTATTGAGGGTTTTCACATCGATGTTCATCAGGTATATTGGCCTGAAATTTTCTTTTTTTGTTGTGTCTCTGCCAGGTTCAGTATCATGATGATGCTAGCCTCATAAAATGAGTTAGGGAAGAATCCCTCTTTTTCTATGTTTGGAATAGTTTTAGAAGGAAAGGTACCAGCTCCTCTTTGTACCTCTGGTAGAATTTGGCTGTGAATCCATCTGGTCCTGGGCTTTTTGGTTGGTAGGCTATTAATTACTACCTCAATTTCAGAACTTGTTATTGGTCTATTCAGGGATTTGATTTCTTCCTAGTTTAGTCTTGGGAGAGTGTATATGTCCTAGAATTTATCCATTTCTTCTAGATTTTCTAGTTTATTTGTGTAGAGGTGTTTATAGTATTCTCTGATGATAGTTTATATTTTTGTGGGATCAGTGGTGATATCCCCTTTATAATTTTTTATTGTGTCTATTTGATTCTTCTCTCTTTTCTTCCTTATTAGTCTGGCTAGCAGTCTATCTATTTTATTAATCTTTTCAAAGAACCAGCTCCTGAATTCATTGATTTTTTTGAAAGGATTTTCATGTCTCTATCTCCTTCACTTCTGCTCTGCTATTAGTTGTTTCTTGTCTTCTACAAGCTTTTGAATTTGTTTGTTCTTGCTTCTCTACTTCTTTTAATTGTGATGTTAGGGTGTCAATTTTAGATCTTTCCCACTTTCTAATGTGGGCATTTAGGGAAGCACTGGTTTTAAATATTGTCATAGCAAACAACTTAAGTGTAAGTATTACAGAGTGCATTTAATTGTGATATAGATTTATGCATTCATAAATAAACCATGTATATTGTATTTTTTTAAAGTCTTTATATGTTTTTTTGGCCACTATCAAAAAGCAAACAGTTTAATTGCAAAATGAATAATAGAAAAAGCATGTCTACTTACATTAAAGTGTCTATATACATATACAATTTTTAATATTTGCTTTCTCTGAGTAAGCAGAATGTAAAAGAAATGCCCTTACTTATTCTCTAAGTCAGTGATTCCAAAAACCAGTCCTCAAAGCTCCATTGGTTGCATTAATTAATAAGAAATGTCTATGTTGCAGAAATGTCTATTTTGTCTATGTTAAAATTACATTGTTAGATTTTATAACATCATAACATTTTGAAGAACTATATCAGAGAAGAGCTTTATAAAAATGCTACAGGGAATGTTTGGTTTTAAATGACATTTTAAGTGAGTAAACATCTCATGTAATACGTGAGATGCAAACCTCTCACATAATTCACACAGCAATGCAGCATTGTCCTGTAAATTCTGAAATAATCTACATGAATGATAGGTACCTGATGACATTTTGTAAGGAGGCTACCACTCAACCGTAGGTCTTTCCTTGACATTTATTTTGTGGACACAGACATTGTGTGTAGGGGTGCAGCCACTTCCCCTACTGAATATAATAATATATTTCATGCAGGCAATGGAGACTTGGTCTATAGAGGGAAGATGAACAAGAGAGTGGATTAGAGAGAAAAGTAGGCAAAGGAGGGAATTTGTAACTTGGAGACAAGGGAAAAATTCTTGATGAAGTAAATTAAAATGACATTGGATTCATCTTTGTTTTTAATTTCTTAGGCTATAAACATGACTTAACAGGGTTTTCCCTTTTCTCTGAATTTCAGTAACAGTGAAGCTAATTTGAAGGAACGAACACAGTGAGAATCCCAGCAGTATATAAAATTACCATATTAGAATCCTGAAAGTAACAGAATATTAGAGTATATTCAGCAAATAATTCTCCAGACAAAGTGTTAACTTACAAGGCAGACAGTTACCAGAAGTCCAGCTGAACTTTGGTGACATAAACTTGTAAGGTTTGTGGAGCACATTACCATGACTTTGTTTTCAAGAGGTGAGAGCCGTCTAGAGGCGCTAGCATTTTCTGAGCTGGAAAATGAGTCACAGTTCTGGTCTATGTCCCTCATTTTACAGGTAGAAAAAGTGAGGCCTAGAGAATTTTTCTTCAAATTTACACTTAGAAAGTTCAAAATTGTGTCATGTAGAAAATTATTTGGCAGCAAATAAAAGAAAAACCAGCAAACAATGGTGCAGAGGTATGTTTATGTCAAGAAATAAAATGTCTAGGACTGGAACAGTGAATCAAGACACCAGCAAGCAACAGACAATTTTCATTTTTCTTAACATTCTCAAAGTTGTAAACTCACATCTCAACCAAGCTGCTGCTCCAGGCATCTGTTCGGTCCAAGTAGAAAGAACAGTGGGAAGAAAAGGGGAAGAACCAATAGCAAAGAAGCAAAACTTTTTCAGAAACCTTCAACTAATGTCTCGTGGGCCAGAACTGTGTCACCGGACTATCCCTTGATGCAACGGTGTTGGAGAAAGTAAATATTTTTAACCAGGTGCCTTGCCACATCCCAGCTAAATTAGGGTTCTCATCGTGAAAGTGAGCATAGGTATTTGTTGAACGTTCAGCAGTATCTGATTCCCAAGTGAACAGAGTTTTGGGATTTTCTTCTTCCTTAAGGCATTTAAATGAACCACAGACTATTCATATTTGTCAAGGAGTTAAAAATATTAACATTCTGTAGACATTTTTGCCAATTAAAAATGCATATATTAGGTAATACGGGCTGGATAGAACCAGTCAGATATTATTAACTATTCTATGCTGTTTTTCATAGGATTATTTGGTGAAGTTTTAAAAGGTATCCTTTACAAACACAAGACCAAAATTCTAGTTCATTATTAATAAATATGTATGAATACCTATGACATGCTAAACATTGTTTAAGTGCTGGGGATTCTAGGTA
This sequence comes from Pongo pygmaeus, assembly GCF_028885625.2. Classification (NCBI taxonomy): domain Eukaryota; kingdom Metazoa; phylum Chordata; class Mammalia; order Primates; family Hominidae; genus Pongo; species Pongo pygmaeus. The sequence continues at coordinate 81,878,594 of NC_072384.2, forward strand.
TTAATAAGATAGTGAGAGTCCTTAAACTCATAGGTGTATATTTTAGTGTTTGAAGACAGTCAAATACATGTAAACTAATAAAGTAATGAAATCATTTCTGATAATGATAAATTTCTGGAAGGAAATAAAATGGTAATATTGCAAAAGGTAGCGTCTCCTTTTTATCAAAGCTGTGTGACATTGGGCAAGTCTTTTAACCACTCTAGAACTGAGTTTTCTGCTTGGTAAAACGTGGAGAATGATACAATAGAAGATCAGATAATCTTGTCAGGGCTCCTCTGACTCTAAGATCTGTTTCTCCTTTCTAATTTTCTTTCAAGAACTGCAGGCAAGTTGTAAAGGAAAAAAGAAGAGATGGGAATAGACAGAAAGCAGCAGTGTTATGAGAATATGGGCTCAGAAGAGAAAAGATCTGTGTGCTTGTATGACAGCCAACGGAATAAAATTGCTTGAGTTAGAAATGCACGAACACACACATGCATATGTATGTATGTGTGTATGTATGTATGCATGTATGTATGTAATAAAATGAGCATTGTAACCAGTTGATTTCTGTCTTTTAAAATTTCCCTTCAGAAAATGACCTAAATAGTGACGATCAGTTTTTTGCTTGTTGTTTGTTTTTAAAATTTAGAAGTTCTTCCAGGAAAACTTTCCTCTTACGAATCACTAATTGGATAATTGACTCTATCCTAACCCCCAAGCTTTGTTGCTACTAAGTGCTGCATACCAGATTTTTCCCTTTACAGAGATTTACATGACATGGTATTAAATCCTCTGGAAAGTTTCCACTGTGTTCTGAAGTATTTTCTTTTTCTCCTCCAGGTGCAAAATGAGTTGATAACAACCAGAAGTTGACTTGTTAGTGCTGTGCTTCTACTTGAGCTTGGAAAAATCCCAACACAAAACAAACACCACCTCCGATCCCATCATGATGCCACGTTGCTTTCTGCTGGATTACCTCCTGAAGCACTTTAGATATTTTATACATAAGTATTGACATGTTTTTCAGAAGCTGTTTCTTCACTTATTGCTTTTTTCTAATAATTTATATTACACCATTTGCCAAGTTCTTCCCTTTGGTTTTAGTTTATTTCTCTCTACAATTAAAAAAGGGATGTTGAGTTTAGGTAAATTTTAAGTGATTCATTTTTAGTTTTTCTAATTCTGGAATCTGAGCCTTCTCTTACAACAGGGAGTCTTTCAAGCACTTTTTTTTTGTTTCTTTTTCAAATTCCACTGTGTTTATTTATTGCCTTGTTTCTTTTTCAAATTCCATTGGTCTTGATTTAATTTAGTTCCACAGATTTTATTGATAGTCTACTACCTGCCAACTACTGAATTATACAGCAGACTTATAAAAATAAAAAGGCTATTTTATTGTTATTGCCATCCTGCTAGTAAAGATTTATTCAATTATTTATAATTAATTAAGTGGCTTCACCTATGTTTCTCTGTTAATAATCACATTAAATATGTATGACAGGTAGGATTTATGTTATAGATAAGAAAACTAGAGTCCAGAGAAAATAAGTGTCCCCAAATGAACCAATAATCCAACAAACGCTTCCACTAACTAGCTTCTGACCTGTTTGAGTTGTGATAGATTTTAGAATAAAAAAGCCCATCCTCCATAGGAGCCATAGACTTTTATTCTTTCTTATACTCTCTTATATATTGACTTAGAGCTAAACTTCCTCCAATTCAGACATAAAGCATAGGCAGATACTTTTGCTAATGAGGCTAAGCTGGGAAGAAAACCCTGAGTTCTACTTTAATTCTTGGGCACTGACTTCAAACTAAGATGACTTATACGAAATAAAAGAAGTAAATTTGAAACTTTAATAAAAAGAGTATATGGTTCATTTAAAAATGTTTCCTATGTCTAAATCTATATTTTAAAAATAACCTTTATCATGTAAAATGAGAGAATTGCTGAGTTTATGACAATCTTAGGTATAACCTTTTCTTAAAGAATAAGGCATCAATCTTTAATTTGTTTCCCTTTCTTGATTTCTCATAAGTTGCAAAATAAAAATAAAAATAATTTCACAAATTGTTCATTATTATTATCCTCCCTACTTGCCCCAGGATTTAAGTACTAACTTTTACTTCCTACTCTTAGACTTTGTATTGCCAAAGAAATAAAAATAATATGAAAAAGCATAATCACCCAGACCTACATGCGGAATTGTGGATTATGCTGTAGATATTAGATCATTGAAAGGAACAATATGCTACTTAATGAGGAGCCAAAGACAACATTCTACCTGCTGCTCCCTTCAAGCTGAGGAATGAGTTTAATTGACTTCAAAGTCCCATTATTCTCAAAAGTAGCAAAGGTACGACATGGCTTTGCATGAATCAAAGGAAGGGAACAACAAGAACTTAAAAAAATAGTTTGCAGATGGTTGAACATCTCTTTAATAATTAGAGAAGAATATCTTTTCTTTCTTTATTGTTTACAGAGACCAACATTTTTCAAGGCCTTGCAGTAGATGAGTGAGTCTCCTGTTACTTTCTCCTGCAGCATATATTCTGTGAATGTGTTTTCCTAAGCAGACTAATTATATGTTGCTCTCTTCTTTTACCCTAATGAAACATAGATTTTTCTATTTTGAATTTGTCACTTGTTTGTTACATTTGTCAAGTGTTTTAAATATTGCATTGGTCCTTTATTTGCTTTAGAGAACACCCAATAGTTTAAAAATTAAAATGACATGAAGGTCAATTCTAAGACAGGAATTATACTACTAAATCCTGGACTTGCATATGATAACAAGCTTGAGCTACACATTTTTTATTGTCAGAATAAATGGAATATATAGGAAGGAGTTAATTGGAACCAGTTAGTACCTAAATGAGATTTTTCAAAGTAATTTTTTTGTCGTATTGGCAGAACAGTGTTAAAAAATAGACATTGTCATCATAAACACCCACAACTATATCTGTAAAAGATAATTTAATGCAATATTCTGGGGAAAATACAGTTGCCAAAATTAATCTCCTTGTTTTCTTTCATTGTGCAATGTGGAGTGAAATTTTTTTCTATTGAGCAGTGTGTGTGTGTGTGTTTGAGTCTGTAATTTATATATGTGCTTGTATACATCTCTATATACACATGTATGTGTATGCAAAATATGTATATATACACATATATATAAAATGTGCACTAAATATGTATATCTGTATATTCATAAAATGTTTTGCTGTACGGAAATAAAAAAGAAGCTTTCTAAAGGAAAGATAGAGAAGAAATTTAACTTGATTTCTATTAAATTAAGCACAGAGAAATAAAACTTTACTAAAGAGCCAGGTGCGGTGGCTCAAGCCTGTAATCCCAGCACTTTGTGAGGCCAAGTCTGGCAGATCACTTGAGGTCAGGTGTTTGAGAATAGCCTGGCCACATGGTGAAACCCTGTCTCTACTAAAAACAAAAAAATTAGCTGGGCATGGTGGCATGTGCCTTTAGTCCCAGCTACTCAGGAGGCTGAGGCAGGAGAATTATTAGTCCTCAGGGTGGCTAGCAGGGCCTGGGGAAGCTGGAGCTCCTGGGGTGACTGTCCCTGGCAGAGCTGGAGGTTGCAGTGACTGTCCCTGGAGTTGGAGGTTGCAGTGAGCCGATATCACGCCACTCACTCCAGCCTGGGTGACAGAGCGAGACTCCATCTCAAAACAAAACAAAACAAAAACAAAAAAACCCTTTACTAAATAAATACCTCCCAAAGTTATAATTTCCATATTCTTGTCTGTTAGGGAGAAGCCAGGTGAGAACGGAAGAGGACATCCAGAGTAAACTGGACACAGTAACAGAGGTGAGGAGGTCCTCACAAAGGGTGCCTCCGGTGAAAAGAGAAAGATAGCCAGAGGGAGAGGACCCAGGGGAAGGCAAGGCCAGCTCCTTCCCTCTCCCTCTCTGGCCACACAACTTATTCTTAGCAGCTTCCTGTCCACTGCTGCTAAGTCATTTCCACATGAACGCGTCTTTTGCACCACGGGTATTTTCCTTTTGCCCCCATTTCTGTCTGAGGAAAGGTTTGATGGTGATTTCAGTGTTGACTCACTCGACTTTTAGACTGCATCTGACTTACCATGCTTGGTGAATGAGTCTGTTCCTCTCACATGGACAGTTTCCACTTATGAAAAGTCCCTTCGTTTTTCATTTCCTCTGCAGAAAGCTTGTTTTGCTAATGAAGAGTCCGTGAAATTGGGGGAGTTTGCTGCTGTGTGTGTGTGTGTGTGTGTGTGTGTGTACGTGTACATAGTTTTCCTCTTTGAGAAATTGCTATTGTTGCTTCTCAGTGCACCTGGATGTCTGATGATATTTTTTATTTAACAAGCAGTCTAGGAAATACAAAGGTTACTGTTATTTTATCTTTATGTTGATATTTTTCTCTTTAATATTTGCATTAAAATTGTTCCCCCAAATAGAATATCTACATGATATAGCAACCAATGAACAAATCAACATATCTACCTACACATACATATACAAATCTATATATTAATCTCTTTCTGTATCTAATTAATATACACATATAATTTAGCCTTTCCTCTCAAGCAAGGACATAAGTGGTAAATTAATGACAATATAATCTTTACTATGGAATGGCTGGTCTACTCTGCATGGAGCAACCTCTCCATCATGTGGACTTTTAAGATATTGCTACTAAAGTTAAAGCCATGCTATGCTCTTGAAACTGTAAATATCACTTAATTTTAAAAGAAAGGGATGAAGCTCTAGGTAGGTTTTTATTTGTATAGCTCATATTATTTCTGTTTTTCTGTGTGTCAGGTGATATTCTCAGCACCTTATATAGAACATTTCACTTAATCATTCCAAAAGTACCTATGAGATAGGCACTTTTATTATTTCCATTTTATAGATGAAAAAATTTAGGCTTGTCCAAGACCACAGCACTGGTAAATGACAAAGTTAAGTCCAAAATTGAACTGAAGGCCAAATTTCACGAGATATCTTGGGTGAGACATTTCTTGCCTCAAGTCTTCCACATACAATGTAACAAATTTAATGGTATCTGGATAAATACAAAATAATGTTATTTTCCATTCATCAAGGGCCAAACAATGGGTCAGATACTGTCTGGACCCTTTAAATATTCTTTGTCATTATTTTACCATTCTATAAAAGTATTAATGGTTAAGAAATGTCTTCAGATTAGAAAATGTTACAGTTAGCAGCTACCAACCACCAATGACTAAGAATTAGTCATTATTGTTCTAAATCCTGTATGGTTCCCATTATTAATTGTCAAGGCTGTAGGAAATCAACTAGGAAATGTGAACTTTTCTTCTTAGCAAAGTTTAGGATTTGCTGTTATGAACATATCTCTACACCAGCAGACCCATCTCCCCAAGCATACAGACAAGAGAGAGATGAAGAGATCTTACTGTTTCTCTTACATGATTCAGGTTTGCTTTTAGTATGCTGTTAAGAATTAATGCACTCCCCATTTGTCTGCTCTGAGAAAAAAAAACATAAATGGCTTTTGGGATTTTGCAGATCTAAAGTGCTTGAAAAGTGAGTCTTATTTTGACTAAATTAACTGGAGATGTTATCTGAAAAGGACTGACTCAATCACATACCAAGCAAGACAAATAATAATACACTTTTCCTTCCTGACTTCATTCATTTATTCACATCCATTTATTCAACAAATATTTACTGAACATTTACTGTGTGTAAAACTTAGTGCTTTTTTCCCCAAAAATCTAGCAGCAAGTGTATGATAGAGAGCTGCAATTCTCTCGCACAGAGGGATAGCAGATCAGTGTTCATCCAAAGAGGAGATGGAGTTCTGGTTAGAGGAATGAGAAGAGGCTTTGCGAGAGAGAGGGCAAATGCATAGATCCTTAGAGGAAGGAGGGACAGTGACAGGTAAAGATGACAAAGGGAGCAGCAAGACAGGCAGAAGAGGCACTCAGTGCAAAGGCATCAGGAACAGTGAAAACCGTAATGAAGGCTAGACTGAAAATGGGCTGGGTTAGGCTGTGAGGGGCCTTGAAAATTATGCTAAGGAGTATAAGGTTTACCTGCTGGCCAGTGGCTCTCAAAGTGAGATCCCCAGTCTACCAGCATTAGCTTTGCTTCAGGCCCCATCCCAGAACTACTGAATCAGAATCTCTGGGGATGGGGCTTAGACTTCTGTAGTTTAACAAACATTCAAGGCCATGTTGACGCATGCTAAGGGTTGAGAACCAGTGATGTAGCCAGGCCTTCCAAACGGATGTGTGTACTGGGAATGAGTGTTAGGTGTGCTGGAGATAGATAGTGACCTTTGCAGTCCTCAGGGTGGCTAGCAGGGCCTGGGGAAGCTGGAGCTCCTGGGGTGACAGTCTCTGGCAGAAGCAGCCTCATTCTTTTTCCTAGGGCACCAAGTTCTTTGATAGTAGTGCTGTGCAGAGCACGCCTGTGGGCCAAATTTGCCATGTAGCCGGTCTTTGCATGCTCTCTCCCCACCAGCTAAGAATAGTTTACACTTTTAAATGGTTGTGAAGGAGAAAAGGAAGAGAAAGGAGAAGAATCAGAAGAAACAGAAGGAGGAGGAGGAGAAGAAAATGATGAAGGAGGAGGAGAAAGGAAAGGAGAAGAGGGGGAGGAGGAGCAGCAGGATGAAGGTGGTATAATGGTATGTGGCTTCCAAAGCCTAAAATATTTACTATCTGACCCTTTACAGAAAAATTTTGCTGACCTCTGATGTAGACAAGGAGAAATTGTTTTTAAGAAGAGGAGAAATATTTCCAAAGAATTCATTAGGGAGATTTAGCATAATAACTGTATACAGAAAAGACAAAGTAAAAAGAGCTGGAAAGAGAAGCCAAATGTTCAACGCAGGTAAAGTGGGAAAGACTTAAACAATGCAATACTCTTTGATTAGAAAGAAGAAATGAGTCTATAATCCTTATAGAAATTATATGCTTTAACTTTAAATGGACCCAAGCACAATGCCATGGCAAGGTTCTCAACAGCTGAAGAAATCGTAGATTCTGTCAAGTTCAGCAATCTCTTGAAGTTTGGTTTAGTTTTCAAAGAGTAGAACGATGCTGAGGGCATGAACTCTGAAATCAGAATCCCAAGCCTGCATCTTCCAGGATGGAAGACCATGAATGCATTGCTTCTCCTAGCTTTGTCTCAGTCCTCCTCTCTATAAAATGGATATAACAGTAATATTTATCTCTTAGGATTGCTGTGAGAAATAAGTTGGTAGAGACACTTAGAACTTAGCAGACTTATGTAAGCACTCAATGAATTTTAGTGATTACATGTTCAGATATAAAAACTGTAATTACTTTTGCACCAACCTAGTAGGTTTGCATCACATAGCCAGGAACAAATGCCAATATAAATGAACAAAAAATAGCTAACACTAAAGTACATGAATCAATAGGCTCTAAGTTCCTTACCTCCATCAATACACTTACTTCTCGCAACAATCTTAAGAGGTAAACCCCAAAAGACTTCAGGAATATATAGCTGACTTCAGCTTAACAAATTCAATAAAAAACAGTCAGGCTATGTCGTGTGCAAGCTGTGTTAGGCTATGGGAAAACAAAGTAACAAAACATAAACCCCTTGACCCCATGGAATGTCTAGTCTACCTTGCCGACTAAGCGAAGAATGCTATGTAGATGCTATCTGTAACAACAACAAAATGGAGTTTGTTTACAAATAAGAGATTAAATGCATATTACTTTTGTAATCTGAGACAAATATCATTCAAACTATCATTTAAAAGGCACTGTAGCTGTCACTTGCTTCCGTTTCTCAGTGGGAAAATTGTGATTTCAACGAGTGGAGCAGGAGTTAGAAAACAAGGAGTTTAGAAACTTGAAATCTCTAATTTATTTTATGTCTTTTTTTTTTTTTTTTTTTTAATGAAATGGCGTCTCGCCCTGTCACCCAGGCTGGAGTGCAATGGCGCTATCTCCTCTCACTGCAAACTCCGCCTCCCGGATTCAAATGATTCTCCTTCCTCAGCCTCCCCAGTAGCCGGGACTACAGGCACACACCATCAAGCCCGGCTGATTTTTGTATTTTTAGTAGAGGCAGGGTTTCATCATCTTGGCTAGGCTGGTCTCAAACTCCTGACCTCATGATCCGCCCGCCTTGGCCTCTCAAAGTGCTGGGATTACAGGTGTAAGGCATTGCGCCCTTCTGAAATCTCTAATTTAATATTTCATCTGAAACCACCAAGTTTTACATGCCCACACACACACTCATACACACAAACACACACACATGCTAAGGTAAAATTAATCCATGCTTGATGCACAGGTATATTCTTAATTCTAAATAGACATTTTTATTATCACTTGTTCATATGCATGTATGATATTATTCATCAGAAAATCAATTTTTAATAATGAACTCTAGTGCACTTTAATACCTTTTAGAATGAGTACATTAAAAAGGACATATTTTATATCTGTATTTAGGTAATAATTTAGAAATGCTAAGATGGAATGCCAATGAAGTTGAGGGTAAAAGTAAACATTTCATCAACATCCAAAGTCAAGGATTTTGAAAAAAAAATTTTTTTTTTTAGGGAGTATGTGATCTCTAAAAGATAATTTGTAGGATAATATCTATAGAAAAAAAGTTTGACTTGGAAAAAAAATACATTCCTGCTCTTCATATAAACTCTCACTCACTACAGATCTTCATAATATTAATTTTTTCTTCCACATATACGAGATCAGGAAGATTTTATATATATGTGTGTGTTTCTGTGTGTGTGTATACACCTCAGCTGTGTATCTCAAGATATAATATCAGTTAGTGGCTATTACTATTTACCTTCCAGAAATTTATTAATCATGCCTTGGGTCTCTCTGTTATCTTAAAATTTAAAATTACAGCACATAGATTAATACTACAGCCCCTCGGTTTTGTACCTCCTCACAGGCTTAGTCCCCGTTACCTTTGGAGCATCTGACTTCTGAATAGGTTGGTGCATGTCTACCTCTGTGCTTTGAAAGCAAGAAACACCTGAAGGCATGACATTGCCACATTAGCAGGGCTTTCTGAGCCTGGCTTTGCCTAGAGAAAAGCTGAATGTTGTGAGTTTTGTATTTATTTAATTTAAAAGTCCTTCAGGTCAGGGGAGGTTCCTGAGAATCCTATGGGCATGCTTCGGCCTCTTCAAGGTGCAAATCCCAAACAGAAAATAAGACACCCACGCAAGAAACAATTACACTGTCGGTTGGCTTATGATGGGATGTAAATACAGGACTCAAAAAGACAGAAAGTTGTACCATATGCAGAAAAATTTGCCCAACCAAATTCAGTTGCCCAAAGCCAATGCTTCTTCAGGAAACCAAAGAACAAATGTCATCTCACACACTGCCCATCTTTTTCCTTTTCAGTTGTCTCTCATTCCTACTGCCTAATACGAATCTTTTTCTCACTGTGTGGCTCGCCCCACAGTTTCAGATGGAATGAAGTCTCCCAGCTACCCATCCTGCACACTCTCTGGGCTTATATCACTGTGAAAATACACCCAGCTCCCTTTCCTTCTATAAACCAATATCAGCTCCCTGTTTTCTTTTTTTTTCCCTTAGTATGTTTCTGAATTCAGATGGCTTGCTGCTTCCAAAGTGAACACAAACTCTTTTCCTTCCACTCTAGGCTTGGCAATTAGCTCTAATGTTTAATGTCCTCTCCCTCATCCTACCCCATACATTTCAAGCGTATTCGCCATAACTTTTTCTGTATTTTAAGGTTTTTAAAAAAGCTGACAGATAAGAGTGAAACACATCGAACTACGTTTTTAGGTTAACAGTTATGTATTTATCACTTGTGCAAGGTAAAGTTGCCTTTGTACGCTATATAATTCAATTGCAATATTTGATAAGCCAATGAAAACAGGATCAATCAACTATGTTAATGCCTCTTGTAAAGAATTTTGCTTTCAAAGATTTTTTTGCTGTAAAAGCCATATGGTCATGCTCACACATTTAATGTCTTTTTCCAAGACTTAATGTCTTTCCTCCAAGTCCTCCTCTAACTATTCATGTAAGGAACCACATTTCATCAATACAGATATATATACTTCATTAAATGACGCAAGAGCCTGAACCTTTGGCCTTTGTTCCATGATGTTTGCTGATAGATCTGAGGAAGGGTACAGGAGTCAAAAGTCACTTATTAAGAACCTCTACAGTGAAGAAAAACAACCTTGTATTTAAGTGGCTAGTAGGTACTTAGAATTCTCTCCATAGTATGTAATTACTGTCTAGAACAGTGATTTGTATAGAAATCACCTAGTTATCTTTGTAAAATGCCAATTCCAGTTTAATAGAAACCTGAGATTATTTTTAAGAAGTTCACAGGTGTGGACCACATTTTGAGTAGCAAGAGTCTAGAGTGAGGACCAGTGGTTACTTTTGAAAAGGACATTTTACAGTCATATATTAAGTATGGAAAATGGTTTCTCCCATCTGCAGAAATAAAAGACACCTTTTCTACAGTAATACATGGTTAAATTGGTCACCAAAGCACACACAGTCCTGCTGTTGGTCACTGAAAATTTTTCCCTCTCATACTGATAGTTTTTAGGGACAAGAGCCTGCAAAATGGAACAAAGAGTAAAAAAGGAAGGTAATGAAGATCATAAGTAGAAAAAACATGACAGATCCTACTCCGGTGGCCAGAGGCAACCTAGCCTAGTGGTTCTGAGTCAGATTCCCTTAGACTTCAGATCTCGTTCCTCTACTTACTAGTTGCTTGACGTTACACAAATTATTTTACCTTCCTCTGCCACACTTCCTTACCTATAATAAGGAATAACAATACCTTACAGAGTAGTTGTAGGAAGTAAAACAGATAACGTAAGAAAATAATATAATGCACTAGTATGACTACAATAAACTAAAACTACATGATTATACTCTTTAATTGTCAGAGATAAAAATATATCAACTGAGATGCAAAGGAAACTCTCCAACCTTCACACATATTAAGAAAATTATCTAGAAATTAATTAATGTTATTAAGGGATAAAAAACCCCAACTAGAGCTTTAAACATAATGTTGGCCCATATATAGAAAATGTATCTTAAATATTTACAATCACCTCCAAAGAAATAAGATTAATGTAACAATGCAGGACATTATTAGGTGTTTGCTTTTTAGACTCTAAAATATACATTGTCTTTATTGTCTAGGACTTGTATTAAATGGTAGAGAAGCTTTGCCGTATTTAGATAAACATTTAAACAGAGGACAGAAGGCTTAATATAGTATTGCTTCCAAAGGAAATACGTGTTTTATATCTAAATAATATTTCTAAATATAAATATGGACTTTCATATTTAAAATATAGCCTTTGAAAGCTTTTTGATATTAGGTGGAAATTTATCATGTAATCATACTTAAAGTAAAAAATTCAGCTAAGTGTCATATATTTGATGACCAGTTAAGTTTTTACATCTTCTTCTGGAACTCATTGGCTTCATAGAGACACAGCCTAAGGTTTCACACATACCATGCCAGTTACTCTTAATTCAATTAACTGAGACTCACTGGGTCTTCACCTTGACTCAACACTCTTTGCTACTTTATTCTTCTCTGGTGTTGCCTTATTCACGTTGCTCTTCTTCACAGAGCCTTTCCTTCTGCTGTGCTTCTGCCCAGCCCCACGTGGAGGTTGTAGAAAGAAAACAAGGTGCCAGAGAAACATAGAACCAAATCCAGTGTGGAGTCTGCCAATGGAGACCTGCATGGCCTTGGACAAAGCTTTTTCTCTGAGACTTGGTTTCCTTTGTTCATATCAACACCACTTTACTGGATTATTGTGAGGATTTGAGACAATATTGTTAAGCATTTACATGGAGGCCACACATGGAAAATAGGCAATGTTTATAAACTTGTTTTTATTTACTAAATGCCAACTGATGCACCACTTAGTCCTGAAAGCTCTGAAGACAGAAGCAGTTTTTTACCTCCTCAAATATACATAGGTGCATTTTATTTGCAACTGGTTACTTTGTTATGTGGCATTCTAGCTATTATGTATAAATTATAGTCTGTGTAGATTATCTCCTTTATAAGACTTGAAATTTCTAGAGGAAATATTTCCATATTCATATATGCATCATGCTTCCAGCCAGGAGCTTATGAATAATAGGTATAATAATAAGTAATTCAATCAGTATTTATTTAATGGAACAAAAAGCACTTTCTTACCAAACTCATATCAATTTTTAAGTTGGTCTCCTTTGGGTTTCCCCCAATTTCTCCAACTTTTCAATGCCTCACTAAATTGAATTGCATAAAACACCAAATGTTTCACAATGTTTTCCCTCAAATATGATTTATTTAGCAATCACATGTAATAAGAAACACAGAAAAATACAGCATAATAAAAACACAAGAATTGTAGGTTGTCATGTTAAAAATTAAATAAAAGAGGTTTCGGTTAAATGAAAAGGCATATAAACTGCAAGATATATATGTTGGGGAGCTGAGGTTGAAAATGCAAAGCAGGACATTCCCGGTGCAACAGGCTAACCTATCAATCCCTCTCTTCAGATGGCCTCAACAGTAATGTTTGCAGGAAGACATGCACAGATAACCTCCACTCTGACTTTCTACTAATTAGTGCTAAGTAGTAGCTGTCTTACAGAGAGGAAAACAAAGGAAGGAATAAATATGAAAGCTTAAAAGAAAAAGAAAGAAAAGGAGGGAGTGTAGCAGATAGAAAGAGAGAGATGAGGAAAATAAGTACAGCAGTAGCATGACAATTCTTCTGAAGGAGTAAAACTGTTTTTTCTTTTTTTTTTTTCACTCTCTCTGGAAGTTTGGTCACAGTGCTTTATAAGTTGCATAACCTGGAAAATTAGGTTAAAGCCCATATACAGAAATTGATGAATTCTTTATATTCCTCTACTTTTTAGTAATAAGGTCTTATAGATCTTAAAGTATTAATAGAAACAAAGTGGATATGCTTCCTATGACATTTAAGAAGTAGTATTTCTATTTACTTCTTTGAGAGATTCTACAGCTTTACTGAAAGACAACTGGCTCAAATAGGAACAATAGTAATTAGACTCCCCAGATAGATTCTATTTTAAATGCATGATATTTTCTAGCTGGTAAATAGCTTGCTTTAAAAAGACATTAAAAGCAGTAGTTACAGTCTCTCCATAAATAGAAATAAAAAGTCCATTTGAAAGGACAAAAAGTAACCATGATGTACATATCTATAAATGTTTTCCCCAGCACATTATTATAGATCAATCTTACTCCTTACATTTAAAATATCAATTACATCATAATGTCTATAATACAATTCAATTATTTAGCTGTGTTTTGCACAAGAGTCAGGTGAAACTAAAGCTAAGGATCTATTCACAGAACAATTAAAAGCATTTTATACAGCCTACATCCAAATATATCTTAAATTACAATGATGCATACTAAATATGCATATAGAATATGGCTTACACATTAAAAGAGATCTAAGTTGTGAGTTATAAAATCTCACCACTTAGGCTTAAAAGCTTCCGATTGTACCCTTTTCTAAAATATTGCTTAACATTGTGGAACCCAGGAAGGAAGCAGGTGCAGCAGAAAACTCGTTAGGATGGATGGATCCTCCTTTGCATGATTTAATTTATGGCTACTCTTAATTCTTTCCAGCCAATTTTTACCTTTCACAAAGATAAATTCACTGAAGCTCACAATCACTGCAATGCTTGTACAGTGAAAAGTTACAACGTCTAATTGTGCTTGATCTTTCTTGTCAGCTAACAATGCATAAAGGTAGTTTTTCAGCTTTAAGCAAAAGAAAGGCTTTGCACATGCTCAGGCAAAACATGACAAGGAAGCAGGGCCTCTGAGGGCTGCAGTTTGTTTCTGTGTAGTAAAATATAAAAGTCACATCAAATAATGTTATCTGTACAGAAAAGTGTGGGTTTTCATTTTCATAGACATTTTTGAACACACACACACACACATTCTTGTCTCTTATCTCTTGGCTGGTAATATATTTTGTTACATTCTGATGGGATAAACATCCCATTGGCAAATTTCATTTTCCATTCTAGTGTCTGTCTCCACCAATGGTTGACGGTCTTGTTATCATGAACTGTAGATAGCATGTGACTTGCTTGTAACCACACCCATGGAGGTAATGCATTCGTGCTTTGAAACCATGGGGATGGACGCAGGCTGGTCCATGGGTTCAGAAAAAGGTTTCACTGCCATTTCCCGGTATGAGAGTTTACAAAGGTGTTCATCAGGTCACCTAGCTGGGGATCTAATGCTCCATTGTTGGACTGTAGCATTGCTCTGATGCTTCAACCAGCTTCTCAGCATCCCACCTGTCACTCTGTTCCCATGCATTTAAAATAAGAAGGACAATCTAAATAGTCTATTCCCCAGCACAACAAAAAAAATTTTTCCATAATTTTGTTTTTGCTTCCTTTTATTTAAGACCTTGAAAAATTTATAGTTATAGCACTCTGTGTAAAACAGTGCAAGGAAGTAAATTTTAAAATACCTCATCTTCTGCACATGTATTGCACAGTCATTATGACAGGGTTCAAAGCAAGAAAAATTAAAAACTGACTTTTGTCTCAAAAATTTATCTGGCTTGATTGAAGAAGGCCAAATTGTGGAGGGAAAGAAATGGCAGAGGCACTGGCCAAAAACTCTGATAAAAACTTGAGTGTATTTATTTGGCCAGAGTTACTAGCTCAAAATTTATGTTCTTCTTAATTCCTTGTATAGGAGTCAATTAAAATGGCCCAATCCAATTCTATGTTGAAAGAAGAGCCATAGCTTTGTGGAAAGTTGAGAATTTAGGATGTTTTCATGCTGTTTTCATTGTCCTGAAATAAAATCCAAACGAAAATATGGATCAGAGAAGAAAGAGTGGGGAGTGGTTGGGCGCATGCTAGTCAAAGAGTACAAAATTCCAGTTAGATAGGAGGAATCAGTTCAGGGGTCTACTGTAAAACATGGTTACTGTAGTTAAAAACCAATGGATCATATTCTTGAAAACTGCTGCTAAGAGAGATTTTAAATGTTCTCCCCACAAAAAGAGATGAGCATGTGAAGTAATGAATATGTTAATCAGCTTGATTTAGCCATTCCACAATTTCAAAAAAACATGTTGCACACCATTTTTATCTGTGAATTTAAAAATAAATAAATAAAAAGAAAAGAAAACATAGAAACTGAAGGTCATCACTTAGTCATACACAAGTATCAATTACTGTGTGGCAATTCACATTGCACTTTACATACCTTGTCAAAAATAAGGGCTTTCTTTTTTAAAAATTTTTTAATTAATTAATTTATTTTATTTTATTTATTTTTTTTTTTTTGGTGAGACGAGTCTCACTCTGTCGCCCAGGCTGGAGTGTGGTGGTGCGATCTTGGTTCACGGCAAGCTCCGCCTCCCGGGTTCACGCCATTCTCCTGCCTCAGCCTCCTGAGTAGCTAGGACTACAGGTGCCCGCCACTACGCCCGGCTAATTTTTTATATTTTTAGTAGACACGGGGTTTCACCGTGTTAGCCAGGATGGTCTCGATCTCCTGACCTTGTGATCTGCCCACCTTGACCTACCAAAGTGCTGGAATTACAGGCATGAGCCACCGCACTGGTCCTGGCTTTCTTTACTATCTTTCTAATAGATAGTGGTTTTATATCAGTTGGAATTTCTCTTCCTATTTCTGCTCTGGGTGTGTGTGCGTGTGTTTGTATGTGTGTATGTTCAATTCCAGTAACAACTCTGGTTCTCTAGATCAGATAGGCATACGGGCCTGTCAGGTAACGTAAATGAGTTAAGTGGGCCAGTGTGAGTGTAAAACAACTAGACTCACAGGGACTGTAGTCAACTAAAGAACATAAGCCCTACCTAAAGACATTCCAAAAGATATTTTAAATCAGTGTGAAAGTCCAGGCAAGTCTACTGACTAAATACAGCCCACAAATCATCAATATTGATCTCTTGCTGGATAGCACACTCAACGTTAAAGAGTAGACACCAGTGGTGATAGGGAACACTTTCCTCCCAGTGGGTAACAGGTCTGATAGTGGCTTGCTTTGGAAATGCCAGAAATACCTGACATATCTTTCAAGAAAGATAATGTGATAAATGATATGCCATTAGCTTTTTAAATAATAAAGCAGCCTGGGATTATATATCCAACCATTCCATTTTATTTCCTTCAATAAACAAAAACATAAAAGAAAAATTTAAGCAAAACAAAACACTTTCGTGGTCTAAAATCTCTTAGAAATGATGGCGAAATTATACAACAATGTGAAAAGTAGATTTCAAGGGCTTTTTCCTTGTCCTAAGTGTAGTGTTGCACATTGATTTATGAAGTCTCAACACAGCACAGATTTAACTAGAGCTCAATATTTTCTGGGAAATTGCCTCACAGTGGGACCTACACATTGAGAACAAAGCAGGTAATGGCTTTCAGAGACATGGCCAGGCTGCGATAACATCTACATTTTCTGTGATGGCAGCCAGCAAAGAATTAGCTATCAGTCACAAAGAAGGTGTGCTAAATTTGCAACAGAAACCCTGCAAGCCAAATCTGACCCTCAGACTTATTTTTGTCTTGTCCACAAAACATTTCAAAAAACTTTGAGCCAATAGGAAAAATTGGAAGAGTTTACTTTAAGAACTTTCTTAACCACTAGAAACAGCTGGCAACACTGGGCCCTTACTCCTCCAGAGTAAAAATCTGCCAGAGCCAAAGAGTGGCTGGCTGTAGCCTTCAGATTGGGTGTGCTGTGTCCTTTCTGTTTCCAGGACTGATCACTGCCTGTTGTCTCCCAGACACCATGCCTGAGTCACAGTTGCCAATTGTCACCCCTCCTGTTGTTTTTAGACCTTACTCATTTCCCTCATTTAAAAGACCTGCTTGTTTTGCGAAGTTATGTGAATTTCTGTCTGAAGTTTGAGTAAAGATATTCCAACAATTAAACTTTGCACCAATTAACTTTGACATAATTCCTTTAACATATACTGTAGGACTGTATCAACTCAGTTGCAGTAGAATTCTATTGAGGTTACATAATTAGTGAACATACAAAATTTATAAGGTGCTACTGAAGACCACATTTCCTGGAAGACTGTGCACCAAAGGCAGGGCTTTCTCAAACTGAGAAGGAAGCTAAATAATTTAACTGGCCTTGACAGAAAAAAAAAAAAAAATTGCCAAATCATCTGCTCGGGCTTAAATATTATATTTAGTTTGAGCGGGCCGCACACTGTTCTAGCCTTGGGGTTTTTTTAGTTGAAAAATGCAAAAAGGGGCCGGGTGCGGTGGCTCACGCCTGTAATCCTAACACTTTGGGAGGTCAAGGCAGATGGATTGCCTGAGCTCAGGAGTTCAAGACCAGCCTGGACAACACGGTGAAACCCTGTCTCTACTAAAATACAAAAAAATTAGCCAGGCGTGGGGGTGGGCGCCTGTAGTCCCAGATGCTTGCAGGGCTGAGGCAGGAGAATTGCTTGAACCTGGGAGGCAGAGGTTGCAGTGAGCTGAGATTGCGCCACTGCACTCCAGCCTGGGCAACAGAGTGAGACTCGGTCTCCAAAAATAAAAAAAGAAAAATGCAAAAAGGTACTTCATATGCAAGATGTTCACCACAGGGCCTGACACTTTATTGTTGCTATTCATGAAACTATTCTTATGAATAAAAGACAGTCTTACAACTAACTGTCTTTGTAACTCAAGAATATTGAGGAAGAAATTATTTTAAAAGCAAATCACATTTTAACACTTTCATATCTAAAGTAACAGCTGTGGAAGTAATAATAACAACATCTCTAAGGTTTGGAATGGTACCCTAAGCATCTTCTCTTGCCCCAACCCACCACCCCCATAACAGGATGTGTTATAACACTTGGATTTTGTTCTTTACTTCTTATTTTTAGTAGATATTAAGACATCTCCATTGTAAATACACATCCCTCCTTTCTAACTGCCCATATCTCCGCCATTGGTTCAAGACAGTGGTTCTCAATTTTAGTGGACAGAAATATCAACAGACTGGCTTATCAAAAATTCAAATTTTCAAGGCATCACTCCCAGAGTTAATAATTTGGTAGACTGAAAACAAGCCCTAGAAGCTGAATTTTTAAAAAGAGAACCATAGATGCACATGTTCACAGATTTTAACGAACATGATATTTGCTTTATAATATGCACTTGCTTTGTTTTAATTACTGGGTATAAACATATTTTTACATGAAATAAAACAAGAAATCAGTCTAAAACATTTATATTTCTTATATGATGTGGAAAAAGAAAGGAGGATAAAACATCCCCATGAACGTATTTTTTATTATTATTATTATTATTATTATTGTTATTATTTTGAGATGGAGTCTTGCACTGTCACCCTGGCTGGAGTATAGTGGCCTGATCTCGGCTCACTGCAACCTTTGCTTCCCAGGTTCAAGCAGCAATCCTGCCTCAGCCTCCCAAGTAGCTGGGATTATAGGTGCCTGCCACCACACCCAGCTAATTTTTTATATTTTTAGTAGAGACGGGATTTCACTATGTTGGCCAGGCTGGTCTCAAACTCCTGACCTTGTGATTCTCCCGCCTTGGCCTTGCAAAGTGCTGGAACTACAGGCACGAGCCACTGTGCCCGGCCATTTTTAAAATTATTTTTAAAGATTGAAAATTTCAGTTCCAGTAAATGTAATTTTTGTTGATTAACAAATTAAGAACTATTTGAAAAGGTAAATATTTAAAGTTTACCTGTTAAGATTTTGTCTCAAAGGATTGATGATAGAGATTAAAAAAAATCTAGGAGGGCATTTAAATAAGATAATTTCATCTATAATGGTATTCTGCAAACCATTTATTTTAGAAGTTAAGTTTCTGGTCTATAAAATAAAATTACCTGTCATGTTTAAAATGACAGAAGTCTTTAAGGTGTTTCGGGCCTATGAATGTGTCTCATCATCTTTCTCTTCAGCATTTACTAAGTCTTCTGAGTTCTTATGAAGATCAGGTTCACCTAAAAACATAAGGAAACAAAAGCAAAACAAAACAAAATAAGGCTTTGGGAAAAACTAATAAGGTTAGGAGACTGAAGAACTTTGTAAAATGTTGAAGACTGAATTTTACAATGGATTTTGTGGCGCATTTTTTCAAAGATACCAAACATTTTCCTTTCAGCCTGTGGATCTACATAGTATAACAAGCTATCTTCTGTTGGTTACATAACTTTCTCAAGCTGTGATTTAATATGAAAATACAGAAATAAAATAGATGAAACATGTTTAAACATCTATTAAATCCCATGTAAAAAATCATGTTTTTTTCTGAATATTTTTAAATTGGAACAAATTCCTTTAACTAAACCTTCTAACGATCAATGTTTTTTTTAACCATACATTGCTTAGTTGCTATGAATATTTAAAAATGAGTATGAAAGGATAGTAGTGTTTAAGATACCATCTGTCAAGACAAACTAATCTTGGAATCACTCAGTTTCCATATAAACTTTGAAGAAAAATAAAATATTAGCATGGAAAAATCTTTCAACATTTCTGGAGAGGTTGTAGAGAATCTATGAAAATAGAAGTATAAAGCAAAATATTTAGATGAAAGAGTCTTATTACATAAGTAACAAAGTAAACAAAATAAACAGAAATTAATTTTTGAGTCAATTACTTGAAATATCTTGATAGTTCAGGAAATAGTCATATACAATGAAAGGTTCTTTCTGTCTGAAGTTTGAGTAAAGATATTCTAACAATTAAACTTTGCACCAATTAACTTTGTTATGATTCCTTTAACATATATTGTAGCATTGTATCAATTCAGTTGCAGCAGACTTTTGTTGAGGTTATGTAATTAGTGGACATACAGAATTTATAAGGTGCTATTACAAAACAATTTTGTCTTTACAATATGGAGGGTGGGGACTTATCTTCTCAGCCAAGATCAAAATTTCAGGTAGTCTCATTACTTTCCTGATCATTCTTAGAGAACTAAAAACATCCTGTGATCACATTAAGTTGCCAAAATCTCAAATCAGACAATAGAAGGTCTGGTCTCATGTAATACACATCGTCAAACAAAGATAAGACTCCTTTCCCACCTTGTTTGTTACAGAACCCAGAAATGGTGTCTGTGTGTGTGGAGGGGGGTGGGGTGTGTATGGTTGATGTTTCTCTCATTTCTTGTTTGCTTTGCCTCCACTGGCTACTTTGGACTCCTGAGCAGGGGAGAGAAGAAGGCTAAGAGGAGCAGAAGTGTTGTAGGATGGCTTTGCACTCACTAGACCTGGCAGGCATTTACAGCTGCCTTTATTTTCTGTGAGCACAGTCATGGGCTCTTAACAGAATTCTTGCCAAGGACCGTGGCTTTTTACCAGGTTGGTAAGACCCATGAATCTCTGGCTTCTTTACAATGTCCACAGCCCCTGGAAATTTGCTGGTACATTTCCAGCTTGTGTCTGCTGAGGTCCCATCAACTTTCCAAATGTGGGTGGGTACATTTGGTTCACATGACATACTCTTGAGGCATTTGTTTCCATGAATGACTGGAAGAAAAGCTGAAATCTACACAGCCTTCTCTCCTTTGGCTCACCTGCCATCATTTAACTCTTTAGATCTCTCAGGTAAGGAGCTAGATTCCATTCTCAATATCCTCTTAACTTCAATCTCTCCAAGGGTCTTGGTGAAGTTCTCCTCCCTTAGTTTGAGGTGAAGAAGGAAGCATTTCTGCACTTTTCCCAATAGCAGAGAAGTCTTTAAAGAAATCGTCTTCATAAATCTTTTTTTTTCAAGCTCAGTAACCTGACCTTTTCATTTGTTTGAATTGGAAAAGGGTTTTATGCATCTTATTACTGAGTTTTGAATCTTCTTTGAAATTCTTGTCTCAAAAATCAGTTTTTTTTTCTGACATCATGTTAGAGTCTTGGTTTAAATTCTGATTTAATATTCTGTTACTTAAGACTAGATTAGAACAGAACAAAACAGTCTAGAATAGAACAGAACATAGTAAAAAGAACAGACTGAATTACAAGAAAGAAATAGAAGTAATTAACTAATTCACTGATTCTCAAAATTTTTTAGAGAACTTTTCATAATGGGTAAAGGCCATTACTAAGGCCATCCACCACCAAATTATTTATCTTATTTCTAGTGGATAAAGAAATCAGCAGTAATAAAAGAGTAAAAGAAAAAGAAAGCAATCAAATGGTAACAAGGCAGCAATTATAAAAAATAACAAATCCCCAGATGATACACATATTATACCCAATAATAATTCTGTACATGTGATTAGCAACAATTAAAAACCATGATGAACTCAAGAGTTTTGTAGCACTGGAAAAGGGTCTTCCTTGAAAACTAAAATTCCAGTTCTTTTCAGGAGTAGACACACAATTGCCAAGGAATTTCACGACAGCCAGATAGCAGAGTCCTCAGCAAATCCAAATTACATTATTTTAGTTGATAAATCTTTAGTTGTAGGCGCCTTTACAATTAACCTGGGCAGTACTACTTGTTAGTGACCCTTAGTCCTTCATAAAAAAGGAAGTCATTCTGACATATCATTCTCCCATAAAGAGGAAATAATTTGCATTTTCAATCCGTTAAAGATCATCTTAGATGACCTTTATGGCCCAAGAGTGTACCATATAAAGGCTTTGAGAAACACCCATGTACCAAGGTTATGAATGGTTTTGAATCATAGGCCCCTCTTGTAGTCTGGTGAAGCCTACGGCCAGCTTTTCAAAGTACAATTTATAAATAAAATAAAACATATATGATTACTAAGAATTCTACTTAAAATACAGTTATCAATATATTTAGGTAAACCTAGTGATGTGCTATAGTGTTATATATGCTTCATTAATGCATTAAATTAAAAGATCTAATTGAAGGTCTACCTATGTAGTTTTGAAATAATGATATAAAATGATACTTCAAGGTCACTACACTAAATATAAGTGTATAATAAGTATATAATAAATAGATATATAGTTCTATTGATGACAAAAATACCATAAATGTTGATATGTATTCTTTCCTACAAATAAAGAAAATGATAAATTTCAGTTAAAGACTAGTAAAAAGAAATCCCTCTCTAAGTATTCTGACCCTCTCTATACAACCCTGGATTAAAACTTGATCTAGTCTAACTTCATTTTTCAGGCAAGAAATAGGCCCAGAATAATCAGTTGACTTTCTGCAACGCAGATCATAAATAGACAACCTGAAGTCAAGACAGTTGGCTTTTAATTCACTGGTACTTCAAGAAGACCAGTAACGTCACCTTTGAATTTCATTTTACTGAAAGGATTTGCAACGTCATATATATAGAAAGCTGCTCATTAGAAATGAATGCAAGTGGCCTGCTCAAAGAAATTACATATAAACTTGTTTGTCAGCCAGGAAAAACAGTGAAAATAAAGGAACATCAATAATTCTGTTCATTTCAAAGAGTTCATCTCAACCAGTTTCAAAAGTTCAAATCTAACAAAGTAATTTGTAAAATGATAGAAATTTTACGGGTTTGCTTTGTAAATAGAGTCTCAATTCTTCAAGGAGCAGGGAGGGGATAGTTGTTATAGGAGAGACAGACTTACCAAAACCAACAGAAATCCTCTAAATTTAGCTAATCTAGGCTTTTAGATTGCAATTTGAGCTCACTTTTACCATATTAGAATCATAATGTGTTAGACTCCTGGTGCTGTGAATAAGACTTGCAAGGAATTACACCAAACACACTATCAAGTGGATATTAGAGACTTTTATCCTCCAGTCAGGGTCTCACTATCTGAGAAATAACCTGTTAGGATAAATTATCATACAATTGAAAATATACCAATAATAATCAATACTTTGTGAACACCGACTAGGTGGCAGACACTATTCTAAGTGCTTCACTCACCTCACTTCCCTGAATCCTCACAGCAAACTTACTATTATTATTTTTTGAGACAAAGTTTTGCTCTTGTTGTCCAGGCTGGAGGGCAATGGTACGATCTCAGCCCATTGCAACCTCCGCCTCCTGGGTTCAAGCAATTCTCCTGCTCCAGCCTCTCAAGTAGCTGGGACTATAGGCATCTGCCACCACACTCAGCTAATTTTTTTGTTTTTTGTATTTTTCATAGACACGGGTTTCACCATTTTGGCCAAGCTGGTCTTGAACTCCTGACCTTCAGGTGATCCACCTGCCTTGGCCTCCCAAAGTGCTGGGATTACAGGTGTGAGCCACCACGCCCGGCCCCCCTCACAGCAATCTTATAAAGTAAGGTTGAACAATTGTGGAAGCTGAGACATAGCTTGAAAGCTATCTGCCCAAAGTCTTAAAGCCAGCAAGGGGCTGGATCCCTCTGACAAAGGACAACCAGAATCTTGGCCTCTAGTTTGACTGTTTCCCAAGCTACAGTCATGAGTAACCTACCCTCACCAATTCTGCCGTATTCATATGCCACCTATCCTCTCACTTACCTAATATTTTTCTTTAAATAGACTTTAAATATACTCCTTTAAAAAATTAGTTTTGTTCTCAATAGTAATTTTCCTACCACAGAAATAAATTTGTTGTTCTTTTTGTATTTTTCTAATACCTCAAATCCATAATTAAAAGATCATTTCTCATGTAGATATAAAAAACAAAATGATTTAATAGCTTATTTTGCACTCATTATTTTTGACATATCTAGCCCAACAATCCCTGCATGTAAGTGGGAAAATCATCGTTATGATTTTCATTTTAGAGATGAGAAAGACATGATTAGAGGGGTAACTGACTATTCCAACGCAAAATAGCCTAGGTGAATTTGGGAGACAGAATCACAAGCTATTCCTCAGAGCAATGCCCCAGTTAATGTTTTAAATTTAACAGCAATAATAAATGGTGTTTGAAAAATACCACAGAATTGGTTTGTGCAGTCTTTTCAACAGAAATACTAGCTCTGAGTAACACTGCATTCTTATTTTTTCATGAGAAGAATATTACCTTTGCTATGTATAATAGTATTTCCTTAAGCAGGCACATCTCAAAGTTGCTTCAGTTTTACTTTTAGACCATTTATATAGTTTATGTTGCAGATAACTAGAATAAACTGGTGATCAAAGATTAAAGTTACAGTCATTGGAGAAATGTAATGTAGGATAAATCAGATATTCTGATTTTAATTGGTGTTTTGGCATCCATATAATGTAGTTTGCCTTACATGCTGGGAAAAAGAAATCTATTTTAATACCAGGGGAAATACTTTCCCTATTTTTTTCCTCTTTTTTTTTTTTTTTTGAGATAGAGTCTCACTCTTGTTGCCCAGGCTGGAGTGCAATGGCACGATCTTGGCTCACTGCAACCTCTGCCTCCCAGGTTCAAGTGATTCTCCTGCCTCACCCTCTCAAGTAGCTGGGATTACAGGCACCTGCCACCACACCCAGCTAATTTGTGTATTTTTAGTAGAGACGGGGTTTCGCCATGTTGGCCAGGCTGGTCTCGAACTCCTGACCTCAGGTGATCCACCCACCTCAGCCTCCCAAAGTGCTGGGATTACAGGCATGAGCCACTGTGCCCAGCCTATTTTTTTCCTCTTAATTTTAATGCATTTGGAGAAGAAGCAGTTGTATGTGTTCTTTCACTTTGCAGTATGCAAGAAGGCAACAGTAAGAGAAGAGAGGACTGCACACTAGGCAGAAGAAAAAGAAGGCTGTGAAAACAAAATTCCACTTAATTCCCAAATGTGCTAGTTCCAACCCTGTAAAATTAGAGAAAGTAATACCTTAAAGTGTTACATAAGATACAAATCAAGAAATAGGTAAATTACGTATTAGTTCATTAAAGAAAAACAGAAACATCTGATTTCGAGGAAAATACAACAATTTACTTTAGCAAGCTTTAGACTTACACCCAATGCATATGTGCTAGGCATCTAGCTATGTAGAGAGTTTTACAGGTGATCTATGGAAAATGAAAAATTTATATGTATATTCATCTGCAAATCAGTGAAATTATACTCAACTTGGGGAAGCTAATACCTTGTCAGATAGCCAGAAATCTTAGTGCTTAAGTTACACTGAAATAGTTTAACAATGTGGGAGGTAGTTCAGTTGGCTCCTTGAAAGAGTTGTCTAAAATTGGGTCTAAAGGTTGTATATGTTTTGTTGGCACACAGGTAAGAGTATGCTCTTAGTGAAGGGATGAGGAGGTACAGTGGAGTCTGAGCAAAGGCAGGGGGTTGAAAAGAAAAATGATATGCCAGGAAAGAAATGAAGCCCAGTTGAGAAAACTACTGTGAGCTCCTACCCACTGGTTGAAGCAATTATCTCTCCATCAGAGTGTCATTCTTTTAGAGGAAGGCTCTGACACCTATTAAAATGTTATTATTCCTAGAAGGGAACTGTGACTGAATCGCAGATCTTCTTAAAAGAAAGCAGGCTCTGAGAGCAGGGAGATGATAAGAATGCACAGGCATTGATTGAAGGTAGAGAAGTTCGGGTTGGCAACGGAGAGAGAAGCTCTGGAGTAAAGTTAAGACCATTCAAATCACACTTTATCTCTTGTAAAGAGTAGCAGGAATCAGCCGTGGAAATGATCAGATTTGGCTCGTAGAGGCAAGTTGATGTGAAAGGCAACATGGGGCTGCTCTGATTTCTCAATTAGGATGAAAAATGGGATGAAAATTGAGTCTAATGTTGGAGATACTGAAGGGTAGGAGGTTTGGAGGCAGGTAAGGGATGAGAAATTACTTAATGAGTACAATGTACACTATTCGGGTGATGGCTGCCCTCGAGTATGAGAGATGTGCCAAAAATTCACATATTCTTTATCTTTATAGATAGGACAAATTAACTGTAGAATATTGATTTTAACTATCTACCTAAGT
Organism: Pongo pygmaeus; assembly: GCF_028885625.2. Taxonomy (NCBI): domain Eukaryota; kingdom Metazoa; phylum Chordata; class Mammalia; order Primates; family Hominidae; genus Pongo; species Pongo pygmaeus. Next base: position 81,904,462 of record NC_072384.2, read on the forward strand.
GAGTTTCAAAAGCTAAAACTTGGAAAAAATAATCTGTAAAATGATGCAAACATTTTGGCTTTCCTTTAAATAATCTGAATAAACTATTCTGGTTGATTGTTTTCTTTGTAAAGCTGGATTAAGAAAATAAACAAACAACAACAACAACAAAACAAACTTCAATTGCCTTTAGTAAAAATGTCAATACATAAATCCATTTCTGTGCCTGAATGGAGAATGTTGAATATGATTGAATTTGTTTTGATGATGACAATAATGTAAAAACAAAAACAAAAAATCCTGAGGTGCATTGTTCTAAACATAAACCATTAATTTTCACTCTCCTATACATGTACACTAGATATATACATGTCAAATAAACATGTATCATTCATCCTTATTATGAATGGCTCTAGGAAGTTGATATGGTTCGGCTGTGTCCCCACTCATATCTCACCTTGAACTTAATAATCCCCACGTGTCAAGGGCAGGGCCAGGTGAAGATAATTGAATCATGGGGGCAGTTTCCCCATACTGTTCTCATGGTAGTGAATAAGTCTCACGAGATCTGATGGTTTAATAAATGGGAGGTCTCCTGCCTCTTGCCTCTCTTGCCTGCCACCATATAAGCCACGCCTTTGCTTCTCCTTTGCCTTTCCTTTGCCTTCTGCCATGATTGTGATGCCTCCTCAGACATGTGGAGCCGTGAGTCCATTTAACCTCTTTCTTTTATAAATTACCCAGTCTCAAGTACGTCTTTATTAGCAGTGTGAGAACAGACTACTACAGAAATCATTTAAAAATCAATTCTTAAATTTTCTGGTTTGTTACCATTTCTCAATTTACAAGTTAAAAAATTAATTGAAGGATCTACTTTCAATGTGGAATTTTATAACATAATACTACTACTAACAAATTATTTTTCAAGTTGCTCAACTTTAAGAATGTCAGGAAAAAAAAATAAGGCTTTCATATTATGTAATTTTACCACTTATCTGAATTCTCTCACCTATAATTTTTCATTGTTCTTGTTTTTTTAAAATGGGCCCAAACATGAATATAAAAATATGTCAGATTTTAATTCTGCATTTTTTTTTTTTTTTTAAGACAGGGTCCCACTCTGGTTACCCAGGCTGGAGTGCAATGGTGCCATCATGGCTCACTGCAGCCTCCACCTCCTGGGCTCAGTTGATCCTCCCAACTTCAGACTCCCAAGTAGCTGGAACTACACAAGCATGCCACCATGCCCAGGTACTGTTTTATATTTTTTGTAGAGATGGGGTTTTGTCATGTTGCCCAGGCTGGTCTTGAATTCCCGGACTCAAGCAATCTGCTCACCTCGGCCTCCAAAAGTGTTGGGATTACAGGCATGAGCCACCATGTCCACCCGGGAAATTCTGGCTCTTTATGCAATAACCTTAAAATGATGCAATACACAACCACATTTATATTTTAAATTCTTCTATCTGACTAAATATGGACTAGATATATACATGTAGGATAAACATGTATAATTCTTCTTTATAATGAATGGCTCTAGGAAATTGATATGGTTTGGCTGTGTCCCCACCTATATCTCACCTTGAACTATAATAATCCCCACGTGTCAGCCAGGTGCAGTGGCTCACGCCTGTAATCCCAGCACTTTGGGAGGCCGAGCCGGGTGGATCACCTGAGGCCGGGAGTTTTAAATCAGCCTGACCAACACGGAGAAATCCCATCTCTACTAAAAATACAGAAAATTAGCTGGGTGTTGTGGCGCATGCCTGTAATCCCAGCTACTGGGGAGGCTGAGGCAAGAGAATTGCTTGAACCAGGGAGGCAGAGGTTGCAGTGAGCTGAGATCGCACCATTGCACTCCAGCCTGGGCAAGAAGAGAGAAACTCTGTCTCAATAACAATAATAATCCCCACGTCACAAGGGCAGGGCCAGGTGAAGATAATTGAATCATGGTTGCAGTTTCTCCTATGCTGTTCTCCTGGTAGTGAATAAGTCTCATGAGATCTGATGGTTTTATAAATGGGAGCTCCCGTGCACAAGCTCTCTTGCCTGCCGCCATGTAAGCCATGACTTTGCCATAATTGTGAGGCCTCACCAGCCATATCAATAATCTGTCTATATGTATTTTAGCATGAAGTGTTACTATGGCTCAAATTATCTAATCATAAGTTATCTGTGCAGGAAATAGCATAAGAACATAACTTAGGAGGAATAACTTAAGTTTATAATTATTAAGAACAATATTAGTAGCAACAGTGAAAACAATAGTAAACATTCAGAAAATGCTTACTATGTACCAAACACTGTGCTTAGTGCTTCACATATTTTATCATCTTATCAACTTTTTTTTTTTTTTTTACCCAAGGTCATACACCATCTAAGTGACAGAGCTGGGCTTTCAACCCCAGAGCCATGAATTTTATTACTAAATTGAAGAGTTTGGTAACACGGTGCTAAGGCCTTGACTCAAAGGGGAAAGTATCTATTGATTGGAAAGGGCGGGAGCATTCCTAGTCATCTGGAAAAGCACAACAGTGAAGTTTCCAGTTGGGAAATGTGGAGTAAACATGACATTTTTCATCTTCCTTCTCTGACAAGCTACTAGGATTTGAAATTCAGTTCTTCAGGGGTGGCTGAGTAGTGTGGTAGTAAGAAGTGTGAGTAGCATTTGTAAGAAATAAGATTATCTTTTTACTACCATTCTCTGCGATAAAACCAGCAGTAGAAGATAATCTAAAAAGAATCCAGTAGCAAGGCCTGCACAAGTCCTATACCCGTGGGGATTTCAAAGTAAAAGGCTGCTAATACCATAAAGGAGAAATAATAGACATTGGGACTCTAAGAATAATGAGAAGTTATTTTATTTAAAATCTAGTATAAATATATAACTGAAGTAAGTATCTATGCTTAAAAAATCAAAAGATGTAGAGGAGCACAAACCCTGTTATCATTTTTGTTTTGATGAATTTTTTATTTTTTTATTTTTATTATTATTATTTTTATTTTATTTTTTTTTTTGAGACAGAGTCTTGCTCTGTCACCCAGGCTGGAGTGCAATGGTGCGATCTCGGCTCACTGCAACCTCCAGCTCCCGGGTTCAATCGATTCTCCTGGCTCAGCCTTCCCAGTAGCTGGGATTACAGGCACACGCCACCATGTCTGGCTAATTTTTGTATTTTTAGTAGAGACAGGATTTCACCATGTTGGCCAGGCTGGTCTCAAACTCCTGACCTCAGGTGATCCACCTGCCTTGGCCTTCTGAAGTGCTGAGATTACAGGCGTGAGCCACTGTGACCAGCCTATTTTGATGAATTGTGACTCTCCATCCTGAAACACCATGGCTAAGCATCCACTGTAGAACTTAAAAGATCTCAAATTGTGCACACTTTGCATATTCAAACATAGCAAGAGCTATGAACTGTTTCTAACCTAGAGACTGCAAATATCACAAGTTTCCATAGACTCTAAGACCCAATTTTAGTGTTTATAATCAACAAACTCTTCAATGGAGAGCGCACTTCTTTGTATGAGTTTCCATCTAGGGAGGATGCGAGAAGAGTCAGGAAAGTAAGTTTCTTTTGATTTTTGTCTCTTCGTTTTTTTCGTGGAGACTAAACCCACTTACAATCTTTACCAACCTAAATAATATTCACCATGTAAGTATCTGTTACAGAAGAACAAGTCATCAAATGCTGGTGGTATGCATAATCCAAAATTCTAGGAGTCTATAGATATCCCTGATGGTATTCTGTAAACACCGTTCAACAAATTTGTAAACTGAGTTGAATTGGAGCTACCAAATGCCCCCAGAAATAAATGTTTTTCCATCCATCTTTTAGCTTGAAGCCACCAAATGTTTAAGAGGCTTTAGAGAGTTGGTAGTAGCTATGTTGATTGGGCCTAAGAATCAGCCAAGATAGAAATCAATTCCACATATTCAGCTATGCTTTAACCTGGGGTGAGAAAGGCTCTTGGGTTCTTACAAAAGTCTTTCCATGTTATTTCTTTCTCTGCTATGTACATGTCGATACCTAACTTCGGCTGGCTATGATGGGGGGTTATTTAATGGGATATGTGGAGAGAGCTAGCTTCATCTACTTATAGTTTGCGAACGTAGTGGTGGAAGGAATTGCCTCCCTTGGATGTATATGCAAGTTGCTCCTATTGAAGTAAACTTGTAAATTCATGCTTTAAAATAAAAGCACTTTAAGCAATTAGTGACAAAGTACTTTACTGATCTACAACTTTCAGTCAGGACTATGGGAAGCAGTAGAATCTCTAATCTGTAAAGACTCATGTAACAGGTTAACTGTCCTGATGGAGGCAAACTTATTTAATATAAGTTGTGGGTGTTTTATTATCTTACATCAAATTACATCGAAACTATTCTCTTACTCTTGTTGTACTGCCTTTATTTGATGAAGTTTTTGTTTCTTACTGATGTATTTGGGTTTCTCTGAATCAGCAGACATGCCTTCATATTTTATAGAAGTCTCATCTAAGATGGAAGGGTAATGTGGGAACACAGGAGCCTTCTGAATGAATCCCATGTCCAGAGTGATGAGTTAATATCTTTGAGTTGATATTAACTTGACTGAATTTCTATTGCTAACTCTACAAAAATTTCCTGACATGAATCAAAATTAGTGCATGGCTTCCAAGACCACTCACTACCCAGTTGTCTTGCTAAAGAATGGGCCTTGGTTATGTTTTGAAGATGACACTGTAATAAACTTTGAGCATCGGATTCTTGTAGGTTTTCACCATCTTCCCATGAAGACGTACTGAATCCTACCTTAAGAGATCTTTTAGATCACTTTTCCTTACCTTTTCACTTTGCATAATTTTTTCTTTGGAGAAAGAACAAAATACGGAAATTAAATACATATGACAGAGATCAAATACTTTAGTTATACATTTTTTGCATGATTACTGGGAATTTCCTAGATTCCTATCATTAACAAGAGAAAGTTATATTAGCCAAAGACTAAATAGCAGTCCTAGAAGAAGTAAAATTAGGGAAGCTGAAGAGTTTGGGCTGTATACAGTCTAAATCTAGGCATACTTTAAGAGATAAAAATTAAAATGGTAAAAATCCCTTCAGGAAACAATTGAATTGTCATAAACCAAGTTTACTGGATTAGCTAAAGTGTCCTCTTTTTGAGAAAATTTAGGTTTACAGAACATTCCTTTTTAGAATCCTTTTTTCCCCCAAAGGGTTCTGTGACAGGTATATGAAGTGGCAGAATCCTTAACAGAAAGTATTTAGATAAAGATGATCCATTTATAACTATATAGAGTGAGCAGCTGTAGTAACCATTCAGAACAAGCTAATTCCATTGCTTGATTTACTCATCAGAAAACTAGATGGATTTGAGAGATATTTGGGGATAAACTTTATAGACTATCTTGATAGGTTAATTAAGAATGGAAAGGTGATAGAAATCACCTATCAAGATAATTCATCATACAGCAGTTCACTCAACTGACTGATGGACTGCGCCATTGCATGTTTTGTCATGAGTTAAGCATAATCTTATATATATCGAAATCATCTCAAGCAAGGAATATTTTTCCATAGTACACTTCTTTAAGGAAGCTTTCTGTAAAATATCCATTCAGTCTCAAGGAACATATGTGAGCTGAGAAGAGTAAGAATTAATGTAGGCTGAATGCATTGGCTCATGCACTTTGGGAGGCTGAGGAGAGAGGATCACTTGAGTCCAGGAGTTCAAGTCCAGCCTGTGGAACATAGTGAGACCACATCTCTACAAAAGTAAAAATTTAGCCAGGCATGGTAGTGTGTGTCTGTAGTCCTAGCTATTCAGGAGACTGAGGCAGGAGGATTTCTTGAGCCCAGGAGTTTGAGGCTGCAGTGAGCTATGATTATGCCATTGCACTTCAGGCTGGGTGACACAGCGAAACCCTATCTCAAATTAAAAAAAAAGAACTATTGTAGAAAATGCCAAGTTCTTTTTTTTTTTTTTTGAGTTTTCCAATCAATTTATTTAGATATTCTTTTTTTTAGTTATACTTTAAGTTTCAGGGTACATGTGCACAACGTGCAGTTTTGTTACATGTATATACATGTGCCATGTTGGTGTGCTGCACCCATTAACTCATCATTTAACATTAGGTATATCTCCTAATGCTATCCCTCCCCCCTCCCCCCATCCCACAACAGGCCCCGGTGTGTGATGTTCCCCTTCCTGTATCCATGTGTTCTCATTGTTCAATTCCCACCTATGAGTGAGAACATGAGGTGTTTGGTTTTTTGTCCTTGCGATAGTTTGCTGAGAATGATGGTTTCCAGCTTCATCCATGTCCCTACAAAGGACATGAACTCATCATTTTTTATGGCTGCATAGTATTCCATGGTGTATATGTGCCACATTTTCTTTATTTAGGTATCTTTTCTCTAACAAAGTTTTGTAGTTATCCCTGTCAAAGTCTTGTATACCTATTTCTAGATCTATTCTATGTACATTCTTGATGTTTTGATCCTATTGTAAATGATATCGTTTTCATTTACTGTTTGATGTGTTACAGAGAAATACAATTGATTTCGTCTACTGACTTGAGTCTTAGAATCTTACTAAATTCTTGTACTAATTCTAACAGTTCATCATGTATTCTCTTGGATTTTTAAGTACACACAATCAATATTGATTTTCTATGTTCATCTTGGAACTGGCCACCTTACTGAATTTTTTTTATTAGTTCTAGTAATTTGCCTTTCAAAATCTTGAGTTTTCTAGGTTACAAAACCAAAAAAAGCCCTCATATTAACTTATAATTGTGAGGATTCTGTTTCTGGCTGAAGACACTGTTAAGTTAAAGAAGTATGGAGTCACACTACCTGAATTTGAATCCCAGCCCGTTATTTACTATGTAACTTTAAATAATTTGCTTAATCCTCTGTACCTTGGTATAATTAATTATAAGCTGCCTCATAGGGTGGTTGTAAAAATTAAATGAGTTTATACACTTAGAATTGTGCCTGTCAAATAATGAGCACTCAACTTGTGTAAGCTTTTGCCATTTCATTAGTTTCCTAAATTCCTTTATAAATTTTCTTTCTAAATTTTCACTTATTTATTTTTTCTTATTTTATTCTGTTGGCTCCTTTTCTGATATAACATTGAATCATAGTGGTGCTTACACACCTCATCTGAAATTTCAACACTTTGAAACATTTCTTTCTAGTTTTTTTTTATAGGCATGTTGTTTTGTTTTGCTTTTCATGTTTGATGTATCTGAAATCATCTTTGACTGGACTTCCAAATCTGGTGGTAAACTATGCAAGACAGAGACACTTTTCCAAAGGAATGTCTTGTTCAAACTATATTATTCACATAAAGATGAAAAGTAATAATGAAACAATTTGTTTTTAAACATCAAGATTTGTTTGTGAATGGAGACACCGACCCTTTTTCCTTCCTGCAGATTCATTAATGTAGTCTTAACAAAGAGGTGGTCTTCATTCAAGTAATAAAACTTTTTAGGATGTTTGGAATGAGCTCAGGGATATTCGTAGCCACAAAGGGCTGTTGGCCAATTCTTTTTAAAGACAATATCACATTCTTGAGCTTTTAAGTTTGATTAAATTCTTAGTAAGCTAGAGTATGTCTTCAAGTTAGAAAATGCCAAGTTCTAAACACTTTATATGTATTGACTCATTTAATCCTCCTAACAGCTCTTGAGACAGAGACTATTTTTGTGATCCTCACTTTATAAATGAGCAAACTCTGAAACACAAAAAAGATTAAATAAATTGTCCAAGATTACATAACTAATAAGTAAGGAACCAGAATTGAACAAGATAGTCTAGTTCTAGGGTCCTAGATCCTAATTGTATATTATGCCCGCTCCCTGGGTGTAATGTACTGCCTCTTACGTTTTTGGCTTTTCTTAGTGTGATGATTAATTTTAGGTGTCAATTTGATTGGATTGAGGGCTGGTGAGGTACTGATTTTGGGTATGGCTGTGAGGGTATGTCCAGAAGAGACTGACCCATGAGTTAGTGAACTGCGCCACCCTCAATGTGGGCAGGCACCATCCAATCAGTTAGGGATGTGGGTAAAGCAATGCAGGCAGGAGAAGGGAGACATTCGTCTTGCTCAGCTTTCTCTTTTGGCCTCTCTGTCTCTCTCTTCCTGAGTAGACACCTTTTATCCTTTGCCCTTGGACACCAGACTCCAGGTTCTTTGACCCTTAAACTGAGATGCAGTAGCCACCTCCTGGGGCACTCTAAGGCTGTTGGCCTCAGAGTGGGGCTGCATTCTTCGCCTCCTTGGTTTTGAGGCTTTCAGACTCAGATGGTCACACTACCGGCTTCCCTCAAAGCCATGCTACCAACTGCTTCTTCATCTTGCAGACGGCCTATGGTGGTGAGACTTTGCCTTTGTGACAGTGTGAGCCAATTTTCCCTAATAAATTCCCTTTCATATATATTCTATTAGTTCTGTCCCCCTGGAGAACCCTGACTAATACAGACACTGATGCCAGGAATGGTTCTAGAGGAACAGTATTTTTAAAATGAATTTCCTTAATTGGTTTTGGGATTTCTGGAACTGACTCTATAATCTGATTAAACCTAAATAGTCTTTGGCGTGAACTGCTTATAGAGATACACAAAATAAAGGCACTTGATGCTCCTAATTCACCACTTTCAGGAGGTAAGGAGTTTAGTGACTCTATGTATACCTTCAAACTCTTGTGGGAAACCAAGGAATGATAATGAAGTTAGTTGGATGCTCTTAATATCACTGGACAAAGTGAGGAAAGAAAAAGATAAGTTCAGGGATTCCAACTCCCAGCTCCAGATGCACACACATACCCTAAAAGTTTTTAAGTATGTCCTGAAGGAGAGTCTCCTCTTCTTTAGCCATAGGACTTAAACTGCTGAAAATCAAACACAAGCCTTCAGCATGCCATCGGCTGAGTTACAAAGAAAGGTGAACTCTCAGCCTTTACTGGTATCTAGTGTTAAAGTGAGGACGTTTGTTGGGGGAAAAAAAAATGGAATTATCTAAATGGGGATGGGGATATGTGGGATGACCCTGATGGAGCTGGGGGCATTGAGCTCGTAAATTCTGAAGAGTATTTTTTGCCAAGGTGAGTGTCCTCTCCACCCCCAGAGGCAGTGGCACCCCCACCCACAATGGTATCTCTTTTCCACCCCTCTCTGGGATTAACTGCATTGCCGGAAAAAAGAGTAATGGTCTCCCCTGCAGCAGTTGCAGGGCAAGACAATGCTGATTCTCCTTGAGACCCACCCCTACCACCCCTCTTTGCTTCTAAACCTGTAACTAGACTCAAATCCCAGAGGGGAGGTTCAGAGTGTGACCCACAAGGAGGTGCACTATACTCCAAAAGAACTACTTGAGTGTTCTAATTGATACCAGCAGAAATCCAAGAAACATGCGTGGGAATGGACATTAAGGATGTGGGATTGTGGTGGAAGAAACAAAGAATGAGGCCAAATTTATTGATATGAGCCCACTAAGCATATATTCTGCATTTATTATTGCAGCTCAAGGAGTGAAAAAAGGCACTATAAGTTTATTTGGCTGACTGGCTGAAACATGGATCAAAAAATAGCCCACCCCATGAGTGAGCTGGGGATGCCTGATCTACCTTGGTTTCATTTAGAGGAGGGAATTAAAAGGCTTAAGGAATTTGGAATGCTACAGTGGACTTGTTACATAAAACCTACTCACCCACACTGGGAGGGTCCAGAAGATACACCTTTCACTAATATTTTAAGAAATAAATCTGTGAGGGGAGCACCAGCATCCTTAAAGATCTCTGTGATTGCTCTTCTCTGCATTCCAGAACTTACAGTGGGAACTACAATCACTCAATTAGAAAACAAATGCAATGGGAATAATTGGATCCCTGGGTGGCAGGGGCCAAGTGATGGCACTCAAATGTCAAAGGCAAGGTGGGCATAGTTACTGGAATTAACAGCAGAGGCAAAGCAACAATCAGAATAGTCTGACTTGTGTAGACCTCCAGCATTGGCTAATTAATCATGATGTTCCTAGAAGTAAAATAGATGGGAAGCTTACTATGCTCTTACTTGAACTGTAGAAGCACAAAATTTCTGAGTCAAGTGAACAGAAGTCTAACTCGAATCATGACAACAGGGAATCACTGCCCCTCAATCAATTTCTAGACTTGAGCCAGTTTACAGACCCAGAGCCCTTTAAGTGAAGGGGAGACCAGGTCCTGTTGAGGAAAGACCATGGTGCACTACATATAATTTATACTGTCAATCTTTCTCCTATACTTCCCCAAAGGGACCTCTGGCCTTGTATCAGGGAAATGAAAATAATCAGACTTTTCAGGGATGACTGGCCACTGGCTCTGAACTGACATTGATTCCAAGAGACTGAAAACATCACTGTGGCCCTCCACTGCAGTTATAGTAGAGGTTAGGGGAGTCAGGTGATTAGCTCAGGTCCAGTGGTCCCCGAACCCATAATGTAGTTATTTCCCCAGTTCAAAATGCATTATTGGAATAGACAGACTTAGCAGCGGGCAGAATCCCCACATTGGTTCCCTAACTAGTGGGTGAGGATTATTATGATAGGAAAGGCCAAATGGAAGCTATTAGAACTGCCTGTACCTAAGACAATAGTAAATAGAAAACAAGGTAGCATTCTTGAAGAGTTTGCAGAGACTAGTGCAACCGTCAAGGACTTGAAAGATGCAGAGGTGGTGATTTTCATCATATCCCCATTCAACTCTCCTACTTGGCTTGTACAGAAGACAGATGGATCCTGGAGAATGGCAATGGCTTATTGTAAGCTTAACCAATTGGTGACTCTAATTGCAACTGCTATACCCAATGTAGTTTCATTCTTGAACACATTAACACATCTGGTGCCTGTTATGCAGCTATTGTTCTGGTAAATGCTTTTTCTCCATACCTGTCCATAAGGCCCACCAGAAGCAGTTTGGTTCACTGGCAAGGCCAGCAATATACCTTTGCCCTCCTACCTCAGGGGTATACCAACCCTTCAGCCGTATGTCATAATCTATTTTGCAGGGATCTTGATTGCTTTTCCCTTCCACAAGATATCACCCTGTTTACTTCATTGATGACATTATGTTAATTGGACCTAGTGAGCAAGAAGTAACAACCACTATGGATTTATTGGCAAGACATGTGCATTGTCAGGGGGCAAGAAATAAATCCAACTAAACTTCAGGGGCCTTCTATTTCAGTGAAATTTCTAAGGGTCCAGTGGTGCAGGGCCTGTCGAGATAACCCTTCTAAAGTAAACGATGAGTTGTTGCATCTGACACCTCCTACAACTGAGAAAGAAGCACAATTCCTAGTGGACCTATTTGGATTATAAAGGCAACATATTTGGGTGTGTTACCCTAGCCCATTTACTGGGTGACACAAAAAACTTCTAGTTATGAGTGGGGTACAGAACAGGAAAAGACTCTGCAACAGGTCCAGGCTGCTATGCAAACTGCTCTGCCACTTGGGCCATGTGACCCAAGAGCTCCAATGGTCCTTGCTGTATCAGCGGCAGATAGGTATGCTGTTTAGAGTCTTGTGGCAGGGCCCTACAGGTGAATCACAATAGAGGTCTTTAGGATTCTGGAATGAGGCCTGGCATCATCTGCAGATAACTACTCTCCTTTTGAGAGGTAGCTCTTGACCTGCTACTAGGCCTTAGTAAAAGCTGAATGCTTGGCCTTGGGCCAGCAAATTACCATGTGACCTGAACTACCTACCATTAACTGGGTGTTATTTGGCCCATTAAGCCATAAAGTTGGGGAGACACAGCAGTATTCTATCGTCAGATGGTAGTGGTATACACATGATCGGGCTGAAGCAGGTCTTGAAGGCACAAGTAAGTTACATGAAGTAGCCCAAATGCCCATAGTCCTCACTCCTTCTATACTGCCTCCTCTCTCCCAGTTTGTACTATGCCTTCATGGGGAGTTCCCTACAATCAGTTGACAGAGGACAAGAATACATGGTCCAATGGTTTGGCTGGATGGTCAAGGACTTGGAAGGAACATAATTGGAATATTGATAACACAGAAATTTGGGGAAGAGTTATGTGTATAGACCTCTCTGAGTGCGCAAAAAATGTAAAAATATTTGTGTTCCATATGAATACTCACCAAAAGGTGACCTCAGCAGAGGAGGGTGTTAATAATCAAGTGAATAAGATGACCCATTCTGTGGATAGCAGTCAGCCTCCTCCTCAGCTACCATTGTCATTGCCCAATAAACTCATGAACAAAGTGACCATGGTGGTAGGGATAGAGGTGATTCATGGGCTCAGCAACGCGGGCTTCCACTCACCAAGAGTGATCTGGCTACTGCCTCGCCATAGACTGAGCACTCACAGACCAACAGTAAGCACTCAGAGACCAACAGTGAGCCCTAATATGGCACCATTCCACAGGGCAGATTGATTCCATTAGACTACTTCCATCACAGAAGGGGCAGCATTTTGTCCTTACTGGCATAGATACTTACTATGGATATGGATTTGTCTTCCCTGCATACAATGCTATTGCCAAAACTACCATCTCTAGACTTATGTAATGACTTATTCACTGCCATCCTATTCCACACAGCATTGTTTCTGACCAAGGAACTCACTTCACAGGGAAAACGTGCAGCAATCAGCTCATGCTCATAGAATTCACTGGTCTTAGCATGTTTCCCATTATCCTAAAGAAGCTGGCTTCTACAGTACCAGCTAGGTGACAATATTTTCCAGGACTGAGACAGATTTCTCCAGAAGGTTGTATATGTTCTGAATCAGCATCCAATATACGGTACTGTTTCCCCCATAGCCAGGAGTCATAGGTCCGGGAATCAATGGGTAGAAATGGAAGTGGAACTACTTACCATCACCTCTAGTGACCTACTAGCAAAATTTTTTCTCACTGTTTCTGCAACATTATGTTTTTCTGGCCTAGTTCTGCAGGGAACTTTGTTTCAGAGGGAGGAATGCTTCTACTAGGAGACACAAAAATGATTCAACTGAACTGGGATTTAAAACTGTGACTCGGCTGCTTTGGGTTCCTCATGATTCTTGAGTCAACAGGCTAAAAAGGGAGTTAGGGTGTTGGCTAGGGCATTTCATCTAGGCTACTAAGGGCGATTGATTGGCCTACTGCTCCACAATGGAGATAAAGAATAGTATTTCTGGAATACAGAAGGTTCCTTAGAGCAGCTGTTAGTATTACCCTGTCCTGTGATGAAGGTCAATGGGAAACTACAACTACTCAATATAGGCTGGACTATGAATTGCCCAGACTCTTAAGGAATGAAGGTTTGGGTCACCTTGCCAGGCAAAGAACCATGACCAGCTGAGGTGCTTACTGAAGGCAATACAGAATACAGAATGGGTAGTAGAAGACATGTATGAATACCATATACAGCCATGTGGCCAGATACAGAAATGAGGACTGTAATTTTTATAAGTATTTCCTATTTTGTTAAGAATACATTTGTATGTATATTAACATGTCTTAAGCAAGTATCTGTTTTCTTTTTCCTTTATCATGTAACATAAGATTTATTGACTTAATATCAGCATTTGAATATTGTTAATTTTATATCAGATTTGAGTTGCAGGAGATCAGAAGAGTAAACAACACTCATGAATTTTATCCTTTCTTCTGAGGATGGGATTAGTACATGTCAGCTTGTAAACAGGATAGTTTTACCATGTTGGACAGAATTATGACCTTTTTATAGTCTTCATTTGGAGATTAGGTGTGGTTTAAAGAGGTGCATACTGGGTGCCAAGCTGGCAAGGGGTAGACTTGTGATGGGTAATTTTAGGTACCAACTTGACTGGATTGAGGGATGCCTAGATGGCTGGTGAAGCATTGTTTTGGGGTGTGCCTAGGTGACTGTTTCCAGAGAAGATTAACCCATGAGTCAGTGGACTGAGAGAGAAAAAGACCTACCCTGAATATGGGTGGGCACCATCCAATCAGCTGGGGGAGCAGCTGGGACAAAGCAGGTAGAAAAAGGGAGATATTCAGCTTGCTCTGGCTTTCTCTCTCTCCCTTTCCGAGTAGGAAACTTCCGTCACAGAAGGGGCTGTTTATCCTCCTTCCCTTGGACATTCAGCTCCAGGTTCTTCAGCCTTTGGACCCTGAGACTTGTATAAACAGCCTCCCGGGAGGGGGGTGGTCTAAGGCCTTTGGCCTCAGGCTGGGGCTCCACTGTTCACTTTCCTGGTTTCTCAGCTTTTGTATTTGGACTGAGCCAAGCCACCAGCTTTTCTGGCTCTCCAGCTTGCAGATGGCCCATCATAGGACTTTGCCTTTGTGACTGCATGAGGCAATTCTCCCTAATAAATTTCATTTCACATGTATTTCTTATTGTTTCTGTCCCTCTGGAGAACCTTGACTAATCTGATGATATTTTATAGCCAAGTTTTCCACCTCCCGTGAGAAGGCAAGGCGAGATAGATGAAATAAATATACTTATTTGTGAAAATACATTATTCAATACTGGACATCAGCCATTCTTAGCTAATTAATTATTGGAGTGCTTCTACTAGTCTAGCATAGTTAACTATTAAGTAAACTGATAACAGTGAAAGATGATGTAGGAAAGCAGCTCTTAAAAACCAGACTTTTTCCAGGAAGAAATAACTTAGCTAACCTTAAACTGAATTATGTAGAAAACAAGTCAATTTCAAATCCAACAAAAACAGTACAGTAAACCGTTTATGTTCTGAGAGACCAAAATAAATAGCCACTTATTAACTAAGATGAACCCTAAGGTTAAGGAAACAAAAGTTACTTCCAGGTTGAGTGTTGAGAGCTTGACTGTCATGGAAACTTCCTAAATTCCTATGGCTATAAGAAAAACCACATTCTTGCTAAACTCCCTAACAATAGGAGATATCAGAAATATTGCAGACCCTTCCTAACTGATTTATAGCCCACACCACTACAACTTTAAGAAGACTGAGGGCCAATCTTACAAACATTCTTTACCGAGAAGTAACTAAAGATCTCAAGCCAGTTTTGGCCAGTTTACAGAGACTGTCCACAAACTGTCTTTGTATCCTATGTTTCTTTAAAAGAAAGAGCCAAATTCTTCCTCATTTTAATGCTAAATCCTCACCTCAAAATGAACATGGGATGTACATTACATATATGTTTACCCATTAGGCATGTGCTTGACTCTGCTCATAAATATGTATAGCTTTTTCCCCAAACCTGCTAAATATGTATGCCTCTATTGTGTAATACAGACTCTGTGAGGCATAAAAACCCAACTACCCTTTCCCTCTTTGAAGAGAGAGCATCTTTGGTACACACTGGAGACTGTCTCTTCCCAATTTGCAAACTGATATTGCCAGTAAAACTCACCTTTCTACCATTTGGACAACCTGGTGGGTTTTTGGATGATACATTTCATCCCTGCCATTCACTCTCACTATAATATAAACATGTTTTCAAAGGTATCTATCCCTTAGGACAAATGGTAGAATTAATGTAAAAGATAATTTTTTTTTAATTTGCACTACGTTTTTGACGTTTTAGAAAAGGGACAACCTAAGGTGAAAACAGGTGGACCAAGCTTTATTGTAGAAATGACAAAATTAGCAATTAGCTGCTCAAAGAAAATTTATTGGCACTCGGTAAAGACAAATGCCACAAAATGCCATTGAAACAGATATCTGAAAGCACAAGGTGCTGATGTAGCCACTAGATGAATCTGTTTGGTAGCAGTTGAGCCCAGTGAATTAAGGAGTTTACAGCTGTTATTTATGTGGCTCATGATGCTTATTGAGCAATCTGCAAAAATAGATTCCCTGTCTCACACAGGAAAGGGTAGATTTCCAGCAAGCATAATCAAAATCTCCAAGTCTTTTGGTCAAATTAGAGCTGCCACCATGCACGAGGTTTTACTTAAAGGTGTTTACTGATGGATAAACTCACACTTCTGTGAACTGGTTCTTGCTTCTGAAAAAAAAAAAAAGGGTACTTATTTTAATAATTTAGAGAAAATGCTGTAAAGAAGTTATGAAAAAAATGTAATTCTCATTTATAATCAGCCATGATTGTAAAAAATTACTGTGGTAAAATTATGAAAAGAAACATAATTGGCATATTTTCCTTAATTTTTAATATACTTTGCTTTTGCTATTAAAACTTTTGTGATTCTTGTATTCATCAGTGGTGATCTTAAGATGATTCATTTTTCTTTATAACTCAACTTGAATTGTTGCGTGGATTCCTATGGAGTCCAACTCGTTGTTATCAACTAGAGCAGACACTCTCAGAATCTAATGAGAGATTATCTTGAAACCTATTACTATTGTCTGCTAACAAATAGTATGCAAATATTTGGATGTAGAATTTTATTATGTAAAGAAATGATATTCTGTGATTTTATTTTCAAAATAAAAAAGAATAAAATCATGTTTCCTTTTCCTTTATCCACAGAAAATATCTTTCTCTTATTAAAAAATGTTGAAATATGCTAACAACAACAACAAAATTTCTGACTGAATTACAGACCTGGAAGGGCTAATGCTGTCACATAGGTTATAACATGATTTTCAGGTGGAATTGTGCTCTATCATTCCTTAATCTCCTGAAATGGCATGAAGGAAATTATTAAGTCTTGTGTGCTTGTGTGTGTATGTGTATATGTGTGTATATCTGGCAAGTTATAATCATGCCCAATATAATGCTATTTTTTGTAATTTAACATAAATATCATAAATAATTTCTTTAACTCATAAGCATTTGGTAAACTCATAAGCATTAAGATGAACTATAGAAGGACAATTTTGGCTACATGTGGGTTTTAGAACAACTCTAAACTGATTGAAATTAGGTTTCTTCTCTTTACTATTTACCAGACTTTATATTGATTCCATCTCCAGTTTAGTAGAGTTATGGAAATACAGTTTTAAGGAAAGAATATTGTACATTGAAAAAAAACATACTGAAACATAAATGCTGAAAGTTATACCATAAGAATTAGTTATATTTATTTATTTGCACACAAATGTGGCATGGATTTTGTATATCAACACAATAAATGTCATAAGCTCTGAGTGATACAACTAAAATAATAGTAAAGACAGTATTGGCTAAAATTGTTAATCATAACAATGAGATATGACACAGAGAAAGAAAAAAAATCTATAATACTCAATAAGGACCATCTGCTAGGGTTCCCGTTAAACAAATGGGAGGGAAAAATTGCATACCTTGGATGAAGAGGATTGGTGGAATCTTCTGGAAATAACTTCTAATATCCTGACTATATCTAACTATGAGTAAACATCTGAGTTACTCCAGGACAGATGAGCTTCACAGACCACCCCTACTTTCAAATTTAGTAAAGAGTACATCATCTGATAACTCATCTTCCTACCAACCCAGATCCTTTCTTGTCCTAGTCCTGCCCCCCTTGGGAAAACATTTTATCATCACCAAGTCAGCTAATAATCTCTATGGGAATGCAGGCATGCTCCCTCTACCTTCCTTCTTACTTTTGTCGTCCATGCAAATACAGTGGACAGGAGACACACACACACACACACACACTCTCCCTCTCTCTCTCTCTTTTTCATACACACACATACACACACACACACACACACTCACACACACGATATTACTTAAAATATCCTTAAGTTCCGCTGCTGTCAGAATCCTTCCATCAGTAGATTTTGAGCACTTTTTGCTCTGGAGGGAAGTTTAGAGAATTTAACTAAACCAACCCATCATAATTAACTTCTAGAACATGATACAGGTTACTGGTTTTGAATTTGGGCAAAATAGATGAAAAGCCCCACCTTTTCAAAAATTAATTTTGTGACATTAGACAAATAATTTAGGTTCTCTGAGTGAGCTTCACTTTTGTCAGACTAAAATTCTTTCCTTGTAGAGTTAGCTGTAATTTATTTGGTATAGATGGTCAATGGGTGAATAAATGATAAAAAATTTCACTCCCAAATTCATAACTTTCAACATTTAAAAATAAAAATATCTGTGAGATATAACTAATCTTATGAGCACATTTGTAAGCTCATTGGATAAATTGTGCTGAGATTAAACAGAAGTAGATTTGATGAAGCAATTATGCTAGTCTTTGGGGTAAGGTTTCACAGGAAATTCTTTCCTCTTTCTGTCTTTATATCCTACCGCATAGCTATATCCTATGCGCATAGCTATACCATATAATTTTATATCCTACCGCATAGCTATACCATATAATTTTCTGTGTGCTATATGAAACCGTGAAAAGAAATGAGAAAGTTAGATTCATTTGTAATACATGTATACACCTGTGATGCTGGAGACTTACTTCGCTGCCTTAGACCTAAGTTCTCACCTTGGATTTAGATATGATAATATCTAAATTGTAGGATTATTTGTCTGACTACACAGGATAGTGATTTTAATAAAACTCAGTGTATTTCCTGGAACATAAAGATGTAGTGAGTAGAATATGAATCTACATTTGATTTGGCATTAATACCAACATAATTACAAAGATAATTTACCATACATAATATACAATATTGCATTTTAAGATGTTTCAAATATAAACAATATATAAAGTTTAATTAGTGAACTATCATAATATATTAAAATACTATGTTAATCATAAGGCAAATTTGATCTTCTAATAATGTTAATACTTTCCCACCAATTTTAAATGTTTCTCTTACTTCTAGTGAAAAACACTTCTAGTTTTGTTTTTAAATTTTTTAACCAGTGATATAAAACCTATTCCCATTTTTTTGTTTCCTACTGAGAAAATTTATGAGCTTTTCTAGCAAAAACATAATTTAAATAAACCGTAAAATGTTAAAAATATAAGCAACCATCTAACTCAGTAACTCGTGAAATTTTCTAATTACAAATATAGGTCATAGGTACAGTGATTAAGATTTTGAAAAATGTCCTGAGGGTAATGAGGAAATTAAATTTTTATAGGCTTTCTAATGAAATTGAAAATAACAGACAAACCATGATTAACCCAGACAATATGCAGTATTGCATATTATGTATGGTACGTGATTTTTGTTTGAAGAACTATAGATGTCATTTTAGGGAAACCATCAGGCTTTTGCTTTGTTGAATTGATTAATCTTTTGACCAGAACTAAATTGTTCTGAAAAATTGGGAGTATTTTAGAAGCAGAATGAGAAGAGAGATGGATAGAGACCTGGAATCAAGAGGAACGGAAGCCTATAGGTTTTGGAGAGAGAGGAGATGAGTGGTGACAAAAGAAGGGATTTCTGTTTTTCAAGGTGTAAGGTTAAGACAACAGAGCTTCCAATAATTTGGAAGTACTTTCAGTACTTGGAGCTGGGCTAATTATTGGGGGTATACAACAAAGTCTTGAGTCTGTCTTTGGTGTGAGCATTACACTTGAACCCAGTCAAATTCTGGTCACACATCAAACTCCTGCTAGATGACAGCAGCACCAGAATGAGAGAACTGTCTCTGAGAGCTGTTCCATACCTTGTACCCAAAGACTTAGCTTACTCTGCCCCATCATCTCTGTTCGACAGTGCAATGTCCAACCCAATACTCCCTTCCCCATTATTACCTCTACTTCCCAAATTTCCATACTTCTTGTCCCAGAGTTTTCAGAAGCCACAAAACTCCCATGAACTCTTGCATGCATTACTCATATTGCAAAGTACAATTAGAGCAAGTGACTAGGTTTGAGGTATCAGAAAACATAGCAAATGCAGACATAAAACATGAGGAGAAACTTTTGGGGAACAACCCTTAAGTTTAGTTTGCCATTTTGTGACTTATCAGATTTTTAAGGTCATTTAGCTAACAAACAAAAACATAGTACAAAATAGTGGATAATACTATGTCATTTATGTGGACTCACCATTAATATCAGACTTCCACAAAGTGGAGCCAACTTTCCTCTAATCAACACTGACAGAGCTCTTACCTAGCCCTGAGTAGGAGGCACCAGAAATCTGATGCTGAACAGCCCATGAGTTCTGCTCTCAAGAAAAAAAGACGATAGGCATTTGTTTGCACTGGTACATAGGGGGTCCCTGTAAATATTTTTGTAATGACTTAATTAGTGGTTCTCAACCTTTTGTCAAAATCCACAGTTTTTACATTTGTAACATACTCCAATCATATCTCATAATACACAGTGGCTCTCATTGCATAGAGAAATGGTGCACACACCCAAAGCAGAATGCCAGAACCTCGATGAGGCATGTGTAGTTAAATGTCCTCTCCACCTTCACTCTTACTAGAACTCTAATTTGGGTAGGCCTCCTGCAAATGCATTTCTCACTTCTTATTTTGAGAATGCAAGGTAGAATATGATAAGCAGTCTAACTACACTACAGTATGAAAGAGACAGCTATGTTTATAAAACTAAATGATAGGCTTCTTGGAGAAGATGGCATTTTAATTGAATCTTGGAAGACAGGTAGGATTTTAATAAGCAGAATGGAGGAGAGGGCCCAGTAAGAGCATTCTATGAGGAGGGAAGAACAAAAGCAAAGGTAGAGAGATAGGAAAACATAGGCGTAGCTAGACTTCCAGTTGTGTGAAGAGTAACCTTATGTTCCAGGACTAGTCATGACCTTGTCCACTGATCTTCCCAGGAGTAGAGAGCAAACATTCCAGGGTACAACAGTATGAACCAAGATATAGATATCATGCGGGATAGACACAAAGGAACTATCCCATCCCTAGATGGATATAACTACAAAGGTTCCCATTGCCATTTCCTGACTTCAGCCTGCCAAAGTGAAGCTGGCTCAGATTTAGATCTGTATTTGGCTTGTCCTGACCATGAGCTGGTATTTCCTGCTCTTCCCCTACATGTCCCGTTGCACTGATTTAAATGCACAAAAGTGTTCTACCGAGACCTTCCTCTGTGAACTGGAGAAAGCGCATGTTGAACTTTAAAAAAATC
Organism: Pongo pygmaeus; assembly: GCF_028885625.2. Taxonomy (NCBI): domain Eukaryota; kingdom Metazoa; phylum Chordata; class Mammalia; order Primates; family Hominidae; genus Pongo; species Pongo pygmaeus. The sequence continues at coordinate 81,925,391 of NC_072384.2, forward strand.
AAGTAGTCCAGATGATGCTGATAGGCTGCCCAGGTTGAAAACTTTTGAGTTATACCTTTGTAATAAAGGAATGAGTGAATTAATGGATAACACACAAGCACACACTCACCATTCAAACAATTATTTAAGCTCTTCTAGGGTTAAGTGACTCTGAATATTGCTTCTTAGAACTTCATGATTCTTACCTTCTGAAAGTTCCACTCTATCAAATGCATACTCCTGCTCTATTGTACTGCTAACATGATGTAGAACATGATCTGAAGACAAAGCTGAAGAGGTTAAATTTGAAATAGGAACAATAAAGGAAATATATAATATAATAATTAATTTACTAATAATTTAAAATATATAAAATTACTAACATGATTTCATTTAAACTTCTAATTACATTTTCAACCATAATTAGAGAGAGAATGATAGCAAGCTCTAGTTTTTCTTTCTGAAAGACTTTGTTTTCCTCTGTTTGATTATTTGTCCCTTTTGAAATCTAAAATGTACACGTATATTCTCTCAGAATTGCTTAGGATTCAGTCCTGGGTACTTAGAAGTTATAACGTAAAGTGAGGTATGCTTTACATGAAGGGTTTTGATTAAATTAAAAAGATAGTGGAAAGGAATAGCAAATATTTTAAGAACACATACCTTATAAATACAACTTTTTAAAGTAACTCAATACAAAGTAACATTGACATGTTTTTGTTACTTTCAAAAAATCAATTTTTACTTTCTCTAAGCAACAGATGTGGAAGAGTGATGCCCACTGGTGAGTACTAATAGGCATTGCTGGCAAATAAAAAAATGTGCTCAGAAAGCTCACAGAGACCCGTGAGATAAAACTACAGATAAATACCACAGGGGAATGTAGGTCTTTGAGAGTCACTGCTCTGTAACTAGTTGGGGTGGGGTGCCAAGGCTAACACTGCTATTCATTCTCCTTGAGCAGCTTGTTATCTAGCAGTCCTAAAGGTGATTTGAAAATAGTCACTGAAAAAGCCTCTCTAAGTGTCCACAGAATCAGAGTTTGGGAATGGAGCCTGAAGCCATTCAGCCTTATTTCCTGATGACGTCCATGGACGCAGACCTAGGTTTTTCACAGAGAAGCAAAGGAGGAATATAAAGGTGGTATTCAGATTGATTACTTATTTATTGTTCCAATAACAACTTTTTCACATGCTCTGAAACCAAAAGGAAGACTTGGCTTGATTCAAACTGTGATACTTTCCAGAAGGAGCAAGAGAAACTCTGAGAGTCAATCAGGGGAGGGTAAAACAACTGTTTCTTGCATTTATTTTTAAAGTTCTCTGCATTACACACTGAACAGAAAGAAGGGCAAATTCACTATTTATACTCTGTTACAGTCCTCAAGTTTTTAAGCTGGCTTTTATAATCCTTTAAGTATTTTCTGGGAATAAATAGTTTAAATAATTCAATTAACACCTTACGATTGTCCTACATGTTGCATAAAACAGAACAGGCTATCTCATTTGTTTTTTATTTATTGTATTTTATTTTTATTATACTTTAAGTTCTGGGATACACGTGCAGAATGTGTAGGTTTGTTACAGAGGTATACACGTGCCGTGGTGGTTTGCTGCACCCATCAACCCATCAACTACATTAGATATTTCTCCTAATGCTATTCCTCCCCTAGCCCCCCACCCTCTGACAGGCCCTGGTGTATGATGTTCTCTTCCCTGTGTCCATGTGTTCTCATTATTCAACTCCCACTTATAAGTAAGAACATGCTGTATTTGGTTTTCTGTTCCTGTGTTAGTTTGCTGAGAATGACAGTTTCCAGCTTCATCCATGTCCCTGCCAAGGACATTAACTCATCCTTTTTAATGGCTGTGTAGTATTCTATGGTGTATATGTGCCACAGTTTCTTTATCCAGTCTATCATTGATGAGCATTTGGGTTGGTTCCAAGTCTTTGCTATTGTGAACAGTGCTGCAGTAAACATACGTGTGTATGTATCTTTACAGTAGAATGATTTATAATCCTTTGGGTACATACCCAGTAATGGGAATGCTGGGTCAAATGGTGTTTCTAGTTCTAGATCCTTAAGGAATTGCCACACTGTCTTCCACAATGGTTGAACTAATTTACACTCCCACCAACAGTGTAAAAGCATTCCTATTTCTCCACATCCTCTCTAGCATCTGTTATTTCCTGACTTTTTAATGATGACCATTCTAACTGGTGTGAGATGATATCTCATTGTGGTTTTGGTTTGTGTTTCTCTAATGACCAGTGATGATGAGCATTTTTTCATATGTTTGTTGGCCACATAAATGTCTTCCTCTGAAAAGTGTCTGTTCATATCCTTCACCCACTTTTTGATTTTTTTTTCTTGTAAATTTGTTTAAGTTCTTTGTAGATTCTGGATATTAACCCTTTGCCAGATGGATAGAGTGCAAAAATTTTCTCCCATTCTGTAGGTTGTCTGTTCAGTCTGATGATAGTTTCTTTTGAAGATAGTTTCTTTTGCTGTGTGGAAGCTCTTTAGTTTTGTATAAAATGTAAGGAAGGGGTCCAGTTTCAGTTTTCTGCATATGGCTAGCCAGTTTTCCCAACACTATTTATTAAATAGGGAATCCTTTCCCTATTGCTTGTTTTTGTGAGGGTTGTCAAAGATCAGATGGTTGTAGATGTGTGGCATTATTTCTGAGGCCTCTGTTCTGTTCCATTGGTCTATATATCTGTTTTGGTACCAGTACCATGCTATTTTGGTTACTGTAGCCTTGTAGTATAGTTTGAAGTCAGGTAGCATGATGCCTCCAGCTTTGTTCTTTCATTCGGATTTCCCCATAATAAAAAAATGTCTTTTCTGTTGCTCAGTTTCCTCCTGAAATATGTCTTTGACATTATTAACCATACTGAAACACCTCAATGGATATAAAATTATGCATTTAATTTGTATCACATGATTCAGTTCCATCACACTAAATCACTTAAATTCAAAGAAAAAATAAGCTTCTAATCTTTTTTTTTCTGTAAAGCGATGAAACATACTTGATAAATGTTCTTTGAATAATAGTATTTTAAATACACTTAATTTAGTAATCACATATTGTTTTTCATTTCTCTTCCGAAACAACTACAAAAGCTTATTTTGTGTGTCTTGATGAACTGATACTGTGAATCATTAGCTGATCTGGTTTTGTTTCTACTTGTTTGTTATCACAGGCTCATGCCTATTTAGACAAGGAGACACAGGGGTTGTTACTAAGCTACCCCAGAAACAAAGGCATCTATCCTTTGTCTTCAAATTCAAAAGCCACATCCATGCATGGCTAAAAGGTTTTTGGAAAATACTTAATCAAGTTCTACCTTCCCACCCATACTTCCAGAGGAGATCCAGGTTTCTTACTCCCTGGACATGGATCTAGGTTTTCCCTAAGAGAAGCAAAAAGGGGTATGAAGGTGCCATTCAAATTGGAGGAGGGAAAAGTTTAACTCCTTACCTTTCCAGTGACATATTTTTCACCCCCTATGAAACCAAAAGTAAGGTGTAAGGGAGAAAAGAGTTGGAAGATTCAAGAGACTTAGACAGTTATAGTCTGAGACAGGACCTGCTCTCTGAGTTTGGCCATCCCTGTGCATTTTGAGTTATTTCCGAGGGAAAAGCAAGAAAGAATTCTGAGAAAAAGTCAGGGATCCAGGGGTTAGAGAAGATCTTTGTCATGTTCCCTTATCCAGCATTCTGAACAAGGTGGGTGTTCTCAGCGTGCCAGGAATAGAGGAGGGGTGGCTGTGTAGAATGTCAGGACAGGAGAGCCTGAGAGAGCACCTGCAGTATTCAGTCAACCCCAGTGACTCTGTGATGTGAAGACCAGCCTGTCCTTCAGCTCTGAGAAGTACAATGAGAAGGAGAAGAAAAGAGAGCAAGCAAGCTGTGGAAAGCAAAGATGTGAGGGCCTGCTGTGGGGAAGCAAGGGGTCAGAGTCAGAAGGTGATACAAGCCAAAAACCAATGGGGGCTGTCTGTCTGGAAAGATGAGAAAGAGGCCAGAGGTCAAGCAAGGACCTGATGCTCATCTGAAATCCATTAATACCACAACATTAGTCCCCAGGGACTGCAATGCCATCTAAAGGAGGAGGAAAGAGAGGTCAGAAACCGTGGATTGACCAGGCTTACTCTGATTCAGTCAAAACACTTAAATGATAAGCTTATATTTTCTTCAAACAGGAAGCATGGGGACATAGCTAGAAACTATGTTTGGTCACAGAGAAATAATGACGGGTATATTATTTATGCACCTGATTTGTGGCCTAAGGATATGATGTGTACAGACTTAAACAAAACACTAATATTTAAAAAATATCTGCACAGTATTTGGATTTTTTTTTCTGTCTCATGTTTTCTGCAAGATCCAGAAAACTCCTGCTGAAACAGAACAACATTTGTGTTGTCATGGATAAATTTTAAAAAGCATCTTGTTGAGTGGAAAGCAATTCATAAATGAATATATATGACACAGTTCCATTTATACTGTTTTAAAACAGACAAAACTAAATTATACATTGTTTAAAATTATACAAAGAGGGATAACAGCTAAAAAAAAAAGAGTGATTATCACAAAATTCAAAACAATAATTGGCTCATGGGTGGGAGAGAAGGAAATAAATGATTAGAGAAGGCATAGAGAGAACTCCAAGGGCATGGCAAGATCATATATTTCATATTTTGGGGCCTAGATGGTAGGTTTTCTACCTCTCTCCTTCCTTCTTCCCTTCTCCTCCTTTCTCTACCCCCTCCTCTCTCTTCCTCCCTCTTGCTCTCTCTCTCTCTCTTTCTTCCCCGCCTACTGCAGATAATCATTTGAATTTCTACTTTGTGCCAGTCTCTGTTCAAAGAGCTTGGGATACATCAGCGATGGAAACAAACATCCTTATTTTAATGAACCTTATTTTTAAGGGGGTGAAACAGATAATAAAAATGAAGCATAATAGGTCAACAATCTCTCCCTGCTCTAGGACTAGGGAGACGTTTTTGCAATATCTGTGAAATAGAGCTTAAGGGTTAATATGATGAGCAAACATCTGGAATTCTCTTCAAAGCCCTGATGCTTAATTAATATTCCAAAGCTCTAAACATCATATGACCTGCTTATTTTAATCTCAATGCAATTGTAATAAAGAAACTTTCATCTTCAGCGTATAAGACTAGAAGTGGTAGGTACTGGAAAATTAAAATGGTAATATCTGATACTCAGTGACTTTAAAATTGATCACTATGTTAGTAGATGTATTTTGATAGCTTATCATTGTTTCATTTTTATGCAATATTTCATGTATATGAGTGAATTATAGATGCATATATAAAGCACATGTTAGACATAATCATAATCATAATGATAAAATGAACTTTTGTGTGTCTAGTGCCCAATCTAGGAAGTAAAATTCTACTTATTTCTAATAATATGAAATTTTGGGTTGAAAAATTCTTATCTTTAAGAATGTTGAATATTGAATATTGTATATTGCCCTCACTCTCTTCTAGCTTGTAGGGTTTCTGCTGAGAGATCTGCTGTTAGTCTGATGAGCTTCCCTTTGTAGGTGACCTGACCTTTTTCTCTGGCTGCCCATAACATTTTTTTCCTTTGTTTCAACCTTGGAGAATCTGATAATTACATGTCCTGGCATTGATCTTCTCATGGAGTATCTTAGTGGTGTTCTCTGTATTTCCTGAATTTGAATGTTGGCCTGTCTTGCTAGGTTGGGGAAGTTCTCCTGGATAATATCCTGAAGTGTGTTTTCCAACTCGATTCCATTCTCCCAGACTCTTTCAGGTACTCCAATCAATCGTAGCTTCAGTATCTTCACATAGTCCCACATTTCTCGGAGGTTTTGTTCATTCCTTTTCATTATTTTTTCTCTAATCTTGTCTGCATGCCTTATTTCAGCAAGATGGTCTTCAAACTCTGATATCCTTTATTCTGCTTGATTTATTCAGCTATTGACACTTGTGTATGCTTCACGAAGTTCTTGTGCTGTGTTTTTCATCTCCATCAGGTCATTTATGTTCCTCTCTAAACTGGTTATTCTAGTTAGCAGCTCCTGTAACCTTTTATCAAGGTTCTTAGCTTCTTTGCATTGGGTTAGAACATGCTCCTTTAGCTCAGTGGAGTGTGTTATTATCCACCTTCTGAAGTCTACTTCTGTCAATTAATCCATCTCATTCTCTGTCCAGTCCTGTGTCCTTGCTGGAGAGGTGTTACGATCATTTGGAGGAGAAGAGGCATTCTGGCTTTTGGAATTTTCAGCGTTTTTGCACTGTTTCTTCCTCATCTTCATGGATTTATCTACCTTTGATCTTTGAAGCTGATGACCTTTGGATGGGGTTTTGTGGAAGGTCTTTTTTGTTGATGCTTTTGTTGTTGTTGCTTTCTGTTTGTTAGTTTTTCTTCTAACAGTTAGACCCATCTTCTGCAGGTCTGCTGCAGTTTGATGGGGGTCCACTCCAGACCCTGTCACTTAGGTATCACCAGTGGAGTTTGCAGAACATCAAAGATTGCTGTCTGCTCCTTCCTCTGGAAGCTTCAGCTCTCTTGTATGAGATGTCTATTGACCCCTCTTGGGAGGTCTCTCCCAGTCAAGAGGCACAAGGTCAGGAACCTGCTTGAGGAGGCAGCCTGTCCCTTAGCAGAGCTGGTGCACTCTGCTGGGAGAGTCCCCCTTGTTAGGGTCAGCTGCTCTCTTCAGAGCCTGCAGACAGGAAAGATTAAATCTGCTGAACCTGCGACTGCAGCCGCCTCTCCCTTCAGGTGCTCTGTCCCAGGGAGTTGAGAGTCCTGTCTGTAAGCCCCTGACTGGAGCTGCTGGATTTCCTGCAGAGATGCCCTGCCCAGTGAGGAGGAATCTAGAGAGGCAGCCTGGGCACAGCCGCTTTGCTGCGTTGTGATGCATTTTGCTTAGTCCAAACCTCTCAGTCTCCTTCACACTGTCAGGGGAAAACCGCCTACTAAAGCCCAGCAGTTTGATTATTTTGTGCAACATTGTGTCCTTCATTCCTGTGGTGATTAGTTAAATTTTAACAGTTTTATACTGTTCCATAATATGTACATACTACAGTATATAAATCAATTTTACTGTTTCTTCCACTTTATTTTGCCGTCATGAAAAATGCTGCTATGAATATTTTAGACATGTCTTTGATGCATATGCACAAAAGTCTCTCTGGGGTAAAAATACAGAATCAAAATTGTCGAGAAGTATGGCACATGCATCTTTAAATTTCCTACAGAATGCCAAATTGTTCCATGAAATGATTATATAATTTTACCTATACACAAATAATGTGTAAGAAAACCAAAAAGCCTGGCATCATTCTTGATTCTTCTCTTCACTTTGTTTCCTACATCTAATCTGGTAACAAATCCTATCAGTTCAGCTTTCAAAATATCTGTATATCCAGAATCCAGTCTCTTTTTGCTTACCCTCCTTCTACTCACACATACTGCCACAATCTTTACATATCCAGAAATTATATACCTTCTCAACCATTACTACCTGGTCTAAGCTTCCATGTGTCTCCTGGGTTATGAACAACAGCCTTCTTTCTGATCTCCTTGTTTCTATTTTTACTACCCAAACAAAAGAACATTTTCCATTCTGTAGCAGAGTAATCCTTTTGAAACCTCAGTTCAGATCAATCAACATTTTTTCTCAAAACTCTACATTTGGTTTCCTGTCTTTCTCAGGCCAAAACCAAAGGTCAGGCACCACATTCCCCACCCATCACATTGCCTACATTATTCCCAGTTGTCCAATTTCTTCCTGCTTCAGTGCTCTTCTTGTTGTTTCTGGCATGTCAGGCAAGCTCGGCCTCCTAGATAAAGTGGTAGCCAATCCCATTTAAAAATTTGCTACCCCCCACCCTCCCAGACCTCTCCATCATTCTCTTTCTAACCTCCATTGTGTATTTATTTAAATTATTTCTTCCTCAGTGAAGCCTTTCCTTACCAGTTTACTATATAGAAATTATCCCCAATTTCCATAGTAATTAGATTTTCTTAATATGGAATGTCTTCATTTTTCTTTATTTCCAAATAGTTTTGCTGGATTTAGAATTCAGCATTAGGGACACCCCTAGTTTCTATATAGTAGCCCTGTAACCCTTATTTCTAGAACACATGGCAGAAACATAATAAATAATAGTTATAGTAATAACAGCTAACTCATATAGCGCTTAGTACTCTAGACACTTCTAAGCAAATTATATTAATAAACTCATTTAATTCTCTTAAAACCTATGGTGAAGAGGAATACGTCCTGCTATAATGATGTAAAGAAGTTGAGTTTTTTCTCTTCATAAAAAAACAAGTGTAAAACTGGACAGCATTAATAAAAACAACTATTCGATGACTCTGGAAATCAACCAAAGGGACATAATAATTTGAGAAACATTTATTCTTAAAAAATTTTTGGACATTCAGGTAAAAACAGCAGGAACCTATGACCTTCTTGCCTGAAGTTACTCCCACTCCTCCATCTTCCTCTCCAACTCTGACCTGGGAATGGAAGCAAAAGCCAACTTTCCTGCTGGCTGTGGTAGAATCAACTTGGAATGGGAAGGCGGCAAAGTAATTCTGGTTATTTGAATATAAAATGGTGAATCCACTTAGACTAGATGAGAAAAGCCCCAAGCTTTGTCAGCCTAAGGTTGGGGTCCAAGTTGGAGTAAAGAGTAAACCAGCAAGATTTAACAGAAAAATCCTAGAAATTAGAGAGCCATAGAAAGGCCATTTATACTCAGTTTTAAAATTGATTTCAAAAAATTCAAGTTTTTAAAATATGTTTTTAAAATTAAATAATTTTGAAGAATTAAAGGAAAATATGCTAACAATGAATGAAAATATAAAATATCAACAGAGAAATAGACATTATAAAAAAGAACCAAATGGAAATAATAAAATTGAAAAAAAGTAGCTGAGATAAAAAGTTAATTCAGTGAAATCAATAGTAGGATTGAGATGGCAGAGAAAGAAACAGTAAACTTGAAGATAAATCATTAGAAAGCAGCCAATCAAAAATGAATGAAGAAGGAAGGAAGGAACGAAAGAGGGAAGGAAAGGAAGAGAAAAAAGAAAGAAAGAAAAAAGAAAGAAAGAAAGAACAATTAAAGAAATTGACAGAGATCCAGAGCATCCAGGACAATTTCCAGAATCCTAATTTATGCATAACAGGATCCTCAGAAGGAGAGAACAGAGAGAAAGAGGCAGAAGAAAAACATTGAACAAAATGACAGAAAGCTTCCTAAACTTGATGCAAATTATTAATTTATGGATTTAATAAGCTCAATGAACACTAAGTAGAATATTGAAAAAAAAAGACCTAGATATATCATCATCAAATTGCTGAAAGTCAAAATAAAGTCTAGAAAACAGAAAGAAGAAGATAAGACTCAGTACATGCAAGGAAGCAACAATACAATTTATTTTTGGCCAACACTATCAGAAACTATGGAAGCCAGAGGGAATAGAATTACACATTAAAAGTGCTAAAAGAAAAAAAATCATTCAACAATTCTAAATCAAGTAAAATTATTCATAAATAAAAGTAAGATACAGACATTCCTGGATTAAGAAAATCTAATTGTTTGTCAGCATAACTGTGTTATAAGAAAATACTTAAGGAAGTACTCCAGTGTGAAGAGAAATGACACCAAATAGTAGCTCAGACACACAGGAAGAAATGACGAACATCATAATGGTAAATATGTGAGAACATACAAAAGATTGCATATATGAATGTGTGTGTCTGTCATCTGTCAAGTTCTGCAGGAATTAATGTGTTATTTCTGGCTCTCTAGTCTATTCCTGAGGCCCATCTTATTATCTCTGTATCACAGCCACACTAACTTTATTACTTCAGTATAAGAGTAAATTTCGATATATGGCAAGTGCTCCTCCTTTATTATCCTTCAGGAGTGTCTTGACTATTCTTAGGTATTTGCAATACCATATAGATTTTAGGATCAATTTCTTAAATTCCATGAAAAATGTATTGGAATTTTCACTGGAAACATGTTATATTTATGGTTGACTTTTGGGATAATTGAAAACTTTTCAATATTGTGTCTTTCTGACTATAAAAATGATTTAACACTCTATTTTGATCTTATATTATCCATTTTAAGAAAAATAAGTTTATTCCTGAGTATATTAAAGCTGCAAAAAGCACAAGGAAAAAAATTTCTGGCTGAAAAAATAACTACAAAAACCCTGGAGTATTTTAAGAAACTTCCAAGAGGCCATTGTGCAGGGAGTGTAGTGTATGAGGGAGACAGAGCTGTGGGAATGAGTGTGAGAAGAGGCAGGGGCCAGATCTGGATATGAAAGCTAATTCCTGCATGAAAGATAATAACTGTTTGAATACCGACTCACAAACCTACTAAATGGACTAATTAATTTGAAGCAGCTAATATGTCAGAAATAACTATAGCTACCTTCCCATGTGATTGCTGTGGTGGTTGATTACTAATGAGTTCCCCAATTCCTGTCTAAATTCAGAGTCAAAAAAGCAACTTAGTGAAACAGAAGAAAAACACACCCAAGTCTCTGACATGAAGTGATAATACACTTAATGCAACACAAAAGCCACTTGCCAAGTAAAATCCAGGCTGGAAAGCACCTCTACGAAAGCACAGGAGTTTATATGGTACCACAAAGTTTTGTCACCATTTCATTATCTCATCTTTCAGTATCCAGTTTGCCACCACCCACTGACACACAGATCTGCAGCCCATGTGGCACAAACAAACCAGAACCTCTTCTTATCTAATAAACGAGCCAACTTTCTCATGAATGATCAAAGAGTAACCAAATTCTCAATACCATCAAGGGCTTACATATTCTATAGAAGAAGAAATCTAGAAGAAATAATTCAGACTCTTAGAGGAGAAGTGAAGACAGAGAGAGATGGCAGTAACGCCTCATAAACAACACTACCTTGTGCAGCTAACTCTTTCCACCTCTCTTTGTTCTGCTGAATGATGTCCACCAGGTTGTTCTTGAAGCTCTTCAGGTCCACTGCTGCAAGGGAGTAGTCTGGGGAATAGGACCCATCGCTCATGGAGCCTTTTGTATTTGATCGTCTTAGTGCATCAGCAATGTGTAACCCCACAATGGTGGCTGAGCTAACAGTAACAACCAAAGAAAACAAAAAACACCATCAGGATATGGGGTGAACGAGGAAAACCTGAAAAACTTTACAAAACTGACTAGAAAAGCAAGGTAGTAGATGCTCAGTCCCTGTTCTGAGCACGTGGCAGCTGCTAACCTCCTTTCTCTCCCTCCCCACACTGGATTATCCTTAGTACACACCTTAGTATTTCATATTTTGTGTATTAAACCTCAGTTCTCAAAGGCAGATGCAATATAATATAACGCCACTAGGTGGCAATACTCCCTAATCTTGTGAGAATTCTCTTCCTAGATGTGAGAAATATAGATAATCATTAAGGAAAAGGTTACTAAACACCACAAAGATGAAAAATGATGCAAAAAAGAAAATATCATACCTGCTTGCCACATAGGAAGAAGTTTCGGCTTTTGAGGCTTCCTCTATAAGAGGAATAACAATTTTCTCTGTTGAGTCTGTCAGAAGAGAAAATGTTGGCTCTACTATGAAATCGATGAAACCTACAAAAGCCAAAATGAAAAGACAGAGAGAGAGAGAAATAAATTCAAGTGTTACAATGTCCTGAATTCTGAAATCAAAAATAATGAAGAGCCTCTGACAATCCTGGGATAGCGAGAATCAACTAAAATATTGGTTCTGCTTACCCTTTGTATTGTTTTAATCTAATAACAGTCTTTAGAGATGGTTTAACTGCTCTATAAAATAATACTTGAAGCCACGGAAGTGACACAATTTAAGCTTGCTAACTCAAGTATATTGGCTTTTCTATTTACTATTCAGCCTTATATAATATACTATTGCTAACAATACATTTAGATCCAATGAGAGTGACTATAGTTTCCTCTCTCAACACCAGGGATCATTATCCTTTTTGAAAGCACATCATGTGCATTTTGGATTTCATTATTTACTAACAAGAAATCATATCTAAGCTCCAAAGAAATTAAATAATTGAAGGTTTTTCTCAGGTAACAGGAAGACAATTACTTTTTGTTACTTACTATATCAGCCAGAGCTTTCTGCCAGTGTGTTAATATTTCAAATTGCTGTTTATTATTCTCTGGATGTAAAGTATTAGTTCACAGCATGTGGGTGTGTTCTGTCAAATCAGTGAAGAGAAAAGTAACATCTCTGGGAGACAGCATTAATCCCACCACTTTGAGATGTCAGTACTGAATGAAGACTTTTACATTTAAAGTACTCATCAAGATAGAAAATGACACACAGAGAAAAGGGCATTGTCCTCTGGGAGTATTTTCCATCCCGTGTTTAGGCAGAGGAGGAGACAACAACCTATTCTAAGGTCTGTGTACATGGCAATATCCCAGATCCCAGGACTGCTGTGGGTGCCTCAAGTCAAGAATTGTTGTTGGAAACACAGCTGAGAGCAATGGACTACCACCTGAATATAGGAGACTAGCTGGAGGGAGGCTTTTTAAGTGACAATGTCCTGTAAAGTATGCACATTTAAAGATAGTCCATCAGATGCTTGGATAAAAGTAATTCACATTTCAAGTAACTGGATTACTTATAGTATATAATAAGGCATGTTTTTAATTTAATAAAACTTCAGTAGTTTTAATGGATGCCTTCAAGTTAAATCAGTGTTAATTGACCACCCAGGGTACTATTTTAAGTTCTATGTTCTTTTTTTTTTTTTTTTGGAGATGGAGTCTCACTCTGTTGCCCAGGCTGGAGTGCAGTGGCACGATCTCAGCTCACTGCAACCTCTGCCTACTGGGTTTAAGTGATTCTCGTGCCTCAGCCTCCCGAGTAGCTGGGATTACAGGTGTGTGCCACCATGCCCAGCTAATTTTTTGTATTTTTTAGTAGAGACGGGGTTTCACCGTGTTAGCCAAGATGGTCCCGATCTCCTGACCCCGAGATCCGCCCGCCTCAGCCTCCCAAAGTGCTGGGATTACAGGCATGAGCCACTGCACCCGGCCAGTTCTGTCTATGTTCTTAAATGCCTGAGATGTGTAGACTGTCAACTGGGGCGTCACCTCTACTAACACGGCAGCAATTTGCATTACAGCAACAAGCCTCAGAAACTTCCATTCTTAGCTTGCCACATCAGATCCTTAGCCTGCCACATTTACACTTACTAAGCAAGGACAGGCACCTGTGTCATGGTCTCTAGAAAAACAGCTGTTGAAACTTGGATGGGAAAGGGGGAAAGGGGAAAAGGTCAGAGCAGGCAGCTTTCCCCAAAGCTTTGTGATGGGTGGTGCTGGAGCATAACTACACAGGTAAGAAGTGATCCTTGTGTTTATTGATCATATTGTTCAGTAACAAAAATGCTGGCTCAGGGAATAATTATTACAAGTATTTGAGCCATGCAACACATGTTTTAATAATGGACTGGACTTGAAGTCCCAAACACAAATACAGATGATAAGAATGAATGTGGTTGGGAGCATTACCATTTTGCAAATTTCCTGTTGTTGGTTAATCTATTCACATCATGAGAGAATATTTTTCCAAATGAAATGTGCACTACTATATTAAGCATACCATGGAAACTTAGTGATAGAACAAGTGCACTAATATTTTCATTGAGTTGACCTATATGGAAAGAATTAAATTACAGAAAACAATAATCAGCAACAAAACAACATAAAACAGTCTCCCACACAAGAAAATTTTATATTTTGTAAAAGGATTACGACCATGATAACAATTACATTTACTAATGTTGCTTTATTGAATTCATTTTGTGAAAATGCTTCAATAATTCTTATTCAGCACCATATAGATCTATTTAAAAATCAAATGTATCATGAATATGGAGTGAGGTTTTCATGGAAGTTACCCCTTTGAACAACATCATTTACTCATTTGAAAACTGACAAGCACACACTCACTTTCCACCATCACAAATCATCAGAATTACCTATTTGTGACTGGGCCACCATGGTTGACTTCCGATCACAAAGTGGGGAAAATGGAAGCCCTAATTCAGCTTCTTTATCTCCCTGGAGAAAGAAAAGCATGTTAATATAGACTTGGGTTGGAGTAGCTAAAATAATGAGCAACCTAAGACTTAAAGCCTAGAAAAGCCACATCTTTCATTTCTTAATTAGCAATACTTTTTTCTTATTTATAAAACCGAAAGCTATAGTCCAAGTTTATGTAATTTTTCTTGGATGGTCTCCATTTGGGGACATTTTGCAGGAAGAAAAATGATGAATGTTTTCAGTACCTGGAGACTTTGCTTTGGCATTACAATCCCTTGACTTTTAAGAAACAAATGTTTGCTTTTGAAATTTTCCAGAGTCACCATAAAATACCTAGCCATCTTATGTGTTATCTGACATTTAATTAACAATCCAAGTTAATTTATTTATGCCAAGTATATCAACAGAACTTTAGTATCAAAATTTTGTGACAGAACTGTTTTTCAAAATTAAAAGTATATGATGTGAAACACCTTTCTATCCATTAAGCAAGTTTTATTAAATCTTCCACAACATATAATGAGGAATTTCTTCAACATTCTTACATTCAGTGTGCATAAACTTATTTTAATGTTTTCTTCTCAGAGAAAATTGAAATATCAATTTTTTTAATTATTTGATCTCATCTAAAATAGATTAATTGAGCACACATGTTAAAGAATTCCATTTATATTTGGGTTTTACTTCATGAGAAGTAATTAAATTTTCATCTTCTAAAACAAAGGTTGTTGTTCTGGTCAAACCTTTAATATCACAAGGTTTATTAAACTTTGGTTCTTTCCTTTGCATTAAAGGGGATGTGCTTATGAAAGAAAGAGGAGAGGATGCTTCCTTGTTCTTGTTCATTTCAATTTCCTGGCCATTTGAAAGCACATTTTAGGTTCTATTTTCTCCTAATTTATTGGCTGTATACCTTCATGAGCAACACCAGCCTTGCATCATAAGTCCATAACTTAGGATAAAATACGTAACGACTCCACGTCCTTTCACTCTGTTTCCATTAACATCTTCCTATCCTAATCTTTACAACATCATGTCAACATGTAGCTTTACAACTTTTTGAGAATATCTTCTAGAGTAGTTCCCCTAAACCATGCCTTTGATTATGAGAGTTATAGACAGAAAGTCTGGAATCAGAATTGTTGGGGAAAATCTAGATATGGTCATCAAAGAAGTAGGAAAATTAGTTACAAACACGAACATTTCGCTATGTCATAACTCAGAGAAAAGAAGGAATAAGAATTTCTGTGACCTCTGCCAGTAACTCCCCTAATTCTTCTGGATAATAATAACACTAATTCCATTTGAAACTGTGATTTATACTCAGCTTAAAGGACAGATGGAAGGGAATTATTAATGCCACTAGTCTTAGAGTCAGAAGATACAGTCAGCTGAATCGCTGCTGTCTAGGGGTTATTGCTGTTACTTCAGACATAGCACAGCCTTTGCTGAAATGAATTCTCCTTATCTGTTACCTAATTTTGTGATTTTGATTTACTTGTTTTAGGGATAAAATATAATAGATGTAATAGTATCTATCCTGAAGTTATCTAAGATTATTTATATGAAGCATAAAGAGTGCCTGACACTTAGTAGTCATTAAGTTTAGCTAATAAGAAACATAATTTAGGTCAGGCGCGGTGGCTCACACCTGTAATCCCAGCACTTTGGGAAGCCGAGGCAGGTGGATCACGAAGTCAGGAGATTGAGACCATCCTGGCCAACATGGTGAAACAACATCTCTACTAAAAATACAAAAATTACCTAGGTGTGGTGGCATGTGCCTGCAGTCCCAGCTACTCAGGAGGCTGAGGCAGGGGAATCGCTTGAACCCAAGAGGTGGAGGTTGCAGTGAGCCGAGATTGCATCACTGCACTCCAGCCTGGGTGACAGAGCGAGACTCCATCTCAAAAAATAATAATAATAATAATAATAATAATAACTTATAATAGCAACAATATGAATGCAATATGTACAAATTAAAGGTATTTATGTCTAATGCATACACTGAATAGTTTTAAAACACAGGAAATTGAAGTAGTGCTTAATTTAGCATGTAACAGAGAGGCATCAGCTTTTTCTCCCTCTTTATTTCTAGCAAGGAATTGACAAGAAAGGATTTCCACTTTTGAAAGATTAGTTTGTCTGCAGTATGAGAGATGACTTGGGGTGAGTTGAGGATTACTCCTTGGCTTCCAGTGTGAATGGAAAGGAGGAGTCTGTTGGTGCCACTAATGGAAACCAGATGATCTGGGTGGGGGAAAGATTTGAATACTATTATGGATTTGGTTTCTAACATGTTGAGGATAAGGTGCAAGAATAATGTCATCAATCATTTATGTTAAAATATAAATACTAATATTACTATTGATGAAATAAAATAGAAATAAAGCTACCAATAGGCTTTTGGGAACCTGATATTAGAGATGCTTATTTAACATATGCAGATACAACTGCGTTTTATTCTTTTGTGTATTTGTTAGGTTGGTGCAAAAGTAATTGTGGTTTTTGCAATTAAAATTGTCAGTAGTCTTAGAGTCAGAAGATTCAGTCAGCTGTATCTTTTGCAATTAAAATTGCAAAAACCACAACTACTTTTGCACCACCCTAAATATTACAAGATTGTATCTATTAAATGCTGCTAAGCTACATTTAACTTTTTTTTTTTTTTTTGTCAAGATGCTGCTATCTGGTATTTAAGGACAAAAATGTAATAGATGTATTTTTATACTCTGTGGTACAAGCTCTTTGGCCCCAAAATGGTAACTTTGGCCTGAGAAAGGCATTATGATGATTTACTTTCTTTTTTTAATTTTTTTATTTTTTTGAGACAGAGTTTCGCTCTTGTTGCCCAAGCTGGAGTGCAATGGCGCAATCTCGGTTCACTGTAACCTCTGCCTCCCAGGTTCAAGCAATTCTCCTGCCTTAGCCTCCCGAGTAGCTGGAATTACAGGTGCCTGCCACCATGCTGAGCTAATTTTTTATATTTTTAGTAGAGATGGGGTTTCACCATGTTGGCCAAGGTGGTCTCGATCTCCTGACCTCAGGTAGTCCACCTGCCTCGGCCTCCCAGAGTGCTAGGATTACTGGCGTGAGCCACTGTGCCCGGCCACTTTCTTGAGCTACATTTTATAGAATGTTGAATGGCAACATATTTCCTATAGGGCTTAGGCATTTGACAGATATATGCAGGGATGACCTTCCTACAGATGGAGCAAGAGATTTTATATTCTATTTGCTTCCTGTATCCCACAATTAATTAAGAATATTAAATTTTCACTGTCAAAGCACATTGAATGCTAAAGTACATTAATTATTTAATTTATTTATAAATATTTCAAAGTGTTATTTACTCTTTAGGGTGAATAAAGGCCATGAGTGCAAGATTAGTGGGGGCCCTGTAGGTAAACTATGAAGGAACTAGAACTCTGTATAAAGAGAATGTTAGAATCTCTGAGTATAGATTTGGCCACGTTTATAATTTCCTCATTCTGTCCCAGGACAGGGAATATTTATTTTCCATCAAGGTAAAAGCAGAGGTCATCACAATAAGCACTGTGAAAGAAGAGTTTATATTTTTCTTAGAGGTTTCGCTGTCATTTGAGGATGCTGCCTTCAGGGGGCCAAAATACACTTTTAAAAATGAGGAGTAAGTAGAAAAACTGGCCCCATCGAAATGGAAACTCAAGGCAGCCTGAGGTTCTCAGGCCCCACAACTTGTACCTGTCTTTACAATTCCCTGGAGATCCTTCAGGTTTCTTCTCTGAAAGCCTATAAGAGAACTAGTAATTGTTTTTAAATGCTTTCCTACCATTGTAAAGTGCTCTGACAGCCATTAATAAGGTATGAAATCCATTGACTTAACAGCACCTTTTTGTTGTTGTTGTTTGTTTTTTGCATTTCTCTGAAACCAAAAAAATTTCTACAGTTTTGCTTTGTTTTTGTTTTTGTTTTTTTCTTGAGAGGAGTCTCACTCTGTCGCCCAGGCTGGAGTGCAGTAGCACGATCTCGGCTCACTGCAACCTCTGCCTCCTGGGTTCAAGCGATTCTCCTGCCTCAGCCTCCCGAGTAGCTGGGACTACGGGCACCTGCCACCATGCCCAACTAATTTTTGTATTTTTAGTAGAGACAGGGTTTCACCATATTGGCCAGGTTGGTCTCGAACTCCTGACCTTGTGATCCGTCTGCCCCAGCCTCCCAAAGTGTTGGGAGTACAGGCATGAGCCACCGTGCCCAGCCAGTTTTGTTTTGTTTTGTTTTGTTTTGTTTTAATGAAGAAGATAAGACAGGGTAAAGTACAGAAATCTTGAGAAAACTCTTCACTGAAACTTCAATTTTAGAGAAAGAAGCAACGTCAATAATAAATATGCAGGAAGCCCCTGACCACAGGGACAGGGGCTTAGGTCACACTCCTCCTAAGGACAGCCTTTGGAGACATTCTAAGGCTGAGGGTGAAATCTGACAGACCACTGGTTCTATAGAGAATTTGATTGGGAGAGGAGAGGAGGATGCACTAATTTAGCCTTATTTGGAAAACTTAAGGAATTTAGGCCCTCTAATTACCCTTCTTTACTTCTTCTACAAATGGGCCCTTCTAAATTCGAAGAACACCACGAAAAACATTTAAGCGTTTAATAATTACAGCAACTAATACATTCACTTTTGGTAAAATATTGGTCTGATATAACTGTATTTCTGTGAATGTTATAAATATTTTATGGAATATTAGAACCCCTGGTGTAATCGGTGTTTATAGTGCTTTTATGGCTCTTGAAACTAAAAGCTTCACTTTTTTACATTTAAAGTTATCTTGGCTCATTGCTACAGTTCATTTCTGCAATTTTAGGGGTTATGTTTATGATTTCTTTAAAAAGCCAGATCCTTGGCTGAGAATGGACTAACTAAGTACATTTGTATTACTATGGAAAATGAAATTTATTTTGAAATAACACACTTTATACTACTTCTAGCAACATTTAAAAATAGAGAGGCCTGACTGTATACAATTCAAGGTAAAGTAAATATTTTGACCTTTCCTCCCAAATAACTTGCATTTCTAATTATTTTTTTCTTCTTGGCCAACAAGGTAATAATGATTAATAAATGCAGATTTTGTTCAAATATAGATTTTTTTCGTGTGTCACAAAACAACTAGTTGAAGAAGGGAAAAATTCATGTAGTTATTGTTATTTAGTTTAAAATACAAACACAGTTTGATGGAAGCGACTATTTTTGTAAAAAAATTAACTGCATTGACTTCTTAACTTGCCAACCTGACATGTGTGTTCAAGAGGGGAATAAAAAGCAAAAACCTGTCTTCTTTTACCAATGATTACTTTTTTGGCTGGTATTGATCTCTCTCTCATATCAGTCATAGTTAAAATAAAGCAGCATCCTCCAAATCTACCCATTACTGTCAGTAGAAGCAACTGTGTTGATCTGCGTGAAAACTCGAGGAGACATTAATCGTATTAATAAATATCACAGGCTTGTTGCGAAAATGCCTTGGAAATGAGAACCCGCTCTACTGCCTTTTACCATTAGCGGCTTATTCAAGAGTCAGAAATCAGCGTTTCGCAAGACTGCAAATTCTGGATACAATTCTGATCTCTGGCTAGTTTCTCATGGCTTTAGAGGGTGAAACTAAAGTAGTAGCACTAAAGAATGGGATAACGTTGATGGGATTTTTAAGAATAATACAAATAGCTTGTCTTCCAGAAATACACAGCATTTAAAAAATTCTTAGTGTCTGTTTGAGTCCATTTAAGTAAAATGAGTTTGATAGACAAACTAATAAGAAAATGATTTAGAAGTCAATGTATAACAAAATTTCTCCGCATTTTTCTGAAATATTCACACACACACACACACACACACACACACACACACAGAGGAACTTTTCTTGAAAGGTTGCTCTTGAAAAATTCTAAAAATCAGCTCTTTCCTTTGCTACTTTTCTGATTTTTTGAATTTCTACCCAGGCTCTAATTTTGTTCAAACCAATAGAAGGAATTGCAAGTCTAGCATTACATTCTGCAGAGCAAAAAGGAAAATACTTCTCTTAATTGGCTACTTTTTAAACTTGATGATTGCGTTGGAAATGTGCTTTTAAATTGTGCCCAGATCTTTAGAAATTCAGCGTTAAGTAACTATGAAACAACAAAATACTTCATAAGCAATGGTGTAGTATACTGATAGTTTGCCTTGGAAAGTATAAAGCTTAAGATAGACTAGCAGGATAACAAATACCACCAATTCCTCACATTTGAAGCCCTCTTACTTTTGTTCTATCATTTTGTTCCCCACAATCATCCTGGGAAGTAGGCAGGATGGGAAAAGGTAAGAAGGTATATGGAGACAGGGAAGGGGAAGACTCATGTCTCCCACTACTGGAAGAATGATGAAGCTAGGGCCTACCCTTGAGTTTTCTGAAGTCAAGTCCAATTATCTCTCTAATTTGCATTATTAGGCTTCTTATGTTTGACCAATGTACATAAAATACAGTCTTTAACAAGAAACACAAGATGTTTACATTTAAACTAGCTGAGCACCATGATGAGCTCTGGACAGACCTCCTTTGATTTACCTCAAAATCTCTAGCACAGCCAGTGGAATTTAAGACACAGTATTTAGATTCTTAGTACCTTCCAAAGGAATGAAGACACACATTTGCAAATTGCTTTGTAAAAGTGCTGTTTTCACTGTCTGAGATGAAAAACCCAGTTACCTTGGCTAAATGCATAGCAGAATGGTATCAGTACTGTGGGTCTGATAAAGTGATAGTTTTACAGATGGCTATGTGAGGATGAACAAAAATAAAACATACAAGAACCATTGTAGTCCTGCTAATTTCTAGCACATCTGCATAGATACACAGACACAGTTCAATATCTTACGTCAAATCAGAGCAATGCATACAGCAAGGAGTTTCATGTTCATTGCTTATTTACCTCCAAAGGTGTACATTATGCAGTATGACTAAGAATAAGTGAGAGTAATATGGGATTTATTTAGTTAGTTCAATGCAAGAAAACATTTTACCGGTTGGAATCAATATCATATTTCAGTGTAAGTTTCATAAAGAAAAACTTGTTTTGCTTGAAAGACATATTTGTTGGCAGTACAAACTTATTTTGACCTTTAACACCACATTTTTCTGTTTTGCTGCATATGTTTCTGAAGGGGATTTGAAAATCATTTACTTTTAAAAATCCAGAAATTGGTGAACTTTCAAAAGATCTGAACTCAATTTCATTGAATTCATTAATCTCATGATCCTGTCAGGTATTCTTTGTCTGTTTTGAAATCAGTAAAACAAAAGGATAATACAAATCGTGATATTATTTGGAGATCTAATGGTAATCTTCAGGAGTCTCTGGGATTTTAGTTTTGTTTTTTTTCACAGTAATTTTTTTAGGGTCTTCTTTAAGTCAGAGATGAGCTACCTTCATTATGATATACTCTTTTTAAAAAAATTAAAGGGAAATTTATGTGCAAATCTGAAGTGTATAAACAGGAACACTTGTATAATACTTGATTAAGATATAGAGCATTTCCATTACCCCCAGAAAGTTGCCTTAACCTCGTCCAAGGAATCCTAACCCATATAGGCACCTACTGTTCTGATTTCTATCACCATATATTAATCTTGCCAATTTTTGAACTTCATATAAATTGGTTTATAGTATGTATTATTTTGAGATTTATTGTCATTTGTATCATTAGTCTATTTTTTATTGTTGCTTGATATTCCATTGTATGACTGTACCATGATTTATTTTTTATCCATTTCTATTTTTGATGAATATTTGGACTGTTTCTAGCATTGAGTTTTTGTAAGTAGTATTGTAATGACTACTCCTATATAAGACATTTGGTGGGCATAAACACTCATTTATCTAGGGGTAAAAGTGCTGGGTCGTAAGGGATATTAACTATCCCTTCATATTAACTTCAGTAGATGATATCCAGTAGTTTTCCAGAGTGATTGTAATAATTTATCCTCCCACCTGTGATGTATGTATGATAACTCCAGTAGTTCCTCATTTTTGGTAACACCTTATATTGTCAATTCTTTTAATTTTAGCCATTCTCATGGGGCTATATGATATTTCATTATGGTTTAATTTATAATTCTTTGATAAGTAAAGACAATGAACATACTTGTATGTATGCATTACCTACTTGTACATTTTCTTTTATAAAATATCCGTTCAAATTGGCCTGATTTTCTTTTTACTATTGATTTGTTGAAGTTCTATATGCAATTGGACACAAGTCCTTGGACAGATATTTGTAGTACAAATATTTTCTCTCAGTCTATGGTTTTGCATTTTCTTAACAGTGCATTTGGAAGAACAGAAGTTTTGAGTTTTGCTTTTTTCCACTTCATTTTTTTTTTCTTTTATGGGTAATGCTTTATGTGTCTTCTCTAAGAAATATTTACCTACCCCCAAGATTAGAGAGATCTTCTCTTGTGTTTTCCTCTAAGATCTTTATAGTTTTAGGTTTTGTGTTAAACTCCTTAATTTTGAATTAGTTTTTGTGTTAAGGTGTAGGTAGGGGACCAGTTTCCTTTTCTTCCCATATATTCACTAATTGCTGTTCCATTTCCTTTTGTGGAAAGACTTTGCTTTCCCCATGTAGTTGTTTTGGTGCCTTTGTAAAGATCAAATGACATTATCCATATGAGCCTGTTTCTGAAATCACTCCTCTATTTTAATGATCTATTTGCCTATCCCTATGCCCTATGCCAATTACACAGTGCCGTGATCACTGTAGCTTTATACTAACTCACATAAGGAGGAAGTCTAAGTCCTCCAACTTCTTTAATCTTTTTCAAAATTGTTTTGGCTGCCTTAGACTCTTATATTTCTATACAGATTTTAGAATCAGCCTTTCAACTTCTACAAATAAGCCTGTTACAATTTTTGATAAAGATTATGATAAATTTATTAAAAATTTGGAAGAATTGACATCTTAGAAATACTGAGTCTTTCAGTCATTAACATAATATATCTCTCCATTTATACAGGTCTTAAAATTTCTCTCAACAACATTTTGTGGTTTGCAGTGTGGAGGTTTCATATACATTTAATTAAAGGTTTCCCCGAATATTTTATTATTTTATGGTGTTATAAAGTATACTGTTTTCAATTTTTATCTTCAAATTGTTTGCAGCTTGCATACAGAAACACAATTGATTCTACAACTAATAAGCTCATATATTAATTCTAGTAGCCTTTTGTAGATCTCTTGAGGTTTTCTATGCAGATGCTCATGTTTCTGCAAATAACAGTTTTATTTATTTTTATTCAAAGTATACTTTGTTTTTTATTACCTTCCTACACTGGCTAGAACTTCAGATGCAATGTTGAATAGAAATGGTAAGAGCACCTATAATGATCTTAGAATAAAAATGTTCAATATTTCATCGTGAAGTATCACATTAGCTATAGACCTTTGATCAGGCTGAGAAAGGTCTTCTACTTCTAGTTTACTAACAGTTTTTATAATTAATGTCTGTTGAGTATTGTCAAATGCATTTTGCACATCTATAGGGTTGATAATATATTTTTTCCTTTATTTCCTTTAATATGGTGAATTACCTTAATTTTTTAATATTAAACTGACTCAAGTTATGATATGATATGCACTTTCTTACTAAATTGCTGGATTTGATTTGCTAAAAATTTTAAAAATTAAAAAAAATTTCTCCTTTAGTTTTATGACAGATGTGGATGTGTAATTTTCTTTACTTGAAAAGTCTTTGTCAGGTAATGTCGAGAATTATGCTGTCAAATTTTCCTCTTCCTCTATGTCATAAAAGAATTTGTGTAAAACTGGCATTACTTCTTCCTGAAATGTTTCAGAGAATTCTTTATCTCTCAATTGAATTGAATATTGAGAATTGAAATCAGAAATAAGAATTAAAGTCATCTAAGCCTAGAGTTTTCTTCATAAGAAGAGTTAAGGTACAAATTCAACTTCTGAAACAGATACATGAATATTCAGACTACATGATTTTTTTCTTGTGTCTGTTTTGGTAATTTATATCTGTCAAAAATTTTGACAATTTCATCTAAGTTTTCAATTTTATTGGCATAAACTGTGCATAATATTCCTCATCCTTTTGATGAATATGGGCTCTATAATGATATTCTCTCTTTCATTTATAGTTTTTTTCCTCTTTTTGATCTTGCAAGTAATTTCATTACTTTTTCAGAGAGCCAACTGTTATCTTTATTAACTTTAGTTATTGTTTGTCTTTGTTCTATTTCACTGTTTTTGGCTTTTATATTTATTATATCCTTCCATCAACTTATTTTGATTCAATTTTCTTAACTTCTAGCTTCTTAAGGTGAAACAGATATAACCTACTTTATTACATGTTTGTTTTTTTTCTAATATAAGTATGTAAAGCTATAAAATTTCCCCTAAGCACTGCTTCAGTTGCATCCAACAATTTTCAGATATTATGTTTTCAAAATCATTCAACTTAAGATATTTAAAAATTTCTTCTTAACCTGAAAAATCTTTGTATCTCTTTATGTTTCTGTTTTTGCATCTCTAATGTCACAGGGCTATTCAGAAAGATCTCTGGTTGATTGGTTGAGTATATTATTATAATTTTTAATTGACCATAATAAGCAGTTGACCTTTAGAATTTGGTAGTTTTTTACATTTAGTGTATTTTTTTTTAGCAGAAAGTAAATTATTAAAATATTTTTCAATACTATTTTTAGGACCAAAATATTTGAATTTAGAAGACGCTACTCAGTAACTTTCTATAGGAATATAAATTGCAATATAAAAATGAAACCACACATTATGTCCATCAACAATGGGAGACAGAAACCTGAGTCATCCAAACATAGTAATATATTTGGTGTTTATATCTTCAGAACAGGTATAAAATTAATGAACAAACTTTCAAAATAAAGAACAATTCTGAGAAATGAAATAATCTGAAAATACAGAAATAAAAGAACTTCTCTAAGTGGGACTGTGATATAATAAAACAAAATTATCTGATATTCATTCCCAGTTCTGGCACAGAGCTTCAAAAACCTGTGGAATTTCATGAGTGATAGGAGACTCTATGCTAATGAGGCAACTCTGGGCCTATCCCCTAGATAGTTTCAGCATAAGGCCTGGTCACCAGAAACCAACCACATGATTAGAAAGTTGGAACTTTAAGCCAGCCAGGGGATATCTGGGAAGGAAGCGAGGCTGGAGATTGAGTTCAATCGCAAGTCCAGTGGTTTAATCAACCATGCCTATGTAATGAAACCCTGATAAATACTCTGGACAGGAAAGCTCAGTAGAGCTTCCTGGTTGGTGAAAACATTGACAAGGCAGGGTGGTGGTACTTGCTAACTCCACTGGAAATAGCAAGGAAGCTCTGCATCCAAGACCCTCCCAGACCTTTCCTTATGGGCCTTTTCATTTGGCTCTTCCTGGATTGTATTCTTTATAATAAAATTGTAATTGTAAGGATAGCACTTTTGAAGTTTTGTGAGTCATTCTAGCAAGTTACCAAACCTAGAGAAGGTTGTGGGAACCACTGAACTTGTAACTGGCTGGTCAGAAGTGCTGGTGTCCCACAGCCCCATCTGCAGCTGGCATCTGAAGTAGAGCCAATCTTGTGGAAGACTGAGCCCTTAATTTGTGCAATTTGATGCTAACTCTGAGTGGTTAGCATCACATTTGTATTGCAGTAATCCAGCTTGGATTGTGGGGGTTGCAAAACAGGGACATGTATAAAGAAAAGATGTGTACTTGTGGCAGAGAACACCAGTCACAATCCTTGTCCGGGCTTGTTTCTGACGTAACATTAGATTTTTGTTGTTGTTGTTGTTGCCTATTTCAGTTAGGCATGTGGCCACCCAGCTAAAGCAATATTTCTCGGCCTCCATTAAAATTCTGGCCAACAAGATTTATGCAGGACTGTTATATATCCTCATCTACTCTTTTTATTATGAAAGCTATTTGCTGTCTCTGCTGTGGCACTTACGTCTTAACAGCAGATAACAATTCTTAGCTGCTTTTATTTTTCTTTCCTGAGAGTAGCATCTGAGATCCAAAATTTGAATCCCTTTAAAACATGTATCACAATACATAGACTTAATACATTTTTCTGATAGATTAATACATTTTGCTGAAACCCCCAAGAATGTGTGGTGGCCAGCTGATAATAGTAAGTCACAAGCCCTGGATTCCATACAGAAAAGGTGTACGCTAATATGCACAGTCACTATTTCCAAAAACATTTGCACAGAGTGTGAAAGAGGCACCTGCAGGAAAAACTCCTCCATTAGGGCCATGGTCCACCGATAATGCAGCTTCCAGGATTTGGCTGGGTGGCTGATGTCTGCCGCGTGGAGAATCAGGGACATGGTTTTGGCTCTGTCAATCCTGTCAAACCAAGGACATGCTTATATTATTCAAAACAAAGGAAACAATTACAGTCTTTTCTGAGGCCAAGCCCCTGGAACTTTAACATGACAAAAAAAAAAAAAAAAAAAAAACCCACAAAACAAAACCTACCCTTCAGGCTGCTGCAAACTGTTTCTTATATTTTTAATTTGCTGGAAGTGACCTGACATGTCTGTAGATAAAACCATTTCAATCACTAGGTTCCGAAGATCCCTGCAGAGTCACCAAAAGGAGAAAGGTTCATTCAGCCATTTATTGTTCTGAAGTGGAACATTTCAATAAATAATCACTCACCATGTTTTATTGTTCTCAGTGGATATGAACACAAAAGATGCTACTTTTTAAATGTGAAAGTCCACACACAAGTTTGATATTATTTTACCTTTTAACTGTCATGGATCTAAGAAGTTGCCAGCAGCAAGAATGGCAATGATGTTCACACCTCCCTGAAGAGCTAGTGCTTTCCCTTCTCACTCCCACAACTCTTCTGCAGTCATAATTCCTAAATATTATTATTTTTAATCTGAAAGGAACTTTAGCCATTTTAAAGAAAAACTATTCCAAATACAGTATTATATAGTATTTCAATGCTTTGGGGAAAAAAAGTAGTCCAGTGGGGCCTGAGACTATTCTAAATCCACATGTCAACCAAACTAAAAGGTTTGATGTCTCAGAGAAGAGATAGAGATAAGAAGGGCATGAGATTTCAAGATCCTCTCTGATCCTTCTTCATCTTGCATTTTTAAACAAAACTACTACTATTAATAAAACCAGTGCTATTCATTCAGTATTTATTCAGCAAAGCGCTGAACTGTAAGGATTAAATGTCTTCATATAATACCGATATTAGAATACTTTAGCAACTAGTTGCTTTGTATGTATACAAAGACATTTAATCCTCCTAACAATCCCTGAGGGAGCATTAATATCTCCCCCCAAAGGAGACTGAGTCACCCAGTCACACAGCTGGTACATGGCTCAGATAAGATTCAACCCAAGAGTTCCCACTTCCAAAGCAGACATGTGGACCACTCCTCTGTGCCAAGCTTCCATCATAAGAACCCCAGAGAAACCAAGAAGCTAAAGTGAGTAGTGATTGTCTGTTTAAGCTTTTGGGATCTGACCCCACCTAACATAGATAGAGCCATTGGTATTACTGACTATTTTAACCAAGGCACTGTAAATACAATAACCATGTCACAAAGCCTCACACTTAGTAGAAAATAAGGCACCCCAGCAAAGCCTTGCATGTTCCACAATTCCTTGTTTGCTCTATACAGATAAGTTAAAAAAGTCACTTGTACTGGAAAACATATTTCATTTTCATTGTGTGGTGTGGCCAGTAGGATAAGCCGAACCAAAAGTGTGAAGGAAACTTGAATTATGATCTTGCACACAGATATTTTACTTAAAGATGATATAATCTATTCGATTGTTCTTTTTAAAAAACTACATATTGGCCGGGCATGGTGGCTCACGCCTGTAATCCCAGCACTTTGGGAGGCTGAGGCGGGTGGATCAGGAGGTCAGGAGATCGAGACCATCCTGGCTAACACAGTGAAATCCCATCCCTACTAAAAATACAAAAAAAAAATTAGCCAGGCCTGGTGGCGGGTGCCTGTAGTGCCAGCTACTCGGGAGGCTGAGGCAGGAGAATGGCGTGAACCCAGGAGGCAGAGTTTGCAGTGAGCCGAGATTGTGCCACTGCACTCCAGCCTGGGCGACAGAGCAAGATTCTGTCTGAAAAAAAAAACAAAAACTACATATTGATGGTTCTTGCTGAAAATCATGAGCACTCAACATTTCTATTGAATTTTTAGATGGAAGCCATGAGAATCAATACTTTGCTTACTTACTTTTATTCAAGTAGTAAGGGAAAGGAAACTATTAATAAAATTATTCTCAATTACATTTTTTTCGCTGAAAATATGACAAGACCCATATTTGAAAAGCAACTGAATAAGAACATTTATGTTAGCTAAGGAAAATGAGATTAGAGTTTAAGGAAATCAATAGAATCTAATAGTGTATTGTGCTTTGCATATAAATGATCAGTAAATGCTAGAGGTTATCAATAACCAACTAATAATATGTCAATAATTAGGCAAAATAAGAAAACATTACTTAATTTATAAAATTTTCTTGTGAAAACTTTTAAATTAATGCATTTATTTTTACTGAAAGTGCTTTAAGAAATAAACAGATATGTAAACAGAAAACATCAGTCTTTAAGAAGATATCCATATTTTAATTCTTAGTAAAATGTTATTAAAGGTATAGTATCAAATAGGTATTTTATAGATTTTTGGAAAGTGTTGAATCTACTAAATTCTAAAATGTATATAATATGTACACTATTTGTTAAAACAATTCTATAAAAACATTCAATTAAAATGACTCTGAAGTTACCAAACAGAAACTTAGACAATTACAGCAATAAACTATTAGAATAAAATATTTAAAATGGTAAATAACAAAATATAATAGGAAATAAAATCATACTGAAATAGCAACAAAGTGAACTTTGAGGAAAAAAGGTTTATTTCTTTGAATAACAACAAAAATTAATATTATAAAAATTATCTATGGGAATGGTAATCACTGTTTAAGAAAATAAACTAATACCCTAGATGTAAATAATCTCTCTTAGGCTTTAGGAAATATCTCAGAACTTGTCTGCTTGTTCCTACCTTTGCCCATTCAATCGCTACATAGCCCAACAGTGGTCTCTTTAAAATTCTTTCACAGTTAGATCCTGGCATTTCTAGACTGTAAATCCTCTTGGACTACTATTTCCTGCAGAATACAGTTAACCCTTGAACAACGTAAGTTTGAACTGTGTGGGACCACTTGTACACATATTTTTTCCCCTCTGTCACACCTGAGAAGCAAAACCAATCCCTCCTCTTCCATTCTCCTCCTCAGCCCACTCAACATAAAGACAGACGATGAAGGCCTTTTTGATGACCCACTTCCACTTAATAAATAGTAAATATATTTTCTATTCTTTATGATTTTCTTAATAACATTTTCTTCTCTCTAGTTACTTTATTGTAATAATATTGTATGTAATACACATAACATACAAATTATGTGTTTATCAACTTTTATATTATTGGTAAGGCTTCCTATCCAGAGTGGGCTATTAATAGTTAAGTTTTTGAAGTGTCAAAAGGTATACATGGGTTTTCAGTTGAATGGGGGTGCCCCTAACCCCTGTATTGTTCAAGGGTCAACTGTAAAATGAAAGGCCTGAACTGTGTCTCCAAAAGAAAGTTCCACCTTCCCTCTACCTGACAGCATTTTCTAGAGTTGCAAAAATGAGCCCATATTTCTTGAAAATTTGAAAAAGTGCTCACAGGAGATTTAGGCTTATTTTAGACTCTGATTTTTATCTTTTACGTTTTTTAATGTTTTTATTGTCACTTTCCTTTTGGATATTTCTTTTTACCTTGATTTAAAAAACAAAAATGAAAGCAAAAACCTTTGATATTTACATTCAATTGGAAACCTTTTCTAGTCAATTAAATGACTTTTAATAAGATTGTTGTTAAAGATAAATATAGGCCTTTTTCTGTTCTTATTATAAGTGAGTTCCATAGAATATTAGGGACATATACTAAGAAGATTCTATGATTAATGAAGTTCATATATTGAATTGATTGTCCTTTAGTTTTATTTGTGAAGTCCAGCAACCCTATTGTCAATTGAAGGAGATGATAATGACCAAAGGATCAAGAAAAAGAGAAGAAAGGGTATACAGAGGGATGGGGGTACATCTTGTTATTTTTCCCTACATAGCAACAAGTATCAATATACCATGTAATTTTTTTCAAGCAAACAGATGCTTTGGACAAACATGTAAGATTTCCTCTGCACTTGGGTCATTTTAGTATAGTGGAATTTTTTTCCCACATGTTTAGCTTTTTGCTTTTAAAAAAACCTTAACTCCACATCTTTTAAAAAAACAATATATGAAAGAATGAATATAATGCCAAAATTTTGAATTTATGTAACACCCCATATTGATAAAAATTGAGCAGAGCTCCATTCCAGAGAGTGTGTAATTATGTATATAAAAGTATTTGTTGTGTTGTTGTGGTCTTATTCAGATGTATGGATGTTGAGCTGACCTGGAAATACTTCAGGTCCCTTTAACACAGTCTGGCTCTGAACAAAGTCCCTAAGTACTAATCCTTCTCAGAGTCATCCAGTCGACAGTAATTAAGTTTGTAATATGGGGAATGCATTGACTTTCATCTTTTTTCTTGACTTTAAATCACATAATTTATTCCTTTCCTGAAATTAAATTTCCTCTAGGTTTTCTCTGAAACTCACCTCCAGTCATCTTTGGATAAATTTATCAAGATATTCATTTCTTCTTCTTGCATAAGTCGATAAGCTGCACTCACATGGTGATTCTCAAGGACAGAGCGATCATTATACAAAATGGCAACATCTGACCTAAGAATTAAAAATAAAATGCCCAACAGAGGATTTCTTTAGACATCATGAATATCTAATAAGACTTACTCAAGTATCAAGTCATCTGACTGGTAAACATCCTATAATTGAACAGTGAGAATTATGGAAGTACTTAGTTTCTTTTATTTTTTACTGTATGATATTTTAAAATTTTACATAAACTTTATTTATTAGAGAAGTTTTAGGCTCACAGCAAAATTGAAGTTGGTACAAAATTTCCCATGTACTTTCTTCTTCCACACATGCGTAACCTCCCCCATTGTCAACATCCCCAACAAGAGTGGTATTTTTGTTACAATTGATGAACCTACATAGACACATCATTATCATCCAATGTCCGCAGTTTACATTAGGGTTCACTCTTGCTGTTGTACATTCTATGCATTTAGACAAGTGAAAAATGACATGTATCTACTATTATAGTACCATACAGAGTAGTTTCTCTGCCCCCAAATCCCTCTGTGCTCCACTTCATCCCTTTCTCTCCCCTAACCCTGGCAACCACTGATTTTTTTCACTGTCTCCATAGTTTTGCCTTCTTCAAAATGTTATGTAGATGGAATCATACAGTACATTGCTGATATGGTTTGGCTCTGTGTCCCTACCCAAATCTTATGTTCAATTGTAATCTCCAGTGTTAGGGGAGGGACCTGGTGGGAGGTGATTGGATCTTGGGGGCAGACATCCCCCATGCTGTTCTTGTGATAGTGAGTGAGTTCTCATGAGATCTGGTGGTTTAAAAGTGTGTAGCACTTTCTTCTTTGCACTCTCTCTTGCTACCATGTGAAGATGTGCTTACTTCCTCTTCACCCTACCATCATGATTGTAAGTTTCCTGAGGACTCCCAGCCATGCCTCCTGGATGGCCTGTGGAATTGTGAGTTAATCAAACCTCTTTTCTTTATATGTTACTGAGTCTCAGGTAGTTCTTTATAGCAGTGTGAGAATGGACTAATACAGAAAATTGGTACTGAGCATGGGGTATTGCTATAAAGATACCTAAAAATGTGGAAGCAACTTTGGAACTGGGTAATGGGCAGAAGTTGGAACAGTTTGGAGGGCTCAGAAAAAGAGGAAGATATGGAAAAGTTTGGAACTTCATAGAGACTTGTTGAACGGTTGTGACCAAAATACTCATAGTGATATAGACAGTGAAGACTAGGTTGAGGACGTCTTAGGTAGAGATAAGGAGGTCTTAGGTAGAGATGAGGAACTTATTTGGGACTAGAGTAAAAGTCACTCTGGCTATGCTTTAGCAAAAAGACTGATGGCATTGTGCCCCTGCTCTAGAAATTTGTGGAATTTTGAACTTGAGAGAGATGATTTAGGGTATCCGGTGAAAGCAATGTCTAAGCATCAAAGTGTTCAAGATGTGGTTTGGCTGTTTCTAAAAGCCTATGCTTATTTGCATAAAGAAAGAAATGACCTGAAACTGGAACTTATATTTAAAAGAGAAGCAGAGCATAAAAGTTTAAAATAGTTGCAGCCTGACCATGAGGTAGAAAAGAAAAACCCATTTTCTAGGGAGGAATTCAAGGCTGCAAAAATTTGCATACATAAAGAGAAAGCTAATGTTAATAGCCCAGACAATGGGGAAAATGTCTCCAGGGCATTTCAGAGACCTTCATGGCAGCCCCTCCCATCACGAGCCTGAAAGCCTAGCAGGGAAAAATGGATTCGTGGGCCAGGCCTAGGGCCCCCGCTGCTCTGTGCGTGCATCCTGGACATTGCGCCCTGCATCCCAGCTGCTCCAGCTCCAGTCGTGGCTGAAAGAGGACAAGGTACAGCTTGGGCCATTGCTTCAGAGGGTGAAAGCCCCGAGCCTTGGTGGCTTCTACATGGTATTGGGCCTGTAGGTGTGCAGACAGTAGTAATTGAAGCTTGGGAGCCTTTGCCTAGATTTCAGAGGATGTATGGAAATGCCCGAATGTCCAGGAAGAAGTCTACTGAAGGGGCAGAGGCCTCATGGAGAACCTCTAGTAGGGCAGTGTGGAGGGGAAATGTGGGGTTAGAGCCCCCAAAGTCCTCACTGGGGCACTGCCTAGTGGAGCTGTGAGAAGAGGGCTACTGTATTAGTCCATTTTCACAATGCTATAAAGATAGTACCTGAGGCTGGGTAATTTATAAAGGAAAGAGGTTTAATTGACTCACAGTTCTGCATGGCTGGCGGGGGCGGGGGCCTCAGGAAACTTACAATCATGACAGAAGGCAAAGGGGAAGCAAGGCACATCTTAAATGGCAGCAGGAGGGAGAAAGTGCAGGGGGGAAGCTGCCACTTTTAAACCATCAGATCTCGTGAGAATTCCCTCACTATTATGAGAACAGCATGGGAGAAGCTGTCCCTATGATCCAATTACCTCCCAACAGGTCCCTCCCTCAAAACATGGGGATTACAATCTGAGATGAGATTTGGTGGGGACACGGAGCCAAACCATATCAGCCACTGTCTTTCAGACTCCAGAATGGTAAATCCACCGACAGTTTGCACTGTGCACCTGGAAAAGCCACAGGCACTGGACGCCAGCCAGTGAAAGCAGCCATGGGGACTGTACCCTGCAGAGCCACAGAGGTGGAGTGCCCAAGGCCGTAGGAGCACACCCCCTGCATCAGCATACCCTGAATATGAGACATGGAGTCAAAAAGATTATTTGGGGGCTTTAAGATTAAATAACTGCCCTGCTGGGGTTCAGACTTGCATGGGGCCTATTGTCCTTTTGTTTGGCCCAATTTCTCCCTTTTGGAATAGGAGCATTTACCCAATGCCTGTAACCCCATTATATCTTGGAAGTAACTAACTTGTTTTTCATTTTACAAGCTCATAGGCAGAAGGGACTTGCCTTGTCTCACATGAGACTTTGGAGTTGGACTTTTGAGTTAATGCTGGAGTGAGTTAAGACTTTGGGGACTGTTGGGAAGGTATGATTGGTTTTTTGAAATATGAGCAGGACATGTGATTCAGCAGGGGCCAGAAGTGGAATAATGTATTAGTCCGTTTTCAAGCTGCTGATAGACATACCCAGGACTGGGCAATTTACAAAAGAAAGAGGTTTATTGGACTTACAGTTCCACATGGCTGGGGAGAGGCCTCACAATCACAGTGGAAGGTGAAAGGCAAGTCTCACATGGTGGCAGCAAGAGAGAGAATAAGAACCAAGTGAAACAGGTTTCCCCTTATCAAACCATCAGATCTTGTGAGACTTATTCACTATCACGAGAACCATATAGGGGAAACCGCCCCCATGATTCAATTATCTCCCACTGGGTCTCTCCCACAACACATGGGAATTATGGGATTACAACACAACATGAGATTTGGATGAGAGACACTGAGCCAAACCATATTATGAGCCAAATGTTGATTACAATTCAACATGAGATTTGGGTGGGGGACACAGAGCCAAGCATATTATTTGATATGGTTTGGATCTGTGTCCCCCACCCAAATCTCATATTGAATTGTAATCCCCAGTATTGGTAGAGGGACCTGGTAGGAGGTGACTGGATCATGGGGGTGGGTATCCCGCTTGCTGTTCTCATGATAATGAGTGAGTTCTCATGAGATCTGGTTGCTGAAAAGTGTGCAGCACTTCCCCCTTTACTCCCTCTCCTGCCACCATGTGAAAATATGCTTGCTTCCCCTTCACCCTTCTGCCATGACTGTAAGTTTCCTGAGGCCTCCCAGCCTCCCCAGCCATGACTTCTGTATGGCATCTGGAACTATGAGTCAATTGAACCTCTTTTCTTTATAAGTTATCCATTCTCTGCCAGCTTTTTATAGCAGTGTGAGAAGATAATACGACTGTGTTCTCAAATTGGTTCCTTTCACTTGGTAATATGCATTCATGTTTTCCTTCATGTCTTTTCACCGATTGATAGCTAATTTCCTTGCAGCACTCAACTTTTCTTGTCTGCATATACCACAGTTTATTTATTTAGTCACCTACTGAAGGACATCTTGCTTGCTTCCAAGTTTTGGCAATTATGAATAAAGCTGCTATAAGTATCTGTGCTATAAGTTTTTGTGTGAATGTGTTTGTAATTTTTTTTGAGTAAATACCAAGGAGTGCAATTCGTGGATCATATGATAAGAGTAGTTTCAATTTTGTAATATATTGGTAAACTGTCTTCCGAAATGGCTATACCAGTTTTCATGCCTACCAGCAATGAATGAGAGTTCCTGCTGCTCATTCTCACCAGCTTTTGGTGGTGTTAGTGTTCTGGATTTTGGCCATTTTAATAGATGTGTATTGCCTATTGATCTATTTGGTATCTCATTGTTTCAATTTGGGTTTCTCTGATGACATGATATAGAATATCTTTTCATATGCCTATTTGCCATTTGTATATCTCCTAGCTGAAGTGTCTGGCAAAGTTTTTGGCTCATTTTTAAATTAGGTTATTAGTTTTCTCATTGTTGAGTTTTAAGCATTCTTTGTATATTTTGGATAACAGTGCTTTATCAGATGTTCTTTGCAAATATTTTCTTCCAGTCTGTGGCTTGTCTTTTTAGTCTCTTGATAGTCTTTTGTAGAGCATAAATTTTTAATTTTAATGAAATCCAACTTATCAATTTATTATTTCACATATTGTGCCTTTGATATTATATTTAAAAAGTCATCACCAAATCTAAGGTCATCTAGATTTTTCTTCTATGTAATCTTCTAGGAATTTTGTAGATTTTTCTTTGAAATTTAGGTCTGTGATCCATTTTGAGTTAATTTTGTAAAAGGTATAAGGCCTGTGTCTTCGTGTGTTTTATGCTGATGTGACAGAATACCTGAGGCTGGGTAATTTATCAAAAAAAAAAAAAAAGAAATTTATTTATCACAGTTCTTAACTGGAAAGTCAAAGATCAACATGCTATCATCTCAGGAGGGCCTTCTTGCTGTATCATCAAATGGTGGAAAGCATCACATAGTAGAAAGGCAGAGTGCAAGAGAGCAAACCCTCTCTGGCAAGCCCCATTTTATAATGGCATTAATTTATTTATGAGAATAGAACACTCCTGACCTCAATACCTTCCATTAGGCCCCACCTTCCAACCCTGTCACATTGGGGGTTATGTTTGCAACATATGAATTCTGGGAAACACATTCAAACCATAGCAGTCTGTGTCTAGATTCTTCTTTTCTTTTTGCTTTTGCATGTGGATGTTCAGTCGTGTTAGCACCATTTATTGAAAAGATTATTTTTGCTTCACTGTATTGCTTTTACTCCTTTGTCAAAGATCAGTTGACTATATTTTTTGTAGGTTCATTACTGGGCTCTCTACTCTGTTTTCATTGATCTATTTGTCTGTCCTTTTACCATACTACACTGTCTTGATTACTGTGGTTTTTTTAGCAAGTCTTAAAGTTAGGTAGTGTCAGTCCTCCAACTTTGTGCTTCTCCTTTAAAACTGTGTTAGCTATTATGAGTCTTTTGCCTCTCCATACAAACTTTAGAATCACTTTGTCAGAATCATAAAATAACTTGCTGGTATTTTCATTGGGATTGGATTAAATCTATAGAGGAAGTTGCGAAGAACTGACATCCTGACAATTTTGAGTCTATCCATGAACATGAAATATCTGTCCCTGTATT
Source organism: Pongo pygmaeus (assembly GCF_028885625.2). Classification (NCBI taxonomy): domain Eukaryota; kingdom Metazoa; phylum Chordata; class Mammalia; order Primates; family Hominidae; genus Pongo; species Pongo pygmaeus. The sequence goes on from NC_072384.2 coordinate 81,961,997, forward strand.
ATTTATTTCATCAAAGTCTTACAGTTTTTCTTATAAAGGTCTTGTATATGTTTTGTTCCATTTATACCTAAATATTTAATTTTGAGTGGTGCTAATGCAAATGACATTTGTGTTTTCAATTTCAAATTACATTTGTTTATTGCTGGCATATAGGAAAGCAATTGAGTTTTGTGTATTAACCTTGTATTTTGCAACCCTGCTATAATCACTTACTAGTTCCAGGAGTTTTTTGGTCAATTCTTTCAGATTTTCTACATGGACAATCATATCAATGCAAACAAAGATAATTTTATTTCTCTCTTCCCAAGATGCATGCCTTTTAATTCCTTTTTCTAGTTGTATTGCATTAGCTAGGACTTCCAGTATGATACAAAAATTAGTTGTGAGAGGGGACATCTTCCCTTGTTCACAATCTTAGTGGGAAAGCTTCAACTTTTTCACCATTAAGTATGATGTTAGTTGTAGGTTTTTTATAAATAGATACTTTTCTGTGAATTATTTACTTTTTAATTGACAATTAAAATTATATATATTTATCATGTACAAGATGATGTCTTGAAACATATATATTTCTCTCTCTATATGTATACATTTATATATATACACACACACACATAGTGGAATGGCTAACTCAGGCTAATTAACATATGTATTACTTCACAATTTACCATTTTTTGAGGTGAGAACACTTAAAATCTACTCTTGGCAATCTTTTAGAATACAACACATTGTTATTAACTCTAGTTGACACATTGTACAATAGATCTCTTGAACTTATTTATCCCATCTAACTGAAATTATGTATCCTTTGACCAACATCTTCCTAAATTTTACCTCCACCCCAGTCCCTCATAACCACAATTCTACTCTAGTATAGATATTCTTTATCAAGTTAAGGAAGGTCCTCTATTCCTACTTAGAGTTTATATCATAAATGTGGGTTGGGATGTTTTGTAAAATGTTTTTTCTGCATTTATTGATAAGATCACGTGATTTTTTTTCCTGTACCCTGTTGATGTGGTAGATTATATTAATTGAATTATGAATGTTGAGCCAGACTTGCATACCTGGGATAAACCCCACTTAGTTGTGGTGCTTAGCTTTCTTTTAATTATCATTATTATAGTTTAAGTGTGTTTATGCCTTTTCCTTCTGATTTATAATCCAGACACCTGCAAAATACTCTAGATATATCAAAGAGAATAAAATTACCTAATGTCTTATTCAGTCAGTGAATGAACAAACTCCTTTGTACCCATTCAAGAGTGTTGATACCATCCCTTTTCCTTTAAACTAAAATTACTTTGGGTAGCAGGTGAAGGGGATGATGAAAATCATTTGATCTATTTATGATTCTAGTTTTTTACTCTCTTATAATGTTGTGATTAAATTTTAATGTTATAGATCCTTTTGCTTTAAAATTAAGATGGAAAACCATTTTTAATGAAAACTTAAAATGTATGCTTCATCACCAATTTAAAAGGAACATTTTATTTTTAAAATGATGAATACATCAAGGGAAGGCTTTTATTTCTCACCTGTCTGTATTTTAATATAATTTCATTATGAAATAAATTGGTATACTTCAAGTTGCATTGATGAATTTGGTATTCTAACTTTAAGCTTGAAATATTTCAAGCATTCTCAGATCTGTGTAATGGAACCTGGGCTTCTCCTTCCTCTATCCTCCTAGGCTGCCAGATCATTATGCAAGTGTGGAATGGAAGCAAAATCACTATCTTTGATCTCTTAAAATGGTGAACTCATTCATATAAGTTGGCAAGTTGAATACTGACAACAACAAATATAGCAAAAAAGAAAGTCAAGTTAAAACTTGTAGCAAGTTTGCTACCACTTACCCAACACCGAGGCTTCTCTCGCTCTCCTATCTCCTGGTAGATACTTAACGCTGTCAAGTGTAAAACTGCCTCACTCCAGACTTACTGTTTCAGGCTTTTCAGTGGGTAAAGTCCTAGTTATAACCTAGCACTGGTCCTGCCACTGAATATTTATGATAGAGTAGACAAGGACAAAATAAAAAACGAAAGTTCCCACTAAAACAACACCACCACCACCACCACACATGGATAGCTATGTGAGATGATGGATACATTAATTTGCTTCTGTATAATAATCATTTTACTATCTATCTGTATCTTATAATATCATGTTATATACCATAAATGTACACAATAAAAACTATTTAATAACAACAGAGAAAACAAAAACTAAAGAAATCTGGCATTTTATACAAGCAGCCTGTTTAAGATCTGTGTCTGATAGTCTGCCAGATAAACCAAGCTTTATTATTCATCCAACATATGATAAATGACCTACCAGGCACTATTACTTTCTTTTTTGTTTCTAGCTCTATCATAAAGATGAAATAACATATATCTTTAATAGCACATATTTCTAAAATAGATTTCCGTTTAATAATCTTAGTTAAGGACTAAAAAGGATTTAATCAATAATTATACCTCAATATACAGAAATATGAACTAGCAAAGCATATGTATAATTCTCATTGAAGAGATAATTGAAGAGATATTTCCCAAGCAAAACACTGTGTGCATTTCTAGAAGTTTGCTGAGATCATGGGGAAAGCTGTGATTTTCCAGTAACATTTGCACTATATGGCACCAAATCTAGCCATAGCAGATTTGTCAGGGTTATTACATGTTATGACTCCAAGTATCACCATCTACTCTTTTAGAAACAAGCTAAAATATGTTTTTGAACCAGATTTAATTGTAGCAAAGTGTGTATGATTTTGTCTCATAAAGCTAACAAGGATGCTGAGAATGCAGCATGGTCTAATGTTTGAGATGGTCTTTGACTGCTAAGAAAAGAACAGACTCTGAGCAACATCCAGTATCCATGGTAACATGTAGCCTGGCATTTTCTTTTCACAAAGAGGAAATTATTTCCATTTATTTACACTTTCAAGGATTTCATGCATTATAATATCTGCATTGAACTCAAATCTAGCCTTGCCCTATGTTCGAAATCGCATTTTAGTCATTTTGTATTATGTAGTAAATTAGTTTCCAGATTGGAAAAAACACTCTCAATCCAAGTAACAATGAATAATATAAAATAAAATAGAATTACTGATATAAATGACATATGACCTTATTTCTTCTTGGATGAAGGCAATATTGAGAGTTAAAAATCATGTTATATTGTTGCATTTTGGTCATTACAACATTTTGGTTCATAGAATTTTCAGGTTCATGTAGAATTAATTCATTAAATGGTTGACCCTGTTAGACAATTTTTTCCCATTTTTATACAGAGTTTTAAAATATAAATTGTAAAAAATATGATTCTGCTTTCTCCTTCTCTGGTTCCATCTACCCTTTCTCGTCCTCCTCTTCCTTGCCATCCCCCTTCTTTCCTCCACCTCCTCCTCCTCCCTCTCCACAGCCAAATGCATAAGTAAACCAGGACTCTTCATCCAGTTGCAGATAAACAGTAAAAGGAGAAAGCTAGAGTGATGATCTAACACTGCTGCTGGAAGAGGCCAGCCCACTGGCCTTTACTTTTCAAAGTCGAAAGGGCAACTGGCATTCACTGATAACAAATCACTTGCTTTCTTCTCAAACCCCTAGAACTGTTTTCCTGTATAGAACTCAGCTCAGTGATGAGTGATCTTTAATTAAAATCCTCCACGTTGTGGATCCAGTGGATGTAGAGAGCCTTTGTTAAGCAAAATGATCTGCATAGTCTTGTTTTCCTTTGACATTAAATACAAATAAAAGCAAAAATCTCCCTATACTCGCAAATATGGGTAGAAAAATAACATTCCTGCTACATAACCAGACTCTGAAGTTTTCCTTTTCCCTCCAAGCTGTATCAATCTCTGGGACCCTGGGGTTTCCTCCATTCCAGGGACAGACAGAATGCCCTCCCCAACACTTCACTGTTTGAATTGCAACTCTTCCTCTGTCTCCATCAAGGGGTTACAATGTGTAAGCCCACCCCATTTCAGGCTTTAACAGGTTGGAATTATCATGTGTCCATCTCTGGCCATGGGAGAAGACTTGTATAAGAAACTGGATTGACAGTGAGTGTCCCTCTCCTCACTCCTCGATTCTGCCACTGCCATCACCTGACCAGGTGCATATAGACAGGTCACTTTACCTCTCGAGGTCTTCATTTTCTATTTTTAGGTGATGGAAATCAGACCAGATGATCTATACTGTGGATCTCACTCATCTTAGGGTCCTTTAAGTTCTAAACTGTCTAATATTTTAATAAACTTGCTATATTCCCCACATCAAACAATAACTCCCACATTTGGAAAATCAGTTGTTAAAAATATGTACATATATATTAAAAAACCAAATGAACTGACCACACAAGAGCCTGCACATGTATGCTTATATCAGTATTATTCATAAGTGCCCAAATTTGGAAACAACCAAGATTTGCTTTAATAGGTGAATAGATAAACAAACTATGGTATGTCCATGCAATGGAATAGTTTTCAGTGATAAGAAATAAGCTGTCAACCACGAAAAGACATGGAGGAACATTAAACACATTCTTCTAAATGAAATAGCCAGTCTGAAAGAACTGTATACTGTATTAGTTCAGCTCTATGACATTTTGGAAAAGGCAAAACTAAAGAGACATTAAAGACACCAGTGGTTGCCAGGGGTAAAGGGGCAGGAAGAGAGGAATGATAAATGAAGCACAGGAGACTTTTAGGGCAGTGAAACTATTGTGTGTGATACTGCAATGGTAGATACATGACATTATACATTTGTCAAAACCCATAGAACCCATAATGCAAAGAGTGAACCTTCATATAAACAATGGACCTTAGTTACTAACAATGTATCAATATTGGTTAATCGATTGTAACAAATATCTCACACCAGTGTAAGATGTTAATAACAATGAAACTTTAGGGTAGCAGGAGGAAGCATATGGAACTCATGCAACTCTGTACTTCCTGTTCAATTTTTCTGTGAATCTAAAACTGCTCTAAGAAATAAAGTCTATTAATTAGAAAAAAAAATCCAAATGTCCAACAATGATAGACTGGATTAAGAAAATGTGGCATATATACACCATGGAATACTATGCAGCCATAAAAAATGATGAGTTCATGTCCTTTGTAGGGACATGGATGAAATTGGAAATCATCATTCTCAGTAAACTATTGCAAGGACAAAAAACCAAACACCACATGTTCTCACTCATAGATGGGAATTGAACAATGAGAACACATGGACACAGGAAGGGGAACATCACACTCTGGGGACTGTTGTGGGGTGGGGGGAGGGGGGAGGGATAGCGTTAGGAGATATACTTAATGCTAAGTGACGAGTTAATGGGTGCAGCACACCAGCATGGCACATGTATACATATGTAACTAACCTGCACATTATGCACATGTACCCTAAAATTTAAAGTATAATAAAAAAAAATCAGATTTAATCTTTCCTCAACAAGAATGGAGATTTATGCAGCGGTTCAAGAGAGACTTCAGCTCTTAACATATATCTCCTTATTAAGCATCCTGACTCGTGAAAGAGCATCCTCTCTAGTGAAAGAGAAATTTCAGGATCCCACACATATAAAGCAAGTTGGATCCTGATGGGGCCTAGAACAAATCCTGCTTCTCAGATACTGACTTCTGTGCCTAACTAAAAAGAGCTTAGGGTAACTCTCCGTTATAGACTGAATTGTGTCTGCCCTAAAATTCATGTGTTGAAGCCCTAACCCTCAGTGTGTCTGTATTTGGAGATAGGGCTATTAAGGGTGTAAATAAAGTTAGTGAAGTAACAAGAGTGGGTCCCAAGTCCATTATGACTGGTGTCCATATAAGAATAGGAAGAGACTAGGGTGCATGTGCTCAGAGAAAAGACCATGTGAAGACACAGCAAGAAGGGTGTTGTCTGTAAGTCAAGAAGAGCAAACTCAGAGGAAACCAAACCAGCTGACACTGTGATCCTGTACTCCCAGCATCCATAATTGTGAAAAAATAAATTCATGTTGTTTAAGCCACCCATTCTGTGGTATTTTGTTATGGCAGCCCTAACAGACTAACATACTTCCACTCTGGTATTTGATTTAAATAACTTCCATTGTAACCATCATCAAATAATTTCATTTTATAGTTATTTTAAATGTAATACTTCATGCTGGCCTGAAAATGAGATTTAATTTTTGGATTTTGTTTTCAGAAGTACAATTTTATTACTTTCAAATACATAATGACACCAAACCGGTACCTTAAGCATTATGTTGCAAGATTTGCCTCAATGAATAGATGTCTGACTTGTGTGGTAGTTCACAGTGTAAGTTCTGGGCAGAGACAGATTGTCTTAAACATTTTTGTGTTCTTTAAATTGCTAGATATGCCACAAAACACTAGACACAAGATTCTTAAAAAATAGTAGTTAATTGATTCAAGTGTTAGCAGCTTAAGAAATTTTGCTAAAAATTCATTAAACCTGTTCTTATTAGAATCTTTATTATTTTTTTAAAATCCTCTTAAGTAAGTGATATGCAGAAAAATAAATTTCAAATTTTAACTAATGAAAGTTAATACTTTTTCAAACTTACCTTGTCTGAATGTGAAAGTTGTTTGTTGTCCCTGTATGCTCATAATCATGAATGGCAGCAGCAAAGACCATTGCTAAAATTTCCAGTTCAGTGAGCCAGTGCTAGTAAATTACAGAAAGAATCCATTATATTCAAGAAGTAGATACCATCTTTCCTTTCTTTGAAAAGGACTTTCAGTGCACCCTGTTTATGTAATCATACAAAATTATTTTTCATTTCTTTTAATTTGTTTCCTATTTTACCTCCACTAATTGTGCAAGATGGATGCTTCATGAGGTCAATGACTGTTTCATGGCATATAAGTTCAAAATTCAGAATATAATTGTCCTTGCTAATTGAAAAAGGAGTAGTTTTCTATGATTTAAAAGGTGAACCCTAACTGGATTTTGAATTTACAGCCATACATGTTTGGGTTCTTCTGAAATCAATTACAGTTTGGTGATTTTTAACATACAGCTCATACATTATTAAAATGTCTTTTAGCCCAATTGTTGTAGAACAATCTACTATGAAAAAAGATTTCATCTAAAAATTAAAAATATTCACTTTCTTACTAGAGAAACTGTACTTCATTTTCATGTTTAGAGATTTAGAAGTTTCTGAAATTCACAAAATTTTCTATTCATAACACATAAAAATGGCCGTGCAATTAACTTCAATAATGCTAAAAGAAAGAATAAATGCTTTCATGTAAAAATCCATGACTATCCGCTTTACATACATTCATCTTTGTTACTATCTAGATGTTTTAACAAAAGTTCCCTGCTATTATTAGTTCATTTAGAAATAATTCAATAGTTTATTCATCACTCACATTTTGTAAAACCCTTATACTATACTACCCAATATGGTAACCACATGTGACTGTTTAAGTTAAAAATAAAGAAAATTAAGTAAAATTAAATTTACTTTCCCAGTTACACTAGCCACATTACATATGCCCATTGGTCACATGTGAGAAGTGGTTACCACATAGAACAGCACAGACACAAAACATTTCCATCACCACAGCCAAGTTCTACTAGAGAACACTATAAATAGATGGCACTTGATGGTAGGAATGCGGAATCCAAAATGCTATGACGCTTACTCTGAGTGGTCTTATTCTATACACTCAAAACAATAAAGGACTTTGCAAAAAACAACAGAAAGAGATCATGTAAACTATATGCACACTTGATAAAAGTTTGCAGAATAAAGATGCAATTTAAGAGCATAGACAGAAAGGCTAATTGGTGGCAGTAGATCTTGGGAAAAGAATGGAAAAAGGTTGATAGTTAAGTGCAAGGATGGAGACAGAAGAATTTTAAATAGAAAGAGCAAATGTAGAATCATACTATAGGGTCTGTATTAAAATAGAATTGTCAATAGTACAATTGTGTTGCAGAATCAAGTGAAGTGTAATTGAAGAATATGGAGAGTATGGAAAGAGTTAATGGATTAATTTGATGAAAATTGATTAATTTAGATTTTGTGTAAAAGGTAAAAGAAAGCCATTGTAGGTCCATGAATCAAAAATGAAGGCAGTGACAATTGTTGAATCTCATAGGTACCAAAGGTATAATCTTATTAATCTTAGCTCCCTTCACATAACCTATCATGATATTTGGCACATATTAGGAACTTAGTATTTGTTTGTTAAATTGCAGTTAGCTAGTTTTGCGTTAGAAAGAGGCAACAGTGGTAAGAGACCATGGAATCAGTCCTGGTTTTAAATCTCTGTTAATCCTCAGGAAACTAAGTTATTTACCCTCTTAGCTACAGTTCTGGTGAAAATGGCATTAGTAATCTTTCCCCTATGGGATTTAAGAAGAAGTTTTGAGTTAATGTATGCACTGCGCCTATCATGTCTTGTCATATGGTAAAATAAAAAATAAATGGCATTTTGCTAGGAACTTACTATGTTAAATGCATTGATTAAGGCATTAAATCTGGGAAACAACAGCTAACATACCATTAGTGATTGTAATTCATGTACAAATGCCTCACAACTGGATGAGTGAAGCAGAAATAATTTTCAGAGCCAAAGGGAGTTAATATAACTAGCTGTTCTGTGTTCATAGACACATTTAATTGTGAGTCATTAAAAGGAAGAAAGTTACCTTATAGAGGTCTGAATTGGGATTGATCCTCCAATGTTCCCAATGAAACTATGGAACTAAACACCATGAAATGAATAGCAATTGAAGTTAAACTAGTTTTGTACCCTAGAAACCCATTGTTTTACTAAAGAAAATGGAAAAAAATCACTTATTTAAATTTTTGAGTGGGTTCAAATTATGTATTTATAAATATAGCTGTGGTTTTAAAAATGGCAGCGTTCATTATCTACTATGATAACACAGAATATAAAGTGTCAATAGTAAAAAGAAATTAAATTAGAAAATCAGAGATGGAATTAATTAGTGATTGACTCATAAATATTTAAAATTATTATCTTGCTAGCTGTGAAAATTTATTATAAATACATTTCCTGTTTTTGGTTCATTTCTGCCTCCCATAAATAGTACTTTCTCCACAAATCCCCCTTACTTATTTCTGCACTATGGACTGTATCATTAAGTTCCACTACAAACTAATAAAAGAAGAGAGAAACACTAAACTTTCACACTTAATTTAAAAACACATCTACTTTGCATTAGCAAAAGTAGAATTCTGGACTGATTGTTAGTTCCTTAGCTGCTGATTCATTTTGTGTGGGTATCAAAAAAAATTCTAACTCAGAAAACAGGTGCTTAAATTCATAGATTTTATAAATGACTCCTGAGGGCAAGCCAGAGAGAATGAGGTTAAATCCTGTCACTCTTCCCAACTACAGCAGTGGTCAATACAAATCCAAGGTTCTTCTGATTCCTAATAGGCAGAAATAAAGGGTTAAGAGGATAAATCATGAGCAATGCAACACTGTATTTCATCAGAACTGTAGGTTATATTTTGTCTGAAGAAATGCTCAGGTTGGCTTACTCTAGAGCGGGCAGTCATCAACTTATAAGGAGGTATTGACTGCTATTAATAACATGTATTATAACAGAAACAAAGGAAGGGAATTAACATTAACTGGACACTTTAGTTAGGTGATCTCATTTAATTCTTGTAACCACTTTATAAGATGGTTATAGGTAAATATTTTTATACCTATGTTGCAGATAACAAAGCTGAATCCTAGAGAAATGGATCAACATGTCAAAGGTCACATACCTATCTAGCGGCAGAGCAGGAATGCAAACCCAAATCTGTCTGATTTCAAAGTTTCTATTTCTTCAACGGATCAAAATAGCATTCATTACATAAAGAAGGCAATATGCTGAACACATTCTTCTAAGGTTTCAAAAGTAGAATTTCTAGCTAATTTTAGTATATGAATGGGTAGAAGCTAATAGTTTTGACTTAGGACTTAAAATGTAATTTTCATGTCTGAATTACTCAGGATGTGTGAGTGTGTGCCTGTGGGATAGAAAAAGTAAATATGTGTATTATACAAAGTATATATGTGTATTATATAAAGGGTGGGGAGAATTTCAAGTCAGAAAATCACATTTATTTCTTGATTCCTTGTGTATCTAAAAACACATAATTAACAACTCTTCTAGCCAGAATCTATGAGGTTTGACGCTATTTTTCTCTATTCCTTTGAATAGGCTGAAGAAGTTTGCTGTAAGTTACCAGTATAGAAAATTGGCATATTACAATTAATTAATTAAGGTATGTTAATAGCTATTATGTTTTAGGCACTAGGTTAGGTGCTTTGCAAATGTTTTATTTACTCCTCATTGCCATCCTATAAGGTGGCTGGTATTATTAACTGCATTTTAGTGACAAGGGAAGCAATGTAGAGCTAGCGAATTAGAAAGTGGTGGGGCATGGTTTTAAACTCGTGTCTGACTGCTTCCTGAGTCCACACTCTCTTTCCTCTACCAAACAGTATCATATTGGAAGCCATTTATAAGAACAGAATTTCCACATAATTTGTAGAAAGATGTAGTGCTAAATGTTCTGTAGACTGATCAGAGAAAAATGCAGTCATTCCAAAGTGTGGAAGACTGTTTCTGTGTAGTCAGTGCACTAAAAATTCCAAAGGAACTAGATTTAAAATCATCTCTCCTCCTTCTACTCCTAGTATTAGAGAGAATGCAGTGCCAGAAGCCCTCTAATGCAAATGTTTTCTGGCTAAGGCCCTTGCATAATTTCATATTCAAAGAGACATTTGAAGGTGGCTTGACAGCACTTTATAAAACATTTGCTCCTTAGCAAATGGACTGAGTTACTGCACATCACTGTCACCATGGCGCAGGACTACAAACGAATCAAGTGACAAAAGGAGAGAGACAGGGGGACAAGCAGGTGTATGAGCATCAACTCTCCTCGGCATTGTCTACTCCCAGACTTGAGGGCGTCCCTTATGACATTAACAAACAGAAGGACAATGGCTTAATTGCAATGCCTTTCAGGAATGGTCCTTAAAACATCTTGCAGATGACAACATGCATTAGTCTCCTGACAGTACTGGGCTGCTACTAGAGTGCTTCATAAATGTCACACAGATAGGGCCATCCTGAAATAGCAGGGCATCAACTAAAACACTAAAGTAGGTGACCCAGTCTTCTTTATATCAAATCTGAGGGGTGAGAAAGAAGTAAAGAGTTTTTCCTAATGAAAATTTCTATAAAGCTTTTTTGTTTCAAAGAACCAACACATTCATATACATGAAATTTAATAGGTAGTCACCTATCACTACTTTTTAATGTAGACAAAACTTGTTAAAATAACTTTCCAAAAATTGTCAAGCTGACAGTGTAACCTAGTTTAGACAAAATAGTCAATACATTCATAAACTCATGTTGTCTTCCCTTTCTCCATCTATGGTAAAATTTCTCATTATTCTCTTTAGTTCAAATGTATTTTCTTGGTTCTGGAAAACACTAAAGGTCTACCACCAGACTATTTTTGTAATGGACAAATTAATTGACGAGTAAAGAGCCCAGTGACACATTTTTGCTAAAGAATGAATAAAATCAGAAAGTTACATTTATATTTGGTAAGTCATAGCTGTCTCAGAAAGTGACTATGTGATCTTTGCTAACAACTTTAACTTTCTAGGAGTCATGCCAGGTTGGGCCAAATTCCCCAGTCCTACAGAGAAGTTGGAATGGCTTATTAGGTCCCACAACAGTCTTCCTTATAATTCTGAGGGTAAAACCACATTGTGGATTTGATTTTCTCTATTTACCAATTAATATGACACCCACATCTCTTCAATGTCACCTTCATACCAGATGTTCTGAAGCTGATATAGGAGACTTTTATTTGGCTTCCTTTACACTTGCAGCAAGTGTAAAAAAAAATGCATTCAAGCAGGAACATTTTTTTTAAATGATGAAATTCTGGTTGCCTCCTAGGCTGAAATGGCATTTTCTCACTGCACTTCACGATTAAAGCAGGTGCTAGGATTTAGAAATCTCACATGGCCTGCTACTTTTTTGAACCCAGCTCAGTTTGGCACCTTCACAGGAAGGTCAGTTCCTCACTTTTTACCTTCTGGGAATCATCCTGAGTTCTAAGACATTACAAAAATTCCCAGCTCTCTCAGAGTTCCTGTCATACACTCACTGTTATTTCAGGATTTGCATCGCTGAATCATTTAGTCACCCATTCACTGATTCATCAAATGCAAAGAAGAGGAAGGAAAATTTGGAAAAATTGACATGAATAATTTCCCCAAATCCCTATTAGAATTTGACTGTGTTTAGTAATACGAGTAAGAGAGCAAAAGTGACTAAGGTCAGGTTAGGAGCACATAATGAGTGAGAAAAGAGTGCTATAACTTTCATTCTAAAGACTTTTTCTCTAGGTCACTTTTTTTCATTGATTCCTATGGAAAAAAGGAATTTACAAACAAAAATGCTTGGTAGTCCAAATTTTGGGAAACATATATTTTTATTTGCCTCTGGTTATCTTTTTTGCACTGACTTAAAGTATTTTTTGAAAAATGTATATTATAACACATTAAGCTTCAAAAATCCAAACAATTATTATTTATAATACTTATTACTTAGAATACCTCTATGGGCATTAAAGAGACAATAGGAACTTACAGGAATGGAAGCTGATGCTTCCAAACTAACAAACCTCAGTTACAAAGACTTTCTTACCATGATACCTGTATGAAGCATTATGTAATGCACAGTTTGAGTGACATCAGCTGCATGAATCAAATTGTGATATGGATTTTTGTACTTGCTGTAACCAACTTCTAAAGCTTCCGCAAAGGTGATTAGGCAAGAAACAGGAATCTGTGGAAAGTAATAATTATAATTATATTTTGACCAAAAAGGTGGTACTAAATCAACTTGAGCACTGTTTGTCATGGAACATATTAGTGAGTCAGATGTGGACAGTAGTTTCTTTATGTCAAATGTAGATTGTTCTGAAAAACCACTTCATGAACATGTTAACTTTCATTCCCAAAAAGAAAGATTGTAACCCCCAAGTATTTGACTAGGACAGATTAAATAATAGCCTTACTTGTACTATAGCCTTGAAATTTTAGAATCTTCCAGAGAGTAGGAAGGCTAATTCTTAGAAGTGTAAATATTTCCAGTTACAATTAGTGGAGTCTAGTTTTTCTATCTTAATACAAAAAGGTTAAAACAGATTATCTCTCAGTACTTCATAGCTCTAAAAATGTGATGATTCTACAGGAAATGATGAAAGTAATAAGCTACAGTCTACTCAGTAGTCTGTATCAACTCTATTGCTTGGATGGTTCTAAATGAAGTTAATTAGAAGCCCCTTCATTCTAATTTAAGAAAAGCTGGCAATAAAGGTTCATTCTGTATTTTAGGAATGCTGGAGTAGTCATATTTCTTTAAGACATAGCTGCCAAACCCTATGTGAGTGTTTTGTGAATAAGTCAGGGGATGTTGGCATCTTGCTGGAATGAGGCTATAGTGGCCTCATGATCTCTAGGTGGATATATAGATGTGTCAGTGAGTTGTGGAGAATGGTTCTGTCACATAAAGACCTCATCCCCTTAATTCTGTGACCTGCTAACTAAAACATCCTAAAATGAATTGCTTAATTACTGAAATATTTTGCATTTTCATTCTTATTCAAATAACCAATTCTAAGAGCATTTCACTTTTGTTCCATGTTTCTGACCTTGAAACGGTTGATAAGATCATATCTGGTAAACAGTTCATAAATCATAAACTTCAGACTATGCTCTCCACTTGCTTCATTTAGGGCAAATACATCGAAAGACCATTTATCAACATCCTGTAGAAAAAAGAATAAATACTTTAGGTGCCAATATCATACTGTTTCTATGAGAATTTATTCAAAAGATAAGGCATTGTATATTTAGCAGGTCATCTTTCAACTTAGCACATCAAACTACACTTTGACCCGTTTCATAGGACAGGACCACTTAGTATCCATGGGTCCACAAAACTGAGGCCATAATGCTTTATAAAGCACCAAAACCTTTTCTTCAATCCCAAAGTTACTAAAATGATTTAATACATTTGATAATAGCATAATACTGCCATTATCTTTAATCTCTCTCCAACTTCCTGCCATAAGTCATTTTCTCAGAGCGGACCTCAAGTTAGGGTGGAATTGCTAGTTACATAGGTGTTGTCAACTGGGAAATACAGAAGAAATAGTCCCGGTTTTTCTTTCTTACTCACTTGCTACATTGCTTGAAATTTCACCATAAGAGTTTGCAGTTTGGCATAAAGTTTTGATATTTACGTCCTGTTTTAAGATGTAAATATCGGCCTGGTGTGGTGGCTCATGCCTATAATCCCAGCACTTTGGGAGGCCGAAATGGGCCGATCACGAGGTCAGGAGTTCGAGGCTAGCCTGACCAACATGGTGAAACCCCATCTCTACAAAAAAATACAAAAATTAGCCAGGTGTGGTGGCGCACGCCTGTAATCCCAGCTAATCAGGAGCCTGAGGCAGGAGAATCGCTTGAACCTGGGAGGCGGAGGTTGCAGTGAGCCGAGATCGTGCTACTGCAGCACTCCAGCCTGGGTGACAGAGTGAGATTCCATCTCCAAAAAGAAAGAAAGAAAGAAAGAAAAATATGTAAATATCATAGTGAGATAGAGTATACACTATCTTTAATTATTAAAAGGTATTTTTTTACAGTACTTTTCACCTATTACTCTTTATCTTTGGCTGACTTACTAATACTTTGCTTGAGGGACAGGTGGTGAGAAAAAGGAAGTGGGACTTTTGATTGAGGAGGAGGATAGTAATACTCGCATTTCATGCAATTCCCTAGGGAAGCAAGCAGGCCAGTAGGGAAAGTGGAAAGTACCCCCTAACAGAGAGAGAGGGCAGTGAGCAGGGATATAAACCACTCCAGCCACCTCATGATTTTGCTTTGAAAATCTATAGAAGCACTGTAGTCCATTCTAATGGTTACCAGAAACTGCTAGCAAGAAGGCCTACTGTTTACAGACACACAGTAGGTTTAGTATTGAACAGTAAGTGGGCAACCGTAAAGCTATGCATTAATTTTCTATTTGAGAAGGCATGTTTCAAATTTCATTCAACACATTTTTCTGGAGGCCAACTCCATGTGCTATAATATGCTAGAACCAAACTAAAAATCTGATAAAAAGTATTCAGTCTCTTTTAAAAATACTTCCTTCAAAAAATAATAGTAAGAGCTCAAATGGTATTTTTAATCACTTGCAAAGAAGCACCAATGAAATAGTTTTTGGTTTGCTTGTATGTCGTTATTAAATTCCTTGCATTTGGCCCTTATTTGATCCCCAAATGCTTGCTTTATCTCTTTATATATTAAAAATTATTATAAGTTCTGTTAGAAGGCATTTTACATCAGTAAATCTCAAAGGAGGCCAATAAATCTTTTATCAAACTCCAAAGCTAACAAACAAGAGTTAGTTCAGACTCTTAGAAGGTTGCTATTTATATTTACAGTTCCAACTTGGGGTTCCCACTGAGTAAAAGGTTAATTCTTTATTTCTTGAGAATTTTTTATAAACCCTGATGATTTACATTTGTAAACTACTGCAGATGCTTGGCTTTTATGTCATCAGATTGAGAACAAACAAGACAAGGAGGCTTCTCAGAAAATAAGAATTATTTAACTAAAACATTCTTTACTTGGTGATATTCCCTCTCTCAACCCGTTAGTTTATATCTTTTTTACTATACGACACTTTAGAAAAAATACTACATTCTCTCATACTAAAATATTTTGTTAGTTGGTTTTTAAGCAAAGATTCTTAAAATAAATAAAAATGAGTAATTTTCTTGCTCATTGTTAAGGAAATAATAGAGAAGGCAAAATCTCTCAAGAACCGAGGAATGATTAATATCCTTTAATGCAATGGTCCTCAGTAGCTTGGCACCAGGGACTAGTTGTGTGGAAGAAAATTTTTCCACAGGCTGAGTTGGGGATGGATGGTTTTGGAATGAAACTGTTCCACCTCATCAGCAGTGCACAACCCTCTCATGCACAGTTCACAGTAGGGTTTGCGCTCCTATCAGAATCTAGTGTCACCTCTGATCTGACAGGAGGCAGAGAAACATAAATATAAAAAAGCACCAAAGAAAAATGAGCTATCTTTTAAACTTAATGAGATTAAAATCTAATATGCAGCAGAGAAAAAACAAATGCAAAGAAGATGCTTAAAATTTTTAAAAACACAAATTTAAAATTAAAAAGGAGTACAATAAGTCAGAAATAAATCAACCCAAGATCTGCTGCTGCCAAAATCCTTTAAATTCTTGGTTAATGCAGAAAAACCAACATGCAGATGTTTTAGGAGACAATGTTAAATTCCTTTCACCAAATTAGGCAATAGAAACAAGGAGTTTAGAAGGATGAGCCTACAAAATGCCTCTGTAGAAATAACATTTAGAAACAAGGCACATGAACACCACACACACACACACACACACACACACACACACACAATGGGGCAAGTATGTGAGCCAACAACTTTACTCACTTCAGAGTTTCAACTCTGACTGTTTCTAACATATGTAGCACTGCAATTGGGCCTTAGAATAGTGTAGCCACAGGAGAAGCCAAAGACAAGAGACAGAAGTTTTTTTTTCTTAATTTTATCTTACATTTTGTATTTTTTCAGACCTACAATCCTAAATAATTTCCTTCTATATGTTTTGTCATTTAAACATAATTGACTAAAACATCTTTTTATAACATGCATTTAATTCTTCCATAATATATTCAGAACAAAATATGTACATTTTGACAAGTACTAGTGCCATTTCAAAATGAATTCAAGATCCGCATAAATAAAATTAAGAAAAAAAACACACGTGTGTGTGCATACAAACATGCATATATATATACGTTGATATAGTTTGTGTAAATCAGTCATTTGAATCTACAATGAATCATGATTTGGAACACAGTTCATTTTTTAAATTGTTAGAATATGTTGAATTTTTAACGTTCTAAGATGTAGGCTGCAGTACAGACCTATTCTCATTTTCTCTTAGCCTTTTTAAGAAAATTTTTTTAAATGACCATTTTATACATGAAAATAATGAAATTATGTCACCTTTAATGTTACGATGACAGCTGCTGGATATGCCAAACCAACCATATGATATGTTTTTCGGTACATCCTAAAAAAGACAAAAATAAGTGTAAATATAAAATTCATTTATTCAAAGTTTTCAACTATTTCTTAAATATAAGGGAAAAGATTACTTTTGACACGTTCACCTCTTATCATTAGTTACAGACTCCCTTTGTGTCAACAATGATAACTATAGTCACCTTTTACTAAACATCTACAATGTGACAATGTAATATATTCTCTATTCACAATCACCCTGCAAAGTTAATGTGACTTTAGATTCCATGTAAAGATATCCTTCCCTGACCTTTATCGTATTAAAAGATGCACTACATTTTGCATATGCAACAACTTTCTAACATGCCACCATATCCCCAAAAGCAGAACATTCTTGTTTTATGTCCATTTATATGCCAAAATTTTTAGTCTGGAAGCTAAATGTCATTAAAATATTTCCTTTATATTTTTATATTAAAATTATAGAGGGGGATATGTAGTATCATCAGAATTTACATAGCTCCCCCTTCTTTTATTTAATGATATTGGGGAAATCATATTGGCAAAAATTGTTTAATTTTGTTCAAATTGTCATTCAATATTAAGAAAGGTTATTCAGAAAGAAAACAATGTTATTTTCATTTCCATAATAGTATCAATAACAAAAGTGGTTTTTTGTTTTTGTTTTGTGTTTCTTTTTTTTTTTTTGAGATGGAGTCTCGCTGTGTTGCCCAAGCTGGAGTGCAGTGGTGTGATCTCTGCTCAATGCAAGCTCCGCCTCCCAGGTTCAAGTGATTCTCCTGCCTCAGCCTCCTGAGTAGCTGGGATTACAGGCATGCGCCACCATGCCCAACTAATTTTTGTATTTTTAGTAGAGACGGGGTTTCACCATGTTGGTCAGGCTGGTCTCAAACTCCTAACCTCGTGATCCGCCCACATTGGCCTCCCAAAGTGCTGGAATTACAGGTGTGAGCCACCACGCCCAGCCAACAAAACTATTTTTAATAATCAGTGATTTGATTTTTTCTGTCTTCTGCTGGGCAACCCAAATAGCATAAACCAAATATAAGAAAGCCCTCCATGAATTCACGTGAGAAAAGAATCAATATGATAGCCTAGCATGTGATATAGCAATAGTGCTTCTATTCGGGACTCTGAAAGAAACATGTTTCCTCCTCCAAGGCCTGGGAAGAAAGAATACAACTGATGATTAATCATGTCCCTTAATTTTTATATCAAGTTAGTCCACAACAAGCTGAATTTCTAGGCTACATGGCTGTAAATTCTCCCTACAAAAGGCCTGGACAACGCCATAGCTTAATTAAATATAACGATAAATATGGTCGATGTAAGAAATGGTCATATGGACAATATTCTACGTCTTTTATAAAACTGCTATAGAAGATACTAAATTTTTTGATTCAATATTCCTTATGTTAAAAATGCATGGGACATATTACTCAGTTTCTATGTAAAAGCCATCATTTGTTAAAGATAATCAAAGCTAAGCAATTTATCATGTTTTCCTTTTAAGTCTTGACTAGTTGGAAGTTCAGAATGAAAATACTGTGTTTAATTACATCTCTAGCCTTAGGCTTTCTTGATGAAGTAACTCTCCATTTTATTCTAGAGACCTTAAGCACAAAGCTTTCATGCTTCCACTTTATGTTTATTTTAAATAGTCATAAATTATTTTTGGATGTGGGTGATTAGGTAGAATAAGAAATTATCCTATATCTATTGAAAGATTTTAGAACAGTTAAAACTAAAAATACTTACATTAATTACTCCATTGATATAGGTATAATTATTCTAATCTTGCAAAGCAAGGAAACTACTAATCATACTATACAAGATCTAGAATAATTACTATCAACGATACTCAGGTGTTTTTTTTTGGAAACAGTCTTTTCCATCTGTTTCTAGTCATTACTATTAATACTAAAAAAATGGAGGTGCAGGGGAAATGGAAGGATGATGAACACGGAAAAGGGTCAATATAAAAATCATTCAGGATTAAGAAATTTTAAAATGTTAATTAACATTAGCTCGACTTGACTTCATGGCACAGAAAGGCAAAGAGCACACATGCTTTGAATCACATGTTAGCCACTCACTGCTGTGTGACCTTTGGAAACTATTTAATGTCATTCATTTGTAAAACGAGAATAAGTATAAGCTTTTTGTGAAGAGTAAATGATTCTCAATACAAGAAAGCCATCATTTTTATTATTATTGTAACTGTTCTCATTACTTTGCAGCCAATATCATTGGTTCAAAATCTTATATCTTTAGAGCTCTCTGGCCTCAACGGGACCTCTGATGCTACTGAGTTTCTTAAACTTCGGATAGGTTGAGAAATGAATACCAATATACTTTCTCATTACATGGAATGTAAAAGAAGACAAAGAGGATTACCCTTCCAAAGAGATAGCAAAACTTTCCCATTATCATACTTTTCTAACTCTATAATCAGGAATAGAATTCTAGGATGGAAAATTAGAAATAGAAAACTAAGATGGAAAATTAAGATGACTCATCCTTGAATTAGAATGAGCATCGGAGATATCTTAACCCAGTTGTCTCACACTTTAGTAAACAGGTGATATATTACAAGTTTCTGAAAAATGATAGTGAATTTCCTGGGCTCCTAAAGGTGGTGAAAGTCTAACTGGAAATGTAGTGGATTATTTTTGGAAGTTTCCATAATAGTTACAAGATATAATTCAAAAACTCTTTAAAAATACTATTTTAAGGCCGGGCGCAGTGACTCACGCCTGTAGTCCCAGAACTTTGGGAGGCCGAGGCAGGTGAATCGCCTGAGGTCACGAGTTAGAGACTAGCCTGACCAACATGGGAAACCCTGCCTCTACTAAAAACACACAAAAAAAATTAGCCGTGCGTGGTGGCATGCGCCTGTAATCCCAGCAGGAGAATCTCTTGAACTCGGGAGGCAGAGGTTGCAGTAAACGGAGATCAAGCCACTGCACTCCAGCCTGGGTGACAGAGCCAGACTCCGTCTCAAAGAAAAACAAAACAAAACAAACACACAAACAAAAAACAACACTATTTATACCAGGCACTCTGCAAGGCAACAGACTTATTTAGTGGAAGGCAAGGGAAATATTGTTGCTATTTCACAGGGCTTATTCCAGTGGTGAGGAGAAACGAGAAATAAGATACAATATATGATTACAAACAGGGATAAGTGCTAGGAGGTAAACCACTGGCTGGGGGCAGCAATAGTGAGGAACAGCATAGAGTGATCTGGGAAGACCTCCGGAACGGTAAAAGGGCAGCCCGCCATGTTGAAGGGTGGGGAGAACCACTTCTGACAGAGAAAATAACAGGATGAATTGCTCCAAGGCAGGAAAGAGCTTAGAAATGTTCTTGAAATTGAAATCAGGCTGGTATAGGTGTTCAGTCAAGGATGAAGGTTGCAGTAGACGAGGCTAGAAAGCAGAAAGGGACCTAACCAGGCTCAAGTGAATTGGGAAACCCTCTGGTGGTTTGAAGCTTAAGAGTGACAGGAACTAGGCCGGGCACGGTGGCTCACGCCTTGTAATCCCAGCACTTTGGGAGGCCTAGGTGGGTGGATCACGAGGTCAGGAGATCGAGACCATTCTGGCTAACACGCTGAAACCCCGTCTCTACTAAAAATACAAAAAAAATTAGCCAGGCATGGTGGAGGGCACCTATAGTCCCAGCTACTCAGGAGGCTAAGGCAGGAGAATGGCGTGAACCCGGGAGGTGGAGCCTGCAGGGAGCCGAGATCGCGCCACTGCACTCCAACCTGGGTGACAGAGTCAGACTCCGTCAAAAAAAAAAAAGAAAAAGGAAAAGAAAAAGAAAAGAATGACAGGAACTAATTTATATTCTAAAAACATCACTGTGGAATGGCTTGGTTGGGGTGGGCAAGTGAGGAGGAGAGGAGCCCAGTTAGAAAGTTACTGTCATATTTCTGAAGGCAGATAGTGGAGGCTTAGATTGTGGTTGCGGGAGTGGAGATGAGGAAGTGAGTGGATTCAGAATGCATTTGGGTAAGTAATTGCCAGGGCTTGCCAGGGAATTGAATCTTGGGAGGAAGCGTTTAAAGGAAGAAGCAACAAGACTTCAAGTAGACTTTTCAGCTGTCAGGATTGAAGATGATTACTTTTGAAAATTTCCAATCAACTTGTCCCACTATTTTTATGCACCTACTAGTGGGGATTCAACAGTGATTAAAAAAAGACTTTATTTCCATATGTTCTTAGCACATTGATTTCTTAAAGACTGCTTACTAATTTAGTTACCTGAAGTACAATTTTATACTTTTATAGGCTACTAAATAAAATGTGTTTTATGTAACATATGAAAAAATTGAAATTTAGCATATTCATATATTTTATATATTATAACCTTCTCTTCAATGGAAATGGAAATTCAGTTGATCTTCCCCCACAGTTTACATTTTTTCCCAGTTTGCCAAGTTCTGTAATATTTTTTTAAACAAAGAAGACAAAATATACATTTCTTTAGCAAATCAAACATACTCTCATGTTTCATCTGTGATTCTCTCACAGATTTTCTGATGTACTATTTAGATATTTTTAATTTGATGCTAGAGAAAAGTCATCTTCTTTAAATTGCACAGTGTATTTAACCATCTTTAAGCTTTATATTTGTTGCCATGCATTCTCTTTTACACTTTTAGAAATTCAAATGTGCTTTCCATTGTCCCTTTAGCAGAAGAAAATTCAAGTTTGTAATGTTTATTAACGGTAATGCCTAGAGATATCAGAAGATGAGAAATTATGCAGTTTCTCTAAAATTTAATTTTAGGCATATTGGCAAAAATTTTGTTTCTCAACTTTGTTAGTTTCTAAAATATTCAAATAATCATTCCACATATAATTTCATGTAATTATTTTTTAATCTAAGGGATTTCTGATAACTACTTTTCAATTTTGTCAAACATAAAATGTCTATTTTGGCGAGTCTTTTGTAGTTTTAGTTCTAGGAAATATCTTGTTTCCTAGATGGAAAAAATAAGCTGTATTCTTAAGGGCTGAAAGAATGTAAAATTGGGTCATATTAACATATGTTTCACATTGAAAACTCTGCTGATATAACTAGGCGTTTCTAGGGGCCATCAAATATCCCTTGCTTCCGTGACAGAAATGTTGAAAAAAAAAACCTATCAAAAGTGAGTACGAGAGAGATTTCCTCTATTATGGAAAGATGGGAAGCAAATGATCTTCTGTCTTTAGGGCAGAGGAAGGCCTAAGTGATCTTGACTGTAGATTGCTACCCAGTGTAGAATGTATTTCATGAAATGTTACATTTTATTCAGGTGAAATTAGTTGTGTAACATATACATGTGACAGAATTGTTTTTAAACAGTTGTTCACAAAGGTTCATTTGAGGAGAAAGGTCATTAAAAATCTTTGCTTTCAGTCTTCATGTCAACTTAAAATAAATAAAAAGAATGCATCCGGGACCAGGTGTTTTTTTTATAGATAAGTTCATCATAAAGTCCCAAATTTGTTCATTCTAGTTATAATTATGATCACAGTTTTCCTCAATAAGTGAAATATAGACTGCTCATACCCTTGATAAAATGAACGTATCTGCTGCCTTTCAAATGTTATTGTCTTGAGATACCAACAATTTCACTTACCTTTCCACAAAAATTCCAGCTTGAACAGCATGCACAATGCTCCGAAATTTTGGTTTTTCCTCAGGTTTCTTTTTTGTCATCCCCATTTTCCGTGTAAAGGTAGAAGCCAACCAGTCCCGGACTTCAGATGGGACTGAGTCAGTCTGAATGTCACTGAGCTCATCTTCAGTATCCAGAAGTCTTCTACAAAAATTTATACAGATTAAACTTTTTTATAAAAAAGTGAAGAAAAACTAATAACAGAAAAACAAGGATTGCAATGGGATTTAAAATACAGCCAATCACTCTCTGATTATTCCTTAATATGTACTCTCTAAAGAAAGAAAAAAAAATCATTAACATTTGGAAAGCTCTTAATTTCTCAAATTGATCGTATGAAGACAACAACGAATAGACTTGAGCATTTGCAGCTTCCCAAACATTTCAGCACAATGATACACCAGTCTAGAGGTACCGACTGTTAATATCTTTAGTGTGCTATTCTAATAATGAATAAAACTAAGGAAAGATAGGGAAGAGAATTCATAAACAGATGTCTGCTATTAAAGGAAGCAACTGGAGTGGGAAGAAAAAAGGGGGATTGAATCTATAATAGTTGTCATATACTTAATAATCTTGTGTGTATCTTAAGTATAGTACATGCTATTTGAATAAGGCTTTGCAATTTATAAAAGTCATTCACAGATGCTGCTTCATTGGATAAGTACCTCTAAATTTTAGGAAAATAACCAATTAAAGCGCTCCCAACGATATCCATTCTATCAATGTCACAGATTTTAAAAGTGAAAAAAAAAATGAAAACACATGATATTAAATAGATTATGTTTAAAGCGCATTTCAGGTGACCAGGGGGTGGAGATCTCATGGGTTTAGAACTGCTGGCTGAGGAAATCAACCCAGTGAGTGAGGTAGTAAACAGGAACTGAAACAATGACTATGCTCTGTATAAGCTCCAGGTAGATAAAATTGACTGGACTGCTGAGTAATAACAGCTGCCATTAAAGAGGAAACTAAGGAAACATCGTTATTTTAAGGCCAGTCAGCTTCAGCAGTCAAGAACTTCCTAAAGGTCTGAACTGGCAACATCCCAGAGGCTCCCCACCAAATACAGAAACAGCTTACAGAACAGTTGAGTTTTGCCTCCAGGAAGAACACAGGCCAGCTCTGCCTGCCATTTGACTGGGTTCTTTCTTTATCTGTGCACCAATCTAAAAACTCTGGCACATGTTAGCTTTAACCTTTGGGTTTCATCTGCTTTTGAAAATCTCTTTGCCCAGACCTAGGCCTAAGGATTATGAGCTGATGTTGGAAGGTGGCCAGAGATGCTTGTACATGCTAATGCCTCAGAAACAAGGCACGGGCCATCTCAAAAATCAGGGACAAAACAAAGGACAAAAAACAGGAGGTCTCCACAAAGAACTCAATCTGACCAAAGAGAGGCTCAAAAGGTAATATGCAGAAGAGGAACTCTTCATGTTCCTTTAAATGACCTCTCATATATGCTGCTGTTTCCTATAAACCTGCAGAAAAGTCATTTGCCAATATTTCTTTTCCATGGTATTAAATAAGCATGAATGTATTTATGAAATACCTTATAAAAAAATAAACATAAGTTCTGGAGTCACAAAGATACGTATATACATATAACGATAAAAAATATTTAGAGTTGAATGTTAATACTGATTAATACTTACTCTATATGATTTTTAACTTTCTTTCTGATCTGACATTTGCATAGTTTTGATTTACCCCTAAAACACTGAACTAGAAAATTAAAGCAAAATAGTTTGTTTATCTTTTTGCCCATTTGAAATTAGATTCCCTAGCCCATTTCAGCAAGTCACTAAACTACATGGCTTGAAAATATCACTGCTTTAAAGATAATGCCATTTCTACTATCTCTTATGCAGTGATCAAGTACAGGGTAGGTAGAACAAGTGGAATAGGAATCATTGTGGTGTAATCTTGTGATGTCACCATGCTCCAAGCATTCCACTGCAGCCTAGTTTTGTCAGCTAATCTCCTTAGAATGACAGAAACCTAGCTGATGGTGCCAATTCCTCCAGAGTAAATTTCATGTTGATGGCTTTAAGGCTATATGTCCTATACTCATAAATGACCCAAGAGAGCTCACCAAACATGACAAAACCAGCATATGGAAGTAATAGTCCACATAGTAGAGTGGTACTTGGGAGGCTGGAAATCCTTAGTCGTGATGCATGAGGTCATCTACTAAGAAGAAAGTGCATATAATTTTAGGGAGAAATAATGATACGGATTAATTAGGGACAAACAAATAAAGGACGACAGTGTGTTAAGGGAAGAGCATGGAATATGCTATTGTATAACTTGAAAAGGGAATCTTGAAAAGTCAACAACTAGCTCTGTGAGGTTTAATTTTATGTGTCACCATAGGTAGGTTATGGTGGCCAGTTGTTTGGTCAAACACCAATTTAAATGTTGCTGTGAAAGTATTTTTTAGAGGTGATTAACATTTAAATCAGTAGACTTTGAGTAAAGCAAATTACCCTCTAAATTATGGGCAAGCCTCATCTAATCAGTTGAAAACCTTAAGAAAAAAGATTAAGGTCCCCCAAAGAGAAAGGAATTCAGCTTCCAGGACGCCTTTGAAATCAAGACTGCAACAATGACTCCTGCCAGGGTTTCCAGCCTGCCAGTTTGCTTTGCAAATTTCAGACTTGCCAGCACCAATAATCACATGAGCCCATTCCTTAAAATACATATCTCGCTCTCTCTCTCCTCTCTCGTCTCCTCCCTCTCTCTCCCTCTCTCTCTCTCCCTCTCTCTCTCTCTCTCGTGTGTGTGTGTGTGTGTGTGTGTGTGTGCGTGCGTGTGTGTTGTGTACCTGTTGGTTTGGATAAGAAATCATCTTTCCATCATTTATGAATGCTGTGTGATAACTACCAGTGTAGGTTATAAATAAAATAGAATATAAATATTCAGTTCTCTATTAATATTCATTTAATAGAACATACCAGTCCTATTTCTCATGTAAAAATCCTATTTGCAATGAAATAAAATGCCTTTTTAGCAATTATAAATCTAAACACCACACTGTTTAAACATTACAGAATTATTGTCAAACTAAATGAAGTGATTAAAAATTGAAAAAATGAGAATGATCCCTTATCAGGTAGAACTTACATTTTAAAAGAAAGACTAAAAATAAAATAAGAATTGTGATATAAGGTTAATTATGAGAGGAAACACTATGTTAGATAAGATGATCAGATAGTTAAGACCCAAACAATGAGAAAGTATTAGATATAGGAAAGTCTGGGGGAAGTCTGTTCTATCTATTCCAGATAGAAAGAAGGGCAAGTACAAAGGCCCGAGGCATGATCAGTATTGGCATGTTTGAGGAACAGGAAGGAGGCCAAATGTGGCTGGAGTATACTGAGTGAGAGAGAGAGTGACTCAAATTGGGAGGCAAACATAGGTATAAGTAAGCTAATATCAGGCCTTGGAAGGATTCTCTCATATTTGCAATGGCAGGTCATTGAATTATTTTAAGCAGGATGTGATATGATTTCTGTATCTAAAAGACCAATGTGCATGCTGTGGGAGGAATAGAAAAAGTTGCAAGAATGGTGTTTTGAGTTTAGTTAGTTTAGTTAACTGAGCACAATTGCAAAAATGGTCTTTTATTTTGGAAGTTCACTACTTTTCAAAGACCGTAATTGGTATTGAGTTGGGCATCATTTTGTCCTGTAAACATATGGCTCAAAGTCTTAATGGTATATTATTTTATTTACTTATTATTATTATTATTATTATTATTATTTTTGAGATGGAGTTTCGCTCTTGTTGCCCAGGCTGGAGTGCAATGGCGTGATCTCGGCTCACCACAACTTCTGCCTCCCGGGTTCAAGTGATTCTCCTGCCTCAGCCTCCTGAGTAGCTGGGATTACAGGCACATGCCACCACGCCTGGCTAATTTTGTATTTTTAGTAGACACGGGGTTTCTCCATGTTGGTCAGGCTGGTCTCAAACTCCCGACCTCAGGTGATCCGCCCGCCTTGGCCTCCCAAAGTGCTGGGATTACAGGTGTGAGCCACCATGCCCAGCCTTAATGGTATATTATTAATGTTTTCTCAGACTATACATTTTTTTCTGTTCCATTTGTTTGGTTCTCTTCTTCAGGGAAATGGATTATGCCTATCAGAGATCTCTTTTATCTAGTTTCCATATCTATCATTTTTCCACTAAACTTTTTTTGAAAAATTAATGTCTTGATCTTATCCTGTTTTGTTTACCTTTTTCTTTTTTTTTTTTTAACCTTTAAAGTATTTTATTTGTCAAACACTCTACTGTGTTTTCCGTAATGTCTCTTTTAAGTTTTGTGGCTTATGGCTTGGCTGTCTCTACAGGGTAGCCTCATTTTCCTCCTTCATTTGCTGACTGAGTTATGTGTACCCATGTTTCACCTCCTTGTATTATCATATTATTTACCTCTTGAAACCTTTTTCTTTGTTTTAATTGTATTATTTTTTCTACAGAATTGATGATTTCATGAAGTTCTTGAGTTCATAGGATGAGCTCACAGTTTTGTACATTCCTCTGGCATGGGTTCTTTGTCATGTGTTTTTCCCTATCTTTTCCACCTTTGTTCTTGTGGTATTTTTTTGTATGGATTCCATGTTGGTTTCTTTTTGAAAATTGTTCATTCTTGTATGAGAGAACTTTCTAAATCAGAAGGTTGAAGAGAAGGACCAGGAGAATGTTTACAGCAGAAAAGAAGTGAATCTGGGTATGAGTTCAGTTGTGTGTCCCTGTGTGTAAGAACTGACTTAACCTTCTCTTCAGCTGACAGAAATAGTAGCTGCAGGTCTGTTTCTCAAAGATTTTTCTCTGCTCTACAGCCCAGTTACAACAATGGCCTTTGAGATCTTCATCTGCCTGTGCATGCATCTCTGCTACTCCAGTGTGTGAAATGAGGGAAGCCTCCATAGCCAGCCAGCATACCTTGACCTTTTTATTCTACTCAAGAAGTTTCTAGTTTTTCCTTTTTGAATGAGCATGATTACCTAGAGAACTCTATACTATGCTATCCCTGCCTGAGAGGCACAATCTCAAGTTCCTTCTTCATTTAGACTTTATTTTTTAGGCTTACAGAAAAATCGAGTGTATAGTACAGAGAACTCCCGTTCATCTCATCTCCACCCCCACCTTCACAGTTCCCATATTATTGACATCTGGTATTATTGTGGTACAGTTATTTCAGTTGATGAGCCAATGTTAATACATAATTATTAATTAACATCCATAGTTTACATGAGGACTCACACTTTCTGTTGTACATTCTATGGGTTTTGATAAATGTATAATGACATATGTCTACCATTATGGTATCATACAGGGAAGTTCCACTACCCTAAAAAAAATCCCTATACTTCATCTATTCAACCTTCCTTCCTTCCCTCACCTCTGGTCCCTGGCAACCACTATCTTTTTGCTGTCTCCTTAGTTTGGCCTTTTCTAGACCATCAGATACTTAGTATCATTTAGTAAAAGGCTAGACTTTTTAATATTGGCTTATTCCACTTAGTAATATGCATTTTTCTCCATGTCTTTTCATGGCTTGATAGCTAATTTCTTTATATTGCTAAATAATATTCTATTGTATGCATAGATAGTTTGTCTATGCATTCTACTATTGAAGGACATCTTGACCACTCCAAGGTTTGGCAATTATGAATAAAGCTCCTATAAACAGGTGCAGCTTTTTTCAACTCATTTGAGTAAATGCCAAGGAACACAATGGCTGGATGGTGTCATAAGTGTTGAGTTTTGCAAAAACTGCCAAACTGTCTTGCTATACCATTTTGTATTCCCACCTGTAATGAATGAGCCAGAGGCCAAGCTGCCATCATCTCTTGCCTGGCCTCCTGTGCGGCCTGCTAACTGGCCTCCCCCTCTTGCTCCTGGCCCCTGTCAGTCTCTTCTTCCCTCTACAGCCAGAATGCCTCTTTTAAAGTTTAAGTCAGACCACAATGCCTTATTCATAAAGCTCCACATAAGTCATCTCAAGCTAAGTCTCCAACCTCACCTTTTAACCAGTTCCCCTTTATTCATTTTGCTCCAGTGACACTAGCCTTGCTGGATACAAAGCTGCCAAGCTTGCTTTTGCTTCAGGGCCTGTGTACTTGCTATTCACTCTACTTAGAATCTTGTACTCAGATATTTGTGTGAATCATTTCCTTACTGCATTTAGGTAGAGAGGGCATCCCTGTGCCTGCCCCCAATAGTAAGCATTTTTCATTTTTATTTTGTCTTTTTATTCTGCTATAGTCTTTTTTCTTTTTTCTTTTCTTTTTTTTTTTTTTTTGGCAGAGTCTCGCTACGTCACTCAGGCTGTAGTGCAGTGGCATGATCTCGGCTCACTGCAGCCTCTGCCTCCCATGTTCAAGTGATTCTCCTGCCTCAGCTTCCCAAGTTGCTGGGATTACAGGCGTGCCACCACGCCCAGCTAATTTTTTGTATTTTTAGTAGAGACAGGGTTGGGGTTCGCCATGTTGGCCAGGCTGGTCTCAAACTCTTGACCTCAAGTGATCTGCCCACCTCAGCCTCCCAAAGTGCTGGGATTGTATACAGGTGTGAGCCACCATGCCCAGCCTTACCCTGTTATAGTCTTCTTAGCACTGACCACTACTAGATGCCATACCATATGTCCACTGGTTGGTTTGTTCATTACGCTTACAGTCTAGCAGCCTGGGCTGCAAAGACCTAGAGAGCAGAGAGTTGGCCTTCTGTTGTACACTGCTGTATCATCAGCTTCTAAAATCATGTGTGACACAGAGCAGGGGGTCAATATCTATCCACTGAATGGCTATAAAATGTCTAGAAATGTTTACATTAGACTAATTGTAACTGATTACCTTCACCAGTGGAGTAAGGATGGAAATGGTAGAAGTTTTAATGTATAATCCTGTGCTATTTGATTGATATAATCAAATTTATTGCTGCTTATGCAGGAACAACATCTTGGGAGCAAATTCACTGCTGCCAATCATCTCCTTCATTGCCTTTAGATTAAGTTGTTCCTGAATAATCATGTTGCATATTATTGAAACAAATTGTGGGGAAACATATATATTTGGTGTAGAAAAAAAAACTAAACATTTCTGATAGCATTTTAAAGTCACAGGAAAGAAAACTTAAAAAAAGTATGCATTGTTTATATGCCTTTAGCCAAGAAACTCAGTATTTCTGTCAAATATTAGCTCTTTTATGCTCATTTATCATGTAGAGAAGAAACTTCTAATGAAGACATAAGTAAGTTTACACAGGTTCATTAAGATAGTTATTCCAGTTTGGAGAGAAGAAAGTTGAAAAACAGGTAGATCAAACCTAAATTTGAATAAATTTTGAAAATAAACTAATAAACCTAAAGACATATTTCTCCCTACTCCCCTCCATTTACCTCTTCTTACTTATTCATTTTCCCTTTCCCTCGTACCCGCCTTGTACTTTGTGTCTTCTTCTGTCTGAGCAACATGAGCAGCTCCTCAAGTTTCATCTGACTACGCTAGACAGTGCAGGAACAAAAACTATAATGTAATATGGACTAGTCATTGTCATCCTGCACTTTTCATGGACAGAGAATTATTATAAGGAATTTTCCTATACATTTATCTAAGACATGAAAATATCTGAATACTTGTATAAGATTATGCCACATGTAAAACATATGACTACATTTTGTCCTCATTTCATTTTTGAAAGAAATTTGTGCAAGGAGGATGATAAAATAGGATCTCAACTATCATAGTTAATTTTGTTTTACAAACATCTAATAGCTTCATTGCTCTTTATTCTAATGTTAAAGGGCAGAGTGTACATAATCATTTACATTGTAAATGCTTTTTAAAAATGAAGACTTTGTTTTTAAGAAACATACAACATGAAAAAATGATGACTGGTACATTTTCCTTAGGAATTCTTAAAATGTGTCAAGACCAGCCTGGCCAACATGGTGAAACCTTTTTTCTACTACAAATACAAAAATGTAGCTGGGCGTGGTGGTGCACGCTTGCAATCTCAGCTACTGGGGAGGCTGAGACAGGAGAATCACTTGAACCCAGAACCAGAGGTTACAGTGAGCCAAGATCACACCACTGCACTCCAGCCTGGGCCACAAGAGCAAGACTGTCAAAAAAAAAAAAAAAAAAGAAAAAAAGAAAAAGAAAAGAAAAAAGCAATTCTTAAAATGTGCCATACAGAAAAAGAAACGATAAGGAATATATGTGTAAAATGTTACCACTGTTTACCTCTGAAAAATGCTCCCACTGGTGTTTGATATAACTTTAGTTTTAGTCCCCGTGGAGTCAATAAAGCATAAAGTCAAGGGTTTCTAAACACGACCTGGGTGCAGATGGCAGCCGGTGAACTGTGAAAACTGACCCTGCATCCAATCTGTGACTCAACTAATCCTTCGGAGCTATTTATAATCATAATTTTCTCTTGAAATCAGATGACATAACTCCCAAAGGGCTTATATTTTGAACTAAAAAGTTTGCAGGGAAGGGAAGTAAAGAAGGAGGCAGCCACGGAAGGAGAGGTCATGGGATTTTGACTCTTACAATTATATGTCAGTGAAAATATTTCTGTCCACAGTGGACTCTTGGAAAATGATTACATTCGTGTACTGATGTGGTTATTTCTGGGCAATTGGTACCCGCAATTACACCTTCTAAGTGCTAAAATTCAAGTGCTAGGTGCGGTTAGGAGATACTGGTTTCTCAAGTTTGAAATGTTCCTTTCCTGCTTTACTATTCTTATAAAGGACATGTTTCACGCAGCAACGTACTCATTCAGTTCTTTCCCCTAACATTTGGTGGGCCCAGGGTAGGAGCATATTTCATCCAAATACCATTTAACTAAGTATTTTAAAGTTATATATCAGGTGACTAAACTGCTATATGTTCTATCCTTCTACCTTTTAATAAGTTTCATAAAAGACAGACAAGTTGGGTGAACTGAAAGTTCTCAGCTCCTGTGTGACAGCGCTGGGCCAGCAACCTGCAGCTCCACTCTGCACCACAGGTGGAAACCTCAGCCCCCAAGTACAGTCTCCATCAACCTACCTCGCTTTGAAAGGAGCTGCTTCTTGGCCACTCCTTGGTTTGAAAGGGTACAAACACCAATAACATCCTGGGTCCCTTGAGAGGAAAGACCTAACAAGAAAGCCCAGTAAGATGTGGGAGACAGGCTTGGGGACCTTTGGGTACAGAATGCTGGGGTCTTCTGCCCAAAATAAGGTAAAGGAACATACTGGGAAGAGCAGGGAATTCCAGGGTCCTATAGTATCTAGAGGGGGAAGAGGGCCATGGGCTTCAGGTTCTTCTTGGTCTTGCAGGGCACACCATGGGGAGAGGAACACCAAAGAGAGCCCTTGTCAGGCCCCCTGAAGTGGGGAATGGTGCTCAGGGAAGCAGCTTCACTGGCCTGGGGCTAAAGGTGGTACTGAACGTTGCAAATATCTTCCAGGACAGCTGGAGGAATTAAGGGTGGTTCATCTTTCCATAGTAGGAATACTCTTGTTGGAGTAAGTGGTTTCCTCCTAGGAGAATCCATTAGTATTATTTCTTTGATTAACCTATGTCTGTGTTCTGAGCTGCTTGTACCCTTCTTCACCCTTACCCCCTAACCCCCCAAAAAACAGAAAACAAACCATAACTCTAAAGGTAACACCAATCCTTCACTCAGGCTTCAGAACTGTTTGAAGATCGATATGGATGATAATGTCAGCTGCTTTATTGCTTTCTTACTAAGAACCAGGCAAGAAACCAAGCTTTAGCTTATTTAATCCTCATAATACCACTACAAGGAAGATCTAATTATTATTGCTACTTCTAGTTTACTGATAAATAGACTGAGGTACAGATGTCTTGAATGATTTGTGCAAAGTCATTCGACCAGGAGTGTCCACATCACATTTTTTGGTCATGTATGTCTGGTTTCAGGGTCTGAGTTACTGATTGATAAGTTATCCTCCACTTTAAATGCATTTTTTTCTTACTGAGTACCCAGACTGCCTTCACATTCAGTCAATGCTAATGCCAGTAATCATTTTCTCTATCTCCTCTCTGCCTTGAAACTTAGGATTAAAAATAATTGATCTTAAAAAGTCTTAAAAGAGTTTGATCTATCAGGAAATCTTTAGTTGGAGGAATCTTGAATTTAATTTCCAATGCTAGTATGTTGAATTGTTTTCTCATAGAGAAATATATCTGGATGACAAAATTTCAGGACACTTTGAAGTACAATAAATTAAATGTCAGGATGGAAGTAAGTAGTACATTTGAAATGCCATATCTACTTGTCAGTAACCTACTTACTAAGTGCTAAATACATTTGAATTATTTCTT
Organism: Pongo pygmaeus; assembly: GCF_028885625.2. Lineage (NCBI taxonomy): Eukaryota > Metazoa > Chordata > Mammalia > Primates > Hominidae > Pongo > Pongo pygmaeus. The sequence continues at coordinate 81,995,218 of NC_072384.2, forward strand.
TCAGGCCACCACTGAAGCATGTTTATTTATTCCCTGTTTTGTTCCAAAAAGGATTTAAAATGGCAAGCTTACAAATTTATCTCAGTAGCTTTTTTTAAAAAAAAACAGTTTCCTAATAGATTTGCTCAATGTTCCTCTGGTATTGTTAGCCTCTCCCTGACCCAACTTTCTTTTTTTTAACTGTGAGAAGATGACCATTGTATATGAGTGACTATGAAGACTGAACTTTTGGGTGGAGAAGTCAGTTATGCCGACCTTAGCTCAATTCCCAAAAGGCAAATCTTGGCGTAAATGAGGTCAAGTAAGGATAATGTTGAAGTTAGATGTGGCTTTCTCCAAGGTAAGACCTACGGAGTGCTTGGTGCCTTCTCCGTACCCAATCTAGGAAGCAAAGGTGGAGGCAGTGGAGGTCCTGTCCCCCAGGAGAGGCAGAAAGGACCCAAAAAATGTTGAAGGGAAGGGCCTGAGAAAGAGTCAAATTGCTTGGAGAGCTGGGATCAAGATTGTATTTTTGGAGTCATTTGGAGATGGAATTGGGGATAATGGGTGAGGCAGAAAACTGCCCATAGCCTTGCTGATGACTCTTGGCTTCCCACCAGGAAATCCTCTTGGCTCAAAAACATTTTTGAAAATATTCCATTAGGCACAGAGCCTAATGCTCCACTGATTAACAAATTTTGATTAATAAGCATCCTCTGTAGTTAGAAAGACTGCCTCTGGAGTCAAACTCCTGGCTTCATCACCTATTGGCTGTGTAGTTTTGGAAAAAATATTTCATCTGCGTGAGACTTAGTTCTTTTATCAATACAAAAAAAGGCTGGAGTTGGGGGCATTTTAGCACAAAGTTATCTCATTTACAACTTGGAACAACACTTGGGGCATAGTCTTGATAAGACCTTAAATTTCTAACCATCAAATTTCTAATGGTCTCTCTGTTTCTCTTTTGTGTGTGTGTGTGTGTGTGTGTGTGTGTGTGTGTGTGTGGTCTCATTGTGACATCATCTAGAAGAGTACTTTCAAATTGTTGTCACTAGACCAGAAGAATTAGCATCACCTGGGAACTTGTTAGAAATGAAACTTCCTATGCTCTAAGACCTATTGAATCACAAAGTCTGGGAGTGAGGCCCAGCACCCTAGTTTAACAAGCCCTTCAGGTGATTTCAATGACTACTAAGGTTTGCGAACACTGTTCTCCTTCATTCACAGCTTGCCAATTAATGGAAGCTCTATACCAAGAAAATACGATTTACTTATGATACTACTATTAGTATCATCTGATACTAATAGTATGCCTAGTGGTGACGTTGTGAGGATGAAACTGATAAATGCAGAGAAAGCCCTTAGAACAGCATCTGCTCATCTGTTACAAAGCAAGCCCTTGGTAACTTCCCACTACCTACACATCTGCATGAATTAGTCTAAGCAGATTTCCTTTTTCTAACACATAGAACAAGGAGGGCCTCATGGGAATGGAAGTGTTGGAGACATTGTGGGAAGAAGTTGTTCAAAGTGGACTTTGGGGAGTCAAGGAGTAAAGTAAGGATTCTACGGGTTGTGAAGAGGCAATGGGAGAAATCTCCAAAATTAATTTTTACCTACTTGAGGATGTTCCCTAGTGAAGTAGGCAAATTCATAGAGGCATAAAGCAGAATGGCGGTTACCCGGGTCTGAGGGGAGTGGGAAATGGAGAGTTATTGTTCAAGGGATACAGAGTTTCTGTTTTGGATGATAAAGAACTTCTGGAGACAGATGATGATGGTGGTTGCATAACATTGTAAATGTACTTAATTCCACTGAATTTTACACTGAAAAATAGTTAAAATGGTAAATTTTATGTTATGTATATATTTTCACAATAAAACAATATTTTCCTCGTATTGATCTTCTTCCTGCTCCACTTTCCAGAGAATAGATAGGCTGCCTCTTCTAACTAGGGAAATGAGACATAGGAGAAGGGCATTCCATGCTCCATCTGTGTCCTTCCAAGGATTACTAAGAGGGACAGCCTGAAGAAAAAGGGTGGGGCTGCAGCTCCTAGATGAAGCCTAAGGGCCTATGGTTTCCCAGACCTGGGAGAGGTGACCAAACCACGGACCAAATGACAGACCTGGACTCCAAGGAACCCAAGACTTGTTGCCGTGAGGCACTGCTAATCTCCAATTCAGCACCTCTTGCTTATTACCCCTATTTCCTGATGAAATTTCCTGGAGGTTGGAGTGGGGGGCATATTAGCACAAAGTTATCTCATTTACAACTTGGAATGCCACTTGGGACATAGTCTTGATAAGACCTTAAATTTCTAACCATCAAATTTCGAATGTTCCCTCTGTTTCTTTGTGTGTGTGTGGTCTCACTGTGATATCATCTGGTAGAGTAGTTTCAAATTGTGGTCACTAGACCAGAAGAATTAGCATGACCTGGGAACTTGTTAGAAATGAAACTTCCCATGCTCTAAGACCTATTGAATCAGAAAGTCTGGGAGTGAGGCCCAGCACCCTAGTTTAACAAGCCCTTCAGGTGATTTCGATGACTACTAAGGTTTGAGAACACTGTTCTCCTTCATTCACAGCTTCCCAATTAATGGAAGCTCTACACCAAGAAAATACAATTTACTTCTTTTCTATGATGTGTACTGAATGGCACTGCTTATTTCCTCATGCACATAATTTCATCATCAGTGATGAGGCATGTTGGTGAATTATATTGGGAGGAACAGTCAGAAGAGTCCCCATGAAAGTATTTTAATTAATGAATCTTTTATAATGATGTTACAAATGGGAATTATCTGTATGTTACTTGATTGCGAACTAAAAAAGTCAATTTTCAACAGACCATGGGTGGAGAATGTGTCCTTAGTAGAGCAGGGGTATATTTGGAAGACAAGAGTGTAAGAGGAGATAAGGAATATATTTCTTTCTAAACCCATGAGGCCAAAATAGTAGGGATGATGACAACTGGGAGGTAACGGTAGCCAAACAAAACAGCGAAATAAGTATCAGTGTATATAGTGTGTCCTTCATAAATACTTGTTGAATAAATGAATAAAAGTATAAAAAACATAGGCATAGGGTCTCTGGTTTTAGGGATTTTTAAAATATTCAGGTATTTGCACTAGTTAGGTATTAGCCCAGATGAAGAATAAAGTCATTTTTATTTGCTTATTTTGATGCATATGTTGTATATGTCAATGTTTTTAGTCACGTCCTGTTTAATGTAGAAAAAGATATTTTTCATGTGTAAAAATGTTTAAAAAAACAATTTAAAAAGTATTTTCTGTGATCCTGTAACTCTTTGTATATACGGTCAGCCATGAATTCGCTCACTGACTCAAGTTGTAAATGACACACAATAATAACCTGAAGGAGGGAAAAATCCACGTCCCATGGAAGGAAGAGGGACTCAGGAAAAGATAACAGAAGAATATGTGATGAGTCAGAGTAAAGTTTCCATTCCTGTGATTATCCAAAGATACCCCAGATTAACGAAGAGTAGTCAGAAAGGAAGGCAGGAGAGATCCTGAGAAGGAACACTGGATCCTGCGTGACCTCTAATCCAAGACAAACTGTGAGGAGGGTGGGAGCATGCCCCAGAAAAGTTTCCAGGATTCTGCAGCAGAAGCCAGCTGAATGCCCCACCCTATCCCCAGCCCCTACTCCTGGGTGGAGCCTGCAGAATGGCAAGGTCCCTGTGTGGAACTGACTAATGTGTGTCTAGAAAGATAGGCCTGAGACAGCCTCACAGATAATGGTGACTCTAGCTAGACTGATGGGGATGGAAATGAGATAAAAGAGATGGAGAGTAGACAGAAGAAAAATATATTGGGAAGTAGGCTATATAAATATAGTAAAGAATATACAAACATCTTTGTACGTAGAAAAATGTAAGTCCCTTATTTCTAGTACTTGATACTTGCTCAAGAAACACCTATGATACTTGCTTAAGAAACACCTATGTTGTTCCACTCTATGATGGGATCAATGTTTTGAGGGTTACCCTGGAAACTTAACCTATTACCTCGTTTCATGGGAAAATAGATTATGAATTATTAATGGCTAACTTAGAAATCAAACATTTGCATTAGGATTTATTGTTAGGGTAAAGTGACTCCTGGGAAGGATTAGAGATGAAGAACATGAATTTGGAGCAAGTCCAACCTACCTGGCTGTAAGAATGCTGTCAATGACAAGTGACATCAAACCTAAATGAAAGTGGCTCAAATAATATAGAAATTGATTGATTTCCTTAAAAAACAGTTAAAAGTAAGTTGACTCCAGAAAGGGATTTTTTAAAATCAGGAAGTCGATATCACCAAGGACTAAGGTTTCCTTCGTCTTTCTACATGAACTTTAGTATTAGGTTTAGCTTTCTGCTTGAAGCAAGACGGCTGTATTCATCGTAAGTATCAGATGTAGATACACCGCCCAGAAGCATAAGACACCCTTCCTATGAAGAGGAAACCTTTTGCCAACACCCCCTTCATTCTGCCATTTATGCAATTCTTATTGGCCAGAATCATATCATATGTCCAAGCCTAAACTCACTGATTAGTGAACTGGAGAATAATAACTGGTTAATATCAATTAGGAGTCATCCATCCTGAGCCTGGGGCTGATGTTGGTGTCCCCTGAATCACTTGGCCTTAAAAAAGGGAGTAAATAATTAGGAAAAAAAATGGGCTCTGTTGGCTAGGAAAAAAGAGAAAAATAGATGTTTGATATTTTCCATTTAAGTTTGAACTTGTCTCTGATGCTTAATAATTATATAATCCTAAGCAAGTCAATTACTTTCTTTATGCCTTAAATTTTTTAACTTTATAGTAGAAAGAATACAAGTAACTAATTTATAGGCATTTTTGAGAATTATATGGAATCATATATACAAATTGAATAATATGTTGCCTTGGATGTAACTGTCAAACGATTTTCATTATTATTATTATCATTATTAGAAAAGAATAATATTTAAAACATCTTTTTAAAATGCAGGAAATATTCATTTATATTACATTGAATCAAAACATTACTAATAGTCAGATCTTACTCAACACATAGAGCTTTTTTGTTAGGCATTTCTCAAAAGATCTGGTCAGGTTTTTTTCCCCCTTTTCAGGAGTGAGGCTGTTTTTGAAAGTTTGTAGAAAGTAACACACCACAGATGGACAGAAAATAGGAAAACCAACCAAAAAGTATTGCAACTTTTTCTAAGTGATTTTCACACTCCACCTACAGGGTGAGAACAGCCTACAAACACAACACTCCAAACAGCCACCCCTCCCCACAACTCACACCATAAAAATGGAATTCAGAAAAATCATTACTCGATTTTGAATGATTCACTGGGCTCCAGCAACGTCTTAGCACATTTTCCTCAAACTGATTTCCTCAGGGACTTTTCCAAATGGAAATAATTTGAAGAATACAAGAGCCCATATTTATAAATGCTAAGCAAATGATAAGCAGTTTCCTCCTGTCACCCTCCTGGTAGTCAGGGTAATTGAGTCATGAGCAGGTCTTTACAGGGGGACTTTGGAACCATGGATAAAATCACACAATTCCAGAACAAAAAGGGACTGGAGACTTTATCTTCCACGTGAAAAAAACAATGATTAGAGACTAATCATTAGTAGGAGCAAAGCCAAGAAAGGAGTTGCTGAACTGCAATCAAGGTCTTTCCACCACATCCCACACAAACCCCGATCCAGGTCCCCTGCTTGTCACACTAACAGAAACATTTTAGTTTTCACTGCAGAGAGAACACAGTTGTGATTTGAGAAAGCACTCTCCTGCATTCTCAGTTCTTAAGCGTATGACTTAAATAGAGTTGACCACATATCTTTCTCATGGGATGCTTGACCACTGACCTTGTATATTCAACTCCCCTGGACAAGATGACTGGTTGAGGGATAAATATGTTACCTAACTAGAGCCAACGAAACATAAGGATATGCTTATCGGATCCTCTGTGAAAGAAAACTTTCCTCATTCCTGTTGGATTTGATGGTGTGAGGAAGTGAAGCTTGGAAATACTGTCACCATCTTGCTACCAGATAAAATATCAAAAGAGCCATTCCAGAGTAAGCAAAACAGAGGTGGACCTGCTGACATCATTTGTGCCCTAGATCAACCTATGTTTATAGTCACCACTAGCCGTCAATATTTTGGCCATGAAAGCCAGTAAGTTAATCATTTGTTTAAACGGGCTTGGTTGGGTTTCCTATGACTTACAATTGAAATATTACTAAGAGCCGTTCATTAACCCAATCTATTTCTCTTTTTCCTCTCTTATTCTGACTCTAAATGCCAAAGGAGCACACATGAGTGAGTGCCATCATGATGTGCAGGTTGTAGTGATTAAACATAAAAAGTTTGCTCTCCACATCATTCCCCAAGTTTAGCAGCTCATTATTCATACCTTAGCCATAACTATTGCAGCGCATTTACCCATGCTAAGTAGCTGAGTTTAAAATGAAATACCAGTGAATCTTTCTGATTTTACAATGCTACTCATGTTTTGCTTACTTGAAGACCCTTGGCTGTGCACTAGTTAGCTCCAAGTTCATCTACACTTTCTTTTTTTCTTTTCTTTCCTTTTTTTTTTTTTTTTTTTTTCTTTTGAGACAGTCTTGCTCTGTCACCCAGACTGGAGTGCAGTGGCATGGTCTCAGCTCACTGCAACCCCTGCCTCCTGAGTTCAAGCGATTCTCCTGCCTCAGCCTCCCAAGTAGCTGGGACTACAGGTGTGTACCAGCACACCTGGCTAATTTTTGTATTTTTAGTAGAGAGGGAGTTTCACCATATTGGCCAGGCTGATCTTGAACTCCTGACCTTGTGAGCCGCTGACCTCATCATCCACCCACCTCGGCCTCCCAAAGTGCTGGGATTACATGCGTGAGCCACCACACCTGGCCACATCAACATTTTCAACCAATGTTTGGCTATTTCTCTCTTCCTAGATAACTTCCCAAGGATAACTTCTTGACCTAATCATTCTAGGAAGCATTTTTTTTTCTTGTCCTGCTAAATATGTCTTTTAAACTTTTCGTTTCTGGGCTACAGATATCAGCCTTTCATCCTAAAAACAATGTGAACAAAAACATACAAAAAGGATTCCTCACGTATATGTCCAAATCAGTAGATTGGTCTATCTCTGTTTTTTGTACTCTAGCAAATTCTGGAAAAATAGTCTATACTAATTTCTTCACGAAGGCATTCCACATTAATTCCTCATAGTATCATCTTCTGGCTGGTAGCTTTTTCTCTTTGCTGAAACTCTACTTCAGGGCATTAGGAATCTCCCAACTCATCCAGTGGTTTACCCTGTGGCATTTGATTTACCCTTTTCAGTAACCCTGCTTTCTGCTAATTTGGCAATTCATATTTGTCATATATGCCTGTTGCTTTGGTGTCTATTCTTTCTAGTCTCCTCTTTGGTAGCTCCATGCCTTGCCTTAAATACTCATGTTTTCCTTAACTACCTGCCTGTCCTTAACTACCCTCCTGTTCCACACCTCCAATTTTATCCCCTCCCTTGATTTAAATTACTAGGATAACATGGTAGCCTGTTTTGATATGGAATTCCAAGAGTTTTTTAAACCTTAATAGTTGAAAGTGAAAAAACTTTGACATTTGAAAAGTCAAAAAATTGGTTTAGTCTACATAGACAGGCTTTATTTTACCTTCAGTGCAGACTAACTTTTGTTTTATAAAAAATATTTTGAATAGGTCTTTTAGTTACACTAAAAAAAGTAAGGGCTCTCCTCTGGCATTTAGAAGACTGAGACAATGGGATTCCAAGAGGCTAAACATCTCCAGAAAGTAATGCTCAAGCTTGTCTTCACCGTGAGCACAGCTGCATCACTCTCAGGTTCTGTGTCCTTTAGAAAACTGTCATGTTTTTCTAAATGTGAATTTAGACTGCACAGTCTTTTAATATAGGGGTTGATCCTTAGAGATGAATGACATTAATTTTGATTGCCCTCTATCTTTATTTTGGTCACAGAACTTGAGGTCCTGAACTCAGGACAGCAAGACATGTCAAAAGGACTTCTGTAGTGGAAGGTCTCTGTGACATGGGCATCAGGCATTAGAGGTTGCAGCAAGATGCTTGATAAGGGACCTCTATGAAAAGGCTTAAGTTGTAGATTTTGAAAGCATCTATTGGCCGGGCACGGTGGCTGACGCCTGTAATCCCAGCACTTTCGGGGGCCGAGGTGGGCGGATCACGAGGTCAGGAGATCGAGACCATCCTGGCTAACACTGTGAAACCCCGTCTCTACTAAAAATACAAAAAATTAGCCGGGCATGGTGGCGGGCACCTGTAGTCCCAGCTACTCGAGAGGCCAAGGCAGGAGAATGGCGTGAACCTGGGAAGCGGAGATTACAGTGAGCCAAGATTGCGCCACTGCACTCCAGCCTGGGCGACAGAGTGAGACTCTGTCTCAAAAAAAAACAAAAAACAAAAAACAAACAAACAAAAAGAAAGCATCTATCACTAATGTCTTATAGCAATTATAGCTGATTTTAGCTTCAGTTTGGAGAACAGGAGGAAGGGATTGAGCTCATGCTTGGGATCCTGGCTATAGATAGCTGGACTTGAGGAAAAAAATAGGTAAGAAGAAAAAAACGCAAAGGAACAATTTATCAGTCTGAAGCCAGAGAGCTGGCTGCAAAGGAAAGTGACAGCCAGGACAGTCTGGTGAAATAAGTAAACATTCACTGGCCATTCTCAAGAACTTTAGGATGGAGAACATATTCAAATAGTAAAGGAGCTCCAACTATTAAAGGTTAGCATCAAAGTAAAGGTATTTAAAAATTCTGAGACCCTCGAGTTATAATTCACATCTCTAATTGGCACTATATTTCTGAGCTTCCATGCACATATATCTAGCATATTCCAGACATATTTTACCTTTAGTCCTCTTGTTAGAAGCCATGTCTTTAAGAATAGGCAGGGAGAGCTTTGCCAGAGAACAAACTCATTAATACTCAAAAATGCCTGCGAGTCTAGAAGTCTAGACATATCTGGTTTGGAAGTCTGACTCTGTATAAATTCTTACCCAATTCTTACCCCATGTTACTCCCTCTGGTTATCAGTTACTGTTGATACTTGGTGTTTCCTCATTGTAATCTGTCACTGTTGCTTGGGTCTCTCTCTAAATCTCTCTGTTTCTTGTTTGAGCATTTGTTCTTGTGCCTAGGTTTGTCTTCACAATTCTAGACCCATTTCTAGCCACCAACTGCCTGTACAATTTTGCTCCTGATTCTGATTACCAGTGTGTCTAGTATTCATGTCAGGTACTCAACAGGTATTTGTTAAATGAGTGAAGATTCCTTGGAAAGTCCCTCTACTCAGTGATTTCAATGATCTTAGCCTCTAATGTACCCTAAAATGTCACTCAATTTCTTTCTACCAGACTAACTTCTCAAAGTACTGATTGACATCAATGCAGCATCTAACACCAAATTAAGGATCCTTAGATTTAGCAAGATGCAAAAGTCAACTAATGTTTTTACAGAGATAATGTGACTCTATTAAGGGAAAGGCACTCTTTTCCATAATTTTATGCTTTCATTCCTTGGTGACCAGCACCCACCTGTTTTCATTTTCTCAGGATTAAAAACTGCTCTTAGGGAAGCATTTGATACCTTCATTAGAATATGTAAATCATATACCTTCATGTGTTATGTATCCCAGAGTTATTTGCATTTTACCATACATAATAAATAAGAATTTTATTTAAAATAGAAATATCTTGTTATTATTTAAATTTTACTCTTAGGCATTGTTATACATTTAATTCTCATATCAACTTTACGAAATGAACATTGTCCTTACTCTTATTTTGTAGACGATAAAGCCAGGGATGTAAAGTAACTTCCTTAAAGAAAGAGTATTAAGTAGAGAATCCAGACTTTGAACAACCTACTCTTTCTGAATCCAGAGTCTAAGCGCTAATCATCGTAATTATGAGACAGACTGGTGCATGTTAAACAAAGAAAGTTATAAATTGTGTTTTTAGGAGGTATTAGTAAGCACAATACCCATCTTGAAAGTATATCTCTCAGGCAGCTGCCTGCCCTGCTATTCATGAGGCCAAAGATGCTACTTTGCTTGGCAATATCCCAATTCAAATAAGGACAATCGAACATATTTTTTTAGGCTACATGTTTCTGGATTAAAACTTTGTAAGTTTGAAAGACAATAGCCTCTAGAGACACTTCTGAACACAAGACTCATAAAGCATTGGCATCTGCATTTGGAAATGTCTTTTAAAAAATCCAGCAGTCATATTCATTAGGGTATTGTGCTATTATCTCCACTAGGAGTCAGAATTCAGAAACTGTTTTTATTTTTCTCACCAAAATCATCTTTAAAGGGAGATTTTTGTTTTGATTGCTTTCTTAACTGAAATTCTGCAGTCATTAAGGCTCTGTATGTGTGTGTGTTTTAAACCAATTAATAATTTGTGTTTTTACACTGCTTTATTTTGTGCTGACTTTTTTCTTTCAGTACAGCCCAACTTTCAAACAATATCTCTCTGGAATACTCACGGAATCATTTTTTTCTAGAAAGAGAATTTTCTATCAAAAAACATTTCAGAAGTCAAAAGATTTTTAAAGCTTAAAAGCAACTAAATGCTTCTTGGACCTGACTCCTTTTACATAATCTCTGTTTTATTGATAGTTTTAAAGGAAATGGTACTTTAATAATTGTATGGACATCTCAACAGAAACATCCTCAGTTTACTGCTGTGTGTCTTACTAAGTATACAGAAAATCAACCACATAAATTATTATTGTTCTAAAAATTCTTAAGCTGATATTTTGATCATAAAATCACAGCTCTTAGGAGATTTGTAAGAGGTAATCTTAGGTCTGACCTGTGGTATGACGGTATATGTTTAACAACAGACTCTCCAGAAAAAAATAAATTTTGATTTGTAGCATGTTATTTTTCGTGGGTGTGAATACTCCCATAGTAGCCATTTTCAAGCTAGCCACATGAAATTACTGAAGGCAGAATTGGAAAGAGATGCCACACAATCAGTACACCACTGGGGCTGATGATCCTGACAACCTGTGCACTTTCATCAAACTTCAGTGTCTCTGAAGTCACCTTTTCGTCAAATGTTAGAAAAGGGATGAGGATGAGAATTGCACTTCATAGCCCAAGCCCTAGAGTCAGACTGCCAAGGCCTTAATCCAACTCTTCAACTCCCTGTCTTCCCTTTGGTAAGCTGTGTAACTTTTCTGTGATTTAAGTTTTCTCATATACAATCTGGTAATAATAGAGTTTCTATTTCATAGGACTTTTATGATGTTTAAATAAAATGGTACATATAAAATGCTTAGAAGATTTTTTAGCACATAGTAGGCCCTTAATACGTGTTAGCTACACGATTTACAATTCCAGCTATCACAATGTTTTACATGTTGTCATCTAAATCTTTCAGAGGTCATTAAAAACCATTCTGTTTTATAGGAATACTCTGAGAAGAGCCAGGTATAGAGGAAGGAGTACTAAGTAAGAAGTCATGGGTTAGGTTTTAGTCCCAGTTTTGCCAACACTTCCATCCATGACCTGTGTCAAACCATTTTCCTTCTAAGAGCTTTAATTCTCTCATTAGTAAAATGCAGAAAGTAATAATCATCCTGCCAATCACATAGGATTGTGGTGACACTAATGTGAGATAATGAAACTAAGAGCCCTTTGAAGATGATACAAATGTAGGGTATTATTATTAATCCAATTTAAAACTCATGATGCCATGGAAGCATTATAATAAAATAATAAAAATTTGGAGTAAATATTAGGAATAATGTGGTGTTAAGAGATGGAATGTTTTGTTATAAGAAGGAAAAAAATAAATGAATTTCTACCACGAAGCAGGGCAGCATTGTGCTCAACCTCTTTTCCCCGCAAAAGAGCAATTTTCAAATGACAAAGGGCTATACTTTAGGTATAACATACATTTAAATGAGTTAGGGATCATAGGGAACTAAGTTAGCAAATATCCATGGAGTCATACTTTTCAGGGAAAGGAAATGCACCAGAAAAATGCATAAATAAATAAAGCATATAATAATCTATTAAATGACAGACAGGATGCTTAGGCAAACCAGGTAGTTAGCATCATGCCATTAAAAGATGAATAATGAAATCTTCAAATCGTTCTTTGGTTCTTTAAGTTTTATGGATAAATAGAAAAGAAAATATCTGTTCAACGACAGATTGAATAAATCTTAAATCTGTTCAGTCATCTTGTGAACAATAAGAGCACACATAAAAATGAGGGAGCAAGGGAAAAACATCAGGTATTTTTAAAATTTGCACTTTGGATTCTGTTTACTTAGAAGAATCATGTACATTCATACACATTCAGTGAACATTCACCAAGAAAATAATTTCTTTCTCTCTCCTTTCTTTCTTTCTCTTCTTTCTTTCCCTTTCTTTCTTTCCTTTTTCTTTCTTTTTCTTTCTCTCTCTCTTTCTTTCTTCTTTTTTTCTTTCTTCTTTCCTTCTTTTATTCATTTATTTATTGACATGATCTCACTCTGTCACCCAGATTGGAGTGCAGTGGCACAATCTCAGCTCACTGCAACCTCGGCCTCCCTGGCTCAAGTGATCCTCCCATCTCAGCCTCCCAAATAGCTGGGACTACAGACACATGCCACAATGCCTGGCTAATTTTTGTGTTTTCTTGTAGAGATGAGGTTTTGCTATGTTGCACAGGCTGGTTGTGAACTCCTGGGCTCAAAAGTGATCCGCCCACTTCAGCCTCCCAAAATGCTAGGATTATAGGTGTGAGCCACTGTGCCCAGCCTGTTGTCTTTTCCTCAAATAGTTTCTCCAAGCTATGCTTTAGTAGAGGAGTTTCATTCTGCAGACAGAGAAAGAATCGCTTGTGCAACAAAGCTCTCAATATGGCCTCTTCTGCCAGCTATTAGTAAAAATTCTCATTGTCAAATATTTAAAATATCAGAATACAATAAAAGGATACTTTTAAGTTTCCTTTTTCAGTGAAAAAAAGAAGAATGAAAGACTGTTTATGTAGTATACTACCTTCCATGAAAGGATGAGGGAAAAATACAAAATAAAAATATGTAATAAATCACTGGAAAGATGTATAAGAAATTTATGAGAAACAGAGTAGACTGTGACCAGGCTAGAGGCAAGAATTTCATTATGTGAATTTTTTACTTATTGAACAATGTGTGTGTGTGTGTGTGTGTGTGTGTGTATCTGCGTGCCTGTGAAGTCCAGTACACATAGGTAAATAAAAACTAATGTTATTTAGTTGCCCATCCGGTTTAACATTGCTCATGTTCCAAGCTTAGGCCTGGGACAGGCATGGACACCTGCAGAGTGGAAGGGGCCTAGTGGGTGTCCTCACCTCCATATTCCCACTCCCTGCTGCTTCTGGTTGTTTAGCAATGCGGTGCGAGAGGCAGGAAATTACAGGACCAAAGGGTCTGGCTAGACTGGTGGTTTTGCTGTCATCTATGTGACAAATGCCCAAATGCTGCCTATTTTTTTTCTCCTGGGGACCATTTGTGGGTCCTTCAGAGACAACTTGCTAACACCAAGAGAGTACTTTGAATATATATTTTCTACTATTTTAGCTGAATTTTTATAATTCCTACCCTAGCTCTTATACCATCACTTACTCTATGCAGCCTCTTTTTCACTATTTGACTTAAGTAGTCTTTGGTACCTTAAGAGACCTCTATTCTACCTGCTTTATGGCTGTGAAAAAAATTAGCACCTTTTCCATGTCAAATGCTGGAAATGCATGTCTCTCCCCACAGGTTCCCTCTTACCTCTGAATTCACAGGTAGCCCTGATTAGCCTATCACTTTTATCCTTTTTGAGAGGAGAATTAGGAACCAGATATCTTTGAATACCAAGAGACACTGGTCACATCTCCTGGATTTGCCAAATATCCTCCAGGGGGTGAATAGCCTTTTTGAGGGTCATAGCACTAAGCTGGCAACCCTCTTCAAATAAGTCCCCCTTTCCTAATCTCCTTACCACTGCTAATTATGAGGCTAGGTTTGGATGATCAAAAACACACATTTGGGATGCCCCTTAGCAATCCCTGCATAAAGGGCCTGATAGACACATCTCATGAGAATGTGTGGGCATATAACACCCATTTTCCTAAAGGGACTCTGAAATTTGAGATAATAGGGAAAATCCTTACATCAGTGAAAACCAATATAAGCCTACACGTAACTCTGACATTTAAAAGTCTGAGCCCAAGGAGAGTACAGGTGGGGGAAGAGGAGATTTTTTTTTCACTTTAGTGTTTGACTATTTTATGACATTCAAACACTTGGATTAAAATGTGTATTAATTTTAGAGAATCATAGTCCAGTTAATTAGCTACATGAAGAAGAACCTTTCAAATTTTAATAAGATTTGATTTTGGTTTCACAGGAAGATATGCTAAATTCCTGTTTGAGATAAAGTAGGGTCAAGAAAGAGGAAGAAAAAGGGGAGAGAGTCAAAGAAGACAAAAGAGAGAAAGGTTAAAACTTACCTTGTTTCATCGATATAAACTGCTTCCAGCACAGATGCCGCATATTCAATATTCTTCTTTAAGTCAACGACGTTAACGTCACCTCTTTCCAGCTGCTTCACTAAGCATCTTAGTCTATTTCAAAAAAGTAGCCAAAGAGAGAAAGAGCAAGGAATTTATTGTAAGTATATGGAAAATAGTACAGTATTAAATACACTCAGTTAAGATTTTTAACATAGCTATTTCTAGGTCAACAAATAGCATTGTTTTCAGAGATTTTTTTGATATAATTAAGACCAGTCTTTATTATGTAAGGAATTATTATGTATTATATTCAGCTCTCAATAACATTAGGAGTATGGGTAGCTAGTTTAAGTATAATATTTCAGAGATAGTTTTCCTGAAAATTCAAGACAATATAGACATTTTCAGAAAAGTATATTCCTATAATGTATTCTATCGTTTTTCTGTTTTTTCAATGTTGGCACTAGGAGAATATTCAAAGGATGCTCTTCTGAATTCACAGTTGCAAAAATATGGAACCAACCTATGTGCCCATTTACCAATGAGTGGATAAAGAAAATGTGGTATATATATATACCATGGAATACTACTCAGCCATATAAAGGAATAAAATAGTGTCTTTTGCAGCAACTTGGATGGAGCTGGAGGCCATTATTCTAAGTGAGTTGACCCAGGAATGGAAAGCCAAATATAGTATGTTCTCACTTATAAGTGGGAGCTAAACTGTGAGAATGCAAAGGCATCAGAATAATATAATGGACTTTGGGGACTCACAGAGGAAGAGTGGGAGGGGATGTGGGATAAAATACTATATATTGGGTACAGTGTACACTGCTCGGGTGATGGGTGCACAAAAATCCCAGAAATCACCACTAAAGAACTTATCCATGTAACCAGAAACCACCTGTACACCCCAAAAAAACTACTAAATTAAAAATTAAAAAATAAAATTAAAAGAAGACTTCATAAAATAAAAAAACAAAGAGTGCTTTTCTGACTGCTAGATTAGCTGTTATTCACTGTATAAAGCAATAAAGACAGACAAAAGGCAAACATTATTTTAAAAGTTAATTGAGACAACAAAAAATATATGTATGTGTCCTTAGTGTATTTACTGCACTCGTTTTTCACTTGAGGCAAATTTGAAAATATTTTCTCATGTTTGAGTCCTTAGGATGATGTGTCCCAATGCTCTGAGGAATTTTAAAGTATAGGACTCAGCTAGATTCCTGAGTTACAGAAACCATGAGATAATTAATCTTAGTGTGTTAAGCCCCAAGCCTTGAGATAATTGTTATATAGCAATAGGTAGCTAATAAAGTAAGGTGATACAAATTACCTTAACAAGTTTGTAACAGCTTTGGCAACTTCTACGCATTAAATTGTAAGCTGCGTGTTTCTGAAGATACTGCTCTTTACCAAGTACAAAAGGAACATATTCCTTACTCTCTCCATACTATAGATAAGCAATATGAAGACTACTTGTCTATTTTCCTAAGTCATGAGACAGAATTTAATTCCATTCTATTCAGAGGTATTGCAAAAGAGAGTAGATTGCGGCTACTTTTAGGCACTCCCTTAGAGATAATTTAGCAGATTTCCTAGCAATTTATTTTGGATAATTTTCAATGCCAAGGGTGAAGCTACAAAGGCAAGTTAAGAATTTCAGCAAAGGTATTTGACATTTCTCTACCCATAAGAAATAGTTCATTTCTCTATGGGAAAAAAAAGACACACCTAAATGAAAACGTCTTACTCAGGAAGCTGTAAACAATTACTTTTTTTGTGTCATTTACTTTTGTATGATGAAATATCAGCAGGCAGTAACACTGAAAAATAAATTGTATATACCAATAAATAAGTCTTATTAATACAGAATAAGCAAAACAAAGCACAACAAAAAGGCAACCAAAACAGGTTACTTAGAAAGGAAAAATTAAGCCTGGCTTTGAGGCTTGTCTGAAACACCGAATGTGATTATAATGGATCAAGATACAGAGGGTTTTGAGATTTTTGTAATGCTTATGACCCAAGAACATTATTCTTAGTCAAACTGTCCTTTATTTATGAAAGTAGAAGATAGAGTTTTTGTTTTTGTTTTTCCATAGTCCTGCAATGGCTTAGAAATATACTATCATATGTCTTTCTTGTGAAAACTACTTGAGTTCAGCTTGGTTATATAAGACGGTTTAAAAACAATAGTACTTCAAAGGGTTGCCTTCCTTTTCCCTGAAAAACTGCATTCTATTTTTATTTGTTAGCGATTTTCCCACTAAGAACACTACATTGTCTAAGCTCTCTTGAAGCTAGATATGATCACATGACTAAATTCTTGTCACATATGTGCATGGAGGTTGTTGGTGAGACTTTCAGAACAGTTCTTTGGAGAGAGCTAACTGCACTGGAAGGAGTTCTCTTGCTGTCTGGAACGCAGCGGAACTCTCTAAAGGCCAGCAGTCATCTGGGATCATAAATGACCTGGCAAAAGAAAGCCACACACTAAGCATGGTAGGAAAGAAGAAATGGAAGTAGCCTGGATATCATGCTATGGGTCCACCTGAATGAAATCACCCATCTCTGAACTTGTTTCTGATGCAAGAACAACAAAAATTGCATTTAAGCCACAATTATTTTGTGGTTTCTTTTATATGCAGATGAACCCAAAACACACTGATAAATGAATAGAGAATGAAGCAAAATAAGGTAGTCAAGAATGGAGAAATCTTCATTATCAAATGAGATGATGAGTACCCTGGGAGACCATCGCCAAGTGCATTTCCTAACTCACAACAGCCTGTGGTTGTTCCTAGGGGATTCATCCCATCTGCAACTATAACTGATAAGACTTGTGAAAAATCAAGAGGCTCTAATGCTTGCACAATGAACATGCCTTTTCACACAGAGATCTCAATGTGGTTTAAAAACAAAATATGAATTATGTCTTGATAATTCATAATTAGGTATATAAACTTATAATTGGACATAAAACTTCCACTGGGGAAAAACACTTCAGTAAGGTTTTACCACCCAATTAGAAAATGTAATTGCATATAGTTATAACTCAGTAAAACCATATCCCCTCATACACACACACGCACACACACACACACACATGCCCATATTCACTATGCCAACCCCAAAAGACTGGATAGAAATGTATATTGGGGGGTTACTAGGACTCGTTTTTTCTCCTTTGCTTGTTGCACTAAATTTTCATTAATGAGTGCACATTTCTATTTACATAAAAAGGAAAACCTTTATATTATAAAAATATTATTTACAACTAGAACACGAGCTTAATGGAATAATTTATATTATTATTACTATCCTAATTGTAATCATTTATATCATCACTATCCTAATTGCGAATATGCTTTTGTAATCAAATTATATATACAACAATCCTCAACAATCTTATTTCGGCTATTATTTTACTTTCTTGCTAGATAATACAAGGTCAAACATCTTCATGAATAATTTTCAAATGATTGTATGGTCTGTACTGGTGGGTTACAAAGTGTTAAGGCTTTATTGTATATATCTGTACAATTTTTTTTATTTTTAAGATAATCACATCCTATTTACCTAATTCTTAAGCCATCCAATAGGCAAATTCTCAGAGCTGAAAATAAAATATTTTATGCACAAAGTCATGTGCATAAAATAAACAAGTTCCCTTAATTTAGCAAAAATTCTTTTTAATAATGATTTTGCTTCTTTCATCAAGCAGGGTGGGCAAGCTGAGTAGAAAACAATGTTCTTAATTTCTGGCATAGACAGGTTGTTCTGGTTCCCAAAGCTTAGGGTGAGGGCATGTTCTTGATGTTCTAATCTGAGCAGTTTCTGACCCAGAAAATTGTGGATGAGGACGGCTACTGTGTTTGGTAGCAAAACAAGTTAACAGCTGTTGTATCAAGCAGTATAGACAACTTTGCTAAAAAGGTGTTAAAAAACCCAGTTCAGTTAGATAAATGATTATTGGGTATCTATTACTACACCTAGGGCTGTGTAAAAGAATATATATCTATAGATATTAGTACATATATAAGAATATATATGTATACATAAGTGTGTATATATATATATATAAGGATACACACAAAACCACACTGATATATACATATATACATATAAAATGCATGGGTACCTGTGTGTGTGCACAATACCTTCTTCAAGGTATTTGCAATCTCTGAGGGGTGTATGACATGCAAACAATGTGGTCAAATGTCAAACTGCAGGTATTTCCTATTGCTTCTTTTATGCACACCCTAATTTCTAAGCAAACTGGTGTAGTCACTCTTCCTCAAAAACCCTCACATCATCTTAGATTCCAGTGCTTCTCTCTTGCTGAACTCTCTTTCTCCCCTGTTCCTACCATCTGTTACTGTCTTAAATCATGTTTGGCTACCAGGCATATCTGAGATGCTACCTATCTCGTAAGTCCTTTGAAGATGCCTGTTCATTGTGATCACTCCCTATATAGAAACTAAGCCACATTTTATTTGTTTCTCATTAACAACGTTCACATTTCTCTGATTTTCATATAATTTCAACTTTTTTTATATGATAGTTCCCCAACTGGTCTCTCAGCAAATAAAAAATTTTCAGGCATGCAAACAAGCAGGAAAATTCACCCATGATGAGGATAAAAATAAATGAGTTAAAATTAACCCAGATATGACAAAGAAGATAGAATTAGTAGACAAAACTGTTGATTGTTATTATAAAAATAAAATAATATAAACAACATTATGCCAATAAATTCAATAACTTAGATAAAATGAATTATTTTCTTAAAAAACACAAACTAACAAATATCAAGAAGAAACAAATAAATGAAATTTGTAGCTAAAAACCTTTCACATAAGAAAACTCCTGGCCTAGAAGCCTTCTCTGGTAAATTCTGGGAGGCCAAAGCGGGCGGATCACCTGAGGTTGGGAGTTTGAGACCAGCCTGGCCAACATGGAGAAATTCCGTCTCTACAAAAATACAAAATTAGCCGGGTGTGGTGGTGCATGCCTGTAATCCCAGCTACTCAGGAGGCTGAGGCAGGAGAATCACTTGAACCCAGGAGGAGGAGGTTGCGGTGAGCCAAGATCGCCACCATTGCACTCCAGCCTGGGCAACAAGAGTGAAAAATCTGTCTCAAAAAAAGTAAATAAAAATAAAAATTAAAATTAAGGATGTAATAATATTCTATACATACTTTTCCAGAAAATTGATCAACTGTAAATACTTCCTAACTCATTCTAGGTGGCCAAATTATTTTTATAACAAAACTAGATGCAATCATTGAGGAGGAGGAATTCTATTTATATAAAATTTTAGAAAATGCAAATGATCCTAATAGTGACAGAAAGTAGATACTAGTTGTTTAAGAATGGAGAAAGCGAGAATCAGGGAGGAAGAGGTTCAAGGAAACTTTTGAGAGTAATGGATAATGTTAATTTTCTTGTTATATAGTGATGGTTTCGCAAGTGTATACCTGTGTCTGCATTTATCAAATTGCAAATTGCAAGCTAAAATATGTAATCAGTAATTTGAGAAAGAAAAAGGCTATGGGCTAAATAGATGCTATTGGTATATACCTTCATTTTTCATCAATTTTATTAAAATATTTAGAATTCTAAGTTATATTATCAAAGACATGAAAAAAATCTAAAGCATCATTAATGATCTTTTCCCAAAGAGAATGACACAAATCTTTGATAATTCATAAGACTTTAAAAATCAGCCTGAAAATATATGCTGAGCATACTTTGATCTGCTTAGTTTTTAAAGGAAGTTCCTTACCTTCTAATGATCAGGACACATAAAATAAGACAGAAACAAAAATAGCAATACCATCTTTGAAAGCAATTGATTGGCTCTGTGGTTAAATCCAGCAATTGCAGAAGACACATAATTTCTTCTTTTGAACAAAGAGTATTCAGTTGTAGAAAATTATTTAGTATTTTTATTCAAATACAGAACTGCTACATTCCAAATGAAAAGTCACTCAATGTCAAATGATGCAGTTTTTATAACCAAGTACTCTGAATACCTTCTAAGCTATCATTACATAACCAAATCTTGCAGAATGACCACCTACGTAAGTAACAATGTTCTCATATGGAAAAGTCCTGTGTGTCTATGCATGTCTTTTTAAATTTTAGGTTACAAAATATGCAGGATATCCCTCATGTGACAGAGCATGAATAACACATAATAATTAAATAAATAAAATTTATTAAAATTTATAATTATTACATAACTATCAATGTTCCCATTTGTGATCCGATTGAAATACAAAAGTGAAAATGATATAGTTGTAAGAAATCCATACTAAGAATCAGAAGAGCTAAAGTTAAAAGAAATTATATACCTATAATATATATTAATATTAACATTAAAATCTGGCCATAAGCAGAAGTGCATGAAATCGCACAAATAAAAACTGTCAGAACAAGAAGCTACTGTGTCATTTTCAGTAAGTCCTGCTTGACTCTAAAACAATAAAAAATTGATAATAAAATCTGTTAAATAGTGAAGTCTTATCTATTCTGCAGGTCGATGCTCAGGAAGTTAAACCCTAACCTTAGTCTAAAATGCAGGGTTTATGGACGTAAAGACTTTTCCAGTATTTTTTTCATACAGGCAAATATAACTGTAAAGCTCCACGATACCTTTATTTTATAGGATAAATAATTCCCCAAACAATTTCTATAATTGAACACAATGAAAACAAATGGGATCAATGGCATAATGTACAGCATGAGGACTACACTTAATAATATTGCATCGTATACTGGAAATTTGCTAAGAGAGTAGACTTTTAGGTACTTTTACCACCAAAAAAAAAAAAAGCTACCTATGTGAAATGATGGATATGTTAATTTGCTTGAGTGTATTAATCATTTCACTGTATATGTATATAAAACATCATGTTGGTCTACCTTAAATATTTACAACAAAAAACAGTATGGCAAACAGTATTACTCTTAAAAATGTGTTTACAGTCTACATTTAAAGGAGCAAAATAATCCCATTGAGGCAGAGAATATGTGACTGAAAAAACTCTTTTAAGTACAAAGGAATATATAACTATTCTCTCTCTTCCCCAAAAGTCACAATTTAGGTAAACTATTTCTTTACTTCAAGAGGTATTAACTTTTTCTACAAAAATGGACATTATGTAATTTCCAGTTTGTTGAAGAGCTCCTCATAAGTACAGAGATGTAAACATTCAAAGAGTTAGAAATGCTTTCAAGATCAATTTGTTTCTCCTTGAAGATAAGAAAACTGTAAGATCATATCGAGTCTAAACAAGGAACCAATCAAGTGTTTCTGGTCAGTGTTACCTGTCTGAAATAACTGAGTCATATCATTTAACTGTGGTATAATTTTTATATTGTTCGAAAAGAAATAGACAAAAGGGTATTTATGGTTTGCATTAACTCCTGGTAGATTAAAAAATTTCTTTATTGGTACTCACCACTGAAACATTAATATGACTTAATAAATTGAAATAGAGACTGAAAAGAACCATTAAGAAACAAACAAAAAAATTTGAGAAAAGAGATTAATACATGATGCAAAAACATGCTACTTTTTAAATGGACTAAATGGTGATGAAAGGGCTTTTGGAAATTAACACTAATAATTTACATGAAAATGTCAACAGAAGAGGTAGAGGAAAAAGTCTAATTTCTATCCCAGGAAGTGGACAAAAAGACAGCAAGATGGATACTAGAATAATAGAGAAAAAAATTAGAGAGCTGGTTTGGGAGATCTAATACCCAGCTAATTGGGGTTCTACACGTAAGGAATACAGAAGAGAATTAGACAAAATTATCAAAGAGTCACTTTCCCAGAACTTAGAATCTCCATGCTGAAAGGACCTCCCAAGGCCAGCTTCATGGGCATGTACCTGTGCAGTCACTCAGGGCCTTGCACTCGGGAGGGCCCCACACTTTCCTTAGTGCTCTGCTGTCGCTATCTTGAAATTCTTGATAATTTTGAGCAAGAAACTGCATATTTTCATTTTTTCACTGGGTCCTGCATGTTATACAGATGGTCTTAGGTCTGACCCAGAATTCTATACTCAGCCAAACTGTCAATCTAGTTTGAGGAAAGAATAAAGGCATTTTCAAATATTCAACAACTTCAAAAATTTGAATTTTCATGCACTCTTTTTCAAGAAGCCACTGGGGAGATGCATTTAACCAGTACAAGAACATAACAGAAAATCTAAGACAGAGAAGTTGGGAAGGGAAGTCTTACAATAAGAGGTATGTGTCCATCCTAGAAACTAACTAGTCCAGATTGAAGTATGAGTACAGAAGAAAGGAAGCGTGAAAGAAACCTGTAAGGGAGAAAATAGAACTAATGACCAATGGAACTGATAGAATGTCTGGAAATTTGTTTTGGCAGATCAAGCATTTATAAAATTGTGAAATATATGTTTGAAAAAATACAATAATTATGAATCTAGGAGGAAGAAAGAAGTTGTATGAGATAGGAAACAGTCATAGTTCACTATATGATTGACAGTTGAATAATATATACAAAGTCATATTACTATAAACACTAGTAATTTTAAAACAAAATAAGGCACAATATCTCTTTTGAGAAGATTAGAGTAAGGAAGTTGATGAAGTTAATGTACAAGAGTTATTTCCTCTATTATCACTGTGGATGTCCATAAAGTCTGAAATTGATAAATCAAGAAAGACTACAGCATTTTATTTGGAAATATAAATCTTCCTCCAAAAGAAGGAAGGACTAAAAGAGCTAAAACATTGTGATTATTTACTTCTGGGGAATTGATGGATATCTTTTGATAATTAAAAAAAAGAATTTTAATGATGTAGTTCCCTATTTAAGTAAAATGTCCAAGTCACAAGGAAAGTGACTTAACTTAGAAGTCAGGTCCTTTACTTGGTAGTTTTGAAATCACTGACCGTGACAAATTTAAAAGACTGAAAAATAACAAGGTGTCAAAATTCATCTTGAATTTAAAAGATTTTGAAAAAGCACAAAGCATTCAAAGTTGATAGTGATGTTGAGATACAGTTCTAGGCTCTTTTAGGCATATGGTTAAGCCAACGATAAAAAAAATAGATTTAACATAAAATATAGATATATATATATCTTTCTGTCACATATATCATGCTCATCTACTGAACTAACTGAAAACAGGCACATATTTCAGGTTTGAGGTAGACATAAAGAAGAAAATACACATTAAGTGAAAAGAGAAAGAGAAATATGATGAAACAAATTATGATGGCTGAATTTATCTTTTCTTTTTTCTTTTTGCAAAATCAGAGGAAAGAAAAAAGTGTGTTGAGTACTTTTACAAAAATCAAATTAAATTGTGGCTTAGAAAGAATGAAAGTGAGTAGATAAAAGGCTGGCTGGGCAAAGAACTCTGAGATTTGGGTGCTCCTGAAGCACTAAGGGGGTGAAAACCAGTAAAATCTATTAATATATTGGCTGAGCAAAGCAATCTCAGCACCAGTTCCACCAAAAATAACAAAGGAATGGTTAAAAGTGGTATATTAGACCAATTAGGCTGCTATAACAAAATACCATACACTGGGTGGCTTATAAACAAGAGAAATTTCTTTCTCACAGTCCTGGAGGCTGGGAAATCCATGACCGAGGTGTTGGCAGATTCAGTGTCTGGTGAGGGCCTTCTTCCCAGTTCATAGATGGCTGTCTTCTCACTGTAACCTCACATGGTAGAAGGAGCAAACCAGCTCTCTGGGGCCTCTTTTACGAAGACACTAATCCCATTCACGTGAGCTCTGCCCTCATGATCTAATCACCTCCCAAAGGCCCAACTTCCTACCATCATCTTGGAAGGGTTAGAATTTGAACCTATGAATTTTGGGGTGACACAAATATATCAAATGGCTTGGGATATTTATTCTTAATTAATGCAGTACCATGTACCAACACACTTCAAAAATCCACTAGCAGAGAAGGAAATCTTTTAAAAATAGATTTTTACACAAACATGCATACGGAAAAAAGCCACAGAAAGAAAAGTCAACATGATATTTTTCCAATTACAATAGATCACACAACACAAAAATATCTAAAAACAGAAATATTTCCATGGCATATACTATCAGAGAGCAGAGAAGTCCTTCTGTTACTCTTGATACTCAGTGATAGAAAAATTGAGTCATTTAAAGGAGAGTCTCTTGAAAGACCAATTTTTTGGAGGTACAATTTGTGGCATAAAAAGCAATCAAATCGAGTTCAAAAGAATTGATTGAGAAGATAACTTTTATTGTGAAGGTTGTTATATGTATTATAAAAAACATTTTAGACTCTAATTTGATTGATTCTCTCTCTCTCTCTCTTTCTCTCCCTGCCTTCTTTCATGTATCTATGAATACATAAGTTTCAAGACAAAACTAAAGTTGAATGACAAAAAACTCATATTTGGTTTTACAGAATTTCCCTTGCTTCTGTAGAAATGTAGCTTTTGTAGCCATAATCTCTCAGAATCATTGTAAATAGTTCTTTATTTATGATATCTTTGAAGCATTATATTGACATTGACAGAAGTACTTTTGAGAACGCATCATCACTGGTATAAACTTCTGAGTTGCTTAGCAAGGCTTAACAATAAGAATAAAAAATAAAACACTACTAAATAAATTAGTTAAGTTCTAACTAGGAAAACAAAACAACTCTGAACATTTAAAACTAAGTTTAATTCTTGCAATTGATTACTTGGATGATGGGAGATGAGAAAACAACCAGGGAATAGTGAGGATCCCCCAAATAAGCAACTGCAGGAAGCTTTTGGAGGGTCAAAAGAGGGAGGCAGGATCACCAGACCCCAGTGGCTTTGGGAGTTCCTACAGAAGAGAGAAACACCAGTGGGGACTGCCCATGGCAATCCTGAACCACAGAAGAGACACAACTAAGGTAAGAGAGGCTTCCTCAAGGCAGACAGAGAGAGAGAGCAATACCCTGGCTTTTATCTTCCTCCTCACCTATCCTGACTTTATATGCCATTGGCCAGATCCAAGCACAAGCCAGCTGACAGGAACCTGGAAAATTTAGCTATGATTATACACAGCACTGCAGGGCAGGGATAAGACAAGGAATAGATCACAGGTTAGTAGGCCGAGAACCACAATACACAGTACCCAGAAGGTGTCAGAAAGTTTTTCTTGAGATTTGCAAATAAGGCAGAAAGGTAGGTGGCATGTTGTTTCTGTCACATAAAGGCAAAGCCAACCAAAAGGTGTCTAGAATAAGGTATTTAGTTCATCTTACTGTTTGATGTTGATTAAAGGGCCAAGGTTTAGCAATGCTGTTTTGTTAAATTGCAGATTTTGGTCTGGTGTGAATAAAAATAATTTTTATTTGGCAGAATAGGCACCCTTGTAAATTCATAATCTCATTAGACATCAACTAGATTTGCTTCTAACCCAGCCATTTTATTGAAACATTGCCTATGTATATCTAACTTTCTAAATACTCTTTCAACCAATCACAACTTCTTACTGATTCCCTCATTATTAATGATTTAAATAGAAACATTGATATATGCTCAATTTATATTTGCACATTAGTAATACTTTTACCTTTGGAAAATTATATATTAACAAGGCATTACAAATTTTGGTAAAATTAATTTCAACACCTTCAACATATAGGATAATAAATAATGTTCCTAACTCTAGAAAGGAAGGAGGAATCTAAGAGATATAAAATTAATGACCAGAAAAAACATTTCCTTCCTCTCTCCCTTCCTTCCTTGCTTTCTCCCATCCTTCCTTCCTTTTTCCATTCTCTCTCTTTTCTCTGTTTCTTTGTTTCTGGTTTCTTTCAAGAAAACTAATAAAGACATAGTTCTCATGAGTTCCTGGAATGTAGGCAAAAAATGAACAAAAACTGGTCTTAGAAGCTATGCTCCAAATAGCAACTGTTACAGGAAGTCAGGGACCCCGAACGCAGGGACCAGCTGGAGCCATGGCAGAGGAACATAAATTGCGAAGATTTCATTTTAATATGGACAAGTATCAGTTTCCAAAATTAATACTTTTATAATTCCTTACACCTGTCTTTACTTCAATCTCTGAACATAAATTGTAAAGATTTCATGGACATTTATCAGTTCCCAAATAATACTCCTATAATTTCTTACGCCTCTCTTACTTTAATCTCTTAATCCTGTTATCTTCGTAATCTGAGGATGTTCGTCACCTCAGGACCACTATTGTACAAGTTGATTGTAAAACATGTGTGTTTGAACAATATGAAATCAGTGCACCTTGAAAAAGAACAGAATAACAGTGATTTTAGGCAACAAGGTCTGACTGCTTACAGTGTCGGGCAGAATACAGCCATATTTTTCTTCTTGCAGAGAGCCTATAAACAGACGTGCAAGTAGGGAAGATATCACTGAATTCTTTTCCTAGCAAGGAATAGTAATAATTAAGACCCTGGGAAAGTAATGCATTCCTGCAGGGAGGTCTATAAACAGCTGCTCTGGGAGTGTCTATCTTATGCAGTTAAGATAAGGACTGAAATATGCCCCAGTCTCCTGCAGTACCCTCAGGCTTATTAGGGTGGGGAAAAGATCCCACCCTGGTAAATTTGAGGTCAGACTGGTTCTCTGCTCTCAAACCCTGTTTTCTGTTAAGAAGTTTATTAAGACAATACGTGCACAGCTGAACATAGACCCTCATGAGTAATTCTAATTTTGCCCTTTGCCTTGTAATCTTTGCTTTTGTCCTTGCCCTGTTTCCTCAGAAGCATGTGATCTTTGTTCTCTTTTTTTGCCCTTTGAAGCATGTGATCTTTGTGACCTACTCCCTGTTCGTACACCCCCTCCCTTTTTGAAATCCTTAATAGAACTTGCTGGTTTTGTGGCTCAGGTGGGCATCACGGTCCTACATCACGGTCACCCCCGGAGGCCCAGCTGTAAAATTCCTCTCTTTGTACTCTTTCTCTTTATTTCTGAGATCAGCCGACACTTAAGGAAAATAGAAAGAACCTACGTTGAAATATTGGAGGTGGGTTCCCCCGATAAGCAACTCATTTGGGAATGCCATCATCTATTTGAATTTTTGATTTTTAAAAATAAAGATCAAGTGCTGAGCATTTCCCAAGAGACCACCATAGTCTCACTGCATAATCATGACAGAATTCTCCACCTAGTTGGGCTTCTCTTGTAAGTTCATATCTGCCCCTATATGAGGCAAACAAAGCAAGTAACACAGCAAGATGAATTTCTGATCTTAAACATAAAATAATGTACTAAACAACAACAAAAAATTGCCCTAGGTTGTCTTCAAGGAATTCTTAGTGTTCTAGATCCTTGCTAGAGAGCTACTGGGTGCAAGAGAGACACCTGATTCTTAAGTGAAGTTTTTCTCATTCAACTGAGGTAAGTGCAGTTCCATCTATACTGAGATGCACTGAGTTTCAGCAGGTGTTTCAGATGGAATTAAACTGCCCTGTGGAAAAAACAATGTAGTATGTAACACTGTCAGAAAGCTCCTCACCTAGAATGGCTCACACTGTCAATTGGTCTCATCCTACTCTACTGTGTCCCTACCATGACAAGGTTACACTGAATAACTGTCAAGTACCATCCTCCATTACAGTGTATTCAATGTCAATCAATTCGCACTACCAGACAGATATATTTACCATATGTGGTCTGGCCAAGAGATCTTGATGACTTCTTCTTGGAAGATCAAAATTTCTTCATGAAACATATTTAATATAGTGATTAAACAGGGCAATTTCTTAGTAAGTCTTGAATTCTCAACCCTTTCCTGTGTCCCTACAACAGCTCACATCAAGACAAGCACTGGTCTGAAAATGGGCACATTTTCACACTTAAGGATCACATTTAAGGATGCGATTTAACAAGCTTACACAATTGAGTTGAGTCTTCTAATTTCAAAGTCTCTAGTGGATATAACACACACAAAAAAGTGGATATAACACAATCATCAATCTGCAGGAGAAGATGAGCCGGAGCATAAATTTTTGACATTATTTTTCCAGGTATTTAACCATAAACACTAAAAGACTTCAATTCTATGTTTTGGTAGACTAAGGTATAGAGAAAGTTTAGCATTAAAATAGAGTCTTCAAAGAAGTATCATCAGTAAAATTTACATTTCTATCATATGAGAGGTTTATAAGTCATTTTGATTGTTTAGCAGTTCATTCATAGTTTTGATCTAGTGTATAGTGGTAAATAGAGATGTTGTTTATGTATTATGGACTAGACTTCAAAATTATATAGATACTTATCAACACTAAAAAATCTAACTGAAACAGTGATTCATGTTGGTCCAAATGTAAGAGGGGCCTCAGAAGTGAATACCTGTTTGACATTCCAGAAGGAGCCTTCACTCTGGTAAGTTCAACCGTGTTCTCTATAGTAGCCCAGCAATGATTAATTTGGAGGCGAAGAAATTTGACTCTTTCCGTATTTCTTGGATTCTAGAATTGACTAGAATTGACTAACCCAAGAATATGTGAAGTTCTTTTTACAATTTTTAACTTTTTAAAGTAAGTCAAACACAGTTTATACAGATTTGTACAGAGTATTAGGAACAGAAGCATTAATGTAAAAGCTTAAAGTTTAAATTCCAAGATTCAAGTTCATTTCTTTTCCAACTCAGATACCTGACATTGGTAAATGACAGAGACTTTTAGAATTTCTTAGAGACTCTTATAAATTATGTTCTTTTAAACAATAACCAAAATCCTAAACCAAAAAAATAACCAAGGTATAATGAAAATAGGGCATAGAGGCAGGATTCTTAAAAAGTAAATTATCAGTTTTTTAGTTTAGTTTTTAGTCTTATGTAGGCAATTAATGCTCACTGTCAAGAGTTGGAGGATGAGCAGATTTTCAACAACAGCCTGTAGTAGGAGAAAAAATGCCACTCTGTAATTCTCAGACGAGCACAACCTAAATTATCATAATGTACAGAAACTCCAAAAGCATTCCAGCACCATAGAAAATATAGGAATCTCATCAGTCTTCTTTAGGATTTTTTCCCTGGGGAGCCAATGACCATCAAAACAGAATGGCTTTGGTTACTGGTAAGAGCAACCTTCCTTGTAGAATATATATTCATGGACCAGATTTTTAAAATCCTGCTTTCTTTTTCTTTCCACAGTCAATATGCTTGGAAGAATATCAACCCTGAATACCTATCGTGTATCCTTCAGAGCTTCAATTGTATAGGGTCTACATATCTTCAGGAAAATATCTTTGTAAGTCTAAATATTAAAGTTTTCTTTTGTCTTTCTCATTCTTTGAACTTCACTTTTAAAATATCTTTATTGGAGTAAATTATGGACAAAATTAAACAGGCATATTCAATTTACAAATACATATAGTTTTATAATGAAATTAAATATATTTAATTTCTCTTTCTCTCTACTTATCTCTGAAATCTTTTTATAAAAATTAGCAGTTTCTTCATCCACTTAGTCCCACCCTATATTCTGCTCACTGGGACATTTCTTTAAAAATACTTTGATTGTTTTTTTCTGGGATTTTACTCTACATTTTAAAATGGTATGCTTATTCTGCTATCTCTTGGTTTATTGATACTGGATACTACCTATTGGCCTCCTGTTATGGTGAATAAGGACTTAGGTGTTTTTTACATATCTGCTCCATTTTACCTTACCCTAAGTTACCAAAAATACTGTTTTAAAATACTTGTAACATTAATAATCAAGGCTTACATTTTTATGATCAGACATATAGTGTTCATTACATAGCTGAATAGTGTATGAAGATTACATTTCCATGCCTGGGTTTTATTACCCAAAGTAATGAATTACTGCATTTTTTATTAACATTATGTTCTGAATGTCTATCCAAATTTTCCCCCTGAGCCCCATTTACATCTTCCAAATATCAATCAGCATTTCCTCTTTTACGCTGGAAACCTATCTTGGATCTCTATCTCTGGCTCACATTCAAATCTGTTGCTCTCCAGATCTTACACAGCTGTCATCCTGAGGCCGCCCTCGACCACATTCCCTGATGGATCCCGTTTCTGGATTCTATGACCTCACTTCTGAATTTTCTTCTGTTTGCACATCCTCCAGTAGTTTCCAAGAAAGTGTGTATGTGACATAAATGATTGAGTTTCTGAATGCTAAAAATTTTGTTCTTTCTTCCCACTTGATTGATAGTCTGACAGAATATTCTAGATTGAAAAGAATTTTCTCTCAAAATTTAAAGGCTTTTCTTCATTTCTTCTGTTAAGGGGAGTCCTATGCTTAGTGACTCTGCTCCACCAGTTACCACTATTCCTTCTGTTTACATTTTTCAAAAATTTGCTAAAATATCCTATTCTCTAATGCCTTCTCTTTTTTTGCTCTTTGATTTTGTGGGTTTATAAATTTTTATTTTCAATTTTAGGGGGCTTCAAGTTGGAAAAAAAATCAATACATGTGACCATCCATCATCTTATTCAAAAGTAAGAATTTTATTTTCTTGCTGCCTGACTAAATTGGCAAAATGATATTAATAAGGTGGCAGTAAGGTAAAAACTTCTTTTTAATGATGTACCTAAATAACTGCACAAACTAACAACGATGAAACAGATAAGTTACAGGGCTGATGCAAATGGACATTACCCATTTGGTATTGGAAAAATTATAGAGATGTTTTTCACAAATAGAAGATAATCTCTTTGTTTTTTCTGGGACAGAAAGAATAACTGAGGAAATACAAAATAAAGAATTATAACAGAAAGTCTATTTAGATACTAGGGAGAATCAAGTTTGATCTAGAAACTCAAGGGAGTCTGTGTATTCTAAAATGCATGAGTCATTTTCATTTTTTAATTTTAGCATTAATTTTGTGTTTTCATCAGTTACTTCACTTTCCTTTGAAGGTGTTATATTCTGTCAAGTTCTATAACACAGATGCTGGCTTTCTATTGCAATTTGCTTTTAAAATGTCCAGTGGAAAAAAATGCTAAAGAATGTTATAATGAGTGCTTTGTCTTAGTGATGTTTAAAAGAACCTTGCTTCTCAAAGAAACTACTTAAAACAAGCCTGTGGAGCAAATGGTCATGCAACTTTAAAATACTGCCAGTAAAATAGCTAAGTAATCTCAAGAAACCCATCTGAATGCTAACAACCCAGACCAGAAAACTCAATCCAAACTCCAATAATCAACTGCTTCGTGAAAGAGCCAGCTGTTGAAAAGATGTTCCTCCTACTGCTGCTAAGAAAGAAAAAATAACTATGCATACTCTATGTACACCAAATTCAACACGTGCTTTTACAGCCAGAAGAGAACTGAAGAAATCAGTGGAGTGTGTCAAATATCAGTGTGTCCAAAGAAATCAGTTTGTGAAAATTTCATTATTTTTTTAATTTACCCCTCTCAATAGCTGCTTAGATTGCTTTACACTCACTCTGATTAAGCAAGTGAATATTGACTGGAAGGGAAAATATTTTTTAATGCTGCGAATAAGCAAATTGTCAATTTTGCTTGTAACATTAAATGTCTTAGAGTTTAATATTAAATATAGTTAAGAAATTTTAGAAAAATAAACCTGAGACTAAAATGATAAAGAAAATAAACAAATATATTATTGATACCATTTTGTATGTTTATTATTGATCACCCAAATCATTCACCCAATACCTGTGCCTTTCTGTCATCTGGAACAATGTTACCCTCAATGATGTTATTTTAACAGACAGAATGATGAGAGTTTAATCTTGATATGGGAGTAGGCTTATCCAGTTAACTCTGGTTTCTCAACTCACTCACCTCTAACTCTTACAGAAGATATTTAATCATAATCCTAATCTTTTACCACTATTCCACTCACTTATCCTCATTACTTTGTCACTCTTGAACTCTTTCCTCTCTCCACTATCCATGCTCAAGTAGGTCTTGACTATCTTTCTGCTCCAAGAAGAGATGATCATTGTCAGGAAAAGTCACTGTAGCCTCCTTACATACAAGCCTCCTTACATACATTTCAAGTTAGTGACCTGGGTCCTCTGATGTTCTGCCCTAATTTTAGCTATCAAACATCTTCCCTAAGAAAAACTTTCTATGTGAATAAAATTCATCCTTTTGAATTAAGTTCATAGGTGTCATTGTTACTTAACTCAAGATTATGAAAACCTCAGCACCAAAGCATACAGTCTCACCAAATTTCAACTCTCAGCTCTATTGCATTCAACACACTCAAACATCCCAATATTTATATGTAAGGAGACATCCATATCATATTTCATATCCTAATATTGGAGATTTGTGTTAGTTATGTGTAACTATATATAATTCCAAAACTTGGCATTATTTTCTTACATACACCAAGAATTTATTTTTTTGCAATTTATAAATGATTGACTCAATATATAAATATATAGTCTATATGCATGTTTTGTGTCAATAAATCTTTTAGTCCTCAATTATAATTGGCAGTCCAGTTCATTCAATAAGCTATTAAAACTTCCTTAATGTTCACAAAAGCCCTAATGAAATAGTCTCAATTGGGAAATATGGACACTGAGCCTTAAAATTTTAAAGAACCTGTGCATAGCCATACTGTTGAATCATAGAAGAGGCATGTCTAAAACGAGTAAAACTTTCTCAGAATCCATGCTATTTCCATTTATATAAAGCTGGAAATAACACTAAGATTATGGGTAGTAAATTTAGTAAATACCTTAAGTATTAATCAATATTAATAAGCAATACGAAAGAAATATTTTCTTTTCAAATCCTTAAAGTATAAACTGTCAACTCAATGTAATCGTTCCCAAGGACTAGGAAATGTAATGGCAAAGTAAAATCACTGGATACTTGTTGAGTGTCCACATATGTGTGGTCAGGTAAGTTTTACACATAGTAGTAAA
Organism: Pongo pygmaeus; assembly: GCF_028885625.2. NCBI lineage: Eukaryota > Metazoa > Chordata > Mammalia > Primates > Hominidae > Pongo > Pongo pygmaeus. The sequence continues at coordinate 82,028,656 of NC_072384.2, forward strand.
TGGTCACCTATATGTTATGATTAAGTGATTCTGATGTAATGTTTTGACCACCAAATCTTTCCAAAAATAATAAAACAAGTTGCTTAAACTGGTATATCTCTTTGAATAGTCCACCTTCTCAATATGAGAACGTGGTTTTGGTATAAAGGGTACCTGAGTTACACACACACAGACACACACACACACACTTTATGACTTGGTGGCACCTTCATTAAATGCTATATAACACAAATTATTAGATTTGAGAAAATGACAAAACAATATAGGGCTCTGGGCTTTTGATATTATTTATTTATGAAACTGTTATGAGTTTTTTTAAAAAAAAAATCTTTTCAACTTTCAGCTCAGAAAAAAATGAGTTGAATCTTGAGTTTTACAAAGATACAACCGGAAGTTTTCCTGGAAGGAAACAAAAGATACATTCACCCAGAAGGAAATTAATCATGCTTACGAACTGGGGTCTCTATTTGAAAACAAAAGCCAAAGAACCATCACTACAACTTGACACATTTTGACAAAGATGTAAAGATTATGAAGTGAAAGTTCAAAGGAGGATGCTTTCGATTAAATTAGTGGTTAGCTAGGACTCTGTGAAAAGCGTCGTGGCTTGTAAAAGATTATCCATTATCAAACCTCATTTTAACATCTTTTCTTACAGATAGTGGAAAACTTCAATGACACATGAAGCCTATTGCCACTTAGGATTTCTAGGAGGCAGTTTTTTTAACAGTAAAAGTTATAACAATCAAGTACATACCTTCTTTTTATCAGGGATACAACTGTATTAGGTCCCAGCTTTCAAGCAGCTAGTAACCTGGTAGCCCTTACCTGGCCTATTGCAAGAATCAGTTTGGGAGAACAAGAGGCAGTAAGGAAAGGAAATGGCATATATGAAAGAACAGAAGGATATAACCTGAGGCTCCATTGTCCATGATTTTAAATTCTAGTTTGAGGAGTCTGTGTCTTACAATACATGAAAGATTTTAAGAAATTGTCAGATGAAAGTAGTTTTTGGTAAATTGACTTAGCTTACTTCTTAGCTAGAACAAATGTTAAATGCAAAATAACATTTATACTTATAAATAAATAGCTGCATTAGAGGATTTTTACTAAGATTTTAATAAGATGACTGATAATTAAAATATAAAATTGGAACATAAAACTAAATTGAGCAAACTCACAAATTTGGAGAAGCATTGGCTAATTTATTATTTTCACTATCTTTGCTAAAATGCATATAAGTATATTTTGGAGGGAAATTAGTATAAGTTGAAATTTTATATGTCATTAATTATCAGATACACAACAAATTTATCTTGCTTAAAGGGGGCATGTTGGCTAAAATGATTCAGAAGAAAATAATCGGATTTCTCCCATTTACCTAAATCAATAGAAAATATAGATGGGTGGTAATTTTTTAATAATAAGGACATAATATAAAATCCCCCTAAATGTTTAATCTTTTCTTTATACAAGCCTTTTGTCATCAATATAGGATCATGTTGAATATTTTCCCATTCTGGAAATAAAACAATAATAACTAACATTTATTAAGCACTTTACATATAATAATTCCTTTCATCTCACACTGATTTTATGAAGTAATTTACATTTATCTTCATTTTATGATGAGGAATCTGAGACACCATGAGATTAAGTAACTTGCCTAAGGTCACACAATTAGCTGGTAGTTTCTTAGATAGTTAGCCACGCAGTTTTAACCACTGCACAAGTTAGCTTAGCTATCTTCACTTTCCTCAAGCCAGCATTCTTATACTCTTGTACTTTCTCTTCATAGCAAACTTGCATGCAGATAATCATTTTGCTGCCCCTGATTCCCTCCCCATTGCCTGCCTTCCACCCATCAAAGTGGCACTGCAGCCACTCTTGCTTCTGCCATCCTGACTTCTCCACAGCTATATCTAAGGATACTCCTTGGTTTTTACGTTTCTCAAAGCTCTGCAGCATCTTTCACTTCTGGACACTCTTTAGAGTGTTTTCTTTTCTTGTTTTCTCTGGCATCATCTTATTTTTGTTCGAGCAATAAAGTTGGATTTTTTCCCTCAATTTCCCTTTCTTCCCTCCCTCTGCTAAGGACACTTAAAATGCATGAACCAACCCTTATTTGTACCAAATTTGCTAACCACTAATTTAATCAAAAGGACACTTAGCAGAGGGAGGGAAGGAAGTGGCCAAATCAGATTTACTAAGAAATGATCTGGTCAAATTATGTCTAAGGACACTTAGCAGAGGGAGGGAAGGAAGGGAAATTCAGAAAAAATTGAGTGAGTAGAGTATAACCTTCTTCTCCTAACCATTTCCCATGTGGATGTTGGACTTTGACAATATGAGTTACTTTGGCCAATGGAAAGTCAGCATCTTGAAACAAGTGGCAGCCTTAAATGCAGCAGCTTGGCTTGGCATCTCAGGATTCTGTGACCCACCAGAGTAAGAACATATTCCAAGTAGTAGGTGGCTGAGGACAGTGAGGAAACATGTGGAGCAGACTTGAGTCTAACCTGCAGCCTGGAGCCAGGCCCAGCTGATCTTAGCTGAGTTCAGCAGAGAAACAGCAGACTTGCAGACCCATGAATGATAAATCAAACAAATACTATTATAAATCAATGGAAAGGTACAGATTCAACTCCACTACTTATCATGAAACTTTAATATGGGCAAGTTATTTATCCTCTGTAAGTCTTAGTGTTTTCATCCGTAAAGTTGGAAAATGAATAGTTTGCTTTACTTGATTTGTAGAGAAAATTAAATGAAGTAATATATGTGAAGTGCTTAGCACAATGGCATAGTATGAGCCCAATTAATGCTAATTTAAGCAAAGAATGTTTTCCTTATTTCCAGACTCAAATATGACGCTAGAAAGCTGCTCTGGGAGGGCACTTCGAGAGCTCAAAATCAACAGGTGTCATAATGAACTCATTACATTTCCTCCTCCTCTGATATCTAACATTGTAAATGACAGCCTTTTTTACACAGCTCACAAATGAGCAACTTAGGGGTCCTCCCTGTCTTCTTCCTTACCACTTTTCTCCAATTTTCAATCAAGATTTTTTTTTTATTTTATATCCTGTATATGTTGTCTGTTCATCACCTTTCCTTCATCCTTATAGCCACCATCTAAATCACTTATTTTACTGCATCAATACCTATTTTAGTTAAGGTAAGGCTAAACACTGTAAGAGGTAAAATCCTCAATCCAGTCATTACATAATCAGTTTGCTTCTCACTCATAAGAAATCTCAGTTGTGAGTTCCTGATTAGTGAATGATTTCGGACCTAAGCTCTTTCCATCACATGGTGTCACTATTTTCAATACATGGCTTCTTCCATGGTCGCTGTATTCACATTAAGCCGGTGGAGAGGGAAAGAACACGGACGGTCGTATGTGGAAGGCTTTATGGTTAAGAGTTGGAAGTGGTGATCATAGCTTCCACTCATATTACATTGAGGATAAATCTATCATACAATCACATCTAACTTTAAGGGAGGCTGGAAAAGGCAATCCGACTGTATGCCAAAGAAAAAGAGGTAATAGGTACGATGAACAACTAGCCATACATTGTCCCAGTTCCCTTGGTGGCCTCCATGCTTCCAGCCTAGTCCTTTTACAATTCAGTTCCTACAGGAAGCCAGAGTTTTGTTTGTTTGTTAAACATAAATTGGATCATCTCACTCTTATGTTTAAAATTTCCGATATCTTTCAGTAGGGCATTGACTAAAACCCAAACTCCTTACCTTGACTTTATAATCTTGCCCCTGCTTTACCTTGCTGAACTTGTCTCATTCCAATCTCTTCATCATGCACTATGGTTTACTCACATTGATTTTCTTTCTGTTCCTTGACCATCTGAAACAAACTCTTCCCCTAGCATCTTTATACCAGCTCTTCTTTCCTTCTAGAACACTCTTCCATAACCTGGTATCTTCCTCCCACTAAGACTTCATTTTAAATGACCCCTCTTCAGAAAAACCCTCTCTGACAACCCAGTCGAAAATAATCACCCAGTCACTTTCTACCACATCGATGTATTTTAACGTTCTACATACAACTTATGAGAATTTGGTGGGTTTCTTTCTGTCAGGTAGCTATTTATTTTTTATTCGTCTGTCTATCATCTATCTATCACGTCTATTTACCTATCTATTTATGCCTCCACATGCAGACAGAGATCCTTGAGTGTTTTATTCCCCACTGAACTCTATTACCTAGAATACTAGCCCTGTTTGGCACAGGGCTAGTTGAGTAAAGTTTGACTCACTAATAAAGTTTGCTGAACTTTCTGTGCACTAAGGTAGGTACACTTTCATCCCACCAACCAACTCTACTGAGCTGAAAAAGACAAAACAAGTTTGTTTCTTACTTAGCATTACCAAAGATACCTGTGGCTGAAAGTCAGGTTTACTAAGAAACAAACTGGTCAAATTGTGCCTAAAGAACTGCTTAGCTGACCAATTTACTTGTAACCTTTTCTCTTTCCACTGAGCCTAAGACTCTGAATGTAATGTCTGATGGTAGACAATACATTTTTTCTCACTTAGGCAGGAACCTGTGTTTTTTGTTTCAAGGAAATTTTATGTTTATGTGTAGTAAACCACTTAATTTTTCAGCCAGGAACAAATATCCTCTTTAATTTAATGAATTGAATTGTTCTTGTTTACATTGATAAATCTCAGTTCAAAGGGAGAACAAGTGTATTACATGGCATTTAAAATTAAAAATTAAAAAGAGTTTTACAAGGAAAGCCAAATTATTGGTACTTAAAACAATGAAAGACATTTATTAATATTTGATAAGTGTTTTAGTACAATTTTAGTTTGCAAATGTGGAATGAAGACTTCTATTTTATTTCCTTCCAATAGAATGTTTGTAGTAATAAAATCATAGCAGTTAATAGTTGCTGAGAACTTTTGATATGCCAGTCACTATCCATGCTTACTTTACAAGAACTGTGTGAACTTAGGCAAGTGAGGCCTAAAGAGGTCAAATTACTTTCCTCAAATCAGAAAGCTATCAAAGGTAACCGCCATACACAGTGCAAATGCAATTTACGAATCACAGTGTAATCTCTGTGTCCTGGACTACAAGAAACTGCAGTCAACAGGTTCGTCTATCAACAGGCATTCTGTCTTAAGTTTGAATATCATCATTTTCATAAGGCATACTTTTAAGTTCAGTCTGTAATAATCATCCAGTTCTGCTGGATGATGTAAGGCATAGTAGATTCTGGCAAATCTACCCAGAATTACCTTCATGGCCAGCAATTCAATACTTGCAATAAGAACTACCAATAACATTAGTTTCTGCCTGTGGGAGACACCACAGAAAACGCAAGTACAACTAGCTTGGGGGAAACTTGAACTCTTAAACAGATCACCAATGTAGCATGAATGTCAGACGTGTTATCCGAAAGGAGCTGCCAAACCTGCTTGTGGAATTTCTGTGGATGACTATGCTTGCTTCCCTCTCTGACATTGCCACTTCATCAATCCCTCAGCCCATTCCCTCTTGAATACAATCGAATATTAGAAATGATGCACATTAGAAGTTAAGAAATCAATATGTTCCAGAATTTCAGATTTTGAAAGACTTTTAAAAATAGTACTCTGGTTTAAGGTTTTTCTTTTGACAATGAATCAAACCATTTCAGAGAGATTTGCCATTAGGAGCAGTCAGGACTAGGACTCCAGGCCTCTTGCTCCTGGATTCACATTCCTTTTGCTATACCACTCTTCCTCACCTTGCTACTTCTGGTTGTCCATAATTCTTTAGAGTTCCCTGGACCTTTAGAATCTACATGATTCCCGAAGTTAGAATCCCCGCCCACTCCCTATTACAACACCAATATTTACCTATTCTGTTTCCTTTATTCTCAGTGTTCTCTTTCTGTTTGTTTGGATATTAGAAAATTGCATAAATTAATTTTAATGCCTATATTAATGGAGGCTACAGATTGAAATACTTCTTTCCCTTTCTAGCTAAAATTTTGTTTATTTAAAAACACACCATTGCAATTACTAAGATTTCAGGTAATATAGCAGACCAAGAAGAAAGACATTATGGGCAGGCATTTTTCAGAGCCCCTCACATCACTTGAGGGAGAGCCCAGCTTCACATAAAAGACACAGAAGTGGAGACGCAGTGGTAACATAGCAGTCAGAACAAGTTAAATAACATGGATATAAATATTTTAACTAGGGCTAGACATCACTCCCTGTGTTTTAATATTGTATCTCTCCTTTAATCACAAACTCATCTTTGTTTAGTTTTCTGGTTCAAGAAAAAGCAGATTTCAAGAGGGGCCATTTTAGCTTTTAACAGGAAGGACATTTTCTAGTTATTTTCTCAAATGTAGCAGTTCGTTCAATTTCCTTATTGGATTTCTAGGCCTGAAACTTATTATTGCCTTTTGCCTACTAATGGCAAATGTATGTACTTAATTCTAAAATTCTCATCTTCTCTTTTGATTGTATTATTACTCCTAATCTACGAGTTCCTTTTTTGATGTTTTAAATCAATGTAAATAAAATCAGTGATGATTTTCAAAAATTATAAAAAATATTCAAAGAAAAATAACTAGAAACGTAATCTCATCTTGAGACAGACTCAGCTATGTATGGATCAAACATACTCTGTACTGACATAAACCCCATAGTAGGTTTCCAAAGAAATTTGTTAAAGGTTACATTAAATTACCTTATAAAAATGTTCAATTTTGCTAGAAAAAAATGCATGCCATGTAACATGAAAAATATAAAAAGTAAATAACTCTCAATTGTGTAATTAAATTAAAAAGTTAAAAAGTCTCTTTTACTCCAAAGCAATATGCTCAGTAATTGAGATCATCAGAAAATTAGCTCTGAAGACAATTTTACATATTCTATAGCCTTTTTTGTCCATTAAGGTCAGGAATTACCAAAATTAATTAATGCCAAAACTTGAGAAGAAAAGTATATTAAGTATGCATGTATTAGTATGTTTGTATGCATCTTCTGGGTAAGTCATTTTTTTTCAAAATAAAATAAAATAAGATAAATGTTTAGTAATATCCAAATCTTTTGGTGGAAAGACTCAAAGTCTTCAGGTGTTTACTAATTTCTCTCAACCTTACGGCTATTGTCTAGCAATACTAACTAGGGATAAAATGAAAAAAACAAGGGTAGAACTAGTGGTAACTTTGGTTAATCTTAAAACATGAAAAAACTGTAACAGATGAGTCTCTGCCCTATATACAAAGAATAAAGAATCCAGCCTCCCTCTGCTTGCCTGAAGGGGCCTCCCCATGTCCCTCTTTGAAACTCTGTATTTCTATGGCTTGTATGCCTATCACTGCACTGATTTCTTATTTTGCTCCAATCTACTCCCTCCTTTTTAGAGCCTTTTACTGTTTCCTTTCTCATTCTTCTGCTTATGACAGTGTTGTCGAGGGTTCTATTGTTGCTTCTCTTCTCATTTTAGTCTATATGCCCCTGAAAATATACTGCCACCTATCAGCACCTCCTATTTGAGTTCTCTATTTAGAACTTTAACCAGTAATTTCACCCTCCATAACCCCAGCTGGAGCTCATGAACTTTCCCCCAAATCTGCTCATTCCCACCTACACTGAATTTTATATAAATGGCACCAACATTCGCCCAGTCCTGCGAGCTAGAAATGTGGTTTTCATGTGTTCCGACTTCACACTTACACTAACTCATCACGTACAGTTATACATTAAATGCCACTGATTCTCCATCATAGCTCATCCATTTAAACTTTCCTCTACTTTCCTGCAGCCACAGTGTTAGCTCTGTTCCTGACCATCTCTTGCTTGAACTAGTAATTCAGTCTACTAACTGGCCCACCCTCCTTCTAGACCCTCCAAACCTCTTGTCCTGCGTAGGCAATCCTTCATGTACATTACCACTGATCGTCATAAACCACACATTCAACTAGGATTAAACTCTTCAGGCTTCCTATTGCCTTCAGAGATTTCCAAAAGAAATTTTTCACCATACCTACACCTGGAAACTTGTCAAACTGCTAGTCAGTCTTCAAGAACCAGATCAAATGTTTACTTCTTTGTGAGATCCTTCATGACCTACTGATGCAGAGTTAATCACCCCTTCTGGTAACAGTATTGCACGTAGTGCATATCTCTTTTTTATATTTACCACACTGCTATGATTATGTGTTTACATGACTGTACTGCCTCTGGATTGTCAACTCTTCAAGGCTCTGGTTGTAACTATTTAAATATCTCTGTGGTAGGGACCTTAAGTTTTCTGCAGAAAAAAATATACCAATTCCCTCTGGGAACATGAGAGACTAATAGGATTTGTTTAATTTGGAACATAATCCAGCAACAGTTTAGAGCATAAAGTGGAAGAATGAGTGGAAAACAGGGACCAGGAAACAAGTAGGAAATAAGTTGCTGCAGTACAAACACAGAAGAATGACAAAGTCCTGGATAAAGACAGTGCTGGCGGTCTGCCGTAAGGGCACTGCTGAATTTTGGAGAAAACTATTTGCCTATTCATAGGATTTAAATTCTGACTTTCAAAGAAAATTTTAAAAATTTTGTTTAATAATATTTGTAGGCAATTTGGAGAATAAATATATTCATTGTGTTTCCCCTCCCCTAAATATCCTTTTGCATCATTGGGAGGTGAAACAGATGCTCAGGAAGCATGACTGTTACTTGTAGTTTAAAAAATGACGTATTTCTTAGTTTTAAAAACGAAGACTAGTAGTATAGTATAATCTATAAAACTGTATTGCCAACTTGGAAATAAATGTCTCTATGATAAAGGTAAGAGATATTCTTCTTTTTGAAATATTCATATAATTGGATATGCTTTGTGTGTATAAGGGGCTTCACAAGTGTTCTTTTTATAAGCTTCTGAAAGACCAGAAGCTCTCTCTCTACTAATCCTATCATCTGATTAGAATGCAGATATTTTGGAGAAATTTATTTTTTTGGTTATTTATGTTGACCTTTATTTTATGCCTAAATTTTCAACAATTAAGCTTCTGAGAACCCAGTGTCTATAGATCTAACAATTTTTATGACATTTATAAACAACAAAAAAAATCTTACTAGTTTCTCCATTTTTCATGTTTTCATATTTTAAATAATTTTTAATTAAAATAACACTTCAACATGTTTTAGCCCTAATTTCTGCTTAGGTTATCTGTCACACAGAATTTGATAATTATTTCTTTTTAAAATATGTATTCCACAATAGTGAGACTATTCAATATTCAAGGTATATTCTTGCAGTACATTCAGAATCTATTCTCATCAAAATTATTTATTTCTGAATAATAGTACAAAATTTGCTATTTTTATTTTTTGTAATATTATAATGCAGAAAACAGAAACAAGAAAGTGGAAACCACACATGCAATTGCAACATCTTTCAGGAGAACATAAATTAAATAGTAAAACTCTTTCTCTCTCTCCTCTCTCTTTCTTACCTTTTAAATTAAAAGTCTGATGTTTCTCATTCCACATTTTTCCAGTGGTTATAATAATATGCATCTATACAAATATTTGTATATATAGCATAGCTTTTTGTTATAAAAATGAAGTCATACTGTATACACTATTTTGCAAACTTAAAAAATATTGTCAGCGTATCATTGTGAGGTTTCCAATTCAGTATATCATACAAAAAAAAATGTAACTCCTTTAATTTTTAAAATTGAGGTATAATTTACCTACAGTGAAATGGATACATCTTGAGTGTACAGTTCAATGAATTCCAACAAATGTATAGACGAGTGTAAACATGTACCCTTTTCAATATTTAGAACCTTTCCATTCGTTAGCTGATATTTTAAAGGTATACCATAGAATTGACAGTCATCAGTTATCCTCCGTAAGAATTCTTTAAGAATTACAAGTTGAGAACCCTGGATCCTCTAGAAAGTTGCATCAAATTCTTCCTCAGAAATTTGAAAATAAAAGGATGGAATTTCCAGACAACAAATAACGCAACAACTCTTGTATCATTAAAACTTACCTTCAAGAAAATAAATTAGGAAAAACAGTACCACTTTGATTTTTAAAAAAATCTTCAGAGAACAGCAATTCTGCAACAACATTATTACTCTGAACATTTTAGTTACTTCAGTATTAATGATCTATATTTTTTTCCTCTCACCTGGCACTGATATTGTTCATTTGCTAACACATATTTGAAGGGAAAAAAAAAAACACCTATAACCTTTAATGAGCTAATTATCACATGCAACTTCCACGTACATCATGATAGCATGAATAATACAATAGTGTCCCCTCATTCATGGGGAATGTGTTCCAAAACTCCCAGTGGATGCCTGAAACTACAGAAAGTACCATAAACACAGCCTACATGTGATGACATTTAATTTATAAATTAGAGACATAAGAGATTAACAGCAATAACTAATAATAAAATAGAACAATATAACTGTAAGAGAAGTTATGTGAGTGGTATCTCTCCTTCTCAAAACACCTTATTGTACTGTACTTATCCTTCTTATGATGATGCGAGATGATAAAATGCCTACATGATAAGTGAAGTGAGGTGAATGACATAGGCATTGTGAGGTAGTGTTAGGCTACTAATGACCTTCTGACAATACTCAGAAGGAGGATCACCTGCTTTCGGGGTTCCTGGATCATCAAGCCATGATGATGTCTATGGTGTGATGTTAGGAGCAGATGATATTGATGACTGATGGGTAAGTAGCATATATAGCACAGCTACGCTGGACACAGAAATAATTTATGTCTCTGGCAGGACAAAGTGGAACAACAAAAGATTTCATCACACAAATCAGGATGGCACACAATATAAAAACTACGAATTGTTTATTTCTAGAATTTTCCATTTAGTATTTTTGGAGAGCAGCTGACCACACTTAACTGAAACCTCAGAAAGTGAAACCTTGAATGAGGGGGGAGCTATTGTACAACATAAGTAAACGTTATAAATGTAAATTAATCAGACAGCAATTAATCTGGGCTCATTAATGACAATTTTTCAAAATAACATTGACTTACAGAAAAGTATGTTTTTCGTTTAATTTTAGCTTTTTATTGGAATGAAACACTAATATTTTCATGGCATTGTTATGCTTTTAATAATAATGGCATTAATAACTCATATGAGTTTTATAATTCACAGATTACTTTCATATACAAGATCTCAAGTAAGCATGAAAACACACATATGAGGTAAATGTGCTAGGTAGACATTGACAATGCTGCTCACACATTCTGTTTTAAGAGAAAGTCCAAACTCCCTTCTATACGATCCCTATAGGCAGCCATATTTAATATCACATTACCCTGTGTCTTTCAGCATCAGCTAATTGGGCAAAAGGTGAACACTGATTCAAGGGTGGGAAGTTTATAGAGTATCAAGTACTATATGATGTAGCCTGGCACAAAAGTTAAGCTGGGACCAATAGAGTTTCTCTTTTAAAAAATGTGAATTGAGAAAGAGTAATAATCAAGCAGTTAATAGTGGCAGGTAAAGATGAAAGGGTGTTTACAGAGGTGAGCCATGAGGGCAATCAGCGTCATCAGGTGTGATGACAAATCAAAGTTACAAGGGAACAGAGGGAAACAGAAATGCCAGGAAAGAGAAACCTTTGGCCCATGAGAGGGAGAAGGATAGGTAGTGCCCAGAGCTGAGTGCCCCAGTTTTCCGCAGGTAATTTTAGGTAACTTGGTTAAGTCTCTGTTTATTGCAACCAAAAATGACCAATAAAAATAAAAGGTAATCTTATCCCTACTTTGTAAATCGAATAACAGAAATTCAAAAGAATGGAAATCACCTATCTACTATCAGATGGTCATAAAGTGTTTTAGTTGGTAATGGAAGACAAACCTCTTAAAGTCAAATCAATGTTTTGTTCACAGATGTTTTCTTAAATCTAAAAGGTTGTCAGAATTATTAGGAGAGTTTTACAGCATGCCAGTTTCCAGGCCCTGAATGGTACCTATGGATTCATAGTCTTCACGGATATGACCTTGGGTTAATTTCAGAATTTTAAATGAGTTCCCTGGTATTATTCTGATGATCATTCAGATTGAGAGCTAAAATGTCTACTTTTAAAATAACTTAAAACTTTCCAAATTTGTCTCTTTGTAAAATTAGCTTAAGTCCTATTTTTGAATAAAATATATATATACTGAGAGAGACAGAAAAAAATGTTTGATTTAACATTATTGAACAAGAACTATAAAAATGAAGAAACCTGGATGTTGTTAACTATTGATTCCTTATAAGGAAAAGAAATTCGAATTTATTGGTCACATTTCCAATATTTGAGCATTAGAAAGAAGTCCACCATAGTCTAGTCATACAGATGTGGTTTGCTAGATACTAGAAATTTACTCATTAATTAACTTAAATAGTGGGAATGCAGGCAAAACATAAAACTCTGAATTCACAATTGGTTGAATATTTTAAGCAAGGTAACGCTTTCAAGCTTTCAATTTTAATACCAGTCAGTATACAGAAACTAAAAATATAATCATGGTAAGCTCAAATATAGGCATGTGTAATGCATTAGAGTCCATGGAATGAGGCCAAAAAACACTAACTTAAAGTATACTGCCTTGATTTGACATTTGGCGTTGCTTTTGAGCTCACCTTGGGCTCTCTGGGCTGCTGTGCCCCAATGCCATGCTGTAGATTTCTATCATCTTTTTCTTAGTTTTGATACAACTCCCCCACTGTCATACATATAGGGCAGTGGGGATGAAGTCAAGGCACACATTTGCTTACTTATCAACTAGGGTGAACTGAAGAAAGAAAATACTTTTGGTTTTGCAAATATTTGGATATCTGAGTACATGTGGCTACTACTGGGGAAATCCTACTCATAGATAGATGATATAGATATATAGATATAGACACAGATACAGATATAGGTATAGATACAGATATAGATATAGACCTTTCCCTAAGGGCAAAGCAATGAGTAGCCTATGACCTATTGCCTAAGGAAAATAAGGCTAACTAATAAAGAGGCCACTGATCTTCAAGTGAGGAACACCTAGCAAAATTGCCTTTGGAGGCTCTAAAATCTATCCCACCAGCCACTGGATGTATGTGATGATTAATTTTATATCAACTTGACATAGAGTGCTCAGATTAAACATTATTTCTGGGTATGCTGTGAGAGTGTTTCCCAATTAGATTAGTATTTAAATTTATGGGCCCAGTAAAATAGATTGCCCTCACTCATGTTGAGTAGACATCATCAATCCATTGAAGGCCTCAATAGAACAAAAAGGTGAAAAGAGAAGGAACTCACCCCTTTTCTCTTTCTGCCTTCCTAATTGAGCTGGAACATCAGTCTCCTTCTGTCATTGGTCAAAGATTTATGCCATAGGTTTCTCTGGTTCTCAGGCATTCAGACCTGGACTGGAATTACATCACTGCTTTCTTGGGTCTCCAACTTCCAGAAAGCAGATCTTTGGACTTCTCAGCCTCCATAATCATGTGAGCTATTCCTTATAATAAATCTCTTCCTAAATATGTCCTCTTGGTTCTGTTCTTTGGAGAACACTGACTAATATGATATATTATGATCTATATTCTGCCATTGGATTGGTTAACTATAAAGTAACTTTTGGCAGTTACAGGGTTATAAAAACTGTTACTTATTACACAAAGCTTCCACTGTCTTTTCTTGGTTTTGATCTTTCCCATTAGTGAAAAAAAAAATCCTACTAACCCTCTTTTCCTCTTCCTCCTCCCACCCATTTGCTTATTAAACTCCATTTCCTGAGCTCAATGGAGAAAAAAAACAAGAGCTATTTTTTAATCTTTATCCTTGGGCTGGTCACAAAGAGGAGGTTTGATCATTAAATTGGATTGGGGCTCATTTTTATAAAGCCACTTTTAAGTAAGTGAAAACGAGACAATGTTCCCTAAGGACAAATGTGAAAGTAACAGTCTAATGTAGGATTACTAAAAAAGTCAAAAAGCCTGTGCTCTTGTTTCCATTCTACTTCACATACACTAAGACGTTAGATGTCACTTATAAAAGATGCTATCAGTGCCTTGCCCATATCTGGTCAGCCTTTACCATTTCATTCCATGTCTCCTCTACTTCCAACATCCAGCAGCTAAATCTCTACCTGAGAACTTTCCCTGTATAACAGAGCCCACTCTGCCTATGCATGTACCTATGCTTCCAGGATCACACCTTGATTGGTATATGAATACCCTACCCTCTCACTCCATTTATGGTATAACTCTGAGGTGTGTGTTCCATACTGTTTCCTAGAGTTCCCCAGCAAGCTCCAGCTGCCCAGTGGCAACTTGTTAAATAACACATTATTTCCTCTATTACTTCCCCCTTCCTTACCAATGATCCTGACCAGCAGCTGGTCTGCTTTGAGGAAGCATAAGCAAAGACATTATTGTCTTATATTAAGTAGCAGATACTCAGGATATGTTAGCAGAATTGGGTAACTTGTTAGCCATATGGCAACAAGGATTCCATTGCTGGCTGTAACTGCAGTGGTGATAATCCCTGGTGTACTACAGCACCACAATTGTTATCTCATCTGTGAAGAATTGGGATAAAATACAGATGGAAGAAGATACTTACACATAGCATCTGAGAGCTGTAAAGGCAATGGTAATTATAGGACCTATGAAATTGGGCGGCTATTGATAAGTGCCATTGCAGTGCTTAAAGCAAGAAAATGACAGTGTCAGTTGAGCTCACTGTAAACTCAGGGCAAGGTACGAAGACCAAAAAGTCTCTGTGGCTGTATTTAAACACATCTGTCTTCTCCAGCTGGAGTAATATCTTGCCTTGTTGTGAGAAAGGCTAAAACAGAACCAATAAGTCCTATATGGTGAAGTAAGGCCCTGAGAAGAAAGAATATGACCATGATATGTGGGATGGGGACAATGTGGGTGGATGCATTTGGTAAAACTGAGTCCTCCAATTTTTTAGAACCCCAACAGAAGTGCCTCACCCCCAGTTGTTAGAGGATAGCAGCCTTTCTTTTACTGGAGACTATACAAAGACCTCACCTGAAGCAGATGGCTCACAAGCTAATCTTGCCCCACTTTACCTCATTACTTCCAGATAAATAACTAGAGTTAAGTCTCAGCATGACCCAGCTGGAGAAACAGTCCCTTCTATAAGAGGAAGGTGATTTTTAACCTAATTAACCATAGGATATCAATATTATATATTAGCAAAAACTGAGAGAATATGCCTGAGAAGAAGTCTTGAGGACTCTAGACTTTAAGCGCTGAAATATAAGTAATGGAATATAAGGTTGAATATATACACATAGACACACACATTTAAAAACAGATCAAGATCAGGGGAGCTGAAAAAGCTAATATTTGACTACAGTGGAAACTTACAATCTCTCAGCCAGTGTTCCAGGCAGAAACAGTATTAGATTCAAAACCTATTAACTAGGAAAGCTAGGTCCCCTTGTAGAAGAATCCTGCAACACCATAGCAAATGTATAGAGTATCAGTTCCCCAATATTTTCCCCGAAATACCAGGGTCTCTGTACACTGGGGAAAAATACATATTTTAAGGTGTGTTGGATACCAAGAGACCCTGAATACCATCAAGGCCTGACTGTTATAGGGTATATAGATGCCAGGTAATAAATGGAGGCCTGGCCCAAGTTTGTCTCACAATGGACTTAATATGTCCACGAACTCATCTGGTGATTTTTTCCCTAGTCCTTGAATATAGAATCTGGATTGATATACTTAGCAACCAGCAGAACCTTTCAGTTGGTTCCCTGATCTTTTCAGTAAGAGCCATTATGGTAGGAAAGACCAAGTACAAGTCCTTAATACTGCTTCCTCCTCTCTGGCCAGGGATGTAATTCAAATGCAATGTGGCATCCTAGATGAAATGGCAGAGATTAGTCCCACCACCAATGACTTAAAGGTGCAGGATGGTCATCTCCATCATATTCCCAATTAATTCACCATTCTGGACCTGCAAAAACAGCCTAGAACATGGCACATGGCAGTCAAATACTACAAATTTAATGAAAAGACAGCTCCGTTTACAGTTTCTGTGCTAGATGTGTTATCTGTTCTACAGCAGAGTAAGAAAGCCTCTGATATACAGTATACAACTACTGAATTGATAAATATTTTTTCCATACTCATCAGAAAGAAGGATCAGAAGCAGTTCAGATTCACATGATTGCATAACAATGTGTTCTTGATTATACACCAAGATTGCTAACTTTCTTGTTGTCTAACACAATATAGTCTGAAGGGACCTTGATCATTTCGACATCCTTCAGAAAGTCACACCGGTGCATTGTATTGATGACAGCATGCTATTTAAACTTGAGCAGCAGCTAGCAATAAGGACAACCACACTGTGACATATCTCAGACAGATAGTGGGAGATAAATCTTCCTAATTCAGGGGTGTATCACATTGGTGAAGTTTGTAGTAGTCCAGTTGTCTGGGACATGCTGTCCTATATGCCCCAAGGTAAAGAACAAGTTATCGTACTTTGCACATCCAGCACTAAGAAAGAAACATGACCCTTAACATGGCCTCTTCAGATTTTCAAGTCAGTTCTGCCCCATTTCAGACTATTCACTGATCTGTTCATCAGGTGAGTTGGATGTTAAACAGATAAAGCCTAATATAACAAATACACTGAGAAAATATAAATAAGCTCCAGGAATAGGTAGACTAGACTTCCATGTTTCACTGACACGTTTTTCATACCTATGGCTTCATGGGAGGTTTCATATAACCGGCTGACGGAGCTAGAGTAAAACCTGGACTTGGCTCATTGATAGGCCATTGCGATCAATTGTTGGGAGTTGAAAGCTCTGTACTAGATCCTCACTCTGTGATATCCCTGAAAGACAATAGTATGAACAAACCTTCCCATTGGGCAGAGTTTTGAGCAGTGTATCTAGCCATCAATTGTGCAGGGGGAGAACATATATTTAAGAGAAGGATATATATGGACTACTGAGCAGTTACAAATGACTTGAATGTTTAGTAAGTGGCTTTGGAAAAAGCAAGATTGGAAGACTAAAGATAACAATGTCTAGAGAAGAAATAGTGGAAATAATTATAGAAGTAGGCACAAAGTATGTATATCTTGGCCTCTTGTATAAATGTCCTCTGAATTAGATGCACTGAACAAACAAATGGATAGAATTACACGTCTAGTAGGACAAGTTGTTTTTGTTTTTCTTGGCTACTACACTTGTTGTGTAATGGCCCATGAAATGAATAATTACTGTGACGTGAATGTACGCGATGCATGGGCTCTCTCTTACAAAGTTGTTCAAGCTACTTCCTCTGTCAAATGACTGATTTCTCATAATCAGAGACGAACTTGCAACTTGGTTGCAAGTTGATAATATCTGACATTTTCCTACCTGGAAAGAGTAGTAATTTTTCATTATTGGGATCAATAAATATTTTAGATATGGGTTTAGCTTTTCTAAGTGTCTCATCTAGCAATATTATCCAAGGACTTGGAAAATGGGAGATTTATCTTCCCAAGATGGTATATGATACCTCCTTGAACTAAAGAACCCATATTACAGCAAAGGAAAGATGACAAAATGTAAATGACTGAAATATCACTCATTTTACAATATATTGCATCACCTCAAATCTGCTGGCCTGATAGAATTTTGGATTCATTTCTTAAAGGCACAAATAAACAAACCAGTCTGCGGATGGCACTGTTACTCTGTGGGATTTGGATATTATCCTCTAAATGCCAGTGGCTACTATATGGTGTTGTGTCTCTAACAGGTGGAATACATGGCTCTGAGAACCAAAAAGTCAAACTATAAGTGCCCTTTTATTATCTCTCCAAGTGACCCAGTTGGGTGATGTGTGCTTCCCATGTTCCACTTTCAACTCAGCTGTAAAAAACACACTTGATTTCCAAGGTGTGGCAGTGGTGCAGGGGTGCTTTTACAAGGGAGGATAGAGTAAGGGTTCTACTAAACTATGGCTGCTACCTGATCATTTTGTTATCCTGATCCTGATATATTAGAAGGAAAATATAAAACAGTGAGTATGCTGACACAAATAAATCATAATCATAATGATGAGAAAGAAGTATTGATGCAAAATGATAACGAACAGTATGTCTTAGAATTCAGGGGACTCACTGAGGAGCTCTTGGTGCCCCCAAGCCTAGTGATAACCATGGACAAACAATTACAGTGACCTCTGTCTGAAAAGGTCATAGTAACTAGGGGCTCAAGCCCCTCAGGATGAAAGTCTTTGTTAGGACAAATCTACACCTACAGAACTACTGGCCAAGGATTAGAGGAATCTAGAATGAGTGATAGAGTAGGGGCATGATGATTATTAATTATAGTTTTAGGATTAATTGCAGCAGTAAGGACTACAAAATCTACCATTAACTCTCCCGTACTAAGTTGTTGGGTTTTTAAAAGAAATTGTAATCTCTTGCCACCTAGAAGAATATGTAGCAGGAATGGGGTGAAGTTAATGGAGGCAACAGTGGATATATTAATAGTAGTAGGCTGGATTTTAGCAAACACCCATAATAACTCAGCCCTTAACATATCAATACACGCCAGCCCAACTTTCAACTGCAGTTCTTGCATCTCTTTATCTGACTTTTTTCTCTGGCTATTGAAGCCTCTTCTGCCCTTGCACATGGTAAGATAGATTGCAATAGAATTAATACCCCTACGAGAAACCCTCAATTATCGGCATGCCTCAGAGATACTGTGGGCTTAGTTCCAGACCACTGCAATAGCACAAATGTGAGTTACACAAATTTTTTGTTTCCCGGTACATATAAAAGTTATGTTTGTCCTACACTGTAATCTCTTAAGTGTGCAACAGCATTATGCATAAAAATGTATATAACTTAATTTAAAATACTTCATTGCTAAAAAATGCTAACAATCATCTGAGCCTTTCAGCAAGTTGTAATCTTTTTACTGGTAAAGGGTTCTGCCTCTGTGTTGATGTCTGCTGACTGATCAGGGAGGTAGTCGCTGAAGGTTGAGGTAGCTGTGCCAGTTTCTTAAAAATAAGGCAACAATCAAGTTTATCACACTGATTGACTATGTCTTTCATAAAAGATTTATCTGTAGCATGCAACCCTGTTTGATAGTATTTGATTCACAGTACTTCTTTCAAAATTGAAGTCAGTCCTCTCAAACTCTGCCACTGATTTACCAACTAAGTTTTTTTTTTTTTTACCAACTAAGTTTTTGTAATATTCTAAATACTTTGCTGTTATTTCAACAATGTTCACAGCATCTTCACCAGGAGTAGATTCCATTTCAAGAAACCACTTTCTTTGCTCATGCATAAGAAGCAACTCTTCATCCACTTAAGTTTTAACATGAGATTGCAGCAATTCAGCTACATCTTCAGGCTCTGCTTCTAATTCTAGTTCTCTTACTATTTCTACAACATCTGCAGTAACTTCCTTTACTGAAGTCTTGAACCCCTCAAAGTCATCCTTGAGGGTTGGAATCAATGTCTTCCAATTCCTGCTAATGTTTATGTTTTGACTGCCTTTCGGGAATCATAAATGTCATCTAGAATGGTGAATCTTTTCCAGATGCTTTCAATTTACTTTGCCCAGATCCAACAAAGGAATCACTATCTATGGCAGCTATAGTCTTATGAGATATATTTCTTAGATAATAAGGCTTGAAAGTCAAAATTACTCCTTGATCCATGGGCTGCAGAATGGATGTTTTGTTAGCAGGCATGAAAATAATATTAATTTTATATATCTCCGTTAGAGCTCTTGAGTGACTAGTTACATTGTCAATGAGTAGTGACATTTGAAATGAAATCTTGTTTTCCAAGCAATGGGTCTCAACAGTGTGCTTACAGTATTTATAAACCATGCTGTAAACAGATATGCTGTCATCCAGGCTTGATCGTTCCATTTCTAGAGCACAGGCAGAATAGCTCTGTTATTTTATGCTTAAGGGGCCTGGGATTTTCAGAAGGGTAAATGAGCATTGGCTCTAAGTTAAAGTCACCAGCTGCATTAGCCCCTAACAGTAGAGTCAGCCTGTCCTTTGAGGCTTTGAGAAGTCAATGCCTGGCTTCAAAGCTTGGCATTGACTTCTCCTATTTAGCAATGAAAGTACTAGATGGCATCTTTTCCATTATTAGGCTGATTCATCTTCATTGAAAATCTGTTGTTTAAGGAAACTACCTCATCAATGATCTTACCTCTATCTTCTGGATAAACTGCTGCAGCTTTTACATTAGTATTTGCTGCTTTGTCTTGCCCTTTTATGTTATAGAGATGGCTTCTTTTCTGTTTGTTTGTTTGTTTGTTTGTTTTTTGAGATGGAGTCTTGCTCCGTCGCCAGGCTGGAGTGCAGTGGCAAGATCTCTGCTCACTGCAACCTCCACCTCCCAGGTTCAGGTGATTCTCCTGCCTCAGCCTCCCGAGTAGCTGGGACTACAGGTGTGTGCCACCATGACTGGCTAATTTTTGTATTTTTAGTGGAGACACGGTTTCACCATGTTGGCCCTTGACCTCGTGATCCTCCTGCCTGGGACTCCCAAAGTGCTGGATTACAGGCATGAGCCACCATACCCAGCCGATGGCTTCTTTTCTTAATCCTCATAAACCAGCCTCTGCTAGCTTCAAAATTCTTCTTCTGTAGCTTTCTCACCTCTCTCTGTCTTCATATAATTGAAGAGAGTCAAGGCCTTGCTCTGGATTAGGCTTTGGCTTAAGGGAATATTGTGACTGGTTTGATCTTCTATCCAGACAACTAGAACTTTCTCTGTATCAGCGATAAGACTGTTTTGCTTTCTTATAATTCATGTTTTCACTAGAGTAGCACTGTTAATTTCCTTCAAGAACTTTTCCTTTGCATTAACAACTAGGCTAACTGTTTGGCATAAGAGACATAGCTTTTGTCCTGTCTTGGCTTTCAACTTGCCTTCCTCGTTAAACTTAATCATTTCTAGCTTATGATTTAAAGTGGGAGACATCTGACTTCCTTTTACTTGAACAGTTAGAGGCCATTCTAGGGTTAACTGTCCTAATTTCAATAATATTGTGTCTCAAAGAATAGGAAGGCCAAAGAGAGGGAGAAAGACACGGGAATGGCTGGTTGGTGAAGCAGCCAGAACACACACAACATTTATCAATTGAGTTTGCCATCTTATATGGCATGATTTAGTGGTGCCCCAAAACAATTATAATAGTAACATCAAAGGTCACTGATCACCATAACACATATGATAATAACAATATAGTTTGCAAGAATTACTAAAATATGACACAGAGACATGAAATAAGCATATGCTATTGGAAAAAATGGCACTGATAGACTTGCTTGACGCAGGCAGCGTTGCCATAAACCTCCAATAAAATTAGTATATAAAGACCCCAACTCCATTGTCCCTCAGATGAAATAACTCTAAGGAACATGCATTACATTTTTCCCCAGAGTCCCTCAGTAGGATTGAGTTTCAGTTGTCCACCAAGAAAACACATGAATTAATAACACTTGCCTAATAACACATTATTGCCTTCCTTGTCTCTCTTCTCCAATCTTCTATTGATGTTTGTTGGGATTACTTCCACAATAAACAAACTAAATTCAAATCTTTTTTTCAGAGTCCATTTTTGGGGAAATTCAAAATAAGACAGCAACTAATCTCCAGGTACCTCAACTTCCCCCATTGTTAAGTAAGTTTTTCCTCTACATCATGAATAAGCCATTTTTTTCTATAAAGGGCCAAATACAGGCCTTACAAGGCATACTTTCAGCTTTACCCTTACAGATAATACATAAATAGATGAGCCTGTGTTTCAATAAAACTGTATAAAAAGAGACTGCTGACCAGATTTAGCTCATGAACTATAGTTTGCTGATCCCTGCTCTAAATTAATTCCAAGTTTCTTTCATGGTCTAAAATTCAGTACTGTATGCCTCTGAATTCAGACAACATTTTCAAAATCCTACAAATTGCAAGAGATTATCAGTAGCTCTAAAAAGAGATTATAAAGTTTATAAAAATCCAACAATCTAAAATTGTTGCTAAGCATTAGAATTTCAAAATTTATTCTCTAATGATAAAAGTGATGTATTTATTATTGTTGTTGTTTTTATTATCTTAAAAGTAGATAATTATTTTTATTATATTGTAATGTGACAAATTATAATTGTATATATTTATGAGGTAAAAGTGATATTATGATATAGCTTTACAAAGTGGAATGATTAAATCAAGCTAATTAACATATCCATCACCTCAAACATTTACTATTTTTTGTGATAAGAACATCTGAAATTTACTCTCTTAGCAATTTTAAAATATACAATACACTATTTTGAACTATAGTCATCATACTGTGCAATAGAGTTCAAAAAACTTATTTCTCTTATTTAACTAAAACTTTGTATTCTCTTAACAATATCTCCTTATATCCTCCACCCCCAGCCTCTGGTAACCACCATTCTACTTATCTGTTTCTTTGAGTTCAATTGTTCTAAATTCTATACATAAGTGAGAACATGTAGTATTATTAGTTTTTCCTTGCCTGGCTTATTTTACTTAGCATAATGCTCTCCAGGTTCATCTATTTTGCCACAAATGACAGAATTTTCTTCCTTTTTAAGACTGTGTAGTATGCCACCATGTATATGTACAACATTTTCATTATCCATCCATACAATAATGTACACTTAGGTTGATTCCATAACTTTGCTATTGTGAGTAATGCTAAAGTGAACATGGGAGTGCAGATATCTCTGTGACATACTGATTTCAAATTCTTTGGATACATACACAGAAGTGGAATTGCTGGATTCCATTGTAATTCTCTTTTTAGTTTTTTAAGTAATCTCCATATAGTTTTTTGTTATTCCAACGTCATTTTTCACAGAAATAGGAAAAAATCCAAAAATTCATATGGAACCACACACACACACACACACACACACAAAACCAAGGCAATTTAAGCAAAAAGAACAAATCTGAAGACAGCATACTACCTGATTCCAAACTATAATGTAAATCTACAGTAATTAAAACAGCATGGGACTGGCATAAAAATAGACACATTTGCCAATGGAATAGAAGAAAGAAGCAAGAAATGAACTCAAACATTTACAGTCAATTGATTTTTGATGAAAGTGCAAGAATACAACGGGAAGAAGAAAGTCTCTTCAATAAAAAGTATTGAAAAACATGCAGAAAAAGAATGACATTGGATCCTTATCTCACTCTTTATAGAATAAACTCAAAATGGATTAAAGACTTAAATGTATGACCCGAAACTGCGAAACTACACTGAAAACACAGGGGTGACACTATACAACATTGGTCTGGGTATGGATTTTTTAGATATGACCCCAAAAGCTCATGCAACAAAGGCAAAAGTAGATAAACGGGATTACATCAAACTAAAAAGTTTCTGCGTAGCAAAGCTACAATTAGCAGAGTGAAGAGAGAACCTACCAACTGGGAGAAAATATTTACAAGCATATTATCTGTTAAGTGGTTAATATATATAATATAAAAGGAAATTAAACAACTAAATAGCAAGAAAACAAACAACCTGATTAAAACATGGGCAAGGGGCCTGAATAGATATTTCTCAAAAGAAGACATACAAATTACCAACAGATATATGAAAAAATGCTCAACATTACTGCTATGGTTTGAATGTTTGTCTCCTCCCAAACTCATTTTGAAATTGAATTATCATTATAACAGCATTAGAGGGTGGGACCTTTAAAAGGTGATTAGACCAGGAGAGCTCTGCCTTCATGAATGGATTAATGCTGTTCTCACAGGACTGTGTTTTTGTTGTGGGAGTGGGTTCCTTATAAAGGTGGAATGTGCTTTCACTCTCACCCTCTCTTGCCCTTCCACCATGGGATGATGCAGCAAGAGGTTCCTTGACCGATCCCAGCCTCTTGATTTTTTGTCTTTTGAGCCTCCAAAGCCGCAAGTCAATGAATTTCTGTTCATTATAAATTACTTAGTCTGTGATATTCTGTTATAGCAGCACAAAACAGAGTAAGACAATCACTGATCATCAGGAAAATGAAAGTTAAAACCAAAATGAGATATCACCACAAGCCTGTCAGAATGGCTACTATCAAAAACATGGCAACAGCTTGGGCAACATAGCAAGATCCCATCTCTACAAAAAAAAAATGCTTCTCTGGGAATCATGGCTTACACTTATAGTCCTAGCTACCTGGGAAACTGAGGTGGGGGGACGGCTTGAGACTAGGAGTCTACAGCTACAGTGAGCTATGATTATGCCACTGAACTCTAGCATGAACAACAGATACAGACTGTCTCAAGAAAAAACAAAAACTAAAATAACAAAAGAGATGAAAGATGACAAGTTGTTGGTGAGGGTGTGGAGAAAAGAGAACCCTTGTACACTGCTGGCAGGACTGTAAATTAGTACAATCATTATGGAAAACTATATAGAGCTTCCTCAAGAAAACTAAATATAATTGTTTTTTAATATTTAGCATTAAGACATTGACAGTTATATGAAAATTGAATTTGAAAAATAATGTCCACTGGAGAAATTACTCTTTTTAATATGGCAGGCCTTGTTGACAACATTATTCTGCACAAGTTGAACAATTATAGCCTAAATCAGAACAAAATCACATCCAGCTTAGAGTGCTCAAGGAGAAATACTACACATAACATATATAATAACTAAGAAACATAAAAAGGTTGTTCTTTCAAGTGTAATTCTATAATGAAATCAATTATGTAAGCAATATAAGAGAAATTGCTTTTATTTAACTCCAATAAAGATGGATGTGGTTTGTGCAAATCACTTTTAAATTGCTAAAAATATATTAAATATTGAAGTGCCAAATAAAATACATTGCTGTAAATCTCTTTTTAAGTCCAAAATGTAATTTAAAGTCATTGAGAAATTTATAAAGCAAATCTTGGTATAATAAGCAACTATAAATTAAGTAAATCCATATGTGGATCATGTTTTCTCCCCCTTCATTTTTAACTAGGCAGAATATTTTATAGGATAAAATAAAATAAAATGATCTAGAAATTAGTAAATTGTAATGAAATGTGACATTTGGTCAAGCATAGTTTTTTAAACTTTAAACAATAATGATGTAAAAATTTTTCACTTTCATCCAATTGTATGTTTTTATATCTTTTTTACAGATACAATGTGAGTTATAAAGTATGAACATGTTTCAAACAATCCAAATATTTTTTTATATTTAGTTGAAGGCAAAATATCTGTGCTTCTTTCCTTAGAAAGTGCAGCATGCAACCTATAAATCTCTAAAACTGATTAAAATTCAGCTTAGTCAAAGCAAATATACAGGCTGAGAATTCTGCTATGTTTATTTTTCCTTTTTAAATTGGAATCGTATTTATGCCCTTATCTTACCTATGTCCTTATTTCTACAACTTATCCTAATGCCAGGTAAATATCTATTAGTAAGGTTATGAAATAGCATTAGTCTTGCTTTAAAAAAAAAAGTGACAAAGAAGTTCACACAGGGAAAAAGCAGAGTTTGCAAATTAACCTAAGAAGAGCTTCATGAAATTCAGGTTTTCCTTTTACGTAAAAAGTTGGATATGATTCTTTGTTTCTTTAAGAGACTCAATTGCATTAATTCTGAAAGGAGACAAGACTTATCAACTATCCCTTTATTTTACAGAACCATGTTTTTTCCTTCTAAAGTTGTAAACTTAAGTAAAGAAAAATCAGTGTGTTGTGTTTATATTGAGACGATAAATTGTGACAAAATAGAAAATAACATTGAGCATACCATCCTTATAATTCCACAATCATGGGTAATCACATATACAAAAATATACTTTATTGCACTTACACCTAACCAAAACTTAAGGCATCTCCATTTCTGCCAATAAAATATGGCACCGAGAAAATAAAAATAAAATAAAACAAATAAGTACCCAAAGTGTTAGAAGAAACTTAGAAGGCCAGCTTCCCACTGATGAAGTCACAATTACCTTATAAGAGTATAAAGCATTAACTGTACCCATGATCTCTAATCAAAAAATATCAAAGATGAGAATTTCAGTCAAAATCACATGTGCAGTTGTTTGAAGGGCGAGAAGAATGAATCAATGAAGAAAACCTATTTTTCAGATATATGCAGTCAGGTAAAATATGCATGAAATACAACTGATGGAAAATATCAAAACCACAATTTTAAGAATGTTTCTGACACAAAGACATGGAGAAGTGAAAAAACTGCATGTGATTGATGTGAATAGCTCAAGTATGGTGGAAAAGTTGCCGTGGAACTCAATACAATAGTTAAAATAGGAATCAAAGGCACCAAGAAGGTAATTTAAAAAGAGAGAGAGAGAGAATGCCAATGCAATAAGAAACATCAGATTGGTTTTAGAAGTGACTAGTTGGCAGACAGCCCTAAGGGAAGAGACAGAGTTATCAGAGTAATTGAGGCAAGACACAAGGAACATACTAAAGATAGGCAGGAAATACGGATAAGGCAAAAATGAAATCTGCAGAAAGAAGAGACAAAACCAGGGCTTAATTTCATCTTTTGAAATAAGAGTCTATCATTCACTTCAACATCGCGCACATTATTGTTATTTTTATTAGCACAGATGGTACCACTATATGCTTAGCTATAACATAGCAGGAATCCAAAGAAGTGTTCTAAGAAATCCTGTGGTTTCCTTTCCTTTCCTTTATAGTTAATAACTTATTAATATCTTCTCTTTAGAGGGGAACAAGATAGGCAAAGGAAATAACTATTCCTTCAGGGGGCTATGGAGGAAATAGCAAAGGTCAAAAGTTATGGAAAAACTTTGAACGTTGAAGGGAAATCATTGAAAAAGAAAGAAATGCTTTGCAATTGTAGCAACTTTTTTTTCAGATTAATACAATATGTGTCATATACTCATTTAGTGCTTTATAAACCTTGAGAGACAGCTTGACTATATTACACTATTCCATCCTTAGTATATCTTTGAGTGGTAGGCAAATATTATCCTAGTAAACAAAGATGTATTTAATGCAAATTTATTCCCCCAAAGACAGTATAATTGGCATTTAATGTCCTCCTTTAATTTCTGCCACATTCTCTTACAAATTTTACCAGCTTCCTACAGCCAAACTGAACTCCTCACTGCTCCATGGCTGCATATCTCACTTTCACGTTGCCATACCTGTGGCAGAGACATTGTTATGTGCTCATCAAACTCATTTCCTTCTTCTAGGAACCCAGCTCAAACTATATCTCCCAGTGCTTTTTGCAGATAAACAAGGCTGTGTGACCATGTTCTAGCCAATAGAGTGCAGGCAGAAATGATATACTCAACTTTTATGCCTGTCCTCCAAAATCTCCCACTTGATCTGCCACATAAGCGCTCTGCTTCCATATCTTTCTTCCCCTGTCTGCAGGATAGATACATAAGACACAGTGGAGGATGCCAAGACCTATACTCTCTAGGTTTGAGATCCTGCCTCATCCGTGGGAAGAATGCCTCCTGAATATTGAAGTGAACTGCCATGTGGGCAAGAAATATATCATTCCTCTGTTAAGCTACCAAAATGTTGGATTATTGAATAGCAGTAAGTTTTTCCTAACTCATATTATAACTTCACTCTTCTGCTTTTCATCTATTTAGATAGAAACTCTCTAACCAAACTCAAGTGAACCTACTCCAGAAAAACTTTCCTGACTACTTCAGCATGTCCCGGTTTTCTCTACTATTAATCAGCTCTGTTTACTGTTTCATGTGCATAAATATATTTTTTAAAAATCAGGTTCATTGATGTATAATTTATGTAACAAAAATAATCTTTCTGAAGTGTACAGATCAATAAGTTTTAGCAAATGTATATAGTCATGTTACCATCACTACACTGTAGACACAGAACATTTCCATCACCCCTAAAAGCTGCATCATTGCCTTTTCCCTCAATTCCCT
The DNA here is from genome assembly GCF_028885625.2 of Pongo pygmaeus. Classification (NCBI taxonomy): domain Eukaryota; kingdom Metazoa; phylum Chordata; class Mammalia; order Primates; family Hominidae; genus Pongo; species Pongo pygmaeus. The sequence continues at coordinate 82,056,632 of NC_072384.2, forward strand.
TCCTACTTCTGGTCCTATAGTTTTGCTTTTCTAAAATGTCGTATAAATGGAAGCATACCATCTGTAGCCTTTTGTGACTGGCTTCTTTCCCTGAGCATAATGCTTTTAGGAATAGCTCATGTTATGGCCTCTATCAGAAGTTCGTTCCTTTTTATTGCTGAGTACTATTTTTTTTTGAATGGATGAGCCACAATTTGTTTATTCATTCCCCAGCTGACGGACATTCACGTGTAAGTCTGTGTATCTTGTATGATTTCATTTCTCTTGGATAAATACCTATGAGTGGAAGGGTTGGATTGCATATTAGGTATAAGTTTAACTTTTTAAGAAGCTTCCAAACTTTTTCCCAAAGTGACTGTACTATTTTGTATTCCCAACAGCATTATATAAGTTCTAGTACCTCCACATTATCACCAATGCTTAATATGGTCAGAGTAAAATAAAAATTTAGTCATCCTAATAGATGTGTAGTGGTATCTCACTGTGGTTTTAATTTGCATTTCCCTAGTGATGAATGCTTCTGCTGCTATGAGTTATCTTTTCATGTGCTTACTTGCTATTCATGTATCCTCTTCGATGGAAGTGTCTTTTAAATTTTTTCCCATTTTTAGTTGAATTATTTTTATTTTCTTTTTTCCTTTTATAGAATTTTGAGAGTTCTTTATATATTCTTGATGTAAGATCTTTTTCAGATATATGGTTTGCAAATATTTTTCCCTGTCCATGGCATCTTTTCAATCTCTGTACAATGTCTCTCAAGGAGCAAACCTTTGTGGTTTTTAAATAGTTAATGAAGTCCATCATCTTTTTTTAATTTTGTAGATTATATGTTTTGTGTTATATCTAAACAATATTTGCCTAACTCAAGATCACAAGGCTTTTCTCTTATAATTTCTCCTAGATGTTTTATAGTTTTAGGCTTTACATTTAGACCTATCATTCATTTTGAGTTAATATTTTACATATGATGTGAGATACTGCTAGCAGTTTATTTTATTTCTATATATAGACATCCAATTATTGAGAGCATCATTTGTTGAAAAAGCTATTATTTCTCCACTGAATTGCCTTTGTTCCTTTGTGTAAGAAATAGATTGTCCATATGCATGTGGGTTAATTTGTGGACTCCACTTTATTACATTTCTCTATTATCTACCTAATACCAGTGATGCCACACTATCTTGATTACTGTAGCTTTTAATCAATCTTGAAATCAGGTAGTGTCAGTCTTCTAACTTTGTTCTTCTTTTACAAATTTATTTTGGCTATTACAGGTTCTTGGCATTTTCATATGGATTTTAGAATAAACTTTTTATGTTTTACCAAAAAAAAAAAACCTGCTGGGATTATGACTGGGGTTATATTGAAATTGAACCTATAGAACAATTTAGTGTGAACTGACATCTTGAGTCTTGACCATAAACATAGTATATCTCTCTATTTATTTGTGACTTCTTTAATTTCTTTCTGCAATGCTTTAAAATTTTTAGTACATAGATCTTGCATATCATTTATCAGATTTACTCTAAAAATTTTCGGAATATCTGTTGCTATTATAAATATTAGATATCCTATTATCTTGCTAAACTTACTTATTAGTTCTAGGAGTTTTAAAAAGTAAATTATGGCCAGGCGCAGTAGCTCACGCCTGTAATCCCAGCACTTTGGGAGGCCGAGGCGGACAGATCACGTAAGGTCAGAAGTTCGACAGCAGCCTGGCCAACATGCTGAAACCTCATCTCTACAAAAAACACAAAAATTAGCCAGGTGTCGTGGTGGGCGCGTGTAATCCCAGCTACTCAGGAGGCTGAAGCAGGAGAATCGCTTGAACCCGGGAGACAGAGGCTGCAGTGAGCTGAGATCGTGCCACTGCACCCCAGCCTAGGGGACAGAGCAAGACTCTGTCTCAAAAAAAATAAATAATAAATTATTTCAGGCTTTCTACACAGGCAATCAGATGTTCAGCAAATAACAGTTTTAATCCTTTCTAATTCAGATTTTTCTTTCTTTTTATTGTATTGTTGCATTTCCTAGAATTTCCAGACCACATTGAATAGCAGTAAGAGCAGACAACTTTAACTTGTTCTAGTTGACACCTAATTTTATTTTCATATTTTGCTTTTCATACACTTTGGTATTTCACCTGTATTGATCTGTATTGATGAGCATATTGAGGAATGGTAAGAAGTGTGTGGCTTCTACAAACACTTTAATTTATAAGTTTATTTATTTTGAGTCTTACTTTGCATAAAGGATGAAACATTAGTAGGTTTTTAAGGGAAGATAATATGAAGAAGTCCATTTAAGTACACTTGAGTAATCATCAGTTATGCAAATATGTAATTGATCTAATATTAAAGGGTAACCCATTTAAAGAGACTGGGAATACCTAGTGCTGGCAATGAGGTAGAGCAACTTGAAACATACGTATTGTAGGAATACAAAATGAAGCAGTCACTGTGGAAAACTCAGCATGTTCTACTAAAGGTAAATATGCATTTCTTATACAGTCCAGCAATGCCATTTCTAGATACTTACCCAAAAGTAATGAATACAATATGTTAATACACAGATTTGTACATTAACATTCATAAAAGCTTTATTCTTAATAGCCAGACTAAAAGCAAACCCAAATTTTCATCAACCAATAAAAATATAAATTATGATATACCAATACAGCGGAATACTACTCCAGAGAATAAAAATAAAGGAATAATTGATACACACAGCATCATGAATGAATCTCAAAATAATTACACTGAGTAAAAGAAACCAGAAGCCTAGTAAAGTCAATTCCTGTAGTCCCAGCTACTTGAAGGCTGAGGCAGGAGGATTGCTTGAATCCAGGAATTCTGGGATGCACTATGCCAATAGGGTGACCTCCTGGGAGTGGGAGACCACCAGGTTGTCTAAGGAGGGGTGAACTGGACCAAGTCAGAAACAGGGCAGGTCAAAACTCCTGTGCTGATTAGTAGTAGGATTGCATTTGTGAATAGCCATTGCACTCCAGCCTGTGAAACATAGTGAGACCCTGCTTCTTAAAGAAAAAAGCAGCAGCAGCAGAAGAAGACACCACAGCCACCCAACAAAAAGAATGTCATTTATGTAAAATTCTAGAAAATGGAAATGAATTGATAGTGATCAAAAGCAGATAAGTTGTTGCCTGGGACCAGGAAGCCAGAGAAAAAACAAAGGGAGAAATTTTCAAGGAGCATATGGAAACTTTTTGGGGTATTGTCTATTTTTGTGATCTTGATTGTAGTAGTAATTTGATGAATATATATCAAAGCTTATCAAAATGTATACTTTATGCATGCAATGTATTATATGTTAATTATGCCTCAATAAAACAGTTTTTAAAAAAGAAACCTTGGGGAAAATTACAGTATTTATTCAATTAGATTAACTTGTCTTAGAACTAAATGTCTTCTGAGACTGTCCCAGTTACAAGCATATCAAAACAAAACTGTGTGTAAAGGTGAGGGTTTAGGGGTCTGGAAGGCATGTTTTCTTAGCTAGACCCTGAATTTTCCATAAACACTTTAAACTCAAAAAATCATCATAGAATGGCTTAGTAAAATATCCTGATTAATAATACTCCTTGATTAATTCTTAAATTTTACCTTTTAAATTATAAAACTATTTATACGCCTTCAGAAAAAATGGAATGACATCAAGATTTTTAAGGCCATAATTAAAATGCATTTATATGAATGTGGTCTCTCCAATCATTTTCATTAATAAGTTTGAAACTATTATTACTTTGAGTATATTTTTCAAGCATTTATTTATCCATTCATTCTTCAAGAATTATTTTTTTACCATCTACTATGTGCCAGGTACTGAAGCTATTGACACAGAGTTTCTCTCTCAGAACTTACTTCTAGAAAGCTAGAAGACAAATATTAGTAAATAAATTAAAAGCAAAATGCATATAATTAAAAATTAAATTCTATAGCAGAAAAGAAAAGAAAGCAATGTCTGATTATCCGTTCAAGGAAGCCACACCAGTTTATTTTACATGTATTGGTTGAAAGAAGAAGAGTTACTTCTGGGCTCCTTGTGAGGAGGAGTTGGGATCATGAGGATAAAAAGTGCAAGTTGTGTCTGCCTCAGCTAATGGTCCCCATGCCCAACTTCAAGAACTGACTGTATTAGAGAAAAAGATTACACATCTGGGATATCTATTTTAGTGAGGGACTTTCTGGGACACTGGGGGTACATGTAGGATGCTTTAGTGCCTGCCCAGACTCCCAGCACAGAGTAGGAGAGAGAAATATTCTTCCTATAGTTTCAAGGTCCACTATAGGGTTTTCGCAGAGAGGATCTGGGAAATTCAATATATATTTTGCCCTTAAAGGGTTTGCAGTGTTAAGAGCACCAAGAAAGAGCATCTCCTGGCAAACACATCACCATTTCCACTGGGGACATTGATGATAGGTGTCTGGCAAAGCTCTATTCACATGTGGCTTTACAAACAATAAAAACTGACCAAGAGGTAAGATACCAGAAGAATATGGAAGTTGTTTGTGAACTCAGAGGAGACATCCTGGTATCTCTGAGAAGTAATTGAATAAGACATCCTGGTATCTCTAAATCTGGTTGGAGGACCTTGCTAAGCAGATGCATCTAGGAGTTGAAGATGTACTGCACAGGTTCTAAATGAGCAAGATGCACATCAGATTATTCTAACTCATCCATGTGATCAGTAGGGTAACAGAGGACTTTAACATAAAAATGAGGTAATTTATGTGGTCAAACTTTGAAAGAGTGTAATGTTTTATAAAGTTGTAGTGCATTATACTGATGTATTAAATGATACGTTTAAACTTTTACAAAGATCTTTTACATATTTTTCTCATTTGATTAAGTAAATGTTAATTAAGCAAACAGGAATTATTATCACTATTTTACAGAATAGTGAGCTGAGATTCAAAGGAAATAAGTAATTTGCCCAAGACCATATGTTTGGTAAATGGCCCAGATAAGGGTGGGTCTTTTGAATTCTAATCTAAAGTACTTCACATTCTACAAAGCTCATAGTGTTAAAAATGGATTTGCAATGTCAGTTTTGTTAATAGCTAAAATATTTGTAAAAATATTGTTGGTGTCTTCATTTCTGGTTTGGGATTGAAGAGAAGATATTCAGAGAACCAAGAATGATGACTTTATTTTTTAATTTTTATTCTCTTTTTAAAACTGCATGATAATAAATATTGTATATTGTACTTTACTTTCAATAACTGGTATGTAGACTGTACACTCTGAATATATGAAAACATTTTAAAAATTGTATAAATTGGATATTACTAATTTTTGAAAATCAAAGGTAAAAACATGGACATTTGTCTGATTTGGATATGTGTTGGCTTAGTATTAAGTAAAGAAAATCTGCCAAATTGCTGTTGGATTGACACACTCATTAAAAAGAGTGAAAAGTTACTTACATCCTTTTGTGAGACTTTAAGGACGATCACATTTTCATTGTTCTTCCTCTGACCAGCCTATGATTTGGTTTAAAAGGCTTGTGTTTTGGTTTCATCTTGCTTCCAAATAATACATTTCTGGTTTGCAGTTTAGACAAGTTTACTTATGCAGTGCATCTTCATACACACACTTAAGTATATTCTCATGCAAACCAGATGTTAGCACTCATATGCATTTATACTTTATGACACATGGAGTGATATGTAGCTCCAGAGTTGTTTCAAATATTTTTGCTTAATTTTTTAAGAAAACAGATGCTCTTGGAACATTTCTCACAAACTTTTTTTTTTTTTTTGAGAATAAGAGTACTATTGGATAAAACTATGATTCATTGAGTTAGGACATTCTGCATAGTATCATTCTCTCCACTCAATGCTACCATCATCCACCTTAAAGGACTACAGCCATTACATTAACAAATATATGTTGAACACCCACTATGCACCGAGTATTATGCATGTCGTGGCAAATTCTAAAATGAAACATGCAGTTCTCATTTTTACAGACTAGAAATGCAGATAGGCAAGTACTCTGGCAATCATCGTATAAGATGATGAGTGCTGCAACAAGGAAAAGCAGAGGCATACATAACGATGTGTCTGAAAGCCTGAAGGTATGCAAGAGCAGAAACCCTTCAGCAAACTGCCAATTATTAGAGGCCAGGGACCCTGTCACAACTGATGATTCTGGAAAGCAGGCAGGGACCATCTGCACCATTAAGAAGTTTGGAATTAATATAGAGGCCTATGGGAAAGCCAGTGAATGATTTAAAGCATGGAATAGCACTCCTCCAGTAGCACTCCAGCAGTTTTGCAGTATTGTGAAAGATAAATCTAAGAGGGATGGGAATACAGCACGAAACTTGGAGGATATTTTGTTATCCAAGTGAGGAACATGAGAAGGCAGGCAGGGTGGAGAGCAGAACTTGATGACTAACGGGATGTGGCAGTAACAGAGAGAGAGATGCTTGGGTTTAGGAAAGTGTGGGATTAGTGAGCATCACCATGATAGTGATTATGGGAGAGGAAGGAGCAGGGTGGGCTGAGAGAAATGATGGATCCAATTCTGGGCACCCTGAACTTGTGGTGCTTATGGAACACACAAGAGAACCTGCCCAACAGGAAACAGAGCACTTAGTTCTGGCACTCAGGAAAGAGATTTGAGATGATGGCATAGACTTGAAATTCATCAGAATGCAGGACAGAAGAAGGTCGGGGTCAAGCCCCAAATATGCATGTCTTTTAAGTATCCCTAAGTGATTCTGAAGCAGGTTATTCACAGCCCCTTGTGCAGTAATAAATAGTAGGTAAAACAATTGGTGTGGACTATTGTCTCCAGGAGATGTAATAAAGACAGAAGGAAACAACGATAAAGATGGAACCATAAAAATGACAGTATGTAAAAGGCAGGCAGGAGAAGATGAACTCTGTAAGAAGGGAATAAGAAAAGGAAAGGCAGAGAGGAAGCTGAGGGAGAAAACGTCAAGGAAGAATGTATAAGAATAATTATAGTACTACTGATCCTCAAGATTAGGTGCAGAGAGAAAATCCTGAGAACTACTGATTACATTTGGCAACCAAGGGAATTGGGACCTCAGTGAGACCAGCTTCAGTGGGACGGATGAAGATCAAAGCCAGTTGCAAAAAGGGTGGAGGCTTGACTGCACCATGAGAAAGTAGAGATAATGAATGTGGACCAGAAAGTTTTACTACCAGGAGACAGCCAGTGTGGTAATGGGGCAGGGACCTAGGAACAATGGAGGTGGCTCTCTTTTAGTTTTTAATTGATTCTTGAGTATGCTTAAATTCTGGGTGGGAAAATAAATAGACATGAGAAAGCTAGAAAGAGAAGGTGAGCAAGAGTTAGAAGGAGAAGGGAATAGGTAGACAGGGGAGAAAACAAATCACTTTTTTGTAAATATGTCTACACTTTAAATACTATTGCATTTATATGTCTTAATGCATGGATATGATTATCTAACTCTGAAAATTTGATTATTCCCAATTTACAGATCAATCAAATAAGACTTAGGAAGTATAAGTCAGGTGCCCCAGCATACAACAAGCCAGGCTGATATTCAAATACAGAATTCTCTGGCTATAATACATATTTTCTTTTAAATACACCAGATTCTCAAACATTTAAAACCTTTCTTTACTTTCACAAACATGAAAATTTCGGGCTCACACTTTTAGCTGATTTAATATGTCCCCTCAGTATAGATCACTATAATCTGTATTCTCACTAGCCAAGAATTTCAATCCCTATAGTTTGTAACACAAATCAAATTATATTTGTTATTTCCAAATATAAAACTGCAATGCCAATGATGCATTTTCAACCTACACACACCCTCCGACCCCAGTTGTCCCCTACTGAAAATCACTGCTCACATCATGCTGTTCTCTGGCCTCACCAGTCCTAATGCTTCATATCGAGAAATGATTCCTGCCATTTGTCATTTTCAATATCCTTCATTTAGAAAGATCAACAATGTTATACACATAAGCCCATATAATCAAGAAACAGCTTTCACAGATAGCATTGTTAGGAGCTGCTAAGGATCTTTTGCCGAAAATTAAATGCTGCAATAGTAGCATGCTGGTTTCACACTCTCCCTGGAGCTCTTCATCTTGAGGCCCATATGACAATCATGTGAATAAAAAGAACTTCACCCACAGGACCACAGCTGCTGCCAAATGCTCACTTCAATGCCTTGGAGACTCCAGGAGGAAAGGAATAGCTTTGCCGCAACATGATAATTCTCTGTGACTTCTAAAATTTTGCAGAACACTAGTGGTCCTAATTTTCACTAGAGTCACCCTCACCTGCAATCTATATGATACGAGCTCTTCTTTATTCCTTTCTTTTTTTAAAACCTTTAAAAAGACTTTGTTCAGCCCACATTGATTTCAATATGTCTTAGTATTCTCAGCATGAATTACTCATTATCCTATTTTCTTAGTCATTCTTCCTATGTTTATAAAAATGTGTTGAGAACTGCCTTGGAGAATGAAGATATTCTTTTCATCACCCCCTCTCTCATTTTACCTTTCATGCCTTCATGTTTTGAAAATGCAAAATTATTTCTCATCATGTATTGATTTTCCAACTTCGGTAATTTTTGCTTTTGCCAAAAAAAGAAATTGTGCAATATGCCTCTTATCTCAGGATAAAATGATTCTTTTTGATTTCTGTAAGAGGATCTACTGACTGAAATTCTCACCAGAATTATACAGAGTTAGGAGAAAAACTAATAACACCTATCTTTACATAACCTAAACATGTTCTGTCAGGTCTTTATTGATGTTATTAAACCAACACTGTTAACTTTGACATGGGTGATAAAATGTATAGGGAACAAAAGAGATTTTTAAATTTTTTTTTTTAATCTAAATCCCAGTTTAACCTTTTGTTTTCTGGGCTTAAGTCAACTGAAAACTAAAAAATGCTCATTGTGGTCTGGCCTTAATTTTCTATCTTAAATCTATTCATATTTAGCTGTAAGTGTATCTTTATTTACTCCTATATTTCTAAATGGAAGTTACTTTGCTTGAACAATTAGCATAATATGCATTAATGGGGTGATGTTATGTAGACTTCATCTACTCCTGTGGCAATCTAAGGGATAATTCTCCCCAAACATATTTTCTGAGGTCTCAAAAGGACAATAGAAGTAAGAAGTATGTTTAAGCAATTTTCCTAGCTGGCTCATCAGTATCTGTACAGCTGTTCTTTAGAAGCTGCCCAGAATGACTTCAGCTCCTGCTGACAAGCACAGTAACTCATCAAGAAACATAAAAATTGGTGTGACAAAGTAAATAAAGATGATGCACATTATTTAATTGGCATGTAATGGGATTATTTTCTTCAGAGTTAGACTGTAAGATTCTGAATATTTATTCAGTCTCTCCAGGATTCTAAGACTGTGATAAATCAAGAAGCAGTTTTCCATTTTCACATTTCATTCTTGTTTAGAGTAACATAGACTATGTCAGTGGTCTGCATTCTCTGGTGGATTTAAAGGCTGGTAGGCCCTTTGTTGCCTATATTCAGTGTCTTTCATTCACCAGGACCTATAAAATAAGGGCCAACTGGAAGCTATACAAGTTGTCTTGGCTCATAGTCAAGACTGGACAAATACAGTAACTGTTTAATTAATGAATAATCTAAGTAATGCATGAGGCTAGGTATTGACCCTAATTTTAGTGACAACATAAGCTCAATATAGGATGATACTGTCCAATTCCTTTTATCCTGTGACCCAAGAACATGGCTGGTTGGTTTTGTTGGTTATTTGAGTGGAGGATAATTACCAGAGCATGAGCATACTCATTCAGCAGACAGCTGGTGTAACCTGCCAGATCCTAAGGTGCTGGGGTATGAGGGCTCTGTCTTTGTGTAGGCCGCACTGATCAAGAGGAAATTTGCCAAAGAAGACTTGAGAGAAAAATACAGCTTCACATAGGCTTAAGAAATAATATTTTCTAAATTTACAAAATTTAAAAACTGTAGTATAAATCCAAGTAAAAATAAGAAACAATATTATCTGGAATAGAAAAAACATTTTTGAATAAAATTTATGTTTACCTTTGTTACGTTTATAAGTAGATATTAGCAATAAGTAGATATTTGCTTTGAATTTGCTCTTTTCAGGACTCAGTACAACAAGCTTTTTAAAAGTTAGCTATTAATTTTAGCAATAAATCAGTTTTCCAATGTTCTTAGCTAACTTCAGTTGAATAATTTTCAACGGACTAGTTACAAAAGACCTATGATTAATATAAATTTAGACATGTCATTTGACAGAAGATCTTGATGGTTTATAATAGCAAATTCACTGTTACTTATTTTGTGACTCCTTTGTCTCCATGAGATCTGATTTCCAAGATATACCCTAAACCAAAAATATTCCACATGTAAGCTATTATGCAAATGAAATATTTTGCAAAATATTTTGTCCTATTTCACTAGTAGGTATACAATATGTAATCATTAATTATTTACTAATGTATCTATTTACACATTCAATCTCATGCAATAGGTTCTAATAAAATGCTTAAATAATCTGCTATCAACAAAAAGCAAAAAATAGCGTTTAGGGCAAATAACTGCTAATGACTTGTGAGTGACTATTTATTTAAAGCAGATAGATGTTTTGCATGTTGCATGAGATCTAAAACCAAGATGATCATTAAAAACAGGAGTAATGGCATTTTCCAGAAAGAACATTTACTGGTGCCTTCTGACTGAATTCCAATTCATGAGATCACAGCCAGAATTTTCAAGCTCTCCTGTAGTTTCAATTGGCATACTTCTCTAATTCTTGCTTATTTCTCTGTGAAGGGACATGGTGTTTCATTTTTAATAGTTCACAAGTTCTCCCCAAGGCAATATATGTTAGAACAAGTCTGATGATTAGTTACAAATCAACATGTAGCTATGAAAAATTAACTTTCCTTCCAAAATCTTTGCTTTTTTTTGGTTTTATGAAGTATCAGGCACTGTTAATAATGAGTTTCAACAATTAATGAAAAGAACAAAATACAGTCGGTATCCTCCTACTATATGGATCAAAGATGAGAGAGAGGAGCCACAAAGAAGTGAGTCTATTACTTTGACAAAGAGTAAAATGATCCTTTCATTTTAACTACATTGCTGAACACCTGTTTTTTCACTAATGGAATAAAGATCTTGGCCTTTACAGTGGTTTTGCAAATTATTCCTTTAGGACTTGCATCTGGAAGGATTCTTTGACACTCACCTAGAAAGTACCTCAAGCCGAAAGTTGTACAAACCTTCCCATTGCCCATTCTCTCCTCATAGAGCTCTCCAAATTTGCATGTTTTATAGCTTTAAGCTTCCAGGTAAGATTTTTATATAAGGGAAGAGTTTCATGGCTAGGAACCAATTTATAAACAACCAGGCTAGATATTATTTTAATTTCTCTTCCAGCTTCGCCATTCTAGGATTCTAGGAAATGATGTTTTACTCTGGATTTAAAATTTCAAGGTAATTACCTTTAGAAGGACAGTCTGGTGTTCTGTCCCTAAATCGTTGGAAAGAAGAGCTCCAAAGTCACGTTGCACTTTGAATTCCTTCTCTCCTACTTACAAGCTGTGTAATCTTGAGCAAATGATATTTTCTTTCTAAACCTCTGTCTTCTCTTTTATAGAAAGAGCTAAGAGAAGAATCACCAGGACTGAATTCAATATTGTATGAACATTTCTTAATATGGTATTGGGCACATAGTAAGCCACAGAATCAACTTGAGACTTCATAGATTCCAGACTATTAGAAGCTGATATGGTTTGGCTTTGTCCCTACCCAAATCTCATCTTGAATTGTAGCTCCCATAATCCCCACGTGTTGTGGGAGGGACCCAGTGGGAGGTAACTGAATCATGGAAGTGGGTTTTTCCTGTACTTTTCTGATAATGAATATGTCTCAAGAGATCTGATGGTTTTACAAAGGGCAGTTCCCCTGTACATGCTCTCTTGCCTGCCGCCATGTAAGATATGCCTTTGCTCCTCTTTTACCTCTGCCAAGCCATGTGGAACTGTGAGTCCATTAAACCTCTTTTTCTTTATAAATTACCCAGTCTCAGATATTTCTTCATAGCAGTAGGAAAATAAACTAACACAGAAACTGAATTCACTTCTCATGAGGCAGACTCTGTTACACAATTAAAAAGTTATGTGATTCACCAATAGTTTTCATTTTTATCTTGATGGGCTTTTTACTTAAGACACTCACCACTTTTTACAAAGTTTAGTAAAAGAATTTGTAGAACACTCCAGTGATACAGACAGGTGAAACTATATTCTTTTTATTTTAGAAAATAAATGATAAAGTAGATACGTTAAATGATTTCTCAAAAATAAATAAATAACTAGGCTGTAGACCCAGAAATAAAATCAGAGAGTATATTTCTTGAAAATATCATAATTACATGTTAGTTGATTGTTAAACTACACTTAGTTTCTACAAAATGAGTTCTATCTGAATGTTTTAGAATACTCAATATTCTGAGTGTTATACATAACTATTCTACATCTTGTAAGACTCATCAAAAGTTGTCTGCTGACTTATTACAAAATAAAACAAATGTTATTTTAGCCTTATGAGCTTGAACAAATAAATCTAAAATAAATGGCTTTATAAAAGCCTTTGAACTTGTAAACCAATTAAAGCAGTGGAAAACAACTACATATATATAAAGGACAGAAAAACATACCCGGTTTATCTCTTCTTTGTGACTAACAATTGTGGCTTATTGTCAATGCTGTTTAATATATTTTTTACATTTATGGAAATGAAAACAGACAAACAAAAAACTCCCATTTCTTCTCTCCAAATAAGAGATTAGCTATTTCTATCAATGGGACTGAGTCACAAGAGTTCTAAAGAGAAGTTCATTATTAGAGAAGTAATAACTATAATAAGGAATGTTTTCTCTAAGAAGGAAGAGAGAGACTATTAGGAAGTTGAACACAGGCTGGAGACAGACGAGAAAAAAATGAATTTTTAAGAAACATCTCTACCCCTGCCCTGATGTTTACCAGTTAAGAGCCAAAAGTTTCTTTCAACTTCTTGGAGGCAGGGGAAATTCTTTGGAAGATTTAAGTGCCTGTCAGAAGAGCGCTGAAAAATATCCATCTTCAGCATTAGCACTGCTTGGAGGGTCCTTGTCTGGAGAGGTAGGTCTGGCTATCGTCAGTGAACAGGGCAGGAAGCCCCCAGGAACACAAGGAGGATAGTATCACAAGTATTACATCTCAGGAGCTCTGAGGCACCCTGTTTCTGCCAGAGGTGTGAGACTGCACCAGCTTCCAGGGGATTTCTACCAGAAGCCCGACACCCTGGTAGAGCAGGCTAGTGTGTCAGTGTGTTGCCACACCATCCAGGGCACAACTGTAGGGCCTGACATTGCAGTAGGGCTGTGCAGGCCTTTTCAGGCACAGCATAGATTTTCTCAGTGGGCCAGGGAATCAATCAGAGACTCGCTATACCAGTAGGGAAGACATTTCTGCTTTAATGTCACCATAGGAGAGTGAAAGACAGACCCATAAATATAGGTGGTGCTATTAATTTTTACTGTTTATTTCCTAGCAAGATGCCTGGAAAAATTATTCATTACAAGTTTATATGCTTCATTTCATTTGAACCTCAATATACTACTGTGAGGGAGATAGGAAAAGAAGTATTATTTCAGTTTTGTTGAGGAGGGAATAATACTAACGGTTCTATATCTCAGTGATTAGAGAACAGGGAGGAGAATCTATTCAACCATAATTCCCTCACAAGAATCTTGACTTCATCATTTAATCCACTAAAATTTCCATTTTGGGAACTTGCATACAAGATAATCAATGTATACAATTTCAGGCATATTTTAAAATTCTAATTCTGTTAAATACGAAAATGATGTGCATAAAATCATGTTAATGTCTAAGTTTACGGGATTCCAAAACATAATAACTTAGTTGTCATAACTACCTGTATATGAGAAAATTAAAAACAGATGAATATCAGAGACCTTCTATGTAATCTTAAATATTTAGACTTTCTACCTAATACCAAGCATACTCTATGTTAGAGGTCAAATCTGTTATGTTACTTTTTGCTTGAGGTTTCATATTTTGCCCCAAACCTACCTACAAGAAAATAAGTCACTGTTCTGGGGGTACATTGTGTAGCACACGCTCATCCCATGTCTGTACTCCTTTGTGATGTCTCTTGGAACTCGTTCTTTTTTTGTTCCCCCAGCATAGATGGTTTGTCCCTTCCATCCTCCATTCACTGTACAGTTGACTGCCCTCAATGCAAAACCAAGTCAGCTGAAATTAGTCACACACAAAAAAATCAGTGCTTCAGTCTTGAGCAATAAGTTCAGGAAACATTTAAGTGTTTATTACGTGCCAGTTGCTTTCACAAAGGTTATCACAACAGATTCTGAGGTAGACACTATTACTCCTGCAGCTCAGAAAGGTTCAATGATTTGCTCAGGGTCATGGAACTAGTTATTTCTGGGATTCAATCCAAGATTTTGACTTTGAATTCACTGCCCTTTTTCCTATCCTATTAACACACATCAGGGCTAAAATCCCAGGGTACAAACATACATTTGACTAGTCAACAGGAGCAAAAATGGTAATAAATTCAGGCCATGCTGAGCAATTAGAAATAGGAAGATATAAGTCCCAAGGATGAAAGTAATGGAAAATATAGATTTGTTGGTTAGTAATTAATTTAAAGTTACATAGATATTTTGTCAACCTATAACACTAAATGTGACTAAAAAGCATATGTGCCTTTACCATACAACAGATACAAAAAGTAAAAATGAATCAAAGATCTAACATAAAAGCCAAAACTATAAAAAAATCGTAGAAGGAAACATAAGGGAAAAGCTCTATGATATCAGATTTGGCAACAAATTATTGGATATGACACCAAAAACACAGGTAATGAAACAAAACAATGGAAAAAAATTGAGTTCATTGTAATTAAAAACTTGTACATCAAAGGAGACTATCAACAGAATAAAAAAGCAACTCAAAGAATTGGAGAAAATATTTGTAAATCACATGTCTAATAAGAGATTAAGATCCAGAATACATAAATAACTCCTACAACTTAACAACACCAAAATAAAAACCCAGCTGGGCGTGGTGCCTCATGTCTGTAATCCCAGCAGTTTTGGAGGCCTAGGCAAGTGGACTGCCTGAGCTCAGGAGTTCGCAACCAGCTTGGGCAACATGGTGAAACCCCGTCTCTACTAAAATACAAAAAATTATCCAGGCATGATGGTGCGCACCTGTAGTCTCAGCTACTCAGGAGGCTGAGGCAGGAGAATTGCTTGAACCCAGGAGGCAGAGATTGCAGTGAGCTGAGATCACGCCACTGCACTTCAACCTGGGTGACAGAGCAAGACTCCGTCTCAAAACAAACAAACAACAACAACAACGACAAAAACAAACAAACAAACCAGTTTAAAAACTGGCAAAGAACTTGAATACACATTTCTCCAAAGCTATATAAATGGCAAAGGAACATATGAGAAGACACTTAGCATCACTAATCACTAGGAAAATGCAAATCAAAACCACAATGAAATATCAGTTCACACCAATTAGGATGACTAGTATATATATATTTTTAAAAAAGAACAGAAAATAAGTGTTAGCAAAGATGCAGAGAAATTGGAACACTTGTGCATTACTGGTGAGAATATAAAATGGTGGACCCATATCTACCCACAAGAATTGAATGCAGGGACTAAAAGAGATACTTGTAGACTAATGTTTATAGTGCCATTACTCGTAACAGCCAAATGGGAAAAAATTCAAATGTCCACTGATGAATTTGTGGGGAAACAAAGTATGACATATGCATACAATGAAATATTATTCACCCTTAAAAAGCAAATAAATTCTGGTACATGTTACAACATAGATAAACCTTGAAAATATTACACTATGTAAAATAAGTTAGATGCAAAAAAGATGAACACTGTATGATTCTTAGAATTATACATGAGGTTCCTAGAATAGTCAAATTCACAGAAACAGAAAATAGAACAGTGGTTCTCAGAGAATGGTGAATTATTGTTTAATGGATACAGAGTTTCAGTTTGGAATGAGGAAACAGTTCTGGAGATGGATAGGGGTGATGGTTGTACAACACTGTGAATGTAATTAATACTACAGAATGGTATGCTTACAAATGTTTAAGGTGGTAAATTTTATGTTATTTTATCACATTAATAATTTTTTCTTCAAGACTATCCCTGCAGTTACTTGGTAAGTGTAAGTTAGAAGCCCTGAATAAAAAAGTCCATGTGTGGATTAGGATCAGAGACTGGAGGGAGGCACACACATTATCTTTCTTTGAATATTGGCGATTCAGTCTTTCAATTATTCAACATTTAAAAGCACATGTTAAGGCTCTCATTTATTTGTAATGTAAACAAGATATTATCTCTGTGCTTAAAAAGCTCACAGACTATTTTGAGTAAACATTATCTCAACAGAGATACGTGTGATGCTAAATTGGTTCACTATCTCTCATTCATTCAACAAATAATTATCTAGCTGACCAGGAATTCTTCTAGGTCCTGGGGACACTATGGTATATAAAACAAAGTTCCTGTTTTAATAGAGCTGACATTTCTTTGAACAAGACAGAAAATAGGCAAATGAGTAAATATGTAACGTTAGATGATGATCAATGCTGTGGAAAAATTAATCAGTGTAAGGGAGAGAGGGAATGACTGGTTGGAAGGAGCAAGTCGAAGTATATTGGAAAAAGTGATCATGTGATACTGGAGTAGAGAATGGAGTGAAAGAAAATGTAGGCAATGTGTATAACTGCAGGAAGAGAATTCCAGGCAGAGAAAAATTTATTTTCAGAAGTCAATTACATCCCTCAGATAGGAATACGCTTGAGTGTTGAGGGAAAAGTAAAGAGGTCAGCATGGCTGGAGCAGAGGTTTTTGAAAATACTTTAAATTTTAATGGTAAGGAGATGAGGAAAAATCAACAGAAGTCATTGAGATGGAGTGGCCAACCAGTGAGGTGAGGGTAGAACCAAGTGAAGAAATTATTTCAGAAAGGAGGGAGTATTTCATCACCTCTAAATCTGCTAATAGTTTTTATAAGCAGACTGAGCTATGACCACTGGGTTTAACAACACAAGGTCACTGAAGACTGGCTGGAGACACAGGGACAAAGCCTGATTCCAGTGGGTTTGAGAAGTATGGAGGAAGAGGAAGTAGAGAATGCACTGCAGACAACACATTAGGACTTTGTTATAGATGATGAAGAGTGGGGAGAAATGTGGGTTGAGGAGGGCTTTTTCTAAGTAGAAAAGATAAAAACATGTTTCTGTACTGCAAGCACTAAACCAATAGGACAAACTGATGGAGTGAAGAGAGGGAGCAATGTCTGGAGTAAAGTGAAAGGTGAGAAGGAATGCAATTTAGCACCTAAGTAGAAGCCATGGCTTTAACAGGCAGGCTCTTCTACGTTTATAGGAATGAAGGTAGAATGTGCGAATATAGGTGCCGTTAGGTAGGTAGATGTGTGGGAAATGTCTCAAGTTCTCTTCTGATTGCTTTTATTCTCTCAGTGAAATAAGAAGCAAAGTCACAAAGACTATATCCAAGAGTGACAGGGCAGAGACCAAGAAGGTGTGAAATAGATTCTAAGAGAGTACTTAAGCCTATAGCAGTAGGAAAACATGCAATGATTGCCAGGAAACATTAAGGGATTATTTGAGGTTGATGGTGAATTTAAACACAGAATATTAAGCATGAGTTTGTTTTTATTCAATGACATCACCAAAGTGCTGGTGTGAATCATTTAAAAGTTCATTGTAATATTATTTGGGTTTTGCCAGAAGAATAACATAGAAAGTAATGGAACGAGGACATTGAGAGTACATGGAAGGTCATTATTGCAATGATGGATTATTGAGTATAAGCTGGGGAGAGAAATAAAGGTATAGTTCAGGGACATAGTAAAAAAAGTGGTGAGATGAACAGATTGTAAGTTCTACTATGATCAAGAATTTTTGGAGTTGGAATATGAGAGGCAGGGAACTTGAAGGACGAGATGCAACTTGAAGGCTGGAGACTGAGATGCTAGAACCTGAGATTGTGGAAGGGGTACAGTTATTAGGTCTAGAGGATGACCACGGGAGCAGGTGGTTAAGAGAGTGAGGAGAAAATCTAGAATGAGGAGATCAAGGAACTGAAAGGCCAGAGTTCCATGGGGGAACCACCATGAAATACTTCTAGAGACTGTGACAATAAACCAATGCTAAACTCTTCAAGGACAGGTAAGTAAGGGTTTCTGCATTATTTAGAATCAAAGTAACATTGAAGAATGGTGTTGGATGGCAACTCATCCTCCATAGCAAGAGCTTTTAACCTGGGATCTATGAAAGGGTTTCTAGAGTTCCAAAAACTCTACAAAATTGTAAGCAACTTCTTTTCTTTGTGTAAACATGTGCTTTTCTCTAGGGAAAGAATCCACAGCTTTCATAGGTTCTTAAAGTGGTCTAACTAATAACTTCAAGTATAAACAACTACTAGTAGGGGTAAAAAAATTATACACAATAAAAATAAAAACTGTAATTCACATGTGATCCATTCCTACGGCTGTCTTTACCAGTAGGCATAGTAGATGACTATATATGGCTGTAAAATTTAAATTGCCAACCTCCTATTCCCTGTGCTCTCAAATTTCACTCCAGCCATAGTGGCATCTTAGTTGTTCCTTGAATATGACAAAATCTCAGCACTTGTAGATTGTTGCACTCACTGTTCTTCATCGGAAACTTTTTCTATCTATATATTCATAAAGTTGAGTCTCCGGCTGCCTTGAGATTTATACTCAAATGTCTCTTTATTTAATTATTTTTTTTTGAGGTGGAGTTTCACTCTAGTTGCCCAGGGTGGAGTGCAATGGGGCAATCTCGACTCACTGTAACCTCTGCCTCCCAGGCTCAAGCAATTCTCCTGCCTCAGCCTATCGAGTAGCTGGGATTACAGGCACCCGCCAGCAGCCCCAGGTAATTTTTTGTATTTTCAGTAGAAAGGGGGTTTCACCATGTTGGTCAGGCTGGTCTTGAACTCCTGACATCAGGTGATCCACTGGCCTCAGCCTCCCAAAGTGCTGGGATTACAGGCGTGAGCCACCACGCCTGGCCTGTCTCATTACCAAATAGGGGTTTCTATCTCCTATCTGCAAAGCACCATCACCACTCCAGGGACCACTCCTACTTTCGGATTCCAATTTAGTTTTCTTCATACTAATTATCTCCACTGGACATATTTTCTATCTATTAATTTGCATGCTAACTGTTTATTTTAGATAGACTCCACAATGAAAGTTCCATAAAAGCAGGGTTGTTTTCTGTTTTGTTTTTGCTCTTGTTATATTCCCCACACTTAAAATGGTGTCTGATATATAATGACTACTTAATAAACATTAGTTGTTGAATGAACCTCAAATTACCATCAGTTATTTCTCGGTTGGGCATCGTGGCTCAATGTCGGTAATCCCACGACTTTGGGAGGCTGAGGCAGGTGGATCACCTGAGGTCAGGAGTTCAAGACCAGCCTGGCCAACATGGTGAAACCCCATCTCTACTAAAAATACAACAATTAGCTGGACATGGTGGCACGAACCTGTAATCCCAGCTACTAAGGAGGCTGAGGCAGGAGAATCACTTGAACTCGGGAGGTGGAGGTTGCAGTGAGCCAAGATCATGCCATTGCACTCCAGCCTGGGTGACAACAGCAAAACTCAGCCTTAAAAAAAAAAAATACCATCAGTTATTTCTTGGGTTACAGCATTGAATAATTTATTAAAATGCAAATATTTTCAGAAGGGTTATAAGCCTACTTCTTTCTCCTCTATCTTACTTTATCACTCTCTAGCCTTCTCAATCTCCTTATTATTTCTCTGATCCTTAAATGTTATTAAGAAACACATATAAATGACCTTTATGTGCAAGCCCTTCTCTCAGCCGTTTTCTCTCTGGCTGCAACCATCTCTTTCTGCAAGACTGCTTACTGTCCCCTCTGTCACCCTCCTGCCCTCTCTGCCTCTGAACCCACTGCAATCCCACTGCCATCGCTGCAGCGCTAGAAAGGGGTCTCTCAAAAGGTCAGTGATGACCTCATTGCCAAACATAGTCATCTGATTTTAGTCCTCAGAATATAAAAAGTTATCTTTGGCCTTGCTGGCTAGTTTCTTGGTTTCTCTAGCATCACTCTCTTGGTTCTGCTCCAGTTTCTTGAACCTCTCTCCCACACAGTCCTTTACAGCATCCCTTTCATTTCTGAATATTTCTCCCTTCCCTGGCCCCACAGGGAAATCTTGCTCCACGTGTTCTTCCTGGAGATCTCACTGGGCTTCCACTGGGAGCTGTTAAGTGGCTAGTTTCCAGACATTGTGCTCCACCTTGCCTCTTAAATTCCAGAGGTACCTTTTTACCTGCTCACCGAACATCTCCACCAAGGGGGCTGTGAACTCTTTGAAGCATATCTATTTATTCTGAATCCCCACTGACCTTCTTTACAGATGAGCAGATGGAAGCATAGAGAGGCTTAGTCACTTAGCTGAGATCACACAGTTAGGGAGTGGATGACTATAAACATCACGCTGACTTGAATTTTGATGCTGAGGAAATTACTTAACTTTTCTGTGCCTAAGTTCACTCATCTACAAAAGGAGATTTTTAAAAGTCCCTATGAGTCTTGACTCTTTATCCAATTTGCCAGTCTGTGTCTTTTAATTGGGGCATTTAGCCCATTTACATTTAAGGTTAATATTGTTATGTGTGAATTTGATCCTATCATTACGATGCTAGCTGGTTATTTTGCCCACTAGTTGATGCAGTTTCTTCACAGTGTCGATGGTCTTTACAATCTGGTATGTTTTTGCAGTGGCTGGTACCAGTTTTTCCTTTCCATATTTAGTGCTTCCTTCAGGAGTTCTTGTAAGGCAGACCTGGTGGTGACAAAATCTCTCAGCATTTGCTTGTCTGTAAAAAATTTTATTTCTCCTTTGCTTATGAAGCTTAGTTTCGCTGGATATGAAATTCTGGGTTGAAAGTTCTTTAAGAATGTTGAATACTGTCACCCACTCTCTTCTGGCTTGTAAGGTTTCTGCTGAGAGATCCACTGTTAGTCTGATGGGCTTCCCTTTGTGGGTAACCCGACCTTTCTTTCTGGCTGCCCTTAACATTTTTTCCTTCACTTCAACCTTGGTGAATCTGACAATTATGTGTCTTGGGGTTGCTCTTCTCAAGGAGTATGTTTGTGGTGTTCTCTGTATTTCCTGAATTTGAATGTTGGCCTGCCTTGCTAGGTTGGGGAAGTTCTCCTGGATAATATCCTGAAGAGTGTTTTCTAACTTGGTTCCATTCTCTCCCTCACTTTCAGGTACACCAATCAAACGTAGGTTTGGTCTTTTCACATAGTCTTATATTTCTTGGAGGGTTTGTTCATTCCTTTTCATTCTTTTTTTCTCTAGTCTTGTCTTCACACTTTATTTCATTAAGTTCATCTTCAATCTATGATATCCTTTCTGCTGCTTGATCGATTCAGCTATTGATACTTGTGTATGGTTCACAAAGTTCTTGTGCTGCATTTTTCAGCTCCATCAGGTCATTTATGTTCTTCTCTGAACTAGTTATTCTAGTTAGCAATTCCTCTAACCTTTTTTCAAGGTTCTTAGCTTTCTTGCATTGGGTTAGAACATGCTTCTTTAGCTCAGAGGAGTTTGTTATTACCCTCTTTCTGAAACCTACTTCTGTCAATTCATCAAACTTATTCTCTGTCCAGTTTTGTTCCCTTGCTGGCAAGGAGTTGTAATCCTTTGGAGGAGAAGAGAGGTTCTAGTTTTTGGGAATTCTCAGCCTTTTTGCACTGGTTTTTCCTCATCTTCATGGACTTAACTACCTTTGGTCTTTGATGTTTGTGACCTTTGCATGGGGTTTCTGGGGTTTTTGTGTGGATGTCCTTTTTGTTGATATTGATGCTATTCCTTTTCATTTGTTCATTTTCCTTCTAACAGTCACAGCCCTCTGCTGCAGGTCTGCTGGAGTTTGCTGGGGAGTCACTCCAGACCCTGTTTGCCTGGGTATCACCAGCAGAGGCTGCAGAACAGCAAAGATTGCTGCCTGCTCCTTCCTTTGGAAGCTTCGTCCCAGAGGGGCACTCACCAGATGCCAGCCAGAGCTCTCCTGTATGAGGTGTTTGTTGACCCCTGCTGGGAGGTGCCTCCCAGTCAGGAGGAAAGGTGGTCAGGGACCATTTCACATGGAAAGACACACATAGGCTCAAAATAAAGTAATGGAGAATTATTTACCAAAGAAATGGAAAGCAAGACAAAAAAAGCAGGGATTGCAATCCTAGTGTCTGATAAAACAGACTTTAAGCCAACAAATATCAGCGTAGGCAAAGAAGGGCATTACATAATCGTAAACGAATCAATGCAACAAGAAGAGCTAACTATCCTAAATATATATGCACCCAATACAGGAGCACCCAGATTCATAAAGCAAGTTCTTACAGACATACAAAGAGATGTAGACTCCCACACAATAATAGTGGGAGACTTTAACACTCCACTGTCAATATTAGACAGATCAACGAGACAGAAAATTAACAAGGACATTCAGGACTTGAACTCAGCTCTGCACCAAGCAGACTTAATAGACATCTACAAAACTCTCCACCCCAAATCAACAGAATATGCATTCTTCTCAGCACATCACACTTCTTATAAAATTGACCACATAATTGGAAGTAAAACACTCCTCAGCAAATGCAAAAGGACTGAAATCAAAACAAACAGCCTCTCAGACCACAGTGCAATCAAATTAGAACTCAGGATTAAGAAATTCACCCAAAACTGCACAACTACATGGAAACTGAACAACCTACTCCTGAATGACTATTGGGTAAATAACAAAATTAAGGCAGAAATAAATAAGCTCTTTGAAACCAATGAGAACAAAGACACAATGTACCAGAATCTCTGGGACACAGGTAAAGCAGTGTTTAGAGGGAAATTTATAGCACCAGAGGCCCACAGGAGAAAGCAGAAAGATCTAAAATCGACATCCTAACATCACAATTAAAAGAAGTAGAAAAGCTAGAGAAAACAAATTCAAGAGCTAGCAGAAGACAAGAAATAACAAAGATCAGAGCAGAACTGAAGGAGATAGAGACACGAAAAACCCTTCAAAAAATCAATGAATCCAGGAGCTGGTCTTTTGAAAAGATAAACAAAATAGACAGACCACTAGTCAGACTAATAAAGAAGAAATGAGAGAAGAATCAAATAGCCACAATAAAAAATTATAAAGGGGCTATCACCACTAATCCCACAGAAATAAATAGTACCGCCAGAGAATACTATAAACACCTCTATGCAAATAAACTAGAAAATCTAGAAGAAATGAATAAATTCCTGGACACATACACTATCCCAAGACTAAACCAGAAATAAGTTGAATACCTGAATAGACCAATAACAAGTTCTGAAATTGAGGCAGTAATTAATAGCCTACCAACCAAAAAAACCCCAGGACCAGACAGATTCACAGACGAATTCTACCAGAGGTATGAAGAGGAGCTGGTACCATTCCTTCTGAAACTATTCCAAACAATAGAAAAAGAAGGACTTCTCCCTAACTCATTTTATGAGGCCAGCATAATCCTGATACCAAACCCTGGAAGAGACACACACACACACACACACACACACAAAAGAAAGAAAATTTCAGGCCAATATCCCTGATGAACATCGATGCAAAACTCCTCAATAAAATACTGGCAAACCGAATCCAGCAGCACATCAAAAAGCTTATGCAACACGATCAAGATGGCTTCATCCCTGGGATGCAAGGCTGGTTCAACATATGCAAATCAATAAACGTAATCCATCACATAAACAGAACCAATGACAAAAACCATATGATTATCTCAATAGATGCAGAAAACGCCTTCAATAAAATTCAACATGGCTTCCTGCTGAAAACTCTCAACGAACTAGGTGTTGATGGAATGTATCTCAAAATAATAAGAGCTATTTATGACAAACCTACAGCCAATATTATATTGAATGGGCAAAAGCTGGAAGCATTCCCTTTCAAAACCAGCACAAAAAAAGGATGCCCTCTTTCACCACCCCTATTCAACATAGTTTTGGAAGTTCTGGCCAGAGCAGTCAGGCAAGAGAAAGAAATAAAGAGTATTCAAATAGGAAGAGAGGAAGACAAATTGTCTCTGTTTGCAGGTGACATGATTGTATATTCAGAAAACCCCATTGTCTCAGCCCAAAATCCCCTTAAGCTGATGAGCAACTTCAGCAAAGTCTCAGGATACAAAATCAATGTGCAAAATTCACAAGCATTCCTATACACCAATAATAGACAAACAGAGAGCCAAATCATGAGTGAACCCCCATTTACAATTGCTGCAAGGAGAATAAAATAACTAGGAATACAGCTTATAAGGGATGTGAAGGACCTCTTCAAGGGGAACTACAAACCACTACTCAAGAAAATAAGAGAGGACACAAACAAATGGAAAAACATTCCATGCTCATGGATAGGAAGAATCAATATCATGAAAATGGCCATACTGCCCAAGGTAATTTATAAGTTCAATACTGCCCCCATCAAGCTACCACTGACTTTCTTCACAGAGTTAGAAAAAATGACTTTAAATTTCATACTGAACCAAAAAGGAGCCCATATAGCCAAGACAATCCTAAGCAAAAAGAACAAAGCTGGAGGCATCACAGTACCTGACTTCAAACTATACTACAAGGCTACAGTAACCAAAACAGCATGGTACTGATACCAAAACAGATTTATAAACCAATGGAACAGAACAGAGGCCTCAGAAATAACGCCAACACATCTACAAACTTCTGATCTTTGACAACCCTGACAAAAACAAGCAATGGGGAAAGGATTCCCTATTTAATAAATGGTGTTGGGAAAACTGGCTGGCCATATGCAGAAAACAGAAAGTGGATCCCTTCCTTACACCTTACACAAAAGTTAACTCAAGATGGATTAAAGACTTAAACGTAAGACCTAAAATCATAAAAAACCCTAGAAGAAAACCTAGGCAATACCATTCAGGACATAGGCATGGGCAAAAACTTCATGAGTAAAACATCAAAAGCAATGGCGACAAAAGCCAAAATTGACAAGTGGGATATAATTAAAGAGCTGCTGCATAGCAAAAGAAACTATCATCAGCGTGAACAGGCGACCTATAGAATGGGAGAAAATTTTTGCAATCTATCCACCTGACAATGGGCTAATATTCAGAATCTACAAGGAACTTAAACAAATTTACAAGAAAAAAACAAACAACCCCATCAAAAAGTGGGCAAAGGATATGAAGAGACACTTCTCAAAAGTAGACATTTATCCGCCAACAAACATATGAAAAAAAGCTCATCATCACTGGTCATTAGAGAAATGCAAATCAAAACCACAGTGAGATACCATCTCATGCCAGTTAGAATGGTGATCATTTAAAAGTCAGGAAAAACACATGCTGAAGAGGATGTGAAGAAATAGGAGCACCTTTACGTTGTTGGTGGTAGAGTAGATTAGTTCAACCATTGTGGAAGACAGTGTGGCGATTCCTCAAGGACCTAGAACCAGAAATACAATTTGACCCAGCAATCCCTTTACTGGGTATATACCCAAGAGATTATAAATCATCCTACCATAAAGACACATGCACACATATGTTTATTGTGGCACTATTCACAATAGCAAAGATTTGGAAGCAACCCAAATGCCCATCAATTTTAGACTGGATAAAGAAAATGTGGCACATATGCAACATGGAATACTATGCAGCCATAAAGAAGGATGAGTTCACGTCCTTTGCAGGGACATGGATGAAGCTGGACACCATCATTCTCAGCAAACTAACACAGCAACAGAAAACCAAACACCACATGTTCTCACTCATAAGTGGGAGCTGAACAATGAGAACACATGGACATAAGGAGGGGAACATCACACACCAGGGCCTGTCAGGGGGTAGGTGGCTAGGGGAGGGATAGCACTACGAGAAATACCTAATGTAGATGATGGGTTGATGGGTGCAGCAAACCACCATGGCACGTGTATACCTATGTAACAAAACTGCACGTTTTGCACATGTACCCCAGAACTTAAAGTATATATATTAAAAAAAGTCCCTATGAGAGTTGAACAATGAGAACACATGGACACAGAGAAGGGAACAACACACAATGGGGCCTGTTGGGGGTAGGGTGTGAGGGGAGGGAACTTAGAGGATGGATCAATAGGTGCAGCAAACCACCATGGCACACATAGACCTAAGTAACAAACCTGCAGGTTCTGCACATGTATCCCTCTTTTTTTTTTTTTTTAGAAAAAATAAAGAATAAAAATAAAAGTCCCCATGACACAAAGTGGCTATGAGAATTAAAATAAAATACACATATAAAATAGTATTTAGAAGAGTACATTGTAAGTGGTAAACACTTGATACATAGTAAATGGTAAATACATGTTAGGTTGTATTTTCCTTATCTGGAGTTTAATGTATACACTTTGCCTTATATGTACAGTGTAAAGTGCACAACCTCAAAGGTAGGGAAAGGATTTGAACAGAAAAAGATTGAAAGATTGGGACTTTCACATGAAAGAAATACATACAAAATAAAGCAGAACATTAAATGGAAAGAAAGAAAGAAAATGTCCTACCTGTTAAGAGTTTTACAGTTAATTTCATGTAAACATTATATGAAACATACTTAGTTGACCACATTAGAATACAGAGTTATGTTCAATTTACCATCTAAATGGTAGAGTGTGTGTGGAATCTTCAGAATGTAAATAATTGTCATTTTCAAAGTCATGAAATTATTAATTACCTAAAACTTTTGGTAAATAACATGTCATTTCATCTTCTCCACTGTAAAAATTAGCCCCTAGAATCTAGAAATTAGCTTTTCACTAGAGTTTCCAAATAATTTGGAGAACGGCCTTTTGTACTTTCAGATCCCAGAGCACTTGGGAAGAAACGGAAGCTCATTAGAAAGCTGCTTCATTTCCTTTCCCCATCCATGGTCAATAACCTTCGACAGCTGATCTAAAAAGGTCGCCTATTCTAAGTATCACAGGATAGAGTTATGTCAAATTGGACTTAATGAATGTTGTTACCTTTTGGACAAAAAGCAAAATGATCCTTTTCAGTGCACTAAGGGTAAATATAGGATTTTTTAAAAAAAGAAAGTGTGATGCCCCTCTGTTATTAGTAATGTCTATGTCAAAATATTAGACACTAAACCAAAACTACCTTTGTCAATTTTCATCCTCAATGAGCTACCTGTCACTTGATGTTCTAGAGCCATTAAGTCTATATCACATAGGTATGTTCCTAGTGGATCCTCCATTTTTTAAATGTCCTTCAGCAAGACCTGCACACTATTAGCAAAGTGTGAATTGATTAAAATATTCTAATGCCACCATTTCAGAGGTAAGTCTACAGAGAAGAGGCAGTCATTCAAAGATGCATGACACTTTGGATCCATTGAGTTCATCCTCTTACTGCCTTGAATGAGGCCACAAGAGAAGTGAGGATGCTGGAGCTGGCAGCACCTACATGTGAACCCTGACTCTAACACCCAGTAACTATCTGATGTGGAATTACATAAGCCATCTCTGGGCCTCAGCTTTCTCTTCTGTAAAATAGGCATAATATCACTCACTTCACAGGGACTTCATGAAATGAGCGTGTAAAATGCTTTTAATAAATGTTAGTTCACTTTCTTGATCTAATATGAGAGTTCCTTTCTTGTTGGGTCTGCACTTAGAATTTTAACTTGCATAAGCACCTATGTGATCAAAACCACTTTACTCATCACAATATCAGCCATCACTGATTCCACCCTTCCACTAAGCACATGGTTTTATTTATTTATTTGTTTGTTTGTTTTTGAGACAGTGTCTCATTCTGTCATCCAGGCTGGAGAGTAGTGGTGTGATCTCGGCTCACTGCAACCTCTGCCTCCCAGGTTCAGCCATTCTCCTGCCTCAGCCTCCCAAGTAGCTGGGACTATAGGCACCTGACCCCACGCCTGGCTAATTTTTGTATTTTTAGTAGAGACGGGGTTTCACCATGTTGGCCAGGCTGGTCTCAAACTCCTCACCTCGTGATCTACCTGCCTCGGTCTGCCAAAGTGCTGGAATTACAGGTGTGACCCGCTGTGCCCAGCCGGTTTTATTTTTAACCAGAAGGCAAGGGCTTGAGATGACAGACAAGTAAGTCATCTGTTTTATTTTGCCTGACTGCACCCAATAGTAGCAACCAATATTTCAATGGTAACTAGACTGAATTTAATGAGGTGCTTGAAATTCTTAGCCTTATTTTCACTTGATGATTATCAGTGTGTTTCTGAAGAATATGAATTTTAATTAAATTCTTCCTCATGGATTTGTGCTGAAGATATTATTTTTTTCTATATGTTTACAAAAGGATAACCTTGCCCTAACCTCAAGGCATATTTCCTCTTCTTTGTACCACTGCGTAAAAGAAAATTTTACAGGGTGTGTTACTAGGAGTCCTTTAGTAGAACTAAAAGAGACACAATGAACAGAACCACTTCCACTTGTTTAACAGATTGTGAAGACTTTCAGTGAAATTTGTATTTCTCAAAGGTGCGTTTTTTTACCCTACCTCATTTCATATTACTTTTTTATTTCTCAAGTTGCCTGAGAAAATGTTTAGTATAAACTAGATGCTCTTATCCATGAATTTCCATTCTATAAACAAAAGTATGGCAATAAAAATCTCATTCTTGAAAATTACTTTTTAAAAGAGCTATAAAATTCAAACACAATCTAGATTCAATAAAAATTAAGCTTACTTAATTTGAATAAGATGCTTTCATTACTGTAATAATATGTAACTCAAATAATCATCAGAACATAATTGCTTCGAAAAGTGACTCAATTCAATTCTTTGTGTTAAAATGCTCACATAAAAGTGGCCTGAGTTCTACAAGTCCTGTTCTATCTGCTGGATCCTACTGCACTTCTAAATCTTGAACAATTGGGAGTCAAAAGGCAAGGGCTGGTCCCTCTTTCAGAGGAAATTAAATTAAATATTCTACTTCCATCTATGACAGTGGTTCCAAAACCTGCCCACTCATAATCTCTTGTAGAGCATTTTAAAAATATTAACACTCCATGAAATTTTGATTTACCAGGTCTACTCCATGTAGATTTCATGAAACTTTTGCAATTATTCTTATGTTTTGTGAAAGAGGGAGAAGTTTTCATTTTCTAAAGTCCTAAACCCAATTTACTTAGGGCAGAGGGAATGATAATCATATATTCAATATCCTACTTTATTCTAGAGATGTAAATATGCCTCAAAATAATCCTGATAAAGCAAGCTCCTGCTGCGTAGTTCGGGCATAGATGGCTGAGATTATACTGTAAAATGCAACTTTCATTAAAGAACAATTTATGAGGATTGTTGAATTATGACAAGGCCAAGGTAAACATTAAAATGAAGTATATACAGTCTGTAGATTTATAAAATTGTCAAAAGAGTTTCAAAATAAGCAAATGGCTGCTTTTAAGGTCATTTGTAATATATGCAACTGTACTTCTATTTACTTTCAGGCAAATTATATCCAATTTAAATGTTATTCTTCAGAAAGTATGTCTAATAAAATTCACCACCATAACTTCTGCATGGGTAATGCCTGCTCTCATCACTGAAGACTAGTTTGGTGTCAAAACTTTCAAAGAGCCGCCAAGTGAAATGAATACTGAAGAATAAAGCTTCTAAAGGCTATTTTGCGTTCCGACACCTCCTTTCTCATGTGGCATTAAACTAAGCCAAGGGCACCTTGTCTCATAAAACTCACTTCATGAAATACCTCTTGTAAAATTGCAGAAAATGGGAAGTTTGAAATTAGAAACAGAATACAAAAGAGAAGACAGCCCTTAACTACATCTAGCATCTTCAGATTTTTAAGTAGGAGGAAAAGTGGTTAAGAAAGGGTTTTCTGTGAAAATTGTATGACTATGTTATATATAATTAAATAGCTAGAATGTAAGGGACAATAGCTAGCTTTTCTGTAGCCCTGATGTTAAAACAGAAGGAAGTTAACTGAAATCTGGATATTAAAAATAATTTAATGATGATGAATGTTTTAATAGATCAAATGGATATATTGTAGAGAATTTCTCTTACCTCTCCTTTAGAGTCATGATGCCTGGTTATGCCAGTCTTACTAGTTGTAGAATCATGGATAAATCAAACAGATCTTCTAGGTCTCAGAATTCTCATTTGTAAAATGGAGAGTTTGGATACGTAATTTAACTTCTAAGGTGTCTCTCTGTTCTCTGGACTCTGACTTAAAGTATTATTTCCTCCTAGAAGCTTCAAAAGTGTAAATTGTTTTCTAACATGCTCTGGCATTGTTTAGTATGGTGCTGAGCATACAGGAATTTGGCTGTTCATTAATAATAAAACCTAAGTTTTCAATAGTATGTTACTCCTTCAAAGTACTTTTATAAACATCAACACTTTCAATCCCAATTCTCACAATGTATAGAGAGGAACATGGACATGAATAATTCCCTTCATTTTATTAAGGAGAGAAGCAAAATTCAAGTGATTTGGGATCCTATCTAAATTACAAGACCAAGAAGTAGCCAATCTGGCTCAAGAAGCCAAGTTTTCTAACTCCTCATCCACAGCATCCTATTGATGAAGTCATTTGTATGAGTTGTGCTTGTATATAGAGGCTATTTTTCTAAATTTCTAACTATAAAAACAGCAATATTTGTGGCAATAACTGTTTTAATGGCATCTTTGAAGATGTCCCCATTGTTAATCATCTTTGTTTAGTCCTATGTTGCACTCATATGGGAACTCCAATCTACCACATAGTTCCCTTCCCTGAAGATTCAGAAGCCCCAGAAACTCCAACCTGGCCTGGTCATATATTTTGATAAACAGGTATGACATGCAGTTTTATCTTATCCATCACCCACATATAGCATAAGCTCTTACTTGTGAAATTTTCTTTCTAACTTCACTGAGTAAGCAATTGATAGGGAGAAAGCTATTCTTACTCTGGTGCTTTATTTTGTTCACATGTGACTCTTTCTTTGAATAAACTATAAATTTGTAAAATTTCTTTATCCTCTTTTTTTTGAGATAGGGTCTTGCTCTGTCATGCAGGCTTGGAGTGCAGTGGTGCAATCATGGCTCACTGCAACCTCAAACTTCTGGGCTTAAACAATCCTCCCATCTCAGCCTCTCCAGTAGCTAAGACTACAGACACATGCCACCACACCCAGCTACTTAAAAAAAAAATGTTATTTATTGTAGAGACCAGGCCTCGCTATGTTGCCCAGGCTTATCTGAACTCCTAGCCTCAAGTGACTCTCCCACTTCAGCCTCCCAAAGCACTGGGATTAACAGGCATGAGCCACCACACCCGGCCCTTTTCTTTAGTTATCTTTTATATATTAGCAGAATTTGCTCATATTTGCTCCCAGAAATTTTGCGTCAAATGTTCATTTTATAACTGTTAAACAATCTTTTATGTTTTGGCTGAGAACATTTCACTTCTTTGTACTATACCTGGACCAGACTTGGTGGCCAAATCAGAAAGCGTTGTTGTTGTTTGTTTTTATATAGTATTTTTGCTTCTTAAATTTTAAGTTCAGAGGTATATTTGTAGGTTTGTTACATAGGTAAGCATGTGTCATGAAGGTTTGTTGTAAAGAAAGATTTTTCAAAGATTCCGAAGCAAAATACATCACCTAAACATAGGCCAGGCATGGTGGCTCACGCCTGTAATCCCAGCACCTTGGGAGGCAAAGGAGGGAGAATCACGAGGTCAGGAGATCGAGACCATCCTGGCTAACACGGTGAAACCCCATCTCTACTAAAAACAAAAAAAATTAGACAGGTGTGGTGACATGTGCCTGTAGTCCTAGCTACTCAGGAGGCTGAGGCAGGAGAATCACTTGAACCCGGGAGGTGGAGGTTGCAGTGAGCTGAGATCGCGCCACTGCACTCCAGCCTGGGCAACAGAGCGAGACTCCGTCTCAAAAAAGAAAAACAAAACAAACACACACACAAAAAACTAAGTTAATTTATACTGAGTTTTCTATTTAAAATATACAAATAGTCATCATTTATACGGAACCATATTATATAACATAATTTCATACGGAACTCTTTTGCAAGAAAGTCAATAGACTCTTTCGTACCTATAACTACAGATTCTAATGTGTTATACTGAAGACAGGTTCCGGGCTCCAGAATAATAAGGACTAAAGGACTTTCTCTGTCCTTTAGACTCCTATGCAGGATAAGGTGAATATACAATATGTATATGTACATATATGCGTTCACATATGTTTGTGTGTGAATACATGTACAAACTGCATATGAAGAATAAATGCAACTATAATTATGTTTTATAATTAGACTATGGAGTAGATACATTGTCTCATATACAAATAGGCCCATAATACTCATTGGTTGACACCTGAATGTTCTGCATGAATCAGTTCATCCACTTAGAGTGTGCATAATTCAATTTACAATGTCACCACCTGCAAGGACACAGTCAATTCAGGTATAGTCACAGTTCAAGGTTGTTTTGTTTGGGCATTTTGGTGGAAATTTAACATTAAGCAGGCATGTCTAACTCCTGCTTATTCACTATAAATTAGAGTTAATAGTTATCACCTTATTCCCTGGCTAACATTTAATAGATATACAACACTATATCAGCTAACCACTTCACAGTACATATACATAATTTAAATAGGAAATAATTCTGAAGGTTTTCAGATGCCATAAGCAGCAGATCTAACTAGGTGATCTTTGAATTTTATTCTTACAATATTAGTATAATATGTTTCTTCTAAGATAAGAAAACAACTAGAAAATTTGTCATTAAAATTGCTCCAACCTCTAAAGATTCTTACACTTAAAAAATTTTGCAGCCTAATTGACAAGGTTAGCATTTTATACAGGTCTATGTCTTCTAGACTATTATTGTGCTTTTGCAATATACTTATCAATTAATTGTGATAACAATTAAATTGGGTATTGTGGTACCAGAATTACAATATTACCATTTATGATTTCTTATTTTTAGTAATTAAGATATTAAATGTTTTATCTCTGGCAAGAATATCCAAAGACCATAGGCCATATTTTATCTCTGTCAAGAATATCCAAAGACAACATTACTATGTCCAAAGACATAATTACTATGTCCAAAGACATAGTAATCTCTTAATCTTTCTCTTAATCTTTTTCTTTGTCTTTCTTTTTTTTTTTGAGGCAGAGTCTTACTCTCATGCAGGCTGGAGTGCAGTGGCATGGTCACAGCTCACTGCAGCCTCAACCTCCCTGGGCTCAGGTGATCCTCCCATCTCAGCTTCCCAAGTAGCTGGGACTACAGGCACACACCACCATGCCTGGCTAATTTTTAATATTTTTTGTAGACTCAAAAGTCTCATTATGTTGCCCAGGTTGGTCTCAAACTCCTGGGTTCAAGTAATTCTCCTGTCTTGGCCTCCCAAAGTGCTGGTATTACAGGCATGAGAAATGAAGCCTGGCCTTTTAATCAATATTTTTGAAGCCATCACTGAAATTTAGTTGAAAATATTGTTTATATTTTTGCATCATACTATAAAATATATGAATATAGGGAATCTTATTCATATGCAATAAAATACATATAATGTTTACAAAGAAAATATGAACAAATATTTTAAAATGAAAACTCAGGATTATAAGTATACACAAATACATTGCATGTTGATTTGCTCTTACTAATGGCTGCAAAATTGGCTTCAATCTTCCTAGCTATTGTACTTAATTATAACATAATTTAATTGTCTCCAGACTCCATACTATTTTATACACAATCACTCAGAGCAGAGCACTCAACTCATCTTGACTTTTTTAAGACCTCCACTTGTAGTCATGGCCTCTGCTTTACCATTGTGTGTCAACACTCATGGTTATTTTCTGGACAAAGAAATATTCAGTACCAAAAGTGTATTTATATCTTTACCTTTGCAAGATGGAAAACTGCTTGCATCTTTAAAGTAATAGTGTCTGTATGTACTAGGTTTTTGTTTGTTTTGCTTGTTTTTCTTCTTTTTTTCCTTTCTGTCTCTTTCTCTCTCTCTCTCACACACACACACACACATACACAGTGTGCTCACACACTCACACAAAGATTTCAAAGATTTTAAGAAAGCATCTCATCCAGGCTTCAAGTTCAAAGTGCCAGTTATTTGACTTCCCTGACAGAAGCCCCTGCAGAAAAAAAAGAGCTTGTCCCAAACCCACAATCTGTAAATGGCCACCTCATTCTGAAGTGACCTCAGAGAAAACACCCCAATTCAGTGCACTGTCTTTTCCTTGGTTTTCTACCAGGTCTGCACTCTTCTCTTAGAACCAACCAGGATACCCTAGCTTGTTTTGGGGGCTAAAATGGGATGACTATTTTCAAGTCTTTATTTAGGCTTTATTTGGTTATTTATTTATTTAGGCTTTATTTATAAATGGCTCCCACATTTATATCTTCAGCCTAAAGCTCTCTGTCCCATCACCAACTCCACTTAGATAGTTAATAGACATCTCACACTGAATATGTTGATAAATGACCTGCCAGGGTTTCACCCTCCATTTCTGATGTCCCCATCTTGGTGAATGGTGGCATGTTCTTCAAGGTACTAACCCACACACCTTTCAGTTACCCATGCGTTATCTTTCTCCTTCACCTCACACAGAAATCCAGGACTTAGGACACAATTTCTTGCCTATAGTACACCAATAAATATTATTTCCTGCTTCCTCTCTTAGCTTTCTATCATCTATTCTGAACAGTAGTCAGATTCTCTGCCAAAAACCATCCATGTTTCCCTATCTCACTCAAGGTAAAAACTGAGTTTGTTAATATGACTTAAGAGACTCTACATAGCCTTATCCCAGTTATTACAGACCTCCTCTCCTCCCATGCCTCCTCTTAATCACACTTTCTGCGGCTCCCCTGGCTCCCTTGCTATTCATTGAATACACCAGCATGCTCCTGCTTACAGAGTCTTTGTAATGGTTGCTTCCTCTGCCGGGAATACTCTTCCCCCAGGCTCTGTGTGGCTTGTTCCCTCATCCACTTCAAGTCTTTGCTCCATCTCTTTCTCATCAAGGCCACTCTGACCACCACAGTTAAAGCTGAAGACTCTGCCAGCGCTCTCATGTCCCCTCCCCCGATTGCCTTAGAGTTATTTTCATAGCATACTCCACCATCCAACATACTAAAGAATGTACTTATTTATTACTTTATTGTTTATTATCTGTCTCCTGCAATGTTACCTCTGCAAGGAGAAGGAAATGTGTCTGATTAATTCAAATGAAGTAACACGAGAGTGAGGGTATCAGACACATATATAGTAGACAGCATAAATGTTTCTTAAAGGAATATGTTATCATCAGCCTTTTAGATCTGTATGTCTTACCAAAAACAGACAAGCTATGTTATTAAAGTTTAGATTTTCTAGAAACATAAATATCTTCAGCATTTATCTATTCTAGTTGTTACTAATGTAAACATTTAGTTTTTAAGGTATATTACCCCACCAACAAGAGGCAAAATAAATAAATAAATAACAAAAAACTCAGCAGATTTGAAAATTAATCTTAAATTTTAGCTTACTTTATGGTTAAAAACAATTGCAAAAGGAAAACTCAAAACTTCCCTTAATGGAACACAAGGATAGATCAAGATAAAATACGGTAGAACTAAAAGAGCAGACAGGTTTTCTTATGGATACCAGATCAGGGAGGGTAAGTTGGAGGTAAAACAGAGAAGATGAAGACAACATTTACTGAGTACCATGTCAGGAATTGTGTTAGAAATTTTATTTCATATTGCATTATTTTTCAAATCAAGCAGTTTACTTTTAAAAGAATAATACATGTAATGGTACAATGTTCTAAAGGTATAAAAGAGTATACCCTAAAAAGTAAGTCTCTCTCCCATCTCTTGATACCTACAGCACACCCAGTTCCTCTCCCTGGAGGGAAAAATTGCAACCTGTTTTTCCTGTAACCTTTTAGAGATGATCTATGCACACACAAATGAAGGTATCTGTGCATATTTACATACCTGTACAAAAATGATCATTGATTCCTACTTCAATAATGAGAAAATCAACTCAGAGGGTTTAAATGACAATCCCATGATCACTCAGAGAATAAATAACAGAGCCAGGATTTGAGCTCATACCTGTCTACATCTAAGCCCATACCAAAGAAAAAAATCTCAAGTATTTCACCCAAGACTTCTGAGAAAATTTACTTGTCCTTCATAGAAGCACTTTTCTTTCATTTGGCAGCTGGTAAAGAAGTAGACTATTAAGACACTGTATTATTTTTCAGAAAATTATTTTGAAACCAAAGCTGAGATAAAGGCCTATAAGACAGACCCGATGGTCAAATGGTTAAGTCCTCATCCATGTCAGAAAGAAAGACAAGTTACCAAAAAGCTGAGTTTTGCTTTTCCCTCTGGCCTGTGTGTAAAAGCCATTTAGTCAGAAAATGTTGATTTAAATCCTGATCAGAAAATTTTTAATTTTGTTTAAAACTCCAGATCTCTCTTTGATAAGTACATTGACCTACCATGCTAGTAACTCAAGGAGAAAGAAACATGCACAGAATCTGCTACGAAGAAAGCGATTTCCCTAACTTCAACTATGAGTCTAATTTAAAGGGGTAAACTCAGAAATTAATACTAAAATCTTCGGAGTCTTCAGTATAATAGCTCATTTGTGCTATGTTTCTGTATAACTCATATATTCAGTCCCAATATTAATCTACTTGGGTATCCATTTCATTTATTAAAATTATGTTTCCCTCCCTCGTAATCTCCTTTAATAACATACTTTCTTTGTCTCTGGTACAATCATGGATTGACATCTTTGTTAACTGTAGCATGAATTCTGTCCTTGGAACATTATTTTTTTGTCCACGTATTGAAACTCTCCAATGCATATCAATTGCCTAATTTGAGACAGGTGCCATGCTAGATATTGTGCAGTAAGAATGAATAGGGTGTATGCTCCATTTTCAAAGAAATTGCCAACTGCTAGAAAAGACAAGAATGTATATAAATAATTATAGTGCAAAGCCATAGGAGAGATATAAACAAAGCACTATGTGAGCACAAAGTTTTGAGTATTCATTTTAACAGAGAGGATCAGAGATAGCTTCATGAAGGAGGGGCATAAAAACTGAAAATTAAAAAGGGTTTATGCTAGATGAGGGGAAAAGTATAAGAAAAAAATAGAATGGTAATACAGAGTTGTCTTTGAAAGGAGCAACACATAGTTTTGGGGAAAAAAGATTTGTAATGGTATCCACAAATGAAGTGACACATTTAAGTCAATTACCCTCCTAGAGATTTGAGAAGACTATTGCACTTAAACTCACCCATACTATGCTGATGTAAAACCAGCCACCATTTTTGTCATTTATTTGGGACCTACTACTTAGCTATAATCACAAATCTTTAAGAAAAATAATGTATCTCTTAAATTAAGGACTTCCTTTATGTTAATAGTGTTCAATAAGCCAGTATGGGCAAAGGAAAGTAAACAAAAAGTAGAAAGATGAATCTTCAGGAACTTAGGCAGATTGTTAGACTCTTTCAGTAAGAGGAAATAATCATGCTTAAGAGAGAAGTGGTAGATAGAGAAGGTGAACGGGGCCAATGAACATGCATAGAACAATTCAGTATTCTGTGATCTCTGACTTTAGGGATATCCATTACTTATAGGAATCAGCCCACATCACCTAACACGAAGGCCATAAATTCCCTAGAAAAGATTTCCTCCCATATTCTCTCATGGTTCAGGGAATTTCTCCTGGTTCTTCGCACATGTTCCAGCTATTTTTCCTGTCTTTGACACATCTTACTAAGTTGTATAGATTACATCTATCCAACTGATTATTTGGACTCTACGCTATCCTGTCCATTTCATTTCATTCCATTTCTTTGATCCATAAAGTAGTTCTCAGTTCATCTTAGCTCTATGTTTAGCTACACTCCCAGTTGTATCCCTGGATCTCAAAACCTTACCTTGTGACAGAGCTTTGGGCTACTAGATGTCTGAGAGGGTAACTGAACCTTATTCTAAATTTTTAGTTCAAATTGTTCTGTACTTTCTGCTACTAAAACAGATTGAGCTAGATGGTTTTGTCTGTGGATAGAGGAAAGACCTCAAGACAGAAAAGGCTGTGTAAAGGAGGTGGGACAGTTTGAATTTCTGTAAAAAGTGTTACTATAACACCAAAATAAACTAATCTGTTCTGATAAATGTTATATTAATAGGCATCTCCAATAAGGATCTAGGTAGAATAAAATGTCATTGCTATAGTGATTTCAGTCTCAGGAGAATTGAAAATAACTCAAGGTTACGTACAGACCAGACCTTTGACTGCTAAGTTTATTTAGTTAGAAAGCTCTTTGCTGTGGATGCCAGGAGAAGTATTTCAATATACTGAAGATTACAAAATGGAGGTCACTGAGAAAAAGGGAAGCCTCTGTGGGTGAACAATTTAATTTTTTAAATATCATAAATAAACAGGATAAACATAGAATCTGTCTGAAAAAGACACACTTTCCATTTCTCTTTGCCAAAATCAAATACTGGCCTCCAACTGTGCCAGCATAGGTCAGCAAAGAAACATGGCTGTTGAGTTCTTGGGATCTTAACTACAACAACAAATTGAATGGAAAAGCTTTTCAGTAACAAGCATTTATGTTTAGATTTTCTGTCATGTTTTTTATTTTTCTTGGTCAGAGACCAAATTGGTGGAATTTTTAGTAGTGTTTATGACACTGAAAGGCACGTGAAATTTCTGTAAACCATCAATCTTCTGATTAGAAAGATTAAGATTTGTCAAACTGCATTTCTTCCCAAAGCCATAGCCTTCTAGACATGGTACTTGATCTGAAAATTAAAACACAAACATCGGAGGCTGAGGCAGGAGAATCGCTTGAATCCAGGAGGCAGAGGTTGCAGTGAGCCGAGATTGCACCACTGCACTCCAGCCTGGCGACAGAGTGAGACTCCATCTCAAAACAAAAACAAAAACAAAACCACACAAACATAAAGACGCATGCAAACACAGATTTAAAAGAAAAGATAGCCTAAGCCTCTGGAGGGTAACAGTAGGTGAGTAGCAGTGAATAGAAGAATGCAATATTTTTTTACTACTGTATTTTTTTTCAACTTTTTATTGACATGTAACATACATATAGAAAATGCACAAATCTTAAGTTACAACCTGATGAGCTTTTCTAAATTAACACTGGCTCCCAGATTAAGAAAGAAAATATTATCAGGACCCTAAAAGTTCCATTTATGTCCTCTTTCAGTACTTATCCTGCCCCCACCAAGTGTAACCAATACTGTGACTTCTAACACCACAGTAACTAACACCATAGATTAGTTCTGACTATTTTTAAAATGCATATACATGAAATTACACTGTGTGTACTCTTCTGTATTTGGTTTCTCTGATTCAGCATTATCTTTGGGAGATTAATGTATCTTGTTGTTTGTGGATGTACTCTGTCTCCAGAATTAATTGGGCATTTGGATGACTCTCAGTATTGGGCTATGAGAGATGGCACTTCTGTGAACATTCTTGTACATGGCTTTAGATGAATGTATGCATTTCTATTAGATATTTTCCTTGGAGTGGAATTGCTGGGGATGCTTATATCCTGTGTGCTAGCTATCTTATCTTTATTTGAGAATAAGCAGAAGTAGTTTCTCACAAAGAATGGCTACATACAAGGCCAGTTATAGAATGTACAGGTTACAGTGCAAAATAAAAATGCAAGGCCCCTTTTTAAAAAGCAAGAAAAAAGTGCAGTTCGAGGTATAAAGTTTTTTTTCTTTCTTCCATGATGTTTTTCTTTTGTCATGATGATTTTTAATTGCTATATAATTATATTCTAAGTAAAGAAAGGCTCCAGGTTTCTCATTCATAGTCAAGAAGAGTGGTGTGTTCAGACTCTAGGAGGACATTTCCAGTTATCTCTATGGACTTCTCATCTGTAGAGTGGGGCATGGCCAGAGCAGTGCCAGAGGAGGGACCAAGGTAGAGGCCCCCAGGACCCAGCTGTAGGGACAGTACTGCCCCCACCCTAGCTACTACCAATATCACCCTCACACGCTGACTCACCCACCTATCATTACTCCCTGCCCTACAATGTTCTGCTCCCTGATTCTCTTTATCTCAAAGAAAGGCTCTAGTTGTTACCACTCTGTAACTTTTATAGCTTCTCTTTGTTTTTATGAACTATGATAAATGCAAGTTTGGCTTATGGTAAAAGATGTTTTTGCTTGTTCTTGTTTCAGCAGTATTACCAGAAAGCACACTGAGCAACAGAACGTGTTCTTGGGATAATTTGAAGAAAAATGCTTTTGACATAAGCAGACCCTGTCTTCTAGGGACTCTAGAAATAATTTAATTAAACTCCAACTTTGCCTCGCAGCACTTGAGGACTACAGACAATTTTGTCCTCTTAGTTCATTGCTTCTACAGCTTAACCTGTGTTTCCCAAAGTAGTCATCTAAATTTCCATTTTTTAAATAGACGTAAATGTGGATAAATGCTTACACCTTCTGGTACATTAACAATGGGCACAAGTAAGGGGTAGTTTCTAGTCATTTGTTTTTATCCAAATGTCTCAAACTGATGAAATCCAATTTCTTAGAAGATAACTATGAAAACTGTAGGCTGATTAGACACATTTTGCAGCTATCTTTTAGGACCTGATTATCAAGCTGGAAGTGGGGGAAAATCAGTACCAATTTAGAGTATCAACACTGAAGAAAACATTGAATAAGAGATGAAAATATTCCGACAGGGTGATATCAAAGAATGTCATTTTTCATCACAAATTTGGAATACTTTTCCATGCATGTCACAAACCAATCATTTCAACTGAGGTGTTTCAAGTGTCAGCGTTGGCACTTTACCGTGACATTTGTGATCAATCATAGCAATCTGTACTCACTTCTGAAAGTAAAATCACAGCCAACACTCTATCATCCCTGTTCTGTTGTGCAGACAAACTTTACTGAGCCAAAAAAAGTTATTTTTTAAGGCAATGAATCTGAACCATAATTAATGGATGTTAATAATCCACTTCATGCTGAAGTTCTAGGGCATTATCTGGATTAAGAAAATAGGTAGATGCATATTAATAGTTGACCATATACACATTCGGTTAGTCATATGCCAGAAATGTATAAGAAATATGCACACATACCCACCTAAAATAGAGTCATGCATGTCAAAACATTTGTAATTTTCATACATAAAGATGTTATGAGATACAGACCTTCATGGGTCTCTTCACTCCTACATGTCCTGCTGCGTGTGCACCAAGACTGTGGAACCACAACCACTTTTTACCCAGGCTACTTCTCACATTGTTTGCTTCAAGCCACCTTGAGGGATGAGGTAATGTCTCCCATTGGGACAAAGAGCAGGCTTGCCTACTGTTCACAGTATAAAATGGGTTCCCAAGCTCAGTGTTCCTCAACTGTGATGCAAAGCCACTGCATGAGCAGTGTCCACCTGAGTCTATGTCACGTTGCCCCTGTGGGACTTGAGGACAAGAAGAATCCATGCACATGTTGATACTCATGCTGCTTGCAGTGCTGTGCACAAGAAGAGTTTTGCTTCTGAACCCAGGAGCCTTATGCCTTCTGCCAGCATCCATGATGCCTTAAAATGTTAACTTCTTGGCTTCTAAGTAGGGTTAAATGTATTCTACAAAAATAGGGCTCAAATATAAAAACTGAAACAAAATAAAAATGAAATATTAAAAAATGAAACTAAGAAATGGAAGAAAGAGGAAATAAACCAATAAAGAAAGGAAAGGAATA
Organism: Pongo pygmaeus; assembly: GCF_028885625.2. Classification (NCBI taxonomy): domain Eukaryota; kingdom Metazoa; phylum Chordata; class Mammalia; order Primates; family Hominidae; genus Pongo; species Pongo pygmaeus. The sequence continues at coordinate 82,098,680 of NC_072384.2, forward strand.
AACTACTTTATGGACATCAACACAAGGACATCCAATTTACTGGAAAGTGATGTTCACTCTGTTGTTGTTGTTTTTTTTCAGTTAATTTTCCTCTTAATTGCGTGGGCATTCTGCCCATTTGCTAGCTGGACTAAAAGAGTTGCCTACAGTAGCTGACTTGATGTGTGGCAGAAAGCATTCATTTTAGATAAGATTTTGTAAACAAAACACAACTGCTGCATTCAATTAAGCAGTGAATACATTTCATCTTGAGTCAAAGAAACTATCAGCCAATTGTGCTTCTAAACTGAGAACTTGAAAATCATTTAAAAAAAATAAATCAACAATTTGACCTAGTGTATCTCAAATATGTGAGACAAACATAAAAATTCAATACTTTAATATCTCATTTCATTTGGGCTGGGCCTAAGAGTTCAATGAGATAACTATAAAGCAGAGCTAGTTAAATATAAACATCTGGATAAGCAAAGATGTACCTTGACAACTACTATCACAATTACATATGGAAAAGTCATGTATGGATTTTACAGCTGCAAGCTAAAAAACAGACACTTGCTAATGGCAAAGTAGACAGGCCCAGTAAGTTAAATTATGTTGTTTTGTCTGTCTCCTAAAAATTAATGTTAATTGATTATTTGGACCATCAGCACTTATCAATGGCAGCAGCTTTATTGCATTTGCTAAGTCCAGAATTATTTGGTGTGAAATGCATATTAAAAAAAACAAATACAAATATACTTATGAAATGCAAATGTGGGCTCACTTATTGATTGCTCTAAATCTGAATATTATACATGTTCTAACTCTTGCATCTCTATTCTGAGGTATAAACAAAAAACAGTTCACTAACTTGCTAGGAATTTTTCTTTGCTTGGTATTTCACACATTTTGATGCTTTGTTATAGCATTATCTGTGGAAAACAGATAGAAAAATAAGGTAATTTCATAAGTTCCCTTCTAATTCTAAGACACATAATTTTATAGATCTAAATTCATGTCTACAGCATGCACAAATACACATATTGAAAGGAAACAATGAAAATTTTAAATTTAATTAGAATGGGAATTAAAATAAAAGTTTATATTTGTAATACAAAAACCTATCTGTTTCACTTCTGCGAGATCGAGCACAGGGTAAACAGAATAAAATACTCACTACATTAAGATGTCAGTTAATCAGTATGGTTGAAAATTGGAATTTCTGAGTACCTAAATTCTCTGGTTAAATAATGGATCTAATTTTCACTTATTAAACTTAATCTAATTTTAATAAATCTAATTATATGGTGATTCCAAGAAGTAGTATATAGAAACCTGCATTTCAGAAACTCTTCTTGGGTGGCTATAATTATATCAGTAAATCTATGTACTGTATACCTTTGAAAATATATCACTTTGCAACCATAAGACTTTAGTCTGATAACCAAATTGTCAACCACACTTTCACGAATGAGATATCCTGAATATATAAAGTATTCACGTAAAGATGATACACGAAGATGACATGGAGCAGAACCCCCTGCCAATCTTCAACTGATAATTGACACCCAGTTTAAGCAAGAAATAAATTATGTTTTTTAGTCCACTGAACTTTGAAGGCTGTTTGTCACTGCAGCATAATCAGTCCTATCCTGAATACCATAATTCTCATCAGAAACAAATGCCCAGCCATTTTGTACTACATGCAATGTCACACTGGTGACTGTTAGTAGACATTCCACCGCTACAGAATCTACCCATCCAAAATATTTGAAAGCAAGAACAGGGGCACATCCTATCAATCATGTAGTTTCCCCTTAAATTATGAAGATAACAAGCCAGTTTTATTCACAGGAAAATCACGTTTTCTGCCTTAAGGTTGCATTCCAAATCAGGCTTTACTGACAACCATCTGGATGCAAGTCAATCATTAAAAGTTGATTATAGCTATTCATGATTTTTCACAGTAAGTGTCAGAACAACTTGGCAGATAAGGGCACTGTCTTCACTTTAAGAGAAAAACCACAGTGAAAAACATCTATGGTAACAGGTGCTTGAGAAAAGACCTATTCATGAACAAATAAATGTGCTCAGGTTTTTGATGGATAAAGGGGAAAAATTAATGTAGCTTTTAAACACAGAAAAATATTTAAAGGTGGACATTTAATAAATAGGTTATATGTCAGATAACATTCAAATATAAGTACCACTATTACTTTAAAGACCATTTTTAAAAGAACACTGGAACCTTAGACCAGAGGTTCCTAATTATAGGTTTGTTGATCAGCTGTACCAGTATGACTTTAGGGTAAGGGTACTTTTTAAGAATAGGTTCCTGGACCCTGTCCAACATAATAAAGTGAACCAAAGTATTTTTAATAAGGTTCCTAGAGAACTTTTTATCCATAATTAGTGATGATTACTATAGCCAGCATGTATTTGAAGTGTTAATGCACTTCACTTAATGGAGTATTTATTTTACAATTCCCCTGATAAAATAAATAAGTTGAGGCTTTGTATTTTAATGGACATTAATATTTAATATTAGCCAATCTTTCTCATATACACAAGAAAACATAATTAAATAAAAAAGAAATGTATATATGTAAATATTCTATTGTCAGTTATATCAATTGCTGAATTACATTAAAATAAATATGGCTACTATTACCATTAAAACTTAGCAACATATCCCTATCAACAGTTAAAAACAAGTCCATTTCTGAATTTGTCTTGATATTCACAGTATAAAGAAGACAGTAAGTGTAGGTATATAAATATATTTTCAAATGACTCATATTTGTAAAACCTTAGGCAAAATAATTATAATTTAAAAATTTTAAATTTTAAAATATTTAAATTTTATGCTATTTTGATTTTATAAAATAAACCTAAGTTTGAAGATAAAATTGTAACACTAAGAAATACTCAAGATAATACTTCAATCTTATTTATAAATAACTGGATTTTATCTCTATATGTTTGATGTAGCTATTATTACAGCCAGAGTGTGCCATATCTCATCATACATCTGAATTTTACATGTATCCATTAATATAAAAATTATTGCTATTGAATTCTCATTTTCTAAAGCATTTTTTTCCTAAAAATAGTTTCATGGTAAAATTTTTAAAAAGGCTTTTAATTAAGGTAGAGTTTTGGCAGCAATGCTGTTTCTATGACAACTCATAATTCCAGTTTAGCCTTCAATGTAATATTAAAAGTTAACAATTCTAATTGAGAACACATTTAATGAAATTTTAGGCTTTTGATTTAAAATGACTCTTTCCTTTAAAATAATTTGTTTGAAATATTTTCATTTGCAATGAGTTATAGGCACCTGAAGAGAAACTAAGTTTGCCTATAATTTTTGAGTTGTTTATATTCTAGAACAGGAAAGTCTAAGTTGGATAATAGTTTCTAGCATGCAAGTGTTGCACAACTTTCAGGCAGCCACAGGTCAGTTTGATTATAACAAGAGCTTTTGAACTATTCTGCTGAGTGCTGATATTAAAAAACAATTAAACTATACCAAAATGAAAAGATGTTTTGCAATGTTACTAAAATTCCAAAGAAAGAAGACTTTAAGTGGTGTGCAGTGGCTCATGTGCATAATCCCAGCACTTTGGGAGGCTGAGGCAGGAGGATCACTTGAAACCAGGAATTCAAGAAAGAAGACATTAGTAGTGACTAGGGAATACTTCAGTAATCTAGTTAGTGAAAAAAAATCAAAAGATTACATGACCTTGTGTCTATATACTATGTTACAAAACTTTTTCCATCTAAGTTTTAAAAAGTAAAATCATATATTAATAATTTTTATTAATATCAACTAGCAATTATTAATGTGTTAATATTAAAATAGAGATTTCTCATTGCTGTCTTATGATCTAATAATTTTTATGAAAAGTGGTTCTCAGCACTTTGGGAGCCCGAAGCAGGCGGATTAATGGAGCTCAGGAGTTCAAAACCAGCCTGGGCAACATGGAGAAACCCCATCTCCACAGAAAATACAAAAATCAGTGGGGTGTGGTCCCAGCTATGTGGGAGGCTGAGGTGGGAGAATCTCTTGAACCTGGAAGGTGGAGGTTGCAGTGAGCCAAGATGGCGCCACTCCACTCCAGCCTGAACGACAGAGTGAGACTGCCTCAAAAAAAATTAAAAGCACTATTCACAATAGCAAAGACTTGGAACCAACCCAAATGTCCAACAATGATAGACTGGATTAGGAAAATGTGGCACATATACACCATGGAATACTATGCAGCCATAAGAAATGATGAGTTCATGTCCTTTGTAGGGACATGGATGAAGCTGGAAACCATCATTCTCAGCAAACTATCACAAGGACAAAAACCCAAACACCGCATATTGTCACTCATAGGTGGGAATTGAACAATGAGAACACATGGACACAGGAAGGGGAACATCACACACCGGGGACTGTTGTGCGGTGGGGGGAGCGGGGAGGGATAGCATTAGGAGATATAACCAATGTAAATGACGAGTTAATGGGTGCAGCACACCAACATGGCACGTGTATACATATGTAACAAACCTGCACGTTGTACACATGTACCATAAAACTTAAAGTATAATAAAAAAAATTAAAGGAAAAAAGAAAAAAAGAAAAGTGATTCTTAAAAAATAAAGATTCAATGAACTACAGAGAGAGAGAGAGACAGCAAGGAGGAAGGAAAACAAACAAAAACAACAAACAGAGAAATGGGTAAAGAAAAACCAGAAGGGAGAGAGAATAGGACTGGTAGTCTGAACACGTAGATGACATCAATATTTTCAATCATCTCTGAAATCAGTTCATTGCTGTAAATCTTCTTAATGTATAGGGAAAAGCTTAAAAAACAGTATTGCGTGGATAATCACAAATTCACTGACCTTTCTTTAGAGGAGGAAGTCAACCTACAATATTCCGAGACTGAGCTGAACTGGGTTATTATACTGCCAACAGATTTTGAGCATTGCAGAAAGTGTGTTTATTTATTTATTTATTGACTATTAGGATCATTATGATTTAAATAAGAATATCACTATTTCACATATATCAAATCTCAGCAGGAATAATTAACATTAGTAATGTCTGGTGAAAATACTATGAGAAATTTTAACAAAAATGATAAATTTTTAAAATTGTGACTTTGTTACCAATTCTGTCGTATTCTGAATAATATTGGGTTCCAGACTTGATTTTAATTTAAATTGCTCCATAATGCCTTTCAAAGGCAGCTCCACTGAGTTAAGGCACATGCCTCAAAGAAATAAATGGACTTTTATCAGTAGATCATGAAATATATGTTAGATTTACAAGCACTTTGTCCTGAGGTACCATGTGGCTCCACTGATGCCTGCGGATCAAGGTAGGGAAGTCAGCACCCCTTTCCTTGTGATGAGCCGTGTTGCAGTTCTTGCCTCTAAGTGGATGGCTATCTTTTGGTTGGCTCTCAACCATTTCTCAGCCACCTTCCATTTTCCCCTTTATTGCTTGAATTTCCTGGGCTTGTGTTTTGGGTGGACATGATTGCATTCTTCCTCACTTAAAGTTATCTTTTTAGGGACGAATCCGATGATACCACCTTTTCATGTAAATCCTGTAATGGCTTCATAGTGCTCATATGTTAGAATTCTGGAAAGCCATGGATAGCCTGATTCTAATCTTCCTTTCCAGATTTATCTCCCTCTACTCAGCCACTCTCCCTCAAGGCTCACTTAACCAGTCACTACTTTTTAAATTTACCTTGTGTTTTCATGTCCCCATGCCTTTTCTGATGCCCTTACATCTGCATACTTTCTAAATCTTTATATGCATCAGGAAACTTCCTTTTTGAAGTTTTGTCTAACCCAACTAATCAGAATTAATCTTGCCTCCTTTGTGCTGTTCTGCATTTATGTTTTTCATCCCTTATCTATTATCTTCTTTTCCTAGACACCACTGTGTTTTTTTCCATTGGTATCATCTCTGTGCCTCCTCTAGCACTTTGTTCAGATTTATTTCACAATATTTATCATGCTATATTACAGTTGTGTCTGTATCTTGCTGTTTTCCTATTACACTATGAGTTTTTTGGTAGCAACAATATTCAGCTAATAGCTAACATTTTTTGAAGGCTTACTAAGTGACAGGCAGGATCCTAAGCAATTTACATACATAAATCCATTTGATTCTCATAACAGTCCTAGAAGGTTAGACTATTATTATCCCCATGTTACAGATGAGGAAACTGAAGGAGAGGCAAGTTAAGTAATTTCCTCAAGGTTTTGTTTCTTGTTATCAGGAGAGATGGCATTTAAACTGAGGCCATCTGACTCCATAACCCTAGTTATTTAACTAATTTGCTACACTGCTTGTCCTTTTATCTTCCTTCCATTCCCTTTCTTCCTTCCCTTCCTTGCCTTCCTTCCTTCCTTCCTCTGTCCTTTCTTCATTTCTTCCTTTTATTCTTTCTTTCCTTTCTGACTTTACAGTACTTACTATAATTCCTAACTTACTATACTTCCTAACGTGGATGTTTCTTGAACAAGTTAACATTGTTTGAACATGTGTAAGTCTTTGGGAAAGGTAGGCACAGCTTCTTCCCAAGCAAACTCTTTAAAAGTTTAATAAATCTAAGTTAACTTTACATAAACAGTTCTGCTTCCTTAGTTTGAAACTGATAATAACCAGAATCCATTTGAAGCAAAATTTAAGTACACTCTTTTAGAGCACACTAACTCACTTAGTGGATAGTCTCTTAAAAAGCAAACTCAAAATGACCATGTTAAAACTTGTAATAAATAACAGTAATAAATCCCTCCATCCGATTCTTGATAGGTTTTACTGAACGACTTTATAACGTAAAACTGCTTTTAGAGAGGACAAATTTACAAGCTCTTAGCTGACACATCAATGATTTACGTAAATGACTTTTTCAGTTTTAAATCAGTTTCTGGGTCTAAGAATTTGGATGCCTAAGTATACAACTGCACTAATACATTTCCCTTGTTTGAAACATCATTTTCATGCATCAGAAAGATTATTGATGTCATTTTAATGAAGTATTTTTTTGTTTGACATCCACATCAGTATAGTAAATGAGTAGTTAAGATCTGTATGGGATTGTATGTCATAGACACACTTTATGTCACTGAGACTAAAGCTCCCAGCGGTCAAGAAAAGTAACAGGGAAAAGGTTACAGAAGGCATTTTCCCATGAGCTTCTATTCCCTGCATTCATAAACCTTCCTGTCTGAGGAAACTCAGATGATCACACCACACCAAACATTACCCGGCAAAGAAGGGCAGGCTTATCTTGAGATTGCCAAGGAATGACATGTTTATTTAGCTTTGTTTCTTGAAGATGGTCCAATGATTTTATACAGTTCAAACCTGCAATTTCTAAATTCTATAGAGCCCTCAAAATGGAACCCAAATACCATGAAGAAAATGCTACAAAAGTTTTAATGTAGCATTCCTCTTTCTCCCAGTGATTATTCTATGAAAACTACACACTTAAAATGCATGACTCTGGGCTCCTTTTCTTTCCGGATTACACCAACTCCAGACACAGACTTTGACACTGTTTTGGAACATTTAACATAGATATGACTTCTGGAGAAGATGTGATGAATTACTACATTTCCTAGTACACATTTGTTTGTGATTAATCTTAGATTTCATTATCTGACGTGGAAGAATTGTTGTGTTTTACATGTTTTAAAATATTAACTTCTTTATCCCAGACTTTTAAATTTGTATAATCTCATCCATCACTCACAGAGAGTGAGGCAATCGGATTTGGCAAGTGTCCCAGTTTTATCTAACTCAGTTTAGGAGCTAACTATAGTATACTTAGGAAGTCACTGTGAGGGGGGCGGGGAGACTTCACTGGAACACTCTGAATTGCAAGACCAAACATAGGAATAGAAGGATCCCTTATTCATGTTAGGTTTGTCTCCATATGAAGCAGTTAGGTGTTTTTTTTTTCGTAACTTAAGATTGGTTTAACCATTAGACACAGTGGGCATAGTGCCCAGGGCCTATGATGCATGTAGGGACCTGCAAAAAATTCTTATTTTAATTTCCTTGAAAATATGACGACAAAGTGAATATAATAGTAATGTATATATTCAAATCAATCCCATCTGCATTTTTAGAAGTTTTTTTCTCCCCCATGGTGGAAAGGGCCCATGAAGGCAAAAATGTCCATGGCCCAAAAAGTCATAATTCAGCCCTGTACTCAGCTGATCTGCTGTATGGATTCTTGACAAGTTTTAAAATATTACTTGTAAACAAGTCCTGGGTCCTCAAGTTACAAGTTGTGTCTATTGGACAAATCACTTAACCTCCCTGAGCCTCAATTTATTTATCTGTAAACAGGAATAATAATAATAAAGGCTTATTTGTCTGGCACTCTTCTAGATACATTATTAGCATTACCTCATTTAGTCCTCCAACAACTTGGAAAAGGGTTGAGTAAATGAGACAGACACTGCAATCACCATTACACACCAGCCGAAACTAAGGATCAGAGGTCTGATCTGATTCCCCCAAGTACTTACAATTAGTGAGTGATAGTGTAAAGATCTGAATCCAATCTGATTTTAACGCTTGCTTTTTTCTAACATCACTATGAGGATTCTGTTATTAATATGATTATTTGTACATATGTACATAGTACATGTGAAATAATGTTAGATATACGTAATACATAGTGATCAAATCAAGGTATTTGGGGTATCCATACTGTGAGGATTAATAGACAAAAAATGTGATCTCTAAACACCTAAGTATCATTTAAATATAAAGTATTTAATTGCAAATGATGATACTTGCTTTTGCTAACTTTTTTTTCCCCCAAAGGATTTTCAAATCTAAACATGAGAGTTGTATTTAGATGAAACTACTTGTTTGTCTAATAGGTTTTATTCCAATTTATGAAAGGATAGCACACAGCTAAATATTTAGAGGATAAGGAAAAAATATGAATGGCCAGGTTTCCTTTAATTTCTACACACACAGTTCATCCTCATATCTCTGTGTACTTTTTTTTAGTCATAACCACGCACATTTTATGAGGAAATTGATAGTAAATCATCAAATTATGTTTTAAATTGCCCACAAAATAGCTGGATCCCTTAAACATTAATTTAGCAGGGAACACAGCCACTTTAATAGGAAAATGTTTAAGAGCTACATCACACTTTTTTCACACTTTTTATCATGAGGAAATCTTAGCTGGGAAAAGGCAGGTCAGGCACTAACACTGATAACATAAGGGAACCAAAATTCCCTTGACTTTTCTAGATCCAGGGAGGCTCCTGCTTTTCCCCAACTGCCAAGTTCTTTGGTTAAGGACATAGCAGTGGCCAAGCCATCTACCAAGCAAAAGGAACAGTTTCAACTGCAGGTCAGAAGAAACCTCACAGAATCGTACTATCCTAGAATGCTGGTTGTGTAAAGAGTTTGCTTTAGCATCGGTTTTCATTTTATGAAAGAAAAAACAAAGGCCAGGTTGGTGAGGTGAGTTGAGATTAGTGGCAGAATTTGCACTGGAAATCAGTTGTTTGCTAGTCTGGTACTTTCTTCATAATAACATGAAAAGTATTAGCAAGAAGAACATGTATTCATTCTGCAAATCAATCCAGAAGACCAATGAAATTATACCATTTACAGACTTATCAGTTAAAGAAGGATGTCCCCCAGGCCTTTTTGTTGGATAAACATTTGTAATCTTATTAAAAATTACTGGAAACCATAGTAGTGTCATCAGTAGCATAGGAAAAAAGTAGAAATAGAGCAGAAATAAAATAAAATAATGTAGAGTAGCCATCTCACACTAAGACAGGAACAGGTGATTACAAAATTTAAACAACAGTGGATAATTATAAGAATAAAAAGTGACCAACTGTCCTGGCCTGCACAGGGCTGAGAGGGTTCCCAGGACAAAGGATTTTCATGTTAAAACCAAGGAACTCCCATGCAAACTGGCACAAAATGCCTAATATATTGTTTTTCTTTAAATTGTCAATTTACCTTTTATCTTCCTTTTATTTTCAAACTTATCTATAGAAAATGTGGTTGTTGTTGTGGAAGACAATGTAGTGATTCCTCAAAGACCTAAGAAATACCATTCAACCCAGCAATCCCATTACTGGGTATATACCCAAAGGAATATAAACTGTTGTATCATAAAGACACATACATGCTTATGTTCATTGCAGCACTATTCACAATAGCAAAGACATAGAATCAACCTAAATGCCCACCAATGACAGACTGGATAAAGAAAATGTGATACATATACACCATGGGATACTATGCAGCCACAAAAAGGAATGTGATCATGTTCTTTGCAGGAACATGGATGGGCCTGGAGACCATTATCCTTAGCAAACTACACAGAAACAGAAAACCAAATACCACAGGTTCTCACTTACAAGTGGGAGCTAAATGATGAGAACACATGGATACATATTGGGAAACAACACACACTGGGGCCTATTGGAGGATGGAGGGCAGGAGGAGGGAGACGATCAGGAAAAATAACTAAAGGGTACTAAGCTTAATACCTGGGTGACGAAATAATCTGTACAAGAAATCTCCATGACACCCGTTTACCTCTATAACAAACCTGCTCATGTACCCCTGAACCTGAACTTAAAAGTTAAATTTTAAGAAAAGAAAATGTTGTTGTTAACATTTAGTAACTAATAACATGCATATATGTTCCTATACAAAATAGAGAAAATAAAACAAGATAAAAATTCCTACTTCAAAGACATTACGTTCTACTGGAGGAGAAAAGAGAGAACATAAATACAATGAAGTATATAATACATTAGAAGATTCCAAGTGTTACTGAAAAAAAAAATAGAAGAGAGAAACAGAGTTGATCCAGGGCAGCAACTTTAAGTAAGACAGAGAAGACCTTTCTAAGAAGGTGAAATTTGAATTTAGACATGAGGGAGGTAAAAGAATGAGCCATGTGGATGTCTGGGAAAAGTGTGTTCCAGGCAGAGGGAATAACACATGCCAAGATTCTAAGTGGTGAGCAAGCTCTATTTGTTTGAGGAAGAGTGAAAATTTATTGCGGCTGAGGACAGAGTAAAAAGAAAAAAGGCTGCAAAGGGCATTTGAATTCTCCAATACTATTTTCTGCATCATGCAGTGCTGAGTACAGCATTGACTATGGAGTGGTTTCATGAGGAGGGATGAGAAAGTAATGCTACTACATTCTAGAGTTAAGTTTCTAGAATTAGAAATTAACAAGGCAATAGTCTCAATAAAAGATGTGTACCACAAACTATGCATATAAGATTTTAGAGGCTCAGAACTCTGTTGAGTATGTATAGTAACTTTATGATATACACATATCATGAGTTTTACAGATAGAAGAGATGGAACAAGTATCTACTATGTCTAAAAATAAGCAGAGATATATTACTTTGGGAAATAACTGTTCCATATTAAAATGAATAACATCAGCCACGCGCGGAGGCTCACACCTGTAATCCCAGCATTTTGGGAGGTCGAGGCGGGCGGATCACCTGAGGTTAGGAATTCGAGACCAGCCTGACCAACATGGAGAAATCCCATCTCTATTAAAAATACAAAATTAGCCAGGCATGGTGGCGCATGCCTGTAATCCCAGCTACTCGGGAGGCTAAGGCAGGAGAATCGCTTGAACCCAGGAGGTAGAGATTGTGGTGAGCCGAGATCACGCCATTGCATTCCAGCCTGGGCAAGAAGAGTGAAACTCTGTCTCAAAAAAAAAAAAAAAAAAAAAAAAAAAAACCACACATAATTTTATATTAGCTAACAATTTGCCTTGTATCTTAATGAGAGGCAACAGTGATATTAATGAAACACTCTAGTTACATTTCCTGAATATGTGTGAATGTCATCAGTCTTAAATTTTATAATGGGAGCTAAGGTTGGGGAAAATCTTTCTGATCTAACAAATGCAATGACTAAAAAGTCAACACAGAGTTTACAGATTTAAAATCTAAGCCAAAAGATATTTTATAGGTGTGTATGGTATTAGCCAGTATTTTGAATGTGACACGGTAGTGTGAAGAGCTAGAAATGCTGGGCTATTTAGAAATTGGGAGACATGAGACATCCTCAATCACGCCCTAAACAATCTAAGAATCCCACTCTCTACTCCTTGCACCAACCCCTTCCTATTTGGACTGTTGTCATAGCCTGTTAATCTACCTGGTCTTGCTTCTTTCCATTTCTCTCTTGCAAACTTGGCCATGACATTCCCATACTTAAAATTCTTCAAGCGTACTCCTTCAACCTCAGAATTAATTATTATCTTCATTTCAGAGCACAAAATCCATTCATAATTTAATGTGTCTAGGGTTCATTTCCTGATGATTTTTCATGTGGAATCTACATCTACTTTCTCTTTTATCCCCTCAATAATGCCATTTTGTCGAACTGCAATTAATAGGTTTTTTCCTACCCTCATCACAATTCTTCCTCCACCTCTATGAATTCTTGCTCATTCTTCAGCTCCTCTATGAAGCTTTCCTTTACAGTGCCTCCCCATCCCACTCCTCCTCTGCGTCTCCAGAGCAGACCCCTTTAAAGGAGTTACATTGGATTTTAACTGAGACTTTTCCTGTCTGTCTTCCCCTGCAGGCTGAATTATTTCACCATGGGTGCTGAGACTTGTGCATCTTTGTATCACTAGCTTTTAGAACTGTATCTGACATCTAAGTAACATTTGCTAGAAAGATAGATGAATGGACAGTTTGATGAATGATTGAAATAATGAATATGATCTTGGAGAACTCAATTTATTTAAACCATAACTTTTCATCTAAGAAGATATTTTTATTTTGCTATCATTCACTTTAAACTTAAAATTTGAATTTCAGTAAATTTTCATCACTAATATTTTCATCAGGGTTAGGTGCCTGTGTTACATGGTTTGAAATAATGGGCTTATGTCATATTTGCAATTTCTGTAGCATCTTCTTTTCAACCCCCAACAATGTTATAATCAATCATTTCATAATTAATTTAGAATTATAGAATTCCTAATCAAACCAATAAAGTAAAAAACTTCTGCAGCATTGGCTTTCTGATCCTCTCTCTGTCTTTTTTTTTTTTTTTTTTGAGATGGAGTCTCACTCTGTTGCCCAGGCTGGAGTGCAGTGGTGAGATCTCGGCTCACTGCACCCTCTGCCTCCCGGGTTCAAGAGATTCCCCTGGCTCAGCCTCCTGAGTAGCTAGGGTTACAGGCACCCACCATCACGCCTGGCTAATTTTTGTATTTTCAGTAGAGATGGGGTTTCACTATGTTGGCCAGGTTAGTCTTGAACTCCTGAACTCAGGTGATCCACCCACCTTGGCCTCCCAAAGTGCTGGAATTACAGGTATAAGCCACCATGCCCAGCCTCTGATCCTCTTATTAGCACCACTGGAAGACCTTTGTCATACAAGATCTCATACAGAATATACAAAATAGTAGAAGTAGAAATCACAGATATTCAAGTTAAGGCTAAAATGGAGATACTCAGCCTTTCACTCTTAATTTCCCCTCCTTCCTCCCTCTCATGGGGGCTGCAATGTGTATTTGTCATATTACTTAATAACGTTTAATTTTTCTATATAGAAAACAAGAAAAAGAAATGGAATGGATGAAACTCACAAGTATTAAGAATAGATAGTAAGCAAACAATTTCTTGTCAGATACAGTTAAAATTCATAAGACATGTTAATTATAGATAGAAAGTAAATTAGTAACTTGTAATACATGGACAACTATCCTGTGGATAGAGAGAATAAATGGAACATTTAATTTTTTAAATGAATGGAATAAGCAAGAATATCACCTGTAGATGGAAATAGATAGAAAGAACAAGCCATGGTACAGATCATGCCACCTCCAGATTGAAAGGTATATCATCACCAAGTCAGCCACCCATTTGTAATATGCACCATGGTTCCATTTTGGTTCCATTTATGCTCTGCCTCCACATCTGCAGAGAAAACACATGACTATTTAGTAGGTCATATGAAAGCTACAGCAATTACCCAGGTCTTAGCCCTAAATATCTCCAATAGAACAAGGATATGTTGGCTCTAAGTATCTTCCTTCCCTGAGTCCTCTTCTTCAAGGTAACTCTGGTCTTTACAACCATACCTTCAGTAAGAAAGGCTGATGTGGCCAAGAGCCAGGCAGGGCATATTAAGCAAGTGCATTACAGGATTCAGGTAGAGCAGTCCTTCCCCCAGCTTACACCCTATCCCATGTGTGTTAATTTCATATCTTCTCCTTTGTTTCTTGTTGTGTGTTGTGTTGTTTGGTTCAATAAAATGCCTCTCAGTAATCTTAAACTCTATCAATTTTGGTTTAATTTAATATGGCTTTCATAGCATTCTCAGACTATATTAGAACACTTTGGTAAAACAAAACAAAACAAAACAAAACAAACAAACAAAAAACACCTTATTCTGAATTCCTTCCTAGGAATCTTACCCCTTGCAGGAAAAGCTAGTACACAGCTCTGACATTTCAGGACAGCATGGCATTAAAATACATCCAACTTTTCTCTCAACTTCCAATGCTATCCCTCTTATTTTAATATCTTACTATATTTGTAACAAACATATAGTTTAATTTTTATACTTCCTGATGGAGAACTTTTAAGATTTTATAATTTTTTTAAAAAATAGCATGTCACTTTTCAACCATGGAATGTGTTTTTACAACACAATAAACATAAAATAGACTCCCAGGTATTGGTAGACATTGTATTCAGTTAACACAATGACATTTTTGTAGTCTAAAACAGACATTGTATTCAGTTAACAAACTGACACTTTCATACGTCTAAAACAGGCAAATATTGGCACTTTCATATAATTCAAATTAATACATCTGCTGCTCTAACCCTTATCTGGTTTAGGCCTCCTAAAAACTGATAGCTAATAGTTTTTCAGCATCTGATTGAGGACTGCTAGTTTTTCCATTGGTTCTTAAGGCAATGCCTTCCATTACTGGACAAGTTCAATTTGTAGAAGGTTCTCCCTAATTCTGAGTAAAAATCTATATAACTGTAACTTCAATTTATGAGTAGGGTGTTCACATTCTTTATCATGCAAACCAGAACTCTTTAAGAATGAAATAGGATGCTCTTAGTAATTACACAGGGACAGCAGGCGTAAGCTAAGATGATGCCTGGCAAATGTGCAGTTGCAATAGCCTGCACGTAAGTCACAGTGAATATAGGTGATTCCTCTTTTGCAAGCTAACCATTAAAATAACTGATTATTTCTACTATTGCTGTTTTCTCCTGTTTTCATGAAATTAAACACAGCTCCATTTTTTAGATGATTCCTCTGCTGGCATAATTTTGAACCCTATACACTTAACTTAGCAAGTATGAATATATTAAATACATATTACAAAGCAAGGAGAATCAGATTAAACTAAGTCAACTTCTCAGTCACAAAATGGACAAATTATAAAACTAACAGCAATGCCTATCCCCAAGTTAATTATTGGTTGTAAATTGCAGGCTCATCATGTGCTCCTTCTTTCCTTATTTCTATTCATTCTGTGTTCTTCTCCTTATTCCTCTCTCTCTCTTACCAGTGTCTTGGGTCTGCAATGATAGAATTAATATTGTTTAGACTTGATTTTGTTTCTCATCATTAAAAATCTGCTGACCCATCCCAGAATTCTTTTGACTGAACATATGCTAAAAATCTCTACTTGTTAGCCTCCTTGATTAGAAATCTATCCCTCATGTTGTATTGTCCTCTGTGTAACTGAAATCAAACTACAGATGATAAAAGTGACTAAAACTTATTAAAGGGCTTTGTACCCCATAAACACTCAATAAATCAATGGTTCTCACCTATGCTAGGTACCACACCCCTCTGAGGTGTACTGTCAACTGTTAAGAGATGCTAAAAGGAGTGCAATGTGCAGGAATTTGCCTCCTGAGTACTAAGAGATGTTCATCTGGCAATAAACAGTTAAAGTCAGTGACACACTGTTGAAAGGTGATGACATGAATTGTGAGAAACTGTGATTACTTTTATAGGAGCAGGCACTGTGAGAAGTTTCTCTTCTAGAGTCATTTTAAAAATTTAATTATTCCTTATGTGTTCAGTGCTATTTTGACTTTTTTAGTCCTCTCAAGGGTGGTTCCAAAAGTTCCAGTATTAAAGAGTTTGCCTCAAAAAAGGATAAGATCCACTGTAATAAATGTTTGTTTGTAAACAGGTGATTGACCAATATCAGTTAAAAGATGAGAAAAAAGAGATAGAATGAGAAATGTGTTTCCCAACTACCTTTATGGGTGAGGTGACATTTCTGTTAGAGCTGGATCAAAAATCACATTGATCTATCAATTATGATTTGCCTGTTGGATCTCTTAAAGTTCGTCACATAACCTTAAACACCCTAAACTAACCACCTCTCTATAAAATAATCATATCCCCATCCTCATTAATAACCTATTGTTTTTAAATTTGAAAAATGAATTAAATATTCATAAAATTTTAAAAGTACTATGACTAAAACGAGCAATATGGACAATATGAAATTGAAAGCTCATTTCACATGAGGAGACATTTTAACCATGAGAAGCCAGACTGTTTATGTAAAGCTTTATTTTGGGACATTAGCTTTCCCTTTAATAGAACATCATTTCCTCAGACTACATGGGTTACTATGGTATCCTGCTTCTATTTGCTTCTGCTAATGTTCTTCAGTCCATTAATGTTCAATTGTGAAATTGTTTTGACTAGTGGGCTTGGCAGTCGTGGCTAATGTGGAACAATGAGAGCAGATCCTTGAGCAATCAGAGTGGTACAGAAATAAACAGAGTAAAGCATCATCATCATAAGCTTGTATTAAATCATTGTGGGCTTTATTACTATGACAAGATAATCGTAAATCTGACAAAAGTTACAAACAAAAAGCAAGTGAGATTTCAAGTACTTCTTGACCATCTTTCTTCAAATTAACATTGATCACTAATGTAGTGATCACTAATGCAGGCAAAAATATAGTCTGCTTCTTTTGGTCAAAAGTATTAAATGGTTTATAAAATTTTCAAGTTAGAAAAAAAAAGCTTGTTTTTGTTGATTCGTTGATTTAGAAGTCATATGGAAAAGATTTTTTTTAAATGCCAGCTGAGTTTAATATCAAGGCTCTTTTAGGAAAACTATTTCCTATTGAATTATTGTTAATTGTTGCAACTATTTAGTCTGTTATGACTAGAATCACTAGAATCAGATGTAAAAATAATCTGTTCATTTGTTTACAAGAGCATGATATCCATATTACATGATACACTCAGTAAATTTGCTCACATCGTTTGTTTAAACCTTTTATCTTCATATGTTTCAAGTTCAAACCAGCATTAAAAACTTAAAACCTATATTAAACATTAGATAAAAAAACACTCTAATTAATTTTAAAATACAGTGGTGGGAATTTGTTCTCTTAATAAAATGTCAAGTGGAAGAAAAGAACTTCCTTACAACTTGGGTAGTTAATTTCTTGATAGAAGAATCCTGACAAATTAATGTGGCAATGTAGCAAAGCCAATTCAAGCATGAAACTGCATTTGATGGGACAAGTAGCGTTTATAGATTAGTCAGTGAGTTTTAAAAATCCCATTAGTATCTAATACTTTAAAAAATTAATTGAAAAAATAAAATTATATTTTTCCATGCACAGATGCCTTAATATATAATTTTTAAAGTCACATGTAAACATTAACCTGGAAATATCTATCTTATTTTTATTTATTATCTGTCTTTAAAAAAATCCACTTTATTGAGATATAATTGACATACAAAAAGCTGTACATATTTAATGTATAGAACTTGATCATTTGGTAGATAAATATATACCCATGAAACCATCACCACTCTCTGTCTTTCTTTTACTTTTTCTTCTGGAAAATTTAAAACACACACAAAAGAAGAGAGGTTAATATAATGAATTACCATACATCCACCACTCCACTTCAACAATTATCAATAGTTTGCCAATCTTTTCTCATCTATCTCCACCTGCTTATATTTGTAAGAGTATTTTAAAGTAAATCTCACATTTAATATCACCTCACCAGTTTATGCCTCAGTATGGATCATTAACAGATGACACTTTTTCCATAACACTTTCTAATATCATTATCACATTTTACAGCATTATCAACAATTCCTTAGTATCATCAAATATTGAGTTCATGTTCAAATTTTATTATTTTCTCATACATATTTTTTCAGTTTCTTAAGTTCAGAACACCCCAGCGCCATCCCCCCCTCACCCAAAGGCCAGACATTGCATTTGATTGATAAGTTTATGAAGTCTCCTTCAATATATAACATTTTCCCCTTCCCACTCTTTTTTATTCATGCCATTTATCTGTTGAAGGAATCATCTCACTTGTCGTATAGAATGTCTATGTTTCAGGTTTCACTGATTTTCTCCTTATACTTCTCATCACCTTTTTTTTTTTTTTAACAGAAGACTACACTGGGGCTGAGAGAGATTAAATGATTCATCTGTTGTTGCATAAGTAAATAATAAACTTAGGGCTGCAACTCACTCTCCGTTGTTGAATCTAGAGCTTTATGCAATCTCATGAAAAGGCAGAGCAAGAAGTTTGCAGATTGGAAACTTGGGATGGGAGCCCATCCTATTTTCCAGCTGAGTGAACTTGGGCATGTTATCTAAACTCTCTGAGACTCATTTTCCACATCTAAAAAATAAGGATAATAAAACTCTCCTTACAGAATTGGGAGTGATGATTAACAGGTAAATATATAAAATCCCTTCGTTGCCCATAGTGAACACTCATTAAATGGTAGCTGCTTTCACATTATTATTTCAAGATTTATAAACTATCCTTTTGGAAAGGAAAATGTTAGTTTTTATCTAAAGTAGTAACATATTTTGGTTACTCAACCGGCCTAGTTGTAGGGAGTTAGACTTGGATAAAAAATTGTTAAACAGTCACTAAATATTTTTTAATATCAAATCAAGCAGGAACCATTGTATATATCACCTTAGATTACTTCCCCATCTTTCTATCTCAAATTTGATCTGTCTCAGCAAGGCCAATCCATTAGGATATTTAGTATCCCTCTCTATTTCTGCATTCTGTCTGTCTCTAATCACATCCCCAAAAGTCACCTAACAAGCATGCCTAACTCACTGACTCCCTTTCCTCTTTTCACAAGCCCATGCAGTGTACATTCTTATTAAGCTAATCTTCTTGATACATTGTTTTTATATAATAGCTTATCACCACACAGGTTTATTGTTTCATTTTGTTAACATCTATTTAGAAGACATAAAATATAATTATGTGTAGCCTATTTAAAACAGAATTGATTGCTTAAAAGGCAGCTGCAATAAAAATATAAGTAAAGTGGTCTCTTTCCAGTTTGACAAAGCATTTATTGGAAATAAGGGGGAAACGTTTCATTGTAGCTTCATCTTTAACAAGATTACCTCTAGTGAATTTCAGGTCTCTGGGGTGTCATATAAATAAAGTAGCACATTTGCAGAACACTTTGAAGAAGTGGTCAGCAGTGATAAATCCTGAAGCATAAGTCAAGGAAGATGAGAAGAAAAAGAGACTCAGAAAAAAAAAAATTGGCCATCAGGTAATGCCTTCAGACCTTGGAGGAGTTCCATTGATATGGTGAGAACTAAAGCCAAATTGCAGTGTCATAACAAATAAATTCGAAATGAGGAATTAGAAGCAATGCATCAAAACCAAGTGTAGTGCAAACGAAAGGTTAGAGATAAACTCATTACTTGAAATGAAGGTAAGTGTAAAAGAAGCCTTAGAAAGGAGTTTCATTGGCTGGGCGTGATGGCTCACGCCTGTAATCCCAGCGCTTTGGGAGGCCGAGACAGGTGGACCACCTGAGGTCAGGAGATCAAGACCATCCTGGCCAACATGGTGAAACCCTGTCTCTACTAAAAAAATACAAAAATTAGCCGGGCATGGTGGCAGCCACCTGTAATCCTAGCTACTCGGGAGGCAGAGGCATGAGAATCCCTTGAACCTGGGAGGCAGAGGTTGCAGTGAGCTGAGATCACACCACTGCACTCCAGCCTGGGTGACAGAGTGAGACTGTCTCAAAAAAAGAAAAAGAAAAAGGAAAGAAAAATAGAAAGGAGGTTAATCTTTTTCCCTGTGAGATAAGAAAAAAGGAAGAAAGGGTAGCTGATTAATTAGTTAAATTTTGACATGGAGATGAACGAAATTAATAGGTCGCATGCCTAATGGACTCTAGTTCCTTGAAAGGATCATAACAGACAGTTTGCTGAGTGTTAGGCTGAGTGTTTGAGGAAACTTGTAAAGGTTTCAGACAGTTGGTGAGAGAATGTGAGAGACTGATGGGGAATAAAGAAGAGCTGACTGTGCCTGAACTTTTATTTAAGGATGACTGGGAACAATGTCAGGCAATTTTTCTTAAGCACAACCCAGGCAAGGAACAGCTCAGAGGGGGCAGATGATTGATCTGAGATTTGACAAGAACCCAGAACCCAGAGAATGTGGAAAGACTGCTGTTGCTGGTGAGACTGCTATTAGATTTAAAATGAGTTCCAGCCTGGGTAGCAAGAGAAAGCAAGCCAAGAGTGAGTGACAAACTGGAAGGAAGAGATTATGATGAGCTCGTGTGTGTTATAGAAGGACACAGAAAGTGGACTTTTAAAGTTCAAGATCTCAAAGACAGGACCATGTGAGTGTGCTGTTGAAACAGAAAAGTTATGGGATTGTAGGAGATTAGGAGTTTGTTGAATGAATTATCACTGAATATGCTGAAGTTACAATCTTTCAAGAGACTTCAGAAACCTTCTAGCAAAGACCCAGAAAAAAAGAAAAAGGAAAGAAAAACTGCGAAAAGAGGCTCTAAAGTCTTACCACAAGATACAGCAAAAGAGGAGGAAGACTACTCAAATGCAATCAATTAACATGTCTGAGAAATACAAAGAAAAAGTTTTCCCAGAGGTATAGGCTAGGCAGAAAATCTTAGCCCATCCAAAGCAGCAGCTGGATGGAATCACAACTTAATGTCATTTCATTCTAAAATCTTTGAAAAAGATTAGAACAACAGTTCCAAAAAAAGACTACAAAAAAAGTAGTTATAAAATACGCACTATAAACATTTCTTAAATATAGACTTCTTCCATATTAAATTATTCTTTTAATACCTACAGGCATTAGTTTCTATTTAAGATCAAGGCCCTGCCAAATTTTGTTTTATTAACAGAAGAAAACCAGAAGAAACTTCCCCAAGCAATATTTTAATTGAAATGTTATTTTTATAAAATGACTATCAGGTCTCCTGAGACAAAAACTTATTCTGATAAAAGTTTATTGTTAACAGGACTTCAGGAGCTGAGCAAAGGGAGAAGATTGCAACAAGCAATGAAAAGCTCCCAATAAGAGTACAAGCAGACTGCCCCACAATGTTTCAGCAGATAGGCAGAAGAATTGACACATTTACAGTTTTGCCCTAATAGACATTTTTAAAGTTTTTCCCTAACAATTTGCATACTGGAGATCTGGGAGGTCATGGATGCTCTTTAGGATAAAAATGACTCCTCTCAAAGGTGATAGTAATAACCATTTGTTTAGGTGTTCCTAACACATAGTCATGTCTTGCCTCATTAAAAATCATGCATGATTATCTTACTTTTATGATAAATGTTAAAATGACCTACAAAATGAATTAACATTTATTTATTTATTTAGAGACAGGGTCTCACTCTGTCACCAGGCTGGAGTGCAGTGGTGCCATCTTGGCTCACTGCAACCTCCGTTTCCTGGGCTCAAGGGATCCTCCGACCTCAGCCTCCTGAGTAGCTAGGACCACAGGCATGCACCACCACGCTTGGCTTTTTTTAATTTTATTTTTGTATTTTTAGTAGAGATGAAGTCTTGCCACGTTGTCCAAGCTGATCTCAAACTCCTGAGCTCAAGCAATGCGTCCACCTCAGCCTCCCAAAGTGCTGGCATGGGCCACCATGGCTGGCGAACTCTGACATATTTTTATTACTGTTAATTGGCATAATTTTTTTCAAATGTGCATATCTTGACTTGCATACCAAAATGTGAGTTTTCCGAAGATACAGTAAAACTTTGGTTTTACTTTTATTTACATAACTCTTGTATTTATACAACTCATCTACGGCATAACTGCTATGAGGAGGAAGGTATCGTGTTTGACATTACATAGGGAAGAAGCATTGGTAAAAATGTGGAATTTATCTTAACTAAAATGTTAGGTGTATAGCATAAATTCAATAACTGATAAATAAAATAATTGTGATCATTTTATCTATATTTAAGTGGGAATGGGTTTCAATTTTCTCTTTTAAAAGGCATTTTTAAGAAAAACTTTGAACATGTCACAGACCAGGATGTAAAAATAGTGACAACAAAGAATTAAACACGTAACACTGTTATATGCTGATATTACAGCAGTTCCTTAAGTACTTTCTAATTTAGTGAAGAATTCAGAGCTAGACAGGATTGGGACTGGAGAAACAAATTTCACCCCCTAGTCTGACCCTGAAAAGTGAGAAGGTACAATGTCTAAGAGGGTGCTATGCCAGAATCTCAGGTACAAATTCCAAAGTTATTCATACTAGAGAACCAATCTGAGGGGCAATTCAGAACACAGAGAAATTCAGGAACTGGCTGATTGCTCAGGAGTGAGGCAGACCAATGGTTAGCACTGGGAAGTGTTCCCGTAGGAGAAAAGGCTCAAACACCAAGATGAGTCATAAGACAAAATTCCATTTCCTGTACAGAGGGACAGGCTGGAACAAGGCAGCACAGAAAACAGAAATGTCATAAGGACAGTGATTAAGGAACAGTGTGCAGGCCAGGGATCCACTCATGACTTAGGAAATGGGACTAAGACAAAAGCCCAAGCCCTGTGCACTGGGACCCTATGTAGTGACAAGGAGAAATTGTTGAGGCTGAGCAGTTTCACAACCTCACATAATGCCAGTTCTTACCTGTGGTTGTCTGTGAAGAAGAGTAGAATGAAAAAGACATCACAGGGGCTTCAATGATTTACTTGAGTCAGGCATCCTGAATTTTGGGGTTTAGTATCAAACACTGCATTATAACAATGGAAGGGGAACCAATTACTATACAATCTGCCTCTTTTGGAATGGCCTCAGGGGTGGCCTGGGCTGCATGTGGTACTGTCAGGAGAACAACTTCCAACTTCAATAAAATGGTGGAAGGCAAAGCCAAATGACAAGGGACTGCTAAGGAAAGAAGGAGGAAAGAGGGCAGAGAAACCAACAGTGTAAATTACTTCTTCGACAATCTATTAATGTCAGTAAAACCACATACCTTATGTTCAAAAACTGGAAAAAATTAATCATTAAGTGATTTGGTCATGATGGGCTTAAAAACAGAAATTTAAAGGCAGTTCTAAAACTCTAATAAATCATTGTTTTAAAGTTCTCACACAGCTGAAACAGAATAAGGCTATTTCATAAAATTTCCTTGAAGTAAATATTCAAATTTCTCATAGAAAAAGTCACAGATTGCTAGAAATGTATTATAGCACTTCACTTGAGAAACATAGAAGTAAAGGAGTGAAGAAGGAGAAAGGATAGAATTTAGTGACTAGTAAGGCTGAAAAATGAATTTTTTTTTCACATGAGCTTGTTTAAAGGCAGAAGGAGGAATTAAGGCAGGGACAGATTAAAAATGCATGTAACAAGAAATGCTTGGGGGAGATATATGACAAGAAAACAAGAAGAAATGTTATTAATATCACAGGAAAAGAAATCAGATTTTCACATGATGACTTCATTGAGCTGCCAAATCACGTGCAAATGTTGTAAAGGGACTAAAAAGATATGCAGTAAATAGAAAAGGACAAAAACCAATAAATATTAATGGCTTTGCCACAGCAGTCATTCAATTATTTAATCAATAAATTTTTACCAAGTATTTGGTGAATGGTGGAGGAGAAATATTAGATAAAGTACTAATGTTCAAAAAATTAAAATTTAGTCAATCCACATATATGATTAGTCAAAATTTCTTTATAACATTTACTTATTATTTTTTCATATGTGACATTTAAAATTTATATGTACATTTATTCATGGGTCAAATTGAAATAGATAACTCTCAAAGACTGATATGTACATTCTATGATAAATATCATCATGAACACTTGAATATTCATATAGAAAGAATAAACTTTATCCCCCACCTCACACCATAGATAAGAATTATTTCAAGATGAATAAAAAATCTGCACATAAATGATAAAATTATAAAGCTTATAAAAGAAAATATAGGAAAATCTTTGTAACCCCAGCACAAGCAAAAATTTCTTGAGGCACAAAAATACTAACCATAAAAGAAAACTGATAAAGTTAACTTCATCACAATTAATCTTCTGCTATTTAAAAGAGATAGTTTTAAAAATACCATTTAGAAAATAAAAATTCAAGTAACAATTAGAAGAAAAAATTCATCAGGCATATATCTGACATAAGTCCTACATACAGATCATATTAAAATCTTCTACATATAAATAATTAATAGAATAAAAATGAACATAATACTAGAATAAACACTTCACAAAATAAGATACACAAGTGGTGAATAAGCACTTAAAAAGATGTTCAATATCTCTATAGCCAAAAGGGAAATACAAATTAAATCCGATGATTTACCACTTTTGTATTAGTCTGTTTTCATGCTGCTGATAAAGACATACCCAAGACTGGGCAATTTACAAAAGAAAGAGGTTTAACTGAACTTACAGTTCCGTATGGCTGGGGAAGCCTCACAATCATGGCGGAAGGCAAGGAGAAAGTTTCATCTTACATGGATGACAGCAGGCAAACAGAGAATGAGGAAGACGCAAAAGTGGCAACACCACATAAAACCATCAGATCTCGTGAGACTTATTCACTACCACGAGAACAGTATGTGGGAAACCACTCCCATGACTCAATTTATCTTCCACCAGGTCCCTGACACAACACATGGGAATTATGGGAGTACAATTTGAGATGAGACTTGGGTGAGGACACAGAGCCAAACCATATCATTCTGCCCCTGGCTCCTCCAAATCTTATGTCTTCACATTTCAAAACCAATCATGCCTTCCCAGCAGTCCCCCAAAGTCCTAACTCATTTCAGCATTAACCCAAAAGTCCACAGTCCAAAGTCTTATCTGAGACAAGGCAAGTCTCTTCCAACTTTGAGCCTGTAAAATCAAAAGCAAGCTAGTTACTTCCTAGATACAATGGGGGTACAGGTATTGGGTAAATAGAGCTGTTCCAAATGGGAGAAATTGATGAAAATCTGAAATCTTCCAGGACAGTCAAATTTTAAAGCTCCAAAATGATCTCCTTTGACTCCAGGTCTTACATCCAGGTCACACTGATGCAAGAGGTGAGCGTTCATGGTCTTGGGCAGCTCCACCCCTGTGGCTTTGCAGGGTACTCTCTGCCTCCCAGCTGCTTTCACGGGCTGGCATGGGGTGTCTGTGGCTTTTCTAGGCACAAAGTGCAAGCTGTAGGTGCATTCTGGGGTCTGGAGGATGGTGGCCCTCTTCTCGTAGCTCCACTAGGTGGTACCCCAGTAGGGATTCTGTGTGGGGGCTCCAACCCCACATTTCCCTTCTACTCTGCCTTAGCAGAGGTTCTCCATGAGAGCCCCATCCTGCAGCAAACTTCTGCCTGGGCATCCAGGCATTTCCATACATCTTCTGAAATCTAGGTGGAGGTTCCCAAACCCCAATTCTTGACTTCTGTGAACATTCAGGCTCAACACCATGTGGAGGCTGCCAAGGGGTGGCTTGCACCCAATGAAGCCATGGCTCAAGCTCTACGTTTGCCCCTTTCAGCCAAAGCTGGAGTGACTGGGACACCAGGCACCAAGTCCCTAGGCTGCAAGCAGCATGGGGACCCTGGGCCCTACCCATGAAACCATTTTTTCCTCCTAGAACTCCAGGTCTGTAATGGGAGAGACTGCTGCAAAGGTCTCTGATATGTCCTGAAGACATTTTCCCCATTGTCTTGGGGTTTAACATTTGGCTCCTTGTTAATTATGCAAATATCTGCAGCTGGTTTGGATTTCTCCTCAGAAAATGGGATTTTCATTCCTATTGCATTGTCAGGCTGCAAATTTTCTGAACTTTTATACTCTTCTTCCTTTTTAAAATTGAATGCCTTTAACAGCACCCAAGTCACCTCTTCAATGCTTTGCTGCTTAGAAATTTCTTCTGCCAGATTCCCTACATCATCTCTCTCAAGTACAAAGTTCCAAAAAACTCTAGGGAAGGGGCAAAATGCTGCCAGTCTCTTTGCTAAAACATAATAATAGTCACCTTTGCTCCAGTTCTCAACAAGTTCCTCATATCAGCATCTGAGACCACCTCAGCCCAGATTTCATTGTCCATACTATTACCAGCATTTTGGTTAAAGCCATTCAACAAGTCTCTGGGGAGTTCCAAACTTTCCCACATTTTCCTGTCTTCTTCTGAGCCCTCCAAACTGTTCCAACCTCTGCCCATTACCCAGTTTCAAAGTCACTTCCACATTTTCGGGTATCTTTTCAGCAATGCCCAACTCTACTGGTACCAATTTACTGTATTAGTCCATTTTCACACTGCTGATAAAGAGATACCTAAGACTGGGCAATTTACAAAAGAAAGAGG
This sequence comes from Pongo pygmaeus, assembly GCF_028885625.2. NCBI lineage: Eukaryota > Metazoa > Chordata > Mammalia > Primates > Hominidae > Pongo > Pongo pygmaeus. Next base: position 82,125,369 of record NC_072384.2, read on the forward strand.
TTTAATTTGACTTACAGTTCCACGTGGCTGGGGAAGCCTCAAAATCATGACAGAAGGCAAGGAGGAGCAAGTCACATCTTATTGGATGGCAGCAGGCAAAGAGAGAATGAGGAGGATACAAAAGTGGAAACACCTGTTAAAACCATCAGATCTCATGAGACTTATTCACTGCCATGAGAATAGTATAGGGGAAACTGCCCCCATGATTCAAATTATCTTCCACAGGGTCCCTGTCACAACACATGAGAATTATGGGAGTACAATTCGAGATGATATTTGGGTGGGGACACAGAGCCAAACCATATCAACTTTTAACCCAAGTGGGTAAAAAAATTATGAAAATGATATTGACATACTTTGGATATTTGTCCCTGCCCAAATCTCATGTTGAATTGTAATCCCCAATGCTGGAAGTGGGGCCTAGTGGGAAGTATTTGGTTCATGAGGGTGGCTCCCTCCTAGCTTGGTGCTGTCTTGGTGATAGTGAGTTCTCATGAGATCTGGTGGCTTAGAAGTGTGTGGCACCTACACCCCCGACCCTTTATCTTTCTCCTGCTCCTGCTCTCGCCATATAATATGCCTGCTTCTGCTTTACCTTCTGACATGATTCAAAGATTCCTGAGGCCTCCTCAGAAGCAGATGTCAGAGCTATGCTTCCTGTACAGCCTGCAGAACCATAAACCTCTTTTCCTATAAATTACCCATTCTCAGGTATTTCTTGATAGTGATGCAAGAACAGATTAATACAGACATTGTCAAGTGTTGACAAGAAAATGAAGCAAGTAGAACTCTCCTAAATTGCTAGTGGAAGTGAAAAATTGTATTACAATTTTGGAAGTTAGTTTGGCAGTTTTTCATAAAGCTGATTATACAATCTCTTTTTGACCCAGCAGTTCCACTCCTTGGTATTTACTCAAGAGAAATGAAAATATGTGTCCACAAGAAGACTTGTACAAATATGTTCATAGTAGCTTTATTCATAACAATCCCAACATGGAAATAAACCACACGTCCACAAATAGAAATTTGATGAACAAATTGTGTTGTATTCATACAGCAAAATGCAATTCAGACAGTTTTTTTTTTTTCTGAGATGGATTCTTGCTGTCGCCCAGGCTGGAGTGCAGTGGCGTGATCTCAGCTCACAGCAGGCTCCACCTCCCGGGGTTCACGCCATTCTCCTGCCTCAGCCTCCCGAGTAGCTGGGACTACAGGTGCCTGCCACCTCGCCCGGCTGATTTTTTGTATTTTTAGTAGAGACGGGGTTTCACTGTGTTAGCCAGGATGGTCTCAATCTTCTGACCTCGTGATCCGCCTGCCTCAGCCTCCCAAAGTGCTGGGATTACAGGCGTGAGCCACCACACCCAGCCCAGACATTTTTTAAAAAGAATCAAATACTGATAACAAAACAACATGAATTATCTCAAAAATATTACATTGAGCTAAAGAAGCCCAACACAAAAGTGTGCATAATGAGTCATTTCATTTTTATGAAGTTCTAGAGCAGGTAAAACTAGGCTACTGTAATACAAATTTGAACAAGATTGCTTCTGGGTGAAGGGGGCGTATCAATATTGACTTGGCCATGAAAAACCTTTTTGGAAAAATAAAAATGTTCAATGTTTTAATTGGTGATGTGTTTGCATACTGTGTCAACAACTGTCAAATTTTATTGAACTAAGTACTTAAGACCTGTGTTATACTGTATATAAATTATACCTCAATTAATTAAAAATTGCGACAAAGTGATTTCTAGGAGTCCCTTTCTACTCTAATACTCTTGTCATCACCATAGTAATTTTCCAAGTATTAGCTGTGATACAAATAATTATTGAAGGAACTCTGTAAGTTATACTTAGACCCATCTGCATGTTACTGTCTTAAAGCTTAACACTATGTAACTGTTTAATGAGGTTCAATATACAACTAATGAACTATCCAAATAAAATGCTACCATATATGACTCATGTTATGTAGTGTATTGTTCAACAGCTGTCAATCTCAAATCTTCTGACTTTACATCCAGTCAGAACTACATTACTATGAAAATCCTGCTGTTTTGTTATTACAGCTTTTTACTACAAAATCTTTGTATTATCCAGTATTTTTGGATTTTTAAAGGTCATTCTTATTTTAACATAGCTTTATCTGTATCAAAACTAGATAGTCCTAATCTAAACATAGCATTTGTTCAGACTCTCAGCATGTCCCCAAGGGCAACATGAAACAAGTTGAATTTTATTTTTGACAAAACTTTTAAAGTTAGTTTTCATGAAGATTATGTTAAGCAATTGAAAAATGAGAATAAGGATGAAATAGTTTTGTGTAAATCCCACTGATACCTACTTTCACAATTTAAAATAACAACTTTCGTTTTATCAGTAGTGTAAAAAAAAATTCCATCCTAGAACTACTTAAATCTTTGCTTCATGCCAAATACTTCACAAGACAGAATAACAACATAATTACAATGTTCTAAAAGGGATTTAGCAAAGCAATCACAAAAGTCCTGCAATGTTAAAAGCCAGATATTAGATGCAATTCCTTCTCACTCTCTCTTCCATCCTGACATAAATTACAAATGTCAGTTTCTTTCAAATGAAACTGTGTGAATATCAAGCCTCTAGGAGAGATCATGAAAGCACATGGCCCTTGCTGACAGGATCTCTGCAGATCTTTTTTCTTCAAACTCAGAAACTACAGAATCCCAGCTGTTCAAATGTCTGATAGAAATAAGGGCTTGGACAAGTTCCATCTGGCTGAACTTTAACAGCACAAACAGGAATAAAGCAGTACTCAAAGGCAAGGATTTTGAATGACTAAATATTCCTGTAAAGGTAAACTGGAACAAAATGTATAGTAATACAACATAAAATAATTTAAGCATAAAATGTTAACAGGATTGTCCTCACTTCAGTATTCCATCTAAAATAAAGATATGCATGTTTATTTATGAAATATGTTTCTTTCTAAAAGTGGGTATTTTTCAGGATCATCTTGCTTAGTCTAAAGCAGTAGGAGAGGTTTCAGTGAGGATGAAGATCTTTTCTATTGTTCTATTCCATCCTTGATGGTCCAGGGACTTGCATGAGCCCCTTACTTTGCAGCAATTCACAGGCAAAGCTGGAAATTCTGGACTACCATCCTGATGATACACTTCTAAACATGGCAGACATAATCTACCAAAATCACATTTTCTTTTAATTTTGTTTTCTCTACCCTTTCCTTAATGCTTACTATGGTCCTTTACTCTATCATGCCTCTCTACATTTACCTATTTTCTCCCTAATTCTCCTCTTAAATACCAAGTCATCTTAGAAGACCCAGCTCCTCCTTTTTTTTTTTTTTTTTTTTGAGACAGAGTCTTGCTCTCTCGCCCACGCTGGGGTGCAGTGGCGCGCTCTCGGCTCACTACAAGCTCCGCCTACTGGGTTCACACCATTCTCCTGCCTCAGCCTCCCGAGTAGCTGCGACTACAGGCACCCACCACCATGTCAGGCTACTTTTTTGTATTTTTTTAGTAGAGACGGGGTTTCACCGTGTTAGCCAGGATGGTCTCGATCTTCTGACCTCGTGATCCGCCCATCTCGGCCTGCCAAAGTGCTGGGATTACAGGCGTGAGCCACGGCGCCCAGCCTCAGCTCCTCTTTAACTGTCCTAGCTTTCTATCTCTCCTGCCCGGGTAAAACAGATCATGCCCTTTGCCCACTCACGGCAATGTGATACATTTTCTTGTTCATTTTGAGAAGAATGGTATATGTGCTAATTTTATAACAAATAAAAACAATTTAAAATTTATCTTAAATGGGATCTTTTGAAAAAGTTATTTTGCAAAAATTTGAAATTTATGTTGCACGTAATCTTATAATTTTTCTCCTTAACTGTCTGTTTTCAATAAACATTTGTAGAATTTTTAATTGGGATAATTATTTCTTCAACTTTAGGATAGTTATAATTAGATAATTATAAGGATTATTATCTTTAGGATAATTATTAGGCATGGACAGTGCCTAATAGAATCCAGTTCACAAGGTAATCAGACTAATAGTTATTTAATAAAGCAATAAATATCACTGAATGAACCTCAGCTGGGCCATGACCAGTTACTATGCTGAAGAGCACTAAAAAATGCACCAGTATCCTAGAAATGAGAAGTCAGATACAGGGCACACTGTAGTGTGTCTGGGAGAAGAATACCTGTTGACTTTGTAGTCAAGATTACTAGCCATGGCAGATGTGATGGTTGTATTTGAGCCAAAGCAGTGATGGACATGGAGAAGTAGTAATGAGCTCTAAGCACTTAGGATCTAGAAGTGGTCAGGACAGGAATGTAGATAGTCAAATTCTATGATTACTCTGATATGATTGTGATAGGTTTTCTCTTTCTTCATGAATGTGTACTTTTTTTTTCTTTTTTTACATTTCTCAGAAGTAGAACTATTGAAGTTGTAACAGATTTTTAGCACAGACTATGTTGTTTTTCATCTAGAATACTGGGAGGAAGGGGAGCTTTCTATCAGCTCCCACTTCATCATCATGCTCTTTCTAGCCCAGTCATGAAACATCTGAATTCACTGTTGGGATATCTAATTAGGCCAAAGTGTGATTTAGAATAGTTGCCAGAGTAGTCAACGAAGCGTTACATTATAAGGCTCATAGGATGGTGGCGAATTGCCCTTTTAAAGGGCCTTTGTTGAATGTATTAGTGTAATGTCATGTGTTGCCCAGAAAGTACAAGTTGCTTATAAATGTTATATTAGGCCAGGCACGGTGGCTCATGCCTATAATCCCAGCACTTTGGGAGGCGGAGGCGAGCAGATCACGAGATCAGGAGTTCGAGACCAGCCTGGCCAACAGGGTGAAACCCCATCTCTACTAAAAATATAAAACTTAGCCAGGCATCGTGGTGCGTACCTGTAATCCCAGCTACTCAGGAGGCTGAGGTGGGAGAATCGCTCGAACCCGGGAGGCAGAGGTTGCAGTGAGCCGAGATGGCACCTCTGCACTCCAGCCTGGGTGACAGAGCGAGACTCTGTCTCAGAAAAAATAATAATAATAATAATAATTATATTAACTGAGTTTAATTTTGTTCCCAAAGAGTAACCATTTAGGTATGTTTTAATTTTTATTTTATTCTTACTGAAACATAGTCATTGTTTCTGGATCACATGTGTTTTTCACTAATCCCTAAATTGTTATCCATTTCTGTAACTATTATTATTTGCAGTGTTTATATTATATATAATATTAAGTTTTGACAATAAACAAATACACATTTTTGGAACGTAGACTTCTAGGAATGACCCCCCAATAACCCTTACCTTTTTATAAGCTCTCCTTTGAGTATAGGTGGAAACTATAACTATGATAAAATATTACTCTGCCATGATTATGTTATATGGTAAAGCTAGACTTAAAATTAGTAGATTATCCAAGTGTTCAAATCTAATCACGAGTCCTTTAAAAGCAGAGTTTCCCTTGAACAGTGATATAAGAAGAAGGCAGAAGAGCAAATAAGAAAGATATAAAGCTAGAGAACATTTTGACAAATGGTTTGAAGATGGAAGGACTCAAGAACAAGGAAGAAGAGCAGCCTGTAGAAGCTAAAAGGTAGCCCCTGACTAACAACCAGCAAGTAAATGGAGACTTCAATCTCACAGCTATGAAAACATGTATACATATGTAACAAACCTGCACATTGTGCACATGTACCCTAAAACTTAAAGTATAATAATAATAAAATAAAAAATAAATAAATAAATAAAAAGAAATGAATTCTGCCAAAATATAATGCACTTGGAGATTTTCCCAAAGCTTCCAGATAAGAGCCCAGCCTAGCTAACACCTTGATTTCATTCTTGTGATACTCCCAGCCTAGTATGCTTGAATTTCTGACCCACAGAACTTTTCACTAATAAATAGGTGTCATAAGCTACTGTTTATAATAACTTGTTACTTAACCAAAGAAAACTAATACAGCATCTGAAATCAAGAGACACACAGCTTAGTTTACTGTTTAGAAAAAAAAAAAAAAACTACATTTTGAGGATATTTTCTTTTAGAGCAAAATATTCCAGAAACACACTACTATTCACTTAACATCTATTTTTTTCTATTTTTATACTCTCATATAGGCTGTACTAGAAGATATAAATAGATATCTTCCAAAATATGAATTACAGCATTTTGTGTAAGTTAATAATTAAAAGTCTGAAAAACATGTATGGAAAACATATTTAAAAGTAAGAAATGGTGCCAGATAAATTTAAAGTTTCTATAGCTAAATAAGTAAAATTGACCAAGATAATCATTAACTACACCTTACCACCAATACATTAAAATCCCAATTAAATATCTCTCTCATTCTGGTCCCAAGTCTTCTCCTTGCCTCATCTGCAATTAATCCCATTCTCCAAGCCTCTCTATAATCTACAAATAGCTTGGGAATTTCTCATGCCATTTTTCTAGTAACCTATTCCTTCCTCACTGTCTGTGCTCTCTTTTCTTCTCTTTCTATCCAATTTCCACACATACTTCAAGACATAGTTAAAGTCCTTCCTGAAGTTCTTGCAACCTTCTCTTGCTGTGAAAATCTTTTTTCAAATTCTCAAGTGCTTCTTATCTGTGCTGAGTTTTTGCTTTTCCATTTTATATATTTCCGTCATCTCAAATATCATCTTGAGCCATTAGTTAACTGATCTTGTCTCTCTATGTAGATTGTAGTTTCATGAAGGACAGAGATAATGTCATAAATACAGGAAATGACCAGTGTACGACAGTTTATCTTAATATTTATACATATGAAAGAAAATTTAAAAATAAATTTAAAACATATAATACAAGGCGAAGGAAAAGTGAATTAGATAACATTTTAGATCTAGTTGGATGCAAGAAAATATGCTGACTGGAGAGAGGTAGGCAGAGCAAGATGGCAGAGTATGACCCTCCAGTAGTTATCCCCTAACAAAAACATCAATTTGAAAACCATTCATGCATGGAAATACCTACACAAGAGCTAAGAAAACCAGGTGAGAGATCACAGTACCTAGCTGTAGCAAAATAATGAGAAAAGATAATACAGAGGATGGGAAGGACAATTTTACATTACTCGCATCATTCTTCCCCCAACCCCAGGCAGTTCAGCATGGAGAGAGATGCCATTTGCTTGGAGGGAAGAGAGAGAAGTGAGCATAGGACTTTGCCTTGGACTCCACCACACGGCTTACCACAGTAAAACTCAGCACTGGGAAGACTTCTATAGTCTCATACTCCATGATGGTACTTGTGGACTAAGCCTGTAGAAATGCCTTGGTGCCAGACTGGAGCACACAGCCCCAGGCTTTAGGCTTCTGTGGTAGACTTGATCTCTAGACCACATAGCCAGCAGGCTGACTTCAGCAGCTCCATGCTCCAGACAATCCTTAGTGACAGGCAGCCCTCAGTGGCTCTGAGCTTCTGGCCCATCCCAGTGCCATACCTGCCACAGGGCTTTCCCAGACAAAGCCAGTTTACAGATACTGAAATGAGTATCTACTTTTTCAAATATGCACACATAGACACACGACCACAAGAATCAAGAACAATTAAGGAAACATCATCAAACAGGCAAAATAAGGTTCCAGTGACTGACCCTAAAAAATGAAATATATAAACCACCTGACAAAAAAAATTCAAAATAACCATTTAAGTACGCTTAGTGAACTTCAGGATATATGAAAAATGATTCAACAAAATGAGAAAAATAATAAATTACCAAAAAGCAAAATTTAATAAAGAGCAAAATAATAATAATAATAATAATAAAATAGAAATCCAGGAGCTGAAAAATACAACAAACAAAATTAAAAATTAAAAATGCTATAGAGACTAAATTAATGAAGTAGATACAAATAACCTGAACTCCAAGACAGGTTATTTGAAAATATGTAGTCAGAAGAGGGAAAAAAATAATAAAAAAGAAATAAAGTTAGCTTACAGGATTTGTGGAACAGCATCAAAAGAGCAAATATTCCAGTCACAGGAGTTCAAAAAGGAAAAGTGAAATATAAAGGGATAGAAAGCTTATTTTATAAAATAGTGGCAGAAAATTTTCTAAACCTGAAGAAAGATGTAAATATTGAAATACAGAAAGGTCAAATATCTCCAATCAAATTCAATTCAAATAAGACTACCCCAGTACATATTATAATCAAGCTGTCAAAAACTCAAAGACAAGGAGAAGATTGAAAGCAGCAAGAGAAAGGAAGGAAATAGCATATAATAGGATTCCAGTACAGCTAGGAGCAGACTTATCAACAGGAGATTTGCAGGCCAGGAGAGGGCAGAATGATAGATTCAAAATCCTAAAGGGACAAACTATCAACCAATAATACTGTACCCAACAAAGCTTTATAAATGAAGGCATGATAACAACTTTCCCAGAAAAACAAAAGCAGAGGGAATCCATCTCCACCAGGCCTGTCTTAGAAGAAACACTAAAGTGAATTATTCAAGTTGAAAGAAAAGGATGCTAATGTGTAACATGAAGACATATGAAAGTACAAATCTCATTGCTAATCACACAGACAAATTCATCATACTCTAATACTATAGTGGTGATACACAAATCACTTATAACTTTAGTGTAAAGGTTAAAAGTCAAAACTATTAAAAATAATAATAATGACAATAATTTGTTAAGAAATATGAAATATAAAAAGATGGAAATTATGACATCAAAAAGTCAAAATGTGAGGGGAGGAATGGAATAAATGTATACTTTTTTGTGGGTTTTTTAAAATCAAAGTTAAGTTTTTATTGGCTTAAAAGAAAGTTATTAGATTTTTTGCAAGCTTCATGTTAATCATAAAGCAAAAATCTATAGTGGATACACAAAAAAATAAAAAGCAAGGAATCAAAACATACCATTAAAGAAAAATGCTCAGACAAAAGAAAGAGAAAGAAAGAAAGAAGAAAAGAAGAAAGAAAGAAGGAAAGGAAGAGAAAGAGAGAAAGAAAGGAAAGAAAGAAAGAAAGAAAAAGAAAGAAAGAGAAAGAAAGAAAGAGAAAGAGAGAGAGAAAGAAAGAAAGAAAAAGAAAGAAAGAAAGAAAGAAAAGAGAGAGAAAGAAAGAAAGAGAGAGGTAGGGTGTGGTGGCTCATGCCTGTAATCCCAGCACTTCGGAAGGCTGAGGTGGGCAGATCTCCTGAGGTCAGGAGTTTGAGACCAGCCTGGCCAATGTGGTGAAACTTCATCTCTGCTAAAAATACAAAATTGGCCAGGTGTGGTGGTGCAAGCCTGTAATCCCAGATACTTGGGAGGCTGACGCATGAGGATTACTTGAACCTGGGAGGTGGAGGTTGCAGTCAGCCAAGATCATACCATTGCACTCCAGCCTGGGTGACGAGTAAAACTGCATCTAAAAAAAAGAAAAAAAAAGAAAGAAAGAAAAAAGAAAGAAAGAAAGAATCACTCTACAAAACAACTAGAAAACAATAAACAAAATGGCAGTAGTAAGTCCTTACCTATCAATAATTACTTTGAATGTAAATGTATTAAATTCTCCAATAGAAAGACACTGAATGGCTGAATGGATAAAAAAAAGACCCAAGTATATGCTGCCTACCACATACTTCAACTGTAAGGAAACACACAGACTCAAAGTGAAGAGATAGAAAAAGATATTCCATGAAAATAGAAACCAAAAAAGAGCAGGAGTAACTATACCTATACAGACAAAATGGGCTTTAAGTAAAACCTATAAAAAGAGACAAAGAAGATCATTATATAATGATGGAGGGGTCAATTAAGCAAGAGAAAGAGACTATAACAGTTATAAATAGATATGAATACAACATTGTAGCACTTAAATATATATGAGGAATATTAATAGATCTGAAGAGAGAGACACACTGCAATACAATAATAGTAGGGGATATCAACACTCCACTTTCAGCAATGAACAGATCATCCAGACAGAAAATCAAGAAGGAAACATCAGAGTTAAACTACAATCTAGGCATAACAGATATATACAGAAAACTTCATCCCCCAACTGCAAAATACACATTCTTCTCAACTGCACATAAAACATTCTCTAGGACTGATTATATGTCAGGCCACAAAATAAGTCTTCATAAATTTAAGAAAATTAAAATTATATGAACTATCTTTTCTGACCACAATGGTATAAAACTAGAAATTAGTAACAGCAAGACTTTCAGAAGATTCATAAATACATGGAAATTAATATGCACCTAAACAGCCAATGATCAATGAAGAAATTTAAAGAAAAATGTAAAAATATTTTGAGACAAATGAAAATAAAAACACAACATATCTATGGGATATAGCAAAAGCAGTTATAAGAGGAAAGTTTACAGCAATAAATACCCACATTAAAAAAAGAAACATCTCAAATAAACAATCTAGCACTGTACCTCAAGAAAGGAGGAAAGCAAGAACAAATTAAGCTTAAAGTTAGTATATGGAAGGAAATAATATAGATCAGAACAAAAATGAAATAAAGACTAGAAAAAATAGAAAAGTTAACAAAATTAAGAGTTGATTTCCTGAAATGATTATTAATATCAACAAACCTATAGCTAGACTAAGAAAAAAAGAGAGAAAACTCAAATAAATACTTTTAAATGAGACATTACAACTGATAAAGCAGACATACAATGCATCATGAGAGACTACTATGAACAATTGTAAAAGATGACTTCAAAAGATTCATGGAAAAATGAAATTAAAAGATAAAAATAAAAATTATAAACTTTAGTTCTCAAAATAAGTTCAATCAAGTTCAAGATACTTTTGTAAGTAATGATACCAACCATTAAGTCCATCCCTAAAGAACTGAGAGTCTTGAGAATTTAACTGTGTCAATGCAGTCTTTTTTACATTATTAACTAAAGAAAAATGAGTGCTTTATACAGATATTTTTAAGATTAGGAAACAAAGCAAAGACAGGAAACTATCAACAGAGTGAACAGACAACCTATAGAACGAGAGAAAATACTTGCAAACTATATATCTGAAAAGGGTGTTTTGAATATATGAGGTTGTGTATATATTCAAAATATACAGGGTACACAAACCATAGCAAGAATACAAATAACCCAATTAAAAAATGGACAAAGGGTATGAATATACATTTCTCAAAGAAGACTTATAAATGATATATTAAAAAATACTTAATATCAGTAATCATCAGGGAAATGCAAATTAAAACCAAATAAAATGCAATAAATAAAATAAAACAAAATAAAAGCAAATAAAATGAGATAACACCTCACAGCTGTTAGAAGAGCTACTATCAAAAAGACGAAAGACAGTGTGATGGTTAATAGTGTTAACTTCATTGGATTGAAGGATCCAAAGTATTGTTCCTGAGTGTGTCTGTGAGGGTGTTGCCAAAGGAGATTAACATTTGAGTGGTGGACTGGGAGAGGTAGACCCACCCTCAATCTGGGTGAGCACCATCTTATCAGCTGTCAGCGCAGACAGAATAAGGCAGGCAAAAGAAGGTGGAAAGAGCAGACTTGCTGAGTTTTCCAGCCTTCATCTTTCTTCTGTGCTGCATGCTTCCTGCCCTTGAATATCGGACTCCAAGTTCTTCAGCTTTTGGACTCTTGGACTTACACGGGCGGTTTGCGAGGGGCTCTTGGGCCATCAGCCACAGACTGAAGGCTGATCTGTCGGCTTCCCTACTTTTGAGGTTTTGGGATTCAGACTGGCTTTCTTGCTCCTGAGCTTGCAGAGGGCCCATTGTATGATTTCACCTTGTGATCACGTGAGTCAGTACTCCTTAATAAACTCATCATATATACATCTATCCCACTAGTTCTGTCCCTCTAGAGAATCCAGACTAACACAGATTTTGGTACCAGGAGTGGTTCTAGAGGAACTGAATTTAAGGATGGATTTCTTTAGTTGGTTTTGGGGTTTCTGGAGTTGGCTTCTTAATCTGATTAAACCCCAAAATGCTAAGGACTCTACTTCTAATAGTATGGAGAACAGTGATAGTCTTTGGCATGAACTGTTTAGAGAGTTATGCAAAATAAATGCATTTGATACTTCTGAATCATCATTTTTGAGGGGCAAGGAGTTTAGTGACTCTATACATAATACCTTCAACCATATGTGGAGAACCAAGGAGTATAATGAAGTTGGCTGGTTGCTCCTAAGTTCACTGGATAAAGTGATGAAAGAAAACAATGAGCTCAGGGATTCTAATTCCTGGCTCCAGAAGCATATACTGAGCCTCAAATCTTCTAAGACTGACCTGAGTGAGTCTTACCTTCTATAGACAAAGGGCTGACATTGTGGAAAATCAGACACAAGCCCTTATCGTGTGAGTGGCTGACCTGCAACGAAAGGCGCACACTCAGCCTCACCAGGTGTCTACTGTTAAAATGAGGGCATTGATTGGAAAAGAATGGGTCCCTGCAACTTGGAATGGGGATGTGTGGGAAGACCCTGATGAGGCTGGAGCCACTGTGCCCAGTAGTGACAACATCCCTACCCGCAACCACACTACCATCAGCCTTCTCACCTTTCTCTGAGGAGAACAACCATGCACTGCCTCAGGCAACAGTGATGGCCTCCCCTGAGGCAGTTGCCATGCCAGACAATGCTGATTCTCCTCAGGACCCACCACAACAGCCCTGTTTGCTTCTAGACCTACAACTAGAATCAAGGGCCAGCAGAATCCTAGAGGTGAGGTTCAGAGTGTGTCTCACAGGAGGTGCACAAAATTCCAAAAGAACTGTTTGAGTTTTCTAATATAAGCAGAAATCTGGAGAACGGCTCTGAAAATGGATATTAAGGGTGTGAGATAATGGTGGAAAGGATATAAAGTTGGTTCAGGCTGATATGGCCTGAAAGATATGGGTCTTCTAAGGAGGGTTCATATCTGCATTTAACGTTGCAGCTCTGGGAGTTACATTGATATGGGCCCTCCTTAGAAGGCCCTCCTCAGAGGGCCCATATCTGCATTTAACGTTGCCAGCTCTGGGAGTTAAAAAAAGGTTCTAATAGTTTATTTGCTTGGTTAACTGAAACATGGACCAAAGATGCCCTACTGTGAGTGAGCTGGAAATGCCTGATCTCCCTTGGCTTAATGTAGAGAAACGGATCCAAAGGTTTAGGGAGATTGAAATGCTAGAGTGGATTAGTCACTTTAGACCTACTCATCCCAGCTGAGAGGGTCCAGAGGACATACCCTTCACCAATACCTTGCAAAACAGATTTGTGAGGGGAGCACCTACATCCTTGAAGAACTCTGTCATTGTTCTTCTCTGTATGCCAAATCTTACAGTCGGAACCACAATCACTCAACTGGAAAACTTAAACACAATGGGAATAATTGGATCCTGAGGTGGCAGGGGCCAAGTGGAGGCACACAACAGTCAAAGGCAAGGTGAGTGTAGTTACCATAACGAACAGCAGAGGCAAAGCAGCAATCAGAATAGTCTGACTCATGTAGAGCTCTTGCATTGGCTAATTAATCACAGTGTTCCTGGAAGTGAAATTGATAGGAGGCCTGCTGTATTCTTACATAATTTGTACATGCAGAAAACTTCCAGGCTGAATGGACAAAAAACTAATTTTAATTATAAAAATAGAGAATCATGACCCCTCAATCAGTTTTCAGACTTGAACCAGTTAACAGAGCCAGAACCCCTTTAATGAAGGGGAGGTCAGGTCCCGTTGAGGAAGAACCCCACAACACTACTGACAATTTACACTGTTAATCTCTCTCCCATCCTTCCCCAGGGAGACATTCAGCCTTTTACCAAGGTGTATCAGTCCATTCTCATGCTGCCAGTAAAGCCATACCCAAGACTGGGCAATTTATAAAGAAAAAAGAGGTTTAATGGACTTACAGTACCATATGGCTGAAGTGGTCTCACAATCATGGCAGAAGACAAAGGAGGAACAAAGGCACCTCTTACATGGTGCCAGGCAAGAGAGAGAGCATGTGCAGGGGAACTACCCTCTATAAAACCATCAGATCTCAAGAGACTTACTCACTGTCACAAGAACAGCATGGGAAAAATCCAACCCCATGATTCAATTACCTCCCACCAGGTCCCTCCCACAACACTTGGGAATTTTGGGAGCTAATATTCAAGATGAGATGTCAGTGGGGACACAGCCAAATCATATCATTCTGCCCCTGACTCCTCCCAAATCTCATGTCCTCACATTTCCAAACCAATCATGCCTTCCCAACAGTCCCCCAAAGTTTTAACTCATTTCAGCATTAATGCAAAAGTCCACAGTCCAAAGTCTCATCTGTGACAAGGCAAGTCCCTTCTGCCTATGAGACTGTGAAATCAAAGGCAAGGTAGTTACTTCCTAGATATAATGAGGGCACAGGCATTGGGTAAATACACCTATACCAAATGGGAGAAATTGGCCAAAATGAAGGGGCCACAGGCCCCATGCAAGTTTGAAATCCAGTGGGCAGTCAAATCTTAAAGCTCCAAAGTGATCTCCTTTGACTCCATTTCTCAATCCAGCTCATGCTGATGCAAGGGGTGGGTTCCCATGGTCTTGGGCATCTCTGCCCCTGTGGCTTTGCAGGGTACAGCCTCCCTCCTGGCTGCTTTCATGAGCTGATGTTGTGTCTGTAGCTTTTCCAGATACACAGTGTAAGCTGTTTGTGGATCTACCATTCTGGGGTCTGGAGAATAGTAGCCTTCTTCTCACAGCTCCACTAGGCAGTGCCTCAGTAGGATTCTGTGTGGGGTCTCCCACCCAACATTTCCCTTCTGAACTGCCCTTGCAGAGGTTCTCCATGAGGACTCTGCCCCTGCAGCACACCTCTGCCTGGACATCCAAGCATTTCCATACATCCTCTGAAATCTAGGCAGAGGTTCCCAAATCTCAGTTCTTGACTTCTGTGCAGCCACAGGCCCAACACCATGTGTAAGCCACCAAGGTTTGGGGCTTGCACCCTCTGAAGCAATGCCCTGAGCTGTACGTTGGCCCCTTTCAGTCACAGCTGGGATGCAGGGCACCAAGTCCCTAGACTGCACACAGCAGCAAGATCTGGACCCTACCCACAGAACCATTTCTTTTTTCCTACTAGGCCTCTGGGCCTGTGATGGGGGCACTGCTGTGAAGGTCTCTGACATGCCTGGAAACATTTTCCCTACTGCCTTGGTGATTAACATTTGGCTCCTCATTGCTTATACAAATTTTTGCAGCCAGCTTGAATTTTTCCTCAGAAAACGGGTTTTTCTTTCCTATTGCATCAGACTGCAAATTTTTCAAACTCTGCTTCCCTTGTAAACATAAGTTATTATTCCAAACCATATTTTTGTGAATAAAAAACTGAATGCTTTTAAGAGCACCCAAGCCATTTCTTTGAACACATTGCTGCTTAGAAATTTTTTCCACCAGATACTCTAGATCATATCTCTTAAGTTCAAAATTCCACAGATCTCCAGGGCAGGGGCAAAATGCCATCAGTCTCTTTGCTAAAACATAAGAGTCACCTTTGCTCCATTTCCCAACAAGTTTCTCATCTCCATCTGAGACCACCTAAGCCTGGACTTCATTGTCCATATCATTATCAGCATTTTAGTTAAAGCCATTCAACAAGTCTCTAGGAAGTTCCACACTTTCCCACATCTTCCTGTCTTCTGAGCTCTCCAAGTCTCCAGGAAGTTCCAAATTTCCCATATTTTCCAGTTCTTCTTCTGAGTCCCCCAAACTGTTCCAACCTCTGCCTGTTACCCAGTTCCAAAGTCGCTTCCTCATTTTCATGTATCTTTAGGGCAGAACCCCAATCTATTATTGCCAATTCACTGTATCAGTCCATTCTCACGCTGCTAATAAAGATATACCCCAAAACTGGATAATTTATAAAGAAAAAGAGGTTTAATGGACTCACAGTTCCACATTAGCTGTTAGGTTAGGGGAGCCTCATAATCATGGCAGGAGTTGAAGGAGAAGTAAAGGCATGTCTTACATGGTGGCAGGCAACAGAGAGCACGCAGGGGAACTACCCTTTATAAAACCATCAGATTTCATGAGACTTATTCACTATCACCAAAACAGCATGGGAAATTCCCACACCCATGATTCAATTACCTCCCACCAAGTCCCTCCCATGACATGTGGGGATTATGGGAGCTACAATTCAAGATGAGATTTGGAAGGGGACACAGCCAAACCAGCCCACAGGGTAACTGCATTGGGGAAAGGGGAATGACCAGACCTTTGAGGGGCTGCTGGACACTGGCTCTGAGCTGACATTGATTCCAGGGGACCCAAAACATCAATATTGGTCCTCCAGTTAAAGTAGGGTTTATGGAGGTCAGGTAATTAATGGACTGTTAGCTCAGGTTTGACTTACAGTGTATCCAATGCATTTCTGGACTCATCTTGCAGTCATTTCCCCAGAGCCAGAATGCATAATAGGCACAGACATACTTAGCTGCTGGCTGAATCCCCACATTGGCTCCCTGACTTATAGGGTGAGGGCTACTATGGTGGAAAAGCCAAATGGAAACCCTTAGAGCTGCCTCCACCTAGAAAAACAGTAAATCAAAAACAATATCACATCCCTGGAGTGGCTGCAGAGATTAGTGCCACCATCAAGGACTTGAAAGACGCAGGGATGGTGATTTCCACAACATCCATATTCAACTCTCCTGGTTCATTGTGCAGAAGACAGATGGATCTTTGAGAATGACCATGGGTTATCATGAGCTTAACCAAGTAGTGACTCCAGCTGTAGCTGCTGTACCAGATGTGGTTTCATTGCTTGAACAAATTAACGTATTTCCTGGTACCTGCTATGCAGCCATTGATCTGGCAAATGCCTTTTTCTCCATTCCTGTTCATAAAGTCTGCTAGAAGCAATTTGCCTCCAGCTGGCAAGACCAGCAATATACCTTTACTTTCCTACCTCAGGGGTATGTCAACTCTCTGGCTTTGTGTCATAATCTCGTTTGCAGAGCCCTTGATTGCTTTTCCTTTTTACAAGATACTGCATTGATCCGTTATATCGATGACAGCATGCTGATTGGATCCAGTGAGCCATAAGTAGCAAACACTGGACTTATTGGTGAGACATTTGTGTGCCAGAGGATAGGAAATAAATCTAACTAAAATTCAGGGACCTTCTACCTCAGGGAAGTTTCTAGAGGTCCAGTGGTGTGCGGCATGTTGATATATTCCTTCTAAGGTGAAAGATAAGCTGCTGCATTTGGCCCCTCCTATGACTATCTGGATTTTGGAGGCAACACCTTCCTCATTTGGGTGTGTTATGCCAGCCCATTTACTGAGCGACCTGAAGGGTGCCAATTTTGAGTGAGGTCCAGAGCCAGGAGCAGGCTCTACAACAGGTCCAGGCTGCTGTGCAAGCTGCTCTGCCACTTGGGCCATATGATCCAGCAGATCCAATGGTGCTTGAGGTGTCAGTGGCAGATAGGGATGCTGTTTGGAGCCTTTGGAAGGCCCCCATAGGCGAATCACAGCAGAGGCCTCTAGGATTTGGGAGCAAGGCCCTGCCATCTTCTCTAGATAACTACTCTCCTTTTGAGAGACAGCTCTTGGCCTGTTACTAGACTTTGGTAGAAACTGAACGTTTGACTAGTGGTCATCAAGTCACCATGAGACCTGAACTTCCTATCATGAACTTGGTGCTTTCTTACCCATCTAGCCATAAAGTGGGTCATGCACAGCAGCATTCAGTCATCAAATGGAAGTGGTATATACATGATCAGGCTTGAGCAGGTCCTGAAGGCACAAGTAAGTTACGTGAGGAAGTGGCTCAAAGGCCCAAGGTCTCCACTCCTGCCACCCTGCCTTCTCTCCCTTAGACTGCCCCGATGGCCTCATGTGGACCTGACAGAAGAAGAGAAGACTAAGGCCTGGTTCACAGACATTTCTGCATGACGTGCAGGCACCACCAAAAAGAGGACAGCTGCAGCACTACAGTCCTTTCCTAGGACATCCCTGAAGGACAGTGGTGAATGGAAATCTTCCCAGTGGGCAGAACTTCGAGCAGTGCACCTGGTTGTGCACTTTGCTTGGAAGGAGAAATGGCCAGATGTGCAATTATATACTATTTCATGGGCTATAGCCAATGGTTTGGCTGGGTGGTCAGGGACTTGGAAGAAGCAGGATTGGAAAATTAGAATACACATGGGTAGAAGAAAGTAGTCATTAATACCAGCTACGACTACGTGACCAGTTGCAGAAATGAGAACTGTAATTGTCATGAGTATTTCCTCCTTATTTTACTAAGAACATGTTCATGCATATATACACTTGTACTAAGAAAATATCTTCATTGGGGGAAGGAGCCAAGATGGCCGAATAGGAACAGCTCCGGTATACAACTCCCAGCGCAAGCAACGCAGAAGACGGGTGATTTCTGCATTTCCATCTGAGGTACCGTGTTCATCTCACTAGGGAGTGCCAGACAGTGGGCGCAGGTCAGTGGGTGAGTGCACCGTGCGCCAGCCGAAGCAGGGGCAAGGCATTGCCTCACTCGGGCAGCGCAAGGGGTCAGGGAGTTCCCTTTCCAGGGGTGACAGACGGCACCTGGAAAATCGGGCCACTCCCACCCAAATACTGTGCTTTTCCGACGGGCTTAGGAAACGGTGCCCCAGGAGAGTATAGCACGCACCTGGCTCAGAGGGTCCTATGCCCACGGAGTCTCGCTGATTGCTAGCACAGCAGTCTGAGATCAAACAGCAAGTCGGCAGCGAGGCTGGGGGAGGGGCACCTGCCATTGCCCAGGCTCGCTTAGGTAAACAAAGCAGCCAGAAGCTTGAACTGGGTGGAGCCCACCACAGCTCTAGGAGGCCTGCCTGCCTCTGTAGGCTTCACCTCTGGGGGCAGGGCACAGACAAACAAAAAGACAGCAGTAACCTCTGCAGACTTAAATGTCCCTGTCTGACAGCTTTGAGGAGAGCAGTGGTTCTCCCAGCACGCAACTGGAGATCTGAGAACGGGCAGACTGCCTCCTCCAGTGGGTCCCTGACCCCTGACCCCCGAGCAGCCTAACTGGGAGGCACCCCCCAGCAGGGGCAGACTGACACCTCACACGGCCGGCCAGGTACTCCAACAGACCTGCAGCTGAGGGTCCTGTCTGTTAGAAGGAAAACTAACAGAAAGGATATCCACACCAAAAACCCATCTCTACATCACCATCATCAAAGACCAAAAGTAGATAAAACCACAAAGATGGGGAAAAAACAGAGCAGAAAAACTGGAAACTCTAAAAAGCAGAGTACCTCTCCTCCTCCAAAGGAACGCAGTTCCTCACCAGCAACGGAACAAAGCTGGACGGAGAATGACTTTGACGAGCTGAGAGAAGAAGGCTTCAGACGATCAAATTACTCCGAGCTACGGGAGGATATTCAAATCAAAGGCAAAGAAGTTGAAAACTTTGAAAAAAATTTAGAAGAATGTATAACTAGGATAACCAATACAGAGAAGTGCTTAAAGGAGCTGATGGAGCTGAAAACCAAGGCTCGAGAACTACGTGAAGAATGCAGAAGCCTCAGGAGCCGATGCGATCAAATGGAAGAAAGGGTATCAGCCCTGGAAGATGAAATGAATGAAATGAAGCGAGAAGGGAAGTTTAGAGAAAAAAGAATAAAAAGAAACGAGCAAAGCCTCCAAGAAATGTGGGACTATGTGAAAAGACCAAATCTACGTCTGATTGGTGTACCTGAAAGTGACGGGGAGAATGGAAACAAGCTGGAAAACACTGTGCAGGATATTATCCAGGAGAACTTCCCCAATCTAGCAAGGCAGGCCAACATTCAGATTCAGGAAATACAGAGAATGCCACAAAGATACTCCTCGAGAAGAGCAACTCCAAGACACATAATTGTCAGATTCACCAAAGTTGAAATGAAGGAAAAAATGTTAAGGGCAGCCAGAGAGAAAGGTCGGGTTACCATCAAAGGGAAGCCCATCAGACTAACAGCGGATCTCTCGGCAGAAACCCTACAAGCCAGAAGAGAGGGGGGCCAATATTCAATATTCTTAGAGAAAAGAATTTTCAACCCAGAGTTTCATATCCAGCCAAACTAAGCTTCATAAGTCAAGGAGAAATAAAATACTTTACAGACAAGCAAATGCTGAGAGATTTTGTCACCACCAGGCCTGCCCTAAAAGAGCTCCTGAAGGAAGCGCTAAACATGGAAAGGCACAACCGGTACCAGCCACTGCAAAATCATACCGAAATGTAAAGACCATTGAGACTAGGAAGAGACTGCATCAACTAACGAGGAAAATAACCAGCTAACATCATAATGACAGGATCACATTCACACATAACAATATTAACTTTAAATGTAAATGGACTAAATGCTCCAATTAAAAGACACAGACTGGCAAATTGGATAAAGACTCAAGACCCATTGGTGTGCTGTATTCAGGAAACCCATCTCACGTGCAGAGACACACATAGGCTCAAAATAAAAGTAGGGAGGAAGATCTACCAAGCAAATGGAAAACAAAAAAAGGCAGGGGTTGCAATCCTAGTCTCTGATAAAACAGACTTTAAACCAACAAAGATCAAAAGAGACAAAGAAGGCCATTACATAATGGTAAAGGGATTAATTCAACAAGAAGAGCTAACTATCCTAAATATATATGCACCCAATACAGGAGCACCCAGATTCATAAAGCAAGTCCTGAGTGACCTACAAAGAGACTTAGACTCCCACACATTAATAATGGGAGATTTTAACACTCCACTGTCAACATTAGACAGATCAACGAGACAGAAAGTCAACAAGGATACCCAGGAATTGAACTCAGCTCTGCACCAAGCGGACCTAATAGACATCTACAGAACTCTCCACCCCAAATCAACAGAATATACATTTTTTTCAGCACCACACCACACCTATTCCAAAATTGACCATATACTTGGAAGTAAAACTCTCCTCAATAAATGTAAAAGAACAGAAATTATAACAAACTATCTCTCAGATCACAGTGCAATCAAGATAGAACTCAGGATTAAGAATCTCACTCAAAACCGCTCAACTACATGGAAACTGAACAACCTGCTCCTGAATGACTACTGGGTACATAACGAAATGAAGGCAGAAATAAAGATGTTCTTTGAAACCAACGAGAACCAAGACACAACATACCAGAATCTCTGGGATGCATTCAAAGCAGTGTGTAGAGGGAAATTTATAGCACTAAATGCCCACAAGAGAAAGCAGGAAAGATCCAAAATTGACACCCTAACATCACAATTAAAAGAACTAGAAAAGCAAGAGCAAACACATTCAAAAGCTGGCAGAAGGCAAGAAATAACTAAAATCAGAGCAGAACTGAAGGAAATAGAGACACAAAAAACCCTTCAAAAAATAAATGAATCCAGGAGCTGGTTTTTTGAAAGGATCAACAAAATTGATAGACTGCTAGCAAGATTAATAAAGAAAAAAAGAGAGAAGAATCAAATAGATGCAATAAAAAATGATAAAGGGGATATCACCACTGATCCCACAGAAATACAAACTACCATCAGAGAATATTACAAACACCTCTACGCAAATAAACTAGAAAATCTAGAAGAAATGGATAAATTCCTCAACACATACACCCTCCCAAGACTAAACCAGGAAGAAGTTGAATCTCTGAATAGACCAATAACAGGAGCTGAAATTGTGGCAATAATCAATAGCTTACCAACCAAAAAAAGTCCAGGACCAGATGGGTTCACAGCCGAATTCTACCAGAGGTACAAGGAGGAGCTGGTACCATTCCTTCTGAAACTATTCCAATCAATAGAAAAAGAGGGAATCCTCCCTAACTCATTTTATGAGGCCAGCATCATCCTGATACCAAAGCCTGGCAGAGACACAACCAAAAAAGAGAATTTTAGACCAATATCCTTGATGAACATTGATGCAAAAATCCTCAATAAAATACTGGCAAACAGAATCCAGCAGCACATCAAAAAGCTTATCCACCATGATCAAGTGGGCTTCATCCCTGGGATGCAAGGCTGGTTCAATATACGCAAATCAATACATGTAATCCAGCATATAAACAGAACCAAAGACAAAAACCACATGATTATCTCAATAGATGCAGAAAAGGCCTTTGACAAAATTCAACAACCCTTCATGCTAAAAACTCTCAATAAATTAGGTATTGATGGGATGTATCTCAAAATAATAAGAGCTATTTTTGACAAACCCACAGCCAATATCATACTGAATGGGCAAAAACTGGAAGCATTCCCTTTGAAAACTGGCACAAGACAGGGATGCCCTCTCTCACCACTTCTATTCAACATAGTGTTGGACGTTCTGGCCAGGGCAATTAGGCAAGAGAAGGAAATCAAGGGTATTCAATTAGGAAAAGAGGAAGTCAAATTGTCCCTGTTTGCAGATGACATGATAGTATATCTAGAAAACCCCATTGTCTCAGCCCAAAATCTCCTTAAGCTGATAAGCAACTTCAGCAAAGTCTCATGATACAAAATCAATGTACAAAAATCACAAGCATTCTTATACATCAATAACAGACAAACGGAGAGCCAAATCATGAGTGAACTCCCATTCACAATTGCTTCAAAGAGAATAAAATACCTAGGAATCCAACTTACAAGGGATGTGAAGGACCTCTTCAAGGAGAACTACAAACCACTGCTCAAGGAAATAAAAGAGGATACAAACAAATGGAAGAACATTCCATGCTCATGGGTAGGAAGAATCAATATCATGAAAATGGCCATCCTTCCCAAGGTAATTTACAGATTCAATGCCATCCCCATCAAGTTACCAATGACTTTCTTCACAGAATTGGAAAAAACTACTTTAAAGTTCATATGGAACCAAAAAAGAGCCCGCATCGCCAAGTCAATCCTAAGCCAAAAGAAGAAAGCTGGAGGCATCACACTACCTGACTTCAAACTATACTACAAGGCTACAGTAACCAAAACAGCATGGTACTGGTACCAAAACAGAGATATAGATCAATGGAACAGAACAGAGCCGTCAGAAATAATGCCACATATCTACAACTATCTGATCTTTGACAAACCTGACAAAAACAAGAAATGGGGAAAGGATTCCCTATTTAATAAATGGTGCTGGGAAAACTGGCTAGCCATATGTAGAAAGCTGAAACTGGATCCCTTCCTTACACCTTATACAAAAATCAATTCAGGATGGATTAAAGACTTAAACGTTAGACCTAAAACCATAAAAACCCTAGAAGAAAACCTAGGCATTACCATTCAGGACATAGGCATGGGCAAGGACTTCATGTCTAAAACACCAAAAGCAATGGCAACAAAAGCCAAAATTGACAAATGGGATCTAATTAAACTAAAGAGCTTCTGCACAGCAAAGGAAACTACCATCAGAGTGAACAGGCAACCTACAAAATGGGAGAAAATTTTTGCAACCTACTCATCTGACAAAGGGCTAATATCCAGAATCTACAATGAACTCAAACAAATTTACAAGAAAAAAACAAACAACCCCATCAAAAAGTGGGCGAAGGACATGAACAGACACTTCTCAAAAGAAGACATTTATGCAGCCAAAAAACACATGAAAAAATGCTCACCATCACTGGCCATCAGAGAAATGCAAATCAAAACCACAATGAGATACCATCTCACACCAGTTAGAATGGCAGTCATTAAAAAGTCAGGAAACAACACGTGCTGGAGAGGATGTGGAGAAATAGGAACACTTTTACACTGTTGGTGGGACTGTAAACTAGTTCAACCCTTGTGGAAGTCAGTGTGGCGATTCCTCAGGATCTAGAACTAGAAATTCCATTTGACCCAGCCATCCCATTACTGGGTATATACCCAAAGGACTATAAATCATGCTGCTATAAAGACACATGCACACGTATGTTTATTGCGGCATTATTCACAATAGCAAAGACTTGGAACCAACCCAAATGTCCAACAATGATAGACTGGATTAAGAAAATGTGGCACATATACACCATGGAATACTATGCAGCCATAAAAAATGATGAGTTCATGTCCTTTGTAGGGACATGGATGAAATTGGAAATCATCATTCTCAGTAAACTATCGCAAGAACAAAAAACCAAACACTGCATATTCTCACTCATAGGTGGGAATTGAACAATGAGAACACATGGACACAGGAAGGGAAACATCACACTTCGGGGACTGTTGTGGGGTGGGGGGAGGAGGGAGGGATAGCATTGGGAGATATACCTAATGCTAGATGACGAGTTGGTGGGTGGAACACACCAGCATGGCACATGTATACATATGTAACTTACCTGCACGTTGCGCACATGTACCATAGAGCCTAAAGTATAATAATAATAATAATAATAAAAAGAAAAACAAAAAAATAAATAAATAAAAAACCTCATACAACTCAAAAAAAAAAAAGAAAGAAAATATCTTCATTTTATTTCTTTTCTTTTTCCTTTATCATGTAACATAAGATTTGTTGACTTCATATCATTATTTAAGTGTTGTTATCTTTATGTAATAGCATTTAGGTTAAGGATTAGTATGCTTAGGTTGTATGCTTAGGTTGTATGAAGGATAGCTGTATTATGTTAGGCATAATTATGACCTTATTATTGTCTTTATTTGAAGATCATGTATGATTTCAGGAGATGTGTATGGGTTTAAGTTGACAAGGGGTGGACTTACGATAGTTAATACTGAGTGTATTCATTCACTTCCAGGTGATCTGGCAACTGCTTTTACCTCTGGTTGTATTGACTGGGAAGTGAAAAGCAGTGTTCTTTTCATGCATCTAAGAAACAACATAGCACAAATTTATCTACTGTGGGTATTTCCCTTTTAAGGCTTCTTCAAGACTTGGTTATGGTTGTGCAAGAAATAGATAATTGAGGTCATTTATCTCATAGGAAATAATCATTACAATGTCGAATATAGGCCTCACTTCTCTGTTCCCATGCCTTTCTGCATGCACTATTACCTTTCATTTCAATGATATATACAGTATATTTGTAGGACATTTTGAGAGGCAGCAATCTCAAAATATGTAGTAACAATAATGCACCTAACATATGTGAGGTGATGGCAAGATGAACAGAAATAACAAAATTTACAAATGGACTGGCTATTATTATTTATTTCTGTTTTTGTAGGTCGAAAACAGTTCAATATTGGCAATTTCATATTGTTTAATCCTATATATCATGATTGCCATATCCCCAAAAGTGATTGTACAACACCATTTATATGACACATGATTTCAGAGACATTACAATGTGGGAAAAAATGTGTAAATCAGAATTTAAAAATGGTATTTTTCAATTAACGCTTTCCCTGAAAAAAAAGTTATATATGATTTTAAGAATTATTAGTGTTAATGTCAGACATGAGAAAAAATTCTGCGATAAGAAAACCAATAAGGAGGATAGTTTCACTGAGTATTTCAAAGACCCATTAGAAGAAATGTCCTCTACCTGTTTCAGCAACACTACAGTGTCTTTTTGGGTTTTTCTATTACGCTATGTCATGTAATGTTTAGTACTGGAGTCACATGTACAGCTTCTTATCTCTTTTACTGGATAAACTCTTTAAGATCAGGGACCAGTTTTTGGTCATCTGTGTGTCTCCTTCACCAGGTAGCATGGAGCTTCATACAGAAAAATGATCAATATCTACCTGATTGAATGAATGGATGCTAGAAAAATGTAAAAGGAGCTTGAAACAGTCTCCGCATGTACAATTTATTTGGGGAAATGAAATTAACTTGCATAAAACTAAGACTATTCTATTCTACGTATAGTAATATTTCAGAAAATAAAAAGAATTCTTTCTAAAGACGTTTACATGAGAGACATGGTATTTCAATTGTGCTGAGAACAGATGAACATGGTTTAGATAGATGAGGCAAGAAATGAAAGACATCATTGGACACTGAAAAAAATGACAAAAAGAGAGAAAATGTCAGAAATAAAAAAAAGCTTCAGTTGGATGAAATAAGAAAATTCTTATTCTACTCTTGTAAAACATTTTTTGTTTAAAATGTGCAGTCTTTAATTATGATCACTTAAGAGGCAGACAGATATTTAATATTCATACTGGAAATAGCCATATCCATGAATTACAATGCAAACTGTCAACGTTAAATATACAACTACTGATCTCTTATGCCACTTGACTCCTATTGACATGAAAAACCCACAGTTCAACATTGTCATAGATGTGGATATAGGGTTACTAAATATATTTTAAATTCATTGTACTTTTTGTACTATGATGACTCACATTAAATCATTTACCATTGACTCTTTATCCTCTAGTATTTCATTAAAAGCTCTTTTACAATAGTATAGGTCATGTTCTTTTGCACAGTTGAATTAAGATTCCTTATAAAAATATATGACCTTATTTTCAGCAACCTCAATTGAATTATAAACAGAGATGATTGTGATAATTACACAACACTAAGTCCACTGAGCCTCCAGGGGTGCTTGGATCAGTACCGACCACAAGTGACTACTTATATATTAGATCTGTTTGATTACTCTTAAAGCGTAGGAGCATACCACTATCTTAAATCTTACTAGTTTTTTCATTTTTGCCTTCTTATAATTAATTCATACAAATGGCTTGAATCCTGTAGATACTTTACTTTTAGAAATCTTAAATTTCTTTTTTAAACTTTATTTTACTTTAAGTTCCAGAATACATGTGGAGAATGTGCAAGTCTGTTACATGGGTTTGAATTTCAACATGAAGTTCTTTTACCTATGTAGTTCTTGGTAAACTACCAAATTCCCCTAAACTTCAGTTTGTTAACTATAAAGCAGGATTAGTAATAATACCTATTGAACTATCCTACTAAATGACATTTTGATGACCATCAAGGATGAAGTGGGCTGAAACTGAAAAATAACCCTAAAGTTTTCAAAATTACGGCCAGTTTTCTCTTTAAAATGTTTTTGTCTCAGTTTAGCCTATAATTAGAATATTTTGGAGGACTATGTTTATTACTCATTTCTTAGTATTTTTTTAAACCCATATTTTTTTTCTTCACTAGTATAGTTTCTTTTAAATTTATATGCTACAAAATAATGCACTTTTTGGTATAAAATTCTATGAATTTTGACATATGCATAGATTAATGTGCCATTACTCACCATCAAAATAGAATATAGAACAGTTCCATCAGCCAAAACTATTCCCTTATGTGACCCCTTTTAGTTAAATCCTGCCCCCTCTGCTTCTAATCCCTGGAAACTCCTGATAATGCTCTCAATTTAATACATTTTACATCATGAAATTAATACATGCTTATCGTAAAAAGTTTTAAAATGGTATATATTAGTATATAAGTTTAAAAATTAGTCTTCTCATTCCTTTTACCAATATCATCCCTCTAAGCTTATCAATTGTAATAGTATATGTATCCTTTTACAATTTTCTCAATGTTCAACTTATACAAGTATTTACAAATGTATCTAAACTTATAGAGTCTCGCTCCTATTTTTTTAAGTGAAATCATTCTAGTATAGAGTTTACACCTTACTTTTTCAATACTAACATATTTGGGGAATACTTCCACATTAATGAAGAACTCTATTTCATTCCTCTTAATAGCTACCTATGTTCCATAGTTTTATCATACTATAATCAATTTAGTCAGTCTCCTGTAATGGCAAGCATTAAGATTGTTTCTAATTTAGGCAGTTACAAACAATGCTGAAATCAAGAGATGGTCCTATATAATGATGTTTTTATTCCTGCATGAAAGACTTCTAAAACAGGATTGCTAGTCTAAAGGTATCTATTTATAATTTTAATAAATATTATAAAGTTATTTCCTCAAGAGATAGTAAAAATTCACACTCTTTCCTTTGCCTACAATGAATGCTATCAGTCTTTAAATTAGTTTCATAGCTAAAAAATGAAATATTGTTTTAATTTGCCTCCCACTGACTACTATTGAAGATTAAGATGTTTACATATTTATTGTCTATTTGATTTTTTTCTTCCCTAAATTCTTTGCCAATATCACTGAACAAATTTCTATTGGGCTATTTTTCCTTTTCCCATGATAAAAGAAGGTTACATGTACTTGACACAGAGCAGATCCTGAGCAAACTGAATTAAAATTTTCCTTTATCTTTTCCCAATTGTTGTCTCAAGTTAGCAACCTTTCTGACATGGTGGCAAGACACTTTCACATATTAGAATACACTTCTGTAAAATGAGAAACAGTTGCTCCATTTACATTATAATAATTTCAAGACAAATCCTTTATGGATAATTCTCCAAGATAATGTGCCTTCGTATATGGCCCCAGAAAGAGCTTTTAGAACACATGTGTTTGTTTTCTCTTCCCTCCTTACATCTTTACCCAAAGGAGCCTCTCAACATCTCCTTAGATGCTGCAACCCTAATTAGCCCTCCAGAAGACTCTCAGGAGTCACTCTCAGGGGAGTTTTCCAACTAAGTAACAAAGGGATCAAGCATAACTGCGTTTTCATTCAAAGGAGCCACTCTCTAAAGGCATGAAGAGAAAGCGGAATGATGTCTTTTGAGTTTAATACAGTGGGAGGAAGGAGAGACTGGGAAAAATATTAGGAATTCAAGGCCAAAGCAGGGTAGGGCAAGAGAAGGATCACTTGCTGGGGTGAACAATGGCAGGTACTATCTTGATTTCCTGCTCTAAACCTGTCACAGAGATTTCTTTCATAAAGTTTAGTAGAAAATACCACCTTTGCCAAAATGTCAGAGCATTTCTCATCTTCAAGTCCAGTTACCAAACATTAATGATTCCTATCAGAGAGGAGTTTTTATTATTCCATTGGTGTTCTCTTTTTTATAAGTCCCTAGTTCTGTTTCATAAAAGTTCTGATTCAATAAAAAAAACCTGTATATCCTCTGAGGCTTCCTCCACTTAAGGAAATAAAGGATTCACAGCTGAATTCTATCAGAAGTATAAAGAGGAGCTAGTACCATTCCTTCTGAAACTATTCCAAACAGTAGAAAAAGAGGGACTCTTCCCTAACTCATTTTATGATGCCAGCATCATCCTGATACCAAAACCCAGGAGGGACACAACACAAAAAGAAAATTTTTGGCCAATATCCCTGATAAACATTGATGCGAAAATCCTCAATAAAATACAGGCAAACTGAATCCAGCAGACATCAAAAAGCTTATCCAACACGATCAAGTTGGCTTCATCCCTGGGATGCAAGGCTGGGTCAACATACGCAAATCAATAAACGTAATCCATCACATAAACAGAACCAATGACAAAAAACACGTGATTATCTCAATAAATGCAGAAAAGGCCTTCAATAAAATTCAATAGCCCTTCATTCTAAAAACTCTCAAAAAACTAGGTACTGATGGAATGTATCTCAAAATATTAAGAGCTATTTATGACAAACCCACAGCCAATATCATACTGAATGGGCAAAAGCTGGAAGCATTCTCATTGAAAACCAGCACAAGACAAGCAAGGATGTCCTCTCTCACCACTCCTATTCAACATAGTGTTGAAAGTTCTGGCCAGGGCAATCAGGCAAAAGAAAGAAAGAAAGTGTATTCAAATAGGAAGAGAGGAAGTCAAATTGTCTCTGTTTGCAGATGACATGACTGTATATTTAGAAAACCTCATCGTCTCAGCTCAAAATCTTCTTAAGCTGATAAGCAACTTCAGCAGTCTCAGAATACAAAATAAATGTACAAAAATCACAAGCATTCCTATACACCAATAACAAACAGCCAAATCATGAGTGAACTCCCATTCACAATTACTACAAAGAGAATAAAATATCTAGAAATACAACTTACAAGAGATGAGAAGGTCCTCTCAAGGAGAGCTACAAACCACTGTTCAAGAAAATAAAAGAGGACACAAACAAATGGATAAACATTCCATGTTCATGAATAGAAAGAATCAATATTGTGAAAATAGCCATACTGCTCAAAGTAATTTATAGATTCAATGCTATCCCCATCAAGCTACCATTGACTTTCTTCAGAGAAGTAGAAAAAAAAATACTTTAAATTTCATATGGAACCAAAAAAGAGCCCACATAGCAAAGACAATACTAAGCAAAAAGAACAAAGCTGGAGGCATTATGCTACCTGACTTCAAACTATACTACAAGGCTACAGTAACCAAAACAGCCTTGTACTGGTACCAAAACAGATTTATAGACCAATGGAACAGAACAGAGGCCTCAGAAATAACACCACAAATCTACAACCATCTGATTTTTGACAAACCTGACAAAAACAAGCAATGGGGAAATGATTCCCTATTTAATAAATGGTATTGGGAAAACTGGCTAGCCATATGTAGAAAACTGAAACTGGACCCCTTCCTTACACCTTATACAGAAATCAACTCAAGATAGATTAAAGACTTAAATGTAAAACCCCAAACCATAAAAACCCTGGAAGAAAACCTAGGCAATACCATTCAGGACACAGACATGGGCAAAGACTTCACGACTAAAACACCAAAAGCAATGGCAACAAAAGCCAACATTGACAAATGGGATCTAACTAAACTAAAGAGCTTCCGCACAGCAAAAGAAACTATCATCAGAGTGAACAGGCAGCCTACAGAATGGGAGAAAATTTTTGCAATCTATCCATCTGACAAAGGGCTAATATCCAGAATCTACAAAAACTTAAACAAATTTATAAGAAAAAACAAACAACCCCATCAAAAAGTGAGTGAAGGATATGAACAGACACATCTCAAAAGAAGACATTTATGCTGCCAACAAACATGAAAAAAGTTGATCATTACTGGTCATTAGAGAGATGCAAATCAAAGCCACAATGAGATACCATCTCACGCCAGTTAGAATGGCAATCATTAAAAAGTCAGGAAACAACAGATGCTGGAGAGGATATGGAGAAATAGGAATGCTTTTACAGTGTTGATGGGAGTTTAAATTAGTTCAACCATTGTGGAAGACAGTGTGGTGCTTCCTCAAGAATCTGGAACCAGAAATACCATTTGACCCAGCAATCCCATTACTGGGTATATACCCAGAGGATTATAAATCATTCTACTACAAAGACACATGCACACGTATATTTATTGCGGCACTGTTTACAATCACAAAGACTTGGAACAAACCCAAATTCCCATCAACGATAGACTGGATCAAGAAAATGTGGCACATATACACCATGGAATATTATGCAGCCATAAAAAGGGATGAGTTTGTGTCCTTTGCAGGGACATGTGTGAAGCTGGAAACCATCATTCTCAGCAAACTAACACAAGAACGGAAAACCATAGACTGCATGTTCTCACTCATAAATGGGAGTTGAATAGGAGAACACATGGAAACGGGGAGGGGAACATCACATACTCGGGCCTGTCAGGGGATGGGGGGCTAGGCAAGGGATAGCATTAGGAGAAATACCTAATGTAGATCATGGGTTGATGGGTGCAGCAAACCACTATGGCACGTGTATACCTATGTAACAAACCTGCACGTTCTGCACATGTACCCCAGAACTTAAAGTATAATAAAAATAAAATAAAATAAAACAAAAGGTCAGTTTAATTTGGGGTATGACTTATGTCAGTAGGAACAAATTTTTTTTAAAAAAGCCATATCCTATAAGAGGAAAAATATGCTTTGGAAATGGTCCTGGTAAATATGAAATAAGCCATGAAGAAACTCTATGCTTCAAACAGGCTGAAAATTCATCCAAGTCCCAAACCTGACAACTCTGCCTTTTTCTTTTTTTTTTTTTTTCTTTGCCTATTAGCCAAGGAGCAGAGAAGAGCAAAGGTGAAATCACTATAGGAAATGGATGAAATTCTTTATATTCCATAGGCCAACTTCTAAGAGAGATGACTCATTCTTTGGCTCTCAAAATGATATCCCAGGATGACCCTTCTACATCAAAAAGGAGAACAGAAGACCAACTTTTTATCTCACCTGACAATTGCAATCTAAATTTTTTCTAACACTTCACTTTACAGCCAAATTTTCAAGTCCCTATATCCAGACATAAGAGTGCAAATATAGATTAAGCATATCCACATGCTATTCTCCTTACCTAAAAACTATCTAGCTCCCATCCTCCTTCATGGCACAAATCATTTTCTGCCTTGTTTACAAAGTCCTCCTTGACTCTTCCACTCAGAGTCACTGATCCCTCATCTCAGTATAAATTCATAGTATTCCTTTAGTATCATTTATTACCAAAGAGTCACCTACTAATTCTTGATGCCTCTTGTCTTGCTGTCTTGTATTATTGTTTGAAGGTTTAGGTATGTTTTAGACTAACCTTGGGAGACAGCATATTCATTTTGCTTGAGAATGGTTTCTTCATATAGTGTCTGGATTCTACGGATAGTTATGCACCACATAATGTATAGGTCAATAGCCTACCACATATACTACAATGGTCCCATAAGACTGTAACACTGTATTTTACTGTGTATTTTCCATGTTTAGAAATGTTTAGACACACAAATACTTATCATTGTGTTGCAATTGCCTACAATATTCAGTAGAGTAACACAGTGTACAGATTTGTAGCCTAGGAGCAATGGGCTATTTCATATAGCCTAGCTGTGTTGTAGGCTACACCATCTAGGTTTGTGTAAGTGCACTCTATGATGTTCACACAACAACAAAATCACCTAATAACACATTTCTTAGAACATACCCCCTTCATTAAGTGATGCATGATGGTAAATTTTTTGTTAAACTAGTCAAAGAAATAAAATAGAACTAAAGCCTTTCTGAAACCTGTAAATCTATGTCTGAAAATAAAATTAAAGCATGCATTACAAACTATGAAAGTGTTCACAGTTCATAGCCAGATTGTTTAACTTGTACATGAAGAGTAGTCAATAGAGAACGCCTGTCTCAATTTATAAAATCAAATTTTTAAATGTTCTCTATGCAATTGATTTATAGCTAGAAATGTGAAAACTGAGCATTTGGTGTTCATCTATTCTGGTGTTTAGTGTCCTCTAATTTATTTCAATCTAACTTCCACTGCAGCTTTAGAAAAGCTAAAAATTCAGGTTTATTATCCTTGGTATTATAGAAGCCTGGCAACAAGTCCTTTGCTACAGTAAATCAACATGATCTACATAATGAATTGAAGCTGGCAAGCAGTCAGGTGTCAGAATACACTACAAAAAAAATGCCATCTTAGATTAGCCTTGTCAATTCTTCTTTTAGATTCTATTTGACTCCCTTATCCCCCAAAAATTATTCAATTAAGACTGAAATAATTAAGGTTTAAATAGTATTTGGACAACTGTTTAAATATCTAATTTGTTTTCAAAGTCCAAAAGATTAAAAATCTGATCATATACTACAACTGCAAATACTGTTCAGTTACTCAACGACTCATTCTTATTTTTAGACATATAATTACAATCCTATTTGAGCTTCCCATTCCATGCCTGTTTTTATATAGACAAAAACTTGACATACACAATGCTAATCTAATTAATTTAGGAGATTTAAATTTAGAAGATAAAAGTCAATGACTCCTGTTTAGTTCAAATCCAAAAAATAAATGAATCACTACAATTAAAAGAATATATAACTTACGAATTGAATTTAAAGTGAGAAAATACAGAGAAAAAAATCTGATGATTATTCTTTATTATTCTAGCTAATAGGGAAGACACTCTCCCTCATACATTATGTGTCCTAGGAAGGTGAATTTCTGAACCAAACATTTCTGGACTAGTACCTGAGTGGACAACTAGGAAGTTACTTGGTGACTTTCCCATTGACTGAAAAATAAAAATAAAACTTGAATTGCAGCAAATTTTTTGAAGCTACAGATATCTCTCCTGTCTAATACACGATGATTTTTAAGTTGATTGTTGAAAAAAGTCAGTCTAAACCTGTTTGGGTTGAAGAGTAATACCTGTGGGTAGGAATAGCATTCCTCTTTTCATTGATTTATTTTGCTTCTATCAACTTATGTTAGCTTTATTTCATCTCCAGTGGACTCTTTATAGTGACTGCCTACTTCTTACCACTGCCTCCTCTTTCTGATTGATTGCTCCACCCCACCTCTGAGATATTTTATAGTAAGTCACTAAATTAATTACCAATAGCTAGAGGGGGAAAAAGTATTAGCTTTCGCTTTGGTCCCAGTTTCCTTCCCTGTGACTTGAAGGGTCAGAGTATTATGATCTCTGGTAACTTTTCTGGTGGCATGCTGGAGCCAGCTCCTGCCAGCTCTTGAGATTTCACTGTGCTCATCTCTTCCCAACTCCAAGTCCAGTGACAGGTGACAACACATCACAGCTTGAAATTGACTATGATGGAAATATTTACACTATGGAAATTGGCAAATGCTACAAATCAGGGCTTTTACAATCGCTTTTCATAGATCCAGTTTGCCAGCACACCACTGCTTGTAGCTCTATTTGTAAAAATAAGCTAAGTCCCCTTTTGAGAAGTGTCTGTTCATATCCTCCACCTACTTTTTGATGGGGTGGTTTTTTTCTTGTAAATTTTTTTAAGTTCCTTCTAGACTCTGGATATTAGACCTTTGTCAGATGGATAGATTGCAAAACTTTTCTCCCATCTGTAGGTTGCCTATTCACTCTGATGACAGTTTCTTTTGCTGTGCAGAAGCTCTTTAATTTAATTAGATCCCATTTGACAATTTTGGCTTTTGTTGCCATTGCTTTGATATTTTGGTCATGAAGTCTTTACCCATGTCTATGTCCTGAATGGTATTGCCTAGGTTTTCTTTCAGGGTTTTTATGGTTTGGGGTTTCACATTTAAGTCTTTAATCCATCTTGAGTTAATTTTTGTATAAGGTGTAAGGAAGGGGTCCAGTTTCTGTTTTTTTTGCGTATGGCTAGCCAGTTTTCCCAGGACCGTTTATTAAATAGGGAATTCTTTCCCCATCGCTTGTTTTTGTCAGGTTTGTCGAAGATCAGATGGTTATAGATATGTGATGTTATTTCTGAGGTCTCTGTGCTGTTCCATTGGTCTATGTATCTGTTTGGTACCAGTACAAGGCTGTTTTGGTTACTGTAGCCTTGCAGTATAGTTTGAAGTCAGGTAGCATAATGCCTCCAGCTTTGTTCTTTTTGTTTAGGATTGTCTTTGCTATGCGGACTCTTTTTTGGATCCATATGAAATTTGAAGGTATTTTTTTTTCTACTTCTCTGAAGAAAGTCAATGGTAGCTTGATGGGGATAGCATTGAATCTATAAATTACTTTGGGCAGTATGGCTATTTTCACGATATTAATTCTTCCTATCCACGAGCATGGAATTTTTTTTTCCATTTGTTTGTGTACTTTCTTATTTCCTTGAGCTGAAGTTTGTAGTTCTCCTTGAAGAGGTCCTTCACATCCTTTGTAAGTTGTATTTCTAGGTATTTTATTCTCTTTGTAGTAACTGTGAATGGGAGTTTACTCATGATTTGGCTCTCTGCTTGTCTATTGTTGGTGTATAGGAATGCTTGTGATTTTTGCATATTGATTTTGTATTCTGAGACTTTGCTGAAGTTGCTTATAAGCTTAAGGCGATTTTGGGCTGAGACGATGAGGTTTTCTAAATATGCAATCATGTCATCTGGAAACAAAGACAATTTGACTTCCTCTCTTCCTATTTGAATACCCTTTATTTCTTTCTCTTGCCTGATTGCCCTGGCCAGAACTTCTAATACTATGTTGAAAAGAAGTGGTGAGAGAGGGCCTAGGACACTACTGTACACTACTGGACACTTTATAAACCCTGTACACGTAGGCTACACTAAATTTGTTTTCTAAGTGTTTCTTTCTTCAATAAACAAATTAACTTTTTCTTACTGTAACTGTTTCATTTTACAAACTTTTAAATTAAAAACATTTTTGACTCTTTTGTAGTAATACTTAGCACAAACACATTGTACTGTTGTACAAAAATATTTTCTTTATGTCCTTATTCTATAAGATGTTCTGTATTTTTTAAACCTGTATTTTTTTTTTACTTTTTAAATATTTTGTGTAAAAACTAAGATACAAACACACACATTACCCTAGGGCCACACGAGTTCAGGGTAATATCACTGTCTTCCTCCTCCATATCTTGCCCCCATGGAAGTTCTTTGGGGGCAATACTACGCATGGACCTGTCATCTCCTTTGTTAACAATGCATTCTTTTGAAATACCTCCTGAACGATCTCCATGAGGCTGTTTTACAGTTAACTTATTAAAAATATAAGTAGAAGGAATACTCTGTAAAATAACAATAAAAAGTATAGTATAACAATACACATACCAGTAACACAGTCATTTATTGTCAAGTATTATGTACTGTACATAATTATATGTGCTCTACTTTTATACAACTGGCAGTGCAGTAGGTTTGTTTACACCAGCATCACTACAAACACGTGAGTAATGCATTGTGCTATCACATATGATGGCTACAATGTCACTAAGCAATAGGATTTTTCAGTTCCATTTTAATATTATGGGATCACTATCATTGTATATGCCATCCATTGTTGACTGAAATGTTATATAGCATGTGACTGTACATATATGACTCAGTGGCAAAGCCCTTCCCTAGGATAACATGAGGAATATAAAGGAAACCAAAGATTTAAATTTATTGTCACTCTTCTACTTTCTCTGGGGTCATTTATATAAGAAGAACAAGAAGACACAGCTGCTATTGAAAGGAGGCTTATTGCCATCTAATACTGCATGGTGCCCCCAGGGTCAGTGAACTGTAGTTCACAATGCTAAGTTCTGAATAGGATTTTATCAAGTGGTCCTGACATAAACTTCACTTGCAGGAAACTACAAATATGCATCTCATAGGATATTTTGCTCCTTTTATCCACTGTGGTTTTTATTCCTTCAATTTTCATCATTTCTGGCTTTCATTTAATTCTGTCAAAAACTACACTCACCAAATCCTTGTACCCTAAAAATTTTAAGAATAAAATATTGGGTGGAGGGGGCTGCTGGAAAAATGTTGGTCAAAGGGTACAAAGTTTCAGTTAGACAAAAGGAATACATTTTTTAAGACCTTCTGCATGGCATAGTCACTGTAGTTAATAAGGTGTATTTCAAAATTTCTGAGAGTAAAGTTCAAATAGTCTCACCACAAAAAAATAAGTATTTGAGGTGATGGATATCTTAATGAGATAAATTTGATCATTCCACATTATGTACATATATCATAACATCACATTGTACCCATAAATATATGCAATTATCATTTGTCAACTAAAAGTAAAAATAATTTTTAAAATAAAATATTACTAATAAAAAGAATAACATATTGCTCTACAAGTATTTTCTCCTCAATTTGAAAGCTTTATGGATCCATCTTAGGTCAAAGAAATTTTACCAAAAAAAATTAAATTTCCTATTTGATAATAATAGCTATCATTTATCAAATGCTTAGAATATTTTGAGCATGCTGTTAAGCACTTTCTATATATTACTTCATTTTATTCTCACTTCAACCGTATATAGCTCTATTATTATTATTCCCATTTTACAGGTGAAATAAAAGTTCAAACAATGCCTAAAATTACAAACCATTTTTACAGATATTTAGGGGACCAAGGCTTAAGCATTCTGAAATTTACTATATTTATTTAGTCGTTCTCATCTTTAGCATAAACCTGACAGAGTAGTTTTGTGGATTTGATTAGCAGTCAATTTATTTTTAGGTTTTTTGGCTCACAGTAAAAAAAAAAAAATGTAGATTTCCAGTAATACTAGCAGACCAAGCATGACACATTTTAGGCATTTGCTTATTATTCATTCGTCATCTGTTCTTTCATTCAACAAGTATAAATTATCAACTGCTGTGCTCAGAACTCTGGTGGACACAAAGAAATAAGAAGCTATTTCCCACAATCATCCAAGAAGATTTACAGAAATAACCCTTAGTTTTAGCTACTGGCATAGTTAGCATATTGGATACTGGAGTAGATCATTTTTTAACATTCCTTTTTTATGTTTAAAAAATTATTATCAGAAATAATCATGAAATGAGATAATAATAACAGCTAGAAAAGAAATGCAGGCAGTAAACATTTTCTTTAGTTGAAATTGCGCTGGTATACCAGTTTGAAAAAACAAATAATTTTTTAAAACTGCGGATATTACAAGAAATGAAAAAAAGCATTGATTTTTTAAATTATATTAATAAATTATTTTATTTATACAAAAGTGAAAAGGTATACCTTCTTGTTGCTCTGTCACAGTAATCAATACTATCTCAGTTTCTGTTTTTAATTGTAAATCCTGCATATTTTTCAATGATGTTGTCTAAATTGATCTTCTTTAAATATTCATGTTCAGTAGATAGTATTGCAAGATTTATCAATCTATTTTCCACGAGAGTACTTCAAAGAGTTTGTTTTAATCAATTTACTTTCAAAATGTTTTCTTCACATGAAGCAACAGATATAAAAGTGGATAGGAAATGTCTTAAATATAAGTTTGGCAGAGATTTATGAAATCCCATTTCATAATTAAATGCTGTTCATGTCTTTGTTTCTGCAGATTGATTCTAACAGCTTTCAAATGTCTCTGCCATAAGAAAAAAATGCTACTAAAAAATCTTCATCAAAAAAGTCAGCATACATGTGTATTATACTTGGTAAACATTTCCAAAGTTTATAATTGTTCAGGATAATTTCAGTTTGCTTTAAGTACAGTTTTTGCATTCTTTCCTTCAACATACTTTATTTATTATTTTTTTTTTTATTTTTTGAGATGGAGTCTCACTCTATTGCCCAGGCTGGAGTACAGTGGTGCCATCTCAGCTCACTGCAACCTCCACCTCCCAGGTTCAAGTGATTCTCTTGCCTCAGTCTCTGGAGTAGCTGGGACTACAGGTTCCCGCCATCACACCTGGTTAATTTTTGTGTTTTTAGTAGAGACAGGGTTTCACCATGTTGGCCAGGCTGGTCTCAAACCCCTGGCCTCAAGTGATCCACAGCCTGGGCCTCCCAAAGTGCTGGGATTAGAGATGTGAGCCACTGTGCCCGGCCAACATACTTTAAGTAGTGTATTTGCAACAAATGCTACCACAGTGACCAAAAAACAGAACTTGACCAACCACTTATTCTTGAAGCAAATGTATGTAGTTAAGTCTTCACATGTTGGGAGACTAGCCAATAATTGGAAATGCCCTGAAAGTTTCTCCCATGAAGAATACAATGTTTCTTAAAGAATAAGTCCCATGTACATGTATGTATATGTTATATATGTATGTGTATACTATATATACATACATATTCTATATGAATATAGATAAGTAGATAATTTAAACTCAACAGCATCCACAGCAATTCTTTAGGAGTTAGAGAAACACAGAACTTTTGAGGAGTATTTTATTGCTGATGTTGTTTAGAATTGCTGGCACATGATGATAATAAAAAGTAGACCAGGGAGATCTTACCCCACTGCCCCACACATAGCTAATCACTGGTGTAAGTCACCGGAGTTTAGTCAATCAATTTATGCAAAATTATTTTTTAAAAGTATCTGCCAAAAAAAAAAAAAAGCAGTGGCTACCTAAATCCCTCCCACCTTTTATTTTCCCACACTATTACTCCAAGCTATTTGGAAATGATATGACATACCTGGACTACCCATGGATTTTGTAGTTTGACAGATGTGGTTTTGAATCTTGGCTCTGCTACTTTCTAGCTGTATTACCTTAAACAAGTTAGCTAACACCTCAGAGCTTCACTTTTAATTTCTCAAATGTGAACAATACTTACTAGAATGACATACATTTCATAAATAACAAATGAAAAGCACCTTCACATATCAAGTGCTTATTAAATGGTAACTATCATGATTATCCCTTAGCCATGGCCCTGACCTATCACCTGCTACAGACCCTTAAATATTTCAGGGTCCTTGGGCAGTAATTACCTGTGATAAAGGGTGGACTAAACGAAGATGTTAATTTTTTCCCTAAAAGATCGTGTTAAATTAGCGTGCAGTGTCTTCTGCACTACCAACTTAGCTTCTCATAAACTGTTTAAATAAACGATCTACACCTACTGCTCTCTCTATCACTACCCAGTGTTCATAAACTGCTCATTTTCTTCCATTCTTTTAAAGATGGGGCTTAAATGTTACCAACAAAAAACATCAACACCATGACCTTTCCTCACTCTCACAGAAACTTTTCACAAAATTCAGGGACTGCAAAATCCACTAGAAGGAAACTGGGGGATCTGCTAGAAGCCAATCCATTCACCTTGCAGAGAGAAAACTGATTCTCGGTATGGTGAAGTGATTTGTTCCACCAGCTAGTGGCTGAGCAGGGACCCAGTAAGGCTGACCAGAGCCACAGGTCTTCTGCCTCCACAGTAGCTCCTTGGGCTCCAGCTTCATTATTGGTCACTTCCTGCTCCGAAACTCTCCGTTCTTTCTTCATTCTTCTGTAATTCCTCTCTCCCCTAATAATGCTGGGCATTTCCCTTGATTCATTTTTCAATCCTCTTCCCTTCTCCTTTTACATGCTCTTCCTTAAAATCGAATCCTTTTTCCCCTTCAACTAGCACCTTTCTCAGTGTCTCCTAACTCTCACTTCAGTTCCACTCCTTGACTGTGAATAGCCTGCTAGAAATTTCTACCTGAACGGAATAATGACTTCAATGATGAATCTCAAATATTGGATACAAACTTAATTAGATAACCAATTAAATAAGGCCCAAGCCTTTAAAGGAAATTTAATGTTATTTGTTATTCAACAAATATTTATCTAGCACCTATTAGGTAGGAGGTACTGTGCAAAGTATTGGAGATACAATATGTACAAACCCAGTCTCCATTCTGTGAATACAGAACATACATTCTAGTGGAGAGGTCAGAAACTAAGCAGATTGTAAAAGTAAATGTATAGCTAAAAACCATGAAAAAGCCTTCAAACAAGTTACAGGTGCTATGAAATAACCACATTCTTATTTCCTGAATGGGCCTGTGGATGCCTGTTTGCTTACTCTTCCATTCACAGCAATTGAATGAATGGGAGGGTCACTGGGTACACGACAGGCATAAGGGAAGTCAAAATGTCTTTTTCTAGGTGAACCTCCAGTCTCATTGATCTCATTCAAGTGCAGAGGTCAGGAACATTAAAATTATATGTACCATATGGTCTATTAGTAAAAAATATTAATATAAATTAAATGTGATGTTTCTTCTTTCATGATAAAGACATTTATATCACATAGTTTATATAGCCAAGTCATAATCAATAGTAAGAATAATAATTTTAATATAAAGAGCTCAAAATCAAATGTGTTTTGCTGCTTTTTTCCACCTTCAGAGTAGGTATTTCATAAGATGTCTTCTAAAAATGGTTTATAAATGCACACTTTATAGAAATAAATGTATAAAAAATGTCAAAAAATTGTATAATGAACAGTTCAGTTAATTTACTGTTTTAAAATGTATCCACAGGCCAGACATGGTGGCTCATGCTTGTAATCCCAGCACTTTGGGAGGCTAAGGCGAGAGGATCACTTAAGCCCAGGAGTTCAAGAACAGTTTGGGCAACATAGTGGGACCCTGTTTCTACAATTTAAAAAAAAAAAAATTTTTTTTTAATTAGCTAGGCATGGTGGTGCACACCTGCAGTCCCAGCTACTTGAGAGGCTGAGGCACGAGGATCACTTTAGCCTAGGAAGTCAAGGTTGTAATGAGTCATGACCATGCTGCTGCACCCCAGCCTGGGTAACAGAGTAAGACCTTGTCTCAAAATAAATAAATAAATAAATGAAAAAAATGCACCTACAGTTTGAAACTATGAATAAACATTCATCAGAGTGTGACTTATTTTAAAGTAAATACGCGTATTGTATGAATTCTTTCCAACTATAACAATGATAAGCAATCTAAATATCTAATGTGAGAGTCTCTCTAATGTACATATGCGAATTGTAGTATAATTAATAAATGGCTGTGTTAAGAAAAATACAGCTGGGCTCACATGATCAGTGTCATTCTGTGCAAAGAATTTCTGTCTCAAACTCAACCTCATCAAGAAATAATTACTTTCATTAGCAATGTAGAATAATAAAACTTGGAAGATATCTGCGTAAACATAAAGGACTGAAAAATTAATGTCTTCCCATCAAGCTTTAACTGTTCTTCACGGTTGTTATTTTTTGACAGATTTCCATTGACAAGACACAGAAAATAAGTACCATCCATTCCCTTTGTGCCTATCCATGCCACACTAAGGCCATTTACAAAGTGTCTCCTCAATGTCACTCTAATACCACCATCAGGTTTTCCCTGGAGCTTCATTTGTAATTGGTTAATTTGGGAAGTTTGTGTCTTCTCCCAAATAGAATCTGCTCCAGTTTTTTCCCTAACTTTTTGCTAAGGTGTAACATTCATACTGAAAACTACACAAATAATAATTTTCATAAATTAAACACATCCATGTAAGTAGAAGCAAGATCAAAGAAACATGTTCGTTGCCAACACCCTAGAAGACCCTTTCATGTTCACTTTAAGTGGTTCCAAGGATAACCACTGTCCTACATTAGTGTTGCATACTCTGTTTTTTCTTCAGATTATATAAATCTTTCACTTTTTACTATATTAGTGTTGTCTGTTGCTGAACCCTAAAAAAATGGAATCACACTATATATTTTTTGTCTGCCTCCTTCCATTCAATATTGTGTTTGCGATATTTGCACACACTGTTGCATGTATTTTTGGTTCCTCTTTTCTCATTGCTGTATAGCATTCCACACAATTTACTTACCTATTCTACTGTTGATGAACATTTGGGTGGTATTTTTGTTTGAGGTTATTATGAATAGTGCCTCTAAGAACATGCTTGTACAGGTCTTTGATGACAATGGGGTATGTATTTACTTCTGTTTGGCTTGGAATTTCTGGATATACCTATGTTCACCTTTAGTAGATACTACAAACAGTTTTTCAAGTTGTACCTCCTTTCAGTCCCATCGGACATGTATGAGAGTTCCAATTGCTCTAAATCAATAGTTCTCAATTGGTCATAATTTCACAAATGTCCAGGAACATTTGGCAATGCCTGGGGACATTTTTGGTCTTTACAACTAAAAGGATGCTACTGGAATCTTGTGGGTAGAGACCAGTGATGTTGCTCAACATCTTACAATGCACAAAACGGCCCCAACAACACGCCTGTAATCTCAGCACTTTGGGAGGCTGAGGCGAACAGATCACAAGGTCAGGAGTTCAAGACTAGCCTGGCCAACATAGTGAAACCCAGGCTCTACTAAAAATACAAAAATTAGCCAGGTGTGGTGGCATGTGCCTGTAATCCCAGCTACTCGGGAGGCTGAGGCAGGAGAATTGCTTGAACCTGGGAGGCAGAGATTGCAGTGAGTCAACACTGCACCATTGCACTCCAGCCTGGGCAACGGAGTGAGACTCCATCTCAGAAAGAAAAAAAAAAAGATTATCTATTCCAAAATGTTAAGTGTTGGAGTCGAGAAATTCTGCTTTAAACTCTCACCAACCTGGGTAAATTTTTGACTTCTATATTTAGCCATTTCAGAAAGCATATAAATGTATTGCATTGTGGTTTCAATTTGCACTTCCCTGACAATTAAATATAATCATTTTGAAGGCTGAGATTTGTTTCTTAGACAGCTATCCAAATTTTTAGTTTCCAGAAATGACTACTCCAAGATCCCACCCTAAACAGTAGACAGTTCTGTTTATTCATTCAATATCTGACTCTAGAGCATAGTTGCTGAAATCAAGTGGACCTCGCTTTGACTCCAAATTCTTCTACCCAGCAAAGTTATTTAAGCTCACTGAAATTCAGTTTCTTTATCCATAATACGGGGATACTAATGCCCATACTTCAGTATTACTGTTATAATTAGATATAATGTAGGTAAGATCCCTGGCATGTAGTGGATGCTCAATGGTTATTACTGCCACGGGCTATAAGAACAAGAGGCACAAATAAATTAGACTAGAAACAGCACAGGCTTGAGAGTTGATGTGTGTTCTAGTACTGACTCTACCACTAACTAGCTGTGAGGACTTAGTCAAAATACTTAATGTCTTAGAGTTTTTCATTTATCTATGAAATAAGACAGTTACACTAGATACAAGGTCTTTCTAACTTGATTATTATCTAATTCTACGGATATGACAAGGTTTTAGCCATCAAGTTTACACTAAGAAGGGGAAATAGGACATGCATTAAACAATGACACAAATTTCTGAGAAATATACTCAGAAATTCAGAGCTACAAATAAAGTACTACTGCCATGGCAAGTTCAAAGGAATAAAAGCTTATTCTGGTTGGAAGAATCAGGGAGCCCTTCATAAAGACAGTGGGATTTGAACTAGGACTTGAAGCATGGACAAGGACAGAGACCAGTTCAGACAAAAGAGAGAGAAGCATAAAAGCAGACAAAGCAGAGTAGACAAAGGCTTAGGAAGGGAAGTGTAAGACAGGTCCTAGGAGCAATAAGTCACCCAGAATGACCGTAGCATAAGAGTTGTGAAAGGAGGAAAGAGATGGAATAGATGGAGAGTAGGTATAAAGTGCATGCAATCTCAGAAGAATCCATGTTTCACTTGGTAGAAAATAAAGGGCCATGGCAAATTACAAACGAAAGGAGTGACATAACCATGACAAAGTTTAAAGACTAATCTGATAACTTGAGAACCAAGGAACTGTGGAAGAGGGGCTGAAGATTAGAAGATTAATTTTTAAATATCATAAAATTTTAAATGGGAGGCTAGG
The DNA here is from genome assembly GCF_028885625.2 of Pongo pygmaeus. NCBI lineage: Eukaryota > Metazoa > Chordata > Mammalia > Primates > Hominidae > Pongo > Pongo pygmaeus. The sequence continues at coordinate 82,170,082 of NC_072384.2, forward strand.
GGGCTTTGAAGTGGAGAAGCACAAAGAAAAGAGTAGAGAAAGAAATTTTCTAAGGACAGAAATGAAAGGACTTAATAATTGTTTTGTTAAGAATGATAAGAAGCAGAGAAGCATGAAAAATAACAGACATTTGAAATCTAAATGACAAGAGGATTAAAAGTACAGGGAAGTGTTTTATGCTTTCCTTAATAGCTATCAACAAAGAGGCTCAAAGCAGCTAGCCTAAGCTGTTCCTCTAAGCAATATTTCTGAAACAACAATTTACTGAAGACTTTCATATGTTTATAGATATTTGGCACAAAGAAAGTTCCACTGTCAATTTAGGAAACACTAAATATCATATCTTTGCCTTAAATATTTACATTTAACATAAACATTATAAAGTTCTGGGAAATCCTCTTGTAATCCTGTGTCTGTACGTGTCTGTGTGTTTATGTTAGTGTGCACATATGTGTGTGTGATAAATCTATTAAATCTCATGGTGCACTAGTGTTACAAGGGACAAGGTTTGGAGAGATAAGCATGTGCTTCTGAACTTATTATTATTGTTACTATACAAGCATTATAAATCTCTTTCAGATAGATTAGTATTGGTAGTATTGGGTATCAGGAGGTCATCAGGTGGACATGTTTAAGAAATGTAAAGAAATGTGAGTTGCCACTCAGAGTAGAGTTGAGATCTGCATATGTAAATTTGAGGATCACCTAACAGAAGACAGTTGAGATTAAGAGAAGAGGTGTATTCACAAAGGACTGAAGAAGTTAATGGGAAGACATGGAAGCAGAGGACGATTCCTGGTCTACATTTTGAAGATAAATGAATGGAAGGAAGAGATTGAATTGTAACTAGATGGAGTAGATAAGAGGAAATTATTTTAGAATGGATAGAATGAACATCTGCAAGCAACTCAATAAGTTATGAAGATATCACCTAAGCATTCTAGTCTGAGTCTTAAATGTGGAATTCCAGACCCCCCAGGGGTCTCATTCTTTAAGGGAAAACCCAGAAACAACATCTACCTAGCAGTCCTAAGGCCACTATCTGCTCAGATATAAACTCACAGATCTAAGGTGGCCTTCAATGTCCTAATGTTTGTTTACAGAGGTAGGTAGAACTCCTCAGGATTACATAGTAACTGGCATAAACACTTGTTTTCTGGATATGCAGCAAGTTGTTCTCACATAGAAAATATTAGGCATTCTGGTTTCTGTCAAGGGAGAAAAGATGAAAGAAAAGAGAGGGCAGTGGGAAGGGGCAGCATCATATTGTTATCTAGACATCTAAATGAGGAAAAAAAGAAAGATTCAAGCGAAGGTCCTTCATTAGCTCCGTGTTGACATTGCTTCCATTAAATGGATGAGTGAGCTAAATTCCAACTGAGCTAGTAGGGAGAGTGGGAAATGATGCATTGGTAGGCAGGAAGAAGGATAAAGCAGAACACATTATCCAGATTAAACACACCGATCAAAATTTTTCAACTTTAGCAGCTCAAATTCTACATCAATTTATCTAAAAACTGGTACAAAAGAATTGAAAAGAAATTTTACATAATGTTTAGCTCAGTGGTCATTTGGTACAACTGTTCAGCTCCTTAGACTGGAGTCAGAAAGTATTTTCCATTTTTTAAGTAAGCACCAATTTGGGATAGATTATTATTGAAGTAAACACCATGAAATAATGGTTCTACCCTAGAGATAGAAGCATTTTAAAAACAATTCTGTCTTTACCACTCTGTACCACATAAAATATATTGCCTTCAATAAAGACTTTCTAAATATTTTATTCCTAAAAGAGAGAAAATAGCCTTCTGAGGGCTTTGTGTTGTTTGCCTAGCCAACTGTGGAATATGTTTTCTCTTCAGAAAATAAATTCTCGGTATATTTCAGAAAATCACAATAAGTAAAATATTTTAAAATAACAAAACATGCAAGCTTCATAGGATCCAAGAATGGTCTCAAATACATTAAAATAAAACACAATTAAAACAATGAATTTTTAGCATTTTGGATACTAGGAAATTGATGGAAAACAATGTCTGAAAATATAGATTAATAGGATGGCTGTCAAATTATATTTTAATCATTTCTATTAATGAAATCATAACAAAATCCATTTCTAGTCTTGTACAACCTAGAAGTCACATCCTTCAAGATCTACATCTTTCTGCTGCCTAGGAAAATGTTATTTATATTATGATAGCAACAAATCTCTTCTGTTTAGAAACACTTTCAAAGCAACTGCCTGAACTTTATTTCTTTCCCTCCTGTCTTTACTTCTTCTAGAGACAGTTCTTTATGTCCTAAATTTTCTAGTAAGTGTATCATATGTGATATGTTAAATCTATATTTGTGCAGTCATCACAGTAAATCATATGACACTGAAAACATATAATTTACTTATCTCAACTTTTTTTCTCTCTCCATGTCTAGAAAAGAAAACTTGCATGGAAATCATGGGTATTAAATAACTCTAAGTAGCTAAAAACAACGTTTAAGGACATTCAAATCACTTCCTTGGCTACTGAGAATGGGTTATACCTCAAAGAAGAACCATATGGCTGGCCTGGCATACACACTAAGTTCTCCTAACATATTTGTTATAAAAACTAAATCTGTAATGGCAAGCCACACTTAATCTGCCTGTTCTTAATGTCAGTGTCCTGTGTCTCTTTCTCTAACTTCCTGTGACCATTTGAACTTCAATTTCTTCATCTATGAAATGGGGAGCCATATGGTTTCATTTTACAGGGCAAATGTGTGAGCAAATAGTATAACAGATGTATAAAATTAAAAAATATAAACTAAATATGGGATTCTACACACCTACAAATTATCATTATTCAACATGGCATTATTCGTAGATTTTTAACTGTCTATTTCTCACTAAGTGTGAATTTCAGGGCGATGATTTTTTAAAAATCTCTCCAGGATGAAGCAAGGGAAAAGACACAAAGGCAAGTTAAAATGCTGCCAAATGGGTGTACAGTGACACCTGGGTGTGATAATCCACACATAACTTCCATCTGTTATTTCTTAATTTACGCTCAGCTGTTTCAATAATGTGACATTGTTCATTCTCTCCCAATCTTTTCAAAATATTTCTTCTTCCTTTTTTTAAACTCACATCATCACAGTTATGTAATAAAACATTAACTATTCCTTCAACTAGGCAACATTTTTTTGCCTGACTTCTCTAAGAGGAGATGAAAAACGTTAACTATGGAGAAGTTTCTTGAGGACAGGCTATCTTCCAGAAAACATAAATAAGAAAATAAATAATAATTAAAGGAGGAGAAAAGACTAGCTGAAGCACAGTGAATTTCAGAAAAATAAGGAAGGTATGTTTTCGAGAAATTTAGGAAAACTAAAATATTTTTCTTTGGAACACTACTTTCTGGGGATATTAATAAGCATTATACACAAATAGAGTGTTTGGGAAAATATTAGAGTAAACGAGTTTTACTACGAAACTTCTAACATGCTTTGTAAATCTCTAAGAGGGAAAGGAGTGTGACTGGAAGTAATTCCCAAACTCATTTGATGCTTTTGTTCAGAGTATCTCAGGGGAATGGTGTCCTACGACCAAACGGTATTTTGGAAATGCTGAGCTCAAGATTCAGTTCATTGGATTTGTCAGTTTCAACATCATGCCACATGGGTGACAATATACAGTCACAAAATAGACACACACTGTATGGCCCTGGACTCTCTAGCCCAAACCAAATTGAGTCACGCATCCCTCCACATGCAGATGCTCAGCACTTGGCTGGCCAATGAAGAATGCTCCCTATTCCTGAGACTTTCACAAACACTTTATGCACTTTTAGATTCCCATGCCTTAGCTGATGACATACCACTTTGCTGATGTTCTTTCCTTCTTCCAGTTGCCTGTCAGAATCCTATTCACCCTTCAGTGCTCACCTGCAAGTGTTTACCCTTCAGTGCTCACCTGCAAGTGTTTTCCCTTCTTCTGTCACTGTACTTTATGTGTGCTTCTCTTTAGGTCTGTGGTTTTCAAGTGTGGCTTAGGGAATTTAAGAAAAACACTGATTCCTGGGTTTTACCCAGAGATTTTGATATAGTAGGTCTGAAATACCACCTAATTTTGGGGATTTTTTTAAATTCCCCAGTGAGTGCAAGACACAGCCAATATTGAGAACCATTGCTTTGAAGTTCACGGTAGTTTGTCTCTGTTCTATATCCTAAAAAAGCATTGAAGATTTTTTAGAGGAGAAATTTATCCTTCTTCATATTCAGAAGTCCACTGTACCCAACAGAGATTTTTCATAAAAAATGAAAGAAAAAAATAGCTTATATTTCCAATTATGATGTTAATCTTATCAAAATGTTTTACAAATTATTTTGCCTTTCCATTCCTAGTGTAAATTATATCATTAAGGAAATGGGTCCCAAATCTAGCAATGAATCAGACAGCTTGTAGGAATACATCAAACCTTTCTACCCCCAGAGTTAACGAATCAAAATCTCTGGTTACAAATGCAGAGGTTTGTTGTGTTTTGTTTTTGTTTTGTAAACTGCAAGTCTAATGTCAATTTTAAAAAAATTCATTTTGTGAATCACTGTTTCAAAATAAACATTATACAATTTGCAGGTTTTACAAAAATATTTACCTATTATAGTGGTGTTTAGGAGGGTTCAAAATAGAAAACGTTACCATAAATCTATCCCATGAAAAAATTTTAAGATAATAAATTTAAGTCCCAAGAGAATACACATTATGGCTAGAACTCAAATTAGATTCAAATGCATAAGGAAGCTTTGTTTTATTATTGCTATTTCCAAAGCCTCCTTTCCCTGTCATAGTTTTAGTGTATTTGGAACGGAATTGTCCAAAATTATGTAATTAATTATGTTCAGCTTCTATTAAAATAATTAATTTCACCAAGTCGGCTAGCATGACACTTGGTAAAAATCAATTATTGAAAAAGAACTGGGAAAATGTGGGCAGTCATTATGGGTGTAATAGCTCATGTTTTAGGGCAATTAGGTGAAACGTTTTTACTTTTTAACTTTTTAAAACTTCTTAAACCAGGAATCTCAGGCATGCTATAACCCTGGAGTCAGGTGAACCATGTTTGACCCTTGGGTCACATGAGAGTCATCCGGACTACACTGCTTCATTCATATATTTTTTTTTCCTATCCTCACTGGTCACTTAGACCACTTAACAACATGAAATAAAGATCAAACTACGTGCTTTTTCTTCAACGGCGGAATGAACTGCAGATGGAGTAAGGGAAAGAAGAATCAAAAAAAGCATAAGCGTTTTAAGAGCAGAATAATCGCATTAACTGACCCAAATGTAAATGCTTCCTCATATCTACACCCTTTGGTTATGCCCTGGGCTTGGCCACGTGGCTTTTTTATTGTTTTTTAAATGGGACAGTAACAACTTAACTCAATCAAACTTAATCACAACCTTGAAAAAGTTTGTGAGTTTCCTCTTCCTCTTAAGCCGGCCCACAGAAAACCCACCATCTGGCCACAGATGCATGGAAAAGCCCCACTGATATCAACCAAGCCTGGCACAAATCAGCAGAAACATTCAGCTGACCCACAAGCGCAGATCATTTTAAGCCACTATGCTTTAGGAAGATTTACAAACTGCAATCACTGATACAATTGTCTTCAATGTTTAAAGAGCTAAACTATGGAAGACAGAGTTTAAATCCTTCTTGTGCCAGTTCCACTAAAAGAGAAAAAAAACCATTGTACTGATAGGAAGACAGACTTCAACTTAAGAAAGTATTTTCTAACAAGTTAACTTCAAATTTGAAATGCCTACAGGCAATGAATTTCCTGACACTGGAATAATTCAAGTTGGTGCTAACACAAATGCATTTTATTCATTCAAGAATTATATACTTCATCTATTCTTTTAATGCTACAAAATTATATACAAGTTATCAGTACAGTTATGCTGTAGAGTATATTGATTTTCTCATTCTTTTTTTTTTCTTTTTTTTTTTTTTGAGATAGAGTCTCACTCTGTCGCCCAGGCTGGAGTGCAGTGGCACAATCTCGGCTCACTGCAACCCCCACCTCCTGGATTCAAGCAATTCTCCTGCCTTAGCCTCCCGAGTAGCTGGGACTACAGGCGTGTGCCACCACATCCAGCTAATTTGATTTTCTCATTCTTTAATAAGGGTTAGAAACAAGAACCAAGTACTCATCCTCCTAGTATACCTCTTGGATGTAACTGCCAGAATTTTCAGCTAAGCTCTACTGGCCATTTGTTCACCCTAACAATAGAGAGAAGACCACTGTATGGACCTAACAGAACAAACTTTTCATTCTATCATTGATTCATTCATTTCAAGGGGCACCAGCTAGCAGTCTGCAGCTAGATCCTGTTTAGTGTTTTAGTGTTTTTTAAAATGTCAAACTACATGCCTTTTGTTTCGTACCCACTACATTCCCACCATATCCTACTTCACACATTTACAATACCAGTGTGGTGGTCCCTGTAGGTATTTAAGTTGAAGACTTGGGTGAATGCTTACTTATAAAATACATTCTACTAAAAGTTATGAGAAATACAAAGATGAATTCAGTATTGATTCTAGCCTCAGGGATCTTATAGTTTCATAGGGGAGCTGATCCCCTTACTTAATTAATTATAATAGAATTATAATAATTATAATAGTATAGTATAATTAATACTAATTAATTACTTAATTATAATAGAATGAGAGAGATGCACAGCAGAAGAGGTGCGGATAAAATGCCACTGCGCTGTTATAAATAATAATCGGATGCAGCTGGACTGAGCAGTAAATGCCTAATGGGTCCAAAAATTAGCAAAAGTCTCTTTTTTTCTGTTTTCTGTTTTGTTCTGTTTTTTTTTTTTTTCACAGAAACATCACTATTAGAATAGATATAAGTCTTTGGCATCTTTGTTAGTGATCTCTAACAAACAGGTGGGCCCAGATCATCACATATCCCTATTTTCATCCAAATTTAATTTAATGATATAACTTAAAAGTGACTTGACCTGGTGGGGATTTTCTTTTCCTACCTCAGTTGGAACTGACATAACTGCCACTTTTATATGACAAAGATACAGCCCTACTGTTTTTCATTACCATTGGCTTCTAATCAATTTGTTCCAAGCTCTTTGATCCTTAAAAAACTCAAATTAAGTATTAATATTTTAAAGCTGAAGCGATGGTTTTCATAATAAAAGCACATAACTTTTCAAGCCTATAAGCAGCTGGTTAATACATATACAATTAATATTTAAATATCTGTTTTGGTTTAATGTAAAAACTCTTCTAAAAATAATATCCTAAAATCCTAAAGGCTGGAGACACCAAAACACTAAACGTGGATACCAACTGACTCAGAACTAATGCTTCTACGCAACAAAACGTAAGGCTTCAGTGCAGCCAGCTTGGATATTACAAAGATAATAAATCTGGAAGTATTATCTTCTATTCCTTCAAATGCACTGGAACTTGCCCCGTACACTTCCAGCAGCTCCAACTCAGGAAATGTTGAATTTTCCTCAATTATAACTTGTGTTCAAGTGGCCGTAATCAAATACATAAATAAACTGAAGCTTTCCCATGAGAACTGTCAAAACTACATTATGTCCAGTCACAGAACTGAGGAGACTAGGTTCAAAAATACTGCAGACTTCTTTAAACTTATTCCATCTCTACATACCTACAGGTCATCTTTTAAACAAGTATCCATCAGTATGACTGTTTCTTTTTTTCATTGCTTTTTACCTAAACACTATGTGAAGTAGTCTGACTACTATAAATGTAAAATTTTCCAGATGGTATAAAATCACTAACAATCCCAGTAGATTGTTTTACCCGCATAATCTTAACTTTCCTTATTTTGATCATTCCAAATCTTTGAAAAGCCATTTCTAAATCTTACCAATGTCTAAGATAAATGTACATGTCATCAAGCTGCTCTAGCTGAGAAAACGACATTTGTGTAGCTCCTGAGTGGGAGACACCTCCCCACATTTTAATCGTACCCTGTTCCTGACTCTATACCCAAAATTATTAATTGTAGATTTAATACTGCCTCATGGAGTTATCCAAAAGATTACACGCATATAGCTTGCCTAAAAATACACCAAGTTTTCTATGAATTTTCCTTCTTGGTGTTAATATCAATACTTGCTACTGCTGCTGATAATTATGATGCTAGTTTATTGGAGATAATTTAAATTGTGCTGACTGTGGGTGAAATAATACCAGCAGGAATAAACGCCTGGCATTAAATTTACTTCCTGCTATTAAAATGTATAACAAATCATAGTTTATCTATTAGTGATGACCTCTTAAAAATTAGAGCTACTTTTATCACAACTGGAAAAATAACAAGACACTATAATGTCTGAAATTTTCTTTCATGGTAAACATTATCTGCCTTACATTCAAATGTGTTTGTTTTCCTTTGATCTTGGTAATACATTTCAAAAATCGGTAAGTTACTAACAGCAATAGGTATTAACCATACCCATTAGGTCCACAAACAAAATTAGGATGTGCTTTTCTTTTTCTAGGCTTTCCTATTTCATCCCACTGTTTTCTCCATTATTAAATGAAGAAAATATGCCTGCCAAATACACACTCAGAACTCCTCTGCTAACAGATACTTGTGAAAATAAAGCTTCTGAGAAGACGTAAAGAGAAGAAACAGTGTGATCTAAATGCTGTGAAGATCCCAATATGACGTTCACTAGTCTTGAAACCTGGCTGCCTTTAGTGTCTTTGATCCTGGATGTACAGACTTGTTCTCAATTACAGGCCTAATAAGGAACTATTTGCATGATTTTGTTTGTGGCTTTTAAATTTTATTTCTAATGGAAAATTACCACAAAAGTGACCTAATCACTTTTGAACCATAAAAGAGCTTCAAAAGGTTGTCAGTTCCAAAGAACACTAAAGTTTAACATATAAGAATCATTTCAATTTACTTTTTAAATTCATTTTTTCACTGCCTACTTCTGGAAAGAATTCAGAGAGACAAATGGGGAAAATGCACATATAATAGAATTTGATAAAACAAAATATCAAGTAAGAGAAAATAATTGTAACAAAAGCCCAGGCTTAAATGGTTTGAGGCAGTGAAATTCAGAAAAATACTTTTACTGGTGCAATTTTACTAGAAGAAACAGATTTTTCTTGGCATCATAGTCTACGGTTGATTTATCACAAGGGAATATAGAAAGTTTACTAAGCAAGATGAGTATGCAATAAGGTGGAAATGTCTTCAACAATTATTTTACTAAAGTTACATAAAGATCCTTCATTTGAATGTTACATCATTTAATATTAAAACACAAATTAATGAATATAGTCATATAAAATTATTATAATTACCAGAGATAAAGATCTCTGGGAATATAGAAACAAAGGTTTTCAAAAGCCTAAAGGAATGTATCTATGTGAGGTCTCATATATGAAGTGTTGATTCACATCTTGGACTTTAAAGATACATGTACAGTAATTTGTTACATGCTGAGGAACTTAGTATTATTGATTGAAAATATATTAATATACTTTTGTGATTGTGTTTTCTTTCCGGAAAATTATACAACTCAAAGTATTTCTCTTGAGGAAAAGGAGCATCGTGTTTTCTCAATACCAGTCTGAGCTGGAAGAGCCTGTGCAGGCAGAATCACAGTGTGCCCAAAAGGCACTCACCATGCACACATGCTCAGGGCTAGATAGTCTCATTGATGCCACACTTCCACATGATAGCCATAAAGGAGATAATATAAACTCCTGCCTTGGCCATAAAAGAAACTTAGCATTTCTTCCTTCCCTCATTGACGTGATATGAAAATATATACCTAAAATTTCCAAGGAAATTTTAAAAAAAATAGATTTGATAACCTCATGATATGAAAATATGACCTAAAATTTCCAAGGAAATTTTTTTAAAAATAGATTTGATAACCTAACTACAGGAAATGATTTGGAATCTTTACTGTAGGAGCCCCAGACATTCTTAGAGGCAGGATCTAAATAATATGTAAGATTCCTCCCAAGCCTCCTAATATCGTAGCCAGCTACAAAATTTCAATGTTCACCATCTACTCCAAAACCTCTCAGTAACTTTTTCCACTTGATGGATGACTTTTACTTTCTGAAATTTAGGATGATTGTGCTGATGAAAAACTGATTTTAATTAAATCTTGAAAATTAAATTGGAAAAAAAGCTCTTGCTCTCATATATTTCAGGTCACTTAGGTGTTTAGAATGAGTCATTCCTGAAATCTGTCTCTTCCATTTCAATCTCCCAGGATGTTATCACCTCCTTTATGGCACCCATTGCCTGCCTGTAGCACATTTATCTAGGTATATCCTCAATGATATGTCATGTGAGGGCACATAAGTATTTTTCTCCCCATATCTGAACTCTCAAGCACCATGAACTCAGAAGTGGACACTTGTAGTCAATCAGTGAAGGCCAGGTGACTAGAATTAAAGCTGGAGCTTCAATTATAGGGGAAACTAGCCTGTATATAGAAATTTGAAACTATGTCAATGAGCCAAATATTTCCAAAAAAAATCCTGGATTAACCTGTCTTTTTTTTTTTTTTTTTTTTTTTTTTTTTTTTTGATGGGGTCTCACTCTATAGCCCAACCTGGAGTGCAGTGGCACAATCTCAGCTCACTGCAACCTCCGCCTCCAGAGCTCAAGCGATTCTCATGCCTCAGCCTCCCAAGTAGCTGGGACTACAGGTGCACACCACCACACCTGGCTAATTTTTTGTATTTTAGTAGAGACGGGGTTTCACCATGTTGCCCAGGGTAGTCTCAAACTCCTGAACTCAGGCGATCCACTCACCTTGGCCTCCCAAAGTGCTGGGATTACAGGCATGAGCCACGGCACCCGGCCAAATATTTCTTAATGACTGAAATTTTAAATGAATTACTTTTAAACAGCCAAGACACTATTTTCATAAAATGTCCATTAAGCTTATAACTGGCCCCACTAGCACATAAAATACACTGGCACAGATTTGCCTGTCAAGTGGATTGAGATCCAGTGTGCAATGCCCCTAGGAAGTGGGGTGCAGTTACAAGTACGTACTGAGAAGGAAAGGTCTGGTACATGGGTCTCTGAAAAGTCAGGCTTGAGAAAGATGTCTCAATGTGAGACGCCAGACAGCCTAGGAAAAGCCTAAGAGAACAAGGTGCCTAAGAAAGGAGGCTGACAAAGAAAACAAAGTGAGGCATGAGATAAGAAGCAATGCATCAAAAGCAAGCTTAACCCACTGCCAGCTTCCCTAAAAGTACAACTAGCTATTGGGAAGTCTGTGTTACGGAAATCAGCCCCAAACTTTCTCTGTGCAATTAAGCCTAGTTATTTGAATCTTTTAAGATATTCTCCATCTCCCTTTTCCCTAATCACAATCATAACCTGGTAAAAGCAATGCCAACTGTCAATGTGCCAGATGACCAATAAATCCTGCTCTCACATATAGCTTTGATCTGTTATCAGTCAAAGACCCATTTCTAGACTTACTCGTAACAATTCCCTGGTGAAAGTATGAGAGCACAAGGATCATGAAGCAAATCACTTGAATTTAACAAATTTTATTCTAATTATCTGGGCAAAGAATCTCAGCTTCCACAAAGTTCTATTCTTTATATAAATAAGCACAGAAGTGCAGTTAAGTTGCAATCCACCTTCCCCGTAGCACCTAAGCGTATAATTAATTAATTAATTAGGAAGAAATGAGGATTTGGCATAAATCAGTGGTGAAAACCACCTGCTCCCCACAGCTCTCCAAAGGGCTAATACAATAAAGATGATGGCTAGGTGGATCTGATTTTATCCAACACAACCTTGCCTTTCCAAACTGCTGTGGGTGCCCTCTGGGAGCTGTGCCTCACTGGTGTTGAGTTTAGAATCATCTGGGCAACTATCATGCCTTTTTGAAGTCGCACGTGCACTTGGGAGAATATAGATACTACATACAATTGGAAGAACTTTTTAGGAAATATGGTAGGTGAATATATTTTGGGGGTCATTTTAGATTTTTGGTTATTTACCAACATCATTGCATAAGACACAAAAACATATTTAAGTAGATGGGGATAGTAATATTAAATCCATATATATGAATTTAAATATAATTTATGTTCAAAGAAAGACTTTAAAACAGATTCAAGCTAACATCTTGTTTTAAGCATTACAAAAGTATAATGTTGCTATTAATAATTCAGTAATAATGTTTAATCAATAAAAATGGCCACATTTTATATAATTATGTTCCTCGAGGTCTACTCATTCATTATGTAGAAACCACAGAGAAATTTTGCTCATACGTTTTATCATCCTGTATTTAATTCCAGACAAAAACCAGTGGTTGCAACTGACTTTAACATTGCTAACATGTAGTATCTCTGCTTTATTTAGAATATTATTTTGTGGAAAAACAAAACTGATATATAACTGACTTTCTTAAAAATCTTCTGTTTTAAGGGGCAAAAATAGGGTTCAATTTCTAGATACTTTTAAATTATTTTTTATTTTAAATTCTAAAGTACATAATAGGTAACTAAAGAATCCAGAATTAAAGAGTCAATGAAGAAACAGCTGCTTTCTTAGAGAAAGGGTGTACCTCCCTCCAAAATTAAACTTTAGCTCAATCCATTATACTGTATCTACATTTTGCCTGGTCACAGATTCCACCACAGTGTAAAATTTTTCCTATCACCCTGTTGTTTCTTTAACTGCTGGTCTGATATTCCTGAACAAGCTGTAAAATGTGCACTCTAGTAAAGTAGCTATCAAGTTCAAATTTATCTCCCGACACTTAACTCCAGAAAGGTGTAGTATTCACAGCACTGAAACACTGCCCTTGCCTGTAATCAATTGAAAGAACTAAGCACAACGTTTCCTATTTAGAGGGCTGTGCAACAGCCTACAGAAACAGCTAGAGATTGCATAACGTTTCCAAAGTTTTTCCAGTACTATGTCATTTATGTGCTTGAATAGTTAAGATTTTTTTAAATGTATTTTCAGGAGTTGATAAGAGTTTGTGCACAAAGTTTCAGAAAATAGAAAATAAAAAGGCTCCCTCAGTATGCCTGAAGTTAAACTTTAAGCACTCTTGATTGCTCTGCTATAGCTTAGTGGCAGAATCCCCAAATTAAGGATGAAGGGAGAAACTATTGTTCCTGACAGCCCTAGAGCCACCTGGGATGTAGCATTACTTACCTAAAGATGGGTCTTTGGAGATGTTTCTTCCTGATTGTGACATGGTCATCCATTTAAAGGTGAAGGTTTAACTTCTTCCTGGAAACCACTCCAGAAACTCCAGAGAGGAAATGTGGAAGCTTATCCTGATCTATTGTGCTGCAAGGAGCCCAGAAAGAAAAAGTAGTTTCCTCTTTCTCTTTTTGGGTGTTGGGAGAAAACTTCCCTGCTCTCTGCCAGCTGAGCAGTGTGTCCATAGAGGCCACATAAGACAGGCACGTTGGGGCACTCCCCCACAGAGCAGGGTGTGCAAAAACCACCAAGAGTCACGTTGATTCAGGCAAGAGAAGTGCACGGGACCCTCCGAAACAGAACAAAACAAACAGAAAACTTCCTACCCCAGTGTCATCCAGGTAGGAACTCCCTAAGTTATTGCAGCCATGAGAGCTCTCCTTCCACATGCTGGTCAAGCTCCGAAAGGCTAAGTCCCTCCCTGTCTTTAAAACAGACTGTTCTGAGGCTCAACTTTTTTTCTTCAAAATAAAAGTTGTACAGCTGGTTCAGCAGCCCCATGTGAGTACCCTCTGAAAGTTTGTTCTCTTAAAATAAGAACTGTATACAAATTAATGAAGAAAGATAGGCTCCGGTTGCATGGCTGGCTCTGCTTCAGATTATAATTATTTTACAATGTTGCTTGTATTCATGCTGGCTGAAGTGTGGAGACGACTCATCATTTTTAGCACTTATAATCTAATAACCTCCTCTTGGCTGAAGTTGAAGACGCCATATCAACTGATAGAAGCCCATGTGAAGCTGACCAGAGCTACAAAAGTTAGAAAAACAAAAATTGCTAATTTCTACTGGTGACATTATACCCAGATGTCTGTACCCAAATGTGGTTTCCAACTAAGAGGAAACATCTCTTGCAAAAAAAGAGATGGAAACACACACACATCCACATGCTTTTTTTTTTAACAAAAAGCCCCTCCAAAGTGCCCAGGAGCCTACGGTTTATATATTATGTGATGAAATTTGGATTTATAAAAGTAAAAGGAAAGAAAAGAAGGTGTAAAAGAATTTGTGAACAGCTGAAAATAAATGATATTAAAAATTGTTTTCTTTTAGAAGACAGATTTACACTGCGGGAACTCTTATTCTAGCTCCAGATAAAGGGAATGCTCATATTTTAATGTAACTTATTTTGGAGACCTTCCTGTATCTGAATTACTAACAAAGTTCCTATTCAGTCAATAATGTCATAAGATTCCAGTCAGAGATTTGTAATAAACTAAATCATTTCAAAGCATGATTAGAATGTTTTTAATATATACATGTAATAAAAAGGGAAAAATGAGTAATGTGCATGCCTTTAGTTGAATGATCCATAAAAATAAAGATCAAATGTCACAAAGGAGGATAAAATCTGTAGTTATTGGCACTCTCCAAATACTTCCAGGGAGAAAGATCACCTTTTTATTTTCCTCCCTGAGGAGAGATAAGGAAGGAGAAGAGAGTTATAAGGGAATCATGGATTTTATTGAGCCGTTCTAATCCAAACTAGGAAATGTAATCATTCTGAGAGCATTGAACTAAAAATAAAATAAACGGTTTCTAGTCCTAGTTCTATTGTAAATATGCCGGGCCATTATGGGCAAATTTCTTGACCTGTCTGAGACCATTTTCTTGTTTGTAAAATGAAATTATAATATTAATTGAATTCTATACTTCTTTCCAGCTTTAATGGTACTATCACATTATTTCTAAATCTGATTAGTCTGCTTCTTGCAAAGAAACTGCCATAGAAGTTATGATGCCTGATACTTCAAAAACTACACAGTTATTATGTACTGTTATAAATAAATAAGGAAGCTATAAATAAAAAGATGATTTTATATTATGTATAACATATTTATATAGATATTACATAGTTATATAGTGACATCTATGTCACTGTTCTCTTTATGATCAATAAGTACCAATGATAAATTCACATGTGTGCTATACAGCAGTTAAATATACAGACCATGTATAAACAAACTTAGATACAGATCTTTGAAGCGGATGCTTTATTATTACCATATGCTTCGGCTTTCTTTGTATTTAGGAAAGCACATAAGTAATAACACATTGTACAGGTCTTCTGGGAGGGATTTTGCATTTGTGGGTAGCATTCAATTTCTGTAGTCATGGTTTACCTACATTACCATTAATATAGCATAAATCTTCCTCCTGAGGGACAATTCAAGAAAATAATAGCCCATCAACTTTTAAAAATTAACTTTCATTTTGTCTTCTTTTGCATTGGAAATGTGAGACAATTTCTACATGAACACAATGGAGGGAACTCAACATAAATACTAATAAACATCTAGCCAAGGTACAGTTCAAACGGCAAGCAAGTATGAAATATAGCTTGAAATCCAAAGGCTTGATTACCAGCTGAAGAATCTGAAAGTTGTTAATCATAGGAAATCCATAACATACTTCATTACCTTAGGTTTATATTCTTTTTTTTTCTGTGATTAAGTTAGAAAGTTTAGATTCACTTTATGGAAAGCACTATATTTAAAACCAATCTTAGACCCTATAAAGCATTCAGATGATACCAGTAAATTAAATATTCACTGGGCACAAAGAAAAATATGTATTGCTTAAATGTTTTTATTACCTTTTTCTCAAAGAGCATTTAAATTTAACATTGGAAAAAAGTTGGCTTTATCAACTTATTCAACTTTAATGTAGTATTCAATAAGATATAAAGATTTCATGATTATTAATTAAATTACAAAAATATACTCCATACATTAACACAACTGTAGTGTGCAAAATCCTAAAATATATGGCATAAATAAAAAGGCCAGGTCTCCTATACAATAGACTATAATTTATTATGAATAGTTTTTTTCCTGAGGGGGGTCAGAAAGGGTGTTTTTATTTTTCCTGTTGTGGAAAAACAAAGTCAGGCTGACTTTGTCTAACATGTTCACACACATACCCTACCCGACTCAGTGCTGTTAGAAACTGTCCTAACTGGTGCTCAATAAATATGTTAATTTTCTAAAACACAAATCAGCTGAAACACACCAAGAATTCCATCTAACCAACTCATTTTGTGTGACAAAACACATAGATCAACCCATGTGACTTTTCCAACCAAAAGGACCCTAAGAGTGTCATGGTATTTTCCATTAAGCATCATGACAAAAGGTAAGCTTTTCTTTTCCTGATTTTCTTCATTGTTATAGTCTGGCTGTGTTTGTAATACACAAGTGCCAAAGTATGCAATGGCAGAAAGGTCATCTGATATTATGCCATCCCAAGCACTGGAAAATGCATGGGTCTGCAGGTTATCAGTTTAACCATGTAAGTCTAGTCAAATAGCATGTGAGACCACATGTGTGTCCTTTTTGTTAAACAACATTTAACTAAACACAATGTTACAAGTTATATATTTTAATGAGCTTCAAATTAAGTGCAGGAGGGAAAAGAAAATGCAAGAAAGAAAGGATTAGATGGCATTTTAGGTTTTATCATGACACATATACGATATTATCTTAATTTAAAAAAACACAACACTGCTTCTTTTACTCTTCCTTCTCTACCATTCACCAAAATTAAAGCTAGCCTTGTGTATGATTAGAGTACCTCACACACCTAAACTCCAGTTCAGTTGTTGCCAATCTTTTCTCTTTTTTTGACATATCATACATGAAAGATAAAGTGTGCATGTGATCCCCCCCCCAGGAAAGTTCCAAGGTCTTGCTAAAACCATGAAGAGTAAAACATGGGCATTAAATGCAAACACTACTATAATTTTCATTTGTCATAACTAGGAATATCACATCAGTAAAGCGGAACACCACTTGGTCAACTATACCATGAGATAAATGGCAAGGTATAAATTCTTCCTCATAAACTAACCATAACTCTACCCCTTTACCTCTAGAGGAAAAACTACTGCATATAAGTTAGTGAGAGCAGAATCATTTTCGAGGTAACTTAAATCTGATTTATTCTTCCAAGGTAAGTCATTCACAACTCTCAGCATTTTGTTCATTCTTTATAACACATTTCTTGTTACAAGTTTTACAACTGACTAAGAAGCTAGTAGATACATGATAGAGCTGGGATTTGAACTCAGATGTCTCATTCCTGAGCCCAAGCTTTTACTCCTTACAGTAGGCTGTCATCTTGGCAAGCACTCTGTCTCTGGGGTCACTCAGGATCTTTCTGGGCTGTACTTAACATTCTATCAGGAAAAAGAAGAAACAACTTACCACTCTAGAGAGTTTCTATTCTTCTTCTAACCGCCTACCCTACTCAAGTGTCATAACACTGCCAATTATGTTCCCAATACCTATAAACACCAGCCCTAGAAACATTTCCAAAGGGCCCTGATTCACTTGATATCAAGGTGAATTGAATAGGCTTATAGATTATCTCCTGCTAAGATATGAATGAAAGTTCTGTTCTATTATAAAGATCCCTAGACTAAAGTCAAAGAACATATATTTAAACGCCAGCTTTAGTGGCAAGTGTCCCTTCAACTCCCTGTATGTCAGTTTCCTCACTAGTCAAACTAAGAGGTTGGACCAGATGACCTCTAAGATCCTTTCCAGCTCTAAAATTCTGTACCTCTCTGACTAACCCTATGATAAAATGTCAAGTTATTTAAATTTAGTGTCCAACCAAGAATAAACTCTGTAGTCATTTTTAACTTTCCTTAACCACAACAAGGTCATGCATACCACCAGAATACTTTTCATCCCCATTGTTGTAGGATTAAAAATACAGCACACTACTCATATGTGAAAATAAATTAAAGCATCTTTTTTTAAATTGAGCTGTTGTTTGTTGTTGTTGTTGTTGTTTTCCTTATAGCTTCAACCAGGAACTACCCTCACTAAGCTCTGGAAAGTCAGGGATTAGTGTCTGTTGTATTCCCTATGCATAGTATATAAAAGATGCTCACTGGTTATTTGTTAAGTGAATGAATACATGAACAAAGTGATCATTAATGCTATCTCATCATCTTTTTATATAAATACATATTCTTTTTCTAAAAACTCAGTCATATCTGTTAAATGTGTAATCTTTCATATTTCCTCCAGCCAATTGTTTTTCTTCAAGGAGACACCAGAGTTTATAAGGAAGAGGGTTTCTATGACCTTGAGGTGGCAGGAAAGAGGTGGTCTCAGCCCCAAACCTGCAGGTCCCTGATCTCCTTTGTGTCCTCTGGTCTCTGCAACTATGTGCCTTGTCTGTCTTGTCACTTGGTTCCCTGCACACATCTACAGCGAAAATCCATGGCTTCTCTGATCAATTGCCTCAGTTTGGGAACCTTGGTCATTTGTCATGGATTGAGCCAATCTCAGCTTTCCTAGTTGCTTCAATATCCTCTAAGTCTCATCCACATCCTCCACTTGGATCTCTATTGAGGCTATTAAACCTTTGGCATCTGTCTAGGACCCCCCAGCCTCCTGCTGTGGTCATGGCAGGCTCATGACAGATACACTGCCCCATCTCAGCTAGCTTTTGACATCCTCACAGGGCTGACAGAACTTCCTGAGACTCCATCCCACACAGGCACTGAGGAAGACTTGGGATTGGCCACACCATATCACCATTTTTACTCTGTCATAGCTAACTCACTAAATCACAGCAAAATTCACTCTGCTTTAGCTTTTCACTTTCAACCAAACCTGCTCCTCCTCTGGGATTTCAGCTTATAGGAAAGAAGTCAAAATACTTCGACCATTTACACAAAACACCTTCTTTTGGGGATTCTCTTTTCTATACTTCATCAGGGCAGAAGAGATGCTTTCCCTATCTTACGTGGCAGAAAATATCTTAGTTTATCTCCTGCGCGCCTTTCATCCATGGTCTATAACAGACCCAATGTTCAAGTCTACAGGCCTTGATCATGTATATCAGGTAGAGCTTCAGGGATTTGAGAAATGATTTTTGGTGTGAACAAAGTCTGGCTTTCAGAAATATTGTCTTAAAGGGGCTCAAAATTTCCATTTAGGTTTTCAAAACTGGTCCACACCCATGCTTCTGGTCATACATATCAAAATGGAAGATAGACAAATACATTATCACTATATATGATGAATCTTTCTTATTCATTTTATTGGGTGCATAATGAGTACAGCATACCACAATATCCACATTCTGCCTGATCTGGCCCTCGTGTACCTGTACCCCTCATCTCAAAACCCTGACCTTTGGCTCATTCCCCACTAGCTGTGCTGGCATTTTGTGCCTCGAACACTTCATGCTCTTATCCTGCTGTTTCTGTACATACTGCTCCTTCTGTTTGAAACGCTTTTCATCCTGCTCATTGCTCAGATATCATTGCAGTGTCCCTCTTCAGAGATGTGACTCTCCTGACAACTCTATTTGAATTTCGTGTACCTGTACCTGCACTGTTTTTCCTCCCTCAGCAAGTATCATAATCTGTGTGCATCATAATCTGTTGAATTTTTTATTCACAAATGTATCTGTTCAATGCATGAATAAATCCATTCTGCAGGATGCAATAACTGAGGAAAAGATCAGAACATGTAACTTACCCTGACTACTATAAAAATAAACCTAGTCAAGTTATACCAAAAATATATTTTTTCTCATATATTTCTCAAAAATAGACTCACCGATCTCTTGTAATGCTTCAAAACATTTTGTAAAACTTACATTCGTGTTTCATATTTGCCATTACACTTCTTCAAATCTGGAACTTTACACAAACGAGAGCAAATACAATGGCATCTTGGTCCATGTTGTTCTGCTGTAACAGAATACTTGAGACTAGGTAATTTATAAAGAACAGAAATTAATTTCCTCACAGTTATAGAAGCTGGGAAGTCCAATATCAAGGTGTCAACCTCTGGTTTAGTGAGGGCCTTTTTACTACATCCTCAGATAGGCAGAAGGCAGAAAGGAAAGCTAATTGAAAATGAAGCCTTTTTTTTTCCTGAAAGGGCCTTAATCCCCTTAAGTGAGGAGCAGCCCTCCTGACCTAATCACCTCTTAAAAGTCCCCACCTCTACTACCACACTGAAATCACCTGAATTTTGGAGAGGACACATTCAAACCACAGCAAAGAGAACTGTAAAATTAACAACACAACTGAAAATCACTTTGAAAATGGTTCTCAACCTCACCAGAAATGTTTTCTACCTCAGGGGAAAATTTTCTATTCACTCAATAGCTTTATACTAGATTCCCTTGACTGGTGTATCAGACTCAGTTCATTGGCCACATATTCAATAGCAAAATACACAAGAATTATTATTTTCTTAGATTAATTAATAATAGTGTTCATATTTATAATTTCTAGTGACAGAAAAGCTGTTCCCCAAATTGGCTAACTCCCTGGTCATTTAAATCCATCAGAAACAAGGCTTTCTATGTCACAAAGTAGAAGAAATTCCTCTTTGTCACTGAAGTGTAGGAGCAGGTCGGTTAAAGTTTGATTGGCTCTAATTACCACTCCCACCAGTTCTCACAGCCTTAAGTGCTGCCCATCAAAAAACTTCCTATAAGTAGTGTAACATTCTATGAAAACATCAACAACAACATGGAAATAATTTAAAACAGATTCTCATAGCCATACATCCATTGCTCAGCATGTAATCAACGAACATATAAATCTACTATTAAAGGAAATGGCTTTTGTATAGTAGGTAGTTAAAGGAACATTGCAAAAAGAAGTCTCCTTAATATAAAATTCTCTTGAGTCAGAGGTTTAAAAAGGAGATGGTTGAACAGGGGTTTGAAGGATGAATAGATATTCAACTAGCAGAATAAGAAGAAGAGCAAGCAGAGTGTTTCATAAGCCCTAAGTACCATGCAATAATACGTGATTTCGAGTGCACATGGTGGGTGAAGCAGTGTGGTGTCACTCATGCGGCATTCGCCTGCAGAGTTACAGAGGCTCACACCATCACATAAAAAGAGGGGTTGTAATTAGGGAAGTGATCCATGTGATATCAAAGTTTAAAAGCATGTGATTCAGAGGTTTCCATTACTCCCCAAACATGCCAAAGATATTCTTATCTGCAATTCTTCAGGCAGTGGAAAGCTGTTCAAAAGTAGCTGCATACTGAGACTTGGTTAGTTTCTCTGAAACTCTGAAGTCCACCACAAAATCAACAACCTAACTTCAGTATTGAGTCCTCCTTACCAGCTTTCCTCCATATTTTAAGTTTGGCTTCAATATGATGCTAAATTGGATTAGCAATTTTTTTTAAGTCTGCTTAAGCTTTCAGTAATGCTTATGAATAAATGTTCAGAGCTACAAGCAAGAAATGAATTGAATCAATGTCAGTAATGGAAAATTCCTAAATGCTAAACTGTTGGCTTCTCTAAGCTTTGAGAATTAGACAGCAATAGAGATAATCATGACTCATACTGACTGAGTACAACCGTCCACTGACTTTGCCAGACTTCCAATAGTGTGTTTGGTAAGGTTCTGTGTAAATAATCCAAATGTATAGAAATAGGTTACAACACTTATTACCTTTCTAAAATAAAAATGAGTTATTAACAGAGAAAATAAATACCACATATATTTGTACCCTCACTCTTTAAAAAACTCATTCTAGTTTCAGCTTTTCTCTTTGCTTCTATGGAATACTCCCTCCAATCCAAATGCACTGTAATAATCTATCCTTGGCGATCTCATCTTTGGAATTACTATCTTCTTTTGAATATCAATGTATCATTACTATTAATTGTTCTATGACATGCCACAGTTACCATAATTTTTTTGTACTTTTATTTTATTAAACTCGAAATTCAAATTCCATACAGGATTTAAACTGGTCAGTAGTGCTTTCCCAAGCCCCATACTGGACACATTATTTATTGCATCATCTATTGCATGGCTCGATACCAGAATAGAATACTGGAAATCAAGTCTATCTTAGAAATGCTGCATCTTTTTCAACATTATGAACCCTCATCTTGCTCTATGGTACTAGAAAATAATAATTTTCCCTCATCTGCTGTTTACATGACCCAATGGAAAATGTTGAGGGAGGAAAGTTGGCAGTCATTTACTATGTGTCAGGTACTATACTTTATATGCCCTGTTTCAGTTAATTCTACATAACACACCCAAAAGGTAGAATCTCATATCTTCATTTCACACTCAAGGCAACTAGACTTTAGAAAACTTATATAATTTGCCAAAGACTGTATAGTTGGCATATTACAGTAATAGGATTTGAATCCAGTCTTTCTGATGCTGACCTCTTTGTTCTTACTAACATATTGCACTGCCTCTCCATGATCATATTCTTAGTTTTAATAGCAGCCTTAAAAAAGCACCTTGGCCAACCATGTTTTTAAAATTATAATTCTCTGATAATTTAAATTAAGTTGAACCCTAGCAGGAATTGAGACTTGATTTCAGAGACACATTTATCTGGTTTGGGTCAATCTCACAATAAAAGCCTTACATGTGGATGGATCAATGAACCATGAAAAGCAGAAGACTAAATATTTGGAGGCTTTAAAGTTTAAATTTTGCCATTTGTTTGCTGTATAATCTTCATTGAACAAAAGTGGATAAACAAAATTTCTGGTCAAAACATCACTGAGAAACTCATGAGGAAGAAATCAGATTAGTAAATGTGCAAATGAAGTTGTAATGTATATCCCCAACATACAGAATGGGTCTCCAACACAAAGTTGTGTCTGTAAGGTAATTTTCTCTTTGAAATCATATTTGCAACCACCCAAATCATAAAAATAATTAACTGATTAATTAAAACTCTCTACCTTTTTTCTAAATCACTTCATAAGATGTTCCACCTTCACTGAAAAGGCTAGATAGGCTCCATTCATAGACTTGTAAAGCTAAGAGTTACCTATGAGATTACCTAGCCCCTATATCCAATAAAAGAGCTGTTGCCATTATAGAGCACATATGTACCAGGCACTGCTGAGGATTCTACAGAACCTATTACACTGAATTCCCCAGATGACAATATGGGATAACACTAGTATCCTAATTTTAGAGATAGCTAATATTGTACAGCTGGGACTGACAAAGCAAAGGTTTGAACCTGGGACTGCTTTTCACCAGAGTCCACAGAATTAATTACTAGTGCCTTGTAAGGTTGGGTCCATCTAATATGATTCACTTGGATTCTTTCTCTCTGTTTCTTATAATCATTTAATATTTTTATCTTCACTCTGTTCTTTTGCTCTGTTTCATAAATAATTTTCTTTTCCAGTGATAAGCATCAAGTGTATTATTAACTAGTTCTTACCTTAAATTTATGGAGATTCTGAATTCACTTCTCTTGGTTGTTCTGCAAATACAGAACATTGCTGCTGTTTTGAATGTACACATTGTTTCAATATAGTTCATGAACATCAATTTTTTGACCTTGAGGTAATGAGTTATTTGTTATAAATAGAATCATAGACTTCTGGAATCTGGAGGGGTTTTCAAGGTCGAGTTATTCACCTTCCTAGCCATTACAGAATTCCTCTTGTTTGTCCAGAGAGCACTTACCTCTCAAGTATCCCTGAGCTGGTAAAAGTAAATCTACTCTTCCCCTGATCTCCAAATTTAAGACCTCTCATAATATGAGCATTTCATCTTGTTAAATGCTACTTGTATTTAAAGATAGAAACTTCTTATACCAAGTTATTTAGCCAATACACAATCAAAAAACAACAATCTACTCCAAGAATGGAGGGAAAACTGGCTGTGTTCAGCTTACTAAGAAGTCCTATGTTGGTCTCCAATGGGGCCACTTCTAAGGCATATGAAAAGGTAAATTTTGGTTTTAATTTTTAAATTTTGAAATATAATCTATTTTTAAAAGTAATTTTAATACAATTAAGTGCATTCATAAAATAAAAGGAACAAAAGAGGCAAAGAAGGGAGAGAAAGGAAGACTCACAGAGGAAATTATGCTGTTTTAGCAAGGTTTAGCCAGTGCTTGGAAGTTCATCAGGGGAAAATTATTTACTAGAAAGACAATGTAGGGAAAGAAAGTTCAGTCAAAAAATGGCAGAAAGTAATGCAGAGGCATGAAACGCCATAGTATTCAGGAAGATATCCTGGCATGACTTAAAGGTAAAAATATGAGGAGAAATTACAGGAGATGAATCTGAAAAATTATAGAGACCAAATTATATATGCCATACTGAAGAGCTGAGACTATATCCAATAGACAATGGGGAGCCACTAGTGCGCTACCATCAGAGAAATGATACCTTCTACTTTGCAGTTTTGGAAGATCTCACTGAACAGTGTAGAAAATATTTTTTAGGATTACAAGTATGGGTATAGGGATATCAGTAAAAAGCATGTTAGAGTAGTCTAGGTGAAAGATGACTGTGACTTGAAGTAAGGCAAAGGCATTAATTGCAAAAGAGAGTGTATTCAAGAGATATTAACAGGGATAGTACATAGGTTGTAGTGCATAATAAGGTGTACTGAATGAAAAAGAAAAAGGATTCTAAGATAATAATTAGATTTCTGATTTGTTATCTGGGAGGATGGTGTAAGAAGACCCAGATTGGTAATAAGAAGAAAGAAGTATAATGGTAAGTTTATTGGTCACACATAGTGAATTTGTGATGCCAAAAGATGGTTCAAGTGAAGATATTTAACGGGCAATTAGATATTTGAATGGTGCAGGGGGGTAGTGTGATGAAAGAGGAAAGAAGACAGTTATGGAGATAAAATGTGGGGGAGGGGAGTTGCATAAATATAAAATTATGAATGTGGATGGTCTTTCTCAGAGAGAACATTTAGATTACAGAAGTAAAGTACCAAGAACAAAACTCTGGCAATTGAGGAGATGGACAGGGACGAGTATTCAGCAAAGATGTCAGAGAGAATTGGGAGTCAGGAGGAGAAGTTTGTCCTACAACAGAAGTGGAGAGGGCGTCAAGTGGAAGAAAGATGTCACTGGTACCAAAGCTGCAGAGCAGTCAGAAAGATTAGTGGAACATTTCCACTAAACATTTCCAGTAAAGTTGGCAGCATGGAAGCCACTGGTGTCCTTAATTAAGGCAGTTTCTGTGCTGGAACAATCCCATATTCAGTAAGACAAAAAGTTCTGAAACCAAGAAAACCTTTAAGATTGGGAGAATTTTTCTGATTAGGCACACAAAAAAAGCACTTCAGTTAATTGTTTCTATGGAAATAATAAATATGAAAGGAAGATATGGGCTAACTGTACAAATATTTGAAGTCACAGAAAAAGTACATATGGCTATCTGTACATGACAACATTTTACTTCGAGGAAGTTGTTGTTTCCTACCTTAATGCCTTGATTTAAAGTTTCTGAGGATATTTTCTTTTGGGAGGACATGTGTAGGAAAACAACAGAAACATAAACCAAAAGAAAAGTTGCCCTAATTGTGTCTTCCTCAGTTGGAATTCACTTGAATAATCTTTTTTGGTTATGGTATACGTAGAAAGGGTGACACTGTTGTCCCAGAGCATATAATTTACGCAAACACAGATCATCTCATATATCCTCCTCTTCCTTTCAGGAATCATTTCCAGAATCCCAGTGCTCTCATTTTAATTTCTGGAACTTCAAGTCTCAAACTGAAGAAATCATCTAGGGTTAATAGTCTACATATTTTCTTCCCATTTTGATTTCTATAGAAACTCGCATATTCTGTGTTTCATTGGCTCAAAATGGTACTCTGAGCCCGCTGACTCGAGGAAGAAAGGAAATCTGCCAATATATTAAGAGATGACAAATTCCTCTTATTACATTCTGGGACACGATTATCAAAAACTCTAACAGAAAGTAACTGTGGCAGATCAATGGGATGCTACTTAGTTATAGGCATGCCTTTAAATCATACCACATAGCTGTCTATTCTTCCTGACTATATGCAGACATCATATACTTCCACTCAACTGCAGTAAATGCCTATTGTGTTTTCATTTATGAAGAAATAATAAATGCTCGACATATTTCTGCATTATTGAAACAAGATATATTCTAAATAAAATACTTTTCTATTGAGAAATGAATTAACAGTACATAAAACTTAAGGCATATTCTCAATATTATAATTGGATTTTTCCAAATTATCCAAAATGCTTATTATCCCCATAATATGTGTTTAAAATATTCTTTATTTTCTCTTCCACTTTAAAATGTTACTTTTATTATGCATTTAATTTTCATGGGTTTTTTTTTTTTTTTGCTTTATTTCTCTTCTTTTCTGTTGATTTTTCTGCTCAAGCACCAAACTGGTTCAATTAGTGTAGCTTTTAGTATGCCTAAACATTGAATAATAACAGTCTTCCTTCAGTTTATTTTTCCCCTTACCACGAAAATTTTTTGGATACTAATGCATGTGTGCTAGTCCATTCTCGTGCTACTAATAAAGACATATCTTAGACTGGGTAATTTATAAAGGAAAGAGGTTTAATGAACTCACAGCTCCACATGGCTGGGGAGGCCTCATAATCATGGCAGAAGACAAAGGAAGAGCCAAGGGTCATCTTACATGGCAGCAGGCAAAATGGCTTGTGCAGGAGAACGCCCATTTATAAAACCATCAGCTCTCATGGGACTTATTCACTACACAAGAACTGTATGGGTGAAACCACCCCCATGATTCAATTATCTCCACCTGGCCCCATCCTTGACACGTGGGGATTATCACAATTCAAGGTGAGATTTGGGTGGGGACAAAGCCAAACCATATCAGCATGTTTATTCTTCTCCATAAATTTATTTTTACATATAATAATTTTATATGTATAAATCTCCTATTTATTTGAGCAAAAGAATATTGAGGATAATAGGAGCCAGGTTGTTCATGATTGGAGATGGAATTTCACATATGGAAAGGGGAAGAACTAAAATAGGTACTATGGCATTGGCTAGAAGTTAGAGGTACTGGTATAAACTATAGGTTTTATAAATATAATATATACAACCCTAGCTATGTCCAGTGAGAGGAGCAAGAAACAACGCTACAACAGTAGCAATTAGCACACCTAACACCCAAATTTTGTTTTCTATATATGATTCACTACTGAAAGTGATCAAGATTCCTCATAAAATAGGCTGAATCCAGGGCTGGGAAGAGAGAAAGTATAAGATAAATCTGGAATACATCACACTAGAAAGTAAGGATGCATTCAAAGAATGATGGTAGCATATCAAAAGAACATGCAAATGAGCTTGAAGAGGCTTCATTGATCAAATCTGGGACAATCTGAGCATCAAAACTAATGATAGCAATGTTTTATGTCTTATTGCCCACTGAATAAAAACAGAATCCATGAGTCATTTGTGATAAAAAATAAATGAATGAATACATTAGGAATAAAGGTCTTCCTACTGGAAAACACCAACTGATAAATACCAAAGGAATGACAGAGCTAGAAAATCAGTGAATAGTAAAACCATTGGGTGAAAATTTGGTGAGAAAGAAGCAGGATATTTATACAGCCTCAAAATATCATTCTATAAATTTCTAATTAATTCAAAAATTAAAAATGGGAATATTACTGGTATTGCATCACTATTAGGACAAACCAGGATTAATTATGTGCCTCCTGACCCAATATCACAAAAACAAATCTACTCATTTTTGTAGAAATAAAAATTTCTAATTCTTTTCATGGAAATACCAAACATAACCAAAGTGAGGGAAAGTCTATAAATGGCCTGTACTCTAAAAATGTCAAGGTCAAAAAACACAAGGAAAGGTTGAAGAACCACTCCAAATTAAAAGACCCAAGAGAACTGACAACTAAATGCAATGTATCATCTTAGATTTCCTTCTACATTAGGAATGACATAGATATAAAAGATTATTGGGACAAAGACAAAACTTGAAAAAGAACTGCAGATTAAACAGTATTTTACCTGTATTAAATTCTTTGATTTCAATTGTGCTATATATGTGCAAATGTGTGATAAAAATTATACATTTTTATCATTACATAATTATTTTATCATTACATAAAAATTATACATTTTATCATTACATAATTATACATTATGTAATACATATTTAATTTTATTCTATTCATATAATAAACAATATTTATATGCATGTTTAATTATACATGAATAAAGAGAATAAAGACAATGATAAATGGGGCAAAACATAAACAATTGTTCCTGGACTTCCTTGTACTATTCTTACAACTTTAAAATTATATTAAATTTGAAAATTTTTTTAAAACTTGTTGCAACTTTAATTTTTAAATTATACAGAAATTATAGATTTTAAAAGGTCAAAGGAAATGTATAATTTAGCATCATCTTGAAATGTTGCATCTTACAATAAATTTTGCTACATCAAAACTTTGTGATGCCATATTTCAGAAGCAAGGTTAACAACTTTGGGAGAATGACATCTGTGTATTGTCTCTATTCACAGTGATTTACAAACAAAACAAAACAATCAGTAATAAATAAGATGGGTAATCTGTGAATATGTTGAGTATTAAGCCCAGCCAAAATATTCCCCCTTCACCCTCAAGGGGGTTCAGGTAAATCCCCCTTCTGAGGTTTACCTGAATTCTTC
Organism: Pongo pygmaeus; assembly: GCF_028885625.2. NCBI lineage: Eukaryota > Metazoa > Chordata > Mammalia > Primates > Hominidae > Pongo > Pongo pygmaeus. The sequence goes on from NC_072384.2 coordinate 82,198,835, forward strand.
AAGTAGAACTAATCATACAACTCTTAACTCACATGCCATTGTTTTTCTAATTTTCCTAGGACAAATAAAACTTTCTACCTTGGATAATAATTATGTATACACACATTATCTTTGAGAATCAACTAAAAAAAAAAACCCTTAAGGATAGAACTCCCATTTGCTTAAAAATTTTTCAGTGGCTCCCAGATGCCCTTAAAATGGTCAAACTGTTTAATTTATATTACATAAAATATTATATATTTAAGCTTCATAAATCACATATATATAATATAGTGATATGGTTTGGCTATGATATGGTTTGGCTCTGTGTGCCCACTCAAATCTCAGGTTGAATTGTAATTCTCATTGTTGGAGGAGGTACCTGGTGGGAGGTTATTTGATCACGGGGGCGGATCTCCCCCTTGCTGGTCTCGAGATAGTGAGTGTGTTCTCATATATGATGGTTTAAAAGCATGTGACACTTCCTCCTTTGCTCTCTCTTTCTCCTGTCAACATGTGAAGATATGCTTGCTTCCCCTTCGCCTTTCACCCTGATTGTAAGTTTCTTAAAGCCTCCCCAGCCATACCTCCTCTACAGCCTGTGCAAATGTGAGTCAATTAAACTTCTTTTATTTTCTTTTTTACTTTTTTTTTTTTTTTTGGAGACAGAATTTCACTCTTGTTGCCCAGGCTGGAGTTTAATGCCACGATCTCAGCTCACTGCAACCTCTGCCTCCTGGGTTCAAGCGATTCTCCTGCCTCAGCCTCCCGAGTAGCTGGGATTACAGGCATGTGCCACTATGCCTGGCTAATTTTGTATTTTTAGTAGAGACGAGGTTTCTCCATGTTGGTCGGGTTGGTCTTGAACTCCTGACCTCAGATGATCTGCCCACCTTGGCCTCCCAAAGTGCTGAGATTTCAGGCATGAGCCACCGCGCCTGGTCAAACTTCTTTTCTTTATAAACTGTCAAGTCTCAGGTACTTATGTATAGCAATATGAGAACAGACTAATATACGCTAGGTCTCTCAAAATCTCCCTACCCACTCATTCACTAAATAGACACATGGTCCCAGCTTTGGCAATATTGGACGACTTTCAGTTCACCTAAATCCCTACATTTTCCCTCCAAGAAGTTTTAAGTTCCTTTGCCTAGAATATGCTTCCTTCAAATTCTTCCCCCAGCCATTTCTGGCTTCATGTTTAACCCTCAGTATGGGTATGGGTATCTCTTGCTTCTAGAAGTCTTCCTTGAGAATCACATCTGAGATAGATGTCCCTTCTTTGTGGCTGTGTATTTTTACTTCCAGTTTCAAATCATCAGTAGCATGATTACAATAGCACTTATACTTCTTTTCATTAATCATTAACTATAACTTTCCTGTCTCATTTTGTACAGTATTGAGGGAATAACTCATCTTTGTATTCCATATATTTCTTTAATACTGTCTTGTATAAAGTAGCTTGGCAATTAATAAATGCATATCTATATTGTACTTGAGCAAAATGCTACTGATGAATTTTGAGTTTGAAGAGAAATCTATCTGTCTGTCAATACATCTCTCTCTCTCTTTCTCTCTCTCTTTCTTGCTCAGACCACTAAGAAGGCTTAGAAATAATGGCAGCTCAGTAGTAATGGGCATACCTAGCACCAAGACCTTAGCTTCTATATATCATTATCTACTAAAAAAGAAATCATCATCTATCCACACTTACATGTATGCATATATAGCTGAATAACTTATGTTTCCCAAAAGAATGTACTTCAGTACTTAATTTAGTACTCTTATTCTTCTTTTTGAATAGAACAAGGAAAAAGAACTCTTCAAAAAGAGTGGAAAAGATAGCTAATCCTCTGGGGTTTTATGTGCTAAAACAGTCCTGAGATACACAAGTTAAACTTGGCATACTTTGGATCTGGGCCAAAAATTGTTTTTATTGGCTGTAGAAAATGGAATTTTAGACCATGTTGAGCCATACTATAATTATGTTTGGAAATGCATGATGTGATGGTTGAGCATTCAGTGCGACTAAATGAGTTTATATCTTCTGGAAAGTGATTGATCATATTTTTCTCAGCATTTAAGCCTTATGCAGGCAAAAAGAAAAGAAGTTTTACTTCTTAACACCATTTACTGAAAATATAGAAACACAAATATTTCCAAAAGACAATGAGGAATTATAAAGGAACTTTCTTCTAAATATAGTTATCAAGATCTCAACAGGGTTAATATAAGCCTAAAGTCAGCTTTTTATTGATAGAAAAACAACAGTAAAACAAATCATTTAGAATAAATAGTTTATGCCTTGAGCTATCGCCTCAAAATAAACATTCCATTTTCCCACTTGACATTGACTCAAATGACATTGTTTTGCTTCTAAACAGGATTATTTTTTCTAGGTTCCACGGATGTTGGTGATTTCCTTCAGGAGAGTTGAAACTGATAAATATTGTTTTAGAGAGCTGATCTGGGAGTTGAAAGGAAAATATTTTATGCCAATAAAAATTAAATTAGCTTCAACGTGAAAGCTATACAAAAGAGGAAAATACATAACACAAGAATATAATTCAATGATTTAGGCAATGTTAAGAGCTGAAATACCATATAGCTTTTAATACTATTATTTGGAAAAGTTTCTGCCTAGGGCAATACCAATGTAAACATTTCCGGTTTCATCCCTGCCAAATATTGTTGTTTTTTCCATTATTGAAGCTTAAAAATACTTGGGCTGTTTTAAAGATTAGTGTGTTGGCATAAAACCGCACATGCTTCCTAAAAGTATTTTCTTTAGCCCTCAATCATGACATTTAAAAACATTTTTCATGATATTTAAATATTGTCAAGGTACTTTGGCATCTAAACAGAATTTCACCAATTCTCATTAGGCAATTAGTTATGATAGAAATGAGGTAACATGCTGAGCCATGAATATTCAGTATTTATCACTACTTAAAATGCTAATATGCAAGATAAAAATGCCAAGTACACTTTTTTGGATTCATTTAAACTTAAATCGTAGGGATGGCATTGTGTTTTCATCATCTCAGCTTTTATCATTATATTAAGATTTTAAATATAATAGCCAGAATATATTAATTACAAAGCAAAGTGGTTAGCAATGGTTTCCCAGGGTTATTTTGTAGTATCTTAAAATGCTGGCCAGATGAAAAGCATGCACAATTACCGCATCTCCTGCCTAGAAGAGATTGTGGACCACTCAGCTCTGTTAGAACAGCATACCAGTGAAGTCAAAGCTCTCACAAGGTTCAATTAACATAGGACAAAGATAAACTTATCTTAGCCATTGATATCATAAAGGTATGCTGTTTACCCCAAATAAAATCAGCTTAGAGGATAGAGATAAATTTTACCGCCATTAAACATTTGTTAAATTGAGTGCAGTCTCCTGTTTTGGTCAGGAGTGGCTACTACAACATACCTCGACTGGGACTAAGTATTCTGTGTCTAAAATGTCAGATTTAAGAACTGAGGACAGATATCTATTTGCCTTGAAGCAAAGAACATGTATTCAGATTGAAAATTTGCTTTGTAAATGGAAATGAAGGAGAGAACAATTAACAAATTTGCTAATATTGTCATTTGGTTAATTAACTTACCTACATTACACATGTGGACTGTTTAGTTCAAATGATTAAATATTAAGTTTATGTGCCCTTCAATGATTAAGCAGCCTTCTCTGGTAGAGAATAAAAAGCATGAACTCTGGAATGGCCTGCTTTGGTTAGAATCCCAGCTCCTCATCTAACAAGGTATGTGACCCCCAGAAAATTTTTTAAAATAGTTAAGGTTAAATTTCCTCATCTTCAAAGAAGGGAAAATCATCATCACCACCATATGGGATTTCTGTGTTTTTTAAGTGAGATTATATATATATATATAGATCACATAGACAAATGCCTGATACATAGTAAACCTGCACAAAATCTTTTGTTTTGTCATTTTAATCTATACATGAAACTCCAGAATTACACTTACAAGTTGGTTAGGTTCAAAAGGACGGCCACTGGGAAAATGTTTACTTTGAGAACTTTTTTTTCACTTACACACACACACACACACACAAACACACATACTCTATTCATATTTTACATATCACTGTTTATTATATTTCCCTTTATAAATTTTCATGTTCCTCGTTATTCCTAGATAATGTTGCACTTAGTTTTGACGTCCTAATATCTCATGTCATCTATGAGCAATCATTTCCAAGCAGATGAAGCTGCGACATGGCCACATAAGACCGTATCAGAATCAACTGAGAGATTTTCCAGACTGTAAACACACCGGACCCTCTACTTCCCATTCTTGCCAAATTCTGACACTTTCCAGTGACCTTCCTGATTACCAGTTCAGTTCATGAGGAGCCCTTTTTGCTGATGGCAATGTGTGCCACAAGTAAAAAGGAATAGAAGAAACAGGCTGTAGACCACCACCAAGTAAGGGTCCTCACACTTCCCAGTAAGGATGATGCTATTGTAGGCCTGGAGACTAAGGGATCCCTTCTATGAGGCACGCATGCCTACCATGTAAAGCCCATCTCAAAGGCTGTATTTTCAACCTTATTTTCACTGGTGCTCTCTGCTCTTTCCCTCTGAACAACCATAAATCTATCTATACTTTCTTATGGTATGGCTCACTTTCTACTATGTATTATAGTTTCTTATGTCCATGACACATTTCCCTACTAGGCTTCTGTGCATTACAGATAATAAGTGATTTCTGAATTAATGAATGAATTAGTTAACTAATTAATATCAAATGTCTCCCTTTGAACTGTGCCTAAACTGTTTAAACAGGCTTGCGTTTCAGAGTTTCATCCATAGTCTGTCATATGGATGTTTCTGATGAGCACAAACATTGGTCAACTTTTTGACATTATGGGGCTAGAACACAAACTTCTTGGAGCCCTGGCTTTATCTCCTTAACTATGTGATCTTGCTTCACAACGCTGACGTTAACTGCTATTTTCCCAGATCCCAGTCATGCCTTATGATGACAAGCTGCATTTTTAACATTTTAGTGCTATGGGATAAGCTCAGTGAACCTTCTTTTAATTTGCAAATCTTTGGCTTTCCTAACATTTCAAGATTCTAACACTCATGCTTGGCACCTTGGGTGTGCTCAGTAACTTTTGATTTTATTTCTTACATTCTCCCTTCCTTTTCTCACTCCTTTCTTCTTTATTTTAAACCATTTTGGAGCATATGTTTCTAATCAATAAACAAAATCACATCATTTGCTTAGTCTTATCATTTAGATATTTTTTTGTTCTTGTGTTAAAGCAGATTTTAAAGACTGGTAGTTTAGAATTGCCTTTGAATTATTCTTTTAACTTATGTTTCCCTTGTTGAAGTCTGATTTACACATACCCCGAAACTCCACAATTGTAAAGTATATGTGATGTTTCAGAACCCAACAGAAATGTTGGGTTATGGACCATTCTGCTGTGAAAATTGTGAAGAATCTCAGATATTTAGAACTGAAATAAAAAACTTCAAAGGCATTCCAAAACAGCTCCCTGTTCTTTCCACATTACATCCAAAAAAACTATCACCCACTGCTAATGACTGTGCATGCCAGCCAATTTTCATCTACCAACAAAGGTATTCACTTTCAACAGAGTTCCAAATTGGTTTAATTTAGTGCAGTTTGATGGATAAAATCTAAATGATCTTTTTTATTTAAAAACTAACACTACAGAGTTGTCTTAATCTACTGTGATTCCGTTTTTAGCAGATACAAACGTAAGTTATGGTGTTGGTGTGGAAAGGTACTATAGAGATTATTTGGTTCAGACTCTATTTTCCTCTGGGGAAACTGAGACCACAAGACATACTAAAGCAATATCCTTTTCCTCTAGCCTACAAATTTAAAATTGATTCTTCTCTATCTTTAAAGATATACATTTAAATTTAAAATAAAAACTATTGGAGATTAACAGAATTGTACTACTACAGGATCACATCATACACATACACACACACACACACACACACACACACACACACACACACAAAACCCAGGAAATCCTTCTAAATCTTCTTAGGATAGTCTTTAATTAATTCAACTTTACCAAAAATGAAAAAGAGAAAGAGACAGAGAGAGAGAGAGGAAGGAAGGAAGGAAGGAAGGAAGGAAGGAAGGAAGGAAGGAAGGAAGGAAGGAAGGAAGGAAGGAAGGAAGGAAGGAAGGAAGGACGGAAGGAAGGAAGGAAGGAAGGAAGGAAGGAAGGAAGGAAGGAAGGAAGGAAGGAAGGGCAAAATAACACAAAATAACAGCTCCATGGAAAAATTCATTCTGTATCATGAGTAGTGAAAAAAATGAGGAGAGGCTATAAGAATAACCTCCCTCACCTCATTACCTCTTCCTATAGTCCTTCACCAAAGGAGGGTGTTTGTAGTTCAGATATTGTCAACAACATTTCAAGTTGAAAGAAGAAAGTGCCTTTGTCTGATTTTTATGCCACACAGGCTTATTTTCCACATTCTCTGAGAGACACTAAACATTCACTCTTTGGCATTTTTACCTTTATTTCTATTTCTATTTCTATAATTCTACAAAATCATAAAGTCCTAGTATTCATAAAATCAGATGTGAAAAAGACCCATATTTGAATATTGGTTACATTACCTACTTGCTATTCGACACTGGATAATTTTCTGAATATCTGTCTGCCTCACTTTCATATTACTAAAATAGGCTTGAGAATAATAACTACTACTACTACATATAATAACTGAAGAGAATCAGAGTGAATTTTGACCCCTGTATAGTATATGTAGCATTTAAATTTAAATTTTTTTAATGACTAGACTTCAGTTATTATACCAAACTAAATTACACCAACTTGGATCATCCATGTAAAGCATTTATAATGCTACAACATAAAATGTGCTAGCTAAAATTATTTTTAGGTTGTTGTCAAGATTAAATAAAACAAAAGAAATATATTAATTTCTAAGCATAGAACCTGGCACACAGTAAATGGCACTCAATAAATGTTGGCTTTTTAATCATCATCATCATCATCACTGGTATTATCTTTAATTCCTCCTACTGCCAACTGCCTTCTCTTTTATTCAATACCGAAGGAAACAAAAGCACCATCAAGCACATATCACATTTTCAAAAGGCTGTGACACCAACAGAATTTACTAACCAGAGAGAAAGACAGAATGGACGAAGGAAAAGAATGGAAGAAATGAAGACATAAAGTGCCACATTGAGCCAGAAAGTCTCCAACTGAAAAAATAAGCTATGAAATCTTCCATGAATAGAATTCAGGGCTGGCCAATCTATGACTCCACCTGATGTCATGTGCCTCTGTTAGCCCAGAGGCCAAAATGTAAGCATTTGCCCATGAAAGTGAATTTATTGGCTCATGGTAGGAAACAATATACCAATGACATTAAGCTAGTTCTCAAAAATGTTTTCATAAAAAAAAAACCCAACATCACTAGGGCAATGAAAATTCCCTGCAGTTTGATTAAATCAAGACTGGTTAAGATCAAATCAGACTTGTTGCTTTTAAGGCTATTGTTTTCTTTTTCAAATTTCCAAAGAGCCATGCTTTGGAAATTATAATTTCTTCATCAGAGAGATGTTACATGAATATCACTGTATGACTTGGTAGCTTTTCACTATGTATAAAAAAGACACAAAGAAAAAAAAGAATTTCTCACATTTGCAAAAATTAATGTATACTGACTATAAAGGGAAAAAAGTAGCTATTTACAGCTGGCACTGTTTGTTGTATCGGTTTCTGAAACAATAGAGAATATCAAAACTATGTGAATCACCATATGCAAGTTCTTTCCTTCTGACAAATCTAATTTACAAATAACTTAAGCCTGTATTCTGCAATTCCCATTGAAGTTAGTGCAAGTTGGGTTCTGAGTCTCATTTAGATGACCAATGCTATGGAAATACATGCTTGAAAGATATTTTTCTTTTTATTAAAAATATTTTAACTATACAAATGCATAAAGTATTAGTATGTATATGGACATATGAAAAGACAAAACTATGCACACTCCCCAGATCTATTTCTGTTATTAACTGGCATCATCAGAAAATGCTGTACCTTACTGAACTGTGTAAGTAACTCTTTAAGCCTTTTTTAAAATGTTAATTTTTTTATAAAAATTCATCTGAAATTTATTATACACTTTTACCAGTAAGAATTCTGCTATTCTTTCAAGCCATAATCAGGGACCTGAGCTCACATGTCAATGCAAACTTGCATAACCTATACTCTAGTTGCTTAAACTTTTGATGGCACCAAGAACACCGAAAGAGAAGCAAACTGAGGATGCTTAGAGTAGTGCAGTACCGCTGCCCGTGCAGCTCTGAGCTGCCCCGCTCTCCTACTGCCTCCATGGCTTTGTCTTTCTCACTACTTCTGCTCTGCACTGCTTTCCTCCAAGCACCTCTGCTTTCCTTTTTTCCGTTTTCTCTCATTCACCATTCAGTGCCAAACATGAGCTAGAACTTCTGCTGGGCACTGGTTCCATAGCAGCAAACAAGACAGACACATTTTCTTTTTTTTTTTTTTTATATCTGAGTTTGTTTATTGTTCTGATTTACTGAAACTTAAAATATTCCATTAAATTATCCAGGAAAATCCACGTGGCAGAAATATATAATATGTCCATTTCATCAAGAGGTCTCGAATAAATTTTAAAAGGCCAGAAAATGATATATACTATGCTATTTTTTTTCAAAGTGGAAACTTGGAAAACCATTATCTAATTTATGCAATTTAATTATAAAATTTAAAGAAAAAAAAAATCAGTTATATCTTCTGTACTTAAGAACTCAAGTACAGAAATAAACTGTGGTGCTAAGGTAACATTGTAACCCGCTCCCAACATGACTGCATAGGTGTCTAAGGTTAAGTGTGAAGATTACTGTGAGGTCTCAAGTTATTTGACTGATCAGTCCCATGAATTTCAATCCAAGCAGCATATTTTACATGCACCTGAAGGAAATATCTTCAATGTGTTCATGTGTGTGTTTATGTGCACATATGTGTAGGGGATGACTGAACAACATTGATAAGTGCATGCTAGAAGTCTGCTGTCCTAACAAAGATTAAATTCCTGTCTCATTTGCATATGTCCTTGAAGCTTTTGTTTTGTTTTCTTTGTTGTTCATGATTTGTTCAGTTTAACTTCCAGCACCCTGATTCTGTGATCACCACTAATCCACAAAATATTTTTTCTACTCAGTGAACAATGCCACACATTTTACTGGAACAGACTGTTGCAATGAAGTATTTACCATCTCAGTTTCTACTGAAGCCCCAAGCAAAAAAGGTGACAACTTGCCTCATGTTTCACAGTGAGCTGGAGACCCATCAAAGTAAGACTTGCAGAAGAAGAGTTCAACAGCCAGTAACCTTCAAATGTGCTCCATTTAATTCTGCTAAAGCCCTGCAATGCCAGTGTTTAATCACCATGGCAAAACCAGAATAATCAAGGGATAACTTTCCTGCCATTACCTTTTTCTTCCCACCCCACATCCAGTCAAGCAAACACGAAGCAGCCCTGTAAATAGGTACTAGCCAAGAAAAAAGAACAGATGGTGACTGCACTTTCACTTTTTTATTTTGCCATGGACAGTCTGCACAAACGGATCCAAGCTGACCCATTAGAAAATCTTTTACCTTAAATGAAGACAGATACTTTATTTCATTCAACTAGGCATATCGTTACTGAGACTATTTTTTCGTGTGACCAGAAGTGACTTGATGCATTTTTATGGCCTAAAAATGATCAGATAAATTATAGTTTCTGCTCAAGTTTTCATTGCCCACCTCAGCAAAGCCTGGTGGTAGCAAGACTCCTCATTAGGGTAATTCCTTTGTTTTGGCACTATCATTATTAGTCGTTCATTATAAAGCTGATATGGTGATGAAAGAGCTCAAAAAGCTTTTTGGGATACCACCTGATGCAGGCCGTTTTTTTTCTCAGTCCTGGAAAAAGTCAACAAGACAACTCCATAGCCAAATTGGACACATGATGCCCGATTTAGTCTACTTCTTTTCCAAAAGAATTGTGAACTTCTTCATTTAAAAAAATCTGTGCGCAGGAAATTACTTTAACAGAAGAATTTGCAATATCCTTGATGCACATTGATGCAAAAATCCTCAATAAAATACTGGCAAAGCGAATCCAGCAGCACATCAGAAAGCTTATCCACCATGATCAAGTGGGCTTCATCCCTGGGATGCAAGGCTGGTTCAACATACACAAATCAATAAATGTAATCCAGCATATAAACAGAACCAAAGACAAAAATCACATGATTATCTCAATAGATGCAGAAAAGGCCTTTGACAAAATTCAACAACTCTTCATGCTAAAAACTCTCAATAAATTAGGTATTGATGGGACGTATCTCAAAATAATAAGAGCTATCTATGACAAACCCACAGCCAATATCATACTGAATGGGCAAACACTGGAAGCATTCCCTTTGAAAACTGGCACAAGACAGGGATGCCCTCTCTCACCACTCCTATTCAACATAGTGTTGGAAGTTCTGGCCAGGGAAATTAGGCAGGAGAAGGAAATAAAAGGTATTCAATTAGGAAAAGAGGAAGTCAAATTGTCCCGGTTTGCAGATGACATGATTGTATATCTAGAAAACTCCATTGTCTCAACCCAAAATCTCCTTAAGCTGATAAGCAACTTCAGCAAAGTCTCAGTATACAAAATCAATGTACAAAAATCACAAGCATTCTTATACACCAATAACAGACAAACAGAGAGCCAAATCATGAGTGAACTCCCATTCACAATTGCTTCAAAGAGAATAAAATACCTAGGAATCCAGCTTACAAGGGACGTGAAGGACCTCTTCAAGGAGAACTACAAACCACTGCTCAATGAAATAAAAGAGGATACAAACAAATGGAAGAACATTCCATGCTCACGGGTAGGAAGAATCAATATCGTGAAAATGGCCATACTGCCCAAGGTAATTTATAGATTCAATGCCATCCCCATCAAGCTACCAATGACTTTCTTCACAGAATTGGAAAAAACTACTTTCAAGTTCATATGGAACCAAAAAAGAGCCCGCATCGCCAAGTCAATCTTAAGCCAAAAGAACAAAGCTGGAGGCATCACGCTACCTGACTTCAAACTCTACTACAAGGCTACAGTAACCAAACAGCATGGTACTGGTACCAAAACAGAGATATAGATCAATGGAACAGAACAGAACCCTCAGAAATAATGCTGCATATCTGCAACCATCTGATCTTTGACAAACCTGACAAAAACAAGGAATGGGGAAAGGAGTCCCTATTTAATAAATGATGCTGGGAAAACTGGCTAGCCATATGTAGAAAGCTGAAACTGGATCCCTTCCTTACACCTTATACAAAAATTAATTCAAGATGGATTAAAGACTTACATGTTAGACCTAAAACCATAAAAACCCTAGAAGAAAACCTAGGCAATACCATTCAGGACATAGGCATGGGCAAGGACTTCATGTCTAAAACACCAAAAGCAATGGCAGCAAAAGCCAAAATTGACAAATGGGATCTAATTAAACTAAACAGCTTCTGCACAGCAAAAGAAACTACCATCAGAGTGAACAGGCAACCTACAAAATGGGAGAAAATTTTCGCAACCTACTCATCTGACAAAGGGCTAATATCCAGAATCTACAATGAACTCAAACAAATTTACAAGAAAAAAACAAACAACCCCATCAAAAAGTGGGTAAAGGAATGAAGAGACACTTCTCAAGACATTTATGCAGCCAAAAAACACATGAAAAAATGCTCATCATCACTGGCCATCAGAGAAATGCAAATGAAAACACAATGAGACACCATCTCACACCAGTTAGAATGGCAATCATTAAAAAGTCAGGAAACAACAGGTGCTGGAGAGGATGTGGAGAAATAGGAACACTTTTACACTGTTAGTGGGACTGTAAACTAGTTCAACCATTGTGGAAGTCAGTGTGGCGATTCCTCAGGGATCTAGAACTAGAAATACCATTTGACCCAGCCATCCCATTACTGGGTATATACCCAAAGGATTATAAATCATGCTGCTATAAAGACACAAGCACATGTATGTTTATCGCAGCACTATTCACAATAGCAAAGACTTGGAACCAACCCAAATGTCCAACAATGATAGACTGGATTAAGAAAATGTGGCACATATACATGATGGAATACTATGTAGCCATAAAAAATGATGAGTTCACGTCCTTTGTAGGGACATGGATGAAACTGGAAACCATCATGCTCAGCAAACTATCGCAAGGACAAAAAACCAAACACCACATGTTCTCACTCATAGGTGGGAATTGAACAATGAGAACACATGGACACAAGAAGGGGAACATCACACTCTGGGGACTGTTGTGGGGTGGGGGGAGTGGGGAGGGAAAGCATTAGGAGATATACCTAATGCTAAATGACGAGTTAATGGGTGCAGCACACCAACTTGGCACATGTATACATATGTAACAAACCTGCACTTTGTGCACATGTACCCTAAAACTTAAAAGTATAATAATAATAAAAAGGTTAAGAGAAAAAGAAAAGAATTTGCTAACAAGTATGTGTGTGTGCTGATTGTTCAAAGTAAATTATATTTAGATTATTTTCAACATATTAAACTTATGCATTTATTCAAATTAACTCAAGAAAATTCAGATCTAATTCATATCTTTGAAACCACATAGATGTGAACTCAATGTGGATGTAAAATGCTGCCCAGCTAGTCATCAGGGTTACCTAGCTCTAATCGGGTTCTCTAACATATTATACTAGTTCTTTCAGAGTGTGGTCCCTGGATCAGTAGCATCCACATTACCAGGGAACTTATCAGCCATGCAAACAATCAGCCCCCCTTCCCAAGCCTACTGAAGTAGAAACTGTTGGGGGTGGTGGTGCTAGGGGCAGCAATATGGATCTTAACAAGACCTTCTAGAGACTCCGATGCACACCAGTTTCAAAGTCACTGTATTGACACAAAGATCTTTTAAATAACAACTATTTCATAGTGCTCCCCTTATTAGCCTAAATTTTATAAATGACATAACTTACCCATATAAATTTTTGAATCAATATAATACCTTAGCTGTGTAATGCCTAAATAAAAGTAGTACAATAAAATAATATTAATTTCTCTATATTAGCATTCAGGCATGATGACACTTAGAGATTCTGAAATATTGAAACAATTGAACCAATCACCGTGAGCACAACAGCTACACATGCAGAGAAGGAGGGCAGTGAAGGATTCTTGACAAAAATATCATGATCACATTAGTGATGTGATACAACTGAGTAACTCTGGGAAATTTTAAACTACACAGAAATACAATCCTCAATCTTTTATCAATATGTACAATAGTAGCACTTCTGGAAAATCAGTGTATACTACAACTGCCAAAAAATGTGCGTGTGTGTTTATATATAAAATCAAATTAGTCTCTAGGCTCCAATTAATATAAACAGGTTTTCTCCAACACAAATGTCTGGTGAGGAATTTAAAATTCTTGCAGGAAAAATACAATGTTTTATATTGTAGGATGGATAGCATCTCACACACTAAATGCCTGTGGTTAATCATTGGAACAAGCATAAAAACATCCCCCAGCATTTTTAAACATTTCCTAACAGTAAGTATGAATGCCTTTGAGAACACTGAAAACCAGTCAGTCTGGACTGATTAAGTTGGTACACGTTCCCTTTCTTGTTAGGATGCATACATGTTTCCAGGCGAGGTGTGCTCCATCTCAAGAAACAATTCCACTTTCTTAGTAGAGGAGAAACTTACTGATTCAGACAATATAAGGAATTTTCTGCCCTGCTGGATTCTTTTTGCAAAATTTTTATACTCTAAAATATTCCTAAATATTAGCTGGTGGCCTCTTATTTTATTGACCTTGCCATGAAATTACCTGCATATAATATAGTAGGCCATTTTTCTCAATTATCATATATGTTTATATTAAGCACTTAGTTAAACAGGTAGAAAACTGTAAATAAGCAAGATTTCTTCAGCCATCTGCCTGCAAACAATTAAATCTGTGTGTAAACAAAAAAATTAGATAAAAATCTCAGGAAAAGAATTAAGTTTGTAGATGGTAATTAAGCATTCTAGATTCTTCAAGTCAACTTCCAACTCTGAAAGTGTACAGTTCTATGAAAAGGTCCTTTGGACAGTATAATGCCAAAGTAGATTAATGCTGACGTATGGTTTTGGTAGTGATGATTAGAATAGTGTGATGACTGGCAAACCTCAAAATAGAAAGTCTTCATTCTGATGATGTAAGTAAATTATCTTACAAAAAAGCATGTACAGACAAGGAGTACTTAGCAGAAATAACTCCAGGAAGTGCTTTAGACTTATATATTGTTTTTGATATTGCGTGAAGGACCATTTCTCCACATACAATAACTGGATAAATAACAGCTATGGTAAAGGGAAGAAATTTAAAATGGTTACAGTAAGAATAGGTTTGGTTTAATGAGGGGATAAATACCGAGCATTAACAATTCATTAGATTCTATCTAAGATGTAGCTTTATTTATGACTTGTGTTGGGCAAAGTAAAATTTATGCTTAGGTTCAAGCCAAAATTTCTATACATCCTCTATTGATAAGGGAAACACTCCTCTATAAAGCATCAATACTAGCAAATGTACATAAAAAATACATGATATTGAGATACATATTTACAACAGTAGTTACAGCAAGTAGCTTGAATGAAAATTTTAGGAGAATGCCACTTGTCTTGTCTTGAGATAATGTATAATAACCATAGTACAATGGGAAACAAACTAAGATCATCAATCAAATATGAGAAGGCTTCCTCAAATCCAGCACTTTGAGACTAACCCCAATCTGTAACAAGCCTCCCAAGGAAGGCATTCATAATAAAAAACAAAAAAAGCAATATTTTCATTCCTTATTACCTAAATTGTATTCAGCGCATCGTCTGTGGCAGGCACTGCCATGTGCTTTTGAAAAAAAAAGAAGTTAACAAAATGTGTAAAGTCCCTGTGTCCATGGAGCTTCCATTCTAACTCAGGATGGGAAAAAATCAGTAATAGGTCAGGTACAATAAGAACTGTAGGAATTAACAGGCTATGTGAGGGGGATATAGAGTGACCAGAGTGATATTTTATAGCTGGTGTTAATTAAATCTTCCCAATAATGCTCTAAAGCAAATAAAGAGGGTTCATTTGAGTGTAATCGAGAAAACTAAAGCTCAGAGATGATTACAGGAAGTAGCAGACTCAAGACTAAGTCCCAGCATTCCCAACTCAATCTTATACTCATTTTATTTTATCACCCTGCCTCTGATTGGGAAATTATGCTTATCTGAAGAGTTTTTCTTAACAAAGCAAAATGTGGGGGAGGTCAAAGCTGTAGGCAACCACTTTTAAAAACACTGGACAGCAAAAACAACTTAAGCCATCATAAATTCCCACTAATTAAAATGTTGCTAAGTGCTCTGATAATTACACAGATAACTGTGCCAATCCACTCTTCTAGCCATTTGTGGTCCAGCTTTTCATCTATCATATTCTAAAGATTACTCCTTAAGCTTATCAATGTCTTCTCTTGTTCTTTTTTTATTCTTACACAATATAGTAAAAGCATTTCACATTAACATAATAAACACAATAGCAATCTGTTGCCTGAACTCATGAAGTATTTTATGATTTTAATACATTTGGTTTATCACAATTTTTATTCATCTCTAAGAGAAATAATACCTACACCTATTACTGGCTGTTAAATTAATCTCAACAAACAGGTAGAGGGTTCTTGTAAAAGATTAATATTTAGTTAATGAAAATTTGAAGCACCAACATCAAAGACAGAAGTCCTAATACAAAGCACTAAATGCTTAACATCTTAAGAGAGAAGTTCAGAGAATCTATAAAATCTAAGTTCTCAGAGGAGGGAATGTTATAAGCCTCCCCCTTGGGAAGGCTCCCTCCAGTGCATATTGAGAGGAAGTTGGACCATAAGAATTTCCTTCAATTCTAACAGCAAGCTTTAAAGTTCTCCCTTTCTTATTCTCCTAAATCAAGTTTTTATGTTCTGCCTTGAATTCATTAATGCCTGTGTTTATATCTGTCAGGTGAAACTTGGTCAGAAAAGGAATTTACTAAAAGGATACTGGGTGGTTGCACTCTTAATCCACAAATGATCTCTAACTACTCAGTGCCTTCCCATCAGTAACTTCACATTCTGAATCTGCTCAAGAGCATCAGTTGACTAAGCCTAGGTCCCTAAAGGAACTCTAGCTGCCAGGAAGTGAAGAAGGAGAGGGAATATCTGGCCACCTTTAGCTTCCATAACAGGAATAACTACCAACATTCAATAGGGAATGCTACAAAGGGGGTTGAATGTGAGCAGCCAAAAAAACCCTAACAAATATCCACTGTAGTATGCATAGTATTTCAGTATTTTTTTCTCAAAACTCTGAGATTCTAGAGAATACTAATCTTCCCCATTGTGCTTAGCACCTTACCTAGCACAAACGGGAGCTCAATAAATACTTAGCTGCTTTTATCATATTATTCCACTTTAAACCCTTAAGGTCAAATAACCCACTTCTTAGCCACCTCAATCTCCATTCACTGACAACTGCCAAGTCATCTTTTGTTCTTCCTTCTTCCTCACTCCTGTTATTTAGTCCATGGCCACAATTGATACTACCTCTTTCAACATCTTGCTCATTCATTCCAATCCCTCTTCCAACCTACCACAAGAGTGACTTTCCTAAAAATACAAATCTGCATAAAATCCATCAATCCAGCCATTGTTATCTTTGTCCCTCAGAGGCAAGAGAATATCTCATACCTTGAAGCCTTCAGTCACAGGTCCTCTCGTTTTCAATACTCCCAGCAGCCTCTTCGGTGACAGGTGCACATTCAACCCTCAAGATAGGTCAAGCCTCACTTCCCCAGTGTTACTTCCCATCACCAGTTCGACCTTTCATTCAAAAACAGTAAAAGCCCTCTGATCCCATGGAATACTGAAACCCATATGTAACACATTTTTAAGAGATGGGGTGTCACTATGTTGCCCAGGCTTGCCTCTAACTCCTGGGCTCAAAGAATCCTCCTGCTTCAGCCTCCCAAGTATCTGAGACTAACTACAGATGTGCACCACCGCACCCTGATTGCAACCTGTATGTAACTTTAATATTGCATTTGCCTTTTTTTTTTTTTGCTCTACTAAAGATGACTTTTCTTTCATGTATGAAACCAGAGTTCAAGTAAAACTGTTAGTAGATAGAATTGGATTAAGTATGCACAAACAAGAGTAACTAAAAAGAATAGAGCCTCTAATGTTCAATTGTATTTGAACAAAAGGAATAAGCCATTCTGCTGAATAACTATAACTACAAATTACAAAATATCAGGTTTTCAATGAGAGAGAATGTTTTCATTGTATTAGGTTGGTGCAAAAGTAATTGTAGTTTTTGTTATTGCTTTTAATGGCAAAAACTGCAATGACTTTTGTATCAACCTAAGAGTAGCATTCTTATTTAACCCACTCTCCTCCACTTGGTATTACAAAGAAAAGAAAAGATAGAGGGCTAAGAGGGAAGAGAATTCATGATCAAATGAACTAAGGAAAAATAAATAAGCTTCTTTACTATTTGCCAAAGTTTTTAATATACTAAAGTACCCTATGAGTGGTCAGAAGGTGACCTCATATGCAGCATTTCACAGACTTATTTGGCCATGGAATCTTTTTCTCATGAAGTGTTTGTGAGCCTGGAGTTCTGAGGTGTATTCGTTAGCAAATATTATTCTACAGCATAGAACTATAGGAATCTGAAAGGAATATGAAAAACTAAAAGTTCAACCACTTCCACTCTGGCACATATGACTTCATTACATGAAATAATATATTGTACAGCCATTAAAAAATATTTGAATACTGTCAACTAAATTGTTTCCATTGAAAAATTTTAAAAACCTTGGGCCAGATTATTCACGATAAAGCATGGATGTCTGATGCACCTATACAGTTTTACAACCAGGAATATTGAATCTGCCCTGCTATTCACTTTGACTCTCCCATCTCTCTCCCATATAAGGTATCCAAGAGTGATAAGTTTGGGAATAAAAACCAAATAGGAAACAAAATATCCCATCATTATTAGTTGAGCCAGAAACCCATAATCCCTCACCAACCATATCATAACTCATGATGGAGTGCACAATCTAACTCTCCTACATTCCCCTGTAACAGCGTCCTGTATGTTGCAAGTGACAGAAATAGACCTCAACCTGACTTAAAGAAAGATGGGAAATACATAGGACCTATAAATGAAGATTCCAGTGCTGGTGTTTTCTTCAGCTATGGTTTGCTTACGAATTTCAAATAATATCATCAAGATTTGTTTCCTCTGTGTATCTCAGCTGTCCTTTCCCCGGTGAGTAAGCCTCATCCTCACAGTGGATCTCCTTGGCAGCAAAAAGGTTATTCTCACCTCTTCACACTCACAAATACAGTAGAAGAAAGATCTAAACTAGTTTTTCCCAGAAGCCCCAGACAAATTTCTCTTGTGTCTTATAGCTTTGATTGGGTTGCATGCACATCTGTTAATCCAGCGAGATTGACAATGCTTGCTGGATTAAACCAAGGGGGCTCATTCTCTTTAAAAAGTATTCTCAGCAAACTATCGCAAGAACAAAAAACCAAACACCTCATAGGTGGGAACTGAACAATGAGAACACTTGGACACAGGAAGAGGAAGGCCTGTTGTGGGGTGGGGGGAGGGGGGAGGGAAAGCATTAGGAGATACACCTAATGTAAATGACGAGTTAATGGGTGCAGCACACAAACATGGCACATGTATACATATGTAACAAACCTGCACGTTGTGCACATGTACCCTAGAACTTAAAGTATAATTTAAAAAAAGAATAGACATATTAAAAAGTATATATATATATATATATATATATATATATATATACATCTTAAAAGCAGGACTGAGTTCCGATCAGCACCCTCAAACCAAACTCTTGGTATTTAAGTCTGTTAGGTTTAGGCTTGATTCTGGAGAGGGACAAGTGACAAGGACAGCCACATTTAGGCTAACCTACTCATTCTGTGCATGAAGAAGGGAAAAAGAAGGAACAGAGAGCATGGGCCCTGCCTTTTAGCATGCAGTGGTTCTCAACAATTTTCTTAGATATTGACTAGTCAAATTAACATATTTCCACCTTAAGAGAAGGATAAGGAAAAAAAAAGGGTATAAGCAGGGAGCCTTAGAGGCAGTACTGCAGTGACAGGGGACACATATGTCCCCTCCCCAATAAGAAATACTAGGATTATTTTTCTCTACTGATTTTTTAAAAATTCAGAATAAAAATATCAAAACCTTGAAACATTTTATTTTTTGAAATTTTAAAATAAACCCCATTGTCTCAGCCCAAAATCTCCTTAAGCTGATAAGCAACTTCAGCAAAGTCTCAGTATACAAAATCAACGTACAAAAATCACAAGCATTCTTACACACCAATAACAGACAAACAGAGAGCCAAATCATGAGTGAACTCCCATTCACAGTTGCTTCAAAGAGAATAAAATACTTAGGAATCCAACTTACAAGGGACGTGAAGGACCTCTTCAAGGAGAACCATAAACCACTGCTCAATGAAATAAAAGAGGATACAAACAAATGGAAGAACATTCCATGCTCATGGGTAGGAAGAATCAATATCATGAAAATGGCCATACTGCCCAAGGTAATTTATAGATTCAATGCCATCCCCATCAAGCTACCAATGACTTTCTTCACAGAATTGGAAAAAACTACTTTCAAGTTCATATGGAACCAAAAAAGAGCCTGCATCGCCAAGTCAATCCTAAGCCAAAAGAACCAAGCTGGAGACATCACGCTACCTGACTTCAAACTATACCACAAGGCTACAGTAACCAAAACAGCATGGTACTGGTACCAAGACAGAGATATAGATCAATGGAACAGAACAGAGCCCTCAGTAATAACGCCACATGTCTACAACTATCTGATCTTTGACAAACCTGAGAAAAACAAGCAATGGGGAAAGGATTCCCTATTTAATAAATGGTGCTGGGAAAACTGGCTAGCCATATGTAGAAAGCTGAAACTGGATCCCTTCCTTACACCTTATACAAAAAATTAATTCAAGATGGATTAAAGACTTAAACGTTAGACCTAAAACCATAAAAACTCTAGAAGAAAACCTAGGCATTACCAATCAGGACATAGGCATGGGCAAGGACTTCATGTCTAAAACACCAAAAGCAATGGCAACAAAAGCCAAAATTGACAAATGGGATCTAATTAAACTAAAGAGCTTCTGCACAGCAAAAGAAACTACCATCAGAGTGAACAGGCAACCTACAAAATGGGAGAAAATTTTCACAACCTACTCATCTGACAAAGGGCTAATATCCAGAATCTACAATGAACTCAAACAAATTTACAAGAAAAAAACAAACAACCCCATCAAAAAGTGGGTGAAGGATATGAAACAGACACTTCTCAAAAGAAGACATTTATGCAGCCAAAAAACACATGAAAAAATGCGCATCATCACTGGCCATCAGAGAAATGCAAATCAAAACCACAATGAGATACCATCTCACACCAGTTGGAATGGCAATCATTAAAAAGTCAGGAAACAACAGGTGCTGGAGAGGATGTGGAGAAACAGGAACACTTTTACACTGTTGGTGGGACTGTAAACTAGTTCAACCATTGTGGAAGTCAGTGTGGCGATTCCTCAGGGATCTAGAACTAGAAATACCATTTGACCCAGCCATCCCATTACTGGGTATATATCCAAAGGACTATAAATCATGCTGCTATAAAGACACATGCACACGTATGTTTATTGTGGCACTATTCACAATAGCAAAGACTTGGAACCAACTCAAATGTCCAACAATGATAGACTGGAATAAGAAAATGTGGCAAATATACACCATGGAATACTATGCAGCCATAAAAAATGATAAGTTCATGTCCTTTGTAGGGACATGCATGAAATTGGAAATCATCATTCTCAGTAAACTATCGCAAGGACAAAAAACCAAACACCGCATGTTCTCACTCATAGATGGGAATTGAACAATGAGAACACATGGACACAGGAAGGGGAACATCACACTCTGGGGACTGTTGTGGGGTGGGGGGAGGGGGGAGGGATAGCATTAGGAGATATACCTAATGCTAAATGATGAGTTAATGGGTGCAGCACACCAGCATGGCACATGTATACATATGTAACTAACCTGCACATTGTGCACATGTACCCTAAAACTTAAAGTATAATAATAATAATAAAAAAGAAGTAAAAAGGGATGATGTTATTCACAATCTGTTTTATGAGTTTTAAAGTCAAATGCTAATTATATTTTTCTTATGACTAATTTTCTGCATTGTATTAATAAAATGACCACAATTCTAAGGGTAGGCTGGGTGCGGTGGCTCACACCTGTAATCCCAGTACTTTGGGAGGCCAAGGTGGGAGGATCACTTGAGGCCGGAGTTCGAGACCAGCCTGGCCAATAGGGAGAAACCCCATCTCTACTAAAAATACAACAATTAGCCAGGCGTGGTGGCATGCGCCTATAGTACCAGCTACTCGGGAGGCTGAGGCGAGAATCCCTTGAACCCAGGAGGTGGAGGTTGCAGTGAGCTGAGAGTGTGCCACTGCACTCCAGCCTGGGTGACAAAGCGAGTCTCCATCTCAAAAAATAAAAATAAATAAATAAAATAAAATAAAATAATAAAAATAAAAATAAAAAATCTAAGGGTCTCAATGTCTCTGAAAACATTAGTTAATTAAAAAAAACAGGTATGTATTGCAAAGTTAGACTCTCACCCCCTGGAATGGTACGGTATTCACAGCACAACAAATATACTATGCACATGTTATCCCTCAGCCTTCAACCCTTAGATTTAGAAAGCAAGCCCACTCTGATTTAAACTTCTTTGTGTGAAAGAAGAGAATATTTATGCTGCATTGTACTTCAACTAGAAAAGAAATCACCTGCTGCAATTTTGATAGCCTCAAATAAGAATGGTTACCATAAGAAAAGAGTTGTGGAAGACACACTTTTATTTTCTTCTGTCAAGAAGAGCAGGAACAATTCAAGATCTTTCCACTCACATATGGCTCTACAAGAGAAAGAACAAGTACCTTTCGCAAGGCAAAAATTTTATGTTTTGTTAATATTGATTAACAAATCTATAAAAGATAATTGGTGTCCAAGTCCCTGTAAGGTTAAAATAATATGCAAAATATGTACCACTTATTACAAATTCAGAGTTAATTTTCAAAATCATAGACAAGGACAAGCTGTGGAAAAGCATAAGCATGAAATCAGATTCACCCAGGTCTGCCAAAGAACACTTCTAGGAGCCCATGGTAACAGAATTATCTCCTGGCAAAGAAACTTCTGGCAAGGATATGAAGCTGGTAATGACGAGGGAAGAACTGCTTCTATGCCAGCCCCACTTCTCACTCTATCTGTTAGATAGGTGAATGGGTATTCAGAGCCACAGTGATGGCTATGCTACTCTGTGAAAGCTCTCTCCCCCATCCTGACCTGGTCACCTATATCAAGCCATGCCAAGAATCTAGAACTCCCAAAATTTTCTATGTTTTCTTTAGGCTACTGATGTCATGGAGATTCTACAATTGTTCACCTGAAATTCTGAGTAGTGTTAATGAAAAAATTATTCAATGACACTTGTTAAAGCATGGTAAGAAAGACTTTACTTAGGACCATTGTGACAGGCATAGGGACCACTGCAACAGGGTCTTGCAGTGGGGTATAAGGCAAATACCCTATTCCAAACTCCAAAAACAGCAGAGATGAGTGAAAATTTAGGGCCAAAAAGCAGAGGGCAGGTCAATACGTGAGAAACTAGTAAAAAGGAAATATTAGGGGTAAGGAGAATTCTGCCTAAACTGACGAAATACCTCTCAGTAGGAGTTTTGGCCACCCTATCTAAAATAGACTATGCATCAACCTCTTATTTCTATTCTATAGCTGATTTATTTTCTTTGTCAAAGAAAAACCAGAGCTGGATAGCAGTTAACATGGTAAAAATAATAATAATAAAATATTTAATTTATAACAATTGCAGTAGAGAGAAAAGAAACATCAATATAGAATCAGGCTCAATTCTGAATACAGCATAGGCAAGTGGGAATTCATAGTCAAGGATCAGGTTCAGGGTGGTCAGTGAATAGAAAATCACTGAAGGGAAACATCAGCAGTAAGGAGGGATTCGGGCTAAACCAACTTAATAGGAATCTTGCTCAAGTCAGACCAGGGTTCTGAGACCACCAGAACGAAAGCACCATTGAGCATAGACCCTTCAGCTTTTTTCATCGCTATGTGCCTCACGCTAAGCAGAATTACTGATACATGGTGAACACTCAATCAATGTTTTTGAATGAATATTTAATTAAAGAGTGAGACTTAAAGACTACTAAAAAATATTAACTGTATGTTAAAATATAACAATATTAAAGTATGTTTTTCTACTTCTATTTTGTTAACTTGACATTACCTCAGTTTTTTTAATTTGACTTAATCCTTTACAATTATAAAAAATAAACTGTGATGGCTAGCGAAATGAACAGTGCCTTTATTTAATAAGGACTGCAGTAATAATAATTTAATGGGAGATGACAACCAAATGTTTAAAATCTAACCTAAAGTTTACTTTTCAAATCACAGTGGAATAACTAGCTTTGCTTTCATGCAATAATATTGTAAATGTCTATGCCTAAGAATTTTTACAATTTTCCTTTCCAAACATACATACAAAAGAATTGGAATTTGAGAACCTCTGTTTACTTTGATTCAAAAAACAATTCAGAGTAGTGTCTCAAAAAATTTTTTAATTTTTTAAAAAAATTTGTTCATGTCCTTCGCCCACTTTTTGATGGGGTTGTTTGTTTTTTTCTTGTAAATTTGTTGGAGTTCATTGTAGATTCTGGATATTAGCCCTTTGTCAGATGAGTAGGTTGCGAAAATTTTCTCCCATTTTGTAGGTTGCCTGTTCACTCTGATGGTAGTTTCCTTTGCTGTGCAGAAGCTCTTTAGTTTAATTAGATCCCATTTGTCAATTTTGGCTTTTGTTGCCATTGCTTTTGGTGTTTTAGACATGAAGTCCTTGCCCATGCCTATGTCCTGAATGGTATTGCCTAGGTTTTCTTCTAGGGTTTTTATGGTTTTAGGTCTAACATTTAAGTCTTTAATCCATCTTGAATTGATTTTTGTATAAGGTGTAAGGAAGGGATCCAGTTTCAGCTTTCTACATATGGCTAGCCAGTTTTCCCAGCACCATTTATTAAATAGGGAATCCTTTCCCCATTGCTTGTTTTTCTCAGGTTTGTCAAAGATCAGATGGTTGTAGATATGTGGCATTATTTCTGACGGCTCTGTTCTGTTCCATTGATCTATATCTCTGTTTTGGTACCAGTACCATGCTGTTTTGGTTACTGTAGCCTTGTAGTATAGTTTGAAGTCAGGTAGCGTGATGCCTCCAGCTTTGTTCTTTTGGCTTAGGATTGACTTGGTGATGCAGGCTCTTTTTTGGTTCCATATGAACTTTAAAGTAGTTTTTTCCAATTCTGTGAAGAAAGTCATTGGTAGCTTGATGGGGATGGCATTGAATCTGTAAATTACCTTGGGAAGGATGGTCATTTTCATGATATTGATTCTTCCTACCCATGAGCATGGAATGTTCTTCCATTTGTTTGTATCCTCTTTTATTTCATTGAGCAGTGGTTTGTAGTTCTCCTTGAAGAGGTCTTTCACATCCCTTGTAAGTTGGATTCCTAGGTATTTTATTCTCTTTGAAGCAATTGTGAATGGGAGTTCACTCATGATTTGGCTCTCTGTTTGTCTGTTATTGATGTATAAGAATGCTTGTGATTTTTGCACATTGATTTTGTATCCTGAGACTTTGCTGAAGTTGCTTATCAGCTTAAGGAGATTTTGGGCTGAGACAATGGGGTTTTCTAGATATACTATCATGTCATCTGCAGTGGGTGAAGGACATGAACAGACACTTCTCAAAAGAAGACATTTATGCAGCCAAAAAACACATGAAAAAATGCTCACCATCACTGGCCATCAGAGAAATGCAAATCAAAACCACAATGAGATACCATCTCACACCAGTTAGAATGGCAATCATTAAAAAGTCAGGAAACAACAGGTGCTGGAGAGGATGTGGAGAAATAGGAACACTTTTACACTGTTGGTGGGACTGTAAACTAGTTCAACCCTTGTGGAAGTCAGTGTGGCGATTCCTCAGGGATCTAGAACTAGAAATTCCATTCGACCCAGCCATCCCATTACTGGGTATATACCCAAAGGACTATAAATCATGCTGCTATAAAGACACATGCACACGTATGTTTATTGCGGCATTATTCACAATAGCAAAGACTTGGAACCAACCCAAATGTCCAACAATGATAGACTGGATTAAGAAAATGTGGCACATATACACCATGGAATACTATGCAGCCATAAAAAATGATGAGTTCATGTCCTTTGTAGGGACATGGATGAAATTGGAAATCATCATTCTCAGTAAACTATCGCAAGAACAAAAAACCAAACACCGCATATTCTCACTCATAGGTGGGCATTGAACAATGAGAACACATGGACACAGGAAGGGGAACATCACACTTCGGGGACTGTTGTGGGTTGGGGGGAGGGGGGAGGGATAGCATTGGGAGATATACCTAATGCTAGATGACGAGTTGGTGGGTGCTGCGCACCAGCATGGCACATGTATACATATGTAACTTACCTGCACATTGGGCACATGTACCATAAAACCTAAAGTATAATAATAATAATAATAATAATAATAATAATAAAAGAAAAAGAAAAAAAAGAAAAAAAAAATTTGATACATTCAATCAATTATGTTGATACATTCAATTAAGAGTTGTATAATTCCTAATGAACCACAGGAATTACAAATTTTCTTAAGTAGAAAATAAGATACTCTTCGGTTTAGAAAGCATTTATTTTCTTTATTCTGTCCTTTGGCAAGTATAATGTTTGAGAATAGCACTATCTAAATTACTCCATAAAATATTAACCTTAAAATATGTTTGATGCAGTTTAAAGCAATAATTTTTGTCCAGTAGACACAAATATTTACTGACTTCATGTCTGCTGAATTTAGTTATCCACAGACAAACATGGAAGATATTTCTTAATATCCCCCAAATCAGGATTATTACTTCATCTTTTAAAAATAACTATGCAGAATCAATTTTTTCTAAAAGGCTTAATAAAATTTTGGCATATCCATTTTGATGATGAGAACATGTCAATTCATTAAAAAAACAGTTTACTTTTGTGGCCCCAGTGTCTAGAGTGATGCCAGAAAAGGGTAGTATTCAAAAAATATTTGTAAAAATAAATAAAATTACATAAATATTTACTATACCAAACAATATGATACAGTTTAAGGTAATCTAAATAAAGAATTTTAAGATGTTGCCTACACTTTTGTGTGTGTGTGTATAACCTGCCAGTTCTTTATTCCTAAGGTCTTGAATGTGTTTGTCACTTGTTTTCTTCATAATGTCTTTAAATGCATACGTTTCTCTTTGTCCCACAACCTCTGAACTAACCTGAATACCTCAATCCTCTTTGCTCTTGTACTTATCACAAGTTTCATCTTCTATCGTACTATTTAAAGATTATTGAGTTCATCTTTCCCAGACCACATTTTCTTCCTAAGAGTTATCTTCCCAAGAACCTAAAAGGCATCCTATTTCTCACCAGATTAAAATCAAACTCTTAGAGCTAGGAAAGAAAAACCCTACATTTGTCTTCTTTTCTCATTCTCTCAAATAAAATGTTTGTCATTGATCAACTTCTGCCACCTCTCTGGGCTTTAGTTCTCCTAGAAAATGTAGAGAAATTAGAAATTGGGGAAATTGAGGAGTGGGATGGTCCTACAAATGTGAAGGCATAGTAACATAAATCCACGAAATATGTTGGCAAAATACTAAACCATCTCACCTGGAGAGGTGAGGATGGAAACAGTGAAATAGAACATTGGAAAGCTGGGAAGACCAGAGAGAAGAGGACTTAGAATACTAGACAGAGAGCTATGTACTCTGGTCTATAAACAGTAAGATCTTCAAAGAAGAGGTGTTACTCATATTCATCACTCCATTCTCAGGAGTAGGGGGTCTTGACTGAAGCATCCAAAGATAGCACACAAATGGATCATTATACAGGAGGTGGAACTGTTGGTTAGAGTTGTGAAGTAAACCAAAGTTCTATTCTTCTTCCTAACTAGTGCCTTCTTTCTTCTCAAGGGAATCCTTATTTTTGAAAAGGCAACAGGGCATGGACACAGTTTTGCTGAATAGAAGCCTAGAGAAAAATCAACTCTGCTCTTTCCATACGGGTGAAACTAAGAGGAGCTCTTAAGATTTGTCTTTTGAGCTGCTAGGCTCACCAGACTAAAAGGGCAGCTAGAGATTAAAGTGTATGCATAGCTTATATCTTGGGAAGGAGAAAGAAAGAAAAGGAACAGATAAAGGAAAAGAAAAGATGGAAAGAAATAAGGAAGAAGAAAAGAGGAATGAAAGAAGGGAGGGAGAGAGGAAGGGAGGGGAGGAAGGGAAAGAGGGAGAGAGGAAAGAAAATTACCAATATCAGGAATGAAAGAGACCACCTCACTACAGATTTTACGGACAGTAAAAGGAAAATAAGGAAATTGCAGGATATGAAGAAGATATTACACACAACTTTGTGCCAATAAATTTTGCACCTAAATGAAATGGGAAATTACTAAAAATCACATGAAGAACATTTTTAAAAATTGAGCAGTTTTATATTAAATTTAAAAATTTTAGTTTGTAATTAAAACCTTCCCAAAAGGAAAACATTGGACCCAGATAGCTTCAGTGGGGAATTATATTAAACATTTCATGAAAAAATAGTAACTGTCATCCACAAACTCTTTCAGAGACTAGAGTATTAGAGAAAACTTCCCAATTTATTTTATTAAGCCAGAATTATCCTGATTCCAAAGCCAGACAAAGATAACACCAGAGAACTGCAGACCAATATCACTTGAAAACAGAGATTAAAACTGTAAAAAAAATTCGCAAATCAAATTGAGCATTATGTAAAAAGGATTATACATCATTACCAAAGAGATGTTTGTCCTAGGAATGTAAGATTTATTTAACATCTGAAAATTAATCAATGTAATTAGCCATATTACTTGAACAAAGAGAGAAAACCATAGATAGGCATACCTCAGAAACATTGCAGGTTCAGTTCCAGTCCACCACAATAAAGCTAACATCCCAATAAAGTGAGTTACACAAATTTTCTGGTTTTGCACTATGTATAAAAGTTATGTTTACACTCTATGGCAATTTATGAAGTGTGAAATAATATTATGCCTAAAAAACAACATAGATACCTTAATTTAAAAATTATTTTTTTATTTTATTTTATTATTATACTTTAAGTTTTAGGGTACATGTGCACAAAGTGCAGGTTAGTTACATATGTATACATGTGCCATGCTTGTGTGCTGCACCCATTAACTCGTCATTTAGCATTAGGTATATCTACTAAAGCTATCCCTCCCCGCTCCCCCACACCACAACAGTCCCCAGAGTGTGATGTTCCCCTTCCTGTGTCCATGTGTTCTCATTGTTCAATTCCCATCTATGGGTGAGAACAAGCGGTGTTTGGTTTTTTGTGCTTGCAATAGTTTACTGAGAATGATGATTTCCAATTTCATCCATGTCCCTACAAAGGACATGAACTCATCATTTTTTATGGCTACGTAGTATTCCATGGTGTGTATGTGCCACATTTTCTCATTCCAGTCTATCATTGTTGGACATTTGGGTTGGTTCCAAGTCTTTGCTATCGTGAATAGTGCTGCAATAAACATTCGTGTGCGTGTGTCTTTATAGCAGTATGATTTATGGTCCTTTGGGTATATACCCAGTAATGGGATGGCTGGGTCAAATGGTATTTCTAGTTCTAGATCGCTGAGGAATCGCCACACTGACTTCCACAATGGTTGAACTAGTTTACAGTCCCACCAACAGTGTAAAAGTGTTCCTATTTCTCCACATCCTCTCCAGCACCTGTTGTTTCCTGACTTTTTAATGATTGCCATTCTAACTGGTGTGACATGGTATCTCATTGTGGTTTTGATTTGCATTTCTCTGATGGCCAGTGATGATGCGCATTTTTTCATGTGTCTTTTGGCTGCATAAATGTCTTCTTTTGAGAAGTGTCTGTTCATGTCCTTTGCCGACTTTTTGACGGGGTTGTTTTTTTCTTGTAAATTTGTTTGAGTTCATTGTAGATTCTGGATATTAGCCCTTTGTCAGATGAGTAGGTTGTGAAAATTTTCTCCCATTTTGTAGGTTGCCTGTTCACTCTGATGGTAGTTTCTTTTGCTGTGCAGAAGCTCTTTAGTTTAATTAGATCCCATTTGTCAATTTTGGCTTTTGTTGCCACTGCTTTTGGTGTTTTAGACATGAAGTCCTTGCCCAAAAATTCTTTATTGCTAAAACATACTAACGATGATCTGAGTCTTCAGTGAATCATACTCTTTTTCCCGGTAGAGAATCCTTCTTCAGTGTGATGGTTGCTGAGTGATCAGGGTGGTGGTTGCTGAAAGTTGGGGTGGTTGTGGCAATTTCATAAAATAAGACAAGAATGAAGTTTGCTGCATCAATGGACTCCTCTTTTCACAAAAGATATCTCTGTAGCACGTGATGCTGTTTGATAGCATTTGACTGACAGTAGAACTTCTTTTGAAATTGAAGTCAATCCTCTCAAACTCTGCCATTGCTTTCTCAACTAAGTTTATGTACAAGTTTATATCTGTTGTTGTCATTTCAACAATGTTCATAGCATCTTCACCAGAAGTAGATTCCATCTCAATAAACCATTTCCTTTGCTCATCCATAAAAAGCAACTCCACATCCATTGAAATATTATTACAAGATTGAATTAATTTGGCCACATCTTCAGACTCTATTTTTAATTCTAGTTCTCTAGCTATTTTCACCACATCTGCAGTCACTTTCTCCACTAATGTCTTAAACCCCTCAAAGTCATCCATGAGTGTTGGAGTCAACTTCTGAACTCCTTATGTGAATGTTGATATTTTGGCCTCCTCCCATGAAACACAAATGTTCTTAATGGGATTTGGAATAGCAAATCCTATCCAGAAGGTTTTCAATTTACTTTGCTCAGATCCATCAGAAGAATCACTATCTGTGGCAGCTATAGCCTCATGAAATGTATTTCTTAAATAATAAGACTTGAAAGTCAAAATTACTCCTTGGTCCATGGCTTCAGAATGGATGTTGTTTGAGCAGGCACAAAAACAGCATTAATCTCCTTTTACATCACTAGCAGAGCTCCTGGGTGACCAGATGCATTGTTAATGAACAGTAATATTTTGAAATGAATCCTTTTCTCTGAGCAGTAGGTCTTAACAGTGGGCTTAAAATTTTCAGTAAACCTTGCTGTAAACAGATGTACTGTTATCCAGCTTCATTGTTGCATTTCTAGAATAGAAGCAGAGTAGATTTAGCAAAATTCTTCAGTGCTCTGGGATTTTCAGAATGGTAAATGAGCACTGGCTCTTAGTCACCACCTTCATCAGCTCCTGACAGGGGAGTTACCCAGGCCTTTGAAACTTTGAAGTCAGGCATTGACTTTTCTTCTCTAGCTATGAAAGTCCTAGATGGCAACTTCGTCCAATAGAAATCTGTGTCATCTACACTGAAAATCCGTTGTTTAGTGTAGCCACCTTCATCAATAATCTTAGCCAGATCTTCTGGAAAACTTGATGCAGCTTCTCCATCTGCATTTGCTGCTTCATCTTGCACTTTTATGTTAGGAAGACAGCTTCTTTCCTTAAACCTCAGGAACCAACCTCTGCTAGCTTCAGACTTTTCTTCTCCAGCTTCCTCACCTCTCTCAGACTTCATAGAATTGAAGAGGATTAGGGCCTTGTTCCAAATTAGGCTTTGGCTAAAGGGAATGTTGTGGCTGGTTTGATCGACTATCCAGACCACTAAAACTTTCTCCATATCAGCAATAAGGCTGTTTGGCTTTCTTATAATTCATATGTTCACTAGGATAGCATTTTTAATTTTCATCGATAACTTTTCCTTTGTGTTTACAACTTGGCTTACTGTTTGGTGCAAGAGGACAAGCTTTCAGCCTATCTCGGCTTTCACTGTGCCTTCTTCAATAAACTTCATCATTTCTAACTTTTGATTTAAAGTGAGAAACATGCAACTCTTTCTTTCACTTGAACATTTAGAGGTCTTAGAGGCCATAGAGGCCATTGAAAGGTTACTAATTGGTCTAATTTCAACATTGTTTCAGGGAAGAGGGAGGCTAAGGAAAGGAAGAGAGAGAGGGAACAGCTGGCCAGTAGGAGCAATCAGAACACACATAACATTTATTAAGTTCTCTGTCTTATTTGCAAGTGGCTGGTGCCCCACAACAATTACAATAGTAACAACAAAGATCATTGATCACAGATCACCTTAGTAAATATAATAATAATGAAAAAGTTTGAAATAGTGCAAGAATTATCAGAATGTGAGAAAGACATTAAGTGAAAACATGCTGTTAGAAAAATGGCACTGGTAGACTTGGTCAACAGAGGGTTCCCACAAACTTTTAATTTATAAAAAGTACAATATCTGTGAAGTACAGTAAAGCAAAGTGTAATGAAATGAGGTGCTTATGCAATCATTTCAGTAAATTTAGTGAAAGAATTTGACAAAATAGACCAACATTTCATAATAAAAGCTAAGAAATCTAGAGCTTAGCAGGAATATCCTTAACCTGATTAAGTGCAGCTATGAAAAACTACAGCTAACATCAAACTCAATGGTGTAAGTCTCAATGCTTTCTAGCATTCTAAATATTCAGTTTAATTGAATTCTCCAAATACTAATTCAACAGCTATTCTCTAGCAAAAGCTATTATAGAAATAGCTATTTAACAGTAAACAAGAAGACAGTTCTTCCTCTCTTCTCTCTAGGAACTTATAGTTTAGTAAGAGAGAGAAATAAGAAATTTCAATAAAGACATGATAACACTGTGAAGTCAGTAAATACACACAGGAAGCTGTATATTCAAAGTGGAGGGTTCTCCACTACTGTCTTGCAATCCAGGATTTATTCCGAAAACAGATTTCTATACATTGAGATCTTAAGAATGGGAAGAAGTCATCCTGTGAAATGAGGGTAGATGCAAGAGACAGTATGCACTGTTCATGAAACAGCAAATAGGTACTATATACTAACACAGTCATGGAGTGACGAGAATCTCTATTGTGTTATAGAACACTTAGAAGAAAGGTTTTGCACAAGGAGCATTAGGCTCAATACAGTGGGAGATGACATTTGACTTCACATTTTTATAGAGATACTATGACTATTTTGATATAGCAATTTGTTTTTCATGAATTACCTTGTCTGTGTTCTAAGTGATTTTTGTGCTTAACTACTGCATGTAGGTGGAATAACATTTCAAATAGTTAAAATTATATACACTTATCTAAAAAACAGAGAGTAGGCAAATGACAATCTTCAAAATTTAGTGAACTAAATTTTTTAAGTGGTAACATGAAAGTCAACTTGCTCTACAGACCAATACATTTATTATCTAGAGCAAAAATATTATCTAAAGCCATCAGCTATAATCCATAGTCATGTGGCTTTAGAACACTTAGAAGTTATAAAGAAGAGATACATTTCAATAACTGTTTATTTAATAAAATGGATAACATATCACAAAGGTATTATATGTCAGGCAGATGAAAAATATGAACAAGAAGCTTTCCTTATGCCTACCACAGAATTGACCTCACCTAGTCCCACAATCATTAGATGTTCTGAAGAACATTTTATACACAGTACAATTATTGATGTTCTCACAAGAAGCCCAATTAAAATAAAGCAAAATACAGAAGTCTCTTGAATTATGATTCTCAAATTTTGACTAAAACGAAACTAGTTTTTGAGTGTAGGATAGAAGGTAAGGTAAAAGTTTTCTAAGTGTTTCTTCTCCAAGATACACCAACCCAATTCCTTTTACACATTAAGATGCTATGTACTACACACCACTTTATTACACTGTGCTTTGGAAAGAGAATTTTTACATTATCATTTCCTTCTTTTTTAAGAATTTTTTTGTAGAAAACTTTCTTGAATAGGAAAAGTGTTCCAACTCTTCAGTGAATGTCAACAAGAAAGTCAATGGTTCAGCAATACGGTGGCTAAAAGAGTTTCATAAGACACTCTTCCTCTAAACTTTTTTATTTTAAAATCCATCTAGAAAGAGAAAATATTTCCAACACGGGACTAATATCCAGAATGTATAAGGAACTCAAACAACTCAACAATAACAAAAAAGTTCCCAAATAATCCCATTTAAAAGTGGGCTAGGGCGATGAACAGACTATATTTTTAAAGAAGACAAATGTCCAACAAGCATATGAAAAAATGTTCAACATCACTAATAATCAGATGAATGCAAATTAATACCACAATTAGATACCATCTTACACTAATGAGAATGGCTAATATTAAAAAGACAAAAAGTAACATGTTGGAGAGGATGTGGAAAGAAAGGAACTTAATACACTGTTGGTGAGAATGTAAATTAGTACCACCTTTATGGAAAACAGTATGGAGATTTCTCAAAGAATTAAAGATGGAATGACCATATGATTCAGCAATCTCACTACTTGGTATCTACCCAAAGGAAAAGAAAAATCATTATATCAAAAAGATATCTGTACTTGTCTATTTATCACAGAACTATTCACAAAAGCAAAATATGAAATCAACCTAAGTGTCCATCAATGGATAACTGGATAAAGAAAATGTGGTATATATACACAATGAAATACTATTCAGCCACAAAAAAAGAATAAAATCACGTCTTTTGCAGCAACATGGGTGGAACTGGAGACCATTATCCTAAGTGAAACAACTCAAACACAAAGACAAATACTGCACATTCTCCTCATAAGTGGGAGCTAAATAATGTGTACACATAGAAACAGAGTGTGGAATGGTGGACAATGAAGACTTCAAAGGGTATGAGGGATGAGGAGGGGTGAATGATGGGAGGTTGCTTGGTGGGTACAATGTGCATTACTCCAGTTATGGATGCACTGAAGACTCTGACTTCATGACAGTGAAGTACATCAATGTAGCAAAATTGCGCTTGTACCCGTGAATATATACAAATAAGAAAGCTAATTTCCACATAATCAACTCTAGCTCAACTGCTATTAAATTCACATGGCTTCTAAACAAAATCTGATTTGTCATTTCTCACAGTAAAGATTTTCTTTAGGCAAAAAACAAAAACAAAACATCTTTTTAAATAAATACATTTAGAACCTGAGAACTTCTTTAACATAAAAACCTACCTTTATTATCCAGACTCATACATAAGCTTTTTAAAAATTTTATTAATTTTTTCCTTTTTTCTTTTTTTATACTTTTATTTTAAGTTCAGGGGTACATGTGCAGGTTTGTTACATAGGTAAACGTGTGTCATGGCGGTTTGTTGTATACGTCATTTCATCACCCAGGTATTAAGCCTAGTATCATTAGTTATTTTTCCCGATCCTCACCCTCCTCCTACCTTCCACCCTCTGATAGGCCTCAGTGTGTGTTGTTTCCCTCTATGTGTCCATGTTGTTCTCATAATTTAGCCCCACTTATAAGTAAGAACATCAGGTATTTGCTTTTCTGTTCCTGCATTAGTTTGCTAAGGATAATGGCCTTCAGCTCCATCCATGTTCCTGCAAAGAACATGATCTCATTCTTTTTCATGGGTGTATAGTATTCCATGGTATATATATGCCACCTTTTCTTTATCCTGTCTATCATGATGGGCATTTAGGTTGATTCTATGTCTTTGCTATTGCAAAAAGTGCTACAATGAACATACATGTGCATGTATCTCTATAGTAGAATGATTTATATTACTTTGGGTATATACCCAGTAATGTGGTTGCTGTGTCAAATGGTATTTCTGCCTTTAAGACTCTGAGGTATCACCACGCTGTCTTCCACAATGGTTGAACTAATTTACAATCCCACCAACAGTATATAAGCATTCTTTAAATTCAATATGAACATTTTTTGGTGTGTATATATTATGAACCTACTTTGTGTAAAGTGATGGATAACCATGAAGAGTAAATATTTACTTGGGTGTAGGTATTTTACTATGATGAAAGTTTTACTCTTTCACTTCAGCTAAGAAAGGCTCTTTCTGAGTGAGAAAAAAAAAAAGTTATTTGTAAACATGTTTATCAAATGAAAGGACCAACAGGAATGCCTCAGGCATTATGTGCAGCAGCAAAGTAGGCTATTCAGTAGTGGAGAAGTCATTTACTCAAGGAGGCCAAAAGCTGCCCTAGAAGTAGAGGATGCACTTTGGGGTCCAACAAAATGCACCAAAATTGAGCATGGACTCCATTCATAATTAGCATGTGATCTTGATCAAGCCACTTAACTCCTCTGAACCTTGATATTTTTTAACCTATAAAATGCACATTCCTGATTTTTAAGGATCTTGTGAGAATTAAATGAGATAATTATAAAGCACATAGTAGGTGCTTATTAGGTTAGTCCTCTTGATATAGACAAGTTCTATCAGGTTACTGCTTTTCCTCAATAATAAAGAAAAAAGAATATGAGGACAATTATATATACATAAACCCTAATAAAACTCCTTGGCTTACTCTTTCAAAAAAAGAGTAAGGAGAAGAAGACCAAGAACACTCAACTGCCCAAGTTGATGCTATAAAATTCTACTTACATGAAGACATCATAGAATTCCAAGAGAAAAATAAAAGTTATTTAGGAAACTGGGCTCAGACACACAGAAATTAAAACTCCTCACAAAAGGGAAGATAAACACTGCCACAGTCTCTCTCTAAATGGGAAATGGATCATGTCTGACAGAAAAGAGTCAGTGTGGCTCGACATCATTCTGGGGTATCCCTTGTCACAGCACTTTTAGAGGTAGCTCTCTGTGTTTCTCTTTAGATAGCTTCTTCGCTCATCTCAAGGACGTGTCTATACCTTCTTGAAAAGGTAAAGTAAAAGCTTAGACACTTTCAGGAGCCAAGTAAGAAGTTAGAGCCTTCCACTACTTCAACAAGTATGGCAACAATGGACTTCAGGAATGGGATGTCTTCCACATCAGTGCTGTCAAGATGAGACTCAGGAAAAAAGACCAAGATCAGTGCCATCTGGGACAGCAGCAACAGGTGCAGACTGAGGCCATCAGGTAATACAGTGTTGATAGCCCCACTAATGGAGGCAAGACAGGGAAAGAAAAGTGAAGAAATTGAGGGTCTCCCCATTCCTCTGCCCATACTCTTCAAATCAGGCATTGTGTTTTATATACAGTATCTCACTGAGGGGAATAAATTTGCAAACTGAGAAGTGATTTGTCTTCCAAGAAGCTCCAAAAGGCTGGAATCCACAGCCAGACTATATTGCTTTACCATTCTCATTATTACTTTAATAGTTTGTATTACCAATATATTCTGGGAGAGCTAGGGTTATATTTTTTGTAACTGAAATTATCTCTTAGGAAACAAACATGGGCTATTCATTCTTTCTTCCAACATTAAGGACCACGAAAGACTTCTCAAACATACCAGATCTTTTTCTCAACTCTCTTGCCTTTAATGAAGTTAATATACAACTTCATTTTATTTCACTCATTAAAACTGTTTTATCAGTTTCCTTAGGCCATGTACTCAGCAAAAAGTACTAGAATGGAAATGCAGCCCTTTCAAAATCCCTAACTGCTTGTTTACCAAAATGTTATACAATGAATTTCTGTTTATTGGTTTTTGAGATAACATAGTTTTTAACATTGTTTTTAAGATAACACAGTAAAAGTTTTGAGGAGGTAGGATGTTGATAAAAATTTAAAACTAGGTGCACTTAAGGCTATATGAGAAAAGAACAAATTTTTAAATTTTGTCTCCAAAAGAACATTTTATACACGAGCTAAATTTTATACATGAGCACAAAAAGAAATACTATATTAATTTTAAAATGGTTATTTTTATATTGTGACCAATTTTCTTTTAAAGGTGAAATATTCACAATAATAAATATGTATGTTCTGTATCCACAGGTTGGTTAACTATTAATTAGAAATAATTATACTTTTAAAATTAAGGTTGGACAGGGTGGTTCACACCTGTAATCCCAGCACTTTGAGAGGCCGAGATGGGTGGATCACTTGAGGTCAGGAATTCAACACCAGCCTATTCAACACAACAAAACCCCATCTCTACCAAAAACACAAAAATTAGCCAGGTGTGGTGGCACATGCCTGTAATCCCAGCTTCTTGGAGACTGAGGCAGGAGAATCACTTGAACCCGGGAGGCAGAGGTTTCAGTGAGCTGAGATCCCCACTGCACTCAAACCTGGGCAACAAAGCGAGACTCTGTCTCAAATAAATAAATAAATACAATAAAAAATAGTGCTATCCATCTTAGCATTTCATTTCATAATGCACACATTATTTTGATTAATAGAGAGTACATTGCTTTGCTGATTAGGACATTTACTTGAGTCTCCAAATTAATTCTGATTTAATAAAATTAATGCAAAATGTTGCAGGACAGCAAAAGTAGAATCAAAGCTATCAGAATTAAATAACATTATTTTTCTAGTTTTCTAATTTTCAGTGATCCATTTATTTAAAAAGGAGCTTGGGCAAGTTTACCATAAAAATGAAGATACAGAACTGGAATATAGTAACATAAAAATGAAAGAATAAAAGACCAATAATAAAGGTGACCAGGAAGCAACAATTATATAAGAAGGTTTCCATTTTTAACATGGCTAAAGTTTTGTAAAAAAAAAAAAAAAAAAAAAAATCTCTGAGCTTCCTGACAGACAAAGTAAAGAGGGAAATGCTGTGCATTATACATGACACATTTTGCCTCATGAAAGAAGATACAACAGTAAATCAAAAGCAAGATTTTTTTCTAATATTTAAATTCTGTTAAGACTTTGTCATATGGGTTATGACATCAAAAAACAAAATAAACAGCATAATAATTCATAAGTCAAAGGCATTCATGGATTTCCATCACTTCAAAAGAACATCAATAAAAAGCCAATATATCATATATTGAGAACCTATAGCAGTAAGTATACTGCGGGGTAATGCAAAATAATTCATATATGTAGCCTTCTGATTATCTGACTCATGTTGACGGTAAAAGAGAAAAATGTAGGCTGGTTAGCATGTCTTGGATTATAACTTTCATTAAGTCAACTAGTATTTATTGATTATAATAGCTGCCATTAATTGACTATTTACTGGGAACAAGTGACTATGCCAGCTGCTTTAAACACTTGACAATTTAATTATAACAGTCCATTTCAATCAAGGCAAATGAAGAAATTGAGGCTTAGAAGGGTCAAGGAAAGTTCCTTGAGTCACATAGCGAATGGTGAAATTGAGATGTGAATCTGGTGTGCTTGGCTTCAAAGACAATGCTTTCAACTTCTCTGCTGTCCTGCCCCCACATATGGTAAGTGCCATGTTCTAGAAAACACAGTGTGTAGGGTTGAAGGTTAACTGGCATTTGTTTGAAACTGCACACAAATTTTCACATATTTAATTTCATGCCACAAAACAAATCCTAGACATAGCATTATCACAGTGATCTCCATTTTGCAGATAAGAAAACTGAATCCAAAGATGTGTAAGATTGCATAGTTACAGTAAACTACACAAAGACTCACTCAAAGTTTGAAAACCCAGAGCGCTTTCATGCTTTTGACAGAAGCTGTATGACATAGTTCACAATCCAATCACAAAAACATCATTCAGGTGATGCATGTCTCTTTTGTGGAGGACTAGGGGATCTTCATTCTCTAGATTCCAGGTGTGTAGGAAGAAAAGGTGGGATTTTATTGCAGAAGCCATGGAGCCTGACTCACATTCTTACCATGACAAAGGACAGCTGCATGTCAACATGGAGTAGAGCTGAAAGAGTAACTGCAGGCAGAGAAGAAACTCATCTCAAAAAGAAGCGGCTCAAACCAGTGTACACCAATGTGAAAATGATCCATTGCTAAACTTTTTTTGTTTCTTTGATGAGTGTTTCTTTTCAGTAGAATTTTGAAAATAAACAGATAGGAGATATACCTAATGCTAAATGACGAGTTAATGAGTGCAGCACACCAACATGGCACATGTATACATATGTAACAAACCTGCACGTTGTGCACATGTACCCTAAAACTTAAAGTATAATAATAATAAAATTAAAAAAAACAAAATTAATAATATTAAAAAAAGAAAATAAACAGATAACTCTAAAGATGTATTTATTTGTGTCTCGATACTTGCTATAATCCCCAAAACACCAATGGAATTTTATAAATTTTCAACCATCTTATTCAATACATTTATGATAAAACATCCATTAGGTATTTCTGAGTCAAATACTGAGCTAGTTATTCCTGCTATGCAGAAAAAAAAAAAAAAGTGCTCTTTCATTCTCTTGTATTGGCAATGAATTCCTGGAGCACTGCATTGAGGACCATATCCAGCCTCAGTAGGACAAGGTGCTATAATAGATGAACAATATCTTACCTGGGCTGAGAGTGGGGAAACTACATATGCCAGCCACATATATACCACTCTTATTTCAGAAGCACCTCCATACCTACTGTATTTCCTCATGTCATTTATCCCTGCAAATACCTTTTAGTTCAGACCAGGTTTTAACTGGAAAAATCACAACACAAGAGTCAAACATAGTACCTGGACTGATCATGTCTGGATGTCACTGCCAATGCATTTGTCCTGCTGCCTCCAAAATTTTGTGCAATTTCTTAGCTAGCACAAACTCTTTTCTTAGTGTGTAAAAGTTGACATTTTTCTATATAACTTTTCATGCCCCAGATCCCATTTGGAGGCTAATAGAGTGAACACTTCACATCTCTCATCATGCAAGAAATGAAGGGGTTATAAATCTAGGTTATGACTTTAAAAAGGTTACTAGACCCCTTAATCTGGCCTTGGGTAACTTGACTATAACAACATTCTCTTCTCAAAACTAAAATTATAATGATACAATGTCTGAAAAATGACTCCTGTCCTGTTGTATTATTTTATATACACCATCTTGCTTCAAAACACAATAGATATGATTGATGACATTTCCTTTAAATTGAAGCTACTGAAACCATGCATATATATTACTTCCCATTAATCCTGTTTAGTTAGAAGTGAGGAAAAAGGATAAAAGCCTTACATATCTCAAATGCAAACATATGTGAATATTAATCCTACAAATGGATAATCCTTTTAGATAATGTTTATAGAGCAATCTATATAGAAAGTGTTAGGATTTTCTTAGACAAACTCAAATCATGAAAAGTGAACTTTACTTCTATAAAAATCAGCAATTGTAGGCATCTTAAGGATGCATAAAAGCAATATGCCTGTCATTACATTTACTCCCACTCAAAAGTTCATCCAAAAGATAGTTATGTTGACAGCTTACCGCATTGGCAATCATAACAATTCTTGGATAAATGTGGGCATTACAAGTTATGTTGAAATGTGAAAGCTCTAATTTAACCCCTAATTGACAGAATCATTGATTTCAAACTCACAGATATAATTTTACCCTCTTCTTCATAAAAAGGAAAAATAGGGAAGAAAGGCAGGCAGGCAAGAAGGAAGGGAGGAAGGAAGACAGGCAGGAAGGAAGACAGCCAGACTTAGGACACATGACTGATTTTGATCTAGTCCTAAAGGATAAAAATGCGTTAATGTGCAGATAGTGACAACACTAAAGACTGTAAAAAAAATTAAAAGATAAATATATACAGCATTTCAGTCTTTATCATATTCTTGTTGAGCACATAATAAAGTATAAATCATACATAATAGAAATAGTAATTATTGTACTATATAAATACATATCTTGCATTACAGTTTCTTGCTTTTACTTATTTTATTATCAAAGGTCCTGGTAAAAGACTTTACCTGCAGAAGTCATTTGATTCTATACATACATAGGAAGAAAAGACTAAGTATGAGTTCTGTCCTGTTGTCAATGATAAGCTGTTGAAAATTATTCTATCATATCTGTTTCATATGGAGAACAAAACTTCCTAAAATATCATAGTGCCAATTATTTTCCTCTCTCAAATACAAGAGACTTTTTCTATTAAACATTCAGCACTGTTACGGTGAAGAACAGTAATCACAAAAACAAATAAAGGGACAAAAAAGCTTTACCATCTTGATCAACGGTGTTTTCATGTATGACTAAGTCAAAGAAAAGTTTGTTTATGACAAAAACAACAATTTTCTACCAAAGAGAATCCAGTATCATATTCTCCCCCAATTACAAAAATCTGCTACTAACTCATATATGGTCAAATAACACTCATTTTATTTAACTCCTAAAACACAATGGTATTAAGTGCCAGAAACTGTACATGGTGATTAAAACCTACAGTTGCAAGCAAAAGCATCATATATGAAGAACATATTTAAAGTTCAGAGAGCCCTGCCTGTTAGAGATAGCCACCTCCTTGAAAGGCTTTCTGAAAAATGGTCAGTTAACAGAATCAGAAATACAATCAGCCTACTGTATCTCTGGGTTCTGCCTCTGTGGATTCAACCAACTGTGGATGGAAAATATTTGGGAAAAATTTCCACAGGGTTCCAAATAACAAAATTTTAATTTTCCACCTGTGGAGTACTACACTTAATCCATGCAAATGAAGTGATGTGTAGGCATTGTATTGGATATTATAAGTAACTAGAGATGATTTAAAGTATACAGGAGAATGGGTGTAGGTTATATGCAAATACTATGACACTTTATATAATGGACTTGAGCATCTTCTGAGGTCCTGAAACCAATCCCCCACGATAATGAGGGATGACTGTACTGCCACACATGTGCATGTACATACACAAACACACTCCCACCTACTAAAAAGATGATTGATAGGAAGAAGAAGGAAGCTACGCTTTAGGGAGGCTGCATTCATGGAAGGGATATTTCCTCTCTTCCCTCCCTGCTGGAGTCAAAACGGGTACTTTGTAGCCACTTCCAGAAACCTTTACCTCCTCTGTCCTCTCTCCAGGTTCCAAGGATCCGGTGCTGGGAAGGAAGGTGGGACAAAAATAGAGAAGACTGCTCCTTCCATTCTTGCACTTCGGGTTTGCAGAGGGATGTGAAGAGTTTTACACCGGATATAAGGTTCATACTTTAAAATAAACTGGATGAAGTTTTAAAGAAACAAAAAGAATCAAACTAATAAACAAAAGCGATTGAAAAGTTTTGAAACAAGACTGGTTTTTTTAAAGGGGGGCACTACTTTGTGTGAAAAGGAGTGTAATAACGTAACTAGGGACAATTGTAAAAAAGCAGTTTTATGTTTAGGCCTCAAGAAACCACTTACATATCCATTATTGTTAAAATACAATAGCATTTATCATGGTCTTCGACAAGTGTGTACATGTATATGTGTATCTAACTTTTTACCTAGACTTTTCCACTAGAATATAAGCTCCATGAACGTCAAAACGTATGTATTTACTGCTATATTCCCAGCATCTAGTGCAGTATCTCACATGTAGTAGGTAATCAGTAAATATCTGTTGAATTAACTCAGTCAATATATAGCAGCCATTATTGATCAAATGTTCTACTAAGTGTCAAGTACTGCCTTAAGAGCTTGATGTATATTGTTTAATTTATTCCTTGTAACAACCCCTGTTATCATTAGCCCCACTTATAGATGAGAAAATGAAAACAGGGACAAACGACCTTTTCTTGGTCACTCAGCTGCCAAGGGATCGAGCTGATTCAAACCCAAGTTCACCTGATTCTAAAGTCAGTGCTCTTATCCAACTAGTAGATGCCTCTTATCATTAGTATGGGATTTTCTCATTCTGATTTACTGTAACTTAATAGACCGCTGGGGCCATGTGCCATCTGCTCTGCAGGGACAAAATCTAAAAGAAAAGAGAGGAGATTGGACTATAAGGCAATGTTGGTGCTTTTCTGTACCTTCCCCCACATATTCATTTTTCTTGCATTCCAGGACACCCTCAGTCACTAGCTATTTCCACAATCTGGGATTTTTGTACTGTGCTTTAAATCAGGTCCTTCCTCCACAAGAACAGAAACTTCCAACCTATAAATTCCTTCATGTTTCTCTATGATGATCAAATCAGTCATTACCATTTTGAGTTAATGGAAATTCTTTCCTTTTTCTAAAGTTAGAATGAAATATTTTCAGCATTTGGGAGATTTTTTCATTTCAG
The DNA here is from genome assembly GCF_028885625.2 of Pongo pygmaeus. Classification (NCBI taxonomy): domain Eukaryota; kingdom Metazoa; phylum Chordata; class Mammalia; order Primates; family Hominidae; genus Pongo; species Pongo pygmaeus. Next base: position 82,242,307 of record NC_072384.2, read on the forward strand.
ACTTCATAGTCAAATGTTAGAGCTATTCAAAAAAATGGATTAAACTTCATCAGTATGCTAGTGAGCTCTACACGAATGGAGGTATTCAAGCACAGGTTCCATGACAGAGAGGTTCATTTAGACATTCCTATCTCAGCTACAGAACTGGAGATACACAATACCTTTACATTCTGAGATCCCCTGATTCTAACATATAGTCTCTGTCTTTTCCTTCCCTTCACTATCTATCCACAAGAAAGTGAAATTTACACATTGTCACTATTTTCTTATTAACAGTCTGTATATCTTTAATTCCATGGTAAATTTAGAGTCTGACAAAATTGATTAAGCACAATGGCAAAATAAAATCACTCCATTAATAAATGTAGGAAATGAAAAGTAGAGATTTAAAAAACCTGAGACTTTATAAGATTTATATAACTTTTAGGTTATCACCTAGTTTTTGCTATAAGACAAACAATCTATCAGTATTGAGAAAAATTTATAGTTCCAAAAACCTTTAACTTAATTTTTAAAGTCTAGTTAAAGTATAAGAGAAAATATGATTATGGAGTTTTTAAGTTATCATTTTTCATTTGTCGAAAAAAGAAAGGCCACGTTTCATCAAAATATTTCATCAAATTCAAAATGTTAGAGACTTCTGAACATGAAGGAGTAAAAGGATCACAAACATTCTCCACAAAAAAAAAATGAAAATAGCTATACAACTGGATCACATTGTCAGGACAATACTTCCAGGCTCTAGAAATCAACCACGGGCAAACAGCAAATTGAGAAGCATGTATTCACCAGAAACTATGGAATATCAGTTAACAGTAGGAGTCTGTGGAATTCCAGCCTGAAGCTATTATCCCCATCCACTGCCCTAGCTGGGTCAACATGGACATTTTACAGTAGTAGGACTGGTCTTGAAACCAGCAGCTTCATTGCTGGAGGTAGCTGACTTGATTTGGAACAGAGCATAGAGTTCAGAAAGCATGTGAGTTAGAGAAAGCAAACAGCAACATGACAGATTCCAACCATGTCAATTAGCTGTAACTAGACTTAAACACTACAATCAAAAGGCAGATTATCAGACTGCACACAAAGACCAGATCCAACCAAATGCTATCTATAAGAGATACACTTTAGATACAAAGACATAAACAGGTGAAAATAAAAGGATGGAAAAAGCTATACTGTATAACCATCAGGGAACTGATGTGGCTGTATTAATATCATACAAAAATACTTTGAAACAATATATGTAACTAGAGATAAAGAGGATCATTCATAATGGTCAGAGGGCCAATACATCAGGACGATATAGCAATCATAGCTGTATACTTACACACAGAGACAGAAAATACCCAAAGCTAAAACTGACAGAATTTAAAGGTGAAACAGGCAATTAAACAATTATAGTTGTATATTTTAATACTGTATTCTCAATATTTGATAGAAAAACTAGACAGAAAAGATACAGGGGTATAGAAGACTTGAACAACACAATCAACTAGACCTGACATTCAGAGAGCACTCCATCCAACAACAGCGAAATACACATTATTTTCAAATGCAAACATAATACATGCTAAACCAAAGAATACATCTCAATAAATTTAAAATTATTGAAATGATTCAGGTATTGTCCACAACCACAACAATAATCAATTAGAAATTGACAACATAAAGAAATTTAGGGACTCCACAAATATATAAAAAACAAACAACATACTCTAAATAATTCACAGATAAATGGAGTTATAATGGAAATTACAATACATTTTGAACTTAACAAAAACACAACTCATCAATGTATGAGATATACCTAAAGCAGTATTTTAAAGAAAATATAGCTCTCAATGTAAATACTAAAAAAATTTTTCAAATAAATAATCCAAGCTTCTACTTTAAGAGCCTAGAAAAGAAAAGCCTAAGCAAGCAAAATGAAGGAAAAACTAAAGATCCCAGAAATCAATTACATAGATAACATAAAACAATAGAGAAAATCAATGAAACCAAAAGTTAGCTCATTGAAAAGATCAACAAAATTATTTTACCTGTAGCTATGTTAACCAAGAAAAAATACAATTGTCAAACTCAAGAATGAAAGAGTAGACATCACTATGAACACTTCAGAAATTAAAAGAACTACAAGAGAATATTTTGAACAACTCTATGCCAAAAAATTGGACAACTTAGATGAAATGGACAAATTCATTAAAAGATCTAAATCACTACAAAAGACTCATAAACAAAAATCTGAATAGACCAATAAGTAAATAATTGAATTAGTAATTTAAAATCTTCCCACAGAGGAAAATTCAGGCCCAGGTGTCTTCCCTAGTGAACTCTATAAATGTTTTTGAAAGGAAATAATACTAATCCTACACAACCTTTTTCATCAACTAGAATTTCCCAACTCTTTGCATAAATTCAAACCCAAAGATACCACAAGAAAAGAAAACTATAAAACAATACTTTTCATGAACATATACCAAAAAATCATTACTAAAATAGTAGCAAACATTATATAAAAATCAACTCAAGATGGATTACAGACATAAATGTAAAACCCAAAACTATAAAAACTCTGGAAGATAATCTAGGCAATACCATCCTGGATACAGGAACACACAAAGACTTCATGACAAAGATACCAAAAGCAATCGCAACAAAACAAAAATTGACAAGTGGGATCTAATTAAATTGAAAAGCTTCTGCACAGCCAAAGGAACTATTGACAGAGTAAACAGACAACCTAGAAAATGGAAGAAAATATTTGCAAACTATGCATCTGACAAAGGACTAACATCCAGCATCTATAAGGAACTTTAATTTGCAAGAGAAAAACAAACAACCCCATTAAAAAGTGGGCAAAGGACATGAACAAATACTTTTCAAAAGAAGACATATATGCAGCCAACAAGCATGTGGAAAAAAAAGCTCAAAATCACTGATTATTACAGAATGCAAATCAAAACCACAATGAGATACCATCTCACACCAGTCAGAATGGATACTATTATAACGTCAAAAAATAACAGATGCTGGCGAGGTTGTGGAGTAAAGAGAACGTTTATACACTGTTTGTAGGAATGTAAATTAGTTCAACCAATGTGAAAGACAGTGTGGCGATCCCTCCAAGAACTAAAAGCAGGCCTACCATTCAACCCAGCAATCCCATTACTAGGTATAAACCCAGAGGAATATAAATCATTCCACTATAAAGACACTGGCATGCAAATGTTCACTGTAGCACTATTCATAATAGCAAAGATACGTAATTAACCTAAATGCCTATCAGTGACAGATTGGATAAAGAAAATGTGGTACATATATACCATGGCATACTATGCAGCCATAAAAAGAATGAGATCATGTCTTTTGCAGGAACACGGATGCAGCTGGAGACCATTAGCCTTGGCAAACTAACACAGGAACAGAAAGCCAAATATCACGTGTTCTCACTTACAAGCGGGAGCTAAAAGATAAGAACTCATGAACACAAAGAAGGAAACAACAGACACTGGGGTCTACCTGAGGGCAATGGGTGGGAGGAGAGGGAGGAGCAGAAAAGATACCTATTGCGTACTGGGCTTAATACCTGGGTGATGAAATAATCTGTACAACAAACCCCCGTGACACAAGTTTACCTACGTAACTTTCACACGTACCCCCAAACCTAAAATAAAAGTTTTTTTAAAAACCTATAGTATCAAATATAAATTAAAGCAGTAAAATACACCACTTTTTGTGAAAGATGCAGAAAACAAAATAGTAGCAAACCAAATCTAACAACATATAAAAGAATGATACAACACATCCAAGTGAGATTTATCCCAGGAACGCAAGACAAGTTTAAAATATAAAAATTAATTAATACAATTCATCACATTAATAGAATAAAGGACAGAAAAGCATATCATTGTCCTAATAGATGCAGAAAAACTATTTGACAAAATCTAATACATATTCATGATTTTAAAAAATTCAACAAACAAAGCATAGAAAGAAACTTCATCAACAAGGGCATCTAAGAGAAGCATTGGACAACCCCCACTTAAGACAGAACTAAGGCAAGGGCATCTGCCTGCTTCACTACTATTTATTATCAAACTGGAAGGTCTACCCACTACACACTTAGACAAATCAGAGCAATTACAGGCGTACAAATTAGAAAGGAAGAAGAAAAACTCTATTCACAGACTACAGATTCTTTAGGTAGAAAAACCTAAAGAATCTATAAAAGGAAAACATACTAGATAGTATTAAACGAATATAGCAAGTTTGCACAATTCATGATCAATATTAAAAAAATTCAAATGTATTTCTATATAATAGCAACTAAAAATTCAAAAATGAAAATAAGAAATTCTATTCAAAAATCATCAAAAAGTGTAAAATTCTTAGCAATGGGTTAATAAAAGAAGTGTAAAATTTGTATACTGAAAGTAATAAAATATTACTGAGAGAAATTAAAGAATATAAAAGTAGATGGACATTGTATGTTTATGATGAAGACTTAATATCGGTTAACAAGAAAATTCCCGAGAACTGACCTACAGAAACAATAATATTTCTATCAAAACCCCACCAGGCTTTTTTTGTAGAAGTTGGAAATATGCTTCTAAACTTGAGAGGGAATTATAAAGGTTCTAGAATAGCCAGAACAATTTTTTAAAAGAACAAAGTTGGAGGATTTACACTTTGAAGTTACAAACTTACTACAAAGCTACAGTAATCAAGACAGTTGGTACTAGCATAAATTGACATATAGACAAACAGAACAGAATTGAAAGACCAGAAATAAATCCTTAGATTTTTGATCAATTGATTTTTAACAAAGCTACCATTGGGAAATGGATGATCTTTTCAACAAATGTTTCCAGGTCAATTAGATATCCATATGCAAAAATATGACTTTAGGCCCTTACCTCAAACCATACACAAAGATTAACTCAAATAGGATTATAGACCTAGATGTAAGAGCTAATATTACAGACTTCTAGTAGAAAACAGGAGAGAATTTTTGTGACCTTGGATTAGGCAAAGATTAAGACACTAAAAGCATAATCCATAAGGGAAAATGATAAATTTGACTTCATTAAAATTAAAAACCTTTATTCTTCAAAAGATGCCATTAAGAAAATGAAGGACAAGTAATAAACTGAGAAAAAATATTTGTAAATCATCTATTGGACAAAGCACTTGTGACCAGAATTGATAAAGGACTCTTAAAACTCAAAATATGGATTTAATTCATCTTAAAAATTGCCAAAAGAAATGAATAGATATTCTATCAAAGAGGCTGTACAAAGGACAAATAAGCACATGAAAAGATGTTCACCATCATCAGTCATTAGAGAAATGTAATTTAAAACTACAGTGAGATACAATTCCACACCTGCTAGAAGGATTCTCATTTTTTAAAACTGCCGTACCAGGTGCCAGCGAGAAAGTGAAGAAGCTGGAACTCTCATACACTGCTGGGGAGACTATAAAGTTGTATGCCTGCTCTGGAAGATTAGCAGCTTATGAATGGATTAAACCAACACTTACTTTTGGATCTAACAATTCCATTCTTAGGAATCTACTCAAAGGAGTTAAAAACATATATTTACACAATCTTGTCAACTGGTGTTCACAGCAGCATTATTTGTGATAAACAAAACCTGTCAATCCACTGGTTATTTAATAATCAAAATATGACATCTATAAAATTGAAAACTATTCAGATATAAAAATGAATTTCAAAGGAATGAAGTTCTGATATTCATTACAAAAACACTGAGAACTGCATATTGCCTGATAGATCATTTACCTGTGGTTGGGGTGTGGGGATGGGTAGGAGTGGGCCATGACTGCACACTGACACAAGGGAACTTTTAAGGATTGCATAACTCTAAAAATTTTTTGAAAATCACTGAATCATATATTTAAAAGGATAAATTTTATGATATGTAAATTATGCCTTAACAAATCTGTTTAAAACTGTCATTATTAAACCAAAAACTTTTATTTGGAGCTGACTTCCTAAGAAAGTTTGTAATGAAAGATATTCTGCAGCAGAAAGACTCATGCATAATATGTTCAAAAGGGGTTCATTAATGTCAGAAAAAATATCAAATAATTATTCAATGCATGTGTCAAGATCTGAATATACCACTGTTTATAGTTTTCTTTTATAATAAGTAAATCTTATCAGAGTGGTTTACAATACTGAACAAAAAAGTGTAAGTTGAATAGAACACTCATAATTTTGGATTTACATAATGTGTGTAGTTTCACAGTTTTTACTAATATTTTTTTCTTAAAAGTTCTCAAAACCAGTTACATCACATTGATATGTTTTAATAAATCAGAAAGTTATAACTAGGGTACAATTCACAATTTGTAATCTGTCAATATTAAAATGTGATTAACCAGTTTGGTTCAATTAAAATGACTATAGCACTTGAAAATGTTTCTCTTTTTCCCTGTGTCAAAATTTAATTTACCAAGGGCTACAGTGGATTCTTCACAATTGCGACCTTCTGAATATACTGACTCAAGATAAAAGCAAAGAAGTGATTACAAATAAACTAGATAATGATATCTGGGAGGCAATATACGAAAAAGAAAATCATATAATAAAAGTTCAGATACCCACTTTATTTGGCAAATTAGATATTTCAAAGTGTTTTGTTATGCCTTATTTCCATTTAGATATTGTACTGTAGTGTTGATTCACATGTTAACACTACACTATTACTAAAACAATGATAAATACATGTCTATCTACTGAAGCCTTCTGCAAAATTAAGTTTTTGAAAATTGTAAATACATGAAATGTGAAGATGAAGGAAGAATATATAAGTAATCAAAAATATTCTATTGTATTTTGCCCACCAAATTAGCAAAAATTAAAACTAATATCCAATGCCTATAAGTGTGCAATGAAACTGGCCCTCACAGAAATTATGTAACACACAATTTGATGATATGATTCAACAATTTGAATGTATAGATGCTATTTATTTGTCTAGTCAACGAAAAATGGTGGATGTCAACCAGGTATTGCAGGAATGATTCAGGCCCTGGAAAGAGAGCATGATCAAAAGCAGAGTAAAAGTGCCTGCTTTTATGAAGTTTGCTTTCTAATGGGCATGGGCAATTAAGCAAATAAATAGTATGTCAGAAGGTGAAAAGTTTATAAATAAAACTAAAATAGAATAAAAATGTACAGACTGATATTGGGGGAGCTATTTTATAAAAAGTGGTCAAAGAGAGCTTTTCTGAGAGATGACATTTGAGTTGAGCCCTAAAGGAGGTGAGAGGGGTGCACTATGAATGTATCTCAGACAAGAGTGTACCAGGAAGAGCAAAGGGCAGATTCACAAGCCCTAGGGCCTGAGCATGCCTCAAGTTTAGAAGGAGAAGCAAGAAAGCCAGTGTGGATGGAGCCAGTGTGTGAGAAAAGAAAAGGACATGAAGTTAAAAAGATGGAAGAGAAGGGCCGAATTACAAAGAATAAGGATGTTTGATTTTACTCTGAGATAAAGGGCCAATGAAAGCTCTCAAACAGAGAAGTGACATGATCTAGCTTCCTCTGTAAAAGGATCACTGACACCGTGTGGAAAAGAGCAGAGGTGGAAGAGTGGATTAGGGAGACCATAGCAGGCCATGGCAGGTGGGAGTATTCCAGGTGAGAGATGACAGCAGCTCAGACCAGGGAGGTTGCATTGGATGTGGTAAGAAGTGATTGGATTCTAGATATATTTTGAAGGTAGACTCCACAAGATTTCCTGATGAATTGGATGTGGCTGTGAGTGAAAGTCTCTCAAGCTTTTAGAAGCTTCTGGTACAAGAAAATGACAGAATGGAGTTGTCATTGACCTAGAGGAGGAAGTCTACAGGAAGAGACAGTTTTCCAGAAGGACAAAAGGGGAAAATTGAATTTGGTTTTGGAAATGTTCAGTCTGAGCAACAAGAGGTGTTGGATAAACTGTGGTTTTTAAAGTCTGGAGAGGTCCAGGCTGCAGATATAAATGTGGCACTAATTGGTAGAGTATGATAGATTGATAGAATATAGCACCATGATGCTGGATGTTATCACACAGGGCAGTAGCACAGATAAAGACAATTAATCTGAGAACTGAGCACTGGGACATTCCAAAATTCCGATGTATAAAAATAAGGAGAAATCATCAAAGAAAACTGAGGAGTAGCAGCCAATGAAATAGATGGAGAACCAATAAAGTGTTATTCTGGAAGCAGTAAAGAAAGTGTTTCAAAAAGAAACTTTAAGCTAAATGTTGCTAATGGGCCAAGAGAGATAAAGATGGAGAAGCGAACATTTGATTTGGCAATATGGAGGCCATCAATGACTTTTAACAACAGCAGTTTCGGTGTGGAAAGGGAGATATAAAAAAATTATTAGTGTGGATTCAAAAATTATTATAGTGGATCAGATGGAAAGAGAGCAAGTGAAAACCATGAGTAGTCAACTTTTAAGGAGTTTTACTGTAAAGGAGAACTTTGACTTACAGGAGGGTGACATAGGTTAAAATATTTTTATTTTTATTTATTTATTTATTTATTTATTTATTTATTTATTTTTTATTTTTTATTTTTTGAGACGGAGTCTCGCTCTTTCGCCCAGGCTGGAGTGCAATGGCTGGACCTCGGCTCACTGCAAACTCTGCCTCCTGGGTTCACGCAATTCTCCTGCCTCAGCCTCCCAAGTAGCTGGGACTGCAAGCGCCCGCCACCACGCCCCGCTGGTTTTGTTTTTCTATTTTTAGTAGAGATGGGGTTTCACTGTGTTAGCCAGGATGGTCTCGATCTCCTGACCTCATGATCTGCCCGCCTCGGACTCCCAAAGTGCTGGGATTATAGGCATGAGCCACCACGCCCAGCCAAGATTTTTATTTTTTTAACCTGAAAATATTATGGTACACTTATAGGCTGATCAGAATTATACGCTAGAGAGGGAAAATAATGCAAGCTAAAGCAGGCACAATTTTAAGAGTGATGTCCTTGAATGACAATATATTTTAGTATACAAGTAGGGGATGGTCTTAGACAGGAGCACTGACATGTCGTTCACTGACTATAGCAGAAAAGAAGGCAAAGTGTAGGAAGAGATATGTGGGGCTGTAGACATGGTAGGGAAGGGCTCTTTTTAGTGATTCACTTGCTCAACGAAGTAGGAAGCAGGGGGGAAGGAAGTGTCTGAGGTTTCAGGAGGCAGGAAAAGACTTAAAATAATCATTCATGGTTATATTTAGGTTGATGGGAACGTAATTGCAGTTTTCGCCATTACTTTTAATGATTTTAGTTACTTTTAAAACCACAATTACGTTAGCACCAACCTAATAGGAAATGCAGAGATTGGCGGACAACAAATAGGGTGCACTTGCAGTTTGTGGTCATATGTTTAGGGTAAGAGCAGTCAGTATAATAGTGTGTTTTTCTCCAACCGCAATCAGCTACATGAACACAGCATGAAATGATCAGAGTGTAATTTAACCAGGAATAAGATTTTTCTGGAAGTCTATACATGAGAGGGACAAGGGAGTTTAGTGAGTATGCAAGTGAGGGATATAATAATGGACTGTGGCATTTAAGCTTGTTAGGGGGACGTGAGCACTTGGGAGGAGCAGAGAGGAATGAAAGAGGCAGTGTGAAGGTACAATGAATAGGAGGTCCCAGTAGGGGAGAAAAACTACTGTAGTTGAGGTGCTACAAGGACTACACTGGAAAATAGGAGGCAGTGATTGAAAAGTTGGTCACTTGAAATTTAGATTTGACCCAGCATACTTACTTCTGGACATTTGTCCTAAGAAGAAAGAAAAAATAAGGGAAAGCTGTTTCCTAGTGTTTATAATAGCCCTAAACGATCTACAGCCATACCACTCTCAATACACCTGATCTTGTCTGCTGTGGTTTTATGAGATAGAATGTTATTTTTCCCAAACACTTTATATTTTCCTACTACCTTGCATATTCTCACACTGCATCTTTTTCCTTGACTATCATTCTCCGTATTGCTATTTAATAAAATTCTTCAAGATACCAGGTAAATGCCACTTTTCCTACCAGTTGTCTCTCATTTCTCTATGCACTTGCAGAGGACCACCCAGGCTTTTTATCTCATTCTACATTGTACATTCAGATGTCCAACAGTAACATTAAGATTCCTTGCTTAAGAGTTGGCATATGCTCAGCCCATTAAACTCCATGCACTCATGACTTTTATTATTATTGCCATGACCTGATGCCCCACTGCTTGATTATTGCTTTTAGAGGCTAGTCTGATCATCTCCTATCATCTTGCTTTGCCTTGCCAATATCAATACAGTTGCCCCATGACCAAATCCCTTTAGATGTGTGAATTTTTTTGTCCAGTGGGATAATTTCCAGTCTTGACTACAAAACTTCAGGCTTATTCTCCTCTGCCTATTTCATACTACATTGGACTACACTATAATTATTTATACCAATATCTAATTATGTATGTGATTATTTGTGTCAAAGTCTAACTCTCATACTAGCTTTTAAGTGCTCGACTTCTTAAGGTTTACAACTATCTTTTTATCCATCTAAAAAAGAAAGCATCAAGCTCTAAATATAATAGAAGCTCAGTACATTTTATTTTGAACAGGTGAGTGAGTTTGTGAATGAGTGAACTGATGGATGATAAATGGATCTGTTTATACTTTTGGCTTTCAAATCTAAACATCACATAAAATTTTTAATAATAGCAAGATTCTATCAAACTTCCTGAAATTCTGAGCTTAGCTCCAACCTATTGATGAAAATTATTTACGGTTATAGAATCATCTTATAAATTATCACTTTTGCCTATATGACCTTAAAACAACTCTGGATGAAGAGTAAAATATTCACCTTGTGAATTAGTTTCACATAGAGAAGAATCAACTTTTCTGTCATGAGCTTTTGTGAACCATAAACTTTTGTTTATTGTTATATTTTTAAAACAAGGCTAACTAAATTTTTTTGATCCAGTGAAACATGTTTTTGTAAAGTCTGATTCTCAGACAGATTCTGTGACAAGAGATATCCACATACCAAAAAGTCATTGGCACTTCCTTTGCTATGCACATACTAAAACGTGTGGGGAATTACACAGTTTCCAGGCTTAGAATCAGTGTCAGTGTAATGCCCACATGTACAATTATGGCGGCAAAAAAAAAAAAAAAGGGCAGGGACCAGCAGGCTTTTCAACCACACTTCTTTTATTGCATAAAACATCTACTCTGTGCTTACATCATCCTAGTCATTACAACAGCTGTAAGACCCTAAACAACAAAACACTACCAGAAACTTATAAAACAAAAACTTTAACAATTAGTCAAAGCATGCCTTGCTATACATAGTTTTTAAATCACCCCTTAACTGCATAAATTTTAATCGGCAAGGGGACTTTCTGGACTTTTTTTTTTTTTTGGAGAGACAGTGTCTTACTATACTGGTTAGGCTGGTCTTTTTTTTTTTGTATATATATACTTTAAGTTCTAGGGTACATGTGCACAATGTGCAGGTTTGTTACATATGTATCCATGTGCCGTGGTGGTGTGCTGCACCCATTAACTCGTCATTTACATTAGGTATATCTCCTAATGCTATCCTTCCCCTGCACCCCCACCCCGTGACAGGCCCCAGTGTGTGATGTTCCCCTTTCTGTGTCCAAGTGTTCTCATCGTTCAATTCCCACCTATGAGTGAGAACATGCGGTGTTAGAACTAGAAGTACCATTTGACCCAGCAATCCCATTACTGGGTATATACCCAAAGGATTATAAATCATGCTGCTATAAAGACATATGCACACATATGTTTATTGAGGCACTATTCACAATAGCAAAGATTTGGAACCAACCCAAATGTCCATCAATGATAGACTGGATTAAGAAAATGTGGCACATATACATGATCAAATACTATGCAGCCATAAAAAAGGATGAGTTCATGTCCTTTGTAGGGACATGGATGGAGCTGGAAACCATCATTCTCAACAAACTATTGCAAGGACAGGAAACCAAACACCACATGTTAGGCTGGTCTTGAACTCCTGGCCTCAGGTGATCCTCCTGCCTCAACCTCCCAAAGTGCTGGGATTACATGGGTGAACCACCGAGCCCAGGCATGGACTATATTTTGCAATGCATTCTTTACCACTATTTGAGGAAATTCCAGATCATGGCATGTGAACAATTATATAAACAGAGAATGATAATGTTCCTTAATTTGGTGGCTTTGTTAAGTCCTTCAGAAATGTACATCCAAAACAATCAATTGAGGTAGGCTTTAAAGGAGCATTCAAAATCATTAACTGAGTCTTCAACTGAGTCATTTATTATCATTTGAAGAAGGTTGAACGGTCTTTACTGGGATGTCTCTTGAGCAAAGGTAACCATTTATCATCTACATATCTAAAAGCCTTAGAACTGTCAATTTTGTTCACTCATCTAAATGTGTAGTAAACTTATAAGATCATTTGGATTCTACAAAAAATAAAAGAAAAAGAAACAGACTATGGACTACACAGAAAGACTTATACCTTCTGTTACTTAATATAATTGATCATACTTTCCATATCCAGTGCTCAGCCCCTCTGCCCAACCGCCATCCCTTAGCCCAGAGAATACAAATGGCGAGCCCACAGTTTTGGCTTGCAGACATGAGTAACTGTTTAAGAAACATACTGATGTCAGCATTGTGTCTTTTATGGTTTTCTTCCCATTGTCCCTTCACACTCTCTGGATTTCTTTGTCTCCACCCCTGGATGAAATCCACCTCCCACAGACATTCTGGCTCCTTTTAGTCACAAGATGGTTCTCATCTCAGAAGTCAAAATGCCCAACATCCAATGTAATAATCAGAATTCCATATTTTTTCAAAGCGAAGCATTTGAAAAGCCTTACCCTCCCTCCCAAGCCCAGGCCTGCTTCCGGTTGGAATTTTCTTCCTCTCCAACTCTCCAACTTACTAGGCTCCAGGGGAAAGGAATTAGGAGAAATAGCACAGTTTTACATAGCAGATGCAATTGGCTCCTTGTGTTGGTTCCTTCTAGATGCTGAATTTGTCTCTTGTGAGATTCCCTTCTCCCAACAGAATTCTTGGATTTCTTTAGCTCTTTCCTCTGTGGTCTTCTCACTGCGGTTTCTAAGGCTATCCTCTACCTGACCATTAAGGACTCCCTTTCTCATCCCTAGCTTCAGTGGTCCACTGTTGGGGCTGCTCGGCACTTCCAGGCAGTCATCTTAGGCAGGATCTCTTGAATTAGTCCAGGTTGACTTCTTTCTAAGGTGCACTTGGCCGGCAGAAGGACACATGCCCCTGACATTAGTACAAGCCCATTGGATCTTCTTTCTCCTTGCTGACGAAGGTAACTCCAGTCACAGTCTCTTGGCTTTAGCCTTTTCCTTGGGGTGGTAAGGGTACCTGCACACTGACAGAGCTCACTTCAAATAAATCCTGAAATCCTCCCTTTCGGTATCTTATTCGATACAGACCAGAGGAGGCCTATCTCCAATGCTAGAGAACCCATTTTGCACTCACTTAGCTATCCTCTATGGGTGGTCCAGCATGTAGAATCTGGCTTTGGTTGGCACCTTTTGAAATTTTCTTGGCCTTCAGTGCTTCAGCCAGAGCTAAAATGGAACCAATTCCATTTTAACATGTTGTAACACATGGGTTTTATTTAGTCTTCATAGTGTTGACCCAATCAGTGATTTTTAACGCTGTGATTTGTTTGCTAACATTTTTAAATCAAAGGATTATATATTTTAAAATATGGACCTTTAACTTTTCTCTAAAAGAGAAAGTAAAGGCCTCTTCGCCTCCTGCCCCAAGAGGCAACAGGTGGTCTCTGAGCTGCTACAGTCAGCACCCATACCCCCTCCTTCAAGTATGGCCCCTGACAGAATTTGAGTTTGAGACGCCTGTCCTATCCCTCTCTCCATCCAAATCCTACCCTTCATTAAGATTCATCTGAAATCTCCTAGAGAGACAGACTGATATAAAAGAAAGAGCAAAAATATTTAAATCCCACTCTATAGTCCAATGTCAGTATAATTTCGTGAAGTTATCTAATCTGAAGTGTCAATGCACTGTTCTTCAAAATGGCAAAGGCAATATTACTTTACAAGGCTTGTATGGAGATTTAGTGGGATAACAAATATAAAGTTGCTGACATACAACAGATATAAGTCCTCTCAACCGTAAAGAAAAACACATACCTTCCAAATTTTATAATGCACCCCCAATTAATAGGAATTTGTTTTATCTACCCTATTAGAGGAAAGACTGTCTTTTATTTTTGTATCTCTTAAGTAACCTAGTTTAATATTACACATGTAATACAGGTTCATACACTCACTGCAGAGATATTACTTAAGAGATAATATTAAACTAGGCTACAAAATATTGTCCAGCATTTAAATACTACCAAAGACTGCTAGGAAAAAAAGCCTTAAAAGGAAAACATGTTGATCACATTGTTATTGTATTTTAGATAATCATTCCATTTGGAAAACAAATTGTAATGTGGTTATGTATCTTTTTTATTATTATTTTCTTAATGAAAAGAAGCAGTAGAAATAAAAATACTGAAAGTGACAAAATCTGGGATCTGGTTATAGCTCTGTCACAAACCAACTGTTATTATGATAGATAATTTAGGTTGACTCATTCTATTTGGAGAGATTTGAAAGCTAAAATCTATATCCCTGGGCCATTTTAGCTAGGCTTCTAACGTGAATTAGGTACTGCCAATTGAAAGGGGCCTGAAAGCATTTGGAAGGCAAAGTGAGGAAGAGCCATCTTTCTGCTGCTATTCTGGCTGACAAACAAGGTCATGAGACAATTGTATTGGCTGGACTTTGCCTTTGCATGTCCAGCCACTGGCTCCATAGGTATCTAGAGGCAGCGGAGTGATAGCAGTAGTGATGGCAGCCCAGAGGCAGTAGCTTCCTGACTGAATCACAGCTAAGCTTTTAACTTGCTAATCCAGTAGTGGCCCTGACTTCTGGCTCCTATAGACATTCCTGTGATTTTGTAAGCATCTAATTCCTGTATTGAATCCCTTTCTGTTTCAAATACCAGTGGGTTTTCTTTCCTGCACTGAACCCTATATGATACAATTACTTTAACGTTACTTATTTCGGCTTCCTTATATGATAAATGGAGTTAGTATATGGTCTTACTTCACAGTTTTCCAGATAATTAAAGTGAAAAAAAAAATTTAATTTATTTTAAATTATTGAAAAACTTTAGTGCATCTCTTTTAACCATGGCCAATTGAATACAGGTGTTTATCATTGTTATCTCCTAAAACTCCACTAACATGACAGTAAAAACAAAACATGTTATAAATCCCTCAAAAGGACAGTGTGAATAGGAAAGAAGTAACAAAATCCAAGAGAATCAATTCATTTTTCGGAGTGTGGAAACTAGGTGGAGGGGTAGAAACCTTAGCAAAGGATGACAGCAGAAACAAGGGTTTCACCCTAAAGATCCCTGAAAAGATGCAGGAATTGAAGGCAGCAGGTATCACAGCAGTTAGGAAGCAGAGTGGTGCTGAAAGTGGGGTTTTGGATATGTAAAGACAAGGTAAGTCCTTAATTTCCTCCTCATTACCTGGTAACTATTGTTCCCATGTCGCTTTGGGAAACAAGACGTTTGTTTTCTTGTAAAATTAAACCACAGAGGTGAGAGAGGTTAAATTTCTATTCTTAATAAGTAAAAACTACATAATGAATGTTATGGCCCCAACGTTTTTCCTCACTCAGTTCTAGAATAGACACAAAAAGGCTTAAACATACTAGACAGGATATTAGATTATTTTCCCTTATAGAAAATACATAGCTCCAAAGAAAGACCTGTGGACACAGGTACCGGCATTTGGTAACCACCCAATTAAAAGACTGAGCACCCAGCCGGGCGCGGTGGCTCACGCCTGTAATCCCAGCACTTTGGGAGGCGGGGGCCGGCGGATCACGAGGTCAGGAAATTGAGTCCATCCTGGCTAACATGGTGAAACGCCGTCTCTACTTAAAAAATACAAAAAAATCAGCCGGGCGCGGTGGCGGGCACCTGTAGTCCCAGCTACTAGGGAGGCTGAGGCAGGAGAATGGCGTGAACCCGGGAGGCGGAGCTTGCAGTGAGCCGAGATCGCGCCACTGCACTCCAGCCTGTGCGACAGAGCGTCTCAGAAAAAAAAAAAAAGACTGAGCACCCACCACGCTGTTATGAAGCCCACTGTCCATTCACACTGAGTGTCAATGAGCTCTGCAATGTCTCACTGCAATGTGAGAAGGCAGCCAAGAATCACCAAACCTCTGAGGAACGCCTTTAACATGAAAGATACACTGAAGTGAACACAAAGAAAGTGGCAACTCCAGAGAAAAAGTCTATTCATATAGAAGAATTGTTAATCAACTAAAACAATTTCAGAGCTATAAAAATTATATACATAGCAAAAGAATGGAATGCTACAAATAAGAATCAAAGTAAGAATGTTATCAGGTCTCAGAAAAGTATTAGAAAGGCTGAGAGATAAATGTTAAAGTTTTGAATTTTTTAAAAAAGGCAAAAATTAGCAAGAGGAGAAAAAATGTAAGAAAATTTCAGGCTTAATCCAGGAGGTGCAAACTAAAAATCCCAGAAAGAAAAAAGAAAAAAGTTATCAAATTAAAAAAATAAAATATTCTCCATACTGAAAGGCATGTATTTCCAGACTGAAAGGACCAGTCAATTTCCCAGTATCAAAATTACCCTAAGGCTGGGCGCAGTGGCTGATGCCTGTAATTCCAGCACTTTGGGAGGCCGAGGCGGGCAGATCATGAGGTTAGGAGATCGAGACCATCCTGGCTAACACGGTGAAACCCCATCTTTACTAAAAATACAAAAAATTAGCCGGACGCGGTGGCGGGCGCCTGTAGTCCCAGCTACTTGGGAGGCTGAGGCAGGAGAATGGCGTGAACCCGGGAGGCGGAGTTTGCAGTGAGCGGAGATGCGCCACTGCACTCCAGCCTGGGAAACAGAGCAAGACTCCATCTCAAAAAAAAAAAAAAAAAAAAAATGACCCTACTAAGGTTTTTTTGGTTTTTGGTTTTTGGTTTTTTGAAATGGAGTCTTGCTCTGTCACCCAGGCTGGAGTGCAATGGTGCAATCTCAGCTCACTGCAACCTCCGCCTCCTGGATTCAGGCAATTCTCCTGCCTCAGCCTTCCAAGTAGCTGGGATTACAGGCATGCACCACCATGCTAAATTTTTTTTTTTTTTTTTTTTGAGACGAGTCTTGCTCTGTCACCGAGGCTGGAGTGCTGTGGCGCGATCTTGGCTCACTGCAAGCTCCGCCTCCCGGGTTCACGCCATTCTCCTGCTTCAGCCTCCCAAGTAGCTGGGACTACAGGCGCCTGCCACCGCGCTCAGCTAATTTTTTGTATTTTCAGTAGAGACAGGGTTTCACTATGTTAGCCATAATTTTTGTATTTTTAGTAGAGACAGGATTTTACCATGTTGACCAGGCTAGTCTCAAACTCCTGACCTCAAATGAGCCACCCCCCTTGGCCTCCCAAAGGGCTGGGATTACAGACATGGGCCACTGCACCCAGGCTAAGGTTATTATCACGAAATTCCAGAACAGCAGAAATAAGAAAAATTCCTGGCTTATGAGGGTTGAGAAGAACATCACACAAAAAGAAGACTGAAAGGCATCAGGCTCCTTGATAGCAATACCGAGGGTTAAAAGGCAATGAACTGGTATCTGCAAAATTCTGAGAGAAAGTATCTTTTACTTATGTTTGAACTAATTAATCTGTATCAAAATAAATATATCTTCACATATGAATTCATTTTTACACATGTATTTCTCAAGTGCCCTATCTCAGGAACTATTGGAGAAGCTCATCCCCTGAATAGGGTAAACAAGAAAGGATGGGATCCAGGAAACAGCAGACCCAATTCATGAGAGTGCTGGAGGGATTTGCCAGAATGAAAGCAAAGGGCAGTCCCAGGGGATGGCTGTGTCTCCAGCTTTAGCTAGTCCCAGTTGGAGCTGGGGGACAAAGATTTGAAAAACAATACCAATTAAAAACAACAAAAACAAAATGTCTCTAAGGAAAAGAGTGGGACAGAAGAAGCACATGATGGTAATATATTGAAGGGTTTTGCAGTTCTTTTGGTGAACTCAGAAAGAATTAGTGATAGGTTTGCAGTAATCAAGTCCAACAAACTAACAATTAAAATGAGATATTTATTAATTCCAGGAAAAACAAGAAGTTATACTCCATAGGAACATATTCATACTTTACTACTTGGCTCAGAAGTGAAGCCAATTCAGTCATAAGACTACAAACCTCAAATACTGATTCACTGAAGTGGTCATAGAACTACACTGGGAGGAGGGTCAGTCAGGAGGGGGTGGCAGGAGCTTGGTCTAAAAATGCTCAATTTTCATCCATGTTATATGAAATCAGTAAAGAATATTTAAAATAGATAAATCAAAAAACAACTATATTAAATTATTATTTAAAAATAAAGAAAAGCAGAAAAAGGATCTCCAGGAGCTGAGAAGGAAGATTAATCTATCAACCAAAAAATGCAAAGTATTACTGATGGGAACATCTCACTAAGGGTCCAAGAATTACAAGAATTACTTTGGGATAAGCAGCCTGACACTAAACTTCAAATAAGAGCCACCCTCCAATGCCAAATAAGAAATTCAACCAAAACTTCAAAATATTTTTTTAAATATTGACATAACTCACATATAATTATCCCCAAATTAGCTTATTGCATGAAAACAGAAGATTCCATTTCCAAAAAGCCAAAAGTAGATGTAAAATCTATCCAGTGACCTCAACATGGCAGTCTTACAACTGTTTAACATTGTGACCCACCAAATTCTATATATAATGACACTAATTGTGACAAAAATCAAAATAAACAATGACTTTCACTTCTCCTCACACCTGATCGACACTGTATTGTAGTTAGTGAATAGCAGTTGCATTTACATCAATGTACATAATTTTGTATCATTATTTTATGTGTATATGTGTGTATGTATGTGTGTACCTATTTTGTTATAAAATTTCAACCAAAACGAACTTCAGTCTTGGTAACAAAATCATCAGAAAAAGGAACAATTAATTGCTTGCTGAGCATGTGCAAATTTACAAAACAATTTGGCTTTTCAGATGGAATTTGAAGGCCTGAATTATTTAAGTCAACTGAAACTACTACTACTGGAAATAGAGGCACAACGACCCTTATATAGTGACACAATCATCACATCCTTCTGGTTAATAACATATTTCACGGCAGTCCTTCATTGCATGCTTGGCCTGTTGCTACTGATCCATACTTTAAATTTGCCATCCACCACCATCAACACCACAAAGAGTAAAGCTCAGTCACTAAAGCAAGGTGAAGGAAAAACCCTGTTATGAGTTTTGATGACACTGTTCAAGTGTAACTTCTATTGCGTATAGGCAATATTTTAAAAGCTGTGGTCAAGGAAAAGCATCCTAAAAATTAGATCTGCCTGCTTTGTTTTCTTTTCAGGAATAGCCTGCTTTCAAACAGCCTCTTCTATTTTGAAGAGAAAGCCTCCTAATGAGATGTAAAGGTGCTCACAGAGGTCTTCTACAGAGGAAAATAAAATCTCCTACCATATATTCATTTCACAAATTATATTTCTTGTGTAAGCTTGTCTAATTCAATATGTGTTTATATATCATTTTGTGCCTTTAAGAAGAAAAGGTCACTGATTCTAGTGCCCTATTCTAGCAATTCATTACCCTCTTCTCTACCACCAATTCATTGACCTCACCCACTTTCTCCCTGTCCATACTTCCTCCCATGTCCTCATTTCTCTCCCTACCCAACTTAGATCTCATGGTCAATCTAGGTTTAACACCCTGTCCTTTAAAGAGGCCCTCAAGCCCCAGTTTTCCCTCTCTTCATCCATCACACTTACGTTTTCTGGCAAAATATGAACTCTGTAAACCTAGTTCTGAATCTGCCCTGAGCCTCTGAGCCTGCATGGAAACAGCTGAACTGAATGTAACAGGAAAAAAGGCACACAGGGAGACAGATCTGACTTTAAACACGACACCACTGGTGGGCCCTCAGACTGCTTGCCCTGTCCACCTCCTGTCCTCAGCCACACTCCTCTCAGGTGACTCCACTCCTCCTTCTTCAAATGCCTCTTCAAATAGCCTCTTCTTTCATTTCGCTGAGTAAATAAAAGTAACCAGAGTTTTCACCTATTTGCAAATGTTCCCAAACATTCTGTCTTCCCTCTTGCTGTCACAGATAAGCTGCCCTGCTCCTAGACTTAAGTGACTGCTGAAAGAGGTAAAGACCTAAGTCCCTTTACTGCTCACCTACTCTCTCTCGTGTGTGTTTGTGTGTGTGTCTGTGTGTGTCTGCATGTCTGTGTATCTGTATCTGTGTCTCCATTGTTTTTCTCACTCTCTACAGACCTGTAAATGTTGGAGTGCCAGAAAGCCCTCGATCCTCTTCTCACTTATACCAACTTTCACTCCCTGAACGTTCTCATTGAGTCCTATGATTTTAAATACATCCATATATCAACAACTCCAAAATGTATGTGTTCAGCCCTGACCCCCCATCTGTTCAGCTATGTATGTATTTGTTAAGGCCACTTGAGCATCTAATGGGCATCCCAAAAGCATGGGTTTAAAGAGGTTTTTATTTCCACTGCCATCTTCCCCATTTCAGAAAATAGTACAGGTTAACAATCCCTTTTCCACACTGAAAATTCAAAAACCCTAAAAATCAGACTTTTTTCATTTGGCAGCAAAACTTGGCCAGACCTGAGCTCATTTGACAGCAAAACCTGACCTGAACTGACAGGAGAGCATGTATTATCTTTAAGTGAATACTTACATGTTTTGTTGCAGATTTGTGCTTATGGAGCTACCCCAAACCCCACTGGGAATATGTGATAATTTTTGAAATAGGCACATTATTACCTTTCTAAAATTTGGAAAGTTGTTAATTTGGTTCACATCGGGGCCCAAAGGTTTCAGGTAAGGAACTGTAGACCCAGTTGTTCAAGTTCTCTCTCTCTCTCTCTTTCTCTCTCTCTCTCTCCCCATCCCCATTCTTTCTTACACACACACACACAGCATTGTGCCTCATTCTCTTCCATCCTTTAACCCCATATCCATTTCATCAGTGCATTCTGTCAGCTCTAATCTCAAATACGTCCCAAATCTTCTTACTTCTTACCACCTCCAAAGGCACCAATCTCACCAAAGCTACAGAACCTCCACCTGGACAAAGGCCAGAGCCTCGCGACACATCCTCCTATTTTTAATTTTGTCCTTCCTTGCCTCTCCACTTCTTAGCTTTATTTTCCACAAAATGGTCAGAGAAGTCTTCTTAAAACATAAATCAAATCTGCCACCCACCCTGATGCTCCTAAGGTGAAAGGGCTTCCCATCATGCAGGAAATAAAATCTTGACTTCTTATCAAGGCTTCCTGGGTCTTGGGTCATCTGACTTCTACCCATCTCTCCACATTCAATTATTCCACTCTTTCTCCTACCTGTACTCCAGCCCTTCTGCTCTTACTGGTTTTCTTCAAACAGGCCAAGCGCACCCTGCTTGGAGTGTGTGCCCTTGCTTCCCTCCGCACACCAAGGCCAGTGCTTCAGGCCTTGGTGTCACTTGCTACTCACTTCATTAAGGTCTCTCTTCACAAGTCACCATCACGAGAAGCTCTTTACTGACCACTCTGGTCTAAAATACAGACTTTTGAAACTCCCAAGAGTTTGTTGCTGTACCCTGTTTTATTAAAATTACATTATATTCTTTTGCCTGATTATGCAACCCCACCATCAAAATATATACTTCAGGCAGGTAGGGATTGTATCTAGACTGTTTATTGTTATATCCCTGGTTCCTAGAGTAATGCTGGAACTGTCCATGTGCCAGTGAATGAATATTTGTAGAATGAACAAATAATTAAGTTGTATTAATAAGTCAACAGAGTTGAGTTAATAAAAGAATATTAACCCTACTTTCCAAAGTATCTCAATGTTTTTTAAAGTATCAGTGTAGTCTGGATGAATTTGGCTATAACTTTCTTTTTTTCTGAATGACACTCATTCTTAAGATAGTTCTAACCAGTGGCTAAGATTACCATAGTGTGACTCACACTGTATACATTAGTGTTTACTGCTATACCTACAAGACATACACTTAACAAAACAATCTGAATTCATCAAGGACAGCCTTTTCTTTTAATTCTTTGCTTTTATTGTGAGCTTAATTTCTCTTTCTAAGGAATTTAAGATTACTTAGCAATATGTTTCTAATTCCAAGGTGCTCTAAAGTGATTCCATGTGATTTCTTGTTTCCCAGGTAATATTGGTAGATACAACCAAATTATCTAATTACAGAAAGTGTATATTAAGCAAATTTAGCATAGAATTAGGAATTTTAAAAACGTAAGAATCGAGATAAACAAGAAATCATTTTTAGTATTTTATCATTTTTTATTTAGTAAAGATACAATTTACAGTAAGGAATTTTAAAAATTATTGCCTTATGTAAAATAATTGGAAAGTATATATAATAAAGTCGTTTGGGGACTAATGCTGGGAATATTTTAATCTCTTAAACTGGGTATTATTATTTCAGTTGTGAATTTCATTTTGGAACGCTCTCAGTTATTAAGCACATATGATTAAGCATATATGATCTCCTTTTGGATAGATGAGTTAACTTTTAGAGAGAGGCATCTTCTGATAAACATTGTACAAGTATTTATCCCTAACTGAAATTTGGTTCACATGATAGGATAAAGTCTGAGAACAAAAATTAAGTGACAGCTTCAAAATGGTGACTATTGTCCAAGCTTCATCACACACCTTGGACTTGAATGTCTGGTAAAAAATGAAACTTGAGAAATATTAAAATTGTTCAATTACATTGGAAAAGTTCAAGATTACCTTGCTTTGTAAGTTTCTTTTTAAGGACCCATGTGAAGAGAAGACTATTTAGTCTTCAACTCAGTAGCAAACAACACGTTGTAGCCTGCAAGCCAATTCTAAAGTATTTAGCCTGATTGCCTCCAAATTCAGTCAGCTTATCTCCCCGTCTGACTCACTGCAATTGGGAAACTTCAGCAGGCAATTTTCTCTCACAGGACACACAGCCGTCTCCACTCACCAAGAATTCTCCAGGCTGCAAGGCCACATGAGGCCAGAACATTCACTAATCACTGAAAGATACTGTCAACATAATCCTAATTATTCAGCTATATCATGAAACAGAAATTTCAGTTTTCCTGGTATATGTGTGGTGGAGAACTTAGGAAATTAGAACCTTGGACTATAAGAAATTCATTAATTCAGTCAGTGTTTAAATCTCTTCTGCCTCCTACCCACTATGTAGTTATCTAGAGTCGACTTTTACCTCAATCTTAACATTTGGCAGAGGAACGGGGAAAAACAAACACATTGTTTCCCACATAGATATACCAAAAAAGTAATTTACAGTAACAGCTATCATTTGTAGATGCTTATTCTGGGCCAGACACAGGGCCTGGGCACTTTGATTTTATTACTTTATCCCTCACAATTTTGAGAAAGTTGGGTAGTCCTCACTCACACGTCCGGTGGTTAACTGTTTGGTTTAGAGGGGCCTCAGCTGGAGTGGTTTATATCTACCCCAAATGCCCATCCTCCAATAGGTCTCACCAGGCTTCTTCACACGCCAGTCTGAGGGTTCCAGAGAGCTTAAACTCCAGTGCATAAGCCCTTTCTAAGCCTTTGATTGTGTCACATTTGGTAAGGCCCCACTGGCTAAAACAAGGTGTATGGCCAAGAGTAAGTATGAGAGAGATTATTCAAGAGAATGGATACAGCGAGTCATGAATAAATTGGGCCATTACTGCAACAGTAAACAACGACATGATAGAATTCCTGGAAAATAAATAAATAATGTCTTTGGAAAACTCAAGATATTGAAGCCGAGATTTGCTCGGAAATGAAGTATCAAACGGCCACACATAAAGATGCTTGTTCATACTGCAACCAGTGGGAAGTACTGGAAATTTTTCAAATTCTAAAAGTTAGAAAGGAACCCCTTAATCCATATGCTAGCCATCTCTAAGTGCAATGCATAACTAAATATCAGAAAATGATGTTATGCTATACAAGTTTTTATCAACTGAATTCCCAATTCTATACAAAATTTTTCATTTTTCATTCTTAGCCTTTTCTTTCCTTCGTCATTCATCTTTTCTTTCACGTAGAGTTCGTAAGAAAGCAATCCGATCAAATTCTTTTTTTCCTCCTGTTTCTCTTTGTTCCCTATGCAACTGGTTTGATTATAAGAAGGAAATACCATTTGTCTTTACAACTTATATCTTATTTTAAAATAAGACCAAATAAACAGCCATTTTATAGATGTGACTTCTTGTGATGACTCCTTAAAAATTTTAAAGGCTAACTAGTATGGCTAATGGACACATACCCCAAATCAGCTCTCAGCTGCTAAACTGTTCTTATAATATTAATGCTTCTCTGGTTTCCACAATTTATTCTCATTACTATTTTGATTCTCTCTCTCTCATTTTTTCTTATCATTTACTCCTCTGAACTAATCAAATATTAGCAAATGTTTCAGAGCTTATGAATGTAAAAATTGAAGTCACTATTTCCTGCCCCCCTCTTACATCTGGAAAGATAATCTTATACTGGAATGGTTCAGATAATAGAAGAAATATGTAGGTGGGGAGGAACAAGATGCAACATCACTTTCTTCTTTGTCTTTGTGGTTGCAAAGAGGAGGCCTAGAAGACTGGGAACTGGGCCTTCCCATGCCCTGTATGACCTGTTGTCAGGGCAACAGGATGTGTGGGGAGCCCTGGTCTTTCTAGTGCCTGTTGCCAGGGTAACAGGATATGAACCATCTTCTTTTATGCAACTATGCAGTTTCCCTGCTTTACTGTATGCTTCTCTTCTATTTGGTGGGAAATTACATTTGTTCACAGAAATCTAAGAGCGATATGAGTTCAGTACACAGCTGCTGAAGGAGCATGTACTGGAAGAAATATTTTATGTGGACACATGCCATTGATGGTGTTGCTGGTGAAAATAATATGTAGATGAATTTTATTAGACTATCTTTCTAAAAAGAGAGACCTCAATGTTTATTTTCGCAAGCTCTAAAATATTTACTAATTGGCTATTAGTTCAAAGAAATAAATGATAGTAGATGATAAGAAAGTAGTAACCACAGTAATAGGTAGAAAAAAAAAACTTTAGAAACCAGAGAATTATGTGAAAAATTCAGAAGCTAAGAGATCATTGTGGGTGCATATCAACTAGCTTTTGTTGTGCAACAAAACACCGACAACTTAGTGGCCAACAATAATAAACATTTATTGTTTTCTCACAATTTTGAGAAAGTTGGGTAGTCCTCACTCACACGTCCGGTGGTTAGCTGTTTGGTTTAGAGGGGCCTCAGCTGGAGTGGTTTATATCTACCCCACACGCCCATCCTCCAATAGGTCTCACCAGGCTTCTTCACACGCCAGTCTGAGGGTTCCAGAAAGCTTAAACTCCAGTGCATAAGCCCTTTCTAAGCCTTTGATTGTGTCACATTTGGTAAGGCCCCACTGGCTAAAACAAGGTGTATGGCCAAGAGTAAGTATGAGAGAGATTATTCAAGAGAATGGATACAGGAAGTCATGAATAAATTGGGCCATTACTGCAACAGCAAACAACAACATGATAGAATTTCTGGAAAATAAATAAATAATGTCTTTGGAAAACTCAAGATATTGAAGCAGAGATTTGCTAGGAAATGAAGTATTGAATAGCCACACATAAAGATGCTTGTTCATACTGCAACCAGTGGGAAGTACTGGAAAATTTTCAAGTTCTAAAAGTTAGAAAGGAACCCCTTAATCCATATACTAGCCATCTTTAAGTGCAATCTAAGAATGCTTGAAAAAAATACTGTGTAGTTTAAGTTCTGTTTGGGAAATAAGGCAGAATAAACTATATTAAGATTATTTTTCTGAAATAAACAGAAGACTACTCATTTGACTTCAGGGAAGAGCATTCTTATGTGCTTTAGTTTTGTTATAACAAGAATAGAGTAGTAGCTTACACAAAAATAAAGTACCTAGATTTAATGATTAGAATTCTTGAATTTATTTTCATTGGTTAAAAAAAAATCTTCTGAAATGGGCACCCAGACATTACTGTGCAGGGTTTTCTTGGTTGGCTGGCGTACCAAAGGCCAAATAAGTTAAAGTGATTTCACAAAGGTCCAAGCCCTAAGGAGGTAAAAGAGTTTAGAAAACATCAAATTCTCTTGTAGCTAGTAGCTAGGATCATTGTTTAAATAAATTAATTTAAAAGGTAATGGTAGCACATGTCCTAGAGCAGAGAAACAAAACTGGGGAGTTTCTGACATCCAAACCATATGCCACATGATAACTCCCTTTGGTATTCAGCTTTGAGTATGCAAAACTAGACAAACAGATGGCAGGACTGTGGAAAAAATCAAAACAAGAGAACAGTTTTTAATTCCTGAAATGTCAGGTTTTATGCTGAGCCTTGAGTATTAAGTAGAATTGTCTAAGTCAGTGTTCAATGGAATAAGTATGGGCCTTAGAGTCTGGCCCTCCCCTTACTAACTGTGAAATAGTGGCCAAGTGGTTTAATATCTTGGAGGTTCAATTTTCTCATCCAAAAGACTGAAGATAATTGTGCTGAGCCATACAGATAAAAAGTAAAATCTGTCAGAAAGTATCAGGCAGAAACAATTATAAAGTATGATTACTACTATGATTCAATTTTGAGGTGATTTTTTAACAATTTAAGGTAACCAGAAATGTAGTTGATACCAAAGTTGTTCAGCTTTTTCTTATCTTGCTCCAAATACAGCTTATTTTGAACCAACTCTTAGAAAGTCCAGTTTTAAATGGACCAGAATTAGTACATTATTGTTCTTCTAATAAGTTCATTTTTATTTTCTTTTAAATTATCTACAACTTGTTTTAAAAGAATCCCTTGAACATCCATACTTATGCAGAGTTTAGTTAATGTTGACCTCAGGTTTCTTCTCCTGGAGACTCTGGTGCTTAGAGATTTTACTATTTTTTTCATGACTCATTATAAACATATTTGAATAACTATAAATATCAAAAATTTGCCTATCAAAAATTATCTGCACGACTGAGTTTTTCTCGGCCTATTTAGTAAAAGTCCACGTTTTTAAATATTTTATAAAATATAAGATAAAATTTGATCTTTTTAAAAAGCTTCAAGAAAGTGTAGCTGAAAGGAGAAACCAACCAAAGGGTCATAATATTTCATATATATGCCTCTAATGAGCTATTATCATTGTTATGCCTTCCTTAACTATAGTCATTCATGCCTGAAACTTGCTTAGACTGGATATGTGGAATAGTGTGATTCTCATGAGACTTTAACGCTATCATCTGTTCAATAATGTTAATTAAGAGTTTCTTTCATATCCAAAAGGCCTATTGCATAGTCCTTTACCAGATGATAATCAAACTTGCTCACATATTACATTTGACTAGCTAATTGAAACATGTTAAATGACAAAATCTGATAACGTACTGGAAATACAGCATTTTCTAAAATGAGTCAGCAAGGGGATGGACATGGGACATGACAGCAATTACCTAGAAGTCAAGTCTGTTGTGAACCAGGCCCAGGTTATAACAAGAAAAGGCCTAAAGAATAGTTTTCAAGCCAGAGTGACTCAGGAAAATAAGTCTAGCCCTGAGATAAACATGATTATAGAGACCTAAAATCCACTATAAGGCTACCTCAAGATGTTGACTTAAAGATGCCATCAAGACAATTCTTCTATCAGTGAAACTCTCAAAGCCCACTTCTCCTCAGGTCTCTCTCCTTATACACCCTAGTTCCTGGCTCCGGGGAAACACAAATCCTTATATAGTCATTCTGGTGAAGAGAAACCTGGGGAGTGAGAATACTTCCATTGAGCTAAAAGAAAGTTGTCTTTCTGCATCTTGACAACCCTACTCTGTGCATTGATTCTGATAAGAAAAGTACATGAAAATATATAGAATTGTGTTTCTGCATTTACTATTAGCAATAATAATGATTGACAAAAGCTAGGATTTCTTGAATCTGGATACTTTTCTAAATAATTTATGTGTTAATTTAATTAATTCTCTCAACACCTATGAGATAGGTAATGATATTATTTCCATTTACAGATAAGAAAATTGAGGAATTGAAAAATCAATCAAGAGGGAAAGAGTCAAGATGGTCAACTAGATGTAGCCAGGAAAACCTTCTCTCACCAAGAGACCAGACCATCAAAAAGACCGGCACGCTCCTAGCAGATCTTCAGAAGGGCATTGAGAGTGGACAGAGGAAACAGACCCTGAGCTGAAGAGAAAGAAGGCTGCGAAGGCTGCATGGGATTGCCAAGCACCAGGACTCATTCCTGGCCCAGAGGAGCTCCTGGGGCCAGGGTGAGTAAAATAGGTGTGGAGTGGCCCACTCTCACCACAGACCTCCAGAATCCTAGCTGCAGAAGACCCCATGACACATACTGACTTTTGGGCTGGCAGGGAGAGCTTCTTAGAGAGTTGATAGGGGTGGGACTTAAGCCTGCACAGAGCCCAGAGGGTTTAGTGTGGGAACAGCTACAGTGGAGCACAGCCAGGGATGCCCATCTCCCAAGGCCTGCCATGCTATGCTAGCAGACTTTGGCTTGTGTTAACTCAAATATAGACAGAACAGGGCTATTTTCCCCATGAGACAGAGCCAATCTGATCTGGGAGCCCCCCTGTTTGCCAGCCTCTCCCCAGAGTCCTTGCCTGGACACACCCATTTGCAGTGCAACCACAGATACAGAACTTGGGTGCTTCCCAGTGGCCACTACCACAGCTCCTTCCCCAACAGACCCTGTCTGACCATCAGAGAGCTTCTGCAGATGGGCCCCTGCCAGTGCACACCCATCTGCCGCTTCCCTTACCACCTTGCCAACACATGTGCACAAATGTGTCCTGCAGCTGCCCAACATATATGCGTGGACCACACTGCCCCACCACCACTAGTGCACAGGCAGATCCCACCACTGCTGCTGCCAGTGCATGTGTGCAAACCTCCTCACACCACCATCCCATTGTCACTGGTGAATGTGCACACAGAGCCCACCACCTCACCACTACCCTACCACCACTATTGCACATGTGCACATGCAAACCCCACTGCTACAACCTCAATAAAGTCCTTTTTCCAGCACCTTTCTCCCCATCAGAGTGTTGTTGCCGGTGAACTGGAAACACCTCAGCCCCTCCAGTGCAGCAGGTGCTTAACCTCAAGGGGCCATAAAACAAAGTCATGGGCCTGGTCCCAGGCCCCAGTGTTAGAGCATGCAGCCCAGGAGTGCTGAGCTGAGACTTGGCCCCCTGAAATAATCCAAAAACAAAGCCAGTCAACTCAACCCAACTTATACCACAGTCAAACCCTCAAGTGCATAGAAGAATATAAAAGCAAAAAGCCCCATCCAAAGGACAGCAACTTCAAAGATTAAAGGAACATCAGCCTACACAGATAAGAAACAATGCAAGAACTCTGGCAACTCACAAATCTAGTGTCTTTTACCTCCAAATGACTATAACAGCTACCCAGCAATGTTTTTTTACCAGACAAAATAGTTGAAATGACAGACACAGAGTTCAGAATCTGGATGGCATGGAAAATTATTGCAATTCAAGAGAAACTTGAAACCCAATTCAAAGAATCTAAGAAATCTATTAAAATGATTCAAGAGCTGAGAGACAAAATAGCCATTTTAAGAAAGAACCAAACTGTTCTAATAGAGCCGAAAAACTCACTACAAGAACATCATAATACAATCACAAGTATTAATAGCAGAATAGACCAAGCTGAGGAAAGAATCTCACAGCTCAAAGTCCGATTCCTTGAATCACCTCAGTGAGACAAAAATAATGAAAAAACAATTTTAAAATGAACAAAATCTCCAAAAAATATGAGATTATTTAGAAACCAAACCCATAACTCAATGGCAGCCCTGAAAGAGAGGGAGAGAGAGCAAGCAACTTGGAAAACATATTTGAGAATATTGCTCACAAAATTTTTCCCAACCTCACTAGAGAGGTCGACCTTCAAATTCAGGAAATCAGAAAACCCCTGTGAGATACTATACAAGATGACCATCCCTAAGACACATGGGCATCAGAGTCTCAAAGGTCAATGTAAAAGAAAAAATATTAAAGGCAGCTAGAAAGAAGGGCAGGCTGCCTACAAAGAGAACTCCCTTAGGCTAATAGCAGACCTTTCAACAAAAACTCTACAAGCCAGAAGAGATTGGGGGCCTATATTCAGCATCCTTACAGGAAAAAAATTCCAACCAAGAATTTCATATCCAGCCAAACTAAGCTTCATAAAACAAGGAAAAATAAAATCTTTTCAGACAAGCAAATGCTAAGGGAATTTGTTACCACCATACCTGCTTTACAAGAGGTCCTTAAGGGAGTGCTAAACATAGCAACAAAAAACTGTTACCAGCCACCACAAAAGCACACTTAAGTACATAGACCATTGACACTATAAAGCATGTACACAATCAAGTCTATATAACAACCAGCTAACATGTCAGGATGAAATCTGCACATATCGATGTTAACCTTGGACGTAAACAGGCTAAACACCCCACTTAAAAAGCACAAAGCGGCAAGTTGGATAAAGAAGCAAGGCCCAACATGTATGCTGTATTCAAGAGACTCATCTCACATGTGATGACAACCATAGGCTCAAAGTAAAGGGATGGAGTAAGATCTATCAAGCAAACAGAAAACAAAAAAGAGCAGAGATTGCTATTCTAATTCAGACAAAACAGAAATTAAGCCAACAATGATCAAAAAGGACAAAGAAGGGCATTACATAATGATGAATGTTTCAATTCAGTAAGAAGACTTAACTTTTCTAAATATATGCACCCAATGCTGGAGCATCCAGATTCATAAAACAAGTGCTTAGAGACCTACAAAAAGACTTAGATAACCACACAATAATAGTGTAAGACTGCAACACCCCACAGCATTTCTATACACCAGTAACATCCAAGCTGAGAGCCAAATCAGAGATGCAATCCCATTCACAATAGCCACAGAAAGAATAAAATACCTAGAAATACTACTAACCAGGAAAGTAAAAGATTTCTACAACAAGAATTACAAAACACTGCTTAAAGAAATCAGAGATGACACAAATAAATGGAAAAACATTCCATGCTCATGGGTAGGAAGAATCAACATTGTTAAAATGTCCATACTGCCCAAAGCAATTTATAGATTCAATGTTATTCCTATCAAACTACCAATGAAATTTTTCACAGAATTAGAAAACACTATTTTAAAATTTATATTGAATCAAAAAAGAGCATGAACAGTCAAAGCAATCCTAAGCAAGAAGAACAAAGCCAGAGGCAGCACACTACCCAGCTTCAAACTATAGTGCAAAGCTATAACCAAAACAGCATGGCACTGGTACAAAAATGGACACATAGACCCATGGAACAGAATAGAGAACCCCAAAATAAAGTTATAACCATCTGATCTCCAACAAAGTCAACGATAACAAACAATGAGGAAAGGACTCCCTATTCAATAAACGATGCTGAGATAACTGGCTAGTCATATGCAGAATATTTAAACTGGACCCTTTCTTTTCACCATATACAAAAATCAACTCGAGATTGATTAAAGACTTAAATGTAAAACCTAAACTATAAAATCCCTAAAAGAAAACCTAGAAAATACCACTCTGGAAATAGACCCTGGCAAAGATTTCATGAGGAAGACTCCAAAAGCAATTGCAACAAAAACACAAATAGACAAGTGGAACCTAATTAAACTAAAGAGCTTCTGCACAGCAAAAGAAACTATCAACAGAATCAACAGAAAGTTTATTTTGTTCTATATTTTTGCAGTTTTGAAGGTTAAGTTGGATTCAAAGGAATTCTGGTTTATTTAGCCGCACACCCAAACCATGTTCTTCCATGCAAGTTTAATCTGCAATAAAGCTGATATTTTGATTTTCATCTATGGGACTCCTAAACCTATCTCTCTCTTAATTCTGAACTTGGGCAGGAATTAGGGGTATCATTCATTAGCACTTCCTCTCACCCTAGCATCTTATGAGGTAGGTATCAGTTTTGTCCATGTCTCAGCTGAAAAATAACCTAAAAGAAGTCATCCCTGAATATTCAAAATACTTTCCCAAAATAACTTGATCACATCAAGTTATTTGGTGCATTTTCTTCTGGTCACTTCTTACTCCATATTAACTTGCTTTTTATAATTCACTTTTTTGTTGTTTGTCTCCTCTACAGGAACAGTAGCTTCTGTGTCTAACATTGTACCTGACACAGTATACAATCAGAGTATATTTATTGAATGAGTAAATGAATGATCAACTCAATTAATGGATTTTGCAAATAAGAAAAGTGAAGTTTGGGTAAATTAATAACTTTCCCATGGACACTCAGCTAAAAAGCAGATAGTGTTGTAATATTAGAAAATATCTGATTAACTCTAGAGTTCAATTTCTAAGCCACCTAATCTGTAAGGTATTCCACCTTAATAATGTTAATTCTATAAACTATAACATAATGTTATGTAGGACTGAATATTAAGACTATGTCTACACATCAAAATGAGTTTTGATGAAGTGGTTTTCTTCAAAACAAATTATGATTATGATTAAAAGACAGATTTTTAATAACTGATTTGCCTGATTAATCCATCAAAACAGTCACATACTGAACAACGTACAGACTTATCAACAATTTCCAAGGAAGATCACATTCTCTTTTGACATTTGAAATGAATCCAGTAAATACCCTCCATCTCAGAGTTTGGTGAGGAAACTGGTGTTTTGGGCATGCAAGTCAGGGTTAGATGGAGGTACAGTGAGTTGTTTCATGGCTAAGAATAAAGAGTATCCGAATCCAATGTGCCATAGAGTGAGTCAGGGCTTCACCACTAGGGATCATGTGTGTGTGAGTGTGTGTGTGTGTGTGTGTGTGTGTGTGTTTCTGTGTGTGTGTGTATGTGTGTGTTGGGTGAGGACAGGAATGGTCATGTTGATGTGTTCTTCTGGTATAGAAAGCACGTATTAGATTTTTATTGCTACCGTAACAAATTTACCACAAACTCAGTGGCTTGAAATAAATGAATTATCTTCAGTTCTGTAGCTCAGAAATCTGGTGCAAATTTCCCTGAGTTCTAGTATCAGCAGGACTGTATTCTTTCCAGAAGCTCTAGGCAGAATCTGTTTTATCATCTTTTCAAGTTTCTAGAGGTTGCCCTTGGCTCGCGACCCACTTCCACCATCTTCAATAGTAGCACAGACGAGTTAAATCCTTGTCACTCACTCCTACTTTCTCTTCTGCCTCTCTCTTCCACTTTTCGAGCCTTTGTGATTGGCCAGGCATGGTGGCTCACACCTGCAATCCTAGCACTTTGGGAGGCTGAGGCCAGTGAATCACTTGAGCCCAAGCATTCAAGACCAGCCTGGGCAACATGGCAAAAACCCATCTCTACTAGAAGTATAAAAAAATTAGCCAGGTGTGGTGGCACATGCCTGTAGTTCTTGCTACCTGGGAGGCTGAGGTGGGAGGATCACCTGAGCCTGGGAGGTCAAGGCTGCAGTGAGCAGAGATCACACCACTGCACCAGAGTGAGATCCTATCTGAAAAAGAAAGAGAGAGAAAGAGAGAAAGAAGGGAAAGAGGGAAGGGAGGCAGGGAGGGAAGGAGGGAAGGGAGGGAGGGAGGGAGGAAGGAAGGAAGGAAGGAAGGAAGGAAGGAAGGAAGGAAGGAAGGAAGGAAGGAAGGAAGGAAGGAAAAGAAAGAAAGAAAGAAAGACAGACAGACAGACAGAAAGAAAGAAAGAAAGAAAGAAAGAAAGAAAGAAAGAAAGAAAGAAAGAAAGAAAAAGAAAGAAAGAAAGAGGAAGAGAGAGAAAGGAAGGAAGGAAAGAAAGGAAGGAAGGAAGGGAGGGAGGGAGGGAGGAAGATGAACCTTTGTGATTACATTAGGCTCACCTGGGTAATCCAGGGTACTCTCCCTATTTTAAAGTCAGCTGATTAGCAATTTTAACTCCATCTGCTCCTTTAATTCTCCTTTTCCAATAAAGTAACATATCCTTTGGTTCAGGGATTAAGACATGGACATTTCTGGAGGGTGATAAGTCTGCCTACCCCAAGCCTGGGAATTGAATTTTAAGGAGCACCGCTGTAGGTCCTTTTCCGGTGTCTTTTGGGTAAGCATTCTGAGACTGTCATCTTTTTTGTATTGGAAGCAAGATAAATATGTTAGAGCTAGGTAGATCTATGTTTAAACCCATGTTCTACCAGATACTAGCTGCATAACTACTTAAGATACTTATGTTTTTAAGAACACTGGTGGGGAGTAAGAATACAAATATGTTATATCTGCACAATTCTAACAATATGATGATAAAGATGATAAAGCAAACACCCTTCCATCTTCTCCTTTTTTATTCCAGCTGTGAATCTATCTCCAATCCTCCCACCTGGTTTTAGTCCCTATTTTGGCAGCCTGGCTGATCTAATTTTCTAGTTACAGCCAGTATAAGATTCAGAATTTTATTCATTCATTGATTTAAAATATTAATTGCATTATCTCCTATGTGCTAAGTACTGTGCTATGTGCTGGAATCCAAGAGCAAATCCAATGAAGTGAGCATAGCTCTTGCACTCAAAAGCTGTGGTTGAATAGGGAAGGTGGATTTTGTTACGAGAAGAGAAATTCAGGTTATTTATGAGCTGAAAATAAAAAACTAATCTAGTCTGGAAGGTCAGGAAGAATTTCCTTTGCAAGTGAAATTTAAGCAGCAATCTTTGCGCATTTTTTAATAGGATATCTATCAGAATTTTGAGTGGGACAACTCCTCCTGATAAGGAAATGCCCTGAGCTCTGTAGGACATTTAGCCTACCAGGACCCTGCTGCCCACTAAATGCAGAAACACCTTGCCATCACTGCAACCACCAGAAACTTCCCTATGCAACTCCAAAACCTTCGTATAGAACAAGAGCAACCCTGGCTGAAAGGAAAACGGAGGAACAATTGCCTCCAGAAGAGAAAAGAAAATGAGCAAAGGAAAAGGGGTGGTAAGCAATGTTTCTTTTGGGTGACTCCAGGTCTGAAGAGGAGGCATGTCACAGAAGGAGAGGAATCAGAGGAGAATCCAAAGATCAAACTGGTATGCAGTGACCCTGTGAAGGATGCAAAGCTTTTTTTTTTTTTTTTATCAGAAAAGACACTGCAAACAAATTTATTAAGCAAAGTGTATGAACAATTTAAAGCAAATTTGAAAATGCATATGAAATGAAAAATTATCTAAAACAATGTAACTGATAAAAACCAATAGATATATAAATGAGAAACTTTAATTGATATTTAGACTTCACAAATTAGAAACTTTAATATACTTGAATAGAAATATTTACCCACCAAGAAATCATAAACCTGAACCAGTTTGTTTTTCAAAATACTTTCATAATAACTTATACCAATGCTATATATTATCTTCTAGTAGAAAACACCTTAAAATACACTTTGTAAGCATTACAATAATATAAAAACCACAGACTTTCAGAAGACAAGAAAATTATAGGCCTATCTAATTTAACATGAGAATTTTAAGCAAACTAACAGCAACTGAATCCATTCACATATCAGCAAGAGACCACCTCTTCAGACCTTAACAACAACAAAAAGCAAGATAATTGGTGAAACCTAAATGAGACCCGAGGATTAGATGTTATTGATAGTTCAGTGTTAACTTCATGATGTTGTTTGTTGTCTTTAAAGGTGTTTAAGCAGAGAGTAAAAGGATCAAATTTGTGTCTTATCTAGAATGCAGCTTCATCCTGAAGTATGGTTCCAATTTGGGAATATGATGCTAATAGCTCCTGTCACTTCCATGTTTTTTTGCTAATTTTTATTCTAAATGTATATTTCTGCTACATCCTCTTGGTGATAAAGGCCTGGACAACTCCATCTGAGAACTACACAACATACTGCCCTCTTCAACAATAACAGCTGCTTAGAATTAAAGGATTACCATCTAATTCTTCTCTCCTTCACTTTTTGCTTCTAAACATTTTGTCCTTCACTATTGATAGTCATGTTCACTACCCTACCAATCACAGAGAAAAAAAAGACAACGAAGCATAACTTAACGTCTTTCAAGCATCGCATTCACAATTCCAAGTCTTAAAATTAATATCTGGACATTTGTCAGGATGGGGGAGATAAGGAGGTATGTGTCGAGACGTGTAAAATTAGCGATCAGATATAAAGTTACCTTCTAACTGAAATTGTGATAGATTCTAGTACTATGTTTATAAAAACTGAAGGAACTGGGGCAATAAGTACTATGAAGTGGTGAGTATTACATTTTTGTCAGTAGTTTATGGTTTCTGGCAGTTCATACTTTCTTCTCTTCTGTTGAATGCCTGAGTAAGATAATACTTTGTTTTAGATTTTTCCCTATAACTTCATGTCGTTTTCACTGAATTTTCTACCTGAAAAATGCTCATTTTCAGTTTTCTGAAAATGCTGCCACCTCTTAGATTGAATTCTTATAGCAATGTCACTAACTGGAAAGAGCAACACCAGTGTTTTTTAAATATGTTTAATTTTTTAATAAAATCCACAGTTGTGGAACTCTTTGTATGTTCCACATACAAAGAGAAAAAAAAAGCAACAGTACATGACACAAAAAGGCATTTATCTTTCAAATGAAAAGAAACACAATGCATAGGTGAAATACTGTAAAATCTTCAAACCAACTTTCCACATGGAAATCAATGAAACTGACAATCTTTGAAAGACTATCAATAGCTGTTTTCTTAGTATGTAGGAAGAAGTCTAGGTCCCAAATTCATAAGAAACTTCTGAATCAGAAATTTCATTTGGTGTTGAGATGGCAAAGAAATAGGAAGTGTTTTCCAGCCCTAAACAATTGATAACTTATGGCCAAGTATATAATTCTTTTTAAATCTAATTTATGAAAGACCTGATGCCATAGTTATTTGCCCATATTTCCACCATCATAGATGATGACTTGTAGTGTAGAATCTAAATTGTTGTACTGAGTAGCAAATTAGTGGTTGAATGTGGAAAAAGCTAAATAAAAAGATTGTAAATATAAGAAGAAAATTAATAGACTAGTGCAGAAAAGTCTACATCAGAATGGGAGTAAGAAACTGTTTCACCTTTCTTGTCACAAAAGAAAAAGAGATTTCTTGGCACATAACTTTATATGGTGGGTCAAATATTATATGAAGATAATTTAGAAGAAGCTCAATAAAAGAAAACAAAAATGGTAGACAAGCATTGATATTTTAATTTAGTTACCAATGTTTTCCACATGTGTTCCAAAATTTAAAAATTATTTCTATGGACTCAAAAGACTCTCTAAAATGTTATGTTATATAACAATCCCTATAAGATATTTTCTCTAAATATCTACCTGTAATGGTTCATGATTTCTATATTTAAGGCATAATTGAATAAACATTATTTTACTTTCAACTTTGCCTCTATTTTTATTTAACCTTAAAATTTACATATTGGAAGCTCAATTAAAAACAGTATATTATGCCAAAATAAGTCAATATATTTATAAAGTACAAGATTTTAAAAATCACTTTCTAAACAAATATCTAAAGGTCTTTAGTCTATTTTAGCAAAAATAAGAAAACTATTGCACAATTGTTTGATAGGTTTAATGAGTAGCATGATTTTAATTGCCAAAACTTAAGTGTAGAATTCTAGTACTAGCAATTTTGATAAGCTAAAATTCTGTTTGAATCAATATTGCATTTTAAATAGACAAGACAATTTCAGCAATGGAATAGGGAGTCCCTCATATCA
Source organism: Pongo pygmaeus (assembly GCF_028885625.2). Classification (NCBI taxonomy): domain Eukaryota; kingdom Metazoa; phylum Chordata; class Mammalia; order Primates; family Hominidae; genus Pongo; species Pongo pygmaeus. The sequence goes on from NC_072384.2 coordinate 82,280,304, forward strand.
CCGCTCTGAATGCAAACTATACAAAAGACCATAATTAAACAATTTGGTTGTGATTAGTCATGCAGATTTTAGATTTAGAGTTTCTCGCTTTGACAATTCTAAGCCTTGAACACTGAAAATGTACTAAGTCAAAGTACAAGTTAAAGTGATAGTACCAAAATGCAATTTCTTCTTTATTCAATGAAAAAGCAGTCATTTTAGTCAGTTAGATAATGATTTTTAAAAGAAAGAAAGAAACTTGGTTAATGATTATTTAGTAGCTCTAAATAAACACAACTCAAAATTAATTTTGCATGTACATATTTTCACATATCCTTGTATCAGTTCATGAAGATCTACTGTTGAATGACTCCATCACCCTTTTCTGAAATAAAATGACAGATTGATCTCTGAGACCAACTGATACAGTGAGTCAGTAACTTTGCCCTAAAGCATCAAATAAACACAAAATCACTTTTCAAATTTCTTAAAGACATATGCATAAATCCACCAGCATACATCTTCATACATTCAAGTAACTACAGGAAACTAGAAAAATGCAAACAAAACAAAATAAGCAAAACATCCTTCTAAGGAGAAGAAAATCTAAAATAGGTTGTAATGAGAGACATAATTTTCCCGGTACTAATGTTCATCCACTCATTAGGCTAAAACACAAATCATCTGCTGACTGCTAATGTTTAATTTGCATCTATGCTAATTAATTTTGAGAGCTGTTATTTGCTTTGATAGGATTACTTGTTCCCCTAGAGAACAACCTCACCAAAAAGCTGTAATTTCTAAATCTTCAATGGATCTTAGAAACAGATTTCTAGCTCATCCAAATAATGTAAAGATGGCTTCCTTTTTAAAAGTTATTCTCTGCTATATGTTCTTTGCATTATTGTGCTCTTACACTAATGCACTGTAAATCCATGTATTACTTCAAGAAGTAAGAAAATATACAAAGAACAATATTTAAATACATAAACATCATTAAATACAATCAAATGGAGGAAAGTAGAAGGAATTTTTACCTCTAAACAAAGTTTGATGTAATTTTCTTTAAAAAAATATCAAACAGGGACATCAAATTTACTCAGGTACTGAATTTTTAAAAATAGTGTGTAAATACAGCATTAGAGATATAAATCTTAGAAAATCTCTATTTTGCAAAGTGTAGGATTCTGTCAGCTGTTATTATAGAAAGGCAAATATACTAATATTTTCATTTGAGATCTGCAAATATACTAAGCAATTACAATGGCCTGTAAAATTCATATTCATATTTCTCATTATTATCCAAATGTTAAATCTGATTTTTAAATTATGACAATTAAGATAAAGCATATAAACAGTGTGGTGCTGAAACACTAAACAGGAACTAGTAGCACACACAGCTAAAAAAATGTAAGGGTGTAAATATCAAGGTGAATAGCACTGCAATTAACGTTTGACTTAGGTAATTACATCCCATGTTTGACATAAACGCATAATTCTTGACCCATTTTACTAAGGGCTATTATGTACTATGGACTATTCTGTACTCTCAAGAGAAGTGAACTGTGAACTGATTAATTTAAAGCCAAAACTCTCCAATAAGTTTGATATGCTGTTAATATTTTTATCACGTAAACATTTTTTTCTTATAGAAATATCATTTAAGCAAAAAGAAGCACAATAAAGTATATTTATTTATTATCATATTAATCCTCTCATTGCTTTTCCAAATCTAATCACAGAGAAAGAAGTATCAGTCTTATTTCTCTCTCTGCTTACCTGAGGGAAATTTTATTTGGGGCAGTATCCCAGCAAATGGTTTTCTTAGTTACCTTTCTGCATATCTGAACCACATATCTAAACAGCACATACAGAATGCGTAGAAGAAACCATGTAATATGACAGTAAAGTGACTTCTCCAGAAGTTACCTTACTTTAATAAAATGTGCAAGTACAAAAAAATCATTCATCTTTCAACAAGTTGTTAGCTGAGGTAGGCACATTTATTTTTCAAGAGAAAATCTTTCTAAAGGAAACTAGCCCACAAAGGCGGATAGCACCAACAATTAGTCACGTTAATAATCAAATCCTTCGGGGGAAATAAAAAGCAAAGAGCATACTCACATTCCTTTCAGGCGCTGCCACATTTTTTCAGTCTGTTCTCCTGTAAGATACTTAAAAGTGGTGTTTTCCAATTCTTCAATTTCCGTGGCACTAGACCCCATGATGATGCTCCTAAGACAATACAGTTACAGTCAGTTTCAGCAGCTAGAACAAGCATTCCTCAGTCCATTACAAATCTTACACACTTATACAGCAGCCTCTCTCATCTATCAAAATAGTGCTGATGTACAAAGCTGAGGGAAGACTCTCACAGATTTGTACTGACTTTGACAGGCATATATCCACTGCTCACCACCTCACCAACCCCCTAAGCAGACAGCAGTATAAACAGATGCTCTGACCTCACAAGAACAATCCGTACATGTAAGCCTGCTACTGTACTACTGACCGACTGAGTACTCAAGCTCTCCCCAAAAGCAGCTCATCTGTTACTGTTCTGTGCACTGAAGCACATCAGAATTCCTACAGTTTACGAGCTCTATTATGCACAAGAGAAACGTGAATGACTTTCGCGCTCCCGAAGAAGCTGAATTCCTCTCTACCAACAGAACAAGGGCAGAATGTAATAAGGAAACAGATGGTAAGAGCCAGTATCAGCAGCACCACCCTGAGAAAAAAAAGTGCCTGCTTAAATGCCAAGGTTTTTTTCTCTAAATTGATCTGAAACTAACACTTAAAAATGTATCATCATCTAACAACAAATGCAACAAATATTAATGATAACAAAGAGAAAATAACATCTAAAGCCATACAGAAGAACACAGCTCCACAGGTTGTTATTGCAAGAATATGTGCATCAATTGATGCTGTAATCATGCTTATTCACCTTCTCCTAGCAACTCCACACAGTAGGTAACTGCCAATTTAACCAGTGGAAAATACGGCAGCTGCACACAGCCTGCTCTATGAATCCTTTGGGGATTAAAAAATAAAATGAAACTAGTATAAACGCACGTGTGTGTGTGTGTGTGTGTGTTTTGAAGGAAAAGGGAATACGTTTGTGTGTGTGTGTTTATGAGAGAGAGAAGGAGAGAGGGAGAGAGGGGAAAGAGAGAAATTGATGGTTTGCTGCTTGTGCATTTTAGAAGAAAAATGAGAGAGAGTGGACATAAAAGGAATCAGAACTGAGTTGTCTGCCAAGCTCCTAACACATGGAGAGCTTTCTTTGAAACAAGCACAGACCTTAAGTATGAGCACCATAACAGCTCTTGCTATCTGCAAGCTGCTATAGAAAATATACTTATAAACAATATTTCTTCTTGTTTGTTTGAAAACCCAGATGTAGTTTTATTTCTTCTTGCAAGAAAACTTGCCTGTTACTATGAGTTTTAAAGTAGAGACATTCAAAGATTGGTAATAACATCCAGTATTTGTTGAATATTTCTGATGTTTCAGACAATGTTCTCAGTACCTATTACATATTACCTTTTTAAATTCTTACAAGAAGCCTGTGAGATAGGCAATACTCCTGTTCAACAGTTGAGAAAACTGAGAAACAGGGACATTCTCCAGATTTAAAGCTAATTCTTAAAAATGGGAACTATTATTAACAATTAGTCTTCCAATATAAAATTACTATGTCTATCCAAATGACACTGATGCTATCTAGTAGTCAGTTATAATGTGTACGTAAAAAGCACCTTTGCAAAATGTTATAGAAAATGGCTTCTGATTTGCAAATTATAAGAGGGTAAATCAAGTGAGGCTTCCATTTTCCTTTCTCAGACAAGATATTTCCAGAATTCAATCTGAATGTAATGTCTTTAGCTAGCAGACAGCTTTGTGAAATTAAAACTTCATTCCTATAAGCATTTACCAGAGTTGTCAGAAATAAGTTAATCTTTGCTCTGAAAGTACCAATTTTACCCTCACTGTGCCTTCATTTGTAATCTTAGCTATATTCATGTAATAAACTATTACCTGATATTTCTTTAATGAAATAGTGAACAAACATCTATATTCTGCTTTCAAAGAAATATTGCAGCCAAAAATCTCCATAGATAGCAAGTACTCTATTATTTTATGAATCAAGATACCTAAGTCCTTGAGGCTATACAGATGATTTTCTAAATATGACATGAAATGTCAAGTCCTCACATTGACCAGCTTACCAATAACATTGCAAAGTAAATAAAGAATGAGAACTATTCTACTTAAGTATATGTCTAAGAATCTTGTTTCAATACTACAATTCATTTGCCCTTTGCTTTCACTATGTAACTTCTATCACACATTGATATTTAAGACCTCAAGGTACACTAATTCGGTCACTTACTAGAAAAAAATCCTTAATCATTTCATTAAATGTTTCATAAAATAAAATTTTGAATAATAAACTAGATAAAATAGCTTATTATTTAAATCCTTGACCAAGATAATCTTCATCCTTGGGAAGTTATCAAAAAGTTACTTCTGTTAACGTAGAGAATTCAAACCATTTTTCTTTGTTAGTTTACAAAAAAAAATTCAATATAAGTTCTGCAAGGGAAAATTGAGAAAATAGTCACAAAAATACAGTAAAAAATGATCCAATTTGTATGTCCTTCATCTCTCATAGTTTCCATTTATTTTGCTTTAACTCTACAGTCAGGTAAATTATCTCTATTAGAATAAGTAGTTCCTTCATTCCTGTTTACCTAATATTTTATTAGGAATGGTGACAAAAATGTTTAGAATGAATTCAGTATCTACTAATGCCAAAATGTCATATAACATATACTCTAAATCTAGACTACCTGGGTTTGAATCTTTATTCTTTCACTGAAAGAATTATGTGATTTTTTACAAGTTACAATTTTTGTGTGTTTCTTCATGTATAAAATGAGCAAAATAATAACATCTCCTCATAGTGTTCATGCATTGAATGAGTTAATACAGGTAAAGATATTAAAACAGTACCTGGCACATAATAATTGCTTAATAATTATTAGTTCTTATAATTATTGATAATATTACATGATTTTTTCCTTTTCATTATAGTGTAATTATTCAATAGATTTTAGTGACAATTATTTCCCAAATCATTTGTAATCATTGTTTTTATGCATTGCTGGTGTTCCTTTTGTTTAGAAACTACATCGTTATTTATAAGCAAAATCGTTCTAAGTATTTGTGTCACTAGGTTTATTGGTTTTCATATTAAGGCTATATTGGCTGATGTAGTTTGGATCTGTGTCCACACTCAAATCTCATGTTAAAATGTAAGCCCCAGTTCTGGAGGTGGGGCCTGGTGGGAGGTGATTGGATCATGCGGGTGATTTCTAGTGGTTTAGCACCATCCTCCTGCTCTGGTCATGTAAGATGTGCCTGCTTCTCCTTCACCTTCCACCAAGATTGAAAGTTTCCTGAGGCCTCCCCAGAAGCAGCTATGCTTCCTTTACAGCCTGCAGAACCATGAGCCAATTAAACCTCTTTTCTTTATAAATTACCCAGTCTCAGGTATTTCTTTATAGCAATGCAAGAATGACTAATACATTGGCACCATGTAACAAATGGTAAAGAAAATAATTTTAATTCTTTAGCCAGTAAGCCATCACTCAATGACAAAGACAAATGATGACACATTCAGAAACACCAAATTCAGAAAGCATACCATTCAAATACTCGTTAAAAATAATTACATGAGTTAATATACCTGAAAAAAGAAAAAAAATTAATGAGAAAAATCAGAAACATATACCTAACCTAGCAACGGAAATTCATAGACAAAATCCCAAGTTAGCATCTGTGAAGAAGGGCTAGGAAGAAATCAATTCAGGTGAGAACAAGAAATCATAGGGATCAAAAAGACGGCTTCAAGAAAAAATGGATTAAATTCATCAAGAATATTTAAAAACTAAAAATACTGTTTTATTGATAATAAAAGTACATTATGTTTTCATTGACAAGAAAATAATTTAGAAAATATCTTAATTTCTGAACAATATGGCAGACTAAGGTACTCTTAAAACTTCCAGACCAAAAATAATTTTCAAATATTGGAAAAATTCTAATAAATATTATTTTGAATGCATAACTGAACCTATATAAAACGAAGTCCAAAATGAACAGGGACAAAAAAATTAGAATTGTAAGGACATTTATCAAACATAGTAATCTACAGCCTTGTATTATAATCAGTATATAGGAAACAGAAAATAACGGTTTGAGCCTGTAGAGTATGAAGACTTGAAACCAAGGTCCTCCCAGAAAGATAGAAACCATAAAAGGCTACCCATGTAGTCAATTTGTGGACAAGAAAGCGTTAAGTGTGGCCAAGAGATACCTGAAAAAATGTTCTCTCTCAGCTTAGTCTCTAGGAGAGGAAAAACAAAATGAAAGCATTCTTTCATAGATTTTAACAATGGAACTGCCATCTATGAGTTTGATTAAACTTAAACTACCAGCTTTGTCTGAGAAACAGCAAAACTTAAAGTGATCTTGGGTTAGTGGTATCCAAGGTTACCTAGAATAAGAAAAGCAAATTTCTTTGGAGGAATGAATCCTGAAGCACACCTCTTAAAATTCTTACAGATAAATCTAGTCAAATATGAGCTTACAATTCAAAATTATAAAACACATAGTTAATCAAGTCATCACTAGTGAGAGTCACTAGACAAAAACTAATAGAACCACACCCTCAAGGACGTTAGGTATTGTAATTACCTAATAAGTTATAATAATGTTCAAATTTTAAATAAATAGAAAAAATTACTGGTCAAAACATGACCAATAAAAGATATTCTATTTTTTTAAAGGACCATTCAGGAAAAGTAAGTAAAAAGAATTTTTTTTAATTAAAAAAGAACCATTGAAATTATATATTCAATGTACAAGGTAAGAACAGAAACAGAATTAGCTAATAAGAAAAATATGAAGAGGCCGGGAGCCATGAGTCATGCACATAAACCCAGCACTTTGGGAGGCCAAAGCAGGCAGATCACTTGAGCTCAGGAGTTCAAGATTAGCCTGGACAATATGGTGAAACCCTGTCTCTACCAAAAAAAAAAAAAATATATATATATATATATATATATATATACATACAAAAATTAGCAAGGCATGGTAGTGTGTGCCTGTAGTCCCTGCTACTTGGGGGGCTGAGGTGGGAGGATCACTTGAGCCCAGGAAGTTGAGGCTGCAGTGAGCCTTGTTCATGCCACTGCACTCCAGCATGGGTGACAGAGAGACCCCATGTCAAAAAAAGAAAAAAAGAAAAGAAAAATCTGAAGAAATTGCCCAAAATGTACAGATAGACACAGAAGTGAGATTATGAAAAAATAACTTAGAAGTCAAGAAAGACAAAAAAGTTCCTAATGTACATGTCTAATATGGTTTGACTGTGTTCCCATCCAAATCTCATTTTGAATTGTAGCTCCCATAATTCCTATGTGTTGTGGGAGGAACATGGTGGGAGACAATTGAATCATGGGGGTGGTTTCCCTTACACTGTTCTTGTTGTAGTGAATAAGTCTCATGAGATCTGATAGTTTCGTAAGCCTTTTGCTTGGCTCTCATTCTCTCATCTGCCACCATGTAAGATGTGACTTTCACCTTCCACCATGATTGTAAGACCTCCCCAGCCATGTGGAACTGTGAGTCCATTAAACCTCTTTTTCTTTATAAATTACCCAGTCTCAGGTATGTCTTCATCAGCAGCATGAAAATGGACTAATACAGTAAATTGGTACCAGTAGAGTGGGGCACTGCTGTAAAGATACCCAAAAAGTGAAAGCAACTTTGGAACTGGGTAACAAGCAGAGGTTGGAACACTTTGGAGAGCTCAGAAGAAGACAGGAAAAGGTGGGAAAGTTTGGAACTTTCTAGAGACTTGTTAAATGGCTTTGACCAAAATGCTGATAGTGATATGAACAATGAAATCCAGGCTGAGGTGGTCTCAAATAGAGATGAGGAACTTGTTGGGAACTGCAGTAAAGGTGACTCTTGCTATGTTTTAGCAAAGAGACTGGTGGCATTTTGCCCCTGCCCTAGAGATTTGTGGAATTTGGAAATTGAGGGAGATGAGGTAGGGTATTTAGCAGAAGAAATGTGTAAGCAGCAAAGCATTCAAGAAGTGACTTGGGTACTGTTAAAAGCATTCAGTTTTAAAAGGGAAACAGCATAAAAGTTTGGAATATTTGCAGCCTGAGGATGCGATAGAAAGGAAAAGCACATTTTCTGAGTAGAAACTCAAGCCGGCTACAGAAATTTGCATAAGTAATGAGGAGCCAAATGATAATCACCAAGACAATGGGGGAAATGCCTCCACAGCATGTCAGAGACCTTTGTGGCAGCCCCTGCCATCACAAGCCTGGAGGTCTAGGAGGAAAAATGTTTTTGTGGGCCAGGCCCAGGGCCCCCGTGCTGTGTACAGCCTAGGGACTTTGTGCGCTGTATCCCAGCCAGTCTAGCCATGGCTAAAAGGGGCCAAGGTACAGCTCAGGCCATGGCTTCACAGGGTGCAAGCCCCAAGCTTTGGCAGCTTCCAGGTGGTGTTGAGCCTGCAAGTGCACAGAAGTCAAGAACTGAAGTTTGGGAACCTTCACCTAGATTTCAGAGGATGTATGGAAATATCTGGATGTCCAGACAGAAGTTTGCTGCTGGGGTGGGGCCCTCATGGAGAACCTCTGCTTGGGCAGTGTGGAAGGGAAATGTGGGGTTGAAGCCTCCACACAGAGTCCCCACTTGGATACTACCTAGTGGAGCTGTGAGAAGAGGGCCACCATCCTCCAGACCCCAGAATAGCAGATCTACAAACAGCTTGCACCATGCACGTGGATAGGTGCCACAGACTCTCAATGCCAGTGCATGAAAGCAGCTGGAAGGGAGGCTATAACCTGCAAAGCCACAGGGGCAGGGCTGCCAAAGATCATGGGAACCTACCTCTTGCATCAATATGACCTGTATGTGAGACATGGAGTCAAAGGAGATCATTTTGGAGCTTTAAGATTTGACTGTCCCACTGGATTTCTAACTTGATAGGGCCTGTAGCTCTTTTGGCCAATTTCTCCCATTTGGAACAGCTATATTTACCCAATGCCCATACCCCCATCATGTCTAGAAAGTAACTAGCTTGCCTTTTATTTTACAGACTCATAGGCAGAAAGACTTGCCTTGTCTCAGATGAGACTTTGGACTGTGGACTTTTGAGTTAATGCTGAAATGAGTTAATACTTTGGGGGACTGTTGAGAAGGCATGATCGATTTTGAAAAGTGAGACCATGAGGTTTGGGAGGGGGCCAGGGTCGGAATGATATGTGTGTCTCCACCCAAATCTCATTTTGAATTGTAGCTCCTATAATTCCCACATGTTGTGGGTAGGACCACTGGCAGATAATTGAATCATGGGAGCTGACTTCCCCATACTGTCTCCATGGTAGTGAATAAGTCTCAAGAAACTTGGCTCTCATTCTCTCTTCTCTGCCACCATATAAGATGTGACTTGATTTCCACCATGATTGTGAGGCCTCCCTAACCAAGTGGAACTGTGAGTCCATTAAACCTCTTTTTCTTCATAAATTACCCAGTCTCGGTATGTCTTTATCAGCAGCATGAAAACGAACTAACACAATCTCTTTGGATTTTCAGAAGTGTAAAATAGATTGAATACAGAAGCAGAAAAATATGAAAAGGAAGCAATTAAGACGATTCCAGAATCAGTGGAAAACAAGAAAATTCAAATTCAGGAAGCAAAACACATTGCAAACTCTTACTAAAAAGAAATTCAGACTTCTGCTTCCAAACAAGATTGAGTAATTAGGACCATCTAAATTAGCCAGAAAGCAGACAAAATATATTGTTTTCAAGCCATTAGCCATCAGGCAACAAGGGACAGTATCCTTAAGAGATGAGAAACAAACAGAATAAACTGTATAGTTGCCCCAGATAAGCACCTTTGAGAGAAATTTTAAACCACAATGAAGGTAATGAGGACCCCAGGTGAAAAGAATAAAGAGAGCAGGGGGGTGGGAAAACTCAAAGAAATAATAAATAAAAGCTTTCCAAATTTGGCAAGAGACATAAACCTAGAGACTCAGGATGAATGGATCTCAAATAGGGTAAACCCAAAGAAATCCACACCAAGACATATCGTAGTGAAGATTCTGAAAACTAAAGACAAGGAAAAAATGTTGAAAGCAGTGAGAGAAAAATTCTTACCTATAGAGAAAAAACATTTACAGTGACAATGGATTTTTCATCAGAAACCATAGAGGGCAGAAAGATGTGGCACAGCTTTTTTCAAGTCCTACAAGAAAAGATCTGTCAAATTTGAAATCCATATTCAGTGAAAATATTCTTCAGAAATGAAGGTGAAACTAAGACAATAACAGATAAAGAAAAACTAAAAGAATTTGTCACCAAAATACCTTCTTTAAAACAATAGCTAAAGGAAATTCTCCAAACAGAAAGAAAATAATAAAATGAAACTTGAAACATCAGGAAAAAACAAAAAGCACAGTAAGCAAAAATGCAGGTAAATATCATAGCCTTTCTTCATCCTCTTGAGTTTTATAAATTCTGTTTAAAAGTTGAAGCAAAAATTATATCATCTGATATGGTTCTAAGTGTATACAGTGGAATATATAGAGTTATTACAAATGGGAGAGAGTAAAGGGACATAAATGAGGTGAGAGTTCTATACTTCTCTCAAACTGATAAAATAATGACATATCAGTAGATTTTGATAAGCTATGCATAGATAATGATATCGAAAGGAACTATTAAAAATAGCTATTTAAACAAATACACTTAAAAATATAGATATAGATGAATCAAAATAAAATTCTAAAAAAAAAATGCTCAAGTAACCGTTAGGAAGACAAGAAAAAATAAACAAACAAAAAACAGAAGAAAAAACAAGAAAGCAAAAAATCAAGACTTAAATCCTAACATGTTAATAATTACATTAAATGTAAATGATCTAAATGCTGGTCTATAATAAAAGCATTTCAAATGTAAAAACTCAAATGGATTAAAAGTAAAAAGGTAGTAAAAAAAAAAAATACCATAATAATACTAACCAAATGAACACAGGAGTCATTATAGGAATATCAGAAAATGTAGATTTTAAAGCAAAAATTATTAAAAGAAATAAAAAGGGCATAGCCTAATGATAAAGAGTTTAACTTCCTTAAGAAGATATAAAAATCCCAAATGTTTATGCACATAAAAATCGAGTTTCCAAACACATAAAGCAAAAATAATACATAAAAGAGATTTCATGTATTCTACAAGATTTTCATGTATTGTTCATGTATTTTCTTCTATAAGGAGAAGCAAACAAGTTCACATTGTAGTCACATAATCTAATATTTGTGGGTTTTTTAATATACTTTCAGTTCTAGGGTACATGTGCACAATGTGCAGGTTTGTTACATAGGTAAACATGTGCCATATTGGTTTGCTGCACCCATTAACTCATCATTTACATTAGGTATATCTCCTAATACTATCCCTCCCCCCGGCCCCCACCCACCGACGGGCCCCGGTGTGTAATGTTCCCCGCCCTGTGTCCATGTGTTCGCATTGTTCAACTCCCTATGAGTGAGAACATGCAGTATTTGGTTTTCTGTCCATGTGATAGTTTGCTAAGAATAATGGTTTCCAGCTTCATCCATGACCCTGCAAAGGACATGAACTCATCCTTTTTTGTGGCTGCAGTAAAAAGGTATTTAATACTGATGTATACTACAACATGTATAAATCTTAACACCATTTTGGTAAAAAAAAAATTTTTTTAAAGGATACAAATGTATACTTAGAAGAAATAAATTCTAGTGTTCTATAACGCTGTAGTATGACTATAATCAACAATAATGTATTGCACAGTTTCAAAGAGCTAGAAGAAGGATATTAAATATACCCAATACAAAGAAATGATCAATGTTTGACATAATGGATATGCTAATTACCCTGATGTAGAGTACACGCTCTATGTATCACAACATCACTATGTATCCAATAAATATGTACATGGTGTCAATTTAAGAATGTTTAATTTTTTTAATTAAAAACTTTTTTAAAATTATAAAAAGCCAGACACAAGAGATCACATATTGTATGATTCCAATTATATGAAATGCAGAAAAGGCAAATCTAGAGAGTCATGAAGTAGATTAGTGGTTTCCAGGGGCTGGGGGTAGGAAAGGGGATTAACTGTAAATGGACATAAGGATCTTACTGGGGTAATGAAAATGTGAAACTGTTCGAAAACTCAATTGTGATGATAATTGCATCACCTCATATGTTTACTAAAAACCTTTGAATTATATACTTAAAAATCAATGAATTTGCCAGGCGCAGTGGCTCACGCCTGTAATCCCAGCACTTTGGGAGGCCGAGGCGGGCAGATCACGAGGTCAGGACATCGAGACGACAGTGAAACCCCGTCTCTACTAAAAATACAAAAAATTAGATGGGTGCGGTGGTGGGCGCCTGTAGTCCCAGCTACTCGGGAGGCTGAGGCAGGAGAATGGCGTGAACCCCGGGAGGTGGACCTTGGAGTGAGTCGAGATCGCGCCACTGCACTCCAGCCTGGGGGACACAGAGAGACTCCGTCTCAAAAAAAAAAAAAATGCATTTTGTATTATACCTCAATAAAGTTGTTAAAAAGCAAAGAAGAGGCCAGGCGCGGCTCAGTCCTGTAAACCCAGCACTTTGGGAGGCCAAAGCCGGTGGATCATTTGAAGTCAAGAGTTCGAGACAAGCCTGGCCAACACGGCAAAACCGCATCTCTACTAAAATACAAAAATTAGCTGGGCGTAGTGGCAGATGCCTGTAATTCCAGCTATTTGGCAGGCTGAGGTGGGAGGATCACCTGAGCCCGTGGGGTGGAGAGCGCAGTGAGCCAAGATCACACCACTGCACTCCAGACTGGGTGACAGAGTGAGACCTTGTCTCAAAAAAAAAGCAAAGAAGAAAGAATTACATTTTTTCCAATGGATTTCAAATATGCGGTATGTTCTATTGATATATCAATAACTTTTACATAATCACAATATTATCAATTCCTGTTTGATAATCTTCTGAATCTTAGTAAAACTGATGGAATAGCTGCCAGATAATGGGAGAAAAATGAGGATGGGAAGTGGAGGGAAGTTTACGATTACTGACATTCTCAGCTCATATTATGGAAAATTAAATGATACTGTTTAAAGTTGAAAAATCAAGATATAGAGACTTGAAGTTGAAAAATCCAGATACAGAAGTTTAATAGATTAGAATTATTATCAATAGATATAAAAGTATAAGTATAATTGATTAGAATCATTATCAATGGAATATCAAAAAATAATTCAACTTAAAAATTAGGAGGAGAGGACCACAAATTTCTGGTCTTTCAGGGTATTGAGACATCATATGAAGTTTAATGTTGATAGATCAAGGTATCAAAATTTGAGCTCCATGGATATGGATTGGATCACCAGATTAAATAAAAATGAAAATAATTGAAGAGGTAAAACTCTTTCTTTCTCTGCACTTTTCTAGATATCTTTATTTATATAATTGAGGCCATCTGCATGTGTATTTCATGGTTTAACTCATTTAATATGATATCAATGGCAACATTTTATATTTTTTTCTAACTACAAAATACATATTATTGTAGAGAATTTGAACCAGTATCAAAAAACGCAAAGTAAAAAAATGAAAGTCACTCATAACCCCTGAGAGGAAATAACAACTACAAATTAGATTATGAGGTAGAGGCATATAAAAGTATATACTCCTTTATCCTTTTAAAATTGTATTATGCACATTTTCCCATTCCCTTAACTTCTCTTCAAAATTGTACATCTAATGGCTGCATAGTATATCATCATTTGTTGTATCATGATTTAGCCAACCCCTGTTTTTTTTCCAATTTTCCTTTATTATAAAGAATTCTCTAATGAATAGTTTTGCATCTCAGTGCTTTTCCACATCTCTATTTCTTAAGAACAAATTTGCATAGAAAACATATTGGGTCGAGGGTTATAAATCTAATATAAGATCTTTAATATTTACTCCAATTTATTTCCTAATCTGCAATGTCTGAACATTCACGTTTCAGAGGACACTAACTAATAATGGATATTAAATTTTTTCTTTCAAATTATTTACCAGTTTGATAAGCCAAAAAGTCTTTAATTTAAATTTATTACTAATGAGAATTAATGTATTTTTTGAATTTTTGTACCACTTTAAAAAAAATACCTGCTGCAATTTTTAATCTTTTTTTTCTTTTCTAGGGTTCACAATGTTTATTATTAATTTGTAAAGATTATTTTATATTAATTACTTATATTAATTTTTGGCCTATCATGTATGATGCAAATACCTTTTTTCTCATCATTTGTAATTCAATTTTTATTGAATTTTTCATGTTACACCTAACTTTTTATGTAGTTAAATTTGTCGAATTCTTCTCTGTGTTTCTGCTATTGCTCTTTTGCCTTAGAGGTTTTTCCTAAAGTCAATATCCAATACGTATTGACCCAAATTTTATTCTAATTTACATGCAGCTTTATTTTATTTACTTAATGCTCTAGTTTACATGAAATTTACCTGTGTTTAAATAAACAACACACATCTAGCTATTTTTTTCCAAAGATTAAATGATGGTCCAGAACCATTTACTAAAATTTTTCTGCTGCCTTCATTGGTTTGAATTGTGGCCCTTATCAAACAGTATCTTTTTATATATAAGTACTGTATTTGTCCCTGAAGCACCTCTACTATTTCATTGCCCCATCAGTCTATTTTTATGTAAGTCCTACAGTTTTAGTAATAAGGTTTTGATGCATTTTAAATTACATTTAATAGATACTATTTTGAAGTGCTTTTTCCAGGCACACATTATCTGTTAATCTCACATTAATATTACATTCATTTTATAGATGAGGAATAGTGAACTCAAGGAGATTAACCTCCTGTCTAGTACAAGACAGAGTCAGGATTTAAACCTAGACGTGTCTAATTCCAAAACCTGTACTCTTAAATACTTTGTCTTTTACTTATTCCTTTATATCTTGTCATCAGTCCTAAGTATATTATATTGTATGGCTATTATGCTTTCTTATTTTTCCATTCTGTCTTCTAATCATTGCTGTTTATAAGAAAACTAGTGGTATTTTTATATTATTTTCTATCCAATTAACTTATTGAATTTAATTTTTAGTTAATTATCTTGGAGTTTTAGTTAGGTAATCCTGCTGTCAGCTGTGAAAAATGATCTTTTGCTTTCTCTTTTGCGAAGTCTTTTTAAATGTATGTACATTTGACGGGGGTATATAATTAATTTCTCAACCATTCTACTAATTGTGAATATTTAGATTGTTTTCAGTAGGAATGAAAAATCACCCATTTCTCTGTTCTTCTGATTGTCATGTCCTTGAGGGCTATTATTAAGAGGGCAACCTTAATGCATATCCCCATGTTTGTGTCACAAAACACTACACTGTGCATTATGGAAAATGGGTTTTAAACGAACATTTCTTGGCTTTAGAAAATTGCCATTCTTTCATTGAAGATCCAAGGAATACTTTTTCCCTTCTGATTATAAACAGTCTGCCTTAAAAGAAGCAGAAATTTAGGCACACTGAACACGGTAAAGTGAACAGTCCGAAATGGTGAGTAGGGTCACTGCACCACACAGCTCAGCTTCACTGATATAGCATGAGCTACATTATGGCATTTGTATGGCTGTGACTGACACACTATTTACAATGTTATAATCTGTGCACATGAGCAGATTACAATCTAAACTCACACTTCTCAACTTCTGTGATTTGTATCAACTGAGAACTCAGGAAGTGTGATGTTAAAAAGCTACAGTTTTTCCAAAATGTTATGCAGGAAGCATGTACTTTCTTTTTTCTACTTAGGTACATGTCATAAAAACCAATTCACATTTAGGAAAATTTTAGTATATTCTATCCTCTTATTGTGTTTCTGGAACAGTTTATGGAATATTATAAAACTTTCTTTCATTTCTAAAACACTAGTTTTCATAATACTTCTATTGTTTCATAGATCATTAATTCAGGAAATATTTATTCATTCAATAGCAGAAATTGTTGAGTGCCTACCATATGCCAATCATTGACCTATGTAGCAAAACCTGATTGATCAGCAGTAAAGAAGACTATAAAAGCTTTGCCTTTATAGGGCTTATATTCTAGTGATGAAAATAGAAAATAAATAGAGCAAAGTCTGCACTGGAGAAAAAAAAAGGAATGTGGAAGATTATATTTTCCAAACATGGAGAATATATTTATATATACCATTACACATGTTCTTACAATGTCACGTTTCCCTCCTCCCTTGAAGCTGGGTTAACCTTTGTAACTCCCTCAACTAAGAATGCAGCAGAAGTGATACTCAACTGACTTTCCAAGACTAGATCATAAATGGTGGTATGGCTTCTACATGGCTAACTCTCTCCCTCAGGACATTTCCCTTTGGAGCCTTGAGCCACCATGCAAGAATTCTGATTACCCTAAAGCCACCATGCTGGACAGTCCCTACAGAGAAAGATGACTAAGGAGACCCACGTGTTCTAGTCCCCAGCTTCTTTAGTCTTCCCAGACCAGGTGCCAAACATGTAAGTGAAGGTTAAGAGATGATCCCAGCCACAGCCACGGCATGAATGCAATATCATAAAACACCCAGAGCCAGAGCCACTTAGTTGAACCATTTTCAAATTCCTGACCTCACAGAAACTGTGAGAAATAATAGTTATTGCTATTTTAAGCAACTAAGCTTTGGTGTAACTGCTTACATAGCCATACCAACTGGAAGAAGCAGAGTAAAGGAATATTGAGGGAGAGGAGGTTGTTAGATTTTACATTGATATTGAAGGTAGGCTTCTCTAAGGTTTTAAAATTTGAGCAGAGAAAGAAAATGTGGCACATATACACCATGGAATATTATGTAGTCATAAAAAAGAATGAGTTCATGTCCTTTGCAGGGACATGGATGAAGCTGGAAACCATTATTCACAGAAAACTAACATAGGAACAGAAAACCAAACACCGCATGTTCTCGCTCATAACTGGGAGTTGAACAATGAGAACATATGGACACAGGGAGGAGAACATCACACACTGGGACCTGTCGGGGGGTTGGGGGTGAGGGGAAGGATAGCATTAGGAGACATACGTAATGTAGATGACAGGTTGATGGGTGCAGCAAACCACCATGGCACGTATATACCTATGTAACAAACCTGCACGTTATGCACATGTATCCCAGAACTTAAAAGTATCATAAAAAAATGAAAATGAACAAGAAAAATTAAGAAGTCCTGTATATATCCATGGAAAGAAAATTTCAAGCAGAGGGAGCAGCAGATAAAAAATTCCTGAGGCTGGAGATACATGGCATATTAGACAATCAGCAAGGTGTGTTGCTGGTAGGAGGTAATCAGAAGAAAAGTGGGTGAGTGGATGGGAGAAGTCATGTCATACAGAGCCTTAGAGGCCCCTGAAAAGTCCTGGGATTTTGTTCTAGGTGTAATGGGAAGCTCTTGAAGGATTTTGAACAAGAGATTGAAGCTCTTCAAGACTGAAGCTCTTGAAGGTTTTGAGCTCTGATTTATGTGTCAAAAGCACCCTTCTGTATGACTTCTTCCCCTGCACTCTCTTTCCCACTGATTTGGCCCAGCCACACCGGCCTTTTTTCTATTCCTTCAACATACAAAACTCTTTCCGGAGTTAGGTCTTTGAGACTACTGTTCCCTCTGCCAGCACCTGCCTCGTCATATCCTGGCGATATGACATATCATATGTTTGGTTCATGGATGCTGAACCAAACATTCCTTGGTCTGTTTATCCATCCTAAAATATCAGGCCACATCAGGTGATACTTCCAATCACATTTCCCTGTTTTTACTTGTTTATGGTGTGTTGATTCTTCTCAAATATAAACTCCCATGGCAAGACAGACTGTGTCTCTCTTGCTTTTTGATACATGTACAGAAATGTAGAACAGTGTTTGAAATAAAGTAAGTGCTCTATCAATATTTGCCAGATAAATGCATGAACAACAATATCTTCTGTAGATATTATGAGAAGGAAGAAATACAAGGTATGAAAAGATATTGGCATGCACCATTTAGAGAATTTTATAGTGTATTTTTTCTCCAGTTATTTTTGCTTTTTTTTGCTGGACTCTATATTCTTATTAGCCTCATGCAATATAAGGAAAATATCTTCATTTGTTTGACTATACATATTTCACTTTTAATTATAAAATTATGTAAATATTTATCTTATGAATAGATTCTAAACAAGAGAAAAACTTCAATAAATATTCATAGAGATTTTTAAATCTAAATATCTTTGGAAATATTTTAGGTCTAGTAGTCCTCTACTATATTCCATGACATTTGTTAAAATTGGGTGAATCAAATACATATGGTGTCAGATTTTGTAAAACTCTTGATTTTAAGTGGTAAAAAGTACTCATTCAGTAAAAACAAACATCAACATTATATGAATTAAGCCTACGGTAGTAATGAGTTATGGCCTGACCCAACATTCATGTCTCTGCCCTTTGCTACCTCAGGTCCATACCTAAGGTTATGTCAAAATCAATCTATTGTGTTAGAAATTGCCAGCACATCCACACTATCTTTAAAGGATCTCATCTGCAAGATCTTGAAGGTTTTGAGCTCTGATTTTTGTGTCAATAGTACCTTTCTGTATGACTTTTTCCCCACACTCTCTTTCCCACTGATTTGGTCCAGCCACACTGGCCTTTTTCCATTCCTTCAACATATAAAATTCCTTCCTGACTTAGAATCAGGTAGGGTTTCATAGAAATAGGGTTTCACAAACATGGTTTATTTTACTCATAGTAAATTTCCAAGTTATCTGAATCAAACTTAAATTCTGTGAAATTCATATCATAAAAGATTATAAGCAAAAGAGGCTCTCGAGCCATCACAAATCCTTGGGAGCTTTCAAGATTTTCTCTGTCCTCCCACTAGCTGCGAGGTCAAGTGGTGGGCTTGCATTATTAGTTTTATTTTGAGTCCCCAGAGCAAACAGTGAGCTTTCAGAGACAGCCCAGGATTTATAAACCAAAGTTCTGAATATCAACCCCAAAAAGGAACATTTGTGAGCATAACTCCACTAGCTTTCAAAGCAATTGAATAAAAACCAATAGTTTCTATCCTAACTTAAAGCTATCTATGGGAATATTTGGTTCATTGTTTGTTAGCTAGAAAAAGCTATAATTTTATTTTGTTATATACATCACATCCCATACTAAAAGTCTTCATTTTGCCAGGAAAAAAAGGTTGTGTTACTCCACTACTGTACATGTCATAGATTATTTAGTGCCAAGCTCATCTTATAGTTTAGTATGAATAGCCTAACTGTAGTTTCAGTGCAATGGACATTGAATGACAATGAAATGCATTGTTAATAAACACTTGTAAAAACACCTATCAAATGATTTGTTGATTTCATTGTCAGTTTTATGCAGATATGGAGTAAAGTTCATTCTGCTATGCTCAAGAAGTCATTTCTTTCCCTTCAAATACGTCTCCTACTTGCTTGATAATTACTGAAATTATATTTAGAAGAAAGCTTTTTATTGTAGCATTACTTAGAAATATCAAAATGCAAATAACTCTTGGAGAAATAAGACATTGACCTAAAGTTCCACAAAGGCATAAATTGCTGACATCAAATCATTTATCGAAAGAAGTAGGAAGTGGCTGGGTGCGATGGCTCACACCTGTAATCCAGCACTTTGGGAGGCTGAGGCAGGCAGATCATTTGAGGTCAGGAGTTCAAAACCAGCCTGGCCAACACGGTGAAACACTGTCTCTACTAAAAATGCAAAACTTAGCTGGGCGTGGTGGTGGGCCCCTGTAATCCCAGCTACTCGGGAGCCTGAGGCAGGAGAATCACTTGAGCCCAGGAGGCAGAGGTTGCAATGAGCTGAGACACACCACTGCACTCCAGCCAGGCAACAGAGAGACACCCTGTCTCGAAAAAAAAAAAAAAGAAGAAGAAGAAGAAGCAGGAAGTCAGGAGAGGTCATGAGTACTTTAGTGCATGAAGAAGGAGACAAGGGATACAGAAAAGGGAAGCTATTTTGCAAGGGACTAACCTCTCCCACTTTAAAATCTTGCCAAATTATTAAATTGGCCACACACTGATGTAGAATAACTACTTCTTAAAACAAATAGTGTCTGAGTTAACCAAATTCTCTATATTTAAAAAATTTTAAGTTAGTTATTTCTTGATTTAAGTAAAGCCATATTTTTTACATTCAAAATTATATATAATCTTGACTTACACAGTTTTACCTTTCTTCATATGTACACAGTTTGTCGAAAACTGGTATAAAATTTTCCATTCACTTATGTAGTTTTAATAAATATAATGAACATAAATACATATTTATTTATATTGCTTTTAATTCACATTGACACAAATACATGACTATGTACTTGCATTACTATATGTTAATATACATGCATAGGACCTCCCCCAACTGAAAGGCTCCATAAAATACTAAATATTCGTTACCTAATTGTATATTTATGCTTATTCCATGCAATAAAACCCAAGTGCTTTCCCTATTACCATTAGCTAAAACCCCCAATATAATTGCAGCAATTATCTTGGAAGGAAGGAAAGATCCAAGAAAGGAAGGATGGCTGATTGGCTACAATATCAGAAATCAAAGAAACAAGATATATTTATATGTAAGAGGATAGAGTTCAAAACATATACAACAATATCTAATCTAAACATACTGAAAGTCACTACTAACCTCACATGATTTAAATGAAAAAATTATATTTATAAAGACCCTTACAATAATTTGGCACACCATGGTGATGGAGTAGAATCAGTGCTGGATTTGGATTCACAGGAACTGGGTTCAGGTTCTGGCCCTACTCCTTGCTAATGATCTAAACACTTAAGCTCTCTATATTTCAGTTTCTTCATCTATAAATAAAAAGCCAAAAGAGATTAAGATAAGCTTAGATCTATTCCCAGTCTTACCACTTTCTAACTCAGTAACCTGGCAGAAACTGCTTAATATTTCTAGTTTCCTCTGACATAAAGGACTAATCACAGAACTTCCTTCACTAGGTTGTCATGAGGTTTCAGAGAGGAAATACATGTAACATGGTGACCATGGGTCTTGGTGGAAGGAAACATTCAATAAATGCAATGTATCATTATGCTATTGAAGGGCTATGAGAAAAGCTGCCCTGCTAACCTTAGAGTTTTCTTGTGAGGCTCAATCTCTAATAAGGTTTAGAAAAACCTGTTACACATGTAACTATTTTAAAACCCATTACAGATTGACCATTAGGTCTATATTTGTTCATATTTAAGTTAATTGAACTGATAATGGAGTATTAATGCTCTGAACGTAGAAAATTTGAAAATGTGTTGTTAGCCATGCATGTTTGCAGGCAAATCTGCTTGTGACTTAATTACCTTTACATGTTAGAAAAGGAAATATTAAGTTTAAAAATTCCAAATTAACTATTGTAAAGAAGCTTTATGTGTGACTTGAGCAGGAAAGACTGGCTTAAGGGGAGGCCCAAATATTAAAATTCCTTTTCCAACTAATAAACCTATCAATTCCAAATCCAAAGCATGAAAATTAAAATCAACCTGGTAATTTAATGTCAGGAATTTAGAAACATTTGCTGAAAATATCTTAATTAACCTATTTTAATAATTTTATGTGATTATAAAATACATTGCTTTTATTAGATTATTTTAAAATCAAGCATTGCCTTTTCAAATTAGTTATTATTTTATACATCTATACCTATGCGATTTCAAAGAAAATATATACTTTAAGTTAAAAATCTAACCTTAAATATTTCAAAATGTTATATATTCTGTGAATTTTCTAAACTATGCTCAATTTCACAAAAAAGATGTATTTGATCTTTTATTTGACAGCTATCTCTATGTATGTTCTTTAAGGCCAAATTACTTTTAACATTAGAGACAGGGCCCAGATTTTCTGAACTGCTAACCAGTAGATGTTCCAAATAAATTTGGGTAAAAACATCACTGAAGATGTATGAAAATATCTAGCATTCTGTATGAATTAAACATTTGTGTAAGTTTAATGAATATATTAAATTACATATAGTATCTAATATATTCCAAGTATTGAATGTCTTGAATTATTTTATTTGTATTTCTAGTTTTTAAATTTTTTATAAATCTCATTTTATCCTTCATACCATGTTCTATTATTTTATTAGGCAATAAAATAGTAATACCTATTTAGGGAATAGAAATCTCTTGGTTCCATGGCATATCATTAGAATTTCTACACTATGGGTTTACGTCAATGAATGATAAATTTTTGGTTAAGATGTCCAACTGGCGTATAAATTGTCCAATTTATCTTGACAATAAGTCCAATTGTCAAGATAATAACTTGGATGTTTCTCAGTGTTCACATTTGTTTTGATTTCTCTGCCAAAATCATATCTTTATCTCTTAGGGGGAAATCATGTTAATGAAAATAAGCATATGTCTTCATGTCCAAAAGCCAGAACTCACAATGCAATGATAAAGGAAATCAGAGTGTATGTACACTTATAAGCACTATCATTGATGTACCCTGCTTCCATATCTTGTTTTTCCTTTGACTTTTTTAAGAGGCTGTGTTTTTGTGAGTGTACTCTGAGCGAGTCAGCTCAAGGCAGCTGCTCTATTTCCCTGAAGTTACAAATCCAGGAAGCAGTGGGCACAGGAAAGGGTAGCCATCAGAGAAGACCGCTCAAATCATGCTTTGTAACTGCACTATATATGAAATATTGATAGTGTACCTAGCTCAGATATAGAAATATAAATAAGATTGTGGAAAATAAAGTCCATTTTCTCTTAAGTTTATTTATTAATGTTTTCCCAAAAATGCCCTGGAAATGAAATAAAACATACAGATTTGTATGATTAATTCTAAGTAGCCGACTATTCTACTCATTGTAAGACGAAACCCTAATGTACCACTGACCATTGTTATAAGCCACTACAACTTGCTATTGTAGCTATATTTCATTAGATAAACCAGATTACAAGATTCTTAAGGGCAGGGACTGAGATTTGTTTGGGTAGTCCAACCCAGGGTTTAAAATTAGGACTCACAGCTTTGTACATCAAACTATAAAAGGAACAGGGGATGCCTCAATTATGGGTAACAGTGTTTTGGTGGATTTTGTTTTTTACATTTTGGGTTATTTTATTTTGAACATTAAAATTAAACTTTAACCTTATTTTAATCAAAGACATGTAATCTTTATGTCCTTGACAAATTAAACATTGGAAACAGTTCTTTTAGAAATTTTTTCATTAAAAAAAATAGATGTCTCAATTTATCTTTCAAGGTCAGTCTATATTACACTCCAGATACTCCTGGAAAATTCTTGTGAATTATAATGTGAGATTTATAATTTAACTGAAATGCTCTTCTTAATAGGGTTTATTTTTAATAGGATGTAGACTAAAACTATATGGCAATTGAGCAGAGCATTATGAAGCACCATATGGGCTTCTAAACTGAGAAGATGATACACATGGGTCCTGCCAACTCTTCCTCTCTGTCTCTCCTTCCCCACCTGCCAGTCTCCCTCCACATCCTGAATTCTGTCATGATATTGAATGTCTTTGGTGAAAAATTACTTAAGTAGTGGTCTCTGTATTTTTCAATTAACTTCTCTTAGTAATAAGCAGGAGAAAATAAAAAGAATCCTAACCTTCTTAAAAATAAGTGACCTGGTTCAAGTTGCAGGACTATCAACATATAAACTTTCCCAAATGAGGTTAAGAGGTGACCAAGCAATTAATGACCTGAGCATAATTGGCAACCAAGACTGGGTGATAAACAGATACTACTGAAATTAAAGCAGGGCAACTTGCTCAGAGTAGCAGCAGGACTAGCCCTGACAGATAGTGGTAAACAAAAGTAATTGAAGTACAATACAGCTGTCTGGTTTCCCTCCTCTGTTTATGGTCAAGTTTTATTATCTTCTCTACAGCATGCTTTCTTTTGCTGCTTTTGCTTCCTTCTGCTGTCCAAACTTAGACTTTTGAGTCTAGATGAGTTTAAGTCACAAGGAAAAAGTTGTCTAAAATATTCATAAAAACATGGGATTTGCGACATACCACCAGCTCAGAGAGCTAAACATGTGGCACCTGCTCTGGTGACAAGAAATCAAGGTCAGCCTAAAGGAAAGTGATGTCGTGGAGGGAGAATTTGTTTGAAATATTCTTTTCCACTCACCTTCCCAGTCCCTCCTCCTTCCTCTCATTTGAATGAGGAAGCTGCCCATTAAAATGTAGTATGCATAGCATCATTTCAAAACTTTATCATTACAGTTACTGGCCTTGCTTTTCTGCCTCGATTTGTCTGTTTTTCTTGATTCTCTCCACATTGGCTTCTCTGATGCTTCCACTTGCCTTCCCCTTTTTTCCTGTCTCATCTTTCTGGTTCATCTCCTTCTTTATTTATCTCCTTCTCATGTGGTGGAAAGAAACAAAGAGGTAAAATTACTGTAAAAGTTGTGATGAGGATGAAAGGGAATAAACAGTACAATAATCATGTCTCATTTTATCATTTACTATTTGTGTAATTATTATTTTTATAATAATTAAATAAATACCGGTCTTACTGGAAGTGTGCTTCCTTTTATCCTTTAAATATGCCCCTTTAGAGTTTAGTTATTAGATGTGCCATGTGTTTTCTTAGTTCGTAGCCATTGCATTCACTAGGAAAATTCAGAAAGGAAAGATAGACACAAGTGTAAGAATACCAGACAGGATGAAGGAAGAAACCAGATACTACTCCCTGTCTCTGCTGTGGCTGGCTTCTCTGATAATGGCTGCACCTTCTTCAGGGCTCCGGATCCCACTGGACAATCCCATCCCCTGTGGTCCTAGCTTCTCCCAAGCAGCCCCTTCCCTGGTCCTAGACCCCACCCCATGGGCTCCAGTGACACACTCAAGCGCTAGGAATAGTAGCAGCTCCCTGCACTTGCTGTCCTCTGAGTTATTGCCCTCTTCCCAGCTCAATGTCTTCTTTCTTACATTTCCAGTGTAACAAATTCTCTCTAATAAATTCCTTCCATTTGAAATATCCAGAGTGGTTTCTATTTTTTTAATAACTCTGATGGATACAAATACTATAGTGGAAAAGACATGAGATGAGAAAGCCTGATTTCATGTCTTAACTGTGACTAAGTAGCTAGAAAGTTCCAGTCAGGTCATTCAACCTAGGGTTCATAACGTTGCTTTATGGCTCAGAGCTCAAAGTTTAAAGTGAAAGCTCTCTAACTCACCTTATGAACAGACCTGTCATATTAAAACTCTCTGTTCCTCTGTAAAACATACTGACTGACTTCCGCAGCACAGTGAAAGGCCAAATCTGTGATCTTTTTTCCAGGAGTTTTTACTTCTGTTTCTACACCATAATTTATGTTCTTACCAGCAGTCGGTTATACTTATTCCAAGGTTTATTCATGCCAGTTGTTAGTATAATTACATAATGTAATTAGTAAGTGACAGAGGCCAAACTTGTTTAGTGACTTTTATCATACAGAGTTTTAAGAGGACTTTTACTATATGGAGAAGCAAGATGAAAGTGACCTTTTCGAGTACTATAGAGTTAGTGGAGAACAACCCATTGCTCCCTTCATCCCCTCTGTGGCTGAGGAAAGTTATTTGAATCGGTTCTCCAGCTCTGGTCTCTCAACCAAAAGTGTCTCCCCTTGTTACTGAAGCAAGTGTTGGTAATCATCTCTTGCCTGAAAGTGGCAGAGCTCCTGATAAGCAAAATACCAAGAAGAAGCAGGAGACAAGGGGCAGATCAGGAGCATGAAGTGCCAAGAGTCCAGCCTGCATTCCCATTGTGCTGTTGCTAAGATGCACCAGGGTGTCTGATACACACCTAGACAAAGGAGAAGGTAGCAAAGTTAAAGCCATTTTGCTTACATCCATTCCAAGAGACCACTCACTGGATGGATGTACCCCAAGAGCAAGGCATTCTTGGTGGTCCATCTGCTGTGGGAGGAAAGAAGGTAAAGATAAAGCTGAGACTAAGATGGATACCCCCTATCAGAGGGCTGTGCATCAAAAGGCCCCTATAAGGCCCTGTGAGGAAGCAACAACTGGGGAAGGGTGATAGCATTTGAAAGCCACATGGATAACGAAGCATTGATCACTCACAAAGGAACGGCAACTTCATCACCACCCGTGAGGAGTGGTTCTCATCCAAGAACAAGAGTTACAATCAACCAAAGAGATTCCAGCCAACTTGCTGTGTGTCGTTGCCCTGTTGTTGGTTCCTCAAAGGGCAGATCCTTTCATTCCCTCTTCTTCCTTGCCAAACCAATACCAGAGGAACAAGTCTGGAGAACAAGAAAGGATTCACCTAAATGAAACATTTTATTAACTCTAAATGACAGGATGTTATAGAATTGAACTGAAATAATCTCAAGGAAGCTTACTACTACAGAGCGGAAGATATGGTTAACTTGAAAGAACTACCACTTAAAGGACAATAGAAGTTATTAAAAAGTTCAATCATTTCCTGTTTTTACCTCCAAGCTGCTATTTCATCAAAATGGTTACTTTCACATTATTTTTTATGGAATCAAAAAAATGATTAAGAGGCACTCGCAGCTAACTGAAGTTAGTGCTCCTTCAGTAGATGAACTCGCTTTACAATTTTTTAAAAATAAAATTGAAAGTATATTAGTGATTATTAGGGGTAAATACATCTAAAAATAGGATTTAACAAAAAGAGCCTTCATTAAAAGCCCTAGTTAATAACTGCATTTGCAAAATACAAAAAGAGGCATTTGCACATCCTGGGTGCTGGGTTTCCATCTCGTTGTTGGGTTCCTGTTCTAAACGATCAGCCTACCCTTTCTGATCTAGCACCCTTTTGCTGTCCATATGTGTCTAGCAGAACTGTCATCTCCTAAAATAAATCTACCCCCACAAAAAAGAGAACCAAAGAGAATTCTTAGGAAACCAACCAAAGTTGATGTTTTAACCCTCCATCTTATGCCTTCCTGCCTTTGATGATGAGCATAAGATATTTTCTTGATGAAAAGACTCCAGACAGGAACTAATTAATCAACAACATCAGAATTTATTTCGTGTAAGTTGTTTTTATTAATCAGGCCAGGTTAACCAACAGTACTCAGTAAATACTAATTAAAACACATAAGCCATGCAGACACTTGACACATTCTTCATAATGCATAGGAAGTGTGCATAGGCAAATATCCTTTAAAAAAATACATCTACATTAATTTGCACTCAGGCAGACAAGGCTGATGCCTTTGTAATGTAATTTGGCAGTTACCAGAAGGCCCACTCTGACCAAAAATCTCTCAGAAATGTCCTGTGAAAGAGCCAGAAATTTCTATGACTAGAATAAATACTAATATATTTATCAATTATTACTCTTAATGGCATCATGTGAATTAATTGATAAAGTAATTATTTCCCAGTTCTCTGAGAGGTTAGTACGTAAGACAAGTAAGTTTTGAAGAAAAGTTAAATAGCCATTTTTATTGCAACAATATCGAGAAACCGAGAAGTAGGGTCTGAGAGAGATGTGTAGATATGGGAATTGCTTATCCTAAAATAAAAATCACCATTTTTTCTGGGACTGGAATTCAGTACCATTTAATTCCTATCACAAGTTTAAAATAAACACCTCCTTTCCCAAGTTTGTGCTTTTTCCCAAAGAACTGGAAGATGGAAAAAGATTTGCTTTTATTCTCAAGTCAGTGAATATAATATGTGCTCAGACACCAGAGGTGAAACAGTGGACAGTAGATCAGCGCCTAAAGAAACCTGTGTTCCAGATTCAGCTGTTACTAACAGGAAACAGCTGGTTTTGCCTTTTTTCCCAAGACCTCCTGAATAGTTCCCTGACTTTCAATTTTTGTTTTTAAAGTACCTGAGCCAAAACAACGGCAAGCTTGATTTTTAAAATAGGATCAGTGACAAATACTGAAATGCCAAGTCAAAACGCACAGGATACGACCAAGCAAAATGCAAGAAGGAATCTGGAAGGCAGATTAGGGGAATGTGGATCCCAATCTGTGCCTGACAACTGCTCTCAATAAACTGTGCCGAGGTCAAAGAAACATTTGGGAGTTTATTCAAAAACACATACAGACCAAGGAGACAGATGCTGCTTTTCCACAGATTTTAAAGAATTTTTTTCGTTTTTAAATAAGGGGGCTAGAGCACTTCCCAAAATTATGGATTTCTACCATTCTTTGTGGGTGAGATTTTTTTCTCCCATTGCCTAAACCTTTATCTGGGGTAGGTTAGGTCCCTTTGGTAATTCCCTAGTTCATGCAACACTAGTATATTTTCCCCACTTGGAACCAGATTCCACTCATGCTTCTGCGTTCCCTCAGATAGGTCATGCTAAGGTCAAACAGCAATTCCACAATGGAAAAACTGACCACTGCATGTCCTCTAAATGTGTGCAGATCAGTCCTAAAGAATGTTCCATGTGGATAATCAATTAAGTATTTTTGATAATCACAATTTGTAAGACTAACAGGAAGCAGAGATGTGTTTAAGACGTTAAGTCCAGCTAATAAAGCTTAGAGTATGCAGTGAAGGTAAATGTATATTAGTATGTATACATCATAAAAGAAATTAATATTTATAAACTAACTTGAAGTTCTCAAGTATAATTCACTTTGGATTATAGAAGTTTTGAATCCCTCAATCATCAATGTTTCCATTTCCCTTGGAAAAAAATCACTTTTATGGAGAAAATATTTCAACAAATATTTGAGATATATTTGAATAGCCAAAAAATCTTGAAAAAAAATAACAAGCACAATCGATTTCTATTGCATGTTTCATAGAAGATAAAGTTAAAGTCTTCTACTTTAACTTGCAAACCAGAATTATGTTTCTATTAATTTAGATTTTGTCTCTTTCAAATTACAAGTATTGATTATGCGAAAAGGCACAAAACCAATAATTCTAAAAGAACATAGGAAATTAAAAAGTCATGAGTTACACATAAATCAGGAGTTAATGGTAATATGATCAGCAATATAGTATTGTATTATGCATACAATGTATAGCATACTGAAGAAGGAAAGAGTGAATTAGGAAATATGATTTGCAGACCTCTGGAAAATATCTCCAAATTTGAACAAATTGTGTACTTAAATAGGAAACCAATGCCTTTTTCTGTCTAGATTATATTTTGTTACACGCCATTCACTATAAGTAAAGGGAACTCTCTTCCAATTTAAATACACATGTAATACAGAAGACAGAAGCAACGTTATTATTCTAAGTACATATTTTTTTCATTCCTTCACCAAGTTATTAGGGTTCTTACAATGAGATAGTGTTTTTTGACATATTTGTGTGTGTATATGTTTATATTAATTATAGGCAGGGTTATTAAATAGTTTTTACTATCTGTATTGTTTAATTTCTTTTTATAAATAGTAACATTTGGTTAAGGTAAATTGATATACAAATGAAATCAAGCAGAAAATCTGATTATTCTCAATTTAGCTATTATCTTTATGTCTTACTTAGCTTTTCCCTAAGACATTTTTATTTTCACCTTCACAGTCATTCAAAGTTATTAGATTTTTCTAGCCATCGCTGAAGAAAAAGAGGAACATTTTCTCTTGGAGATTCCTAGCAAAGAAGCAGCAAAGTTCTGACCCCAGATATCCAAAATAATCAAGACCAGCATTAGAATCCAGGTTCTACCTCTGTTTAGCCTACTAGAGAATTCTTCCTATAAATAAAGAAAGTAAATGTGAGAATGACACATAACGAGTTGAATTTGTCTTTTCCCAGTCCAGCAAAAATTCCTTGAACTCTAAACAAAGGTGTTAAATACCATGAAATAAATAATTAGTTTCAAACTTAGTCTGGAATAGATTAATTTATAGGGCACTTCGCTAGCCTTTCTATTTGGTTATTATAGCTGTAATAAAACCCCATTCTCCAGGGAAATCATGCTCTGGGCAACTATTATACCTCTCTGGCACAGATCATCAGAATTCAGGGCAATTCCAGCCAAGCCAGACTCTTTGTTAGCCTTAGTCTACTACTAAGTTCTGAAATACTGGTTAAGCAAGTACTGGTGATTTTAAGACCTTTAATTCCGTTATACTGAAGAAAAAAAGGAATAATATGTTAATGAACAATTACCACGCTCCAGTCACAGTTCTAGGTGCATGAGACACATTATTGTATTATTCAGGATGGCCTCACTGTTATAACAGACAATCCAATAGTTTTCATGCCTTAACAATAGGATTCTATACCTCTGTGCCAGGTAAAAGATCAATGAGTGTGTTTGGTGGGCAGCTATCAGGAGTTGACTCAGGAATCCAGAATTGTTTCCATCTTGTGGTTCCACTATCCTGTAGAGAGCATGAGAGTCTTCTGTTGGATCTTCTGTGTCCATATGGCAAATGGAGGAAAAAGGAGCATAGGGGCAAGACCTCAAAATGGTATGTAAGTTCTGTTCACATTCCTTTAACCAGAAACAAATCACAAGGATATACCAAACAGGAAGGGAGCCTGGAAATATAGTCTACCAGTGTACCCAGGAAAAAAAGAAACAGATTTGGAGAATAATTGGCCAATGTTTCCTACAATCAGCAAATACAAAAAAAAAAAAAATCCCTGACCTTTAGGAACTTACATTCTATCTGGGGGAAACAAATGACTAGAAATAGGCATAATAAATTATAAATTGCATAATCTATTATAAAATAATAGCTACAACTGGGGGGCGCAGAGAAAGCTCAGAGCTAGGTAAAAGGGAGAGGTATTTTTTGACAATAGCTATAGGTGGCTGTGGCAGGGTAGAAGATGGATCACTGTTGAAGAGTCAATCAAAGGAATGAGAGGCCAATTGTTGGAGGAATCATCTTTGCCAATAATGGGATAATGTTGGAGAGAGTGATGGTGATCCAGAAGCTAAAATCAGAGCGAAGTGGGGGCTTGGGGTTGTCCCATGAGTAAGTTGATAACAGTAATAGAGAAAAGCAGTGGGTGTCACGGAATTTGGAATTTTACAGGAAAGAAAAAGAATGATCTGAAAGCAACAATGAGGAGAAAAGAGAATGCCTACTCCCAACTTCAGGTCCAGCTATGTAAGAGTTGTGGAATTAAAAGCAGACACCACTTGAGAGGGCTGCAAAGAAGGAATGCCCTCTTGTGAGAGACCAGTTCCCCCTAGAAAGCATTCTTACAGAAAGAATGTCAATGATATCAGGATTTTAGGAAATCTGGGACTTTCTGTGGTGACCGGTATGAATAGAGATAAGTGGCATACTGAGATTTGTCCTGGTGGAGTCAGACTGAAACGGTGGCAAGCCTACAAGTGTCCAGGACAGTAAGGAGTGAGGATTGGCAACTCACTCTTGACCCCTGCTAAAAAATCAAGGTAGATAGAAGGCTTAGGATTAGGTTTTCTTAAACTCAGTACTTGACTTCAATCTGGACCTCTTTCAAGAAGGGTGAGTTTATGCCAAACACAGTGTCTATTTCTACACCCAGAGAAGCTAGAGATTACTCTGGATGAAAAGGTAAAAGTCACAGGAGTGTGTGGTCTTGGTCCAGAATGTGGCCAATTTTTGACTTCCAATGATCACTACCAGCCAGCCATCACATACAACTCTTTGAAACCTTTAAAAAATATTTTAAAAGATATGCTATTTGTGTTACTATTTCATTTTTATCAAATAATGAACCCAAATCTTCTCATTACCTCTCCAATAAGTCATATTGGGCCTGAGTATCACTTCAGTTTTTTCACATATAATGCCTTTCCAAACCTATAACATATCTTTCCAGGGCTCTCAAAAACAGGGAGAAAAATAGATTCTAAAGAAAGCATGTTAGCATAAGCAACTCCCCAAATTTTCAGCTCTTCCTTCACATGCTCTTCCTTGACACAGCATTCAGCTAGTCACTCAACAAGGAATTGTGAGCAGCTATTGTACCGGGAACTGCAGTAGGCAATTGTTTGTAAAACAAAAGCTATACAAAGATTTTTTTTTTTTTTTTTTGAAACAGAGTCTCGCTCTGTCACCCAGGCTGGAGGGTGGTGGCGTGATCTCAGCTCACTGCAACTGAGAGACAGGACTAGCTGGATTTCCTAGGCTGACTAAGAATCCCTAAGCCTAGCTGGGAAGGTGACACATCCACCTTTAAACACCGGGCTTGCAACTTAGCTCATGCCCAACCAATCAGAGAGCTCACTAAAATTCTAATTAGGCAAAAACAGGAGGTAAAGAAATAGCCAATCATCTATTGCCTGAGAGCACAGTGGGAGGGACAAGGATCGGGATATAAACCCAGGCATTCCAGCCAGCAATGGCTACCCCCTTTGGGTCCCCTCCCTTTGTATGGGAGCTCTGTTTTCACTCTATTTCACTCTATTAATCTTGCAACTGCACTCTTCTGGTCCATGTTTGTTACGACTCGAGTTGAGCTTTTGCTCGCCGTCTACCACAGCTGTTTGCCGCCATCACAGACCCGCCACTGACTCCTATCCCTCCAGATCCAGCAGGGTGTCCGCTGTGCTCCTGATCCAGCAAGGGACCCATTGCCACTCCCGATCCGGGCTAAAGGCTTGCCATTGTTCCTGCACGGCTAAGTGCCTGGGTTCATCCTAATCGAGCTGAACACTGGTCACTGGGTTCCACAGTTCTCTTCCATGACCCACAGCTTCTAATAGAGCTATAACACTCACCGCATAGCCCAAGATGCCATTCCTTGGAATCTGTGAGGCCAAGAACCCCAGGTCAGAGAACACGAGGCTTGCCACCATCTTGGAAGCGGCCTGCCACCATCTTGGAAGTGGCTCGCCACCATCTTGGGAGCTCTGTGAGCAAGGAACCCCCAGTAACACAACCTCTGCCTCCCAGGTTCAAGTGATTCTCCTGCCTCAGCCTCCTGAGTAGCTGGGATTACAGGTGCATACCACTACACCCGGCTGATATTTGTATTTTTAGTAGAGACAGGGTTTCACCATGTTGGCTGGGCTGGTCTCGAGCTCCTGACCTCAGGTGATCCACCTGCCTCGGTCTCCCAAAATGCTGGGATTACAGGCATGAACCACCATGCCCGGCATACAAAGATTTTTTTAAATAAAATGTTGTCATTCTCCTCGAGGAACTAACTCATAGTTTGGAGCATGTGGAGATATGATTACAGTTCAAGGTGTTAAAACGAAAATATGTACCAAATGCACTGGAGGAATTGTGAAAAGAATAATTAACTTGCCTGGGAGGAGTTGAGAGACTTCTCACAGGAGGTTTCATTTAAACTGGAACTGAAACTATGAGTAGGCATTTTCTAGATGGAAAATGAGAAGACAAGCATTCAGTCAGAGGTACAAATGCACACACAGAAGTGCAGAGCAACCTGCATGACAGAGTTATGTATATCTCTATAACAGATTTAGGGGCTATAAAGAATCCCTGTATGTCTGGAATGGTGGGTGCATGCCGAAAAGTATCAGGAGACTTTAGAGAGTCAAGGCCAAAGCCTTGAGCACTGAAGTAAAAAAATGACAATGGAAATCATCACAGAGTGTTTTACGCACAGGGGTTATGGGATCAGGTTTGTATTTCAGTAGATAACTCAACTTTATAGTGGAGAGTTTATTACAAGGCACAAAACTCCAGGCAGGTAGACCAGTAGAGAAAGGACTATAATACTTAGATGAGACATGAGGGCCTGAAGGAAGGCATCTCTCAAAGGAGTCACACCATTTTCCTCGACTAAATTTAACCTACAATTCGAAGAGATCATTTGTTTGGAAACCAAATTTTCTAAACTATTTCATATTCCATTTTAGTGCTTTAAATTAAAACTAATTTTAAATCCATCTTTGATGAAACTCCAGTCACGATTCCCCTTCTGAAGTCTAAAGGTACATAAAAATACATTTCTTACTGATATAAACATAGAATCACAGATTCTCAGGGCTTGAAAGTTTTACTTCACTTGGTTCACCATCCATCTGATGTTGGAAGCCTTTCTAAGCTCTCTTTGCCAAGCCATCTTCTGGACCAGTCTTGATCATCTCCAGGAACGAAGTATCTAGTGAGGTGGTGAAGGTGTGGGTTCTGAAATTAAGCAGACCTAGATTTGAGTTCCTATTTCATCGCTTCTACTTGTGTGAACTTTGGCGAGTTAGTTAACTTTTTTTCTCAAAGCTTTATAATCTGTAAAATGAATATAATATTATTTAACTCATAGAGTTATACAAAGGAAATAATGCATGCACAGCCTTCAAAAATGTTTTATAATGTTATCATTATTTTTAGTCATGTCATTATTATTATTAGTTTCCAAGGCATTCATCTTCTAATGTTGGATAGCTACCTTAGAAATGTCTTCATTCTGCCAGTTCATGGAAAAATATGGTTTCATAATATAATTTAGCAAAATAAAGTCAGTATTTCATTAGTTGTAATTCACCATAAAATTTGGAGGAAACTCTTTGAAAAGGATTTGCACAATCTCATCGATATCTTCTCAGGATTTCAAGACATCATTTCAAAAGTGTAAACAGAGAAATAGTTGAAATATTGAATCTATAAAGCCCTGTCAGTAATATCTGTCTCATAATACTCATATAAACTAAGAGATGTGAACAAACGTAATCCGTTACCTGACATCACTCCTGGGCAATGACTCAAATGGCAAATTTAATTACAGTAGCACTCACAGTAAACATTCCCTGACTTCAGAGCTTTCCATTGACAGAGGCACTCTAGACAATAAACAGAATCTTAACCAAAAAAGGATTTTATGAAGCTTTTCTTAAATTCACAACAGCTTTCCATGCTACCTGAGTTAATTACATCATTCAAACACATTGTCGGCGAATGTTTTTGTCAAGATACTCCGAGCGTTTGATAATAGAAGTAAGATAATAGAATCAAGATTTCAGGAGCTACAATAAAATAACTTCTAATTGGTGTGGATGCCATCTGCCATAACTAGTAAATCCTGATATATGTAAATGAACCTCTTTTTTCATGTAAATTAACCAATTCTTTTTTCAAATGTCTTTTATATTATAGTGCAGTGAAAAAAGTCAACTATCTTAAAAATCACATAACCCTTTCTTCACATTAAAGAATATGTACTAAGAATGCATAATTTTACACTGAGAAAATTTTGCCCAGAACATATTCTCAGAAAATGTTTGAAATGTCATTATTAATTATCAGGAATTTTTTAAGATAATATTCTTTAAGAATGTCATTATTGGCTGGGCGTGGTGGGTCACGCCTATAATACCAGCACTTTGGGAGGCCGAGGCAGGCGAATCACCTGAGGTCAGGAGTTGGATACCAGCCTGGCCAACATGATGAAATCCCCGTCTCTACTAAAAATACAAAAATTAGCCAGGTATGGTGGCAGGCACCTGCAATCCCAGCTACTCAGGAGGCTGAGGCAGGAGAATCGCTTGGACCCGGGAGGCAGTGGTTGCAGTGAGCCAAGATGTCGCCACTGCACTCCAGCCTGGAGACAGTAGTAAACTCCATCTCAAAAAAAAAAAAAAAAAGAGTGGCATTGTTTTGACTTAAGATAATCTACTCTTGGATGGATAATTAGAACCGTGTGCATTGGTGAATTGAAGAGGGAAACAAAAAAATTCATTGGAAGAAAATCAACAATAAAAATGAAGGGAGTGATGTACATAAGATCTGACAAAAGAAAATCAGAACTGACCATATTGAAATTATTTGAGATGGTAGCTACAAACATGGAGCAAGAAAAACCTTTGGAAATAACTGTTTAAACCACCTAAAATTTCCCACCAAAGATCCACCAAAGAAAACATGGCAATGAGGCTGAGATGTGAAAGATAATTTGGCTGTTGGGGTGGTGAGAGAGGAAGAGAGAGCCACAGGCAGCCAGGATATTGTGACTTTTCAGCTTACTTATAAGCAGTTAAATTGGTTTACAAATTATTCTATATAATGTTAACTAAACTTATCCTCAGAAAATGCACAAGTGTCTTAAAAATACTCCTATAAATAAATTAAATATTAAAGACAGTGTAATAATGATGCAAGCACCAGCAAACAATCAGAAACCAAGGAAGCTAACCCTCCTATTAGGAAATGTTCCTCAATGGCCATACTGGGAATTGAAAGCAATGAGTCCAATGAGCCCTTTAAACTTTTTGAAATTATGGAGACTATAAAATAAATTTACATGAACTTTCATTTACGATGAATGCACTGCCCTAATTTTATTTCTTAAAATATTGTCTAATGTGCTTAACAAGCCATAACTAGAAAGATGACATTTTAAAATATTTTCATGCCATCTTCATCTTAGCCTTTTCAGTTTCTGTTTCTCCATTTATTTTATAACATATTAGGTACTTCATATAGTAAGCCTGGTACTTAAACACTAGGACCATAGTACATGTATATTGTTAACGAATAAATAAATATTGGTGATGCAGTGAATACACATTTTCACTGAAAGCTGAATGCTAGAATTGATATTTACCCAAAGCCAAGTATTATCATCATGGAGAGAACACCTGGAACTAGAATAAACAAGGCTGGGCACGGTGGCTCATGCCTTTAATCCCAGCACTTTGGGAGGCCGAGGCGGGTGGATCACCTGAGGTCAGGAGTTCAAGACCAGCCTGGCCAACATGGCAAAACCCTGTCTCTACTAAAAATACAAAAATTAGCCAGGAGAATCGCTTGATCCCAAGTGGTGGAGGTTGCAGTGAGTGGAGATCGCACCACTGCACTCCAGCCTGGGTGACAGAGTGACTGTGTATCAAAAACAAAAAAAAAAGAATACATTAAATTTTATCAAAAATATTTATTTCAGATCATTAAAAATTCTAGTGCTTGCTTTTCTAAATTTTTATATTATTGTCTGAATATAATTTCTCAGCACTGTCATCTCTAGATTATTTCGGCAATCACTGTTTATAGATTCTGGCCCATTTAAAAATGTCTCTAGGCTGGCACAGTGGCTCACACCTGTAATCTTAGCACTTTGGGAGGCCAAGGTGGGCAGATCGCTTGAGCCTAGGAGTTCAAGACCAGCCTGGGGAACATGGTGAGACCCCATCTATACAAAAAATACAAAACTAAGCCAGGTGTGGTGTCATGCACTGGTAGTCCCAGCTACTTGGGAGGCTGAAGTGGGAAGATGGCTTGAACCTGGGAGGCAAAGATTTCAGTGAGCCAAAATCGTGCCACTGCACTCTAGCCTAGGCAACAGAGCAAGACCCTGTCTCAAAAAAAAATAATAAAACAAAAATAAATAAATAAAATAAAAAGTCTCTAAATTTCTCCATGCACAGAAGAATATTATTCAGAAAACAACTTTCAGTAGCATATTTCCTAGAGATAATTTTATAAAACATCCATAGCTTGAGCAAATCTTACAAATCTTTCATCATCAACTACTGAAAGTAGCTGGCAGCTATAGCAATCATAAGTCTTCTCTTAAAATTTTAACTGCCATAGCCACAAAACTTTAAGAACTTATTTTTATAAATTGTTATACAATCTGTTATTTCGAAGTTTAATTAGTAAGTACAAAATGTGTTCGGGGTAATCCATTCTTCTCCTAACATAGTTCTTCATATTCTTATAATAATTTGAGTTGAAAATAATTTATCATTGATGTATATAATTTCGTAGGATTTTCTTTCCTGTAAATTTTGAGAAGACAAGTTTGGCATCCTTCTGTTATTTCATTCTCACTGGATGTGCAGGATTCTCAAGAAACATTACAACAATTTGACAACTCTTTTTTTTTAATAAGGCAAGTACACCAAAAGAGCCTACAAATATTTGAATTATGATATAATCTAATATATATTATGGCATTAAGATTTAAGATTTATTAACATTGTCACAAAAAATAAGTTGATCTTCCCAAATTTATGTAATATTCTCATTTAATATACATATTAATGGCTACTCCATATCTCTATTTAGCCCTTTGACAGTTTGTAATAATACAAAATAAAACACAATTAAAGCTTTTACAATCATTATTTTACTTCCAGCATAATATGCTACAGCCATAATGGCCTTTAATCTATGTAAAACCAGGACTGTAATAAGAAGTGAAAGGTACAAGATCATGTCAGTTTTTTCCTTTCAACAAATATATGTCAACTGCAATTTTAAAACAACTGACAATGGAAACTGTAAAAGTGAAACAGCTAACAATTCTTTCATAGTGCATGACAAGAGTGATTTATAAAAGCCATGCCAAAGAGAAAGGATTTGCAAAAATAATAAATGTGCTTTCCATTTCTCAATAAATCATAGTGTACAGTATTTAAACTGTCAGTACTCAAATCATGCAGTCTTCCATAAAAGAAAATGTACTCTTCCTCCTAGCTCTGTTTGGGAAAGAAATGTCTGCAGATCAGAATGTGGGCTCGAATCAATGTCAACATGTATTCAATCTCAGTGATTCCAAAAGGCTGTTGAGGAACGTTTTTTCTCCTCCTTGCCAGGAAACATATTCTTTGATCATCGCTAATATCAAAGCCTAAGCCTAAATCCAAAGGGAAAACAAAATAGTGATTTTAAAGGACTTACTGTTCTCAAACTTTGAGAATACCTCAACCAAAGAGAGCTTTTCAAATCATATCACCTTAATTTATCTTGACTCCTTATATTTGCCCAGTGATCAATTTTTTAAAAAACCATTATAACATTAAAAATTAAAGGCTGAATAAGTAAAAAGGTAAGACAAAAACCTAATGCAAAATTTCCAAAGTTAACTTTGAAAAGAAGTAAAGGCTGCAGATCTGGAATCCAGAGAACAAGGGAGACTGATATAAAGTGGAATCAGGAATAAGCAGTGGCTAGATTATACAGAGGTCTGTAAAGTATGATAAGAAGCTTGGATTTTATCCTAGGTTAAATTAGAAGCCATGGGAGAGTGTTTTTAAAACAGAAAAGATATAATCATGATTTTAAACCATCACTCTGACCACAAAACATCCATCAGCACAGCTAAAATTACAAATACTGACAACAGTAAATGTTGACAAGGGTATAGAGCAACGAGAATTCTCTGACATTGCTTGTAGAAATGTAAATGGATAAAATCACTTTGAAAACTACTTTATGGTACCTACTAAAGCTGAACATAGGTATACCCCATGGCCCAGAAATTCTCTCCTACGTATATTTCCAGTAGAAATGCGTACATATGTTCAATAACAAGATACTTAATAGAATGCTTGTTATAGCATTATTCAAATAGCATCACACTGGAAACTACCCAAATGCTCATCAACAGTGCAATAAAGTGTATCATATTCACACAATGAAGCACTATGTACAGCAATTAGAATTAATCATTTACAACTAAACAAAACAGGATGAATCGCACAAGTATCATCAAGCAAAACCCAGTTACAAAAGAATGCTATTGAATGAATCCATTTAAATTTTTAAAAAACAGGCAAAGCTAACCTATATTTGTAAGAGACAGGATAAGGGTTACCCTCGGTGTGGGTAGGGAGCAGCCAGTGACTGGAAGGTAGTTTGTGAGGGAAGAGAAGCAGTAAACACATTTTCTTGGTGGCAGAGGGATGGATGAAGAAGAGATAGGGATTGTCTTGACTGGTGATGTGTACACGAAAAGCACAGAATCAGAGTCCTACTTTGCAGCCATCCATTACAATCTGCCTTTGACATCTGGTTGAACCACTGGTGATGAGAAACACAATTTATAAGGGAGACTGTTCTTTTTTGGAAGAAAAAAAAAGAATCTAATGACTCACATGAGTCAAAATTTTTTCTAGTTATTCTCTCTGAAACATGAAACAATCCGCTTGAATTTCTAGTACAATTTCTTCCAGGAATTGAACACAGCAAACTTACTTTGCCCTTAGTTTTTTTTCCAGGTTAAACAACTCAGCTCCTTGATCCACTCTTCGTAGAAATTATCACAGACACTGACCCATCACCATCACTACCCTGGTAAGCTCTCATTTGCTAATATTACTAAGAAAAAGAAGAAAGAGATAGGGAGTGACTTGGATCAAACACGTAGACACGGAATACAAAATATATGGAATTGTGAGTTCAGGGAGCCTCAGAGCTCAGTGATTTGAGTGAAATGCAAGAGATTTCGAGGGTGGTTCAAGGTAGCTTCCAGATATTCTGCTTGACATTCTTATTCTAATTCACTTACTTGTTTTCACATAGGCCATTAATTCTCTCTCATCTACAAGCCTTCCTTCACGTGTCACAACTATGTTCTCCCTCCATTGAACCATAACAAACCTTGGTCAGAACCTTAGGTTAAACTTCTCCTGTTTTAAATCAATTCATTTCCCATATCTATCTACCTGCCATACTTTTGACCTTACACCTTCTAATACTGTAATTTTTAAGTTATATTTCATATAAAACTGGTAAACTTCTTAGTCATCAATATTTCAAAATAACAATGAAGATTAAAAAGAAAAGAAAGAAGACAGGAAATAATGGAGGGGAAGATTTCAGTAATTTTACATTCCAAATATATATGACTTAATACCATATGCTATGCATAATATAAATTATATAATATATATTTATTATACATCCTATGAATCAGGAAATAAGTAAATTAGATTTTAAATATTTCTTTCTAATTTCTCAAGATGTAGTTTCTAGCATGGAACTGGAAAAGGCTTCAGTGTTAGTTATTTATCTGATAATATGTCTTTAAAGTTCTGAAGTTTATATTTGAATCCAAACTTCTGTAAAGCTAGGAAGCTGATCCTAGTGAGAGTGAATTTGCCAAGTTTTCTTTCCTTCCTTTCTTAACATTCTAAGACCATCTACCAGTTGTGAGTTGATTTTTCATCTTCTGTAAATAGCAACACTGCTATGGAAATATTTTTTATAAACTTAGCTTTGCATAACATCTTCAAGCAATCCAAATTTTTAAATTTATTCCTGTGAATACCTAGATTTAGTTTACTGTTTACTCTTGCTTTGTAACATAGAGATAATTCATGATAACCTTACATATTCTGTTTCTTATAGAATTATAATTTAGAATAAACAATTTGAAGTGCTAAAAGCCTGGATAAGTCTAACTTGATTAGTTACTTTATTTATTAGTAATAACATTTTTTATATACTTTAAGTTTTAGGGTACATGTGCACAATGTGCAGGTTAGTTACATATGTATACATGTGCCATGCTGGTGTGCTGCACCCATTAACTCGTCATTTAGCATTAGGTATATCTCCTAACGCTATCCCTTCCCCCTCCCCAGAGTGTGATGTTCCCCTTCCTGTGTCCATGTGTTCTCACTGTTCAATTCCCACCTGCAGAACGTTTTTGCTGCCATAACCAAATTTAGCTGTATGATATTCTAAATCACTCTGTAATGCCATCTCATAACAATTTGCTATAACATTACCATGAGAGAACATTACCAAGAATTAGGAAATCAGCAAGAAAACTACCTGATTACCACAAAAGGTTTGCTTCCAATTGGATGACTATGAAACTTCGTTTTCCTGGCATATTTGTGTTTGATATCTCTCCCAGCTGGTGACCTAATGCTCTAAGGTAATTCTTCAGAAAGGGAAGAAGATTTTATAGCAGAAGTACTATTCATTTACTTTTCTGGCACCTGCAGAAGAAACCTGGAATGATATACCTGGCTTTAAAACAAAGAGTCAAATAGTTACGAAAAGGAAAATCTTTACTTATTTAGATATGAAATACCACCAAATTGGGAAACTTCAAAAATATGTCTTCTCGTCTTCCTTCCATTTACAACAAATAAAATCTCTTTAATAGGTTTTCTAAAGCAAATACAGTGATTTCTAATTGCTCAACAAAAATGTTTTAACAACTAATCATAAATTTCAGCTTG
Source organism: Pongo pygmaeus (assembly GCF_028885625.2). NCBI lineage: Eukaryota > Metazoa > Chordata > Mammalia > Primates > Hominidae > Pongo > Pongo pygmaeus. The sequence continues at coordinate 82,322,313 of NC_072384.2, forward strand.
CAATATCGCAAATTGAAAAAATAATATTCATTTTGATTTTTTTACATTCTTGGTTGAAATAAAATCTAATTTCCCTGATAATGAGTTTTTAATATCTTTTATATAACGAATAAATCATTTTAAGGTTTATGGTTTTTTTTCTTTCTTTTTTCTTTTCTTTTTTTTTTTTTTCTGAGATGGAGTCTTGTACTGTTGCCAGGACTAGTGTGTAGTGGCATGATTTTGACTCACTGCAACCTCTGCCTCCTGGGTTCAAGCGATTCTCCTGCCTCAGCCTCCTGAGTAGCTGGGATTAGAGGCACCTGCCACCGCGCCCAGCTAATTTTTGTATTTTTAGTAGAGATAGTGTTTCACTATGTTGGCCAGGCTGGTCTTGAACTCTTGACCTCGTGATTCACCTGCCTCGGCCTCCCAAAGTGCTAAGATTACAGGTGCAAGTCACCACACCCAGCAATGTTTAAGTTTTCTAAATAACTTTTTGTATAGCCTTTTTTGTAGCGTTTCCTTTAGTTAAATTTAAATTTAAAATGTAACAGTATTGTTAAAATTTTTGGCTTTTAATCTGTTCTTTAATAACTAGTTATTAAAGTTTATATTTATAAAATTAAGAAAAAAACATTTTTCATTGAACTCGTATTTCTGATTTCCTTAGCTGTTATTAAAACTTTGAACACAAAAATTATTTTAAATTTATCTTCTATCCTTTTATAAAATGTTTTTATAGTAATAGTAAACACAAAGACTGGGCACGGTGGCTCACATCTGTAATCCCAGCACTTTGGGAGGCCGAGGCGGGCAGATCACTACGACAGGAGATCGAGACCAAGGTGAAACCCCATCTCTACTAAAAATACAGAAAGTTAGCCAGGCACAGTGGCGGGCGCCTGTAGTCCCAGCTACTCGGGAGGCTGAGGCAGGAGAATGGCATGAACCCAGGAGGGGAGCTTGCAGTGAGCCGAGATCACGCCACTGCCCTCCAGCCTGGGCGACAGAGTGAGATGCCGTCTCAATAAATAAATAAATAAATAAATAAATAACACAGAGTAGGTACATATTCCTGTATTTATCATCAATACAAATATGCTCAGTTGGTATACAACATGTAATTGCACTCAAAAAATTCATACAAGTTTAATTAGCTGAATAAAATGGCTTAGAAACTTTTTCTCGAAAAATCACATATGTGATCATATATATTTATTTCCTATAGGCCAGGCACGGTGGCTCACACCTGTAATGTTTTAATAGATTAATCACCAATCTCATCTTGCAAAGATGCAAATTGAAAAAAAAATAATAATATTCATCTTGATATTTTTTACATTCTTGCTTGAAATAAAATCTAATTTCAGCCCTTTGGGAGTCCAAGACGGGTAAGATCACTTGAGCTCAGAAGTTCAAAACCAGCCTGGGCAACATGACAAAACCATATCTCTAAAAAAATTTTAAAGTTAACTGCGTGTGACTGGCACATGCCTGTAGTCGCAGCTACTTGGCGGGGCTGACGTGGGAGGATCGCTTGGCCCAAGAGGTCAAGGCTGCAGTGAGCCGAGATTGTGCCACTGCACTTCAACCTGAGTGACAGAGTGATACCCTGTCTCAAAAAATATATATATATTTCCTATTGTAATAAAATAAAGCTCATAATTGTTTGCTGAACATTAGCTCTGACCTACAATTTTTCATTATGCTCTGTATAAATTCTCTACTCTAGCTAAATGGTTTTATAACGAAGGCATTATATTCAGCTATGGTCAACCTGCTCCCAGCATTCTGCTCCATCATTCTGAGTGTCCTCTTTATCCTCACGGTCTAAGATGCTCATTGAGCTCCTTGGGCGTCAAGCAGTAGGAAGGTAGAAGGAGAAAAGAAGAGCAAACTTCCTCTCTTTAATGAGACTTTCTCCAAGTCCCACAGAATGACACAACACTTTGTGCTTATATTTCACTGGCAAAAGCAGATTACTTTGATTAACCTGGTTTCAAAGTAGAAATGGAAAACATAGTCTTTTATCTGATTACATGGCTGCTCTGAAATAAAACTGAAGTTCAGCAATTGAGGGAGAGATGAGAATGGATGTTGGAGCTGACAACTAACAATCTTCTGCCATTGTTATTTGAATAAACCAGATTCCCATTAATATCTTGGTTCAATACATTTTCCTTTCTTAAAAACCTTCCTCCTTTCGATACTACTCTTACTGAAGTTCTAGCCTTTCTTCAATGGCCAGTGTAGTTTCTAGTTCTTCTTAAGTGTTTTCCAACTGTCCCAGACCTCATGCAAAACTCCTACAGCATTTTTTTAATCTATACCACTTGTGATATTCCCAAGGTGAATTTGTTTCTGCATCCTGTGCTGTATTCCCAATCATGTCTGAGCTTCCTAAAATCAGAGACCATGCCTTTTGCTTCCTTGCTTCCCTGGAGTTTGGGGACACAAAATTGTCTCTATCTTATTCTACAAGAGATTTGAGGTGGTTTACGTAAAACATTGAAAGGGGTGATAAAATGTTAGTAAAAATCTGGAGCAGGGAAAATACAAACTGAAATAGGAAGCCAAGACATAAAGAGAAGGGAAGTAGAGAGTATAAAATAGAAAAATAAAACATAAAAATGCAGACTGTAAGAACTTACTTTAAAACATTTTTAATACTGAGATACATATTTGACTCTAAGACACATATTTGACTAAACTAAATATGTTATTCCTGGTAACCAAAGTGAAAAGAGAAATAGAGACAGTTGTAAATGACTGTTGAAAAAGGCACGGAGATTATCAGTGAGAGCAAATCCCTTTCTTATCACTAAATTTTAAAAGATGTTCTTCACTCAGGTCTTTACAATGTGAGACTAAGTAATACAGTAGACAAAGCCCTCAGTAGCATTCTCATGTCAAATACAGCGACAAATCTCTGAAGTTGTTTCTTAGAGCATCCACCAATAAAAGAAAGGCCTGGCATCAGACACATTAATGAAGTCTATTTTAGAAAGGGTCAGTGTTCAATATGATCATTTTCTTATTGTTTGAAATAGGGTAAAAAGGAAACCTAAAATAATTGGAGCAATATATGTCCTTCAGTCATTAACACCTAATGCTTTCTTGATCTTGCTTCTGAGCTGGGCCAGATAGTGGAGAGCTTAAGGATTTTTGTATCCATATATTAGACATAAAAAGCTGTATGAGAAAATGGCATAGGATAGAGGTAACGGTACTTGTTGACTGTGGAGCACTGGGTAAGTCATTTGACATCTCTTCGCTTTAATTTCCTCATGTGTAAAATGAGACTAATAATTGTACCTAGCTCATTGAGTTGATATGGATATTACAACAAAATCATTGGTAAGGTTCTTAGAGCAAGAGCTGGCAACAGCAACTGCTATAAAAGAAGTGGCTAATTCATTTTAAGTAGATGCTAACGTTGAAATACTCATATGAAGATTAGAAAGCTGACTGGGGGTTTTATTTTAATGGGTGCCAACAATTTATCCTTGAATGCTTCCTGATTATGAGAAGAATGGTAAGAGCTATTTTCATGGATGAAACTGAAATTTTTAGTTTGTAATTCAAAACTTTAGCATCATGTTTTTCATATGCTTTCTTTTAAAATAGGGGTCATTGAAATATCACCAAGAGGAAGAGAATGAAAAAAGAATAATGTAAATATCCTCATTATTATTCTACCAATCAAATCATAGAAGAGATGATAGGACTGGACAAAGAGAATTTCAAGAAAATAGCATAAAATGATTACCACAAACTTTGAGACTTTGGAGGTTTGTTAAGCCTCTTATTTTCTAATTCTTTGTCTAAAGTGAGTATGGATCTATGAAGGCAAATGTCATGAGTTATAAGGAAGCTGATGTCTCTCTCTACATCATTGTTAAAATTAAAAATTGGTAAAATACAAGAACTGCTTATTGCTGGATTAAAGATAATATTCAATGGCACTTTCCTGTTATGTGAGAGCAAAATAGGATGCTAACTACTAAATTAAAAACAATAAGTTTATATTTAAAAATAATAATAATAATAATAATGTCAATCATAGAAAATGTTTTAAATGCCAGTAAATCTGATTTCTGAGAGTAGCAAAAAAAGCCCAAGTAACTTTCAGGTCTCTGGTGTAGTAGCAACTTTTCAAAAATGGTATCATGATCCATTATGCCAGCAGAATTCTAAATCTACAACACAGCAGTCACTCAACCATGTCTCATTATCCAGAAAAGGTCCTTTTAAAAATTGACCTTACTCTGTGTTCACTTCCTAAGAAAGGCTAACCATGTGGCAAAGTCATCTTTGTGATGACCTCATGACAGTCCACAGCTTATTTCTCTTAGAACTGAAGTGTCAGCTAACTCCCCTTAGAAAGATGTTTTCTAACCAAACTATAATTCCTGAGAGGCAGAGACTTTTTACTGGGTGGTTTTATGTCTCTATAGATCCAGGAACTGACACTGTGCCTGACATTGAGCAAATGTTCAATATTTGTTTGTTATTGAAAGAACGGAAGTTGGGAGAATGTCTTCTTAGGAGTGTGTTTTATGTGCTTATACGAAGCCCATTTTGCATGAACTGGTGAGGTAGAAGACAAGGGAAGGAAGAGCTTTCACCAAAGAATTCAGGAGAAAATTCATACAATAATCTCTCCTGGCAATCTAGGAGAACACTCTTCTGATATAACTCTGCAGGAAAACAGGTACAGGAGGAAGGAAAGAGAAGAAAATCATCCACTATTCCTTTAAACAAACTGGCTCTTTCTTCTCATGGTTCCAAGTTTGTTATCTTAAATCACAATCACTATAAACCAGTTTAGAAAAGTACGACAATAATTACTATACAATTCCTATCAGCCCTGGACTTGGCTAGGAAATTTTCTACTTCATTGTAAAACCTCTTGCTAAACATTTATACGGCCTACAGTGTTTTAAAAGTGAAAGATAGGCCAGGCGCGGTGGCTCACGCCAGTAATCCCAGCACTTTGGGAGGCCAAGGCAGGCAGATCACGAGGTCAGGAGATTGAGACCATCCTGGCTAACACGGTGAAACCCCATCTCTACTAAAAATACAAAAAGTTAGCTGGACGTGGTGGTGGCGCCTGTAGTCCCAGCTACTCGGGAGGCTGAGGCAGGAGAATGGCGTGAACCCGGGAGGCAGAGCTTGCAGTGAGCCAAGATTGCGCCACTGCACTCCAGCCTGGGCGACAGAGTGAGACTCTGTCTCAAAAAAAAAAAAAAAAAAAGTGAAAGATAAATCTTATTTGCCACCACTAGAGGAGACAACGGTGCCCAATCTTTACTCTAGAAAGTGATAACTAAAAGGAAAGAATTCAACATCTAACTTTCCTTTTTAGAGGAATTCTAATTCATCCCTGTTTTTAAATCCCCAATGAAATAATGATTTAATTAAAGACCAAAGAATGCTAAAGCCATTTGGGGTAAGGCTGGTGAGAAATGGGCTCTGCCTCGCACGTTATTCCATAGACTGCTTGGCAAATACCTGATACCGTTTACAATGTAGTTTATGACTACATTGTAATGACCGTCTCTTAACCCACTGATCAAGCTTAGCAAACTGTGGGAGGAAAACCTGCTTTCATGTAACTGTTGGGTGTAAAATATAAAGACATCACTGATCCTGTCAAAAATGTTTCATCTGAACCTCACTGAGGCTTTGGGACTAACTTCCAGATTGACAGAAATAGAGGACAGAGAGAAACAAGCTGAACCACGCCATAAGGAAATCATTTTTTTTTAAAAATACAGAATGTGGGACATTTCTCAAGACAGCTATACTGGTCTCTTCAAAAAGCTAATTTCACAGGGAAAAACAAACGAGGGGCTATCACTAAACTAGGACAGAATCTAAAGGGACTCAACAACAAAATGCAATGCAGGAATCTTAATAGATCCTGGTTTGAAAAATTTGTCTATTAAAGACATTTAGGGGACAGATGATGATATTCACATATTAGTGAGGAATATATGACATTAGCAAATCATTAGTAACTTCTTAGTTATAATGGAATTGTAACTATGTATAATTTTGTTCTTAGGAAATGCATGCTAGAATATTTAGGTAAAAGGTAATGATCTCTGCAATTTATTTTAAACAATTCAGCAAAAATATACTTTTGTATAATATATAAAATTCTAGTAATATCAGTCAGGGGTTCTCTAAAGGGACAGAATAGGATATATATATATTTACATATATTTATATATATAAATACACACACACACACGTATATATGGAGTTTATTAAGTGTTAACTTACAAGGTCCCACGATACGCTGTCTGCAAGCTGAGGAACAACGAAAGCCAATCCAAGTCCCCAAGCTGAAGAACGTGGAGTCTGATGTGTGAGGGCAGGAAGCATCCAGCATGGGAGAAAGATGTAGGCTGGGAGGCTAGGCCAGTCTCTCCTTTTCATGTTTTTCTGCCTGCTTTATATCCGCTGGCAGCTGATTAAAAGGTGCCCATCTAGATTAAGGGTGGGTTTGCCTTCTCCAGTCTACTGACTCAAATGTCAATCTCCTTTGGCAACACCCTCACAGACACACTCAGGGTCGATGCTTTACATCCTTCAATCCAATCAAGTTGACACTCAGTATTAACAACCACAAGTCCAACCCTTGTCAACTTGAACCCATACATATCTCCTGAGATCATACATAATCTTCAAATAAAGACAATAATAAAGTCATAATTACACCTCACATAATACAACTACCCTTTGCACAACCAGAAACGCACCAATCCCCAACCCAAATACTATTACATAAAGTTAACAATACTTAAATGCTGATATGAAGTTGATAAATCTTATGTCAAATGATAAAGAAAAAAATATTTTCTTAGTACAAGTGTATACATGCACAAACATGTTTTTAACAATAGAAGGAGGAAATATTCACGACAATCACAGTCTCTGTTTTTTTTGTTTGTTTTGTTTTTTGAGACAGAGTCTCTCTGTTGCCTAGGCTGGAGTGCACTGGCGCAATCTCGGCTCACTGAAAGCTCTGCCTCCAGTTTCAAGTGATTCTCCTGCCTCAGCCTCCCAAGTAGCTGGGACTACAGGTGCACACCACCATGCCCGGCTAATTTTTGTACTTTTTAGTAGAGATGGGGTTTCACTATGTTGGCCAGGCTGGTCTTGAACTCCTGACCTCATGATCTGCCCACCTTGGCCTCGCAAAGTGCTGGAATTACAAGCATGAGCCACCGCGCCTGGCCTGAGCCACCACTGTGCCCAGCCTACAGTCTCTGTTTCTGCAACTGGTCACGTGGTTGTAGCTGGTATTGATGACTACCTTCTTCTACGACCCATTCTGTATTCCCTTTGCTTTAAGCAAGCACCTCAGCAGGTCATGGTTTTTTTCCTGGTGGAATGATCCAAACCTTCATTCCTGAGGGATCTGAGCCATTTGTGGTCCTGCCTGGATTGGGCTGTTGTCGTTTCCATTGACCTTAATCACAGGGTATGATAATACTAAAAGACACCCTAATTGATCTCCTGTATTCCACACATTCTCTTCCTTACCTCCATTGTGGAGGAGTAGACTGATTTCATACTGATAGTCTGGGTCAATCACCCCAGCCAACACTGTAACTCCCTTCTTAGCCTGTTGACTTAAAGGTAGGAGGAGCCCAAAGTGTCCAGGTGGCAATCTTAACTTCTAGTTTAATGGAATAATTGTTGTGACTCCTGGTGGCAATGTTCCTCCCTCTGGAACTAAGACCTCTAGGCCAGCAGAACATAATGCTGCAGGAACAGGAAGCAAAAATTTTGCTAGGGGGTGATGGTGAGTGGTGCCACTTCCACTTCTGCCCCTTGATTCCTGGACCCATGAATCCTGGCTATGGGAGAAACAATACCAGGGTCTGCCAGCCTAGAGGTCTTAGTTCCAGGGGGAGGAATGCTGCCACCAGGAGACACAACAATTATTCCATTATATATCTATATCTATATATATATCTATATATATATATGGAATTATATATATTATTCCATATATGGAATTATTCCATATATAAAGTTAATATTATATATAGTATTAATAATATATTATATATTATAATATATTAATATATTATATATCATGATATATTAATATATTATATATCATGATATATAATATATTATAATTATTAATAATTAGTATTATTAATTATTAATTACTTAGTCTTTGCTCCTCATCCTGCAGACAGCCTATTGTGGGACCTTGTGATCATATAAGTTAATACTTTATATATATATATAAAGTTAATACTATATATATAGTATTATATTATCATACTATATAGTATTAATATATTATATATTAATACTAATACTAATTAATTAATTAGTACTATATTAAGAACACACTAGGTGCTGTATATACATTATCTGATTTGCTTTTTAAAAATTGTGATAAAATGCACATAACAAACTTTTTTATCTTAACTACTTTTAAGCGTACAGTTCAGTGGCCTTAATAAATTCATATTGTCATATAATCGTTACCACCATTCATCTACAGAACTCTTTTCATCTTGCAAAACTGAAACTCTAGACCCATGAATCCAAAAGTCTCCATTCCTCTTTCCCCTAAGCACCTAGTAACCACCCTTCTACTTTACGTCTCTATGAATTTGACTACTGTAGGTACCTCTTATAAGTAGAATGGCACCATATTTGTCTTTTTATGACTGCTTATTTCACTTAGCAAAATGTTCTCAAGATTCGTCCTTGTTGTAGAATATGTTAGTATTCATTTCTTTTAAGACTGAATCATATTCCTTTGTATGTATAGGCCACATTTTTCTTATTCATTCATCTACCACTAAACACTGGTGTGGCTTCCACCTTTTTGGCTATTGTGAATAATGTGGCTACGAACATTAGTGTACAAATATTTCTTCAAGATCTTGCTTTCAACTCTTGTGTGTATATAAACAGAAGTGAAATTGCTGGATTATATGGTACTTCTAATTTTAATTTTTTGAGGAACCACTATATTGTTTTCCACAGTGGCTACACCATTTTATATCCTGACCAACAGTACACAGGGGTTCCAATTTCTCTAAATCTTGCCAAAATCTGTTATTTTGTTTTGTGTTTTTTATAGCAGCCATCCCAATTAAAGCCATTAAAACCACTGATATCACCAGCAGGTAGAAGGTGATATCAGTGGTTTTTATGACTTTAATTGACATTTCTGTAATGATTAGTGATCATAAGCATCTTTTCATATATATCTTAATTAGAAAAATGTCTCTTCAAGTTTTTGCCCATTTTTATTTGGTTGTTTGCTCTTTGTCCTTGCATTATAAAGGTTATTTATATATTCTGAATATTAACCATATCAGATATACGATTTGCAAATATTTTTCCAATTCCATGACTTGCTTTCTCTATTGATTGTATTATTTGATGCACAGAAGTTTTTAATTTCAATGTAGTTTAATTGATCATTTTTTCTTTTGCTACTTGATTTACTTTTCATATTACTTTAAGAGATGTATATTTTAGCCCAATTTTATACAGAAAGAATCTGAAGCTTAGAATATAATTAACTTGGCCAAGTCTACACTACCATTATGAGGTGAAGCCAAGTTTCAAATTCAGTTCCATCTGACATCTCTACTAAGCCATGCTGCAGTACTAATTTAAATATTTATATTGTTACCAAATTCAGAATAATTAATTAGAATAAACTTTCAGTCCCATCCTGAATTTGCAGATTTGTCAGTTCTACAAACATAGAGTCTGATTAAATTGATTAAGAGAAACTCTTTCCCCCAGATGGCAAGGCTTGGACAGCCAAATGTCTTAGATATTGTTTTCTTTGACATGTGAACTGCTTAGAAACAGAGAAAGATAAATAGTCACACAAAACTTCTGACAGAATGTCACTGTTTAGAATAACTAAAGCAAGAGGTGAAGGGGTCAAACATTATGATAATCAGGGAATGCTGACTGTGGCAGCAGGTCCGATGTGTGAGATCATCTCTAAAATTGTACTCATAGAATTGCACTCATAAAATTGCACTTACAGAATTGCCAAAGAGAGTTGGTAGAACCTTCTCAATAGATAAGAGCAAGCCTGGCCAACATAAGCAAAACCCCGTCTCTATTAAAAATACAAAAATTAGCTAGGTGTGGTGGCCCGCGCCTGTAATCCCAGCTACTCAGGAGGCTGAGGCAGGAGAATCTCTTGAACCTGGGAGGCAGAGGTTGCAGTGAGCCAAGATCTCACCACTGCACTCCAGTCTGGGCGACAGAGCAAGACTTCGTCAAAAGAAAGAAAGAAAAAGGAAGGAAGGAAGGGAGGGAGGGAGGAAGGGAGGAAGGAAGGAAGAAAGGAAAGAAGGAAGGGAGGGAGGAAGGGAGGGAGGGAGGGGAAAGAGCAAGGAAGAATTAGTTAAAATTTAAAAATTAAAAAGTGTCTTTGCACAAGGACCAGAAAGAAGGCTTTTCTTTTTCCATTTTCTGAACCATGAGCTTTGGTCTAGAAGAAGCCCGAAGTCATGAGCCAGCCTAAATCATGGAACCTCTATAATAAAGCATAACATGGATCTCTTTCCTTCTAAACTCCCTTCTACTCTTTGGCAGGAAGCAAATTTAAGGGTCCTCTTTTATACCTTATGTATCTATTAAGCTTATCATCTGAGTTTCTTACAAATTTTATTCTGAACATAGGAAACAAAATAGAGACTTAAAGCTTCTAACATCAAAAAAGCAATATTTTATGATTTCAAAAAGAAAGTCTATATTATTATGGTTTAAATTAGTAAAGTTTTGAATAATGTGATCTGGCAACATCTATTTTAAAATATTCATGTACTTTGACCAACAGATTCATTTTTTCATAAGCTTATCATTTAACAGCAAAGAGGACAGGGGCCCTGGAAACAAACCAAAGTTCATTAGTAAGGGAATGGTTGAATAAGTACATTTATACAATAGAAAAGCATACTGCTATTTAAAAAATAAGCTAGCTTTTTTATATGAACCTGAAAGAATGATATTTCCACTCCATGCAAACAGTAAGTTGTAGCAGTGTACATAGTTTTGCCCTATTGTGAGCTCAGGAAAGGGCAAGGAATGGTAGACAGAGGTGCTAACATGGGTTACTTTAGGCCTGAAGGAAGGTTGAAAGGAGTATTATCAGCCTCTTCTTAGATCTCACATTGTGACCTTGTTGCAATAACAAAGTACTACTATATAATTTTTTAATCTAGTAAAGACAAAATTCTGAAGTTCTGCTCAACAAATACAATTTGTAAAGTCAAGTTTTAGGCAATGGAATTGCTACTCTTTCTTTTTCCTAAAAGGCACTTAGTTATCTATTCACACAAAAGGGAAAAACAAATGTTTTCACCTTGAGTGAAGTGAATAAACAACCTGAAAACAGTTTTGAAAGCTCAGAGCCACTTAATTCTAACTTGATTATAAGAGGAAAACAGTGAGCTTAATGTATCTCAAAATAAACATGCTACCATGGATTTAAGAAATACTTATTAGTTGACCATCTCTGCTGCTGAATGGGGCTGACCCCAGCTCTGGAGTCAGACTGCCTGGATTCAAATTCTGTCTGCTACTCACTTGCTTGCTATGTAGCATCTGACTCCTTATTTATTCTCTCTGTTGGCCTCCATTTGCTCATCTATAAAGTGGGAGGTCACTCCCTTAGCAAGGTGGCAGGCATATAATACATGGACAATAAATGTTAGGAGTTAGGCACTCTGCTATAGAGTTCAGTCCCTGCCCTTAAGTAGCTCATAGCAAAGCAGAGAGACAAATATCTAAAAATTAGCAAGAAACACAGCTAACGAAGATTTCTTCTGCGAGGGATCAGAATCATTTTTAGTTCTCCCCAAGTGGCATGGTCTGCAGCAGCTTGAAGATCAGCCAAGGGCTATGAGTATATAGAGCCACTTTGACTGTCATTGTTGGCATAAGTCTGAAAGGAGAACAAGTTTGAAAGAAGGGGATAACTGTTTTCCATCATACCTAGAAGCAAGTACATGGTATGCCCAAAAAAAGGAGAAATGAGCATTTTAAATCTAAATTACTTTCACATAAATTATTATAATAAAGTGGTATACACTTGTATAATTTGGACAAAAGAATGGTAATTATAGGACTAGAAGAAACACGAATGGAAGGCATGAATTCCATGAGAACAAGAAGCAGTGAAAGAATGTCTAGCTAACTCTTCTTGTCTCCAAAAATGCTATCAGCACATATTTCACTATAGCTGATCATGAGCAATGTGACTTCATTAAATGCAGATAAATACACAGACCCTGTTTCCACTTCATTCAAGCTAACAAATCTTCAAAACAAACCATAACCACTCCTTTGATAACTAAAATAAACACACAAATTAATCATTTGAATTTCCTAAATTTGCCTTCCTTAACAAGGAATTCACTGTATCACAGAGAACTTCTTATGGTTGGATTGTGTCAGCCAAAATGATATATTGATGTCCTAACCCTCAGTACCTCAGAATGTGACCTTATATTAATTAGTAGTTTGCTGGGAGTACCATAACAAAGTACCACAGACCAGGTAGGAAGTTTAAACAACAGAAATTTTATTTCCCCACTGTTCTGAAGGCTAGAAATCTGAGATCCAGTTTGGATTCTTCTGAGGCTTCTCTCATTGGCTTATGGGTAGCTGTCTTCTCACTGAGTCTTTACATGCTCTGCCTGCTGTGCCTGTCTGTGTCCAAATTTTCTCTTCTTGTAGGGATACCTGTCATATTAGATTAGTGCCCATCTGATCACTTCATTTTATCTCTTTAAAGACTTTACTTCCAAATATAGTCACAATCTGAAATGCTGCAGGTTAGAACTTCAGCACTGAATTTGGGGGTGGAGAGCCAGGGGAAACAACTCAGCCCATAGCAAGGTTGAGAAAGAATTTACTATAACTAAATGGAAGACTGGATTTCAGTCAATCCATTTTCAATGTACTTAGTGCCACTGTAAGTAGCAGGAATAATGTAGGTTTTTAATTAAAATGTATTACTAAGAGCCAAGGGATATTTAATAAAGGTGCACTTTCTTTTAACAGCATTTGTAAACATCCTCTGCTTGACACCGCTCAACAATGGCCTTAGTCACAAAACTTCATTATTTATCTTTTGGGAAGATAAGTAATTTTTGTCCCTTTTTTCCCATTATTCCATACAAATTACATGCCTTGCAAAAAATGATCTCCCAGCTGTAAAATACATATGCCTCTTTTCTATATCTTGTCACTCTTACTCTCCCAGTCTGAAGTACCTTACCATCCTACAGCTTTCAGTATTGCTGACAATATCAGATAACATCTAATAAGATAACCATGGCTGTTGACCACACAGGCAGTCATCATTTTCTTCATAAACTGAGTCTGATGACAATAAAACAAGTGATTTAAAGCTGTACCTACTAGCTAGTTTTAATTATACCAAAGCAAATTTTAGTCCCTGGAAGATACCTATTTTCATAATTGTTGCACAAAGTCAGTGAAGACCACCCTAGCTTCCCAAAAGACCTGGTAAAGAAAAACTAAGGATTGTTGGGGTAGACTCACACGTTTAATTCTTCAAGTGTAGACTCAGACAAGAACAGAATTGGGTACAAACCTCAAAGGGCCTTAGGCAGACTCTCTCTTGCCAAAGAAAAAGCTGCAGACTCGCTCAGCATGCAAAAAGGCTCTGTGCATTCAAAAGACGGCACCGGCTAAGCAAACATATTCTCCAATGAAGAGCCTTTGCACACAAACACCCCTGTGTGTGAGCCCTCCAGCATGCTTCTCATTTTTACCTAAAGTAATAATTGGGAGACCTGCACCCAACATCAGAAATCAAATCGATCTATTATTTCTATGTTATAATTCTCTATATCTCACATTGGTTAACTGTCAGTCTTCCCTGTTATGTAGAAATCAAAGAAAATATCAGATTGAGAAATCAGAACCAAGTTAGTATAGGATACCCAAAAAGAAAAACCTGTACTTGGAAAACCTTAGACTATTTTATCTGGACAGAAACAGCTGAAGAAACAGAAGCCTAGGGCAGTGAAATAACAGGGCTAGCAACTGGAGAGCTCACTAGAGACTCAACCAGAACATAAGCTGATCTCAATCCAGTCGAGGGCAGCTTCCATATTAACCCCCCTTCTATATCACCTGGGGGAGGCAGAATAGTTTTGTTATCTGTCTTGAGATACTAAGAAAAATAGAAATCCTATGCGTTTTTAAAATACAATACTAAAGCAAGCTCTCCAACTGCTGCAGGTAAAACTAAAAATGACAATAAGGAAATATTGAATTACATACCAAAGCATGTAATTTTATGTAGTAGAATTTTAAAATGTTTAGCTTAATATTAAAAACAAAGCAAATTACCTGACAGCCCCCTCCCACCCTAACCATCCACTTGCACCTCAGGATTTCATTTTATAGGCCTTCCTGGCTTTAAATGCAAAGGTGGCAATGATCGAAATGTCTGGTTAGATGGATACTTCCAAGGAGTTGGAAATATAAAGCAATGAACTGGGCAAGAATCTTCAAAGTTGTGTCAGTTGGCATGAAAATGTGGACATCTTCTCCAAAAGGGCATAAAAATTGATCAATGTAATTTAGCAAAAAGCTTTTGAATGCCTGGTATGTGCTTGTTGCTATGCTACATGTAGATGGTCATTAAGATGTAGACTCTGCTTCCAAGGAACCCAGGCCTAACAAAGGGGATAGATACCAGATTAAAAAATGACACAGTATAACTGAAATTTTTAAATAATATCAAAAACACTACAGAAACAGGAAAGCAATTAATTTTGTGGAAGTCTGAAACACTAAGAATTGATCAATATGTGAGAACTCAAGAATGAGTAAGGATATATGGACAAAAGAGATGGGAGAGTGCCACTTGGGCCAAGGGGAACAGCTTGTACAATGACGCACAAATGCAAAATCTCAGATGTCTTCAGGGAAGAGAGTGCCCTAGTGGGGCTAAGGTCTATATCACAGAACACATAGGAGAAACTTGAGTTGAGATCAAAGGGAGAGACCCAGTTTTAAGAAACTTACTACTAAGCTAGCGGACAGAGCCTATGGGACTTGGAAAAACACTAGTGACCATAGGATCAGAGATGTACCCTGTGTTAAGTCAGATCATTTTTGTTTCCCACATTTTTCTGTGCTTGTATCCTTATTTCTGTGGTTCTGTGTTTGGCTGATATTTGAATATTTCATGCTATATTAATTGTAATAAAAAGAACTGAAAATGGGGTTCCTTTTTGCGCTTGAACCAGACATTTAAAATAACTACAGCATAGCCCCAGAGAATGGTTTGATGATGGTGGGAGTGATTAGAACAGAAGAACCCCAAGACAAAGATAAATCCAGGAGAACAAAGAAGTACCTCCTCATTCACCTGCTCTCCTCTTCATAAATCATCACCTTCCAGTGGTAAAATCCATGGAGCTTCTGGGTTTTGTTTTTAATAAGAGAGGCTGTTCTTTTTTCAATAGCTGACATTATATGATTCAGCTATTACGCATTTAATAAGAATTGAAAGAGAACAGCAAAATATCAATAATCAAAGAAAATTCAATAATTGAGGAAATTATCAGAATAATATATGCAAACTAACCACTTAAAATTATTATAAAGATATAGTAGAAATCTGTTTCACTATTTATCTGAAACATCTGGCTTTTCTTTCTGCAAATGCAGACGTAAGAGCAAAATGCGTTTCTCAAGGAGCTGGAAGCCATCCATCCAAAATGCAATCATCATCATCCATGGATGCCTTGCTCTAAGTTGTAAACCTGCCTCCTGTCATGAAGATATGGAAAGTTTACTTTTCCTTTGGGTAAGTCCAATAAGCAAACAGAGGTAACCTATGATTCTCCTCACTCCGGCTCTTAAAAACTCTCCAAGCCCTTTGTTTTGGGGAAGTTGAGTTCAATTTCTCTCCTCTATTGAAATAGCCTCGAATAAAGTCTTCCTTGCCTGTTTAACTTTTCCCAGTGCAATTTTTCTGCATTATTCACATCAAAAAAACAGTCACATATTTCTGCTATACTGTATTGCCAATCAGTGACACGTCTTTGCCTTCATTATACAATGTTTAACATGAATTTAAAAATCACCTATTGGGGGAGGAGCCAAGATGGCCGAATAGGAACACCTCTGGTCTACAGCTCCCAGCGTGAGTGACGCAGAAGATGTGTGATTTCTGCATTTCCATCTGAGGTACCGGGTTCATCTCACTAGGGAGTGCCAGAGAGTGTGCGCAGGACAGTGGGTGCAGCGCACTGTGCGCCAGCCGAAGCAGGGCGAGGCATTGCCTCACTCCGGAAGTGCAAGGGGTCAGGGAGTTCCCTTTCCTGGTCAAGGAAAGGGGTGACAGAGGGCATCTGGAAAATCAGACCACTCCCACCCCAATACTGCGCTTTTCCGACGGGCTTAGGAAGCGGCGCATCAGTAGATTATATCCCGCACCTGGCTCGGAGGGTCCTACTCCCACGGAGTCTCACTGATTGCTAGCACAGCAGTCTGAGATCAAACAGCAAGGCAGCAGCGAGGCTGGGGGAGGGGCACCCGCCATTGCCCAGGCTCCCTTAGGTAAACAAAGCAGCCAGAAGCTCGAACTGGGTGGAGCCCACCACAGCTCAAGGAGGCCTGCCTGCCCCTGTAGGCTCCACCTCTGGGGGCAGGGCACAGACAAATAAAGAGACAGCAGTAACCTCTGCAGACTTAAATGTCCCTGTCTGACAGCTTTGAGGAGAGCAGTGGTTCTCCCAGCACGCAGCTGGAGATCTGAGACTGGGCAGACTGCCTCCTTAAGTGGGTCCCTGACCCCTGACCCCCGAGCAGCCTAACTGGGAGGCACCCCCCAGTAGGGGCAGACTGACACCTCACACGGCCCGGTACTCCTCTGAGACAAAACTTCCAGAGGAACGATCAGACAGCAGCATTCGCAGATCACGAAAATCCGCAGACACCGCTGCTGATACCCAGGCAAACAGGGTCTGGAATGGACCTCTAGCAAACTCCTACCAATCTGCAGCTGAGGTCCTGTCTGTTAGAAGGAAAACTAACAAACAGAAAGGACATCCACACCAAAAATCCATCTGTACAACACCATCATCAAAGACCAAAAGTAGTTAAAACCACAAGATGGGGAAAAAACAAAGCAGAAAAACTGGAAACTCTAAAAAGCAGAGCGCCTCTCCTCCTCCAAAGGAACGCAGTTCCTCACCAGCAATGGAACAAAGCTGGATGGAGAATGACTTTGACGGGTTGAGAGAAGGAGGCTTCAGATGATCAAACCACTCTGAACTACAGGAGGAAATTCAAACCAAAGGCAAAGAAGCTGAAAACTTTGAAAAAAACTTTAGACGAATGTATAACTAGAATAACCAATACAGAGAAGTGCTTAAAGGAGCTGATGGAGCTGAAAGCCAAGGCTCGAGAACTATGTGAAGAATGCAGAAGCCTCAGGAGCAGATGCGATCAAATGGAAGAAAGGGTATCAGTGATGGAAGATGAAATGAATGAAATGAAGCCAGAAGGGAAGTTTAGAGAAAAAAGAATAAAAAGAAATGAACAAAGCCTCCAAAAAATATGGGACTATGTGAAAAGACCAAATCTACGTTTGATTGGTGTACCTGAAAGTGACGGGGAGAATGGAACCAAGTTGGAAAACACTCTGCAGGATATTAGCCAGGAGAACTTCCCCAATCTAGCAAGGCAGGCCAACATTCAGATTCAGGAAATACAGAGAACACCGCAAAGATACTCCTCAAGAAGAGCAACTCCAAGACACATAATTGTCACATTCACCAAAGTTGAAATGAAGGAAAAAATGTTAAGGGCAGCCAGAGAGAAAGGTCGGGTTACCCACAAAGGGAAGCCCATCAGACTAACAGCGGATCTCTCAGCAGAAACTCTACAAGCCAGAAGAGAGTGGGGGCCAATATTCAACATTCTTAAAGAAAAGAATTTTCAACCCAGAATTTCATATCCAGCCAAACTAAGCTTCATAAGTGAAGGAGAAATAAAATACTTTACACACAAGCAAATGCTGAGAGATTTTTTCACCACCAGGCCTGCCCTACAAGAGCTCCTGAAGGAAGCACTAACCATGGAAAGGAACAACAGGTACCAGCCACTGCAAAATCATGCCAAAATGTAAAGACCATCGAGACTAGGAAGAAACTGCATCAACTAACCAGCAAAATAACCAGCTAACATCATAATGACAGGATCAAATTCACACATAACAACATTAACTTTAAATGTAAATGGGCTAAATACTCCAATTAAAAGACACAGACTGGCAAATTGGATAAAGAGTCAAGACACATCAGTGTGCTGTATTCAGGAAACCTATCCCACGTGCAGAGACACACATAGGCTCAAAATAAAAGGAGGGAGGAAGATCTACCAAGCAAATGGAAAACAAAAAAAGCAGGGGTTGCAATCCTAGTCTCTGATAAAACAGACTTTAAACCAACAAAGATCAAAAGAGACAAAGAAGGCCATTACATAATGGTAAAGGGATCAATTCAACAAGAAGAGCTAACTATCCTAAATATATATGCACCCAATACAGGAGCACCCAGATTCATAAAGCAAGTCCTGAGTGACCTACAAAGAGACTTAGACTCCCACACAACAATAATGGGAGACTTTAACACCCCACTGTCAACATTAGACAGATCAATGAGACAGAAAGTTACAAGGATACCCAGGAACTGAACTCAGCTCTGCACCAAGCGGAGCTAATAGACATCTACAGAACTCTCCACCCCAAATCAACAGAATATACATTTTTTTCAGCACCACACCACACCTATTCCAAAATTGACCACATAGTTGGAAGTAAAGCTCTCCTCAGCAAATGTAAAAGAACAGAAATTATAACAAACTGTCTCTCAGACCATAGTGCAATCAAACTAGAACTCAGGATTAAGAAACTCACTCAAAACCGCTCAACTACATGGAAACTGAACAACCTGCTCCTGAATGACTACTGGGTACATAACAAAATGAAGGCAGAAATAAAGATGTTCTTTGAAACCAACGAGAACAAAGACACAACGTACCAGAATTTCTGGGACACATTCAAAGCAGTGTGTAGAGGGAAATTTATAGCACTAAATACCCACAAGAGAAAGCAGGAAAGATCCAAAATTGACACCCTAACATCACAATTAAAAGAACTAGAAAAGCAAGAGCAAACACATTCAAAAGCTGGCAGAAGGCAAGAAATAACTAAAATCAGAGCAGAACTGAAGGAAATAGAGACAAAAAAAAACCCTTCAAAAAATTATTGAATCCAGGAGCTGGTTTTTTGAAAGGATCAACAAAATTGATACACCACTAGCAAGACTAATAAAGAAAAAAAGAGAGAAGAATCAAATAGATGCAATAAAAAATGATAAAGGGGATATCACCACTGATCCCACAGAAATACAAACTACCATCAGAGAATACTACAAACACCTCTACACAAATAAACTAGAAAATCTAGAAGAAATGGATAAATATCTCGACACATACACTCTCCCAAGACTAAACCAGGAAGAAGTTGAATCTCTGAATAGACCAATAAGGGGCTCTGAAATTGTGGCAATAATCAATAGCTTACCAACCAAAAAGAGTCCAGGACCAGATGGATTCACAGCCGAATTCTACCAGAGGTACAAGGAGGAACTGGTACCATTCCTTCTGAAACTATTCCAATCAATAGAAAAAGAGGGAATCCTCCCTAACTCATTTTATGAGGCCAGCATCATCCTGATACCAAAGCCGGGCAGAGACACAACAAAAAAAGAGAATTTTAGACCAATATCCTTGATGAACATTGATGCAAAAATCCTCAATAAAATACTGGCAAACCGAATCCAGCAGCACATCAAAAAGCTTATCTACCATGATCAAGTGGGCTTCATCCCTGAGATGCAAGGCTGGTTCAATATACGCAAATCAATAAATGTAATCCAGCATATAAACAGAACCAAAGACAAAAACCACATGATTATCTCAATAGATGCAGAAAAGGCCTTTGACAAAATTCAACAACTCTTCATGCTAAAAACGCTCAATAAATTAGGTATTGATGGGACGTATCTCAAAATAATAAGAGCTATCTATGACAAACCCACAGCCAATATCATACTGAATGGGCAAAAACTGGAAGCATTCCCTTTGAAAACTGGCACGAAACAGGGAGGCCCTCTCTCACCACTCCTATTCAACATAGTGTTGGAAGTTCTGGACAGGGCAATTAGGCAGGAGAAGGAAATAAAGGGTATTCAATTAGGAAAAGAGGAAATCAAATTGTCCCTGTTTGCAGACGACATGATTGTATATCTAGAAAACCCCATTGTCTCAGCCCAAAATCTCCTTAAGCTGATAAGCAACTTCAGCAAAGTCTCAGGATACAAAATCAATGTACAAAAATCACAAGCATTCTTATATTACCAATAACAGACAAACAGAGAGCCAAATCATGAGTGAACTCCCATTCACAATTGCTTCAAAGAGAATAAAATACTTAGGAATCCAACTTACAAGGGACGTGAAGGACCTCTTCAAGGAGAACTATAAACCACTGATCAGTGAAATAAAAAAGGATATAAACAAATGGAAGAACATTCCATGCTCATGGGTAGGAAGAATCAATATCATGAAAATGGCCATACTGCCCAAGGTAATTTATAGATTCAATGCCATCCCCATCAAGCTACCAATGACTTTTTTCACAGAATTGGAAAAAACTACTTTCAAGTTCATATGGAACCAAAAAAGAGCCCGCATCGCCAAGTCAATCTTAAGCCAAAAGAACAAAGCTGGAGGCATCACGCTACCTGACTTCAAACTATACTACAAGGCTATAGTAACTAAAACAGCATGGTACTGGTACCAAAACAGAGATATAGATCAATGGAACAGAACAGAGCCCTCAGAAATAACGCCGCATATCTACAACTATCTGATCTTTGACAAACCTGAGAAAAACAAGGAATGGGGAAAGGATTCCCTATTTAATAAATGGTGCTGGGAAAACTGGCTAGCCATATGTAGAAAGCTGAAACTGGATCCCTTCCTTACACCTTATACAAAAATTAATTCAAGATGGATTAAAGACTTAAACGTTAGACCTAAAACCATACAAACCCTAGAAGAAAACCTAGGCATTACCATTCAGGACATAGGCATGGGCAAGGACTTCATGTCTAAAACACCAAAAGCAATGGCAACAGAAGCCAAAATTGACAAATGGGATCTAATCAAACTAAAGAGCTTCTGCACAGCAAAAGAAACTACCATCAGAGTGAACAGGCAACCTAGAAAATGGGAAAAAATTTTCACAACCTACTCATATGACAAACGGCTAATATCCAGAATCTACAATGAACTCAAACTAATTTACAAGAAAAAAACAAACAACCCCATCAAAAAGGGGGCAAAGGACATGAACAGACACTTCTCAAAAGAAGACATTTATGCAGCCAAAAAACACATGAAAAAATGCTCACCATCACTGGCCATCAGAGAAATGCAAATCAAAACCACAATGAGATACCATCTCACGCCAGTTAGAATGGCAATCATTAAAAAGTCAGGAAACAACAGGTGCTGGAGAGGATGTAGAGAAATAGGAACACTTTTACACTGTTGGTGGGACTGTAAACTAGTTCAACCATTGTGGAAGTCAGTGTGGCGATTCCTCAGGTATCTAGAACTAGAAATACCATTTGACCCAGCCATCCCATTACTGGGTATATACCCAAATGACTATAAATCATGCTGCTGTAAAGACACATGCACACGTATGTTTATTGCGGCACTATTCACAATAGCAAAGACTTGGAACCAACCCAAATGTCCAACAATGATAGACTGGATTAAGAAAATGTGGCACATATACACCATGGAATACTATGCAGCCATAAAAAATGATGAGTTCATGTCCTTTGTAGGGACATGGATGAAATTGGAAATCATCATTCTCAGTAAACTATCGCAAGGACAAAAAACCAAACACCGCATGTTCTCACTCATAGATGGGAATTGAACAATGAGAACACACGGACACAGGAAGGGGAACATCACACTCTGGGGACTGTTGTGGGGTGGGGGGAGGGGGGAGGGATAGCATTAGGAGATATACCTAATGCTAAATGGCGAGTTAATGGGTGCAGCACACCAGCATGGCACATGTATACATATGTAACTAACCTGCACATTGTGCACATGTACCCTAAAACTTAAAGTATAATAATAATAATAAATAAAATAAATAAAAATAAAAATAAATAAAAATAAAAATCACCTATTAAGTGTTCCACAGAAGACCCACCTGAGGTAAGCATATTGTGGTGATTAAATTTTTGCACAGAAGAAGTTGAAATTGGGATGATTTAAAACTTGGAACTCAAAATTAACAAGAATTGGGTCACAATTCCTATCAAGAGATTCAATAATATTACTAAATCCTTCAACCTCTGATTTCCTGGTCAGAAATCAGAGATATTACGTGATCTCATTTGGAAAGCTGGCCAATGCTACTTTCTCTTATTAGTTAAAAAGGCAGCTCTAGAGATCTTGCAAGGAGCCACAAGGAGTTGCAGAGAGAGAACATAGCAGTGTTGGACTTAGAGAGACTTCAATTTGAATTCTAGCTCTACTTCTGACTATCACTGTTAGTTAAAAAGGCAGCTCTAGAGATCTTGCAAGGAGCCACAAGGAGTTGCAGAGAGAAAGCACAGCAGTGTTGGACTTAGAGAGACTTCGGTTTGAATTCTAGCTCTACTGCTGATTATCTCTGTGACTTTACAGGCAAACTACTTAACTTAAAGACTCAGATTCCTTGTCTTTAAAAAGAAGATAATAATAATCACTTGGACATCGTGCTGTAAGTCATATGTGAGATGATGTGTGTAAGTGAGACAGACGGTGGCTGTCGTCACCTCCTCAGGCCACTAGTGTCTGAGAGAGCTGTGCAATGCTCACCAACTAAAAGGGAATTGACAGGATGTGCCAGAGAAGAGTCAGAGACTTCTCCAAAGTGAACTCTGCCCTCTTGGGGTGATGGGAGTCTCTTGCCAGCAACTGTCAGCACTTGTGGTTGAGGCTCACCTCTCAGCAGAAAGCCTGGGCATTGGCTCTCCTCTGTCCTCACCCAAGAGCAAGTGCCTCAAGCTATCTTGAGCACAGGAGGAAAACCCAGCCCAATCATTAACTCCACAAACAGAACAGACTCAATCCACTGTGAAAGGTGATATGAGAAAAGCTTTGTTTTTGAGCTGGTTCTACAAAAACAAAAATACACAAAACAAAATCAAACAATAAACCTGACGTAAAAAAAGTAAGAGCGTTCTTCAACTTCTTGATTTTTTGAAAAATGTTATAAAGCAAAAGCTTTTAAAACCTAAATAGAGGAACACAGTAATGTTTTAACTTCAGTAGGAGAATAAGAACTGCATATAAATTGGGAGGAATTGCATTTCAGCTCTAACTCTCATGTATATCCCATTTAGTCTTTAATATTTGGCGACAATCACCTGGAAAGAACTGACATCTTCCAGGAAATTTCATCACACTAGAGATCCTGATGAAAACTAGATTCGTGATAGCAACGTGTTCCATAAAGTATCTCATTCAAAAATTCATGGCATGTTATTTTTATGAAGTGTCTTTTGGAAGTCTCAACTCCTATTTGGGAAATTTTTATTCTTCAGTGTCCTCAATCAGAGATTTCTCCATTAAAATTCACATATAAAAATTTGTATATGAACCACAGAAAGTGATCATATTCATGAGTCAAATAATAGATTTGTCTTAAGAACTACTTAGGTTTGAACACTTGTATTTCCTCATTCAGAAAGCGATTCAGAACTCTTAAAAAAATTGATAGTCTATAACCACCTTTAAGAAAGTGGGTTTTCAGTCCACTTTCTTAATCTTACATTTTCTATTCCCCACCCACATGACTTTGCTTTTCTCCTGGCAAAAATAGATAATAACACAAGGAAAACAAGAAGGGCAATATCTGTGCTGATTATTCAGAGAAGCAAAATATTTCTCATCTTTGTATATTCGTTGGTGGCAAAAATAATTTTCCTCTTTGTTCCCATAGATACAGTAAGTCTGATTAGTAATCAGAATAATAGATCATAAATCACAAAGCCAGTTAAATATCATCTGTCCTTATGTAATATTTTAAACATATTCTTGTTTTACTAATTGGTCCCATTTGTTACAATAACATGATTTTGAAGGGTGATTTGATTGAAATTTAGATGCATTTCATATATACATGTAGAAAAAAATGGTCTTACCATGCTTGACCACGTGTAAACTGTGATCGAAAAGATATTATATAGATGATATAGAATAATGTATACCTATTTCTAAGACAGGTCAAAATACTGAATGTTTTCTCATTTCCCATATTAGAAGCACTTTCGGTTCTATCTCCCTCATCTTTCTCCTATAAATTATGAGGTATTCATTTTCAGTATTCATCCCGAGTAAATAATCTATAATATTCAAATAGAATATTATTTTTTTAAACTTCAAAATTGAGTGACAAAAATATCTTACGGACATTAAGGAGAAGTCAAGGCAATGTAAAAGAGCAATTAACTAGAAGGGATAAGAAAAGGACAATAAATATTTTAGAGAACACATCCCAGCCTGAACCTTGTGCACTACTCCACTCAGCCCACCATGCAGACTACCACTATCAAGGAAGATTGGCGCCTCTTGCTCTCCATGACTTTGCTTCTGAATCACGCTTCTTGTTCCTTGTCTTAAACTGCTTCCAAACCTCCCAATTATCTACTTTGACTGTCTATTTTTTCTACTACTTTCCTCCGAGGACAACTTTGCATTGCCTGTTACATGTTACACTGAACATGGTATTATTTGTAGCTAGGTTTCTCAATCTCAGCATTATTGACATTTTGGACCAGACAAGCCTTTTTTATGCATTATAGGATGTTTACATCCTACAGTGGCCTCTACTGACGAGATACTGCCAACACCACCCCTCTCAAATATGGTCAATCAAAAACATCTTCAGACATTGCTGAATATACCCTAGTAGGCAAGATCAATGACCCCTAGATGAAAATCACTATTTTACACTGACATTTATTTATTTATGCATTCATCCATTTGATAAATGTTTATCAGATGCATATTATGTGTCAAATACTGGACTACAATAGTAAGAAAGATACAGTGGTTGCCCTATCCTAAAGTCTGGTTCTAAGTGTGGACAAGTAATCTGTTAATTATAATTTAGTATATGAAGAGATAAAAACAAAGCACTACTAAAGCATAATGAAAGGGCACGTAACCCAGTTTGGCAGGGGTTGGGGGTGTAAAGCTTTTCACAAAGGAAAAGGCACTTAAGCACATACAAGAAAGATGAGTGGTAATTAGCTCAGTGAAAAATTTAAAAGGCACAGAGTGCTCCAGACAAAGAGACCAAGTAGGCAAATGCCTGCAGGTCAGCATTATCGGGGCACTGAGAACAGTAAGCAGGAACCAGGTCACACAAGGTCTTGTGTTTCATATTATGGAGTTTGACTTTATTCTGAGGATAATGATGAGCTATGACCTTGCTCCTCAGGACAATGCTAGGTGGGGTCCCCTGCCCTGACTCTTATAACTTGAAATAAATGTCCTTCTAACATACGTCAGTCCTTGGGTACTTCCATGACAGCCTAGAACCTCTCCAACACAGCACTCTTTTCAAGCTTTATCCACTCTTTTAACAGGTCCAATACAGAGACCATCAATCTTCCAGGTCTAACCATAAAAGAATGAGAAATTCTCTCTACAATTTAAACTAAAATGATTCGACATTTTTCACTATTGCACAAATAACTAAATTCTAAAGTTATTCCACATGGTTATAACTGAGTGGGGTACCAACTTTTCTGTGCACTAACTAAGAATTAGTTCTTTAAGAATATAAAGAAAGTTAATTGTCATTTACAGATGAAACTAAGAAAAAATCAAATCGATGGCTGATCGGGTTTAGACAAGTTCTACTGACTTCCCCTTTCCTAGTCTTCATGTTATATCTAGTTATATTTGTCTAGAGTTCACTGGGGAATTTCTGAGCCACAATAACTCAATTTTTAAAAAATTACATGTCTAATACATTCATTACATAAGCAATGGATTTAATCTTTGTGTGAATTAAAAACACTAAATATGCAGGCAATGTTTGTTTAATATACTACACAACTAAAGAAGACATTTAGCATGAGAGAGAAAACAACTTGATGTGACTTTGAATAACATCTGAGTCACAAGGAAGAAAATCAAATAAATGCTCAACATATTGGGAGAATGTTTTTAACCAAGCAGTGACTGTGTTTTAACAGAATGTGGTTTTGATAGTATCAGTTTGGAATGTGAAGGATGAAAAATTGGTAGCATTGCTTTGCAATTAAGTATCCTTACTCAAACCAAAGCTTTGTGGAATATGTCTACTTGCAAGTAAGTAAGTTTGAATTCATTTCCTTCTCATCATCTGTTCACTACAGCATAAAACAGGGAAAAAGAGAGCGCTGGGTAAAATAAAACCAGAGTTGAGCTTTTCTCTCTCCAGTTTTGTAAAGATTCATCTTTTCATCTGGAGTAAGTGGCTCAGGGATCTTTACTTTTGATCTTTAGCACATTTCAAAGTGATTCTTGTCCATTGATCTTTCTCTCACAGGTGAACAAAAAGTTCCTGGAGTTTTAAATTTCCATAAATTCTGCTACATTTTAAATTTTGAATATTTAGAAAGACTCTAAAGTGCTGGAGAAATTAACCTTCCCCTGAAACTCTTAGTACTTCTGTCTAAATTTTCTCAGCAAAAATACACTTAAATATCACTGCAGGTCTTAAAAATGAACAACCATATGACCCTTTTTCATATTATCTGTCACCTAGTATTTAAAAAGTATCTCATCCTTTCTAAGTGGTCATATCTGAATGTCTAATTAAGATTATAAAACCTATTAAAGGAGGTTAGAACTGAATTCTTTTTTCCTAATAGTATTTAAATTTTAAAAGATATTCAACAAAAGGTAATCATTAGGTAATAATTTTAAATAATAATTTTTAGCCAGGCGCTATGGCTTACGCCTGTAATCCCAGCGCTTTGGGAGGCCGAGGCGGGCAGATCACCCAAGGTCAGGAGTTCAAGGCCAGTTTGGCCAACATGGTGAAACCCCATCTTTACAAAAATACAGAAATTAGCCAGGCATGATGGCAGGTGCCTGTAATCCCAGCTACTTGGGAGGCTGAGGTGGGAGAATCACATGAACCTGGGAGGCAGAGGTTGCACTGAGCCGAGATGGCACCATTGCACTCCAGCCTGGGCGACAGAGTAAGACTCTGTCTCAAAATAATAATAATAATAATAATAATTTTAATGATCTTTTGACACAATTATAATTTTTTTTAACTTAGCAAGATTGGGCCTGAAAGAGAAAACAGAAGGAAAGATAGCAGAGGAAGAAAGGAAAAAGGAAAGGGAAGAGGGAAAGAAAGAGAAAGAAAAGAAAAAAAGGGGAAAAAAAGAAAATGAAGGGAGGGAGGAAGGGAGGGAGGAAGGGAGAGAGGGAGGAAGGAAGGAAGGAAGGAAGGAGAAAAGAGGTATGATTGATGTAATTCATAGAAACTACAGTGTGACAATCTCCACTGAGATTTAGAATCAATGAATAGTGTGAAAGTGTAGAGATTCCCTAGCCCAAAAGATCAAATCCAATGTTAATGAATATAATAATACCCTTAAAGAAAGATGTCCATTATGACTTGGTGGAAGATATGAAAAAGCAGGGGTATTCTGTCATAAAATCATCTAAAATGAAAATTCAAGGAGAAAAAGAAAACTAGAAGTGCCCATCCAAGCCTCATCCAGGAAAGAAAGCATTTTAGCCAACTGTACTTAGAGTAATGCAATCCCATGAAAAATGCTCTTCCTGTCAGGGAAACAAGGACATTAGGCTAAAGAAATTTGTATCTGTCTAAATCTCACTGCTCTGATTCTGATTTCAGATGGATGTGCCTACAAATCGAGAATACTCTCATTTAAGAATGCTCATAAATATTGATATATTAAAATTTCTATTCCATACATCAGTCCCACAAGCCTGGTCAATGGAAGTCCATCATACCAGTGGTTAACATACCCACCTAGAGTTACTATACCAGATTTAGGATAACATACACTTACTAGGATAATAATCAGCCAGGCTTCCTCCAGTGGACATCCTAACCATGCTATTAGCTTTTGGTGCTCTCCATTTGAAATTTCTACAACTAAAACTCGTCCATTTCTTGTCAACATTAAGCAATATGTACAAACCATAAAGACAAGTTATAGGTGTCCTTTCTGGATGTTCTTCCATCATACATAACTCTCTCTGTGTGCTAGATTCTTTAGTAAGTAGTGGAGACATAGCATACCCACCTTGATATAGCTCACAACCTGGCAGAGGAGACAGAAATGTGTATAAACGTGGTTAGGCATGGTGGCTCATGCCTATAATCTCATCAATTTAAGAGGCCGAGGCAGAGGGGATTGCTTGAGCCCAGGAGTTCAAGACTAGCCTGAAGAACAAAGTGAGACCCCCATCTCTGCAAAAAATTTAAAAGTTAGCCAAGCATGGTGGTGCCCGCCCATAGTCCCAGCTACTCAGTAGACTGAGATGGAAGGATGTCTTCCACCCAGGAGTTCAGGGCTGCAGTGAGCTATGACTATGCCACTGCACTCCAGCCTGGGCAACAAAGCCAGACCCTGTCTCAAAAAAAAAAAAATGTGTGTGGACATGATATAGTATGAAAAACACTATAATGGTGCTTTGTGGGAGTGAAATTGAAGCAAGTGGAGGGAGAACTTAATTCTGCATGCAACTCAGTTGAGAGGGATCAGTTCTACAATTTAAATAACCAAGAGACTTTACCAAACATTCATCATTTTTTTTCATAAAATAAAAGCAATGATTGCAGAATTTGTACTTATAGATGTTCTAACTCATGAATGGCTACCCCAGATATTTTATATGCAAAGATTTCCATTAAATATAGGGAAAACCTAGTTCTGAGAGGAAAATGTATCTGTTACGTAAAATTGAGAAAAGCATGTGACTCCCATAGTCCCATTTATTTGCACCCACTGATTTGCACTGGAAATGACTTGCCTACTAGCGAAACAACTCAGTTGTGTTCACAATTGGATCTAACATATATTTCTAGTATCACCCACAGTAAGCAAGCCTTGTGTCTATTTTTGCTCATCATTATGTCCACAGGAACTATAACAATGCCTCATACATAGAAGATGCTCAGTATAACCTACTGAATATACAAAACAAATATTTAAGAATGCCAATAGTTCCTTAAGATACTGGGTGGGTCATCAATGTGTTAAAAGGTTGAAACTGGACCTATTCTTTTTAGAACTAACCTAAACAAAATTAGTCATGCACAATCATTAGGATATTTTGATAAATATAAATACTCCCTAATAATGAGGGGTAGATAAGGGCCATAGGTCTTCATTCTCAAAATTTCTTAGTCTACCAGGTGTTCTATTACAATAAGTGTAAGTCTCAGATCTAATTCTGTAATACACTCAAACATATATTAGCAAGCAGGCACAAAAACAGTTAAGTCCCAGTTATTTGACCTCTTGGAAACTCCAACTATCGTGTTCCATCAAAGATTCACTTGAGGGAATTGCAGCAGTATTCTGGCAGCAAGAGTCAGCTAAATTTCTAGTCAGAACCAGGTGACAGAATCCTCAGTTAATGGCTACACATGGGACTAAATAGCATCCTAGACCTGGGATACCACCCTGATGGGTCTAGGCTAGGGTTTCTCTACCTTGGCACTACCAATATTCTGGGTTGTATAATTCTTCATTGCGGGTGAGTGATGAGATTTTATACATTGTAGGGTTTTCCACAACGCCCTGGGTATCTACCCACTAGATGTCAGTAGCAGCCTCTCCCCCAAGCTGTGACATCCAAAAATGTCTCCAGACATTGCTAAATATTTTGGGACAGGAGGTTGAGAGGCAAAATCATCCTAGTCAAGAACCACTAGTCAAGCCACTGGTTCACTGGAAATTTAGTCTCTTTTTAAGTTAAGTCAGTTGTGCCTATGCAACATTTCTAACCAATTCTTACATCTTGAGCATTCTCATTCCACCAGTGAAGAATCATTTCTAACATTGCTTACAACATAATTAGGACACCTACCAGTGCTCATCAGAAAGCAAGATATGAGAGTGCTAGTAGCAGGTGCCTCTGGAGAGTGCACTCCTGATTAGATTCTTTCAAATGCTAACTAACTGCTTGTGGTGGGTGTATGCCTGATTAGAGTATTTCAAATGTTAACTAACCATCCTCTGACTTCAAATCAAATAAACAATTTTTCTCTAATTTTGATGCCAGCTTGGTAGTGCCCCCAAGCACCTCAGAGAAGCAACCACTGGAAAGCTTAAGGCTAAACTCTCAGGAAAAAAGTGATAAAGCTGATAGCAATAATGCAAATACCTTAAACACAAACATACATGCTGTAATCCTACTGGTAGAACAACTGAGATGTGGCATGCTCTACAGTTTCTCTCCAAGTTTTATCCAACAAAAATGATTTTGCTCATGCACAAGCATATTCATCATAGCAGGTGTTCAGTTCAAAGAATGAATTATGGGCAAAAGTTTTGCAAGTATATAAAGTAAATATTTGAGTATTAAGATTTAAATGGTGCTAGATTCCTATATCCACATGGGGTGCATTTACACTTGAACTTGGTTACATATCTTCCCAACACCAGCTTCCATGACTGAAAATTAAGAGGTGGTTTTAGATTATTTCAATTTTGAACTGAGTAAAAGTATGATTATGCTGACAAAAGACAGCTACTCCCCATCCAGGACTGGATATTCTGGAGATGTTTTCTGCATACAAAATACAGGAAAAAAAATAAGGACAGGGCAAATCAATGAATCCAATGAAATAATCACAGCCACATGGAGGTGTTTTGGATAAATTATACTCCTGGTCAGGGTGGCAGAGGTTTTATGCCTGACACAGAAAGAAAAAGAAAGAGTGAATCAGAAAACAAGTCAAAAAAGGAAAAAAGGTAGTTGATACATTTGTCAAAACAGACATCTCTTTCACACACACTGTTCTGCCTCTCTGGACAGTGTACTTGAATCTGCTAATCCACCCAGTTAGGAACTGAAAGCATAAAAGGACGAGGTGACCCAGAGGCCTTACCCCTAAAGATAACTGTGAATGCCAGGGATGGTGCCCACCTAGAAGGAGGTTCAGTTGACCCTCTCGGGAGAAACAGGAATAAATTCTACCCAATAATTAAACGTATCTACACACAACACCATTAATGTACACTGATTGCTTAGGGGATAGTGAGAGTTCTATGCCCCTGAGAGTCTTCCAGGGAAAAAGACTGGGCACAAGTGTTGTTAAAAACATAGAAGGTATTATCTACCCAGAAGTGTTAAAATCATTACTGTACTTGCAGTGTCATCCCCAAACAATCACAAATAGGTTAGCTCTTTTTGACTTCCCTATCACCTGCTGGTGGAATTTGGGATCAAACCTAGGGATTAAACTGGGCAAGTCTGCACTTGAATCCAGTTATAGTTTCCTTTCATTACTAAAGAATCAGAGAACAGATATTGTCAAGAATACTAACAGAAGAGCACTGCAGGTGAATCAGAAAATTGGGAGAGATTGGCAGAGATCATATAGAAGCCCCATCAATCTACTACTGTATGAATTAAGTACTCAGGAAATCTAGACTAGTAGATAGGATAATGTGGTTCCACTTAACATAAGGACAGAATAATCCCTTCTGATGAGTCAGACCCGTGGGAGGGAATTTGTGTTGGATTTGAAAAAACTCCTTTGGAGTTTCTGCCAAGCAGCATCTTATACTAAAAAGATATATAATTATGTAGAGTGACTAATTTACTTTTGCAGACCCCTTACGTGTTACATGAAATAAAGTCTTCTGTTTACCTGTTTGTCTCTACCACTGGGACCATGTCTTACAGGACAGGGACTGTGTCATCTGCATTCTTTTGTCTCTGTAGTGTAACACAATGTGAACACCCAATAAAGGTTTTTTGAGTGTTGAATAAATAGGCAGGCAAGTCTTTATGCAGAAAAACTAATAGCATCTGCACATTTGAGTATTCCCTTGTGTGATTCCAGGCCATTTCTGAAACTTCAAATAAAACTGTCTTGAAAATACATGGGAGTCACTTTTTCTATCCAGAAGTAATTTTTATCTGTTCCCTTTGTTACTTACATCTGTTTATTAGTAATTAAACTTATGAAAGGGCCCTTAAATCTAGAAATCTAATATAACCATAGATTCTTTTTACTTTATAAACAAAAAGACCTGCTGAAATAATACGGTGAGATTAATTCTTTTCAAAGCCTATATTATGGTTTATGATCTAAATATATTTTAAACAACTTAGTCCTAAATTTATTTTTCATTTACTTTTAACACTCATGTGCATTAAATATAACCCAAATGATTTATTTATTTCTAGATTGCCAAATGTGAAGATAATACCATAAGCTTACAACTCTCTAATCTAAAATGTGGATCATCTCTAGATAGAGTCTAAGTATGGCACTTTGCACAAAGTATTTCTTGGTAAAGATTTAAGCAATTGTTGAAGATCTGTGCTGTCTCCTTTCTAGTCCTCACAGCAACTCCTACACAGTGACTACTGAGTAGTACTCCTTTGTGTTAGCAGCTGGCTTCCTTATTTCAATATATTTTAAGAAACCTCTAAGTTGCAAACTAAAGCCCTATTAAGGTATTCTTCAAATTCTTTTTGACTAATCTAAGATCTAGTTTCAACATGACATAACTTTTCTTTGTCATATACAAATCAGATATTAAATGAACACAAAATGAATTTCCAAAAATAACTTATAAAAGATATTGGCATTTCTATAGGACCACTTCTTGTATAAAGGTATTTAATTAGACCTATAATATGTAACAGCAGGATTTTTTAAAAGTTGTTTTTAAGCAGGCACAGAGTCCAACTTATTTAATAACTCATTTAGCACAGAGATCTACCATTCAGAATGGATGCTGGTGGTCCTAACACTGGACCAGGTCCTGAACTGCTCCTTCATGCTCCTTATTAGTTTCTGGATAATGGGAGGCCTGGGTGAATTGCAGGGATTCAATGGAATGGTAGTAGGGGGCACTCAGGTAATCGAGGCAATGGCTATTTATCAACAGATAGATTTTTGCAATAATTTAACAACTGTGCATAGTTAGTAGTACACGTTCATATAAAATAAGCCCTGTGGTAAGCCTTTTTGTTACTTTTTTTCTTCTAGAAAAGAAATGGACGATAAAGACAATTGAACTAAGAGCCATTTCACTTTGAGGAAGAGAGTACCTATCCTATTTCATAGTGTTCTCAGGGATTAGACATAATCAATTTAAGCAAGGCCTGAAGCTTCTGCAATTGAGGAAGAAAATGCTTTTTAAGAAAAAAAACATATTTCTTGTGCAAATTTTACAAAAAAACAATAGGACTATATGAACACATTTCTAGAGTTCCTCCCAGAGGACCTAAAGCTCCAACTTCATTATCATCACTAAATCCTCCTCTGCTGATTGTCCGAAAGAAATTGCATAACTGATTGACTCTTTGAAAGATTCTCCTGTGCCCAATATAAATTTTAACCCTAGCAAACTGAGAAATTTATTAAAATCCAGAATTAACATTACATGTGACATTAACTGTGTTTTTATATAGTAAACAGGAAAATAAATAGGTCAAGGCTGAAAATGAGATAATATATGCTTATTTTCTGATCCTACTCAATCCTTTTCAACTTGGCTAAAGATTATTCTTATAGCTTAGAATGGGGAACTCTATAGCGCCCATAAGGCTGTCTCTTTCTCCCTCTGAAGTCTGTGTTTGAAATTCTTTCCTTATACAAATTGCTATGGACTCACTTCAAGCACCAAACTAAAATTCAGCTTTCTCTGGCCATCAGGTGGATCTCTTGATATGACTTGCTGGTGGGTGAGGGTGATTTGTCTGCTTTCATCTGAAGGAGGAGGACTACCATTTTGACATCCAGAATAAAGATTAGGAGGGTGAGGAGATGACTGTAACATTGGCCTCCTGTCAACGCTTATAAAATAGAAGTTCTCAACCCTCACAGCACAGCAGAATCAACTGATGCTGGGGCCCATCCAGACAGATGAAACCAAAATCTTTGGGGTTGAGGCAGCAGCACTTTCAAAGGAGTAACTTAAAGTAGGTGATTCAAGGTGAGAAAAACCACTATAAATTTATAGTACAAGCAAATAAAGTCAAAAGCTAAAACAGCAACAACAACAACCAACCTTTGTTTCATAAGGGAGTATTTGAGACAGAACAGGCATAAGGAGTGTTACTTAAGTCTCTAAAACAAAGTCTAACCAAGTAAGGTACATTCTTTGGTACGCTGGACCAGGCAGCTATGAAAGGTCAAAGAGAGTGAACACATGGAGTGAGCATGGGTGTTTTGCAGCAAGCAGCTGCAGGCAGAGCACTGACAAGCAGCCCTTCAGGCAAAGGGGAATCCGAAGAGCACAGAGGGATCAAGACAGTGTTCAGGGCATGCACCCACAGACTCTTTTGAGGCACACATGAGACATACCTTCCCCCAGGGAGGCTGAAGACTTAGGTGAGAATTTGCAGGGTCTTAAAAGTGCCAGCCACATCACAAGGGGAGAAGGAAAGCCAGTGAAATTTGAGCTATTGATCCTGTTACCAAAGTGGTGATACTCTTCAATAATTGGTTTATACTTTAAATACTTTTATATCTTTAACGTAATATTCACTATGTGCAGGTAACTCCATTGAAAAACAAATAAGGCTATCAAAGTTGAGGGCCATCGGTAACTATGAGGCTACTGTATAATATGAGCTGTCTGCATGAATAATAAACTGGATGGATGGATGGATGGATGGATGGATGGATGGATGGATGGATGGATGGATGGATGGATGGGAAAAATGCCAGAATTTGGGCAAGGACAAAGAGATAAGGCAAGAATCAACAGCTGCAATGAAAGCTGTAGAGTAACTAGAAAGCTGTTTTTTAAAAAATAGAAGCAATGAGGTGTGAGGCATAGAACTTTCATATAAAGAATCTAAACACACTGCCAGGCGCAATGGCTCATACCTGTAATCCTAGCACTTTGGGAGGCTGACTGAGGCAGGTGAATCTGTAGAGCCCAGGAATTAAGAGTCCAGCCTGGGCAACATGGCAAAACCCCATCTCTACTAAAAATACAAAAATTAGGTGGGCACAGTGTTGAACACCTGCAGTCCCAGCTGCTCAAGAGGCTGAGGTGGGAAGATCACCTGAGCCTGGGGAGACTGAGGCTGAGGTGAGCCATGATCATGCCACTGCATTCCAGCCAGGGCAACAGAGTGAGACCCCATCTCAAAAATTTAAAAAAAAAAATTTTTTAAGAATCTAAACACATTATCTAAAAATGATTTGGAGTTTCAGACTTAAGAGCAATTATGAGAAATGAGTTTGACATCAAAATCTTAGAATTGCTGAGGAATTTTAATTCATGGAGACAATGGAATGTACCAGGATAGGTATATGACTTATTCTGGAAGATACAGACTATGTGGTTGCTATGCCTCACTAAGGGGAAATACATCTGAATGGTACATGTGAAGGAGCCATCAGTAGGTTCAAAGGCAAGACTGGAGGAAACAGAGAAGCCAGCGCTTGCAGGCTATTGCAGAGGAAGAGAGGAACTGGTGGGCCAGGACAGGGCATGAGAGCTGAGGGGTCCTGGGAAGGTCCTGAGAGGTGTGGGGGAAAGGGAGTAAAGAAAGTAAAGAATACAGGGGTAGAGAGACCGTTTCCACAATACCCACCTCATAATTTTGCCCAAAGTCCACTTCTAAATTAAGAAGTGTACTTTTTCACATGTAAATAGAAATCTCTAGATGTTAACTTTATTTTGAGTAATATAAGACATCCTTTGAATTACAAACTTTTCAGGCATTGTCAAGTCCCCAGGGAAAATGACGCAACCTTCAATATCTTCCCTACAACAACTGTGGATGGTGAAGCTCAGAAAAAATCCTTCCACAAATAGAGACAACATAGTTTCTTTTGCATTTATCTTTGGTCATTCAGCAGTTTGGAGACTTCTCAAAAGGCACTGAGGCGTTAAGAAAATCCTCTTTTCATCAAATTGCTCTGTTCTCCCATGAAACTTTTCTGTTCTTTTAGAACACTTTAAAATTTCCTTGTTTCAGCATGTTAAAGAATGTGAAATTTAAGAGACTAAGTCAGCCTACTGGGTCACCAATGCAAAATTACTGCAATCTGTTTCTCAGTTTATCAGGCTCCCTAAAGACCATTAAGTCCTATGCACAGCCATAACAGCTTCATCTTCAAATGCTCAGAAACATAGCCCAGAAATTAAAATGGGAGTTTAATTTACTCCTTCTTCTGTTCAACCCTTAATCTTTTTTCCAGTGCTTTTGCAAGCTGATTTACTTTAAATTGCAATTATCCTAAGAAGAAAATTGTAAAGGAAAAAGAACAAGGTTCTCAACCGGGCGCAGTGGATCACGCCTGTAATTCCAGCATATTGGGAGGCCGAGGCGGACGGATCACCTAAGGCCAGGAGTTCAAGACCAGTCTAGCCAACATGGGGAAACCCTGTCTCTACTAAAAATCCAAAAATTAGCTGGGCATGGTGGTGGGCACCTGTAATCCCAGATACCTGGGAGGCTGAGGCATGAGAATCGCTTGAAATCTGGGAGGCGGAGGTTGCAGTGAGCTGTAATGCACTCCAGCCTGTGTGATGGAGCGCAACTCTGTCTCAAAAAAAAAAAAAAAAACAAGGATCTTTGCCATTAATTCTGCTTTCACGCTCTCCCTTTCTCATATCGCATGTTCTATACTCCCTATCAAGCTCTGCCTTTTTGAGTGTGGGGACAGGGCAGAGTAGGGGAATCCTCGCCCTACCAAAGCCTCTGATGACTACTTCTTCCACTAAGCTCCTGCACCACTGATTATTTTAACCATTCACTTTATACTGAGCATGTGTATTACAGTTGCTATTACTGCATAACAAATAACCACAAAACTTTGTGGCTTAAAACCACTTTACTATGCTCCTGGATTCTGTAGGTCAAGAATTAAGATAGCACACAGCTTATCTGTGCTCCACAATGCCTGGACTTCTGCTGGGAATTACTCATGGGATGGAGGCTGGAGTTCTCCAGACAGCACAACCGCTGCCGTCATGCTGGCTGCAGCAGAGAGACACAGCTGGGGCTTCATGCTCCATGGAGCCAGTGAGAGCTCTGCCCCTTCTGAGTTGGGGCAGGAGCTCCCCAGGTGTCGCTGCAACTACCCAAACCGTGGCTGCAGACTCACGCATCCTGCACTCTTGGGGGCCCAGGAAGGCCCCCACTACCCTCACAGGCTCAGAAGTGACTGCGCCCACTGCCTGGCTTCTCCCTGCTATGGGTGCCTGCTCCCATGACTGGTGGTGGATGCTGGCTCTGCCTCAGTGGGACTTGAGCTGGGGCTGTCAACTAAAGCAGCTGCTTGAGCTCTCCATGTGGCCTGGGCTCCCTTATACCATGGTGGCCTTAGTGTAGTCTTTTTCTTTCCTGGGCGCTCATCTGCAAAAGCAAGACAGAAGCTACAATGCCTTTTATGACCTAGCCTCCATAGCTATGCAGGCATTTCCTCTGCATCTATTGGTTACAAGTGAATCATTAAATCCAATCAGATTTAAAAGAAAGGACATACATCCCACCTCTCAATGGAGTGCCAGAGAACTTGTGGATATGTTTTAAATCCACCACAATGTGCTTCCTTGTGTTATTATTTCTCATGTTATGTCCTGGCTTTTAAGCTTTATATTGTTTAAACTGATAAAATTTTCAGAAATAACAAATAAAAATACAGAATGCCCCCCACTAGATTTGAATTTCAGATGAATAGGACATTCTTTTACTATTAAAAAAAATTATTTGTTGTCTATCTGAAACTTAATTTTAACTGGATGACCCATCTTTTATCAGACAATCCAACCCAAGCACATATCCCTGTGCTATAGGCATCAGAGAGGTTTAATTATGCCAGTTATTGACCCAAATGTAATATCTGATTAGATTGCTAAATAATTACATGTACCAGATCTCTAGACTCTACTCCCTCCATTGCAATCATAAAAGTAAAATCCGATATTCCACCTCCAGATCTTCAGGTTGCTACTTCAACATGACAGGAAAGTCCCTTGAAGCCTGGTCTAGGAGCACAGTCCTACTTTACGCCCAGGATAAAAATAAATCCTTAAGTAAAAATTTTCAGGTTTTAGAGTTTCCATCATTGTTAATTAGATTTGAACACTCTACAGCAAAGTTCTCTTTGGTTTTGAAAATAAAATTGGGTAGTTTTATAAGAGCTGATTATTAAAAAAATAAGTAATGCTATTTCAAAATGCTCCTGCTTTTTTTGTCATCATCAACACATTTCTCTTTCTGTACCAGTCTGTTGCAGAATATTCATTTTCTGAAAGGTTTTTTTCAGGTTGCTTACTACAAAATTTTCAACAACAGAGGACCCATAGAGAGGACTCAAAATTATTGTAAGTTGTTTAGACATCCCAAGCCTTGTTTATGCACTGAATACATAAAAGTATTATTACTGTTTTGTGGGAATTCACATTTTAATCTTCATATTTATGTAGCTGAAAGAAAAATATTGAGTTGTCCACTGGATCTCCTTTACGGAGAGAGCTGTTTTACTCATAAACATATCTTCAGGTTTGTTTACAAAAATTAGGACTTTGGGGGATGGATTTAGATGACAAAGAAGAGTTTTAAAAGAAAAGTGCTCATAAAATGAAGAAACAAAATCAGAGGTTGAGCATGATTGAGTTACTGAGACAGGGTGAAAAGAAAAAAGTTCAGAAGAGAAGTTAGCCCAGCCATGCACTGAAATACATGTCCCCTAAAAGAAAAGATGACCACTTTTTAAAAATACATAAAATGTTAAACAACATGTGGTAGATTGTTTGCAAGTTGGCTCAATAATTCTTCTTCCTATAACCTTTTCCTTGATTATCCCCTACCCAACACTGATTCTGGGCTGGGCCTTCAGTCTTTCCTTGATCAATGGCAAATCTGACACAGGCAGAGATTTTTTAAGTGCTCACGTATTAAGAACATGTCTCTTGCTACTTTTCAGAACTTTGTGGGTGCTATCACGTTAAAAGCCAAGGCTAGTCTGCTAAATAATAAAAGAATATGGTCCAGTTGTTACGGGATCTTTGGGGTGTCACTTTTCTGGCCGGAAACCTCTGGCTGGTGGTGCCTTTGCCCACCTTTTGCTCAGGCCCAGCTTCTTCCACCCACTCGGCCTAGCAGGCTGCACTTGGATCACACTACCAGCATGGATCCCACATCTGCCAAGGGTGAGCCAAGCATGGAGCCGCAAGGGGTGTGTGAGCGACTGAGTATAGGGTCCGCCCACTGCACACAGTCATACTGGCTGCTGCAGTGTGGCAGGCAGCTCCAGGCGCTGGCACAGGTGCCAGCTCTCTGCGAGGCTGCAGCTGGACCAGCTATACTGCAAGCAGCTTTCCCAGCTGGCACCAGGGAATGCAGCAGCACCCAGAAGCTCAGAGATTCCAAAAACCATAGGGCTTCAAAGAGGGAGTCACGGCCCTGAATCAGGGAGCTCCCATGTCTAGGCTCCCCAAAGGGCCTCAGCTCTTCTCTTCACCAGCAATGTGGTGGCCAAGGGGTATGTTTCTGTCCTGTGTCTGTTACAGATCTTCTAGACTTGCCATTTGGTGGGCCCCAAATTCTTGTCCTGTGACCAGGAAGAATGAGGCACACAGACAAATGGAGGGTGAGCAAGATGAAGAGGAGCTTTTTTCAGCAGTAGAATAGCTCAGAGACCTGCTGTGGGTAGCTCCTTTCTGCAGCCAGGATGTTCCAACGAGTGTTCAGCCTTCAGCAGAGAGGAGGAGGCCCTGGGGTGGGTGGCTCCTCTCTGCTGGCAGCTCGTCCTATCCTCTCTGCAGCTCTTAGCAAAGTGGAGACCCTGGAGTGGGAAGCTTCTCTCTGCTGCTGGTCATTCCATCATCTGCTCATCTCTGGCTGAGCCCGGGACTTTTATGGGTCCCAGAGGGGATGAAGTCGCACCAATTGGTCCATGGGCAGCCATGGGTGGGCCCAGAGAAAGCACCACAAGTTCCCACTCCACTCCATGGGACTGGCAGCCCAGCCCCCAGCCTTCAGGCCCTCCCTGGCCTAAAGGTAGGGTCTCACTGGGGACCTTCCCCCTTCCACCCAGGAATCTGCCTGCCTCCTGCTGCCATTCATGGTGCCCAGGTTCAGCCCCAAATTTGCTCCAAGATGGGAGCAGGCACTGATAGCAGGGAGAATCCAGGCAGAGGGAGCAGGCACTTCCGAGCCTATGAGGGCAGGGCCCCCATGAGTACAGGATGTGTGAGTCTGCAGCCACGGCTTGGGCAGCTGCAGCAACATCTGGGGAGCTTCTGCCCCAACTCAGAAGGGGCAGGGCTCTCACTGGCTCCATGGAGCATGAAGCCCCAGCCGTGTCTCTCTGCTGGGGTTGTGCTGTCTGGAGTGGCCACTGCCATCAGTCATCCCTATCACCCCAGTCAACTTCCAACACCAACTGGTCAAATTAAAAGTAAAGCCATTCTAGAATAATCAGCCCTCAGATGGACATGGAACAACTTGGTCAACCCACAGATTCAGGAACAGTAACAAAATGATTTTTAGCTTAAATTTCTCGAGTGGTTTCTCATGAAGCAAAAGCTAACAGATGCAAATATCTATTATCCAATTTTAAACTGTACACTGTACTATGACACACTCTTATTTTTTTGGTCCCACATATCCAATAAAAATTTTCTAGACAATCAGCCCATGTTTGGTGGTAATTTGGATGCAGAATAAAATTGGACAATGGCAGTAATTTAAAGATAGAATAGTGGGAGAACAGGCATGAGAAAGGAATTAATAGAGGAGAAGATAAATGGTACAATAGACAAAGAGGATAAAACAACATTAGAAACTCAGGCCAAGAATAAGTGGCTTTCATGAAACTGAAGATATCAGAAGAGACATTGGGTTAGAGGTTGTAGCCAATTACGTTAAATGTAAGAATACGATATGAACTCTGTTGACCTAGGGAACATCTAAGAAGCTGACACTAGGGTTGCCCTAAAATACATAACACATACATACATACATATATACATACATACATACTAGCTTGGTGGGGAAAGCTGATATACACTCTCTCTATGTGGTCATCTTTGACATTAATTTGAAAGGCAACTTGGCCAGAATTAAAGATGAACCCAGTTCATAGAATGACAAAAGTCCTGGCTATAAGTTAGGTGTGTTCTTTTATTGTTTCTAGAAATTCTCTCACCTTTCTTGTCTGTAAATAATTGTTTAGGAAAATATTATTAGTTTTGCTGATATTCACG
This sequence comes from Pongo pygmaeus, assembly GCF_028885625.2. Taxonomy (NCBI): domain Eukaryota; kingdom Metazoa; phylum Chordata; class Mammalia; order Primates; family Hominidae; genus Pongo; species Pongo pygmaeus. The sequence goes on from NC_072384.2 coordinate 82,363,922, forward strand.
CCCTAAAAATGGTATAACTGAGACAACATTGATTACTACTGGAGGTTAGCACAGAAGAGGTGAGTTGAAGTTTTTTGTTTTTTGTTTTTGTTTTTGTTTTTGGAGATGGAGTCTCATTCTTTCACCCAGGCTGGAATGCAGTGGCGCCATCTCAGTTCACTGCAACCTCCACCTCCCAGGTTCAAGCAATTCTCCTTGCCTCAGCCTCTTAAATAGCTTGGATTACAGGCACCCACCACCACACCCCAGCAAATTTTGGTATTTTTTAGTAGAGACAGGGTTTTGCCATGTTGGCCAGGCTGGTCTTGAACTCCTGACCTCAGATGATTCGCCCACCTCGGCCTCCCAAAGTGAGTTGAAGTTTATTAATAGTTGCAGAATGCAGGTAAGAAGCTCAAGTAAAATGCGGACTGTGAGAGCAGCAAAATATAAAGTTAATTCTTTGGATGTTTACATTGAAATTTTAGTTTTCTCAACAAGATGTGGTATTAAGTTAAATTCCTTTTTAAAAAAAAAGAACTCAGGTCAACAAGAAACATTATCAAAAAATGTAAACTTTATACAAAGAAAGAGCCAGAATATTAATAATTTTAAAATTGCAGCAATTTAAACTCCTATAATTTCACAGAGTGATGTTTAGATTCCTCTTTCACTCTGAAATATCTCAACCTACTAATACTTCATTGGGTGATATTTTATAAAATAAATTATATACTATTCCTAGAAATTTAGTTTTTAAAAAAAATTTCATACACTTTTCCTAAAGTATACATGACCAGAACTATGCAGGAAGTATTTACAAATTATGAAGATCTTACTGGAATATAAAGGAATAAGAATGTTAATTATATCTGAAAGCAATTATAATGAAATGTAAATAAAATTTTATTTTAATTTTTCATTTGGAATAATTCTGGTTAATTTCTAGTGTCTGTGCACTAAAATAGATATTCCATTTACATAGAGCAGTGCTTAGATAACCAGTCTAATTATTTGGGAGTTATCAGCACTTTAAGCCATTCCTAAACTAGCAATATAAATTTAATACATTACACAAAACATTTCAAGAGGAAATTTGCTATTTCTTGAACATTGCTTAGAATACTAACCGAATGATCTTAATTTTAAACATGCTGTCAATCATTATAATCACAGAAGACAGTCATATTCAGAGAAAAGTAAAAAAGTACTTCCCATGAAGAACTACTTAAAATGACAAAAGTAATCATTCGCTCAGTCCAAGGATATGGAGAATACAGTGGAAAGTGTATTGAAAAAGACAATCAATGAAAGAAGTTATAGGTTTTCAGAAATCAAAGCTTTTAAAAGATAGTCTATAGGTATCTTATTATTATCCCTAAGCATGCTACTACTGATTAATTCTAATTTCTGCATTTGTTGCTAATTGATGAGGAAAATGCATGCCGTATACATAAAATAGCCATTCCTGGTAAGAATTCACAGCATTCTAAGAAATTTAACCCAAGACGGTTTTGAAAGCCAGGTTATATTGGTTTTTTAAGTGTTCCATGATTGTTACTCTTTTTTTTACTCATAAAAGATTTACCAAGTGTTTAGTATTATATGTCAGGTACCCTCAAAGAGTTTTTTCCACTCTAATGAAGAGAATAGAAAAGTGAACCAAAGAAAGATATTTTCTTTCTAACGTTTCTTAAAGTGTGACTTGGTGGCCAGCTTGAGAATCACTTCATCAGTCTCTGGGTGGGGGCCTGAGAGGAGTGGATTTTTTTTTTTTTAATCATGTTCCTTGGTGGATATTTTTCCTCACTAAGATTTTAAAACCACTCACCTAAAACTGACAGCATTTGACCTTAACAATTCATTTCAAGCCCGTCTCTGCCCTGGGCCCTGCCCTGGTCCAATTAGGCCTACTGATGACAAGAGGCCCCTCCAATGCAGAAGGTGACCTCAAGCCCAACCTATCTGTGGTACTACCCATCAGGGCTGCTAATCAAATATTTCTGGTGCTTTCCTCTTCCTACACTACCTGTTCCCTGACAGCTAGTTGTGACCCTGTGATTAGTAGTGGCATATGAGATGTAAACAGAAGTCATTCCAGGCAGAGGTGTCATTCCAGCCAGAGGCTTTAAAAGCTAAAGCATGAGTTTCCATACCCTTTTCTAAATTCCTTCATAACTGTGGAAACACAGGGATGGATTCTCCCTCAGTCCTTGAGTAAGGACAATGTAGAGCACATCTCCAATGGATGGCCTCGTGAAATATGGGTAAGAAATAAACCTGTTTTTTAAGTCATTAAGACATTTAAGTTTGCTTGTTTCCACTATCCTGATAGCTACATAACCACACCAGCTACATAAAGTACAAAAAGTCATCAATCCATTGATCCAGAGTAAAGGGAGAACTTTCAAACCTCTATGTTATACCCTCCTAAATTTCACCCAAGCATCATAGTCAAATTGTGTCCCTGAGTATTCCACAAATCCAGAGCTGCTCACCAAGGGTGGAGTAAAAAGAGAGGAAGGAGTAGCGTTGAACTAAATGTTAATGTGAACTGTACTTATGATGGGAATTATATTTTAGAATCAAAATTCCAATTAAACACACCTGCACATACACACACCAAAACATCTCAAGGATGTCACATCTTCCAGTTCTCATATTTTTTAATGCTTCCAAGGCCTATCTGATTTTCAGACTTACCTCCTTGACTTTCTCAATAGGATATCATGCCATTACTGTTCAATAGGATATCATGCCATTACTGTCACTTAATGACATTTGACTTTATTACAATGACTGTGGAAGATAGGTATGAAATATAACTCTATAGCACTGTCACAGACAGAATAAATTACTCCCCAAGGGATGTATGTATGTATGTAGTTATTTATTTATTTATTTTTGAGATGGAGTCTCGCCCTATTGCCCAGGCTGGAATGCAATGGCGCAATCTCAGCTCACTGCAACCTCCGCCTCCCGGGTTCAAGCGACTCTTCTGCCTCAACCTCCCGAGTAGCTGGGATTACAGGCACATGCCACCATGCCTGGCTAATTTTTTGTATCTTTAGTAGCGACGGGGTTTCACCATGTTGGCCAGGCTGGTCTCGAACTCCTGACCTCGTGATCCACCCGCCTTGGCCTCCCAAAGTGCTGGGATTACAGGTGTGAGCCACTGTGCCCGGCCTCCTCAAGGTATTTATATAATGAAAATTCAAAACCAGTTTTTTTCATTCATTCAATTATTTAACAAATATTTGTAGCTACTGAGGATACAGCAATGAACAAAAGAGACAAAAATCCATGCCCTGTGGAGGTTATAATATAGAAAAAGAAGACAGGAAATAAACAAATAAGCTTATCATATAACATACCAGCAGGTCATAAATACAATGAAATTAATAAAACAAAAATTGTATATCTAAGTTTTCAGAGTGAAGGTGTCTTGCATTTCTAAATAGAGTGGAAAAGGAAAGTATTCATGAGAAAATGGCACTGAAGGAATGGAAGGCCACATACTGACAGCGGAGGGGAAGCTTTTCAGGAAAAAGGGAGAGCAAGTACAAAGGTGTCACCAAAATGCCAGGGATTCAGTCCAGGTCCTGCTGCTCACTGTGCAGAAAGCCTGTCACTGAGACAATAAGTATTGCCAGAGAAGAAGGTGCTGCAGCTGAGGAGATGGGAGACCAGTCTCAAATCCATCTCCCTGATGGTCTAGAATTAAGGGTTTAAATGGCAGAGAAGAAATGTAACTATACGTGGGGGGGAAAAAAAAAAAGACAGGATTTAGGGATGAGTAAGGAAGAGGAATTGGTCAACCAGAAGCAGGTGGTTAGTTAGGCAATTATGATGGGTGTTTGGTCTAGTGTCTCATCGTCCAGATGTGGTGATCTGGTAAGTTTCAGTTCCTTGATACTATCTGGGAAGCCTGATGGTTGGTTTTCTGAGAAAGCAACTCACATAAGATAATTGTAACTTTCTCAAGTTTTAAGATTGGGAGGGCCAATTTCTATGTTTATTCAAAATAAACCATAAATATCAGTTCTATAGGACAATTGGGCCGGTTTCAAAGGCAGGAAACCCAAAGTATGCCTAGATTGTTCGAGGAATAGCACTTTAAGTACACTTAAAATGAGTGCATTTCACTATACAGTTGTCTCTCAGTATAGTGGGGGATTGGTTCCAGAACCCCCGTGTATACCAAAATTCATGCAAACTCAAGGCCCAAGGTCAGAACTGCAGAACCCACATACATGTGAATAGTCAACCCTCCCTATACTGGAGTTTCACATCAATGAATACTGTATTTTCCATCCACGTTTGGTTGAAAAAAGTCTATGTACAAGACCCATGAAATTCAAGCCCATGTTGTTCGGGGGTCAACTGCGTGTAAATTTACCTTTATGTAAATAAAGCTGATGTTTTTAAAATAAAATAAAAGGTTCATATTACAGGATGAGTTCTCATAAAAAGCAGATTCTAACAAGCACTTTACAGCACATGATGTTACTTAGGAAGTGACCTTGGGAACAGCACCTATGGAAGGGGGAGGAACTAAGTGGGAGTGAATAAAGGGAGAAGGCACAATGGGACTTCAGGCCAAAATACAGCCTCTGCAGACTCCATGGGGACTAACAAGACCCTTCAGAGTTATCGTACATTTGGCAAAAATGACCAGGCCTTTATACCTCCACCTGTATCAGTCACTCAGCATGGGCTGAGTCCAGGGAAGGTGGTATTAGGACTAAGAAAACAATATCCCCAAAAGATGCCTTCAAAAACAGCCTCAGAAGCAAGAGTTTCCTCTGACCTTCTCCTGTCCTCCTGTCTCTCAGTCCCATTCTCCCCTGAGGCTAGCCATAGAAACTAGAATCCCTCTTCTCCAAAAGGGGTGGGGGTTGTGGGGTTATAGAAACCAGGACCCCTTTTCCTTGAAAATCTAAAAATATTACTGTAACTTTTCTGCCACTTTTCTGTGGAAAAACTTACCATAAAGAAATTATCTGACCTACCTTGTTTGACTGTAGGTCATCATGAGAGGTGACACCCGGGCTTGCTCTCGGCGCCTCCTCGGCCTTGGCGCCCACTCTGGCTTCAGCCGGCAGCTGCACTGTGGGAGCCCCTTTCTGGGCTGGCCAAGGCCGGAGCCGGCTCCCTCAGCTTGCGAGGAGGTGCGGCGGGAGAGGCGCGGGTGGGAACCCGGGCTGTGCCCTGCGCTTGCGGGCCAGCGCAAGTTCCGGGTGGGCGTGGGCTCGGCGGCCCGGCACTCAGAGCGCCGCCGCACCGGGCAATGAGGGGCTTAGCACCTGGGTCAGCAGCTGCTGCGCTCGATTTCTCGCCGGGCCTTAGAGGGGCTTAGCACCTGGGCCAGCAGCTGCTGTGCTCGATTTCTCGCGGGGCCTTAGCTGCCTCCCCACAGGGCAGGGCTCGGGACCTGCAGCCGGCCATGCCTGAGCCTCTGCCATGGGCTCCTGCGCCCCCCGGAGCCTCCCCGAGGAGCGCCGCCCCCTGCTCCAGGGCGCCCAGTCCCATCAACCGCCCAGGGGCTGAGGAGTGCGGCCGCAGGGCGTAGGACTAACAGGCACCTCCACCTGCCCCCAGGTGCGGGATCCACTGGGTGAAGCCAGCTGGGCTCGTTAGTCTGGTGGGGACTTGGAGAATCTTTATGTCCAGCTAAGGGATTGTAAATACACCAATCAGCACTCTGTATCTAGCTCAAGGTTTGTAAACACACCAATCAGCACCCTGTGTCTAGCTGAGGGTTTGTGAATGCACGAATCGGCACTCTGTCTCTAGTTAATCTGGTGGGGACTTGGAGAACTTTTATGGCTAGCTAAGGGATTGTAAATACACCAATCAGCACTCTATCTAGCTCAGGGTTTGTAAATGCACCAATCAGCACTCTGTGTGTAGTTCAGGGTTTGTAAATACACCACCGGACACTCTGTATCTAACTAATCTAGTGGGGAGGTGGAGAACTTTTGTGTCTAGCTCAGGGATTGTAAACGTGCCAGTCAGCACCCTGTCAAAACGGACCAATCAGCTCTCTGTAAAACAGACCAATCGGCTCTCAGTAAAATGGACCAATCAGCAGGATGTGGGTGGGGCCAGATAAGAGAATAAAAGCAGTCTGCCCCAACCAGCCTGGCAATAGGCTGGAGTCCCTTTCTACACTGTGGAAGCTTTGTTGTTTTGTTCTTTGCGATAAATGTTGCTGTTGCTCACTCTTTGGGTCTACACTGCCTTTGTGAGCCATAACGTTTACCATGAAGGTCTGCAGCTTCACTCCTGAAGCCAGCAAGACCATGAACCCACTGGGAGGAATGAACAACTCCAGACGCGCCGCCTTAAGAGCTGTAACACTCACCACAAAGGTCTGCAGCTTCACTCCTGAGCCAGTGAGACCACGAACCCACCAGAAGGAAAAAACTCCAAACACATCCGAACATCAGAAGGAACAAACTCTGGACACACTGCCTTTAAGAACTGTAACACTCACTGTGAGGGTCCATGGCTTCATTCTTGAAGTCAGTGACACCAAGAACCCACCAATTCCAGAGTGGGTCCCACCCTATTCCTAGGAAAAAGAAATGGATGGGGCGTGGTGGTTCATGCCTGTAATCCCAGCACTTTGGGAGGCCGAGGCAGGTGGATCATCTGAGGTCAGGAGTTCGAGACCAGCCTGGCCAACATGGCGAAACCCCATTTCTACTGAAAATACAAAAATTAGCTGGGTGTAGTGGCACAGGCCTGTATTCCCAGCTACTTGGGAGGCTGAGGTAGGAGAATCGCTTGAACCCAGGAGGCGGAGGTTGCAGTTAGCCAAGATTATGCCACTGCACACCAGCTTGGGAGACAGAGTAAGACTCTATCTCAAAAAAAAAAGAAAAGAAATGCATGCTCAGAGGAGCCAACAAGAGTCTGGACCGATAGGCCTTGCTGGGTTTCCCCACTCAGCCTATTAGCATTAGACCATACCCTTTTTGTCCAATCCTATTTCTATACAGCTCTTCATGCTTTGTCAAACCTAAGCATAAACATTGACAATTTCTCCTATATCTTTGGGTCTTCCTTCTGAAGGAAGGAAGATTCTCCAGTAAATCTGGCTTTTGTGAGCTGATTTTTCAGTGAACTATCAGAGGGCAAAGGGAAAGTCCTCCCTCAGCTCCTACAGCTGTAATCATGGAGGTGGTGCTCTCTGCCCTTGAGGCAATCCCTGAAGTAACTGACCAAGCTGAAACTGACCAAACTGAAACCTTCCTCGAAAATCTTCTGTGGGTTAAAGTCAGATTTAAAAAGCATGGCAATGTTTTAAAGGATTACGTTGTAAAATTATTTTTAAAACTGCTTTAAAATAGTAAATTAAAACAGTTGAAAATCTTTTATTTAAGTCAGGAAATAAAAGCTAGGGTTAAACAAAAAAAAGAGAATAAAAAGTATGTCAGACAAAAGCAATAGCTCAAAATTTAATAGGATTGGATAAAACTAAATTATAACAAATTTATAAAACTTTTTGAAAAAAGAGAGAAGAAAATAAAATTGAAAAATAAAAGTAAAATTAAGTATCCCAAAAACAAGAAAATAAAAGGCAAATATAAACTTGAATTATTAACAATATAAGCTATTATTGCTGTAAACTTTAAGAGAATAAAGTATATAACAGTGGTTACAAAGTATTTTACATACAAAATGTAAAAAACACAAAGTGCAAGCCAAGTGCAGAATATGTCCAGAGGTTCTGCTTTTTTGACTCCTCATTTGTCGTCTGAAAATTTAAAGTTCTTTGAAAGGATATCCAGGTAAATTCTTCAGATGAAAAGCAGAAGCTCAGGTAATCAGAGCTGTTGCCTTACAGGGCCCAGTTTCTTCTCTGTCTCCCTGAACCTCTGGTTCTCCCAGTCCCTAAACTACAATACGTAAGTGAGTGATTCAGCCCACTTCCAATTCCATGCACTGCCATATGGAGGTGCTGGATAACACAGCAACACTCAGCACCTGAGCCACACAGAACTCCAAGCGTTTACCACTTGAGGAGCGCAGGAGAAACAAGGAAAAATGGACTTCAAAATAGCAATAGAAAAAAGTGATTTCAAAGAGAACAAACCACCCCTCCCCAAAATGTATCTCAAATATATATGCCAAAAAGGTAGCATGAATATAAACAAAAGAATCCCAAGGCACAGTATTTCCTCTTTGCTACACTTTTCACCAAACTAATCTTCTTAACCAGTATAGACAGTCTGTAAATTTAAACTTCAACTCATCTTCCATTTTGCTTGAAGTAGCAGATTTCAGAACCCTGGAATTCATAGACTCTTAGGAAAGTATGCAATTTTAACCTTCTGCCTTAACTTACGACCTAAAATAATCCCAGAAAAACTGTCTTACTGGTAAAGATTCCAAAGATGGTGCTTTTACAGCATTCTTTAGTAATTATTTAAACATTTAACAATTTATATTGCCAGGAAATATATATTGAAGAAAGAATGAAAAAAAAAGAAAAAAAACATCATGTCTATTTGAAAGCAAAAGAATTGCAAAGCACAAAAATAAGCAAATAAAGAACAATAATATTTGAAACTGATGACCGGCTTTAAATAACAAAGTTGAATATAAGTAAATGAAGATGTTTGGTCAAATAACTACTTTTCCTAAAACAAGAACAGCTAGGCCAGCTGCTTCAACACCTTCCGTGCCCTGCTGACAAAATCTCAACCTCAACACTGAACTCTGTCAAACCAACAGCTCCATTTTTTCCAGGTGCCCTAGTCAGATGACAAAGTGTCAACTCAAATATACTTTGCAGCACAAAGGACTCCAGCCCAGTACTAATTTCCTGCAAAACAAATATACACAATATTTTAATATTCAGAAAAATCTACAAATTAATCTGTCAAAATAATTTCATTTATAGGAATTTTATATTCTTAATGAACATAATATTTAACAATTTAGTCATTTTGAATCATGTATTAAAGGCTAATCAGGTTGCTTAGACAAAGATATCAATTTCACAGGTATTCAAGACAAAAAAGGTCTGAGTGGAGGAATTTCATGGATTGAAATAACTTCATAGACTATTGTTCAGAAACAGATTGGAGTCAAAAATGAACATTCTCTAATACCTAATTCTCATATATCCAGCATGTTTATTCTTCCAGTATGTAAGTTCTCATTACACAAATGCATCAGTAGAAATTTATTTGGGTTTGAGCACCCTAGGCTATGACACTGAAATCTTCTGTTTCTGCAATTAAGTGATATTGAAGTATGAAAACAGGAAAAAACAATGTCAACAAAAAACACCTTGTATCGTAAAGGCCACACGTATTTCACACCAATCTATATGTAAATTAATTGTCTTGCAAGGCAAGTATGAAAATGGCTTTCACTATACACTATTTTTTTTTCCATTGGGGCCTCTATAAAGATGGGGAAAAGCAAAAAAGTAGGCGCATGATATTTTCTGTTCCTATTTGCCAAAATGTCAACTGACTTATAAAAAACGAAGCAGGACCCATATGAATATTTAGGTAGAAATTAAATTGAACAGATACGAGATTATTTTATAAACTTTTCCTCTAAGATAAATCATGGACCTCTATTTGGGGGAGATGGGAATAACCATTTGCGAGATCAGCCTCCTCCATAAGCCACCAATCTTATTCATTTCTGCAGTTTTATTATCTTTTCATGAGTTTTTTGAATATGAGCTCTTTTACTCACACTGAATCTGCAGGACAAGAAATTTTTTTAAATGCACAACTTTGTAGTTATACAAATTTTACATGAGAATTCAACATTTAAAATTTGTAGCAAATTGGATAGTCCTGATTTAAATGTAATATAAAAGATTGAAGCATTTTTATCTCTGTTATCAGAGAAAAATACCATGCATGACACTATTTTTTATATTTGTCAAATTGTTTTCATGAGTTTTTAAAATTATATTATTGAAGAACAATTGTCAAGGATTCATTTATTTCTTCTATACATAACTTCAAATAACATCATTAAATAGGGGGCCGGGCACGGTGGATCACGCCTGTAATCCCAGAACTTTGGGAGGCCTAGGCGGGTGGATCACGAGGTCAGGAGATCGAGAACATCCTGGCTAACATGGTGAAACCCCGTAAAAATACAAAAAAATTAGCCGGGCATGGTGATGGGCACCTGTAGTCCCAGCTACTTCGGAGGCTGAGGCAGGAGAATCGCGTGAACCCAGGAGGCAGAGCTTGCAGTTGGCCGAGATCGCTCCACTGCACTCCAGCCTGGGCGACAGAGTGAGACTCCATCTCAAAAAAGAAAAAAAAAAAAAAAATCATTAAATAATGTTTTCATAGACTTTGTTTTTATACAGGGTTCCATTGAATGGTACGGTGGTAAAGTCTTAGTCAATAAAAGATCAACTATCTTCAGTTATTAAGACATTTTGAATGCATAAATGCACTATGGTTTCAAATCCTAACTTCAACACTTATTAGCTGTTCATTTTGAGAAATTTTTAACCATGAGTTTCCCAAACTGTTTGCCAAGGAATTCCAAGGAGTGCCATGGGATATTTTAGGTTTTCAAGAGTAACACAGTGATACTCAACATCTTTTCAATACAGTGCAAACAGGGTCAATATTAGATCATGCCACACTCCTTCAATGATGGCATATTTTTGCAAAGCTGGGTTTTCAGAAATTAGTATGATAAGCAAGTGCCACCTCAAATTCGATGTAAAACACGAAATTGGGGTGGAGCTATCCTATCTGATGTAAAGTTTGCAAAGCTGTGCAGTGCCCAAAAGGCACATACATCCTGTTAGTAATTGTGGTTAAGAATGAAGTAAAAATAAACTTAGTTTCAATTTATGTATATTTTATTTTCCAATGGCTACTAAGTTGTTAGAACCTACGTACTTATTAAGGTTTTAGAACTAATAACTTAGTCAAGGAAACTTTTAGGAATACCTTTAGGCAGAGTGGTGTGAAAAATTACTGAGATGCTAAGAACATTGTGCGGTGAAAAAGTTTGACAACCTAGGAGTATCCCTCTGAGAGGCATTTTCTTTATCTATAAAATGAACATAATAGCTAGCTCATAGAGCTATTCTGAGAGTCAGAGTTTATAATGAATGTAAAACTGTCTAATATAAAGAGCATATAAACTCTATAAATTTTAATTCTTTATCTTTTCAAGTGACTTAGGTTTTCAGTTTTGAAGATTATTATATGAAAACATTTTTCTTTGCTACGTTTATGTAAGTTATCACTTTATCACATAATATTTAAAGTAACTGGCATATCTATTTTTTTTTTTTTTTGAGACAGAGTCTCACTCTGTCTTACCCAGGCTGGAGTGCAGTGGTGCGATCTCAGCTCACTGCAGCCTCCGCCTCCTGGGTTCAAGCAATTCTCCTGTCTCAGCCTCCTGAGTAGCTGAGACTACAGGCATGTGCCACCACACCCAGTCAATTTTGTATTTTTAGTAGAGACAGGATTTCACCATTTTGGCCAGGCTGGTCTCGAACTCCTGACATCAGGTCATCCACCTGCCTCGGCCTCCCAAAGTGCTGGGATTACAGGCGCGAGCCATTGTGCCCAGCCTATCTATTGTTATTATACCTGAGGAGATGCTCACAATTCTTATCCCAAACCTTAGCATGAAACAAAAATGATTTATGAATTATCAAACATAAAGTAAAATATGTCCTGTATAGTTTTAATATTGATGATACTTTTAGAATAAATAATTCCTATACACTCTGTTAATCAGAATATTTCATAAATTAGAATATTCTATTTTCCTGAAAATTCATTTGTAATTGAATCCAAATGCATGCCATTTTCACCACTTCCTAAGACTATGTAACTATGACAGATGATTTGAGAATGTGTGGCATTGTTACATAAATTTCGTTTCATTTCTACTTCCATGGGAGTAAGGTCCAGTGAAAGCCTCCTGAATAAAAGTAGGCTGCAGTTCTGTTCAGACACCAATGAGTAATTTTGAATCATTTGACTCCTCCTGGTATATGATGGCATATCTTTGCAAAGCTGGGTTTTCAGCTGTAAAACCCAGCTAAAATGACAAGATCAGTCCTGCTCCAAAAGCAGTAAGAGATACAAAAAAATATAAGTGCTAGTTATTTATATCTTATTGGAACCATACAATTAAAATATTATTGGGAAGATAAAACTGCAACACTTAGGAAAAACCCAGAAACAATATAAGACCATATGTCATTAGATGCTAAATTAGCAATTTCCCTACTAAGATTAAATATAATTATCTCGACATGTGTTATTAGTAGCATTACTAATAAAATAACCCATTGCTATTGTCTATTTTTTGTTGCTGTAATAGAATACCTAAGACTGGGTAATTTATAAAGGTCAGGAACTTATTTCTGAAGTTCTGGAGGTTGGGAAGTTCAATATCAAGGGTCCCACACCTGATAAGGCGCTTGGTGCTGCATCATACCATGGTGGACGGTAGAAGGGTAAGAGAGCATGCATGTGCACACGTGAGAGGGCAAGAAAGAGACAGAAGGAGAGGGAGAAGGAAGAGGGGCTCAAACTCATCCTTTTATCAGAAACCCACTCCCACGTTAGTCAACCCAGGACCGTGATAATGGCATTAATCCATTCATTAGGGTGGAGCCCTCAAGACCCAATCACCTCTTTAAGGTCTCAATTCTCAACACTGTTGCCTTGGGGGTTAAGTTTCCAACACATTAACTTTGGAGGTCACATTCAAACCATAGCACTTATGAACAATAATGAATAAATTGTTTAACATTTTTTAAGTCTTAGCTTCTCAGCTATGAAATAAAAATTATAATGGCATTTACTTCATAGGAATGTTGTAAGAATTAAGTTCTTACAACTTCATTCTTAATTTATTAAATTAATTCTTAATTTATTAATTCTTAATTCTTAATTTATTAAATTCATAAATTTAATAAATTAAATTTATGGGTTAAGGTCAGCAATTTGGCACAGTGGCTAGAATAAGGCTTCAATCACCTACCTCAGTGAGATGCTGAGGATCACACTGCTGGCACTTTTGGAGCCTATAACAAAAGTTAAACACTAAAGTTTACATAATCTTACAGCAAGTTATGAGGTATCTCCTATTATCCCCATTTTACCAGTGAGGTAGCTAGGGCTCAAAGAATTACGTAATCTGCCTCAGAAGGTGAGAGGCGAAGGCCAGAGTAATAGGTAAACTCATTCATGTGGCACACCACAAGGACAGGTTACTTCAGATGGAAGATACCCACTGTAAGGATATAATATGTCCAGAAAATCAACCTAGCAATAGTTGAGTAAAGTCTCATGACATGCCTGTCTGGATACCTCAGCAACTCCAATAGAAAATCATTTTCTTGATTCAGCTTCTCTGTTTATGCTTCTTCTCCTGAGACTACATCGTTATCTACGCCCACTGCTGGAGCCAATTATTTGTCTTAGTCAGACTCCCCAGGAGAGGACATCACACTCCAGAGAGCATCTTTGCTAGGCAGAGTTTTCCCAGCTACTTCATGAAGTGGTTCTCAATGTTGACCATGAATTAGAATTATCTGCAGATCTTTTAAAACATACCAATCCTGGACCTGCCCCAGACTAATTAAATCAGAATCTCTGGGGACAGCGGGTATGGGCTAAAACATCAGCAACATTAATTATCCCTATGTAAGCCTAATGTGCAGCCAGGTTGAGATCCATTAAACCTCAGTGTAAGTCTTTGAGTCAAGAACTGACCTCAGGTCCAGGGAGTGATGCCTTATGCCAGACTTCCTCCAAAGGAAATATGACTGGAATTTAAAAGTTTTGTGGTGTGTGACAAAGAATTAATCTTGCCCAAACAGAGGTTTGACCTTTGCCTTCCATTCCTGGGAGGTAACCTCTATGTCCTTGGAAGGTCCTGCCTAATACATTTTCTTTTGTAGCTTGCAGTCTTGGACCATGCCAAATATCCTACACTAACAATGTGATTTAGTGTTGGGTCCTTGATATACATGATATCAACTTGACCTGTGAACGGGCTGGAGTCTAAAATCAGCCATATGGGTGGTCAATCACGTCTATATGGCCACACTTCAATAAAACTGGACACCAAGGCTTGCGTAAACTTCCCTGTGTCAACACCCCACACATGTTGTCACACATCATTTCACGGAAATATTAGCACTGTTTGCAAGGCTCTACCAGGGAAGGATAACTGGAAGCTCATGCCTGGATTTCTCCTGGCCCCTGCTCTATGGACCTCTTTCTTTGGCTGATTTGAATCTATATCCTTTGTTGTAATAAACTGTAACCATGAGAACAACAGCTTTGCTGAGTTCTATGAACACTTCTAGTGAATTATTGAACCTAAGAGTGGTCTTGGGGATCCCAGAATTTGCAGTTTATGTCAGAAATTAGGATGATCTTAGGGATCCCCTGAACTTTGCACGTGGCCTATTCAGTTCACCCAGTGCAGATGGCCTCCTCTCTGAAGAACATAACAACTCCCATTCTGGATAATTCTCCATCTGAGTCATAGAAGCATCCTCTCATATCTCCGTGCCTTTGCATCGGCTTCTTCCTGTTCTTGGAATGTCTTTAATCATCTTCATCATCAAGTCACTCCTTCTCATTCAATGTACTTTTCTCAGGTGTCACTTGCCCCCAGAAACCTGCACACCCCATCTGGATTACATGTTAGCCCTTTATGTTCTCTTAAGACCTTACACCCATTTCTAACATAATCTTATCATAGTGTAACTCTCATACCTAAAGCTTGTTATTTTTGTTTTCTTTCAATCTCAAACATCCTTGATCGAACTTTGGCCAAGTTCAATTTTAGCAGCAAAGAAACTCCAATATTTCATTCATCCTCTTTTCTTTCTCATTTACTGCTATGCTGCCTGCTTAATGTTCTAATGTCATGGACATTGTGTTGTTACATTTGAGTTTTATTATTTGTGAGAAATTACAGGAAAACTGAAAATAAATGCCACCAAGAGAAAGAACTAGACAGACAGAAAGAAGGAGAAAAGACTGCAAATTTCACACATCAGTAATATTTCCCCTCAATTTGGGAGAACTATTGTAGTGTCATAAATTTTCGATTTGGCCAAGTAAGCATATTAACAAAGCTAACCTATTATAATACTCCATTCTTATCACATTGAATAAGTAGATATTTTAACAAGATATGAACAGAGAAATTATAATAGCAAGAATTAAGAATGTAGAATTAATTTACCCTTAGGATGAACTCGTTATAGTATCTTTTGGTTCAAAGTGGAGGTGGAGGAAGTAAAAGAGTTTGACAAGGAAGGCGAGCAACACAATGGCATTCAAAGAACAATAGGGCTGAAGAATCTACACTAAGAATCATTATTGAGCTTTGATTCTGCTTGCAAAAAAAAAAAAAGAATAGATGTACATGAGAATTTAATAAAGATAAAATTGACAGTTTTCTCTGCATACTGGCAATAGGTTTACTGCTTTAAAAGATGGCATGCATTGCATTTCTCTCTTTTGTGTCTTTGATATACATGGTTATTTCCGGGAACATGAGTCAGTGACAACAAGATTCAACTGAAAAATTATCTGTTTACAGATTGTGAGTTTCATGAGGCAGAGACTTTTATCTTTATGTTCCTGGCACAGAGCACAAGGCTGGCTTGTGTTTGTTAAATAAATGAATGCCCTACAAAGAGAAGACAACCTCAAAGAAAGTCTCTGTTCTGACACCACGTTAGGATTATAGACAGCATTAAAGCTGGCCAGAATAAACGGCAAAATCTATGGCAGTGACTCCCAAATTTCAGTCCTTCGTCCAGTGCCAGTTAGTGATTAAGTTGTCATTGACTCCTTTGCAAAAAAAAAAAAAACAAAAATAGGCGGGTGAAGGGGAGCAGGGTTGGAAAATACTACAAGTTCATCCTAAGGCTCAATTAATTCTACATTCTTAATTCTTGCAATTATAATTTCCCTATTTACATCTTATTAAAATATCCATGTATTCAATGTGATAAGAATGGAGTATTATAATTGGTTAGCTTTATTAATATGCTTACTTGGCCAAATAGAAAATTTACAACACTATAATAATTCCCCCAAATTGAGGGGAAATATTACTGATGTGTGAAATTTAAAAACCTGAGAACGCCCAGAAAAATGCTATAGATCCCTCAGAAGATGAGGAAAGAGCAAAAGCTCTGAGAAGATATTGTGTGACCCATACAAGCAGAGGGCTGTGCAGCCAGTCATGCCTCAAAATGACCAGAAGAGCAGAGTAACATGAGCAAACCATGGCAGCAGAGCAAAATACAGCAGAATTTGTCAGAGCCACTCACGGAGTGAGTGCCTACATGGATATATTTCTTATTCAGAGAGGTTTTTGACATGGGGAAATACTCATTGTGAAACATTGAGATTCTAAGACACTGGCGGATTTTATATCACTTTGAATTACCTATTAAATAAGACAAGATTTTTTTCTTTTATCAAAATTTCCTTTTGACACATAAGTGTTATTAGACATGCAAGTTCAGGAGTTTCATACCACTGAGTTTTCATGGTGTCAGTCTGTTTTGTGTTGCTATAACAGACCACAGACTAGGTAATTTACAAAGAAAAGGCATGTATTGCTCACAGTTCTGGAGACTGGAAAGTCCTAGGGCATGGTACCAGCACCTTGCAAGGGCCTTTGTGCTGCATCATCACATGGCAGAAGGCAGAAGCGCAAGAGAACACACTGGGGAGCAAGAGAGAACTCACTTCCAAAAGTTTTTTTTTAAGGCATCAAACCCATCCGTGAGGGCAGAATCTTTGTGGCCTAATCACCTCTTAAAGGCCTCACATCCCAATATTGTTACAATGGCAGTTACATTTCAACATGAGTTTTGGAGGGGATGAACATTCAAACCGTGACACATAGTCTACTGGGATTTTTGGTGGAAATTAAGCCAAGTATAGAATCTCATAAAATAAAGAAGTTATTAACTTTAAAATGTATTTCTTTCTTTAGTTATTTAATAAATAACAATTAATTGAGTCAATTTGAGCCTCTGGGAACACAACTATTAACACATTTCTATATTAATATGAATTTCAGTTATTTGATTTTTAAAGCTTAAAATGATTTCACAAATAGTCATTCAATCTTTGTTTATTGCTTTCAGACATCTGATTGAAATCTATTATTCCATGCACTTTTTCAAGTTTGATTATAGCATCTATAAATTTGTCCAGATATATGTGTGGAATTATCCTGCCAAAAATATAAGTTGGCACCTTCCTCTAAGAACAAAATTATCTTCTATTGTTATCCCCCATCCAAACTGGGTCATGCTGAACTAGAATAAAGAGTAAGAACAAGGATTTGAAAAAGAGAAAATACATTTTATAAAGCTCTTAAAACAGGAAATAGAGGCTAGAATGCTATGAATCCAAGCCTTTTTCAGTCACAAGATTTTTTAATGCCATTAGAAGAACAAGAATAATAAGATTTATGGTTTTCATGTTCCTTTTCAGTTGTCTTATGTAATGCTATGGATTTAATTCCACAAAGCTACATATACACAAATATAATTTTCTTTCTTTCCTCAAATTCAGTTTCTACTTTAAGCACCATTTCACCAGGATGGCAAACTTTAATCTTAGCTCATTTGAGTTCGCAACTCCAGTTTTTCTGGGGCTCTAAATTCTGGGTGTCTACATACTGCCAGAGGATTAAGGAGAACACATTTTGTCCTCAATGCATATGATTCTTCAGATATCCAGTATGCTGTCCACCAGCCCATCCAATTATCAGCCCACACAAGACATTGCGGAGACAATTCGCATTCCTGCCTACATGGCCCGTTAAGGGTCAGCAGTTCATCTACTCCCTGGATATACTCCTAGTGACACAGAAATTATCTCTGGAAGGTTCTCTGTGCCCCTTCTGCCAAGATGCATAAAGCAGCCCTCTCCTCTCTGAAGCTCCGCCACATCCCAAGACTCTAAGTCTGAGAATTGGGAGCAGATCCCTTTCTATCTTGGGTTCTACAAACTTCTCATATCTTTCCACGTCTCCAGGTAATATCTTAGAAGCAGGGCTATCCGTCCTTCTCTCTGTGACTCAAAAACCTTCATAACTAGGAGAATCTTTTACTATCTTCAGTTGACACTCCCCACTCCCTTAACCTTGCTTTGAGAGTGGAAGAATTACTTTCTCTATCAAATGTTTTTCCTTCAAAGAGCACCTAATATAATCTCCTCCCAGGGGCTGAGCCTTTTGGAAACACAAAAGCCAGAGACTCCATCCTTTTTACTCTCCAACCTATCACACTCTCCTCAGGAGGAATAATACCCGTTAAATATCCTTAAAACTGAGGTCTGTTGTGTTCTATAACATCAATTGTTTTTCAACCATTTACAATAACTTTAAAAAAAAAATTTTTTTTGGTTATCATTATACAAATAATTCCTTGTTTTTCTCTCCCTTTGAATGTGTTGTCATACTTTTTGGTTTCCAAAAGAAATTTTTTAGAACTTGATTTTTGTGAATATAGCAAAATGTTTATTGTTTTTTCTAACATTTATACAATTCCTGAGGGTTTCAAAGTATTTAACTCCTATATAATTAAGTGAATGACAGTAGACAAGAAGAATACAGCATTATATCCTGAAGAAAAATGAGCTTTCTGATTTAGTATGAAATTTACAGGATGTGAATTACAGTTCATGCATATTCCTTTGGTTTGCTAATTTATAATGCATTTACTTAATAATGGAAATAGCCTCAAGAGAGAATTACACATTTTCATGACTTTGGAGAATGAGATTTGAAAATCTAATTAATGGCTTCATTTGTAAACTACAGAACATTATAGACTGGTTATCTCATTTCCAGATGTGCAAAATACGCCATCTTAGAGAGGAATTGAGGGTTAAGTATGCTCTAAATACTTTTATTCATAAAAAGAATGACTGGAAAGAAATGAGACTATTTAGTATGACATAGAACCACTATTTAAAATTAGGTAGCAAGTGATTGTTTTGATACAGTCCTCTAATCCAAGTGGTTCTAAGCCCTAGCTGCATATTAAACACACCTGGAAAGATTGTTTTTAGTGTCCATGTCCTGGAACCATCTATAGAAATACTGATTTAATTTATCAGAATTGAGTGGGGTATATTTTTAAAAACTACTCAAGGTAATGTAAAATGTGCAGCCAGAGCTGAGCACCACTGCTGTCTCATTAGGTCAGAGAATAAACACGAGAAGGAAAACTGTGCAGTGATAGTTTCCCAAATGAGTAAGATAAACTATCCTGAAGCAAGTTCTTAGCAAGCCAAGTAGTCTTCTGTAAGTCTTGGAAGCAGACTTCCAAGCAGTCTTCCAAATTTTTTTGCCATAAAGAAAAATAAATGCCCTTTATGTGGGGTCTACACAGAAATGATAGGAATGAATGTATATTAATTTTACAAATCGGTTCATACCATCCTACATCCAAGCTGCCGATTATCCACTCCCACGTCAGTAGGAAGCAAAGGTACTGACCTAAGCTGAGATCTCAGAAGGCTGAGCTAGATTTGATAGTAGCCAAGACTGCCCCAGAAATTAGGGACTCTGAGAGCCTGGTGAAACACAACATAAGTATAGGTCCAAAATGAGAAGAAAACTAGAACAATAAGCACAGAGTCAACAGCAAGAAAGACACAAATTCAAGGACATATTCAGAGATGGAGTCTCAAAAAACAATCTTTAGTGGATGGAAGCATTTTTGTAATAGCAGAGTCTGTGGATAGGGAGCACAGTTAGAACAACAACACCCAAAAGAGGATATGGCTTAATTTACAATAAATGGCACTCAACAACATTATTATTATTGAAATGCAGTATTTTACTTGATCCACACTGAACTGCAGTTTGCACAATAGGTTGAACTAAAACTCTGCCATTATCTATGTGCATGAGTTGACATCTATAAATGCTTTGGGGTCTGGCAAGAAGAAAGAGGAAAAGATATGAATAGGTAGGCATATGCATACGCTAAGCTGGGAATCTAATGAGAGGAAAGAAATGAGGATGGAGGTGACAGCACAATTACCATCCTTTCTACCCAGCCAACAGACTGGTGTAGACATTGCATGTAGAAAGAAGTTTAAAAGCAGAAAGACGTAGTATACTTCTCTAGGATAGCCTGTGTTCCATTTCAGGCACAAGGAGTCTCAAGAAGTCTTGTCACAGGGCCCAAAAGACAGAAAAAAAACATTAAAGCAGTTGATATTTTACCTGCTCTTCCACAGACTAGGGTCATGGCCTGGGATGCAGGGTTGTTAACAGCAACCTGACTTCTAATGCACAGAAGAGAGTGTCCTCATAGCAGATAATAGCAGAAGAGCCATTAGTGAAGGCACACTAGTGAGGGGGCACAGAGACCCCTGAATACCTACAAGACGTCTTCAGAAGACATGTAGATATAAAGAGAGAGCCTTAGGAGTGGAGGGCAGGTCTTGCATAAGCAGGCTGTAACTACAAAAAACTGTCTTCATTTGGAAGTTAATATCATTGACTTCATTTCTGCCCATAGGCTACAGCCTAGGTTATTTGGATTACATTATTATTTAATGAAACACCGTGGCATAAGCTTTTTCAACCATCAGCTTGCTTGAACATTATACAAACCCTTTAGATAAGAAGACAGGCTGGGCGCGGTGGCTCACGCCTGTAATCCCAGCACTCTGGGAGGCCGAGACGGGCGGATCACGAGGTCAGGAGATTGAGACCATCCTGGCTAACACCGTGAAACCCCGTCTCTACGAAAAAATACAAAAAATTAGCTGGGCGTGTTGGCGGGCGCCTGTAGCCCCACCTACTCGGGAGGCTGAGGCAGGCGAATGGCGTGAACCCGCGAGGCGGAGCTTGCAGTGAGCCGAGATCGCACCACTGCACTCCAGCCTGGGGCACAGAGCGAGACTCCGTCTCAAAAAAAAAAAAGAAGACAGGTTTTATTCCCACTTTACACTGAAATCCAAAAAAGATAAATGCCTGCTCAATATCAGCCACAAAAATTTAACTTTGTGTCTCCTGATTTAAAATACGTAATAAGCCTCCTGCTAGCTACTACGCTCAAGGCACAGGTGGGCACCTCTACTCCTGGCTGCAGCTGCTTATTGAAAAGGTCTGTACTCAAAATGAGAAACAGAAGCCACCGCATTTGTTAGCCAATAATCAGATGCTCACATACCAGTGGATTCAGAAACATTTGTCAATAGTACTAGATGCTAAGAGGAATTTATATGGTAAGTCTTTACACTGATATCATGGGGACCAATGAACACTATTTCCAATAGCACTTTTTAAAAGATGCAGAAACCTTTCTTTTATGGCCAGCCCTTATACCAACCCCTAATGAAAGCTGGGTCATATGAAATCTGTTCCTGGCAACCATGAGCAATATAATTTTTTGTAAATTTCTGTCTTGAGCCAGTTTTGAGGCCCTGGCTAGAGGCCTGTCGGTCCCCTTCTTGAGCAGCTGATTATTAAGTCTATACCTCAACCACATTTCTTACTGGGCTCTCAGAACCTGGGCCACTATGCACGTGTCCTAATTGCCCTGGGGCCAGATACCAGACAACCAAGAACAGTTCTATGCCCCAGAGACTGAGAAACTATTCAAATTAGCCAGTCCACAGGGAGCCCAGCAAACCTAGCTAACCCCAACCCTCTTTCCCTACTTCAGCTGCCTCCTACCATTCCACCTTAATATTACCCTTGCAACCCCCTGCTTGTGTCCCCGGAATTTCATATGTTGAAGCTGTAATCCCCAGTGTAATGGTATAAAAAAGTGGAGCCTTTGGGGGGTGATTAGATAGATTTGGTTGAGATCGTGAGAGTGGTAGAGCACTTATGATGGGATTAGCGATGAGAAGGAGAGACACCAGAGCTGCTTCTCTCTGCCATGTGAAGATACTGCAAGAAGGTGGCTGTCTGCAAGCTAGAAAGTGATCCCTCACTAGATCCTGACCATGCCAGTAGCCTGGACTTTCCAGCATCCAAAACTGTGAGAAATGAATTGTTGTTTAACATCCACTCTATGGTATTTTGTTATAGCAACCTGAGCACAGACAAAATCTTATAAAACACCATATAATGACAATGAGGTGAGATGGTCCTCCCAGGAGTACAAGATGTTCTGGTGCTCGGACTTGACACAGGTACAGAGATTGGAGAAATAGGTAGTTAGTTTAACTTTTTCTGACTATTTCTTCCAAATATTTGTTATCTCTTCTAGACTCTTAACAATTGATATTAAGTTCAGGCACTTGCCTACATGCAGAGACCATACCTTGAAGAAATCTCTCTGCTTTAGGGAACAGGACAGAGGTAGTACCAATTTATGCTAGGTTAGGAAAATAACTCTTGGCTGAATGGATGGATACAAGACCATCTCACTGGTCCTGACAGAGTCTAAATTTCCTTTCAGGTTTCATGTGGGAACAGACTTGGTAACAGAAAAATGTGAAAATTTGAGTTCAGTTTACATTACTTTTAAGTTGTCAGTATCATATGATAGCCTAAAGCCAATATGTACTTTTGAGGGGTGCAGGGCTAAAAGGCCAAATGATCACATACTTCTAGCTCAAAGGAAAAGAAGCTCAAACCTTGATGTCTTCTAATAAAGACATCCCTCCTCATGTACAGCAACATATGCCATAACACTGGCATCTACTGTTGCCTGTGTGTGAGAAAAACAAAAGGGAAGACAGGGAATTAAAAAGATTTACAAAGATAAAATTCAAGCAATGCCTATGATCAAAGACAAAGCCAGAGACAGAGGAAAAAAACACATCAGAATGGTAACGCTGACAAAGCAGGAACAGGTAGCTGATCCTGCTCACCTGCTGCTCTCTGCGGCCTTTGAAATCTGCAGGGCTTCACATATTGGAAGTGCAGGAAGTGACTGAAAATGAGACTGTAGCTTGACACTTGCCTGATTTGCTCCCATGAATTTCCAAAACAAAAAGCAAACTTAAACACCAGATAGCTATATCTTCAGCTCACTTTGAAACAGCAAATGTGAATAGATTTTGAGAGTTCTAGTTAAAGCTTTTTACCGGTGAAAACTAGAATAACACCCAATTGAATATGAATTCAGTTTCAGAGAACGGTTAGTGAGAAACTTTAAAATCCACAAAATATTTCAGGGAAGCAAAGGACACCTGAATTTTTATTAAAAAGCCCAAGGATATATTTTAAAATGTTATCTGTTTAAAATGCTATTTTAAAGGCCATTGCTTTTGAAAATTCTGATTATTTCAAACACATGTTAAACATATTAAACTAATTTTAGAGTTTGTGATATTAATCCTCACACTGGTATGAAAAAAAAACCATGATGATTGCCTTCATTCTAGAGAACATTATATAAATACATAAACTTTTAGCAACAACCTGTAGAACCAATAAGAAAAAAATGTTTCCTAATATGCAATTGCCTTTGAGAAAAAAAAAAGACCAAAGGACGAATGTCTCTCTCTATATATATACATATATACACATATATATACGTATATATTTAAAATTTATTATATATAATATATTTATATATAATATTTAAATATATAATATATTTAAATATTATATATAATATAATATACATTTTTATATTATATATTACATATATTACATATTATATGTTATATATAAATATATACATATATTTCTATATAATATATATTATATAATATATAATATAGATAATATAGATAATTATATAAATATATATTATATAAATGTATATATTATATATATTTAATATATATTAAATATATAATTTTTAAATATATATAAATATATAAAAATATATATAAATATATAAATAAATATATAATTATATATTATGTATAATATATTATATATTATATATTATATATTAATATATTATATAGTATATTATACATAATATATAATATATTATATATTATAAATTATATATTATATATTATATTAATATTATATATTATTATATATTATATATATTCTATAATATATTATCATATATAATATATAATAATATATATAATATAATATAATCATATATAATATATAATATATAATATTAATATATATTAATATTATATATTATATTATTATATATTATTATATATTTATATATATTTATATACTTATATATAAATATATATAAATATACATAAATATATGTAAATATATATAAATATATAAATATAATATATAAATAAATATAAATAAATATAAATATATAAATATATATAAATATATAAATATATATAAATAAATATGTAAAAATATATAAATATTTTATATTTATATTTTTTATATTTATATAAATATATATTTTATATATTTATATCTTTATATTTTAATATATTATATATAACTAGATAAATAAATATATAAATAAATATATATAAATATATAAATAAATATATATAAATAAATATATATAATATATAATTAAATATATAATATTTATACATATATATAATCTCTTTCAAGTAAATCATTGAGTCACTTTCAGTGCATTCAAGATTGCTCCAACAAATAGCTTATTTAAAATAGCTTTTCAAGTTTGATTAGCATTCATTTTGTCTAAGGAAAAACATTGCTCACACATGATATTATAATTATGTCTATTTGCTGTGCTTACCTAAAAAAAAATTTCCAGACATCTGCAGCTGAAAGTTAAAAATTAATTCAAATTGCTGGGTGCAGTGGCTCATGCCTGTAATCCCAGCAGTTTGGGAGGCTGAGGCCTGAGGCAGGCAGATCATCTGAAGTCAGGAGTTTGAGACCAGGCTGGCCAACCTTGTGAGACCCCATCTGTACTAAAAATACAAAAAATTAGCCAGGCGTGGTGGTGCACTCCTGTAGTCCCAGCTACTCGGAAGGCTGAGGCAGGAGAATCGCTTGAACCCGGGAGGTGGAGGTTGCAGTGAGCCGAGATCATGCCACTGCACTCCAGCCTGGGCAACAGAGTGAGACTCCATCTCAAAAAAAAAAAAAGAAAAAAGAAAAGAAAGAAAAAATTAATTCAAATTATTTGTAATGCTATTTTCACCTCTAACAGTGCTTCTATGAAAAAAGTGAAAAAGTGTATGTGCACACACACACACACACACAGAGTTTGCATTTTTTGACTTGAAAATGGAACCCTAGTGACCTAGAAGCACTGACTGCCTTCAGAGGACTTTGCTTATCCTTGCTTGGCCAGAATCCGATTATTGTTATTCCTAATTTTCATTTTAGAGAAATAGAAGGATGTGAAGTAAGCAATGTCTGAGAAAAGGGAGGTATCCCATTGGGATCTAAAAATCTCCAGCAGGAAAACTAGAGAGCTTTCTGGAGGGAAAAATACACTCAAGTAGTTTCATCAAATCTAAGACAAACATATTTTCACATTTTAACATTTTTTAAGTTGGCATATACCTCATAATTAATTTGCTAAGCAAGCCTAGTTTAACTAGAGTTCTTTTCCTTTAATTGTAATACATAAAATAATAATCCTCTGACAATTAACACCATGTTAGAATGGATGAAATATAGAAGCAAAGTCTGAAGAAAAACAACCAAATCCAAGAGGACATTCATTATGAAGAACTCAAGAAAGTACATG
The DNA here is from genome assembly GCF_028885625.2 of Pongo pygmaeus. Taxonomy (NCBI): domain Eukaryota; kingdom Metazoa; phylum Chordata; class Mammalia; order Primates; family Hominidae; genus Pongo; species Pongo pygmaeus. The sequence continues at coordinate 82,389,537 of NC_072384.2, forward strand.
ATATTGTATCAATGTATAGTACTAGTAATCTCAGAAGAGCTTGTGCAAATATGTATTACTAATGGTCTGAGGCATAGAAGTAATTTTCTCTTATTAGTGTCTGGTTTTTTTTAATTACTCAACACATAGATGTAATTTTATGTAATAAGATCGTGTTAATCATTTCTGGTTTTTATTTGGCTTTGGTCTTTTTAAAATACTGTTTTCATTGTTTGCTTGGCCATCTGTAACAGACACACCCTACTCTTGACCCCCCAGTGATCCATGTTCTCGTAATCATCTCCAGTCCTTGGATAAGTGGGACATGCAACTTTCTTCTAGCCAACAGAATATGGCAAAAATGATGGTATGGGATGTCACTCTTGTGATTGTATTTCATTTTGTAAGACTCCATCTTAGCTGATTTAGCAGCAGGAGATCGCCTGCTGGCACTGAAGAAGCAAACAGATATGCCAGGACTGCCTATGGAGAGGGCCATGTGACAAGAAATTGCAGGTGGCCTCTGAGACACAAGGGTGGCCTCCGGCCAACAGCCGGTAAGAAGCCAGGGCCATCAGGCAGGCAGTCCCAAGGAAATTAATTCTACCAACAACAACGCAAGCTTGGAAAAGGATCCTGAGCTCCAGAAGGGAGTTCAGTCCTGCCAACACCTTGATTGTAGATTTAGAAGATCCTGAGCAGAGGATTCAGCTAAGCTGTGCCCAGACTCAACCCGTGGAAACAGAAAATAAGTGTATGTCATTTTAAACTTCTGAATTTGTGTGAATTTGTTACACAACAGGAGAAAACAAGAACATTCCCCTTCTCTTTTCTCTTCCTCCCCTCTATTGACATTACCACCACCACCACCACCACCACCACTCAGATAACAGGTGATGAAGTTCCTTTGATTATAAAATTACAAATATTTACAAAATACACATACACTTATAGTGGGAGGATCTTACTTATGTTTCAAAACTGGGCTATTACACAATTTATCAGCATCCTGCTTTTCTCACTCAACCATACCTCATGGAAATCCCTCCAAGTTTCCTACTATCTTTCTAACACAGTCTTTTTGATGGCTACAAAATAGCCCATAGTATTAATGTGCTATTATGGGCATTCACTTTGTTTCCAGTTCTTATAATCAACATTATGTATACATGTTCATTGGTGCTATTATTTTTACTAGTTAGATTCCTAAGGGTGACAGTGCTAGATCAAAGCATCCTATGCATTTATTTCTTCTAATAGATGTTACAAGATTACGTTCCAAAAAGGATGCTAAAATGTAAGTTACTATATTTTTGTTAGAAATATCTGAAACTACCATTGCCTATCCATTCTTTGGCAGAAAGTGGTGCTTTCCTTCTTTTTAGGTTTGGCCAATGTGTGAGATATATAAATGTTAGTTTAATTTGTACTTGCCTGCCTATAAGAAGTTTGATCTTTTTGGGATTAACTCTTCTATGATTTGCCTATTTTTCTCTTTTGCCCACTTTTCTATTGGATAATCCCCTTATCATTTGTAAGAACTCTTTGTCTATTATAGTATTAATCTTCTGTGTCCTGCATTCAAACATTTTTTTCCAAATCTATTGTTTTTTCTATTCACTTTTTTAAATGGCCCTCTTTTCCCCCTAGTTTATACTTGTAATCTTGTAGATTTTCCTGTAGGTGTTTCCTGTTATGTTGCTAACTTTAATATTTAATTCATCCCAAATTTATCTATATTGTATAAGTCAGTGATACAATTTTATTTACTTCCTGATGGATTAGCCAATTGGGCTAACACCATATGTTGCAGGAAACCGTGATTTTCCCAATGAGTTAAAATACCACCTTGGCTGTATGTTAAATTCTCATCCATACCAGGATCTATTTTCAGATTCTGGATTCTTTTCCACTGATCTGTTCTGATGCCAATGCCATATTGATTCAAATACAATAAATTACAGCATGTTCTCACATGGTAAGGAGAGCTCCCTTTCTTTAATCCTCTTTTAAAAAAAAAAATTCTTACCTGATTTCAGCCATTTATTCCTTCATAAAAATTTTTAAACATTTCATCAGTTTGATGGTTCTAGTTTAAAATGAATTTCATTTTTATATAAACATTTAGAAGATTCATAATGTTATTAATCTTTTCATCCAAAAATGTATTCTAGCTCTTTATTTATATCTCATGTTCTTCAATACAAATCTATAGTTTTCCACACAGGGATGAATCCAGCATCAGCTCTCCCTTCAGGACTCTGGCAAGATCCAGGTGCTCACTAGAACACAGACATCATAAACACAACAAAATTTCTTTTTTCCTTCTTTCCCTTCCATTTTCTTACTTCAATTTAATATTTATTTACTTAATGAGAATTTGACTTCTGTATTAATTATGGTTCTCCAGAAAACAGAACTAACCTAATGTACATATAAGTTGTGTGTGTATATATATATATATATATATATGTATGTATACACACACACACATACAAATACAGAAAGAAATATTTATTATAAGGTATTGGCTCACACAATTGTGGAAGCTGAGAAGTCCTACAATCTGCTGTCTGCAAGCTGGAGACCCAAGAAAGTCAGTGGTATAATTTAAAAACCTGACAGCCAGAAAGCCAATGGTGTACATTCTAATCCAAATCTGAAGCCCTTAGAACCAGGTGTACTAAGGGCAGAAGATCGATATCCCAGTTCAAGAATTCAGGCAAAGGAAGGGTGACTCCAGTCTGCCTTTGCCTTCTTGTTCTAATCAGGCTCTCAATGGATTGTACAATGCCACATTAGGGAAAGCCATCTGCTTTACTCAGTTCACCAATTCAAACGCTAATCTCTTCAGGAAAACACCTTCACAGGCGTACCCCCCAGAAACAATGTTTCACCAGCTATCTGGGCACAATGAACCAGTCAAATTAATACATAAAATCAACCATTACAGCTTCCTACAGTTGCAAAGCACTTTCATATGATGGGATACTATATAGTTTGTAATTTCTATTTAACAGGCATTAACTTAGTTAAAAATTAACTGTATATTAGACAAATAAATGCTTTTGTCACAATTTACTTTTCTTCCTCTCTGACATTGTTTTCACATGGAAGTATTCCTCTGCATCTCTTTCAAGTATAATGCTAGGAAATTGTCAAAATTTACATCTTGCTGTTCTCAAACACGTAAGTGGAACTCAGAGTCCAGCTGAAACAGCAATAATTACCATTTGTTTTAGAAATTCTCATAAATAAAAAAGCATTATTAATCAAATTAGTGGAATGAGATACAGCTGAATCAGATACACTGATACTAAATTATAGTTACTATTTTCTTTTTCCCTTTTTCATACCGATTTTAAACAACTTTCAAAGGCTTTTATTCTCTTCCAGACTGAAGTATATAGAGGGTGAGAGACGGTTAGTCTGGAGATGTGTGGAAAAGGAAGAAAACCTTTAGGATACATAAACACACACTCAGAGAGACAGAGAGAGAGATTTTTTCCAAACAAATATTTCATCAGATTTAAAGTCAGACAAAAATACAGTATGCTTTCATTAACTGTACCACCATTAAAAATACAATTTTAAGTTACCAGTATATTTTAATGAGTATATTTTAACCACTTTTACCTTAGCAATCAAATAAATAAAATTGATGATGTTTTACAATCGTTCTATGTAAGATTTAGCATCCACCTGAGTAAATGAAAGAATAACTGCAAATGTAAATCTTCCTTTTTAAACATTTGATAATGAATTCAAAGATCAGCATAATACTACTTCTCATTTTTTTTTCTTTGTAAGTATGTCTCCTACTCCTCCAGTTGCCTTCTCTCTCCCCTAGCAAGAAGATAGCACTATTAGATACTGCAAGAAGAAATACTCTCTTTCTACCTTGAAAATCATACCTTCTTCTTTCCTCCACTGTTACCATGCCCCACTGGGTTCTAGACTTATGAAAATGTCCTGGTTTTTACAAAAATAGGAGATAATTTTTAAGCATCTCTATAAATGAAAACAAATAGACTACACCATAGAATTGTTTATAAAAGTTCAAATCATATTTTGAAAAGATTATTATTCTTATAAATACACGTTTACTTAGCCTCCCACGATTTTAAATAAAAGTTTCAAGTTCAGAATATTATAAAACAATCTCAAATTATGACTACTATAAGGTGGCAACGCTGCTTTGTTTCTCTGTTTCTTAATTTACTCAATAAAAAGCATAATTATTTCCCAAAAGCCTAAGAAAAAGGAAAATGATTTTAGGACTTCATGGTAAACTCAAAGCACCTAATCCGGTAGCATTCAGATTATGCTGTATCCATTTAGGTCTTAGAGACTTCCCTTCAAATCATGCGATATGACAAATAAAGATGAATCTCATGTTGGCTCCATTTGCTCCAACCAAAACAAAGTAAGATAAAATGGCATGATGAATGGATTTACTCAGATACATTTAGGATGGAGATGTCAGTGTCACAGCAGGTCAGCATAAACTGGGTGAATAGCACAACATGAATAAGATTTTCAGTTGCTTAGGTCAACAATATGACAACGATTGCATGGACAATCTGAAAATCAAAAACAACTTTATCTGTGTAGTCAAATAGATTTTCCTCAAGCCATGCTAAATTAAAAAGGTCCACCCTGTTGCATTCTGCCCCAGGCTGGTATTTGTGCTTTTCTTCCTGTTTCCTACCTACATTATTCTCCGCAGACTCCCCACTAGTCTCAGTCACTTACATTTAGCCTGAAAACTCACTCACACCAAAATAGAAATGGCTGGTGTTATGTCCAATTATTTGCACTTGGAATATCCTTAATATTGGCACGGAAGGCTTACCTCTTATTAAAGGAAACTATTGGGAAGGAGGAGCGTTGTTAATCTGTGACCTGAGTCATGGATTTCTTCTAGCAGAAATAGGAATCATGCGACTTCTGGACCCACGGCGTTCTCATTTTGTTCCCACTCTTCATTTCATCCTGCCCCTATCTCAGATATTCTCTTAAATATTTCTAATCATTTGGCCTGCATCCTAAGAGAACATTACATTCTTCCAAAAACAGACTTCCACCTATCTCACAACATGTAAGTTCAAACTGAGTGATTAAAAGGATAACCAGGCCGGATGCAGTGGCTCATGACAGTAATCCCAGCACTTTGGCAGGCCAAGGCAGGCAGATCCCATGAGCCCAGGAGTTCAAGACCAGCCTGGTCAACATGGCGAAACCCTGCTCTACCTAAAAGAAAAAAATTAGCCAGGAGTGGTGGTGCGCGCCTGTAGTCCCAGCCACTGAAGAAGCTGAGTCGAGAGGATGCTTTGAACCCAGGAGGGAGAGGTTGCAGCGAACCAAAATCACACCACTGTACTCTAAGCCTGGATGGCAAAGCAAGACTCTGTCTCAAAAAACAAAACAAAAAAAAGATAGCCCCTCAAGTTCAGTAGCAATCCTTTTATCTCACACATCAGCACTGGTTATATCATCAACTAATCAAAAATAAAAAGTATTATACATTCTTTAAACATTCCATCTGTATTTAAAATGTACAAGTGTACATTTATTTTCTAGTTTTTTTCATGTAGAGCCAAAACATCTCCAAGTATGGGGACTCAGCTGATGAGTTTTGAACTATATCTAGTGTGAACCACACATAATGCAGTCTAGTGTTTCCAATTTTTATGTTTTAATGTGAAGAGAAAAAAGCTTTCTATCTCCAAATGTTTATAATACTAAGATTAAAAGTAGAGAAAATGAAAACTCCAGGAACAAGGCAGACCAAAGAGCACACAGACAGTTGAAATAAACCAAGCAATAGCAGGGGAGTCCTGCTTTGCCAAAAGAGGTTTGCAACCATCATTTTTGGAGCATGAAATTGATCCTATTAGCATTTTCTGAGATGCTAATGATTGCAGGTGTCACTATTATTCACTAAATAATGTTACCCTCGCCTTGAAATGCAAAATCTTTCTTTCACATGGGGAGCATTGTGCAGTACTCAGAGAAAAAAACAAGTTTCTAATGTGAACACTGAAAATAAAGGTCTACATGAGGACTTGATGAAATGCAAATGAATTGTTTTAATAGCAATTTGCACTGGCAAATATTAAAATGATCAAAATTCACACAGCATATATGGATGATGATTCATCTTTAGTCAAAGCTTAATTACTACATTCATCCTAATGATTGGAACCTGTTCCAGAAATATTGAAAACAGGTGCAAAATAAAAGGTAGTATAAAATGTCACTCACTGTGAAATAAACTGCAGTTGCAATTATTATAAGTAATGTCATGCAGCTTATGGATCTCAAAAGCATAATCTGAATTTTAGAATTATAGGACAATAAATCAATTGGATACCGCTCATTATAAAAAATGTGTTCTCATACTCTGCGGAAAAAGGGGAATTGGGTACATAGCCACATTGTAAATGGAAAAAAAAAAGCTGATTTTTAAAAATTTGATCAATACTAAGTTTCTGTATTTTTTCTTTAGAATTTTTTGATGTTGCTTTTAACACCATTGATTTAATGTAATAATAGATAATTCACATGACTCAAAAATTACAAAGTTCAAAAAGATACACAGTGAAGACTCCTTCCAAGATAATTCCCATCTGCCCATTCCCAACTATTGCCTTCCCAGTAACAATTGTTTATATATATCATGAATACTATATATTGATGTTTCCAGTTTATGCTAATAGTAGTATATCATAGTTTCCTGGACCTTTTTGTTTAATATATCTTAGAAATCTTTCAAAATTAGTACATAGAATACTTCCTTGTTTGTTTTTATCAAATGAAAAATATTTCATTGTATGAAAAACCATAATTTATTTAACCAATACATCCTATGGTCTTGTACAGGTTTAGGAGAGTTTCTGTCACCAGTCCAGCTTATCACCAGCTGTTTCCACATCTTCTGTTGGCCAACTTTTCATTTTAATCATTTATGGATCACTTTAAGAGTATCTCTCTCTCTCTCTCTCTCTTTCTCTCTCTCCATATATATGGAACTTCTTTTTAACTTCAAAGAGTGTCCTTCATATGGGAGGTGAATTTTTTTGGTTTTCTTTTTCCAGCTTTATTGAGGTATAATTAACAAATAAAAATTGTATATATTTAAGGTATAAGGAGGTAAATTTTGATTAATGTTTTCTGAGGTCTGCTGCCACTGAATTCTCTCACTGCTCTGAGTCCTTATTTTTCTTTATTTCCGTCAATAAAGCTTCTGCTCAATCTCACTGGTTTTTTTTTTTTTTTTTTTTTTTTTTTTTTTTTGAGACGGAGTCTTGCTCTTTCGCCCAGGCTGGACTGCAGTGGCGCCATCTCAGTTCACTGCAAGCTCCACCTCCCGGGTTCACGCCATTCTCCTGCTTCAGCCTCCCGAGTAGCTGGGACTACAGGTGCCCGCCACAGCGCCCAGCTAATTTTTTTTGTATTTTTAGTAGAGACGGGGTTTCACCGTGTTAGCCAGGATGGTCTCGATCTCCTGACCTCGTGATCCGCCCGCCTCAGCCTCCCAAAGTGCTGGGATTACAGGCGTGAGACACCGCGCCCGGCCTCACCTGTATTTTTTAGCCTTAAAGTAATTTTTAGCCTGCTGATTAATAGCTGTCTCCTAGTTCCAACAAAAATGGAATTCACTGGGTTTTTTTTTTCTTTGTTAATTCTGTCTTTAACTTTTGGATAATTTCCAGAAGCAAAACAGCATAATCCTGATTTACCTTCGTTAGGTTTGCACGGGAAGTTCACAAACGCTGCTTTCAAGTGATAAAAGATGATTTACATTACCCAAAAGGTGATTAAGTCACCCAGTTTCCCTTCATCATGTAATTTTTCACAATGAGGAAAAACCCATTTAGCACTATTTTTATTTCAAACAAACGTATTTCACTTTCATCGGTACACGTATTCCCTAATCAGCAAAGCAAACTTTCCCCCATGTATTATAATAGTTTATAATTGCTTCTTAGAGGTGTAAAACAATACAAATTGATTATCTTACAGTTCTATAGTTGAGAAGTCTGTCAGACCCTGCTTAGAGTCTCACAGGGTGCCGATGAGGCTGTGCTCCTTACTGGACACTCTAGGGAAGAATATGCCTCCCAGCTCAGTCAGGTTGCTGGCTAAGTTCAGTTTCTTGCGTTTGTAGCATTAAGGTCCCTATTTCCCTGCTGGCTGTCAGCAGGGGGCGTTGCTCCTAGAGGCTGTGCACATTCTTCTCATGCTTTTCATGAGCCCCCTCCAGCAATGGCGGGTTGAATACCTCTGGCAATAAAATATCTCTGACTTGTCTTTCTGCCACATCTCTCTAACTCCACCTGAAAAAAAATTATTTACTTTTAAAGGCTCATGTAATTAAGCTAGTTCCAGCAGGACAACCCAGGATAATCTTCCTATTTTAATGTCCGTAACATTAATCACATCTGCAAAATTCCTTTTATCATGTAACATCTTCATAGGTCTGGTGTTAGGGCATGAGAATTTAAAAGAGGTCATTATTCTTCCTAGACATCCTATAACTGCATCCAGCATTTGAGACATAGCAAAATAAATTTTACCAAAGATATACTACTCCATTGATTAGCTAATATAATCTCCTAGTTCTACCCTTTGGCAGACTGAAAATCCCACAGCAATCCAGAAAAAGTTGATGAACTGAATTGTGAAGAACCAAGTTGATTAGTGGCTAATCCATACAGATGCCAAATATGGTGAAGATTAGAATCTAAGCATAAGAATCTGAATTTTTAAATATTCCTCAAGTTGTCAAAAAATGAAGCTAATAAAATGGAAATATGAAAGACCAATTAAAGAAAAGAGCTCGTATCAATATGGCTAATATAAGAAAATACCAATTATGAAGATTAGAATCTTAGCATAGGAGCCTGAATTTTCTTACCGAAGAATCAGTACTCTTCCAAAATGTCAAAGTCAGGCCGGGCACTGTGGCTCACACCTGTAATTCCTGCACTTTGGGAGGCTGAGGTGGGCGGATCACTTGAGGCCAAGAGTTCAAGACCAGGCTCCCAACGTGATGAAACCCCGTCTCTACTAAAAATACAAAAATTAGCCAGGCATGGTGGTACGTGCCTGTAATCCCAGCTACTCAGGAGGCTGAGGCAGGAGAATCACTTGAACCCTAGGAGGCAGAGGTTGCAGTGAGTTGAGATCATGCTACTGCACTCCAGCCTGGGCAACAGAGCGAGACTTTGTCTCAAAAAAACAAAAAGTCAAAGTCATACAAAAAAGGAAAAGACCAGGGAACTATCACAGACTGGAAGAAACAATGGAGAAATAAAAACGAAATGCAATGTGAAATCCTGGATAAATTCTGAAAGAGAAAAGAAACATTATCAAGGAAATTTATGAAATTCTAATGGAATCTCTTAATTAATATTGTACAAATATTAATTTCCTGTTCTTGATAATTATCCTTTGGGAGTGTAAGATGTTAAATAGAGGAAAAAGGATGAAGGATTGCTCATGCATTTATTCTATAAGTCTAAAATTAGTTTAAACTAAATAATTAAAATAAAAATCAGGCATACAGCCGGGCGCAGTGGCTCACACCTGTAATCCCAGCACTTTGGGAGGCCAAGGCAGGTGGATCACCTGAGGTCAGAAGTTCAAGACCAGCCTGGCCAACATGGTGAACATCTGTACTAAAAATAACAAAAATTAGCCAGGTGTGATGGCAGGTGCCTGTAATCCCAGCTACTCAGCAGACTGAGGCAGGAGAATCACTTGAACCCAGGAGGCGGAGGTTGCAGTGAGCTGAGATCGCACCCCTGCACTCCAGCCTGGGCGACAGAGTGGGACTCCATCTCAAAAAGAAAGAAAAAAAAATTCAGGCATACAAAAAATGGCTTTCTCTTCTCCTCCTGAATGTCACACAAAGGTATCAGGGTAAATGGGAAAAAGCCCGTTATTTTCAGCAAAAAACATTAGATATAATCTGCATAAAAATTTTAGCAAAAGCAGCTAAAATCATGACAAAGTGACAAAGTTGCACAGGAAGATTACAACAGAAGCAGTAAAAAGAAAAGTAAATGACAAGCCAGCCTAGCACTTCTGGTAGGCTAGGGGCTCACACTGAGATGATAAAACTGTCACCTATCCACACAAGAGATTCCAGATGAGGAGGGAACCAGATAGAGACTGAATAAACAGAAGCTATGTGGTGAGGAAAGTGTAGCAAAGATACTCAGAATTTCAGTGGTGAGAACTCAGAAAATGTCAGTCCAGACTCTGAAGACACCTCCTTTCAACAGCAGGGTCAAGGAAATCTAACTCATGACATTTTGAAAGATCTGACAGTGCTGATACAAAATTTCAGTATGAGAAACAGAAAGAGCAGGAAAACTTACCAAAAGAGGAACATACATCATAAGTAGATAAAAACTTGGATTAAACATTTTGCCATGAATTTCAGAACTTAATAAAGCAATTGCTCTCTGAATCTAAATCAGAAAGCGAAAATACAAGAAGGCAAAAGAGAAATGGTAAGAAAACCTAAGCAGAGAGTAAGAAAACAGAAGAAGATGAAACATGACCTGAGAGAACTCAAGAAAGAAAGTGAGGATTAAAATAAATTTGCCTGTAATCCCCACACTTTGGGAGGCCAAGCGAGGCAGATCTCTTGAAGCCAGGAGTTTGAGACCAGCCTGGCCAACGGGCAAAAACCCGTCTCTTACAAAAATACAAAAATTAGCTGGGCAGGGTGGCACACACCTGTAATCACAGCTGCTCGGGAGGTCGAGGCAGGAGAATCACTTGAACCCAAGAGGCGGAGGTTGCAGTGAGCCAAGATCATGCCACTGCACTCCAGCCTGCATGACAGAGTACAATTCTCTTAGAAAAATAAAAAATAATTAAAAACTATCATCTAAATTAAAATAAAATCGAAAAAGAGAGAAATCCTGTGAAAAATACGTAAGAGATATTGACATATTTAGGCCAAAAAGAAGAGTAAGCAACATGAAATGAAAACAAAATTTAAAAGAATTAGAAAATATTAGATACAGAAGATAAGCAAAAGAGATCCATCATACATGTAACTGGAATCCTGAGAGAATAAAACAAATACAATGGAATAGAACAAATATATAAAGATATCAATCATAAAACAGCTCTGAAACATATATATAATTTATATAAATATATATTTATTATATATATGCATAGATAATCTATATATTATAATAAAAGGACACATTATTCACAAAAAATTAAATCAAAATGCTCAACAATATGGTCTATTTCTGCTTGAAGGATGTTGAAAAAAATGGTGAAGTCTAGCAAGAACTTTAAATAATTTCTTGGGGAAAATAATTCAGGCTGTATTCATATAACTCCTCAATGTCTTATAATACTAGAGGACAGTAAAGCAATACTTACAGGGTTCACAAAAACCAAAGCATAGGCTAAGGATTTTATATCTTGCCAAGCTGTTATTCAAGTGTGAAGGTTGTGTATACAAGAACTCAGGAATGTTGGTCCCACAAGCCTTCTTGAGGAAAATATTAAAATACGAACTTTACCCAAGCAAAGTCAGGAAAACTGCAGCAAAGAGACCATAAATGAGGACTGAAATATATTTCTCTTAGAACTGACACTGAATAAAAGTGGGGATAATGGTGAACAATCAGAATGTAAACATTATATGCTCTGAAGTTATTGAAATGATACAACCCATCAAAACAGGAAGGGCATTAAGGAAAGAGGTAGAAAGTAAATAAATATTCTGATTGTCCTACCTGTAACAGCTGGGAATAAAAATATTTGAAGCTGACAAATCAATTAATAGAAACATACGTATATTTAAGAATATAAGAGTAAATAAATACTAAAATGATTTTATTTTCTAATATCAAATGGTGGAAGAAGGAGGGTGCATGGAAGAAGATAAAATGCTAATTTTATCATTTCTCTTAGTAGGATCGATACTGTAAGACACAGGGTATAATACACAATTATATTCATGAAAGCAACCACTAGAAGGAAAAAAAGAATTCTTAATTATCAGAAAATATACAGGCCGGGTACAGTGGCTCATGCCTGTAATCCCAGCACTTTGGGAGGCCAAGGCAGGCAGATCACTTGAGGTCAGGAGTTCAAGACCAGACGTCAACATAGTAAAACCTCGTTTCTACTAAAAATACCGAAATTAGCCAGACATGGTGGCACACACCTGTAATCCCAGCCACTTGGGAGGCTGAGGCAGGAGAATCGCTTGAACCTGGTAGGTGAAGGTTGCAGTGAGCCAAGATCATGCTACTGCACTTCAGCCTGGGCAACAAAGTGAGACTCCGTCTCAAAAAAAAAAAAAAAAGAAGATATAGAAGGAATACAAAGCAAGAGAACAAACCATGTAGTAAGTTTTCAAACATGTGAAAAATGAAAGAACATTAAGATTCTAGGTACACATTTTTGTAGATGCATAAAGAAACTCTGAAAGGATATAGTTTACATTAAAAAACTAAAAAGATGGTTGCCTATGTAAGAGGAGAAGTGGGAAGAAGAATGTAGGGAAAGTACTAGGCATATGGGGGAAAAGGATGAGACAGACTTTTCACCATTGTTTTTATTTTAGTTTAGGATTACCTAACCAGAAAATCAAATAAAATAATGTAAAAAAATTTTCAATCGTTAAAAACTCGGCCCATTTTTTACCTGTTGTCATGGTTAAGCTATTCCCCATATTTCATAACTAATACAAAGAGTGATCATTAGATATTTGTCCAAAACTCTGGGTATTTCAACATTTTTCCCAAGAAAGCAGTTATAAATTGAAATTTTTTAACTAGCAAACCACTAATCCAAATGAGTTTTTTGGACTTTTATTCATCTCATTTATAAAATTAATCATGATGATGAAAAAGAAGATAATGAATTTATAATTAACAAGTTACTATGGTTTCATGTTGAGAACGTTAGTCTTCTTTCACATCTTCACATAATAAGTTAATTTTACAACCCGAATAATGACTAAAGACCTCTACAAAGTTTTTCTGAGGTTACAAACAATTTATTGTTTTTGTAACATATTTATTGTTACTATTCTTAGGCAGGATAATCATTTGGAAATTTGAGCATGTCAGTATAGCTGCTCTCCCAGGTACATGAGACAATATATGTCTTCACAGTTGACATTTAAGCAATCTTCAATTGTCGAAAGATGCATCCAAGAAAAGCTATATGCACACTTTTCTAATTTACTATGGCATACCTCCTAAGATCATCTGAGGCCTATTATTTAAAGTCACTAGAAACTTTCTTTCCTAACCAATTGCATTTAATCATAAAGACAAAGACCTATGAGAAAAGTTTTCATGGAAAGGTTTTATAGGACAAACTTAACGATTATTTCTAAAGCAAACACTTCAGCAGGGGCTACACATGATATGGAATCCTGCAAATTATTTGTAGTCTAAAATATTTATTTTACTTTTGCTTCACTAAATTATAAATTATGTAATATAATAAGAAATATTTGGGGCTCAAAGCTTTGGAAACTGTATAAGCCAGAACATTTTCAGCATCAAGTGACAGAAAAATGTAAGTGAGAGATCATAAAAGATAAATTTCCTGTTAAATCCAGGAATTTAAACAACATCATAAGAACTCTGTTCTCTCTCCTCCTTGACTTTGGTTCTGCTTTCCATTGCTTTGCCTCAGATCAGACAGGATGCGAAATGGCTGCAGGTATCCCTAAGACCATATGGATTAGAGATGTCATAAACCTGAGGACTCTGAATTTGCCCACTGTGAGTTACATGCTCATCCCCATAGCAATCACTGAGGTCAGCGGGATGCAGCACTCTGACTGGTCAGGCCTGGAGGGTGTGCTATGGAGGATTAGGAAACATAAATATGCAGCCAGGCCACACCAGTTGTTATGAAATTGGGGAAGAGATGGCTCCCATCTCTTAAAAGGAATTGGGGAAGAGATGCTGAAGAAGTTTATCTATACATTTTCTTTTTCACTTACCTCTGATGCTAAGATAGCTAACCTAGTAGAATGAACTTTAGAAGTTCTGAAAAGTGTGTCTTTGAAGCCTTCCATAATCACATTTTAGAACCCTAAGTTATTTTAGGGAACATTGTCTGGCTTAAATCCTGAAAATTGGGTCTTCCAGTGACACTTTAGATTTCCCAGTGACAACCATTTACTCCCTTTAATTGGCTCCAGAAATGCCTTCCTTCTGGAGGCAGAAACAAACACAAGTCGACACCCTTAAACTGAGTGTCAGGGACAGGCATGTGCCCAAGCATGGAAAATCAGAGGTTACAAAGAGACCTGATGCCCATCATTTCTCTTAGCCACATCCTCCTCTTAGAGAATATTCCCTGCCTAGTGCAGCCCTCCAGGTGAGGCAGCCTTAACCTTTACTTCAGGCCCAAAGACAACTACTGCTGGGTCCTGGTCGTCAGGAGCCTGAGTCCTGCTCAATTCCTGGTTGCTTCCTGCTGCTCCTCCAGCTCCGTATTAGCCAGTTACAAGTTACCAAGCACATTCAAATACTTGTAAACCTCCTTTGAGGCAGGGTTTAGTTCTCATTTTATACAGATTAAAAATTAGTGCTGAGAGGTTAATTAATTGCCTGGCACAGCACAGGTAAGCAGGGAGGCAGGTCTTCTGCCTAGGTCTCATGTTTTTCTCCCTATATCCAGCTTCCAGCTTCTCTCTGGATCTGGCTCATCTTATGCCTGGTCTTGGGTACTGCTCTCAGTCTTACCTTGTCTTTTCTCATCTTGCGTTCTCATCTCAGCTTCCTGCCCAACTGTTAAACATTGCATAACTTTCTTCCCAATGTGTTTGCTCTACAACAAATGGTATTATTTTTGGAGTGAGTTATTTTTTGTTATTGTTCTAAGAAGTGAAGGCATGTAGAAGTAGATAAGAGGCGTCATGAAAGAGACAGCTCTCTCACCAGAACTATTAGCATTGCTCTTTGTCTTCAGGAAGAGAAAGAAAAGGTTTAAAAATGGAGGTCCAGAAACAATGGCTACTGTTCAGGGGGACACTACAACAACAAAAAGAGAGAGAAACTCAGTGTCAGATCTTTAAATGAAAGAATTGACATGAAGGACATTTGCTTTGGCACATCTAGAAAAATATGAGCAAATAATATATTGTAATTTATTTGCAACATATTTAAGCTGCTTATGTGGATGGCTTATTAATTAGGCCAGGAATTCAGCCAAGTCCCATTGATTTATACAACCAAACTTCTTTGTTTAGCTTATGATGGATGATACATAAATGCTGATGATTAATCTCTTGTAAGTTTTCCCTTTTTTTTAATTCCCAGAAGACTACAGTTTGCCTCAAGTGAGTTGTTGCTCTTCATAGCCTAATTGTCATATTTAATTTGTTAAGTCAGAGATACTTTCTCTCTAATCAATGATTACACACACACACACACACACACACAGAGCTTTGTAATGAGCTTCTACACCTGAGGATTTAACAACCACCAAAAATGACTTAAATCTGGGCTTTTACTTCCGATATCTCCAGGTCAAAGTCTTAAGACTCTGTGGGTGGGTGGGTGTGTGTGTGTGTATGTGTGTATATAAAGTCATGTATGAAACCCAAAGTTGTTATTAGATCCAAACCATGGAGTTTGGGATGGTGGTTTCTAGAGCTAATGGATCAAAAATAGTTAAGTTCAAACATTCATCAGGTTTGAAATAAACTGTAATGCTCTTCTAATACAGTAAAAGGATCCTAGCAAAAATTCTACATTAGAAGGTAATAATTATAACTCTCCAAGTGCATGTTGTTATATAGTTGAAGAAGTATAATCCATGGTGTGGAATGAGTTACTAAACTAGAAGATTGAGCTTCTGACACCAATTCTGCTGAAGTTACTAATACTGTGACCTTTGGCAAGGACTTCATCTCTCTGAGCCTCATTTTCACATCTATGAGTGGGAAGGATACAACCTGTTCAGAGGACTGTGGTGATGAAAAACTGTGACAAAGGAGGTAGCATAAGAGACAGAATGACTAGCACATGGTTCCTTCTTCTTTCCCAATTCTATTTAAGATCAGTGAAACAGGATCAGTGAAACCCACCAAAATGTTGGAGCATAAGTAGAGTCTGGAAAAAAAACCATAATATAAACACATATATTTGAAAAATAGATAATAGCATTAAATTATTTCAATTTTGAAAAGTATAGTAATTCAAAATGAAATTAATTATTCTGTTTCCTCAAGCATGCCCATGTCTTCTGTTTTTTTTGAGACTGAGTCTCACTCTGTGCCCCAGGCTGGAGTGCAGTGGCGCAATCTCGACTCACTGCAAGCTCAGCCTCCTGGGTTTACACCATTCTCCTGCCTCAGCCTCCCGAGTAGCTGGGACTACAGGTGCCCGCCACCACGCCCAGCTAATTTTTTGTATTTTTTAGTAGAGATGGAGTTTCGCTATGTTAGCCAGGATGATCTCGATCTCCTGACCTCGTGATCCGCCCGCCTCGGCCTCCCAAAGGGCTGGGATTACAGGCGTGAGCCACCGTGCCCAGCCCTCTTCTGTATTTTTGCAGCTACTTTCTGTTATGGATATTTGTTTTAATATAAATATTCCTTTTAACCTGATGAAATATTTCTGTGAGGGCATTCTTTCTAATAAAATTGTCACTTATTATAAAATCATCACTGGCAATCGGTCTTTTTACACATTTTCTTCATCCTTACTAAGCCATTCAAGCATGGTTGGCATTTCTTATTCAAAACACATCAATAACATTGGAGGCCAGAGAACACTTATCTTTTTTTGTCAAATTGAAGTCAGCTATTGTACTATTTGGAATGTTAATGGAGAGCTTGTCAGATATTCAGATAATAATGAAACATGTTTATCAAAATCATTATGCTCAAAAAAACAAAAGTTCAAGATTTCTAAAGTAAACGAAAAACAAAAATTTTTGCAGATTATCTTAAGTCTACAATTTCTAATGAAAAGAAAAAAAAATTAATATATGGCCACTACAGAACAAAATATACTAAATCCAGGTACAACATAATTGTTAATTTGAAAAGGTAAAACAGTGAAGGTTATACCAGCTTCTTTTTCCATAGTTAAGAAAAATCCATGTTTTAAATATTACCTCCCTCCTCAACAAGGTAAATTATTATTCATGTTAAATGTCATCCAAAGTAAAGAATTTGCCTAAAATATATTTTCTCTTTTTCTAAATATGCTCAATTAGTGATTCGTATCTTCCCCATTTGGGGAAGGAAATGTCATATTTTGGTTGAAAATAACTTCCAATAGGCTACATGGGGATATAGAAGATAAATTTTTAAAAGGGTATAGTGAAAAAAAGAAAAAGAAAGAAAAAACCTTCAGCCACTCTTCTACAGAGTTAGATGGATAAGAATATAAGTTGGATTGGTCATGGCTAATTACATTAAGAATTAAGCAAAATGTGCAGGGCATGTTGGCTCATGCCTGTAATCCCAGCACTTTCGGAGGCCAAGGCAGGTAGATCACCTGAGGTCAGGAGTTTGAGACCAACCTGGCCAACGTGGTGAAACCCCATCTTTACTAAAAATACATTAAAAAAAAAACGGGCATAGTGGTGCGCACCTGTAGTCCCAGCTACTCGGGAGGCTGTGGCAGGAGAATCATTTGAACCCAGGAGGCGAAGATTCAAAAAAAAAAAAAAAAGCCATACATGGTGGCTCACACCTGTAATCCCAGTACTTTGGGAGGCCGAGGTGGGCAGATCACAAGGTCAGGAGTTCGAGACCAGCCTGGCCAAAACAGTGAAATCATGTCTCTACTAAAAATACAAAAATTATCTGGGCGTGGTGGCAGGCGCCAGTAATTCCAGCTATTCGGAGGCTGAGGCAGGAGAATCGCTTGAACCCGGGAGGCGGAGGTTGCAGTGAGCCGAGATCGCGCCACTGCACTCCAGCCTGGGCGACAGAGCTAGACTCCGTCTAGGAAAAAAAAAAAAAAAAAGAATTAAGCAAAGTCACCCAAATAGCACAATTCCCGTCAGTGAAACATAAGTATAACTCAATTAAAGGTAGGAAAATTGCTGAAGAAATTATGTATTAAGCAGAATGAAAGATAGATCAGCTAAAAAATCATAGGAGATTCTTTTGAAAACATTGGCAGTGCCTACACAGATGGTGTCAAGAAAAAGCAGTAAATTTAGCCATCAGGCTCTCTGGTAATAAATTGGTTTCCATCTAGGCCTGCGTGGAGACAAAGCAGATCTGGTCATGCTGATAATTGGATTCCAGTTCTTATCACACAGATAATGGTAAAGTAATAGATTGGCACGATGATTTTTTGCATTAGTTTTAGGAATTTATTGGGAGTTTTTTGTTTCTTTGTTTTTAACAATGTTGAACCCACCTGTGGAACTGAAGGAATTAGGATATTTAAGGCTGTCCAGCTGAGGACCAGCCCCTCAGCACAACAAATCCTCCAAAATGACTTCACCCCAGGAAGTCTCTTCTCTCAGGGGACAACACTGCGTGTGCTCACCTGTGTCCCTGTACCTTTCCATATGCTCTATTAGGGTGATGCTTGCACAGATGAAGGATCTTGACAAGATAGATTACTGAATGGATGGATCAGCAGTTTTCAAGATCAGAATTTATTTCTGGTATTTTTCCAATAAAGCACAGTTAGATTAGACTGGATTGTACACCTTCCCAGAACAACTTAATACAATAACGATTATATAATTTGTCATTTTTCCTATGGTATCTTTATGTGCTTTGTTTTTATAATTTGCCAAGAGCCTCATGGAATTTAATTTAAGGGTTATTGAGGTAGTCTATTAAGAGTTATTCAGATAGTTATTGAGACAGACTATCGAGATAATCTAGCAGCTTCTGCAGGGATAAAATGGAGTCACTTAGGGAAAGACATGTCACCTTTTTCTGAGCAGATAAGACTTAAGTTGAACACCATCTGGTTCCAAAACCCTTTCATTAGTATATGGCTTTTAAAGATACAATGCTACAGTAAAGACTAAATCATCTTGGTGGCTACAATTTCAGAATCATTTACTCCAATTCAATTTAGCATAAGAAGCCTCTGTAGAACAATTGGCTTTCCAAACCCAAATTACATAGTGAGCTGATAAACAATTAAACAAAATTCCGTCATTGACAGGAGAAGCTAGGCACAGGAGGACAAAAAAGGGAGAGAAAGATGCCCAAATTTACTGAGGAAAAAAAGGCACAGGAAAGGAAGTGAGTATCGGCAGGTTAACCTCACATCCTTCTGAGAGACTTTCCCCTAGGAAGCTGATTTTCAAATTTGCTTGAAGATAAGAACTGACTAGAACACTTGTTTAAGAAACTCTCAGGCCTCAGCCCAGACCTACTAAACCATAGTATATTGGAAAAACCATAGTATATTGGAAAAGAAACCTGGTAACCTGGCAGTCTGTGCATATAACAAGTGCCTCACGTGATCCTCATCAGGTAAGTTTGAGCTAGCACTGTAGCTAAAAAGATGTTTCTATGGGCTTGTTGGGACATTCTGAGCCTTGGGAGTAGTAAGCCTCATTCTTAATAAGACGGTCCAGTTGTTGGAGTCAGAATAGGAGCTCTGATTCAGATGAGCAGAACAAAAACATTAAGGCCTCACAGTTTGTGGCAAGAGCTTAAGTAGATGCAGTAATAAGTCCAGGCTGGGCACAGTGGCTCACACCTGTAATCCCAGCATTTAGGAATCTGAGGCTGGAGGATCCCTTGTGGCCAGGAGTTTGAGACCAGCCTGGACAACAGAGCAAGCAAGACCCTGTCCCCACACACACAAAAAAATTTTTTAATTACCTGGTTATAGTGGTACACTGGTGCATGCCTGGAGTCCTAGATGCTTGGGAGGCTGAGGCAGGAGGATCACTTGATCCCAGGAGATTGAGGCTGCAGTGAGTCGTAATCATGCTACTGCACTCAGCCTGGGTGGCAGAGCAAGACCCTGTCTCTTTAAAAAAAAAAAAAAAAAAAAAAAATTCAAGACAAGGCAGTTAAAGCCAGTTGCAATTAATTTAAATAAACAACAACAAAGCATCCTAATACCTGTAATATGAAGACATGGGTGCAAATCCCAACTCTTTCAGTCACATTTTTATCATCTATACAAAAGAAGTGATGATATCCAGTTTATAGATGTTATTATCAGAGCTGGTGTTTGAAAGCGCCACCTAAATGTGAGCAATTATTGCTACTAGGTAAAAGGTACGAGAGCAACTGCTAGTATCAGGACAGTCAAACAAGATGTGTCCCTACAAGTGGGTGGAGAAACACTGCAATGGAAATGTAGAATGGAAAAATTGTGAGGTGTGTGTAAGTGGCAGCAGGTAGCAGGCCCCTCTAGTGGCCTAGAATTCACCTGAGACTATCATCTTTAGGCATAGAAAGAAGAAAATGAGATGTGAGTTAGTTGAAAAGAAACTGGATAGCTGAGAGGTTACCAAGATAAGATTCAGACATATTGAAAACAATCTTGGTACCCACTGCCTGGCAACAGGGTATGCGGTAGTAGCTTTTTGCAACATAAGTTATTAGCACAGAAACCAAAATCAGAATAGGAAAAGCAACATGAGCTATTCCTAACACTTCAGTTCCCCTTGGTCAGATGTAGGAAAGTTGAGCCTACAAATAGGAATAAAGTCCCAGCCGTAGAACATAGAGAGATGCAGGAAGCTAAGGAGGTTTTTTCAGGGGGCAGGTAAACCTTATTCAATCATGAAATGATGTTCAAGAGAGACATCTACTGGCCGGGAGCAGTGGCTGACAATTGTAATTCCAGCACTTTGGGAGGCCAAGGTGGGAGGGTCTCTTGAGCCCAGTAGTTCGAGACCAGCCTGGGTAACATACCAAGACCCCGCTCTATACAAAAAAAAAAAAAAAAAATTTGAGATGGAGTCTCGCTTTTTCACCCAGGCTTGAGTGCAGGGGCACAATCTCAGCTCACTGCAACCTCCACCTCCCAGGTTTAGGCAATTATTTGCCTCAGCCTCCCAAGTAGCTGGGATTACAGGTGCCTGCCACCATGTCCGGCTAATTTTTGTATTTTTAGTAGAGACAGGGTTTCACCATCTTGGCCAGGCTGGTCTTGAACTCCTGACCTCGTGATCCACACGCCTCGGCCTCCCAAAGTGCTGGGATTACAGGTGCGAGCCACTGTGCCCGGCCTACAAAAAAATTTTTTTTTAATTAGCCAGACATGGTAGCTCATGCTTGTAGTCTCAGCTACTCAGAAGGCTGAGATAAGAGGATCACTTGAGGAGGGAGGAGCCAAGATGGCCGAATAGGAACAGCTCCGGTCTACAGCTCCCAGCGCGAGCGACGCAGAAGACGGGTGATTTCTGCATTTCCATCTGAGGTACCGTGTTCATCTCACTAGGGAGTGCCAGACAGTGGGCGCAGGTCAGTGGGTGAGCGCACCGTGCGCCAGCCGAAGCAGGGGCGAGGCATTGCCTCACTCGGGAAGCGCAAGGGGTCAGGGAGTTCCCTTTCCAGGGGTGACAAACGGCACCTGGAAAATCGGGCCACTCCCACCCGAATACTGTGCTTTTCCGACGGGCTTAGGAAACGGTGCCCCAGGAGAGTATAGCCCGCACCTGGCTCAGAGGGTCCTACGCCCACGGAGTCTCGCTGATTGCTAGCACAGCAGTCAGAGACCAAACAGCAAGTCGGCAGCGAGGCTGGGGGAGGGGCGCCCGCCATTGCCCAGGCTCGCTTAGGTAAACAAAGCAGCCTGGAAGCTTGAACTGGGTGGAGCCCACCACAGCTCAAGGAGGCCTGCCTGCCTCTGTAGGCTCCACCTCTGGGGGCAGGGCACAGACAAACAGACAGCAGTAACCTCTGCAGACTTAAATGTCCCTGTCTGACAGCTTTGAGGAGAGCAGTGGTTCTCCCAGCACGCAGCTGGAGATCTGAGAACGGGCTGACTGCCTCCTCAAGTGGGTCCCTGACCCCTGACCCCCGAGCAGCCTAACTGGGAGGCACCCCCCAGCAGGGGCAGACTGACACCTCACACGGCTGGCCAGGTACTCCAACAGACCTGCAGCTGAGGGTCCTGTCTGTTAGAAGGAAAACTAGCAGAAAGGACATCCACACCAAAAACCCATCTGTACATCACCATCATCAAAGACCAAAAGTAGATAAAACCACAAAGATGGGGAAAAAACAGAGCAGAAAAACTGGAAACTCTAAAATGCAGAGCACCTCTCCTCCTCCAAAGGAATGCAGTTCCTCACCAGCAACGGAACAAAGCTGGACGGAGAATGACTTTGACGAGCTGAGAGAAGAAGGCTTCAGACGATCAAATTACTCCGAGCTACGGGAGGATATTCAAACCAAAGGCAAAGAAGTTGAAAACTTTGAAAAAAATTTAGAAGAATGTATAACTAGAATAACCAATACAGAGAAGTGCTTAAAGGAGCTGATGGAGCTGAAAACCAAGGCTCAAGAACTACGTGAAGAATGCAGAAGCCTCAGGAGCCGATGCGATCAAATGGAAGAAAGGGTATCAGCCCTGGAAGATGAAATGAATGAAATGAAGCGAGAAGGGAAGTTTAAAGAAAAAAGAATAAAAAGAAATGAGCAAAGCCTCCAAGAAATGTGGGACTATGTGAAAAGACCAAATCTACGTCTGATTGGTGTACCTGAAAGTGACGGGGAGAATGGAAACAAGTTGGAAAACATTCTGCAGGATATTATCCAGGAGAACTTCCCCAATCTAGCAAGGCAGGCCAACATTCAGATTCAGGAAATACAGAGAACGCCACAGAGATACTCCTCGAGAAGAGCAACTCCAAGACACATAATTGTCAGATTCACCAAAGTTGAAATGAAGGAAAAAATGTTAAGGGCAGCCAGAGAGAAAGGTCGGGTTACCATCAAAGGGAAGCCCATCAGACTAACAGCGGATCTCTCGGCAGAAACCCTACAAGCCAGAAGAGAGTGGGGGCCAATATTCAACATTCTTAAAGAAAAGAATTTTCAACCCAGAATTTCATATCCTGCCAAACTAAGCTTCATAAGTGAAGGAGAAATAAAATACTTTACAGACAAGCAAATGCTAAGAGATTTTGTCACCACCAGGCCTGCCCTAAAAGAGCTCCTGAAGGAAGCGCTAAACATGGAAAGGCACAACCGGTACCAGCCACTGCAAAATCATACCGAATTGTAAAGACCATCGAGACTAGGAAGGGACTGCATCAACTAACAAGCAAAATAACCAGCTAACGTCATAATGACAGGATCAGATTCACACATAACAATATTAACTTTAAATGTAAATGGACTAAATGCTCCAATTAAAAGACACAGACTGGCAAATTGGATAAAGAGTCAAGACCCATCAGTGTGCTGTATTCAGGAAACCCATCTCACGTGCAGAGACACACATAGGCTCAAAATAAAAGGATGGAGGAAGATCTACCAAGCAAATGGAAAACAAAAAAAGGCAGGGGTTGCAATCCTAGTCTCTGATAAAACAGACTTTAAACCAACAAAGATCAAAAGAGACAAAGAAGGCCATTACATAATGGTAAAGGGATTAATTCAACAAGAAGAGCTAACTATCCTAAATATATATGCACCCAATACAGGAGCACCCAGATTCATAAAGCAAGTCCTGAGTGACCTACAAAGAGACTTAGACTCCCAAACATTAATAATGGGAGACTTTAACACCCCACTGTCAACATTAGACAGATCAACGAGACAGAAAATCAACAAGGATACCCAGGAATTGAACTCAGCTCTGCACCAAGCAGACCTAATAGACATCTACAGAACTCTCCACCCCAAATCAACAGAATATACATTTTTTTCAGCACCACACCACACCTATTCCAAAATTGACCATATACGTGGAAGTAAAGCTCTCCTCAATAAATGTAAAAGAACAGAAATTATAACAAACTATCTCTCAGATCACAGTGCAATCAAGCTAGAACTCAGGATTAAGAATCTCACTCAAAACCGCTCAACTACATGGAAACTGAACAACCTGCTCCTGAATGACTACTGGGTACATAACGAAATGAAGGCAGAAATAAAGATGTTCTTTGAAACCAACGAGAACCAAGACACAACATACCAGAATCTCTGGGATGCATTCAAAGCAGTGTGTAGAGGGAAATTTATAGCACTAAATGCCCACAAGAGAAAGCAGGAAAGATCCAAAATTGACACCCTAACATCACAATTAAAAGAACTAGAAAAGCAAGAGCAAACACATTCAAAAGCTAGCAGAAGGCAAGAAATAACTAAAATCAGAGCAGAACTGAAGGAAATAGAGACACAAAAAACCCTTCAAAAAATAAATGAATCCAGGAGCTGGTTTTTTGAGAGGATCAACAAAATTGATAGACCACTAGCAAGATTAATAAAGAAAAAAAGAGAGAAGAATCAAATAGATGCAATAAAAAATGATAAAGGGGATATCACCACTGATCGCACAGAAATACAAACTACCATCAGAGAATATTACAAACACCTCTACGCAAATAAACTAGAAAATCTAGAAGAAATGGATAAATTCCTCAACACATACACCCTCCCAAGACTAAACCAGGAAGAAGTTGAATCTCTGAATAGACCAATAACAGGATCTGAAATTGTGGCAATAATCAATAGCTTACCAACCAAAAAAAGTCCAGGACCAGATGGGTTCACAGCCGAATTCTACCAGAGGTACAAGGAGGAGCTGGTACCATTCCTTCTGAAACTATTCCAATCAATAGAAAAAGAGGGAATCCTCCCTAACTCATTTTATGAGGCCAGCATCATCCTGATACCAAAGCCTGGCAGAGACACAACAAAAAAAGAGAATTTTAGACCAATATCCTTGATGAACATTGATGCAAAAATCCTCAATAAAATACTGGCAAACAGAATCCAGCAGCACATCAAAAAGCTTATCCACCATGATCAAGTGGGCTTCATCCCTGGGATGCAAGGCTGGTTCAATATACGCAAATCAATAAATGTAATCCAGCATATAAACAGAACCAAAGTCAAAAACCACATGATTATCTCAATAGATGCAGAAAAGGCCTTTGACAAAATTCAACAACCCTTCATGCTAAAAACTCTCAATAAATTAGGTATTGATGGGACGTATCTCAAAATAATAAGAGCTATTTATGACAAACCCACAGCCAATATCATACTGAATGGGCAAAAACTGGAAGCATTCCCTTTGAAAACTGGCACAAGACAGGGATGCCCTCTCTCACCACTTCTATTCAACATAGTGTTGGAAGTTCTGGCCAGGGCAATTAGGCAAGAGAAGGAAATCAAGGGTATTCAATTAGGAAAAGAGGAAGTCAAATTGTCCCTGTTTGCAGATGACATGATAGTATATCTAGAAAACCCCATTGTCTCAGCCCAAAATCTCCTTAAGCTGATAAGCAACTTCAGCAAAGTCTCAGGATACAAAATCAATGTACAAAAATCACAAGCATTCTTATACATCAATAACAGACAAACAGAGAGCCAAATCATGAGTGAACTCCCATTCACAATTGCTTCAAAGAGAATAAAATACCTAGGAATCCAACTTACAAGGGATGTGAAGGACCTCTTCAAGGAGAACTACAAACCACTGCTCAAGGAAATAAAAGAGGATACAAACAAATGGAAGAACATTCCATGCTCATGGGTAGGAAGAATCAATATCATGAAAATGGCCATCCTTCCCAAGGTAATTTACAGATTCAATGCCATCCCCATCAAGTTACCAATGACTTTCTTCACAGAATTGGAAAAAACTACTTTAAAGTTCATATGGAACCAAAAAAGAGCCCGCATCGCCAAGTCAATCCTAAGCCAAAAGAACAAAGCTGGAGGCATCACGCTACCTGACTTCAAACTATACTACAAGGCTACAGTAACCAAAACAGCATGGTACTGGTACCAAAACAGAGATATAGATCAATGGAACAGAACAGAGCCCTCAGAAATAACGCCACATATCTACAACTATCTGATCTTTGACAAACCTGAGAAAAACAAGCAATGGGGAAAGGATTCCCTATTTAATAAATGGTGCTGGGAAAACTGGCTAGCAATATGTAGAAAGCTGAAACTGGATCCCTTCCTTACACCTTATACAAAAATTAATTCAAGATGGATTAAAGACTTAAATGTTAGACCTAAAACCATAAAAACCCTAGAAGAAAACCTAGGCAATACCATTCAGGACATAGGCATGGGCAAGGACTTCATGTCTAAAACTCCAAAAGCAATGGCAACAAAAGCCAAAATTGACAAATGGGATCTAATTAAACTAAAGAGCTTCTGCACAGCAAAGGAAACTACCATCAGAGTGAACAGGCAACCTACAAAATGGGAGAAAATTTTCGCAACCTACTCATCTGACAAAGGGCTAGTATCCAGAATCTACAATGAACTCCAACAAATTTACAAGAAAAAAACAAACAACCCCATCAAAAAGTGGGCAAAGGACATGAACAGACACTTCTCAAAAGAAGACATTTATGCAGCCAAAAAACACATGAAAAAATGCTCACCATCACTGGCCATCAGAGAAATGCAAATCAAAACCACAATGAGATACCATCTCACACCAGTTAGAATGGCAATCATTAAAAAGTCAGGAAACAACAGGTGCTGGAGAGGATGTGGAGAAATAGGAACACTTTTACACTGTTGGTGGGACTGTAAACTAGTTCAACCCTTGTGGAAGTCAGTGTGGCAATTCCTCAGGGATCTAGAACTAGAAATTCCATTTGACCCAGCCATCCCATTACTGGGTATATACCCAGAGGACTATAAATCATGCTGCTATAAAGACACATGCACACGTATGTTTATTGCGGCATTATTCACAATAGCAAAGACTTGGAAGCAACCCAAATGTCCAACAATGATAGACTGGATTAAGAAAATGTGGCACATATACACCATGGAATACTATGCAGCCATAAAAAATGATGAGTTCACGTCCTTTGTAGGGACATGGATGAAATTGGAAATCATCATTCTCAGTAAACTATCGCAAGAACAAAAAACCAAACACCGCATATTCTCACTCATAGGTGGGAATTGAACAATGAGAACACATGGACACAGGAAGGGGAACATCACACTTCGGGGACTGTTGTGGGGTGGGGGGAGGGGGGAGGGATAGCATTGGGAGATATACCTAATGCTAGATGACGAGTTGGTGGGTGCAGCGCACCAGCATGGCACATGTATACATATGTAACTTACCTGCACGTTGTGCACATGTACCATAGAGCCTAAAGTATAATAATAATAATAATAATAATAATTAATAATAATAATAATAATAATAATAATAATAAAAAAAAAAAGAGGATCACTTGAGCCCAGGAGTTTGAGGCTGCAGTGAGCCATGATCATACCTAGGTGTGATCGTACTCCAGCCTAGGTGATAGAGCGAGACTCTCTCTCCAAAAAAGAGAGAGAGAGACATCTGCTGCCAGCAAAAAGATCGTAGATCTATCCATAGGTTTAAAACACACATGGCTTTAAGGTGCCAGGTAGATGAGGAAATGTATAAGGGCACAGGGTCTCAGACAATGGGAAAATGCAAGTATTGTTTAGTATTTAGAATGCAATCACTGAAATGCAGTCTAACTCAGATTTTTAAAAACCTACTAACAAGAAAAACTGGTCTCTGGGCTAAATAAAATCCCAGGAGACCAGGTTCTTACCATGAATTGCCCAGAGAAGAGAGTACAGATACAAATATGTAGTGTGATGTATTCAATAATATTAAAAGTTATTTTTTTAACTTCAGATTCAGACTTAAGGAACATTCAGTTAGCACCTACTATAACCCAGGAATGAGGCCCTCCTATATACATTTCATGTGCATGGAAATGGGGAAGAACCAGGCTACTTGAATCAAAACACTTTGGTAATTTTATTCCCCAGAAAGCATCTCAAAATTCTGATTTCATGTCTACAATAATGATAATAATGACAGTAGTAGTAATAACAATTATACAAGGTAATTAAGTAAAATGTCATAAAGTAATTAGGGATAACAATTATACCTATACATTGTAACTCTAACTTTTTTAATATAAGTATACTCTCTTGAGAAATTAATTGTATCCTAGGCATTAAAGAACTTAAACCACCCCAACTGAAAACACTTAAAAGAGAACAGGAAAATCCCACTGCTCCATGCTGACAACTGATATTCAAGATCTTGCGTAAGAATTCTAATCTTCTTGGAAGTATTCACAATGACTTAAATATCTGCCTTCATGTTACATTTAAAAAGACTTCTTGAAAAACAATGGGAGTAGAGTGCCCTCTAGAGTCTTATTTGTGTTTTGTTTTTTGGGTTTTTGTTTTGTTTTGTTTTGTTTTGTTTTTTTCCAGATGGAGTTTCGCTCTTGTTGCCCAGACTGGAGTGCAATGGCATGATCTTTACTCACTGCAACCTCTGCCTCCCGGGTTCAGGCAATTCTCCTGCCTCAGACTCCTGAGTAGCTGGGATTACAGGCACCTGCCATCACACCCAGCCAATTTTTGTATTTTTCGTAGAGATAGGGGTTTCACCGTGCTGGCCAGCCTGGTCTTGAACTCCTGACCTCAAGTGGTCCGCCCACCTTGGCCTCCCAAAGTGTTAGGATTACAGGCATGAGCCACCACACCTGGCCTTGTATTTTTAATGCCAAATTAGGGGGGTAGATATTTTTATCATTTCTGGCTGCGGTCATTGAAATTGAGAAACGTGACAAATTTGACTATTGCTGCTACAAAAGTGTATCTCTTTACAAAATTTAGTATGATCTTTTTCCTCCCAAGAGAAATGTCTTTGAACATTACCTATCCACATAGTTAGAACAGACAAAAACATTTAAGATTTGTATTGAAAATGTGTTAATTTGTATTCTACTTTCTGTGTCCTACACATACAAATTTATTCAAAGGAATTCTAATATCAGTATGACTATTTCATCTTTTGTGTGCAATTTTTTAAACCTTATACATTCATTTCAGTTCATAAGTTACCAAAAGGGAAACAATATTTGTTAATCTAACATTTGAGGCTTCTACCTAAAATTTATACAATGCATTTGGGTAACTAATAAATGCTTTTACACATAGGTGCATTAACATACACTGATTAAAATAAAGGCATAGTTAGAAATGTCCTTGCCCCGCTTAAGACATACAGATCATCACAAGGCTGTGATGGCAGGCCTAATAGGAATATGTGAAGCCTAAAGCTGCAAACTTGGAATCTGCAGTTTAACAAGAGATAGGCTTTGCTTTAACATCTAGCACTCCACTATTTATCCAGGAAGTCAGGGATCCAACAAACTTAGCTCTAAAATGGGATAATATTGATAGCTGAGCTTATTATATATTTTTAATGTATCAATTGTAAAAACTTATAGAAGGGCTGTTTAAATCATAAATAGCGATGCATATAAGGTATTTTTTCTGTTTTTAACATAAAATGGAGAGTTCAGTCAAGTTAGGTCATCCTTGAATAAAAACATGAAGCATTCTCCCAGTATTATTGCAGACTGCTCTTCAAGATTCTTTGCCAATGTTTTCTCCTCACATATATATTACCTGTCCCTTGACTATAAGTGTTTTAAATATTCTTTGGGACTCTTCCCTATGACCTGTCTAATTTCAATGTTGAAATTCTCTCTAGAGAAATTTTTCCCTCCCAGGTCTTTAGATTCCTTCTGCAGTCTAGAAACACACTTACCTCTCCAGATCAACCTCCTACGATCTGGATCCCGATTTCAACTGCCTATTTTACACCTCCTTCATCCTCATCGTCAGAGGAACCCTAGGCCTGAGGTCAAAGATATACAACAGAGATCTGAGGCAAGATGTTGTCACTGCAAAATGAGTCAAAACATGCATGGAACTGTCCTCCCCAGCCACAGCTGGATACAAAGGTATAGCTCAGAGGATGTGAGGTGGGGCACATCCTCTTGATCCAGTCCACGCCTGGTACCATTGAGACCCACTTGTACCCTATATTAAATGCAATTCATCACTGAGTGTTCAAGCTGGTGGCCTCTTCAAAAAGCTTCATATACAACAGTTATAGGTAGAAACTACAAACGCTGCAACTGGTACCCAAATCATAATTCATATTCATATTTCACTTCTCTATTACACTTTGTAATTTCTCTCTCCCTTTTGTCCATCAGGTTGTTCAGTCCCTCTTTTGCTAATATAGGTTGCTTGCCTAATGGAATCACCTAAACCTTCAGCTGATTCTGAGTTCTTAGTTGTTTTGTTCTTACCATGCTACGGTCACTGCAATTGCTGGTTCATCATCGTCACCAGACATGGACACACAAGTGCATCTCGTGAGTTCTACTGTGTAGTAGCAACTCTAGCTCTTCAGGATCATGGGGCTCATTTCCCCCAGGAATATACTTCTTTTTTGGCTGCCATTCTGCTGGCATGAGGAGCCCATAACATAGGAATCACTTTTGACCCTTTTGAAGCAGTCACAATTGCAGGTTTAGTGGGCACTTACCATATTGCTGAGTGCAAATATTCTCCTAATATAGCAGAGCTAATTTATTTTAAAAAGGTAAACATGAATTCCATCCTGAGGTGGACCTCAGGAAGACAGGGAGAGGAACCAATTCTGTTTCCATGTCTTGCTTCCTGGATCTGTATATTTTAGCCATGAGAGACACCTCGCTATATATCACTAATGATTTAAGGCAATTCTGAAGGACATTGACTAAACCACTCCATAATTTTAATCATCTGGTTTTTTTCGAGGGGATGTGGTGTGTGGCAGGACCAGAAGACTATTTGGCCACACACTTGCTTACTCACCTCTTTCTCTATGAAATTAGGCTCTTGTTCTGACAGGATGTTTACAATATTGCATTTGTAAATCATACATTCTGCAAGTGCTTGAATGAGGTGTTGCAGAAACCCTGTTATCAAAGAAGGAAGCCCATATCTAGAAAAGATAGCAATTGAAGAATCACTTTCATCTTCAGGATGGACGGGGACTGATGTGATCAACTCGCCATCAAGTGATTAGTTAATCTCCTTGAGGGATGGGAACATATCATTGATCTCTGCTTCTGATAGGCCCAGCATTCAGCAGCACTAGTAGCCCACTCATCCTGGCTGATCTGGCTCAGATACGAGTCTTCACCTCCACCATCATTGCTACTCTGAAACTCTGAAACTTTATAGGGTCTTTCTCCCAGCTTCTGACACAAATGTGCCTTACTGGGGCAACTGGGGTACTCTCTTCTTCCTGCACATCAGATCCATCGTCGTCACCACACATGGACCAGTTGGCACAATGGCATCAATGTAGTGGACAAATGAAATGATCTGTGAAATATTAAAATAGTCAGAGTCCCTGCAGACTATATTTTTATAGACAATAAGAGTGTTAATAATACCTGTGGAAAATAGTGACTGTATACTACTGTCCATCTAACATAAAAGTGAATTAATTATGAAACTCTTGATTGATAGAGATTGAAAACTGCATTTGTTAGATCAATACCAAGTACCAGAGGCTATATTAGTTGATTCTAATGGAAATAAAATACCTGACACCACTGCAGTTGCGCCCACCACTTGGTTAAGTTTGTGGTAGTCCACTACTATCTACCAAAATTCGTATTGTTGTTGCTTGGGTCAAACAGGTGAATTGAAATATAATGTGTTGGAAGCAACCCTGCATTCTTTAAGTCTTTGGGAGTAGCACTAACCTCTGCAATTTCTCCCAGGTTGCAGCTTCACTTTGGATTCTTTTTCTTGGTGTTGGGAGCTGGACTCACTGTAAGATATATTTAGGTCAGGACTCCATTTAGCATCTGCTCTTCCAAGGTGTCACTTTAACTAGGGATCATAGTAATATTCCCGTTTAAAATGTCCCCTATTTTAAGTGCCAGCTCAGATAATTTATCCAAAGCCCTTTGAAAGGCCTTTTTTTCGACATGTAATCTGATATATGCTTTAAGTCCTTTTGGGGCAGGAATGGAGACATATTTATGGCATACACATGGAGTAACCAACTTCTCAGGGTCCCTTCTCAAGTGAACCCAGGCTTCCCTTCAATGAATGGGCTCTGGCTCTGTGAACTAGCTCAGATCTCTCTAGCTCAGTCTGGAATCTATTCTTCATTGTCCATCATCCCATCTGACATCAGTCTTCTGTTCACAACTCTTTTTTTTTCCACTCGTTGAAGTTAACAGGCTGTACCCCTAATGGGCTTTCCATGTTTCTTCTGTTGGGAACATCATGATGTGTGAACCCTTGCCACAGGTCCCAGTGGGTCAAGGCCTCCTGGTTATTCATCTGGCCTTTTTGCCCATTTATTATGTCTAAGGTACCACCATTTGGCCTCAGAAATTCTGGAATCCTATCATTCCCATTTTGTCTAGGCAACCACAGATGCCAATCCCCAACTCTCAACCATAGCGTAAAGAGGACAGTAACTACAGAGCTTCTCGAAGATGCCAATGTCTGCCTCAAGGTGCATTCCTTATTGCTTTAGTGAATGAAGTGTCATCAGGGCTTTCCCTGGGAACAGAGGCGGGAATGAGAGTTTTCTAGTCTCCCATAATAAATCCATTCCAACATGCCCACTTCCCTGAGCTTCTAACTCCATTCCTCAATACTCTGTCTAAAGGTTCTGGCTTCTCTAACTAGCTTCAAAGAGCCATCCTAGCAGGGCATTATGATGGACTCCAGGTGTTTTCACTAGGATGTTAAAACTTGAGTCATGGGAAGGTGAACCCAAGTCAATAAACTCTCCACTTACCAGCCTTATATTCTGCACCAAGCCTCTGGCTAATGGCCACAAGATCTACTTCCACACCTGTTTACCTAGTTCCTGTTGGTACAGCCTATCCAGATCCTGCAATCCTTTAAAGAGTAAACTATTTCCCCCAGACTTTTCTCCTCCAGGAATGCTCAGATTTGACCCTTATTTCTAGCCTCTAGACAATGAGAGAAGGAAGGAAAACATGCATTATTTTGCAAGGCATTTGCCTGTGTTGAGTTCTTTCATGCAGAGTTTTCTTTTTCCCAGGCAAGGAGAGGATACTCTCCTCTAGCCAGTAGGTGGGGGTCACCTCTGACAGCACAGGAGAATAAAGGGTTCAAAATTCTCTGGCACATCCACCAAATGTCTTCATTCCAGTTCTCAAGTTTCCGTGATCTGAGCCCTGAATCTAATTTAGGAAACCTGCCAAGGCTTCTCACTCCATCTCCCTTGCATCTTGACCACCCTCACCATTAAATTCCAGTCTCAGTCTATTCTCTGGCTGCAGGAGATAAAGATCACTTCAAAAACGGCCTTGAAGGCCTGCTGGGTTTCACAGTGTCCTGATTGACGGTTGGCTGACCTGACCCTGTGGTTATCCTTCATCAAGCCTTTTAAAGCAGTTAGCAAAGGCCAGACAATTATACAGTCCTTATTATTTCCCCCACATCAGTCTATTACTGTAGCTGCCAGTATTTTACCTTCTACCTGTTGCAAATGCAATCCACTACAGGTAAGATTCTTAGCCATCATGATACCACATTATCCCAGGAGTTATCATCATTCCACTGAGCACCAACACATCAGTTTTCTTCCAAAAGACCTCTGAGACACATGAAGTACAGACTTAGAAATGAAGTACAGATCTATATTTGATAATAATGAAAATAACATTCATTACAATCAAAACCTCTAAAAATCTGAGTGGTTTGACTCTATCTTACTTTTGTCAAGCAGCCAACCTGTGATTTAGCTATAATGCACATTCTATGATAATTTCACTTTGAAACTATAAAAATGGAAAGATGGGAAAAGCAAAAGAAAATAATCACTTTCATCACTTAGCTATACTGGATGAGGTCAGTATCATGAATACAGACTGATGACCAATAAAGTAAGACAGACTCTACTCTAAGCCCTGGGATGAGATTTTAAGTCTGCAGAAAATGAAAAAGAATCTTTAAAATGTCCTTTTACTTAGTCTTCAATGAGTAGCTGCATCTAAAACACGAAAAGCCTATTTGCAGAAATTCAAATAATCATTAAACTGTATTAGGCATACCATATTTGTATTCCTTCATTTATTTTTATTTTATTTGAAAACTTTCCAATAGTTCAAAACGATATGCTGGTATTATCCCATTTAATTTTTAAGTATTCATACAATATGTCCTGAAAACACATACTGAAATATAGCTTTGCCAGACTTAGGATGGTGTAATTAGTCCTTTTCTTCTTTTCTCTTATCTATGTTTTCTAAATTTCTTACAGTAGAAATGTATTCTATGCAGAATAAAACACAACTGGCCGGGCACGGTGGCTCATGCCTGTAATCCCAGTACTTTGGGAGGCCAAGGTGGGCAGATCACAAGGTCAAGAAATCAAGACCATCCTGGCCAACATGGTGAAATCCCCTCTCTACTAAAAACGCAAAAATTAGCTGGGCTTGGTGGTGCATGCCTGTAGTCCCAGCTACTTGGGAGGCTGAGGCAGGAGAATCGCTTGAGCCCGGGAGGTGGCGATTGCAGTGAGCCAAGGTCACGCCACTGCACTCCAGCCTGGTGACAGATCGAGACTCCATCTCAAAAAAAAACTCAAAACAAACAACACAACTATATTACATTAAATTTTTTCAACCGCATTTAGAATATCAAACAGTTGCTTGAGCCAAATAATATGTCAGACATAAATTTTATTGTCCTACCTCTACCAAATATTCCAACTTAGTCCTTATATTTAATACTATTACAAATATAAATCTCCAGTGAAGATGATGTCAGCCCTAACAACAAAAGTGATTAAGGATAAACAAATATATAAGAAATATTTGCCAGACCTTAGCAAAATCCTAAAGTGGGTAGGATTTATTTTATATTGCTACTCTATCTTCTCTTTCTATACCTTTCACTAATCCATGCCCATCTCTTCACCATGTACCCAACGGTCTTAAGCTGTAGAGCTTCTGTGACATCAGAAAAAAATAACAAAAACACCTGATAAATTTATGTTTCCATGGGCATATGTTATTTCTTCTAGGAATATTTACATTGTAAAAATAAATGTTAATAATGAAAAATAGTGAAATTTTAGACATTGGTAGGAGGTATATTTTTTGCTTCCAATTCTCCTAAAATCAACCATGTGGGAAGCCCCAGGTGGCTAAAAACATCTCTAAGTTTAGCTGTCCCTTTGTAGATGAGAGATCATCAGCAGTAATATGTTATAATGGCTTCTTTATCAGATAGAGACCATTTACCGTGTAACTTTGGAAAACTTATTTAAGACTTCTCAGGCTGAGGTTTTGTAGCTATAAAATGGGAATAATATCTACCCTGCAAGGCAGTTGTGAGAAAAACAGTAATGACATAATGTGTGTATCGCATAGTACCTAGCACATAAACAGCTTCTCAGTAAAAAAAAAAAAAAAAAAAAAAAAAAGTTTTCCTCCTGCCTTTCCTCCTGTGTTAGTTTCCTAGGGCTGCCATAACAAAGTACCACAAACTACATGGCTTAAAATATCAGAAAAATATTCTCCCATTTCTAGAGGCTAGACATCCAAAGTCAAAGAATCAGCAAGGCTGGTTTCCTTTGAAGGCTCTACATATGAATCTGTTCCATGATTTTCTCCTAGATTCTGGTGATCACTGGCAGTCCCTGATGTTCTTTGCCTTGCAATTGTAACACTCCAATCTCTGTCCCAGCCATCATATGGTATTTTTCTGTGTGCACCTTTGCCTTCATATGGCCTTATTAGAAGGACACTAGTCATTATATTTAGAGCCTACTCCAATCTTAACCTCATCTTAATTTGATTATATGTGCGAAGATGCTGTTTCAAAACTAAGGTCACATTCACAAGTTCCAGAGGTTTGCACTTCAACATATCTTTTTAAGTG
Organism: Pongo pygmaeus; assembly: GCF_028885625.2. Lineage (NCBI taxonomy): Eukaryota > Metazoa > Chordata > Mammalia > Primates > Hominidae > Pongo > Pongo pygmaeus. The sequence continues at coordinate 82,425,448 of NC_072384.2, forward strand.
ATGCAATTCTATCCACAGCATCGTGATTCTATAATGACATAGCATAGGTGGATTCCAGTGTAACTGAGAGACTAACCCTAGTAAAGATGATTGAAGGAGTGGTACTCTATTAATAAGCGTAACAAGAACATGGTAGAAGCAGCTCAGTAAGTGAGAAATGTTTGTCATTTTGTGCTGAATATAGCAGTCATGTACACAAACAGTATAAGCTCTCTCAGTCATTCAACATTGTATCAGTTCAAGGGCAAAATTCTTTTGGATATGAGATGTCCAGAAGTTTTTCTTTGTATGCATACAAATGCACTTTACTGCCATTTCCCACTCCTTCTTAAATTCTATTACTTTCAAACACTGGCAAATCTTTTTTCCCATTTTGAAAAAAGATGAAATTTCTGCAAATTCTCACTGCAAGCCATCATACTACTGACAGGGACTGGAACACGGAATTGAAAGAAAAACTCATTTCTTACTACACTCTTTTTACCTATTTGAATTTATAATCTGCCTATACTACCTATTTAAAATAATTGAATTTTAAAAGTTACCTGATATCGACACACTTATACCATCCATCTCTCTATTTGTAACTTCCATCTACTTAACAAAAGCCTCTTGCTAAGCAGAATGTCTTCATCAATCTCCAAACCTCATGAATATTTCTATTCTGAATATTTTTTCATTCTTTCTTAGGAAATTTGTCTCTAGACAATGAAATGTTGTTAAGGAATAGTCTAAGTGTGAAAGGCTGAGAAATCCTTGAATAAATCTGTTAACTGGACTATTTTACATTTGTTCCCTTTATAAATAAGATTTACAGCCTCATAAAAATACAAGAAAAACATGAAGCAGACAAGAATCATATGCCAAATTATAAATGATAGGGCATAATAGAAATAAAACCAATTCATAAAGAGTTGTACATAAATCTCGAGGTAAATGAAATAGTCCTTCTTTGAAATGAGTTCAGAGTTGCACAAAATAAGATGATATCCCTCCAATTCTATAAAGTCATGTCTCTATTATTTTATGAAAACATGAGATATATTTATAAACTCTTTCTACTCATATGGTAGTGAAAAGGTTATATGAAAGAGCTTGAACTCAAAATTCCTTGGTTGGATTCCCAGTTCTACCCAATTCTACCTGCATGATTTGAGGAATCACCAACCTTGGTATTCCTTTCCTCACTTATAACACTGCTGCTAAGCATTATGAGATACATATGTAGCATGATGCCTTGTAAACTATAAATGTAGGTATTACTAATAAACAGAAATGTAGGTATTAATAATAAAAACCACATCTCTCAAAGGTAAAACAAAATACTATGAAAATGTTTTTTCTGTCACTTTAGGATTCTCTAATGCTGTCATAATTTTGTAAACACTCTAACATATTCAAACTGCAAAAGAATAAAATTATACCAGAAATTATTGCTGACTAACAGCAAGACATTAGTAAAACTTTACAATAAGTTACCAAATATATCATGGGCATGGCTGGATGTGTGTGTATACATGTGGCTTTGAATATAACCGAAACATCAGGTGTAAACCAGTGAAACTCAGAAGCTCTTGGATTAAAATTCACAAATTATCCAGCTACTGAAGGGCACCTGAAAAAGATGGTCCTCAGCCTTACCTAAAACATGAGGCTGAAACCAAACTATCAATGTAAGGCATTTGGCAGTTCAAGGTATATGCAAATATTTAGAAAAGAGAAAGATTCATTGACACCTTAAGATGATGCCACGAAACAAGAAAGAAAATGCTTCTCTGAGAGAGTGGAAGAAAGAGGAGAGTGACACTCTGCATATATGCAGGATCTGTGATAATCAGAATCCTAAAATGATCCCATTGCCCCTCACCCTGCATAACCCTATTCCCTTGTGTGTGGGGAGAACCTATGAATATAAGATTCCACTCCAGTGATTGTTACATTGCATGACAAAAGAGATTTTGCAGCTATAATCAAGGTCCCAAATCTGTTAACTGAGTAAATCAAAAGGTAGGTTACCTTAGTTGTTCTGACCTAATCAGGTGATCTCTTCAAAGCAAGAATTTTCTCTGGTTGGCTTAAGAGAAGGAAAGCAAATACTGTAGCCATGTTGCAAGCTGTCTACAGAGAGGGGTGGCCTTTAATTGCTTAGAGAGGTGCCCAGACAACAGCTAGTAAGAAAACATGGACATTGGTCCTGGAGCTGCAAGAAATTAAAATCTGCCAACAACCTGAATGAACTTGTAAAAGGTCCCCAAACCCAGGTAAGAACCACAGCAAAGCTGACACTGGGATTGCGGCCCTTAAGACTCAGAGAGTTCAGCTAACCCGTACCCAGACTCCTCACCCTGGAAACCCTGGGATAATAAATTAGCAGTGTTATAAGCTTCTCACTTTGTGATAATTTGTTACATAGCAATAGAAAACTAAGACAGTAGCAGAACTGCGGAATCTGACTTCCCTCTCCAAATGCCTAGTATTGGTTTTTGTTTTTGAAGAAGGCATACACAAAAACGTAGCTTCTGAATGACATGTTTGACATTTGAATGTTTACGCCTAGTGAGTTGACATTAACAGATGTTTAAAAACGACAATTTTGTCATAAATCAATTCTCCTCAGTTGCAGAGTAATTTCTTCCTGTTTATCACAGAGATTAAAAAGATTCTTAAATATTCAAGTTGACATCTCCTCTGGATAATTTAAGATGCTACACCAGATTGTAAGCTTTAATCACTGTGCATTTAGGCATATAATTTTCTGAGATTTTTATGCCTGACAGAAATGCCCATATACTAGAAAGAATAATAGAATTTAAATCAATAATTATTCAATGGGCACCTTCTATGTATCAGATACCAGGTTAGGTGCTGGAATCAGAGACAAATTCCCAACCACTGATTACAAGCAAAGACTATGGTTAATGGTGAACTGTTAGAAACATTGCCATTAAAAGCAGATACAGAGGTGAACAACATACACTGAGGCCTGTCAGCAGGGAGGGAGAGCATCAGGATAAATAGCTAATGCATGCAAGGCTTAATTCCTAGGTGATGGGTTGATAGGTGCAGCAAACCACCATGTCACATGCTTACCTAAGTAACAAACCTGCACATCCTGCACATGTACCCCAGAACTTAAAATTAAAATTAAATTTTAAAAAATCCCCCCCCAAAAATGTACATGCTTTAATTAATAAACACACATAAATTTGGCTTAATGAATTAAAGATTACTACATTTTTTAAAAAATCATAGACAAGGGGCTGGGTGTGGTGGCTCACGTCTGTAATCCCAGCACTTTGGGAGGCCAAGGTGGGTGGATTACCTGAGGTCGGGAGTTCGAGACCAGCCTGACCAACATGGTGAAACCCCATCAATACAAAATTAGCCAGGCGTGGTGGCGCATGCCTGTAATCCCAGCTACTCAGGAGGCTGAGGTAGGAGAATCGCTTGAACCCGGGAGGCAGAGGCTGCAGTGAGCCGAGATCATGCCATTGCACTCCAGCCTGGGAAACAACAGCAAAACTCTGTCTCAAAAAAAAAATTACAGACAATAACACACTCAAAGGGGTAAAGCTTGACAAGGTAGCAAGAAGCAGAGATTTTGCCAATTGCCAAGTATGTCTATTCCAACTCTACATTCAGGAACCAGGGAAGAAATCACCAGCTAACTTCTACCTCTATCTAAGCCTTTGTCTATCACCTGGCCACCATAAGCTCCCATTTGACTGGTACAGTATAGCGGGTTTGGAGTGCCCAGGAATAGCATCAGTTCATATTAAGTGTCTAGGAATATCTGAAAAGTCTGAGTATTTCCTTTTTCCCAGTACACAGTCACGGTGTAGGTATTTCCTTTTTCCCAGTGCACAGTCCTGCTAGTAAGTCACCCTTTGGGAAAGAATCTGGGGAAATTTTACATTCTATATTTGGTTCTGCTGTAGCATCCTTCTTCAAAAGAACCTGGCCTCCCCTTCAATCAGGGGGTTCTAACCTGTGAACTGGTTTAGCTCTAAAAACTAGGTAGAAATCCATCACTCTCCACTGGGTGGCTCAAGTCAGGTTTTTAGGCGCCAGACCTGCAGTTTCTGTTTTATAAATTAAGCAGCGTTTTAGTAGGCTGCTCATCATTTTCATTTCTGGTAATTACATGGTCAATTAGTCACTACCAAAAATTCCTGCAGGTCTAAATAGTCTGATTACCTTTACAGTAATCAGAATCTGCCGGCCTTTATAACAAGTATGGCTGCTTTATCTTTGGCAGTTAAGTATTGTCCACTGGCCTCTGCTCTTTCAGGGTCCCATCATCCCTATTGGAATCAGGGAACCCATCACAATGGTGGTATTTCCCACCATCATATGTGGCTTACATATGAGGGCCGCTACAGTGCTCTTCATAATGTGGGTGTTCCCCTCACTAATGTGTTTCTCACTGCTTTCAAGGGAGTATCCTCTGAGTCTCCTTAGACAATAAAGTTGAGGGTAGAGGGACACAGTACCCATATAACAAATCATTCCTGTTCGAAGTCTTTGGAGTCCTAAACTTTTAGATTCCTTTCTGCACATCTGAAGTCAACAAACATTTTCTGTAAAGGACCAGATTGTAAATATTTTAGGCTTTGTGAGTCAACAGTCCAAACAGAAGAGATTCTGTCACAGAGGGATTAGAATTGCTATATCTGGAAAAGACAGAACAATGTCAGTGTTTAACTTCCAAAACTGCAACCCAGAATGAGAGATTTTATAAGTTCCAAAATCTCTTTCTTTCGAATGAAAAGTAAACCCTTGGGATCTGAAAATAGGGCTTTATTAGAAGCCATAGTGTAAAGAATACTTGAGATATAATATCAAGGAAGTCCCACCAGAGATATTAGAGTCTGCTAAGGGAAGGATTGAAGGAGGGAAGTGGGATGGTGCTGATGAAGATGCAACACCCTTCCCAACCCCTGGACTTTAGTCAAAGGGAAAAGAGATTCCTAAATGGGTGGAGAAGGAATCCAAAATTATCTGGGAGGCTGCTCTGTCCTTCTCAGTGTAGCATGGCTGAGAGGTATTACTCCATAATCAGAGAGCAGTGAGTATTTAAGAGTAGCCTGAGGTAGCACCAATTCTCCACAGCTGACATGATTCCCAAGGGCTCAGAGACATGGGATTTGTAGGGGTGCTGAGAAGGATGCTGGACAACTAGAGATCTGCAGTCAACACAGGAGATATGGGGCAGGCACATCACAACAGTGACAAATGGTAGGAACCATGGACTTAGGCAGAGGGCACTTACACATGAGTGTTATAAGCATACCTCTGCAAGACTAGACCAGACCAATCAACTTCACTTCAGTGGAGACTAGCATCAGACCGAAAAAAAAGGCAAAAAAAAAAAAAAACAATAGAGGCCACCAAGAGTAACTGTAAGCCACACACACGTGCACACCCCTAGACAGTCTCTAGAAATGGAGGAAAGGGAAGAGAGGCGTCAGGTTTGAGCCCAAACTGAGGTTCAAAGGGGGAGTTGGTGGATGAGTGGTAGGTAGTTGAAAGAACACTCAGGAGGCTGCAGTCAGGTGAAATATGGCTTTATTCTCTCTCTGGGCACGAGCCTTTGTCTCGGCTGCCTGCTCCTGCCACAGCCCTTCTCAGCAGCCAGCTCTTCGGCTCCTGCTGCCCCAATGCCTACAGCTGCACACCCTAGAGCACTCACCATTTCCTGACTCCCCGCTGTCTGCCTGCAAGGTGGTCAGCTCTGGCTCTCTCTTAGAGTCAGCAGCTTTACTCTCTCTCTCTCCTGCCTCGTGCGAGCCAGCGGCAGCAGGGCAGTTACACTCCTTACAGACAACAGTGGCTCAGAGCCAAGTATGAGCTTAACAAACAGGTTACATAATGCATGGGATTGTGCACCTGTGTTCCAATCCCACTCATCATGCTGTACTGGATGGTTATCTTGGCCTATTCTTGACCACAGCATATCCATTTTCCTTACAAGAAGTCTTTGATAGAGGAGAGAAACAGCCTTTCAGGAAGGTTGAACTTTGAATTAACTGTTCCCCCCAAAGAAGCTGTTCTAGACTGAAGAGACCAAATAACTTTTAATAAGGCAAGATTAAGTGTACTGATCCTTCACTCACCCCAGACACACTATTTACAGGACTCCAAAGATCATTCCTCAAAACAAAGGGATACTACTTGTTTTGGCCCATTTTGTTTGTTAGATGTGACTTTTAATACAACAGCCCAGTAGGGTCAGGTGTTACTTAATTAAAGTGATGGGAATTATTGTTCTGACAAAGTCAAAGACTGTTCCCAGATGTGGGTTTTTAACCTATCTTTTAATAAATATTCCCACCAGTCAAGGAAAATTTGTTGAATTTTGCTATAGTTTCCATGTATTAAAAGTTGGAAGTTTGTTTTGTTTTCTATTTTCAGTCTCTTCTCTGACTTTACCTTTTGTTAAGATCTCACCTTCTTTAAAACAGCAACCTTCACTATTTTTCCCTATTAAGCATGTTATTTCTTTCCCATCTTCTTGATTAAAGATTTTTAATGAACTCCCCATCACCCATATTTTCATCATTAATTCTGTTTATAATCCCTTGTATTTTACATTCTATTTGCACAGCTCTTGACTGCCTTATCATAGGTGGTTCCCACACTTCTTAACTCTCTCCTTTGAATCCACCTTTTACACCATGTGTATGGTAAACACCCTGATAGCAATGACATAAGCATACCCTGAAAATGCTCCCGTATGGCAGATGTACCTGCATGTGTGTTCTGAGCTAAGGAATCCGGGAGTGGCCAACCCAGAGATTCATTCCTTGTCTATTAGAAACATCTGAGCCCTCTGAGCATCCCATGGGAACATGGGCCACACACGGGCCCATTTGGATCAAATGAAGGTTGCCAGGTGCAGGTCATTAAGGGATGATGGTGTTAAGTAAAAATGCTATATAAACCACATGCCGTTTGCAAGCAGTTATGGTTTTCCTGGCCAGCTCGCTGCCACAGGGCCATGCAGATATCTTGTCCAGCCCACCACCACTGGATTCTCTCTCCCCTGTATATAAGTGCCCAGTACAACGCCATGTCTCATTTGCTGGCTCTGGGTCTCTTTTTGGCTTCTTGAATCAAAAGGTATTCAGGGGGCTTACCCTACACCTGTTTAGAGAAAAAATTCCAAGGTCTTCAGTTGTTCCCACCTAAACCATTTAACTGTTTTACAAGGACTAGTATTTCTCAATCCTTGATTGCACATTAAAGACTCCTAGGAAGCTTGAAAAATTAATATAGAGTCCTGAGCTCTACAACAGGGCAAGTAAATCAGAATATCTCAGAGTGAGGCCCAGCTATCAATAGCTTTTAAAAGCTCTCCAAGCTATTCTCATGTGCAGTCAAGGTTGAGAATCACTTATCTAGAACTAGATCAAGTCAAAGTTGGGATCGATTGTCCTAAGCCTAGGGCAATGATGCATCACAGTCACCTGGGAGATCTTGTTAATATTCCTGGATTTCAGACCAATTGAATTTAAATCTCTAGTGATGGGTGCCGAAGCCTCTTTTTAACAAGCTCTCCAGACATTCTTATTTAGCCAAATGGTCCTGGTGTGGTGATCAGTATTTGGGAAACCAATCACCTACCAATGTTTCTCAAGCTTTAATGCACATAAGAATCACCTGAGAAATCTTGTTGCTGTGGAAGTTTTAATTCAGTAGGACTATGGTGGAACCTGAGATTCACTATTTCTTTTGGAGGGGAGGCAGGTGGTGGATGGAGTCTTGCTCTGTCGCCCTGGTTGGAGTGCAGTGGCGTGATCTCGGCTCACTGTAACCTTTGCCTCCTGGGTTCAGCCTTCCGAGTAGCTGGTTTTACAGGCATGCACCACCAAGCCCAGCTAATTTTTGTATTTTTAGTAGAGAGGGGGTTTCACGATGTTGGCCAGGTTGGTCTCCAACTCCCGACCCCAAGTGATCCGCCCACTTTGGCCTCCCAAAGTGCTGGTATTACAGGCATCCAGCCACTGAGCCCGGCCATACTATTTCTAATAAGCTCCCAGGTGATGGTTATGCTGCAAGTCTATGGATCACACTTTTTTTTTCTTTTGAGACAGTGTTCTCGCTTTGTCGCCCAGGCTGGAGTGCAGTGGCGCGATCTCGGCTCACTGCAAGCTCCGCCTCCAGGGTTCACGCCATTCTCCTGCCTCAGCATCCCGAGTAGCTCGGACTACAGGTGCCTGCCACCACGACTGGCTAATTTTTCTTTTTTTGTATTTTTAGTAGAGACGGGGTTTCATCGCGTTAGATAGGATGGTCTCGATTTCCTGACCTCGTCATCCACCCGTCTCAACCTCCCAAAGTGCTGAGATTACAGGCGTGAGCCACCACGCCCGGCCTGGATCACACTTTTGAGTGGCCAGCACTCAAACTACACAAACCCCATTTTCCCAATAGGTACATTTCTTGACTCTTCCTTACTAGCATCATTTGCAGCTTTGCTATGGTGGGGTGGTTGTGACTTTCTTTTCTTTTCTTTTTTTTTTTTTTTTTTGAGACAAGTCTCGCTCTATCGCCCAGGCTGGAGTGCAGTGGCTCGATCTCGGCTCACTGCAAGCTCCGCCTCCCGGGTTCACGCCATTCTCCTGCCTCAGCCTCCCGAGTAGCTGGTACTACAGGCGCCTGCCACCACGCCCGGCTAATTTTTTGTATTTTTAGTATAGATGGGGTTTCACCGTGTTAGCCAGGATGGTCTCAATCTTCTGACCTCATGATTCGCCCACCTCAGCCTCCCAAAGTGCTGGGATTACAGGCTTGAGCCACCGCGCCCGGCCGTGACTTTCTAAAATGCCCTCTCCTTTCTTGGTGACCATACACCCCACAATATTCCTCTTACTCCAGCTCCACCTCGAATTCTGCCCGCTAAACCTCTCCTCTAAATTGCTAGAACATTTAGTGTCCAAACTAATTTTTCATGCAAATAGCGTACTTACCTATTATTTTTAAATGGTATGTTTTTCTTGGATCCCTAGTTTTCTTCAGTGACTATACTGAGGATGTAGTAGGTATTTTTAAAATACTGGCTAGTTAAACACTTGAATAGTTAAAAGGTAATTGTTCCCATTGTTACCTATTGGTTGAGAAAATACACATTAAAAAATTACTATCAATTTATTAATGTTTTTATATAAACATATTTTACTTGAAAAAACAGCATGTATGCACCTTAAAATAGTATTACTTTACCATTACTTTTAATGCAAAAACTGCAATTACTTTTCACCAGCCTAATATTATAAAAGTGTAAGATATCATGAATTTGGACTGTTGACAAATAACTCAGAAACCTTTAGTTAGTATTCACACAAAATGTTACTGACATAAAAGAGAGTCAGTCATTAAACAGTTGTCAACAAATATAACAAAAACAGAATTTATAAAAGAAAGAGACAGGGTAGAAAAAACACACATAGACTATCTGAGAGCAGTGTGTTTTGTTTGACTTTTCTTTGAGTAAGCTGATTGGCTGGAAGCCATCAAAAAGACAAATGTGGGCAGCCTTTCCTGGAGCAGGTTGACCAGCCATTAGTAACAACTATTGTAGTGACTTCTGGATTCTCTGAGAAGGTAAGCTGAGTAGCATTCATGATAAGCTGCCTCTGTAGGATGCCTGCCAGGTCCTTCTGTTAACATTTCCACTTTAGTTGGGCTAAACTTACACCATATGCCCCTTCAAATCTTCAGCAATTCTTAATCTTCCTTTTAATTTGTAATAAGAATTTTGTGGCTCATCATGTCTTCCTATCTCAGATTGAGAATCCCCATTCTAAGGCACCATCCTCGTCATATTCTCATGTGCACATCCAGTAGTTATCAAGTGACTCATAGACTTGGCATTCTGCTACTCACGTCACTCCAGGATTCACTCTTAGAAAACAGCAGAGTAATTTTTCCAGTGTAAAAGAATGACAATACAACAGAAAAAGGATCCTCATATGTTTTTGTGGCAATCCAGTTGCTACCAAATATTAGTGAAGATATGCCATTATATCATTAGCCACATGCCATTTTAGACATATCATTGCCTAAGCCACTATGGTGACTTCTAGACTTCTATAATTCTGATTGTTTCAGATTGATGACTTTGTAATCAATATGTTAGGCTGAGCTTAAAATTTCAAGTTTTGATAGTCTTCATCTGAACATGTGAGTTATTAAAATTAATCAAAATAAATGTGTTATTATCGAAAGGTATAAGTGTTGAAAGACAATGTTCCATGGATCTCTTATGTTTCTGCACCTCTTATGAAGCACAAAAAGGTAAGAAATATGACTCCACTTCTTTTTACTGGTGTCTACCTTTTAGTTCAATACGTCTAGATGTAGACAATAGCATGCTGAGAAAAGTTAAACAATAAAAAATCATGAGAGAATTATTTTTCAGAAAATGTGTCACTTAAAATATATAGTATAATGGGACAGCATTTCAATATAATATTAAAAATTTTAAATAAGTAATTTTTGAATATATTGTAATCTAATTCCATTTAAGATTTTGTTTTAATTTTGTATAAATTAAAATAGTCATGTATAAACATGACTATCTCAGACTTTTTAAATAGAATTGCCTCAAATATGTTGCTTATTCAACCCAAATTTCTAAGATATGCTCTGCTATAATAAAAGCCAAGAATACTATAATAGGAAACCTTAAGTATAAGAAAAACACCCTAAATTCTTGCTTATATAAATGAGCTCATCTGTATTTTCTAAGCTGATCACCCTAAAAAGTGGTCATAAACAGGAACATCCAGCCTTCAAACTAGGGAGAACTTACCATCCAATAAAAATAGTGATTCTTATAGAGTACTTATGATGTCATAGGTAATATAACTTCTTATATATATGAATTGATTTAAGCCTGATGGTAAAATACGAGGTAGAAATTAACATCCCTGTTTTTATGGATGATAAAGCTAAGGAATAGAAAATGTATAGAATTTGACCATGATAGCAATTAGTAAGTGGTATAGCCAGGAATTGAACTTAAATCTGGCACCAAAAAAATCTATGTACTAAAACACTGTGCTGTGCTATACACTAAACCACTATATGACACAACTGCAGTTGCATTGCTTTCAAACTTGCCTCATGATTCAGTCCTTTCTATACACTGATATTTAGTAAAGTGCCCATAGTGCCTTCTGTTAGGTACCATAGACAAACACAATGAAACAGGGTCCCAGCCTCCAGGAAACTTTTCCCCAATTATCTCATTAAATTGCTGTTTATTTAATCTGTGTTCTTATCTTAAATTTATAATAATCTGATAGCTGTTTATGTAGAACTGGCAAATAAAAAGCCAGTATCATCCCTACCAAGATGAAATCTTAGGATGCAGGGCCTAGGACAAAATAAAATTATACATTGAATCACATTTATTAATACCATTCATAGATACATATATATACCCCACCACCCCATCCACTCCTGTCCCACAAACAGACTCCTTCTGAATCTATTCAGAATTGCCACCTCTGATCATAGTGATCAATGGTAGATTCAAAGGCATGTGCCTGAAGAAGTTCCATTTTCACAACTGTTTATAAGAAGTTCAAGAGGAATACTTTCTACTTACCTTTCTTCTGTACATCCTTTTTGTTTTGATTTTTGTTTCAATGATTTTATTAACGTGCATAATAATCCTAGCACACAACATATATTCAACCAATGTTAATCAGTTCCCTAGGCTGCAACCCCATGATGTAATGGGCCATTCGATTTTCTTTTTTAAAAATTTTTTGGTGTTTTTATTTATTTATTTATTTATTTTTAACTTTATTTTAGGCTCAGAGGTACATGTGCAGGTTTGTTACATAGGTAAACTTGTGTCATGGGTGTTTGTTGTACAGATTATTTTGTCACCCAGCTACCAAGCCTAGTACCCAATAGTTATTTTTTCTGCTCCTCTTCCTCCTCTCACCCTCCACCCTCAAGCAGGACCCAATGTTTGTTGTTCCCTTCTTTGTGTTCATGAGTTCTCCTTATTTAGCTTCCACTTATAAGTGAGAACATGAAGTATTTGGTTTTCTGTTCCTACATTAGATTGCTAATAATAATGGCCTCCAGCTCCATCCATGTTCCTGCAAAAGATATAATCTCGTTTTTTATGGCTGCATAGTATTCTATGGTGTATATGTACCACATTTTCTTTATCCAATCTGTCATAGATGGGCATTTAGGTTGACTCCATGTCTTTCCTATTGTGAATAGTGCTACAATGAATATTCACATGAATGTGTCTTATGGTGGAATGATTTATATTCTTTTGGGTATATACCCAATAATGAGATTGCTGGGTCAAATGGTAGTTCTGTTTTTAGGTCTTTGAGGAATTGCCATGCTGCTTTCAACAATGGTTGAACTAATTTACACTCCCACCAACAGTGTATAAGTTTTCCCTTTTCTCTGTAACTTCTCCAGCATCTGTTATTTTTTGACTTTTTAATAATAGCCATTCTGACTGGTATTAGCTGGTATAACACTGTGGTTTTGATTTGCATTTCCCTAATGATAACTGATGTTGAGCTTTTTTTCATATACTTGTTGATCACATGTATGTCTTCTTCTGAGAAGTGTCTGTTCATGTTTTTTGTCCACTTGTTAATGGGGTTGTTTTTCTCTTGTAATTTGTTTAAGTTCCTTATAGATGCTGGATATTAGACCTTTGTCAGATGCACAGTTTACAAAAATATTCTCCCATTCTGTAGGTTGTCCTTTTACTCTGTTGATAATTTCTTTTGCTGTGCAGAAGTTATTTAGTTTAATTAGATCCCATTTGTCAATTTTTGCTTTTGTTGCAATTGGTTTTGGCATCTTTCTCATGAAATCTGTGCCCATTCCTATGTTCAGGATGGTATTGAGTAGGTTGTCTTCCAGGGTTTTTATACTTTTTGGTTTTACATTTAAGTCTTTAATTCAGACAAAAAAAAAAACCATTCAAAAGATAAATGAATCCAGGAGTCGGCTTTTTGAAAAAATTAACTAGTAAAGAAGAAAAGAGAGCAGATCCAAATAAACACAATTAGAAATGACAAAGGGGACGTTACTGCTGACCTCACAGAAATAAAAAATAAACACCAAAAACTACTACAAACACCTCTACACACAAAAATTAGAAAACCTAGGAGAGATGGATATATTTCTGGACACATACACCCTCCAAAGACTGAACGAGGGAGAAACTGATTCCCTGAACAGATCAATAATGAGCTCTGAAATTAAATCAGTAATAAATAGCCTACCAACCAAAAAAAAAAAAAAAAAAAAAAAGCCAGTACCAGATGAATTCACAGCCGAATTCTACCAGATGTACAAAAAAGAGCTGGTACCATACCTACTAAAACTATTCCAAAAATTGAGGAGGAGGGACTCCTCCCCAACTCATTGGGAGGCCAGCATCATCCTGATACCAAAATCTGACAAAGACACAACAGAAAAAGAAAATTTCAGGCCAATATCATTAATGAACATTGATATAAAAATCATCAACAAAATACTTGCCAGCCGAATTCAGCAGCACATCAAAAAGTTAACCCACCATGAGCAAGTAGGCTTCCTCCCCAAGATGCAATGTTGGTTCATCATATGCAAATCAGTAAATGTAATTTATCACATAAAGAGACCTAAAGACAAAAACCAAATAATTATCTCAATAGATGCAGAAAAGGCTTTCAATAGAATTCAACATCCATTCATGTTAAAAACTTTCAATAAACTAGGTATAGAAGGAACATACCTCAAAATAATAAGAGCCATCTATGACAGACCCACAGCCAACATCATACTGAATGGGCAAAAGCTGGAAACATTCCCCTTGAAAACTGGCACAAGACAAGGATGCTCTCTCACCACTCCTATTCAACGTAGTATTGGAAGTATTGGCCAGTGCAATCAGGCAAGAGAAAGAAATAAAGGGTATACAAATAGGAAGAGAGGAAGTCAAACTATCCCTGTTTGCAGACAATATGATTTGATATCAAGAAAACCCCATAGTCTTGGCCAAAAGCTCCTGCAGCTGATAAACAATGTCAGCAAAGCTTCAGGATACAAAATCAATGTACAAAGATCACTAACATTCCTATACACCACCAACAGCCAAGCTGAGAGTCAAATCAATTCCCATTCACGATTGCTATAAAAAGAATAAAATACCCAGGAATACAGCTAACCAAGGAGGTGACAGATTTCTACAATAAGAATTACAAACCACTGCTCAGACAAATCAGAGATAACACAAACAAATGGAAAAACATTCCATGTTCATGTATAAGAAGAATTAATATCATTAAAATGGCCATTCTGCCCAAATGATTCAATACTATTCCTATCAAAGTACTGATGACATTCCTCACAGAGCTAGACAAAAACTATCTTAAAATTCTTATGGAACCAAAAAGGAGCCGGAATACCCAAGACAATGCTGAAGGCATCACGCTACCTGACTTCAAACGATGCTACAGGGCTACAGACAGCATGGTACTGGTACAAACACAGACACATAGACCAATGGAACAGAATAGAGAGCCCATAAATATGGCCACACACCTACAACCATCTGATCTTTGACAAAGCTGATGAAAACAAGCAATGGGAAAAGGACTCCCTATTCAATAAATGGTGCTGGGATAACTGGCTAGCCATATGCAGAAGATTGAAACTGGACCCCTTCCTTACAACATACACAAAAATCAATTTTTCTATACATCTTTGACTGCCCATTTTATCAAATAACCTCAGTTCAACCCAGGAATTCTATACTCCTTCCTAATAAAATACTCAATAAAATAGGAATAGATAGAAACTTTCTTAATATATCTCAGCACAAAGCCAAGAGCATATAATAAGGAAATACCAGAAGCACCCCTTTTAAAGGCAAGAATGAGAGAAGGAAAACTACTATCACAAGTACTATTTCAGATTGTATAGGATGTATTAGTTGTAATGCCATTAAGAAAGAGAAAATATGACTGGGCACAGTGGCTCACGCCTGTAATCCCAGCACTTGGTGAGGCCAAGGCAGGCGGATCATGAGGTCAGGAGTTCGAGACGAGTCTGGCCAACATGGCAAAACCCTGTCTCTACTAAAAATACAAAAATTAGCCAGGCATGGTGGTGGGTGCCTGTAATCCCAGCTACTCAGGAGGCTGAGGCAGGAGAATCGCTTAAACCTGGGAGGCGGAGGTTGCAGTGAGCCGATATCATGCCATTGCACTCTAGCCTGGGGGACAAGAGCAAGGCTCTGTCTCAGGAAAAAAAAAAAAAAAGAAAGAGAGACAAACTATTTAGGGCCTGTGAATTGAAAAATGTCCTAACTGCTTTCCATTGCTTAATAACATAAAAATCATATCATATGGTGTATGCTGCATGTGCCAAAAAAATTAATGGGAAAAACAACTACAAATAATAAGATTTCAGGTATATTATTTGGGTAGCAGAATATAAAATTAATATACAGAAATACATAGAATTTATCAAAACAACAACCAGTTAAATGATATAATGGAAACTAGGATGTTGTTTACTGTAACAGGAAAAATATAAAATGCTAAAAATATACTTAATAAAAAGTTGATCTCATACAAGTAGAGAATAGTGGTTACCAGAGGCTGCAAAGAGGAGGGGGAGGGGGAATGGAGAGGTTGGTCAACAAGTAGAAAGTTATAGTTAAATAAGAGGATTACTTTCTAGTGTCTCATTACACAGTATGGTAATTATAGTTAACAGTATATTGTATATTTCATAATAGCTAAAGAGAGAATTTTACATGTTGTCACCACAAAGAAATGATAAATGTCTGAGATGAAGGATATGCTAATTACTCTCACTTTGGTTTCTTTTTTTTTTTTTTGAGTCAGAGTCTCACTCTGTCACCTAGGCTGGAGTGCAGTGATGTGATCTCGGCTCACTGCAACCTCTACCTCCTGGGTTCAAGTGATTCTCATGCCTCAGCCTCCTGAGTAGCTGGGACTACAGGCACATGCCACCATGCCTGGAAATTATTATTATTATTATTATTATTATTATTATTATTATTATTATTTTTGAGACGAAGTCTTGCTCAGTCGCCCAGGCTGGAGTGCAGTGGCGCAATCTCAGCTCACTGCAAGCTCCGCCTCCCGGGTTCACGTCATTCTCCAGACTTAGCCTCCCGAGTAGCTGGGCGCCCGCCACCATGCCCAGCTAATTTTTTTTTTTTTTTTTTTTTTTTTGTATTTTTAGTAGAGACGGGGTTTCACCGTGTTAGCCGGGCTGGTCTTGAAATCCTAACCTCAGGTGATCCACCCGCCTCAGCCTCCCAAAGTGCTGAGATTACAGGCGTGAGCCACCGCACCGGGCTCTAATTACCCTAATTTGATCATTACGCATTGTACACATGTATTGAAACGTCGCACTGTACCCATAAATATGTACAATTATTACGTGTCAATTACAAATAAGATAAAACTTTTTAAAAAAGGATATGTAAAATCCTCCGTGAGAAAAAGATCATTAAAACCCTTCTGAAAAAAACATAAATATAGACTTAAACAAATTTCTAGAGCCATTTCATGAAGAAGCAGACTCAGTATCACAAAGATGTCAGTTCTTTCTGTGTTAATTCACAGATTTAATGTGATTTTATTTAAATAATCAACAACTTTTTTCCTAGAGCTAATAAAATTGATTCTAAAGTCCATATGGAAAAATAGGGAAGTCAAATAGAACAGGAAACCCCTGAAATATAGAAATGGTGGGTAGGGGGAAGATGGGAGGAAGAAGCACTACCTCTACCAGATATTACAACATTATCAAGCCTCAAAAATTAAAATAATATGGCATTGGCATATGAGTAGTCAGACCATGAAACAAAATTGAATGTCCAGAAATAGAAAAAGTACACGTAGAAACATAATAAAACATAAAGCAGCATTTTGAATCAAGATAAAATATGGTCAGTCAGTTCTGCTAAAATGGCAAATAACCATTCTTACAAATTACGCCATTATGTAAAGTCATACAATAAAAACCACAGGGCATATAGGGGTCAACATTCAAAAACTTTATCAGTGACTTTTTTTTTTTTTTTTTTGAAACAGGGTCTTGCTCTGTCACCTAGGCTAGAGTGCAGTGGCATGCTTACAGCTCACTGCAGCCTCAACCTGGACTCAAGCAATCCTCCCACCTCAGCTTCCCAAGTAGCTGGGACTACAGGGATGCATCAACACACCTGGCTAATTTTTATTTTTTTGTACAGAATTTACAAAAATTAAATTTTGTACAAGATTACAGAGTTTCACCATGTTGCCCAGGCTGGGACTTTTTTTTTTAAGATGGGAATTTAATAAAAAGCATAGCATAGTTTTATACATGTTAAATAGTTAAGAAATACATAGATACTA
This sequence comes from Pongo pygmaeus, assembly GCF_028885625.2. NCBI lineage: Eukaryota > Metazoa > Chordata > Mammalia > Primates > Hominidae > Pongo > Pongo pygmaeus. Next base: position 82,442,868 of record NC_072384.2, read on the forward strand.
TTTTTTAAATGGCACTTAATCTTAAAAAAGACCTGAAATTTGCTTGTGAAAGTATATGTAGGAAAGATTGCAGCTTGTGAGTTACTAGGAAGTGGTACAAGGAGGATTCTCACAGTTTGTGATGTTTCACAGCTTTAAATCCTTTTGATGCAGGGAAGGCAAGTCTCAAAGTTGGGATTTAGCCCAGGAAGTTTCTTGGCTTCACCCAGGAAAGAATTCAAGTGTGAACCAGTGGTAGAAGAAAACAGCTTTATTGAGGCAGCAGCATTACAGCTCCATGACTGCTCCTGCAGGGCAGGGCTACCTCATAGGCAGTGTATAGACAGTAACAGCTCAGGGATAGTTCTGCAGTCTTATTTATACCTACTTTCAATTACATGTAAATTAATGAGCAGATTATTCAGAAATTTCTAGAAAAGGAGTGGTAACTTCCAGGTTGCTGCCGTGGAAAAGGGCAGTAACTTTCAGGTGTTGCTATGGCAATGATAAACTGTCATGGGGCTGAAGGGTGTATCTTATGGAGAGGTACTTTTGGTGCCTCTTCCTTTCTTCAGCCAGTCTTCAATCTGGTCTGGAATCAAGTCCTACCTCCTACTTCACTGGGGCCTGTTTTGTTTTGTTTGTTTGTTTGTTTTGTGCCTTTGAGATGTAGATCCTTCAAGAGATACATTTTCAATAACAGCTGTTTCCTCAAAACTGTAGTTTGATACAATATATATCCTAGCTCTTCAATTCACATGTGTTTCACTGCTGGAAATTATTTTTTAATTATTTAATTATTTATTTTAGAGAGAGAGAGTCTTGCTCTGTTGCCCAGGCTGGAGTGCAGTGCTGTAATCAGAGTTCATTGCACCCTCAGACTCCTGGGCTCAAGCCATCCTCCTGCCTCACCCTCCCAAAGTGCTCGGATTACAGGCATGAGCCACCACACCTATCTGGAAATTATTTGTGGCTTTTTTGTACACAAAAAAAAGCCTGACAGCTGAAGACTTTGAAAACTACAGTGATGTTTAAAATTGCCAAACCAGCACCTCTAAATTAAAAAAAAAAAAAAAGTTATTCAGGATTTGTCAATATCTACTTAAGGTCTTTGCTTTGTATATAGATTACTCTTTCTCTTTGTTTTTTTGTTTTGAGATGGAGTATCGCTCTGTCACTGAGCAGCGGCACGATCTGGGCTCACTGCAAGCTCCACCTCCCAGGTTCCCACCATTCTCCTGCCTCAGCCTCCCGAGTAGCTGGGACTACAGTCGCCCGCCACCTCGCCCAGCTAATTTTTTGTATTTTTAGTAGAGATGGGGTTTCACCGTGTTAGCCAGGATGGTCTCGATCTCCTGACCTCGTGATCCGCCCACCTCGGCCTCTCAAAGTGCTGGGATTACAGGCGTGAGTGAGCCACCACACCCGGCCTACTCTTTCTCTTTGATTATAAGAAAGGCTGTTCTCAACACACTTTGGTCTTCAATCTATATTCCACAATTTTTCCATTTCTTCTATTTCTTGAGACCTTTTCTTATTGACTTCACAGCACTTGAACTTGTTTCAGCCACGATGTTTCTTTTATTTTGTGTAGTTTCTGACTGTCTACAATGTGAACTTCCATATGCCTTTTACCTGAGAGAGATTGTTACGGAATACCAGGCATTGGGTCTAGGTCCAGTTGCTTGCCACACAGAAGGCCAATCACTGAGATGAGCATTGCCAGAGAAGACTTTAATCGGGAGCTGTGTCTGAGGAGATGGGTGATCAGTTTCAAATCTATCTTCCTGACCAACTAAACGTAGGGGTTTATATAGCAGGGAAGAAATGTAAACATGTGTGGGAAAACAGTAATTAGGCAGGGGTAAGGAAGAAATGTTGCTCACCAGGAAGCAGGTAGTTGGTTAGGCAGTCATGATGGATAAAGGTCTGGTGTCTTATTTTCCAGATGCAATGATCTAGTAAGTTTCAGTTCCTTGATACTATCTGGGACTCCTGAGAGTTCATTTCCTGAGAAAGGAACTCAGATAAGACAATTATAACTTTCTTAAGTTCTAAGACTGGGAAGCTTGATTTCTATGTTTAATCAAAGAAGCTCTAAATATCAGCTCTATGGAATAATTGGGCTGGTTTCAATATCACATATTTTCTCATTTCCATCAAAACTTTTACTATGTCAAGACTTTACCCAATATTTAGTTTTTCTTTTTTGTGCACTGCTTAGCATTTTGAACCAGCCTGCTTAGGGATGTTTGGGAAGTTAAATGAGTGTTGTTGTTATTGTTGCTGTTGTTTAACATAGAAAAGTTTACAAATGTGTAAAATAATAGCAAAACACAACCTTATCAGATAAGATTGCAGTGAACTGAGGTAGATGTCTGAGGACTGTGTGTGTGTAGGGGTGTGTCTGTGCATGTTGTACTCCTCCATAGGGTAGCCCAGTTAAGCTGGGTACAGTTTTTTGCGTGAGTTTTATGTTTCTAACATAAAATTGTGCATAAGAAAATGCAAATTTAGTGTTATGATCAAACATATATGAATTGCATTGGAATATATGAATTGCATTGGAACAACTTGTGTTTTCTTTTTTTTTTGAGATGGAGTCTCGCTCTGTTGCCCAGGCTGGAGTGCAATGGTGCGATCTCGGCTCACTGCAACCTCCGCCCCCCAGGTTCAAGCGATTCTCCTGCCTCACCTCCTGAGTAGCTGGGATTACAGGCGTACTGTAATTTTTGTACTTTTAGTAGAGACAGGATTTCACCATCTTGGCCAGGCTGGTCTTGAACTCCTGACCTCATGATCCACCCGCCTCGGCCTCCCAAAGTGCTGGGATTACAGGAGTGAGCCATCGTGCCTGGCCAACAACTTGTGTTTTCAAAACAAGTATAATAGCGGAACTGACTGCACTTTCTAAATGTGGAAAAAGATAAAATTGAGTCCAAAAAATAAACTCCAAATGGATCAAAGATCCAAAGGTAAAAAATGAAACTATACAAGTACGGGAAGAAGACAAGTACAAGACTAGAATTTCTATACATCCTACAAGTGGAGAAAGTTTTCTAACCCCAAATACAAACTACAGAAACAATAAAAGATTTACAAATTTGACTATATCAAAAACTGTTTAAATCATGACCGATAAAAATAAAACAAAAGCAAAGTCAATGAAGAAAAATAACAAGTAGGAAAAAAAGCTTGCAGCTTTTCACTAGCAAAGGGCTTAACTACTTTTTAGGTAAAGACCTGAAAATCAAGAAATATGATAACAGCATCTATTGGTAAGGCTTTGAGGAAACAAACTGCTGATAGAAATGCAAAATGGGGCTGGGAGCAGTGGCTCACGTCTGTAATTCCAACACTTTGGGAGGCCAAGGCAGGAGGATGACCTGAGGTTAGGAGATCGAGACCAGCCAGACCAACATAGAGAAACCCCATTTCTACTAGAAATACAAAAAAATTAGCTGGGTGTGGTGGCGCATGCCTGTAATCCCAGCTACCTTGGAGGCTGAGGCAGGGGAATTGCTTGAACCTGGGAGGCAGAGGTTGCAGTGAGCTGAGATCACGCCATTGCACTCCAGCCTGGGCAACAAGAGCAAAACTCCGTCTCAAAAAAAAAAAAAAGAAATGCAAAATGGTTCAACAGAGGATCATTTTGTAATACCTAAAAAAAATTATATAAAAATGGTACACCAAAACTATTTCTAAAGCTTCATTCCAAAAATAAACTGCCAAAAATACTAAGAAAATTTACTTGACAATACCATATGTAATATATGTACATTGTGTATTATATATAGTATACATTTTATTGTATTTTCTAGCCTATACAGGCTGCTAATTAAATAGCTGAGAAAAAATAAGCTACATAAATATTTAAACTAAACAATTTTCACCAAGAAAGAATTCACTAGTTTATTTCTTACTCTGCTTTGAAGTAGAGACTACAAATCCAAACTGCAAGCCTTATGTAAGTAATCACGTCAAGAACAGACTTTCCTGAAGAAGAAAATTCTACAAGCTTTTAAAGATGCAAAACATATAATTTTTTTTTTTTGAGATGGAGTCTTCCTGTGTCACCCAGGCTGGAGTGCAGTGGCACAATCTCAGCTCACTGCAACTTCCGCATCCCGGATTCAAGTGATTCTCCTGCCTCAGCCTCCCAAGTAGCTCGGATTACAGGCGTGCGCCACCATGCCCAGCTATTTTTTGTATTTTTAGTAGAGACGGGATTTTGCCATGTTGGCCAGGCTGGTCTCGAACTCCTGATCTCAAAACATATAATTTTTAATTGACCATATAACATATAATTTTTAATTGACCATATAAATGTTAAAATTATTAATTTCTTAAATGCCATATTAGGTTATATTGGTGTTATTCGTATATACTTATATAAATGACCCATTCATACATTCCCAATGAGAAAGGGAGGGGTAGATTCAGAGAGACAGCAGAAAGAAGAGGAGATTTAGCATTTAAGAAGCACCTTGCATGGTGCAAGCTTTTGACAAGCATTTTAATAATAGCAGCACTTTGGTTATTCTGAATATATATAAATATTCAGAGTATATATATATATCCTATATATATATGTTACATATATAGGATATATATATATACATACAGAGAGAGAGAGACAGAGAACAGATAGATATATCTACACAAAGTAACTTTGTAAAACCTTGACTATCGAAAGAGAAACAGATGGCTTGCCTGCTTTTAATGCCCAATTAAACTTATATATACTAAAGAAATAAAATAATCCCCACTGCTTATTGTTAGTCTTTGTAGTTAACAAAAGGACATTCTCTGCTTTCGAAGCTCACTGAAGTTTTTAGTAAATCAACTAATGATGTATTTGTATGCTATGTATAACATGTTTATGTAATACTCATATTCTCATTATTGAAAAAGTGGCATAGATGTCTACTCTTTTCTTTAATTATTTCAGTGGAAACAACACTGACTTTGGAGTCATACAAACTTGGAATTAAAATTTGGCATAGCATTTTGATAGATGAGTCACTTTGTGCAAGTTATTTAACCTCTCTAAAATTCAGTCTCCTCATCTATAAATTGTGAATAATCAGTGCTTGCTATTATTAAAACGCCTGTCAAAAGTTAGGACCATGGGAGGGACGGCTTGAGTGCTAAATCTCCTCTCCTGTCTGCACTCTGTCTGAGTGTGCCCTTCCCTTTCTTGCTGGTCTCTGTGATTAGAGCACAGACATTCAAGGCTCACCCTAAACCAAAGTGTTACATCAGCAAAATTGATCAAAGTGCTTTTGCTTTTTGATCATGCACCTTCCACCCCACCTTATGTGTCCAATATTTTCTTTCCACTTCCCTAACAAAAGTCTCCTCTGCTAATTGGCAAGTGAAGCTGAATATATTATCCCTGCCAAGATAATTTGCATTTTAGTAAGACAAAAAATCTATTCTACTAGTCATTAGAGCAATCTTAATCATCATATATCATATAATGATTCTGTACCACATAATGAGCTTGATTTGAACCAAGTTGAACAGGCTTAACAGCCTGCTCTTCTAGAAAAATTGAAAAATATTTTATATACCCTTCTTCTCCTTCCCCTCCAATAGGCAAGTTTATGGACTGGAAAATTTTCTGATCACTCCAGAAGTCATCTGCAAAGTAGGAAGAGAGCTGAACTAAAATACACCTTCCAAATATATACAACAATAACAAAAATGAAAAAATCTATTAATATAATTATATGATTTTTCTTCTTTAATCTGCTATGGTAATGACTTATATGAATAGATTTCCTAGGGTTAAACTATCTTTCAACCTTGAAATGCAAAAAAGTACTTGTTTATGGTTTATTTCTCTTGTAATACATTGTTAAATTTAATTTGCTAATATTTTATTTAGATATGTATATCTATTCATGTATATTTTTGTTTGAACTATCCTTACTAGTATTCAGAATTAAGGTTGCCTTTAAAAAATTAAATATGGCCTTTTTGCATCCATTTTTGGTCTGAAATAGCAAGTAATAGAGGAATTATATGTTATTTGAAAGTTAGGTTGACAGGCGGTTCCAAGATGGCCGAATAGGAACAGCTCCAGTCTACAGCTCCCAGCGTGAGGGACACAGAAGACGGGTGATTTCTGCATTTCCAACTGAGGTACCGGGTTCATCTCACTGGGGCTTGTCAGACAGTGGGTGCAGGACAGTGGGTGCAGCCCACCGAGCGTGAGCCAAAGCAGGGCGAGGCGTCACCTCACCTGGGAAATGCAAGGGCTCAGGGAATTCCCTTTCATAGCCAAGCAAAGCTGTGACAGATGGCACCCGGAAAATTGGGTCACTCCCACACTAATACTGCGCTTTTCCAATGGTCTTAGCAAATGGCACACCAGGAGATTATATCCCACGCCTGCCTCAGAGGGTCCCACGCCCACAGAGCCTCACTCAGTGCTAGCACAGCAGTCTGAGATCAAACTTTAAGGTGGCAGCCAGGCTGGGGGAGGGGCGCCCGCCATTGCTGAGGCTTGAGTAGGTAAACAAAACAGCCCGCTGGGAAGCTCAAACTGGGTGGAGCCCACCGCAGCTCAAGGAGGCCTGCCTGCCTCTGTAGGTTCCACCTCTGAGGGCAGGGCATAGCTGAACAAAAGGCAGCAGAAACCTCTGCAGACTTAAATGTCCCTGTCTGACAGCTTTGAAGAGAGTAGTGGTTCTCCCAGCATGGAGTTTGAGATCTAAGAATGGACAGACTGCCTCCTCAAGTGGGTCCCTGACCCCCGAGTAGCCTATCTGGGAGGCACCCTCCAGTAGGGGCAGACTGACACCACACAGGGCTGGGTACCCCTCTGAGATGAAACCTCCAGAAGAATAATCAGACAGCAACATCTGCTGTTCAGCAATATTCGCTGTTCTGCAGCCTCCACTGCTGATACCCAGGCAAACAGGATCTGGAGTGAACCTCCAGCAAACTCCAACAGACCTGTAGCTGAGGGTCCTGACTGTTAAAAGGAAAACTAACAAACAGAAAGGACATCCACACCAAAACCCATCTGTACGTCACCAATATCAAAGACCAAAGGTAGATAATGCCACAAAGATGGGGAAAAAACAGAATAGAAAAACTGAAAATTCTAAAAATCAGAGCACCTCTCCTCTTCCAAAGGAACACAGCTCCTCACCAGCAATGGAACAAAGCTGGACGGAGAATGACTTTGATGAGTTGAGAGAAGAAGGCTTCAGACGACCAAACTTCTCCAAGCTGAAGGAGGAAGTTCGAACCCATTGCAAACAAGTTAAAAACCTTGAAAAAAGATTAGATGAATGGCTAACTAGAACAACCAATGCAGAGAAGTCCTTAAAGGACCTGAGGGAGCTAAAATCCATGGCACAAGAACTACGTGACGAATGCACAAGCTTCGTAGCCGATTTGATCAACTGGATAAAAGGGTATCAGTGATTGAAGATCAAATGAATGAAATGAAGCGAGAAGTTTAGAGAAAAAAGAATAAAAAGAAATGAACAAAGCCTCCAAGAAATATGGGACTATGTGAAAAGACCAAATCTACGTCTGATTGGTGTACCTGAAAGTGACGGGGAGAATGGAACCAAGTTGGAAAACACTTTGCAGGATATTATCCAGGAGAACTTCCCCACCCTAGCAAGGCAGGCCAACATTCAGATTCAGGAAATACAGAGAACACAACAAAGATACTCCTCGAGAAGAGCAACTCCAACACACATAATTGTCAGATTCACCAAATTGGAAATGAAGGAAGAAATATTAAGGGGAGCCAGAGAGAAAGGTCGGGTTACCCACAAAGGGAAGCCCATCAGACTAACAGCTGATCTCTGGGCAGAAACTCTACAAGCCAGAAAAGAGTGGGGGCCAACAATATTCAACATTCTTAAAGAAAAGAATTTTCAACCCAGAATTTCATATCCAGCCAAACTAAGCTTCATAAGGGAATGAGAAATAAAATACTTTACAGACAAGCAAATGCTGAGAGATTTTTTCACCACCAGGCCTGCCCTACAAGAGCTCCTGAAGGAAGCACTAAACATGGGAAGGAACAACTGGTATCAGCCACTGCAAAAACATGCCAAATTGTAAAGGCTAGGAAGAAACTGCATCAACTAACGAGCAAAATAACCAGCTAACATCATAATGACAGGATCAAATTCACACATAACAATATTAACCTTAAGTGTAAATAAGCTAAATGCTCCAATGAAAAGACACAGACTGGCAAATTGGATAAAGAGTCAAGACCCACCCATCAGTGTGCTGTATTCAGGAAACCCATCTCACATGCAGAGACACACATGGTTTCAAAATAAAGGGATGGAGGAAGACCTACCAAGCAATTGGAAAACAAACAAAGGCAGGGATTGCAATCCTAGTCTCTAATAAAACAGACTTTAAACCAATAAAGATCAAAAGAGACAAAGAAGGCCATTACATAATGGTAAAGGGATCAATTCAACAAGAAGAGCTAACTATCCTAAATATATATGCACCCAATACAGGAGCACCCAGATTCATAAAGCAAGTCCTTAGAGAACTACAAAGAGACTTAGACTCCCACACAATAATAATGGGAGACTTTAACACCCTACTGTCAACATTAGACAGATCAATGAGACAGAGAGTTAACAAGGATATCCAGGAACTGAACTCAGCTCTGCACTAAGCGGACCTAATAGATATCTATAGAACTGTCCACCCCAAATCAACAGAATATACATTCTTCTCAGCACCACACCGCACTTATTCCAAAATTGACCACATAGTTGGAAGTAAAGCTCTCCTCAGCAAATGTAAAAGAACAGAAATTATAACAAACTGTCTCTCAGACCACAGTGCAATCAAACTAGAACTCAGGATGAAGGAACTCACTCAAAACCGCTCAACTACATGGAAACTGAACAACCTGCTCCTGAATGACTACTGGGTACATAACAAAATGAAGGCAGAAATAAAGATGTTCTTTGAAACCAATAAGAACAAAGACACGATGTACCAGAATCTCTGGGATGCATTCAAAGCAGTGTGTAGAGGGAAATTTATAGCACTAAATGCCCACAAGAGAAAGCAGGAAAGATCTAAAATTGACACCCTAACATCACAATTAAAAGAACTAGAGATGCAAGAGCAAACACATTCAAAAGTTAGCCGAAGGCAAGAAATAACTAAGATCAGAGCAGAACTGAAGGAGATACAGACATAAAAAAACCTTCAAAAAATTAATGAATCCAGGAGCTGGTTTTTTGAAAAGATCAACAAAATTGATAGACTGCTAGCAAGACTAATAAAGAAGAAAAGACAGAAGAATCAAATAGATGCAATAAAAAATGATAAAGGGGATATCACCACCGCTCCCACAGAAATACAAACTACCATCAGAGAATACTATAAACACCTCTATGCAAATAAACTAGAAAATTTAGAAGAAATGGATAAATTCCTCGACACATACACCATCCAAGACTAAACCAGGAAGAAGTTGAATCTCTTAATAGACCAATAACAGGATCTGAAATTGAGGCAATAATTAACAGCTTCCCAACCAAAAAAAGTCCAGGACCAGACAGATTCACAGCTGAATTCTACCAGAGGTACAAGGAGGAACTGGTACCATTACTTCTGAAACTATTCCAATCAATAGAAAAAGAGGGAATCCTCCCTAACTCATTTTATGAGGCCAGTATCATCCTGATACCAAAGCCGGGCAGAGACACAACAAAAAAAGAGAATTTTAGACCAATATCCCTGATGAACATTGATGCAAAAATTCTCAAGAAAATACTGGCAAACGGAATCCAGCAGCACATCAAAAAGCTTATCCACCATGATCAAGTGGGCTTCATCCCTGGGATGCAAGGCTGGTTCAACATAAGCAAATCAATAAACATAATCCAGCATATAAATAGAACCAAAGACAAAAATCACATGATTATCTCAATAGATGCAGAAAATGCCTTCGACAAAATTCAACAGCCCTTCATGCTAAAAACTCTCAATAAATTAGGTATTGATAGGACGTATCTAAAAATAATAAGAGCTATTTATGACAAACCCACAGCCAATAGCGTACTGAATAGGCAAAGACTGGAAGCATTCCCTTTGAAAACTGGCACAACACAGGGATGCCCTCTCTTACCACTCCTATTCAACATAGTGTTGGAAGTTCTGGCCAGGGAAATCAGGCATGAGAAAGAAATAAAGGGTATTCAATTAGGAAAAGAGGAAGTCAAATTGTCCCTGTTTGCAGATGACATGATTGTATATCTAGAAAAACCCATCGTTGCAGCCCAAAATCTCCTTAAGCTGATAAGCAACTTCAGCAAAGTCTCAGGATACAAAATCAATGTGCAAAAATCACAAGCATTCTTATACACCAATAACAGACAAACAGAGAGCCAAATCATGAGTGAAATCCCATTCACAATTGCTTCAAAGAGAATAAAATACCTAGGAATACAACTTACAAGGGACGTGAAGCACCTCTTCAAGGAGAACTACAAACCACTGCTCAACGAAACAAAAGAGGACACAAACAAAAGAACATTCCATGCTCATGGACAGGAAGAATCAATATCATGAAAATGGCCATACAGCCCAAGGTAATTTATAGATTCAATGCCATCCCCATCAAGCTACCAATGACTTTCTTCACAGAATTGGAATAAACTACTTTAAAGTTTATATGGAACCAAAAAAGAGCCCACATTGCCAAGTCAATCCTAAGCCAAAAGAACAAAGCTGGAGGCATCACGCTACCTGACTTCAAACTATACTACAAGGCTACAGTAACTAAAACAGCATGGTACTTGTACCAAAACAGAGATATAGACCAATGGAATAGAACAGAGCCCTCGGAAATAATACCACACATCTACAACCATCTGACCTTTGACAAACCTGACAAAAACAAGAAATGGGGAAAGTATTCCCTATTTAACAAATGGTGCTGAGAAAACTGGCTAGCCATATGTAGAAAGCTGAAACTGGATCCCTTCCTTAAACCTTATACAAAAATTAATTCAAGATGGATTAAAGACTTACATGTTAGACCTAAAACCATAAAAACCCTAGAAGAAAACCTAGGCAATACCATTCAGGACATAGGCATGTGCAAGGACTTCATGTCTAAAACACCAAAAGCAATGGCAACAAAAGCCAAAATTGACAAATGGGATCTAATTAAACTAAAGGGCTTCTGCACAGCAAAAGAAACTACCATCAGAGTGGACAGGCAACCTACAGAATGGGAGAAAATTTTTACAAACTACTCATCTGACAAAGGGCTAATATCCAGAATCTACAAAGAACTCAAACAAATTTACAAGAAAAAAAAAACCCCATCAAAAAGTGGGCAAAGGATATGAACAGACACTTCTCAAAAGAAGACATTTATGCAGCCAAAAGACACATGAAAAAATGCTCATCATCACTGGCCATCAGAGAAATGCAAATCAAAACCACAATGAGATACCATCTCACACCAGTTAGAATGGCGATCATTAAAAAGTCAGGAAACAACAGGTGCTGGAGAGGATGTGGAGATATAGGAACACTTTTACACTGTTGGTAGGACTGTAAACTAGTTCAACCATTGTAGAAGACAGTGTGGCGATTCCTCAGGGATCTAGAACTAGAAATACCATTTGACCCAGCAATCCCATTACTGGGTATATACCCAAAGGAATATAAATCATATATTCCTTTATATACTATATAAATCAAATTATATAGTATATAAAGATATACTATATAAAGATATAGTATATCTTCATATACTATAAAGACACTTGCACACATATGTTTATTGTGGCACTACTCACTTGGAACCAACCCAAGTGTCCAACAATGATAGACTGGATTAAGAAAATGTGGCACATATACACCATGGAATACTATGCAGCCATAAAAAATGATGAGTTCCTGTCCTTTGTAGGGACATGGATGAAGCTGGAAACCATCATTCTCAGCAAACTATCGCAAGGACAAAAAACCAAACACCGCATGTTGTCACTCATAGGTGGGAATTGAACAATGAGAACACTTAGACACAGGAAGGGGAACATCACACACTGGGGCCTGTTGTGGGGTGGGGGGAGGGGGGAGGGATAGCATTAGGAGTTATACCTAATGCTAAATGACGAGTTAATGGGTGCAGCACACCAACATGGCACACGTATACATATGTAACAAACCTGCATGTTGTGCACATGTACCCTAGAATTTAAAGTATAATTTAAAAAAAAAATATATATATATATATAAAAAAGAAAGTTAGGTTGAATTCAGATATAAAACAATCTGGACTTGAAAACTTTATATGGTTATCTTTAAGAACCTTTCCTAGTTCTTACACAGTAATCTGTGTATACATGTCTGCCTCCTCTTGGGTCATTTCAGATAATTTATATGTTTCACTAGATATCTGTGATTATGTTTTATTTTATCAGTGGTTACATAATTTATTGATTTTAAAAATAAATCTATTTTCCATTTTTATTGTCCCAATTATTTGGCACCTTTAGTCCTAGCTACTTGGGAGGCTTAGTTGGCATGATGGCTTGAGCCCATGAGTTTGAGGTTGCAGTGAGCTATGATCATGCAACTGCACTCCAGCCTGGGTGACAGAGAGAGACCTTGTCTCCAAAAAATATAAAAATAAAAAAGATAAGCAACTAGGAACTCAACAATTAAAATAATTTCCTAGAAACCTATGAACCTCTGTTTCAAATTTCAAATATATATAAAATCAGCAAAGAGTATAGTGAACTCCCATTTATCTATATTACCCAACTTCAACAAGTATCAATTTTGGTCACTTATATTCCTTTAACTTCTACCCAATTCTCCCCATCCCATATTATTTTGAAGCAAATCACAAATATCATATCATTTCATCATAAATAATTGTATTCCTTATTTAATAAGGAATCTCTTTTAACATAACCACAATACTGTATTATTTGTATTTTCGTAGCAGCTAATAATGTGGAGCAGCCTTTTATGTGCTTGCAGGTCATTTGCATAACTTCTTTGCATAAACGTCTTTGGCCATTTTTAACAATTGGGTTACTTGGTTGATGTTGAATTATAAGAGTTTTTAAATATATTCTGGACACTAGACCCTTATCAGACATATGTTTTTCAAGTATTTTCTTCCTTGCGGTGTGTTGTCTGGTCACTTTCTAGATATTGTTCTTTTTTTTTTTTTTCTTTTTGAGATGGAGTCTCACACTGTCGCCCAGGTTGGAGTGCAATGGTGGAAACTCGGCTCACTGCAGCCCCCACCCCCCAGATTTAAATGATTCTCCTGTCTCAGCCTCCGGAGCAGCTGGGATTACAGGCACCCACCACCACACCCAACTAATTTTTGTATTTTTAGTAGAGACAGCGTTTTGCCATGTTGGCCAGGCTGGTCTCAAACTCCTGACCTCAAGTGATCCACCCGCCTTAGCCTCCCAAAGTTCTGGGATTACAGGCATGAGCCACTGCACCTGGCCTCTTGACAGTGTTCTTCCAAAAACAAAGCTGTTTAATTCTGATGAAGCCTGTTTTATTTATTTCTTCTTTGGTTGTTTCTATCTTTGGTATTATATCTAAATATCTAAGAGACCACTGCCTAATCCAAAATCATGAAGATTTGCACCTGTATTTTCTTCTTAGATAGATATATTTATGTCATTGATTCATTCTGACTTAATTTTTGTATGTGGTGTGAATAGAGACCCAAATTCATTCTTTACCATGTGGATATCCAGGTGTCCTAGCACCATTTGTTGAAAACACTTCTTTCCCACTAAATTGTTTTGGCTTCTTTGTTGAAAATCAATTGACCACAAATGTATGGGTTTGTTTCCAGACTCTTAGTTCTATTGAGATATATTGATACATATGTCTGTTTTTATGCCAGTACTGCAGAGTCTTGATGATGCAATGGGCTCAGATGGATTCTGTGCATGCAGTGAGTTTGTGCTGCACTTGAAAACACTGAGCATGGGCAATCCACTCCATCTACAGAAGCGGTAACGAAGCCTACTCTCGTCTGAGAAATGATCCACGTAAAAGGGCAGTCAGGTTTGACACACCCAGAAGACATGTAGGAATACAAGAGATCCATGAAGAGCTCTCTTCTGACAGGGGGAAGGGTCTTTACTTAGAGTTGGAAAGAACAGATCTGTGTTAGAACAAATGTTTACAGAAAAAGGCACATATCCTTGACTAATACAGCATGTTCATATGCTAAAAAATAACCCAGAAAGAAGAAAAATTCAAGAGAAGAAGAATAATTGATGGAAGCAGACTCCTGAGAAAATGGATTATGGAACCCAGCACTCCGGTTCCAGTGGAAGAATTGAAAGACTGTTGATATTACATAGAGGGGAAAAAAAAGGTAGGGGGGGAAACAGTTGTTTGTTTTGTTTTTTTTTGTAAAAAAAAAAAAAGACAAGAAATAGAAAAGAAATTATAAAAGTGATTGTTTATGATGATGGGATTATTGATGATATTTCTACTTAATATACTATCCCATTTTTTGGAAAGTAACATCTTATTTTTATAATCTAAAAAATGGTTACCATTGTAAAATTTTTTTAATTCACAAAATCATTTAGATTACAAAATTAAAGAATTTAGAAACTATAATTGGTGAGTATTCCTATTGTTTTCTTTGAAAGGCATATTTTAAATTTTTATTCCTCGCATTATTTAAAAGCCAAGCATGGCTAGCCTGACATGTAAGGGGCTTGGAAGTCACCACTGCATCCTAACAACAAGTAAAAGGCTGAGAAAACTGAAAAATCAACAACTCTTCTTAAATTCATAAGAGAAGAGAGGTCAGAGGGCAAACCACTGCCCCCAAAATTGAGTCACATGTACCAAACCAGAAAACATCAAGCAGAACCTTTCATGGGAACCAGCACGGAAGTCGGAAAACTTAAACTATAATTGCAAATTGCAGGAGGTTCAGTGTGGACGTGTCTGAGAGTTTAAAACTCATTAAAATTTAAAATTTCTGCTCTGCAAAAGAGAATGAAAAGATAAGCCATGCTGGCTAACACGGTGAAACTCTGTCTCTACTAAAACTACAAAAAATTAGCCAGGCGGGGTGGCTGGCGCCTGTAGTCCCAGCTACTCGAGAGGCTGAGGCAAGAGAATGGCGTGAACCCGGGAGGCGGAGCTTGCAGTGAGCCGAGATCGCGCCACTGCACTCCAGCCTGGGCGACAGAGCGAGACTCCGTCTCAAAAAAAAAAAGAAAAAGAAAAAAAGAAAAGATAAGCCACAACTGGGAGGAAATATCTGCAAACAATATATCTCATAGAGGACTGTTACCAAAATATACAATTAAGAAATTGGCCAAAGACCTTAACAGACACCTCTTGAAAGAAAATACACAGATGGCAAGTAAGCATATGAAAAGATGTTCCATGTCATGTGTCAATAAGGAAATCCAAATTAAAACAAGATACTACTACATACCTATTAGAATGGCCAAAATCCAGAACACTGACAACACCAAATGCTAGCAAGTATGTGGAACAACAGGAACCCTCATTCATTGCTGGTGAGAAGGCAAAATGACACAGCCACTTTGGAAGACAGTTTGGCAGTTTCTTACAAAACCAGACATACTCTTGTCATAAGATCCAGCAATTGCACTCCTTGGTATTTACTCAAAGGAATTGAAAACTTATGTCCACACAAAAACCTACACACAGATATTTACAGAAACTTTATTCATAATTGCCAAAATGTAGATGCAACCAAAATGTCCTTTAGTAGATGAATGGGGAAATAAACTATAGTACATCCAGACAACGGGATATTATTTACTGCTTAAAGGAAATGAATTATCAAGCCATGAAAAGACATTGAAGAAACTTAAATGTACATTACTAAGGGAGAGAAGGCATTCCGTAAAGATAACATACTGTATGATTCCAACTACATGACATTCTGAAAAGGCAAATCTATGGAGATAGTAGAAAGGTCAGTGGTTCCCAGGAATTAGGAGGAAGGAGAGATTAGTAGGGAGGAATGAGTAGGCAGAGTGCAGAGGATGTTTAGGACAGTGAGACTACTCTGTATGACACTATAATGGTGGACATATGTCATTATACATTTGTTCAAACCTATAGAATGTACAACACCAACAGTGTACCCTAATGGGCTTTGGGTAGTAATGATATGTCAATGCAGGTTCATTAATTGTAACAAATCTACCACTATGGGAGGGGATCTTGACAATGCGGGAGGATGTGCATGTGTGGGGACAGGTGGAATACGTGAAACCTCTGTACCTTCCACTCCATTTTGCTATAAACCTAAGACTGCTTTAAAATAAAGTCTATTTTCAAAAATTTCCTATGAAATGTATGAAGCGTGAAGCAATATAATTTGTTACAGATCATTAGGTCATAAAGTCTAATGTTTTAAGTTTAAATCATATAACTACATAACAATAAAAAGACTCATAAGTATTTCTCAGGACAAAATTTCTCTTAGATTCTAATCATTGATTTTTATCTCTCAGTTTTTTCTATCTTGAGCTTGAGCTGATCACTATATCAATTCTAAATGTTACATATAAGCTTATCATTTGAGAAATGTCAAAAAGCCAAATTGCACCAAATCTCAACCCCTCTGATATACCAAGATGGCTGAAATTGCCACCATGAGAGTCATTCCCATCTTTCAAGTGATTATGTCTGCAGAAAGCCTGTACTAAAATACAAATGTACTTGGGGGAGGTGGGGCTCATGAAGGCAGGAGCACTCAATGGTACAATGGAAAGAACATGGACCTTGGGGTCTCACACACCGAAGTTTGAATGTCAACTCAGCCACTTGCCACTTAACTGTGTGACCTTAGGAAATTGCTTAACATATCTAAATCTCAGCTTCCTTACCTACAAATATGATTCTAATTCTCACAGTATTCTTTCAAAGACTATTTGTGATAATTTGGAGGAGTGAGGGATCTGAATCCTAGATCTCTTCCTCAGTTTCCATGAGGACACTGCTTCCCTGTCCCAGTCCTTCCCCAGGGGAGGAGAAGTGGCTGACCTAATTGGATGTACAGAGAGGCCCGTCTCCATAGAACTATGTTGACCAGAAGGCAAAATACCACACTGCCAGGTGGACAGGTGATAGTCTCTCTTTCATTCTCTCAGGCCTGCCTGCTTACACAGTGAGTACCTGTGTTTTTAATTTTTATGTGAGAAGCAGACCAAGAGAGGCCTACTTTGTCAACCCCAGCTTCTCTGCTATAGGCAGGTAGATAAATCAGTGACACTTGGATTCCAAAGTCTAGGCTTGGAGGGAATTAGGAGGCATTTCACATACCTCAACCCAGCTTTAGCAGTATGGCTAAGACATTGGGCCCTGTTTGACTCCATTCTGCAGCTATACTCTGTTGATCAGAAAACCCTGTTGGGGAAAATAGATGAGTGCTACAATTCAGGCAACAAATCCCACTATGTAATTCCAATAATAATAAATTTGAAATAACAATCACTGCGCCTGGAGCCAAATAGGCACTCAATAAATGTTAGTCCCTCTCTCTCTTCTTGAGAAATTCATCAAGTTGAAAATATGTTCAATTTTCTTTTAAACTCCTCTCAAGCATCAGAAGAGCAGCATTGAAGGTTAGCATTTTCTCCTAGCTGTGCTGCTGCTAAGATAACAAATATAAGTAACAGAATACCAGCTCCCATATACAGTTCTGACATGCCCTGTTGCCATTCCTAAAATATGGCTCCTCAGTCCAGCCTTCAAACACCAGATTTTAAAGAGCTGATTAGGATTTTATTAGGAGAAAGTGGTTCTTCATCATCTACTAAAAAAAATCCTGCAGGAATCTATCTTAGGCTCTTGGACCCTAAAATTCAGCTCTTGGGAGTGTATCTTAAGGTAAGAAATCTGAAATAGCAAAGGCTGATATTATATCAGCAGAATGATATTTACATCAGCACTATTTGTGTGAGCAAAGGAAAACATGGAAACAACTTTAAAAACTAAAAATAACTAAAGAGTAGTTAAATAAATTATGCTAACTCCATTGGTAAAATATTATATACTATAGCATTATTAAACATGCTTATAAAGATTATGTTATAACATGGAAAATATTTATTATGATTTTGAATAGAACGAGCAGAATAAAAAATAATTTTTCATTATTTTACAGATTTGTAAAAACTGAATGATGGACATAAAAGTGCTCATAGTAATTATATTACTGTGGTGAATAAAAACACTTTTTTTTCCTTTTTCTACTATTCTTTTTTACTGCCTATTCTTATGGAAAAAATATTTCTTTTTAAAGCCCAGAGACATTTGCAGGTAGTGAGCACAAAACATAGTTTATCACCAAGGCAAAGGGATAAAACTGCCTGGCTATGACTTCATTCCCCCCTTGAAGGCTGTTCTTAATGTTCTTTTCAAGCTGATTTCATCTCTAAATGCACTCATGTGGGAGAACATAAGAACACAGTGCATTTGGCCCTGAGACCTCTAGTTCCCAAGGAATGGCTATAGTCACTCGGCAATATTTGTCAACTAACATGAGGATCAGGCAGTAACACTGTTATTCTTAAGCATTAAAGACTTCACGTCTATCCCTGAGGTAGCCCTTTATCAGTAAAAATAAATGCTGTATTGACCCCTGTTTAACTCAGATCTCTTTTTATCATAACCCAAGGTAAAAAGGGATAGATGGTAATATTCTCACTCCATAAAAGAAACAGGGTAGGAATTGTTTTCATCAAAGTAACTAATGCTTCTAGGCAAAGCACTGCACTAATAAACTGACTATTCATACCTTCAGAAAGCAAGTCGTTCTATTGCTTTTCCCAGTAAAGAAATGGGTACAACTAGCTGATTGTTTGAGGTTCACTAAGTGTCACATTTTGGTAAATACACCAAATTTCAGAACCAAATTTTTCTTACTTTTTGGTTTCTGAAAACTGATTTTATCAGCTCACTGAAGAATAAAGCGCTGACGATTTTGATACAAATAACATATTTTACAATAAACTTTAGCATGCATAAATAGTAATCGTTTATTTTATAAGAATGAAGATGTATTTTTTCTTTTGTAAGATATTTGTTATTGGATTTGAGTTAATTCCTCTTCAAAAAAAAATTGACTATAGGAGGCTAGTTAGAGTACGTAGAATTTTAGATGACAGTTACAGGCTCTTAAGAAATATTTCCACCATGCCAAAATAGCATGATAAGATGCCATTCTGAGCTGTAAAAATATTTCTGTATGAAGAACAAGTTTGTTTGTTTTTCTTTGATGTTACCATTTGTTGAATGCTTACGGTGTACCAGTCTTTCTAAAAACATGTTTTTTTTTAAAAATAATTCTCAAAGCAATTTTGGGAGATAAACAGAATTATTATGACTGTTTTACAAAGAAGGAGACAAGAGGTTAACCAATTTGTCCAGAGTTAAAGTGGCACAGCTAGGATTCCAACCAGGCCTGCCTCTTTTTCCTGTAATCGCTGCTCTTGACCATGAGGCTCAGCTGGCTACTGGTGCTACTGTCATCTAACCTGTTTCTCTTCTCTTGGAAAAAAAAATGGACAAGACCTTATTCTCCAGCTTTCCTTTCTCTATGAAAATGATTCTAATGAGGAAAACCACTTTCTCATTGCCTCTGTCATTGTACCACTTTTCTTGACATTAATACAAGTGCTTTCATAGTAGGTCACATTTCCCAAGAATAAAAACCAGTGATTTACTCTCATGTTGGCTGAATTGTAAGAACATCTTACTCTAATGGCTTAACTGTTTTCGAAATACAACATACAGCAAATTTGTTCTAAAATTTCCCATTTAAAAAAATATGTAGGCTGGGCGCGGTGGCTCACGCCTGTAAACCCAACACTTTGGCAGGCTGAGGTGGGTGGATCACCTGAGATCAGGAGTTTGAGACTAGCCTGGCCAACATGGCGAAACCCATCTCTACTAAAAATACAAAAGAAATTAGCTGGGTGTTGGTGGGGCGCAGTGGTTCATGCATGTAATCCCAGCACTTTGGGAGGCTGAGAGGCAGGCGGCTCATGAGGTCAGGAGATCGAGACCATCCTGGCCAACATGGTGAAACCCCATCTCTACTAAAAATATAAAAATTAGCCGGGTGTGGTGGCAGGCACCTGTAATCCCAGCTACTTGGGAGGCTAACACAGGAGAATCGCTTGAATGCGGGAGGCAGAGCTTGCAGTGGGCTGAGATTGTGCCACTGCACTCCAGCCTGGGCGACAGAGCAAGACTCTATCTCAAAAAAAAAAAAACAGAAAGAAGAGAAAAAGAAAAAGAAATTAGCTGGGCGTGTTGGCAGGCACCTGTAATCCCAGCTACTTGGGAGGCTGAGGAGAGAAAATTGCTTGAACTCGGGAGGCGGAGGTTGCAAGGAGCTGAGACCACACCACTGCACTCCAGCCTGAGTGACAGAGGGAGATTATATCACCAAAAAAAAAAAAAAGTAATTCATTAAATGCATGTCCTAATTAGTTTTCATTTAAAAAAAAAAAACCTTTCCTGAATGAATATGAATATTCTGTTTACTTCCTGACTTTCTGTTTTTTGTTTTTGTTGTTGTTGTTGTTTTGAGATGGAGTCTCGCTCTGTTGCCCAAGCTAGAGCGCAGTGGCTCGATCTCGGCTCACTGCAAGCTGCGCCTTCCAGGTTCACGCCATTCTCCTGCCTCAGCCTCCCAAGTAGCTGAGACTACAGGCACCCACCACCACGGCCGGCTAATTTTTTTGTATTTTTAGTAGAGACGGGGTTTCACCGTGTTAGCCAGAATGGTCTCGATCTCCTGATCTCATGATCCACCCGCCTCGGCCTCCCAAAGTGCTGGGATTACAGGTGTGAGCCACCGTGCCCGGTCAACCTTCTGTTTTAGTAATATTTTCTTTTATCCTAAATTTTAAGGTTTGCTTAACTTTTTTTTTTTTTTTGAGGTTTTGCTGTGTTGCTCAGGCTGGAGTGCAGTGGCGCCATCTCAGCTCAATGCAACCTGCACCTCCCAGGTTCAAGCGATTCTCCTGCCTTAGCCTCCCAAGTAACTGGGATTACAGATGCGAGCCACCACGCCAGTCTAATTTTTGTATTTTATAGTAGAGACGGGGTTTTGCCATGTTGGTCAGGCTGGTCTTGAACTCCCGGCCTCAAGTGATCCACCCACCTCGGACTCCCAAAGTGCTGAGATTACAGGTGTGAGCCACTGTGTCCGGGCTGGCTTGCTGTACTTTTAAACCTGTGTCCAAATGACTAAAGTACCAGATTTGTCCCAAACCACTGATTCACTATCACCCTCTTGTGATTCTAGGTAGTCTTCAAAGACATGAGAGAGGAGGTGTGGTCTCTAGGATCTGCTATAAAAGCACAGAGCTTTTATTCCAGCAAAACTAACTGACTGAGACAATGCTAACAAGATCAATTTTAATCATTGTTTAGCTAATGCCTGCCTTTAATGTTAACACTCATTTAAAGAATACAAATAAACAAAATTTAAGGAAGACTCAGCTAAATTTGGGGCTCCAGATTCTAGGTTTCTCTTAAAGAAACCAATTTATAGAATTTAATTTGTAGAATTAAGATTAAAATTGTGAGAAAAACTTTAGCATGCATAAACAGTAATAATTTATGCATATTACTTATTTATTTATTTATTTTTGAGTGGAGTCTCGCTCTGTCGCCCAGGCTGGAGTGCAGTGGCAAGATCTTGACTCACTGCAACCTCTGCCTCCTGGGTTCAAGCAATTCTCTTGCCTCAGCCTCCCAAGTAGCTGGGATTGCAGGCATGCACCACCACACCCGGCTAATTTTTTATGTTTTTGGTAGAGACAGGGTTTCACCATGTTGCCAGCTGGTCTCGAACTCCTGACCTAAAGTGATCCACCCACCTCGGCCTTCCAAAGTGCTGGGATTACAGGTGTGAGCCACCTCGCCTGGCCTATTCATATGGCTATTTATTGGCTACAGAATATGCAAAGCAGGGTGCTGCTTTTGGTGAAGGACCCAGTGATGAATAACAGATTCTCTACCTTTAGGAGTGTGCATTCTAGTGAGGGAGAGGAGAAATGCACACAGAAGCTGGTATGTGATGCACTTCATAAAATATGCACAATGAATTAATATAAGGGGTCAGAGAAAGACACTGTCTTATTTTTCATAATTATAAAAGTTATGAAAAAAGGTATTTCGCACAGAAAACATGAAGAATATTGAATCACAGCAATACTTTTAAAAGCTATTTTCTAATTATTTAGAACTCTGATACATTTACCACATATCACCTTCATAATTTTTGCTCTGAGTCAATCTAAACTCTTTATTAGAAAAGTGGCTAGTGTTGCTTCTCCTCTCACATTGATATGATTGGGTTAAATTCAAGTCTTTTTTGTTAGAAGTGAAATGAATAAATAGGTGACAGTTAAAATATATCAGTTTGGATTTGTGCAAATTATCACTGTCTTTCTTGTGATCTTTCAGATAGGAAAATCACACAAAGTACTTTCTGAAAGAATAACCATTACTTTTAAAGACTTCAAGTTATAATGGCACATAGAGATGAAAGTTAATGATATGAACCTGTTCATGTACTTAAGCTGATAGTTAAAATGGAACGCAACCAACCAAATTGGTCTAGATAACTTAATGAAAGCATGATAAAATTTCTTTCAGGAGCAGGTATGGGTAAGTAGTCAAGTTATATATTTAATGTTACATAAAAATCCTACTTGTGACTTGATCTTTATTTCTAACAACTCTTCAATATCTAGTGGCAATTTATTTTGAAGTTCCTGTTAGATTAATTTCAATTTACATTCCAGAAGAAACAGGCCTATCTTTACTCATTAATTTTCGCAGCCATTGAAAGGTCAGTGATTCTCCATGCTGAAAGAGCTCTGATTCTAATGTAGAGCATACAGTTATGAGTATAGGCAATGATTAGAAATTCCAATTCTGATCAGGTTGCTGAAAGGCATAAGGGAAAGGGGGAAGAATCCTAAAAGAGCTAAGCAGGACCCAGCTTCTGGGTTGGGTAAAATTTATGCCTCCACTCTACAAAAATAGAGAATGTTAAACATGTTTTATAGTCCTGACCCTCCCAAGTCAAAACTCTAAAGAAGAAAAAATGTCATAAAGGGAATTGAAAGGCACCTTCTCCTCTCATAGCCTGGGATCTAATCAGTCCAGGCTGAGAATCCCAACTCTGCCAATTAGCTGTGTCATCTTGAACAAATCATTTCACTTTTCTGAACCTAGGTCTCCTCATCCATGAAATGGATTCTTCTTCTTCAATTTCAGAGAAGCCACAAGGATTAAAAATAAAACACATAAAGTACCTAATAGAATGTAAGGCATATTTCAGACCATCCATAAATAAGGTTCCGGCTCTGGTCAGTTCTTGTGGCCATGGTTACAGCAATGTGAAATTATAAGAGAAATATTTATAAAAACTCCATTCTGGCTGGGCGCGATGGCTCACGCCTGTAATCCCAGCATTTTGGGAGGCTGAGGCGGGAGGATTTCCTTAGGTCAGGAGTTCGAGACAAGCCTGGCCAACATGGTGAAACCCTGTCTCTACTAAAAATTAAAAAAAAAAAAAAACTTATCCGGGCATGGTGGCAGGCACCTGTAGTCCCAGCTACTCAGGAGGCTGAGGCAGGAGAATTGCTTGAATCCGGGAGGCAGAAGTTGCAGACAGCCGAGATCATACCACTGCACTCCAGTCTCAGCAAGAGAGACTCCGTCTGGAGAAAAACAAAACAAAACAAAACAAAAAAAAAACCAACTCAGTTTTTTAAAGCTCCCTGTTCCTACTCATAGCTCCTCACTCATACCTCTCCGATAGTTTTGCCTCTCAAGTCACAAAGTTGCTGCAGCTATTTAGGGTTCTGTGAAAGTCAGAATTCAAGGTAATTGATCTGGCAGTGAATCTGTGGCTAGGGGGAAAAGGCATAATAAGATCCATGAACTAAAAATGGAGTTAAGGTTGTTCAAATGTATTAGGAAGTTAGGCAAAAATCTAAATATACCATTCTTGAGAGAGGAAGGTCAAAGTAAGAATTTTCTTTGTAATCTTTGTTTATATGTACTGTGTCTACTAATATTTACCATATTAGAAATTAAAACATAAATTTAAAATGTTTATTACTTTATTTAAAAATAATCCATTACATATTAACATATATATTTGTGAAAAATTTTCCCCAAAATTAATGAGTAAGATGGCAGCATTTTACCTTTCTGCAAATCTCTTAATGTTTGGCTTTATAAAGGTCAACTAGATTTTCATATCTGTGTCTACATTCAATCTACTGTGGTATCACACAACATCACGTAGTCTGTGAAAAACTTCATTGTATATATAAGAATGAAAGTGGATAAAAGAATTATCATGAAAGTAGTTTTAACCTCACAAAGCCCTGGAAAGAATTCGGGGGTCCCCAACAGTCCCTAGATCATACTCTATGGACTCCTGGATTAGATATCTACACGTTTGTCCTAGTGATTGACTAAAGTATTTAAAAACAATATTTTTTTTAATTCTTAGATAGATCCTGGAGAATGTGGCAAACCACAACCTATAGCTCTCTTACTTCTGCAACTGTCAGATTGATAAAGTAGAAACAAAATCAAATAAAAGGTTTAACTTTGAAAATGTACAATGTAAAAACCTCCAGGTGTGCTGAAGGGCCAAATCTCATGTATGATAACTTTTTAAACAAAAATTCTATATGATGTGGAGTCTTTCTCCCTTTTCTTTCCCAGTATAAATATGGCAGCTCACGTAGCCTAATTAATAGTGGGTGGCATCTTCTGCTGGCTCAGTGGCATTTTTACAAAGTGAACAAAAACAATTATTGAACATAAGTAGACAAGCATAGTGACAATATGTTTGCTGCCATCGACTTGGTGGCAATCTACCCTTTACTTTATTTAACTAATTAATATGCTAATTAAGAAAACCAAAGCCATTGATGAAAACATTTTTACAATGAGTAGATTAGGTCTTTGGGCTATAAATTAATCTTCATGAGGGCTAGGTCTTTTTTTTTTTTTTTTTTTTTTGGGATGGAATCTCGCTCTGTCACCAAGGCTGGAGTGGAATGTAGTTGTGTGATCTTCTCAGCTCACTGCAACTGATGCCTCCTAGGTTCAAGCAATTCTCCTGCCTCAGCTTCCCAACTAGCTGGGGTTACAGGCATGTGCCACCAAGCCCAGCTAATTTTTGTATTTTTCATAGAGACCGGGTTTTGCCAGGTTGACAAGGCTAGTCTTGGACTCTTGACCTCAAATGATCCACCTGCCTTCGTCTCCTAAAGTGTTGGGATTACAGGCATGAGCCACTGCACCCGGCTGAGGGCTAAGTCTTTAAAAACAAAAAAGTTCATGACAGTAGAGTTAAACAGTTATATTTAGTTGCAGAATATTATTGATTTCATTATGATGCAATGAAAATTTCTTACAAATGGAATAACTACCTTAAATGATTTACTGCTAGTGACAGGAGACCTACAAGATTTTGTGGTCAGTTATGCCAACAGAATTGTTAAATCTAAATCTGACTATTAGAGAAATTAAAACCTTTAAATGGAGAATAGAATAGAAGCCTATAGTCAAATGTGAGATGTTGACTATCAGGTATAACAAATCCAAAAGCCATCAGCAGGTCAGGCATTTGTACCTAGATCTAGACACACGGAAACAGTGGTTCAGTGTCTTTAAACCTCAAAGAGCCTCTTAGCGCCTACTCCCTTCTCTGAAATTCTATTCCCTCCTTTAGGGACAGAGAATGCTTGTCCTATTTATTTAGCATGTCCATTCAACATTGAGTAGGATTCTCAGCATATTAGCCTGAAGTTGAAATTTGAAATTTTTATTTCATCTTACTTTTGATTATGTTAATTTGGGCAAAGACACATTCAATTCTGTTTGATGTTTTACAATGTTGAGGAGGAAAATCCCCCTGGAAAGAGCATTTAGTAAATAAATTCCTTTAGGTCTAAAACATGCTAACCAAGAAGGAGTGAATCATATAACTTGAAACTGGTTGAAATGAGTAATATATTTCAAGGTGACCAAAGTAAACAAACAAGTTGTTTTGTATTGTTTTATTGTTAACACCCAACCCATGTTCTTTCTTTGTTTTCATGTTCTGGCTACAAAATCTGAAAAGGCACATGGCTTCCAAAGCAAGCAGAAGTCGCAAAAAACAAATCATGGTTCCACAGTGTCTGGTTAATCAAAGAGACCAATTACATGCTAGGAATGTGCAAAAGCCTGGGCATTCTGATTTCACACTGCTAGTAACAAAGGAGTATGAAAGAGTAAGCAGTAACTTAAATATGTTCCACGGTTTATAGCAGCAGAGGTAACAGAAAATTCTGTTTTGTCTTTAAAGCAGAATGAAGAAACCCAAAAGTAAAATTGGCAGTGAAAACAATGGCTGATGCATAGTGGTAATGGTCAGGCACTGTTCTGAAAGCACTTCACTTCTACAATAATCCACTGTTCATTGTGCCCCACAGGATTCTTTGAGGGAGGTACTAGTTTATTCCCCCTGTTATATTTCAATAACCCATGGCGAAAGAAGAATTACAAGGGAAATTTGAAAATATTGTGAACCGAATCAGAATAAAAACACAAAGCATCAGGATTTATGGGATGCCACTAAAACAGTACTTAGAAATTTATAACTTTAAATGTTTATACCAGAAAAGAAGAAATATCCAAAATCAGTAACTTAAATTTCCATCTTAAAAGGCAAAAAATTTAAAAGAAGATTAAACCCAACATAAGCAGGAAAAAGGAAATAAAGATAAAACAATCAAACTAGAAAAGAGAAAAATAAAAATCAATTAAATCAAAAGCAGATTATTTGAAAAGATCCATAAAATGGATCAGTCAATAGTTTGATTAAGAAAAATGAGAAAGAGCAGAAACAACCAATGTCAAGAATGAAACAGGAACATCACTACAGATTCCCCAGATGCTAAAAGATAATAAAGGAACTGTGTGAACAATTTTATAGTAATAAATATGACAACTTAGATGAAATAGACAAATTACTTAAAAGACATAAATTACTAACACTGACTTAAAAAGAAATAGAAAATCTGAATGGCCCTATATCTAGCAAAGAAATTACATACATAATTTATAAGTCATATAAAAACCTTCCCAGGAAGAAAACTCCAGGTGGATTCACCATGGATTCTATCAAATACTTAAGGGAAAAATAAAATAAATCTCTCTCTGCAAGTACAGGAGAAGAGTACACTTCTTGACTCATTTTATGAGGCCAGCATTACTCCCATATCAAAAGTACAGTCTAGGTAGAAGTAGCAATTAAACTGTGGTTACTAGAGGCTGGAAAGGGTAGCAGGGAGGAGAGAATAAGGAGAGGTTGGGTAAGAGACGCAAAGTTACAGCTAGGTAGGATGACTAACTTCTAATGTTCTATGGCACTGTAGAGTGACTATAGTTAACAATAATTTATTGCATATTTTCAAATAACTGGAAGAGAAGATTTTGAATGTTCCCAACACAAAGAAATAATAAATGTTTAAGGTGATGGATATGCTATTTACCTTGATTTGATCACTACATATTATATATATGTACCAAAATATCACTCTGTACCCCATAAATATGTACAATTATTACATGTTAATTAAAAATACACAGTTTAGGACTAGGCTCCCCAGATTCAAATTCCAGTTCTGCCCCTACTAGCTTTGCAACCTGCCCCCATGATTCAATTATCTCCTACCGGGTCCCTCCCACAACACGTGGGAATTTTGGGAGCTACGATTCAAGATGAGATTTGGGTAGGGACACAGCCAAACCATAATAATAAGTTATTATGTTATTATGAAAAAATTCTATGAAAATAATGCCTCTGCTAACTTAAGTGCTGTCACAAATATTTCAGTTAACTAATTTTGGTATTCTTTGTGGACCCCAGATCTACACTGCCTGTATTAGTTTTCACACTGCTCTAAAGAACTTCCCTGAGACTGGGTAATTTATAAAGGAAGGAAGTTTGACTCACAGTTCTGCATGGCTGGAATGTGAAGGAGAAGCAAGCACCTTCTTCAGAAGCTCATCAGATCTCCGAGAACTCACTATCACAGAACAGCATGAGGGAAACCACCCCCATGATCCAATCACTCCCTATCAGGTCCCTCCCTCAACACATGGGGATTACAGTTCGAGATGAGATTTGAGTGGGGACACAGAGCCAAACTATATTACTACCTATGTTGGAATCCAAATTCTACCACTTTCTAACAGTGTGACATTGGCAAGTGGCTAAACCTTTCTTTGTGTCAGCTTCTTCACAGTAAAATTGACTTAATAACAGCATTTACCTCATAAGGCTGTTGTGACAATTAAATGTATTACTATAACTAAAGTGCTTAAAATAGTATCTGAGAATTATAAAGCAGATGTAAGTTTTGGTTATTTTGATGATCATTATTTCATACTGGTCAAAAAAAACAGGAACCACAGGTTATGTTCCTATGTCATCTATTTACATTTGAATGTCTTTAGGCAAGTCACTCATCAGTCTTCCTGAGCCTCAGTTTCCTCCTCTATGAATTGAAGGAACAGACTTCATGACCTCAAAGATTGTACCTAGTTCTAAAATTCCAAATCTTTTGAGGAATTCTTTTTCTTAAAAAAAAAAAATTTTAGAAACACCCATACTTTCCTCTAATTCTCTAAGCACTTCAGCCCCAAATTAAGTCTTTTGGGACCATATTGTTCATATAATTCATTTTCAAATATTTTTACATATCAATTGTTTGTTCTTCACCTACTCCCACGAGGCCAGACATAATCACTTTAGGAACAAAGGTCCACTCTTACTTCTTTGTACATAATAAACATTTATCCTTCATTTAATCCTAATGCATGTATTGAATACATGCCAAGCACTGTTCTAGCTAGGCATTGAAGGAAAGATAAACAAAACCAGATTCCTGATCTCAATGAATTCAGTATAGTAGACCAACCAATGAAACGTAATTATAATATATTGTGATAAATGCAATAGTAAAGGATGGAGTGATCAAATATGCTTAGCTGGAGCTTACAAAATGATTTTTCAGAAGAAGCATGAACTAGATCTTGAAAGATGAGTAGCATTTCTCCAAATGAAACTAAAAAAATGAAATGAAATGCTTTCTTTGTAATAACATATCTCATACATATATCATGGTGCTGTTGTATTGAGTTTTGATTTATTATACTGAGACTGGCAAGGCCTTGGTTTCCCAAGCAAGTGGACATCCTTGACGTCAATTATCTGAAGTAGAGATGTGTCTTCAAACATCTTTCTCTTCCCCATCATGACCAATTTATCACCAAATCCTACCTATTGCCTTCTCTTTTTTTTGTTTGCTTGTTTTTGTTTTTGAGACAGAGTCTTGCTCTGTTGTGAGGCTGGAGTGCAGTGGCGTGATCTTGGCTCACCACAACCTCCGACTCCCTGGTCCAAGCGATTCTCCTGCCTCAGACTCCCGAGTAGCTGGGATTACAGGCACACGCCACCACGCCCAGTTAAGTTTTGTATTTTTAGTAGAGATAGGGTTTCATCATGTTGGCCAGGATGGTCTCGATCTCCTGACCTTATGATCCGCAAACCTTGGCCTCCCAAAGTGCTGGGATTAGAGGCGTGAGCCACCGCGCCTGGCCCATATTACCTTCTACATTTTTTTAATTTTAAAATATTTAATTGACAAATAAAAACTGTGTATATTCAACATCTACAACGTGATTGGATATTTATTCTATACTGATCACCACAGTTGAATGAATTAACACATCCATCACCACTCAGTTACGTGTGTGTACATGTGTGTGTGGTGAGGACACTGAAAATCTGCTCTCTTACCAAATTATAGGAGATAAGATATTATTAACTATAGTCACTAGGCTGTACATTAGATCCCCAGAACATATTCATCTTACAACTTAAAGTTTGTTCTTTTTGACCACCATCTCTCCTTTTCCCCTCCACCACATCCCCTGGCAAGCACTGTTCACCTCTCTACTTCTATGAGTTTTACTCTTTAGATTCTACAGATAAGTAAGATTATACAATGTTTGCCTTTCTGTATTTTTATTATTTCACTTAGCATATGCAATGTCTTCCACATTTATCTATGTTGTCACAAATAGCAGGGTTTCCTTCTTTCTTATGGCTGAATAATATTCCATGGTATATGTACCACATTTTCTTTATCTATTCATCTGTCAATGGATACTTAAGTTGTCTTCATACCGTGGCTCTTATGAATATTGCTGCAGTGAACATGAGTTCCACATTTTTCTCGATTCTGTTTATTTCTCCACATCTATGCTAACTCTACCCTAGTTCAAGCCATTGTCATCTCTCACCTGGGCTATTTCAGTAGTATCCTAGCCAGTTTTCCTCTATCTTTTGTTGCTCTCCTCCAACATATTCTTCAAACTTTAGCTAAAACAATTATTACACAATAATCATGCCCTTCCCCATCTTGAATAATTAACACCAAAGCCATGAGAAGAGACGCTGAGCAGTGTCAGAACCCAAGCAGTGTGAGGACAGTGTTCATATAAGGCGGTGAGGGTGAGTCACTGTGTATTGGAACCCTTTGAGAATGAGATGTGTGTCCCTGCCAGAGAACAGCCTGGAATAGGTTGGAACCTGAGTGGAGTAAACAGAGCATCTGCTCAGGTGAGCAATCCAGTACAAGGTAGCGGGGCAATCACACAGGGGAGGATGGGGAGCATCAGCAATAGAAGATTGGTTATGTATACATACTCATTCAGTGATAATGAGAACCAGTTTTCTTATTGTCAGACAGAAGAGCTACATTTATGGAAAGGAAATAATAAAATAAATCTGACACCTGTGATATTACATTGCAATTGGAAATATTGGTGTAAACTCACAGTTTTATACATATGTAAATGTGGAGGTGTATATGTGTGAGTATGTGTGTATATGTATATAAATATACATATACATATATTCTCTACCTTTGTCCACCAAGAAGACCTGGAAGCAACAGCAGCCCCAGATTATGATACATGCCTAGGACCTAGATCTTGCCACGTAAATATCATTCTTCCAAAGAACCAAGGCTTCTTAGAGAAATGGCTAGTATAATGGCTGAGCCAGGAAAAGTCCTGGATGAGCCTTGAACATCTTACTGTGCACTAAAATAAGCATACCCAAAGAACGATGGGATTGTCAAAACGACACATAAGCCAGCTTGAAAGGATTCCCACTGGTCCAATCTAGAACTACTTAAACATCTAAATAAATAGTAACAATGGATTTTAACCCATTGAATAAAAATCCATGAATCCATAATAATATAAATTAATGAATAAATTGGAAGTTTGATGAGGAATAGAATATGTTCATAGAGTCTCAAAGCACCTCCAATAAAGGACTTATTAATTACAAAAGGAAAAATGTAATATTGCAGTAGAAAAGCCTCTCAGACATCGCTATAATGAAGCCATTTAAGTTAAAACTATCAACAATGAGACGAATCAAAATTTGGGGCCTGCAATGGATAGAACATAGGGTCAGTTCTGTTAGATTCTTCCCAAATACATAACCTAAATCTAATCGTGAGGAAACATCAGACAAACTGACACAGAAAGACATCTACAAAATAATTGGCCTATATTCTTCACAAATGTCAAAGTCTTAAAAGTCAAGGAAAAACCGAAGAACTGTTTCCAACTGAGGGAGCCTGAAATATCAGGACACTAAATTGAAACAAGTAGTTGCTAGGTAGATCTTTGTACCGCAAAGATGTTATTGGGACAATTGGCAAGACCTAAATGGGGTCTGAGGATTAGATGGTAATAAGACATTAATGTAAATTTCTGGATTTTGATGATTGTGTTTTGGTTATGAAGGAGAATGTCCTTGTTTGTTAAAAAATATAAACCAGTTTTGGGAGATAATGGGACAAGAAGTTAACAACTTACTCACAAGTGGTTGAGGAAACAAAATTACTTTTTCTATACATTTAACATTCTTGTAACTTTGAAATTCTTTTCCATTTTTTTTTCTTCTTTTTTTTTGAGATGGAGTCTTGCTCTGTTGCCCAAGCTGGAGTGCAGTGGCCTGATCTCGGCTCACTGCAAGCTCCGCCTCCCAGGTTCATGCCATTCTCCTGCCTCAGCCTCCTGAGTAACTGGGACTACAGGCGCCCACCACCACGCCTGGCTAATTTTTTGTATTTTTAGTAGAGATGGGGTTTCACTGTGTTAGCCAGGATGGTCTCAATCTCCCGACCTCGTGATCTGCCCGCCTCGGCCTCCCAAAGTGCTGGGATTACAGGTATGAGCCACCGCGCCTGGCTCAGTTTTTTTAAATTAAATAATTCAATACTGTAATGACATTCCATTGTTTAAACACTTCTGTGGCTTCCCACTGTTCATAGGAAAAGAACCAAATTCCTTAAAATAAACTACATCTTGTCCCTGTCTACTTTTACATTCCCATTTTGCTGACTCTCTCCTTTTGGCTTGCTACATTGTGATCTTTTTGTTCCTTTAACACCCATGCTCTTTTGAAGTACAAGAGCTATGCACTTGCTGCTCAATCTGACTATAATATTCCCTAATTTTTTGCCATATACGTTAAATTTCTTCTTTTTTATTTTTATTTTTGGTAAAACCTTTGACAAATCTTTGCCCCTAGAGTAGGTCACAACATCACAACACTCTGTATTCTTCCTTCATAATTACAGATTTATTTGAATAATTGATGTGTCCTCTATTATCCTACTTACAAAGGGCAGAGCTATGTCCTTGCTCACCACAGTAACCCTAATGACCTAGCCCAGAGAACAGTAGACTATTTTAATTAATTAATTAAATGTGCGCTTTGGGAAGCCGAGGTGGGAAGATCACCTGAGGTCAGGAGTTGGAGACCAGCCTGACCAATATGATGAAACCCCGTTTCTACTAAAAATACAAAAATTATTTAGGCGTGGTGGCATGTGCCTGTAATCTCCACTACTCGGGAGGCTGAGACAGGAGAATCGCTTGAACCTGGGAGGCAGAGGTTGCAGTGAGCCAAGATCGCGCCACTGCACTCCAGCCTGGACAATAAGAGCGAAACTCCATCTCAAAAAATTATACTAAATAAATAAATGAACTGTGTAAGATTAATCAATCCATCTGTGCTCCTGACTCCATCCCTCTCATATCTGTGGCCTCTTTCTTTTTTGGCTTCTACTCAGCTTATAAACTTGCTCAAGTCTTTCCAAGCCTAAAGCATTTCCTCTTTGGAATCCACATCCTCTTCTAGTTACATGAGTTTCCTTCCTCTTTTCACCCAAACTTTGAACAGAGTATATGTACTTGCTATTTCCATTTCCTCAGC
This sequence comes from Pongo pygmaeus, assembly GCF_028885625.2. Taxonomy (NCBI): domain Eukaryota; kingdom Metazoa; phylum Chordata; class Mammalia; order Primates; family Hominidae; genus Pongo; species Pongo pygmaeus. The sequence continues at coordinate 82,476,283 of NC_072384.2, forward strand.
TCCTAGCCAATCTTTAGTCTACTACAATCTAACTTCCAGCCTTACCATCCACCAAAATTGTGCTTACTAAGGTCCCTATAATCTCCTAATTGCCAAACCTAATTAACAAGTTGCAGTCAGTATCTTATCTGACTCACTCTAACTTCCTTGATGTTTAGTTCCTTTTGCCCATCTCAGATCATCTCTTTTTTACATCCTGTATGGGTTCTTCTTCTTCAGCCTATTTCTCAAATTAATGTTTATTCATTCAAAAAATATTTATGTAGTACCTACCATATAGTAAGAACAGCTGGAGCCATAACAGTAAATAAAATGAACAAAAATCCACCTTCATGAAGCTTAGATTCTTTTTCTGTGTGTGCTTTCATTCTTGATGTTAGAATTCCCCAAGGTTTTAATCCTTGGTCCACAACGTTACTTATTCTGCACACTTTCTTTGGGTGATCTAATGATTTTTCTACTATTTTTTCTCCAATCTAGACATCACCTATGAGTTTTATGCAGGGTATATTCACTAAGATATGATCTAGGAACCTTGAACTAGATATGTCCAAGTTAGAATCCTTTATCTTTTCCCTAAACAGATCTTCATTCAGTGGGTAGTATTCAGCCATGTGAAGTCAGAAGTTAACCTTAAATCTTTCCTTTATCTCCCATATCCAACCAATCACCATCTCTTACTTTTTTTTCCCCCCCAAGACAAGAGTCTTGCTCTGTCACCCAGGCTGGAATGCAGTGGTGTGATCTTGGCTCACTGCAACCTCTGTCTCCCGGGTTCAAGCGATTCTCTTGACTCCCGAGTAGCTGGGATTACAGGGGTGCGCCACCATGCCTGCCTTATTTTTGTGTTTTTAGTAGAGATGGGATTTCACCATGTTGGCCAGGCTGGTCTCGACCTCTTGACCTCAAGTGATTCACCCACCTCGGCCTCCCAAAGTTCTGCGATTACAAGCGTGAGCCACCACACCCGGCCCACCACCTCTTAAAGCATTTACCCTATTTGTCTAACATTCTCCTGTTCTTTCTCCAGTTTTGTATGCTTTGCATCCTCTCTCCAATAGCTGCCAGGATGATCTAAAATACAATCTCAGTCTCTTTTTTAAAAGCTTCCTCATCACCTAAGAGATAGAAATCTGTGTCTTCATCTTGGCATAAAAACCTGTCTGTGATCTGGTCCCTGCTTCATCTTCCAGTTTTCTGTTTGCTTTTCAATTTACTTTTAAGATTTTGTTACAGTGTGTAACAAAATGGTTACACACTGTGTCATAATGCTTAACATCACAGTCTCTGAAGCCAGGTTGCTTAGATGTGAATCTCAGCTCTCAAATATTTGCCTCAGTTTCCTCAAATGGGAAATAGATATGGTAGCCACTATCTTGTAAGATTATTTGGAGGACTAAATGAGTTACTACTTGTGTGCTTAGACCAGTTCCTGAGACATATTAACTACTATTATATCAGGCTGCTTCTAATGTTTGCCTTTGTTCATTCTACTTCCTCTTCTTTCCTACCACGTATTAGCTTAGCCATAGATCCTGTATAGTCTTCCAAGTTTTTAGAAGCTGACACTTGATTTACTCCCCGAAACTGTTACCAATCACAACTTATTTCATGTTAGGGTTGATGTTATAAGCAGGTATCCTCTAGGCTCGGTTTTCTCTTTTAAATATAGAAAATGTAGTAAATATAACCACTTCAATTGTTATATTGCTGTGGCACAAAATGCAGTTTCTGTACCGTAGCAGTAGGATATCAAGGTAAGAGAGGAGAACAACGATAACTCCCCAGTTTCTAGCTTGTATGACTCAGAATCCAGAAAATATTGTAGAAGTCTCAAATGCTCGTTGATACACACGCTTACACAAAATTGTAAATGTTTTAATTTCCTTCAAGTTTCCTACTGCCTCTTCACTCCGCTAGCCTGATACTGCAATCAGTGTCGCTTCAGGCAAGTTCTCCTTTCTCCGCCAAATTTCGCCTTTCGGCCTCACCCACCCATCACCCATACAAATCCTCCAAAGCTCCGTCTTCCCTTTAAAAGACTCTCAGGGAGCTCAACCCCAAAACCCGCCCTCTGGGTTTCCCCGTCACCCTGGCAACGGAAGCAGGAAGAGGCGGGCTTCGCCATCCACCGTCCCCGCCCGCGGCAGGCGCCGGCTGCATTGGTGAGGGGGCGCGGGCTGCTTGGCCAGGGCACTTCGCTCAGCTCCGCGTTGGAGCCGGAGCCGGAGCCGGAGCCGGATCCCGCGCACACCGCCACGTCAACCTAAACCTACACCGCCCTCTCCACCCCGCCGCCGCCGCCGCCGCCGCGCCCGTTAGGCCCGCAGCGGGTCTCCCAGGCAGCGTCCTCCACGCCTTTCCCACAATGCTCCGCGCCAGGCTCCGCCCCGGCTCGCCGTGGAGACCGGCGCGTGAGGAGCCGACCGGTGCCGGCCGCGCGCTAGTAGTCGCTGGTGTGGCTGGACCTTACCCATCCCGTGCGCCGCGGCTGGGCGGTCGGAGAGTGCGTGTGCTTCTCTCCCGCACGCGGTGCTTGGGCTCGGCCAGGCGGGGTCCGCCGCCAGGGTTTGAGGATGGGGGAGTAGCTACAGGAAGCGACCCCGCGATGGCAAGGTGGGCATGGGCCCGGGGCCAGGGCTTTGCTGGAGCTGGTGGTGGCCTGGGCCCTCCGGTCAGGGAGGGGCGGAGTGGCTGAGCGCCTGAACCTCCCTTCCTGTGCGCTCTTAGACCTGGGCATTGTGTTCTCGCTCCGCACCTTCCTCCTCCCTGTTATCCATACCACCCTTCCTCTGCCCAGCGATTCCCTCTCAGTTACTTACACTTTCTCCCTGAGTCCGACCTGAGACTTCAGACACCAGCAACACTTGACAGCCCCGTTCCCCCTTGTCTTCATCTTTCCCCCTCTCCCCTGTCCCACTCGGCAGTGATGGCAACGCAAAAGCTTGCGCCTTGCATTTACCTGGCGCTTCCACCTGCCCCGTAGCTCGGGCCACGGGCAGTTCGGCCACACCCACGCTGAGAACAACCCCTGGGCGAGAAACATCTTATCCCGAAGTGTTAATTGAGACTATGCCCTCTCTTTTTCTGATGGTTGTTTTCTGGTTTGGATACTTGTTAATCTCTACATCATTATATTTTTCAAAGGTATATATTTGTGGAATGAAAAGGAAGTATTAGAAATGAGCTGAAGACCATTCACAGGTAAAGAGAAAAATTTTAAAATAGACATTTAGGATTAAATGAAAAACAGAAATGAGGTGCAAGGAGCGTTAGATTTTTCAAAGCGTTACGAGATCTTTGGAAGTAAAATACAGTGGTTGAAATGTGATATGATAAAGTAATGATTGTTTTTGCCCTGCAGAGAGTATGTCTAAATAACCGATTCCCTTCTCTTTTTGTGTTTTGTTTCTACTTACACCAAACATGAACTTTGCAATAAAATTACACTGGTAACTTACAATTATTTTTCTACTATTTTTAAAAAATGGCCTCTACTTAAATTCAGTATAAGCACCTTCTGAGAAAACTCCGGGAAAAAGATCGACTGCTGTGTAGATTGTCTGTTATAACAATATACTTCACTGTCATTTCTGGTAGGGTTATATGAGAAGTAAAGAACCCTATGTTTCCTTCTAGTCCCTCCCAAGGACATTTCCTACAAGTGAATTCTGCTGAAAATGAAAATTAGACAGCTTTAGGAGGTAAAGAAGTAGCTAAAAGGAAGAGGTATTAAAGGCAACGCTATAACTGGGTAGAAAGAGGAAGGACATGTAGCTTATTGCCACCTTTATGTTCTGATGCTTGTCAGAGGTCTTTTCTCAGTGTATAAATTGCCGAGGGTGTGTGTGCGAGCTACTTACTACAACTCATGACCTTTTATCTTCTGTCCTCAGTGATTTCACAAATCTAGCTACATGGATGTAGAAAGAGTGAAAAATAGAACGTGGGGCATTCACACTGATTTGCCATTTAATGGAGATTGTATTGCTGACCATGTTCTTTGATAAATAAATTGTGCTATTATTGTTTAGTTCAAAATGTATTTTAACTGCCTGCTTTTCTTTTTTAGATTAATATTTTTGGGGACAGATTTGTGATGCTTGATTCACCCTTGAAGTAATGTGGACAGAAGTTCTCAAATTTGCATATTACATCAACTGGAACCAACAGTGAATCTTAATGTTCACTTAAATCAGAACTTGCATAAGAAAGAGAATGGGAGTCTGGTTAAGTAAAGATGACTATATCAGAGACTTGAAAAGGATCATTCTCTGTTTTCTGATAGTGTATATGGCCATTTTAGTGGGCACAGAGCAGGATTTTTACAGTTTACTTGGAGTATCCAAAACTGCAAGCAGTAGAGAAATAAGACAAGCTTTCAAGAAATTGGCATTGAAGTTACATCCTGATAAAAACCCGGTAGGTAAACGTTTGTTTTTAAAAATATTTGATTATATTTTTGGTACATTTTGATATTTATTTAAATTGCTTTAAATGATCAAATGCTTAAGAATAATCACATGTCAAAATTATAATTCAACTTGTATGCTAGAAACAAAAGCACCAAAATGTTCTGGATTATTTAGGATCCCGTGAAGGAATGTCAGTACCAAAAATTCAGTTCCCTCTTAATTTGTAGACGATTTTCCAACAATTCTATTAAAGACATTAACCCCAAAAATGATAATATCCGTGAAGTAGTTGAAGTAGGTTTTGTATTAAAGTAGGTTAAGATCAAGTATTTTAGAACAGGAACAAAAAATATTTTTTTAAAACTCAGAGGGTATGACTTGCTAAAAATAGAAGTAATAGCTAATAATAGCATGTTTTAACTTTGACTGTTTTCTTCTGTGCACAAGTCCACAAACCAGAGAAAGTTTTATGAATTAATACTTGACAGCAGCTGAATATAATGCCAGTCATAAATATTTATGTACCTATTAATGTAAACCTTTCAAAACTAAGTTCATTTTAATTTTATGGTGTTTTTGTAATTTATTTGATTATTTCTTAATGAGATTTAGCGTTCATCATTAACAAGGAGAAGCCATAGTTAAGATTTTCTCTTTTCTAGGTAGAAGTTTTAAAATAGGATTATTTTATTTCATTGCATAAAGCTGAGCAAGAGAAACAATATTTCTTTAAATATTGTTTAGTTGATTATCTTTTCCTGAGATCCACATTCTGTTTAAGATTTTTATTTTTTTAATTTTTCTTTAAAATTTCAAATAATGATTTTTAAATTTCCATATAAAAGATAGTAGACCTTCTACCATCCGAGTATTATTTAAATGAAAGCATCCTTCAGAAACAAATTTTATGAAACACAGTAACAAGGAAGAAATATTTCTGATCCAATTTTGGATTGTTTTCTTTTTTTTTTTTTTTTTTTTTTTGAGATAGGGTCTCCACTGTCTTGCCCAGACTGGAGTGCAGTGATGCCATCTCAGCTTCCTGCAACTTCTGCCTCCCAGGCTTAAGCAGTTCCCCTGCTTCACCCTCCTGAGTAGCTGGGATTACAGGCGTGCGTCACTACTGCCCAGCTAGTTTTTGTGTTTTTAGTAGAAACGGGGCTTCACTATGTTGGCCAGGCTGGTCTCAATCTCCTGACCTCAAATGATCCACCCTCCTCGGTCTCCCAAAGTACTGGGATCGATTTTGGGGTGTTTTCTGATACTGGCTTTTATGTAATTATCTGATAGATTGGGGCACATCCTTTTTTTAATTAAGTTGATTTTACCTCAAATAGAAAAATAACCTACAAATGTATTGATTTATAATTGTTAAAAGAGTAATAAATATTTATGAAATTAAGAGTTTCAACAGGCTTATTAGTTTCAGCTGCATTTTTTAGGAAGAATAACTCACATGGTCTGATAACGTCTGTCAACCTTTTGAAGAGTCAATTATTTCATTACTTTTCTTACTCTCTTTTGTTGTTGCTGTTGAAGATTATAGTTTCTTAAAAAATACTTCATTTCAACCCATGGTAACTCATGTCATGTTGTATTACCCCTCCTCATGATGGTATGTGGTCTCCCAGAAGTTACTAGATTAATTAAACCTACATATATGTTCTGAAGAAACTTGGATTGTGTATCTGAAATAATTGTATTATATCTAATATTTTTTAACAGAATAACCCAAGTGCACATGGCGATTTTTTAAAAATAAATAGAGCATATGAAGTACTCAAAGATGAAGATCTACGGAAAAAGTATGACAAATATGGAGAAAAGGGACTTGAGGATAATCAAGGTGGCCAGTATGAAAGCTGGAACTATTATCGTTATGATTTTGGTGAGGTGATACGATATTACTTATGAAATATTTTTTATCTGAGTAAAAGAAAAGTGAATTCTGTTTCACCACTTAGCTTATATATTTAAGATGCGTCACTTTGATTAGCTCCTTTTAATTTGCTGTGGGAGTGAAATTTAAAAGGAAAGTCAGTTGGTATACAGAGATGATCTGTACAGATACGAAGCTGTATTGGTCAAATCTTGTTAAATACTTTTAAAATAAGGATTGCTATTTAATAAAAAATATGCCTTCATGGACTGCATAATGACATTTCACTTAACAATGGATTGTATGTAGGACATTGGTCCCATGAAATTATAATACCATATTTTTACTGTACCTTTTCTATGTTTAAATACAAAGATACTTAGCATTGTGTTACAGTTGCCTACGCTATTCAGCAGTAACATGCTGTACAGGTTTGTAGCCAAGGTGTGTAGTAAGCTATACTATCTAGGTTTGTGTAAGTACACTCATGTGATGTTTTTGCAACAACAAAATTCCCTAACAACACATTTCTCAGAATGTGTCCCCGTTAGTAAGTGATGTATGACTATATATTTGCATTAGGGGTAGTTAAATATTTCTTTCAGTATTTTTTAGTATTGAATAATATTAATTTCTTTCAATATATTTTAGAGCATCACATTTTCCAAGAAAGGATGTTATTGATGTTTTAAGGTGTTTTGGCCTTCGGTTGACATTAAGGTCAATACCTTGAAACATTATCAATAAAGGTTCCATATGAGAAGGACGAAGGGTGTTTTTTTTCTTAAACATGAAGGAAAAAGTAAGGTGGAAGGAGGAAACAAAGTAAAGGAACCAAGGAAGAGAGATTGTAAACACACAGGTATCAAGGCAGGAAGGTGTGTTCAGAGACTCAGTGTTTCTCCTAGTCATGAATTAACTGAAAATGCAGGCTAAGAACTGGATATGCTTCTGTATTAGACTAAATAAAGTATTTTAAATTTATATCTGGAGGATTTGCTTTTAGTAAATATAATTTTTTTTTTCAAAATAGTATTTTCAAGTATATTCTCTACACCTTGATAGTCTATATCAAGGGTTAGCAGACTGCATTTCATAGGCCACATCTGGCTTGCCATTTGCTTTTATAAATAAGTTTTATTGGAATGGAATTACGTTCATTTGTTTACATAATATATATGACTTCTTTCACACTTCGAGAGCAGAGTTGAGAAGTTGTGACAGAAGCCATACATCCCACAAAGCCTAAAAAATTTATATTTACTAAATATTTGTGTCTGCCTCTGCAAATACTCTAAGCTTTTTAGCAGAAGGTATTCTAACATGATACCATGTATTAAAGACCATATAATCTGAAAATTGAATGAGGTCTGTAGTCTAGTTAACAGTGTACCACTCTCAATTTCCTGGTTTTTGATATTGTACTATAGCTGCATAACATGTCACCATTAGAGGAAGGTGAGTAAAAGGTACACAAGAGTCTATATTTTTGCACCTTGCTGAATCTGTAATTATTTTTAAAACCATAATATAAATTTTATATGGATGTAAAATTATGTGAATATTAGGAACTACCACATACACATCTATGAGAGTCCATATCAGAATTCTAATATCTTTAGATCACCCTAAATATATTGATAGTATTATTTACTTTTTTTTCACTTAGGTTGTTGCATATTTTCTAAGTTTGAGATTTAATATAGTAGTTAGATTTTTTTGATGATTAAAATGAGTAATCTATTTTTATGTGGCAATTTATATGGTGAAGTTTTGATTTTATAATTTTTATATACTTTTAAAATTAGGTATTTATGATGATGATCCTGAAATCATAACATTGGAAAGAAGAGAATTTGGTAAGTTTGTGGGCTTAAGGTTTTATAAAACTAATACAAGTTCGATCTCATCTAAAACTCTTGGGGATATATATATGTTTGAAATTTAGAAATCTTGGATTTTCGAACAGTAATAATATAATATACTGTATCTTAAATATTTCTAGCAGAATGTGGGGAAGTGTACCATAATAGAAACATTAATATTTCTGTAGCAAAATGTGTAAGTATATATACTAAATAAAAGAAATTTAAAAATCAGTTCAGATCAGGTTTGGATGCCAAGTGAGCTTGCTACAAACTTACAGCAAAACTTCTCAGAGCTTTTTGATTTTAGAGTTTTGGATAAAGGTATAGTTATTTTGGAAGTAGATTTAATTTGATTGGCAACTTTGTGTGAAAATGGCCATAAAAATACAGTTCTGCATTTTCCATTGCATTTTAGAAAATTGTATACCAGAATAGATTCTTATATTTTCATCCTTTATACAGTAATAATAGGTTTATTTTTTCTGCTTCAAAGCAATAAATTAAACTTCAAATCAAATTTCAATTTTATATTGCTTTATCACAATTGTATTTAATTTAGAAAACTAAAATACGGCCGGGTGCGGTGGCTCACACCTGTATAATCCCAGCACTTTGGGAGGCCAAGGCGGGTGGATCAGTTGAGATCAGGAGTTAGAAACCAGCCTGGCCAACATGGGGAAAACCCGTCTCTACTAAAAATACAAAAATTAGCTGGGCGTGGTGGCACGCACCTGTAATCCCAGCTACTTGGGAGACTGAGGCACAAGAATCGCGTGAATCTGGGAGGCTGATACTGCAGTGAGCCATGATGGCACCACAAAAAAAAAAAAGAAAGCTAAAATAGCATACCAGTCGCAAAAAATACGTATAAATCTATATAAAGTTTTTCATTTATTATTATCGTTAAAAATTTATTACAGCTACTTGATTTTATACAGTTTGTTCCTTCTAAGCAAGGGTGGCTTTTTTTTTGTTTTTTTTTTTTTTTGAGACGGAGTCTTGCTTTGTTGCCCAGACCAGAGTGCAGTGGCACGATCTTGGCTGACTGCAACCTCTGTCCCCTGGGTTCAAGCGATTCTCCTGCCTCAGCCTCCCGAGTAGCTGGGATTACAGGTGCCCGCTACCACGCCCAGCTAATTTTTGTATTTGTATTTTTAGTAGAGACAGGGTTTCACCATCTTGTCCAGGCTGATCTTGAACTCCTGACCTCAGGCGATCCACCCACCTTGGCCTCCCAAAGTGCCAGGATTACAGGCATGAGCCACCACATCTGGCCAAGGGTGGCATTTTAATCTTATTTTCTACATCATGCTGGTGAGCTCCACATACAAAATAGCTGTTCAATGTGTTACTTTGTTAAAAGCCTTCTAGGTGAACACTTGAACATGTTCTAAGTGAATAGAAAATATATCTTCCCTATATTCTGCAAATAAAATAAGACAATTTGATTCATTTGGATTGTTAATACAATTAATGCTCATGTCACAAGCTGGTAGAATCATAATTCTCTTGTGTGAGTTATATAAACCTATAGCTGTTCCTGTGTGGTTTTTATTGTCTCTCATCTCCTAATACATCAGTAAGTGTTTTGTGTACCAATGGTTCAGAAAACATCGGAATTACAGATAGAGAAACTGAACAAAACTTGCAAGCTTACTAATCCATGAGTCTACCTAGAATGAGACTTCACTGATAGTTACATTATATATGGGTTCACACTTTTTCAGATGTGTCACTATGCAGAAAAGCTTAAGAACAGTTAATAATTCATATAGAACCCCAAATGGTAGTTCAAGATAAATTGCAGCCACAAAACTGCAGAGATAATTCATAAATAATTAACCTTGCTTGATGAGAGGAATGAGCAGGAGCATTGTTGTGATAGAGAAGGACCTTCTAGTAAGCTTTCCCAGGCATTTTTCTGCTAAGCAGATGTTATCATTTCTGGCTCTCTAGAAAGTCAACAAGCAAATGCCTTCTAAGCTCTTCTATTATATGCAGCATAGGTTAAGTAGGTTTAGTCAATTCTGACAGCTACTGTAAACTCTGAAAGAATAAAATGAGAGACCTACATAATATAGTAAGGATTGTGGGAATTAAATTTAATATAAGCCCTAAATAAGACATTACCTTGGAAAATCACTCTATTTGAAAAGATTGAGTTTTTTTTTTTTAACAATTCAAAACATTAATACATACTTGCTAAAATTGTAGATTTGAACATGTGATATCTAGCCAATAGTACATTTTTTATTTTATCTGTAAAATGACCTGATGCAAATTACAAATTTTACTCCCTTAAAAAATTTAACATTGTAAAAATGTGCTATCATATTCAAGATAAAAAGACGAGAATAATTTGCTTTTGATTAAAGGATTTCCATATAATTCCATGTTAAAATTTGTTATTATTTTAAAATAAAAATTTCAGAAATTACAGTAAGACATTAAAACATACATGGTATTCTAAATACGTGCAACTAATTCAGGCTAATTAGAAACAGGTACAGGACTCAGTGTTCACCTACATTTCAAGTATAAGATAGACCTGTGGGAAAACAGTTGATCTGTACATTACAGGCAAAGTAATTACATTTTACTTTGCTAACAGAAGCTGTTAACTGGAGTTGTATGTATATTAACAGACAGTAGCTGTAGTTGTATAGTTTAGAAGTGGAAAGTTGCATTTTGAAATGTAATTATTTTGGGTCACTGTTAGGCACAACATCCCATTGAGCTGTGATGATACAGTATTAAAAATATTTTAACTTTATTCTTATTACTCAGCAATCATTGGGAACTTGGCAAATAAGAGAAGTGCTCTGTGAAGACAAAGTACAGGTGTACCTCATTTTATTACATTTTGCTTTATTGCACTTCATAGATAATGCCCTTTTTTTTCTTAACAAATTGAAGATTTTTAGCAACCCTATGTCAAGCGAGTCTGTCAGCTGAACGTGTTTCCAATAGCATGTGCTCACTTCATGTCTCTTTGTCACATTTTGGTATCCAAACTTTTTCATTATTATTCTGTCTGTTACGGTGATCTGCAGTCAGTGATCTTTGATGTTACTATTATAATCGTTTTGGAGTGTGCCCATAGGATGGCATACTTAATTTTTGTGTCTACTCTGACTGGTCCCTCTTCCTTCTCCCTTTTCTCTCCCTCTTCTTGGGAATCCCTACTCCCTGAGATACAACATTACTGAAATTAAGCCAATTAATAACTACAGTGACCTCTAAGTGTTGAAGTGGAAGAGATGCACATTTCTCATTTTAAATCAGAAGCTAGAAATGATTAAGCTTAGTGAGGGAGGCATATCAAAACCCAAGACAGGCTAAAAGGTAGGCCTCTTTTGCTAGTTAAATTATAAATGCAAAGGAAAAGTTCTTCATGGAAAGTAAACGTGCTACTCCAGTGAACACACCAATGATAAGAACACAAAACAGCCATATTACTAACATAGAGAATGTCTTAGTGGTCTGGGTAGATCAAATCATCCACAACATCCCCTTAGCGAAAGGCTAACCAGAGAAAGGCCCTAATTCTTTTCAATTTTATGGAGGCTGAGAGAGATGAAGAAGCTGCAGAAAAAAGTTTGAAGCTAGAAGAGGTTGGTTCATGAGGTTTAAAGAAAACAGCCATCTCCATAACATCAAAATACAAGATGAAGCAGCAAGTCCTGACATAGAAGCTGCAGCAAGTTTTCCAGAAGATCTAGCTAAGATCATTGATGAAGGTGGCTATACTAAACAACAAATTCTGTATGTAAATGAGACAGCCTTCCATTGGAAGAAGATGCTATCTGGGACTTTTTTTTCATGCCTGCTAACACCATATCCATTCTGCAGCCCATAAATCAAGGAGTAATTTCGACTTCAAGTCATATTATCTAAGAAATACATTTCATAAGGCTCTACCTGCCATAGGTAGTGATTCCTCTGATGGATCCAGGCAAAGTAAATTGGAAACCTTCTGGAAAGGAGTCACCATTCTAGTGTCATTAAGAACATCTGTGATTCATGGAAGGAGGTCAAAATATCAGTGTTACAGGAGTTGGGAAGAAGTTCATTCCAGCCTTCATGGATGACTTTGAGGGGTTCAAGGCTTCAGTGGAGGATGCAACTGTAGATGTGATAGAAGTAGCAGGAGAACTAGAATTAGAAGTGGAGCCTGATTATGTGACTGAATTGCTGCAATCTCATTATAATGATCTAATTATAATATAATTATCTCATTATAATAATCTCACCGTGGGGCGGTGAGGAGTTGTTTCTTATGGATGAGCAGAGAAAGTGGTTTCCTGAGATGGAACCTACTCCTGGTGAAGATCCTGTAAACAATGTTGATATGACAACAAAGGATTTAGAATATTACATAAACTTGGTTGATAAAACAGCAGCAGGGTTTGAGGCCAGTTTTGACTCCAGTTTTGAAAGAAGTTCTACTGTGGGTCAAATGCCATCAAACAGCATTGCATGCCTCAGAGAAAATCTTTCAGGAAAGGAGACATCAATCAGTGTGGCAAACTTCATTGTCATCTCATTTTAAGAAATTGCCACAGCCACCCCAGCCTTACACAACTACCACCCTGATCAGTCAGCACCCATCAACATCACAACATGCGTGACTTGCTGAAAGGCTCAAATGACTGTTAGTGTTAGCATTTTTTACCAATAAAGTTATTTTTTGTTCCTTGGTTTGTTTGTCACCCCAGCTGGAGAGTGCAGCAGCAGGATCATAGCTCACCACAGCCTTGAACTCCTGGGCTCAAGCGATCCTGCTACCTCAGTCTCCCGACTAGCTGAGACTGCAAGCATGTGCCACCATGTCCAGCTATTTTTATAGAGACAGGGTCTTGCTGTGTTGCCCAGGCTGGTCTCAAACTCCTGGGCTCAAGTGATCCTCCTGCCTCAGCCTCCCAAAATGCTAGGATGACAAGCATGAGCCACTGCGCCCAGCCTATTTTCTAATTATGTACATTCTTTTGGTTTTTTTTAGACATAATGCTATTACATAATACAGTATAGTATAGTGTAAATATAACTTTTATATGCACAGGAAAACCAGAAAATTTGTGTGACTCCTTTATAGTGATATATGGTGTGATTTGGAAACAAACCTGCAATATCTGAGGTATGCCAGTTACCAGGGTAGGAGACATTTTTGCTACGAGCAAGGTTTTGTGTCAAATACCATTCAAATTTGTTTTACAGCATATTTTTATTTAAGACTTATGAACAGTAATACCTTGTGTAATTATTGCTATTTTTATATAAAAATAACTACCTCATTACTTGTTTATAGCTGTTAAGATAATCCCTTCTTTCATTAAAGTTTGCATTAATTCTGTTAATATTTTTACCTAAATTTGTACTGGTTTCTGGTCTAAACCAATATGGCAATTTTTTTGACAACCTCTATAGAATGGTCATTTGCCAGACTTTGAAAACATTGCCAAAGAACAGCTGATAGTCCTGAATTACACACTTTGCCTGTATAGATTAACTGTTTTCCCACAGGTCTGTCTTATACTTGAAATGTAGGTGAACACTGAGTCCTGCACCTGTTTCTAATTAGCCTGAATTAGTTGCACATATTTAGAATACCATGTATGATTTAATGTCTTACTGTAATTTCTGAAATTTTTATTTTAAAATAATAACAAATTTTAACATGGAATTACATGGAAATCCTTTAACCAAAAGCAGATTACCCTCGCCTTTTTATCTTGAATGTGAAAGCACATTTTTACAATGTTAAATTTTTTAAGGGAGTAAAATTTGTAATTTGCATCAGGTCATTTTACAGATAAAATATAAAATGTACTATTGGCTAAATATTATGTGTTGTTCAAATCTGTAATTTTAGCAAATATGTATTAATGTTTTGAATTGTTAAAAACCTCAACCTTTTCAAACAAAATGATTTTCCAAGGTAATGTCTTATTTAGGGCTTAGATTAAATTTAATCCCCTCAATCCTTACTGTATTATGTAGGTCTCTTATTTTATTCTTTCAGAGTTTAAAGTAGCTGTCAGAATTGACTAAACCTACTTAACCTATGCTGCATATAATAGAAGAGCTTAAATCTCAGTCACTCTCACTATTTGTCTTCTTTATTTCTTTCATGCACACAAACTCTTATGTGAGGTTTGGCTGCTATTTCTTGTGCCGTCACTTTTTACAACTTTATGGCCATATTTATCTTGCAGTTTGAGGCTGCTTCTTTTTTAAGTATGGGCGTAGGAGAGTTTTTTTAAAAAGCTATTGTTGGTTTGACATTTGAAATATTTCTTTTGGAAAAAAGATTTTTAATTTTTTAAGAATGTCATTTATGTAGAAGATATAGAAAAAATTGCACAGAAAATGAGAAAGACAATATGAAAATTTTATGACTTTTTAAAATTCTGATCTCCACAAAAAGTTTTTAACTAAAATATGCATGAACCTTTAGTAAATAATTCTAAGTTGTTTGCATTTTATGTATTTTTAGATGCTGCTGTTAATTCTGGAGAACTGTGGTTTGTAAATTTTTACTCCCCAGGCTGTTCACACTGCCATGATTTAGCTCCCACAGTACGTATTTTTCACATCCTCATTACTAATTTTATTTCTAATTGATCTGCAATTTATATGTTAGAATTTTTTTTCTATGAATAGTAATCAAAAATAATTATCAAATACTTTAAATGTCTGGTTTAAAAATGTATAGCTTGGAGTGTGTTCAAGGGAAGAAAAGTGGTCTTATCAGAGAAATATGTTTTCTTTTTCTGTCATAGTGGAGAGACTTTGCTAAAGAAGTGGATGGGTTACTTCGAATTGGAGCTGTTAACTGTGGTGATGATAGAATGCTTTGCCGAATGAAAGGAGTCAACAGCTATCCCAGTCTCTTCATTTTTCGGTCTGGAATGGTAAGGGATAAAGTTAGCATTTTTTAAATTTGTGAAACATTATGACAAGTTAAATACTAGAGAAAATAATAGTATGTGGAATTTGCAGAACATTTTAAGTCTTGGTTTAGGTGCCATCTCACTAGTCTTCTGTAATAATAAACATTTTGGATTATGAATTTTTTTTTTTTTTGAGACCGAGTCTCACTCTGTTGCCCAGGCTGGAGTGCAAGGGCGCGATCTCGGCTCACTGCAACCTCTGCCTCCTGGGTTCAAGCAATTCTCCTGCCTCAGCCTCCCGAGTAGCTGGGACTACAGGCACCCGCTCCCATGCCTAGCTAATTTTTGTATTTTTAGTAGAGACAGGGTTTCGCCATGTTGGCCAGGCTGGTCTTGAACTCCTGACCTCAGGTGATCTGCCCACCTCAGCCTCCCACAGTGCTGGGATTACAGGCGTGAGCCACGGTGCCTGGCCAAACACCATTGACTTTGCTATATTTTAAAATTAAATGTTTGCCAATTTCAGTTTCTGTCTTAAGGAACATAATTTATACAATATGTATATTGTATTTGGTAGTTTACAAAGTATTTTACAAGTGTTGTCTCATTGAATGTAAAGCTCTGATATCTTTTTTCTTAGTTTCCAGTGATGAACCTGAAACTATTATAAATGGTATTATTAAAATGTGTTCCATAGAATCTGTACTGTCAAGATTATCAGGATATCATTTGGAAATACATTCTGCTATTGAGAAATAGAACTTTGCTACATTATTCAAGATAATGTAAAAAACTCTTTGGTATTATTTTTATTGAGTTTTAAAAAGAAAAAGTAAAAGATGTTTCTCTTCTTACAAAAACCAATAGGCCCCAGTGAAATATCATGGAGACAGATCAAAGGAGAGTTTAGTGAGTTTTGCAATGCAGCATGTTAGAAGTACAGTGACAGAACTTTGGACAGGTAATTATATTTTCTTAATTTGCTTGATTTTCAGGGTATTTTGAAATCAGTACTTTGTTTTTAATGACAATATTAACATTTTGGTCATGGTATTGAAATTTTAAAGTGTCTTTTCCATGTTTCTTAGAAGGGAATTGTGTCATTTACTCTGAACTCTGTTGAATTTAACAAACTAGTTAAATTTGTACAGAAACTTGAACTATCGAGATATGGGAAATGGATATGAGATAGGGCTAGGGTAAAAAGGCATCTCTCAAAGTGCAAAAAATGTTTTGTAATACAAGTGTTTTATTGCTTTTTTAAATATGCTTATCAGTCAGTAAATTCAAACCTATTCTGTTTAATTTTAAAGTTTAAAAATGCTTCTAATCTTAGGCTTTTAACTCATTAACTGCCTTTAAGCAGATTAAGCTAATAATAGTATTCGTGGCTCAAGATGTTCATTTTATTCATTGAGTAAAGTTACATGTCAGAAACTATTAAATAGTAGGGCTGCAGTAATAAAATATATAATCCCTGCCATCAGTGACTTCATTAGTGAGGAAAACATTAGTAAACAATTAAAATGCAATATAGTAACTATTATTATAGAGCTTAAGGAAGCATAAGATACGTAAAACAACCCAGTTGGGGAAAAGAGAGTTAGAAAATACTTCTTGAAAGAAGTCATATCCAATCTGTCATGAAAATGAATAGGAAGCCTTAGGAGATCACTGTGTATTTGGGGAACTGGCACTGCTTCATGAATCTGACAATAAGATGAATAATTGGGTCAAGTGGTGTGGGGAAATATAATATAGCTGGCTAAATAGGTAGACAAAGCTCAAGTCACAGGGGCCTAACTTGCCAATTTGAGTTTTTTTCTTAATGAAATAATGAATTTAGGTTTTATATGATGAAAAAATTGGAGAGCCATTGAAGGAATTTGTCATACCCAAGAGTATCTTTGGAAAGATAACTGGTAAAACTCAGAGTGGATTAGAAGAGGGTGAGATTAGAAAGGAAAAATTACTTAGAAGACTGTTTCCATTAGTAAAGGAGTAATAGGTGATCAGAATTTGCTTTTTTTCTTTTTTTTAAGGAAATTTTGTTAACTCCATACAAACTGCTTTTGCTGCTGGTATTGGCTGGCTGATCACTTTTTGTTCAAAAGGAGGAGGTAATACTATTTTTTAATTTTGTTGGAATGAAGAGAACATGACATTTAAATTTTTGGTGACAGATTTAAGTATGCTACTGTAATTGATTATTAAGTATTAGAAACTACAATTTATGCCCAAGATTACAATTTTTTTACTTAATGAATATTTGTTAAAATTTTTTTACTTAATGAATATTTGCCTCTTTCATTACTTTACATATGAGGTTATTATTCATTTTTTAATGTATTCTTTATGTTTTTATGTTCAGTGGACCAGTTTTTCAGCTTAAATAGACTCATGATAAATTCTACCTTCAGATAGTCACAGATGTTATTTGACAATTTGCAAAAATAACTAGTTGTTTACAGCTCTAACCCCTCCCAAAATAATAATTTTTTGGAAATATGGACTTTGCTTCATGCTTATATATATCTCTCAAACATACATAGATTTGCCTCATACAATTATATATTTGAAGATGACAGCTTCTTCTAGGAACCTTTCCTTGAATAAATTAAGTGGAAAATTCAGTACTCTGCATAGCAAGCCACAAACTGTAAACTGTGTTCAAACAATGTGGTTGGTTAAAAATTGGTCTAAGATAACAAAATATAACTCAATGTATTTGCATGTATTTAATCCCAACATGAGTCTTTTCCCCACATTTCATCTCTCAGCCTTCATGCTGCTATATCACAAAGGTACTGCCTTGTAACTAAAATCAACCCGTTACCCCATCCTGTAAGGCCTATGCTAGGACTGCCTTGCAGCAAAACGTCAGCCTTAAACTTAACTAATCACCAAGGGATTTTGTCTCATTTTGGCCTATTGCCCAAATTTCTGTTCATCCACACATGAACAAAAGTTCTTACATTCTCTGAGATTCTTTTACTTCTCACCTCAGGTAAATTGCTTCTCCCTGTCTTTGTAGGCTCTGTGATGCTACAGCTCTCTTTCTTCTAAAACTTCTCTCATTGTATTCTAGTGTTCATATTTACAGAACTTTCATAAAAATAGTGAAGGCACTATTTAAAGATTTTATTGTATTTTGAGGATCCTTTATATACTTTTATCAAATATCTGTTACATTTTATTTCCCCCAATTTTGAGATCTTGGGTAAAAGGGATTGTTGATAGGAGGAGAGATTGAGAGTATTAACCTAAAGAGAGAAAATTACTTTTTCTCTGTAGCTAGACATCCTAGAAATTAAAAGGAGAGAAAGAAAGAGAGAGGGAGGGAACGAGGGAGTGTGTATGTGTTTGTGTGTGTGTGTGTGTGTGTGTGTGTGTGTGTAGAAGAATTTCCATATCTATCAATAGAGTCCAGCTCAATTAATTGCGTTCGAATGAACATGGTAATTTGGGGGAAAGGCAAATGCAAGTATTTTCATTAGGCTTAATAAAGGTAAAACCACCTCATAAGGTTTTTTTGTCCCCAGATTGTTTGACTTCACAGACACGACTCAGGCTTAGTGGCATGTTGGTAAGCATCAATCATTTTGTAAAAGTATATCACCATGTAAAGAAACACGTTTAGAAATTGATTTGAAACATTTTCTTCCCTTATTTCTTGAACATTTAACTCACCTATTTGTAATCTTATTTTCTGATGACTGTATTCATAGCTATGTGTTTTTTCCTGAATAATTAGCTACGTTCAATAAATTTTGACATGGTATCAATTCTAAGTGTCATTTACTTTTTAAGTATTCTGTAGTTTATAAGTTCCTCTTCAACTGAAGTTACATGTTAGTGTTTTTGTCATTTCCCAACTTTATCTTTTGTTGTTTTCTTTTTTAGTCATTTTTAAATGTATATAGCTCTCATGTTATGGCTGGGAAGTAGTCTGAGTGATGTTGATTTTTTAACACCATTGAAATACCCTTTGTGGCTTTGTGGCTTGACAAAGCCACACAAATTGTCAGTTGTGAAAATTGTGGAAATTCTTTGTGAGCTTGAATATAATAATATCCTCTATGTTAGGTGTAATATTACATTTATTAGATCAGATATATTAATCATGTTATTTGTTTTTGGACTACATGATCTATATTTCTAAGAGGGATGTATTAAAATCTCTACTATCAATCATTGATTTATCTATTTCTTATATTTCTGTCCTTTACATATTTTGACATTGTTGGCAGCAGTATGATCATTATATACTTTGGTGGCTATTTATTTCTCTTTGTGCATTATGGATTTGTTTACACAAATTCTGTTTTATTTGATATTAAAATTACTAACTTAGTATGCTTTTGTTTCATTCAGTTTCCTTATTTCACCCTATGCCTAGGCCTTTAGTTTTTCAACACCACACATTAGAATCACCTGAGGAGCTTTTAAAAATAATAAAAAAACAAAACCAGGTCCCCCAGATCAATTAAATCAAAATATTTGAGGGTGAGGACTGAGCATTAGTATCTTTTTTTTTTTTTTTAATATTTGGTGATCAGAGTGATTGGCCTATATTTTTCCTTTCCAGTAAAGTCTGTGCACTTTTAGCATGAAAGTTAGGCTGGCCTTTAAATGTATTGGAAAGTATTCTCTCTTTTTCTCTTCTTTGGAAACAGTTTCTGTGCAACTGGTGTTATTTCTTTCTCAATTTTTTTTTTTTTTTGGTAGAATTTATCAGGAAACCATCTGGGTCTGGAGTTGTCTTTGAATCCATATTACAGACTTTTCTCCAATCTCTCTCGATAGATAGGTAGATAGATAGATACACAGATAGATAGATTGATTGATTTTCTACTTCCTCTATTTGGTAAATTCTGTTTTTCTAAGACTTCGTTCTTTGAAGCAAATGTGTAAATGTATTGCTATAAAATTGTACATGATATCCTATTTTTTTATATCTGTAGTATCTATAGTGATGTTCTTTCTTACTTTCTGATCATATTTTGTGTGTGTGTCTCATCTCTGTTTTTATTCTTATTCTGTCCAAGGAGAGGTTTTTTTAAGCTTTGTAAGTCTTTTCAAAGTCTCAAGTTTTAGATTTATTGATTTTTTTTTTTTTTACTGCCAGTTTCTTGATTTCATTGACCTAAGTACTATATTTCCTTCCCTCTACTTTTTTATGATTTAATTTGCTGTTCTTGAATGATTAGTTCATTGATCTTCAGGCTTTCCTTTCTAATATATGAATTTAGATTATAAATTAGTGACTACAGCTTTAGGTACATCTTCTGTTTTGATATATATATATAGTATTTTGATTATCAGTTCAAAATATTTTTTAATCTTCCATTTTTATTTCTCTTTGAATCACAGATTCTGTATTTTTTGTTCCTAATCATAAAGGGTATTTTTAAAAGTAATTTTGTTATTTTTGGCTAGCTTGATTCTACTGTGGATAATGAACATGGAATCAGTTTTTTGAAGTTGTTAAGCCTTGTTTCATGGCCCAACATATGGTAAATTTTTATAAATGTTTCATATGCATTTGAAAATGAATCCTGTAATTCACAGGTACACATTTCTATAAAATCAGTTGGGTCCAATTTGTTAGCTATGTTAATCAAATCCTCTAGATCTTAATAATTTTATTGTCTGCCTATTCTATCAATAACTGAGAGAGTGTCTTAATATCCTCCACTACTTTGTGGTTATTTCTATTTCCTTTGTTTCTGTCAATTTTTATTATCTATTTTGATGCTTTGTTACTAGATGGATATTAATTCAGAATTGTATGTTTTCTTGGTGATTTGAATCTCTAACCTGATGAAATAACCCTCTTTATCTCCTTTCATGCCTTTTGCCTCCAAGTCTACCTTGACTGATGCTAATATAACTACACGAGCTTTGTTTTGTTTAATGTTGGCATTTTTCCATTTTTTACTGTCACCCTGACTGTATCCTTGTATTTATTGCCTGCAATCAGCATGTAATTAGATTTTGTATTTATCTAGTAGCCATTTTTTATCTTAGTCCATTTACATTTAATGTTATTCTTGATATATTTGGCTCTATGCTTCCATCTTGTTAGTTTTATATTTGTCCTACCTGTTTTATAGTCCTTTTTTCTTTCCTTTTTGCTTCTTTTGGATTAATCAAGTGATTTTTAAAATTTCATTTCCCATCACTACTAGCTCTTTGGTTACCCATCCTTTTACTGTTCATTTAATGGGTACCCTAGAAATTTTGTACATGTATCCTGACTTACTCATTTGCTACCTAACTCAAGAGTACTAAACAGAAATTATTTTACTACCTCTGAAACTTTGCTGTTATGTATTTTAATCAAATATGTTTTTTTCTAAGTTCTGTCTTAAATGCAGTAAAGTGAATACATCTTAAGTGTACAACTTAATTTTTACATATATATGCTCCCATGTAACACCACCTAGATCAAGATCTATTCTTTCTTAGCTTTTAATTGTTTGTGATTTTCTGAAGTTTCATTATGATATACATAGATCTGAGTTTCTTATTTATCCTGATTGAGATTAACTGGACTTCTTGATCACTATAGGTTAATATCTTTCATCAGTTGTGGAAACCTGTCAGCTGGTATTTCACTTTTTGTTTCTGTCTCATTCTCCCTTATCTTTCCGAGATCCCAGTTGAATGTATGTTAGAACTCTATTTGTTTACTAACTTGCCCAGTCCAGAAATTTTTTTCAGTAACTTAAGGTTATGAGGAATGTATTTTTCGTACAGGATTTTTGGAGCTCACTAAAGGATTAGCTTAGCCACTGTAGATGAAAACTGGGAAGGTTTTCTAATTAATTTAAATGCAAATTGTAGACACATACAGAGAATGTCTCATAAACTGTGTAATTATTAAAAGGATAGCCATAATGAAAAGTCTTAAACAGTAGTTTGGTTTATTTTCTTTAACCTGAAAGACTATTGGACAGCTCACTTTCTATAAAAATTGTAAATGTAGTTTTTTGTGGATTCATAGAAAGAATTATAAAAAGTAGATTTCTACTATTAGGGAAAAACTATTTCTCAAGTTACTAAGTACAATTTTTTGCACTTGATATTTCTAAATTTATTAATAAGTAATTTATAATATTAGAAATCTATTTTTTAACTTTGCTGTAGAACTAAGGCATGAAGTTTTAATTTTATGGTAGAAAAATTGTGTTTTTAGCTAAGTAAAGCTCTAAATTCCTTTAACTTTTTGCCTTCCATTTACAACATGGTTTTTTGTTTCTTTCCATTTTAGGATGGTCTTGTTAATGTAGGATGGATGGACTGTGCCACCCAGGAGAACCTTTGTAAAAGCTTAGATATTACAACAAGTACTACTGCTTATTTTCCTCCTGGAGCCACTTTAAATAACAAAGAGAAAAACAGTATTTTGGTATGAATCACTTTAAACTAATTTCTTTACATATAATGTACAAACACCCTCAAAAATAATACATTATTTTTGTAAGCAGTGAGCAAAGAAATGAACAATTTATATTGTCTGACTGTGGAACCCTTATTTAGAACAGATACTTAATTTCTGAGATTCTTTTTAATACATGCTTCAAATTATAAAATTTAAGGATTATTTTTATTTTTTTTTTTTAATATAATATGTTTATTATTTAATTAACTTTATTTTCAGATGATGTTTAGGTATGTAACTGTAAGAATACAATGCAGAATTTTTTTTTTGGGGAGGATTTCTTTTTTTTTATTATTATTATACTTTTAAGTTTTAGAGTACATGTGCACAATGTGCAGGTTAGTTGCATATGTATACATGTGCCATGCTGGTGTGCTGCACCCATTAACTCATCATTTAGCATTAGTTATATCTCCTAATGCTATCCCTCCCCCTCCCCCCACCCCACAACAGTCCCCAGAGTGTGATGTTCCCCTTCCTGTGTCCCTGTGTTCTCATTGTTCAATTCCCATCTATGAGTGAGAACATGCGGTGTTTGGTTTTTTGTCCTTGCGATAGTTTACTGAGAATGATGATTTCCAATTTCATCCATGTCCCTACAAAGGACATGAACTCATCATTTTTTATGGCTGCATAATATTCCATGGTGTATATGTGCCACATTTTCTTATTCCAGTCTATCATTGTTGGACATTTGGGTTGGTTCCAAGTCTTTGCTATTGTGAATAGTGCCGCAATAAACATACGTGTGCATGTGTCTTTATAGCAGCATGATTTATAGTCCTTTGGGTATATACCCAGTAATGGGATGGCTAGGTCAAATGGTATTTCTAGTTCTAGATCCCTGAGGAATTGCCACACTGACTTCCACAATGGTTGAACTAGTTTACAGTCCCACCAACAGTGTAAAAGTGTTCCTATTTCTCCACATCCTCTCCAGCACCTGTTGTTTCCTGACTTTTTAATGATTGCCATTCTAACTGGTGTGATGGTGTCTCATTGTGGTTTTGATTTGCATTTCTCTAATTGCCAGTGATGATGAGCATTTTTTCATGTGTCTTTTGGCTGCATAAATGTCTTCTTTTGAGAAGTGTCTGTTTCATATCCTTCACCCACTTTTTGATGGGGTTGTTTGTTTTTTTCTTGTAAATTTGTTTGAGTTCATTGTAGATTCTGGATATTAGCCCTTTGTCTGATGAGTAGGTTGTGAAAATTTTCTCCCATTTTGTAGGTTGCCTGGTTCACTCTGATGGTAGTTTCTTTTGCTGTGCAGAAGCTCTTTAGTTCAATTAGACCCCATTTGTCAATTTTGGCTTTTGTTGCCATTGCTTTTGGTGTTTTAGACATGAAGTTCTTGCCCATGCCTATGTCCTGAATGGTAATGCCTAGGTTTTCTTCTAGGGTTTTTATGGTTTTAGGTCTAACGTTTAAGTCTTTAATCCATCTTGAATTAATTTTTGTATAAGGTGTAAGGAAGGGATCCAGTTTCAGCTTTCTACATATGGCTAGCCAGTTTTCCCAGCACCATTTATTAAATAGGGACTCCTTTCCCCATTGCTTGTTTTTGTCAGGTTTGTCAAAGATCAGATAGTTGTAGATATGCAGCGTTATTTCTGAAGGCTCTGTTCTGTTCCATTGGTCTATATCTCTGTTTTGGTACCAGTACCATGCTGTTTTGGTTACTGTAGCCTTGTAGTATAGTTTGAAGTCAGGTAGTGTGATGCCTCCAGCTTTGTTCTTTTGGCTTAGGATTGACTTGGCGATGCGGGCTCTTTTTTGGTTCCATATGAACTTTAAAGTCGTTTTTTCCAATTCTATGAAGAAAGTCATTGGTAGCTTGATGGGGATGGCATTGAATCTGTAAATTGCCTTGGGCAGTATGGCCATTTTCACGATACTGATTCTTCCTACCCATGAGCATGGAATGTTCTTCCATTTGTTTGTATCCTCTTTTATTTCATTCAGCAGTGGTTTGTAGTTCTCCTTGAAGAGGTCTTTCACGTCCCTTGTAAGTTGGATTCCTAGGTATTTTATTCTCTTTGAAGCAATTGTGAATGGGAGTTCACTCATGATTTGGCTCTCTGTTTGTCTGTTATTGGTGTATAAGAATGCTTGTGATTTTTGTACATTGATTTTGTATCCTGAGACTTTGCTGAAGTTGCTTATCAGCTTAAGGAGATTTTGGGCTGAGACAATGGGGTTTTCTAGATATACAGTCATGTCGTCTGCAAACAGGGACAATTTGACTTCCTCTTTTCCTAATTGAATACCCTTTATTTCCTTTTCCTGCCTAATTGCCCTGGCCAGAACTTCCAACACTATGTTGAATAGGAGTGGTGAGAGAGGGCATCCCTGTCTTGTGCCAGTTTTCAAAGGGAACGCTTCCAGTTTTTGCCTATTCAGTATGATATTGACTGTGGGTTTGTCATAGATAGCTGTTATTATTTTGAGATATGTCCCATCAATACCTAATTTATTGAGCGTTTTTAGCATGAAGGGTTGTTGAATTTTGTCCAAGGCCTTTTCTGCATCTATTGAGATAATCATGTGGTTTTTGTCTTTGGTTCTGTTTATATGCTGGATTACATTTATTGATTTGCATATATTGAACCAGCCTTGCATCCCAGGGATGAAGCCCTCTTGATCATGGTGGATAAGCTTTTTGATGTGCTGCTGGATTTGGTTTGCCAGTATTTTATTGAGGATGTTTGCATCAGTGTTCATGAAGGATATTGGTCTAAAATTCTCTTTTTTGGTTGTGTCTCTGCCCAGCTTTGGTATCAGGATGATGCTGTCGTCATAAAATGAGTTAGGGAGGATTCCCTCTTTTTCTATTGATTGGGATAGTTTCAGAAGGAATGGTACCAGTTCCTCCTTGTACCTCTGGTAGAATTCGGCTGTGAATCCATCTGGTCCTGGACTCTTTTTGGTTGGTAGGCTATTGATTATTGCCACAATTTCAGAGCCTGTTATTGGTCTATTCAGAGATTCAACTTCTTCCTGGTTTAGTCTTGGGAGAGTGTATGTGTCGAGGAATTTATCCATTTCTTCTAGATTTTCTAGTTTATTTGCGTAGAGGTGTTTGTAGTATTCTCTGATGGTAGTTTGTATTTCTGTGGGATCGGTGGTGATATCCCCTTTATCATTTTTTATTGCATCTATTTGATTCTTCTCTCTTTTTTTCTTTATTAATCTTGCTAGCGGTCTATCAATTTTGTTGATCCTTTCAAAAAACCAGCTCCTGGATTCATTAATTTTTTGAAGGGTTTTTTGTGTCTCTATTTCCTTCAGTTCTGCTCTGATTTTAGTTATTTCTTGCCTTCTGCCAGCTTTTGAATGTGTTTGCTCTTGCTTTTCTAGTTCTTTTAATTGTGATGTTAGGGTGTCAATTTTGGATCTTTCCTGCTTTCTCCTGTGGGCATTTAGTGCTATAAATTTCCCTCTACACACTGCTTTGAATGTGTCCCAGAGATTCTGGTATGTTGTGTCTTTGTTCTCATTGGTTTCAAAGAACATTTTTATTTCTGCCTTCAGTTTGTTATGTACCCAGTAGTCATTCAGGAGCAGGTTGTTCAGTTTCCATGTAGTTGAGCGGTTTTGAGTGAGTTTCTTAATCCTGAGTTCTAGTTTGATTGCACTGTGGTCTGAGAGACAGTTTGTTATAATTTCTGTTCTTTTACATTTGCTGAGGAGAGCTTTACTTCCAACTACGTGGTCAGTTTTGGAATAGGTGTGGTGTGGTGCTGAAAAAAATGTATATTCTGTTAATTTGGGGTGGAGAGTTCTGTAGATGTCTGTTAGCTCTGCTTGGTGTAGAGCTCAGTTCAATTCCTGGGTATCCTTATTAACTTTCTGTCTTGTTGATCTGTCTAATGTTGACAGTGGGGTGTTAAAGTCTCCCATTATTATTGTGTGGGAGTCTAAGTCTCTTTGTAGGTCACTCAGGACTTGCTTTATGAATCTGGGTGCTCCTGTATTGGGTGCATATATATTTAGGATAGTTAGCTCTTCTTGTTGAATTGATCCCTTTACCATTATGTAATGGCCTTCTTTGTCTCTTTTGATCTTTGTTGGTTTAAAGTCTGTTTTATCAGAGACTAGGATTGCAACCCCTGCCTTTTTTTGTTTTCCATTTGCTTGGTAGATCTTCCTCCATCCTTTTATTTTGAGCCTGTGTGTCTCTACACGTGAGATGGGTTTCCTGAATACAGCACACTGATGGGTCTTGACTCTTTATCCAATTTGCCCGTCTGTGTCTTTTAATTGGAGCATTTAGTCCATTTACATTTAAAGTTAATGTTGTTATGTGTGAATTTGATCCTGTCATTATGATGTTAGCTGGTTATTTTGCTGGTTAGTTGATGCAGTTTCTTGCTAGTCTTGGTGGTCTTTACATTTTGGCATGATTTTGCAGCGGCTGGTACCTGTTGTTCCTTTCCACGTTTAGTGCTTCCTTCAGGAGCTGTTTTAGGGCAGGCCTGGTGGTGACAGAATCTCTCAGCATTTGCTTGTGTGTAAAGTATTTTGTTTCTCCTTCACTTATGAAGCTTAGTTTGGCTGGATATGAAAATTCTTTTCTTTAAGAATGTTGAATATTGGCCCCCACTCTCTTCTGGCTTGTAGAGTTTCTGCTGAGAGATCCGCTGTTAGTCTGATGGGCTTCCCTTTGTGGGTAACCCGACCTTTCTCTCTGGCTGCCCTTAACATTTTTTCCTTCATTTCAACTTTGGTGAATCTGACAATTATGTGTCTTGGAGTTGCTCTTCTTGAGGAGTATCTTTGTTGCGTTCTCTGTATTTCCTGAATCTGAACGTTGGCCTGCCTTGCTAGATTGGGGAAGTTCTCCTGGCTAATATCCCGCAGAGTGTTTTCCAACTTGGTTCCATTCTCCTCGTCACTTTCAGGTACACCAATCAGACGTAGATTTGGTCTTTTCACATAGTCCCATATTTCTTGGAGGCTTTGTTCATTTCTTTTTATTCTTTTTTCTTTAAACTTCCCTTCTCGCTTCATTTCATTTATTTCGTCTTCCATCACTGATACCCTTTCTTCCATTTGATCGCATCGGCTCCTGAGGCTTCTGCATTCTTCACATAGTTCTCGAGCCTTGGCTTTCAGCTCCCTCAGCTCCTTTAAGCACTTCTCTGTATTGGTTATTCTAGTTATACATTCGTCTAAATTTTTTTCAAAGTTTTCAACTTCTTTGCCTTTGCTTTGAATTTCCTCCTGTAGTTCAGAGTAGTTTGATCGTCTGAAGCCTTCTTCTCTCGTCAAAGTCATTCTCCGTCCAGCTTTGTTCCGTTGCTGGTGAGGAACTATGTTCCTTTGGAGGAGGAGAGGCGCTCTGCTTTTTAGAGTTTCCAGTTTTTGTGCTCTGTTTTTTCCCCATCTTTGTGGTTTTATCTACTTTTGGTCTTTGATGATGGTGATGTACAGATGGGTTTTTGGTGTGGATGTCCTTTCTGTTTGTTAGTTTTCCTTCTAACAGACAGGACCCTCAGCTGCAGGTCTGTTGGAGTTTGCTAGAGGTCCACTCCAGACCCTGTTTGCCTGGCTATCAGCAGCGGTGTCTGCAGAACAGCGGATTTTCGTGAACCACGAATGCTGCTGTCTGATCGTTCCTCTTGAAATTTTGTCTCAGAGGAGTACCCGGCTGTGTGAGGTGTCAGTCTGCCCCTACTGGGGGGTGCCTCCCAGTTAGGCTGCTCAGGGGTCAGGGACCCACTTGAGGAGGCAGTCTGCCCGTTCTCATATCTCCACCTCCATGCTGGGAGAACCACTGCTCTTTTCAAAGCTGTCAGACAGGGACATTTAAGTCTGCAGAGGTTACTGCTGTCTTTTTGTTTGTCTGTGCCCTGCCCCAGAGGTGGAGCCTATAGAGGCAGGCAGGCCTCCTTGAGCTGTGGTGGGCTCCACCCAGTTCGAGCTTCCCAGCTGCTTTGTTTACCTAAGCAAGCCTGGGCAATGGCGGGCGCCCCTCCCCCAGCCTCGCTGCCGCCTTGCAGTCTGATCTCAGACTGCTGTGCTAGCAATCAGCGAGACTCCGTGGGCGTAGGACCCTCCGAGCCAGGTGCAGGATATAATCTCCTGGTGTGCTGTTTCCTAAGCCCGTCGGAAAAGTGCAGTATTAGGGTGGAAGTGACCCGATTTTCCAGGTGCCGTCTGTCACCCCTTTCCTTGATCAGGAAAGGGAACTCCCTGACCCCTTGTGCTTCCCGAGTGAGGCAATGCCTCGCCCTGCTTCGGCTCGTGCACGGTACGCTGCACCCACTGTCCTGCGCCCACTGTCTGGCACTCCCTAGTGAGATGAACCCGGTACCTCAGATGCAAATGCCAAAATCACCGGTCTGTGTCGCTCACGCTGGGAGCTGTAGACTGGAGCTCTTCCTATTCGGCCATCTTGGCTCCTCCCCAGGATTATTTTTAAACTGATGATTACATTTCATTTAAAGTCATTACATCTTTACATTTAAAATTACCCTACATTTAAAACCATTATATTTTTAAACCCCAAAAGTATGGAGTACATTTCTAGGTTATACAAAAGAGCATTTATACCATGAGTTTTCATTGTTTTCTATTTAATTGTGTATTTTCTTTTTTTTGAGATGGAATCTTGCTCTTGTCGCCCAGGCTGTAGTGCAGTGGCGTGATCTTGGCTCAGTGCAACTTCTGTCTCCTGGGTTCAAGTGATTCTTCTGCCTCAGCCTCCTGAGTAGCTGGGATTACAGGTGCCTGCCATCATGCCTGGCTAATTTTTGTACTTTTAGTAGAGACGGGGTTTCGCCATGTTGGCCAGGCTGGTCTTGAACTCCCGATGTCAGATGATCCGCCCACCTAGGCCTCCCAGAGAGCTGGGATTACAGGCGTGAGTCACCACGCCCAACCTAATTGTTTATTTTCTAATGTTAAAAATATAGATCAGTGGTAGTTTTGGCTGGGGCCTAAGTATTTTTCTAAAGCACCCCTTGGGATTCTGGTGTAAACTCAGTTTTGACATCTTGTAATGTGGTATACCTCCTTAAGTTTGAGTGAGGAAACTGAGGCTCAATCTAGTTTTCAAGGAGCTGAGATAAATAGTGGGATATTGGATGGGTCACTGCGGAATCCCAAAAGAAAATAAACACTCTGATAAGACAAATCTCCCTTAGTTTTCCCTCTGTACTTTAATTCTGCTTTTTTAGATGTTGATAAAGATAACATATACTCATTTCAGAAATTCATATATGGCACAGAGCTGTAAAAGAAGATGCAAAATTCCCTGAAACCAAATCACTAATAGACAGCCACCATCAAATCTTGGTAAATACCCATCCAGATCTCTACTGAAATATATATGCAATTACGACTTTGTGCCAGCAATTCTCTAGTTTATATCTGTGACTCAAACCTCTGTTCTGCACTCCAGATGTATTATATACGTGCACCTATACATATATGTGTGGATGTGTGTGTGTGTGCTTGTGTATGTATATGTATGTGTGTATGTATGTATATATCACTGCTCATTCACTGTCTCCCCTGGGATGTTAGTCAGTGTCTCAAATTTAAATGCCTATAACCATATTCCCAATATCCCCCCATAAATCTGCTTCATCCAGTTTTTTCCCGTATTATTTGATGAAAACTCTGTCCTTTTATTATTCAAGCCAAATGCCCTGGAGTTATTCTTGATTTCTCTTTTTCTCATACCTTATAACCAATTCATCAAGAAAATCTATGGCTTTATCTTTAAAACGTGTTTATACACATCAAATGGATGGATGGATACAGATATGTAATTTTTCATAAATGGGATCATATAGTAGATTCTATTTTGTAATCTAGTTTTTTCACTCAGTGTATCAGGAAAATCCTTTCTTATTTAAAAAATGGACATTTTATAAATGAATATGTATACATTATCCTTGAAGTAATGAATGATCCCTGGATGGTAAGTCACTGAATACTTAGTTTAATCAGTTCATTCTTGGTGTGTTTCTACTTTCTCAGGATGATAAGCAATGTTGTAATGAGCAATCTTGTATCTTTTTCCTTGTGCACTTTTTCAGTTATCTGTTTAGAATGGGAGCACTGTGGCCATTTTAAACTCAATTGGTATTGCCAGATTGCCCTCCAGAAAAGTTGTACTAGTTTATTCTGTGCCATCAGTCCACAAGGATTGCCTACACCCTGTCCAACAATAGAGCCTCTTGCCTTGAGTATTATAATCTCTGGGCTTCATGATAGAAAATTACAAGGTCAAAGGCTGTCTGAGACAGGAAACAGAAATGAGTGACTCTGGAAATGTAATAACAGGGAGTGGTGAATTAAACACTACTTGTCCCTCCCCAAAAGCCTTCAGGCTGTTTTTGTTTTTTTTTTTTTTTTTTTTTTTTCTTTTGAGACAGAGTCTTGCTATGTCTCCCAGGCTGGAGTGCAGTGGCGCAGTCTCCGCTCACTGCAAGCTCCACCTCACGGGTTCACACCATTCTCCTGCCTCAGCCTCCCGAGTAGCTGGGACTACAGGTGCATGCCGCCACACCCAGCTAATTTTTTGTATTTTTAGCAGAGACGGGGTTTCACCGTGTTAGCCAGGATGGTCTCGATCTCCTGACCTTGTGATCCACCGGCCTCGGCCTCCCAAAGTGCTGGGATTACAGGCGTGAGCCACCGCGTCCGGCCGCATTGAGGTTTTAAAAAATACAAAACAGTATGCCAGCTAAATGTATCTGGTAGGTGGAATTTAGAGGCTAGATAAGACAGCAATCCTTTATGGGTGTAACTAACAAATTCTCCTCTAACAGAAACAGGTTTATAATGAGATTCCAGTAGATTAATCACTGCAAGTTTATATAGGCTGTGTAATAGGCATTTTAGTAAAAGTCTTCATAGTGAATAGAACTAAAGTGAGTAAGATATGGAACTGAGGCGTGAAAGATTTGTTTTGGCATTTTAAGCTCTTTGATAGCAGGAACTATTTCATATAGACCTCTAAGAATGTTTATGCTATATATATATATATATATAAAAAATTATATATATATTTTTTTATTTTTATTTTTATTTTTTTATTTTTAAGAAAAGAATCTTAGGAAAAAAACCTGAATTTTTATTCTTATGTTGTACCTATTATTTTTAGCCATGTGTTTGTTCTCATGTCTAGCATGATTAAGCTGTGGATTCCATGATTGTTCGTACAAGTTTTTAGTGAATTTTAGATCTTTCAAGTAATACTTAAACTGTTAAACATAGATGGTTCATAATTAAAGACATATATTAAACTCTGTTTTGTCAACTTTCATATACATTTTCTTGATGTAACCATTGCTGCATTCTTTATAATAACAGCTGCTTCATTGAGAGAATCAGACCAGCAGAGAGAGAGAGTTACATGACAAAGTATGCTGAGGATAAAATATTGACAGAAATAAAGAAGATGTGTTAGAAGGGCCTTTTATACTCATTTGTGTTTTAAATAAGAGACTCGGGCCGAAAACAAGTTTAAGATAAGATCTGTATCATTATATTTTACTCTAAAAACTCCTAAGTGGTTTGGTTTTTAGATGAAAACCTCTATGATGAGCAATAAGTCCATTCCAATTTTCCACTTCTAAGTTCCTCTTAATTAATCTTAATTATTGGTTGGGGAATGAAGTGTCTTTGATAGTCTGTTATTCTTCCTTCTAGTGTCATAAAAATTATTAAGTGAATGTGTAAAACATTGGCATTCTGTAAAACATGGTTAGCATTAAAATTAAGCTAAACATAATGTGGTTTTTCTTGATGATTGGGAGGTCACTCAGGATTATTCTGAGGATTTTTATAGAATACACATCATAGTTAATTAAAAATTCCAGTTAATGCAACACCTTATAATGGAATTTATTGTATATCACTGTTTAAGAAACAGCTTAGTTATATAATATTTTTGATAATTGCCAAAATACACTTTTTTTTGAAAAAAGACATTTGGAATTATTTGAAAAACTATTTACCTTCTATAATCGTTTTCCTAAAAATACTACATTGGAAATTGAAAAAACAAAATAAAGATATCAAATATAATGAATATTTATTCAAAAAGATTACAATGTGATTTTCTTTTTCTAGTTTCTTAACTCATTGGATGCTAAAGAAATATATTTGGAAGTAATACATAATCTTCCAGATTTTGAACTACTTTCGGCACACACACTAGAGGTAATGTTTTTATTAATAAAGATAAGTAGCAATGAATGTTCGTAACATTTCAAGTCTTAACATTTTAAAATCAGCATTTGTTTTATTCATCTCTAGAGAGAATTTAAAGTAGCAGTTTCAAAGGATTATATATTAGTCAATTGTAGGTTAAATTCTAATTGGAGATCTGGTGTTGCTAATTCAGGATGGATCTGTAGTTCTGGAAAACCTACTCAGTCCTGAAGGTGGGCTTCAAAAGGAACATCAGAAAAGGCAGAATTTTAATCAGAGCAACTTTGGCTCTGATTCATAACTTTTTGTTCTTGCTTACAGAATGGATTATATTGATTACTAAGAAGAAGTATTCAGTTTATGGATAGAATGCTGAGAAATATTGCTTGTGGTAGAATCAGTTTTTTTCTGTTAGGTTGGTGCAAAAGTAATTGCAGTTTTTGCCATTTAAAAGTAGTGACAAAAACCACAGTTACTTTTGCACAAAACGAGATACTTCCTAGCCACAGATCTTTTGAAGTCTGTATCACTACCAGATCTTATGTGCTAAGCCTGAAAAAGCTGACAACTTTGCCACCCAACTTTTTAGCTATATGCTGTTAAAATCATGTATTTGTTTTTGGCAGTCATCTACTTTAAGATTTTATAATTTAGTGACTAACCCTCCTGTAATATTTGTTTATTTTACATACCATTATTCTAAGTAAACTACAAAATAAGAGAATGAGTGGGTCCGAATTTTAGATAGTATTTTGAAGTAATGGGTAGGGGAGCTAAAACTAACTTCAAGTCATAGGAATGAAGATTAGAACCCTTAGAATTTCCCATCTCTGACATTTCCTTTTCTTTATCACTTTTAAGGATCGTTTGGCTCATCATCGGTGGCTCTTATTTTTTCATTTTGGAAAAAATGAAAATTCAAATGATCCTGAGTTGAAAAAACTAAAAACTCTACTTAAAAATGATCATATTCAAGTAAGAAAAATGTATTCTGCCTAGCCTTCTGCTGGTGTACTTTGTTGTTAATTTAATACATATAATTAAATTTTAAATAACATAAAAACTCTTATTTGAAATTATAAGAAGCCTATAAGTGCTTTTAGTCTTGGTTTGTGCTTTCTTTTCCTCTTTTTTATTAAAAGTTTATATGTAATCTGAAAGTGGTTAATTTTCATTTATTTTGGCATTTGATAAACCTGTATCACACAACTTTTCTGGAATGCATACGGTACGAGGTTATCTTTCCATTTTTTTTAATTCTTATTTCTTTATATAAATAATTCTTGGTCATTGTTTAAAAATCAGGACAATAAATAAGTACAAAAATAAAGCAATTATCTAAAAAAATCACCCGTACTCCTAACATTGTTCATAACCCTGCTACGTATTTACTCTATATAACCATTTAAACATTTTGTGAGTGCCCATATGCGTATGTAGGCATATGTATATGTGTGCACATGCATACATATTGTAATGGCCATTGTAATAGACATACACATGTAAATTTATATGTCTGTGTTTTAATCAAAATGGATTCACTATATGCTTTTTTTTTAACTTTTGTCGTACAACAATATCATAAACTTTTTCACAGACATGTAAAAATGCATATATATTTATATGGATATAAAATCTCTATATCCATGTACACATGTATAGCCTCCTTATTCCCTAAAGGCTACATAGTGGCTTACTATATGGTTATGCCATAATTGTTTAGGAAATCCTCTCTTACTGATTTTATGTTGTTTCCTTTATTTTTTATATCAAATGATGCAGAACTTGTCTTTAGTATGGAAAATTTTCTTTTCTTTTCTTTTGAGACAGAGTCATTCTGTCACCCAGGCTGGAGTGCAGTGGCGTGCTCTTGACTCACTGCAACCTCAGCCTCACGGGTTCAAGTGATTCCGAGTTCCAGTGATTCCCTCCTGAGTAGCTGGGACTACAGGCGCATGCCACCAAGTCCGGCTGATTTTTGTACTTTTAATAGAGACTGGGATTCTCCATGTTGGCCAAGCTGGCCTCGAACTCCTGACCTCAGGTGATCCTCCCACCTCAGCCTCCCAAAGTGCTGGGATTACAGGCGTGAGCCACCACACCTGGCCATATGGGAAATTTTCAACTCAAGGTTATGTTTTCTTAAATGGTTTTTATTCTCATTACTAGAGTCCTTCAGAAAGTTTTCTCACTGACAGCACGTGAGTGGCCATTTCTCCACGCTGTGCCCACCATGGTACTATCGTTCTTTATAATCTTCACAATTCCGATAGGCCATAAGTGATATGTTAACAATATTCACTTTCATTTAATTGCTTTCAACTGGTCGGGGGAAGAATACTTTTTCATGATTATTAACAAATCATAATTGTTCTCTAGTTAATTTTCTCTTTATATCTGTGGCCCATTTTCTTTTTTCTGATGGGATGTTTGTCCAGCTTTTTCTTTTTTTTCTTTTTTTTTAATGCAATGTAGTGTCACTCTGTCAGCCAGGCTGGAGTGTAGTGGTGCGATCTCGGCTCACTGCAACCTCCACCTCCCAGATTCAAGCAGTTCTGCTGCCTCAGCCTCCCAAGTAGCTGGGACTACAGGTGCAAGCCACCATGCCTGGCTAATTTTTGTATTTTTAGTAGAGACGTGGTTTCACCATATTGGTCAGGCTGATCTCAAACTCCTGACCTCAGGCGATTCAGCTACCTCAGCCTCCTCAAGTGCTGGGATTATAGGCATGAGCCAATGCGCGTGGCCCATCTTGTTTCTTAATGGATTTTCTGTCTTAAATGCCACAAATTTGTTCCCGGTTTATCATTTGGCTGTTGTGCTTACGCTCTTCTTTTTCACGCTGTTTGAAAACATCACTTTTTTCTTCATTATTTCTGCTTCTGAAAGTGATCTCTCCTCTATCTCAAGATTATATAAACATTCTCTACATCTTCAAAAAGTAGGTTTCTGGAATAACTTCATATTTTCTTGGGAATTCCTCAGGATTTTTTAACTCTCTAGGAAGCATTTTTTAACTAAATTGAGTCTTAGTATTGAATGTAAATGAATTATTTCTGTCTCTTATTTTCATAGCCTATTAGCTTCTGTTTAAAAACTGTGTCATTAGGGCAATGCCATTTTTAGATTATCATAAATATTTACAAATCAAATGGATAAGACAGTATTTTTATCAAATTTGACCTTCTTTTTCTCCTTTAGGTTGGCAGGTTTGACTGTTCCTCTGCACCAGACATCTGTAGTAATCTGTATGTTTTTCAGCCGTCTCTAGCAGTATTTAAAGGACAAGGAACCAAAGAATATGAAATTCATCATGGTAAGAATGGAAAAAATGATAGAAAACTTAGCTTCATTTTCAAATAGAAGTTTTCTAATTGTGCTTTTTAAACTTATTTTGTATGGACATGCTTATTGTAAATAACTTCTCTCAGTAAATATCAGGACAGATATTTTGAATTATATGTAGTCATTTTATTCTCTTTACCCTTCTTTTTAACATAAATGCCTTTTCTCTATTCAGTATTTTGATCAGGGTTTCTGGTGATAAATCAAGCTAATGAGAAATTTAAGCCCTCCTTGTTCGCAAAAGTAAGCAACACCTGCAGTTTATATTCCAGCTTGCCGTGTGTATCATCTCAGCCATTATAGGCAATTTCCAGACATTCTTTTGGATTTTTCTCCCACTAGACTTCCAGACTTCTCCATTAACTGCCTTGTTATCTTTCTTGCATTTATAATTTTATTTCAGCATATTTAGGACTTTAGCTCTGCATTCATGTGAGTGCAGTCTCAATTCCAAGAGTTTGGACTACAGCAGAGTCCTTGTCCTGAAAGAGGTCAAATATAGCAAAAGAAACACACAGACTACCAACTACCATACAGTTAAGTGAATAACAGATACCGATGAAATGCCCATTAGCACCTAGCACTGCTTTCAATGTTGAGGATATAAATTTGTAAGACATGAACTCCTTCAAGAAGTTTAAAATAGTGTAGTAGGGAACGGAGGAGGGAGATCCATAAGAAAACATAAAAAATACTTTAATGATCATTGTATATTAACTACAACAAGATCAAATAGACTTCTGCATAGTAGAGGTCAAGAAGTGGTATTTGAATTGAGCATAAAGTGCTCAATTTCCCCAAGCAACTATAGGGGAAAAAGAAGTGAGACCTCTAGGCTGGAGGAACTTTGTGAGCAAAGGCTTGGGGTAAGATAACCCTTACAGTAACTACTGTTTGTTCACTGCTGTCTACAAGTCAGACATTCTGCCAAAAGCCTTGCATACGTGATTCATTTTTATCTTTACAACAGCCCAGTGAAGGAGAAAATGGAGACTCAGAAAGGTTAAGTAACTTGCCCTATGACAGACAACTAGAAACTAGCCATGGTAGATTTTGAATCCAAATTTGTCTGACTCCAAAACCTAGGCTTATAGCCATTAAACTATACCATGCACTAAAAGTGCTAGAAATGACTAAGTTTTAATAATGGAATGATACTCTTTTTTATCTCTAAAATAGTTCTCAGACCCCCCCTCTTCTCTGTGCTTACTGCTTTGTTTCAGGCCCATCATCTCCTTCATCTATTATAATATCCTCTGGGAGGATTGCTTATCTCCTAGCCTTTCTTCCTTAAAATCGATTCCTTGTTTTGTTTGCATTTATTATCCATTCTTGTGTCACTTTTCTGCCTTGACTTTCCTTATTTCTTATAGCATAAGCTTCAGATTCCTTAGCATAGAAGCAATAATCATGTCTGTTTTGCTCACTGCTCTATCTCCAGCACCTAGAATGGTGCCTGGCACATAGTAAGAACTCAGGAAATGTTTGTTAAGTGGATAGGGTATGTTCACAGTCTGGCTCTGCCAGTTTTTCCAGTCTTAATTCCCACTGCTGCCCCTCCAGATAGTCTTAGCTCCAGCTACCTTTGGATCTTTGTGAATGCCGTGTTCTTTTCACTCCTCTGTGCCTTCACACATGATTTTTCCTCCTGCATTGTAATCACTCCTTCGTGTTCCACAGAATATTTAGCAAACTCCAAATTGCCTTTCAAAACTTAAAGCAGCTTCTTCCCTGGGAAATATATTATGAATCTCCAAGCACTTCCTTTTATGTGCTCTTACTAACTTTGTAATAGAACTTACATTGTTTCTTTGGATTAAAATAGTTATTGAGCATCTGCATGTACCAGGTACAGTACTGAGGAACAGGAAAAAATGTGAACTAAGTAATCTCTAATACAAAGAACATTGTGGACTATTAGGGAAAACAGACAAGTAAATGGACAAATTTTTATTTTTTTATTTTTTTTATGGACAAGTTTTTAAAAATGTTTGCAGTGGACAGTATTTATTGTCTATTGCTTAGTAGTAAATTACCCCAAAACTCAGTGGTTTAAAACAAACATGTATTAATTCACAGTTTTTGGTGGTCAGGAATCTGAGAAAAGTTTAGCTGGGTAGTTACAGACACGGATTTTCTCAGGAGGTTGCATTCAAAATACGCAAGGTCTGTGGTCATCTGAAGGCTAGACTGGCTACAGGGTCTGGTTCCAAGCTTACTCCTGTGATTGTCAGGAGGCCTCATATGTCAGGAGGCCTAAGTTCCTCGCTGGGTGTTGGCAGAGGCCTCAGTTCCTCATCATGTGGGCCTTTGTAGGGCTGCTTCAATATGGTAGCTAGCTTCTCGGATAGTAACAGAGATGAAGAGAAGTAGATTTGTAAAAGACCAAGAATGCAAAATCAGTATTACTTGGTGACTGTTGAGATGTGTGGGAGGTCAAGAGAGAGAGGAGAGTCAAGAATAATACCTATGTTTCTGACTTGACGAAATTGCAGTTGAGTGATTGTACTGTTCAATGTAAGTGGACTGTGGTAGCAACGTAGAAAATGGATTAGTTAAGGAAGGCTGGGTGAAGAAACTAGCTAGGTTATTGCAGAAGGCCACACTGAGTTCAGGCAGTAGCAATGGGTTGGAAATGGTAAGAGATGGAATGGATAGAATTATTATGATACAGAGCAGAGAAAGAAGTCAAGGTTCACTCTTTGGAATTATATTTAGGCACCTAGTGGATAATTATGTTGTTGCCAAGATAAGGATGGTGAGAAAAGGAGCAGGTTTGGAGGAAAATAACACAGCCTCAATTTGAATATATTGCCATGTGTCAATGACAGAGACGTCTTCTGAGAAATGTGTCATTAGGTGATTTCATTGTTGTGCAAACATCAGAGAGTGTACTTAAAAAAAGCTAGATGGTATAGTCCACTACACATCTAGGCTATACAGTATAGCCTATTGCTCCTAGGCTACATCTGTACAATGTGTTACAGTGTACTGAATACCATAAGCAACTGTAACACAGCGGTAAGAGTTTGTGTATCTAAATGTATCTAAACATAGAAAAGGGGTAATGTGTTGCATTACAGAATTACAACAGCAACACCATCACTGAGCCATAGGAATTTTTCAGCTCCATTATAATCTTATGGGACCCCATCATATATGTGGTCCACCATTGCCTGAAATATCATTATGCAGGAGTGTATTGTGTTTGACGTGTTTATGTGATATCCAAGTACAACTTTTCACTGGGCAGTTGGTAATATGGGTTTTGAATTCATAAGAGAAGTCTAGGTTGTAGAAAACGATTTAGGAGTTAGGCCATAGTAATCACTGAAGTAAGCATAAATAATTTAAAGAATCCTATAAAAAAGTCATTATTCTACCTCTGAAGATAAGGGAACATTTCAAAGAGATTTTGATTTTTTTTTTTTTTTTTTTTTTGAGATGGAGTCTCACTCTGTCACCAGGCTGGAGTGCAGTGGCGAGATCACTGCTCACTGCAACCTCCACCTCCCAGGTTCAAGCAATTCTTCTGCCTCAGCCTCCTGAGTAGCTAGCACTACAGGCATGCGCCACCACGCCCAGCTAATTTTTTGTATTTTTAGTAGAGACGGGGGTTTCACCATGTTGGCCAGGATGGTCTCGATCTCTTGACCTTGTGATCCGCCCACCTCGGCCTCCCAAAGTGCTGGGATTACAGGCGTGAGCCACCGCACCTGGCCAATTTTGACATTTTTAACTAGTCCAGGAAACAGGAGAGTGTGCAAGAAAAGAGTGCTTCTATCAGAGCTAAGCCCTGTATAGTATACAGAACACTAAAACCTCACCAAAATCAATTTGTTCATAATGTATCTTCTTTAGTATTTTGAGTATTAAAACTTTGAAATGTCTCTGTGCATACAAAAAGCAGAATTTGGATTTTAATTTCTCTCATTCACTTTGAAAGGAAAGAAGATTCTATATGATATACTTGCCTTTGCCAAAGAAAGTGTGAATTCTCATGTTACCACGCTTGGACCTCAAAATTTTCCTGCCAATGACAAAGAACCATGGCTTGTTGATTTCTTTGCCCCTGTAAGTTATTTTTATCTGTCAAATTCTAACATTGTCAGATTTTCTCCTGTTATGGCAAAAAGACATTTTCTAGATAACTTTGAATCATTAGTACAAGAACTGTGTCATTCCATTATGGCCACTGATGCATATTGCTTTTAAATGAGTGCTAACATAATTACTCCTCCAGGGAAGGTTTGCCACTAAATACAGTTTGTCTTACTTAGCATATTACTTGTTGCAGAAATGATGGGGGGTTTTTTTGTGTCATTTGGCTCGGTGCTTATGAATATTTTTTCTTTCCTAGTGGTGTCCACCGTGTCGAGCTTTACTACCAGAGTTACGAAGAGCATCAAATCTTCTTTATGGTCAGCTTAAGTTTGGTACGCTAGATTGTACAGTTCATGAGGGACTCTGTAACATGGTAAGGCAAAGTATCAAAAATTATTCTAATTAATTTTATAAAATGGAGACCTTTTGACTGTTTATTATTAAAACATGAAAATAACTTAGAAATAATACATCTTCTATTTAGAGGAGTAACAAATTATTTAAACAAATAATTTTTTTAGAAAATGGTATCAAATATGATTGGATTAAACCATGAATAGCTAATCAATGGACTGAATGTAAATAAGGTCTTATTTATCAAACTCAGGCAACTATTTTCATTAACTTGATAAAATGCTTGTATGATTTTCCAATTAAGATCATTATATTTCTTTAATATTTTTGACATTTTATAATTTTTTTCCTTTGGCTTTCCTCATACTTCCAAGTATATTTGCTGGAAAGAAGTTAAAACAATGAACAAGCCTTTTGAAATCTTTGTTTAAATGAAAATATTTTCTCAGGTAAATATTCACTCCTCAGTTGCAGGAAGAACTAAAAATTATGTACTATAGAATGAAAGTACGTAATATCACCTATAAAATTACTCTTGGCAAAAAAAAAAAAAAAAAAAAAAAAATCAATCCTATAGTAGATCTATCTCCAGATCTATTAGTCTTTAGGAAATTGAATGACAGGGGAGCATATTAAGTGACACCGTGGGTATGAAATCTGCACTTCCCAGCATGGGAGAACTTTACAGGACAAACACCCAGTTTATTGGCCAAATACATTGTATATAGTGGAGGAGAGATTAAAAAGACTTAAAAGACTATCAGTCAAATACAACATTTAGACTTTGTTTGGATGCAATTTAAACAAACCAAGTGCAAAAAAAGAGATAATTGGGGAAATGTGAACACTGACAAGATATCTGATGATTTCAGGTAATTATTGTTAGTTTTTGACAACAAAAATGATACTGTGGTTGTATGGAGGGGAATCCTTACATTTTAAATATACTGAAATATTTGTGGATGAAATTATAGATCATCTGAAATTTGCTTTAAAATAATCTTGGGAGTAGACTAGAAAGGGAGTATAAGTGAAATAAAAGTAGCCATGAGTCAGTGATTATTGTAGCTATATGAATATGTGAGAGTTTGTTGCTCTCTACTTTTGTGAATGTTTTAAATAACTCATAAAAAACAAAATTTTTTTAAAAAACATAGATGGAGAAAAGATAAAAGGAAAAAAGAAATGGGAAGAGGAAGGAAAACAAAAGAAAGCCATGCATTTTTAGAACATCATAGAAGTTTAAGCCAGCAGCAGTGGCACATGCCTATAGAAAATTCATTAAAATACATTTTTATAAAAGGAAATAAATAAGGCCTTTGGTTTTGAATGTTTTCTCTGTAACTTTGAAAGAAATGCCAACCAAAGATGCAAAATGGATGTGATAAACAATAATTATCTTAATTTTAATTTCTTTAGTTTTTTTTTTGTTGTTGTTGATGTTGTTGTTGAGATGGAGTCTCGCTCTATTGCCCAGGCTGGAGTGCAATGGCGCAGTCTCAGCTCACTGCAAGCTCTGCCCCCCGGGTTCATGCCATTCTCCTCCCTCAGCCTCCCGAGTAGCTGCAATTACAGGCACCTGCCACCACGCCTGGCCAATTTTTTGTACTTTTAGTAGAGACAGGGTTTTACAATGTTAGCCAGGATGGTCTTGATCTCCTGACCTCGTGATCCTCCTGCCTCGGCCTCCCAAAGTGCTGGGATTACAGGCGTGGGCCACTGCGCCCAGCCATTTTCTTTAGTTTTTCTACTTTTCATCTTAGCTCGTTAAACATATGTGAGTTCAGTGTAAGGGTTTAGAACTATGATATCCGATTTACCTGGAATAGAGGCCAAGATTCACTACTCCCCAATTAGTTGCCACTCACCAATTGGTTGACTTTGACCAAGTTACTTAGCCTCTCAGTAACTTAGTTTCCTAATTTATACAGTGGGTTTTATAATTTTAGCAATTAAGTATAATTGTTGTGAAGAATAAGAAACTACATGTTAAATGCTAAAATAATGCTCAACACAGTTAAATTTTAGCTATAATTGCTTTGTTGATCAGTGAATTATTTGAATTTGCACACATTTTTCAAGACTAATATAAATGTTTCCACTGTTTTTTCAAAAATTATTTTTGAATTCTGGTCAAAGATTCCAATTTGCTAATGAGTACTTAAAACTTTAAGAGTGTGAAGTTCAGCTACGGCAAATCCACAGACAAGGATCTCTTTATAACTGTTTAAAAAATAAAAATAAAAGCTTTAGAGAGATGCTTCCTGGGCTGGTGCCCATTTTAATTCTGTGAGAAGGAAATTAAGCATTTCCTCCTATAAAGGCTATCTTGAAGAAAGAATGAAAAGGGATTACATTCATAGGGCATGATTCGTAATCCTTTAACCTAAAATGTAATCATGTGCCCCCTAATTATTTGTGTCTTTATTCTTGCTGTTTTGTTTCCTGATCATCATCTATTTCTAGAAAAAGTATTTATTGTGGTTTAAAAGAAAGACTCAAGCTAGAGATATAGCCTGTTGTTTATAGCCTCTTCTTACCTTGGTTCAGGAGAGTAAAAAGGGACCATTCGTGTAATTACCCATGCCGATTTCTCAATGTTTCAATGCCTATGGTTTTCATGGGTAATGGAGCTGCTATAAATAAGGATCAGGTATTCATCAGTATTTAGCAGTATTCATCGCAATGAGTCCTTTGCTAAATTTGATGAGACTAAAATTTTTGTCACCAGAAATTTAGAAATGGGTTTTTAAAATCTTGTTCTTGTTACTTAAAGGCAAACTTGTTATAAATTTGTAACAAATAGGTGAAATCTATAAAATCTTTAATTTGTATTCTCCTTCCTATCAGTATAACATTCAGGCTTATCCAACAACAGTGGTATTCAACCAGTCCAACATTCATGAGTATGAAGGACATCACTCTGCTGAACAAAT
Organism: Pongo pygmaeus; assembly: GCF_028885625.2. Taxonomy (NCBI): domain Eukaryota; kingdom Metazoa; phylum Chordata; class Mammalia; order Primates; family Hominidae; genus Pongo; species Pongo pygmaeus. Next base: position 82,519,697 of record NC_072384.2, read on the forward strand.
CTTGGAGTTCATAGAGGTATTTCAAATTATAGACCATGTTGCTAGAAATTTGTCTGTTTATGTGTAAACCCTGTATGAATATTTCATATGTTTAATAGGCTTTATTCTTTTCATGCCCAAACTATTTTCTGACAAAATGATTTTTAAAGAATTTTTCTAATGTCTTACTCTTATTATATACTTGTCTGTAAACTCAAAGTAAATCTGTGTTTTATTTGTTACCTGGTATGTACAGTGCCTTATATACAAATGGACACAATTATTTATTGAACATATGCAATATATTTTCACCTTGTCACCCCTTTGCACTGTTTTCTCTGAAAACAAGTGTCCGGCATCTACAGCATCTTTTTTTGTTGTTGTTTTGTTTTTTTGTTTTTTCTCAGTAACACTCTTGATTGAAATACTTACAGGGGCCTCCTAGAAAAAAAATGAAAATTTCTAGTTTATTATTATCCGTTTGATGAGCCTCCAACCCTGTCCTACTCATCTGTTCCTCCTCCTCTAACATAATGTTTTGTGTTGTTTTCCCAATTAAGCTATCCTCTTCATCAGTATTACCTGATTGTTGTAGGCTGAAGCTTTGTTAAAATATCATTTGGAACAAAGAATCTGTAGAAAGGTGTAGTATCTCCAGTCAGAATGTCAGAAAAATGAGATAGTAGGCTTTCCATTAGTAATTAAAGAATCATTTCTAAGCCAGTCATTCTTCGTTCTAGAATAGAACTTTAGGGCCTCTGTAGACATCCAGGCAGCCCTTGAAACTCTTGTATTATCCACGCAGAAACTTAAAGTTGCCTCTTTTCCCTGCCTGTTATGATTTTAGTGATACATAGAGATAAAGGATAAATAGACCTTGATTTTTTACAAAACTGATAAGCAAAATCCAAACTTAAGAAATCTAAGTTAGGTTTATTTTCATTTTTTAAGATAATTCACATTGGATTTCTTTTAGCTATCCTTAAGCATCTTTTGGTTTCTCAAAAATGGGAACTTTCTAAAGGACATACAGAGACTGAGCACCCCTAATCCAAAAATCTAAAATCTGAAATGCTCCAAAGTCTGAATTTCATGTTTAGACTTGGGTTTCATTCCCAAGATATATGCAAATATTCCAAAATTCAAAATTCACAATACTTCCAAGTATTTTGGATAAGAGATACTCAACCTGTACCAACAATTTGCCAGGAATATATGAACAGCTATGCTTTATATATATGTTATAATGGAAGCTATATTCTCTTCAGGATCTTATGAATCCCTCAGTGGTCTCCCTTACACCCACCACCTTCAACGAACTAGTTACCCAAAGAAAACACAACGAAGTCTGGATGGTTGATTTCTATTCTCCGTGGTGTCATCCTTGTCAAGTCTTAATGCCAGAATGGAAAAGAATGGCCCGGGTATAGTAAAAATCGTTTATTTTAAATCTTAACGTTTACTAAGAATGTTTATTTAACAGAATTATTTTGAAACTGATGTGAATGAACCCACAACTAAATTATTACTTAATAACAGTACTGATCATACCACTTTGATTCCAGCTCTGTTTCTGTCTGGTGTGTGAATGGTATAGCCTACCCTTTTTGTGTGTATAGCATCTGGTACACTTTTTTTTTTTGGTCGGGTGGCGGGGACAGAGTCTCACTCTGGAGTGCAGTGGCGCAATCTCGGCTCACTGCAACCTCAGCCACCCTAGTAGCTGGGATTACAGGCATGTGCCACCACACCTAGCTAATTTTTGTATTTTTAGTAGAAACAGGGTTTTGCCATGTTGGCCAGGCTGATCTTGAACTCCTGGCCTCAAGTAATCTGCCCACCTCTGCCTTTCAAAGTGCTAGGATTACAAACATGAGCCTCCGTGCCCAGTATATCTGGTACTTTTGACTAAACTGTTGCCAACAACAACCCAAAAATTTACCTCATATTTGTTTCAATTTTTTCTAATTTTTTTTTCTGCTTTATTTTTAGAGCTTAAAAATATCATTTCCTGACATACCGTAGGGCTTAAAAGTAAGAAAAAAAAGCTTTCAGCATGTGTATTTAGAAAATTTCCTGAAGATAGGCACCATGTTTTAAGTTGTAGAAGATTGGAAACAAATCACTTAAGTACCAGAATGGAAAATGCAATTACTACTTCACATTTATTTACAAGATAAAAAACTAAATCTGAGTTAAAGTGATTTCTAGTATCTTAACATTTAGGATTACATATTTTTGTGCTCTTTTCAATAAAATTTTTAAGTTCAGGTGTGAGTCAGTATAACACATTAGACACCTACAATGCTTGTTTTCATTGGAAAGAATAATTCTTTGAAATATTGCGAAGACTTTCATTAGTTTCTAGCACTTTGAATTTTAGAAGTACATAGTTTTTTCTCATGTAACAGATAAATGAAGTAAATTGTTTAATCTGCAATAATTTTAGTAAGTACTTCATTACAAAATTAGATTACAAATTCACTAGTATAAATGGTCTATTATATGTTAAACCCTTATCCATTTTTATTGGGTGAAAGTCACTGATAAATAATATAATAATTATTTCACCATAATAATATAATGCTTATTTCTTTATTGCAAACATATGTAAAAAGTTGTGGAGGTAATCCGTTTTTTCTTTTACAGACATTAACTGGACTGATCAATGTGGGCAGTATAGATTGCCAACAGTATCATTCTTTTTGTGCCCAGGAAAACGTTCAAAGATACCCTGAGATAAGATTTTTTCCCCCAAAATCAAATAAAGCTTATCAGTATCAGTAAGTATTCTCTCATATTTGAAGACTTTATTATAATTATTTAATTATACACTTAACAGTTAAGTTACCTGAACAAAATAAAAGTTAACCCGACAAGTATTTATTGGGAGCCCACTATGTAAAGATAGTGTGTTAATGAACATTTCAGAAGATGAAAAGAGAGTATTGAACAGTCTCACTGTGCATAAAGCTTATAGTCTAGAAAAAAAGATAAGGAAAGGAAGAGCTAACATTTATTAAGTCCTTATTTGGTTTCAGGTACTATATTAGATACTTTACTCACCTTATTTCCAATAATCCTCACATATGCTCTGTGAACTAGGAATTACTACCCCTCCTACTATTATAGAGAAGTAAACTGTGATTCTCAGATCCTAGAATCCAAGATCTAAGAGTTATCTAAGGCTTAGATAACTTCCCCAAGTCACACAGCTGCTAAGTTGAAGTTGAGGTTTGAACCCAAGTCTGTCTCAGAACCCATGCTGTTTCCACAGCACCATGTGGTATTTCAGGTAGAAAACTCAAATGTAAGGTACATATGATGAATGTTATTAAACAAGTAAAAATGAACCATGGATTTCAAGGGAGGAAAGGGTCACAACTATGAGGAAATTACGAAAGGCTGCATTTTGTAGGTAGTTTATGACATGTGTCTTTAAAAATGGGTAGGAATTTGACAGACAGTAATAACTTGAATAAAGATTCAGAAACTAAAACCCTTGGACATTCTGAGTTTTGCAATTCCCATAGGTCTACAGGAGATGTCCAGTAGACAGCTAGACATTCTGGGCTGTCTGGGGCACAAAGATACCAAGACTAGAGAAAAATACATTTGTGAGGCCTTATAACCAGAATTTGTAGCTAGGTATATGTGAGAAGAGAGATGCCAGATGAAATCAATCAATATAACTTATTTTTTAAATTGCTGCAATAAGATTGTTTTCTGAATACATCCAATAATAGAGAATCCTATTTACAACTAACATTTTTTCTTCTCTCAGCAGTTACAATGGTTGGAATAGGGATGCTTATTCCCTGAGAATCTGGGGTCTAGGGTGAGTAATTAAAATATATATCATTGTATAAAATAGATTCAAAGCCATTTACCCCCCTTTTATATCAATAGTTAAATTTACTGTGGGTTAAGGTTCTAGCATTTTAAATTACTTAGTAAAGGATTATATTAACCAAGATAGTACTGTACTTTATTACATTGCCATTCCTTGACATCATTTTTAACTTAGAAAGTATTACAATATTATTACATTTTATATGTTTGCTTTGGTTTTATATAATGAAAAATGATTTTGATCCTTTGCCACAGATTTTTACCTCAAGTATCCACAGGTCTAACACCTCAGACTTTCAGTGAAAAAGTTCTACAAGGGAAAAATCACTGGGTGATTGATTTCTATGCTCCTTGGTGTGGACCTTGCCAGAATTTTGCTCCAGAATTTGAGCTCTTGGCTAGGGTGAGTCATACCTGTCTTAAATAAGTTGTAGCCACATTCGTGTTTTAGTAATTTAGATAAAACATTGTAAATATATAATTTTTAGGTTTTTTTCTTAAATGTTTCCTCTGAATTTAAAAATAGCTATTATATTTCTATGACTGTAATCATTGTAGTAGATTTCCTCTTTCTTTGTTAAAGCTTTTAGCTAACATCTTCTCTATCTTGGTAGACATCATCATCTACTAGCCATAAAAGCCAGAAACTTCTCTTTCTTCTCCCTCTTGCCTACTTTCTCCTCCCCACCCCAGTACTCTGTTGCCCTCCAGGCAGTTACTAGATTCTGTCAGTTTTATCTCCTAAATGTCTTTCAAATGTCATTTCTTACTCATCTCTACTGCTAACCTGTTTCTTCAACCCTTTATCATTTCTTGTCTAGACTTAACCATATTTGCCTTTTATGTACAGTCTTCCCTTGGTATACTGAGGGGATTGGTTCCAGGAACCCCCATTCTATACCAAAATCTGTGCAGCTCAGGCCTCACAGTGGGCCCTCTGTATGCAGGGTTTCACATCCTGTGAATATTCTGTTTTCCATCTGCAATTGCTTGAAAAAAAAAATTCCCAATTCAAGCAGTTTAACACAGTTCAAGGCTTAGTTGTTCAAGAGTCAGCTATAGTATCATACTGTCTACCTTTGTCAGTGCTGCCCTGGTGATCTTCTAAAATATTTCCCTCTCTGACTTACTAAGTTTCTTAATATGCATACATTGACTTCAGGTGTCTGATATGAGCTCTATCTCTGTTGTCCACCTCATACCTTAGATTCCAGTGTAACAGAGTACTCCAGGTTCTCTGAACATGTGTCGTTATTTACATGGCGCTCCCTCTCTCTAAAATGCTCTGTCCTTAACCTTGGTCATCTGTATTTTTTCTCCTCTTCCTACAAAACTCAGCTCTGATGGCACTGCTGTATTCTCTGCACTTCTCAGTTAATCAGTGTCACCTGGATATGTTATCAAGTGTACTGATACAGTGCATATTAATTCTTTATTTATTATTACTTGAAAGATATTTAATTTGACCAGAAATAAAAGGAGCTGGATACTGATGGAAATATTTAGTTGTAGCAATTTTGAGTTTTGTTTGTTTGGTTGGTTTTGTTTATTTTTCGGTATAGCATTGTCCATCTTCCTTTGTAAATGGCTGTCTCTTCCTGAGGGCAAAGTCCATGTTTTATTTATTTTTATATCCCCAGGGCCTAACTCAGTAAATGCTTACATAAAATTAAACTGAATACATACCCTCAATGCATTCTGGGTTTTTGGTGTTTCTTTCTGCCATAACAGTCTTATTAGTGACCTAATCCAGATTGATAGCTTTCTTGCCTCCATAACTCAAGGAACTTGAGTTATGCCACTAAGTGTTGGTATAAAACACTCAACTAGAATGAGAAAGTCAGCTCCATTTCCACCAGTTCACACTAAAGCTTAGCATCCCAGGCCATGGGAATTTTTTAGCAGAGGGATTTTAAAGGTCTTACTAGCTATGAAAGATTATTTTTGTTATTAGCTGGTGCATCAGATAAGAGGTTTATTCTTTCCATTTATTCTAATCTTCTTATGCTTCCTTCTGTAATAATTCTGCTTTACTCCATTTCTCATGTACTAAAAACTTTACTTAGTTATAAACTTTGTAATGCAACTCTGTATTGTATCTAGTAGAAAATTATTAAACATGAGAAAGACCACTCATTCAACAAATTTTAAGTACCAAGTGAAAAGCAATTATGCTATGTAGTAGGGCCATATAACTCCACATGAAAGAAAAGGAAGATGAAAAGAAAGAAATTCCATGTCTTTAAGGAGATTTTAATCTAGTGGAAAGGGAAAATGGAAATAAATATAAGTAATACAGGATAATTGCTACAGTAAAATTAGAATAAAGCTGGAACATGGGCAGAAGGGTGTCAGTAATGCCAGAGAAGGATGTTTAGAGCACCAAAAACATTATGGTGCCATCTCATAAGTAACTGGAAAACAAGTAAGCAAATATACAAACATTTTGTAAATGACATAGAAACTTATGAAAATAACATTTCTACATTTTTCTTTCACTATGCAAGTGTGTGTGTGTGTGTGTGTGTGTGTGTGTGTGTATGTGTGTGCCTACATGCTTGTGCCCTAACACAAGTTAGTCTGCATATTAGTAAACCCCTGCCTTGGGGACGAAACTAGAGGCAGCAAAGATATTTTAATTGTCCTGAAGTGAGAGGTGATAACTTTAATCAGGATTAGGGCAGTGGTGATAGAAAGAAGGGGACAAATACAAAAGAGAGGTAAGAATAAATAGGATTGAATGTGATAGATGAAGGATAGAGAGGAGTCTGGATGAGCCTAATTTCTGGCTTGAACTGAATTAATAGGACAGGAGGAAGAGTGGGTTCAGGGGACATGCTGTGTTTGGGTGCTTATGCGGCATTCACCCAAAGCAGGCCAATGCGTGGTTAGATATGAAATCGAAGAGAGTGATTGGGGTACATCAGCATATAGATATGTAAAACCACCTTGGGCAACTGTTCACAGTGAAAAGATTGTTGATCAAAGATGGAACTCTGATTGGATATTATAACTTGAGGGGCAGGTAAAGGACATCCTCATGCTGGAAAAAGGAAGAACAGTCAGAGGGGTAAGAAAGCCGAGAGAATAGTGATAAATGCTAAAAAAGAAAAAAGAAAGGAGTGGTCAGCCTCGCACAGTCCTTCTGAGATTGTTAAGCAGATTACTTCCATCAGTATTGAGCCAGGAGTTGAGGTGGAAGTCACCATTGCAGATGCTAAAGTCAACTGGTAATAAATTGATTACCAATTGTCTAAAAAAAAAAAAAAAAAGGAGTGGTCAGCAGTAAACATCAGTTGCACAGTAAGAAGACCCAAAAGTGCCCAGTTTGGTCAGGCAGTCACTGGTGAACTTACAGCAGTTTCAGTGGAGGGAGCAGTAAGCACAGAAGACAGACTAAAATGTTGCCAAATAAGCAGACAATGGGAAGCAGTGAAACAGTAGACTGCTGCTCAGGGGGAAAAAAAAAAAAAAAAGAGAGAGAGAGCATGAGAAGCATGATGGCAGAGGAACCATAATCCAGGAAGGAATCCTTTTGTGATTATATACATCTTCACTGGAGAATATGTGTTCTGACATGGAGGGACTGGAGAATACAGGTGGAGTAAGTCAGCCTTCACAAGACAAAGAGTGCCCAAAGAGTCCTACCACAGCACACCCCCAGTGAAAGGAGAAAAAGATAGAAACAGAAACATGTTTATGGTATGATGTGCCAGTTGTGGGTGGCAGTAAGAAGTTGAGACATTGCAGGATAAAGCCACTCAGTTTTCTTGATGAGGCAAAGGAGGGTTTATTTGCTATTGGAGAGGTGGTGCTAGGTGAATAGGGGCTTAAAGGGATAATGTGGAAATAATCTTGTTTGAGTAGGAAGAATTAAAGTTTTTTAAATAAATTCTTAGATTCAAAATGTTTTATATCCTATTGCTTTGTTGTTGCCAAAATAGTTTATGCCAAACAGAAAATGGCAAACTGTGTTTTTCTTTTTCAGATGATTAAAGGAAAAGTGAAAGCTGGAAAAGTAGACTGTCAGGCTTATGCTCAGACATGCCAGAAAGCTGGGATCAGGGCCTATCCAACTGTTAAATTTTATTTCTACGAAAGAGCAAAGGTATGTCCAGACTTTCCTCTGTTCCTTCCCTTAGTAGGCCAAGCTCAAAAGATGTGCTTTAGTCTGAGTAATGTTTTTTTTCTATTTTCTGATCCTTGTTATTTTTTTATATTATTACATATTACTGATCCAAGTTTTTAAAATTTACGTGTATACCAAGCGATCTCAAAAGGTTTTTTGTCTCATGGTTGATACAGACTCAATTGCCTTAACATTTTTATACTAATGAGTAGGAAAACTACTAGAAAGAGACAAAAAGAGTATTATTCGTGATTATCTTTGGGTGCTGGAATTCAAGGTAGTTTTCTACTTTCTGTGAAAGGTTATGGTGACTGTTGAGGTCACTAAGAATACTCTATAATACACACTGCTGCTTGGAATAATATTTCCTTACTATGTTTCTATTCAGTATACTTTTTACTGAATAAGTTTCAAAGTAATGAGCTTCCTTTGTGGGGAGGAAAGAACAATGATAAACTAAAGTATTTGCCATGTAGTAATGTTTTCTGGTAAAACATTAAAAATAGATAATTTCAAATATTTTTATACTTTTTATGCAGAGCTTATAGCTGGTAGTGAATGCCAAGAATGAGTTCTCAGACAATTCCAGCTGAACGGGGGCAAGATAGCTCTTCTAAGAGAGTCCACCCCAGCATTCATCCGCCAAGTATTTATTGAAAGGGTTTGTTAAACCACAAACATCCACTAGATGGCTTGAGGTCCGGTCGTGAGACATCTGTGGCCTTGTAAAAGCACTCAAACTGCATTCTCAGGAGGCTGTTTTCAGCGTTCCTTATCACACCACACACTCCACTCCTTGTCCTGTATTCAGAGTCAAGGAGTTTCATTCTCATGCACAAATAACGTACACACAGTGCCTCAGTATTTTTCCATGCCCCAACCTCAAATGCCATGTACGTAAGTTTGAATATATTGCCATGCTCCGCCGACGTCTCCCCCTTCTTTAATTCTTAGCACATGCTGGTCATCCAATGCAAGGTAAATTTCTGTTGTTCTTCCTTGGTCATAGATACGTTGGGTGGCAGCACAGAGCCGTCTGCAAATGCCTAGCAAACGATAAAAAAAAGAATAAGTACAACGGCCATCACCTAAATGCATATGTTTAACCCAGACAACCAAGTGTTCGGGTTTAACCACTGAAAACCTTCTTGTAATTGCTGAAGGGTACTTGTTTGTAGTTGCTGTGACTATTCTTCAAGTTGTTTCTTTAATTTACACTGAAGAGTGGAAATTTGAGAAGACAAATAATCATGATAAGCCCCTTGCAGATGTGCTTTCACTCTCTCCCAAGCATATTGGGAGCTATTATATGGCAGAGGTGTGACACAGAATTATATTGCCAATCACAATGTAAATTTTGACGGGTAATGAATGCCTGCTGCTGATCCCCTAGCCATTCAACAGCGGCTTCAAGGGTCTCTAGGTGAGACAAAATAGTTTTATCAATATTTACCTATTCCTGAAATTCATGGGTTACATTATATACCATGTGGCTTATCACTGAGACTGTGTGAATAGATTCTGTCAGAGAAGCAGTTGCAGTAGCGGCAGTTGCTAATATAATAATAGCTGAGACTAAAAAGGCAATTGAAGTGACCAGAAATCTTATTTTTCAAGTATGAGACAATGCTTTTCTAAATAGCTGCAGGGTGGAATCCTCTTCCTAGCTCCAAGTTAAATTTACAGGCAGCCACCATTCTGCACGCCATTTTAAGATCATGACACAGGTTATATTTAATTATGTAACGTTTTGATGAGAGAAGCACGTAGCATACCAACTACTGGAAGAGACTTTAATACTATAAAAGGATTGATTCTGCTCTATGTTAGGAACACCTTGCCTAAACAAAAGTATATAAGGGTGCATACTACAAATCAAGACTGTGTCGGTAACATTATTATGCAAAGAGAGGGTATAGTTGCCACCGCTAGTAATATACTCACCATGGGAAAGAACCCATTCAAAAAAAGGAAGTCCTAATCTCCAAATCTGGGTGTGAGCAGGGCTTAAAGCTTGTTTCCCTTTTACTTATAATATTGGTCCTGAAAGCCCATACTCTGACCAGATAATAGAACTATTGGAGGGACTCCTAAATCCAATAGTCTGATCTGCAGACATAAGATTACCATGGGGACCCTAGTCAGGTAAGGTGTCATTATCAAACAGGCTGTTGACGCAGCGCAGGCTGTTTGCATGGCGACCACTGGATGGCCTCACACTTATATCGCCATTCCCTACTCGGACAGCATATAGGAAGATCAGGCACTTGTGTAGCTTCACTAGAGACCTCAGTAAGAATAGTGCTAACAGCAGACATAAAGATCAAGTTTGCAAACTTAGTATCCCTTTGGGGCTGGTAGTAAAGATACTCCTGAAGAATGAGAGTAACACACTTATCATGTGCTATTATGGAAAAACAAAGGAGGATTACTAGACAATAAAATCAAGTAGTAATTAAGTTTAATCCATCCCAAATTTTCAGTTAAGGGGTAAGACAGGGGCATCCATCAACCTCCTGTCCAAAAAGTATCATTAGATGACAAAGGCAGGTCAGCATCCCACCGTGTAATAACATTAAAAACGGGGATTTAAAACATGACTCCAATAAACATGTTCTTGAGCTGATCCCACTTGGCAAAGGACAAGAATTACCAGCCACCCCAACATCCATGTCTGTCTTACTTTCTCAGAAGTTTCCCCAGTTACCGCCAGATACATAAGAAACCAATTCTCTGCGGTTGCGGGGGCTTCCACAGCTGCAAGCCAAATAGATGCCTGTTGATCCAATTTCTTTAGCTGTCCCTAGGTAGTGTTAGGTGCCTTCCAAGTCATCACCATCATTGTTGTGGTCGATTCTCTAACAACAGGTCCCGTTCTCGAAAAGAGAGCCCCTTATTCCCCCTTTTTTGTTTAAGATATACATTAAGAGTTTGATAAGCTTGTTTAACAATGGCTTGACTAGTTGAGGTGTAAGGAATACTAGTTTTGTGTTGTATGTGCTGAAGTTGCAATGCATATGCAAATCGAGCACTAAGATAGCAAGGTCTCATCAGTTTTTATAGTTTGTGGAAGGTTTAAAGTTATAATGGATTCAAATAAATGACCAATTGCATCTTTAGTTTTTTTTCTGGTCTAGGGGTAGCATGTATTAGTGTATAAGTGTCCACAGTAACGTGGAGAAATTTAAAACGTCTAAAGGGTGGATACTGAGTAATATCAGTTTGCCAGATAGCATTAGGCACCAGACCTTGTAGGTTAGCACCAAGCCTTAAGGAAAAAGGGGAAAGAGAATGCTGTTGGCAATCAGGACAAGTTTTAATAATCATGCGAGCTTGAGCAAGTGTCAAACTGTTGTTTAAGAATCCAGGTGTTCTGATGAAAAAAATCATGATCAGGGAGAGCTTGCAAAAAAGCAGGAGAATCTGCAGACCACATCTATGGTCATACTAGAGCATTAGCTCAAGCATTCTTTTCTGATAAGGGACCAGAGAATAAGCTTAGAATGAGAGTGAATATGTGTGATGTAAAGAGGGTGATGACGGGACCGAGGAGCTCTTGTGCTAGAAGAAACAAAGCTAGTAGGGGTTCATTAGTAATGCCCTTCACATGTGCAAGATTTAGATGAGTAATACTATATACCACGTAAGCAGAATCACTAACTATATTTATTTCTTGGTGAGGAAAAGTTGGTTGCATGCTGCCTCCTAGGTTTTATCCCAGATAGCTCTGGCTTTCTTGCTACCCACAGAGGCCTGGGGCAGGAGAGTTGGTAAGATGCAACTAACTTTTCCTTATACTCCAGGGAAGCAGAAAAAAGACACGGCCAGGAAGGCTGATGCTGGAAGTAGGAAATGAGAACTTGCATATTAGGAAGACAATCATAATCAGCCACTTTCCTTCCCTCCTGTAGGCACCCCTCCAGCAGGGAAGTTTGCTGAGGAGACGCAGCCACCTAATCATACAGATGTTCACTGACCAGGGGTATAATCTAAGAACTGTCCCTTGGGCGGCCTCTAATCTCCTTAAGGGGGATGGGAGGTGCTGTTGGCTGAACGGGGCCAACAGATGCAGGTCCCTTTAAGGTTGGAGGAGAGAAAGGCAATGGCTTTTCTATAGGGGGAGGAAAAGGCTCTGGTCCGTCCTTATCCTCACTAGAAAAAATATCCTCCTTATGCCCTACAGAAGGGAATGAAGTAGAGAGAGGAGCACCCCCGTGCTGTTCTGGTTCCTGTTTTTCCTCACTAGAAAAAAATCTCTTCCTTATTCCCCATAGAAGGGAATGGAGCGGAGAGAGGAATCTCTCCCTTTAAATCTTCCAAATTCCTTTCAGGTGGAGATAATGGGCGATCTGGCAGATAAAAAGGATACCACGCAGAGCGTACCAGCACCCAGGTGGCCAAAATAGTAACATTAGTAAAATGACCTTGCTCATTTCCTCTTTTCAGGCAGCAACCTACCTGCTTCCATAACCCTAAATCTAAGGTTCCTTGATCAGGAAATGAAGGGCATTTCTGCCAATTAAAAGCATAAGCTTGTGTAGAGCTCCAGGCTCTACAGTGCACTGGATAGCCTTAAGTAGCTGTTGCACTGTTTTAAAAAATACTTTCTGTTCTTTGGTCATTTCCTGACCCATGATAACCCAACCCCTGGTATTTTACGAGTGGGTCCCATCCTCCTGATGGGAGTCAGGACTGTCCCTTACTGGGATTCCCCTAAAATTGATGAGCTCTCCTCCTTCACGTGTAACTTCAAGGTGATCACGTCGAGGGCACCACTTGCAGAGCTTATAGCTTTCAGTGAATGCCAAGAATGAGTTCTCAGACAATTTCAGCTGAGCAGGGCCAGTGGGGGGCAGCTCTTCTAGGAGAGTCCACCCCAGCATCATCCATCCACCAAGTATTTATTGAAAGGGCTTGTTAAACCACAGATATCCACTAGATGGCTTTTTTGAGGTCTGGTCGTGAGACACCTGTGGCCTTGTAAAAATGCCCAAACTGCATTCTCAGGAGGCTGTTTTCAGCATTCCTTATAACACCACACACTCCACTCCCTGTCCTGTTTTTAGAGTCAAGGAGTTACATTCTCATGCACAAATAACATACACACAGTGCCTCAATATTTTTCCATGCCTCAACCTCAAATGCCATGTACATACGTATGAATATGTTGCAATGCGCCCCACACATTTTGAGGGAGAATTAGGTTAAGATCTGATGTTATTTATTGGTAGTTACATTTTGAGATGAGTAGGGCTAAATTAAGAAATTGGATGATGAATTTCAGAAATCTAGAATTGCCACACATCTAGATTTTTCAGTGAAGGTTTTTGATTTGTCAAGAATCTGTCTCTGTCTTAAGAACAATGTAGAGCAAGCAGAACTTGATGGAGGTGAGAGGCAGCTTATACCAGAGCCTGAGTCTTCATTTCTTTGAATCAACAGCTCTATTTCTCAGTTTTCAGAATAGCTGAGAGATGGGTGACATAAATAGGGATCTTCTTCAGATAATATCAGAGAAGCATCAGTTTAATGAGCAGTTACAAGAGTTAACCATACCATAGACAGAGCTGTTTGAAAAGATGTTGCCATGTGTCCAGAGGAGTCCAGGGGACAAAGTTAGGAACCAAACATCCCTGTCCAAATTGAAAGACAAGGGTAGCATTCAGCCATTGAGGCCAGACAGGAAGGCCAAAGCAGAATAATGGTTGGAGTAAAGAGAAATACAAACCACACAAAACAAAATCCTAGCACATAGTTGGGGATTAGAGTTCACACCAAGATTAAGACAACAGGTGGCCCCAGATCTAAATAAGCAGGTCAGGATATGTTGACCTGTTCCTTCCCTTGCTTTTCAGCCACCTTCCTGCTGTGTGCAGATGAAAACTAGGAGATACATGTTGCTTTCCATTACTGTTGTTGGTCATGGTTGGGCAGTGCTAATGATTGTATTAGAGTGGAATGAGTTCGGTCCTCTGGAAACATTTTTTTGTTTGTTTTAATTATACTTTAAGTTCTAGTGTACATGTGCACAATGTGCAGGTTTGATACATAGGTATACATGTGCCATGTTGGTTTGCTGCACCCATCAACTCATCATTTACATTAGGTATTTCTCCTAATGCTATCCCTCCCCCAGCCCCCAACTCCCCAACAGGCCCCAGTATGTGATGTTCCCCCCACTGTGTCCAAGTGATCTCATTGTTCAATTCCCATCTATGAGTGAGAACATGCGGTGTTTGGTTTTCTATCCTTGTGATAGTTTGCTGAGAATGATGGTTTCCAGCTACATTCATTTCCAGCTACATTCATGTCCCTGCAAAGGACATGAACTCATCATTTTTTATGGCTGCATAGTATTCCATGGTGTATATGTGCCACATTTTCTTAATCCAGTCTATCATTGATGTACTTTTGGGGTGGTTCCAGGTCTTTGCTATTGTGAATAGTGCTGCAGTAAAGATACGTGTGCATGTGTCTTTATAGTAGCATGATTTATAATCCTTTGGGTGTATACTCAGTAATGGGATTGCTGGGTAAAATGGTAATTCTAGTTCTAGATCCTTGAGGACTTGCCACACTGTCTTACACAATGGTTGAACTAATTAACACTCCCACCAACAGTGTAAAAGTGTTCCCGTTTCTCCACATCCTCTCCAGCATCTGTTGTTTCCTGACTTTTTAATGATCGCCATTCTAACTGGTGTGAGATGGTATCTCATTGTGGTTTTGATTTGCATTTCTCTGATGACCAGTGATGATGAGCTTTTTTTCATGTGTCTGTTGGCTGCATAGATGTCTTCTTTTGAGAATTGTTTGTTCATATCCTTTGCCCACTTTTTGATGGGTTTTTTTTTTATTGTAAATTTGTTTGAGTTCTTTGTAGATTCTGGATATTAGCCCTTTGTCAGATGGGTAGATTGCCAAAATTTTCTCCCATTCTGTAGGTTGCCTTTCACTCTGATGATAGTTTCTTTTGCTGTGCAGAGCTTAAGTTTAATTAGTTTAATTAGTTTAATTAGATCCCATTTGTCTATTTTGGCTTTTGTTGCCGTTGCTTTTGGTGTTTTAGTCATGAAGTCCTTGCCCATGCCTGTGTCCTGAATGGTATTGCCCAGGTTTTCTTCTAGGGTTTTTATGGTTTTAGATCTTACATTTAGGTCTTTAATCCATCTTGAATTAATTTTTGTGTAAGGTGTAAGGAAGGGATCCAGTTTCACCTTTCTACATGTGGCTAGCCAGTTTTCTCAGCACCATTTATTATATATAGGGTATCCCCATTGCTTGTTTTTGTCAGGTTTGTCAAAGATCAGATGGTTGTAGATGTGTGGTGTTATTTCTGAGAGCTCTGTTCTGTTCCATTGGTCTATATATCTGTTTTGGTACCAGTACCATGCTGTTTCGGTTACTGTAGCCTTGTAGTATAGTTTGAAGAAAGGTACTGTGATGCCTCCACCTTTGTTCTTTTTGCTTAGGATTGTCTTGGCAATACGGGCTCTTTTTTGGTTCCATATGAAATTTAAAGTAGTTTTTTTCAATTCTGTGAGGAAAGTCATTGGTAGCTTGATGGGGATGAAATTGAATCTATAAATTACTTTGGGCAGTATGGCCATTTTCATGCTATTGATCCTTCCTATCCATGAGCATGGAATATTCTTCCATTTGTTTGTGTCCTCTTTTATTTCATTGAGGAGTGGTTAGTAGTTCTCCTTGAAGACGTCCTTCACATCCCTTGTAAGTTGGATTCCTAGGTATTTTTTTCTCTTTGTAGCAATTGTGAATGGGAGTTCACTCATGATTTGGCTCTCTGTCTGTTAATGGTGTATAGGAATGCTTGTGATTTTTGCACATTGATTTTGTATCCTGAGACTTTGCTGAAGTTGCTTATCAGCTTAAGGAGATTTTGGACTGAGATGATGGGGTTTTCTAAATATACAATCATGTTATCTGCAAACAAGGACAATTTGACTTCCTCATTTCCTAATTGAATACCCTTTATTTCTTTCTCTTGCCTAATTGCCCTGGCCAGAACTTCCAATACCATGTTGAATAGGAGTGGTGAGAGAGGGCATCCTTGTCTTGTGCTGGTTTTCAAAGGGAATGCTTCCAACCTTTGCCCATTCAGTATGATATTGGCTGTGGGTTTGTCATGAATAGCTCTTATTATTTTGAGATACATTCCATCAGTACCTAGTTTATTGAGAGTTTTTAGCATGAAGGGCTGTTGAATTTGGTCAAAGGCCTTTTCTGCATCTACTGAGATAATCATGTGGTTTTTGACTTTGGTTCTATTTATGTGAAGGATTACATTTCTTGATTTGCTTATGTTGAACCAGCCTTGCATCCCAGGGATGAAGTTGACTTTATCGTGGTGGATAAGCTTTTGGATGTGCTGTTGGATTCGGTTTGCCAGTATTTTATTGAGGATTTTCACATCAATATTGAGGATTTTTGCATCGATGTTCATCAGAGATATTGGTCTAAAATTCCCTTTTTTTGTTGTGTTTCTGCCAGCCTTTGCTATCAGGATGATGTTGGCCTCATAAAATGAGTTAGGGAGGATTCCCTCTGTTTCTATTGATTGGAATAGTTTCAGAAGGAATGGTACCAGCTCCTCTTTGTAGCTCTGGTAGAATTCAGCTGTGAATCCTTCTGATCCTGGACTTTTTTGGTTGATAGGCTATTAATTATTGCCTCAATTTCAGAGCCTGTTATTGGTCTATTCAGAAATTCGTCTTCTTCCTGGTTTAGTCTTGGGAGAGTGTATGTGTCGAGGAATTTATCCATTTTTTCTAGCTTTTCTAGTTTATTTGCGTAGAGGTGTTTGTAGTATTCTCTGATGGTAGTTTGTATTTCTGTGGGATTGGTAGTGATATCCCCTTTATCATATTTTATTGCGTCTATTTGATTTGTCTCTCTTTTCTTGTTTATTAGTCTCGCTAGCAGCCTATCAATTTTGTTGATCTTTTCAAAAAACCAGCTCCTAGATTCATTGATTTTTTTTTGAAGGGTTTTTTTGTGTCTCCCTTTCAGTTCTGCTCTGATTTTAGTTATTTCTTGCCTTCTGCTAGCCTTTGAATGTATTCGCTCTTGCTTCTCTAGTTCTTTTAATTGTGATGTTAGGGTGTCGATTTTAGATCTTTCCTCATTTCTCCTGTGGGCATTTAGTGCTATAAATTTCCCTCTAAACACTGCTTTAGCTGTGTCCCAGAGATTCTGGTACGTTGTGTCTTTGTTCCCATTGGTTTCAAAGAACATCTTTATTTCTGCCTTCATTTCATTATTTACCCAGTAGTCATTCAGGAGCAAGTTGTTCAGTTTCCATGTAGTTGTGCGGTTTTGAGTGAGTTTCTTAATCCTGAGTTCTAATTTGATTGCACTGTGGTCTGAGAGACAATTTGTTGCGATTTCTGTTCTTTTACATTTGCTGAGGAGTGTTTTCCTTCCAATTATGTTGTCAATTTTAGAATAAGTGCAGTGTGGTTCTGAGAAGAATGTATATTCTGTTGATTTGGGGTGGAGAGTTCTGTAGATGTCTATTAGGTCTGCTTGTTGCAGAGCTGAGTTCAAGTCCTGGATATCCTTGTTAACCTTGTGTCTCATTGATCTAATATTAACATTAGGGTGTTAAAGTCTCCCATTATTATTGTGTGGGAGTCTAAGTGTCTTTGTAGGTTTCTAAGGACTTGATTTATGAATCTGGGTGCTCCTGTATTGGGTGCATATATATATTTAGGATAGTTAGCTCTTCTTGTGGAATTGATCTCTTTACCATTATGTAATAGCCTTGTCTCTTTTGATCTTTGTTGGTTTAAAATCTGTTTTATCAGAGACTAGGATTGCAACCCGTTTTTTTTTTTTTTTTTGGTTTCCATTTGCTTGGTAGATCTTCCTCCATCCCTTTATTTTGAGCCTGTGTGCATCTTTGCACATGAGATGGGTCTCCTGAATACAGCACACTGATGGGTCTTGACTCTTTATCAAATTTGCCAACCTGTGTCTTTTAATTGGTGCATTTACATTTAAGGTTAATATGGTTATGTGTGAATTTGATCCTGTCATTATGATGTTAGCTGGTTATTTTGCCTGTTAATTGATGTAGTTTCTTCATAGCATCAATGGTCTTTACCATTTGGCATGTTTTTGCAATGGCTGATACCGGTTGTTTCTTCCCAAGTTTAGTGCTTCCTTCAGGAGCTCTTGTAAGGCAGGCCTGGTGGTGACAAAATCGGCATTTGCTTGTCTGTAAAGGATTTTATTTCTCCTTCACTTATGAAGCTTTGTTTGCCTGGATATGAAATTCTGGGTTTAAAATTCTTTTAAGAATGTTGAATATTGGCCCCCACTCTCTTCTGGCTTGTAGGGTGTCTGCTGAGAGATCTGCTGTTAGTCTGATGGGCTTCCCTTTGAGGGTAACTCGACCTCTCTCTCTGCCTGCCCTCAACATTTTTCCTTCATTTCAACCTTGGTGGATCTGACAATTATGTGTCTTGGGGTTGCTTGTCTTGAGGAGTATCTTTGTGGTGTTCTCTGTATTTCCTGAATTTGAATGTTGGCCTGCCTTGCTAGGTTGAGGAAGTTCTCCTGGATAATATCCTGAAGAGTGTTTTCCAGCTTGGTTCCATTCTCCCTGTCACTTTCAGGTACACCAGTCAAACATAGATTTGGTCTTTTCACAGTCCCATATTTCTTGGAGGTTTTGTTCATTTCTTTTTACTCTTTTTTTCTCTAAACTTTTCTTCTCGCTTTATTTCATTAATTTGATCTTCAATCACTGATACCCTTTCTTCCACTTGATCGAATGGGCTATTGAAGCTTGTGCATGCGTCACCAAGTTCTTGTGCCATGGTTTTCAGCTTCTTCAGGTCCTTTAAGTTCTTCTCTACACTGTTTATTCTAGTTAGCCATTTGTCTAATCTTTTTTCAAGGTTTTTAGCTTCCTTGCGATGGGTTCAAACATCCTCCTTTAGCTCAGAGAAGTTTGTTATTACCGACCTTCTGAAGCCTAATTCTGTCAACTCATCAAAGTCATTCTCCGTCCAGCTTTGTTCCGTTGCTGGCAAGGAGCTGCGATCCTTTGGAGGAGAAGAGGCGCTCTGATTTTTAGAATTTTTAGCTTTTCTGCTCTGGTTTCTCCCTATCTTTGTGGTTTTATCTACCTTTGGTCTTTGATGTTGGTGACCTACAGATGGGGTTTTGGTGTAGATGACCTTTTTGTTGATGTTGATGCTATTCCTTTCTGTTTGTTAGTTTTCCTTCTGACAGGTCCCTCAGCTGCAGGTCTGTTGGAGTTTGCTGGAGGTCTACTCCAGACCCTGTTTGCCTGGGTATCACCAGCGGAGGCTGCAGAACAGCAAATATTGCTGCCTGATGCTTCCTCTGGAAGCTTTGTCCCAGAAGGGCAGCTGCCTATATGAGGTGTCTGTCGACCCCTACTGGAAGGTGTCTCCCAGTTGGGCTACATGGGGTCAGGGACCCACTTGAAGAGGCAGTCTGTCCGTTCTCAGAGCTCAAACGCCGTGCTGGGAGAACCACCACTCTCTTCAGAGCTGTCAGACAGGGACACTTAAGTCTGCAGAAGTTGTCTGCTGCCTTTTGTTCAGCTATGCCCTGCCCACAGAGGTGGAGTCTAAAGGCCAAAGGCCTTGTTGAGCTGCAGTGGGCTCTGCCCAGTTCGAGCTTCCCTGTCCACTTTGTTTACCTTCTCAAGCTTCCACAATGGCAGACACCCCTTCCCCAGCCAGGCTACCACCTCACAGTTCAATCTTAGACTGCTGCACTAGCAGTGAACAAGGCTCCATGGGTGTGGGACCCGCTGAGCCAGGCACGGGAGAGAATCTCCTTGTCTGCCGATTGCTAAGACTTTGGGAAAAGTGCAGTATTTGGGTGAGAGTGTTGTTTTTTTTCAGGTAGTCTGTCATGGTTTCCCTTGGCTAGGAAAGGGAAATCCCCCAACCCTTTGCACTTCCCGGGTAAGGCAACACCCCCCCATCCCCGCCCCGGCTTCTTGCCCGCTGTGGGCTGCACCCACTGTCCAACCAGTCCCAGTGAGAAGAACCAGGTACCTCAGTTGGAAGTGCAGAAATCACCTGTCTTCTGCGTCGATCACACTAGGAGCTGCAGACCGGAGCTGTTCCTACTCAGCCATCTTGGAATGCCCTTTCAAACTTTATTCGAGAACATCTCTTCTTGCACAGTTTCGATGTTTTGAGGCTTTTGGAGTCAGTGATGCTTTTTTTTTTTTTTTTTTAACGAAGAATTGTTTCATGTTTCCATGACACTATTATTTGTATTTATTTTAGGTACATTATGGGTTAACTTTTGCAGCATTATTTCCTTGAAGAGAATAACTTTGAATTTCAAACACTTCAAGTTTTGGAACAAAAGAACTTGAAAGCATATTTAATCAAGTTTCTTAGGTGGAAATGTTATGTTTTGATTAAATACTTAAACGATAACAAGTGTTTTTAATTTAGAGAACTTTTCAAGAAGAGCAGATAAATATCAGAGATGCAAAAGCAATTGCTGCCTTAATAAATGAAAAATTGGAAACGCTCCAAAATCAAGGCAAGAGGAATAAGGTATGGACTAAGCCTAGAGTTGACTTTGGCAAAAGTTAGCAAAATTTATTTTTCCTATACATTACATGCATCCAGAGACAAGCACAATGAGGCATCAAAAAATAGTAAGATAGCTGAAAATTCTACTTTAGGAAATAGGACAATCAAAATGTAGCCTAGACACTGAAATGCTTTTAAAATTTTGGGCAAGTAAAACCACTTAACAAAAAATAGTGGCTGTGGTCCGTGCAAAAACATGTATACAAATATTTATAGCAGTATCATTCATAATAGCAAAAAAAATGAAACCAAATGTCTGTCAGCTGACAGATAAATGAAATGTGGTGTATCCATTCAATAGAATATTTTCAGCCATAAAAGGAATGAAGTACTGACCTATGCTACAACATGGATGAACTCTGGAAAATGTTTAGTGAATGAAGCCAGTCACAAACGCCAAATATTATATAATACTATTGATGTAAAATATCTAGAATAATCCATAGAGACAGAACGTAGGTTAATGGTTGCCTAGGGCTGAAGTGTAGTGGGATAGAAAAGAGCACAAATGGGGTAACTGCTAATGGGTAGTAAGGAGTTTATTTTGGGAATATGGAAAATGTTTTAAAATTAGATTGTAATGACAGTTGGACAACTCTGAATATACGAAAAACCACTAAACTCCTTTAAATGTGGGAATTTTATGGTATGTGAAATATATCTCAACAAAGCCATAAAAAAATAGTGACTGTGGCCATAATTTAAATTTTGTTCAAATGTAAATAAAGCATTGAATTGTTAGGAATAAATATACTGGAGCCTCATAACACGTTTTGGATAGCAAATTTTCTTTTGTTCTTGGTGTAATCAGAACGTATTGAAACCCATATTTGTGTTGGCCCCTCTTTGAATCTTTAATCTGTCAAGAAGCAGCACAACCTTTTTCCTGTTACTCTTCAGAAGGCAGTTCAGTTTTACCTTTTTCAAATCCGTGTTACTGTAGATCATACTTAAAAACAGAACAAAGAGTCTATGACTGTTGTAGTGCTTTTAAAATGGAATTTAATACAATCACATAAGGTATCTCGGATTCTTTCCCTATGAGGCGAAAGGAGAACAAAATAGCTCAGCTTCTGGAAAGGGCTAGAGAAGTCTGGCTTTATAGCACCATGTTAGACAATAGGTTCTACTGTAATCCAGTTCAAACTGCAGACCCCAATAGACAAAGCCTTACAACCTACCTCAAGAATATTTTTTACAAATCTGAAAGGTAGGAAAGAGTTATGAGTCTGTATTTTCTTGGTTCCACTGAACAAACATGTTTTTCTAGTGTTCTGCTATATTAGTTTTCTCAAGATATTTTATTTTGAAAGGTATAACTTTTATCTTGTTAAATATTTAAAATTTAAAAATTGTCATAATCTAGAATATCATACCTGAAATTAAGTTAAAGAGCATACCCAATATGCTTGAAATTATGTAAATCTATATAGTTAGTAATATCTGCTGTGGGCAGTTAAGAACTAGGAGATATTCTTTTCTTTTTTATTGTTATATTTTGGCAAAGTATATTTCATGTCATGATCCATTAAGTAAGAATATTATTTCTGAAAAAGTAAAATATTGGTTTGTGGTATTTCACCTTATTTTTAACATTACCAACTCATATTTTCTCCTTTCTCTATCGCCTTTACATTATTATTATAGGATGAACTTTGATAATGTTGAAGATGAAGAAAAAGTTTAAAAGAAATTCTGACAGATGACATCAGAAGACACCTATTTAGAATGTTACATTTATGATGGGAATGAATGAACATTATCTTAGACTTGCAGTTGTACTGCCAGAATTATCTACAGCACTGGTGTAAAAGAAGGGTCTGCAAACTTTTTCTGTAAAGGACCGGTTTATAAATATTTTAGACTTTGCAGGCTATAATATGTGGTTCACACATGAGAACAAGAATAGAGTCATCATGTATTCTTCTCTGTTATTTGCTTTTAACAACTCTTTAAAAAATATTAAAATGATTCTTAGCTCAGAGCCATACAAAAGTAGGCCAGATTCAGTCCATGGACCATAGATTGCTGTCCCCCTCTACGGACTTATGATGTTTCAGGTGGCTGACTTGAACATGAGTCTGCTGTGCTATTATCTACATAAATGTCTAAGTTGTATAAAGTCCACTTTCCTTTCACGTTTTTTGGCTGGCCTGAAAAGAGGTAACTTAGTTTTTGGTCACTTGTTCTCCTAAAAATGCTATCCCTGACCATATATTTATATTTCATTTTAAAAACACCCATGATGCGGCACAGTAAACAAACCCTGTTATGCTATATTATTATGAAGAGATTCTTCATTGTTTTCTTTCCTTCTCAAAGGTTGAAAAAATGCTTTTAATTTTTCACAGCTGAGAAACAGTGCAGCAGTATATGTGCACACAGTAAGTACACAAATTTGAGCAACAGTAAGTGCACAAATTCTTTAGATTGCTGTATCATCCAGGAAAACCTGAAGGGAAAAAAATATATAGCAATTAACTGGGCATTGTAGAGTATCCTAAATATGTTATCAAGTATTTAGAGTTCTATATTTTAAAGATATATGTGTTCATGTATTTTCTGAAATTGCTTTCATAGAAATTTTCCCACTGATAGTTGATTTTTGAGGCATCTGATATTTGCATATTTGCCTTCTGAACTTTGTTTTCACCTGTATCCTTATTTACATTGGGTTTTTCTTTCATAGTTTTGGTTTTTCCCTCCTGTCTAGTCTATTTATTATTCAAATAGGAAAAATTACTTTACAGGTTGTTTTACTGTAGCTCATAATGATACTGTAGTTTTCCAGTTACTAGTTTACTGTCAGAGGGCTGCCTTTTTCAGATAAATATTGACATAATAACTGAAGTTATTTTTATAAGAAAATCAAGTATATAAATCTAGGAAAGGGATCTTTTAGTTTCTGTGTTTAGACTCAAAGAATCACAAATTTGTCAGTAACATGTAGTTGTTTAGTTATAATTTGGAGTGTACAGAATGGTAAAAATTCCAATCAGTCAAAAGAGGTCAATGAATTAAAAGGCTTGCAATTTTTTTCAAAAACCTGTTAGAATATGCTTTATTGTGTTTTGAAGAGTTTTCCTTTTTTTCTTTTCAATATCACTTTATCCTGCTCACCAATATTTCCTCATAAAGGTTATTATAGCCATAATTAATGTTAAAATAGACTTTGTTCTTCATATTCTCCCATCTTTTTCTCTACTATATACTCAACTCTGTCTGGATTCTTCTGTATGCCTGTGGGCATATATGGAACAGTCACCACTTGTCACACTTAACACCAGCTTTTTGAATTATGATAAGTAATGGCAAGAGCCTTTCATTCTCAAATGTTTAAAGCCTAGGAGTTCTACAAAATTGGCTTGTTTCTACAAGAATCCCAAAATGGAATGCCTAAAGAAGTCTTACTTGGGTAAATACTTACTAAAATATACTGATTATGTGCATATCACCACACTGGACACTGAGGAGTGTACAAAAGGAATCTAAGACATGATCCCCATCTCCCAACTGTCTGTAATTCACTGTTTTGTCACTGAGCTCATAAGGTACTTACATTACTACCTATAAATGTTTCCTACACTTGTGAGTTGAGAAACATTTTAGGCAGTAAATAAAATAGTAAATGTTAGGTTTCCTATAATTTGACCTAAGCTATGTGCCTTTGGAATCAGCTCTAAGCCAGGGCCCCCGGGAGTCATGTTAAGAAACACGTATCATAAAGTGACATACATCAAGTTACCTTATACAGTCGTAACAGTATTACTGGGTCTTTCAAAAACAGCTGGCAGATTGAGCTTTTAATGGCTATAATGATGCAGTAGATAGAGGACCTCTAAGGAGTACCAGGTATAATGTGCCATTTCTCTCAGCAGCACCATTTTTGTATGCAGCTAACCCTCTAACATGGTATCAATTCTGGCTGACCAAAGCACATTCTATCAGGCAGGCAGCCTTGGAAATTAGGTCCATTTAAAGTATGTGGCTTACAGTCCGGTATGGTGGTGTGCGCCTGTTGTCCCATCTACTGGAGAGGCTGAGTCAGGAGGGATTGCTTGGGCTCAGGATTTCGAATCCAGCCTGGGCAACATAGCAAGACCCCATCTCTAATAAATAAATTAGGTTTTGGGCATGAATGATGTTTGTCTATTCTAATTTCTCAAATTTTATTTAGGTCTTTCATAGCTTTTTTATTTAAAGGTATATGATTAAGATAAAGGAAAAGTGAAATGGTTATGTAATAACTTTTTATATTCTCAAAATTTTCTTTAAATTTGCTCTGTTTTCTGACAGTGCTCAAAGTGGGAATTTTTTTAGAAGTACAGTTATCAAAAAAACACATTTCCTGTGGGACACACATTTCAAATATGTTTAGTATGATAAAATTTTTAGTAAAAGGGTAGCACCTGTAAGTCATTTGAATAGAATCTTTGTGTAATATTTAGTCTAGTGTTAGTCCTTAAATCTGCCAACAAAACCAGATAGATGTCTTAAATTAGGCACATTTATTCCATTGTGATTGTTAAGAAATAATAAAAGATTAAATTAACAAAATGCATTTTAAATTTTTATACCTATAGAATAAAAATTGATAATGAAGATGAAAAGTAAATAACCTTTCTGATAATATTCTACTTTACACATATACTGAAAACTTACATATACCCAAATTCTTCTAGTGAAGAAGTTTGTAATGTGGTTTGGGTATTTGTCCCCTCCAAATCTCATGTTGAAATATGATCCCCAATGTTGGATATGGGGCCTGGTGGGAGGTGTTTGGGTGATGGGGGCTGATCCCTCATAAATGGCTTTGTGCCTTCCCCAGTGGTAATGAGTTCCTGCCATGTTTATTCTTGCAAGAGCTGGTTGTTAAAAGGAACCTGGCACCACCACCTCCTCTCTTTCTCGCTCCCTCTCTGTGTGACATTCCTTCTCCCCACTGTGCCTTCTGCCATGAGTAAAAGCTCCCTGAGACCTCACCAGAAGCTGAGCAGATGCTAGTGCCATGTTTTTACAGCCTGCAGAACTACAAGTCAAATAAACCTTTTCTTTATAAGGTAACCAGTCCCAGGTATTCCTTCATTGCAACGCAAAACAGACTAATACAGTTTCTTTTCAGTATGAATTACAAAATTTAGGCCAATGACCAAGCTGAGTATAAATTACTAATCATACACAAAAATGTAAGTGTTTCACTGGCTTGAGTCATTTTTCTGTTTAACACTGAATTTACACTTAGATTCTTGTACTGTCACTGAGTCCCTTTGTAAACAGCTAGGTATATTTTGTGAATGGAAACTAGCCAAAAATATAGCCAAAGTCTCATGCCAAACTGGTCTATATCAGTATGGACTCCAGAAATGCATCTTTCAACCACTTGATTGCATTAAGTAGTCATTTGAGTGTATCACCTAGTGGCCTGTGGTCCTGAAAGTTAGTAATCATCCCCAAAAAGGTCTGTGTTAATTACTGATAGACAATCTTCATTAAGCAACTGCTATTTCTTTTTTTTTTAAATACTTCAAGTTCTGCAATACATGTGCAGAACGTGCAGGTTTGTTACATAGGTATACATGTGCCATGGTGGTTTGCTGCACCCATCACCCTGTCATCTACATTAGGTGTTTCTCCTAATTTTGTCCTTCCCCTTGCCCCCTACCCCACCAACAGGCCCCAGTGTTGATGTTCACCTCCCTGTGTCCATATGTTCTCATTGTTCAACTCCCGCTTATGAGTGACAACATATGGTGCTTGGTTTTCTGTTCCTGTGTTAGTTTGCTGAGAATGATGGTTTCTGGCTTCATCCCTGTCCCTGCAAAGGACATGAACGCATCCTTTTTTATGGCTGCATAGTATTCCATGGTGAGTTTGTACCAATTTCTTTATCCAGTCTAACATTGATGGGCATTTGGGTTGGTTCCAAGTCTTTCGTATTGTGAATAGTGCTCCAGTAAACATATGTGTGCATGTGTCTTTATAGTAAAATTATTTATAATCCTTTAGGTATATACCCAATAATGGGATCGCTGGGTCAAATGGTATTTCTAGTTCTAGATCCTTGAGGAATCGCCACACTGTCTTCCACAATGGTTGAACAAATTTACACTCCCACTAACAGTGTAAAAGCATTCCTATTTCTCCACATCCTCTCCAGCGTCTGTTGTTTCCTGACTTTTTAATGATTGCCATTCTAACTGATGTGACATGGTATCTCATTGTGTTTTTGATTTGCATTTCTCTAATGACCACTGATGATGAGCTTTTTTTCATATCTTTGTTGGCCACCTAAATGTCTTCTTTTGAGAAGTGTCTGTTCTTATCCTTCGCCCACTTTTAATGGGATTTTTTTTCTTGTAAATTTAAGTTCCTTGTAGATTCTGGATATTAGCCCTTTGTCAGATGGATAGATTGCAAAAACTTTCTCCCATTCTGTAGGTTGCCTGTTCACTCTGATCATAGTTTCTTTTGCCGTGCAGAAGCTCTTTAATTAGATCCCATTTGTCTGTTTTGGCTTTTGTTGCCATTGCTTTTGGTGTTTTAGTCATGAAGTCTTTGCCCATGCCTATGTCCTGAATGGTGTTGCCCAGGTTTTCTTCTAGGTTTTTTATGGTTTCAGATCTTACATTTAAGTCTTTAATCTATCTTGAGTTAATTTTTATATAAGGTGTAAGGAAGGGATCCAGTTTCAGTTTTCTACATATGGCTAGCCTGTTTTCCCAACATCATTTATTAAATAGGGAATCCTTTCCCCATTGCTTGTTTTTGTCAGGTTTGTCAAAGATCAGATGGTTGTAGATGTGCGGTGTTATTTCTGAGGCCTCTGTTCTGTTCCATTGGTCTCTATCTCTGTTTTGGTACCAGCACCATGCTGTTTTGGTTACTGAACCTTGTAGTATAGTTTATTCTTTTTGCTTAGGATTGCCTTGGCTATATGGGCTCTTTTTTTTGTTTCCATATGAAATTTAAAGTAGTTTTTTCCAATTCTGTGAAGAAAGGCAGTGGTAGCTTGATGGGAATAGCATTGAATCTATAAATTACTTTGGACAGTATGGCCATTTCACGATATTAATTCTTCCTATCCATGAGCATGGAATGTTTTTTCCATTTGTTTCTGTCCTCTCTCATTTCGTTGAGCAGTGGTTTGTAGTTCTTGAAGAGGTCTTTCACATCCGTTGTAAGTTGTATTCCTAGGTATTTAATTCTCTTTGTAGCAACTGTGAATGGGAGTTCACTCATGACTTGGCTGTCTATTATTGGTGTATAGGAATGCTTGTGATTTTTGAACATTAATTTTGTATCCTGAGACTTTGCTGAAGTTGCTTATCAGCTTAAGGAGTTTTTGGGCTGAGATGATGGAGTTTTCTAAATATACAATTACATCATCTGCAAACAGAGATAATTTGACTTTCTCTCTTCCTGTTTGAATACACTTTCTTTCTTTTGCCTGATTGCCCTGGCCAGAACTTCCAATACATAGGAGTGGTGAGAGAGGGCATCCTCGTCTTGTGCCGATTTTCAAAGGGAATGCTTCCAGCTTTTGCCTATTCAGTATGATATTGGCTGTGGTTTTGTCATAAATAGCTCTAATTATTTTGAGATACATTCCATCAATATCTAGTTTTTTGAGTGTTTTTAGCATGAAAGGGTGTTGAATTTCATCGAAGGCCTTTTCTGCATTTATTGAGATAATCATGTTTTTGTCATGACTGCTATTTCAAACGTTTGGAGGAAGTAAAATGTCTTTAAAAGAATAAGTGTTGATTTTTGGAAAATATGAAATTAGAAACAGAAAACTTGAATTCTAAGTGGCTATTTATATTACCAAGTGGTAAAACATTGGCTAACTAAAACTTGCTTCTGAAGCCAGTTAACTAGCAAAAAGTCCCACCTATGCATTGAAATATCTTTCCCAGGTCATTAGATAAAGTATATGGCGCTAAGGCAAAAAATACATATACACACAGCGCACAAAATATTTCAGCAGCCACTGCCAACTGAAAGTAATAAAATGAAACAATTTGTTGGCTTTAATGTATTTAGGAAAAATCATTTATTTACAAAACATCTTCCCTTTCTTAAGTTATCATGAAAATTATGAAGGTAAGGTAAAGTCTGTACCATTTTTCCTCTATTTTTGAGAAACCTTAGATTTATCTTTACTAGTCGTAACCCAGCTTTCTTGTTTTATATTTTAAATATACTTTCTATTTTGTGACAGGAGTGAAAAAATGTTTAATGATTTTAAACATGTTTATATGTATTTTTCAGACTTAGAACAGCAGTATCTCATGTTTTACTATAAAAACTTGGGTATATTACTTGAAGATCAACTATATTGTTATTTTTAGTATGTTTAGTATGTTAGCAATTCATCCGTCAATAATCACTAAAGAACTCAAGAATGAATAACATGATCTATCAAAAGGCCTATAATCTCAATCATCATGTTAAGACTTTGGAAAGTTAATTTGTATTAATTAACTAATTGTAAATTAATCCTATCAAGTTAATTTGTAATAAATTCAAGATGCAAAAAGAAAACCTATTTCACTACAGAGATTAAGTAAACTTTAAAATTCATTTTGTTGGCTGGGTGCAGTAGCTCACGCCTGTAATCCCAGCACTTTGGGAGGCCAAGTGGAAGGATCACTTAAGGCCAGGAGTTCAAGACCAGCCTAGCCAACATAGTGAAATCCCATCTCTACTAAAAATACAAAAACTAGCTGGGCATGGAGGTGTGTGCCTGTAATCATCTACCCAAGAGGCTGAGACAGGAGAATTGCATGAATCCAGAGGCGAAGGTTGCAGTGAGCAGAGATCACACCACTGCCCTCCAGCCTGGGTGACGGAGCAAGACCCTGTCTAAAAAAAAAAAAACAATAACAAAAAAATCATTTTGTTGGTATTTTATATAAACTTAAAATTAAGAAACCTCCCCACACAAACACATACAGCCATACTGTCATCTTTGAAGATAGCAGCCACATGTGTCTTATTCCTTGCAGTGTTGGCAGAACCTAGCACATTGTTGACCCGTAGAAGCACAGTGTGTATTTCAATTGACAAACTGCCAGAAGTATTATACTGTTGACTGTGTTTAAAATTAATTTGCCAGAGTTCTACTGTGGTTAGAATTTCTGACTAGAAATTATAAATTCATTGTTTTATGCCTTAAAAATTATAAATAATGGTAAGTTTAATTTGCAGCCCTTATAGCTTAGAGGCATTGTAGTTCATATTATAGTAACCTTTTTAGAGGTTAGTAACTTTTATTGTAAAATTTAAGGTAGCTCTACCTATTAAAGTAGCACCTATTCTTTTGAAAGGAACTTTCTCAAAGGATTTTTAGGGCTTCGTAATTTCTTGTTGCTCTGTGTAAGTCCCTCTGATAGGCTTCCCTGAAGGATTTTAAGCAGAAATAACATCAGGTACCAGTAGATGGCAGTGAAAAATAAGCAGACACATTTCATCATTTTGATAAAATGCCATTTCTACCTCAGTACTGGACAAGAATCACACAGCCTAGTTGGCCTTTGTGTTTTCACTAAAAATATCCTGAATTATCAGTCACTTATGTTTGACTATGAGAAATTGCAAAAAAGTTAAAACTATTTTGTATCCAAAAGTTTGTGATCTAGTGTAATAAATAGGACAAATACTCAAACTGTATGAATGGTATGACAATAAATTTAGAAAATCATACAGGCACACACACTGCTATAGACATGTAAAGATACATACATGTATTGGAGCTCAGCAGATTCCCATTCATGAAGAATGGTGCCTGTGTAACAGTATAAATGGATCACTTTTAATAAGTAAAACATAAAAGTGGACTAATAGCTTAATTTTTTTTTTCAATTCAAAAATCTCAGGGTTTTCTGGGGCTTTTAGTACTCCTTTGTGAAATAAGAGACATAGTCTTCAGGTGAAAAGAGCTCTTGGTCACAGAAATGGGTTTACTGAATTCTCGCCCTGTAGTCAAGTACTTACTATGAGTTTGGAAAAATTGCTGACTTCATATCTCTGTACCCTAATTAACTCATTTGTTAAGTGGAAAATATATTTCAGTAGGTAGTCATATAAATAAGATGAGATAATGTGTTTAGAAAAACAAATCAATGTGCAGGCAAGAATCAGGAATGTGGGAAATTTCGTAGGACAAATGGTATGATTTCTTTAATGAAAAAGACAGGGAAAGGTATCATATAGCTTAAAAGGAAAAAGAAAGGCTTTTCACTCATACGAGCCAAATGCAGTATGTGGGCTATATTTGCATCTTGATTTGAACAGACTGTTATATATATTTATATATAGAGAGAGAGAGAGATCTATAGGATATATTTCATATATATATATATATGAAACAGTTGGGGAAATCAGAATATTTGAATTTGATATTAACTAAGAATTGTTTGCAGGGGATGTTGTTACGTATTCTAATGACTTTTTTTTAATAATAAAAATGTTTGGCATTTGCTTTAAAATAATCCAGTAACCAGGATCTGAGAGAAACCAAAAAAAAGGGGGGAGATAATAATCCGGGGACTTTGGGTAGTTGTTAAATGGATGGCTGTATCATAAGTATTGAAGCAGATAAAGGATAGATAGGGGTTGATTATATATTTGTTTTGCTGGAACATGTTCCATAATACAGTTTTAATAACTAAGTTTTAATTTCAAAAATGCAAAATATTGTTTTTACAACTAAGATAACATTGAAATTTATACAGAACCCCAAATGACAAGTGTATAATCAACTCTGCCAGGAAATCAGTTTACCAGTTAGAGGTAGAAAAATTACAGGATAACAATGGAATTGGTTGGCACTAAGTAGGACCACTTTCGAAGAGAATAGGTAGAATTCATTTTCTTTTCATTACTTCCTTTCAGCTTGGAGCCTGAGCATCATTTCACCATTTTGAGCCTCAAGCTCTCAATATACTGGAAAATTATAATCCTGTTCCCTTCACTGAGGTCATAATACTGAATTCTGAAATGGAAATAATTGACTAGAGATTGTCTAGTCAAACTAGACTGATGAGGTCTCACCATTTTCTTCAAGGAAGATCAACTGAACCTGCCTGAAGGTACAGGGTACACCATCTTCCTAAGGTGTGACCTCCTGTTCCCAAAGGAATAGACCTAGGTGACCAACCAGCAGCACCTAGCTTTTGCCAGCTACGCAGCTTTGAATAGCCTTCCACCCTTGTGTCCTTCAAACCCCATTCTTGCCAAAGCCAAGTTCTCTCCCTCTCAACAGATTTCTCAGCACACATCAGATTTCACGCCAATCTATGAAAAACTATTTTTAGAGATTACTATGGTCCGAATGTTTATATCCCCTCCTGCTCTCCCTAAAATTATGTTGAAATCCTAACCCCCAAGGTGATGGTATTAGGGATGTGAGGCCTTTGGGAAGGGATTAAGTCATGAAGGCAGAGACCTCATTTTTGAGATTGGTACCCTTATAAAAGAGACCCCAGTCTCTTGCTCGTCCCTTCTGCCATGGGAGAACATGGTGAGAGCGAGCCATCTATAAACCAAAAAACAAGGCCCTCACCCGGCACTCAATCTGCCAGCACTTTGATAGTGGACTTCCCAGCCTCCAGAACTATGAGAAATAAATGTGTTGTTTTAAGCCACCCAGTTCATTCTGTTATAGCAGACTGGACAGACAATATATTGAAAAAAATTAGTTTTACAGTTCCACTGGTCATGTGAATGCCAGAGGAGCTGATCCACAGTCATAGGCGTTAACTTTTGGAAACTATACTGGCTTGACAATCTCCCCATACTGATTCAGACTCCGGCAAGGTGTACATCACTGGCTAGTCATTGTGGCTTCTGCTGCTTTAAGGCTCTGGAATTATGGGAGAAAATAGGGTGGGCTTACTGTCTCTTCCTGTTTACCTGGTGTTTTGATTCTGAATAGTTTATAAGCTCTGCTATTCAAGAAGTTTATACAAACCCATAATCTACTACCAAACCGTTCATTCATTATGACAAAACTGCCTACCAAAGCCACAGACTTTAAGTCTTTGCAGGACTACCACTGAAAGTTCACATGCTTGGTTAGCAGTCTTAACCTCTAACCAAGCGAACAAATCAAAGACATTTAATTTAGTCAAAATAGGTATGGGAATGAAAGTGAGACTTAGAGGCAAAGAATGAGGCCAGGTGCGGTGGCTCACACCTGTAATTCCAGCACTTTGCAAGGCCCAGGCAGAAGGATTCCTACAGACCAGGATTTCAAGACCAGCCTGGACAACCTGGCGAAACCTCCTCTCTACAACAAAATTCAAAAATTAGCCAGGCGTGGTAGGGTATGCCTGTAGTCCCAGCTACTTGGGAGGCTGAGGTGGGAGGATTGCTTGAGCCCAGGAGGTCCAGGCTGCAGTGAGCTGTGGTCACACCACTGCATTCCAGCCTGGGAGACAGAGGAAGACCCTGTCTCAAAAAACAAAAGGCAAAGAATGATTTTAGGAGTTAGGTGTCTCTAAATTGAAGTAATGCTCACGTAGAAAAATTAAGGCATATTATTTTACTGTACTCTCAGAAATATGTTTAACAAATACTTTAAGAGCCACTATTTAAGATAAATGAGAGTCCTTTCCAGTTTGAGCCTCGCAGAGTGGTTCCTACAGAGAACGGTGGCAAGAAGGGCTGTTCTGCCATCAATGAGGTGGTGACCCGAGAATATGCCATCAGCGTCCACAAGCCCATCCATGGAGTGGGATTCAAGAAGCATACCCCTCAGAGCACTCAAAGAGATCCGGAAGTGTGCCACAAAGGAAATGCACATTGATACCAGCCTCTACAAAGCTGTCGGGGCCAGGCTAATAAAGGATGTCCCATATCTTATCCATAAGCAGTAGTCCAGAAAACTTAGCGAGGATGAAGATTCACCAAACGAGCTCTTATACTTCGGTTATCTATGTACCTGTTACCACTTGCAGAAATCAACAGACAAGGTGGATGAGACCTGTAAATCAAATAAGTTATAAAACCACCAAAAAATAGGAGAAAATGGGAGTAAAAACAAAGTATATGAATAAAAAGTATTAAAATTTGAAAAATATCTTGGAAATAAGGATGGAGAGTTTAAATACTTATCTCAAAAGGAAAAATGTTAGCAATGGGTTGTAGCAATAAGTCCATCTGTAAGTGATGGTCATATTTGTGTTCTTTTGTCCCAGAGAACAAAAGGAAGTGAGCTTATCCCATAGCACAAGCAATGTTTATCTCAGAGGAAATCCAGGGAAGTTCCTTCCTGGGAAAACGGAAAGGTAGACTATTCAGAAGTTTTCTAAAATGGACTTCAAGCTCTATGACTTTATGATCACTTAGTATGTCTACGGATTTTTGTGGGGAAGAGAGATTCCAAGTTAAAGGTCATTTTGTGTCTTCTTTAAAACTCTTGATTCCTTTTAGAGTTTTTTAAATTGTGATAAAGTACATGTAACAAAATTTATTAATCATTTTTAAGTAGCATACAGTTCAGTAATGTTAAGTAATTTCACATTGTTCAACCAATCTCCGTGACTTTATCTTGCAGAACTGAAATTTTATATCCATAAAGCAAAACCTTTTTATTTACCAATGCTGCTAGACCCTGACAACCACCACCCTACTTTCTATCGATATGACTACCATAGATATTTAATGTAAGTGAAATCATACACCATTTGTCTTTTTGTGATTGCTTATTTTACTTAGCATAAGTCCTCGAGACTCATCCATGTTGTAGCATGTGTCATAATTTTCTTGTTTTGAGACAGAGTCTCACTCTGGCCCCCTGGCTGGAGTGCAGTGGTGTGATCTCAGCTCACTGCAACCTCCACCTCCCAGGTTCAAACGATTCTCCTGCCTCAGCCTCCCAAGCAGCTGGGACTGCAGGCATGTGCCACCACGCTGGCTAATTTTTGTATGTTTAATAGAGACAAGGTTTTACCGTGTTGGCCAGGCTGGTCTCGAACTCTTGACCACAGGTGATCCGCCTGCCTTGGTCTCCCAAAGTGCTGGGATTACAGGCGTGAGCCACCGCACCCAGCTGATTTTCTTCCTTTTTAAGGCTGAATAATATTCAATTATATATACATTCTACATTTTGTTATTTGTCCGTTGATAGGCTGCCTTCACCCTTTGGCCATTGTAAATAACGCTGCTATAAACATGGGTGTACAAATATCGGAGACCCTGCTTTCAGTTCTTTCAGCTATATACCTAGAAGTGGAAGTCTATATCATAGTAATTCTATTTTTAATATGGGGGTACCTCCATACTGTTTTTCATAGCAGCTGCACCATTTTACATTCCCACCAATAGTGCACAAGAGTTCTGATTTTTCCACATCCTCACCAACACTCATTTTTTTAAAATAGTAGGTATCCCAATGAGTGTGCGTTGATATCCCTTTGGAGTTTTGATTTGTACTTTTAGAGTCTTTGAATTATTACTTTTTCCATATCAAAGTACTTTGTGGGAAGTTGGTTATTTTACATTCTCATACCATGCTTTGTATTACTTTCCCATTTGGATGCCCTTTTCATCGTTCACCTCATCCTGTAAACCCAAAATCTAACTTAAATCCCAAATCCAACTTCCACTGTAAAGTCTTTGCTGACTTCTTTACTTCACATTGATTTCTGAATTTCTAAAAGTTCCTCATTGTCTACCACAAAACTATTTGTTTATAAGAAAAAGTTTTATTTAGTCCTATATTATTCTCTAATTATTCCATATGTTATCTTCCAAACTAGATTGTTATGTCTTCAAGAGCAGAAGAAATTTATTTTATACTTATAAACTTCAAGATTTGCTGAAGTACTTTGGGTGCTAAATGCTTCTAGCTTATTCATTTAGTTTACATGACTTTCTGCATGTGAAACTTGAGAAAACTGCAAATCGAATACCTTGGTCTTACAGAGCTGAACAATACTTAAATGTGTTTAAACCTGCTATATAAAATGTCAGACGTAAAAGCCAATATCTGATGAAGCACCTTTTCCCTTTTCTAAAATTCAGTAGTAATGGCCGGGCACAGTGGCTCATGCCTGAAATCCCAGCGCTTTGGGAGGCCAAGGCGGGTGGATCCCTTGAGGTCAAGAGTTCGAGACCAGCCTGTCCAACATGGTGAAATGCCGTCTCTACTAAAAATACAAAAAAAAAAAATGGCCAGGCATGGTGGTGCATGCCTGTAATCCCAGCTACTTCAGAGTCTGAGACAGGAAAATCACTTGAACCCGGGAGGCAGAGGTTACAGTGAGCCGAGATCACGTCACTGCACTCCAACCTGGGCAACAAGAGTGAAACTCTATCTCAAAAAAAAAAAAAAAAAATACAATAGTAATAATTATGCCTTCTAACACTAAAATCAAATAACCTTACTTATCAGTTACATTGCCTACTAAGCTGACTTATTTTCTGACTTTTCCTTTGCTTTATTCTCTTATTTCTTCCAAGTAACCATACTCTGTTTTACCCTCCTGTTCAACTGTCTATGCTCTTTCTCTCTTTGTTCACTATTTTGATATTTAAATGTTATGACTTATTTTCAAGTAAATTTTTTTAAGTTCTTCATTTGGGATAAAATATTCACTACATAAATTTAGTGGATAAATACCCCCACACAGATTGACCCTGCATGAAATGTGTTCCCTCAGAAGTAAGGCAATTCATTCGTTACGAGATCAAGCCATAAAATTTAAATCCAAGCAGTAATTCTCCAATTAAAGTAACTCTAGAGCTTAGTTTTCAGTCCTCCTGAATCATAACTAGTTGGCAACAAAAACTAGTATGCCTTGGTGTGAATAAACCTTAACATAAAAACTTACCCAGCCTCAAAAGTTAAAAATTAAGAGAGATATGTATTCAGGTGGCCATTTATACACAATATTTTTGAATACTATTCTGGCCAAATTAGTATCAAATGAGTTACTGTAAAATGAAATTTTAAAAGTATATAAACATCTTAAACTTTAAAAGTTCAGCCCAGCTAGAAGTCAATGTGTGTTTCTGAAACTGTGCTGGGGAAAGTAGCTCTGTCCATAATGATTATATAGTTGTTAGCAAAATATTGGTCAAAACTTTTTCAGTTTAATGAGTTTGAAGATATTCTTCAAACTGGCCTCTGTGAACTCTTTCTTGACAAGTGAAACCTGGCTCCAACAATGACTACTTTATTCTACCTCTCATTTATTTTCTGTTTAATAAATCCAGTATTTGGGCATACAAACTGTATACAACGTTTTATAACACTCTAATGTGGATAACACACCTCAAAAACAGGAGTTTAGTCATTTCAGTCACATATTTCTAATATGTGATAAGATTTTCAGTTGTAGTTATTGTTCAATTAATTGCAGTATGGAAATAGATACTAAAAAATCTAAATTGCATCTTACATTTCAACAATGGATGTTTAAAGTGTTTATAAATTATGTTTTGCATTTAGAAAATATTGAAGATACACATTTTAAATTTAACTCTAAACAATGCAATAATCTAGAGAATCAGAGAATTGGA
Source organism: Pongo pygmaeus (assembly GCF_028885625.2). Classification (NCBI taxonomy): domain Eukaryota; kingdom Metazoa; phylum Chordata; class Mammalia; order Primates; family Hominidae; genus Pongo; species Pongo pygmaeus. The sequence goes on from NC_072384.2 coordinate 82,556,804, forward strand.
TTCTAAAACACCTTATAAGTTCAGTCCTGTTGATTAGTCTGTTTCCCTGTCCTAGAGTACATGAACTTTCAAAGCCAGGACACAATCTTGTTCACTTTTCATGCCATCATCTTGACACTCAATACATGTTCAAAGAGTAAATTAAAGAAAAAAGAGATGCTCAAGTCAATTTATAAGTAATCCTCACAATTGCTTGCATACTATCAATGAACAATTATTTTTTAATCTCTATGCTATAATCTTGCACAAGTTTCATTAGAATTAAATGCACTAGCTGAAGTCTATGTTTATTCAATGAGGATTACAGTAGTTGGTTATCTTTGTGAGGGGTTTTGAGGGTTGTGGAACAGGATAACATTTTGAGGTACAAAAAATAAGAGGATATATTCCAATTTCTTTCTTTCCCCAAGGCTTTTCATTACAGCTGTTATAAACCCTGGTAGAATTGATTGGTTTCCTTTTCAGCTTCCTGTTTTGTCCCTCAATGTTCACAAAAGTCCCATCTGATAAATGTATTGTTTAACCTCTCATTGTTTGAAAGAACAACTCTTTGCTCCCCACGGATTATAGACCTATTGGCTTAAGCAGTCCATCTAAATGCATGCCAGTTTCTTTCTTGATAAATTAGAGGCCTATAACCTCAAACCAGTTTATCTGCAAGAGAAGTGTGTGATGTTAGACTCAATTCTTCCACTAATGGAACATCGTAATCCTCCTTGTCATCTTTCCTTTGGCCTTCCTGAATAGAAATCATTTATGAGCTAGTTACATGAGCTCAACATGAGCCCCATGTCACTCAGCAAACATTTGTTTGAGTACTTACAATGTGCTAGGCTTTGTTCTATGTATTTAAGATAGTGCATTAAATGTATTGACCTCATGAAGATTCTATTCTCGTAGTGGGAAGACAGACAATAAACAATTAATATAAGTAAATGTTAAGTGTGTTAGAAGTATGTTAGAAGATGTGCTGTGAAATAAAGAAAAAGGTAGACTAGGGTATGAGGGACTAGGAGTGTGGGGGCAGCAGCAGGAGGGTTGCAGTATTAAATAGGGTGGGCAGGGCAGGTCTCCTGGAGAAGATGCCATTGAAGGAGGTGGAAAAAATGTAGCCACTAAGTGGGCTGAGGGTAGAGCGTATGAACAGAGAGGCCAGAAGACGGGCTCTAAGGCATGCTTGGCAGGTTCAAGGAACAGCAGGGAGGCTCATGTGGCTGGAATGGAGTGAGCTAGCAGGAGAGAAGATGAAGTTAGGGGGAGAGAGAAAGTGGGGAACCAGATCATAGAGGGCTTTGCAGGTCATTGTAAGGACTTTAACTTTCTAATTTTTGTAAGGACTTCAACTACTCACAGTGAAATTGTGAAATTCCAGAACCAAAAAGAAGATCCTGGTAAAAGAAAAACTTTCAGCAAAATACATTTAACAGTTTATTTGAGTAAAGAACAATTCATCTGTCAGGCAGCACTGAGAACCAGAAGACATTCAGAGAGCTCTGCTTTGCGAGGTATGCAGTGAACATTCATAGACAGAAAACAAAAATTAAGTACAGAAATAGCTTGATCGGTTACAGATAGGCATTTGCCTTATTTGGACATGGTCTGCTCCAAATAAGGCAAGTTGGCAGCATGCGATTGGCTGTGACCTATCTGTTACAAAACTATATCTATATAATCCTAAATTAGGTTTCAGTTTATTTAAATACTAAGTTAGGTTACAGTTTATTACATTGGAACTCAAAGTCTGGAGACAGCCTCAGGCCAAGGTCCTCTTGCTTATTTAATTTAGCAATCCTAAAATTTTCCAGAGAGGAAACACATCACACACACACACACACACACACACACACGTACATTACCTACAAAAAAATAACAATTAGAAAGTAATTGGAGCTGGAAGTATTCTAGAAGACTTTGAAGGAAAGCCTTCTAAATTCTGAGAGGAAAATATTTTTAACCTAGGATTCTATTCATACCTACCCAGACTAACTAAAGTAGCAGGTAGATGATAAATATATTTTTAGGTGGTTAGGTGATGAAACACCTCCTCCAAATGAAGGCATAAACAAAAATGCATGGGGATCCAAGAAACAATGACTCCAACCTAAGAGAGCAGTGAACAAATCCACAGGACAGCAGCTAAGCAGGAGGCCTAAACATGACCTGGGGCAGATGGAGGCGAGAGAGCAGAGAGCTTGGGAAACAAGTCTCTGAGGAGGAAGGAGGAGGCAGTAGGTAAGATCCGTATTTGTGGACTTCAGAAAAATTTGAGTACATAGGAAACAATAGATGAAAGATAGAAATAAAGAATCCATTCAGATTCTCTCCTTTGCGTGATGACCACATTAAACTTATAGAGTAAGAAATGTCATTCTAGATTTGATTCTACTGTTTGTCTTTGCAGTGAGCTATGTTCTTTTATAACATGTAGAAGTGAAATAAACTTGTCACAAAAATGCAAATGCTGTCACAAATTTTCAGCTTAACAACATAAAAATAAATATGCACTGACCCAGGTTAAGGACAGGTAGAAGCATGAATGTCCTTATCTTCCAGAGTGAAGTGAGGCTGTAGTCAGGCATTGCAAACTCACATAGTTAAGGGTGTTTGGCAGGCAAAGTACATGATGGTAGTTAGTGCATGCACTATTTTAAAAAGGCAGTAGTTTCTCTGCTCCAAAAGAGTATTGTCATGAAGAAAGAGACCCAGATATTCCAGTTTACCCAGAATTTACCCCAATCCGGGTTTTTATGTAAAATATTTCAAATGTTCACAACTACTTAAGACATTTAAATATATGAGGGTCAAACAATACCATATCCAGCCTGGGGTTTCCAGTTTGTGACACTGCTATAGCAGATGGATAAGAAAATGAAGTAAGGTGTTTGAATGTATGAAATTAACCAGTACAGATGTTAAACTGGCAGCAGCAGCTTTAGAGTATGTAAGGGCCATCTGGTCAAAGTCAAGGTGAGGGGAATTTTTTTAAAGCTGTGTTGGCATTGCAAGGATATTATTTGCATTTATTGGGGAGGAGGGTAGGGAGAATTGGGGAGCTAAAATCCTTTCCCCCAACACTTGGAGAGCAGTGATAAAACTGTTGGGAAGGAAGATGTAAGGAAGAAGAGAAAAAGTGTAGTGTGCTAAATCCTCACCTATCATAATAAGAAATCAAATGCCAATATCTAAATTAATATATTCTTAAAGTACTATAAACATGTTATTTAAATACTAAAAAATGAAAAATTAGTAAAAATGCCTGTCTCAGGAAACAACAAAACTACTTCTGCATTTATCCCTTGCCTAGCAATCCTATTTTTAAGAACCTACACAGAAGATATACCTCAACAATTTGAAAATACATATATACAAAACTTCATTGTGGCATTATTTGTAATTTAAAAATACTATTAACAACTTAAATGTTTATAAATAGGAGATGAGTTTTATAAATTATAGTATATATACTCAATAGAATACTAGGTGTGAATTTTTTCATTTTTTAAGAGAAAGAGCTATATAAACTGATATGGAGTGATTTCTAGGATGTGTTATTAAGTTAACAATACAAACTTCAAAAGAATATCTAGTATGGTACCTCTTTTTGTAAAGAGAAACACATGAAGGATAAATGAGAAATTAACAAAATTGGAGACTACAAGGGTATGGTAGGATGGGGTAAAAGGATAAAGGAGAGAGCAACACTCATCCAGGTATACCTTTTTGTACTATTGGAATCATGTTAATGTTCTACATACTCAAAAAATAAAATTAAGTCAACAAAAATGTGAAAAAAACTCTGAAACTGAATGCAAACAAATAGAAATGAACTCAATTTTATTTCAAATGAAACATAACAAGGGAAAGGGAAACTCATCCATGGAACTATGAAAAACTAATTTGACTGTATGTGTGCAGTCTAGGGAAAATGCAAATAAATCTTGAACTCTTTTTCATAGTTTTTTTTTTAAATTATGATATGGGGGTAGCAGTTCCTAAATTATTCACTGTATACCATGGAACTGAGCAAATGAGTTAATATGTTGATGTTGTTGAGAGCTGGGATTCTCATTATGGAGGAAAAGAAGTTCAAATGCAGAATGAATGAAGTCAAGAAAGTGGAGTTGGATTGAAATTGGGGGGGTAAGCCAACAGGGAAGGTAGGTGTGTGCATGGATGGATGGGCAGACATAGTGGTGTGCTGGAGCTTAATCCTATTGGCTCATTAGACACAATTATGCATCTTTTCCCAAATCTGCATTTAGTGACCTCACATTAGTAGCTTGAAACCAGCCACAGTGGCAGTACTTACACCATGGAAATTGGCAAATACTGGAAATTAGGTCTTCCTGGCCCCTTCCCCCAGACCTAGTTGTTAAACTTTTCCAACTCACCACTGGATAGATAGGTTTTGTAGCTCTATCTGCTTAAAAGGTCTAAAAGCAATTACACCTCAGCAGAGAACCTCAGCATGTAATGTCCAGATCTTAGCTTCTAAATTTCATTCCTTGGTTGGAAAAATTACTAATTTCAGGACTGCCATAGAAAAGGTACAGGTGGGGCTACAACATTTTTTTATGACAGAAAGTAAAGATCCACTCAAAAGCTACAACAGCTATGTCATAAGGACACACAAGGCAGCTTGAAAGGACATCCTCTGTCCAAATCTCAGACATCAATATAAGGTCAGTAATAAATTATAACCCATTGAATAAAATAGGAATCCCTGAGGCCATACTGATGATAGAATGAGAAAGGGAGGGGGGATATAAAAGGGGAGGGAAGGAAAGACAGAGAAGCCAAACAAAGGCACCATGTAAACTGATAAATGAAGGAGTGCTGGAGTTATTTTAAAAAAAAAAAAAATCAACATTTTGTGATGATACTAGCAAAAATTGGTTCAGAAAAAACGTAATCCAAAAAAATGGATGCTAAATTGGGGAAATTCAATAAGGAGTGGAAGCATTTCTGTGGTCTCAAAGTGTCTCTCTACAGACTTTATTAGTTACAAGGGGGAAAAGAGTAACTATAGAGTAGAAAGATGATTACACCTCAACCAGGTGATCGTATTACCAATGGGGAGCAAAGGGATAAAGTGTATCTCCAGATATAATGTCCTGAGAAGGAAATATTACTTTTATGATATTCCAGCTGGGTGTGTATAACCTGAATCTAATAAAGAGGGAACATCAGAGAACCCTAAATTGAGAAACATTTAAGAATATCAATATCAAAAACATCTTTGAAAAGACACCACCAAAGAAAATACAGACAATAAACACATAAAGTATGCTCAAGATAATTAGTCATTAGGGAAATGCAAATTACAACCATAATAAGATACTACTACACAATTGCTAGAATCATTATAATTAAAGATTGGCCATTGTAAATATTGGCTAGAAAATGGAAGATCTGGCCAGGTGTGGTGGCTCATGCCTGTAATCCCAGCACTTTGGGAGGCCAAGGCAGGTGGACCATCTGAGGTCAGGAGTTCAAGACCAGCCTGGCCAACATAGCAAAACCCTGTCTCTACTAAAAATATAAAAATTACCTGGGTGTGGTGGCAGGCGCCTGTAATCTCAGCTACTTGGGAGGCTGAGGCAAGAGAATCACTTGAACCTGGGAGGCGGAAGTTGCAGTGAGCCAAGATCGTGCCACTGCACTCCAGCCTGGGCGACAAGAGTGAAACTCCTTCTCAAAAAAAAAAAAAAGAAAAGAAAATGGAAGATCTGGAACTCTCATATAACGCTGTTGGAATACAAAATTGTACAACCACTTTAGAAGTTTAACAGTGTAAGTTAAACATACACCTATCATATAATCCAGACATTTCCTTATAGGTATTTACCTAGAAGGTACATAAGTCTATACAAAGACTTGCTCATAACTATTCATGGTTTCATATGTAACAGCCATGGAAACAACCCAAATGTCCATCAACAGGTGAATGGATAAATAATCCACGATATATCCATACAAAATAATACTTCTCAATAGAAATGAATGAGGCTGAGCACAGTGGCTCATGCATATAATCCTAGCACTTTGAGAGACTAAGGTGGGAGGATCACTTGAGTCCAGAAGTTTGAGAGAAGCCTGGGCAACATAGCAAGACCCCAACTCTAAAAACAACGAAAAGTTTTAATTAGCCAGGTGTGATGATGTGCACCTGTAGTCTTAGCTACTTTGGAAGCCGAGGTGAAAGAATCACTTGAGCCTAGGAGTTTGAGGCTGCAGTGAGTTGTGATCGCACCACTACACTCCAGCCTGGGCAACCAAGAGAGACGCCATCTCTGATAAATAAAATAATAACATAAAATAGATAAAATTTAAAAATGAAACACTGATACATGCAACAACATAAATGACTCAAAATAGTTATGCTGAAAGAAAAAAACTACATACTTTGTCATTTCATTTATATAAAATTCTAAAAACAGTGATGGAAAGCACATTAGTGGTTGCATGGGAAATGAGAAAAGAGTGAGTGGCTGGAAGAAGTTACAAAAGAACAAGAGGAAACATTTGGTGGTGAAGAATATATTTCTTATCTTGATGATGCTGATTGTTTCACAGATGTATACACATTTAAAATGTATCACACTGTGTAATTATCTACTGTACAATTTATCATAATTTTATCTCAATAAAGCTTTCTTAAAAAGTGAGAGTGTTTTAGTGTGTTAATATTGTGAAAGACAGAAAAAGTCTAAAAAATTACTCCAGAATAAAGGAGATTAAGATGAGTAACAAATGCAGCTCCAGGACCCCCCCGGCCCCAACGGGTACCAAAATTTGCAGATGCTCAAGCCCCTGCTATAAAATGTCATAGCATGTGTATATAAGCTCTGCATATCTTCCAGTATACTTTAAATCATCTCTAGAGTACTTATACTACCTAATATAATGTAAATGCTATGTAAATAGTCATTGTACTGTATTTTTTAGGGAATGATGACAAGAAAAAAAATTGCACATATTCAGTATGGACACAATTATTTCTTTTCTGAATATTCTGGATCTGCAGTTGGTTGAATCCTTGAATTTGGAAACTGGATACAGGGGGCTGACTGTTAATACAATACTTAATCCTGAACTGGATTTAGCAATAAAGGATAATAAATCCTCTAACAGACACGACTGAGTCAGTTGAGAAAATTGGAATACAAACTACAGATTAGATACAATATTGAACTGTTTAGTCTCCTGGATTTAACAGTTGTACTTAGATTATATAAAAGAATATTCAACTTGTGCTTAGGAAATACATTTCTGAAGTATTTAATGGTAAAGGGCCATGATGTATGCAATTCAATTCTATACTATAATTCAATACTAATTCAAAACATTCAAAAATTAATCATATGTATGTATATAAAGTGAGAAAATGGTAGTATAAATATGGCAAAATATTAAAAACTGGTGACTGGATAAAATGTAAAAAAACAAAAAATATTTAAGTGGTGGCATCTGAGTGAAACGAGAGAAGAAGGTCGATGCGAAGGATTATTGCTTTTTCATTTAGCATTTTTATGCTACTTTATTTTTAAAATAATGTTGATATGTTTATTAGTTTGGTTTTATTTTTAAGTTTAAAAATTCTAGGAGTCCTTTATTGAGACTTAAAAAATCATCAAGGTTGCACCTGCTTTAGAATTCAGGATGGAGTGCTCTATGGGGAACTTTTTGATCACAAAAAGCCACAGAGTCACTTTGGCTCCATGTATTTTGAGGGCAGTCAAGGGCTCAGGTTCAGTTTCACTGAATGTGGCCCTATAGAGACTGGGTGGCCCTCTATTCAAACAGCATCCTTGCAGTTCCTCAGCTTTTACAAGAATATCATCCTTCCCCCATCAGTTGACTACTAAAGCTAAAGCTCCACATTTAAACAGCACCATAGAAGAGCTGCACTCCAGGTGCTGGCCAGTAAACAACCTCAAATTCACTACCACTCAAAGATCTACAAAAGCCCAATTGAGAGGAATAATAGTTACAGATGGTGGCCTGTAGGATCTACAGTTCATTCTTCCCTCTAAATAGCCTAAAATGTTTTCCTACAGTAAGCCAGACCAGCAGAGATCCACAAACCTGACCACATCTTCTGAAATCCCCACCCCTCCTGGATTGCCTTTTACTGAATTTGGCTTTGGTGTTTGTCATACATTATGACACAGTGAGGGATGTTGTAAGAAGCAGCCCTATGAAAATCTGTTGGACTTAACTGGAGAATAGTGTCCACTTCATCACATAGTGACTTCTTTGTGAGATTTACAAGAGAAATTTCTTTCTGGTCTCCCAACCAGAAATAATTTTGCTACTCTTGAGCAACCAGCTTGTTTTTATCTTCTGAACACTGTGAATCATTTAACTGATCATTTTTCCTTCTCAATTTTCTTGGCCAAAAATCTTAGAGGCAAATTTGTGGTTCGTCTCTAGCAGAACCATAGGACCTTACAATTTCTGTTTTGTATATTAACCTTATTCCCAGCTTCATTGTTGAGTCAGTAACATATGATAGAGCAGAGGGCTTGGCCAGGTTTGAACCTCAGAGCTCTACCACTTACTATTTGTATGGTTTTAATCATGTATCTGTGATTCAGTTACCTTATCTGTAAAATGGAGATGATAATACAGGTTGAGTATCCCTTATCCAAAATGCTTGGGACCAGAATTGTTTCAGATTTTAGAGTTTTTACGATTATGAAACAGTTGTATATATGTATATAATGATCTGTCTTGGGGATGGGATCCAAGTCTAAACGTGAAAGTCATTTGTGTTTCATATACACCTTATACATGGAGACTGAAGGAAATTTTATACAATATTTTAAATAATTTTGTACATGAAACAAATTTTGTGTCAAGTACTTATGTGTAGAATTTTTCACTTATGGTGTCATGTCCATGCTCAAAAGGTATTTTGAAGCTTCCCAGAGATTTCCAGATTAGGGATGCTCAGCCTGTAGTATTGTTCCCATGAAGCTGTTGTCAGGACTGAATGAATTCATATACACAAGGTGCTTAGAATAGTGCCGTTCATATAGCAAACTGTCTCTGTTTAGGCACTATTGTCCTCATCTCACCTTTCCTACTCTCACTTTTCCTTGATGTCGTTCTCCTGTCCCACCAATTTTTAATGTAATCTTTTTTCTTGTTATGTATATACATTAAGCCATCTTAAATGGTTCCTGGAATAAGACTGGGAAAAAACAAAAGCAAGGAGTGCAAAAATACCAAAATGTGCGTGGCAAGCAAGAATAAATCAGGAGTAACCAAATGAAGATACTAATTTTTATTTAAAAAAAAAAACTTACACAATAGCTACAATATGGACCATCATCTTGCTAGACCTTAATCTGGTACTTGCATCTGTAGAAGATACTAGAAGTCTGATCATGTGCTGATTTGCTCCCAATTATAATTTGTCCCGATGATGGGTTCTGTGAGAAAAGCTCATTATACCAAATAGCTGTTCAAAAATTGCCACCGTGAAACTACCTGAAACTCTTTATCAATTGACAGGATAAACCTGGAAGAAAGGCATTTCTCTGCTTCATCTTTGATTAGCTGAGGGTCTGAGCCTCTAAGGAAGCATCCGATTACTTGGCAAAGGCAACGCCTCCTTTTTTTGTGTGTCTGGAAAGCATTTATTCAGATAAAATAAAAGTCAGCTGCAAGACACAAGGAACGATATAAAATAGAAAAGGATACTGTTTAAAAAGCATTGAAAAGTTTTACTCTGATATTAAATATACTTTAATTAAAATAAAACTTTGTGTTTTACTTCTCTACAATTCAAGCAGCATTGATGATGTGCATTATACAATGTCTATTTCTCTCTACTTTTCTTCTCTCACTCCCTGTCTCTGGTGATAGCTATTGGAAGGGCTGACCTTGGTGTTAGGTCAGAGATCATCAAAGGAATCCCTTGCTGTGCAAAAATACTTTCTCCAAATATGAGTTGCTATGAATTAGAGCTTCACTCCTTTGATTTAAATCACAGCAAGGTTTCTCCTATTCTAATGAAAGTAGCCCAAAGAGAACATCTGGTATTGAGCCTTCTCAGCCTTGAGATATTGGATACTTAACTAAAAGTAAGTTTTAATAAACGAGGAAATTTAGTCAACAAATGTTTACTCAGCACCCACTATGGGCTCAATAGGGATTGGAATTAACAACAATACAGTGTTCAGTCATGGGTCATCCTAATGAAGAGATATCAGAAATAACGTGACAGATGATACGAGCAAAAAAATTATAAAGCTGGGAAGGGAAAAGAGTGATGGCAGAGGTGGGATGGAGATAGAGGGATACTGCTTAGATAGGAAGGTCAGGGAAGATCTCACTGATGAGAGAAGAGCTATCACAAGAGGGCTGTGGTGAGGGAACGGGTTATACTAAGGTAAGGAGGGAAGGAAAAGCACCCAGCAATGGAAGAGTAGGGGTCCCAGACTTAGTTTTGCTGGTTGCTGAACAGGAGTCAAGTTCTGAGTCCTCATCTTGGCTCTGTCAACTCCCTGCCATGCTTGACCTCATCTTTCAGATGAGAGTAATAATGCTTGTCCTGTCTGTACCTTGGAGCTGCTGATGTTTGAGATCATATTAGGAGAAGATTTTGAGCTCTACAGGCAGAAAATACTAGGAAAGTGCAAGGTACAATTATGTTGTTTTCCTTGTATTTTTCTCCCGTCTTTTTCAGTTTGGCTGCTCTTTTATTAAAAACAAACAAACAGAGCTAGTGACCTATTCCTCCCTCTCTGTAAGCCAACCTCATCTGTCAGTTTAAATGTGTCTCATCTAGCCATGGCAGGCCTGAGATCCTTCTCCATACTGAAAGGTCAAGGTCAATATGAAACTAAAAAGAAAATGTTCTACCATTAAAGCTAGACTTGGAGTGTAAGGGTTAACCCTACAAGGAGGATTCCCATATAGAATGTATTCTCAGAAGAGCAAACAAACACAGGATGTCACTGAATCCTTGAGGGAGGAAAGAGTTTTGTAGATTAACTCTCTGGCAACAGCTCACTTATTTAGCATTTTGATGGTACTGGAGAGGTAGCAGAATCTTACAAGACATAAAGTACTTTTTCTAGGTTTACAAAGTTCAATTAACTTCTTACAGCCCTCAGATTTTGTTCTAACTTCCTTTCATTTTCTTTTAGCTATAACAGTAGAACAGGGTAAAGCAGGAGAAAACAAGATAAAGGAAGAGAAAAAATGGGAAAATTTCTAGTCAAGTACTAAGATTCATTGGGAGCAGCAAAAGTTCGTGAAAATTTTTGGAACTCAAGTTCTTAAATACTCATAATGGTATTAAAAAAAAAACCCTCTACCATAGAAAATGCCAAACATATACAGAAAGAGAGAAAATAGTTGAGTGAACCTCAAGTACCCATCATGTAACTTGAGAAACTTTCAACTCATTGCCCATTTGTTTCATCTGTGCTGGATCAAATTCCCTATGCCTCCATGGATTTTTTATTTTTATTATTTTTATTTTTTTGAGATGGAGTCTTGCTCTGTCACCCAGGCTGGAGTGCAATGGTGTGATCTCGGCTCACTGCAGACTCTGCCTCCCAGGTTCAAGTGATTCTCCTGCCTCAGCCTCCTGAGTAGCTGGGATATTAGGCACGCACCACCATGCCCAGCTAGGTTTTATATTTTCAGTAGAGACAGGGTTTCACCATGTTGGCCAGGCTGGTCTCAAACTCCTGACCTCATGATCTGCCCACCTCAGCCTCCCAAAGTGCTGGGATTATAGGTGTGAGCCACTGCACCGGGCCTCCATGGATTATTTTTAAGCAAACTCCATCATATCACTTCATCAGTAAGTACAGTTGATTATAATTATTCTTGGAAGTTGTGTTCTATAGAGTCATCACAAACACAATTCAAGCAGATACTAAACCACTCCTCCTAGGGGAAATAAGAGGGTAAGTTCCTACAAGCCTCTGGTCACATTTTTGTCAGCTGGTCAATACATAACCTTGTTTTATGTGTGTTTCTGTTTAGACACCTGATTCAACATGTGTTGTTGACTTACTAACATTGAAGTAATGGCCAACAGCACTGTAACTCATGCCTGATTGAAGCATATTTAACACGCGTATTTTCTGTGTAAAGCAATCACAGCCTTGCGTATAGAAACCCTAGACAGCACTTTAGCACTTGCTTGGGGGCCACTGTAAACAATACAATTACCAACAACGAAAAGCACAAAAATGTGATAAACACAGCACTAAATAGCCCATGAGAAGGACACTCGTTTACAATCTGAGGGCTGAACCGAGAAAGCAGCGTTCCACTTTGCTCAACCTCAGCTAGGAATGTGTACTTCAGGTCACTCAAATTTTTCCCACCCTGCACATATCTATAAGTGACCATGAAAGCACCATGAGTATTGATTTTGGGGTTAGAAATACATTTTAGTGAGTAGGCAAACTTATAAATATGAAGCCACAAACAAAGCCCAACTGTATTTTGTCATATATTTCATGTAAAGATTGATTTTTAGTAACATAAACACAATACCATTTTTTTCACTGAGGATTAGCACTCAAAGATGGGTATTTTTATTTATTTATTTACTTTTAAGCTTTTATTTAAATTTGTGGGGACATGTGTAGATTTGTTACCTGGGTGTATTATGTGATGCTTGAGGTTTGGGGTACGAACGATTCTGTCGCCCAGGTACTGAGCATAGTACCCAACAGTTAGTTTTCCAACCCTTTCTCCACTCCCTCCCTCCTCTAGTAGTCCCCAGTTTCTATTGTTGCCATCTTTATGTGCATGAGTACCAAATGTTTAGCTCCCACTCATAAGTGAGAACATGTGGTATTTGGTTTCCTCTTCCTGCATTAGTTCACTTAGGATAATAGTCTCCAGCTGCATCCATGTTGCTGTAAAAGTTATGATTTTGTTATTTTAAAAAACTGGTGTTTTTAAGTGACATTTGTCATTCACACATTAATTCAAACATTAAGTACCTACTGCATGCTTTAATATTGGTTGTGACTTAGCTTTGTTAAAGGCAAAGCTAGAATAGTAATTAGGTAATGTCCCATCTCAAATATGATAGTATAGGTATCCTTCATTATTAATGGAAAAATGGTTCTAGGACCTCTTACAGATACTAAAATCCACAGATGCTCAAGTCCCTTATATAAATTGACACAGTATTTGAAATAACCTACTCGCATCCTCCTATATATTTAAATCATCTCTAAATTACTTATAATACCTAATATGATGAAAATGTGTGTAAATAGTTGTTATACCATCTGTCATTTTTTATTGTTGTATTGTTATTGGTTTTTTCTGAATACTTTTGATCCATTGTTGGTTGAATCTGGGGATGTAAAACCCATGAATATAGGGGACTAACTATAATTGAAGGTCTATCAAGGGTTTTGAAAAATTTTTTCTAAATTTGAGGGCAAGATTTCCGGTCAGCATGAGGCGTCATTCAATATTATTAATATTATTACGTAGAAAGTACTCTTTAACTGCCCACATCCTTAAATAGTTGTTAGCTAATCAGCTACTGTGCTATTCACTTTTATATTTCTGTTTTTGTCTTGCTATATAAAAAGTGCCCTTAATAGAACTTGTTAGTTGTTTAGTGTTTACTTAGCAAATGTCCATTTTAACATGGCCAAGATCCTGACTTATAATGGCAATTTTATTTTTCACAGGTAGCAAAATACAAGAGTTCCAGCAATATGATTTATCCAGGAGAATTATCTCTGAAATGTGCGCAAAGCACTTTAAAATGTGGAAAGAAAGTTTCCTACTGGCAATCTTGGTGGCACTTCTCTCAAAGCACCCTAGCTCAATTTTTAGTTTATCAGCACATGAATGGCTGGATCTATACACAACAGGGAACACATTAAATGAAACACACAACAAGACTGTTTCAGTCCAGAGCCCCCAATGAAAGAAGTTGGAAAATAAATTTCCTTTTAGACTGTCATTTCCAGAACACTTCAACAATGTCACATAACATTCATCCATTTATTGATAAGTGAAGTATTACAGATCCAAAACATTATTTTCTAAACAGTGAAATTACAGTTCTCAATCTAACCCCTCAATTTTCATTTACAATGATGATTGTAATGAAAACTGCACAATTTTAAGTAATTGCATTTGATTAGTCCTATTTGGTCATAGAAAAACCACACTGTGGGACCGCCATATTTGAACATGTGTTTATATGTCTTACACTCAAAAGTACTAGAGATTTAAAAATTAAGCCATTCAAAAAACTTGTGTTCAGATGTGAATAACTCCAAACTAAAACCGAGGTTGCTAGTAGAAGTTTAAAGAGGTTTTTCTAATATGACTAACAAATTCTTCCTTGAATCTTTAGCTGCAATATATATTTCAGAAGAAATATTCCAATTTATTTAAGATATAATAAAACCTTGATTAAGCCCCAAACCCACTCAAAGCTCTCAGTTAACTGGATAGTTCTTGCTCTTCACCTTTATTTTAGAAAACTAAATTATAAACTATGCTGATACTAATGCAGTATTTGTGTTTGTGTGTATTAAACAGTAAACTTATAGTATTAATCCTGGGATGTATACAAATTTAGATTAATCTTGCATAATTTTCCAAAATGATTATATATTATCAGATTAATATGGGGATACTGAAAAAATCTAAATAATGTGAAATTAAAATATCTATACTGCATAGTTCTTAATAAAGTAGGATAGTAGATTAATACGCTTAGGGATTCCTTTATAAAGTAAAAGCTGAAGCAAGGAGAGATAGTCTGATTAACTCAAGGATACTCAAATAATTCTTTTTTCCTTCACATTCAGTTCATCTCTCAGTTCAGTCTTTAATCTCTCACAAATCCTTATCCCTTCTAGACACACTGATACTGTCTTTATTCAGGCTCTTTCATCTTTCTCCTAAAGCTTTATTCTTAGCCAATTTGTCCTCCTTAATGCTGCCAAAACTATGCTTCTGGAATAATATGATATGTATTTAAGCTCTCAATGGTTCCCCTTTGTCTACAGCACAAAATACAGAATCTTTATAGTTTAGTATACAAGATGTTTTTAGATCTGCCCCATCTCCCCATGCAACTTCACCTCCACTCTTTCCTATTTTCTTCCCCCCTCATTCTCCCTCTCATGCTACACATTTTGGCCATGTTCAACTAATGCCAGTTTGTGAATGGTCATTCCACTTTTAAATGTCTCTATGCCTTTGTACATACTATTCTCTCACATAAGCCCTCAATAGTAGTGACCATTATTAGCTATAAAAAAGAACTGTAGCAATAACACAAGCAGCAAAGTATGTCAGGGCCAAGTTGAAGCGCTCACCCTCAAAATCTGGACCATGTCCATTCTAAAGCTGCTCTCCTCCAGGTCATCGATAACCTCCATTCTAGTGTCTTTGTTCTGCCTGCCACTTACTTGACCCCTTCACCACATTGATCATTCTCTAGTAAAGGAAGCTGCTCTCCCAGCTTCAAGGACATACTGTCCTGGTTTTCCCCTCACTGTGCATGCCTGACTAGTCTGCTTGCGTCTCTCCTGTTTGACCTCTAAACAATAGAGTAATCCAGCACTCCGTTGTCAGCTCTCTTTTTCTCTGCTCTTCTCTATCTACATTCACTTGTTTCTACGTTCACTCAGTCTTCAGTATCTCAGTGATATGTCTTCACAGTTGCTCTTGTCAAAATCCTAAAAGTAATCTCAGATACCTTTATTTGCCTCACCCTCCATAACTAGCTCATCAGCAAGTCCTGTAGATGCCACCTCCAAAATATATCCTGACTTCTCCTCCTCCCTCAAACTCCCCAGGCACTACCCTGTCTGTAGCCCTCACCCTCTCTTGCCTGTATTACTGCACAGCCTCCTAGCTGGACACTATATTTGCACTCTTCCTCTTCCACAATTAGTTATTCATAGAGCAAAAGTGAGTTTTATAAAGTATAAATTCAACATCATTCTCCAGCTGAACAGTCCCTCAGTAGCATCCCATTGTACTTAGAATAACAAGAAGCCTTCCCCATAATTGCCAGCAGTCTTGATGATGTAACCCCTGCAGATTCCTCAGGCTCATCTGGGATTCCTCCCCTCCGCCTGCTACCACCGGCTACACTGGTCTTTCTCTTCTGTTGACTGCTTAAAATCACTCTTCACCTCTGGGCCTTTGTACTTTCTGTTCCGTCTGCCAAAAATACTCTGTCACATATGTGATTGGCTCTTTCTTGTCATTTAAATCTCAATTCAAATCGTACCTATATAAGCCAGTTCTTGAAAATCTTGCTGCTCTTATTTACAACAGCCTGATTTAGGTGATTAAGTGCACGGTGGTTCTCAAAAATAAGACAGGAAACACACAAAGAAGAACCAGTGTTGGAGAAAATGTGTTCAATTCAGGACCTGTTTGAGTTGGAGATAGAATGCCCACCAGGCAGCTGAATAGATGGAACTGATCCCCAGGAAAGACAAATGGTTGGCTATGCAATTATCAGTGCACAGATAGTAGCTGAATACATGAAAATAGCTAGATTTGCCTCAGGAAATGAGAGGTGAAAAAGTATAAAAGAGCTGAGAACAGAACACTATGAAATGTTGCCCATTTATTTTATTTTATTTTTTTTTTGAGACAGAGTCTCACTGTTACCCAGGCTGGAGTGCAATAGCGCAATCTTGGCTCACTGCAACCTCTGCCTCCCGGGTTCAAGCAATTCTCCTGCCTCAGCCTCCTGAGTAGCTGGAATTACAGGCGCATGCCACCATGCCCGGCTGATTTTTGTATTTTAGTAGAGATGGGGTTTCACCATGTTTGTCAGGCTGGTCTTGAACCTCTGACCTCGTGATCTTCCCATCTAACCCTCCCAAAGTGCTGGGATTACAGGCATGAGCCACCGCACCCAGTCGAACTGTTTCCCATTTAATTGATGGGTATAGGAAAAGAAACCACAAGACCCAGGAGATAAAATGGAGTAAGAAAACCAGTGAAGAAGAATGAAGACAGAAAGCAAGGAGAAAGAAGCTTCCAGAAGAATGAAGTGATAAACTCCAATAGGAATTTTAAAATGTGGAAAAAAATGAAAAGGGTTCATTGCTTTTGGAACTGAGAGGTCAACGACGGCCTGGGCTAGAGCTTCAAGGCCAATTGCAACAAAGTGGAGGTAAGAGAAGAAGGAATGACAGTCCATGGCGTATTTATCAAATGCCTGTCTTCTTCACCAGATTATAATCCCCACAAGGACATAGCCCAATCTTTTCAGTATTTCATGTTTCCCTTAGCTCAGTAAAGTGCTGGACAGATGGTGGGCACTCCTCTCCCCAGCATATTTGACCAATGAATGAATGAATGGGAGAAGGTGGGGAGGTAGAGGGAAAAAGAAGAGGGGAGATGAGAAAGAAAAAAAGGAGAGAGATGAAGAAAGAAAGGGAAGAAAGAAAACAAAGGGAAACAATGATACAGCAGTATCTAATTGTATCAAACATACAGGAGGACCTAATTGTTTTCAGGATGGGAACATCTTGAGCACATGTGTATGTACAGGCAGAGGTAATCCAATGGGGAGGGTTTTAAGACACAGAAAAGAGAAAGACAAATAGAATGAGAAACTTCTGTGAGACAGCAGGAGATGGAATCAGGAACTAGTAGAAGGATGAAGTTCATATTGGTAGTTCAATGAAAATTAAGTTTCAGTAAGACTTAATGCCATTGATAAGCCACAAATGATCTACAAGGGTGATTTAAATTATTTCTGATACTATCATTTGCTTAATTGGTTTAATAATGAAATTATATAAAATGGATGTTTATATCCAATTTTATATTCTTGACTGCATCCTTAAAAACCCAGTTATTATAACCATTCCTTGGTTATAATTTGTAATTGTTCCATCAGAGTTTTCAGAACAACTTTCCACTTTTGCCATAAAACATTACTACTGAAGGTGAGGTAGAAATAAGACAAAGAATAAAGAAAAATATGCTTAATTTTCACATAGTATAAATGGCTGAATCTCATCTTTTTTTAAAAAAGGTTGTTCTGGTTTGTCAATATCAAAACCAATAGAGGGTGAAAGGAGAAACAGAAATAAGATCTGTTGTTTGTTATAAAAAAGATTCCAGGCTAAGTTTAATACATTTTAATCCATGTCCTTTGAGGGATGTAAATCTCTCTCCACCTCCAAAAAAGAAAAAAAATAACAACGGAATAGTCATTAAATTCTATTGCAGTGCTGCACTGCTGTTGCCAAATTTCTTGTTTACTAAAATTGAACTGTCGTAACATTTGTCCCGTATGCTCCTACCTTGAGACCTTGAGGACAAGGCTCTACTGATTTCTTTGTGCCTTTTTAAGACCTTATTTTGGCCTCAGCCCCAAACCCAAGGAAACAAATTTGAGTTTTACCTAATTTGAATATTTGTTAAAGATAGGTAGTATTATGCTTCAAAAACTAGGTTCCTAACTAGGACCTAACATCAGATTCTTCACCTCTGTTTCTTAGGATGTTTGTCAGATCTGACCTTAGAGATAATCATTTTGTAAGATGACATTTGTAGCTCAGGAAATAGGGATGGCTGGACTACACACCACTAGTCATGGATAAAGCTAGACAAACTATCCATGAGGTGACCTTTCAAAGTGGCTGATGACCAAACAAATTAGGGAGTCCCATTTGATTCTTCTAAAATAAGTTTGAATCTAGCTTCTTCTCTGTCTCAATTGTACCCACTTTCCCTAATTCAGAAGACAGCTATTGTGGCCTTTGATAACCAGAACCCATGTTTCCATTTTGCTTTGGGGTCTTTGTATTGCTCATTAAAGTCTCTTACAGTGAGGATGGGCACTATAACCAAAGGGGAAGCTTGCTTTGGTCTAGTTGGTTAATTTGCAGAACTAGTAAAAGGTATAACTAAAGACAACTTTGAAACAAGTGGCTTAGATAGGATTTTGTGGCTGTTGGGTTTTTTTTTTTTTTTTTTTAAGGGTAGATTCCTGTCACGAGCAATTGAAAGTTCTATAGTAAACACTCTTGGCCACTCCACCAGCATCCATGTCCCCTCCTCCTTGACCGAATCACACTCCTCTCTGCACTACCTTAGAGCCCCTCAGTGCCCACCATGTCCTGTCCCAGCACTGTGTGGTTGCTGACAACTCCATGCAGGGGCAGCCTGCTGTGCCTCCACCTGAGGCACCTGCCAATCTTCTTCACCTGCTGGACATCTCTTCACTCCTATCCTCCCTCCCTGCCCTGCAACACAACTGAAGTGCAGGGGGCTTCCACACCCCAGGATTCCTTTGGACCAATGAGAGATTGGAGCCATTGGATAAATACTTCACGTTTCACTCCACCCTCAACATAGCCCTGAACTCAGTCTCTCCTAGACTCAGGCAAATCCCTTTTTCCCTCTACCCCAATAATTTAGTCTTTTGAATCTTTGAAACCCCATTTTTTTTTGAGATGGAGTTTTGCTCTTGTTGCCCAGGCTAGAGTGCAATGGCACAACCTCAGCTCACTGCAACCTCTGCCTCCCAGGTTCAAGTGATTCTCCTGCCTCAGCCTCCCACGTAGCTAGGATTACAGGCACCCACCACCATGCCTAGCTAATTTTTTGTATTTTTAGTAGGGATAGGATTTCACCACACTGGCCAGGCTGGTCTCAAACTCCTGACCTCAGGAGATCTGCCTGCCTCGGCCTCCCAAAGTTCCAGGATTACAGGCATGAGCCACCACACCCAGCCAAAACCCCATTTTTCTCTAACTCTTGTTTCTTAGTGAGTTTTCCGAGTTAGGTTGTTGTGGTTTTTCTAGGGAGGAGAAAAATGAAGGGGAAAAAAAAGTGAGGAATGCTTACAAAAGCCTGATACCTGTGGTTCATTCCAGAAAGGTGTGGCACTGATCATGAGTGACACGACCAAAAACTACATTCATTCATTCATTCATTTAGAGACCAGGTCTCATTCTGTCACCTAGGCTGGAATGCAGTGGTGCAATCATATCTCACTGCAGCCTCGAACCCCCAGGCTCAAGCAATCCTCTCACCTAGCCTCCCAAGTAGCTGGGACTACAGGCAGGAACCACTACACCAGACTAATTATTTAATTTTTTTGTAGAGATTGGGTCTCACTGTGCTGTCCAGGCTATTAAGCAATCCTCCTACCTCAGTTTCCAAAAGTGCTGAGATTACAGGCATGAGGTGCTACACTAGGCCCAAACCATCTTTTAATTATATTTCTTTAACACACTGAGGGAGACACAGAGACCCCCCCCCAACAATACTTCTTTAAAATTTCCTTTAAATTCTCTTACATTCTTAAAGTGCCCCCTAGTTTTCTCTCCTTCAACTTCTCTGCCCAGCCTGTACTTTTAAAATTCAAAACCTCCTCTCTTCAGTCTTTATAACATTCTCATGTTAACTTTTTTCTTAAAGTCCCTTTCCTCCACTTCCTGCTCCCGTGGCACTGACTCTATGCCCCTTCTCCAAATTTCAACCATAAACAACAATAACACTTCTGTAAGTTTTCTAGGAGTGAAAATACCTTAGGAGGTGTCAAATGACTCAGGATTCGTTTTATAGCAGTGGTTCTTGAAGTGTGGTCCCAGAGCAGCATCCATAAGCACTAGAACTTAGCAGTGGAAATTCTAGGGCCCCGCCCCAGACTTCCTGAATCAGAAACTCTAGGAGTGGAGCCCAGCTCTCTGGTTTCACAAGCCCTTCAGGTGATCCTGATGCAAGTGTTATAGTAACCATTGCCACGTGGTTCTCATTCAGCCCTCACTGTATATTAGAATCACCGGAGGAGCATTTAGCCTTACAGATTCTTGAGCCCTAACCCCAGGGATTCCATTTCAGTTGGACTAGGGTGGGGCCCAGGCTTCCAAGGTGATTTTGCTGTTCCACCAGGGTTTGAAACACTGCGCTATCCTTAAATAAGAACGAAGTAAAACCAACATTTTTTCTATTTTGGAGGGTTAGGGAGAGGGGTAGAAGATGGTGCAGGTTTCCTGGTTTTCCTGATTTGGAATATTTAGGTATATTTGTAATCTTAATTCTAACATAGTCATTACCATGAGTATAAAGCAAGACTGCATGTCCAATTTTTTAAAATTTGGTTCATTAAAATATATAAATGGTCTTTAGAATTTTGGAGGCACACACATGGTAGAACTGCTTAAAGTAAGCAGAACTATTCCAAGCATCGTGGACACTGAGATTGGCGACCGGGTACCTGTGGTTCGTTGATGGCTGGCTGGGTGCCTTCCCCTCTTCACAAATTTAGCAACCCTTTAGGTTGGTGCCCTGGGCAACCGGCCTTCTCACACCTTCCCCTCTGCCCCCAGTCCTTTGGAACACGACTACAATTCTGCTAATGTCTTCAGACAAAGGCATCATTTTATTCAGCTTTTATTAATAGCAGCAAGTGTTAGAGACTCTGTAGACTGAATCCTGTGGGGGAGAAAAGTTAGAGACCGGGTGTGAATTTAAGCATCACCACCACCTCATCAGGCCACATTTCCATGTTCTTTCCATAAGAACCAAAATAGACAATGGAAAATGCACCAATTACAATTTTCCTAATGGAAATGAGACACTGCTTTGGGGGTTCACTAGTGAAGTTTATGTTTAAATAACATGCACAATCACACAAACCTCTCTTTTTTTGCTTAATCGGCCTCCATTTATCACCAGCTGATCTGACTTAGGGATTTTCTTTCAATTTAATTCATCATATGGCATGTAGTTGTAAGTAGTACAACGTTCCTCTTTTAAGAAAATTAAGGTTGACCAATATATTCAAGTTTCAATATTTCCATCTTGTTTGCTTGAACTACCTTGATTTTCTCATAACAATAAAATTAGCCAAAAATCCAGTGTTATCTAGTTACCACGGGAACAATCACCAAACTCTAGTTCAGCAAAAATTACAAAAGCATGTGGTATTTATAAGAAACTTGAGTGCCAGCTTGTCTCCATGCCCAGCAACAATAAAATGTGAATATCTATTCTGTGCTTGCAGTATGGTAAGTGAGCATAAAGGAAAGACGTAAGACAGGCACTGTGATTCTCCTCCAAGTAACAGTGCATCTGTTCTTTTGCTCATGACATTCTAAACTGTGCTAGGAATGGCTACTCACTGTAAAAAAACTACCTACCAAGAATTCCACAATATCTTGAATCTTGTCTGAAGTTATCTGCAAAATTCAGACAAAATAAAAGTTGAAGGAAATACAAGAGACAATCTGAGGACTTGTCCAAGTCAGACACATATTATTGTATTTCCTAATGCGTAGGTGTCATTAAGTTGTGTTATTAGACATGCAGTGGTGGAGTGCTCAAGGAGGTGGAACCTGGACTTTTCTCTCACAAACTACTGATGTGCAGAGTCTGAAGGCAGCTGGGGAGATAAATTTTCATGAGGACATCCCAATCCCTTCTGAGCTTTCAAGTGATTGACACCTATCAGAGGACCCAAGAGGACTGGACCGACCAGCAGCGGCAAAGGGCAAAGCTCCCGACGTTAAAACACGCACGGTGGTGGTAGAAAAGCCGGGCGAGGAACGTGGTGCACCTCAGAGGCTCACCAAATGGAGAGGGGGCGTCTGGGCCCTGGTTGTGGGCAGATCCCAATCCCTGACCTGGCCCAAAGATGCAACCATTGTGAGAAGGCTTCTTGGCTAGGATGGTACCGAGGTAGATATTTTTAGCCCTCACACATGCAGGAACCACCACAGTTAGGGCAGGGGAATTCTTTAGGCTTGGTAAGAACCACGCAGGATGTTTAGCACTTAGACCACCTTCTGAGGCACAACCAAAGGACCTGCAAACTCTAAGCGAGCACTTCAGCTTCCCAGGTATCTGCTGGGACACTCTCTCTCTGATGTGGGCATGCAGGGGTCCACTGAGGCGATTCCAGCCTGTGGAGGTGCACCTTGGACCCTACTCATGTGGTGAGTCCAGAGCCAACTGGACTGATTCTTTGGACTGGAGCAAACAACCGTGGGATGGAAGCACATTCTTTCGATAGACAAACTGAGAGCTTGAGCTACTTAATTGACTTTTAAAAGGAGTCTCTACTAAGCAATATATTTTGTTTGGTTTTCTCAAGTGGACCAAATGTACACAGGAAACTCAAAGATTTAGTGCCCACTTACTCCTTTTTTGAGCCAGTATCACTAGTGAAATTACAACTAGGAGGAGCCACGAGGTAGTAAAATTTGAGATTTAAAATATAACGGGCTTTTAAAGATTCTCTCTTGAAGACAGATGATAATAACACTCCCAGAATGTGAAACACAAACTTTAGCCTCAGCCCTTTACCATCTTCTGATTAGTCTGTGGATTAGTCAGATATATTAAGTCAAAGTTAAAACTAGACTTCTTATGCTTAAAAATTACATAAAAAAAGAAACATTACATGAAGATTCACAAGGAAATGATGATGTCAATTTTAGTGGAATTTAACTGCAAAAAGCAGAATCCAGAGAAGACGAGGCTTGAGTCCATCTTAAAAGTTATATGTAAACCAGCCAGTTTAAGAAAGGGCAGAATTGCTAGACCCTGATGGGCAGCTAAAGAGAATGCCCTGGAATTTTTATCATAGACAATCAGAAATATTGTGTGCCCACAAAAGGATCTTAGAAATGTTGCTTATATATTTTATTATAAAAATAAAACCTATGGATTGTAGTTGATAGCTTAAAAGATACAAAGTATAGGCATTGTAAAACTCATACAAACAGAACTCTGATGGAACTGTTACCAGTGGCCGGGCGGTGCGTTCAGTGCTCTCACTTGACTGCAGTGGTCCTGTTAGGCAGGTAATGTCATTACTCCCCCTTAAAGATGAGAAAGCTGAGATCTGACATATTTGATGCTGGATTTATGACTAGCACCTGAGGTTGCTCTCCCACCATAAAGTGATTATATGGCCTCGTCTTTATTACCCCTTCCAAAGATAACAGGCATATTTAGGTCCCCAGGAATGTTTACGGGACATTCACGTATGTAGTATGGGAATTAATTTATTGGCACAAGTTGTGAAATTGGATGCTGGGCTCTCAGATCCCTCTATTTTTTGCTGTTTGTTGTTTGTTCAGTTGGGTTTTTGGGTTTTGTTTTTTTTTTTTTTTTTGGTTCTTAACAATTTTTGATTCTTTTTCTTTTTCATTTTTGAGGCAGGGACTTGCTCCATCACCCAGGCGGGAGTGCACAGCTCACTGCAGCCTTGTCCTCCTGGGCTCAATCAATCCTCCCACCTCAGCCTCCCCAGCTAGCTGTGACTACAGGTATGTGCCACTACACCTGGCTAATTTTTTCTTTTTTTTGGCAGAGACGGGGTTTCACCATATTGCCCAGGCCGTTTTCGAACTTCTGGGCTCAAGCAATCTGCCCACCTTGTCCTCCCAAAGTGCTGGGGTTAGAGGTATGAGCCACTGCACCTGGCATTTTTTATTCTTTTAATACATTTTCTCCCTCTGCATCCTCAAATCATATGCAGACTACCAAATGCACTTTTTGAAACAGTTGGTTGCAAAAAAGATATTCTTTTTTTTAATTGTTAGTACACTTTATTTTTATTTTTTTTGTTTTTTATTATTATTATACTTTAAGTTTTAGGGTACATGTGCACAATGTGCAGGTTAGTTACATATGTATACATGTGCCATGCTGGTGTGCCACACCCATTAACTCGTCATTTAGCATTAGGTATATCTCCTAATGCTATCCCTCCCCCCTCCCCCCCACCCCAGGACAGTCCCCGGTGTGTGATGTTCCCCTTCCTGTGTCCATGTGTTCTCATTGTTCAATTCCCATCTATGAGTGAGAACATGCGGTGTTTGGTTTTTTGTCTTTGCGATAGTTTACTGAGAATGATGATTTCCAATTTCATCCATGTCCCTAACAAAGGACATGAACTCATCATTTTTTATGGCTGCATAGTATTCCATGGTGTATATGTGCCACATTTTCTTAATCCAGTCTATCATTGTTGGACATTTGGGTTGGTTCCAAGTCTTTGCTATTGCGAATAGTGCTGCAATAAACATACGTGTGCATGTGTCTTTATAGCAACATGATTTATATTCCTTTGGGTATATACCCAGTAATGGGATGGCTAGGTCAAATGGTATTTCTAGTTCTAGATCCCTGAGGAATCACCACACTGACTTCCACAATGGCTGAACTAGTATACAGTCCCACCAACAGCGTAAAAGTGTTCCTATTTCTCCACATCCTCTCCAGCACCTGTTGTTTCCTGACTTTTTAATGATTGCCATTCTAACTGGTGTGAGATGGTATCTCATTGTGGTTTTGATTTGCATTTCTCTGATGGCCAGTGATGGTGAGCATTTTTTCATGTGTCTTTTGGCTGCATAAACATCTTCTTTTGAGAAGTGTCTGTTCATATCCTTTGCCCACTTTTTGATGGGGTTGTTTTTTTCTTGTAAATTAGTTTGAGTTCATTGTAGATTCTGGATATTAGCCCTTTGTCAGATGAGTAGGTTGCGAAAATTTTCTCCCATTTTGTAGGTTGCCTGATGGTAGTTTCTTTTGCTGTGCAGAAGCTCTTTAGTTTAATTAGATCCCATTTGTCAATTTTGGCTTTTGTTGCCACTGCTTTTGGTGTTTTAGACATGAAGTCCTTGCCCATGCCTATCAGCAAAGTCTCAGGATACAAAATCAATGTACAAAAATCACAAGCATTCTTATACACCAAAAACAGACAAACAGAGAGCCAAATCATGAGTGAACTCCCATTCACAATTGCTTCAAAGAGAATAAAATACCTAGGAATCCAACTTACAAGGGACGTGAAGGACCTCTTCAAGGAGAACTACAAACCACTGCTCAATGAAATAAAAGAGGATACAAACAAATGGAAGAACATTCCATGCTCATGGGTAGGAAGAATCAATATCGTGAAAATGGCCATACTGCCCAAGGTAATTTATAGATTCAATGCCATCCCCATCAAGCTACCAATGACTTTCTTCACAGAATTGGAAAAAACGACTTTAAAGTTCATATGGAACGAAAAAAGAGCCCACATCGCCAAGTCAATCCTAAGCCAAAAGAACCAAGCTGGAGACATCACGCTACCTGACTTCAAACTATACTGCAAGGCTACAGTAACCAAAACAGCATGGTAGTGGTACCAAAACAGAGATATAGATCAATGGAACAGAACAGAGCCCTCAGAAATAATGCTGCATATCTACAACTATCTGATCTTTGACAAACCTGAGAAAAACAAGCAATGGGGAAAGGATTCCCTATTTAATAAATGGTGCTGGGAAAACTGGCTAGCCATATGTAGAAAGCTGAAACTGGATCCCTTCCTTACACCTTATACAAAAATTAATTCAAGGTGGATTAAAGACTTACATGTTAGACCTAAAACCATAAAAACCCTAGAAGAAAACCTAGGCATTACCATTCAGATATTTTCATATTTTAGCATTTTTAACCTCACATTTTTTATGCAATTGTGATCTTTATATACACAACTTTTGAGTCCTCCTTTATTCATTTATATTCTATTGTAGGCATTTTTTACATCTTTAAACAGTCTTCACAAAAATATTTACTAGTTGATACTATTCTATCAAGTGGCTAAATCACTTAACCAATCCTGTCATGTGATATGAAGCTAAATTTAAGTATAAAAGTTAACCTTACTTTAGCCCTTGAGGTCTAGAAACTAATCAGCAGATTCCACTCTCAGAGTTAGTACCTAAAAGGCTATTGCAATCAGTAAATTACATAGCATGTCACACTTGATCAATTTTTAACCATATTAACAGTGATTACACGTTTCTCAAGTTTCACAAGGAAATCAAATAATTGACCACAGCTGGCAGTATTTTATTTTACATGGAACACCACAGCTGGAGGAATTCCAGCCTAACCTTGAACAGGGCTTTAATTGACTGCGTTTAAGGGCGATGTCTTGTGCTGACTGATTTTCTCTTCTTTGCTAACCTTTCATTTTGTGTCTGAATATTTTCGGGAGTACTCACAGGAGTTACATAGCTTTCACTGAGGCCCAGGGAAAACCCAGGAGCCCAGCAAGCTTTGTTCCAAGAATGAAAAAATAATAATAATAACTTCCTAAACATGTAGGATCTAACATAGACATTTCTACCCAGAAATGTTTTGAAACTCACTTGATCCCCTCAATTTCACAGCTGTTTCAAATTGATAAGCAGTGACAGTAACTTTAGAGAATATGTTCTGAATACCAGTCATTCTTGCCACAGGATTTTTATAATAAGCAAGGATGAAATAAAAATGAGAAGAGCAAAAGAGAAATAAAAACTTTTCCTGCCACTTAGGTTTACAACCTCTTACTGATAATCACCACATTTTACCTGAATCAATTGATTAAACATAGAAGTGCTCTATGAGTATGTGTTCATGTGATATGCAGCTTTATCAATATCTTGTTTATCCATTCTGCAGGAATGTCACTATGTAGTTGCAACAGTTTTGACATTTGAAAGAGATGTAAAATCTGTTCACAAAAT
The DNA here is from genome assembly GCF_028885625.2 of Pongo pygmaeus. Lineage (NCBI taxonomy): Eukaryota > Metazoa > Chordata > Mammalia > Primates > Hominidae > Pongo > Pongo pygmaeus. Next base: position 82,584,337 of record NC_072384.2, read on the forward strand.
TCGAATCAATATGTGTGATTTAGACTTTAATTTTCCTAAAGATGTTTAGTTTTCATTGAGTACTGTTAGAAAAAGGGGGAAAAATGGCCAAAGAAGCATTTTCTAGGATTGTCCTTGACTAACTAAAAATAGAAACACAGAAGCAAAGAATCCAATCTTATTACAGCTGCATTTTACTTGACAGAACAAAGAATGCTGCTGTCTACAGTAAAAGCACTTTAAGGTCAACACTTGAAATAACAAAAATAATCCTTAAAAAATTAAATAACTGCAATATTTCATACTCCAATCTTAAAAATATAATTAAGGATCAATTGGAATCACCTGGAAGAAAATATTTTCACTTCTAATAAACAGCTGTGTGTATATAATGTACACCTCCTATAAGCTCTGGTCTTCTATAATATAATGTTAATTTTAAAACTTTGATCAACATTTTAAAGTTTGTATGTATTTTAACAACAACATAAGAATGACTATAAATTATTTTCAATTTTAAGATGTAGACTTAAAAGGTCTTTTCATGGGGAACAATTTTTTAAATTATTCTATTTTTAGCAACATTCAACCTTTTACTTTCAGTATTTTCAAAATCTTATTTTTAAGAAAACATTGACCAGCAACTTTAAATACGCCTCCATATTTAAAAAAAAAGCTATGGACCATTTTCCATGGCTTTTCCTGGGTTAACACGGACATTACTGTTGCACACACTATGCCACCAGCGATCAGCCTTAGGGGTATAAGATGTCCCATAGGTACATTATCCCACAAATTATTTCAATAACATTTAAAACCAAGATGTCATTTGGAGCTTACAACAGTTTATAAATTTTTTTAGTGGCAAAGTACATGTCAAAATTGTAAGCTATTAGTAACAAGAGAATAACTCTACTCAATTTTAAAAGCAAGTAACTTAAGTTTATGTTACCACGGTACATCTCACTGTCAACAAATGCAGCCTGTATTTTATTTTTTTAACTCAGCCTAAATGCTTCCAGTCCTTTCCTTCCACGGTGTCAGATGGAGCTGTTGTGCAGGCAAAGTGTCTTTTGTCCCGTCACGTGTGGGAATTTAGTAACCTTTTCACCATGACAATTAGAAATAACAAAGGGGTATCTATTCATTCAGTATAAATTCTTAGCATTAATAGTTGGCCCAGGACTGGTAAAGTTATTAGACTGGTTCATATCTGGTTCATTGTGTTTCTGCCTTGGTAAAATAAGCATTCAGCTAGGGTTCTCATGCTTAAGGCTAGACACCAGTTAACAGGGCAAAAGGTAACAGGGCAATTTAACTTTTAGTTAAGTGTTTTTCCATTAATTGGGCCACACATTCTTACAAGCACAAGTGCACACAGTTTGGTCCTGAGAAGATTTGCAAGCATTTTGTGTGTCTTTTGTTAGTTCCAATATACAGCTTATCCTTGATTTCGCAGACTACAGTTATACAAGACTTTTCTTAATTGCTTTTCATGCATAGTTGGGAGAAACAGCAGGCAGCCTTTAAGCTAAGATTTTGTGGCCCAAAATGGTAGCTTCAAGTGCCTCCTTCCCAGTGTTTATTGTTGACAATTCAATTAGCATGCCAAAGCAGCTGTGTGCTGTAGCAGGCAGGGTCAACCAGACTGCACAGAAACTAATTTTACTAACAGAGGGGCAAAATTCGCTGTGCTGCATTTATCTTATGCATTTACTAAAGAGCACGACAGGAGAAAGCTAGCCAGCTCTCCCCAATTTAAATTAATCTTGTGGAAAGTCACACATGTAAGCCATTTTTGTTCCATTAGTGGCTGATGAAAAGCTATTCATTTTCTCACTCTTCAAGCTTTAATAAAAGCCACACTTGGCAACAATGAGATAAATACCTCATATTCATGGGAAGTTTTATTTTAGTGAAAAGTGACTTTTTTTTTTTTTTTTTTTTTTGACATGGAGTCTCACTCTTGTCACCCAGGCTGGTTGCAGTGGCACAGTCTTGGCTCACTGCAACCTCTGCCTCCCGGGTCAAGTAATTCTCCTACCCTAGCCTTCCCAGTAGCTGGGACTACAGGTGTGTGCTACCAGGCCCAGCTAATTTTTGTATTTTTCGGTAGAGACAGGGTTTCATCATGTTGGCCAGGCTGGTCTCGAACTCCTGGCCTCAAGCCATCCACCGGCCTTGGCCTCCCAAAATGCTGGGATTCCAAGTGTGAACCCACTGCGCCCGGCCTAAAAGTGTATTTCTTAACCAAAGAAAGCCAAACAGAATAAGGCTCATATAAGGGTATTTTATAGATAATGCAGTCAACAAAGATATTTTGGGGTACCACAAGCATACTGAATGATTTAGTCTCTCCTGGTAGTTCAAATGTAATTGGTGAGAGACAACCCATGGTGCGGGGACATGTAGGTAAGCTGAAGGGACTCAAGGGCCAGATGGGAGAAGCTCCTTAGGGTCGGATCTGGCTCTGTAGGTGATTTGGGGGCAGCTCTCAAGCAGGTGCTCCATGTTCTGCGGGTGCAGCTGCGCTCTGGAGCCATGTGCCACTGGTTCCTGGGGGTGCATGTTAGAGCTCTGAGGTGACTGCTGGTTCTCCGAGAGTTCAGCCGTGAGATTGGACACAGCAGCACACGTGACAACAGGTCTCTTATGTGTCCCAGCCAGAAGTGGGGAGGGAAGTCACTCCTGATTCCCTGTTCAACACTGTTGACTTCTCAGGTGCTAACATTTAATTTTTTTTTTTTTTTTTTTTTTGAGACAGGGTCTCTGTCACCCAGGCTGGAGTGGAATGATGCAATCAATAGTTCACTGTAGCCCTGACCTCCCGGGTTCAAGCCATCCTTGCACCTCAGCCTCCTGAGTAGCTGGGACTACAGTTATGCACCATCATGCCTGTTTTGTTTCGTTTTGTTTTTTTGTAGAAATGGGATCACACTATGTTGCCCAGGCTGGTCTTGAACCCCTGGCCTCAAGTGATCCTCCAATCTCCACCTCCAAAAATGCTGAGATTACAGGCATGAGCCACCATACCAGGCCTAACACTTACTTTTTAATAACGTAGGTTAGACTTTGGACATCATCTTTGACTGACGGCTACAGAAAGTCTGAGTTGGAGGCAGAGATGATAAAGGATGTAACCTCACAAGGAAATAGCATGAGGTGGCTATCTACCTGACCTATTCAATTTTCATACCTAAAATTCTACAAACAGGCAGAATTTGAAAGTTGCTCTATTTTTCTATTGTAGCACTATTTGCAAGGTTTCCTGAATCATTTTATTTTCATCTTTTCACTGTAACCACCTAACAAGTCCACTTTGCCCGCTGCCTAAACAGAGCCAATTTATTAAAACAGAGGAATTGCAGCCAAGTGCAGTGGCTCACACCTGTAATCCCAGCACTTTGGGAGGCTGAGGCAGGCGGATCACAAGGTCAAGAGATCAAGACCATACTGGTCAACTACTAAAAATATAAAACCCCGTCTCTACTAAAAATATAAAAATTAGCTGGGTGTGGTGGCGGGCACCTATAATCCCAGCTACTCAGGAGGCTGAGGCAGGAGAATCACTTGAACCTGGGAGGCAGAGGTTGCAGTGAGCTGAGATCATGCCACTGCACTCCAGCCTGGGGACAGAGTGAGACTCCATCTCAAAAGCAAACAAACAAAATCAAAAAACAAAAAACAAAAAAACAGGGAAATTACAATAGAGAAAGAGTTTAATTCATGCAGAGCTGGCTGTATGGGAGATGGGAAGTGAGGAGTGCTGATTGGTCAGGTCAGAGATGAAATCATAGGGAGTTGAAGCTGTCCTCTTGTGATGAGTCAATTCCTGGGTGGGGACCATAAGACCAGATGAGCCAGTTTATCCATCTAAGTGGTATCAGCTGATCCATCGAGTACAGGGTCTCCAAAATATCTCAAGAACTGATTTTAATATTTACAATAGTGATATTATCCTCAGGAGCAATTTGGGGAAGTTTAGAATCTTGCAGCCTCTAGCTGCATGACTCCTAAACCATAATTTCTAATCTTGTGACTAATTTGTTAGTCCTGCAAAAGCAATCTAGTCCTCAGGCAGAAAGGGGGGTTGTTTTGGGAAACGGCTATTATAATCTTTGTTTCAAAGTTAAACTATAAACTGAATTCCTCCTAAAGTTAGTTCGGCCTAGGCCCTGGAATGAACAAGGACAGCTTGGAGGTTAGAAGCAAAATGGAGTTGGTTAGGTCAGATCTCTTTCACTGTCATAATTTTCTCAGTTGTAATTTTTGCAAAGGCAGTTTCATCATCATTCTTGCTCCTTTTCCAGCCTTTCTTTAAAATGTTTTTATCTTACCATTAATTTGTCCTTTTTTAGGGTTTAACATTCTAGTGCTAAGCAACCCCAAAATTATTATTTTCACCCCCAAATTTCTTAAGTTGGCTTGCCTGTGGGCTTATATTTTTATTATTTTCTGTAAATTCCTCATTCTACCTTTTTTTCTTTTTTTCTGGATTAGACTTCCAGTCAAATGCTACCAGCCTTCAGAATAAACATTTCAGGAATTTTGTGTATGAGAGGGTACAGGATAGAAGTCCCACACAAAGATGAGATCCCCAAACTTTTAGATTAGCAGCTCTCATAAAGAAAATAGAGAATTGGAAGAAATGAGTTCTGAAATAAGATGGAAATTCATTTATACAAAATCCACTCATGGAAAACTTCACATAGACTTGAATATTGAGATGACTGGCCTTCTTCGCGTTGCAAAGTGACAGATGGCATCTCCTAAGAAGCTTTGTAGCCTCATGATCTCCTTCTTAATTCCAAATTATTTAAATACCATATAGTCTCTAAAAGCCTAATGAAAACTTTGTTTTAGAATAATACAACTTTTACTGTGTTTTTATCTACTCATTATGTATACTAATCTGTATATTCCCTAGGAAAAGTAAGAATTTTTTGGAATATCAGCATAACAAATGACTTCTTTCTTATGAAAGATTATCTCTATTCCAAAACTTTTCAAAATGGTCTCTAATGCTTACACTATACACACATATGGATTTGTCAGGATCCCATGTCCCCAGATCATAGTTAATTATAGCTGACACTTGGAAATTTGGTATACTTGAAAGAAATTAAAACACCAGATTAGCCAAGACTTCTCTTACTTGCTTATTTGCAAAAATATATTTTTAACTCTGGGAAAACATCTCCTAACTGAAACCTCCTAAAGTCAAGGTCTTAATCCACAGGCAACACAATATTTCACACATGCTTTTAAAGTCTGGTGTCTTCATCAATTAGAATGATTCAGTGGCGGTCGTTTAATTATTTCTCCCAGGCCACTGAGAAATGTAAACAAACTCAAATAACAAAGTTAAAGTCTGATTTATTAAGGTGGTATACATATTTCACATACCTAACTCATTCCTGCACTCTTGAGCGGGATTAAGTGATGCATAATCATGGCTAAATCCGTAATCTTGCTTTTATGTCACCTTCAAACAGAGGTCAACACTGACATATTTACACCTATATAAAGCCATATCCATTATATTATTAAATGCCCTCCTAAATATTCCTAATAGAACTTTTTATGATGATTGCAACCCCCTGGAGACACTTCTACCCAGCCTTCAACATATTTTTACTAAGATCCTGTAGTTCCACATGAAAGTAACTTTTCAATTTAGCATTTCTACTTAATCCAATTTAAAGGCTTTGTCCTGTCTCAATTAACTTACGGAATGAGATACCAGTAATAAGAACAGAAATAGGAACTTTATATAGTTTTAAAATATGTTATATTTACCAAATACATGTTGGTGACTCTCAAATTTTTACATATAGCTCTCCCCTAAGTTACAGACTCCTATCTACTCAACATTTTCCTGCTGAGTAACTAATAAGTATCTTAAACTTATCACAACCAAATTAGAATTCCTTATCCACTCCTGACCCAATTTTTCTCTTTTTCTAGGCTTTCCTCCCGCTAGATGATAGTTGCACCACCATCAAACCAGTGGCTCAAGTCTGAAAAGTTGCTCCAAGTCATCTTTGAATGTTTTCCCAGCTCCCTACATCCAACTCATCAGCTAGTCCAATGATTTCAAAGTCTAATAGGTATCTTAAATCTATCCACTTTGCTCTATAATGGCACTGCCACCAGCCTGATCCAAACCACCATCTTCTCTCACCTTTACTACAAGAGCCTCCTTTCTCTAATCATGCCTTAACCCCAGATCAGTTCTTCCTTTGGAGTCTGAGTAATCTTTTAATAACATATATCTGAGCATGTCATTCTGTTGCTTAGAACACTCCAGTGGTTTTACATATCACTTTGCTACAACCCAACTCCCTACTATGGCTACATGGCCCTTCACTTTTATTCCCACCAATTTCTCCAACTTTACCTCCTACCTTTCTCTCCATTCCCCAGCTGCTGCATGCTCACGTCCTCTGATTGGCAAGGCAATTTCCAGCTTCAGAATTTTCAAACGGTCCTTCAACCCACCTGAACTGCTGTCCCCACATCAAGCATGGCAAGTTCCTTCTTATCCTGTGAAAATCAACTGAAATCTCTCCTCCTCCTAGAAGTCTTCCCTAGCTACTAAGTGTGAATCCAGATTTTGTGAACCCTGAAGCTTATACAACTTGGTAGAAACGTTTTTATAGAAAAATAATGTATTAAAACCTTAAATGTGCATACTTTGCAAAAACACATGATCACGGAAATACTCAGGGCCTTAGAAGAGGCCAGTACAAGTGAAGGACACTTAAGCTTTGCCTCATGAACTTTACAATGATTCTAACTCTGTCACTACCCTTATTAAGCAGGTTTTCTCCACCTGCCACCTCTATCTCTCATATTCTTTATTGCATCTTATTAAAAATAATGGCAAAAACCGCAATTGCTTTTGCACCAACCTAATATTTATCTTTCTTAGCACTTCTCAGTTTGTCACCTGTGTGCCATCTGCCTCTTGCATTTGTCACCTGTGTGCTGTTTGGCTCTGCCTTTGTGTACATTGCAGCAGGGTAGATACTGCGAGTCCACCCACTACCATAGCTGGCATTTGACACAGTAGCACTCAGTTAAGACTTGTCATTGAATGAATAACAACATGTCCTTTGAGATTAATTGTGCTAGATAAAAGCAAATAACTATTAAACATTTTAAAGTTGTCATGTCATTAAAGCAGCTTTTTTTCCTTCCCTTTCTATCTTAAGAAGCTGACAGTGTGACACAATTTCTGGTGCAGGGGAAACTATTGTTATACCCTATCTACTCCAAGCCTCAGGAATTTTTAAAGCCACAACCTAATTTCAGAGACAAATAAGCAGTTGTTCATGAGGGTTCAGCCTAGTTACCTGGTCAAAATAACCATGCTCGGTGTTTAGAGGAAGAGCTCTGCTTCAAACTGGCTTCTGGCCGTGGTGACGCTAGACTGGGGCTAGGGCGCCAGCAGCCACCCCGGAGCCCAAGACGCTTCCTGGGCTCAGGCCTACCCTCTCCGGATACATTGGTGCACCTGTTCCCTCTTATCTGATTTTTTTTAATCAGCCTGGTCTCATCACTGCAAGATGTTTCCCCACTTTCTGGGCTGTGGCTCTCAAAAGGGGATCAGGCAAGGGGCCTGTAGTTTGTCTAACCCCTCCCAAGGAGAGCTAACACCTGCACACAGACAGGTAGAGGTGTTATTTGAAGCTAATTCCTTTCTTCCCGAACCCAAAGGAGAAAACCAGCGTGATATTTTACTAAGACTTGCTAGGATGATATTCATTATAAATTTGAAGTACTTTCAAATTTGGCTTTTTAAGTTAAAGGGCTGAACAAATACTTGGGGAAAATTATAACATCTATAATTGTAGCAAAATGTTTCACGTAATTTGACATCTTGTGCTAAAATCTGCACTGTAAATTGCCAGTAGCAGAAATTATTAAATTCTAGAACTATCTACAAATGGAGATTATTAAATGTCTTCCAGCGCACTTTTAAAAAATGGGATGGTTGGGAGGCCAAGGTGGGTGGACCACTTGAGGCCAGGAGTTCAATATCAGTCTGGCCAATATAGCAAAACCTCATCTCTACTAAAAATACAAAAATTAGCCAGGTGTGGTGGTGCACACCTGTAGTCCCAGCTACTCAGGAGGCTGAGGCAGGGGAATCGCTTGAACCTGGGAGGTAGAGGTTGCAGTGAGCTGAGACCAGGCTCCTGGACTCCAGCCTGGGCAACAGAGCAAGACTCTGCCTCAAAAAAAAAAAAAAAAAAGGAGGCGGGGTGGAATGAATAAGCCACTATCTTACATGGTTTGTATTTGTTTTTACTTGGACTAGATAAGACTTAGTCGGGTATCAGGTCGAGAATGCTACAAAAATCCTGTTTGCCTTCCACTGAAAATCCCTTAAAATCCTCAACAACAACAAAAAAAGCTACACAAATTTAGAAATGAACTCAAGTTTCTTTTGTATTTATATGAAAAACTGCATTTCGTTTGTTGAGTGGCTCAGGATCTATACCGTTCATTTATTTGGGACAGGTTAAACAGTCAGTCAGAGTGTATATTTTATGGTTAAATGAACCTGAGCTAGGTTAATTATGGTAGCAACTGACTCTCAATCCTATTCCTTGCATATTGACCTTAGTATGGTGATATTTAACTCTAAGCTGCAGTATATTAAACACAAACTTCTGATTGGAAGCAGTTTCAGAATCAATTTGCATTCAAATAAAAAGCCACTTCAGTGAGAGGCACATTAAGATGTTTAAATTATGAGGCATGTGGGATTCATCAAGCAAAGAAAGCAGTTGTAAATCAAGCTTATGGTGAATAGGTTAAACATACAAGAGGGTTTTAGTGCTACAGCAACACTTCCTAAGATCTTTTAGCTTTAGCAACTAAAATGAAAATTTTTAAGAAAACAGTGAAGGGTAGATAGATTTTCAAAAAATGACAACTACCAATCATATTTATAATTTTTCACTGTCTCTGGCATGCCAGCCTTAAAAACGTGATCATTAGCGCTAGGACTACATTTCAATACATCATACTAGAATGAATGGGAGGGTGGGTAAAAGAGAAATGAGACCAGCAGTTTAAGGAATTTGTTTTAAAAGAATGGCCCTTTGTTCTTCTTTCTTTTGTAGACTCCACCATCTTGTATTACATGCAGATTTTTCTCTGCTGGATCATCTTATTTTACTTCTTACTTTCAATTCCTAGCACTGAGCCTTGCAGCAAAATAGGTGTTTGTTGAATGGGTGTGCAAGAACCAAGTGGGTACTCTCTGTCTGGACACGAGCGCTCATTCACGCAGGACTTTATTTCTAAAGAATGAGCCTTTGCAGAAACAAAATAATATTACTGGGAGACCATTGGGTCCTATGAATAATTGTTTCAGTTGGGAGGGTCAGGGGAAGGCTAAAATCTCTCTCGTGTGCGTCTTTCTCCCCTTTCAGTCCCCATTTCCCTGCTCTAGGCACTCTGTTCTCTCAGGCAGCTTCTAGAGCCCCTTTCAGCCCCAGTTATTTAATAAGCTAATTGTTACTAAGGAATAGGGACCAATATATTTCATATGCCTTTGCATTTTAAGTGGATTCATGACGACAACAATGATTGACCTAGAAGACTGAATCTTTGATAGTAAGATTGCAGTTAACCTTTGTTAGTAGTTAAGTTTCTAATGCTACCAAACCACAATTTCATTAAGTTCCAAGAATGATAAAATAATTCAAGCTAGTTAGGAAACATTTTATTAGGCACACACAAGAGGAGGCAAACCACAACCCAACAGCCAAATTCAGCCCACTGCCTGCTTTTATGAATAAAGTTTTATTGGAACACAGCCATGCCCGTTCACATATATAATATGGTCTGTCTGTTTTTGAGCCTCAATGGCAGAGCTGAGTAGCTGCCACAGAAACTGCATGGCCTGCAAAATCTTAAAATATTTACTATGGGACCCTTTACAGAAAAGTTTGTCAACCCCTGGATTAGTTTCTTCCTTTTGCAGCTGGGTTTTTGGTTATCGTCTGTTTTTCTAAAAGGGACTAGTCCAAGGCCTTTATGAGTTGTCCTTACTTCCCAGTTTCAGTAAAAGCTGCCTCTGTTTTGAGAACCCTCAGTGTGTAGCCTGGAATGCAGAGCCTGCACTTTTGAAATATAAACACTTTGTCTCGATATAATTTTAGTACTTCTGGAACTCCCTAGGAAATGAAAAACACCAAGAAGATCCTCTGACAAAAATTCAGCTCTTATTGAGAACACATATATTTTCAAGGGGTCTCTGCTTGCTGACATAAACTATGAATAATAACTTTTTTGGAGAGCCAAACTTTTATAAATAACATTCAGAGAAAATTGTTTTCTTTACTTTGCTCTTTTATATAAAGTAACCTATTACTTACAATGGATAATAGTAAAGTATAAAAACGTGATTCCACTTGAAAGTTCAAGGAATAAATGAATTAATCTGGAAGTTAACATCTCCATAGAAATAACCAGCATGAGGACATTAAAATTCCTATAGGTTTACCATTCTCTATATTTAAAAATGTTTGGAGGCTGGTCCTAGTGCCTTGGTATTTACAGCTCATTGATCACTACCAGTTACAGACTTTTTTTCTTCCTTCTTCACCCCCATTGCTTGACTAGCCTTAAAAAATAATAATTATTAAAAAAACATGGTTGCAGAAGTCTTTTGGTTCTTTGGTTGCCAAAATAAATGAAAGTATTTGGAATGAAAAATACATTTGTATTAGTGATATATTTGTAGATTTGAGTACTTACATGGTTTTTCCATAATCTTTTCTCCAGTCTCTTGATCATGCTGCATTTTAAGCACACCTGCCTCACTGGAGGGAAAGGAAAAGAACTTTAATCTTCAATTTGAGGAAAAATTGAGAATTTTTTGAGTCCAGCATCTTAAAGATGGAGAACAGAGAACAGGCAGGAGGTGTGATCTCTCGAAAGCCACTTTTCTTCTGGGCTTAGTGAGCACTCACTAGAACCCTGTTAGAGAACTGTGTACTTCATAGAGAGGAGCTGGGAGTAAAAGGTGGAATGATTCTGATTCCTATTAAGCACTTATCATGCTCCAGGCACTGCCTAACAGAATCCATCCAGCTCATCTCTCCTAATCTTGAAGCTTGGAAATAAGGCTAAACAGCCAATGAGTTGCAAAGTGAGAATTTGAATCCAAGTGCCCTAACTCCAAAGCTCTTCTCAAGGTATGGTGAGGGAACCATTTTGAATGATTGAATGTCTCCAAATGTTGTCCCTAAGAAAGGAGTGTGGGCAGCTGTGGTTCCAGGCATCGTGTAGGCAAGAAAACCTCAGGACAAGACTGCCTGAGCTGATGACCTGAAAGGAATCGAAATGAGCATCATGGATATTGATCAATGGATTTAAAGAATATCAGATAGTTCTATTTGCATCATGCCTGATCTTCTAGCAATTCTGAAAATATTCCTGTAGGTATGTGTTTGATTTAATTAGCCAAGCAATATGAGGAAAAGCAGAATAGGCGAGAATGGCCAGGAGGGAAAGAGATGAATGTGAGCAGACAGGACAATTCAGTATTTGTGGGTATAATATTTTCTGAGCATCACGGTTTGTTTTTTTCTGTTTTTGGTTTGTTTTGTTTGTTTTTCTTATCTTAGGCCATGTTTTATTAGAAAGAGCTGGCTGGTTAGATCACTTACAAAACACCATATCTTGAATTTTCAAAGAAAGAGAAACCTTCACAGAGCAAGGGACTCATGGCAATTCCAGTAATTAATGCGAAGGAAAGAAAAGGCCAAATTTAAACATGTTTGTTTGTTTTTTTTTGGCAGAAGACTTCACCTGGAGCATCATGCATCTTTTAAAGCTTTCATATATTGCTTGAGTTTTAGGTCCTAGAGAAAGTTTTCCAATAGGAATTTTGTTCATATTGATCTCTCCTTTTGCCAAGTTGTCCCACAGTTCAACTCAAATTCTGCTTTTCAGTGCTGGGACAGGGATAGCATCTCTGGGAAGCCATGATTCCCTCAGAATCACCAAAATAATGTAGAAATAAAGACATTAGAGTGAACTGGATCTGCTTTATTTATTGGATTTACCACCCAGTATAAACAAGAAATCCTTTGTTCCCTGTTTCACTGACTTCTTAACATCTCAGAGCTATCCTATGTTTCAGACATCACCCGACCCACCCTTGCTGAGGCCACAGACTATCCTAAGTCCAGCCCTGCAATCATAACATCAATCTCACATCATGATGCTAAGTGTGTGGGGAGGGAGGTGGTGGCTGTTTGCAAGAGTGGCCACAGTACCACTGTGTAATGAGTGGGGTCATTCCCCTCCACATCCCTGTGGTTAGTAGAAAATTCTTTCTGCATTTTCTTTCATTTCTGTGTCAGTTTCCTCAAGAGCCCACAATTCCTTTTTTTTTTTTTTTGGACAAATTTCCTTGAGCACAACCTTTCCTTCTTCGTGGGACAACTCCTCAAGTTCTCAACAACCACCTAAGTAGAAACATGACAAACGTTTGCATTTCATCGGAAGAAAAACATATTTAGTTGTCTTGTATTAACATGTTGAATCCCTGTCATAGTGAAAATACTTAATGAATGAAAAGCAGGGGGAATTAGGTCAGGTGGAATAGTTTTTCTAGATTATAGAGGACTCTGGTGGTGGGAAAAATAGGGGGCATAATCTGAAAAGGAGAAATGAGAGTTCCCAGTGGAAGTAGTCATTCTCGCTCTATTTGTAATAATTATCAAGTTTTAATTTCAACTTTCTTCCAGGTGTTGTTGAATACAATTAACTGTTTACTTTTCTCCAAATTCAAGGGAAAACAGAAACTTTGAAAAATGCTTTTCTAACTGAGAGTCACATATTTTTAAACAACTAATGCCCCCAAAATTACTTAATTCACCTACCCATCCTGTATGGAAATAATTCTACTGAAATTCTGATTTCATAAGGGAGGACACCTGAATAGGTGAAGTGACAGTATCTTGGATTAGAGTTGGGACTATATTATATAGGCTTTCTAACATAGTTGGTAGACCTCAGTTTAAGAAAAAATATCTATTGTTGTATTTATATTATTATTTATTATAATCCAATAATAGCAATAGCTACCACTATATGCCTGACACTATGCTTTTTTTTTTACAATGCTAGGATGCATTTACCTTTTTGTCAGAAATTGCAGTGGTGGAAAACATATAATTTGGGAAATAAGATTATGAGGATCTAAGGCCCAGCTCTACTACTTACAGAACTCTGAAGTTCTAAATCCTCATTTAAAAAAAAATCTGTTATATGGGAATAAAACATCTACTTCAACAACTTTCAAGGAATAAGTGAGGTAACATATGCACAAGTGTTTCGTATAGAGTTCTAGCCACTGTTAGATGTTATTACCCCAAACAGATAATTATGAAAGGTATGACTATACTGTTTTTGTTAATATTGATACATCTGGGTACCATACTTTTAAATTTTATAGGCTGTATTTCAGTAACATCATATTAGAAGTCTCTGCTTTATTTTTACCATCTTCATGAATTTTTGTATATTAAAATATGTTAAAACTCAGTGCTAAATGTCAATCTTGAAATACCTTTAGTCATTTTACTTGTTGAAATGTAATAGCAAATAATTTCTTGCAGAAGGCAATAGGTAGTGCTATTTGCTCACAGTGATTACAACTTTTGTATTTGCCTTCTTAATGTATAACAGATGTGGAAAGACAGAGTTTGTCTCACCCCATCCCTGAATGCTGGGTGCAACATATGGCACTGAATCAGATTACATTGTATGTGACACAGTAAATACGTATCCATGAAAAGAGAATCCATGTTTGCTGCTATTTAAATATTTGCTACTTTATTCAGCATGCATCTGACTTTTATTTGGCTAAGAAAATTAAAACCCTAAAGGTGAATAAAATTTTTTAAAGAAATATAAATTTTATCAATCTCAAGGTTACTGACAAGGATGCATGTATATTAAATTTTTAGTGGCTTTAAAAGTTACTATCTGCAAGAAAACCCTACAGAGAGGCATTAACAAGGTATCTTGTACTATGGCAACTAGAGTAGAAATGGTTTTGCAGTCTGATGGGAAACGTGACCATCATGATAAATCATGCCATCCTCCCAAAAGAGGTCTGCACAGTTTATTAATGAAGATATTGTAGCTATCAAACTGAAAAACCAAATGTACTTTATTCATGGGCTTTATACCATTAGAAATGTTTAAACAGCTCACAGAAGCCTCATATAGATGAGCAAAATCAAACATTGCCACTATAGATGGTAGTGGTAAAAGAGTAGGTTGTAAAATGGCACCAAATGGAAGGTGGTTTAAAAAAAAAAAAGCTGCTGAATCTAAGAATCTGGCCATGTTTTGTTTATATTAAGCATAAAGTGTGTCAAATTCCTACACAGAAACTGATCGTACCCCCTTTACCCAACCCCCACCCCCCAAAAAAGCTGCAGAAGCTGGAAACATCTGCAGCTTTTATACATCAAAAGAGATCCTTACTTAACATTGCTTACTGTGCTTTGAGAGAGTTGACGTTTGTGGATTTGAGATAACAGTTCCTTTAAACCTCTCCTGTACTCAATTCTTGTCCTTCTTTACAGAGTTAACGCGAGAAAGCCTGAGGAAAACAGGCTAAGGCATCAGCACTACTTTCCACCCCTCTGTCCTCAGGCTCAAGTTGAGGCTTACATACCAGGAAGAGAGATTCTCAGGGGCAGTCCCTCCACAGTGGCACTTCATTACTCCCCAGTGACACCCAACTCACCTTTTAAGGCTAGGACATCAGCACCTCAAAAGAGATGTCCTTGCCATCTGAGAATATAGCAACAATGGGCAGATGGCAAGCCCTTTGGAAGTGGTCTTTTGGAAGCTCAAAAGACTATGCAGTCCTATAGGCAAAGGTGGGAATGTTTTCTTCTGGGGCTGGGGAAATTGTTGGCTTTGGAGAGTCAATCAGAAGGCAGGAATGTTCCTTTACTCTGTCACCTTTAAATATAGAGAGAGAAATCTCCAAGTAAAGGGTTTATTTGGGAATATAAGAATTAGAATTGTAATTCTGGGCATGCAAACCAGTGTAGCCTCTAGTTGTGTTCAAAGAACAAAGAGAAACGCTGGGGTTTTATTGGGGAAGAGAGGAAGGTGATCTAAATGGTTTTGAACGAAAGTTCGCTGGAGCCAGGCATGTCTTGTAGGATCTAGCACGTTCTGATTGGTGAGTGGCAGCAGCTACTAGGTAACTTTATCTTAAGGTTAGAGTTAGGTCTTCATGATTTTTCTGTTGAACTGCAAAAACGGTTCCTTGAACAGGGACCTGGGTGCCTTTCCCCATGGCCTCCCGACTCCATTTCAGTTGGGTATGACATGAGTGACTCCAATTTGTAGAATCAACTTTCACACTTCTGTTGTTGTTACAGAGACAGGGTCATGCTCTATCGCCTGTGCTGGAGTGCAGTGGCCACAATCATAGCTTACTGCAGCTTCAACCTCATGGGCTCTCGCCGTCTTCCTTCCTCAGCCTCCCAAGTAGTGGGGATTACAGGTGCACCCACCACACCCAGCTCACACTTTTAAAATAGAACATTTGGATAGATGATTATTTACCATTTTAGGAAACTTTTGTTCAAGAATGAATTTCATCCTTGCTTGATTATCCTTGTAGAAGGAAACATAGCACGATTTTTGCTTCATAAGCATTTTATTTTCAGCATGCCACAGCTTAGAAATTTGGTTCTACTAATAGCACACATGTAAATGGCAGAGAATGAAGCTTTCAAATAATTGGCACAGGCTCTAAGGAACTCTGCCAGAGGAGGGAAGTACAGATGCTCCTCCATTTACGATGGGGTTACATCTGGATAAACCCATTCTAAATTGAAAATATCGTAAGTTGAAATGCATTGGGTTACATCCTGATAAACCCATTGTAAGTCAAAAAATTGTTAAATTGAAGCATTGTAAATTGAATCATTGTAAGCTAGGGACCATCTATAAAAGCATCATTTGTTCACCACAGCCCCTGGGATCTTACCACAGCTTGGATAATGAGAAATGTGCAATTGGTTCAAAAGTCGAAATAACCTCTCTCCTGACAACCACAATTCATTTTACTAGACATTTTTCACTGAGCATTAAGCAGCACAAATCCAAATGATGAAGTGCAGGCCAGTTTGCAGGCCTGTATTTTAATCCACCTTGGGTGTGAGTGCAAGGACACACATGTACACAAATACAGATACACACACACCAGAAAAAAAAAAAAAAACTCTGCACATTTCATCATTCTGTAATCTACAGCATTTTTATAGAGCCATGTACTTTTAAAAACTAACACCCTGGTGCATGTGCATACATAATCATTTCCTGGTCAATACGGCAATTCTGATTTATTTTAAAAGAAGAGAAAAAAAAGACTTTCACCAATGGGTTTATTTAAA
The DNA here is from genome assembly GCF_028885625.2 of Pongo pygmaeus. Lineage (NCBI taxonomy): Eukaryota > Metazoa > Chordata > Mammalia > Primates > Hominidae > Pongo > Pongo pygmaeus. Next base: position 82,600,779 of record NC_072384.2, read on the forward strand.
AGGAAGCAAATTAAACAAAACTATGGTGATAACAGCAGATGTCTAGTTATAATTCATTTATCTAATGCTGATTAATATATTCATGAACAAATCAAATGTATTGCCAAAAGAAGAATGCTACCATTAACACCCCAGCGGCTACTGGTTTCAGTTGTGCTTCTCAATCAGGCAAAATGTTCTTTCTTAAGCTCCTATTTATTTTACTTCCTGACAATCTCAAAAATAATTCATCTTGTGTGTTGTTTCCTCATAAACACTTCCTGGTGCTTGATTGCTTTGCCTATGTGACATTTGACTTCAAACTGCCATTTTACCTTTATAAACATTTGGAACTTTCTAAGCATGAGGAGAATGCCCAAAAGGCATACAAAAATAAGGTTGTAATTAGATCGGCAGAGTATGTTTTAAGGCATATCTAGCTTTCTGTGAATACCAGAAACCTCTCTTTTCATCCAATATTGCATTCCCAATTGAGGTGCAGAAAGTAAATTAACATCTGGGGACTCCAGCCAAGGGTCTCTGGTAACAGCATGTTTAATTTATTATTATTGCAAAAGAACAGTTTTTCTCATGATTAGTGAAATAGAAAACTCACAGTATATTTAAGAGTCTGCCCCCAAACCATTACAAAGGGGTTGAGAGAAGAGAAAAGCAGAAACCAAAAGAGAAACAGAAGTAATAATCAGTTATCACATGATTTTTATAGTAAACAATAGAATATGATGTGCAATAGTGCAATTTTCCTTTGCTAGTCCAGCAATGCAAGTAAGTCTTAATAGGAAGTCCACTGATGTTACTTTTTGTATTTCGGGATTTAGTTGCGTGCTTGCCGGGGGTTCGAGTTCCTGCCAGACTTCTGACTCTGAGTGGAATCACTATTGCTAGAATCACTTTTACTGAGTCCAAGATGACGAAGCTTCATATCCCAGCGCTGTGAAATTTAACATAGAAAATAGTCACAAGCACATATCACCAGGGTCATTATTTCCATCATTCTAACAACTGGGTCAGACTGCAAGGTCAGATCTCTGAAGCATTTTGCTACTTTTCCAAAAGTATAAATCTATTTCCCAGGGTAACAAGAAAATTGATGCAATATGAACATTATTCTCTGATTTTAACAAGCACAAAGCTGCCCATCTATAATATATTTAGTAATGCTTTCTTATCAAACCTTAAACGTAAAATGTCCATGTCTGTAAATGATGACAGAAATAGCTCCCTATATCTCTGGGTATTTCCTGAGGTAACATACAGGAGGCTAGTGCTTCACAGGTACTCAACAAATGGAAGATTTACACACAGAATTTGAAGGGAAGGCTATTTTTCAACATCCTCTCTTAATACACATAAGAACATAGCCTTTTAAAATCTATGTGATTTGAGCACTGAAAAAAAAATGGAAATTTTTTTGAGGGATGGGGGGGGTCTCAAAAATATTTTTCTAAGTGATATCCACTAAGTACAGTGAATAAAACAGATAAGGTCCTGCCCTTGTTCTAAGAGTTACAAAGCAGGCATTAGCAATGTTTTTAATAAACACAATCAAGTTTAGTAATATTTCATATTAACAATGTCAATAATATTTTCATGTAATTTAAGTTAAATGGAAGTAATATTACATGAGGATAGGTAGGGAATACGAACTACAGCTGTACCTCCCAAACTTCAAACATGGATATCATATGGAGAATTTGTTAAAATTGCAAATTTTCATTCAGTAGGTCTGAGACAGGGCCCAAGATTTTCATTACTCACAAGCTCCCAGGTGATACCTATGTTGCTGGTCCAGCGACCACACTTTAAAGAGCAAGGACCATCAGATCCTTGGGTCAGATGGCCCAGGTTCAAATTCTAACTCCACCACTTACTGTGTGAAGTTTCTTGAACTTACTAGACCTCATTTTCATCATGTATATGTTGGAACTGATAATAGAAGCTACTTATAAGAAGTAGATACATCTGAAGATTAATAAAAATATAAAGTGCTTAGCACATAGTAAATTTGTTATTGTTTTTCTGTTACCGAAAGTAATTCTTCATTTTAGTATACTTTACTCCACAATCTTGTCTTCATATTTTAAAAACAGTCTGATTCTCAACTTCCCAAGGAAGTCCAAACATCTTGAATTGTCTGCTATAACAGACTTAGGTAAACAACCATTTGCATGAAAAAACCATAATAATGTTTCTTATAAAATTATTGATTTATCCACTGAGAGCAAAACTCAGCTAACAGCAAATCTGATTGAAAAAATAACATCCTCCATAAAACTCTTTTTACACATCTTCAAATTGACTGGAAAACTAAAATAGGAATCTCAATAATTCTGGCCAAAGGAGATTTTCTACCCAAACTCTTTAGACCTCAATATCTGCATATGAATTTAAAATTGTTCAAATTATTGGTTTCTTTCCTTTAGAATATTTAAATCCAGACTGAGAATATAAATGAATTTACAGTAATAACTCTGCAAGTCCCCTGCAGAAAACAATGGGAAATATTGCAGAAAGCAATGGGAAACAGGACAAACAAGCCATGTGTCCTGTCAACAACACAATGGTATTGTTTTGGTACCAAAAGAGGAGCAGTAAGCCTTGTTACATGCTTTGCAGCAGGGATATTGAAAGCTCTTCCAACTGGTACAGGAATTTAGGACAAATTCCAGTTCTGCATTAGCAAGCAGAAAACCAAATTAAAAGGACAGTAAGAGATTCCAACATACTGAACAAGAGCCACTTTTTTCTTTAATAAATACCAAACTAATTGAAGAGAGATGCAGACAGAATGCCCACAAGTCTGAACTTGAAATGCATCTCCCTTCTGACAAATCTACTGAAGGGGAGAACTTACTGGAGGGTAGTTTCTCCTTACAAAATAATGCCCTCTACATTTTTGTAGGTCACTTAAACCCAAACGTGTCTGCCGTGTCAAGTGCCAGATGTATAAGATAAACCGCCCAGGGGTGTTTAACTTACCATGTAAATGTTTCCCAAGCCTTCAAACTTGCAGAAGGAAGAGGATGTATTATGTTTGGTACAGTTCCCACTCCCCCCACCCACCCACACATCCTTTGAGATTTTTTTGTCCCCCTCTGCATTCCCCTACCCCATTCTTTTCTTTAAAACAGATTTGCTTAGTGCAGTAAGAAGAAACAAAACCTTCTATAATACAGTAATGTACTATGTGATTTTAAAAAATGTATCAATTCCACAATCTAAGAGTTATTTGGCTTAAAAATAAGGCTACATTACTGCGCTAAGGACCTAATTTGTTCAGATCTCTTCTATACAGATGAATGTAGCTACACTTTGTACATAGGAATTGGCATTTATTCATTGGACATCATTGTTTATTTTCCTTCCCATCATTTATTCTCCCTTTCTCACAAACTGCAGTTTGTTCAAAGAAGCAATATCCCCAGGTTTAAAAAGACTACATTTTCTAGCCTGTTTTGCAGCTAAGTAAAAATTGCTTGATGAGGCTCTTAGAAATCCCTTTTACCTCCTCTTTTTCCCACCTGAAATGTACACGTGATATTAGAGGCAGAGCAGCCATCTTGTGACCTCCAGGTGAACATGAGTATGAAAGTGATGCCTTTAAAAATGGTAGAGTGATAAGCTAGAAGGAGCCTGACAACATGAAACCACCCTACCAGGACTGGACTACAGCGAGACTCCTTGTGAAGAGACATTAGGGCAACTGTAGTTAGATCTTTGATACACAGACAGGGAACTCATTCCTTAAATAAAACAGACATTAAAGACAAATTCAGCTCTTGGACTACATAAATATATGCATACTAGATTTTAATATTCCTCATATGGTTGAAGGCAGCTATTTCATTTCAATGACAGATGGCTGGTTTTCTACTTTTGTTTTGTTTTCTGTGTATTACTTCAAACATAAAATACAGGCTTACCTTAACTTTTTTACCAAGTCGATCCTTCCATTTCTCAGCTATAGAGCCTTCCACCAAGAGTAATCTGTATTTTTAAAAGAAGCAACCATTTTTGAAAAATTAAAACCTGTTACTGAAAAGTACAAGGAAACAGTGCCAAGAAAGACTTACATGTTTATTCTTGAATAGGACAGCTAAGATTTAGAACAGTAATTATTAACCATTTGTAAGTCACAGACCCCTTTAAGAAACAAATGAAGTTATGGTCCCTCTCCCAAGAAAAACGTAAACCTATAAACTACACACATACACCCATTCCATATATGAAATCAAGAAACCCAGCTAAAACTTATCTGCAATCCCCAAGAAGGTAGACAGATCCCAATGTAAAAATGCGAGGGTATGATCTCTAGAGACAAATGCAACGAGTAGGATAAGCAAAGTAGTTATTCTGTATCCTTAAAGAGTGAATTACCTGGAACGTTCCTCATCTTCATAGCCCATGATGATATATTCCTCATTAACATTAAGTGGAGGGCAGAGGCAGCCAGAGCTGGTATAGAGGTTCACAGTATCCCGTGGAATGTTTACCAGAGAAGACTTTAGAATCTCCTTCACCTCCACTACTGCAGTCACATCATGGCACTTAGTCTTTATCTCTTTAACTTTAGCCCGAATGACTGGGATAAAAGACAAGAAAAGCTGATAATAATATGACACATAATAGGTGCCCCATTCAAAAAAAGCCAAAGTAGGCTTCTCTTTAGTTAATTCTTATCCACTTGATATTCAATGAACGGAACAGAAAAGTCAGCCAGATATTTTCGCCTTAGATTGTAGTGTGTGACATAAAACAACACACTCGACCTCCTAATGCTCAGCCCTGCTCCCTTTCCAGTTTGTGGCTATGTATATATTCGCATGTATTTATGCATGTGTGTGCATGTGCTTTTGAGAAATCCATTTAGAGAATCAAAGATTGAGTCAACAATCTGATACAATTTTTCTCTAAAATTCCATTTTGGATGTGTATATATGCATGTGCAGTTCCAATTGCTGCCAACAGGAATTTAAACTATGTTAATTTTACTATATGAAAAGACCTAGTACTTAAATATGCTTTATTCCTTGTCGACACTGTTTTGTCAGGTCTATTAACAGGTTTTCTCAAGTGGTGAGCCTCTTTAGTGTTATAAAATTGTCCTGCTCAATAGTGTTCCCAAACTGGTTCTGCAATCTTTTCACCTTCCTCATCTTGGCTCGCTGTTCAGATATTAGCTCCTTTCTTTCTTTGTGGTCAGTACAGATTATCTTTTATATTCTCCTTTAGGTGGGCTACTTTTTCTTCTTTGTTCAGATATTAGGTCCTTTTTTCCTTTGTGTTCAGTACAGATTGTCTTTTATATTCTCCTCTAAGTGGGCTATATTTACTTCTTGAATAAAAATTGTCACCACCAGATCTTATTTCCTCCATCTGCTTTGAAGTCAGACACTCCAACATTCCTTCTCCTCACGTACTATGGAATATATTCTCACATGTCAATGGCATTATTCTACCTCTCTTGATGGATATATTGGCACCCAATTTATCTCACAAGAGTTGCTTTACTTATCAGTGTAACAACAAATTGCCTTCAGTTGCAAAGTTAAAGTATGTGACTCAGAATCTAGAAAGTACAGATCTGCTTCTTTTCTGTATCTCTCCCCTTTAAAAAGTCAAGTTGTTTAGATTCCTGCTTCTAGTAAATGAGTTTTAAAAAGAGAAGTTTTAAAACACCAAGAAAGAAGTAAAAATATCAGTTAGTAAAAAGCCAGTGGCATTTCTCCCAGTACCCTCATTGTTCCAGTTCACTATCCATGGACATTATATAGAGGAAAACACCGTTTATCCAAATGAGTCAACATTTCAAAAACTTCTTAGGCACATAATTGCAAACCACTTTAATCTGAGTACCTTCCCACATATTTTAGAGGTTTTGGACTATAAAGGATTAGAAGAAAGTAATCCTTGAAAAATATAAAACCAGCTAATCAACGATTCCCCCCATTAATGCTCCAATTTCATCACACAAACTTATTCTACCAGTACAACACACAAGACAGAAATTAGTTACTAATGAATTCTAAAAGCTTCACATTTCAGTCTTCAGAGAATTAGTTGCCTCAAGTATGAGAATGTGTAGCAAACAAACTGTAACTACCCAACTGTCCTCGGTTGGTTTGACTGGCAAGTGGAGCCCCTTTTTGTTCATGTTCTCCCTATTCTGCATTTAACAAAAGATAAGACTGCCCTTTTTGAAATGCCATTTGGGAGAATCAGATGAGAAATTCACAACCCCAGCTAGCAGGCATTTTTGTGTGTCCTGGCTTAAGTGAACGTGCTTCATAGCATCCATCAACTATTAGAGATTAGTGAACTGTGCAAATGTTCTCAAACTAATGATTTATTTACCCAGTGTCTACTATTTTCATTAGAAATTTTTAGCACATGTACCCACTCCAAAATAAATATCTTTCTACAAGACCTACTTTTTCACTCAAGTAATTTGGTTAACACTTAAGGAGTTTTTCCCAGAATTAATCTAAATGAAGTAGAGGTTTTGTCTGAATTTCCAACTGCTCCCACCTTGACATGCAGATACAGAAGACAAAAATATTTTGGAAGTAAAATATACTTCCTTTTCAGAGTTCTTCCTTCTATTTAATCATCTGAGTGCCTCCCTTCCCCAAAGAAACTGTAAGAAATCCCAGACAAATGGCAATCCTGAAACTATGATCAACTTAGCTATTACTCGGCTACAAAATAGAAATTATCTGCTCCTTTCCATTAATTATAATCCATATCTCATTTTATTTTATGATATTCATTCAGCTACCTTCTCTAAGACCTTCACTTTCCATGACTTGGAAACTTTTAACAAAAATAACAGCAACAACCATTGCAGCACTAAAGAAGCTAGATAAAATAAAACTTGATAATAGGATACATAAAATAAATATAAATAATTACATTTCCCTGATATAAAATTGATATGTTTTTGTTCTTAGTGTTACAGTATATAAAAGTTCATATAGCATTTTTCAATCTTAACAAGCTAATCTCCTAGAAATTAAGGCCTCCCTTTTCCCTAGGATTCTTCACATCAATCTGTAAAGAAGCGGGTTCTTAGATAAGCAGCCCAGCATTTGACTACTTACATAAACATAACCTTACAAACTTAGAAAGAGCATCCATCATTGACTAAGAAAAGCTACATTCCTCTTAAGAGGAGTAGCAGGCAAAACATAGAAAGTAATTCCATTGAAGAAAAATTTGGGAAACAAGGTGGATTTGTTTTAAAGAGATTTAGCTAAACCAAAAATTTTCAACTTTATATTTTTTAATACACTGCATTTTGAAAGATATTGAAGTTAACTTTTACAGTCTTATTCATTTCTCTCCTTTCAATTCCCAAAAGTATAGAAGAAATAAATCTGCCATATATATCCTATATATTTTGAAATAGTGTACATAAATGCAATAATAAAACTCTTATTTTAATAAGGTTCACTGTAAAAGTCTGTTTAATCTCCATGTTTACTCATTGACTCAACATCAATAGTCTTATGCAGAGATAGCAACATACATTTATTAATACCATAGATATTAGAAAAAATCAAAATGCCTATGGAATACAGTAAATATCAGTCCCTTATGTATCAACGGGAAAGCTCTGTTAATTGCCATTTCTAAATATGACTGTATAAATGAATTTATGACTCTAAAATATACACCAACATCCAAAGTACATTGTGAACAATCAAAGAAGGGACAATTTAGGTTCAAAAATCATTGATAAAATCAAGATGGTAATATATCTCATTGGGCAGCTGAGAAAATTAAAGATAATGTATGGAAATCACTTAGCACAGTCCCTGGCGCAAAAATGGTAGGCTTTTTAATCCTTCAGTTAAGTTTGTCAGCTGCATTTGGATTGGTGGCTCTTCAATTAATATTTAGTTTATTAGAATGTCGGATTTTAAGTCAAGCTAGATAACAACACATTTCCTTAGCTGAATACCAACAACTTCTACAAGTGTTACTTTCCAAATCTGTCAGTGTTTTTCATGGGATAGTCTGACTGAAGAAGACAAGTTTGAGTCTTTTAACAGTTCCTTATGCATCAAAGTGCTCTGCTGTTCACCCAGTGAAGCACAACTGATGGCCTATGCAACCCAACTTGAGCTCTAATCCTCCTTCAGCCTCCAGGTAGGGAAGAGTCCCATGTATCTTGACACTTATCTCTGTGTACTTAAGTGCATGGCTCTAAGATGACAATACTGCTTGATGTGCTTCAACATCAACCAAATGTTAAGCATGTTGCCCATGTGAGACATTTTAATTGGTTGGGGCAGAGGGACTATGCTCCTAAAAATTGTCCTTCTGTTCTTAAGCCTTATTCTTAAATGGCTCCACTCATTTACATGTGCACATCCTCATGGGTGCACCCACACACCTCTCTTAACACAGCAGTTTATACATCAACCATGAAGTTTTCCTTACCATAGTTGTAATTGTTCCGGAAATAGGTCTTCTGTGTAGCTCTAATAGGCTTACATTTACAGCGTTCTGAAAAACACATTTTAGTTATAAGCACATTTCCAATATTAGCTTTCTTTTGTTTACTCACATTTTTGGCTCAGACTAGATCTCAATTTGGTGGTGAGAAGGCTCTTGTCAATTCTGTGTGTCCGATCTTTTTCTCCTGGAACTACATTCATGTTTATTCTACCTACATGTCCTCTTATTCAATGTCAGTATGCTCATGAGAACGAGTTTCCATTCTCAACAAACCACCCAAATCCTGAGGAAATGCTGTTCACCCCCATGCATGAGAAGAGCATGACCCCTTAATCCTGAAAAAGGTATGCTTTATGCTTATGGAAGTATTAATATTATGAATACCAACTGGGAGGCAATTTTCTGCCTATGCTCAGGTAGCTGGTTTACCCTGTGGACTATCACCTAATGTTCATATGCTTTTGACAGACGACACAGTACTCCTCCTACTATTAGCTCCTAGATCTGAAAGCAACTCAAAGAGATAAGCAAGTGTTATTACAACCCAGCGAACCTGGTGAAGTTCTTAAGAGGGGCAGTGAGCCCCTTATAGGTAAAATAGCTACCATTCAACTCAATGGTATTTTTGTGCTTGTTGGAGGAAATTATGCATGTATTTTGAAAAGAGAAATTTCATGTTTTAAAAATATTTGGTGAGTAGTGACCAGAATGCATATTTTATGTATATATTAGGTTGGTACAAAAGGAGTTGTGGTTTTGGCCATCATAATAATAACAATTCTAATTATCTCAAAGTGTTTCATCTATAGGGTAGATTCATTTGACATCTTGAAGAGTAGATTGTTATACCTTTTATAGAAGAGCTACACAGCTAATATTACTTAGCTAAGAAATATACATCATAAGCATGGCAAATTGTCAGGAATTAATGTCAACATAAAAGCAGAAAATAATACACAATTATCTTAAAATATTTAATTATATGTAAAGATTTCTTTAAATAATGCCCCTGAGAAAGCTTTATTAAAAATTAAATGGTATGTGCTTCTCTTTTGACACAGAAAGGAAATAAGAACACATAAATTAGAGAAAGGACATCAACAAAAAAAGTTTCACTTAAAAGACATTTTATGGCTGGGCACAAGAGCTCACGCCTGTAATCCCAGCACTCACTTTGGGAGGCCAACATGGTGGGGCGGTAGGTGGGGGAAAATAAAATTGCTTTAGCCCAGGAGTTCAAGACCAGTCTGGGCAACGTGGCAAAACCCCGTCTCTACAAAAAATGCAAAAATCAGCTGGTGTGGTGGAGTGTGCCTATAGTTTCAGCTATTCAGGAGACTGAGTTGGGAGGATCACTTGAGCCCTGGAAGTCAAAGCTGCAGTGAGCCAAGATCACGCCACTGCACTCCAGACTGGGTGACAGAGTAAGACCCCACCTCAAAAAAAAAAAAGTTATTTTATGTTAACATGGGGAACAATAAAAGGCAGAAGCTTTTGTTGACCACTTGTATTTTCTAATGAAAATAAATTTCATTTCCAGTTGAACTTGTCGATAATACACTTTAAAATAGCAGTCCCGAAAAGAGTATCACCCTTCCTGCCAGAGAAATAAGTATCTCTACTGGGGATAGGTAGCAGCAGCAACTGTTGCTCTTGCCCATGACAGAAATGAGAATTCCTCAATACCACACACAGCTCCTTCCCTTGTTCTCCTGATAATTTTTAGCACACAATTTCTGTGAAGATCTCAACCAATAAACAATGAGTAACATTAGTGCTTGTTGCTATTTTGACAAAAACTATTCCAAAAATAACTTTATTAGCCAAATGATTGTATTATCATTTAAAAGAGAACAAAAAGTTACCTAGTTTTTGGCATTCTGTATTTTATTCTGTATTAAAATGTTATATGTATTTTAAAGAGATATTCGTGAGATGCGAATATTTCTGAAGACATAAATTTTATGGTATTAGGTTTATAAATTAGCTTCATCCGTATATAGACTTGTGATTTTTCTACTTAAAAATAAATATCTACCAAAAATGTCATGTAAATAAATTACACATTTGTAATTCTTCAGAAATTTGCATGTGCTCAAATAAAAAATTTTGGCAAAAACTATAGCAACTGTCACTGAATTGAGTCTAATTTGATGTTGTTACTTACATATCTTTGCTTGGAGCATAAACAAATGGATTCCATAAAACTTTCCAGGCAGGGATTTTTTAAAATTATATTATAAAATGATTTAGTAATATTTCAAGTAGGCATTTACAAAGCTATGCATACAACTACATATACATAGCTAGACTATTACCTAACAGCTAATGAGCTAAGCAAATATTCTCGGGACTAAATTTTGCTCATCTGCAATATACTTCTTATTTCTGCTGGTCTCGAAGGTGACAATGCCATACTAAATATATATTTTAAATATTTATATGGGACAATATGCCCCAATCCCTAGCTCTTGCCATAAGCAAATTATCTGTCTAGTTCAAGTAGCTTGATAAAATAACAGTAATAAGAAGCTGAGTTTATATCCACAAAGCTCAAATATGAAAGAACCTCCTCTCATTTATGCTTACTCAACCCAAAAATTCATATCTTAGGTTATTCATGAAAAGGGTATCTTAGATCAATAGATCTGAAACATAATCCTCATCTAAATTATGTTTACACACATCAACATATACATCCCCACAAGCCCAAGAACTGTGAAACTGTGAAGAATCATAGAGAGGTATGTTGCATGCATTAGCTGTCACCTTTTTTGTGCCTGCTACCCTAAATCAGATGTAACAGTTTATTTTTATTACCAATAGTTGATTTCTTGATACTCTTTTAGGGGGCCTGTAGCATTACCATCATTTCTTGTTTAATTGCTAGTAATCTTCCTCTCCCAACTTCCTAATGGCACAAGCTTTTTAGAATGGAAAATGAAATCTATTATTTACTGAGCTTTGCACAAAAACCATTAGATATTGATTTTTCTGTATTTCACTGTTGAGAAGAAAAGCTTATAAATGAATTAGCGTCTGCCTTGGTGCTTTATGTAAGGAAAAAAATATTTTAAAAGTTAAAGGAGTTGGTTTTGACAAAATAGGCTAAGAAGTGACAGAGATCTTCAAACATGGGCAGTTTTAACATTAGCAATTCATTTACCTCAAAGCCTGGAATTAATACCTTCAATTGTGGGACAGAGTTCAGTGCTACATTTACGAGCAGCCATGGAAAGGGCAGAAAACTATTTTCAGCTTAGTTCTTCCTCACATTCCCTCCACTCCTCTTGCTTGATTTTTCTAGTGACTCTCTTAATACTAATGATCTCCTACATATCTGCTAATGAACCTGGAGACTCTTTATTTCATAGAACCATGAGTTTATCACTCTAGTAGAAATCTGAGTTTGCAAAGTTAACATGCCCAGTAGTTCGCAGAAGTTAGTCTGCAGCTCAGGGGAAATGCCCCATGATACACGCAGTGCCTGAGCGGTGAACAGCCTTGCTGCCTCAGAGTAGCTTCTTATAAAAATCAAAATAGTTCAGAGGAGACAAGAATCTTAGCCTTCTTTATTCAGTTTTGCTCATACAAATATGCTCATTTATTTTTTAAAAACATAAGGATACTAGTATTTTTGATATGATCTTAGAAGATCTAAAGAAGTCTAAGTCCCTGATACAGCTATGAAATATGATATTCACTGGACCGTCACTATTTAATGCAACCTTGTTTGAGTTCAAGCTTAAGTGTGATAAAACTTTCTAACTATCCCTGACCTTTGTTTGAAATGGAATGCTTTTGGGTCTTATCCAGAGCTGTAAGACTATAATTAACTTCATCAGATCCCCAAACTCTCATAACCTTTCATGTACCATGACTTTGGAGGCCTACTATGTTTGAGTGGATATTTTTCTGTTTTTTCTAGGAAAAAAAAACCCTTAGATCTGTGCTCAGGATTTATTGTCAAAAACTATGGGGAAGGAGAGAAGAAAATACAATTGTATTTGTGTTACAATCTCCTTTATAACTTTTTCAAGACTGACCCTTTCTAATCAGATCAGAGTTTAAATCATTTTAATTTTTACCAGATGCACTGTATGTCTCATATCCTGGCATTTGACCCCTGAAACCCAATTGTCCTCTTTTCCTCCATTTTAAAACACATAGGAGCAAAACACAACACATTTTAAAAGATATAAAAAATAAAATTTTATAATTTGAAGATCCAAGGTCCTTAACTATGACTTTTTTACTGAGCTCTAGATCTATATTTCCAACTGCCTGTACAAGGTGTCTATGAGCAGTTCCAAAATTTTTAACAGTTCCATAATTTTTAACATCTGGCAACATCCATCACACCATGAATTTGTCTTTCTTCTATAGAATTGATAGTAGTATCCTCTGACTCCACAACTCTGGTGTATCCATGCTTCTGTAAATATGAGATGAGAAAGGGAAAGAGAACCAACATTTGTTGAACCCTTTCAGTCACTTACATATGAATTCATACATTGTGCAAATATTGGGCATCTGCTACATTCCAGGCTCTGTGATAGGCATGTAGGACACATGATGGGCACTACAGTCAATCCAGAAGAGGATAAAGACATTGAACAAAGAAATTACACAGAAAATAATTTGTCATATGTGATACATGATATGAAATTAAAACACAATGTATATGTGTAATAAGAACATATAACTTAATGACCTAAACTAGTCTGGTCTCCAATATACTGTGAGAAAATGATATTTAAAGCTTGAAACCTGAAAAGTGAGTTATAGTTCTCTAGGCAGGAACTACATCTTTATATATAAGACAGAGAATATGAAGTCCATAAAGGAGACTGAGGAGCATCCAGTGATGTGGAAGGAAATATAGGAGAGTGTGGAATTGAAAAAGGGTCTTCCAAAATAAAAGCAGGGTAGTCCTCTGTGTCAAATGACCCTCAGAGCTAAAATGAGTTCAGAGAGAAAAGGGTCCACTAAATTCAACTGGCAATGTGATGACTGGACCCTGAGCAACAGAGAGAATAGGACTTTGAAAGCTAGAAGACTTTATCCACTACACACGAAGGAAAAGGAGAGAAAGGTACTGATATTGACAAGTTTATAAATTGGTTGGTGGAATAATGAGGGTGTTCTTTCCAATGGCTTTTACCTTCTCATTGAAGAATGAAGTGAAGTCCTCAGCTATGGGGAATGAGGGGCTACGAAAAGCAGGATGTGGCCATGTAAGTAAAGAAAGTATAAAGCAGTTATTTCATCAAATAGAAAGGCAAACCTTATAGTGGGTAAGAATGCTTGGCAATCTTGATTGTCTATTTGAATTTTCTATCTTGAATTTAAAGTGAAACCAGTCACCTCAATTGAGTAATTTTCTCAAATAACTGGAGTTGGGATTTGCCAGATGAGTATGGAAGAGGAAGAGAAAGCAAAGAAATTGAGGGTATTTTCAAGGGTATCAGTATTGCAGTAGACAAGAAGGCCAGAGGCTTAGCGGATAGTAAGCGGTGCTGATGGATAGGTAATCTCAACATGGTTAAAAAAAAAAAAAAAAAAAAAAAAAAAAAGCAGCAGTAATGATACTGCAACAAATCATCTGGAATGAAAAGAGGCAGCAGGCAAAGAATGAGATTCTTAGAATTAATATTACAATGCTAGCACCACTGCTAGTACCACTGAAAGGCCCTGAACTGCTCATGGAAGTGAGTGGCTGGGGTAGAATCGACAAGCAGGTTAGTAAAGTGAAGAAATCAATGCACTAGATGGATCATCTACCTTATCATCGCAGCTATCAAAACAGCAGCAGGAATGGATGCCATTGTGGAACTTGTTCAGATAGCCCTTAAAACAGAAGTTGGGCAATATACCACTTGGCCATTCAGGAGGTCAATTCCACTATCCTTCTAGAAACAAGGCGATGGTAAAACATCCCTAGATTCCACCCCACGGAACACATTCCCTCTTCCCAAAATTGCAAGTCATCAAATGGACACTTAATGGAAAACCGACAGGGTCTTATTGTTCCTAGGGCATTAACAAACAAACAAAACACCAGAACCCTAGAGTCCTGGTGTCAATGATGAAAGGGAAAAAAACGAACAACAACAACAACACAACTCCTGCAGATTCAGAAATCAACTATATTAAGCTAGGAACCATATAGAAGTCATATTGGTATTATGCTCATACAAGGGTGTACTTTTACACAATTAGAAATAAAATAAAATGATGCACAGAACTCAAAGTCTCAAAAATGCCATGGTATGCCAAAGCAGCCAGTCCCAAGTGTGTACAGTATGCTTCCATTTATGTGAAGCTGAATAACGACACCAATCTACGGCAATGAAAATCAGAACTGTGCTTGCCTCAGGGCAGAATGGGTGATAGGACACCAGACAATTTAAAGAAATGTTCTTTAGGCCGGGGTGGGGTGGCTCACGTCTGTAATCCCAGCACTTTGGGAGGCCAAGGCGGGTGGATCACGAGGTCAGGAGATCGAGACCATCCTGGCTAACACGGTGAAATCCCGTCTCTACGAAAAATACAATAAATTAGCCAGGCGTGGTGGCCGGTGCCTGTAGTTCCAGCTACTCGGGAGGCTGAGGCAGGAGAATGGCGTGAACCCGGGAGGTGGAGCTTGCAGTGAGCTGAGATCACGCCACTGCACTCCAGCCTGGGTGACACAGCAAGACTCCATCTCAAAATAAATAAATAAATAAATAAATAAATAAATAAATAAATGTTCTTTATCTTGATCTGGATGATGGTTACATAAGTATATACATTTGTCAAAATTTAAATGCAGCATACACTTAAGATTTGTAGTATTTTACTGTAAATAGATTATACCTTAATAAAGTCCTATTAACATAAAAAATAAGACACTTATTTCATTTTTTTATAAAAGAAAGTGTGTCTTGACTTAGTAACCATTCATTACCTATGTAAAACAATATTTATTTCCTACACCTATACACAGGGCAAAGAATATCATATTAAATTTTATTTTGGATTACACCGGTATATGGAAAATGTGATGAAGTTGACTGGTGAACCTAGGCGATATAATAAGGCTTTATAAAGTAAAAGTAACATTTGCTCAACTTAGCTATAAAAACAAACCTCAAATATTGTAATAAAGGACTCAATTCACAGTAATTTGCACTTTGTAAAAGAAATTGTTTAAGACTGACAGAACTAATGCTACATTAATAAGAAAAGGAAATTCAGTTTATTCCTTTTTGTCTTTGGAAAATTTCAAATAAACTGCCTTTCACAAGTTTTCTGCACCCAAGAGTTATTCAGAATATCCAAAATATAGAAAGAGTCAATACAATTATTCTTGTTTTCCCTCATGACTTCTGAAGTGTTGTTTTGTGATAGACTCTAAAGAAGTCAATTAACAAAAAGAAAAGGGGGCTTCACAGCCTTTAGAAGATCATGGTCCACTCAATGCCAAGTATTGAAAAGAGGTGAAAGAAAAGGGAATGCCAGTCACCTATTTGCTCTTTCGTTCCATGTCATTGGCACATATTGTGCCTGATACAAGTAAGTGTCCCTTACATTTTTTATTAATACATAATAGATGGACATATTTTCAGGGTACATTGATATTTTCATACATTCACTTAATGTGTAAATATCAAGTTAGGGTAATAGCCACCACATTAAACATTCCTCTTTATGCTATGAACATGTGAATTATTGTACATATTGAAATGTACAAATAGATTATTGTTAACTATAGTCTCCATACTGATCTATCAAACACTAGGTCTTCTTCCTAACTGTATATTTGTCCTCATTAATCATCCTCTCTTCATTCCCTTCTCCACACTACCCTTCTCAGCCTCTGGTAACCACAAATCTACTCTCCAGCTCCATGAGATTCACTTTTTTTTTGTTTTTAGCTCCCACATGTGAATGAGAACATGTGATATTTGTCTTTCTGGTCTTGGCTTATTTCACTTAACATAATGACCTCCAGTTCCATTTTCCTTCAAATGACAAGATTTCACTTTTTTTTTTTAATACCTGAACAATATGTCATTGTGTATATACACCATATTTTCTTTATTCATTCATCCACTAATCAGCACTTAGGTTGATTCTACATTTTGGCTACTGTGAATAGCGCTGCAGTAAACATTGGAGTACAGATATTCTTCAATGTATTAATTCCCTTTCTTTTGGATATATACCCAGTAATGAAATTGCTGGATCATATGGTAGTTCTATTTTTAGTTTTTTGAAGAACTCCCTATTGTTTTCCATAGTGGCTATACTAATTTACATTCCCACCAACAGTGTACTAGAGTTCCCCTTTTTCCACATCCTTGCTAGCATCCATTGTTCCATCTTTTTGATAAAAGCCATTCAAACTGGGGTGAGATATCTCATTGTGGTTTTGATTTGCATTTATCTAATTAGTGATGTTGAAAATATTTTTGTATACCTGTTGGCCATTTGTAAGTCTTCTTTTGAGAAATGTCTACTCAGATCTTTTGCCTGTTTTTAGATTATTTGTTGTTTTTTGTTTTGTTTTTGCTATTGAATTGTCTGAGTTGCTTATATATTCTGGTTACTAAGCTCTTGCCAGATAGTTTGCAAATATTTTCCCTCATTCTATGGATTGTCTCTTCACTTTTTTGATTGTTCCCTTTGATGTGCAGAAGCTTTTCAGCAGGACTAGTCATTACATTTCTAATGAATGGTGAGATCGATGGACTAAAACCAAATAAAGTTTCAGTACTAGGGACTTAGAAAAGCAACGGTGTCACATACTTAAATGAGAAAGTTTTAATTAAAAGATTACTTCAGGGCTGGGCGCGGTGGCTCATGCCTGTAATCCCACCACTCTGGGAGGCTGAGGCGGTTGGATCACCTGAGATCAGGAGTTAGAGACCAGCCTGGCCAACATGGCGAAACCCCGTCTCTATTAAAAATACAAAAATTAGCCAGGTGTGGTGGTGGTTGCCTGTAATCACAGCTACTTGGGAGGCTAAGACAGGAGAATTGCTTGAACCCAAGACTTGGAGGTTGCAGTGAGCTGAGATCATGCTATTGCATTCCAGCCTGAGCAACAGAGTGAGACTCCATCTCAAAAAAAAAAAAACTTCAGTAATTAAATACATTATTTTTGAAGTACCCAAAGAGTACCCAGGTAGAAGTGTTACTGGAGGGAAACGTGGTCCTGGAGAGTAATCACAACTAGAGTCATAAAAGTGATAATTCAGACTATGTAGCTTGATGAACTCCAACATGATGAATCCCTATGAGGAGAGAGGAACAGAAGCCAAGCACAGAGCCTCAGACAGCTGAGGGATAGGTGGAGAAGAACTAGGACAATTTGGGTAATAGCTCAAGGAGAGAAATGCTTAGGAAAGAGAACTGGTCAAAAGTATCAGTTGTTGCAGAGTAATGGGGAAAAAAAATCCTACAGTTTTAAGCTACTGTATAATCACAAAAATACTATTTGTCTATCCTTTTTTTCCCAATAAGGTGTGGAAGTTGGCTCTACAGTCAGTAAACATTTGTACCAAAGAAAAAAACTGAATTCCTTCCCAAAATTGGTAGTAAGCCAAAAGGGAGGAAAGAAGTGTAAAAGAAAGAAAGAGAGGGAATGGGTCTATACTACCCAAGCTAAGCATAAATCATGTCAGCAAAAGAGGGAGTGGCTGGGCAGGCCTGGCAGCTGCAGTCACCAGGAATCTCCAGTTGCTCAGTGGCCACCAGGCAGCTACCTAGAGGAGCTTCTCTGGAGCACCTTTGGAACAGGGCCAAGAAGAGGTTAGTGAAAACTCTGGGAGAGTATCTGACTTACACTAATGTTTCCTTAATTTAAGATAAATCAGAAGGGAACTCAGATCAATACAATCTGATTTTATATTAGGAAACAGTCCCCGAGAAATAATTTGGTCACACTTATATATTTAGTGTCAGAATTTACCAACTCTATCTCCGCTCTGGAGAAATTTGCGTTTTTCAAATGTAAAAGTTCATAAATTGGTCACCATCACAAAGCAGAAAATTGGAAGGATTACTTTTTGGAATTATTTTAATTTAAAAAAAAAACCTTTACATTGGACCACTTGAATATCTGCCTTAATTTTCTGTGTGCTGATTTGATAGATCAAGTGACTAGGTGAAATAGAACAAAAATTGTTTTCCTCCATATTACACGCTATGGAAATAAAGAGCATCTATTCCTTATTACAATAGTGGATTTGCAACAGTAAAACATACAGTTGGATGCTGTTCAGAGTCACTATCTCAAAAAAAGAAAAAGAAAAAATTGTTAAGCTTTGAGGCAAAGAATACATTAACTAGATTGAAAGAATTTCTTTTCCAAATTCCAGACAGAAACAGCTTGACACTTTGGAAAGAGGTCCTTATGTGGGTTATAGTGTTTTCATGCCTTCCTCATTTCCTGTTTTATCATGATCAACCTCAGCTGTTATATTTCTCCAAAGCATAAATTTTTGAGTGTGAACAAATTATATTTTCTTTTCAGAACATGTGAATATGTTAGTGTTTTTTTCACAAACAGAATGAGCTTTGGTTTTGCCTATTTGTTTTCATCACTCTTATTATACCAGAGAACTGGAAAACATTTTTAAAAGACGAACAGTAAACACTGACTCTGAGAACATCACATTTGTTCTAGGTAGTTTTACATGTTGAACTGTTTTTTGTATATTGTTGATAGTGTTGTTGATGTGTTTTCTTTCTTTCACACATTGAAGTGCTATATTACTCTAACCATAACTTTGGAACAAATTGGTAACATATACATGTCCTTGGCCAGAAATTTTGACTCACCAATTGCAGTTTTATACAAATGAGCTTTTCAGTTCGGGTTGAGAAAACATAATAGAAGGAGTGACCCTTCAAATAGCAACATTACTGGACAGCAATGATTTCCAATTGATTTTATGATATTGAAAAACATTATCAATTACATAAAGTAACAAAACAATTCTAAAATAATTTTAATTTACTTATGTTTTTAATGGGATCAATATTTGTTGGGACACCTTTGGTAGACATTCCCTCAGATTAAACATATCACCATGGTAAGATTCAGTGGAAGTCAACACAGAAGACTGTCCCAATGTAATGAAAGTTGATATTTCAAACTTATTTACAACTTAATAAAATATATGTTTCATTTCCACAGATAAGATACCTTATAAGGCAGGACATACTCACCAAAATCAGTGCAAAATATTAGAGGAAAGTGAAATGGAATATATGGTACTCATCGCAGCTATCATATTGTAGAAACAAATGCAGCGTTAGTCATAGTAACAAAAACTGAAAACAACCCAAATATCCAGGAACATTAGAATGAATAAAGTGTACCACATTCAATGATAGAATACAATATAGCAATTAACGTGAAAAACTACTGCTATACACAGCCTAATGAAAAGCAAAGTCACATGCATACACAAAAATACATACTGTAGAATTCCATTTATATAAAGTTCAAGATCAGGCAAAATGAATCTATGGTACTAGAATTCCTGGGAGTAGTTACCTTTGAAAAGAAGGGTGGGGGTAGTGACTTGGAGGCTTCTGGAGTGCTGGTAATGTTACATATCTTGGTTGCAGAGAGTGGTTACTTTGTGAAAATACACATTTATGATTTGTGCACTTTTCTGCATGCATGTTATACTTTAATGGTTTATTTTATGGTAAGATGGAATAAGTAGATCCCATCTTGTTTCTCCCACTGAAAGCAGATCTGAAACCTGAACAGTGCATGAAGCAGCAACATAAGAACTCTAAAACGTAATACAAGCATAACAGGAAGACTAGAGGGAGAAAATAATACCATAAAACTGATAGAGGGCTCATCATTTTTTCCCTCTGGTATCCACCAGTCTGGTGTCAACACAGCCTGTATCCTAGAGGTAAGCATTTTGCAGACAGAGTACACTCCAGGAAAAGCCCTCTAGTTCTAACTCAAGAAGTGGAAAGGATCTCTAACATATCAGCCTCTTGCATTCCATTCCTCAAGGCATCCTGGGACTGTGGTAACAGCAACAGCTGCAACAAGGGAGACCCTCAGGAGCCCAAAACTTTGATGAAGGAGAAAACCTTACTCTCTGATTGGACGACTTGTAGTTCCAAAAGACTGGGGCAAATCCCCATTACTTTGTCTCTCTCTCTCTTTCTCTGTCCTCCCACCACTTGGCCCCATAGGAAGGAGCAGTCACAAGAAGCAAATCACAGAGTGGGATAAAGCTTTCTAGCCAAAGGACTAAAACGGGGGAATTCCAAGGAACTGAAAAGTGCTAGGGAGATCAGAGAGATAAAGGAGCCTGGGAAAGGATTTTGTAAAGTTGTTTATGAACTACTGAAGTCACCCCTGGGCATGTGTGACTCTGACATAAAACAGTGTATCACAGATTTCAAAAACTGCCCTGTAGGATAAAGTATTGCTCTGACCTCATACTGGCCACTGAGTGGTGTACACATTGGATAGATATGGAAGGTACTTCAAAGGCTTTGGAAATGGAACTGACATTGAAATCACAACCCACAGAAGACTAGTCAGAATTTGCAGCCTAATCCTAACTAGGTTAACTGTTGCTAAAATTAAAAAAAAAAATCAACATTTTCCATACAACTTTAAGTAAACAGGACCCAAAGCTTTATTGCATGATATTCGAAATGTCCAGGATTCAACCCAAAATTACTCTACACATGAAGAATTAGGAAAAAAAACATTGACTTGAGTAGGACAAGACAATTAGACGACACAGATGACTTTACGGTAGCTATCATTAAAATGCCTCACAAATTAAGGGTGAATACCCTTGAAATAAATGGAAGGAGAGAAAGTCTTACCAAATAAATAAAAAATATAATGAAGAATCAAATGGAACTTTTAACTTTGAAAAATATACTAACAAATAAAAACTATCTGGATGTGCTTCAGACAGTAGGAGATTAAACAAGACCAATGAAAGAGTCAATGAACTTGTAGCTAGGCCAATAGAAATTACCTAATCTAAACAAGAGAGAAAAAAGATTAGGAGAAAAAATTAACAGAGCCTCTGGGGCCTGTGGAACAATATCAGAAGATCTAACATTCATATCATCATAGAAGAGACTGTTGTGTAAAAAGCAAGTATTTGAAGAAACAATTCCTAAGCACTTCTCAAATTTGGCTAACATTATAAATTTATAGATTCAAGAAGCTCAGTTAACCCTAAACAAGGTAAGCTCAAAGGAATCAATGCCCAGACATGTAATAATTAAAGTGCTAGAAACTAAAGACACAGAAAAAAAATATCAAATGCAACCAAAGAAAACTGATGTATTACTTACAGGGAAACAATTATTTGCAAGACTGCCAATTTCCCATGAGAAACATTGAAGCCAGAAGGAAGTGGAATATTTTTTATGTGCTAAATGTACTGCAAAACTTGAATTCTGTATGCAGTGAAAATATCCTTTAGGAATGAAGGTGAAATGAGGATATTTTCAGGTAAAGGATAAAAGAAGTTTTTGCCAGCAGAACTGCTTTAAAACAAGTACAAAAAATACTTAAGAAGGTTCTTCAGACAGAAGTTCTGTCTGAAGAACAGAAGAGAAAGAATACCAGAAGGAAGCGTGGGATGTTGGAAAAGAAGGAAGAATAATAGAAATTAAAACATCTGTATAAATACAGTAGGCTACTATTCTCCTCAAGTTGTTTAAAAGATACGTAATTGTTGAAAGAAAAAATATAGAATTATCTCACAAGGATATACATATATATCTCACATACGTGTGTGTGTGTGTGTGTGTGTGTGAGAGAGAGAGAGAGAGAGAGAGATTCAATCCAAAAGAAAGAAGAGAATGTGAATAAAAAAGAGAGGGCACAAACAGAAAATAAAACAGTAGATCTAAATACAAATATTAATAATTACATTAGCTGCAAATGGTCAAAACATACCAATCAAAAGACAAAGATCAACAGTATGGATTTTTTTAAAAAGACCCAATTATATGATGTCTACAAGAAATGTATTTAAAACACAATGACTTAAGCATGTTAAAAGTAGGATAGAAAAAGATACGCCCTGCAAACACTAATCAAATGACAGCTGAAATAGCTATAGCAATATCAGAAAAAATAGAATTTAGAACAGAGAAAATTACTAAGGATAAAAGGACACTACATAATGAAAATATCAATTCACCAATAAGACATGAAAAATATTAAACAAGTATGTACCAAACAGAGCTTCAAAATACATGAAGCAAAACTGACAGACTGAAAAAAGAAATAGAAAAATCCACAATATTTGGAGACCTAATCACCCTTCTCTCAGTAATCAATAGATCTAGTAGACAGAAAATCAGCAAGAATATAAAAGAACTAAATAACAGTATTATTAATCAACTAAATTGAATTGACATTTAAAGGACATTCCACCCAACAGCAAAATACTCTTTTTTCTAAGTGTACATGGAACATTCACCAAGACAGATTATATCCTGGATCAGAGAATAAACCTTAATAAATCTAAAAAGTTTGAAATCACACAAAGTATATTCTTCAACAGTAGAATTAGAAAAATAGCAAAGATAATGGGAAAATCCTCAAAAAGCAACAAATTAAACAGCATAATCCCAAATGATGCACAAGTCAAAGGAAATATCAAGGAAAAATATAAAGTATTTTGAACTGAAGAAAAATGAAACTATCAAAATTTGTGAGATGCAACTAAAATCATTCTTAGGTGGGTATTTATAGCATTACCTTATATTAGAAGAAAGGTCTTGGCTGGGCATGGTGGCTCACATGTGTAATCCCAGCACTCTGTAAGGCCAAGGTGGGTGGATCACCTGAGATCAGGAGTTAGAGACCAGCTGGCCAACATGGTGAAATCTTGTCTCTACTAATAATACAAAAATTAGCTGGGTGTGGTGGTGCACACCTGTAATCCTAGCTAGTTGGGAGGCTGAGGCATAAGAATTGCTTGAACCCAGGAGGTGGAGGTTACGGTGAGCTGAGATTGCATCACGGCACTCCAGCCTGGGCAACAGAGCAAGACTCCATCTCAAAAAAAAAAAAAAAAAAAAAAAAGTCTCAAAACACAATATAAGCTTCTACTCTAAGAAACAAAAGAAAAAGCAAAATAAACCTCTAAAGCAAGCAAGCAGAAGGAAAGAATCAATAAAACTGAAAACAGTAAAACAATAGAGAAAATGAATAAAACCAAAAGATGTTTTTTGTATCCAGAATATGTAAAGAACCCTCAGAACTCATTAAGAAAACAACCCAATTTAAAATGGGCAAAAGAATTGAACATTTTACCAAAAAGGATATATGTGGATAGCAAATAAACACATGAAAATGTATTCAGCATCATTAGCCATTAGGGAAATGCAAATTAAAACCATGATGAGCTATTATCACATACCTATTAAAATGGCTAACAATAAAATATATTGATAATACCAAGGGCTCGCAAGGATATGGAACAACTGGAACTCTTATACATTACTAGCACAAAATTGAACAGCCATCTTGGAAACAGTTTGGCACGTTTTTACAAAGTTAAACATATACTTACCATATAACCCAGCGATCCTATTCCTACATATTTAGCCTAGAGAAATGAAAACTTTCATTCCCACAAAAACCTGTACTGGAATGTTTATAGTAGCTCAATTCGCGATTGCTCCAAACTGGAGACAACCCAAATTTCCTTGAAGGAGTGAATGGGTGAACAAATGGTCATACATCCAAGTAATAAAATATTCTGTAATAAAAAGGAGTGCACCATTGATACATGCAACAATTGGATAAGTCTCAAAAGCATACTGTCAGTCTGTCTATATGGACAATCCAATCTCAAATAGACAAAACTATAGTGATACAAGATGAGTGATTGCCAGTGGATGAAGATAGGGGAAACTTGTAATTGTAAAGGGATACAGCTTGAAGGAGTTTTGGGAGGTGATGGAATTGTTCTGTATCCTGATGTGGTGGTGGTTACATAAATCTATACATAATATTAAAATTCATGTGTACCAAACTATATGTCAAAATAAAAGGCCAATTTTACTATGTGTTAATTTTAAAAATAAAATTAATATAAATGAGGGAATTTTAAAAAGTTTACTTGTAAAATGTAGGGCACAAGCTTCCCCAAGAATGACTTGAGTATCTAAATTACATGAGTGACTAATCTGACCACAAATGAAAACCAGGAAGATGATATACTCACCACTGCTTGCCCCTCTACAGTTTCCGTTACTAGAATCCATAGGAAAATCTGAAAGGTGACAGAAAAAAGAACCATAACATATTTATTTCAAGAATTCCTAAAGATAAAAATCTAACTCAGTCACAAGTTTGATTTGGGTAAGAATCCAATTGTCTGAAGGAAGTAGATTTTTATTAATGTCATGAGGTCGGCATTCTTATCATTCGTGGGTTGAGTATGGATGAGACCTATTTTTTCATGTGGTTATAAGGGAATACTCTTCTGAATACTCAAATGTGCATAAAATTTTAGAATTTAATAATTTATTTGAATTTCACAAAATTTGTAAATGATAAGCATCCTATCATAATAAAGCCTATGCAAATATTAGGCACTCATCCAACACTTATGACTTGATGACAAAAAAAAAAACCAAACGCATCTTCAATAAATAGACATATCACACTGAATTGGTATATATTTAAATCCTTAGTTCCTAAATGAACACTCAGAAATCATTCTCATGTCCTTTAACTGCAGGCTAAATAGTTCTTCAACAGAAAAGAAACATACTATTCAGGGACAATTCAAGCCAGTGCAATTAATAGATGAGACAATAATTAGAAATTGCTATTGATTCTTCTTAGGATGCCATAATCCCAGAAAATGGTAATGATAAAGGTTTCCTGTGTTCTAATTAAGAAAGCAGCCTCTAATGAATAACACTTAGTGCGCCAGCAGAACACCATGCTGAGAGATGCTGTACCTAGCAATATATCCTTATCGACACTCCAATTTAGTACTTTTATATAAGAGTTTTACATTTGTAGTAACACTTTATGCTAAACTAATTTAATGTCTCCATTTATTCTAAGAGAAAATAGTATTCTTCCTTTGTCCTTTTTGTTTATAGGTCCTATCAGGAATAAATTAAACGAGGGGTTAATACTATTTTAGGACAATAACACCCACAATTACAATTAATGAATTACTTTCCCAGGTTTAGTAATCATCAGCAAGTATTTAAAAAGCAATATCCAAGAAAAGATAGCAGTCAGCAAACAAACAGATAAGCAGGTAACAAACACTAATTCTAAAACATTTGACTCAACTTGGGCATAAACTATTAATCACTAATACTTTCATTATATTCAAACATTTATTCATGATAAATGTACCCAAGTATTACAGTAACGTGCCAGTGGTTTTTCTATTTCTGAATAATCATGTGATAAACTACATACAAAAATAATGTCTTCATAAAGGAAGAAATTATATTGGCCCACATTTGAAATGTTTATTGTTCAAAGGTAGAAATAAGAGTGAAAAATAAAACTTTGCTTGGTAAAAGGGAATCACTTTAGAATAGCTAAGCCAAGGAGAGTGTTTTACTTCTTTCATTCTTATTCAAAGGAAAACGTTTCTACACTTTTACAAATGCTTAGAAGTCAATTATTAGAACTGTAAGACAGAAAACAAAAATTTTCTAATTATTGATCAAAAAATTATTGTCAGAAAGTTAAACTTAGGAATTCTAACAACAAATCACCCTAAATGAAAATAGATATTATTAGTAAGTTTTATGCCCCAGGATTTCTAGTGGAGGTCACAGAGATTTCCAGAGGAGTCCTAAGGAGTTAGGAAATGTAGGGAGAGTTTTCCAGATAGAGAGTAGCATTGGAAAGGTACTGGGGTGAGATGCCTGCAAACGTGGCCGAAACGAGAGCAGTGTAAGCAGAGAGAAACAAGCTAGAGAAGTCAGAAGGGTGAGATCACCCAGGCCAGAGGCAGTTACCCAAAGATTTTAAGCAAAAGATTTGCATTTCAGAAAAAATATCTATTGGAATATGGAGGGGAAATGCTGGAGATAAGAGAGACCATTATCATCCTATGGCCATAATCCCGGTGAGAAACGGTGAGGTCCAAACTAAGAAAGTAGCATTAGAGAAGGAGGGAAGGGAATTTGAGTCAGAGTAGACCCAACAGCATGTGATACCTATTGAGTGAGGGGAATGAGGAAAAAGGTAGAATCAAGACTGCTTCCCACAGCCAGGTGTGGTGGCTCACACCTGTAATCTCAGCACTGCAAGGCCAAGACAGGCAGATCATCTGAGGTCAGGAGTTTGAGACCAGCCTGGCCAACATGGCGAAAACCCGTCTCTAACAGAAATACAAAAATTAGCTGGGCGTGGTGGCACGCACCTGTAGTCCCAGCTACTCAGGAGGCTGAGGCAGGAGAATTGCCTGAACCTGGTTGCAGTGAGCAGAGATCGCGCCACTGCACTCCAGCCTGGGTGACAGAGCAAGACTGTCTCAAAAAAAAATAAAATAAAATAAAAAGACTGCCTCCCAGGCCTGGACTACTAGGGTATGGTGGTACCTTTCAACAATATAGAAAATACTAGAAAGAAACAAGTGTATGATGATGGGGAAATGATGAGTTCACGCTGGGGCATGCCGAGACCGAGAGACTAGGGACATGAGAATCTGGAATGTATAATCCCTACTATCTCAAAATTGCAGTGAAGTCAGAATCTCTTATCTCTTTGAATCCATTGTCTAGAAGCCACCTTTTATTCTCTTAATCCATAGATAAGTGAGCTTCAAAATACAGTGAGTAAACCTTTGTTCCTTTAACTGCAATCTGCTAGGCAAAAAATAACAGGTTCTCTGGAAAGTTAGGAATTACCTTTCTTAAGGGAGGAAGTGTAGTGTAGAACAGGCTCTGCTTTGAATTCTCTTTTTCTTACTAGCTCTGCTAACTTGGACAGTCACTTAGCTTCTCTATATGCCTTGGCTTCCTGTTCTCCAAAATGGGAATAATAGTGAATGTGCAAAATGCACTCAGGACAGCACCTAGAACATAAGTGTTGGTTGCTTTTATTGTGTTGCTAATGGGTCCTGTCCTGAGGATGACACGTCCTCTCCCCAATGACGCTGTTGTTAAACATTTATATTGTGCTTTACCATTTATCAGTAACTTCATATTACTATTTCTTTTGTTCTTCACAATCCCTAATGAATGTCAATGTCAAGTGACTAGTTCAGTGTACAAAATTAATGGCAAATCTAGAATTCCAACTAAGGGCCTGTAACTCTAAAACTGTGGTTTTCTCTAAATTGAGGAGATGTAGCCAATTCTTAATTATTCAAAACTATGTGTATCTGTTGGCTCTTGGTCTCCTCATTCTAGGACACACCAAGTAGAACTAGAAGAGCTAAATATAACCTAGTCAGTTTTGCAATTTGTGGCAACAACTATTTGAAGGTTTAGTGGGAATGAGATAAAAAGTAAATTATTAAAATAAGATATGGAGACTACATAAGATTACATTATTCCTGATAGTGGGGGTTGCTCTAAATAAAGTTAAATACTACTATCATAACACTGAGATACTCTTCCCTAACTCATCCAGAGTGCCTTTCAGTATTTTACACAATGAAGGATCCTCAGAAGCATGTTTTCCCTTTAATTCTAATCTAAAATTCCCATTTCTCCTTTCCATTTTCCTCCTCATATCACACTAAGTAATTCTTCCTTCTTGGTACTCGGCCCCTCAAATATTTGTAGACCAGGGCTAAAGAAAAGACTGCCTGTTTCTCTGAGAGTGGAGAAATGATTAAATGGCAGCTCCTGCATACGAAAGTTGGCACGGCTCTGCCAGGAGAGAGAAGGGCTGCAGAAATGTGTTGAGCAAGAGCTGGGGAGAAAAGTTAACACTGCCACAGAAGCCAGAACTGACTGAGGAATGATTATAAAGCTCTTGGCACGGCAAACTGTAGGTGTTGTGGAAATAGCTGTGAAATATCATACCATAAATTTTCTTAACTGCTTGATTCCTGGGTTTCTGAGATAAATTATTTGTAATTAACTCCTCCACCAGACTCATTCTTTTTTCTGTCGCTCCCAAAAGGGATCTGCTCTTGAGCCTGAGGTCTAGGTCAATTTGTGTAAAATGAAATACTAACTTTATATATTTAGAAGAAATAAGATTTGTTTTTCCAGTTAGGTCCCAGTGTAAAGCTTTTTTGTTTTGTTTTTCCCCAGAGATGAACTAATAAAAGTTCTAGGCTGCATCTGCATTTACCAACATAACCATTTCAAAAACAAAATAGAAAATGTTAGTCAATTTGTTATAACAGTGATAACAGTAAAACAGCAGCAGCACTTTTTTCAGTGCTTACTAGGTACTAAAGCAATGCTTTATATGCTGTTTAATTTCTTTTCTTTGCTTTGCTCTTTTTTTGAAACAGAGTCTGGCTCTGCCGCTCAGTCTGGAGTGCAGTGGCGCCATCTCAGGTCACTGCAACCTCCGCCTCCGGAGTTCAAGTGAGTCTCTTGCCTCAGTTTCCTGGAGCAGCTGGGACTACAGGCATGCACCACCATCCCAGGCTAATTTTTGTATTTTTAGTAGAGACAGGGTTTCACCATGTTGGCCAGGCTAGTCTCCAACTCCTGACCTCAAGTGATCCACCTGCCTTGGCCTCCCAAAGTGCTGAGATTACAGGAGTGAGCCACTGCACCAGCTTTAATTTCATCTTTACCATGCCCTTGGGATGTAGATAGTTTTGTCCTGATTTTACAGATAAGAAAACTTTGAATTACAGAGGTCATATAATTTTCCTATAACAATAGTTGATGTGGGGGCAGAGTCATTCAACACCTGGTCTGCCCCACTCCAAGCCTATCCTCTTTACTCACCACACAATATTAAAGATATGACTGAATGTCATCACTAACTTGCTGAATGACTAAACTGAGCTGAGTTTTCAGATAATCAGTTGTACATGCAGTCACACTATAGCAAATATAAAATGTGTAAGATGAATAATAATGGTCAGGATGGAACGTGTTCTTTTCAAAAATATGTTTACCCTTAGTATTTTGAAAGCAAAAAGTAGTTTCAAGCATCACTCCATCTCAATGAGACTGCTTTGTAAAAGGTCCTAAGCTTGTTTGTGGAGTCATGATATACTATGAGAGAACAGATACCCATGAATGGGTAGTATTTGAAAATCCTCTTGGCATCAAAAGAATGTGAAAGATTGTCCTATTTTATTCAGGGAGACCTCATTTTTATATCTAGTTGGACAGATACTAGTCAAAAGACACAGGGATTCTGTTTATACCCAACTGAACAAGAAAAAAACCTTGCTTTGTGAACTATCACTTCCCACTGAACCAAAGAGTATATTGGATATTGCATGGTAAATTACACTGGCCACATGTGGTAGTTCCTAAGTAATTCCAGGTGTCTGACAGTTTGACCCAGCATAGGGAATGTAATTTTCAACAAGCTGGCCCTGGAAGCCAGGAGACCCTTCAGGCTACAATCTACCCACTTCATTCCCAATCTCCACCTCCCCCCACCTTTCAGCTCCCCCTGCCATCACAGCCTCTGGTTCACACTGAAGCTTATGGAAGGGAGCAGGGACGCCATCACTAACTATGATTCCAACTACCACCTATTTTTCTAGCAAGGATGCTGTCAGTAAAGCAAATATTCTGGCATTTTAAAGAAGCTTAGAAATCAGGTCCCGTGAACTGACAAATTGTTTCCATGCATGTCCTATTTGAGTGCTTCAATGAGGCAACTGTTTCCATGTTTGTTCCACAGTGATTGGTAACTCAGGGACACTTAATGAAACTGCTTCCCATCCATATTGACTATGGCTTTTTGAGAGCCATTAACCTTGCCAAACCTCACTCACTCTAGGTCCACCTCTAAGGGAGGTTTAAGAGCAAGTTTTGTGCTTTACGGGGAGGAATGCATTTCAGCCTGAACCACTGCCACCTCATTCCTAGCCCTTGGCCTGAGAGGAGCACCTGCATTTAACTGATTCTAAGTGCCTGGCAAACCAGAGCGGCAACTGCACTGAGCACTTCCAGACTCTGCAGTCTGTGACTTTAGTGAGTACGAAGCTCTTTTAGCAAAGATTAATAAGGAATACATTTCTGTGATGATTTTACACAACTAGCTTTTGGTTCTTGATTAAAATCAAGAAGACAATAGGTATATTCAAAAAGTGATAAACTAAGTGAAGTCACCATTAAAAAGTTCTTGAAATTTTTCTGTTCATTTTTTTTCCTTCAGCTATTTTTACAATTACTTCTCCTCCTCTCACTTTGTTAAATGAGTCAACGTGCACAGAAAGTAATTTTTCCAAATCAATTTCCTGATAACTAAGAATTACTACCTGGAAATGGATTGGGGACATGCGCCTAGACTGTGCAAGTTGAAAGAGGAAGGAAAGTTGATGCCCAAGAAATAAACAGACGGAGGCAACCAAGTCAACACATCTAAGAACAGAGTTGTTGGGGGGTGGGGGGTGTGGTATGAAAGAAGACCACTCATGAAAAAAAATTGCCTTCTTTATAAAATATATGAAGGGTAAAATTTGAGGTTTGGGTTAGTTGGTAGAAGTAATACTAAGTTAGAATTAAATGGACCATAATGAAGTAGGTTTAGTTGGGGTCTTAAAGTTACAAATGTCATAATTAGACTAAACACTAGTGAGAAAACAACTTGTGATTGACTCCATTAAATTTAGAGCTGCAATAAAGTTTAATGGTAGGGAAAGATTGAAATGACTGTGGTTGGTGCACACACGGAAAAGGAGCATGAAATAAGGTATTAAAGACAATTTTTTTGCAAAATATGAGAGTGGAATAAGGGGTGAGATTTAAAATAACATTATGTGAGTGTATGATAACACCCCTTAAATATAACTCCTTTCATCTGTATGCCACTTATAAAATGACTTGAAGGCATGTGGACATGTGAAAAGAGCTCAGTAATTTCAGTCTGCCAGCTCTATGATAAGCCACAGAAGCTAATTAACAGTGCATAGCAATGTTTGACAGTTGTTTCATTCCGGAATGGAAGAACAATTTATCTCATTGAAAGGAGGGGGAAATTTAAGGTGAAGGTAATTGCTCAAATTGGATCTTGAGCAAACACATACTCCTAACATCTGTCGGTTAGAGTAAGGTTATTGAAGTTATCTTGGCATTTTTAATTAGAAGAAAATGGGGCTTCAGTTTTCTGTTTCCTCCATACAATCTTAACAATCATCTAAGACACTAAAGATACAGAAACCTGATGACTGAGATTGCCTGAGAATCAGCAAAGAAAACCCAATGATTATAAACAAATTTTAAAAGAAAAAGAGCATCCCTTTACAAAATGTCTCTACTTGCACATGCAAAGAGTTGAAGTGAAGGATTCCTGTGGAGTAGAAGTGTGATGGGTTTGGAATGCATGGATTGTTTTAGAAAGATCGCCTATTGGAACAGAGTGCCAGAGTGCATCAGTTTGGAAGGTGATAAGGTGAAGGTTTTTTTGTTTTTGTTTTTGAAAAAAGAAGAAGAAAGAAGAAGGGTCTTTGATAGAGGAGCAGTTGTGGGAGAGATTAAGTGATCCGAAGATAAAAAAAAAAATTAGAGAGTAAAGGCTAGTAACAAGGACTCCAAGAAGTGAGGAGGCTGTAGGGTAAGGGAAGAGTGGGCCGTGTCAAAACTCACCAGCTCCGTCCGCAGTAACGATGGCCTCGGGAGAGATGCACACGCCCCTGTCGTACACTGGCAGCTCCTCGCAGGCCAGGTTCTCCGGCCACGAGTGGCGGTACTTGATGAGTATGGGCTCGCAGCCCTGCCGGGCCCGCTCGCACACAGACTTACAGGGCTTGATGGGCTCGTGCTGGAAGTCAATGGTGCAGATGGGCGCGTACATGGCACAGAGGAAGAAGAGCAGATCGGGGCTGCAGTGGGTGCCCAGCAGACCTTCGAACTGCTCGATGGCCAGGATGGCGTTGGCCTGAGTGCTGTGGTGCAGGTGGTTGGGCATCTTGGTCATGTTCCAGGGCAGGGACTTGCACAGGGGGATGCGGACGGGCTCACAGGCTGCAGCCCGAGCCCCGGGCACCCGGAGCAGGCAGAGAGCAGCCAGGGCAAGCAGCCCAGCCCGCAGCAGCAGCATCCCTCCCGGGCTGCCGCAGACCATGATCCCGGCAGGATGGGGCAGGGTGCAGCCGCGCAGTGGACGCCGAAAGGCCCGCTCCGCCGTCTCCGCCTCCCGCTCTGCAAGTGGACACAAGGATCTGGGAGCTTCTCCTCCCCCAGCAATCACCGCTTCCTTGGATCAAATTCCCCCAATGGGGTCCCACGAGCTTTACCGAGCTCCAGCCACCGCCCCTGCCGCCCAGGCTGCTCTTTCCCAACGTCTAAGCCTTCGGAGGCAGTAACATCTATTTATTCCTCTCCCTCTGGCAGAAGCATCAGACTTCGCAGATCAGTCAGATAAGAGGGACACGAGAGGAGGGGAGGAAGACATAAAAACAAAAGTAGAATTCAGCTGAGAGATACTTGGAGCTCTGTGGTGTCTCCTCCTCTAGATCACGCACACAAAAAGATGCTAAAGAAAGCATTAAATTCCCCAAAGTGAGGAGGACAGAGGGGTTGGGGGGAAGGAGGGAGGAAAAGCTCCTAATGGGAGAGAAGGGTGTAGTAAGAGTTTGCCAGTCCTGTGTAGGCTAAGAGCTGCGGCCGCCGCTGCGGCTGCGACCCTGGCTGGCAGGAGGGACGCTCGGGAGGAGCCTCGCCGGGAGGTCTGTGCCTCTGCCCCGGCGGCTCTGCACTTTCCTACCTCCTGCCCCAGAGGGAGCTCCGCCCCTGGGGCAGCCTCTGCCCTCCAGTGCCGGCTGCTCTTCCCGAGAATGGAGTGGGCGTCCGGGGAAGAGAAGGCCTGGAGGTCGCAGGCGGTGGGGCGCGAAGCCGTGCGAGTGCGAAACCCCAAGACAGCGCCTAGTCGAGCCGCACCCTCACACTAGGCAACCCGTCTTTGGCCCAAGAAACGAGCCCCTAGCCCCTCACTGAAGAGCCCACCCCAATTCCCTACGGAAAAGTCCCCCTAGTTCCCCACTTGGGAACCCACCCGAGACCCTCCTTCCTGGAGGTATTTCCCTTAAGCAAACTACAGCTTTTCCTCTGCAATCACTGGCTCTGCAGAAAGTCAGACCTGGTGGGGGGAAAGGCTTAAGCAATGTCACTTTGTCCAAGTAGCGGAAAACACAGACCCCTGCGAGCAGCGGTGAAGCCATATCAACCCAGAGCTAGTGACTACAGAGGTCTCCATTTTCAATAACTGCGGGGGAGGAGGTGGGGGGAGGATTGCCTTTCAAAAAAAAAAAAAAAAGAGAGAGAGAAAGAAAGAAATGCTGTGCATGATTACAAATAGGCCACCAGAAGCAAGGAACAGGGTTTTTTTCCTTCTATTCCCGCCCACCCCCCTCGCCCCAGTGGAATTAGAACTTTTGAGCTTTGCTCCTTAAGGGTTAATGTGGAAACTAACAGCTCTAACGCACTTGGACTTTTTCTTTTCTGATTTTGCTCACGAATAACATGGCAGATATTATTTCTTATTCTCAGCAACAATTTTGCCCGACACTTAAAAAAAAAGTGCAGGAAAACGACATCACGCAGGTAATAATGATGATTATAACAACAATCAAACCCTTTCCATCCAGATGAGTTCAATCTGGAGGAGAAAATGGAAAACAGATCCCCTCCTGGTCTGCTCCTTCCACTAATGAGCTCCCTCTTCCCCCCACGCCCGCCCCACCCTACCCTTTCAGCTTATATTGTAAATGGAATGACCTGCAGAGGCCTTCACACTATGCCCTCTCAATGGGAAATCACTGAGCAAAAGGATTGCCGAATGTCAGAAAACACAGCCTTCATTGAGAGGAGAAGGAAACAAAACCTGAAACAAAACAGGAAGTCACCTTTGCTCTGCATCACTGAAATATTTCTCTGCTTTAATTTAGCCATCTCTCACCGTCCATAACAAGCAGAGAAATATGTCCCCACTTCAGAGCACACAGTGAGATACTCATTTCCATTCCCTAGAGTGACTTGACAGCACTTATAAAATGTCAACGCTAACTTGAGTTATGGAATTTTATCTCTAAAATGATCATAAACAGCAGTTTGTGACTGCAGTAAATTTTTTTGGAAGGAAGTTTGTTCCACTTATGGTGGCGGGGGCAGGGAACACCAGATGGTAGACAGGGAGTCAGTTAGTATACAAACTTTGCTTGGTCTACAGTTATCTAGTGTCATGTAAGAGAACAAATTCAAAAATTGTACAAACGAATTTAAAATGATTTATCAAGTAAAATTTAGAGGAAAAACAACTTTAAAAGACAGTCAACATTAGAACATTTTGGGGCTATTTTGTATAAGAAAAATATAGCTGAGATTTTCAATAAATTAGAAGAAAAAAATCAGAAGTAGATGTAGTAGATTGTTTGCTAAATACATTTTTCTGTTCATCTGAAGTCTTACAGTGTGAGAAGAAATGGGCCAATAGTTTTAAAGGTTCTACAAATATTTGAAACAAAGTCTGTTTTCCTTCCCCTGCACAAAAGTCAGCTATCTTCTTTTTCTAATAGGTCCCCTTACAACTTTAATCTAAATTTGTTTTTATAAAAGCCCAAAATAAACGTCACTGTCTTGAGGAAGCCCTTTTGAATACCTTGTCTAGTTGTGTTCATTTTTCTGGTTAGTTACCCTTGAATAGTGTTTGTTTTTACAAATTGTTCCTTTATTATTATTATTATTTTGAGATGCAGTTTTGCTCTTGTTGCCCAGGCTGGAGTGCAGTGGCACTATCCTGGCTCACTGCAACCTCCACCTCCCGGATTCAAGAGATTCTCCTGCCTCAGCCTCCCTAGTAGACTCACAAGCTCCCTACTTGTGAGTCTCCAAAGTCTATTATACCACTCAAAGATATGCCTTCTTGTACCCATAGCTTTGCTCTCATTTATAAGTGAGAACATACAGTATTTCATTTTCCATTCCTGAGTTACATCACCTAGTATAATGGCCTCCAGCTCCATCCAAACTGCTGCAAAATACATTATTTCATTCTTTCTTATGGCTGGGTAGTATTCCATGGTGTATATATACCACATTTTCTTTATCCATTCATCATTTGATGGACATGGACACTTAGTTTAATTCCATATTTTTGGTTGATGGGCACTTAGTTTGGTTCCATATCTTTGCAATTGTGAATTGTGTTGCAATAAACATATGCATGCAGTTGTCCTTTTGACAAATTGATGTCGTTTCACTTGGGTAGATACCCAGTAGTGGGATTGCTGGATCAAACTGTAGATCCAGTTTAGTTCTTTGAGAAATCTTCACACTGTTTTTCATAAAGGTTGTACTAATTTACATTTCCACCAGCAGTGTATAAGCATTCCCTTTCACCACATCCACACAAACATCTATTGTTTTTGTTTTGC
The DNA here is from genome assembly GCF_028885625.2 of Pongo pygmaeus. NCBI lineage: Eukaryota > Metazoa > Chordata > Mammalia > Primates > Hominidae > Pongo > Pongo pygmaeus. The sequence goes on from NC_072384.2 coordinate 82,636,775, forward strand.
TGAGACGGAATCTTGCTGTGTCACCCAGCCTGGAGTGCAGTGACGTGATCTCAGCTCACTGCAACCTCCACCTCCCAGGTTCAAGTGATTCTCCTGCCTCAGCCTCCTGAGTAGCTGAGACTACAGGCACGCACCACCATGCCCAGCTAATTTTTGTATTTTTAGTAGAGACAGGGCTCACTATGTTGGCCAGGCTGGTCTCGAACCCCTGATCTCACTCAGGTGACCCACCCACCTTGGCCTCTCAAAGTGCTGGAATTACAGGTGTGAGCCACGGAGCCCAGCCAAGTTTTGCCATGTTTCCCAGGCTGGTCTCAAACTCCTGGGCTCAAATGATCTGCCCACCTTGGCTCAAATGATCTGCCCACTTACAGGTGTGAGCCCCCACCAAATTATTAATACACTAATACTCTGCTGGAAACAAAAAATCTATGGACACCAGATTCAAGGACTTCAAAGGGCTCCACACAATGCATATCCAGGTTATGATATGCATTGGTTATGATAGCCAGAGGACACCTGGCTGTCTGAGAGCTGCAGCATAGCGCCCCCTAGCACCTAGTTGGGACTATGGGTTAATTCTAGGCTCAACCACTGCTTAGGAAGGGCACCCAGACCCAGTGATGGCCAGTCAAGCTTCTTAGGATGAGTAATGATACCATGATCATTGACATTTGGTTTAACTTCCTGACAGGTAGGTGTTCCTGTGGCAATGTCAAGAAAAAGATCATGCTAGAGTATATTACTTTGATATAGCCATATTACCAAAATTCAAATTTGGCCCATTTCCCCCTCCCTGCCCCAATTTTGCAATGTCTTATTTTGTCAGTAATTTAAATATTCACATTATTTTTTCATCTGTTTAAATAAACTGTAAATCTATCCTAGGTTTGTGTTAATAAGTCTACCCACATCTTTCCCATAAGAAAATGTGTTTGCAAAAAATAAGACAATATTCTTACATTTTCACAAGCAGAGCTGATATGTAAAATAGTTAAAAACTGATACAGTTGAACACCAGTGAGTCAGAATGGCTGTGGCCAGACCCATTCTGTACTATCAGAGTATCAAGGAGCAAGGAATTAGTGTTTATTGAGTACTTGCGAGTACTTTATGTGAGGTACATAAACCACTTTTTAAGCACATAAACTGCTCAAGGTATTAGTTCCAAAGATGAAGAAAATAAGGCTCCATAAGATGAAGTTTCCCAAAGTTCTCACAGATAGATAAGGGCCTGGCAGAGTGGGATTTGAATCCATGCTCTTTTAACAATTCCAATCATCTGCTTCATAGGCAGAAAAGAGCCAGGGAAAGGGAAATACCAGGGATCTCTGTGAGCTTGGGTCTCAGCCTCCACCCTGACCACACCAACTGTCAGACACTGGCTCTATCTTCTTAAGAATAGAAAGATGTCGGCCGGGTGCGCTGGCTCACACCTGTAATCACAGCACTTTGGGAGGGCGAGGCAGGTGGATCACGAGGTCAGGAGTTCGAGACCAGCCTGAACAACATGCTGAAACCCCTGTCTCTACTAAAAAAAAAAAAAAAAAAAAAATAGCCGGGCGTGGTGGCGCATGCCTGTAATCCCAGCTACTCAGGAGGCTGAGGCAGGAGAATTGCTTGAACCTGAGAGGCGGAGGTTGTAGTGAGCAGAGATCGAGCCACTGCACTCCAGCCTGGGTGACAGAGGGAGATCCAGTCTCAAAAAAAAAAAAAAGAATAAAAAGATGTCAAGATGTCAAGCCCAATGAGAAGCTTTGGATTTCAGATGGGGAGACCTCCTTGCTCACAGCCTCTCCCTGAGGTATTCTGCAGACCTAGTAATTCCTTGAGTTCTGCCTTAGGAAGAAGATCTTACCGTTTCCCATCTCCACACAAACCAATAAAAGCTTCCCAGCTGTTCAATGCAGCAACATTAGGGCAATGATTCTCAAACTGAATCATGCAGCAGAATCCCCTGGAAGGCTCCTGAAAACACAGGTTGCTGGGCTTCATCCAGAATTTCTGATAAGGTAGGTCTGAGAATTTGCATTTCAAATAAGTTATCAGGTGATCCTAATACTGCTGTCCAAGAACAACACTTTAAAATCACTCTTTTGAACTAGATATTAAGCTCTGATTTACCCCAAGTAAATGCTTTTCATGCTATAAAGATTTCATGATTTTATCTCCTTTTATCTTTTCTCATAGGAAAATTGGAAACAAAATTTTAATAAAGCAACCTAACAGCTATATGACTCTCTAAAGTTTGTCTAGATAACTCTACCACTCAAAGGTCATAATAATAGCCCCAGTGAGACTCGGCCTTACAATCAGCTGGCCCTCTGACCTTTATGTACTGCCCTAAGGGTCACAGCATCACTCTACCTCCATTGTAGAAGAAGAACGATAGATCCAGCTTCAAAGAAGTTCCAGAAGAAATCTTAATATCTTAGTGGTGGAATGAACCTCAACAATCTAATCCACCCACCTCTTTCACCTCTGCAACCTCCTAGCCCTCCCCTCCATACCTTAATTTGAAAAGAAGACTCGAGATAAAATCGCTTACCCAAAATCATGAAGTTAATGGCACGTATGGCAGACGTACCTACCAGCAGCAATAGCTCAACTTAAGCATACCCTGAGAATGACCCTACGGTCTAAAAACAATGTGTGCTCAGAGCTGCGAGGTAAGGAATTCAAAAGTGACCAATCCAGAGATTAATTCATTATGTATGAGGAACATATGAACCCCCAGCCCATCCCATGGAATGCAGGCCATACAGGGTATTCAGGCTGTTTGTTTTGGGTTAAATGAATGTTGTTAGGTAGGAGTTCCTAAGGAGAGGGTGCCAAGTGAGAATTCTGTATAAACAGCGTGCTTTCTACACATGGTAGTGGTTCTGCTGTCCAACCTACTGCCACTGGACTACCCTGTATGTAAGTTCCCTCAATAAACTCCGTGTCTCATTTGCTGGCTCTGGGTCCCTTCTTCAGCTTCTTGAACATGGTACCATCCTTACTGAAGTCAATAGGGGCCTGGCGTGACACGGCAACTCATATGGTTTGGCTGTGTCCCCTCTGTCCCCAGCAAATCTCACCATGAATTGTAATCCCCATAACCCCTATGTGTCAAGGGCAGGAGCAGGTGGAAGTAATTGGATCATGGGGGCAGTTTCCCCCATGCTGTTCTCATGATAGTGAGTGAGTCCCGTGAGATCTGATGGCATTTCCCCTGCTTGTGCTCATTCCATCCTGCCGCCTTGTGAAGAAGGTGCCTGCTTCTCCTTTGCTTTCCGCCAAGATTGTAAGTTTTCTGAGGCCTCCCCAGCAATGCAGAACTGTGAGTCAAGTGCTGGGATTACAGTAAATTCTATTTAATTTTCTAAAACTATCTGCATTTATTATTTTGACTAAAACATAAATATTGCCCCCACCATAACTAGAGACCACTCAATGGTACCATAGCTAATCTGATGAGATTAAATAAAATTTTGGTGACTAATTAAAAACAGGATTATCCTAGATTATCCAAATAGGCCCATCATAACCAACAAGGTCCTTAAAAGACTCATGAAGTAAACCTAACAACACCATAAGTGTGACATTTTGGGATGAGGGAGAAATGTCAAGAGGCATTTTAGGCAACTTTCTATGTGATGTGTGCTATGTAAAACTTAGTCTGGCCAGGCACAGTGGCTCATGCCTGTAATCCCAGCACTTTGGGAGGCCGAGGTGGGCAGATCACCTGAGGTTGGGAGTTCAAGACCAGCCTGACCAACATGGAAAAAACCTGTCTCTACTAAAAATACAAAAATTAGCCGGGCGTGGTGGTGCATGCCTGTAATCCCAGCTACTCAATAGGGCTGAGGCAGAAGAATCGCTTGAACCCGGGAGGCAGAGGTTGTGGTGAGCCAAGATTGCACCATTGCACTCCAGCCTGGGCAACAAGAGTGAAACTCCATCTCAAAAAAAAAAAAAAAAAAATTACCCAGCTTTGTGCTCGCTTCACCAGCACATTATACTAAAATTGGAACAATACAGAGAAGATTAGCATGGCCCCTGGGCAAGGATGACACGCAAATTTGAGAAGCCTTTCATATTTTTATGAACAGAAAGGAACAGCATCAACATCAACAAAAAGGATGTCCACACAAAAACCCCATCTGAAGGTCACCAGCATCAAAGACCAAAGGTAGATAAATCCACAAAGATGAGAAAAAACCAGCGCAAAAAGGCTGAAAATTCCAAAAACCAGAATGCCTCTTCTCCTCCAAAGGATCACAACTCCTCGCCAGCAAGGGGAAAAAAACGGGACGCAGACTGAGTTTGATGAATTAACAGAAGTAGGCTTCAGAAGGTGGGTAATAAAAAAACTCCTCCAAGGCATCATGCTACCTGACTTCAAACTATACTACAAGGCTACAGTAACCAAAAGAGCATGGTACTGGTACCAAAACAGAGATATAGACCAATGGAACAGAACAGAGCCCTCAGAAATAATGCCACATATCTACAACTAACTGATCTTTGACAAACCTGACAAAAACAAGCAATGGGGAAAGTATTCCCTATTTAACAAATGGTGCTGGGAAAACTGGCTAGCCAGTAGAAAGCTGAAACTGGATCCCTTCCTTACACCTTACACAAAAATTAATTCAAGGTGGATTAAAGACTTACATGTTAGACCTAAAATCATAAAAACTGTAGAAGAAAATCTAGGCAATACCATTCAGGACACAGGCATGGGCAAGGACTTCATGTCTAAAACACCAAAAGCAATGGCAACAAAAGCCAGAATTGACAAATGGGATCTAATTAAACTCAAGAGCTTCTGCACCACAAAAGAAACCACCATCAGAGTGAACAGGCAACCTACAGAACGGGAGAAAATTTTCACAACCTACTCAACTGACAAAGGGCTAATATCCAGAATCTACAATGAACTCCAACAAATTTACAAGAAAAAAACAACCCCATCAAAAAGTGGGCAAAGGATATGAACAGACACTTCTCAAAAGAAGACATTTATGCAGCCAAAAAACACATGAAAAAATGGTCATCATCACTGGCCATCAGAGAAATGCAAATCAAAACCACAATGAGATACCATCTCACACCAGTTAGAATGGTGATCATTAAAAAGTCAGGAAACAACAGGTGCTGGAGAAGATGTGGAGAAATAGGAACACTTTTACACTGTTTGTGGGACGTAAACTAGTTCAACCGTTGTGGAAGTCAGTGTGGCGATTCCTCAGGGATCTAGAACTAGAAATACCATTTGACCGAGCCATCCCATTTACTGGGTATATACCCAAAGGATTATAAATCGTGCTGCTATAAAGACACATGCACACGTATGTTTATTGCGGCACTATTCACAATAGCAAAGACTTGGAACCAACCCAAATGTCCAACAATGATAGACTGGATTAAGAAAATGTGGCACATATACACCATGGAATACTATGCAGCCATAAGAAATGATGACTTCATGTCCTTTGTAGGGACATGGATGAAGCTGGAAACCATCATTCTCAGCAAACTATCGCAAGGACAAAAAATCCAAACACCGCATGTTTTCACTCATAGGTGGGAATTGAACAATGAGAACACATGGACACAGGAAGGGGAACATCATACACTGGGGACTGTTGTGGGGTGGGAGCACGGGGGAGGGATAGCATTAGGAGATATACCTAATGCTAAATGACGAGTTAATGGCTGCAGCACACCAACATGGCACATGTATACATATGTAACAAACCTGCACATTGGGCACATGTACCCTACAACTTAAAGTATAAAAAAAAAAAAACAAAAAAAAACCCTCCAAGCTAAAGGAACATGGTCTAACCCAATGCAAGGAAGCTAAGAACTTTGAAAAAAGGTTAGAGGAATTGCTAACTAGAATAACCAGTTTAGAGAAGAAAATAAATGACCTGAAGGAGCTGAAAAACACAGCAGGAGCACTTCGTGAAACATACACAAGTATCAATAGCCAAATCCATCAAGCAGAAGAAAGGATATCAGAGATTGAAGATCAAATTAATTAAGTAAAGCATGAAGACAAGACTAGAGAAAAAAGAATGAAAAGGAACAAACAAAACCTTCAAGAAATATGGTACTACGTGAAAAGATCAAACCTACGTTTGATTGGTGTACCTGAAAGTGACGGGGAGAATGCAACCAAGTTGGAAATCACTCTTCAGGATATTTTCCAGGAGAACTTCCCCAACCTAGCAAGACAGGCCAACATTCAAATTCAGGAAATATAGAGAACACCACAAAGATATTCCTTGAGAAGAGCAACTCGAAGACCCATAATTGTCAGATTCACCAAGGTTGAAATGAAGGAAAAAATGTTAAGGGCAGCCAGAGAGAAAGGTCGGGTTAAACCCAAAGGGAAGCCTATCAGACTAACAGTGGATCTCTCTGCAGAAACCCTACAAGCCAGAAGAGAGTGGGGGCCAATAGCCAACATTCTTAAAGGAAGGAATTTTCAACCTAGAATTTCATATCCAGCCAAACTAAGCTTCATAAGTGAAGGAGAAATAAAATCCTTTACAGACAAGCAAATGCTCAGAGATTTTGTCACCACCAGGCCTGCCTTACAAAAGCTCCTGAAGGAAGCACTAAACATGGAATGGAAAAACTGGTACCAGCCACTGCAAAAACATAAAAAATTGTAAAGATCATCAACACTATGAAGAAGCTGGATCAACTAATGAGCAAAATAACCAGCTAGTATCATAAGGACAGGATCAAATTCATACATACAATATTAACTTTAAATGTAAATTGGCTAAATCCCCCAATTAAAAGACACAGACTGGCAAATTGGATAAAGTATCAAGACCCATTGGTGTGCTGTATTCAGGAGACCCATCTCACATTCAAAGACACACATAGGCTCAAAATAAAGGGATGGAGGAATATTTACCAAGCAAATGGAAACGGGAAAAAAAAAAAAGCTGTGGTTGCAATCCTAGTCTCTGATAAAACAGACTTTAAACCAACCAAGATCAGAAAAGACAAATAAGGGCATTGCATAATGGTAAAGGGATCAATGCAACCAGAAGAGCTAAATATCCTAAATATATATGCACCCAATACAGATGCACCCAGATTCATAAAGTAAGTTCTTGCAGACCTACAAAGAGACTTGGACTCCCACACAATAATAGTGGGAGACTTTAACACCCCACTGTCAATATTAGACAGATAAATGAGACAGAAAATTAACAGGGATATTCAGGACTTGAACTCAGCTCTGGACCAAATGGACCTAATAGACATCTACAGAACTCTCCACCCTAAATCAACAGAATATACATTCTTCTCAGAACCACACTGCACTTATTCTAAAACTGACAACATAATTGGAAGCAAAACTCTCCTCAGCAAATGCAAAAGAACAGAAATCATAACAAACAGTCTCTCAGAGCACAGTGCAACCAAATTAGAACTCAGGATTAAGAAACTCACTCAAAACCACACAACTACATGGAAACTGAACAACCTGCTCCCGAATGACTACTGGGTAAATAACGAAATGAAGGCAGAAATGAAGAAGTTATTTGAAACCAATGAGAGCAAAGACACAATGTACCAGAATTTCTGTGACACAGCTAAAGCAGTGTTTAGAGGGAAATGTATAGCACTAAATGCCCACAGGAGAAAATGGGAAAGATCTAAAATCAACATCATAACATCACAACTAAAAGAACTAGAGAAGCAAGAGCAAACAAATTCAAAAGCTAGCAGAAGACAAGAAATAACTAAGATCAGAGAAGAACTGAAGGAGATAGAGACACAAAAAAACCTTCAAAAAATTAGTCAATCCAGGAGCTGGTTTTTTGAAAAGACTAACAAAATAGACCACTAGCCAGACTAATAAAGAAGAAAAGAGAGAAGAATCGAATAGACACAATAAAAAAATGATAAAAGGGATATCACCACTGATCCCACAGAAATACAAACTACCATCAGAGAATACTATATGCGCCTCTACGCAACTAAACTAGAAAATCTAGAAGAAATAGGTAAATTTCTGGACACATACACCCTCCCAAGACTAAACCAGGAAGAAGTTGAATCCCTGAAAAGACCAATAACAAGTTCTGAAATTGAGGCAGTAATTAATAGCCTACCAACCAAAAAAAGCCCAGGACCAGACGGATTCCCAGCCGAATTCTACCAGCGGTACAAAGAGGAGCTGGTACCATTCCTTCTGAAACTATTCCAAACAACAGAAGAAGAGGGACTCCTCCTTAGCTCATTTTATGAGGCCAGCATCATCCTGATACCAAAACCTAGCAGGGACACAGCCAAAAAAGAAAATTTCAGGCCAATATGCCTGATGAACATCGATGCAAAAATCCTCAATAAAAACAGAATCCAGCAGCACATCAAAAAGCTTTTCCACCATAATCAAGTCAGATTCATCCCTGGGATGCAAGGCTGGTTCAACATACACAAATCAATAAATGTAATCCATCACATAAACAGAACCAATGACAAAAAAACAGATGATTATCTCAATAGATGCAGAAAAGGCCTTCGATGAAATTCAACACCCCTTCATGCTAAACACTCTCAATAAACTAGGTATTGATGGAACGTATCTCAAAATAATAAGAGCTATTTATGATATCATACTGAATGAGCAAAAGCTGGAAGCATTCCCTTCGAAAACCGGCACAAGACAAGGATGCCCTCTCTCACCACCCCTATTCAACATAGTATTGGAAGTTCTGGCCAAGGCAATCAGGCAAGAGAAAGAAATAAAGAGTATTCAAATAGGAAGAGAGGTAGTCAAATTGTCTCTGTTTGCAGATGACATGATTGTATATTTAGAAAATGCCATCGTCTCAGCCCAAATACTCCTTAAGCTATAAGCAACTTCAGCAAAATCTCAGGATACAAAATCCATGTGCCAAAATAACAAACATTCCTATACACCAATAATATACAAACAGAGAGCCAAATCATGAGTGAACTCCCATTCACAATTGCTACAAAGAGAATAAAATACCTAGGAATACAACTTACAAGGGACGTGAAAGACCTCTTCAAGGAGAACTACAAACCACTGCTTAAGGAAATAAGAGAGGACACAAACAAATGGAAAAACATTCCATGCTCATGGATAGGAAGAATCAATATCGTGAAAATGGCCATACTGCCAAAATGAATTTATAGATTCAATGCTATCCCCATCAAGCTACCATTGACTTTCTTCACAGAATTAGAAAAACTACTTTAAATTTCATATGGAACCAAAAAAGAGCCCATATAGCCAAGACAATCCTAAGCAAAAGGAACAAAGCTGGAGGCATCACACTACCTGACTTCAAACTATACTATAAGGCTGCAGTAACCAAAACAGCATGGTACTGGTACCAAAACAGATATATAGACCAATGGAACAGAAAAGAGGTCTCAGAAATAACACCACACATCTACAACCATCTGATCTTTGACAAACCTGACAAAAACAAGGAATGGGGAAGGATTCCCTATTTAATAAATGGTGTTGGGAAAACTGGCTAGCTATATGCAGAAAACTGGAACTGGACCCCTTCCTTACACCTTACACAAAAATTAACTCAAGATGGATTAAAGACTTAAACCTAAGACCTAAAACCATAAAAACCCTAGAAGAAAACCTAGGCAATACCATTCAGGACATAGGCATGGGCAAAGACTTCATGACTAAAACACAAAAAGCAATGACAAAAGAAGCCAAGATTGACAAATGGGATCTGATTAAACTAAAGAGCTTCTGCAGAGCAAAAGAAACCATCATCAGAGTGAACAAGCAACGTACCGAATGGGAGAAAATTTTTGCAATCTATCCATCTGACAAAGGGCTAATATCCAGAATCTACAAGGAACTTAAACAAATTTACAAGAAAAAAAAAACTCCATCAAAAAGTGGGCGAAAGATATGAACAGACACTTCTCAAAAGAAGAAATTTATGTGGCCAGCAAACATATGAAGAAAAGCTCATCATCACTGGTCGTTATAGAAATGCAACTCAAAATCACAATGAGATACCATCTCACACCAGTTAGAATGGCGATTATTAAAAAGTCAGGAAACAACAGATGCTGGAGAGGATGTGGAGAAACAGGAGTGCTTTTACACTGTAGGTGGGAGTGTAAATTAGTTCAACCATTGTTGAAGACAGTGTGGCAATTCCTCAAGGATCTAGAACCAGAAATACCATGTGACCCAGCAGTCCCATTATTGGGTATATACCCAAAGGATTATAAATCATTCTACTATGAAGACACAAGCACATGTATGTTTATTGCAGCACTATTCACAATAACAAAGACTTGGAACCAACCCAAATGCCAATCAATGATAGACTGGATAAAGAAAATGTGGCACATACACACCATGGAATACTATGCAGCCATAAAAAAGGATGACTTCATGTCCTTTGCAGGAACATAGATGAAGCTGGAAACCTTTATTCTCAGCAAACTAACACAGGAACAGAAAACCAAACACCACATGTTCTCACTCATAAGTGGGAGTTGAACAATGAGAACACATGGACACAGGGAGGGGAACATCACACACTGGGGCCTTTTGAGTGGGGTGGAGGGCTAGGGGAGGGATAGCATTAGGAGAAATACCTAATGCAGATGACGAGTTGATGGGTGCAGCAAACCACCATGACACGTGTATATCTATGTAACAAACCTGCACGTTCTGCATATGTATCCCAGAACTTAAAGTATAATAAAATAACTTACATTTTATTTAATTCTTTACTAAAAAAAATCAAGTCCATATAAAACAAAAAAAAGAAAAAGAAAATAAAAACAAAAATTACCCAGCTTTGGGTATTTCTTCATAGCAGTGTAAAAATGAACTAATACAGTAGTTAAGTGTGTTTGCTAGTTTGATCTATTTACACAATTCTCCTTCTCTATTGGTATTGTGTGTTTTTCTTATACACCTGGAAATGGAAAATGCCTATAGAAATGTATCTGATAATTAACATAATGGTATTCAGTTTATGTAATACCTTAAAATAATCTAGACTTTTCAAGCAGTCCAAAAGGTTTTCAGGGTCTGGAAGGGGAAGTGTGGGGCACATCCAAGAACCCACACTGTAGGCTCTCCCCATGTCAGTTGAAACCCCGATGATTCTGAATTTCTGTCTAATCTCCCTTTGACAAGATATAATTACGGATAATTCCTAAAACACCCTTTCTATCATCTTACTCTAGAATAGACCTACATGTTTTGCCACATCTTTTGTATTATCATACCTTTTAAAGCCTTATTTTATTGCTCATTTCTCCTTATGGTAACAGAGGAGCAACCAAGTAGCATACAGGTCATTCCAACATGAGTTTTATGCCTCAGTTATAATGTAGACACCTAAACAACACATTGTGACCAAGGCCTAATTAGAAACTAGCCTTAAAATGATCCCTCACAAGACTATAAATCCAACAGAACAATCAAAAGGGCTGGGCATGGTGGCTCACGCCTGTAATCCCAGCACTTTGGGAGGCCAAGGCAGGCGGATTACTTGAGGTCCAGAGTTCAAGACCAGCCTGGCTAACATGGTGAAGCTCCATCTCCATAAAAATACAAAAATTAGCGGGGCGTGGTGGCATGCACCTGTAATCCCAGCTTCTTGGGAGACTGAGGCAGGAGAATCACTTGAACCCAGGAGGCAGAGGTTGCAGTGAGCTGAGATTGCACCACTGCACTCCAGCCTGGGCAACAGACCAAGCCTCCATCTCAAAAAAAAAAAAAAAAAAAAAGCAATAACCAGGTTAATCCTCATTCATCTATGATTTGTTAAATGTGAGTCATACATCTTACGTTTAATCTGGAAGGCTAATCAGTCTCTTTCATTGATATATAAACAATGATAAAACTAACCTGCCAACCTGCCAACCACATAAAGTATTAAATCCAATGCATTTTTTTAAATCTAAACTTTTGTCCTCAGTCTTGAAGAATAAATGCTAATCAGAATGTCAGAAGTGCCTATTGAAAGATTTTTAGGGGTAAAGTGAGACATTTCAAAATAAATTAGCCAATGTAAAGGACCTACATCTTAAGATGGATCCTCCTAGTGCTCACAGAAACCTCCCTGGGAATAGCTTTAGTACTACTATATCACTAATCAACAAATTGGCCCCACCTGGGAATCCTGACCTGCTGCTCCTCTTGCTAACCCAAGAACACTAACCATCCTATGCAATTTTTCCTCCAAGATATTTTCTAATTGAGGCCCTGATCCTCAAGGTGGCTCTCAGCTATCCATCTCACTCTTCCCATCACTGGGTAATAACTTTACCTCTGGCTAATAATCTTTCAATCTTTCTGTCCATTCTTCCATCACAAGGAACTGAATTATTATAATTTAACTCAGGCCAGAAAAGTGGGATCCACTCAATGCTAATATCCTTAGTAACTCAATAGTTAATTTAGTAGCTAGAGAATTTCCTAATTATAAGTCTCAAAAGGTGAATGCAGACATCTTGACTTTTTCTTGGGGTATATTTACTCATATTTCACAGATACAAGATAATAATTCTTAAAATGTAGCTGTATGAGAAGGCAAATACAAATATTTTATTCTTCCTCTGTATTTTATTATCTCTCTGAAATCTACTCCTTAGAAATCCATTTTTCCTTATTAAAATTTTGGCTCCTTTTTTTCATGTGATTACTCACTCATTTGGAAACAGAAAGAGTTGAAATTAAGTCAGCTCCAGAGGGTTATGCTTTGAATTTGGTAGCCTGTATATTAACAGCAAATACTTATATATTTAGGTTGGTGCAAAAGTAATTGTGGTAAAAGTAATGAGAAAAAAAACGCAATTACTTTTGCACCGACCTAATAGCATTACTATGATTTATTATGTACCAGGCCCTGTTAAAGCTTATATTTAATCACCACAACTCTAAAACATAGTACCATTATTATTATTCCCATTTTGTGAATGAGGACACTAGGCTGCAGAATAATTTTCCCAAGATCCCATGACTTAATAAGAGGTCATGTCAGGATTAAAATCCAGACAATCTGGCTGCAAATTCTGCGCTCCCCGTCACAACACTGCATTTCCTCTGCATGGAAATTTACTCCTTCAGTCTTAACCCAGTGCCCACTAGAAAAAGTCTGGCATGCTTTAGTATAAGTGCCTCACCTACTAAATTGCTGCCAATCCCTCAGATATCTTTTTTTATAACAGCTGCATTGAGACAGAATTTGATTTCCATAAAGTTTACCCTTTTAAAGTATATGATTCAGTGGTTCTTTGTTTATTCACATAGTTGTATAATCATCACCACATACAATTTCAGAACATTTTTATCATCCCCAAAATGAAACCTCATACCCATTAGCAGTCACTCCCATTTCTCCCCCGTACCTCCAGCCCTAGACAGCCATTTATCTATCTCTATGGACTTGCCTATTCTGGACATATATATATGCCTATTTATATGAAGAGACCCATACAATTTGTTGTCTTTGTAAATAGCTTCTTTCACTTTACATAATGCTTTTAGGTTCATCTATGTTGTAGCGTATATCGGTACTTAATTTCTTTCTATTGCTAAATAAATTCTACTGAATGGATATATCTCATTTTGCTTATCCATTTATCAATTGATAGACATTTGGTTTGTTTCTACCTTTATGGCTATTATGAATAATGCTGGCATGAACATTTGTGTACAAGTTTTTGCATTAATATATACTTTCATTTCTCTTGGGTATATACCTAGGAGTGAAATTGCTGGATCACATGTTGACCCTATTTTAACATTTTTAGGAACTCTCAAACTGTTTTCAAGGTGATTGTGCCATTTTGTAGTCCTACTAGCAAAATATAAAAGTTCCAATTTCTCCACATCCTTGTCAACACTTATAGATACAACATTTATATAATCTTTTTTTTATTATAGCCATTCTAGTGGGTGTAAAGTGGCATTTCATTGTGCTTTTGATTTGCAGTTTCTTAATGACGGATGATGTTGAATATTTTTTCAAATGCTCATTGGCTATTTGTACAACTTCCTTGGGGAAATTGCTATTCAAATCCTTTGCCACTTTTTCTTCTTTTTGGTCTGTGTTATTGCTAATACCTTTGCCACTTTTTAATTGAGTTACTTGTCTTGTTTTTGAGTTTTAAGAGTTCTTTATATATTCCACATACAAGTCCCTTATTAGATATATGATTAGAAAATATATTTTATCATTTTATGGGTTGTCTTTTCATTTTATTAATGGTATCTTTTGAAGCACAAAAGTTTTTAATATGGGTGAAGTCCAATTTATCTTTTTTTCTTTTTTCTCTTGTGCTTTTAGTGTCATATCTAAGAAGCCAAGGTCACAAAGATTGGCTCCTTTGTTTTCTTCTAAGAATTTTTAATAGTTTCAGCTCTTATCTTTAGGTCTATAATCCATTTTGGGTGAGTTTTTATGCATGATGTAAGGAAGTGATTCCACTTCATTCTTTTACATGCTACTGTCTAGTTGTCTCAGCACTTACTTGTTCGAATATTGTTTCCCTTATTTCATTGTCTTGGCACCATTGTCAAAAATCAGTTTACAGGCCAGAAATGGTGCCTCACACCTGTAATCCATGCATTTTGGGAGGCTGAAGCAGGCTGATCGATTGAGTCCAGGAGTTCAAGACCAGCCTAGACAACATGGTGAAACCCTGTCTCTACAAAAAATACATAGAAATTAGCTAGGCATGGTGATGCGTGCCTGTAGTCCCAGGTACTTAGGGGGCTGAGGTTGGAGGATTGCTTGAGCCCGGGAGGTGGAGGTTGCAAGGAGCCAATATCATGCCACTGCACTCCAGCCTGGGGACACAGAGGGACCCTGTGTCAAAAAAAAAATCAGTTGAACGTATTTTTGGACTTTCAATTCCATTCCATTAATTCCCTAAATATCTTAATTCAATCTGATGATAATTCGTAAAGACCTTAACACCAGGATAGGTTTGATCTTAGTAAATGTGTCTTGCAAAGCCTGTCACCCTTGAGCAATCTCTCAGGAAAGGAAAGGAAAGATAGGAAGATTGCAATTTCCAAATTCTACCTTGAACATATGACTGATATGAGATCAATGCAATATTATTAACTGAATGTAACAATAAATAATTTCTTGAGCCTAAAGGAAAAATATCTGGTCAAACTGTTTAATTACTACATTATGATGTTATGGAATACGTCTAGGAGAGGATTATATCTTCCATCTTTAAATAAAAATCTGCTTTTACTTATTTCCTTCATAAGAGATAGTTTCCAAGGCTCTCTAGAAAATTATATCCATGACTATAATTTATAATAAATATTTGTTTTGATCCTCAATCTTGGCTGTCAGTCTGATTATTACAATGTTGAGTTTGACAGAATAAAGACAGTAAGGACAAGTGAGAGTCTCAATTCTTTAATTGACTTGATGAGTCTTAGAATTTGATAGGACTTTGCACATAGGTCTTCTGAGAAACCTCCCCCTTCCCCCACAGTAACATGTCATGTAAAAGACAGAATAATAGGAGAGATTCCCAGAGAGAAAATCAGGAAAGAACGTTACCTGGAGTGACATCACTCAATTATTCTTTCTGAGGTGGAAAGAGAGATGGGGACAGAACATCAACCATCCTTTCTCTTGGCCTGATAAAGATAGAACCTGGCAAAGCTTTGAAAATAACACCCACATGAAGGTAAGTTAAGGCCATACAGATTCTTTCAAAGTGACTGTGCCATTTTGTAGTCCTACTAGCAACATATAAAAGTTCCAACTTCTCCACATCCTTGTCAACACTTAAAGATACAACATTTATATAGTCTTTTTTATTATAGCCATCCTAGTGGGTGTATACTGGGATTTCATTGTGCTTTTGATTTGCATTTCTTTTGCACTTTGAAGGCCATACACAATTCCTTTTTTTTTTCCTTTCTTTCTTTCCTTTTTTTTTTAAGATGGAGTCTCACTTTGTCACCCAGGCTGGAGTGCAATGGCACAATCTCGGCTCACTGCAACCTCCGCCTCCTAGGTTCAAGCAATTCTCCTGCCCTAGCCTTCTGAGTAACTGTGATTACAGGTGCACGCCACCACACCCAGCTGATTTTTGTATTTTTAGGAGAGACGGAGTTTCACCATGTTGGCCAGCTGATCTCAAACTCCTGACCTCACGTGATCCACCCCCTCCACCTCCCAAAGTGCTGGGATTACAGGCATGAGCCACTGCACCCAGCCTGTAGTACACAATTTCTATAAATTCTTCATCTTTTGATAGAAGTTCCAATGTTGACATATCACTAGTAATTGCCAAACAAAAACAATTTGAATTTTTTATATATTTTGCAAGAGTAAGAAATAGCATGTCTTTTTTTAGATTTTCTTTTTTCCAGTTTTGAAACTAGAACAAATTTAATTTGTAAGTAAAATATAATCTGCTTTGAATGAAAACATTCAAAGGTCTCCCAAGAGGGCATTGGAGTGGAACATCCACTGGAGTCCATTTATACTGTTTTGTTTTAATGTTTCTGATGATGATAATCATGGTGATTAACACAATGAAAATACAGCTATTAAGGTCTAGAATACTGTGTCTAGTAGGACCAAACTGGACAGGATACAGAAGAAACTATGAAGCCTCTTTGGGGAAGGAAGTGGAATATAATATCTGAGGAAGGTTTAAAATAATATTGTTATTCTGAAAAAGATAATTCACCCAATTCATTCATTGAACATTTATTGCTCACCTTCTAATTACCAGACAATTTTAGGTTGCTGAGATAATGCAATAAACAAAGCAGGGTCTGGGCCATCATAAAACTTAAACTCTAATAAGTTTACTTTACAAGATGGAAAGAACTATAAACAGGTCGGTCCTATATCTTAACTGAGGGAAAACTAAGTTACGACGTTGTTTATGTTACAGTGGAGAAGATTTACACCAGATTTGAAGAATGTTCTAGTGTAGAGGTTGGCAAATTCCTGAACTTGATTTTTTAAAAATTAAGTTATGTAGAATGAGAGAACACTTTTCTCTTCAAAGGGTTTAGACGACACCACCCTGTGAGAGCCAGGCCATATATATCAGTTTTCTTCAGAAAGGCCATAAACCTAATGTGCAAGGAGGGAGGTTGGGAGACAGGGCTTTAGAAGAACTGGCAGGTGGAATACAACTAATTGGGCATTTCTGATAGTGCCTATAAACTGCTTTTGAAAAACTGCTTACATTTCACCAACATATGTCAATGTTGGCATATATTTATTTAGTCATTTTTCATTTAGTAAGAGCCTAAATGTGTATATTTGAAATAATTATTTGTCCTGCAGGTGACACATTTGATGTTTCATTTCACCGAGTTACAGGTCCATATTTTCATTTTATTTTTGTTTCTCATCTCACATTATCCATGAACACGCATTTTGCAGAAAATTACATTTTCCTTTTCTAGGTATAAACAATTTTTAACTGCAAGTAACTGTAAAACCACTATTGCCAGGTTTGCATAGGCTTCAAGGAACTCTCTGTCACTTGGTGCCACATCAACGATTGGTGCTACCTAGTGTTAAAAATATCATTTCTGGTGGAAGGTTTGGTGGGGAACTCTACAGTGCTTTACACCTGCTGTGCATTTTGTTTTCGAGCCTGTTTTTCTCTGAAGAATGGGGTAAAGCCAACAACAGGCTAAAATTTTCCCTAAAGTATTTAAGAAGAACCAAACAGAAGGCTGGAAAATTATAACACTTAATTCACAGTAAGACTATGACAAAGGAACTAAAAGCAGTCAAGAAACGACTTTACATAGAAAAGGGTTTGGTCACATGCAGAAAATAAAAAATTATGCAAATAGACTGCCAATCAATTGCTTCTATCTAGCTATGACCAGCTCCAGGTTCTGTTTATAAATGAATTTATTCTACCTTTTTAATAAATGTAATGTTCCTTAGGTATTCACACATTCCATGTTTCAACCTAAATGCAAATTTACTTTTTCTTTCCTGAATACAGAGAATGACGATTTGTTTCATTTCACATATAGATCTAAAAATATATAAATTACATATTTTCTTTGCTCTGGTAAGTGGGTGTAACCAATATTACTATATATCACTATGATTACTATGTATGATTGAAATAAATTATTAAGAAAAAGGGCAGAGAAAAATGTTTGATGGCTTCCCATGATCAATACAGTATGAACCTCCAAGACAGAGAAAGACAGATGTGGAAAGAACAAAGGAAATGAAAAGAAGTGTAGCAAAACAAGATTGAAGGATGCTAGGGATGAGCTTAACGTTAATGGGGAAACAAGAATGTATTTCCACAGAGAGGAGGAAACATCCACTCTTCTCCCCAGGGCTAAAAACAACACGGGAGGAACCTGAATGGAGGTTTTTTCAGACCTGTAAATCTGAGCGAAGGAAGACATCTGGGTTTTCCTCTCTCCTTTGGAACTCTTCAACACTTTTCAGGTGCCCTGTGTGGTCACTTCTAGGGGTGGCTCAGCCTGCAGAGGAGCCCTGCAGTGGTCCCGCAAACCCATGACTGGGTACTTAATTCTTATGAATCCTGGGATCAAAAATTAGCAAGACCCGTTAGTCACCTATCTAAAGCCACATTCTCCAACCAACTTTATATTAGTAGTAATATCAATCAGTTAATCTGCTGTGACTTTTGTTTCAATTAGTTTTTAATTTGGATTGGTAAAAGAGGTGTTTGTTTACTGGGCCCCTTCAAGATTTACCAGGAATCTAATTTCATCCTGTTGCCCTCAGGGACCGCTTCGTACCCCTAGAGTCTAGTTCCTCTACACTGTGGATGGTAATGAGACCTCTGTGCAGGTAATGAGGCTCTGTGCAAGCCCTCTTAGGGAGACAGCACCAAAAAGAATACAATTCCAAAGAGATGCTGTGCTCCTAAAGTACTACCCTTTACAATAATATTGATTACTTTTTCTGAATTTTATTTTTAATTGACAAATAATAATTGTATATATTTAGGGTAAAATGTGATGTTTTGATATGGATATACGTTGTGGAATGATCAAATCAGGCTAAGTAATATATCCATCACCTCAAATACTTATCATTTCTTTGTGGCGAGAACATTTCAAATGCATTCTTTTAGCAATTTTAAAGTATACAATGCATTATTATTATTAACAATAGCCACCAGCTGTGTAATAGATCACGAAAACCTATTTCTCTTGTCTCACTAAACTTTGTACCCTTAGACCAAGTGCTCCCCTTTCCCATCTACACCCGCCTCCCCAGTCTCTGGTAGCCACCATTGTGCTCTATACTATTATGAGATCGACGTTTTTAGGTTCCACATATAAGTGAGATCATATGGCATTCGTCTGTCTGTACCTGTCTTATTTCACCTAACATAATGTCCTGTAGGCCCATCCATGTTGCCGCCAATGACAGAATTTCCAGTTTTTTAAAGGCTGAATAGTATTTCATCGTGTGTGTGTGTGTATATATATATATATATATATATATATCACATTTTTAATCCTTTCATCTGTTGATGAGCACTTTGGTTGTTACCATATCTCGGCTGTTCTGAATAATGCTGCAATGAACATGGTAGTTCAGACATGTCTATGACATACTGATTTCAGTTCCTTTGGATATATGGCCAGAAGTGGAATTGCTGGATCCCTAGTGGTTATTTTTATAAATAGTATCACAAAGAACAAATAAGTCACAGAGTAATAGAATATAAAATACTGTTTACTAGGGCATCAACTCTCACAATTTTTTTTTCTCTCATGTATGCCATGACCCCTCCCCAACCAATTTTCCTCTCTTATTACCTGTTCTTTGCTTTTCTGTAGACAAAAATGCCCTGGAGATTAAGTGCTACATACATATAAGACAAAACAGATGGTGCACTGAATAGCCCCCATTCCCTTCATCCCTCAGAAAACCCAGGACTAAAGTTGCTTTTGACATACTGTATGTTTTTTATAAGGCCAAAGGTGTACTACACATTTTTATAATATGATTATTGTTGGGAACCTGATATGTACTGTGGTTAATGCCATAAAATATTCTAAGATTCTGAGGCAAGGTCCATGAAAACGGCTGAGCGTTTCAGTGAATCTGCTTGTAATTCAGCATGCGTCCTTCCAGGTTTGTAATACTGTCACCAAGACTCTCCTGCTTGTTTTAATTGCAACTCCCCACTGATAAAAGCAATGAATTCCAAGAATGTTCACATGAGCCTGTGAACCAAGACTTAAGTCATAAATATGTTCCCTGGTGATATGGAACGGTTACAAAATTGTTATGTTTTGGGGTAAAAATGTCTATATACCTCCATTATTAATTAGTATTATACAATGTTTGTGAAGATTTATATCTGGGTAATCACTAACTGATTTCTCCCAATTTCTTTTTTTTTTAAGAGCGTGTCTACACATAAATATGTATTTACTAGGTAACAATAACATGTAATCCCAAAGGGAGTGGTGATTAGCATTAAGGCATTCTAAAATCCCTCATTGTTTGAAAGGATTATTTGCTTGTCTAATTATTGACATTAGACTGTGTGAGGTGAAATATGTCCTTCAAAATGTGTCTCAAGTAGCCACTACAAAAACAATAGCGCACATAACTTAAACTAATAAAGGAGAACATACCCGAGGAGCAGAGAAAAACTGAAAGTAAAAACCTCAAAATGAATCTTTTTTCTTGAGAGTGGGCATGGTCTGGAAATGATTTACACTTGCAAATGTTCCAGAGGTTGCAAAAGCCCTCCACCCTTGTGACCTTTGAACCCCATTTGCTCACCAAACCCAAGGTTTCTCTCTCTCTCTCCTCTTTCTTCTTTTTATCTCACTATGCATACATATATATATATACAGATCTATATACTCAGTTCTTTTTATGGTCTCTACTTATTTTTAGATCAATACTATATCTACATTTTAAGTTCTTAAAAGACAGAAACAATTTACCTATTTCTATGATTGAATCTACATACTAATAAAGAAATTTGACTAGTTATCAAAAAGCTAAGCTGAATATAACTGCATTTTGACCTACCTGGTTGTTTGCACATAGTGTTAGGATTTTAAAAATCTATTTTTAGTGGTAAACCAACTCTCAATGAAATTTTTGTAGCTTAAATCACTATTTGATCAGAAGTATATATTCATTTTTTCATCGGTGATAATTTAGGGTAGAAAGAGGAAGGAGAAAAAAGGCAGGTCATGGAGACATAGAGAAACTGTCCGGGATTGGGAATTAGTTTGCAGCAGGAACAAGGAGAAGGTAAGAGCCTTCCCAGCCAGTTTCATCAGCTATTTATCAACACTACCTTCTTCCTTCTTTCTAACTCTTATTAGATGGTCCTGATTTGACAAGGATTAGATTCCATGTCTCATTACTATGGCCTCTAGGAAAGACAAGACAGTCTATACTTGTGAATGATGCAATAAACCATAGCTAATATCTGCCTGTAGCCTTTATTTATGAAGCACAGCTTGATAGGAAGAGAAGACAGGAGCTTTAAAATTGAATTAAACGAGCAAAAACAACTCTTTAGACAGGCGTTCTATTCTAGAGAAAAAGATTTTTAATGTTTAATTTATAAAACTCTTCAAACTCTGTGACTATCCAGCAACAAATTTTATACCTATTTGATTGATTTAAAGTAAATTAATTAGAAAAGCTTTAGACTTAGACTTCCCATTGCAGTATGATTAATTTACCAATCTAAATTTAAGATTCTGTAATAAATTATTCACATTAAGTATTTCCCCAAAACCCATTAAATACTACGTTGACTTGAAAATTCTCCTAGACTGCCGTTTTGTTTAACATGCCATATTTTTGTGTATGGAATGAATGCTCTTTGGTGGATACATATTATGCAGTTTTTTTTTCACATAGACATAAAATATCGAATGGCTAAACTTAAGTAAAACCTGATTGCTACCAATTAAATGTTCCTTAGTGTAAGGTTTTGAAAATATTCTAGAATTTACAACCTCTGAAAAAATAAGCTTTTTGCCAAAGTCAGTATTGCTGAATTTGCCTAGTCCTAAAGGGATAATGTAGGGGTTATCTCCCTAAAGAATCAGAAGGCAAACAAACAAAAATTTAGATTAATTATACCAGAAGTTCTGGAGCTCATTCATTTCCTTTTAGTTTTGTTGGGTGGCAAAGACATGAAGTGAATGTTAAAATTTATTAAAACAGTCATAGGGTTTATCTTTTTTATGTGAGAGCAATTATGACACTTCAGATACGTTCTGATGTTCAGCTTAATCTTTCCAAAAAAAGGCTTTTGGAAGAAAATCTAACGCTGCTAATAATGAAATCAGATGCTTTGACTAGAAGAGTCTTAAAATGACCTATTCCACCAAATGCCTTATGCTCCTTTCCTGCTCAATGGAACACATCACTTGTTATTGGAATAAAATTATAACTAAATAACTCTAACACTAGGATTTTCTGTAGATCTTTATCCTTAGGATAAGCACATGGACAATTTCAGCCCTGTAACTGACTGCAATAGAAAGAACAATTTGGGCCGGGTGCGGTGGCTCATGCCTGTAATCCCAGCACTTTGGGAGGCTGAGGTGGGTGGATCATAAGGTCAGGAGTTCAAGACCAGGCTGACCAAGATGGTGAAACCCCGTCTCTACTAAAAATACAAAAATTAACCTGGCATAGTGGCAGGTGCCTGTAATCCCAGCTACTCGGGAGGCTGAGGCAGGAGAATCGCTTGAACCCAGGGGGCAGAGTTTGCAGTGAGCTGAGATCGCGCCACTGCACTCCAGCCTGGGCGACACAGTAAGACTCTGTCTCAAAATAAATAAATAAGTAACTATTTGGCTTATTTAACAAAGTGTTTGGTCATTACTTTCTCCTTTGAGGCACACAGGAGCAGAGAGTAGCTGTATAAAACTGAACCCACTCTTTGAGGTTATGAAAAATGAATGTGATGGGACACATACCCTAATGATTTTTATTTTCCTGCAAGTGATAGGATGGAGACAGGAGACAGACACATTCCTAGGTAGGCAAGGACAGGTTCCTGGTGAAACTCAACATTCAAGTTAAACAGAGTCTGAAGCTGGAAAACCGAGCTGCCAGTTTCGGGTGGAATACACCACTAGAGTGAGAATTTCCTCCATGCCTTTTAGCCAATGGAATGGTGCTTTTTCCAGGCCTGCCCATGGACCAATCAGCACGCACTCCCCCATTCTGAACCCATAAAAACCCTAGACTCAGCCTCACAGATGGCTACCTGCTTTCCGGTTTCCTCTCACACAGAGGTCTACCCACTTCAGGTGCCCTCTCATGTCAAGAGCTTTTCTGTTGCTCAATAAAATTCTTCTCTGCCTTGCTCACTCTCTGGTGTCCACATACCTCATTCCTCTTGTTTGTGGGAAAAGAACTCGGAACTGCTGCATGGCAGATGCAAAAAGAGCTGTAACACGCATTCCTGTTCCCCAAGCTAGGAACTGGAAAAACCACTGGGCACCACGCGTCCCCATTCACCAAGCAGTGGGTGGCAGGAACAAACGAGCTGTAACACACCCCCATCCGCCAAGCTGTGGGCATCAGAGAGAGCTGTAACACACCCCCGTTTGCCTAGCTGTGGCATAAAGAAGTGAAGCAGTTGGGCTCCATTCCCTCCTGGCTGGCTTGCCAAACTACAAAATCCACATTTCTTGGGGGCTCAGACCTCAGGACTCCCTGAGCGAGAGGTGTGACACCCACTGGAGCTCTGTGGTTGCTGGCATCTCTGAGTTTTCAGGTGCCACCACATTCCCTGCATCTAGACTTTTGCACCCAATGTGAAAGCCACCCATGGCACATCTAGTCCAGCTGAGGGCTGAGGGCAGAGTCCCTGTTTGGATGCGGGATCTGGGCAGGGGCACAAGCTGAGCACAGCCTGCGGGCCGAGTGGGTAGAGTGAGCCCCAGGCGCCGAGTGAGGCCCTGAGCAGAGGTCACAGCAGCTGCAGAGATTTCTGGCTGGTGAAGTGGCACTGAAGGAATCCTGTAATACCAGGAAGTGTTCCAACCATAACATAACATGATGTGAGCACCAAGTCAGGGACCTTCAGAGAAAGGAGAGACTGAACTCCATCTATCTTGTTTCTTCAGTATGGTACCTTAAATACCATGGATGTTCAATAAGTGTAGATTGTAAGAATGAGTGAATGAGAATTAGTGAGTGAATGAAAAAATAGAACATGTGCCTTTTGTTTTTTTAGTTTAGCAACTTTTGTTCTTTCAGAATATTTTGAGATAAAAAATAATGCTTTTTAAAATTTCACAGCACATTTTCCTAGTGAGGTCAAATCCAAGGTAAAGGGAAGAAATAAAGCAGCCCTTGGAAATCACCGTCTGTGCCCTTCATAGCGCTTCAGAGAGGACCCAGAAGGTCAGAGGGGCTGCTCAGACCCAATCTCCTGCATTAGGAGGTACCCAGAGTCTTGGTGTCCAGTCCCCAAACTCATGCTTCTTCAAAGAGGCATAAGAAGTGGGCTGGGGCTGAGACTTATTTTTTGAAGTTTTAATTAAAGCCCTGTAGAGAGTTGGCTCAGGATCCTCAGATCCCTAACATTCTTTCCCTGTTTAATCCATGCTCCCCAACCACCACCATCACACCAAGGGTCCTTCTGCTCTTGGACTGTATGCCCCTTCCATAGAACCCATTCTATTCTTCCCTCCAAGCCAACACACAGCTGTTTCTCAATACTGCTAAATTAAACTAAATTTGGCCAAGGCCACCTCCTTACTTTGTTTCTGCCTCCTTACTTTGTTTCTGCCTCCTTACTGTGTTTCTCTGCAGCAAACTGCGGCCTAACAGCACATAAACAAAATGCAGGCTAACGCTTGAGTAGCAAGTAGCTGAATCTCAGCAAATCATAGTAGCCAAACTTCAGCCAATTACAGGCTGCCAACTAATCAGTCCATGCCCAAATAAGGCAAATGCCAAGCTGTAACCAATCAAGCTGTTTCTGTACATTATTTCCTTTTTCTATGTATAAATATTGCCTGCCACGTTGTTCCACATTGCTGGATAGAGCTCTCTGAATCTCCTGGAAATCCTCATCTCTATGATCTCTAATTTTTTTTTTTTTTTTTTTGGGACAAAGTTTTGCTCTTGTTGCCCAGGCTGGAATGCAATGGAATGATCTCAGCTCACTGCAACCTCTGTCTCCCGGGTTCAAGCAATTCTCCTGCCTCAGCTTCCCAAGTAGCTGGGAGTACAGGCATGCACCACCACGCCCAGCTAATTTTGTATTTTTAGTAGAGATGGGGTTTCTCCACGTTGGTCAGGCTGGTCTCGAACTCCGCATCTCAGGTGATCCGCCTGCCTCGGCCTCCCAAAGTGCTAGGATTACAGGTGTGAGCCACCGTGCCCGGCCCAGGATTTCTTAATGTTGAAGGGCCTCATGGTTCAGTCCTGGTTCTGAATGCTGTCCAATTCATGAATCATTGCTCAAAAAAACTCTGCTAAATTTAATTTGTCTAAAGATTTTCTTTTAACAACACACACTCTCTGCTCTGGCCAAGCTGATAGATAAGCATGATCTTCATGAACTCTTCCCCAGCCCTGGCAGCCTGCAGTAACTACACTTATCACAGCTATGTTACTTAATCATATTAACCCTTAATGTGTATGCATATATTAATTTCTCGTGCTTCAAGGTTGAGGGCCATACCCTAACTCTTTATGTCCCACTATTCTTTGCAGTGTTTTGTTCTCATAGTAGCTTATTCATATTTGTAATCGAAATGAGAATATATTCTTTTCCTCTGGAACTGCCTTCTGTATCTTTTTTATTTGAGGCATGTTAATTCAGAGCAAAGACTTTCTGAAACATTATGTGATAGTTGTAGAACAAGAGGTAGCCTCCTTGTTATGCGGAAGAGTCAGCTAAGTAATTTCTCCACCCAGAAAATTCACCACTCTCATAGATATGAAGGAGGTCAAGTGTAAATTTTCTCTGTAAAACACAATTACAACAAATCCAGTTCACATAACCAACATCACATAACAGTCATGTGGTCATGGAGGTGATGATGATGGTGGTGGTGGTGATGGCAGACCATTTGGATACCCTAGAAGATGACCCTCAAAATCCTCATCTCCATAATTTCTTAATGTTGGAAAGCCTCAGAGTTCAGTCTTTGATATGCTTCTTTTCTCTATACTCACTCCCTTGGTGACTTCATCCAGTCTCACAGCTTTATATTCTATCTAAAATCTGTTAACGTCCAGATTTATGTCTCTAGCCCAGATCTTGCCCCTGAACTCTACTCCACATTTCCACTTGGATATCTAATAAACATCTTAAATGTAACATGCCCTAAACTGTGCTCCTGATCTTTCACCACCACTTCTACCCCAAAACAAAATAATGAAAAATTTAAAAACTGGCCCACTAACAATCTTTCCAATCTCAGTTATGGTAGTTCCTTCCTTTCAGTTGTTCAGGATGAAATCCTTGGAGTCATTCTTCCTTTTAACTCCACCTTCAAAATATGTAAAATTCTGGCCATCTGGCCATCTCTCCGTCTCTCATTACTCCATGTTAGCCCAGTGGTTCAAATCTAGATTGTTGCAGTAGCCTTCTGACTAGTCTCCCTGCTTCCATTTTCAGCTCCTTACAGACTAAATCTCAACACAGAAGTCAAATTGATACTTTAAAAACATAAATTAGATCAATGTGACTCCTTCAATGTCCTTTACTTTCACTTAAAGCAAACATCAAAGTCTACAGTGGCCCACAAGACTCTACATGATCTATCTCTTCCCTCTGTTCTCTGACTTCGCCCCCACTACCCGTCCCCTCATTCATTCCACCTTAGCACATATGTTTCTGGCTGTCTTTTGAACACATTGGGAATGAGAATGCTCCTGAGTCATTGATTTTTCCCTTGCTGATCCCTCGGTCTGCAGTACTCTTTCTCCAGATGTCCATGTGACTCATCCCTATACCTCTTTAATGTTTTCACTTAAATGTTAACTTCTCAATGGAACCTACCTTGACTGCCCTATTTGAAAAGGTAAACGCCCAATCCCTTGGCCCTCTTTATCCCTCCTCTTCCACTAATTTATTTTTCTCCATAACTCTCATCACCTTCTACATAATTCATGTATTTAATTTATTGTCTACTTTCTTCCCCTAGAATGTAAATTCAAATGAAGACAGTGATACATCCATTTTGTTCTTGTGCCTATGAAAGAGCCAGGCACCTTACAGGCATTCAAAAAATATATGTAGCAAGAATTAATTAATGAATGGCCGAGTCATTCATTAATTAGGTCATAATACAGTCTTAATTAAGTCATAATACAGTCTTCACTCACTGTAACATAAAGGAACAGCAACATTAGAAGTTACTCAAAACTCCACCAAATATATAACATCTTGACCTTGGGTAAATCATTGAACTTCTCTGACCCTCAGTGTTCTCATCTGTAAAACAGACATAATAGTCCTTTCTCATTCTATATCAAAAGGCTGTTTTGAGGGTAAAATAAGATAAATGGTAAGATGAAAATGGTATAAACCTTAGGTAAGTTCTAGCCTTAACAATGTCAAACAAGTAATTTTAATAATAAAATTCCAGGGATAAGTCAACTCAATTCCTGAATTTCTTTACTGAACTTATTGTCTGTTTGACTTACTTAGCATTTTATCACATAATAGTCTAAAAAATTTCCATTAATTTCATTTATGTTTACTCCTTCAACTTTTCAAGCTTGTCCATTAAAATGAGATTTTTATTATTGCCTTTATTGTCTTATTATAGTAATAGTAAAATTTCTGAAGGACAAATTTTGTGATATATATTTTTATACTTCTCTTTTATATAGGTTGTCATATACATTTGATTGTTACATTTTTGTCAAGTGAACTTATTAAATAGATCCCTAGAAAAGTGAGTCGTGGTGAAGGTGGCTCATAAATATTGGCTTGCAGAACTCAGGTCCAACTGACTTAGACTGCAGATACACAGCAATATATAATTAACATTATAATATTACATAATTATTTATTATAATTATATAATTAACTATAAATGGAAATAGAATATCAAACTGGTTATAATCTTACATATTATTTTATCTTGCCTTGAAGCAACACTGTGTTCAAACAATCATAAGACTAGTAAAAATATAATGAAAGATCATTATGTTTTTATAGCCCTGGGTAGACCAAGACGTACAGTTATATCAAGTTAATTACATATACGAGACTTACTTGATAATTATCTTGCTCTAATTCGCCCATAATTTACAGGAGAAAATGTAGCGTTTTGATCTTTGTAATTATTTTCTGTCAGTTTTCAGGACAATGGCTTTGCACAACTAATGCTTATCCATAAAAATCATAGAAAAAATTAAATTATCTTTCATTAAACCCAGTCTTAGCAACACTTCAGAAGCAAGTCTAGGGGAAGCAGCTGCTTCTGTTAGGCCAAACTACCCAGGTTGGGAGTGGCGGCAGGGGTGGGCAGAGACCTGGAGGTGCTGTGGCCACAAGACAGGAAATCACACCTTCTTCTTAGTGACAACATAAAAACACAAATCTAGGAAACGTAGCCTAGGAGCTTCCAAAATCTGAACATCTTCAGAAAAGAATGTTCCACACCCTCCTTCAGTAATGACTAGGGTTTGTTCCACAATTTAAATAGTCTGCATTTCCTGGAATTATCTGCTTATCTGCAAGACTTCCATGTACGCCGAAACCTGTGCTCTGTGGGACCCTAGGGACACAGCCATCATCCCTGACCTATTTCTTGGTCCCAAGTTCTATTCTCTTCATTATCCCCAGAAATAAGCACCCAAGCTCTTTTCACTTAAAATGTGGTAAAGAGAATTTTTACAGGGAAATTGAGAAGAATGATGAGGATAGACAACATGGGAGGTAACAAAGTTGGCAAACTGCACAAAGTCACACTCCCAGGGGTGAGCTTCTGACTCCTTTTGGAATGGAAGCAGATGCCTGCTAGGATTTTAGACCTCCTTTTTTTTTTTTTTTTTTCCTGAGGCTGGGACTCACTAAATTGGTTCCATTTCCCTTCCCCATCATTAGAGAAGGCTACAAGCTCTGTGTGTGACTTGAGCAAGTGTCTTACCCTTTCTCAGTCTCAGTTTTCTTCCCTATAAAATGACAGTGATAAAGCTACTAGACCCCATGAGGTTGTTGTGAAGATTAAATGTGTTAATACATGTAAACGCTTAGAAACAGTGCCTGGCACATAGTAAAGCCCGGCAAGTGTTAGCTATTATTATTATTATGTGTCCTGGCAAGGATCTCTTCCCACCCTAAAAAAAAGTACTGCATCTCTTTGTCACATGGGTGTACACTGCCTGTCCAAGCATGCCAGGTTTCATGGCATCCAATGTATAGGGCCTCTGCTCCAGCCAGACACAACACAATATCTCCCTCATCTGCCCCATTCTTATATGAGCTCATAACTTATATTTTCTCGTCAAAGGAAATGGGTAATTAGTAGTTGCCCATCCTCCACTGGAAATTTAGGGAACTAGCTACAGATCTTTTCCAGACAGTAATAGTTCTGGTGACTCTCAATGAGGCCATTTCTGCCTTTGAATGAGACAGCCTGACCAACAGTATGCTTCATAACTAAGGAGACCATCATCATTCTGGTTTCTACAAAGAGTGTGTGGAGGAATTTGCACAGCTACGCTGAAAATTCTCACTCAAAGACTGTCCACTCTTTGCTTCTCCTGAATTGCAAAGGGTAGGCAGACCTGTGGGCCATGCTCCAGGTGCTTTCAGCTACCCTCCCCAGTACAAGATTCCTGAAAAGCCAGGTCAGCTCTACCCTTTCTGTGGGCCTTCAGTCACGTGTTACCATGACAGACGAAGAGAGTTCCGCATCTGTTTTAAAACATGGAAAACAGAGATAATGTGACCTGTCTTTGAGAAAGTAATACATTTATTTGTTCAACAAATATTTACAAAGTATTTACTGTTCTAAGCCTTGAGTTTATAGCAATGAAGAGAACACACATGAGAATCATGCTGTGGCACTTGGAATGCAATGAATCCATGCCGTAATTAGAAAGTTACTGTATATGGCTGGGGGTGGTGGCTCACGCCTGTAATCCCAGCACTTTGGGAGGCCGAGGCGGGCAGATCACGAGGTCAGGAGATCGAGACCACCCTGGCCAACATGGAGAAACCTCATCTCTACTAAAATACAAAAAATTAGCCAGGTGTGGTGGCGGGTGCCTGTAGTCCCAGCTACTCGGGAGGCTGAGGCAGGGGAATTGCTTGAACCCGGGAGGTGGAGGTTGCAGTGAGCCAAGGTCACGCCACTGCACTCCAGCCCAGGCAACAGAGTGAGACTCTGTCGCAAAAAAAAAGAAAGTTACTGGGTATGTGATTCACCTCCTATTTCCAGGCCCTACTCCTTCTACAGTGAATATTAAATAAACCCTTAGTAGGGCCTAGAGTCTCTCACACAGCACATCTCCCTCCCTTCTTCCCTTTTCCCTTTTTTTCTCCTTCCTTCCTTTCTTCCCTTCCTTCCACCTTCTCTCCTTGACTTTCCTCCTCAGTACTGTTTTTTACTCTACTTCTGTCTTACTAACACCACCTAATAATTTGCCCCCTCAATCTACTTTTTTTCTAACAAGTTCTAAATGAATCAGTCTTTCTTAGCTCTAGCATAAATAACTGAGCTGATGAGCTCTGCCAACATAGGATTTAGGCAGCAGGGGTGGAGCTGTCCTTACTATATGGTAGAAATGCTGGTCTTCAACAAATACTGATAGGTTATAGCTTATTAGATTTAGAAATACCTGCCATTTTGTTTTTCCTTTCAAGGAAGGTAAAATACAAGGATATTTTAGTAGTCAGACAACATCAAGAAAATCAGAATAGGTGTCAGAATAGGAGAGTAGTTGTCGAAGCCATGGGTTTTGCAGACGGTGAAGGTTGGTTTTTGAGTGCTAAGGAGTATATACATGTCGTCTTTCTTTCTTTTTTTTTTTTTTTTTTGAGACGGCGTCTCACTCTGTCACCCAAGCTGGAATGCAGTGGTGTGATCTCAGCTCTCTGCAACCTCTGCCTCCTGGATTCAAGTCATTCTCCTGCCTTAGCCTCCCATGTAGCTGGGATTACAGGCACCCACCATCATACCCGGCTAATTTTTGATTTTTAGTAGAGACGGGGTTTCACCATGTTGGCCAGGCTGGTCTCGAACTCCTGACTTCAGGAGATTCACCCACCTTGGCCTCCCAAAGTGCTGGGATTACAGTTGTGAGCCACCACGCCCAGCCTAAATGTCGTCTTTCATATAAAATGTTCTAAACTATTTTGGGCCTGAGGCGAGTAAGATACCTACAAGATTATTTAAAATGCCAAGTGCATCCAAAGCTCAAAGGAAAGGCTCAGCTAGACACAAAAAAGGAAAGCATCTCCTCTCCAATCCCCACAGGCCCTGCCTCTGCAGCACACCTAGGGCCTCCTGCTGCTGTGTAGGTGCACGTCCTATGCAGATAGACACACACGCACACTCGCACAGGCAGACACAGGCGTACACACTGGCACGCCTTCCAGACTACCTGTTCCAACAGCAGGTCTCCAGCATTTGAGTTGCTGGGAACTGAGCCTTCGTGAGGCATTCCCAGAATGGCCCTCTGCCAGTGGGCTCAGCTGGGGCAGACAGCGGTCTCTCCATCTGACCGTCATCACATCTTCCGCCCCTTCTATGTTGGAGTGAATTAAACCTTCCATTCTATCTTACAAAGATCGCCTGCCCTGTTTTTTTTTTTTTTGTTTTTTTTTTTTTTTTGAGACTTTTCTTCTTGGGAACTGAATCTGTTCAGTTTTCCAGTATGCTCACAGAACTCAGGGGAACACATTTTAATGCCTTATTACATAGTAAAGGATATGATAAAGAATACAGATTGGCAGGCAGATGGAGAAGTATTATACGTAGGAAGAGATTTGAAAGGGATGAAAGCTCAGGAACTTCTGTCCCATGAAGTTGAGGTGCACCACCCTCCTGGCTCATGGATGTGAGTTGGAAACTCTCCAAACCTGATACTTTAAAAGCTTCTGTCCTGTGGAGTTGGGGTGCACTGCCCTCCTGGCTCACGGCTGTGGAGTTGAAAACTCTCCAAACCCCATACTTTGGGGACTTTTTTTTTTTTTTTTTTTGAGATAGAGTCTCACTCTGTCACCAGGACTGGAGTACAGTGGTGCAATCTCAGCTCACAGCAACCTCCGCCTCCCGGGTTCAAGCGATTCTCCTGCCTCAGCCTCCTGAGTAGCTGGGATTACAGGTGCCCACCACTACTTCCAGCTAATTTTTGGTATTTTTAGTAGAGATAGAGTTTCACCATGTTGGCCAGGCTGGTCTCGAACTGCTGACCTCGAGTGATCCGCCCACCTTGGCCTCCCAAAGTGCTGGGATTGTAGGCGTGAGCCACGGCACCCGGCCTAGGGACTTTTATGAAGGCTTCCTTATGTAGGCATGGTTGATTATTAACTCAATCTGGAGCCCCCCTTCCTTCCCAGAGGCTCAGGGCTGAAAGTTCCGAGCTTCTAATCTTGGCTTGGTGTTTCTGGTGAACATGCAGGAGGAGCCCACCAAGTCTTGCCTCGTTAGAACAAAAGATGCTCCCCATCACCCAGGAACTTCCAAGTGACTTAGGAGCTCTGTGTCAGGAACTGGGGTCAAATATCAAATACGTAATTTTATTATGCCGCATTATTATATGATAATATAGCAAAAATTGGGGATGAGTAAATTCTGGAATATTGTAGACTTGGCAGAAACTTTAGGCTATTTTTTCCAACGTTTTGTGTTTACCAGAATGCTTTTGCAACCAGTACAATTCCTTGAAGTCAATGAGTATTATCAGAAAATTTCATCTATATTTTACAAATTAATTTATGTTTTACTCACCAGTTCCATTTCAAAGGAGATTTTGATATCAAGGAATTTATTTCAGTTTCTTTTTACAGGTCTCTTTTAAAACTTATTTTCTTCTGGTGACAGGAAATCGCCCGGGCAGCACTGAACTCTAGTAGATTAGAATTTGTTAGAAACCCTGAACCGAAGAAATTTCTGAACAGCGTGACAAAATTAACCAGGCCACCGTTAACCAAAATGACAGTTATCTTATTATATAGTTAAATGAAATTTTGGCAATATAGCTAAAATAAAAAGAACTGGAAAGTCAGCTGACCAGGAATCAATTCTTGATCTCTGCTTAACCCAATCTTAGTTTCTTACTTCAGCCAAATAGTTAGTATTTTACAATACACCAAGCATAACAACCCTTTTCACTCTCCTGCCTAATATAGAAAACATTGTTCAGTGGATGTCTGTGTGGCACTTTGAGCTGTTCAGATTTAAAAAGCTGCCTGGAAAAACTTAAGTAATGTTTGGTGTGAGGCAAGAAAGCAGGCCCTGTCAAATCCTACGGGGGGAAGTAGAAACAGGAACAGACTGTCTGGAAGACAAAGTGTCACTGAGCGGCAGAATCCTTGTAATTTTGACTCATAATTCTAGTTCTCCAAATTTATTCTAATAAATAATAGGGTATTGGTAAAATTATGCTATGTGGAATACTATACATTAAACCATTAAAAATGATTTAGTAGACTGTACAATAGAAGAAGAAAATGGCATGGAAAAATATGCATGATATGTCAAGTTTTTAAAAGTTATCAAACAGTGGGTATGGCATGATGGCATGTAAATGTATATATAGATATAAACACTGAGAGAGAGGTCGGGTGCGGTGGCTCACATCTGTAATCCCAGCACTTTGGGAGGCCGAAGTGGGTGGATCACTTAAGGTCAGGAGTTCAAGACCAGCCTGGGCAACATCGTGAAACCCCATCTCTACTAAAAATACAAAAATTAGACGGGCATGGTCGTGGTGGCAGTGCCTGTAATTCCAGCTACTCGGGAGGCAGAGACAGAATTGCTTGAACCTGGGAAGCAGAGGTTGCAGTGAGCTGAGATTGTGCCACTGCACTCCAGCCTGGGCAACAGAGTGAGACTCTGTCTCAAAAAATAACAAAATAAATAAATAAATAAAAAATAAATACTGAGAAAGAAAATTAGAGAGCTAGATGTATATATAAAGATAGATGTAGATGTAGTTGTAGATATAGATGCAAATATAGCCATAGAAATACATATGGCTCTAGAACATATATATATGTATGCATGTATATCATACATAGATACAGATATAGATTTCAATGGTTTAATGCATAGTATTCCATATTGCATACTTTTACATATAGATATAAATATGATGCTAAAATGTTAATAAAGACTTTCAAAGGTATGAGATTTGGGGTGATTTTTACTTTTTTTGCTTATTTCTATTTTTTTCTGAATAAACATGGATTTTCTCCAATAAACATGTAAGTTTTCTTCAATAAATATTTTGAAGAACTATTTTATCACATAAAAAATCATTTAAGTGAATGGCACTAGGAAAAAATAACATATATAAATTAATTACTAGACTGTACCATACTTACTTTAAAAGAAACAAGCAAATTATTATGCATATTTTTATGTACTCATACTTTTCAAGGTCAAATTCTACAGATGTCAATTTTTGCCCTTTGGCTTTATTGCAGGCAGGAGCTGTCTCTCCTGAGCCATATCACCAGGTGATAAGGGAAGTGCATCACAGCCACCATCCCAGGCCACAGTCTCAAAATTACTCGAGACAACTGCACCAGCAGCTTTGATCTAGGGCTTCTTGAGGTATAGCTGAATTTTCACACAAATTCTAGGTTACTAGGTCACCCATCATCTGAAACATGATAAGTCATTTAATGGCTGCTTGAATGTACTCTAAATTCATTTGGGAACTATATTCAGATTTTCAAAGTAAAGAGGAAAGTAAGTCCACACTGAACTTTTATTTAGCAAACAAAATGGGATCCAATTTATTAGCCAAAGTACTAATAGTTGGGTAGCACGAGGAACAGGAAAATTTATTCTGGCATCCAACTCCTTCTTGTTTTATCCATCTGGGACTCCCTCCCCAGTTTAATAACAAAGAAGGAAATGTGGTCACCTCCACCAGGGAATATCACCTAGGAGTCAAATACTTCTGGTATAATATCCTCTCTAGAATGCTGGCTCTTAAGCAAAATGATTAAAGAAATAAATATGGAAATTTTCTTTTTTGGCTTTAGAAGACTGGTATTCAACCTAAGACATGACAGAAGGCCTAGATGTTGTGCACAAAAACATACAAATGAACAATTACTGGTATCTTTCCATTCTTATTTAAGCTACAGTAGAGTCTCTTTAGAAAAGAGCACATGGAATAGACACATATATATGCTAAAAGGTTCAGTGCAGAGTTCTCACAGGGGAGGATTCTTTCATATTTTTAAATTTTCTTGAATCTGGTTTGTGGCATGGAAAAATAGATTGTTTCTTCTTTGCTTTCTGATTTAAAAGTTAGCTTTCTGGTAACAATAATTAAAGAACAACTCTATCAAATTTCTCTTTTTTTTTTTTGAGATGGAGTCTCGCTCTGTCACCCAGGCTGGAGTGCAGTGGCGCAATCTCAGCTCACTGCAAGCTCTGCCTCCCGGGTTCACACCATTCTCCTGCCTCAGCCTCCCGAGTAGCTGGGACTACAGGCGCCCGCCACCATGCCCGGCTAATTTTTTGTTTTTCTAGTAGAGACAGGGTTTCACCGTGTTAGCCAGGATGGTCTCGATCTCCTGACCTCATGATCCGCCCTCCCTGGCCTCCCAAAGTGCTGGGATTACAGGCCTGAGCCACCGTGCCCAGCCTTCAAATTTCTCTCAAATCAGCTGAAAGAAACACATCATTCAGAGCACTGGGTATCTCTTCCTAATCTCCAGCCTCAGAAATTAGAGACTCCTTAAAAAAAAAAAAAGTTAAGCTAATGAAACATATTCCTGAAAGATCCAGTTTTTGAGTCACCGATTTTTTTCTCTTCAAACTAATAAAATACGATAAATCTTTGTTGTCTAATTTGCTCAATAGGAAACTCCATTGCATATAACCTTTCACATGCTCAGTGTCAAATGCGTCTTTTCTCTTCATTTCAATATCACAGTTGATTAACTGCTATGTACAGTGCAGACACAAGCTGTTTTTACTAAAAGGTGTTAAATATACAAAACAGGTTATTATTCAGCAGAGGCTATTTAGAAATACATAACAAAATTTAATTTACTTGTTTCTCTTACAAGAGGCTATTGCAAACACCATAAAATATATTCACTTACAGTCAGAAAAGGGGGATTTATTGTACATTTCCTGTTTCCACTGAGGTCTGGTTATAGTTCCCACAGGTAGACAAAACACAAGAGAATTTTAACTTCCTTTAATAATTGCTCAAACTGACTTTAGTTAATATAGAAGGAAATGGAAACAGGTTTTCAAAAATATGCTTGGACCTGAAAATTTGCTTTTTTCTTTTTTTCTTTTCTTTTTGCTTGTAGCTATATTGTACCTTCTGGATGGTTGGGAACCTCTGGTTTGTATTTCTAAGTTGGTATTTTATCCTTTAGGTTTTTTTTTTTTTTTTTTCAGTTGTTAATTGTGAGCTTTCTTTTCCTAAGGAAAAAAAAATCAGCTACCTTATTAAATTTTGCATAATATATTGAACTATAGCATCAAAGCTAGATTTCCTAAGCTACATTTTAGATTCTTTTCTCAGCAATGCACACTTTTAAAAAAATAATTAAAAAAATAATAAAAATCCTTTTCCCAAGCACCCCCGTCTAATGTTACAGCTGTATTTGGTTACTCTTTGGAGAGGAAGGACGGTTGCCTTTCTTCTTGGCTTCCAAGCCTTGTTTCTGAATCCTTTCCACACACACAACTCTTATTTCAAAGAGAAACCCCACTGGGAGACTGGAAGACAGGACTGTGAGAGAAGGAAGTTATGTTAATTCCCCAACCCCAAAGACACCAGTGAGCACTTCAAATACTTAGGGAGAAAAAAAAAGAAGCTTCCTTCTAGATTGATTAAAAGTTTGGTTATCACATTTGCAAGTTTTCACAGCTCCACCATTACATCCCTCCTCCCCCACCGCACCAGTCACTTGCTTAGTCACAGATAGTGTCGCTGCTTAAGGAGCCAAGTAAGGCTGAAGGTGACCCCTGTTTCCCCACGGCAGCCTAGGCTCCAAGGTAATTGAAGACATGACGGCTGTTGATTTTGGCTGAGGCTCAGCAAGGACTTAATGTTTGGGGAAATCAGTGTCACCACAGTAGGCCACAACCCAACCAAGTAGCTTCTCCAGCCTTGAGGAGTACTTTTGCCTCTCAAACTTGAGAGATTCCAAAAAAAGGGAAAAGGAAGCGATAAGAAACGATTTTTAAAATATTTACACATCTGACAATAAAACAACAGACTCTTTGTTAACTGGAAGTTACTAATGGAAAAATCTTTCAAGAAGAGGTGTTATATAGAGATTGAAAGAAATCTTTGAAGAGGAAATACAGTCTCCTGCAAGCATTCATTCAACAAATATTTTACACGTCATGCAATGCAACTATTCTTAATTTTTTCCCTTCCATTTGACAATCCAATAAACAATAGAAACTATTTCCCCAGGAAAAAGCACACATGTATATAAATACTAGACCTAGGCCGGGTGCAGTGGCTCATGTCTGTAATCCCAGCACTTTGGGAGGCCCAGGTGGGAAGATCACTTGCACCCAGGAACACAAGACCAGATGAGGCAACATGGTGAGACCCCATCTCTACAAATAAAAAATAAAAAAATAAAAATTAGTTGGTGGTGGCGCACGCCTATAGTAACACCTACTTGAGGGGCTGATGGGGGAGGATCATTGAGCCCAAGAAGTCGAGGCTGCAGTGAGCCGACCATGACATGCACTCCAGCCTGGGGACAGAGAAAGACCCTTTCTCAGGAAAAAAAAAAAAAAAAAAAAAGAATAAAACCCACATGGGGAATTTTTTTTTTTTTTTTTTTTTTTTTTTTTTTTTTTTTTTTTTTTTTTTGAGACAGAGTCTCGCTCTGTTAGCCCAGGCTGGAGTACAGCGGCACAATCTCGGCTCGCTGCAAGCTCCGCCTCCCGGTTTCATGCCATTCTCCTGCCTCAGCCTCCTGAGTAGCTGGGGCGGCAGGTGCCCGCCACCACGCCCAGCTAATTTTTTGTATTTTTAGTAGAGACAGGGTTTCACCGTGTTAGCCAGGATGGTCTCGATCTCCTGACCTCGTGATCCACCTGCCTTAGCCTCCCAAAATGCTGGGATTACAGGCGTGAGCCACTGCACCTGACCAACATGGGGAATTTTTTTAATCTTGAAAAACTGGATATAGTTCGTCAGCCTAACTATTTAAAAGTTCCGTATGGCTAAAAAAAAGTAAAGACAAATGATAAGTTTAGAAAACATTTGCCAAATATATGATAGACAAAAACAATTTCATTAATATGTGCGCATTTTTGTTAATAAGTGACTTCTTACAAGTAAATAAACATACAAAAAGGATGTTCAACCTCACTCAGACAATATTTTTCATCTATCCAATTGACAGAGGTTAAAAAATTGGATAATATCCATTGCTGGACCATGAGGACACAGGGATCATACACTGCAGATGGTACAATGTACAACTGGTACAACTGTTATTTGATAATGTACCATATTTCTGGGACTTTTTAAAGCATATATATTTATCCAAGTGCCCAAATATATATATTCAGATGTTCACTACTGTATTTTTTTAAAGAATGTAATCAGACTGTTCAATAGGACACATAACACATTTAGGCTATTTCAAGATAATGGTTTATTTTGACACCACCAAAAGGAATGTAGATCTCTCTGTTTTGATCTGGAAATAGGTTCAATACACATTATATACAATTTACTGTTTTAACCATTTTTAAGCATACAGTTCTGTGGTATTAAGTACATTCATGTTGCTGTGCAACAACCACCATCATCCACTGTCAGAACTTTTTCATCTTCCCCAACTGAAACTCTGTTCCCTTCATACACCTTCTCTTCATTTCCCTCTCCTTGCCAGCCCCTGGCAACCACCATTCTATTTTCTATCAATTTGACTATTTTAGGTACCTAATATAAGAGGAATTATACAATATCTGTTCTTTTTGTGGCTGGCTTATTTCACTCAGCATAATTAATGTCTTCAAGATTTATTCATATTGTCTCATTTGTCAAAATTTCTTTCCTTTTTAAGGCTGAATAATATGCCACTGTACATATATATCTCATTTGTTTTTTGATTCATTTGTTGATGGACGCTTGGATTTACTGCCTTTTCTTGTATGTTGTTGTTTTATTTGTTTAAGTAAACAATCACTTTTAAAGCCAAGGTTTCCTTGAGAAGATATTTAGGGCACAGGGCACCAAAACACAAATAAGTCAACTAGAAATGAGAATTTTCTGTGCTCCATTTTGAATTTGATTTGTAGTTCTCAGAATAGAACAGGGAGCCCAACCTGAGCTGAGGTTCAAAATGAGCTTCTTGGGTACTCCTAAGAAAAACCCTTCCCTGGAATCCGTTCTCAGCCACTGATTTAGATAAGGGCCAAATAGCCTCCTGATCCAAGGCCACAAATTCTGTCACATTTGGTGTTCAGACATGTATAACCAAGTCTGTTGGAATGGATGGGATGGGAATTCAGTGAAGGCCAAAATACAAAAGAAAATGATAGGGTTGCAGACAGAAAGTTTTATTCTAAGGAGCTCAACCGCTGAGCCCTAGAGTTAAGGAGAAACAGTGGTTTCTGCAAAGCTGTGGTAGCTGGCTCTTTATCTGGTTCAGACTCTACTATCTTGGAGGCTTACCGGTGCCCTGATAGCCAAAAGGACTCTAAGTTCAAACTCAAAGAGCTGCCTCACTAAATTCTACATCATCTTGGAGTCCAAGTAAACCTGCTGTGGGACAACCCTCACCACCTCACTCAAGCTACAGTTTTTGATTGAGTAGGAAAGCCAGCATGATTTGTGTTTCTGCCTCCAGGCAAATGTACTAAAATTCTTTGAGGAATGAGAGGAAATATTTTTTCAGAAGCTTGGAGGTCTGAGTACACATGTGGGGAAAACAGTGATTATAAATTGGGCATGGATGTTAATGTATCCTCATATGTGCCCACAACAGTTGGAGCCTTGGGAACAAGAAGTTACACTTCCTCGGCAAAGAAAGTGCTTTTCTCCACTGGACCTGCAAAGGAGAATCTCAGCTCTAGGAGAGCCTCAGGCCATTCAGGATTCAGAACCTAGGTAGATGATGCTGTGAGGGCTGTGGCTGTGCTCTGCACTTCTGTGTACATCGAACAAGACAATGGATGTGAAAGAGCAACCCTGAAGTTAGTCCATGTTTGGTGGAAAGGGGTCCTCACCATCCTCACAGGTCATGCATCCTCAAAACCTTTTCTTCTAGGAAACTCCTGGCAATGCAATCTAATTTCTTCACTCCTCATCTTGAAGGGTAAGTGGGCAAACATCAAGAACATTGGCTTGTCAGCAACCTTCAGAGAAAGTTACTGAGAAGAAGGTGATTGCTAAGTATTTACAGATTAAAGACTCAACCTGTATTCATGCTCTGATGGTCCAACATTGTAACTTGGAAATAAAAATAAAATCCTAAGCCCCCCCATCTGACTAAATAGACCCTCTCCTGGCCAAGAGGACTTCAGGGAAACCTTAAAAACTGAGTTCCCGGCCATGATGGGATGGGAGGTTGGGCACATCTCATTATACCCCCTCCTCACTAACTGCCATTAGGTGTTCTTTCCTAAGAGTTAAACAGAAACCAGCCCTTTGGAAAGACCTGTTGCACCTCTGATTACAACCAACCTCATGACTACCCCTCCCTTTTTGCTCTTTGACAACTGACCAGCATTCCTTCCTATTAAGAGAGTCCACTACCATGGAGTGGTTCTGGCCAGTCTAGAGAAGATGCAGTGAGGGTTTTTGTGTCCTCTGCTTCACCTTTTGATGTCAGAGGGCTGAAAATCCCACCCTCGGATCATGCTAACACCACCAAGCCTTACATAGTGAATTCAAACACATGGGAAGGGGATTAATTCACAAAACAGCCTATACTATATGAATAAGACCAAAAAATGGCCATCAGTTCATGACTTTATTAACTTACATAGTTAATACATGTTTTATATACTGTTATAAACAGACTATGTGAAAAAATTTGACATATAAACTCTTAAACCATGAAGATATAAGTCAATATTCTGCTACTTCAGATGTTAAATATTTCAGTCATCTATGAACGGCCATGATAATGATTTGAAGCTAGCAAAGTTATCAGTTAGGTTTGCTACATCCTTTTTTTTCTCCCAAGCTGTTTGAGCTTTTATGTTAACACCTATACTACTACAATGAGAAAACAGATTGCTGTTGATGGGAATTATTAAAAAAAACAAAACAAACAAAACAGCTTTTAGGAGAAACTTGCCCATATATACTCTCTTATAATTGCCTCAACAAATTCAAGATGGTTATACTTTTTAAAAAAGTTTCTCATGATTTTACTAGAAAGCAGTAACTGCATTTCTGGTAGGCCTTTCTGATAGGTCACTTGAGAATGACTTTTGCATTATTCATGCATTTTCCACAATAGACACTTCATGTCTTTGAATTCTTTTAGTTGGAGTAGGAAATGCAAACAAATTGGCAAATGGACTTAGCCCTTGAAAGCTTATGTCCAGCTGAGTAGTTATGATATCAATCACATCATGAAAAATTCCTTTTACCTAAAAAACTGCTGAAGTTCAGAGGTTGTAATTTTTTTTTCTCAGCATAGGACAGACTGAATAAGAAAATGAAGACCATCTTAAAATATCTTTGGATATTGGCAAAATTTAGGGAGCTTTTTGATATGAGAAAAATATGCTTTTGCCTTTAAGGCAACATGTTGCCCATTACGTATTAATAAACTGGATTCAACAAAGACTTTCTTACCCATTGCTAAAAATCAACTAACTATAAACAGTCACCACAGTTCTGTTTTTGCCAGTGTCAAAAAGATTTCCAAATCTTTTCAGCTAAAAAGCCAGCAAAGATCAAAGAGTTTTCACATGAGCTCTCTATGTGGCAATGAGATACAAGTGCCATCTTTTAGCACATTATAATAATCCTGTTGTGCAGTACTCCTTTCCAATGACCTGTAA
Source organism: Pongo pygmaeus (assembly GCF_028885625.2). Classification (NCBI taxonomy): domain Eukaryota; kingdom Metazoa; phylum Chordata; class Mammalia; order Primates; family Hominidae; genus Pongo; species Pongo pygmaeus. Next base: position 82,678,971 of record NC_072384.2, read on the forward strand.
AAATAATATATTCAGAAAGGCATTTTTCTCAGCAAAAGGGAAAAAGTATGAATTAGGAAAGGTACATTTAACAAGCTCAATGATCTATTATAAGTTAATACACTTTTTCCCCATTCTGTGGAGTTCAGAATTATAAATGCTTGGCTAGTTAGGCATAATAAAAATGGAATTTGAATGTTACAGTGCAACCTGACAAAATGATTTATTACTCCTTCATCATTGAAAAAATACATGTTCTAACCTTTATAGCTTTTCACTTACTCTGTTATGCACGCCTTGCACCAAATTAAAATATGCACACTAGCACAATACTATAGCCAGATCTCAAAACCAAAGAAAGATAGAGGAAGAAAGGAAGAAAAGAAGGAAGGAAGGAAGGAAGGAATTCAGCCAGATGAACTTTAGTTAAGTGCAATTTATTTTTTTGCTAATGGTATCATACTAATTTTCCAATGCATTCACCTATCCATTGGCCATGGTTACTATCATTGAAACTTTCTCTTGAGCCTCTGTTCAGTTTTGACATTACCATGTTGAATAGTCGTTATTTGTTTTACTGTCTGCCTCCTTCATCAGATGATGAGTAGTGACCCTAGTTTTACAGTCAAGATCAAATATGTAAAGTCAGTCTCCTCCACTATATTATAAGCTCTGTGACATCAAGGACCAAATCCAGTTCGTTTACATGCCAAGCATTTAGGACACTATGTCCTGTGTATTCATTGATTCAACAAATTTTATTGAGGACTGTTGTGGCTTCAATGTGTCCCCCAAAAGTTCATGCGTTGGAAATTTGGTCCCCAGTGCAGCAGTGTTGAGAGGTGGGACTTCTGGGAGGTGACTGGTTCACAAGAGCTCTGCCCTCATGAGTGAATGAATTTACTTCTAGATTAATGGATTGATGGGCTATCGAGGGAGTGGGTTAGTTACCACAAAAGTGAGTCTGTTACAAAAGTCAGTTTGGCTCTCTCTGGTGAATCCCACCCCCACACCATGTGATGCTCTGTGTTACCTCAGGACTCTACAGAGACCCCACTAGCAAGAAGGCCCTCACTAGATGAGAACCCTTGACCTTGTACTTCCCAGCATCTAAAATGGTAAGCAATAAATTTCTTTTCTTTATAAATTACCCAGTCTTGGGTATTCAGCTATAGCAACAAAAAATGAACGAAGATAAGGACCTTCTCTGCACAGGGCCCTTTTGATTGCAAGAAATATAATCTAGTCAAATTAATTGAAATGAAAAAAGAGTCTATTTCCTAATTCTCATCCTCTTGTGCTTCTTTGCTTCTCTGTGTGCATCTGCCCCATTCTTTTTTCCTGATCAGCACTCTCTGATGCTCTCTGCCCCCATAGGCTGCGGAAATACAGGAAACTTCACAATGGTGCATAGTCCATACTACATGAAACTTTCCGCTTAAGTAGCCCCCACAACCCTCAGCCTCTTGGTTCTAACTTAGTGAGAAAACTCTGATAAGAACCCACCATTTACAAGCCATTGGACTAACTCCCCTTGGATCAGTTTTCTTCCCTCATTTAATCAGTTGTAGCCAGGGAGAAGTCACATATTGGTATCAGAGTGTGCAGTCACAGAAGGAACTCCCTTTAGCAGTATCTCCCCTTAAATGAAGTTATAGGTAGGGCAGGTAATCGTAGACAAGACTAGTTAAACTGTGTTTTTAATTAGCTTTGTTTTGTATTTTATCATTCTGTCCTCAGTATCTAGCACATAGTAGGTATTTTAAAAACTATATTCATTGAACTGATGTTAGGATATGACATAATATATTATTTCTAACTTTTATAGTTTATGTGAAATGGGGAAGGCAAGTGGAGGCAGCTGATGTTTTGGACGCTGGACAGATACAATACATACCTGCTGCCAGGATGAATAGATTAAAGCGGGCAGTTTCTATTTCTTTAACTTTCCTACTCAAGCATTGTTTTTAAATGAAAACTAACTCAGCATATCAAGCTTTAAAAAACCAATTAAAAGAGGAAATGGAGATACTCTAGTATACAATTTATATGAAACCCATTGCCCACTATAACCATCTTTGAGGACACTCTGCATTTTAGAAGTGCCACAATAGCATATTCTCTCCTTTTCTGATTCCCTTTAAAACTTAAGTCACTTAGAATGACATGAGGGGTTCTCTTACTAATTTTAAGAGTAAAAAGCAAAGGAACAAATTCCCCTCTAATAAATTACCCCCACAGAAAATATGCTGTGAGGTGGGAAAGGCTGATGGCTAGACCGACACTGCAGAGTTCCATTGGTAGAGATGCGCTTTGTGTAATGTTGGGAGCAAGTAATGATTTTTCCTCTTTGTTCTTGTGGAGGGATGCTTTGGGTGCTCAGAGGAGCATTGACTACCTTTTCCATCCCTTCCCTTTAAAGAAATCAGATTTTGTAAACAGTGAAAAAACCAAGAGCAGATGTGATCATTTAAGCTGGGAATGCAGCCACACCAAGTGTCAGAGCATGTTGTGAGCACCTCTACCTGGGTGTCCCCCCTAGGGCTACAGCTGCTCTCAAGGTCACCTCCTCTCATACAGACAGGCAGTGAAACTCATGCTGAGGACTCATCTTCTGTACACACTTTTAAGAACTTCTACTTCCAAAGATACAATGAAGTTAATAAATGAAGCAAAGCAGATTTCTAGAATAGGCCTCACATAGGGTGGCTTGCAGCATTTAGAAGCATTTCTCTAGACACCACACCTATTTTCCAACTGTAATATTCTGTATAGAATGCAAATGTTCAGACTTTGCTTTTCAAAAACGTTGTATGGTTCACAGCTGAAGAGAGAATAGTTGAGAGTTGAGTGATCTATCCTTCAAACTAGAGGCATGATATTCCTTCACTTGCCAGCAACCCTTGGACCTCTGCAAGGATGTGACAGGAATAGCACAACTCACTAGAGCAGGTATCAGCTGCTCCCTCTAGTCACTTTCTGGGTGCTGTGACCTCCAGCAGCAGAGGCATTCATTCTCCAAGGGTGTTCTATGAGCCTTATTCGTCCTCCCTGTATGATCAGCTGCCAAAGAATTGCCAGTGCAATCTTGAGACTAGATGAGGAGTTACACTGACAGGATAAAATTTCAAGGCTTGCTAATCCTTGTGCATGATGACATGAGATCATCAGACCAGCTTGACTATAGGAGGCATTTCTGTAAAGGGGTAAGATTACAGTTAAGTGTCTCACAGCTCCTGTCTTTTCTACGAAGTACTGACTCTAGCTAGGGGTGAGTCACCAGAATAAAATGATCATTTATTTCAGGACAATGACCTGAGTAGTCATTTTGAAATTTTTCTGATGGCCTCTCTTCTTTGCTCTTGGCATTTCACTTAAATTTTCAGATTTAAAAATTATTTTTCTGCTATGTGGAATGCCTTTTTGATCTATTGCCAATGCTTTCACCTTTTGTCTATTTATACAAGGGGCTCAGATTCTGCATCTTCTCCCCCTGACATCCCAGACAAGTGATTTGTCTCACTGGGAGAAATCTTAGAAACTATGTCTTCGGGGTGGTTTCCTCTCCCTCCCCGTCTCCCTGCTCCTGCTCCTCCTTCTCCTCCTCCCCCACTTCAACTCTCCCTTTCCCTCTGCCATGTAAGAAGTACCTTGCTTCCCCTTTGCCTTCTGTCAAAAAAAAAAAAAAAAAAAAAGAAACATGTCTCTGTGTCATCATTGAGCTGCTACTATTACAGGTGTAGAAATCCCCAGCTGCCTGTATCTCTGATGCTTCTCCACAGGAACAAAAAGAAACAGAACCACTTGTTCCCAACATGAAGCTAAGGGCATCTGCACCAATGGAGGTCTGTAGCATCTGTCCAGCCACCGGCCTTTCCTACCTTAAAGTAAGATCCTGAGAGTTAAACAGGGTAGGAAATTTGACTAAACAGACAGAAAGATGAAATAAACCTAGACCGTGACCTCAAGGCAGTCCCAGAATCAAAGGAGTCAGAGATAAATAATAATTACATTATGATTCAATATGTACTATAATAAAGGCATTTATAAGGTTTAGAAGAAACAGGATGGCATGGTAAGGAAAGGGCAAGTGATGTTTGAGCTTACTGTTTACATTATGATCAGGAGTTTGCCAGCCAGAATAAGAGAACATTCCATTCCAGAGATAGGAAACAGCATGTGGAAAAGTACAGAAGCTTCCAAGAGCAATTGTCGCAATTGTTCTGGATACTGCAATAACATTTGAAAACACAAGCTTTACATCTTATACATTTTTGTCTATAGTATATACAAATATAGTATAACATACATATAGTATAGAGCAGTCTTAAAATTAATTTTAGCATCGTTTTCTGTTAAAGTTACATGAGGGGGAAAATAATCTTTCCCATTTAAGATAAAGACTCCGATCAGAGCTATAGAATAGACTAACACAAAAATGTCACATTTTCATGAATGGAAGTTCTGATATAATACTCATAAAAACCATGAAAAAACTCTGTGAAGGCAATTTTATAAGTGAAATCAAATAGCCTAGTAATACTGGAGAAACTACTACCATTTACACTGAATGCCTTCTTTGTGGCAGCCTCTTCTTCCCCACCATCTCATCAATTTATATGAATGATCTTATTTTAATGCTTACAACAGCCCTTTAAAGTAGATATCATCCACATTCTACACTTAGGGAAACAAACTTGGAGAAGTTAAGTAATTTGTCCATAAGTGACAGAGCTGGGATTCAAACCCCAGATTTGTTTGAGGCTGTGGCATCATACTTCAACTCATATCCACCTCCAAAATCCTACCAGGAACCAGTAGCTGTTTATTATTATGAAGACTATTACTGCATAAATATAAGATCGGCATATATGCGGCAACACAGCACAGTAGAAGGAACACTATATGAGCACATCGCCACATATGTTAATTTGGTTAAATTACCTAGCTCTCGAATAGGTTGAACCAGATAATCTCTAAGGCTCTTCCAGTTACAAATGACTAAAATGCTCCATTATTACAATCATTGATACATAATAGGTTGACCATTAAAGAATTAGCTATTATCTTGAAAATAAGTTCATCTTTCATAAAGGCAGAATTAATCAATCAATCACATTTAGAGAGCTCTTGGCACTAATTTTAATATTAGACCAAGCGTTGTATGTTCCAGTGTAGGATCTCACTTCAACAGCTGCGTTACCTTCAGAAAATAGGAAAAACCATTTTTGTTGACATAGAAAGTACTGTGTGAGCTTGAGATTTAAAACTAAAACAAATATTTTTAAAATTCACAAATATGTGACATACGATCTACTATATATGTGGGATAAGACAGACTAGGAAAGAAATCTGATTTACTAGAGATTAATCTGAGCAGGATCAGAGAGAAAAAGTAAAGCAGCAAAGAAGCAACTTAGAACCATGAAGGACATAAAGTGGGATAGTGTCCCCAAGCTCACAGTCATTTACCCAGGAAATGTTTTTTAGTGCTTTGGGAAAGAATATGATACAGTAGAAAAAATATGGGCTGGAAATCCTAGAGCCTTAGGTTTTAATCTCAGCACTGTCACTCAAACTCAGTAATTTTATGACACTGGGGCAAGGAATTTAAAGTTTTATGAGCTGGTTTCCACATTCATTTACAAAAATCAAGAAAACAATCCCTACTGAGTAATTTGGTTGTGGAGTTTAACTGAAGTAATGGATATGAAAATGTCTAGTATCAAGAGTAGCATAATGTAAGCCCTCAGTGTTATTTTTTTGTCCCTCATTGTTAATGTAAAGCAGTTTCAAATGCTACTGGATAGAATTTGATCCAGCAATCCTACTACTGGGTATCTACCCAAAGGAAGTCAATATATCAAAAAAAATCTGCATGTGTATATTTATTGCAGCACAATTCATAATTGCAAAGATACGGAACCAACCTAAGTGCCCACTGACCAATGAGTGGACAAAGAAAGTGTGGTATATATACACACCATGGAATACTGTTCAGCCATAAAAAAGAAACAATGTCTTTTTGCAGCAACTTTGATGGAGCTAGAGGCCCTTATTCTAAGCAAAGTAACTCAGGAACAGAAAACCAAATACCGTATGTTCTCACTTATAAGTGGGAGCTAAGCTATGTGTATGCAAAGGCATACAGAGTGGTATCATGGACTTTGGAGACTCAGAAGTGGGAGGATGGGAATGGGTCTAGGGATAAAAAACTACATATTGGGTACAATGCATACTACCTAGGTGACAGGTACACTAAAACCTCAGACTTCACCAATGCATGATTCATCCATGTAAACAAAAACCTACTGTACCCTAAAAGCTATTCAAATTTTTAAAACATTAATTAAAAAATGCTATTGGTTAGAAAAGTCCACACTCACATTTGAGAGATCTGAGACACAGTTTAATGAGAAGAACACAGCTCTGGGGCCAGATTTAAATGTTGGCCTCTGCTACTTCCTTGTAGTGTGAGTTTGTAAGAACTGCTTTGTCTTTCCTGAGCTTCAGTTTCCATATCAATAAATCGGGGTCATCATGATATAGGGTTACTGTGAAGACTAAAAGAGCAATATTTAGAGGTTTGAATTAGAGAAAACTTAAGAGTATCTGGTACGCAATGGGCTTTCAATAAACTTTAGCTCTCATTATTATTCTAGTCAGCATTTTTGGCCTGATAAAACCACAACTATCAGTTAAGGTCAAATTTTCCCCTCCCAGGCATCACAAGTTTGCCATCTGGGCCTTGCTTCAGACTGCGAAGACCCTTGTACATTTTGGCTGAAGGTAAGAATTCAGAATAAATTGACATTCAGCATTAACCTGTAAAGTTGTGTACTACCTGCTCCTCAGCTTCAGCTTCAACCTTTGCAAGATCTAACAGTTAAATGGTTAAATGACTACCTACTTCAATGTGCTTTCTGGCAGCCAGAATTTGCATGCAATCTATGACCATGTGACTACATAAGTTATGGTCATACCTAATTAGTATGGCATTCTAATTATTAACTGGATATTTCCTCTCAAATAAAGATAAACATTCTATATGTAACTTGGAGTGAAACCCTATGAGTTTTATACATTGAATGCGATCCATCAGTTCAAGGGTGAATATGCCTTCAGAATGCAAGTGTTTTCTTTTTTCAAATGTATTATCATTTTTTTTTTTTTTTTGAGACAGAGTCTTGTTCTGTTGCCCAGGCTGGAGTGCAGTGGCACGATCTCGGCTCACTGCAACCTCTGCCTCCTGGGTTCAAGCAATTCTTCCGCCTCAGCCTCCTGAGTAGCTGGGATTACAGGCGCGAGCCACAAAGCCCAGCCAATTTTTGTATTTTTAGTAGGGACAGGGTTTTACCATGTTGGCCAGGTTGGTCTCAATCTCTTGACCTCAGGTGATCCACACACCTTGGCCTCCCAAAGTGCTGGGATCACAGGAGCGAGCCACCACGTCTGGCCTTAATTGAGACCGGCTCTTGCTCTGTCACCTAGGCTGGAGCGCACTGGTATAATCATGGCTCACTGCAGCCTCGAACCACCCACCGCCGCCAACCCTCCCCTTGGGCTCAAGCAATCCTGCCACCTCAGCTTCTCAAGTTGCTGGGACTACAGTTGTACACAATCACACCCGGCTTTTTCATTTTTGTATTTTTTTTGTAGAGATGGGGCTTAGACATATTTCCCAGGCTGATCTCGAACTTCTAGGCTCAAATGATCCCTCTGGCTCCGCCTCTCAAAGTGTTGGGATTACAGGCGTGAACCACTGTGCCTGGCCACCAGTACTTCTTACATAATACTTGCTGTAGAGAATCTCTTTCCACTCAAGGGAAGATGCTAAAACTGGTGTTCATGCAATTAAAGATGATATGAACATAGACATTCAGAAGCAATACTGTCATCTTGAGAGCCACATCATTCCAGTGTCACATTTCTAGAACCAAAATATGAGTCCGTGTGGGCTGCTATAACAAAATTTCTTAGTCTGGTTTATAAAGTTTATAAGCAAGAACCGTGAACAATAAATTTGTTACTATAAAAAAACTTCTTGCTAATAGTTCTGGAGGCTGGGAAGCCAATCAGTGTGCTGGCATATTTGGTGTTTGTGAAGGGTCTGCTTTCTGGTTCATAAACAGTGGCTTCTTGCTTTGTCCTCACGTGGTGGTTGGGGCAAGTCGGCTGTCTGGGGCCCCTTTTATGAGGGCATTAATCCCATTCATGAAGGCACCATTCTCATGACCTAATCACCTCCTAAAGGCCCCACATCCTGTCACACTGATGATCAGATTTCAACATATGAATTTTGTGGCCAGGGGGACACGAACATTCAGACCACAGCACAAAGGTTAGGGACAATTTCTTAAGTAATTGTGTGATGCAGCAAACACATGCAAAAAAAAAAAAAAGATCAGAAATAATGAAAGTAAACAACGGCAACATTATCTTAGGTTTGTTTCTGAAAACATTCAGGACGCATCACTGAGTAGTGCACAGAATTTTAGTCTGTGAGCATGCTTCAGTGAAATTATATCACCACTGACCACAAAATCTTCAAATCCGAGAGTTGAAGAAATACTTTTAGTCAGTTACTAATGGAGAAAAAACAAATATAATTTGGTTGCAACCTCGTAAGTTGCTTTCTGTTCTATAATTTAAAATAACTATCTTAAATTAGTAGTTTAATGAGTGAGCAATTTAGCACCTGATAATGCTGAGAAATTAATGACTGCACTGCATTAAATTTAAAAAATGAGCTTTAATAAAATTACAGTAAATTTTAAATATGATTTCCTACTTATTCATGGATTCTAGAAGCTTATTTTATGATGGTAATCTTCAGTTTAGGTCTTGGCGAAATAATTTCAAACCTTAGCCATTGGCATTTTGTCAGTATGTGTATGTAAGTGTACTATGAATGTGACTCAGCCATATACGACAACTGAGACAAGGCAATCACCAAGGTCACATACCTAGTACAGCCCCATCTCCAGGCCACCCATTTACCAAGTTTGTGGCCCTCATGTAAGAGGTGACCAAGATGCACCTGCACCAAGAGCACCAAGAGGATTGTCTCAATCCTTAAGAGAAAGAAGAAGGTATGGGCTGGGGATGAGGGGTGCACTTAAACCAGAAATGAGACATGGCCCTCTGTGGCTAGGATCCTAACTTCAGATTGCTAATTTATCCCATTTTACTTAGGCCAAAATGACAGGCTGAATACTTTTATTGGAAATGAAACATTCCAGAGTTAGACATGTTTACTCTGGACAGTCAAGGACAACAATATGTATGGAAAGTTTGGTTCATGCAAAAATGAATGAAATTTTAATACACTTAAAGTTACTTCCCCCTCTGAAAATAATACCAAAGTAGAGTCAATAAATATTAATTTCCTTCCAATTCCACAGGACCAATTAACGAAAAACATAATTTTTGTACTAGAGAATAAAAAATTTAAAATCTCAAATACTTTTTCCCAAAGGCAGAGGTCATGGCAAATCTTCAGAGAAAGAGAGCATTTTGTCTATTTGAAAATTCAGGCTCAGGCCTTCAAATGAAATGATGGTTCATGCTGTCATTTCAAGTGACTACAAAGAAGAAATGAAAGAAAGATATAAGGAGTCACTACTTTAAGGATTATTCACAAAAGTCTTAGGAATAATACAGGTGAAGTCTCAGAAAGGCAAGTCATTATAACAGAATGGGCATGGATCATGTACTAATCAGTAGGTTACAGTTCACTACCTTACAGAATTTGGGCTTCATTTAGAAGGCCTGATGATGTACAACAGACTTTACATTTTCACATTAATGCAAGAGCCTATCAGTGAATTCAAGTTCATTTCCTTTATTAACCAGCCTATGTTAGATTTGATTTGTGAACTCTGGCTATATAAGCAAAGAAGAAAGCAAGCAAGCAAGTGATCAGAAGAGAAAAAGAGCTAGCTAGCCCATAAGGCTCCTAGAGGGAACTTGAGCACTCCTCATGACAGAGACACAGATGACACACTTCTAACTTCTCAAACATGCCAAGTTTGTGCTTGCCTTCTGGGTCTTTGCCTTTATTATTCCTCCCCTCAGCCCACTTGTGGTTCCTTCTAATCCTTCATGTACCAGCTCAAATGTTTTCTCTTACACAGATGACACTTTCTAAATTAGTTTCACCACTGCCTCCCCACATTATCCTGTATACTTTCCTGTCACCATCAGAAGTTTGCTCATGGCTAGGCATGGTGGCTCATGCCTGTAATCCCAGCACTTTGGGAGGCTGAGGTGGGTGGATCATCCCAGTTCAGGAGTTCCAGACCAGCCTGGCCAACATGGTAAAACCCCATCTCTACTTAAAATACCAAAAATTAACTGGGCATAGTGGCGGGCGCCTGTAATCTCAGTTACTCAGGAGGCTGAGATGGGAGAATTGCTTGAACCTGGGAGGCGGAGGTTGCAGTGAGCCGAGATCAGGCCATTGCCCATTTCCTGGGCAACAAGAGTGAAACTCCGTCTCAAAAAAAAAAAAAAAAAAAAAAAGGAAGAAGCTGGTTCATTTATTGTATACCATCATTAAAATCCAAGCTCAACTATAAAAAGGTCACCTTTTTGCTCACCATTACATCCAGGCATCTAAAAATACTTGCTTAAATAAATGAATGAAAAAGCAGTAGAAAGGAAGCAATTTTACTTCTGAAAAATTATTCTAAAAAAATAACAGGTCAACTTTACCAAGATATAGATATACATTTATAATAACGAAAAGAAATTGTCTAAAAATCTATCCAATCTATCCAAATGAGTATTTTCTCTTTTTTTGAGACAGTCTCATTCTGTCACCCAGGCTGGAGTGCAGTGGTGTGATCTCAGCTCACTGCAACCTCCTCCTTCCGGGTTCAAACAATTCTCCCACCTCAGCCTCCCATGTAGCCAGGATGATAAGTGTGCACCATCATATCTGGGTAATTTTTGTGTTTTTAGTAGTGTCAGGATTTTGCCATGTTGGCCAGGCTGGTGTCGAACTCCTGGTCTCAAGTGATCCATCTGCCTTGGCCTCCCAAAGTGCTGAAATAGGCGTGTGCCACTACGCCCCGCCATGAAATTGTTAAATTAGTTATGGTATCTATAAAGGTATTAAAAAGAATATCAAAGACATTTTTTCTACTATTGAGTGAAATAAGCAGATTACAGGCCAGTATGTATGGTATGATCACATTAATGTAGAGAAAACAACAAAAATAGTATGTTGTTGTATAAGTTTAGAAGAAAATAAAAGAAAACAAACAAGATATTAAGAATAGTAGTTGTCAATTTACTTTTAACTTTTTCCTCCAAGTTACCTTTGCCACGCCTCCTCCCCCGCCTTTGCTGTATGAGAAAAAATTTGGACAAAAACAACTTCAGGTGACTATGAGGAGCGATTTTTTTCTCAGCCTAGCAGTGGTAGAGAATGCCTTATTTTCATCCTTATGCCCTTTCACATATGATTCCAAAGTGTACATATCCAAATGCCTACTTTACTTCTCAAGATATCACTGCCAACAAAGTTATTACCCCTCTAAGAACCTAGTATTTCAAAACAAACGGCATTAAATCTTAGTTTTGACTGTTCACTGTGTAAATCAGACTATTTCAGGTCTGAACTATGCCATTTTAAAATTTCCCTTTTTAAAAAATCTTTATGGAACAAGTACAATTTTTCGACAGATAGTGACAACTACTCCCTACTTTAAATATAGGCTGGACAAATCATACACAAAATAACAGTATAATCTCATAGTACTTCAATTTCATTCTACTCTCTATGTTTGAAGAAAGAGAAACATTATAACTGAGTTTACAGCAGCCTTCTTTTATCTTAACACAAGTTACCAGTGTATACATAAGAAGCTGTGAACAGAAGCTCTTTATGATATTCAGATACAAAGCTGTTGAGAAACAGTCTCAACAATGCCAATCAAAGAGCAAAACATCGGGTTAGTTTTCAAACTAAATGAGCTGCTTTGCCCTCCATGCCAACTACTAAGCAATAGGCCCTTTTATGTCTTTCCCATTCATTACTGACTAATGTAGCAGTTCTCAACATTCTCACTAGTCCCATGATCACTCAATTTTTTTCCCTATTCTTTTAAATAACTCTATTTGGTTACAGATAAAATGAGCAAGTTGACAGCATACAAGTTTTCTTTAAGTTCTTAATTTATAAGAAGTATTGTATAACTTTATTTTCTAATTTTGGTATTTTTTTCAATAAAATGTTTTTCAAAACATTTAAACAAATCATATAATAGGTGACCTGGTATCGAATGCTGTACTTAGACATTCCTAAACCGTTATTTTTTATATTTCAAACTAAGTTTAAACAAAAACTTTTTTATTATTGAACGAATATTCAAGGATCTTAAAGAAATCAAAGTGTGATACAGTCTAGTGTTTATTTTATGTTATGGCAGGTACACTTGAATTTCAAAAATTTAAAACATATAAAAAGTGGTTAGGGACTAACATTTGTATCAACAGTTGATAAATGTCTAAGATTGTTTATTATACAGCAGGGTACAATGGTAGTGCTAATGCCAACAGGGCACCATGGAAGTTAGTCTAAAAATTATCGCTAGGCTTTATACAAGCAACAACATATGCTGCTGTTTTTAGAATTTTGGGAAATGATCTGCTTCTAATACTAAGCAGTTCTTCATCGTTTTAAAATGTTATACAGTGTTACAGTATTTAGTTTGGCAAATGTTTCAAAATAAAGTAGAAATGGATTCATAACATCACAGAAATGCACATCCAATTTTGTTTTCAATAAGAACCATAGGTACAGATCAGAACTCTTCCCTATATGAAATAATTTACACACAGATGAATGCTATAATATCACTATCTAAAATAATCACTAAATACAATTCTTTTTCAGAAATAAACAAGCAAAGATTTCTTTCATTATCAAATACCAAAAACATGTTGATAATGTATGTTTTTCAAATAAATGATACTTCAAAATTATAGGAATAATCTCAGTGAATTCAGTGAATGTGCAACCTAAATCAACCAAGTATACTGTAGTACAACCATATTAAGAAACCAATGATCAGAAAATACAACCGTATGAAAGAAATTTATAATCCACAAAACTTTTTCAGGTCTTAAGGTAAAATAGTTCCACAGTCTACAGGTAAAACCAAGGCAACAAAAATGCGTGCTTGTCTTGAGTAAGTAGGTAATTTTATGCAGAAGATGTAACACTTTGTTTGTAGACAGCATGGTATGCATTTCTCAGCAAGACATAAGGAAAACAAGATTCCAAAAGATCCATTGTAAGGAACGGGGATTCTTGTACAATCTGTAAAATTCAAAAAATGCATCAAAACAAGTTATTTATAACTTGTTTATAAACAAAAATTATAAGTTATTTATAATGGGAATATTTATTGACAACCAGTAAGGCATAATTTCTATATTGTTATTATTAGCAATAGACACAAATTATTTTCCTTTTACTTAATCTAAAATGTAAATGTGCCACAGTGAATGTATATCAAAATGTTTAAAAAGTGCTACTTTTCAATTAAATTTATTTAATCAACAGGAATATATTGAGCACTTTCATTTTCCTCACTGATATACTAGAAATAAAAGACAATACAAAATTTTTTTTTTTTTTGTACCATCAACTCTACCTGGCAATCCAAGACTAAGCTAGGAAGCAAAACCAAACGTAAGACCAACTATAATTAAATGGAAAGCTGTAAATTCTATAAGAATTCAAAACAGAAGAAAGATTAATGTAGGCCAAAGTAATCAAGAAAGACTATCTGGAAAAAGATCTGAGCTGTGGGATGTGCTAAGTCATTAGGATAAATCCAACTTCTGCAGGTAAGGAAAATAACTCTAAGTGGGGAAAGAGCCACGTGGTAGAAACAAGCAAGAGCTGGTTCACAGACACTGCAGAGAGGGAAGTGACTAGGCACAGAGAATTATAGACAATTACGAGAAATGGGCAGAATAGAGTTAGAATGTAGAAAACTCAGAAAACTGGAAGAAAGCTGACACCAATACACTAGAAAAACACTAGGCCTAAGTGTTTTCCAACAGGTTGAAAAACTGTTCATAAAAGAATACCCATAGTTAATGCTAACTTTTGATTTTGTTATCTTCTGATATTACCGAAATGATAAAATATGAGTGATGTCAGTCTTCTCTGCAAATTTTAGAAAGGTGTGGCTTACGTGAAGTGAACAAAAGGGATCAAAAAAATGACTAAGATGCCAAGAAAAGATTCTCAGGAATGCCTGGAACTTTTTTATTGTTAGTAAAAATTAAAATGAGACTTACCATATCTAGCAGTAAATAAACTGATTCTCTATTTCTTGTTGTAGTTTTATCTGTCTCCTGGCCAATTTTCAGTAGACTGGAGGATGCAAGCTTAAAAGTATACATACACATAAAGTGAGTTTGTTAAATAAAAGGTTCATCGGTTACTTATTTTAGGTATGCTTCAACTTCCAACACATTTCAATCATTCAGTGCTAAACATAAAATAATGAGCAATTAAATAATAAGATGAGCTTAGATACCCTACATTCAAGCAGTAATGTAGAGAGTAATTAAGGCACAAAGAGACACTAACATAATAAATGTAATCAAATATTCTTACTGGTCTTTAAAACTGATTTTTTCAGAACAAGTCTGCTTTATAAAATGATTCAAATTATTTTCTCTTATCCCATCCCACTATCTATACTGACTGTATTTCTTAGTTCCCAAGGAAGAAGACAGTTTCACACTGGATTTGACTTCACAGAAACACTGTAAGATTAAGACATTAAACCCTGAGTGAAGGAATTATTTGCAAATGGAAAGAAACAGTTAAAAATTTTAATAGTGTTTTCCTTGAAATAGAAGTTATTTTCTCCCCAAGTTAGTACTATATTTGCATTTGTAATTTAAAAATATTTTTTTAAAAAAGCTGACAGGATTTATAACTGAAAAAGTAAATGTTCTAGAGTTCAGTATGCCATGGTATATCTTTCGTTTAAATAAAATATGGAAAAGGTTATATTAATAAAGAAAAGAAAGAACTACATTGATAGAGAAACTAAAAACCATGTTTCATGAGGCTACATTTAGCACTCCTCTCTTTTGGTAGTGAGTAGTATTTTTAATGATGAATTTATCACCATTAATGGTCTTTCTCCAAAGAAATGGAAAAAAGTAAAATATGTCTTTTTAGAGGGAACAGCCTCTCTCTTGGCCTCAATTTTCCTTTGTTTTTTTCTCTTTCAAGCCTAGGAAAATTTCTAGGGCAGTCCAAACATCAGCTTGGGGAAAAAAGGTCATATTGCAGAACTCTAAAGTTGGGAAAGAGACTTTCGAGTCTAAGGGAAATAACAGACTGCTCCTCGATTTTAATGCCCCACCTTCACCTGTTTCTCCCTCCAAAAAAGAAAATAAATAAACAAATAAAAATAAAAGGAGACTGAAATTCATATACCTGAGAAAATAATTTGAAAGCAAAATGCTATTAGAGGACACTAAATAAAATGTAAAAATAAAGAGAATTTATTCTTACATTTCGTGGTTGTGAATTTTAGTTTTCTTTATAAAATGTCATGAGTTTTGTTATTTGATTATACATACCGCCAGAAATTCTTTAAGACGGTCTTCAATGCTTCCTTTGTGAATTGTAAACAAAGCTGCAGCAATCTGGTTGATGGCTTTGGCCAAGCAATGTATGTTGTTGCAATGCCCTGAGAAAATGCAAATAGGGTTGTGTAGACCCCAAAATAGCAAATAATACATAGAAGGCAAATCTTTAATGACTTCACAATCTGCATAAATAGTGGCATAATTAAGAGTAGAGTGGGGACATGACCGGATTTGCTCTCCTTTGACTTTCATGAATACTGATGTTTTTAAAACTAGTGTAACAGGAGAGTAACAAACGATCGTGTATATGTTAAACAGGCAAACACTTCTGAAAACATCTAAAAGAAATCACACATCAGTTTTATAGTAGCTCGGAAATAAAAAGGAAGTGCTTAGCTGCTTTACAACATTTTATCATTCAATCCTTAAAATAATCCTATGAGTTGGATACTCCCTCACCGACCTCTACACACATTCAGGCACACATGAGCTTACTTACAGACATTTCATATATCAGGAAACTGCAGTTTAGGAAAAGGGAAACAGACTACCCCATGTTCCACTGCCAGTTAGTGGCAGAACTTAACTCATATTTTATTATAAAATACCAAAACCCATTATTTTTCCATCGCCAAAACAATTTTAAACCACTATTACCTTCTATAGCAGGGCTGTACTGAGACATCACATTACTGGCCAGTGTAGGCAAAGAAACTGCCACAAACACCATGAGAAGGCAGGCAATTTTATATTCTTCTTCTGGACTAATGTTTTCTAAGAGACAAAAATTAAGAATAAAATCAAGGTATTTCTTCAAGATTAGTTAAGATTTGATAATCTAAACTAAACAGATTTTTATTTTAAAAATGGTTTACTTTTTTTTTGAAATAGTAAAATATTTTACTAGCATTCTATAGAACTGGTCACAATTTTGTTATAAAAATATAAAGTAGAAACAGTTTATATTACAATTGACTATTATCAACTACTTAGGCATGTTTCAAGGACGTCTGATAAAACAGTAAGGTAAGATTTTATTTTTCTTAATTGTAAGATTATAGAACAAAAAATACAGTTAGGATAACTGCAATCCTACAATTTCCTAATTGAAAACTAATGAGGAATTATTACTTTATGAGACAGTTCTATTTACAATTTAGAAAATTTACCTCATAAATTATTCTGCAAAAATCACCAAAAAAAATCTTAATTACTTTTTGAAAGAGATATGAATATAATTTGAAATTTACTATTTAAAAGACATAAATGTGGAAAGTGGAATGGGTTTTCAACCTCTCTATTTTAGAAGACAGAAGAAACTAGTCATGAATAAAAGAAGACAGAAGACAGAAGAAACTAGTCATGAATAAAAATACGTAGCATTGCTCTAAAGCTTTCAAGATATAACCCTTTCTAAAACATTTATTGTGATATGCACTCAAATTGTGGGTTATTTAGGCTACTAATCACCATTAGATATAATTAAGAATTGAATGTAAGAAAAAAGCTGAAATATGTTTTAAAGATTTGGTTGACTACAAAAAATACAGCTGTAGCAAATCAAGTAATAATTATAATTATCCGTGTGACTAAATGTAACATACTGTATGAATGAGGAAACAAAATTGCATTGTTAAATGAAATTGCACTGTTAAATGAAAATTGCATTGTTAAATGAAAAAAAAAAAACAACTGATGAACTCAAACACCATGCTGCTGCCTCAAGGGGGCAGAAGGGGCATTTTAGTAGTAGAAATAGATGAAATGCTATATTTACTTTGTAGACAAATCAAGAAATATCTACAGGATTCTGAGTACTGCATTTCTAAGGGCTGGTCTTAAAAATTTCTAAATGTTTTATATAACACTGTACAAACTCTTGATGGTGAATAACTCTAGTCCAATAAAAACAGAATACCCTTTTCTAGATCTCAATTTTTTGCTATCTACTGGACCATCTGCCATTAGCATACAAATGCTGTAATCTCCCCCATCTTAAAAAATCCTTCTCTTGTCTTTGCTCTTGCCTCCAGCTGCTGAGATTTTATTTCTTTGCTCCCCTATACAACAGAACTCTTTGAGTTGTCTTATAGTTATTTCCAAATCCTTTTCCTCCTATTCTCCCTTAATCTCCCTTACTCACTAATCAGCCTTTTGCCCATAAAACCTCACTGACACTCATCTTGTTAGTACCACCAATTAACTCTACATAGCTGATCATGTCCTTTCTATCTTCCTGGAAGCTACTCTTTCCTGGTTTTTCTTCTACTTCATTGGTCTTTTCTTCTCAATTTCTCTAAATTTCTTTTTTGGTGGTTTTTCCTTTTCTCCCTGAGCTCTTAAATCTTAGAATGGCTCAAGGCTCAGACCTGGATCCTCTTCACTGCTGCATCTATATACACTAAATGGCCCAGTAATCTCATCCAATCTTAAGTTCCAGAAGGGGGATGTTTTGTGTTTTATGCACTGATATAGTCCAAGTACCAGCAATAACAATAACAAATTTAAAAAGCTGAACACAAAGCAGGCATTTGAATATATGGTTAAATATCATACCTATACCTATGCTGCCCTGGTAACTTTAACTAAGAGTATTAAATATTTACTAATGCATTTTACCTGATTTTTGTGAAGAAAGAGCTACGACCAATGCAGGATCAATCTCACAAGGTAATCCAGCAGCTGATGATAACTCATACACATTCATTGCAACCTGATAAAAACAAAAGAATTACAGAGCAATAAATAGTCTAACAAATTTCTGAGAAAGTTCACTGTTTATTAGAGTCTGCCTAGAAGAACACCAGAGAATTTCGGAAACTTGGCTGAAGCAGAAACTACAGCATAACTAAGTATACTGAACAACTGATTCAATGTAGGTTGAATACTGTGAGGTGTTGCTGGTTCTAACTTCCTACTGCTAGGCCAAACAAAACTTGTATACTTTCTGTGGCACATTCCAACAGGATAATTCTAAAGTTATCACTTTGCTTGGAAGCATGAATATAAAATATCAAGTCAGAAAAGATGAATAAATGAACAAAGTGAATCAATATTACTAGACCTGTGTTTATGTCCATAGTAGTTTAATGAAAAATTATAGTGGTTCAATGTCTAATCATATCATATCTATAAATACAGCAAATTACTTATGATAGGTTTTTTAAGGAGTATTCATTTAAAAATCTGATAAGGGAATTTCTAATAATGAAAGTAATTTTTCTGTATCACATATAGATTTCAAATATTCAAGGCATTCTGACTGCTCAATAACCTCAGAAGAGAACTGTCTATATAACTGGTTACCTCTGATATTGTGACAAAAAACCTTAGTATAAAATATGAAGTAAAATAGTATAGCTTAGAAAAACTGGGAACATGGCAGGGATTAAGTTCTAGATTAAAATGTTTGTAATCTATTACTTCACACACAAAAATTAACTCAAAATGAATCATAAACCTAAATGTAAGAGCTAAAACTATAAAACGCTTAGAAAAAAACATAGGCACAAATCATCATAACACTGCATTAGGCAATGGTTTCTTAGACTGACACCAAAAGCACAAACAAACCCCCAAAAACAGATAAAATGGACTTCTTTGAAACTAAAAGACATCATCAACCTATAGAACTAGAGAAAAGATTTGCAAATCATGAATTTGTTAATGGACTTGTATCCAAAATATATGAAGAATTCACAAATAGAAAAAGACAACCCAATTTAAAATGTCAAAGGCTTTGAATAGTTATTTCTCCAAAGAAGATATAGAAATAACCAGTAAACATATGAAAACATGTTCAACATAATTTGCCATCAGGAAAATGCAAATATAAACAATGAGATGCCACTTCACACTCATTAGATGGCTATGAATAAGAACACAGACAATTACAAGTATTAGTGAAGATGCAGAAAAAGTGAAACCCTCATACAAGGCTGGTAGGAATGCAAAATGACACACCCAATTTGAAAACAGTTTAGCAGTTCCTCAAAAGGCTAAACATACAGTTTTCATATGACCCAGCAATTCTCTCCTGGTATATACTCAAGAGAAATAATACACGTTCACACAAAAACTTGTACACGGATGTTCACAGTAGCAGTGTTTCTAATAGCTAAGAAGTGGAAACAACCCAGATGTCCATCAATTGATGTGAATAAACAAAATGTGGTATACCCATACAATGAAACATTATTCAACAATCATTGAAAAAAAAGTACTGATATATGCTGTAATATGTATGAATCCTGAAAATATGCTAAGTGAAAGAAGCCAGTATCAGAAGACTACACATGATGATTTATGTAAGTGTCCAACGTAGGCTAATTTAAACAGAAAGTAGATTAGTCGTTGCCTCAGGCTGGGGATGGGGGAGAAGAGGTGGAATGGGGAGTGACTGCTAATGGGTACAAGGCTTCTTTTTGGGGATAATGAAAATGTTCTAAAATTGACTTTAGTGATGGGTGAACAACTCTGTCACTACACTAAAAACCACTGAATCTTGCATTTTAAATGAGTAAATTTTCTGATAGGTGAGTCATAACTCAATAAAGCTGTTTAAAAACATTTTTTTTTTTTAAAGTTAAGTTCTATTGAAAGTTTGCTGGAAACCAAACATGATTATATCAGGTGAAAACTGAATGATTGCCCAGAATATTAATTAGAATTCTTATAATTCTGCACATCAGTGTCTTCTCAAGAACTGATTAGTTTTTGTCTCCTTAACTTTATTTTTTCTGCAGTGTTTCCACTTAGGAAATCATTTTGAGCTATTTGTACATAGTTTTCAATCATAGAATCACAAGACAATCACTGATTTCAAATGTTTATTCTGTACAAAACACTGTAAGAGAAACAACAGCAACAACACCAAAAAAACAAAGTCTGGGTCTTCAAGATATATACCATTTGGTATAAATATAAGTAGAAAAATATAATTATAATACAAGGCAGATTATATTCAACTCCACAGGAGATAAACAAGTTCTCTGATAACACTAAGAAAAAAGAAGTTCTTTATCACTGGAGAATCTAGGAATGGTTTTTAGAAAATGGCAATTGAATCAGGCCTTAAAATACAGGCAGGATTTCAAAAGGCAGAAAGAGAAAAGGCTGGTATTTTCAAGTAGAATAAATTAGAAGGTAAAAGAGATAGATGTGAGAATGCAACAGAAAGATCTAGTTAGCTCACAGAATACCATATAAAAAGAGGGGCAGAGTAAGAAAGAGAGTGAGAGAAGGAAGAAAGAAGTGGTAGAAGATAAGCCTCAAAAAGTTTGAGTGGCACCAATTTTTTTTTTTTTTTTTGGAGATGGGAGTTTTGCTCCTGTTGCCCAGGCTGGAGTGCAATGGCGCAATCTCAGCTCACCACAACCTGCACCTTCTGGGTTCAAGAGATTCTCCTGCCTCAGCCTCCCGAGTAGCTGGGATTACAGGCATGTCCTGTCACGCCCGGCTAATTTTGTATTTTTAGTAGAGATGGGGTTTCTTCATGTTGGTCGGGCTGGTCTCGAACTCCTGACCTCAGGTGATCCACCCACCTTGCTCAGGTGATCTGCCCACCTAGGCCTCCCAAAGTGCTGGGATTAGAGTCTTGAGCCACCATGCCCAGCCTGAGTGGCACCAATTTTAGAAGAGTCTTGGTGTCATACAAAGGAGTTTAGACATTATTTTTGTCAGTCGGTGTTTTTCAAGATATGTGAAACAGAAACAATCTCTCTAAGAAGTGTGTCAGCTTAGAAAACACAAATGTAAACCCTGATATATCACTTACTAGATGTATAACCACTGGTCAATCATTACTAGGATTAGATCAATAGTTGGATTTCATGGCTCAATCGATTTTCAAAACAAAAACTGTAAGCTCACAGAAGGCTGCCAACCTGCTGTTTTACATATATTACATATAATAGAATACTAAAAATCTTTTTAAAATTACAGCCTACAATTACATCCTTTTATAAGAAATGACTTAACATCTATCTTAAACTTATTGAATTTCATTGTATTTAAAATGACTATTATTTCATTGCTTCATTTTTCTTTTTTTTTTGAGACGGAGTCTCACTCTGTTGCCCAGGCTGGAGTGCAGTGGCAAGGTCTTGGCTCGCTACATGCTCCGCCTCCCAGGTTCATGCCATTCTCCTGTCTCAGCCTCCCAAGTAGCTGGGACTACAGGTGCCCGCCACCATGCCTGGCTAATTTTTTTTTTTTTTTTTTTTTTTTAAGTAGAGATGGGGTTTCACCGTGTTAGCCAGGATGGTCTCGATCTCCTGACCCCGTGATCTGCCAGCCTCGGCCTCCCAACGTGCTGGGATTACAGGCGTGAGCCACCATGCCTGGCCACCTCATCTTTCTTAATTTTCTTTATCACCATGTATAAACAGCTATCCATTTAAGGAAAAAAAAAATATATTTTTAGTCAATTTTGCATTGCTATAGGTGATCAAAGAAGACTGACTTTCAAAATGCCTAGGTAGTATTTTGGTGCTGAGCTCTCAAAGATTCAATTACAAAGGCAAGCATGCTAACTAACCACTCTAAAATAGGAACTTTATAGTAGTTTAGGATTTATTACATTTTATTCCATATGTAATTTAAATATTTCGCTTTAGAGACTGTAAACCCCAACTATAAATTATATTATTACCTTCATATCAGTTTCCCTTGGAATGTGATCCTTAAAATCTTCAATTGAACTTACAAGAAAAGGAATGTGGTAGGATAAGACCTAGGCAGGATAACAAATAAGAATACAAATTATTTTTCAACGGCAACCCCTAAACTTACAAAATATTACCAATTGATTAATTTTAGTTTCCATAAAAATTATTTTACTTTATTTACTTTCAGTGATTTTTCAAAAATTTCAAGACATATGAAAGTTAAATGCATTCAAAAGTATTCAATATTAAAGCCAGTATAGTCAAAATTGAAAATACTCTACTGATAATGAAGAGCACTGAAAAAGTAGTGCAATAACCACACAAGTTATACTCTGCAAGCAGCAGTACCAAAACAAAAAATGAGCTTAAATAACTAATTTTATGTATGTTATTTTCTGTAACTACTAAAACTGGAATTTTAATTATATCATTGCTAAGTATGAATCTGAAATGTAACTTTAAATTTCTGAGAAATTAAAAGGGATTGTTTGGATACCGAGTATATACTTGTAATGGTTTCTTACATCTCTAAGTGCTTCTTGTGCCAATGATCGGAAGGATAAAATTACACCAATTATTGTCATCCTCTTCAAGACACTGTCAACAGCTAAATTCAAAGAAACAGAAGGAGAAGAGAATAAAAAAGTGTGAACTGGATTCTTTCTTAACCTTGGAAAAGAATCTAAATATATTAAAGTAATAAAATTCCTATGATAAAAGGCACAATTAACAGTAATTTGATTACAATAATGATTAAAGAGAGAAAGATATTGATAGCTGATATTTAAACTGGTTAAACTTTTAAGTAACTATAGTTTCCATCAAATGGAGTACATTGTGTTCTTTTAAATGGGTTAGATGGTTCACAAGTAGCTAACTATAAATTATATTTATAATATAACTTTATATAAATTATATTACTACCTTCTGAAACCCTATTTCAGAAAAGGTAGGGGCAGAAAGAAGGGAAGAAAGACTAGGTGAGAAAGAAGCTGATCAGAGCGAACAGGAGTTAAATCCTCAAGCGGCCCAGGAACTCAGCAGTGCTAAATTCTTAAATTGTTAAGGTCTTGAGTTAAGAAACAAAATATGCCTGTTGAGAACACATGCAGTTTTGGCAGGACCAGTTTGCTGAAGCTGAACAGATTTGATCACTTACATATTGGTTAGAGAGCATTATTCTAAAAATTATTAATAGATTTTCAAGGCTGAGCATGGTGGTTCACATCTGTAATCCTAGCATTTTAGGAGGCTGAGCTGGGAAGATTGCTTGAGCCCAGGAGTTCACAAACAGCCTGGGCAACATAGCAAGACCCTGTCTCTACAAAAAATTAAAAAAAAATCAGTCGAGTGTGGGGGCATGAGCCTGTGGTCCTAGTACTCGGGAGGCTAAGATGGGAGGATCCTTTGAGTTCAGGAATCAGAGGTTGCAGTGATCATGCCACTGCACATCAGTCTGGGTAAAGGAGCAAGACCCCATCTCTAAAAAAAAATAAAACTCTGTTAACAAAGTAGGATTGGAAGGGTCAATATGATGGTTCAATACCTTCACATTTTATAAAGCCAAAACAAACATTTATTGCACGCCATATACAAAGCCTTACACTGTGTAGTAAAAGAAGAAATATAAACAGAATAATGATCTAGACCTCAAATAGCAGAGAATCTAAATGAGCTGTCATGAAAACTAAGAAATATAATTCCATTTATGTAAACTAAAAAAGATATATATACAGACCTATATTTGTATATACATAAGAAATTTCTGGAAAGAGATGTATATACTACAGTAACGGTTAGAGTTACTAGTTGCGGAGTAGGGATAGAGAGAAGTGTTTTATTTTTGACTTTCTACCTTCTGTGTAGCTTGTTTAAACTTTGACCATAACATCTTTTACTAAACCATACAAATAGGCCTAATATAAGCCAAATATGAATTAAAAGTCATGTTAACAAAATGATATAAGGCGCAAATTTATTAAAAATTCCATGTGAGCAGGAACTACTCTTAATCTTTTCATCTACCTGTAGCACTCAGCACAGTGTCTGATACCCAGATGACCAGTAGATATTCAATTAAATGGTAATTCAAGATGAGACTAGGTTGGGTGGCTGAGGCGGGTGGATCACTTGAGCTCAGGAGTTCAAGACCAGCCTGGGCAACATGGTGAAACCCCAACTCTACTAAACATACAAAAATTAGCCAAGCCTGGTGGCACGTGCTTGTAGTCCCAGCTACTCGGGAGACTGAGGCAGGAGAATCGCTTGAACCCAGGAGGTGGAGGCTGCAGTGAGCCGAGATCTCGCCACTGCACTCGAGCCTAGGCAACAGAGCAAGACTCTGTCTCAAAAAAAAAAAAAAAAAGATTCACACTAGAAATAACAATAGACAAGATTCACTGTGATATAGCCATATATTTTCCAAAGTATGTTACCCAGAAATTAATCAAGTTCTCAAAGACTATACCCTACAACCTCATCTTGAATGTGTGCAATAATGACACATTAAAAGTTCTAAGATACTTCACAGTAAGAAACACTGCTTAATGTATTGTGTAATGGATTATTTGCCAAACCATTTGACCACTGGCACTTCCCTTCACCCCACATAACGTCCACTAACTTCCCAAGGAACTAACTCTAGAACAGAGGCTATGTGGGTCTTGGATCAGGCAAACAAATAGGTAGTGGGGGACAGGAAGAGAGGTAATGCCGGTCAATTATTTCATTAATCCAAATAATAGCTTTTGAATGTCATGCTAAGGAGTTTATACTATATCCTTCAAGCAATGAGGGTGTTGTTCAGGGTTTTCAAAATATAAAGAGTTATATGAAAAGAACTGTTTAAAAATGACTCTTCCCATTTTAAAAATAATGACCCAAATTAAAAAAAAATTTAATGTAGCATAGGGCCAAACAATGTATACCTCTGGACCAAATGTGACACACCAATTTGTAAGCTCTCATCTATAAGACATAGCTACTGCACATGGAATATGAGGAGTGAAAGAATCAGAGAGGATGCCCAAGTTTTCCAGTGTGAGTCACTGGATAGATGGTGAGAGAGGTAACAAAATAGTCAATAAAGAAAACATCAGGTTTTTTCTCCCCACCTACTTATACCTGCCATGGAAGAGATACTTCCCATTCCAGGGACGTTGTGAAAAACCTGTGGGTCATATAGCTGAAAATATTTAACATAATGTTTCTAAACTTTTGTATGATTCCAAATGACCCCGAGGACTTGTTAAAACACAGACTGCTGGGCCTCAGCCCCAGAGATCTGAGTCAGCAGGTCTGAGGTGGGGCCCAATAATTTACACGCTTAACAAATTCCCAGGTGGTGCTGTTACATGTCCCTGGGTTATACTTTGAGAAGCCCCGGTCAAACTAGTACTTGGTATTAAACATCTGGAGATCAACAGAAGAGAGTTAAGGCTGAACATAAATATTGGATAAGGGAAGAGAAAATCTGGGATAAAATTTTTCCAATAGGATTGCAGAGTAAAAATGGAAGAGTAAGATATCACAAGCTGACACTACATAAAAGATGAACCTGCAAAAACGACGAAGAGTAGAGATAAAAGTATTGGCAAATAAAGAAAATAAAGCTTTAATAAAAAGGAGAATAAAAGAGATAAACACTACAGAGAAATAAACAGAATGAGAGTTGAGGAAAAAGCACCAAATCTTGCAAATGAGTAGTCACCAACAAACTTTCAGAAAGGTTTCAGGAAAGTGGACATATTACAGCACACCAAGAGTAGACAGGTAGGACGATCAAACAGTGCATACAAACTAGTCAAAAAGTTTCAAAGTAAGACAGGTGGTAAGATGAAAAAGAGGCCAGTTTAACAACAGACTTAAAAAGTGTTATTTCACAAGCAGTACTTGGCTTTCAGGGTGCAGGAGACTTTCTAGGGATCAGGAAAACTGCTCTGTGGGAATGAATGTAGCAAAAACTCAAGGGTATGACAGCATAAGGGAGAATGCACTAACCAAATTTCATAGTCCAGAATGGATAAAATACGTAAAGCCAGGAATAGGTGATCAGGAAAGCTGAGAGGCATAAAAGTTTTAATGAGCTAGAACTAGGAGTTCAATAGGTGTAAAGGAATGGGAGAGCTAGAAGACGTGGCTATGATCTGAGAGTTGAATTTCAAAGTTCAAGATTTTTACTGTTGGAACAATTTCAGGAAATAATAACATCCAAAGTACTGCTAAAGTGAAGATCTTCAGAAGCAACTTATAGGTTTGTAGATGATGGCAGAAAGGTATAAGTGAATAGAATGAGTTTTCAAAAGAAAAAATTGCTGTAGGAAAACTAGAAATATTTTTAGTTTGGAATCAGGGAGTCAGTAAAGCGATGAACCTAGTCCCAAGAAACAGAACGTCAGAGAATAAAAAAATATGAAGCAGAGACATAAGGAGATTTGCCCAAGTCACAGAGAAGTCTTAAAACTGATAATAAGGCCAGGCACGGTGGCTCACGCCTGTAATCCCAACACTCTAGGAGGTCGAGGCGGGTGGATCACTTGAGGTCAGGAGTTCGAGACCAGCCTGGACAACACTGTGAAGCCCCATCTTACTAAAATTACAAAAATTAGCCGAGTGTGGTAGCACATGCCTGTAGTCCTAGTTACTTGGGAGGCTGATGCAGTAGAATTGGTTGAACCAGGAGGTGGAGGTTGCAGTGAGCTGAGATTGTGTCATTACACTTCAGCCTGGGCGCCAGAGCAAGGCTCCGTCTCAAAAAAAAATAAAAATAGATAAAATAAATTAAAAATAAACTAATAAATTCCAGATTGCCTCCCAATTCAGACCTACTTTTAATAAATCATAATGCTTTATCTTTTAAAAAGAATGTGCTTGTTGACTGTGAAAAACTCCTTCAAAAACACATTGACTTCTGGATATGGACATGGGGAGAAGGAAGCACAAAAGAATAAAAAGAAAGAGAATGTTTTGGAAAACAGTTCAATTGCTGAAAAAATAGTTCTCTCTACTCTCCTAAATGAGTCACTCTCAAGTGAATCTTTTCTTTTTACAAATTATAAAAAAGATTTAATAAATTCTATTTAAAGACAAATTTGATATATATGGGTCACTAATATTCAACGATTTAGATTTTGGTTTTGGCCAATTCCAAAATGGCCAATGAGTTAGAGGTAATGAGTCACCACTAACTATTATACACAAAATTCAAGTAAGCAGAATCTTGACAAACGACTATATGAATTTTATTTTGAAAACCTGCAAATTCTGTTTGGAATTTTAACAAATTCCACTGTTTCAATTCCACAAATGAGAGTTAAATAAAGTACTGAACACTGCAGCGGATTATTTGCTTCTAATTAGATGGTACAGTCAAAAGATTGTTAGTAGGAAAGTAAATAGGGTTAAGGCCAATGGGGTTGTCAAATGAGTATTAAAAAATGGGAGAAAACATGAAAAAAATAAAACTAATAAGAATAAAGGAGTAGAAAATATAAGTAGCTAGTAAACCAATGTACAATAACAAAAGAAAGATCAGGAGAGTTTTAAAAACTAATTTCCTACTTATTCATACTCCTTCTCCCTATAATGCTACCACGTCTATTTTTTTGTTTTTTAAAGTATCATATAATAAAAATGACCTTTTCTTTTCCTTTTGGTATACAGCTCCATTTTTTTTTCTTTGAAATAGAGTTTTGCTCTTGTCGCCCAGGCTGTAGTGCAATGGTGCTATCTCAGCTGACTGCAACCTCCATCTCCCGGGTTCAAGCAATTCTCCTACCTCAGCCTCCTGAGTAGCTGGGATTATAAGCAAGTGCCACCATGCCTGGCTAATTTTTGTATTTTTAGTAGAGACAGGGTTTCAACATGTTGGCCAGGCTGGTCTGGAATTCCTGATCTCAAGTGATGTGCCTGCCTTGGCTCCCAATGTGCTGGGATTACAGGCCTGGGCCACCACACCCAGCCCCAAATGTATGTGTCGTATGATAGATTTGTATCACCACTATGGTGAACAGGTTCATCACCCTAAAAATCTCCCTCACTGCTTTCCCTTTATAGTCCTGGCAACCACGGATCTGTCCTATAAGGTAATCTTTAATTTTTATTCAATAAGAATTAAGTAAGTTTTACAGGATAAAATAGCCTAAGAAAGTGATTCTCTAAAGCATTTAAGAGAAAAATGTCAAATGTGAAGTATGTTAAATACATGTACGGCTTTAGTTTTCTTCTGGATTATTTTTTGTTTAGGAACATAAACTTGTTCTCTGGCTTTCTCAAATACAAAGAATATTTTATTTGGGATTCCATTTTTTTTTTAGTGTTGAGAAGGCTTTTAAATTAATCAAGAAGTATGACTTAAATTTTTCATTATAACTTTAACAGTTCAAGTAAAAAAAGCAAAAGAAAATAACATTAGATCAAGTATATCTAAAACAATTATCTGGCTGAACACATTTTAATACTTAGGATTCACTGTGATTTCACAATATACCTCCCACAAATAATCAATGTCAAGAAGACATTACAATTTTTTTTAAAGTTGTAGGTTCAGGTTTTCATCAATCTTAGCTAATAACAAAAAGAAACAAATTACTGATCACTTAACAACATGGATGAATAAATCTCAAAAACATTATGCTAAGTGAAAGAAGCCAGACACAAATTTAATCTATAGTGACAGAAATAAGATCAGTGGGTGTTTGGCCTGGGGCCAGAGACTGGGGTAGGAGACCAACTACAAAGAGATAGCAAACAATTTTTCAAACTGATGGAACTGTTCTATATGTAGACTGTGGCAATGGTTATATGAATGTATCCATCTGTCAAAATCCAAAATATCGTTTGCTTAAATGGTACATTTTATTGTATGTAACTTATACATATAAAGTTGATTTTTAGAAAGTTAACAGGCTCAGAAGCTAATCCTTTTAGTCTAAATTAATGTAGATTTACTGTAGTAAATTTAATGGGTTCAAAACCAAATTGATACTGGTAATATTCATGAACTAGTGACACATAGTAGACTAAGAGTATGGTTAAGAAAAATTGTGAAACAGATAAGCCACACACACACTTATATGATCCTTTGACTGCAAAAATGTTCTAGTTCTCTTCATAAGCTAAAGAGTACTTTTCATAATTTACTACTTGTATTTATGTTACAAATTTTGAGCCAAAGCTAAATACTGAGTATCAAGATCTTATGTTTATAAAAAGTATCATGAGTTACCCACATGATAATCGTTTAAAGAGTGCAGCCATCTGGTCTGGTTTGTCAAAGCTGGTCCTCATTTGTGTTAACACATCAACATTCTCCACCACAAGTTTCTAAAAAAAAGAAAGATCCTAGGTCAGGCACAGACCTCTTTGTGTTAATGAGATAAGAGCATGCTTGGAAATTACAATCTGGCAAGTAGGAAACACAATTCATGAAATCCAGATGCTCTATGCTACATATATTTTTTTGTTGTTTCAATAAAAGAATCTGAAAATTATTTATATAAGCTTAGTGTTTCCCTTCAGTTTACAAATTCAAGAAGGAAGGAGTTCAGGAAAAGCAACAAAGTAGTAGGATAAAGAATCATCTTATGCTTACTGAGACGTTGAACCGCATCAATAATAAAAAGTAGACACCAAAATGGACATAGCAACAAATTCCAACTGAAACAAAAGAACTTGCTAAAGTTAAACCTGGCCAAAGGCAGGCTAGACTATGCCTGTAGACAATGAGTATTACTGGATACATACAATCAGAGGGAGAATGACTTGTTATGGTATGGTAACACTTGATGGGGATTATATAATAGTAATGTTTCCCAACAAAAATTATAAAATGGAAGTATAAACTATCTATTCCTCTTTCACAGACCACTGAGAAAAGGGAAGAGAAAAGAAGGAAGAGATATAAATAAGGGAAGGGTGTGAAGGATGACCATTCAAGAAAAGTATAACTCATTGAAGAATGTTCTCAAAAGAAACATTACAAAGTAATTTAGTTTAAAAATTATAACACAAATGTAATTAATTTCATTCTGTCAGAGAAAAGCCTAGACAACAATAAACGGAGTTTCTAAAACAACGAAGAAAGAAGTGAGAGAGACATTCTGCTCCTTGTTGCACTGTTAACCTGTGCAGTCTGCTTTCACCACTACTTTCACCACTAAAGTTCACCACTACCACACTTCCCAGTTCTTCCACAATGTAAGTGAAGTTTATAATTTAACTTCTGATCTCTATATCTCTACAAAGTTCTTGTACATCAGAATTTTCTTTACTTTTGTTCTCTATAATGGTTCTCAGCCCTTGTACACATCACAATCACCTGTGGTGCTCTTTCCAAATACACATATCCATGCTTCATTCTTGGTTATTTCAATTCAGCAGACCTGGCTGGGAAGGTGCAGCAAGCATATAAAGTGCCATGGTGGTTTTTTACAAACGAAAGGTTGATAACATCTGATTTAAGGGAAAAAAACTACGCAGAAAATCCATAAAAATAATTTTTTTTAAAACATTAGTATAAGTTTTGTTTAGGTTGCTTGATGTTATTACTTCAGATTGTTTCTTATTATGCTGCTAATCAGAAGTTAAGCTCTAGTCACATTTATTTGCTGAATTTAACTTCTATGGTCTCTGATTAGGCTGCCTGCTCTCTCTGGGCCAAAACAAAACTCTCCAAACCTAAAACTGGATTCAATACACACTCAAACTCTATGCCCAAGCCTGATAGTGACCATGCACTTTAAACATAGTATCACCTATCAGCGAATCAACACCATTGAATTTAAAGTGCACCTTATTCTACGTGTCACTAAAAGGAAAAAAAAAAACAAACAACTACTAACACTATAAGATACATATCATTTCAGAAATATTGATATATGTTTAATAATATGAGCAATTATAACCATTTGTTAAGCTCTTATACAAGGTAATTTATAATCATATTTACTATAATCCAATTAAGGGAGGTAATATTCCAAGTTTACAGCTGAGGAAACTAAGGTCAGAGAAGTTGGATAACTTGCCCGAAGTTACAGTGATATTCAACAGTTAATTTGGAATTTGAATTCAGGTATGTCTCATTTTAAAATCCATGTTCTTAATCCCTAAAGAAATGGTTCCCCATCTTTTGTGCACATAAAAATTCTCTAGAGGACTCCTTACAAACACACATTGCTGGGTCCCAGCCCCAAAATTTCTGATTTAGCAGGTCTGAGACACAGAACAAAAACCTGCATTTTTAACCAGCTCCAAAGTAATGCTTCTTCTGCTGGTCTGAGAAGTAAAATTTGTGAACCATTACCCTAAATTATTTGCTGGCTTACTATTCTTTGCTCTCTATAAAGTTATTGATTAATCTCACTGACGAATAAACTGAAAGCTGGCAGTAATAATAGGAATTACCAATGAAATGGTTTAGAATAAGTTTAGACAAAGCAAGTGAAATAAATCAAGACTTTTTAAAAAAATGTTTGATATAATTTACTTGGTATTGTGTTAAAAAGAAAGTGTTAAAATTCTTGGCAAAATTCATATTTAAATTTCCTACTTCATTTCAAAAAATGTCCTTTAGGATCCCATGAAGAACTAGAAGAACTGATCTGTAAAATGCCAAAACAATTCTTTTGGCAGACTGGAAGGAGAAATGGATTCAACGGGCACAACCCCAAATAAAACACCCAAGAATTTTAGTAGAAAAAAAGATGGTTGCTTTCTTCTCCTGAAAGGAATAAACATGTTTCACCATTAAGTACATGTACATAGTGTTGATTACGTCTGACACACAATTTATTCACAACCATCAAATATAAAAAAGCTCTACTTCTTTAATTAGCACACAAATTACCCTATAAAACAAAAAGGTCATCAGCTAAAACAGGAACTAAAATAATTACGGTCACCTTTAAGATAAAAAGAAAAAGATACAATCAAATGATATTTAGTTTATATCAGTTTAGATGAAATATTTTAAAAACGGAAATAAAAGCAAAGAAGTGGCCAGGCATGGTGACTCACACCTGTAATCCTAGCACTTTGGGAGGCCAAGGTGGATGGATCACCTGAAGCCAAGAGTTTGAGACCAGCCTGGGCAACACAGCAATATTTCGTCTCTACAAAAAATTTTAAAAGGCTGGGCGCGGTGGCTCACACCTGTAATCTCAGCACTTCAGGAGGCTGAGGTGGGCGGATCACCTGAGGTCAGGAGTTCGAAACTAGCCTGTCCAACATGGTGAAACACTATCTCTACTAAAAATACAAAAATTAGCAAGGCGTGGTGGCAGGCGCCTGTAATCCCAGCTACTCAGGAGGCTGAGGCAGGAGAATCGCCTGAACCCGGGAGGCAGAGGTTGTAGTGAGCTGAGATTGCGCCATTGCACTCCAGACAGAGCGAGACTCTGTCTCAAAAAATAAAAAACAAAAAAAAGCTTTAAAAAAAAAGTAGGCACAGTGGTACACGCCTATATTTCTCAGCTACTCAGGAGGGTGGGCCCAGGGGTTGAAGGCTGCAGTGAGCTATGAACATGCAACTGCACTCCAGACCAGGTGACAGGGAAACCCTGTCTCTTAAAAAAGAAAGAAAAAAAAAAACGAGCAAAGAAATTACAGAATGATCTTTAAAATATTACAATTCCCTTCAAAACACAAAACACTGTATATACTAACTCCAAAAAGACTAAGATGCTATTAGAGATATCACAATGTTCTGCTGAGGAGAGTGTGAACTACAATATTTTCAGAGGGATGTTTGGTAATATCAAAAAAAATTAAGGTTCATATTCTTTGATCCACTTTTAGAAACGTTTCCTATCAAAATGCTCAAACATGCTGGTGAGGTTGCAGAGAAAAAGAAATGCTTATGCACTGCTGATGGGAATGTAAATTAGTCCAGCCACTGTGAAAAGCAGTTTGCAGATTTCTCAAAGACTTAAAACAGAATTACTACTCAACCCAGCAATCTCATTACTGGGTATATACCCAAAGGAATATAAATCATTCTAACATAAAGACCCACGCATGTGTATGTTCACTGCAGCACTATTCACAACAACAACAAAAAGACATGGAATCAACCTAAACGCCCATCGACAATAGACTCAATAAAGAAAACGTGGTACATATATATCATAAACTACTACACAATCATAAATAAGAATGAGATCATGTCCTTTGCAGCAACATGGATAGAGCTGGAGGCCATTATCCTAAGGGAATTAACACAGAAAGAGAAAACCAAACATCTCACTTAAAAGTGGGAGCTTTCCACTTAAAAGTGGGAAAGCTTTTCCACTTAAAAGTGGGAGCTAAACATCAAGTACACATGGATAGCGCAGTGGCTCACGCCTGTAATCTCAGCACTTTGGGAGGCTGAGGTGGGTGGATCACGAGGTGAGGAGATTGAGACCATCCTGGCTAACACAGTGAAATCCCGTCTCTACTAAAAATACAAAAAATTAGCCAGGCGTGGCAGTGGGCGCCTGTAGTCCCAACTATTCAGGAGGCTGAGCCAGGAGAATGGCGTGAACCTGGAAGGCAGAGCTTGCAGTGAACTGAGATCACGCCACTGCACGCCTAGCCTGGACGACAGAGCGAGACTCTGTTTCCAAAAAAAAAAAAAAAAAAAAAAAGAAGCAACACACACCAGGGCCTACTGGAAGGTAGAGGGTGGGAGGAGGTTAAGGGTCAAAACACTACCTATTGGGTACTTATGCTTACTACCCAGGTGACAAAATAATATGTATGCCAAACCCATGACATGTCATTCGCCCATATAACAAACCTGCATATGCACACCCGAACGTAAAACAGAAGTTGGAAAGAAAAAAAAATGCTCAAACAAGTATGTAAACTATGTAGAAGTGCTGATTAAATGTAGAGAATTTTAAATGTCTAAAACTGCTCCTTTCAGAAATCCACTCAAGTCAGAGGTAAAAAAATAAAGGCATAAACCTACCAAAAAAAAAAAAGGAAAACAGCAGAAAAAACAAGATCAAAGGAGAAAAGTCAACAAATTTCTGGAAGATGGAAACTAGAGCAAAGAATAAGGAGAGGTGAGAAATTTGATTAGCAAGTTCTTATAATGGAGATAAAATGTAGAAGCAAGTTAAACCACACCTCAAGTGGGAGGAAAGGAGGAAGGGATCAGAAATTGAAGGCAATGGCACAGAAAGGAAGGCTTGAGGCTGAAAACAAGACAATAATTTAATCATGGCAGCCTGCCAGACATATAAAACCTCCTACCTCCACCCTGCACTAATCTCCAAAAGACTTCCACTCTCCAGCTGAAGGTCATGTACTTGATGAATTATTTGCAGGAATCATCTGAAGCCTAGGATGAGGATACCTTTCTCCAGAGAAGATCTGTGTTAGCTTCTGCTAAGTACATTGGGGCACTACCAACCTAGGACCACATTAATCCAGGTCCAAGGATTGAGATGCCTTAGACAAAGCATACAACATAAACAGGGCTGCAAATCCTGGGGAGGGGTGACTCATTTCCAGTTCATCCTTACCCTGAAGTTAGACAGTGTCTATGTAAAGAGGGTTGGGGAGAAATTATGCAGACTTCCCATGCCCTACTTTGAGAAGGCTTTACTCTAGGTTTTTGACTACTGACACCCTTGTTCCACAAGGCCACCAGAATTCAGCTTAGTTTTACAAATGTTACTTCTGCTTCAGTACACATGCCTGGGTGAAAAGTGGCTTCCAAAGCTGGGCTTATGTCTCTGATTTCCCAGGTTCTCCTTGGCGTTAGCCTAGAAATACTTCACTATCTTTTTAGTTCTTCTTGAAAGAAGATATATATATCTCCAGCTTTTTAAGTTGTTCTTTGGAAATAAGGAGGTCTGAATTACCTAGACTACCAATACTGGAAGCAAAAATCTGTAAGTTCTTTTGTTCCTATAATTTCAAAAATTAGGTTATTCTAAGGAAATTTTATAGGATGCTAAAAAAATTAGAATCACCACTGACAGAATAACTTTTAGAGATTTATTTCAGTGAGACAGACTAGTATACAACACACTGAATTTATCTATATGAAACATCATTATGATCTGTAGGATTTCTTATGTAATAAAATACAAGAATACGTATGAAGTATGCCTCAGTACACAGAGGCTGAGAAAACAAAGTCACAAATAAACACCTTCTCAAGTTCTTAATAATACACAAGTAGTTGAATACTAAACAATCTGGATTACATCTTGAGGTTATTAGGAGAGAACTCAAATAAAATCACTATAAAACATTATACAATTCCAGAAAATGGAATCCTTACAACTAACCTTGTTTTGAAGAACTAAATGATGAAGGCACAATATTAAAAATATAAATATTTCATAGGAAGCCTTCTGAAAAACATAACCCTTAAGTAAGTCAGGATTTAGTATTTGAAGCAAAAAAGTAAAAACAAATACCAAAAAATAATAATTACTACAATATTAAATCATTAATAAAATATGGAAGTTATTATGAAGGTAAAATGAAAAGTCAAGTAAGAAAAGAATCACATAGGAGATTACTAGAAAGCTAACATCAAAAGTTTTCAAGAAAAAATGTTTTAACATCCTTAACCATCTTGGTTAAGGATATTAAAAAGTCAACATTGTTTACAGTAGTTCCGCATTCCCCTAACTTTAAATTTTAATATCTGAGAGAGAATACAGCCACTCCAAAATATGAGAGAAATGTTAAAACATAAGCACCTTCCATTTCTTCTCAAGAATGAGAATATATTTGATAACATTCATACTTAGAGACAAGGCTAAAATAGTTAAGCTTATAAAATAATTGTTAAAATACTAGGATAAAATCTGTACTCAAAAAAAGACCCTAGAATAATGGACAATACCTAACAAGATAAACTTTACTAAGAAAAACTACAAAGCACACACTCAGGTCTAAAAATTTCACAAAGTATAAGATGTGGAAAGCCATGGTTTAAGGTTAGCATAAGTGAAAGAAAGAGACAATTCATCTGATTGCAAGTTGATTGCGAAAACAGTATGGCATAGCTACCAAATGTGTTCATGCTATCTTAAACTGTGTCGGTAAGTACAGTATCCAGAATAGATAAATATACTCTCACTCATCACACCTTATCTGAAACTCATTCTTGGTTCAGGGCACTATTCTCTAAGAGTGACAACAAAAAAAACAGAGTTTGTACAGAGGAAGGAGTGACAAAGATGGCAAAGAGACTGAATATGAATATATTCCACACAAGGAAGAGAAACATGATACATGAAGGGAAGCAGTTTTTAAATACGTGAAGGGTGATCTCGTCAAAGGCAATCCCTGCCTCTTGATGTAAGAATAAGGACCAATAAAAAATTACTACTTAGATACTAAATCAACATAAACTAGAGATGTACAGTAATTGATAAAATGGCTTCATTTTCAAAAAGACCAGATAATACATCTAGAAAAATGCAACATGTGCTCCTTCATCAGATAAGAGTAGGTTAGATGACTGCTGAGATCCCTCTCAGTTCTACAGGCAGTGTAGCATGGTACTAGCATAATCTGTGGTGCTAGACAGACTGAGTTCAAATTTCAGTTTCACCACTTACTAAAATGTGAGCGTGCATAAGTTATTTAATCCTTCTTGGCCTCACTTTCCTAATTTGTAAAATAAGGAAAACACCTCTTTTAAAAATGTAAAGGAGTTAATAAGATAAGTGAAGATCTTAGAAAAGTCCTTGAATAAAACACAGTTAAGAAAGCTGGGGCCAGGCACAGTGGCTCGTGCTTGTAATCCCAGCACTTTGAGGCTGAGGTGGGTGGACCATTTGAACCCAGGAGTTAGAGACCAGCTTGGGCAATATGGCGAAACCCTGTCTCTACAAAAAACCAGCTGTATTTGCTGGCACATGCCTGTAGTCCCAGCTACTCAGGAGGCTGAGGTGACAGAATCGCCTGAGCCCAGGGGGGCCAAGCTGGCAGTGAGTCATGATCACACCACTGCACTCCAGCCTGGGTGACACAGCAAGACTCTGTCTCCAACAAATAAACAAACAAAGCTAGCTATTTTTATTTTTGCATCCAACAAATATTTACTAAGTGCCTACTATGTGTTAGGTCTGCAGCAAGGTTTTAACAGAGTTTTCTGCAGCAAGGTTTTAACAGAGTTTAGAACTGCATTTATACTCTAGTGAGAGTGACATAAACAAATACACTGCATGAGAGGTCACAATTAAGATACACATACAGCTGAATGAGGAGAATAAAAAGTGATGTTTGCTATTTTAGAAAGCTTGGTCAGGAAGGACATTCTGATACCGTGACATTTGAAAAATACATCAATGTCATGAACAGGCAAGTCATGACCATGTCTTAGTGAAGGGTAGTTTGAAATGACACAACAGCAATCAGGCCAGCCACGCTGGAAAAGTGAAGGAGAAGGAAAAGCAGAAGGCCAGATCCTCGCAGTATTAAGGAACTGTTCATATAAATGAATTCAGAGAGACTCAAAATAGGCTAATTTTTATTACCGTACCATGATACTGTATCCATCAAATTAAATAACAAAAAAGCAAAAAATAATACAGATAATTCTAGAAGTGCCTAGTTTATTCAGTCTGAAATAAAAAATAGCTGGCTAAAGTAAAATTTCAGAGCCATAATTCTTCTATTATCTCATACTGAAGGAACACAAGAAAAAAAATTGGAGATGAGAAATTTGTTATTTGAGAACAGTAGGATAGAAAAAAATTATGTATTTACAAGAGAATCAGTCTAATAAATAAGAATGATACTGCTTGTAAAGAACCAAGACTAGCATTTCAATGTTTGTATACTTACAACCATATAAAGTTTATAAACTTTATATTTTAAGGCATCTAAAAGTTGACTTTTATACAATAATTGCAGAAAACTTTAAAAATAACAATGAGAGGATAATGATATGATGAATACTAAAATAACAGACATTATGCTGAGTACCTAAAAGCTTGACATGCATGATCTCATAAAATTCTCTCAAAGTAAAAGCTTAAACATTTGCCCAAAATCAAAGCTTGTAAGTGATAGGTCTGAAATTCAGGAAAGCCTAACTTGAAAGCTTGAGTTTTTTCTTTTTTTCTTTTTTTTTTTTTTTTTTTTTTGAGACAGAGTCTCATTCTGTCATGCAGGCTTGAGTGCAGTGGTGCGATCTCAGCTTACTGCAACCTCCGCCTCCTGGGTTCAAGTGATTCTCCTGCCTCAGCCTCCCTAGTAGCTGGGATTACAAGTGCCCACCACCACACCTAGCTAATTTTTGTATTTTCAGTAAAGGGGGGATTTCACCATGTTGGCCAGGCTGGTCTTGAACTCCTAACCTCAGGCAATCCACCCACCTCGGCCTCCCAAAGTGCTGGATTACAGGCATGAGCCACTGCGCCTGGCTGAAAGCTTGAGTTCTTAACCAATGGGTGATATTGCCTCTCCTTAAATCTTTGACTGTACTAAGCTTTCAGTCACACTGACTCTTGCTATTTATTTACTCAGCAAAATACTATTAAGTTTGTGGAAATTAACTTGTTCTATATATTTGCTCAATTTTCAGTAAATCAGATTAACCACATTTAGAACTCTATGTGCTACATCTGAACTGTAAGCTACTTACCAGTACTGTCTATCATTTTCTTAAGAAACTAAAAATTAGCCAGGCATGGTGGCTCGTGCCTGTAATCCCAGCACTTTGGGAGGCCAAGGTGGGCGGATCTCTTGAGGTCAGGAGTTCGAGACCAGCCTGGCCAACACGGTGAAACACCATCTCTACTAAAAATACAAAAATAAGCCAGGCTTGGTGGTGCGTGCCTGTAGTCCCAGCTACTTCGGAGGCGGAAGTTGCAGTGAGTTGAGATTGTGCCACCGTACCGTAGCCTGGGCAACAGAGTGAGACTCCATCTCAAAAAAAAAAATAAATAAAAATAAAAAATCAAGACTCAAGTAACCACCAAAAAGCTTTTACAAAGAAAATGTTTATTTTAAAACATGACTTCTCTATTCTGCTTGTAAGTTCAAAAGTTTTGGTGGCCCAAGTTCAAATTCTTTCAAAAACTACATAGTTATTATATATACAGATTCATTCAATATAAATCACCTTAGCTCTACGATATTTCTAAAAGGCT
Organism: Pongo pygmaeus; assembly: GCF_028885625.2. NCBI lineage: Eukaryota > Metazoa > Chordata > Mammalia > Primates > Hominidae > Pongo > Pongo pygmaeus. Next base: position 82,718,365 of record NC_072384.2, read on the forward strand.
AAAAAAAGGTATTTAAAATGTTGTTGCTTCAGTTCCTTTACATCTTTACTGAAACGTTAAGCATTCTAAAGACATTTTTCATTCAACTTAGAGGGCATAAGATAATTTAAAAGATTACCTAAGAAAAAGCACTAAGCCCAATAATTTTTGTATTATAATCTATGGAAAGCAAATACATTCAAACTGCAAGTGTGAACAAATTTTTAACTTTGGCTGGAATTTTGAAGCTGGTATTTCAAAGAAAACATCATGATTCAATACTATGAAGGCTTGACCACAAGCCAAAGACCCTGAGGTTCTGTCCCCTTTACCAAGTCAATTCACCTATTCTGGCTTTCCATTTTCTCACCTACAAAATAGAGAAAACTAAACTAAGATGCCATAAAAAGGCCTTGCTAGCTATTTAATTTTCATTTTCATATTAGTACTTTCATGTTGGATTAAAATAATTAACATTGTAGGCTTGTTGCTCATATTCCTCAAATGTTTTTCAGGAATTAATGTTTAAAAGCTAAAATTAATAAAGACTGTATTACCTTAAGTTCAGCAACTTGTGATGAAATATGCCACATAAGGCTTTCACTTAGAAACTTCATACCATATGGGCCTAGTAGTTCTGATAATGACCTCATTTCTGAAAGAAAACGTACTTAATTTTATACTTCTGACAGAGCAAATACTTTAAGAAAATGAACATTAACACATCTCATTATAAAAACTAATGTAAAATCCTGATAAAAGTCTCTAGAATGAAAGAGAGAATACAAAATGCAAAAGTAATTCTAAGATACAATATGCAGTTATGCATATAATTGAATGAAATAGTCACAACAGAATCAAAAGTCAAAAGAATCAAGACACTAGCAAAAGAATTAAGTGTTCTTCATTCTCTAAACTGTGGTATAGTACTATTCACCTGATATGTCAGAATATTCCTCTGCATTGAATGTTAATTCATTTTCTGTAGGTAAGTTGACAAATGCTTTCATTGCAGGAAAATATGCTATATGGCCATTGCTGACTTGTCGTAACAAAGTTTCCAAATACCTAAGGAGAAACGTAAACTTATAACCGGAAGAAACTGCTTAATTCAGGATGTATCATGATATACATTCCTGCATATAATTTTAAGTTGACTGATAATATGAATAAGTACTTATTCACAAAAAAATTAATTTTCCTAAGTACTTCATTACAAACTTTCTGCTACTACAAATTTCTAAATGCATTCCTTACCAATTTGTGTATAGACTTGTAATGGTTGGCTCTCCATGACTGTCTAAATGTTGTGTTTGTTGAAGAAGCACATTATTAAATACTCTTGTAATATCAATCTGCACATAGTTTTCTATTGACTGGAGTACAGTCATGTATGCTCTTACACTTGTTAGAAGTTCTGAAGGTTTTGCGATTTCCTGTGTGGCTTGATTATACATAGTCATCCCAACAATTGACCTGGGGAGAAGGAGTAGAAGAATAAGAAAAGCCTCTGACTTTTCCATTCAAGTAAAATAAACCACTCAACCTACTGTTATCTAATATTAAACAAGCAATAAAATTAACTTCAAAAATAATTTATTACAAAGCTGTAAAATTACTGTCATTCTCTTCCCAGGAAACAACGTAAAAAAAGAATGAAGGCCGGGCATGGTGGTTCACGCCTATTGTAATCCCAGAATTTTGGGAGGCCGAGGCAGGCAGATCACTTGAAGTCAGGAGTTCGAGACCATCCTGGCCAACATGGTGAACCCTTGTCTCCACTAAAAATACAAAAATTAGCTGGGCCTGGCACACGCCTGTAATCCTGGCTACTTGGGAGGTTGAGACAAGAGAATCGCTTGAACCCAGCAGGCAGAGGTTGCAGTGAGCTGAGATTGCACCACTGCACTCCAGCCTGGGCAACAGAGTGAAACTGCCTTTAAAAAAAAAAAAAGAAAAAAGAAAACTTAAAAACTACAATGAAATGTGAATACAAATGATTAAAACCATTCTATGTATACCAGTAACAAAAGTGATTTAAGTATAAAGAGGGTTTTACAAATTGCTTTAACATGGTAAGTTGTTTGTAGCAAGCACAGTGAACTATTTAGTCTACAGCTTGAATTTATTTGACACTGTTAGGTGCCAGTAGTTTTTGAGGCTTTATATAAATTACCTACAATCCTTACATTTAATAAACACCTACAATGCACTTATCACTATATTTCCTAGAGGACAAAAATAAAGCTCAGGACTCACATAAATTGATAAGGTTTTGTTGGGAAGTGGTTATGACTAGGATTTGACCACAGATCTGCCTGACTTAGTGCTGCCTCTAAACAAACTGTATGACAGTCAAACAAAATAAGGCAACAAACAACTTTATTTTCTTTAATCACTCATAGCACATAAAACACAGTTCTGTTTATATCTCAAGAAACTGTATAAGACTAAAAAGGAAACACAAATTTTGAAAATACTTCCCTAAATGATCTTATCCTACACTGGCCACCCCTATTTCACTTTCTTTAAAACTCCTTGAGCATTAGATCTATAAAGATCTTAGACTTGTATTTGTAAGGATGAATCCTTAAAAGACAACCGACAAATCCCATCACTAGAAACAGGCCAAGAAGAGTCAACTCAAGACGAAAACTGCTATCCTAGTGTATAATCCCTAAGTCCTAAGACTGTGCTCAGTTGATTGACAAAAACCAACCCACTAATATTCACAAGCTATCTGGCTGGCCAATATGGCGAAACCCCATCTTTAGTAAAAATACAAAAATTAGCCAGGCATGGTGGCACACGCCTGTAGTCCCAGCTACTCGGGAGGCTGAGGCAGGAGAATTGCTTGAACTCGGGAGATGGAGGTTGCAGTGAGCTGAGATTGTGCCACTGCACTCCAGCCTGGATGAAAGAACAAAACTCCGTCTCAAAATAAATAAATAAATAAATAAATAAATAAATAAATAAATAAATAAAATAAAATAAAAAATATTTCCAAGGTAAACAAGCTGTTCCCCTTGCCTTGATCATAATCACTAAGTAGATGTTTGGTTAAAAAAAAAAATTGCTTCTCTGTGGATTAACAACGCAGACTGTTTACAAGGAAAACAAGGGAGCTGTACACTGAACTCTCCCTTCCACCCACCAATCTCCCACCTCTAACCCACTTGAGAATAATAAACACCACAAGGCACAATGTCCCTTTGGTCTAAGTTCTAGGGCATTCTGGGTTTTACTGCCAGGATGCCTGACTTACTAAGGAGAACAAAAGATAGTTCATCGCCAGACTCTTCTCAAGTCAACTGATAATTTAACACTCAACTTAGTGCCAATTTATATACTGTCATATTCTGTTCTCTAATTCTTTTAGTCATCTCACCAGCTACAGTTCTATCTTTATCTCATTATTACCTAGAGTACTTAACACAATGTTAAGCATATAGTGCAAATACAAACACCACCTGTTAATGACTACAGAAACTTTGAAAACCTTTTGGCAAAATTTTGTTTTATAAATTGCTTCAAGGCTTTGAAGAAAAAACTGTCAAATAAATAAAAATTTTCATGAATAAATATTAATAAGTATGTAACTTCAGAAAAAGGTTAAAACAATATCTATAAAGTTGAAAGGTTTCTGACTTATCAATGCACTATTTCATATACATACATAAAATATATATTCATATTTAACAGGAAATTCTAATTAGAATTGAGAATTCAAGAATCTAGAATTCTATTAGCTTATTTAACAGCAACATGTGAATTCAGAAAACACGTAAGGGTTCATCTAGTCCTCAGGTCTTCAAACATTTTACTGTGACCTACTGCATGACACGCATCTTAACACTGCAAGTCAATACACATGCATACATGTAACTGAAACATTTCATGAAGCAATATACATATTTAATGCACACAGTGCACTGGGGTTTTTTTTCCTATTTTTTTCTTCCTCTTGTCCTTTCTTTCCCTCCCACTTCTTTCTCTAAACTTTGACTACAACCTAATAAACTGATTTCATGAACCTACTGGGTTGCCACCTGCAAGATGAAATACACTGATTTGCTCCAATATTCTCACTTTGTATATAAGGAAGCTATGACTCAGAGATATTAACTGGTTTGCCTGGTGTTACTAGTTAATACTAATAGGTATGAGAAAAGAACCTGGGTATCTTAAGTAATTTTCAGTTCACTATTCTTTGCATTTCCCAGTTCATTATTCTTGAGACAGAGTCTTGCTCTGTCACCCAGGCTGGAGTGCAGTGGCACGATCTGGCTCACTGCAAGTCTGTCTCCCGGGTTCACGCCATTCTCTTGCCTCAGCCTCCCGAGTAGCTGGGACTACAGGCGCCCACCACCACGCCCAGCTAATTTTTTGTATTTTTAGTAGAGACGGGGTTTCACCGTGTTAGCCAGGATGGTCTCGATCTCCTGACCTCGTGATCTGCCCGCCTCGGCCTCCCAAAGTGCTGGGATTATAGGCGTGAGCCACCACACCTGGCCTGGTTCATTATTCTTAACACTAATCCAGTTCTACTAATGCTTTTCCTTATAAAACACTGTATAATTAAATAACAAACTCATTACTGAGTCAACAAACAAAAACAGTTAATATTCTTTCTTACTTGGTAAAGCGTATTTCCAGATGAGAAGTCAAATATTCTCGTGGGGTAAAGGTATGTTCCCATACCACCATGTTTGGTACATAATTTATAGAGAAGCATAACTCAGAAAGTGCAGTGTGCAATTTATCAAGGCTGAAAAAAACATTAATGAACAGTTAAAATGTTCAACATGTCATCATAGGCAATACAAAATTAATTTTATAAATATATCAACCTTATTTGGAGATAATGCTTAGAGAATTTGACTTTTTAATCTCCTAAACTGAGAAAGTTCAAAATCTTTAAGGTTATAACTAACACATAAGAGCAATATTCTAAAGATGGCGTCATTTGTTTCTACCTTTAGGTAGTAATGAATATACTGACTTAATATACAAAGGTAGAATTTATTCTGCACTCATGAAGATAATCACATCCAATTCCTGAAGTACTTTCTGTTATGAGAGAAGGAAAGTTGTCTATAAAAGGGCAATGGCTTGCTCAATTTAGCAAGAAAGTAGGAACTATACTTTAAACAAAAAATATTTACCCAATTATTACCCACCTACACCTCCCCTCCAAACAATGAAGCAAGCAAAGATCCCTGAATGCTACCTGGTCTGTTATTTCTGTTTTATAATAATGACATTGGGTATGTTCTAATATAAAACAAACATGCCAAAATAAAGTCTTCACTATCTAATTTTAAATAAATTAAAAATTACAGATTGCTTATAATGTACCACACAAAAATTTTTAAACATATAATTGGCCTTCAGTACTTAGTATAAAAAGACAAATATCATCTATTATATATATTTTCTTCTAAAGGCCAAAATCTGTATTTTGAGATGAAATACGCAACTAACAGGTTAATTAAGCTCAGAAATATTTTTTAAAATGGCTGGAAAATGAAGAATATACAATTATTAGCATTTCCTCAGTACTAATGTCATAGAAAAAAATGAAACAAATATTTTACCTGGAGCAAAAAGGTATAATATAAGTGGACACTTACTTGGTCACAACCAGCCTGTTTTTCCTCATGCTCTCAACACCTGGTTTCTCCCTTTCAGGTTCCCCTTTCTTACCGGTCTGCTTTTTTGATTTCTTATTCACTGCTTGACTGATAGTTTTGGCACAATGCTTGGGCAGCAACTAAATTTAGAAAAGAATGAAATCTTACATTACACCAATTACTCTGAAAACATACTAACTATTCAAGCAAACATTAGCTGAATCCAGGCTATGTTGCAAATATCACAATATTAAAAGACAGAAATATAAGTGAGATACAGAGCTTACATAGCTAGCTTGGGTAATGCACATAGTTTGGTGGAAAACAGAAACAGGTAAATCTTGGGTAAATCTTTTGTGAAGAAACACATCATAGAGTAAATTCATAGACGCTTATTTAAATTACTATTAAAAAGACAAGTAAAAACATACCAGGCAAGCAAGGAATGAAAAAGAACATTTCACTGGAAGGATTAAATGGCCTTTGGAAAAAAACTATGTAAAGATATGATGGTTCAGAGCTGTAGTTAGAACTACTTACTATGTGGTGGAGCATAACGTGTAAGGTAAAGTACAGAGGTTTCAACTATTAGGAAGGGCCTTGAATGCCAAGCTAGAGGTTGGATTGTAAACTGCAGGCAAAAAGACAGCGACAATTTTTTAAATTAGCCACAGCATGAGGAGACATTTTCTTTTCTTTTCTTTTTTTTTGAGACGGAATTTCACTCTTGTTGCCCAGGCTGGAGTGCAATGGCACGATCTCGGCTCACTGCAACCTCTGCCTCCTGGGTTCTCCTGCCTCAGCCTCCTGAGGTGCTGGGACTACAGGCGACTGCCACCACACCCAGATAATTTTATTTTTATATTTTTAGTACAGATGGGGTTTCGCCATGTTGGCCAGGCTGGTCTTGAACTCCTGACCTCAGGAGATCTGCCTGCCTCAGCCTCCCAAAGTGCTGGGATTACAAGCGAGAGCCACCATGCCTGGCCACGAAGAGGTATTTTCTAAGGATAACTCTGATACTGGCAGAAGAAAACACTGAAAAAGGAAAATTGTAACAGAGCTGCTAGAAATAGTTCAGACAAGGCATGAAAAAGGGATATGAAATAGGCAAGTGTAATAAAAAAAATTTTAATGGGCAGATCTGAGACAGACTTCTGAGAAAAAATTGGAAGGATTCAGTAACTTAGATGTGTGAGAGAAGCAGGAATCAAGTATGACACAGAGGTTTCTACCTAACACATTGTTAAGACCAATAATTTTTAAAAAAAACCACACAGGTACAAACGAGAAATAATTGATTTCACTTGACAGGTAACAAAGCAGGCAAATGAGAAATGAGAAATAACATTTTAGGTAGAAGGAGAGCTTCACTGTACATTACAGTAGCCACATGTGAAACGTGCCCACTCCAAATTCAGCTGTGTTATAAGATAAACACCAGATTTCAAAGATTTAGTATAAAAACTATACAATATTTCATTCTTATGATTACATGCTGAAATAATAACATTTTGGGGTATATCAGGTTGAATCAATGCTTTTAAAATTAGCTTTACCTGTTTCTTTCTAAGTTTTGTGTATGGCTACTACAAAATTTTAAATTACATATGTGGTTTGCATAATATCTCCATTGGACAGTGCTGGGCCAAGGAAAGTTATTTAGTCATTATACCTAGATATTAACTAAAGCCATGGGATTGGTATTTGGGGAAAAAAATGCATAAGAAATTACACTGCATTTGTATTGTGACAAAGGAGTTCCTTCCTAAAATGAAAATTTCTATGGACATTTGCAACTTCAACAATATTAAAGAGACCAGAGTGTTGAATATCTATAACACTCTTCATAAGAGACAGAGCTACGAGAAAGGCTGGTACATCTTGTCACACCAGATAACAAGAAAGCTCTCAAATGACTATAAGGACTCCCACAAGCCGGGCTTCATCCCTGGGATGCAAGGCTGGTTCAACATATGCAAATCAATAAACGTAATCCAGCATATAAACAGAACCAACGACAAAAACCACATGATTATCTCAATAGATGCAGAAAAGGCCTTTGACAAAATTCAACAACCCTTCATGCTAAAAACTCTCAATAAATTAGGTATTGATGGGACGTATCTCAAAATAATAAGAGCTATCTATGACAAACCCACAGCCAATATCATACTGAATGGGCAAAAACTGGAAGCATTCCCTTTGAAAACTGGCACAAGACAGGGATGCCCTCTCTCACCACTCCTATTCAACACAGTGTTGGAAGTTCTGGCCAGGGCAATTAGGCAGGAGAAGAAAATGAAGGGTATTCAATTAGGAAAAGAGAAAGTCAAATTGTCCCTGTTTGCAGATGACATGATTGTGTATCTAGAAAACCCCATCCTCTCAGCCCAGAATCTCAAGCTGATAGGCAACTTCAGCAAAGTCTGAGGATACAAAATCAATGTACAAAAATCACAAGCATTCTTATACACCAATAACAGACAAACAGAGAGCCAAATCATGAGTGAACTCCCATTCACAATTGCTTCAAAGAGAATAAAATACCTAGGAATCCAACTTACAAGGGACGTGAAGGACCTCTTCAAGGAGAACTACAAACCACTGCTCAATGAAATAAAAGAGGATACAAACAAATGGAAGAACATTCCATGCTCATGGGTAGGAAGAATCAATATTGTGAAAATGGCCACACTGCCAAAGGTAATTTATAGATTCAATGCCATCCCCATCAAGCTACCAATGACTTTCTTCACAGAATTGGAAAAAACTACTTTCAAGTTCATATGGAACCAAAAAAGAGCCCGCATCGCCAAGTCAATCCTAAGGCAAAAGAACAAAGCTGGAGGCATCATGCTACCTGACTTCAAACTATATTACAAAGCTACAGTAACCAAAACAGCATGGTACTGGTACCAAAACAGAGATATAGACCAATGGAACAGAACACAACCCTCAGAAATAATGCCGCATATCTACAACCATCTGATCTTTGACAAACCTGAGAAAAACAAGCAATGGGGAAAGGAGTCCCTATTTAATAAATGGTGCTGGGAAAACTGGCTAGCCATATGCAGAAAGGTGAAACTGGATCCCTTCCTTATACCTTACACAAAAATTAATTCAAGATGGATTAAAGACTTAAACGTTAGACCTAAAACCATAAAAACCCTAGAAGAAAGCCTAGGCAATACCATTCAGGACATAGGCATGGGCAAGGACTTCATGTCTAAAACACCAAAAGAAATAGCAACAAAAGCCAGAATTGACAAATGGGATCTAATTAAACTAAAGAGCTTCTGCACAGCAAAAGAAACTACCATCAGAGTGAACAGGCAACCTAAAGAATGGGAGAAAATTTTTGCAATCTACTCACCTGACAAAGGGCTAATATCCAGAATCTACAATGAACTCAAACAAATTTACAAGAAAAAAACAAACAACCCCATCAAAAAGTGGGCGAAGCATATGAACAGACACTTCTCAAAAGAAGACATTATGCAGCCAAAAGACACATGAAAAAATGCTCATCATCACTGGCCATCAGAGAAATGCAAATCAAAACCACAATGAGATACCATCTTACACCAGTTAGAATGGCAATCATTAAAAAGTCAGGAAACAAAAGGTGCTGGAGAAGATGTGGAGAAATAGGAACACTTTTACACTGTTGGTGGGACTGTAAACTAAGTTCAACCATTGTGGAAGTCAGTGTGGTGATTCCTCAGGGATCTAGAACTAGAAATACCATTTGACCCAGCCATCCCATTACTGGGTATATACCCAAAGGATTATAAATCATGCTGCTATAAAGACACATGCACACGTATGTCTACTGCGGCACTATTCACAATAGCAAAGACTTGGAACCAACCCAAAGGTCCAACAATGATAGACTGGATTACGAAAATGTGGCACATACACACCATGGAACACTATGCAGCCATAAAAAATGATGAGTTCATGTCCTTTGTAGGGACATGGATGAAGCTGGAAACCATCATTCTCAGCAAACTATCCCAAGGACAAAAAACCAACCACCACATGTTCTCACTCATAGGTGGGAATTGAAAAATGAGAACACATGGACACAGGGAGGGGAACATCACACACTGGGGCCTATTGTGGGGTGGGGGGCGGGGCGGGAGGGATAGCATTTCGAGATATACCTAATGTTAAATGACGAGTTAATGGGTGCAGCACACCAGCGTGGCATATGCATACATATGTAACTAACCTGCACATTGTGCACATGTACCCTAAAACTTAAAGTATAATTAAAAAAAATAAATAAATAAATAAATAAATAAATGCTTAAAGTTGGAAAGAAAAAAAAAAGGGCTCCCACTAGCCAATGACGGGGCAATCTGAGCTTCAATCTGAATTATAAGTACAGTGGATTGAAAATCACCAAATATGCTTAATTCCAGTTCTTTTGCAACTTTCAATGAAATAGCAGAATCAGGTGCTAACACTACACACACATAAAAACTACACGTGACTCCTGATTAAAGAACACAAATAGTATGTAGAGTCTTGCCAAAAAGTTTACATCTAAGAAATTATACCTGTTAATGGAGTTTCACAGCAGAGGTATAAGGTTTACTAACAGTGTGGGAACTAAAGAATGGAAAGTAAAACAACAACTGGCTAAAAGCACATTTTCTGGCCTTCACACACAAATTTCCTATCTGTTGAAAACATTTAAATCATTACCTGGTCACTAAGGGTACACTGTTCTGTGCAAATATCAGTGATGAGATTTCGAGCTTGTTTGGCCATTTCATCTAGGAACATATTACATAAGGAAAGACTGCGATCTCCAATATGATGTCGCTGTGAAGGCAGAATAATAATAATAATACAAGTTATTAAGAAAGTATGCTGAATTAAAAAGACTTCTAAATAGACATGGAAAATTAGGCTATAGGTACATTCCGCAATAAGAAGTGAGGGTGGGAGATGTTAAAAATTGCTTTTGCCTCTTGTAACAACTAACTCACCATACTGTATTTGAACATAAATGACAAAGTATTTGGTGATTATGAAAGCAATATATAACTGGGAGGAGTCTTGACAAATCAGTATTTTGCTTAACATGAAAAACTATGTATTTAATTTTCAAATTCCACAAAGTCCTATATCCAGTTCTTAAATGTTAAGATATTAAACATATAATGTGAAAGGAAACGGATTTAGAGTACTGTTTCCAATCTTATTTCATTTAAAATCTATGTCTCTATAAATGTATAAATTGTGACATAACTTTGTATAAACAGGAAAGAAGAGCTCAAATATTTAAATAAAATGGTGAGAAATCAATTTGGTAACAGAAAGTCCAAGGCATTCAAATGTCTAAAATCAAACCCCATTGCTCCCAGGAAGAAAAAAAAAAAAAAAGCTGATCATGTATCCACCTCTACAGGATTCTCTTTTTAGTTTCAGTGGGTTGCAATCATGTGATGGTTTTTTTCTTGTCTATGGTAACCAGAATGTTGAGTACAAAACACTGTAAATTTTTGCACTATACATTTGTAATACTTTACAAAGAAATAAAATTTTTAACAGTTTTCCTGCCCTGACCTTCCATAATCATATATGTAGAGCTTACATACAGTATTTCTATGATGAAATAAATGTAAAATACATAAAATATAAAAATACTTGAGCATAGAAAATAACTTTTCCTAGATCTATGATGATATCTAACGTATTTTATTTAAAATGCCCTGTAAAACTTTAATAGAAAGTCATATCAAAAAAAAGATTTACAACCTGATATAATTAAATATTGGTTCACCTTAGGAAAGATTTCAATTAATAAACACTTAGTGTTTTGTTTAATCAAATTCTGACTCCTGAAAGACATAAATCTTCTAGTATTAATTCTTCCTGAAAAAAGAATACTGAATTAAGACTGCTCAAATTTGTTCTTTACAGATACTAACTTACTTAAAATACAAATCTGATTTCACTACTCCCTTTCAATAGCTCAGAAATGCTGAGATGGAGAAAAATTAAGGTTTAACATGTCATACAAATCTCTCTATTATCCAACCTCTGCCTTTGGCTACGGTGCCAAGAATAAAGTTTGGGAGAACAATGGCAGAAGCAAAGAGACCACTTGGGTAATCCAGGCAAAGATGAACTCCATTTAGAGTACATATGAAGAGTATCGTAAATCTGAACTGTAATAATGACAACAGCAATGGAAAGTAGAGGATGGATTCAAGACATGACATATAAATAAAATTAGAAGGATTTTATGGGTAATTTAATGAAAAGAAATTTGATGGTAAGGAAACAAGTTAATAATACATCTCAGGTGTCAAGTTTGGGAGAAAAAATCTATTAAATCTAAAAAATTCATAAATCTATTAAAATTGGTGGTATTAATATCCTCATAGGTAGAAATTCTGAAAGTATTCCCTAATAAACTTCCTGTAAGCTAACTTCTGTCTCAAAGTTGGCTTCCCCTGGAATACTGGCATACAATCTGCAACAGATGTTGTCTAATGCTTAAAGAAACTGACCATGTTCCTGCTATCTCTAAGTTTGTTTTCTACAAGTTCTGCAATTTTAAGTAAAGGGACTAAACACTAAGTTAAATTATAATAAAGAAATATATTATTTAATCTTTAAATTCTTATCACACTTAGAAAATATTTCTTCTTTAAAGATTAGAAGAAACACTGAGTACATTTTTCACAGATACTTGGCATCAACAAAACTATCAAGCAGTTCAATTACTCTGCAACTGTGTGTGTGTATGCACATGCATGTATGTATCCCACAAGTATCAGCAAATCTGGATTTTGCTTAATATATTAATTAACAATTTAGTAATAATAAGTGAATCTCTCTTTGACTTGTTTATGTTTATTCAGTAATCCATAAATTTAATTTTCGAGTCCTTTCCATGACAGTTTAAGAGGAAAATTAAGTATACAAAATCAATTACTATATAAATCTTTTCCACAGATATTAATACCTGACCCACCATTTATCTTAAAAAAAGGTAATTCCAAGTGACTTTATGGTATGTTCTTATTATATTTATGTTTATTTATCTATCTATATATTAAACCTATGTATCTGTTCAAGCACTTTTCTGATTCTGCATAGAGATGTATTCGATGGGAAGCTAAGTTAGGTAATCATGACTGTAAATACTTGGTTGGCTACGGGTTTGATCTAGTTTACTTTGCATACCATATAACTCACAGTAGTACACTATAATTACCTCTTCTGGACACAGTTCATGCGTGCAACTCATAAAATGAGTGCAAAGTAGTGGAAATGCAATTGAGTATCTTGATTGAGAAGGTAACTCCAAACACTGTTGAAACATCTTCTCAAAAGCACGACTATAAAAACTATATAAACAAAAATCAGAATCACAATTTTTACATTTAAAGTAAGTTTTCTGATATAGTACTTTACAGTTAATTTGATTCAAGTGAATGAATAACTGGTAGCACTGATTTAAGAAGAGAATATTTTTCCCCCAAAGTATCTTTTACACACCAATAATTATCCCAGAGTAATAAAAACATTATTTATATAACATTAACAACATTTTAAAAAATAATAAACCATAATCTATGGCCTCCTACATAATCAAATTTCATCAAAGCTAAGTCACTATAAATAGGAAAAAATACCATTATTATGGCTGGGTGTGGTGGCTCATACCTATAATCTCAGCACTTTGGGAGGCCAAGGCAGGTGGATCACTTGAAGCCCAGGAGTTTGAGACCAGCCTGGGCAACGTGGTGAAACCCTGTCTCTATTTTTAAAAAATAAATTTAAAAAAAAGAGAAATATTATTTTATGAACCACTAAGAAAAAAAAAAAACATTGCCAATTAAATAATCACATGCCATCAATTTTATTTTTTTTAAACTTTTTTTAGACGGAGGACACTTTGTTGCCCAGGCTGGAGTCCAGTGGCACAATCACAGTTCACTGCATCCTTAAACTCTTGGGCTCAAGCAATCCTCCATCTCGGCCTCTCATGGTGCTGAAATTACGGGCGTGAGCCATGGCACCCAGCCTGCCATCAGTTTTAATTTGCATCCACATTTAAAGATGTTAAATCTAAATGTAAAAGAATGTGAGTCAATAAAACACTATATATCTTAGAGTAATAAGACAAACAGAAGTAGTAAACATTTCTTTATTTTGGATGTGACAGGCAAAAATAGAAAGCAACTATGAAAAAATATAAATAAAATTTAGGTATGACTGAAAATTACAAATTTCAAACATTATTCAAAGTGCTTTTAGTTCCAAGAAAGGGGATAGGACTTTCTAATTGTTGTATTCTTCTTTTGGAATAGGATCCTTTGCATAGCTAAAAATATCTAAACATACAATGTTTCATGTTCTACCTAAGGTAGACTTTGTGCCAGATAGACAGTAGTCCTGGGCTCCAAATAAACTTAAAAATTCTTGCAAATTTGACCTGTGATGTGCCTAAATCTAAAAAGTATACTTCCTAATGTGTTTCATTATTTCCTTTAAGAGGCATGGTTTCTCCACCTGGTGATTTGAATTTCTTCTGCAATACTGCTAATTCAAGCTTTCCTAACAAACTGCCAAAATCAACACAGATTATACTATTTTCCAAAATAAATGCAGTGAGAAGCTTTTCATGATGATCTCTATCCAATACATAGAAACTACTATTACCATCCACTGAGATCATTTCAGCATTTTAGAAATCAAGAGACATACTAGGTTATTCCAGTCCTCTTCCCTAAAGGAAAAAAAAGGGCCAAGAAGCAGAAAATAGAGTTGATATTATACAGCTTGAGGCGAGAATACTTGAGTTTTAATCCTAGCCCCACTGTTATGTACTTATTTACGAGACGTCTCACTCTGTCACTGAGACTGGAGTGCAGTGGCGTGATCTCGACTCACTGCAACCTCTGCCTCCTAGGTTCAGGCGATTCTCCTGCTTCAAGCCTCCCAAGTAGCTGGGACTACAGACACGTACCACCACGTCTGACTAATTTTTGTATTTTCAGTAGAGATGGGGTTTCACTATGTTGACCAGGCTGGTCTCAAACTCCTGACCTCAGGTGATTCACCCACCTCGGCCTCCCAAGTGTTGAGATTATAGGTGTGAGCCACTGCGCCTGGCCACCACACTGTTTATTAATCTGATCCCAACCAAGTTGACTTATTCATTCAAAGATTTACTAAACAACTACTACGACAGACACTAACAAAACAAATGATAGCCATTAAGGACCACATTTTCTGGGAGGAAGAGAGGGAAGAAAAATAAACTAAGTATAACAAAAAGACTCTAACAGAAAAAGAGGAGAATGAAGCACAATGCAGGAAGTAGTCACCACATCATCTTAATATTAATGTTTAATTTAACATCATAGAAGTGAAGTTACCAGGCATTTAATTTCCAACATTTGCTCTATTTGACCTTGATCTACAACATTTCTTTCCCTTTAGTCTAATCATGCAAAGAAGGGCCTTAAGGTAATTTGGAGTGACTGTTTTCAACTCCTCAAAAAAATGTAAGAAACAAAAGTCACATCAGTAAGTTGCTCTTTTAGAGAATTAAAAATAGACATAAAATCCCAACTTGGTTAAACTTCTTTTTGTTGGCACATTTTAATAAAAGTCCACTATTCCCTTTATTCTTAAGGGTCTATTACTGAACTGTCTTAAGGACTATGCTAACACAAAAACAATCAAGAAACATATATCACATACTAAAACTTTCAAATCCAGATTTAGAGAAAATTACAACATACCAAAATATGGAGAGATCTGATGTTTCCACCAACATTTCCACCAAGGAATCTACCATTTTTGTATGAAAAATTATTGTATTCATCATCTTTCCAAGTTCTCTGTGATCTGCAAGGCCAAGTGAAGCCTTAGAGACACTAGTATATGCCTATAAAGTACAGAAAAAACAAAAGTAGTTTAGGTAGACATAAATGACTTTGGACTTGTCATTTTACAGGGGGAAAAAGCATCATTGAAAGATACTTAAACTATCTACTGTGACACTGACAGTAACATCTATTGTGTTAGTTGTCTGTAGTGACCCTACCTTGAAATTCCTATCAAGAATTTATTTAGTAAACTGAAATACTAATGTCCATAAAACAGTGTCTAATATATGAGTCATTCACACTGAACCCCAAAGGAACTGAAGTTACAATATCAAAAGTGTAAAACAATTAATTGTCATATTAACCATACCAAAAGAAATCTTCAACCTAATTTAAGAGACAAAACACACACAGGAAGCAATCAGATAAAACTAAATACTGCATATGTTGATTCAATGAGGTTTTAGAGTATAGTGATTCACTAAAAACTGGATCACATAATACACTGTATTAATTTGACAAACTCTAGAAAAGTACTGAAGATAGTAAAAATTGGTGTAGTTTGGCCAAAAAAGTGATAGAACTAAACGAAAATCATTAAGATAGGTTGTGGGGGAAAAAAATTCTATAACTGGGATACCAAATCACAAAAAGCAGATCATGTCCATGGATAGGGGACATTTCAGAAGGGCCGAGAATAAGAATAGAAGGGGTGCCTACAGAATAAATACTGTTTGTTACGGCTAGAGTTTGAGTACAAAGAAGAGAAGGGAAATAGTAAAACATGAGATTCAACCAGATCGTGAACAGCCTGTATACCACGTTAAAGAATTTAAACTTTTTAGTGAAGCACTAAGGGTTCTATGTGGTGGCCAGTTTTTGTTTTAGAAAGATTACTCTGTATAGTGAGGAAAATAGGGAAGCATGACTGGGAAGGGAAAGGAAGCAGAAATCTATTAGAAGGCAGTAGTGGCAATAAGACGGCATTACAATGGTCTGGTTTTGAGTAATCGTAGTTTAAAAGAGTTTACTCTGGGAAATAATTACATATAGTGGGAAATAGAAGAATTATAGATGATGGTCAGGATTTTGGCTGTTGGGAGATACTCCTGCATGCATCTCATGCTCCCACACATCTTGCTGGGTATGTCAAGAAGGCAAGGCCTGAGCCACTCATTCTCTAGGCCATTTCTTAGGGTTATACTTGCAGCTATCAAATTTGAGGGATGAGGTAATGTCTCCCTTGGAACAAAGAGCAAGTATGCTTACGGCTGATGATAAAATAGAGGCTTCCTCAAATTTAGTGTTCCTTATCTGCAACACAAACAGACTACATGCACAGAATTCATTTTGGCTCCTCTGTATCACACCTGCAGAGCTTAGGGAAATAGCAGAAATAATGCATATACATTGATGCCTATGCTGCTTTCTGTGCAGTGAATGAAGTATTTTGTCTTTTGTCGCTGACCCGGGAGTCCCATATCTTCTTGCCAGCATCCATGAAACAGTAAGAGTGTAAATTATCACCTTGTAAGTAGGATAAAAATTAAACCTTAAACCCTACCATGGCAAGGGACCAATAGGTGGATGATGTTACTATTCAATGAGACAGTGACACCACAAAGGAGACTTTTGTATTTTGTTGTTTTTGTCTACCAGAAAAGAAGAAGGAATGAGGAAGAATGATGTCAATATTCTGACGACAAAATATACTTGACATTTACCACAAACTAAGCCTAAGGAGTTTTACTTACCATTTATCAGCTTTAGAGTACAAACAGGAATTAGCTATAGCTGTGGCCATGAATTCAATAAAGAGTTCCATTAACTGTCCCACATTTTTAAAAAGCAGAATTTATTCTTCTCATCAGAACATGGGATATTCTCCAGGAGAGACCATATGTTAGGCCACAAAACAAAGTTCAACAAATTCAAAAAATTGAAATCATATCAAGTATCTTCTCTGACCACAGTGCAATAAAACTAGAAATCAACAAGAGGAACTTCGGAAACACATGGAAATTAAACAATATGCTCCTGAACAATGTAGAAATTAAGGAAATAAAAAATTTATTGAAAGAAATAAAAACAAAAACATGATATACCAAAACCTATGGGATACAGCAAAAGCAGTAATAAGAGGAAAGTTTATAGCAATAAACACCTATATTAATAAAGTAGAAAGACCAAATAACCTAATAATGTACCTTAAAGAACTAGAAAAGCAAGAATAAACCAAACCCAAAGTTAGCAGAAGGAGATAAGTAATAAAGATTAGAGCAGAAATAAAGAAAATTCAGACTAAAAAGAATACAAAAGATCAACAAAATAAAAAGTTAGTTCTTTGGAAAAATAAAATTGACAAACCTTTAGCTAAATTAAGTAAGAAAAAAAGAAAGAAGACCCCAAAAAAATCAGAAATAGAAAAGGAGACATTAGAACTGATACCAAAAACTTCCAAGGATTAGAGATTATGAGCAACTATATGTCAAAGAACTGGAAAACCGACATGAAATGGATACATTCCTAGACACATACATCCTACCAAGAAGAAACAGAAAACCTGAAAGGACCAGTAATAAATAATGAGATAGAAGCAGTAATAAAAAGTCTCCCATGAGAGAAAAGCCTGGGACCTGATGGTTTCACTGCTGAATTCCAGCAAATATTTAAAGAACTAATACCAATTCTACTCAAACTGTTCCAAATAATTGAGGAGGAAGGAATACTTTCAAATACTCATTCTACGAGGCCAGCATTACCCTGATACAAAAACCAGACAAAGACACAAAACTACAGGAAAAGAAACTACAGGCCATCATCACTTATGAACACAGATGCAAAAATGCTGAACAAAATACTAGCACACAGAATTCAAGAACACACTGAAAAGATCATGATCCAGTGAGATAAATACAAGATGGTTCAACATATGCACATGAATAAGGACAAAACTGTATAATTTTAATAGATGCTGAAAATGCATTCGATAAAATTCAACATCTCTTCATAATAAAAACTCTTAACAAACTAGGTATGGAAGAAAACATAGCTCTTAAAAAACTAGGTATGGAAGAAAACATACCTCTTAACAAACTAGGTATGGAAGAAAACAATAAAGGCCATAGATGATGAACCCGCAGCTAGCAATACAGTGAATCAGGGAAAACTGAAAGCATTTCCTCTGAGATTTGGAACAATACAAGGATGCCTGCTTTCAACACTTTTATTCAACACAGGACTGGAAGTCCTAGCCAAAGCAATTAGACAAAAGACATAAATAAAAGGCATCCGAACTCGAAAAGAAGTCATCAAATTGTCCTTATCTGAAGAAAATATGATATTATATTTACAAAAACCTAAAGACTCTATTAAAACTGATCAACCAATTCAGTTTCATGAAATAAACTCAACATACAAAAATCAGAGGCACTTCCATGTGTCAACAGCAAACACATTGAAAAAGAAATCAAGAAATCTCATTTACAATAGCTACCAAAAAAAAAGCCTACGAATAAACTTAACCAAAAAGTGAAAGATCTCTACAATGAAAGCTATAAACATTGATGAAGGAAACTGAAGAAGACACAAAGAGATAAAAAGATATCTCATGTTCATGAATTGGAAGAATTGATATTGCTAAACATACCACCCAAAGTGATCTACAGATTCAATGAATTATCTATCTAAATACCAATGACATTCTTTACAGAAACAGAAAAAATAAATCCTAAAATTCATATGGAACAAACAACAACAAAAAAACTAGAAGAGCCAAATCAATCCTGAAAAGTACAATCCAAAAAGTACAAAGCAGGAGGAATCACATTACTGATCGCAAAATCTACTACAAAGCTATAGTAATCAAAACAGTATGGTGTTGGCATAAAAGCTGATACAAATATCAATGAAACAGAACCCAGAACCCAGAAATAAATCCACACGTTTACTATTAGCTCATTTCCAACAAAAGTGCCAAGAATATACACTGGGGAAAGGACAGTCTCTTCAATAAATTGTGCTGAGAAAACTGGATATCCACATGTAAAAGAATGAAACTAGACCTCTCTCATCATATAAAAAAATCAAATGAAAATGAATTAAAGACTTAAATGTAAGACCTGAAACTATGACACTACTAGAAGAAAACACTGGTGAAACATGCCAGAATATTGGTCTGGTCAAAGATTTCTTGAGTTAGACCTCAAAAGCCACAGTGAACAAAAGCAAAAAAATGGATAAATAGGATCACATTAAGCTAAAAACCTCCTGCACAACAAAGAAGGAAACAATCAGCACAGTGAAGAGACAACCTATAGAATGAGAGAAAATATCTACAAACTATTCAACAGACAAGGCATTAACAATCAGAATATATAAGGAACTCAAACAGCTTAATAGCAAAAAAAACTGATTTAAAAAATGGACAAAAGAGCTAAACAGACATTTCTCAAAAGAAGACATACAGGTATATTTTTAAACCACTCACCATCGAGAAATGCAAATTAAAACCACAATGAGACATCATCTCACCCCAGTTAAAATGGCTATTATCAAAAAAACAGAAAATAAATGCTAACAAGGATGTGGAGACAGGGGAACTCTCATATACTGCAGGTGGGAATGTGAATTAGTAGAGCCGCTATTGAAAACAGTAGTGTCTGAGGTTCCTCAAAAATTTAAAAACAGATCCAGCAATCACACTGCTGGGTATATACCCAAAAGAGAGGAAATCAACATACTGAAGAAGCATTTGCACTCCCATGTTTATTGCAGCAATATTCACAATCGACAATATATGGAACCCAACCCAGGTGTCTATCAATAGATAAATGGTAAATATATACACAATGGAATATTATTATGCCATAAAAAAATGAAATCCTGTCTGTTGCAACAACATAGATGGAACTGGAAGTAATTATGTTAAGTGAAATAAGCCAGGCACAGAAAAACAAATGTCACATGTTCTTACTCCTAAGTGGACGCTAAATAAATTGATCTCATGGACGCAGAGAGTAGTATGATGGTTATAAGAGGCTGAGTAGGGAAGGGAGGAAGTGGGAATAAAGAAGGATTGGTTAATGGGTACAAAAGTACAGTTAGGAGGAATAAGAACTAGTATAGCACAATGGGGCAACCATAGTTAATAATTTTCTGCACCTTTCAAAATAACCAGAAGAGTAGATTTGGAATGTTTCCAATATGATGATATGTGTTTGAGGTGATGAAATATTCCCACTACCCAGATTTGTTCATTATACACTGTATGCTTGTATCAAAATATCACATGTACCCCATAAATATGTACAACTATTATGTATTCATAAAAATTTAAAATTAAAAAAATTAAATCAGAATTGAAATAACATTGTGAAAATAAATTCAGAAGAAATGGATGGTAACAAAACAAGATAATGATTTAACTGCTTCACAACAATGGGGGGAGAAACATGTTACTAAAAAAGAATAGGTTTAAGTAAAAGAATATGAACGACTTGAATATATTAGAAGACAGATGAGAAAAGATATTTGAAAGAGCAACTAAAAATGCTTAAGGGACTGATGGAATACACAACAGAATGAGATCACTTAGAAAGTAGAAAAGAATGACAAAAATACAAACAGAATTCTTAAGAGTAGGAAAAGGACAGAGAAAGATGAAAGTGACCTGTAAAAAAGCAATGACCTTAGAACCAAACTAAATAGGACACCAGTGAAGGCACAAAGTACACTACTAAAATTCTCCCAAAGGCTTATTCTTCTGGTCTGCTCTACTCAACCACTACTGGCTATCTATAGAACTCTTCACCACTCTCTGGCCATGTGCTTTTACCTAACAATTCTTGCACTTCTACCTGAAACCAAAGGTCAGTGATCAAAGTCAGATCATTCATAGTTCTTGTGAATATTTTCCCCTTCTTACAGTAATACTTTATACTCAAAAGTCTCTTTACTTGCTCTTTACTCATTGTTTGTCCTTTTCTTTTTCCTATTCAAAGCAATTTTAACTTGAAAAATGCTTTATCCCTTCTAAGACTGAAATTAACTGATAAACATATTCTGTCTATGACATCTCCTAATCTTTCAGATTTTCAGCTGCTATTTTTTACATTTTTTATGCTTTGTCTCCATAGCTAGATTATAAAATCCTCAAAAGATGAACGTGCTATTTTTCTACAGAGTATTTAATACTGCTCAGTATTTTATCTTCTGTATCCTACAGTCTAATCTGTAGGCTTGGAACTTTCACCTTTGAGCTGCTCTTCAACACCTATGTAAACTTTCCAGATTCTGGACCCTGCCTGCTGCCTTGCACTTTTGTTCTCTACTTCTAGCGAACACTTCTCTGGCTTAGTGTTATGTCCCATTCTTTCCTTCCTTTGTATGCATTGTCCTGTTGTCACTAAAAAAAAAAAAAAAAAAAAAAAAAAAAAAGGTCTGTATGCAGTAGAAAGGGGTCTGAGTGACTGCATGTTCTAAACATGGTTAACAGCAATGTTATGCATTGAATTGTATCCCCGAAAAAAAGATGTGCCTAAATCCTAACCCCCAGTACCTCAGAATGTGACCTTATTTGGAATTAGGGTCTTTACAGAGCTAAGCACATAAAAATGAGGTCATCTGAATGGGACCTAATCAAATATAACTGGTAGCCCTATAAAAAGGGAAAATTTGAACATGAAATATGCAAAGAGGAAAAATGATGTGAAGACACACAGGGAGAATGCCTTTAGAGTAATGCAACTACAAGCAAGGAACAACAAAGATTACCAGCAAATCACCAGAAGCTAGGAGAGAGAGATGAAGAGGTTCTCCCTTGCAGTCCTTGAAACAAACCAACCCTGCCAACACCTTGCTTTCAGACTGCCAGCCTTCAGAACTATGAAACAATACATTTCTATTGTTTAAGCCATCTAGTTGGTACTTTGTTATGGCAGCCCTAGGAAACTAATACAAGTAGGTATAGATTACATGAAAAAAAAAATCAGATAGCTAGCTAAAAATGCTCTTATAAAAATCTTAAGAAACTTAAAAAATCTACACATAGGAATAATCAGGTCTACATTCTTCATGTTCACTCAATGCTTTTTATTTTGCTGTGATTGAAAAAGGCTAAAATTCTCATATGAATAATTCAAATGTAAAGGTGCATCTGAAACGCATCTAAATCTCTGAAATTCTCTGAGCCCAAGTATTGGTTTAGGCACTCCTATAAACCGAGAATGGGAGATTGAAGCAGTTCAAGCTTTGTGACAATGACTTTCAAACTTTTAAACATGTATATCCTTTGGCAGAGGAAATTCCACTCCTTTTCTTACATTACAAGTTCTACTTCTGTATTGTTTCATTGCCTTTTTAAAAACAAAGAGGTGTCAATTTTAAAACTTTATTTGTAATAAGAAAATAACCTATAATATATACACATTTAACATTTTGGGATGTTGGTATTTCGAGTGTACTTCCCTGATCTCCCACTAACTGGTAAGTTATTTAATGCTTTTATTTATAAAAGTCTTCATTTCTAAAAATAAGCTCCCTAGAGAATATAGAACAAAAAAGAGAAAAGTGCTCATGCATTTTGAGGTTGGAAGGAAAGAACCTAAGAAAAGCAAAAGCACCTCAGAGTACTAAGCAGACCGCCAGAAAAGTATGGTCATCCTGAGAGTCATTCCTGAGACTGTATCCATCTAAAAATAGCTTCCACAAACAAATATTTCTTATATTTTCTCTTTTTAATTAAACAAATAGAAATTTTATTTATTTATTTTTAATAGCAAAACAGTCCAGGCACTATGGCTCATGCCTGTAATCCCAGCACTTTGGGAGGCTGAGGTGAGAAGATCACTGAGGCCAGGAGTCTGAGATCAGCCTGGACAACATAGCAAAATTCAGTCTCTAAAAATTTTTTTTTAATTAGCTGGGTGTGGTGGCTTGCACCTACAGTCCCATCTATTCAGGAGGCTGACGTGGGAGTACTGCCTGAACGTACGAGCCTGAGGTTACAGTGAGCTATAACCATACCACTGCACTCTAGCCTGGGTGACAGGGCAAGACCCTGCCTCTAAAATATAAATAAATAAGTAAATATTTTTAAAAAAAGACAAAAATAAATGGCAAAACAGTACATAGTACTATCTAATTTACTTGTTTGAACATCTAAAAAAATATAGGCCAGTTATTAAAAGTGAGTATTTCTGGAGAATGAAACTGGGAAAGGGGCAAACTGAATGTTTTGACTTCACGAGTCAAATGACTATATTATGATATAATGACTATTATCATTTAAAAATATATGGATTTTTAAAACATGCAGATTATTGAGAACACTGGGCCATTTTCCCATAATTACTTAAAATATTTACAGGGCAACTAATTTTTATCATTAAGGTTACAGTATACACCAAGGTGTTAGGCTTGCATTCTTAATGCCTTTAGGAACTATTTATATGAGACTTATATATTAAATGAGCACTCTAAGTCTAATAATATTTATTTGTTTTTCAGAAAATGGAAGTTTTTGGTACAGATCGTGGTGGTAAACTATGGCCTGTGGGGCACCTGCTTGTTTTTATAAATAGTTTTACTGGAATACAGCCATGCCCATTAAGTTATGTATTGTCTATAGGTGCTCTCACACTGCAATGGCAGAGTGCAATCATGATGACGGAGACTATATGGCTGCAAGCCTAAAATTTTTTATCAGCTGTTCCTTTATTAAAAAAAGTTTGCTGATGCCCACAGTAGATTTTAAATATTTTCTCAGAAGAGATTTTGTGCTTTCACTTTAGAATTAAATATTTGAATCAGGATAATCAAGAGAGAGATTGGTATTTAAATTTTTAGATATTTTAAAATTATAATAATCTATTCAAAAACTCTTATATATTGGCTTAAGTTATTAATATATTTATCCAAGTTTAATAATTAGTACAAAATGTTTCTTTTATGGTTAATTATACAAAAGAAATATTTTCAGTAGGTATATAACAATGAATATTTTATAGTTCTGTTATAAAATTTTTCATGTTAACTAAAATAACAAAACAGAATGACAATAAAAGGTTATTCTTACCTGTAACCTAAACCAATCTAATCTCATTCCTCTGAAATCAAATACTTCCCCATCTTCAACTGTAGTAATAGAAAAAAAAAAAAGATTACAAAGCAAATTAATGTTTTCACAATCTATAAGCACATTTTAAATTTTAAGAGCTAAGACAATTCTACTTCTGAGTATAGCTAAAAGAATTAAAGCCAGGGTCTTAAAGAGATATATGTACACCCATGTTCACAGAAGAATTATTCAAAAACAGTCAAAGGTAGAAGCAACTTAAATTTCCATTGATAAATGAATGAATAAACAAAATGTAGTATCTAAATACAATGGAGGCCGGGAGCAGTGTCTCATGCCTATAATCCCAGCACTTTGGGAAGCCGAGGCAGGTGGGTCACCTAAGGGTCAGTAGTTTGAGACTTGCCTGGCCAACGTGGTGAAACCCCATCTCTACTAAAAATACAAAAATTAGCTGGGTGTGGTGGTGTGTGCCTGTAGTCCCAGCTACTCGGGAGACTAAGGTGGGACAATTGCTTGAACCTGGGAGGCGGAGGTTGCAGTGAGCCGAGATTGCACCACAGCACTCCAGCCTGGGCAACAGAGTGGGACTGGGTCTCAAAAATAAAATAAATAAATATCATGGACTATTATTCTGCTAAAAAAGAAAGGAAATTCTGACACATGCTGCTATGGCTGAACTTGAGGACATTAAGCCTAGTGAAATTAGCCAGTCACAGCAAGACAAATACTCTGTGATTCCACTTATATGAGGTATTTAGAGTAGTCATGCTCACAGAAACAGAAAGTCGAATGGAGGTTGCCAGGGGCTAGCAGGAAAGGGAAATGGTGCACTGCTGTTCAATAATCATTAGAAGAATTTGTTTTGCAAGATGAAAATGTTTTGGAGATTGGTTGTACAACAATATGAATATACTTAACACTACTGAACTATACACTCAAAAATAGTTAAGATGGTCAATTTTATGTGTATTTTACAATTAAAAAATAAAAACATTTTAAAATTTAAGAGTGAAGACAGTGAAACAATTCTCAAATCCTGTAAAGACGATGATAAAGGAGACAGTTGTGCTAAGGGAAGTAAAGGCTTTTCTCCTAAGCTCTCTGATTCTTGGTGTGCTTACATGTCAATTTACAGGAGTTTGAATAGAATGTGAGAGACCCTACGAATAGAAACTTTGGACAGCATGCTGAAGTTCCATAAAATAACTCTATATAAACCAAATATCACCAGAAAAAATTATTTTAGTTTCATTACTTAGATGTGGTAGCAATAAAGATTGAACTAAGAAAAATGTTTATACATTTATTACTCAGAAGTTTTCAAGGTTTCTGATATCCTTTATCAAAAGACTATAAAACTAAAACACACTATCAATCCACTAGAATGGAGTGTCAAATAATGGCAAGGTGATTATATGACATCAATTTTTGAGACTGACAGATTTGAGCTCAAATTCCTACTCTTGCTTAATAGCTATTACAGCTTGGCAAATTATGTTCAATAACAGCGAGGTTAACCCTCAAACCCAGAGTTTCCAACTCTGTCAAAAGTAGTAACAGTGTTGAAAAAAGAATGTGGAGTAAATGGGATAATATACACGTAAAGTGCCTGGCACAGACTAAACATTTTATAAATGGCATTAAATATTGTTATTGGTATGCTTGGACCAAATACATGATTTGCTACAAAATGCAAATGTCTTATCGTTTTTGTTACAAAATGCTTTTTTTCCTGCTTAATAATTAGAAATATAAAACTGTAATTATTACTTTTGTAAATAGCATCACAAATCCATTTTGGAAATCTTTGCTTCAGAGAACAAAATTAAAAGATAATAGATCATTAGCCAAATTAATTGGTAAATTATCTCCTTAATAATCAAGTTTGAAAATCTAATTAGAAGAAAATATGCTTTTATTTAAAAGGCTTATTACCTTGTTTTACACTTAGGGAAGTCATAGTGTTAACAAACGAGGACATGATGATTGATTCATCTTCAGGGCAAACAGAAAGATTCTGAAAAACAAACAAAAAGTAATGTTAAAACATCTATAGTTGGGAAACAACTCAGGTCTATCAATTAGTGGATGGATAAACAAACTGGTATTATACCCATACTACAGAATATTTTTCAGTAAAAAAAAAGAAATGAAATTTTAACACACACCGTAACACGAATCTCAAAACCATTACATTAAGTGAAAGAAATAAAAAATAAATGATTTTGTGTAAAAAAGTACTTTTTTCATACACTATATAGGAAAATTTATATGAAAAAGTATTTTTAAGGCGACAGTATAGTGACAAACACCAGTTGCTGTCAGGGGCTTATGAAAGAATGATGAAGGTATACCATAAGGGTGTATAAGTAAACTTTTAAAGGTGTTGGAGAAGTTCTGTCTTGAATATGGTGATGGTAATAGTTGCATAAATGCATACAGCTACCAAAATTTACAACATGCACTAAAATGAATGATTTTTGTTGTGTGTATGTTAGGCCTCAACAAAATTAAGACCTAAAAACCCTTTTCAATCTAGCTTAAAAAATGAATATTTGATAAACTGTATTTAAAGTGGATGCTAAAAAATAAATTCCTTTTAAAAAGTGGATGCTTAGCTTACAAACTATAAATAAAACACATTTTCAAAACTTTACGATGTGAGTGAACTGTACACTTAAAAATCATGAAAATGGTAAATTTTGTTACATATATTTTACCACAATAAAATATTAACACCTATTGCAATCAACTATGCTAACAGGTTTACAACCTTAGTTCTAAATTTATATGCTAGCATATGGTGAAAAACATTGTGAATATACTTTGCAACAGAAGAGGGTGGTAAAATGTTCAGGCTTTGGAGTCAAAACTTGAGTATGACTACCGGCTTTATTACTTATGAGCTGTATTGGTGATAAGGAGCAAATTACATAAGGCATTTCTTCTTCAACAAATAATGATAACTATATCCACTCTCACAGAGGTTTTCTACAGATTTGGTAAGATACACTATCAAGAAATCTGGCAATTACTAATATCAGTATGACTGCTGCTGATACTATACTATTACTATAATTCCAGAAGAAATGCTAAGAATTAATCTTCTCAGTATTAGTAAACTCCACTTTATATAAAAATACATTAAGTAATTCAGGAATTCTGGTTTACTTTTTAAACTGTATGCTAGTATGAATAAATAATAAACAGTAACAAAAGCTTCTAGCTTATCTGTTAAGTAATAACTATTCAAATAAAATTATAGTAAGGCAATAATACCCCAGGTTTTCTGTTCCTTTTTTAAATGACCATGGAAAGGAAGTATCTGAGCTCCATCTAGTGGATAAAAGAAGAAATAAACTATAGAGTTTAGAATACTAGCTTGTAACAGCATATAATTCAAGGTAAAAAAAATTACATGAACAATTTTTTTCCTTATTATATTTTTAGGTTGATTTAAAATATGAGAACTTCAAAGTATGGTTATTTCTCTGGAAAACTAGCAGCTTTAGAGTAGTCTTTATATAAAGAGGATTCTTAACTGTTCTTTCTTTATACTATATATTAGCTTACAGTCATTTGAAACATGTAATTCTATAAAGTGAAGCAAAATAAAATATTATTTCCTTAGGGTCAGTTTATTTGGAATAAAAAATTTTTTAAATTTAAATAAAGATGAAAAATATTGAATAAATAAATTATGGAAAGCAAAAAAAGGCTAAAAACCAATTAAGGAAAAAAAATTGGACATTTAAATGGGAATGTCTATACGAAATCTTTATTTACTGGCCATCCTCTAACAATCTTCTTCAAAAAGATTTTTATTCTACTTCCCCTCTAATACTTAATTATCAATTATATTGTCTCTATCATCTCTTCTGAATCTCCATAGCTACTGCCCAAGTTCAGACTCTCATCACCTCTCATCTAGCCTACTGCAGTCATTTTTCTTCTGGTCTCTCTGCCTCCTCATTTGGTTCCCAGCAATCTATCATTCACACTGAACCAGGGTGATCTTTTTAAGTAGTACACCTGATTTATGACTAACCTCCTCTTTCCCAAGGCCCTCTGTAATTTGGTTAGCATACACCTCCATCTTCGGGATAAATAATTGTGTCTTTCCTTATGTTCATTCTGAGCTTTATATACACTTGATGCACAACACCTATCACATTGGACTACAACTAACTGTTTCTTCCCTTCTAGGTAATGATCTCCAAAATATAAACATGATTTATCGCTTGGCACATGATATTTCATAAACGCTTGAACAAACAAATCAAATACTATCAAAGGTGGGAAGGAAGGAACAAAAGGGAAATAGTATGAGATAGTTTTTACCTGCACGAGTTCATTGAGGACAACAGCATCAAAGCCAGAAAGGTACTGCACGTAATACCTCTGCATTACAGGTCCATATTTTCTCACATGTGCTCTAAGCTCTTCCATGTAAAATATTAATTCAGCAATGTGCCTTTTTTAAAAGTTTAAGAAAAATATTTCAAATAATAAATTCATCATTATTAAAGAATATATTAGATGCCCTTAATCTTATTTCTAAAAGCATTTTTCTTATAAAGGGCATTGTTTAATACTTAATGTCAATTACTTCCTTTTTAAATCATTTCATGAATAAAGAAATCATGGAAAGCAAAGAAAAAAAGTTAAGGCTAAAAATCAATAGCAGAAAACCCAAACTGAAAATAAGCAGGGCTGGGCACAGTGGCTCACGACTGTAATTATAGCACTTTGGGAGGCCAAGGCAGGTTGATCACTTGAGGTCAGGGGTTCAAGACCAGCCTGGCTAACATGGTAAAATCCCATCTCTACTAAAAATACAAAAATTAGCTGGGCATGGTGGTGGGTGCCTGTAATCCCAGCTACTTGGGTGGCTGAGACAGGAGAATCGCTTGAACCCAGGAGGTTGAGGTTGCAGTGAGCCAAGATGGCATCACTGCCCTCCAGCCTGGGTGACAGAGTAAAACTCCATCTCAAAAAAAAAAAAAAAAATTAAATTAAAAAAACAGGACATGTCATAAATACATCATCAAAAAATCTCAAATAAAAGAGGATTAGCAAGAAATAAAATTTTTCTGTATGCTCTTATTTCTCTGCTCCATTTTTCTAACTCTTATTGAGAGACTGAACTAAATAAGACAGACGTTTTAATGACACACTGAGTTGCAACTCTACAAACAGGATTTTTATTTAAATGTTTTGTGTAGTAAATAGTTTTAAAAAATGAATTCCATAAGAAATATTACTGAGCATAGCAAGAAAACAAAAACTTTATCACCACAAAGCATACTACGAGAAAAGCCCTAATTTAAAACTAAATTTGACTTTGCAGTCTAATTAATATCATCTAATGATACATTACAAACATTCCAAGCTCTTCAAAATAATTTTGCTTCAAATATAAGTCTCCAGATTCCCCAGCCCATAAATCAGAATACAGATGGTGCACAACTTACAGTGATTTGGATGTACTATCTTTCTAATTTACAATGGTGCAGAAGCGATACACATTTAGTACAAATTGTACTCTGAATTTTGACTTTTTTCCAGGCTAGCAATAGGCAGTATGATACTCTCTCATGATGCTGCCGCAGTTCCCAGTCAACTATGTGATCAGAAAGATAAACAACCTATACTCTTCAGTGTACTATGTTGCCAGATAATTTTGCCCAACTGTAGGCTAATAAAAGTGTTCTGAGAACATTTAAGGTAGGCTAGGCTAATCTCTAATGTTCAGTATAATAGGTGTACTAAATGCATTTCAACTTAACAATATTTTCAACTTACAATGGGTGTATCAGGACATAACCCCATTGTAAATCAAGAAGCATCTATATACAGAAAATAATTTTTTAAATGTTGCTAACTTACTTATCTATAAAGTCATCTGCACTCTTCTTTGGCATGTTATCTGCATGACGAAGTAGCCAGATGATTTCATCACGGGCAAAGGATAATGCCATAAAAACAAAAAGTGCCTGTTTAAAAAAAAGTAAGTGTTTATTCTTATTCAAAGATTAAAAACAAAACTGGTAATCTCTTTCTATGTGAAAAGTCATTGGCAAGAAGTGATAATATCAATTCAAAAGAGTGAAGAGACTAACAGGAGAGGACACAAGAGAACCTGTAAGTACGTATGAGAGAGAGCATGCATATAAGGGAGAAGAATGCAGGGAGGTACGATGTATGAATGTCAAGTCAGCAAATTCATTCTCCACTAAATATAAAAATCCTTTTATGTAGTCCCTGGCTCAAATTTCAGTAAAATTTCATTTAGAAATGTTTTTTAAAATTTTAATATGGCACAATTATTGAAATAATAATTAAATGAATTACCTTGGGACCTAGCAATCCAGGCTGATCAGAGAGGACAGTAGCCAATTCCTTCAGTGCAGATCTTAAAAACTTGCGTCTTTCTCTGTGCATTGAACCGCTACGGGGAAAGACACCATAATAGTTTATCTGCTTCTACTAAAATTATTATTGGCAATTAAAGTAACTAGCATTACAGGTTCAACTTCCAAAGTCTTTTTTTAGGAAGCCAAAGTTCCTATAAAAATCATCTTCTATGTGTCTATCGTTAAGTGAGTTTCTAATCTTACATTTATCCTGCCTTTCTTATGTTGCTTTTTAAACTATGTTTCTTCTGTTATTCTCCATCTATCAAAATCCTACCCAACCTTCAAGACCAGTCCTTCAAGAAGCATTTCCCAACATCTAGCTATTTATTTATGAATAATTTATCCAATTTTAGTACCATATAGTTTTAAGCACTTTATAGACTATGAAATTCTTGACGGTGACCAGGCACAGTGGCCCATGCCTGTAATCCCAGCACTTTGGGAGGCCAACTTGGGCAGATTGCCTGAGCTCAGGAGTTTGAGATCAGCCTGGGCAGCATGACAAAACCCCGTCTCTACTAAAAATACAAAAAATTAGCCAGGTGTGGTGGGTGCCTGTAATCCCAGCGACTTGGGAGGCTGAGGCAGGAGAATCACTTGAGCCCAGGAGGCAGAGGTTGCAGCGAGCTGAGATCATGCCACTGTACTCCAGCCTGGGTGACAGAGCAAGACTCCACCTCAAAAAAAAAAAAAAAAAAAAGAAAGAAATCCTTGAAGGCAAAAACTAACTGTATAAATTTTTGTCACTTCCATATAGAAATTAATAAATATAACTTAAATATCTGGTTATCTACATTCTTATTGTTATATTCCTATTAAATATACAAAACTGAATACACAAGAGCTATAGTCAATAAAGGTATTGGGATGAGATCTACTTGGCACTCTTGTTCAAAAATAGAAAGATGGGGAAAGGAAGGGATAATCATAAATATTCATATACTACTTATTTTAAAATTAAGATTAGAAAACATTCTCACACATTAACAGAAGAAAAAAAATCATAAAATGTTTTAAGTATTCCAACTCCTCATACTACACAAAATATACACTGCTCCAAGAAAGTTTTAGAATTTAGATGGGTGTGTGTGTGTGTGTGTGTGTGTGTGTGTGTGTAGATGGGGGTGTGTGTAGATGGGGGTGTGTGTGTGTGTGTGTGTGTGTGTGTGTGTGTGTTCCAAGAAAGTTTTAGAATTTAGATGGGGGGGGTGTGTGTGTGTGTGTGTGTGTGTATGAATGATGCCTATGCCAAAAACGTGGGTGGGTGTGTGTGTGTGTGTGTTCCAAGAAAGTTTTAGAATTTAGATAGGGGGGTGTGTGCGTGTGTGTGTGTGTGTATGAATGATGCCTATGCCAAAAACCCAAGTATAACGAATACACAACACTAGTAATTTCGCTGTGACACAATAGATCAGTTTCAGAGGACTCAAAATCCATCCTCTCCCTGCATGACCTTAGGTTCCAACTCTAAGTTTCAGTTTTTCATCTGTAGAATAAGTATGATGACATCTGTCTCAAAAGATGCACAATCTTTCATGATGTCTGATATATAGTGCTTCTGTTACTTAATTTCAATGACAAGCTCTTTTTACTGACAATAACAAAGTCATCGTGTCATTTCCAAGAAGAAAATGAACAAATGTTATTTTGATTATTTTACTTCACAGGATTACTGTGAGGAGTCTGTAATGGTTATTGGGAGAAAATGTCTATAAAGTACTTGGGCCTGGCACATGGTAATGAGTCCTAGAAGTTACCACTGCTTACTACTTATAATTATTTTATTTAATAAACAGAAGAAGGAAAATAAAAATACCTTACTTGTAAAAGATCTTTATAAAAGATAGCTATGCCTATATGTCTGCCTATAGTAGGGTCTATCCCACGAAGAAATAATAATCATGTGCATTTCTGCAAATCTAGAGAGGAATTCTAACAAACTCCAAAGTACGTTATCTGCACTAGAAATCATTTTTGAAAAATTAAGCACATGTACTTCATTCAAGTAAATAAAATATGCATGAGGAATGATATAGCACAAATACGATGAGTAAAGATGGTTTAAATTCCCAATATCTACCCTTATAGCCTAAACTGAAATTCTAAAACTTCCTGTGGTTTTATAGTTTTCTCTATGGAGTGATGCTTGTCTTCTCTCTGCCTTATATAGAAATATTGATAGATCAAATAATATTATCTGTATATAGTACCTAAGTTCACTGGAGAAAATATTCTACATTAAGTATATCATATACATAACAAAGTGAAATATCAAATTATTTAGAATTATTTTATGAGAAAACTGGAAAGTTGTTCAAAGATTTAAAATATACTAATTTCTCACTTAGGATATCTATATATTTACTAATATAAGAAACTAAAATTGGGAAAGAGGTGTACTCTTAAAAGTAAATATTTGCCGGGCACAGTGGCTCATGCCTGTAATGCCAGCACTTTGGGAGGCCAAGGCAGGCTGATCACTGAGGTCAGGAGTTCAAGACCAGCCTAGCCAACACGGTGAAAACTTGTCTCTACTAAAAATACAAAAATTAGCTGGGAATGTACGGCGGGTGCCTGTAATCCCAGCGATGCAGGAGGCTGAGGCAGGAGAATTGCTTGAACCCGGGAGGTGGAGACTGCAGTGAGCCGAGATGGCATCACTGCACTCCAGCCTGGGTGACAGAGTGAGACTGTCTCAAAAAAAAAAAAAAAAAAAA
Organism: Pongo pygmaeus; assembly: GCF_028885625.2. Taxonomy (NCBI): domain Eukaryota; kingdom Metazoa; phylum Chordata; class Mammalia; order Primates; family Hominidae; genus Pongo; species Pongo pygmaeus. The sequence goes on from NC_072384.2 coordinate 82,752,064, forward strand.
AAAAGTAAATATTATCTGTAAGAGTTATAAAGATATATTAATTTTCATGTAGTAGTACAAAAATCATATTGGTATGCAGAGCATAGTGGCAGTGAGATTATACCCAAAGTAAGAGTCCTTTGTGTGATACTTCCTTATAGCATTTTATCAACACTTCAAAAACATTTAAAATCTGACTTCACTAATTCCAAGGTTCTACATATTGAGGAAATATACTTAATACTTCTCATTGACTGAAAGTCCCCCCTTCTACTACCATATCTTGCATACTATTAATCTGTACTCACTTCAACAAAATGATGCTTTAAGAATTTTTCTTGATTAAAGCTACCACAGATAAAATAAAACTACTTACGCATGTGACACGGCTGCCTCCTTGCATTCTCTTATGTCATTAATACGTTTATTATAGCTAGGTGCAAAAACAAATTAGAACGTTAGTTTAATTTGATCAATAACTGTCAAAATGAGTAAGTCTAATACTAGAAGTCAATTAAAAATGACATTATCAATTTAGAAACTGGCCCTCAAACTGGAAGTGCATGGAAGAATCTACCCACACTTTTTCCTAGCACTTAGATGTCCAGTCAAGCCTTCCTAAAAAAAAAAGTAACATTATATTAAATCCAACAATAAAATTAAACTTCACAATATAGATTTTCATTTTATTAAATGTTATTACTTCCTTAAGCCCCAATGGAGACACTGAAATTATACTTCTGATGTAATTAACATCAGAAGTGATTTCCAAAAATCTAAAGTACTGACAAAGCTATCATTTCTGACTTTTTAATCAAGTCTACCTTTAAGCATGAAAAAATTCTGAAAGGATATATATTAGTGATCAAAAGTAGTGACTGTTTGGATAAAAAGGTTTTGTGAAGGAGAAAACTGAGGCAGAAAAGCATTTGCCGACTTCAAATTATTTTAAGAGAACTATATATGATTTTAAGCTATGTATTTTTTTTAAAAAACTTATTTTTCAAATAAAAAAACATTTAATTAACATCAGCTTAAAGATGCTACCATAAAAACAAATGCTAATAAATAATTTCATGAATAATAGATATAAAAACTCAAAATTCCTGAAATGTTAAAGAAAAAATATCTTCCTGACAACCTCTCTAAAAATCTCTTACACTATGGCTGGGTACGGTGGCTCACACCTGTAATCCCAGCACTTTGGGAGGCCAAGGTGGGTGGATCACTTGAGGGCAGGAGTTCAAGACCAGCTTGGCCAACATGGTGAAACCCCGTCTCTACTAAAAATACAAAAATTAGTCGGGCATGGTGGCGGGCACCTATAATCCTAACTACTCGGGAGGCTGAGGCAGGAGAATCACTTGATGCCGTGAGGCGGAGGTTGCGGTGAGCCAAGATCACACCACTGCACTTCAGCCTGGGTGACAGAGTGAAACTCTGTCTCAAAAACAAATAAAAAAATAAGTAAATAAATGAAAATCTCTTACACTAAAATGAACTCCAACTTCTATATTTAAGTGGTCTAAGATTTATTTATGTATTCTTTGAGCAAATTTCCAAAATATAATAATTCTGTAATCATCACCCTCTATAATTAATACTTTTATACTTATGGTTTGATTATGATAATTCATATTTTAAACTGGATGATCATTCACAATTAAATTAAAAATGGAAACGTCTCACAATTTTAAATAGAGATTCTCAAATGATAAATTTATTATTAATAAAGCATAACAAAGACAACTGGTTTCACTATGCCATTAAATTTACTTGCACCATACGTAAGTTCACTCAATATACAGAGGCTAACTGGTTTTAAATGTTTACATATATTTAAATATGATTCTACAATAAGTTTGTCAGTATGCTAGTACATGATATTAATATAAGTTTCATGATTTTCAATCTAAATCAATTAGAAAGTGACAAAGCCCATCTTGCATATAATATTTCAGGGTATTCCACCATCTAAAATAAGAGCTGAAAAGTACATAGGGCACTATTTATCATATGACTGACAGGTCACTGGCATAAGAATATCAGTATGGTGACAGAAATCAGAACAGTAGTCACTTGAGAAAGGAGTGGGGGGAGTGGGGACTAGGCATGGCAGTACTGACCAGAAAGAAGCACAAAAGAATGCTCCAGAGATGATGGAAATGTTCGTACATCTTGATTTAAGTGGTGATGACGCCAGAGTTTTCATATGCAAAGTCACTGAGTTATACAACTAAGATGTATGTATTTTTCTGTTTGTATTTTCTCTCAAAAAAGTACTCAGGAAGAAAAGGGCAGATTCCTTTAACCTCTCCAAGATACAGATAGAGGAGGTTAGAGGTGATGCTCAGGAACCTGGATTTCAATCCAGGGTAATTTGCATTTCAGGGTAATTTTTATGTACACTAAAATGTGGGATATATTGGCTTACATTTAGTGTCCGACATATACATTCAAATATCTAGAAGTTTTATTTCATTTCAATGTCATTAAGTCATTATTCAACTGGATGTGAAATAAATACAGGCAAATTTCATTGTTATTTGAAGCTAGGAAGCCCAACATAAATATTCAAAGTAAGTACAGCAGATCCTATTTTTAAAAGATTTCACAATTGCCACCAAGTCTGAGTTCAATTTGGTTTTTATACATTGGCTACAGAATCTCAAGTGGAGAGAAATAAAGTTATTAAAAATTTCAAAGAAACACATTTCAGATAATTATCTGCTGAACTGGAAATAAATGAAAATAAATCATGTGGAATACTTTCTATTATTTAAATAAAAACAACATGATTTCCTACATGCAGTGATATGAATTCTGTAATGGTTATAATTAATCCAATTAACTATTTTTTATTGCTTCATATACTTTTACAAGTACATCCTATTCTAAAATAACACTTAAAAAATTTTAAACCTCTAAAATGTATATGGTACTTTCGCATTTAAAATCATATATGACTTGCAAAAGAAGACGTATTTTCCTTCTCCTATATTACATGTTTTGAAAGGTCAGGTAACCTCAGTTTTTTTTTAATATGTGAAGTTCCCTGTAAAAAATATGATTATTAACTATCAGGATGACCATTAAAAACAACTTCCTGGGATCCAAGTCAGATGGTATAGGCTGTATCTTCCTGCACAGTGAGTGTGACTACTCCTTTATCCCCAAAACTTCAGTAAAGATAACTCACTCACCACCCTTCTCCAAAAAAGACAAAATAAATGAAAATGCCATACCCTCGTATGTTTACAAATAAGTCTTCTGCAGCTTTGTGAATGTGGAAAACTTCATCCCGAAACAGAGAGAGGCAAGAGCTACTTTGAAGAGCTAGTTTCCAAAGGTTCAGTGCTGTAGCGTCAGTATTTAGGATCCCATGGCACAAAATAAAGCCAACTTTAAATAAAAAGAAAGCAAATACAAATGTAAATGTAAAAGTATTCCAAAGTTTGGTGACAGTGTAGCTTTTGAAAAATACAGAAACGTAACCACGATCACTAAATTCAGGCTTCTGAGTGACAGTAACAATACATATGTATAAACCATGGTAACAACATGATTCTTTTCCAATTATAATTTTCTGTATTCTGCAAAACCAGTTATTTGAACCTGCACTGACAAAACGGGAAAAATGTCACTTCTGGGTTATGAACCAAGTCATTTTAATAAAAGTAACATTTATAAAATATTTTCAACCAAAGTTCAGAAATTTCTAACTAACATATAATGCAGTAATCATTACGGTTGTTATAATAACTTAAAAATAAAGCTTGTCTTGGGGCCCGGTGCTGTGGCTCACGCCTTTAATCCCAGCACTGTGGGAGGCTGAAGTGTGAGGATTGCTTGAGCCCAGGAGGCAGAGGTTGCAGTGAGCTGAGTTGCGCCACTGCACTCCAGCCTAGGTGACAGACCCTGTCTCAAAAAAAAATTTTTTAATGGCCGGGTGCTCATGCCTGTAATCCCAGCATTTTGGGAGGCCAAGGCAGGCAGATCATGAGGTTAGGAGTTCGAGACCAGCCTGACCAACATGGTGAAATCCCGTCTCTACTAAAAATACAAAAATTAGCCAGGAGTGTTGGCACGCCCAGCTATCCAGGAGGCTGAGGCAGGAAAGTCTCTTGAACCCGGGAGGTGGAAGTTGCAGTGAGCCGAGATCATGCCACTGCACTCCAGCCTGGGTGACAGAGCAAGACTCTGTCTCAAAAAATACATATATAATTTATATATATATATAATATGCATACATACATAAAGAGAATCTACTTTCCTAATCATGAGAATAAATCATAGCATCTCACATTTTAATAGCATCCTCACATTTTTAATAGCAATTTATAGTTTATTAAGTCTTCTCATATATATTATTTCAAATGATTATCCTGTGTAGTAGACAAGACAGGTGGTATTCTTTCTTTTTTTTTCTCTTTTTGGTAGAGATGGGGTCTTGTCATGTTGACCAGGCTGGTCTCAATCTTGTGGTCTCAGGCCATCCTTCCACCTCAATCTCCCCAAGAACTGGGATTACAGGTATGAGCAACTGCACCTGGTCCATATGCTTCTTATAGTTGAAGAAGTGAAGGGTCATTGACTTTACTAAAATACTATTAAAGTAGTAAAGCTAGGACTTAGCCCCAATTATTCATGCTTAAAGTCCAATACTTTCAATATATTAAGCTGCTCTTTATTATATGAATTCTAAATATCTTTTTTACCTTTTGTTATCTAATCTGGAAATCCTATATAAATGTATAATTTTATACATGCTGACTGATATCCTCTCTAGTCTTCTATACTAGGACGTAAGACCTCATCTTTCATTCACTGAACATTTACTCAGTGTCTACTATATACAAGGTTCTGTAGTGGGCCAGTTAGAAACCAATCCCATTTTCTTTGAGACTTCCCTATGATTCTCAATAATCACTCCGATGTTTAAACTCCTATTATAGCTGTACAACTATCTTGACACTTTAACATAAAACTTGCCATTTATCTTTTGATTCTTAGCTCAAGCTTCCTTCTTGGGTCACTAGAGAAGCAAGCTAACTCTGTAAGTAGGCATATATTGTAGAGTCATACACACATATTTAACTTCTTTGACTTGAACTCTACAAAAATATTTTTCATACAACAGGGCCCCTAAAACAAGCCAATTATTCAATCTGGCACACAATCAAAGAAACAGAATACATGTATGAAAGATTAAAGAGCCCTCAAGAGAAATTTTGTTTATAAAACATTATCCTCTTATGTACTTGACTTTCCACCCTAATATCAAGTGAAATCAGATTTCACTTAGTGTCTTACACCTCTTTGTACATTAACACTTACGAAATACTTGCTACTACTAATACAAAGTTTCTCTGAAAATTTTTATCCCTTACAAGTTAAAAGTGTTTGTTTTTAACATACGTGTTATGAGTTAAAGTATATTTATTTGTTTAAATTGGACCAAAAAAGGCAAATAAATTTAAAATAGATTGCCCAGGCTGGGCGTGGTGGCTCACACTTGTAATCCCAACACTATGGGAGGCCAAGATGGACGGATCACTTGAGGTCAGGAGTTTGAGACTAGTTTAGCCAACATGGTGAAAACCCCATCTCTACTAAAAATACAAAAATTAGCCAAGCATGGTGGTGGGCACCTATAACCCCAACTATTCGGGAGGGTGAGGCAAGAGAAATGCTTGAACTCGGGAGGTGGAGGGTACAGTGAGCTGAGATCATGCCACTGCACTCCAGCCTGGGTGATAGAAAAGACTCAAGTCTCAAAAAAATAAAATAAAATAAAATAGATTGCCCAAGATTAGGGGGATGACTTATTAACTAAACTACACATCAATCTCCTTTACCAAAATTAGGATGAAAGGACAAAAAAAAAAATTTAAAAGTAGCTCTTAAAACAGAAGACCAAGTCTTGACAAGAAAGTTGAAGAAAATCTTTGAAGGCAGAAAACAGATAAAATTGGATTATAAATATAAAAAACAAGGCAGAAATTAGTAATCCAAAACTCTGGAGACAGGAAAAAAAATCTTTCCTAAGGAGTCTCCCAAATCCAGTCAATAGACCCAAAAATGAACCCTAATACGTATCAGGATAATTAATTTTACAACTGTACTCCAAATGCTGGGTCCTCAATATTCTAGGTCCTGCACAACTCTTAGCATCGGGCTATAATCTAGAGCAGTGATTCTTAAACTTTAGCTTGCATCAGAATCACTGAGAAAGTACATTAAACAGATTGTTAAGACCCATCTGCAGAGTTTCTGTTTAGTAGGTCTTGGGTAGGGACCAAGATTCTGCATATCTAAGAAGTTCCTAGGTGTTGCTGATGTTGCTGATCCAGGAACCACACTTTGAACTAATCCGGAACAAAGCTCCAAAGAAAGTAGACTACCTACTGAAGAAAAATCCTAGTCTGGGTAGTAGTTCCAAAAAGAGAAGTGCAGAATTTGAGGCAACTCCTAACCTCCATATTAGCTCTACTCAGGGTTCAAATACATGAAAGAAGCAAAATTCATTCTGTATCTTGGCAACTGTGGTTATCCCAAATCTGCCTTCTCCATGCCCATATATTCCCCATTAGGGTAACCTGCTTCCTGATCGACTTACCGGCTCATTACACAAACTCATGCCATCAGCATTCCCGTTTAAAATAAAGACCAGTGGGAAGCAAAATCCAGAGGTCACTAATGACAGCTAACTCTACTAATTAACTCAATTATTCAGCCGTACATCCATAAGCACAAAACAACTAACAATTACCACACAACTGAGCAAGATCAAAACTCTGAAAGCTGTTTTTCTAAATAAACTATGAGACAAAGCGTGAAAATTTCATTTATCTTTATAGAAGAAAATATAAATATCACAAACCTGGTCAATGTAAAAAATAATATAATTAATAAAAATAGCTAAGGCCAGATAATATTGTTAAATTTCCCCTCTTTCATACTAAAAACAACACTACTCAAAATATCAGTCCAAAATGAGACTAAGTATTGGAACAGGGTATTTAGAAATTTTCATAAATATTTCACAGTGATTTTGGAGTAGAAACCTAATAATCTGTTAGACTGAATCTAGTAATAAAAACTATGAGCTTGTATTTTATGTCTTTATTACTTCGTTTTTCTGGTAATTCTAGTAATTCATTTTCTTTATTTTATTAAAGGATCAATCCAAAAAATATTAAAGAAGAAAAACTAGTCCTTCGCCATAGTTTGAGAAACACTGTAATAAAAAGTCAACAAATACAGTCATCTCTCAATGTAGGGGATTGGTTCCAGGACCATCAACGGATACCAAAATCTGTGGATGCTGAAGTTCCTTATATAAAATGGTGTAGTATTTACATATAACCTACATACTTCCTCCTGCGTAATTTAAATCACCTCCAGATTACTTGTAATACCTAATACAATACCTACACATCACTTCATTTGCATGAACTCAATGTAATACTCATTATGCAGTAAGTTTTGCTTTTTGGACCTTTGTGAAATTTTTTCCCTTATTTTAATTGGCTGTTGACTGAATCTCTGGATGCAGAACCCCAGGATATAAAGGGCCAACTCTATTCTCTAAAGGTTAATAAATCAAAAACAAAACCTATAAGAATGAAAAAACACAAACACTTCAAAATTATTCCCGTGTGGCAGTGAGCCTAGGGGTGAGCAGGAGGAATTTATCTATATTACAGAAATTCTCATTCTGTATTAAACCTATGTGTCTCCACGGAATAGTACACAGCCATAAAAAAAAATGAATTCATATCCTTTTCAGTAACATGGACAGAGATGGGGGTCACTATCCTTAGGAAACTAAGGCAGAAACAGAAAACCATATACTACATGTTCTTACTTATAAGTGGGAGCTAAACACTTGAGTATACATGGGCACAAAGAAAGGAACAATAGACACCAGGGCCTACCTGAAGGTTGGGATAAAAAAAACGACCTATCAGGTACTATGCTTATTACCTAGGTGACAAAATAATCTGTACACCAAACCCCCATGACATGCAATTTACCTATATAACAAACCTGCACATGTACCCATGAACCTAAAAGTTTAAATAAATAAAATCTCTTTTGAAGCTGATAAACAAACAGCTTAAAAGCAAATACAACAAGCTATTAGAAGTCATAGAAACTTGGTGGTAGATTTATGCATGTTCACTCTACAATTATTTCAACTTTCTTGATGTTCACAATAAAATGAAGGAAAACAAAACAAAACAAAAAAACAAAAAAAAACCCTTGTGTCTATTTCTCTCATAGTTTGTAAGCTTCTTAGAAACAGAAACTAGTACTTTTATCTCCTATGCATCTAAAAAACTGCCAAACATACGAGTAATTTATTAAACTGAAGTGAATTAAAACCAAAAACTTTAAGTGAACAGATGTGATATTTAAATAATCATTAAAAGCAAAACCAAAATTTAGTTTTGAAGGTTATGTTGAAAGGCAATATAATGTAGCCCATAAGCCTTGGAGTTAGGCTGGGTTCTTATCTTGTCTTTGTCACTTACTAGCTGTGTGGCCTAAGCTTTAGATTCCCCAGCTTTAAAACAGACTACCTGGCCGGGTGCAGTGGCTCACACCTATAATCTCAGCACTGCGGGAGGCCGAGGCGGGCAGATCACCTGAGGTCAGGAGTTCGAGATCAGCCTGACCAATATGGAGAAACCCCCATAAAATACAAAAATTAGCCAGGCGTGGTAGCGTGTGCCTGTTGTCCCAGCTACTCGGGAGGCTGAGACAGGAGAACTGCTTGAACCCAGGAGGCGGAGGTTGCAGTGAGCCGAGATTGTGCCACTGCACTCCACCCTTGGTGACAGAGCAAGACCTCATCTCAAAAAAAAAAAAAAAAAAAAAAAAAAGAAACAAAAGAAAAAAAAAAAACCACAAACAGACTATCTACTCTGATAGGATCAATATGAGGACTGAAAGAGGTAATGGACATAGATGGGTTAGCACAATGCTAAGCACAGAGGTAGTAACCATGTCACCTGCTATTTTTCTCTAAAACATAAAGCCTGGGGGAGTAATCATAACACTAACCCATTTTACTTACAGATAATCCACTTTTCCATTGCATCCAAAGAGAGGTATTCACAAGGCATCTTAAAAAGAGAATACATACATTTGCAGTTAAAAGAAATTCTAAAAAATATTCCATATTGAGCCACTCTCCTCCCTTTCTCCTGATAACTTACTACCCAATTCTTCACCCAAATACTACCACAACAAATTTGAAGAGTTGGATAAAAGTTTTATTACCTATACTGAAACTTGCAGTCAATAAATAACAATGACAGGTGTGCCCCTTTCACATCTGCATACCCTCAAACCTCTCTTTAAAAAATATTTTTGCTAATTATCTTTAATCCAGTAAATGACAACTTATCAATTTCTCAAGCCTATTTCAAAGTTTACAATATTCCAAAAGATAAAATTTTAGTCAAGTTAAAAGACATTTATATGTCTGAATGCTCACTGTCTCACCAAAATCAGTAGCTATGTGTGTGTATTCTCCATATGTGTGACACCTATGTTCATAAACACAGAGAATCGACTGAAAAAAATATAATGGAATACAACAATGATTTTGTCTACTTGGTTCTACTTGGTGAGATTTGGGGTGATTTTTGTTTTTGCTTTATACTTCAAATTTTTCTACCATGATAAAGCAAAACAAACTTTTAAACTTTAAAGAAAAAAGTACTCATACTATTCACCATATTAATTTATCACCAGTTTTCATTAAGACTCTAAAGCTAAAAAATCTGAACAATATGACAAGTAATGAACATTTTATAATGAACTTCAACTAATAAGCTAATGCTAATTAGAAACAAACTGCAACAGCATTGCTGAACTATTATTTTTTAGAAGTCACTTTATTTTCATTCAAAAGAGAAAAATAGAACCATACAGTGTCGGACTGCGCTGGATTAAGCATTGTACTAGGTGCACTGATGAGGCTCAATAACTGGGCATTTCTCCATTGGTCAGCTGAAAGATTCCTTCGAGGATACACCATTTGAAGAGAAATTAGTGCATCTGAAAGAGACTAATTAAAATACGAAAAAAAAGCTGAAGAATAATTTTCTTTCCTTTTCTGTTTACATTGCAGCTATAATTGCTGTGTGTTTCTAACTATACCATCATAAAACAACACAGCCTAATTATAGCCATGCTCCTTATAATATCTGAGTTGGGTTGTGGCTCCTCTCCTCTAGAATTTTTTTGCTAACGTTATAAAAGCTACACAGATTCTGCGTTTTTGAGCAAAAGCTTAGGTCAGAAACTCATGTTATTTTCTTAAAGGTTAAAATACGTGGCAATCTTGGGAACTTTATTCCAAAAGGGATAGACAGCCCACTGTCATCTTTTTGTCAATACAAGTTTCCATTCTGATAGTTTCTGATAGTTCCAAAAGAAAAAGACTTCAGGGTTATATGACTAAGTGTTAATAAAACTCAACATGCTTTATATTTCTCTAAAGAATGTCTTATAAAAATAATACACTGTACCTCATCTTAATAAATTACTTAACTTCTCTTTATCGAGTTTGATTACAGCTTTATCATCAAGGTATTTAACATTTCATCTCAACTGTTTCTTTCTTGCTTTCATAAATGTCTTTTGCTATTAATCCCTGCTTCCTAAAAACAGGAGTCTCGCTCTTTTGCCCAAGCTAGAGTGCAGTGGTGCGATCTCAGCTCACTGCAAGCTCTGCCTCCCAGGTTCACGCCATTCTCCTGCCTCAGCCTCCGGAGTAGCTGGAACTACAGGCGCCCGCCACCACGCTCAGCTAATTTTTGTATTTTTAGTAGAGACGGGGTTTCACCGTGTTAGCCAGGATGGTCTCGATCTCCTGACCTCGTGATCCGCCTGCGTCGGCCTCCCAAAGTGTTGGGATTACAGGCGTGAGCCACCGCGCCTGGCTGTAAGAATGATTCTTTAATCTGACTGCACACAGAATGCCAGAGAAGTCTGTTCTGAATACAGAATACAGGGCTCCAACTGAAATTTAGTGAACCTGAACCTCTGGAAACAGAACCCCACAATCTACCATTTTATTAAGCTACACAAAGTGATTCTGATGTAGCCAATTAAGAATGTTTTTAAAATTAAATAATGTAATTTTTTAAATCCTGGGAAATTTGGGAGGTTGTATGTTATGGGAATTTACCACTTCCTCTAGATTTTCTAGTTTGTGTGTACAGAGATGTTCCTAGTAGTCTCTGATAATCTTTTGTATTTCCGTGGGATTGGTTGTGATATTACCTTTCTCATTTGATTGTGGTTATTTGCATCTTCTCTCTTTTTTCCTTGTTAATCTAGCTAAGAGTCTGTCAACCTTATTGGCAATCCTTTCAAAGAACTAACTTTTTGTTTCGTTCATCCTTTGTATGGTTTTTGGGTCTCAATTTCATTTAGCTCTGCTGTGATTTTGGTTATTTATTTTCATTGCAGGCTTTAGGTTTAGTTCATTCTTCTTTTTCTAGTTCTTGTAAGTGCAAGGTTAGGTTGTTAATTTGAGCTATTTTTATCATCTTTTTAGTGCCATAAACTTTCCTCTTAACACTGCTTTTGCCACATTCCAGAGGTTTCAGTATGTTGTGTCGCTATTTTCATTTGTTTCAAAGAATGTTTTTATTTCTGCCTTAATTTCATTATTTACCCAAGTCATTCAGCATAAAATTGCTTAGTTTCCAAGTATTTGTGTGGATTTGAGAATTCCTCTTGGTATTGACTTCTATTTTTACTCCAGTATGGTCTGAGAAGATGCTTGGCATGATTTTAATTTATTGAGATTTGCTTTATGAAACCAGGAATAAACAGAAATCCTGAACAGACCAATAATGAGTAATTAAATTGAATCAGTAATAAAATCCCTACCAATCAGAAAAAGCCATGGGCCGCACAGATTCACAGCTGAACTCTACCAGACATACAATCCTATCGAAATTATTTCAAAAAGTTGAGGGGGAGGGGCTCCTCCTTATCATCCTATGAGTCCAATATCATCCTGGTACCAAAATCTCGCAAAAATACAACAATAAAAAAAGAAAACTACAGGCCAATATCCCTGATGAACACAGACACAAAAATCCTCAACAAAATACTCACAAACCAAATCCAGCAGGACATCAAAAAGTTAATTCACCATGATTAAGTGGGCTTTATTCCTGGGATGCAAGGTTGGTTCAACATAAGCACATCAATAAATGTGATTAACCACATAAACAAAAATTTTTAAAACACCATATGATCATCTCAATAGAGGCACAAAAAGCATTCGATAAAATCCAATATCCCTTCACGATAAAACTTTCAACTAACTAGGCATCAAAGGAACACACCTCAAAACAAGCAGTGCCATCTATGACAAACCCATAGACAATATACGGAATGGGCAAAAGCTAGAAGCTTTCCCCTAAGAACTGGAACAAGACAAGGGTGTCTGTACTCCTACCACTTCTATTCAACATAGTACTGAAAGCCCTAGCCAGAGCAATCAAGCAAGAGAAAGAAATAAAAGGCATCCAAATAGAAAAAAAGGAAGTCAAATTATCTTTGTTCATTGACAATATAATTCTATACCTAGAAAACTAAATGACTTTGGCAAAGTCTCAGGATACAAAAATCAACATACAAAAATTAGCAGTATTTCTATACACTAATAACATCAAGCTGAGGACTCAAGAATACAATCCTGGCCAGGCACAGTGGCTCACACCTATAATCTCAGCACTTTGGGAGGCCAAGGCAGGCTGATTACCTGAGGTCTGGAGTTTGAGACAAGCCTGGTCAACATGATGAAACCCCATCTCTACCAAAAATACAAAAATTAGGTGGGCGTGGTGACAGGCACCTGTAATCCCAGCTACTGAGGAGGCAAAAGCAGGAGAATTGCTTGAACCCAGGAGGTGGGGGTTGCGGTGAGCCAAGAGCCAAGACGGCACCACTGCACTCCAGCCTGGGTGACAGAGTAAGACGCCAACAAAAAAAAAAAGGAAGGAAGGGCAAGCAATCCCACTTACTAATAGCCACAAAAAAATAAAATAACTAGGAATACACCTAACCAAGGAGGTGATACCTCTCTAAGAGAACTAGAAAACGGTGCTGAAAGAAATCACAGATAACACAAATAAATGGAAAAGCAATCTATGCTCATGGGCTGGAGGAATCAATATCATTAAAATGACAATAATGCCCAAAGCAATTTAAAGATTCAACACTATTCCAATCAAATTACTGTCATTTTTCACAGAATTAGAAAAATCTATTCTAAAATATATATGTAACCAAAAAACAGCCTGAATAGCAAAGGCAAAATAGACAACGTACAGAATGAGAGAAAATAATTGCAAACTATGTACCCAACATAGGACTAATATCCAGAATCTATAAGGAACTTAAATCAACAAGAAAAAATCAAACCACCCCACTAAAATGTGGGCAAAGGACGTGAATAAACACTTCTCAAAAGAATACATATAACCACCCAACAAACATATGAAAAAATGCTCAACATCACTAATCATCAGAGAGATGCAAATCAAAACCACTGGTAAAATGGGATACCATCTTACACCAGTCAGAATGGCAATTATTAAAAAGTCAAAAAAATAACAGATGTTGGCAAGGCTACTGGAGAAAAGGAAATGCTTATACACTGTTGGTGGTAATGCAAATTAATTCAAACCCTGTGGAAAGCAGTTTGATGACTTCTGAAAGAACCAAAAATAGAATTACCATTCAACCCAGCAATTTCATTACTGGGTAGATGCTCAAAGGAAAATAAACTGTTCTACCAAAAACACACTTGCACTCGTATGTTCACTGCAGCTCTATTCACAATAGCAAAGACATGGAATCAACCCAGGTGCCCATCAACACTGGACTGGATAAAGAGAGTGTGGTATATATGCACCACGGAACACTATGCAGCCATAAAAAGGAACAAAATCATGTCTTTCTGCAGCAACATGGATGGAACTGGAGGCCATTATCAAAAGAGATTTAATGAAGAAACGGAAAACCAAATACTGACTGCACTCACTTATAAGGGGAAGCTAAGCATTGGGTACACATGGACACAAAGAAACAACAGACACTGGGGACTCCAAAAGTGGGAAGTAGGGGGATAAGAACTGAAAAACTACCTATTGGGTACCATGTTCACTACTTTGGCAACGGGATCATTAGAAGCCCAAACCCAGCATCACACAATATACTCATTTAACAAACCTGAACATGTACCCCATGAATCTAAACAAGGAACAGAAAAACAAACCCTGGCAAATAAACAATAGTGTTTTATCAAAATTCTAAGGTATCATGAAATATTAGAAAAAAATCAAGATTGGAAAATAAGTGGTCTAAATTTGAATGAATTATCCTATGTAATTATCAATAACCTACTATATACTGAATATGTTAATGTGCTAATGACTATATAGAACTTAAAAAGATAGCCGAGAGCCTAGCTTGGAATTTTCAAGAGCCTGTCAAGGAAATTTTCAACACCTAAGTGGAGAAAGAACCAAATCTAAAATAGCTAAATAAAAACAAGACCATACATGATTAGGGAAAAATCCTAAATGGATCCAGAGAGAAAAAAGGAGAGGAATAGAAAAGACAGTTCCGGGTAGGGAAAAACCACTACTGATATTAGAGATAGGAGATGACCATGATATGTGCAGCATTTTGAGGAATTCTGATACTTCCATCTAAAATGCTGATTTTTTAAAATTTCAAAACTGATGCCATCTACTAGCTTCTTGCAAACTAATGATTCAACCAATTCCAAGACAGAAAACCTATATCAATTTGTGTATAATGCAGCTATGCAAATCTGGAAAAAATTCTTCAGAATTTTCATGGGAATAAAAAAATTCAAAGAAAACTATTGGTGTTAACTGTATGTCAAGAAAAAAGCACAGTGGCCAGGCGCAGTGGCTCATGCCTGTAAGCCTAGCACTTCGGGAAGCGGAGGTGGGTGGATTGCCTGAACTCAGGAGTTCGAGACCAGCCAGGGAAATATGGCGAAACCCTGTCACTACTAAAAATACAAAAAATTAGCCAGGCGTGGTAGCGCATGCCTGTAATCCCAGCTACTCTCGAGGCAGGGGCAGGAGAATCATGAGCCCGGGAGGTGGAAGCTCCAGTGAGCTGAGATTGCACCACTGCATTCCGGCTGGGGCGACAGAGCGAGACGCTGTCTCAAAGAAAGAAAAAAGCACAGACTTACACAAGGTAAATAGTTTAACTTCTATGATTCAAAGACAACAATGTAGACCAAGATTCTAGTATCCTGGGCTTCAGTTCTAGTTTTGCCACTATTGTTACCAAATGACTTACCTTGTCATGATACTGCTCCAGCCCTTAATCCTTAGCTATAAATAATGAGATTGGATGAGATACCTATGAACTTCCTTGAAGTGTTCAGAAACTACCATTCTGTGAATCAGCCCTTCTGCAGAGAATCCATAATGACAAGACTACTTACAACCAAAATTATTTCATTAAGAACTATTTTTAATATCTCTTAAAAGATAGTCATTTCAAATTATTTTCATAAAACCCGTCATTTTTTTATTAAGAGACTATAATAAAGTTAAAATTTATCAAACAGTGTATTTTTTAATGAAGTAATTCATTTAATTCTCATAAGAACCATATGAAATAAGTGCTATTATTATTCCATTTTTACTGATAAGAAAACTGAGGTATCGTCAGGTTAGTTAAGTAACTCAACAAATATTATACTATAATTTGCAGAATTGCTATTAAAACCCCATTAGTGTGAGAACAGACCCTCTCAAATACCATATGGTAAATCCTATTGTTGAGTGCTACATTAAAATCTAAAAAACTACAATGAAACCAATCAATATATTCTTGAATCTCTATACACTATTCTGAATCTCATTAATTAGTTCCCTGTCTATAATTAGATAAAGCACACATAACTATTACTTATATCCCATTATAGTATTTTTCAAAAAGAAGATTATCCCTTTATCCAACCATCCATCCTCATACTATGTTATATGCCCATTCTCTCATATGCCTAACAACTGCCTCTTACCTTGCTATGGGGTACAAATTCTTCCATCATCTTCTTTAAAGGGTTTTCATAATCCACAATCATCTGGCCAAGGCGTGGGTATTCTCTGTCACTTAAAACAGACATATCAAATTTCAATGAGTTGTAATCCATCAAACTGAGCATTTTAGAAAGACTTTTATAATACAAATCTACCTTGCTCCATGAGTCATTTCATGGGCATAGTTGTATAATCCAATGATTGCCTTCCTTTCTTCAATTCGAGACAGCAGTATCATTAGTGTTGTATAGGTTATAATTAAATCTAAGTAGTTCTTTGTTAAATCAAAGTTTACAGTCTAGGAGAAAAAAAAATCAAGTTCAACTACTTCCTATTTCTTAAAATTTTAAACACACACAAAATCTTCATAGAAGCTATTAAGAGCTAATAATTTTCTGTATTTATTTTATCCCCATTCCAAAATGCTAATTTCTTTCACTAAAAGCACATCTAAAATTTGACAGTTACAGATAACAGTTTTGTGTTTGACACAATTTTATGGATGAAAGAAAAAGAGCTTGTGATCACTATATTCAAACTGGTAACAGTTCAAAAGAATAAAAGCCAGAACAATAAGGAACACTGGTGCCAATCTCACGAAAGAGGAAAAAAATTATTCTTTTTAAAGTTCACCATTAAGTAAATGGAGACAATTTTCACTTTGACTTCTTGTATCTAAAAATTATCATACTAAGAAAGAGTCCATCAAGTATGCCTTTTACAGAGAAAATATTATCCACTTAACTTTTCAAAATTGGGCCTATTAAATAAAATACTAAAGTTAACGTGTATTTCCCAATATGTACAAGACTTATACTCAGTGACAATCAAAACAAATAAAAAGAATACACACTTTACTTTTTAAAAAAGCTATAAAACAAGCCAAATTAATAATGCTAAAACCTTATATGCTAGTTACATAATCTAGCTAAAGAAAAGCAATTGGTCCCCTGAGCTCTTCTGGAAACAGAATAATCGGACATTTTTCTGAAAATGATACTTACAATATCAAAGAAGACTTGGCAAACGTCAATAGTATTCAGCAATTCACAAACATGATCCTGAAAAGAAATACTTATTTTAATCTTTTATCGGTATAGATCTGTTTAAATTCAGAAAACACAAACAAATAAGGTATGTTTTAAACTTCAGTTCTGGAAGAATTTCAATTTTATTATTTACAAGTGACACAGCAATTCACACAATTAATAAACATTTAAATCTACTTCTGAAATGTTAAATATTATATATTAAAATACATACCTTAAATTCCATAACATCTACAAATGTGAAGTAATATAATGCCAGATTTTTCAGAATCTCTGATTTTTCTTTCTGTAGTTGTGCAAGCTGTTGCTGTAAAAACAAAATTAGAATGCATTGCTCATAGAGAACAAAAGAATTTAATTTTACTATAAACTATCTTCTTTTATGACTGCTATATGGAAGCACAAGCTTTTAGAATATTTCTAGATGATTACGGCTTTTTAAAAAACCAAAGTACTCGAGACAGCAACTGCTAATAGTGATCAGCAACTGACAGTGTGAGGCTATAAAACAAATCAAAGCATATTAGTACCAAATTGCGCTACTATTAAGGAAAATCTGAAAGTGTTAGGAAAAAAAGTATCAAATGAACTCTTAAAAAATTAAAAACAAGTCATGAGCATGATCACATTACTAGAAGTGGGAGAAAAGAAGGTGAAAAACATTACAACTCATACTACAAAAAAACAATATGCTATATAAATTTGGAACTTACCAAAAAGAACATCCAGGTAAAGCCACGTTACGCATGCAAAATAAAATGTAGATACAAACATAAAATACGGTAACGGTTCCCTGACCAGATCCACAAAACACAATAATATTTTAAACAAAAGCAAAAACCACAACAAAAAAGAAATGAGAAAGAAGCAAAACTAGAGTTAAGACATGAAAGAGGGAAATGTGAAAGACAAATAGTATTTTAATCAACTGTATAATTAAATTTACAAAAGTCCCAATTTTTCTTTTAAAATCAACTATTGATATAATTTCTAAAAGAATCTAGCTATTTTTAATGCCCTATAAGATTCTCAGAATTCTAATAAATGATCTAGAACCTTGACACTCGAGTGTAGTTTATTGAATAGCCACTCCCACATCATTTAGGAGCTTGTTAGAAAAGCAGAATCTCAGGCCTACCTCAGATCTACTGAATCTGAATCTGCCTTTTAACAAGATACCCAGGTGTTGTAAACATACATTAAATGTGTGAGAAGTTTATTCAGAACATGAGAAAACTGGAAGATATAAGTGGCTCAAAATAGCAGATTTGCTATCAAAGCCCATACAATGCTGAGGCCTCCATATAGTTCTGAATTACACTCAGGAACATTGGGGGGAAGATGCATCCATACATAATTGTACTGAACCACTATGATAAGTCAGAAAATTTACAGCAGTTAGCCTAACATCAGAGGAATATATATATATTTTTAACTACGAAAAGCCTTTTTAAAACAGTAAGCACAGCAGTCTGGTAGACCCTACTATTATAGGGTAAACCACCCTAAATATTGCATTCCCTGAAGACATTTAAAGAAGTAATTCTATCTAGAAGATATTCACACTCAAGCCTGTAATCCCAGCACTTCGGAAGGCCAAGATGGGTGGATCACCTGAGGTCAGCAGTTCGAGACCAGCCTGATCAACATGGTGAAACCCTGTCTCTACTAAAAATACAAAAATTAGCTGGGCGTGGTGGCACATGCCTGTAATCCCAGCTACTCAGGAGGCTGAGACAGGAGAATCGCTTGAACTCAGGAGGAGGAGGCTGCAGTAAGCCTAGATCGAGCCACTGCACTCCAGCCTGGGTGACAGAGATGAGACTCCATCTCAAAAAAAAAAAAAAAAAAAAAGAAAATATTCACAAATGAAATATTTCATTACTACCCCTAAATACCAGACAAATTAAGATATATACTTCTAGTGACTATTTTTAGCTTCATCTATGAGAGTAGCTGACTCTATTTTGCACAACATAATCTGTTTCAGAACGATTCCATGTTTATATGCACATTTTAATCATTACTACTCCAAAAACATCAAGTGGATACTTATTACCTTATTTGACAACATTAAACATTTAGAATTGATGTCTTAGTCCTTTTTCCTGCTTTTCAGTACTTTAAACTTGAGTTTCAAAATAAAACAGGTGAAAGTACATTCATAATAATAAGATATGAAGGGTATAATTTGGTTTATATTGGGCTTAATAATCGCAATTTATTTTAGTTGCCCTAGTGTAATTTTACTAATTGTGTCCCCTTTCCTTCCAACTTCAGTGTCCTAGTCTGAACAATAAATAATATGGTCACCATCTTACTATGAGCCTTAAATGGTCTTAAATACAAACCTCATTTTCCATATTAAGAACCTAAGACCTACAGACCTTAAAAGAACCTTCTTAAAGTTACAACTACTTAATGACAGAGCCAAGATTGGAAATCTCATCTCTTTACTTCTGAAAGTGTTCTTTCTACCATTCTACATGCCCATCATCTCCCTTTTTGATAAAATCTCACAGGCTAAATTTCTCATTCAACTTTATTTCCCCCAAAGCCATATATAACTAGACTCTACTTAGCTACAAACATTTATCAAACAACTACTAGATGCCTAAATTCAAAACAGTCTAGCTTTCAAGGCCCTCCACAATCTGGCCCTAACTTACTTTTCCAATCTACATTTCCCCTACATGTATTCACATACTACATACGGTGGCCAAAACAATCTATTCACTATTTTCTATACACACGTCCTGCTTTCTTACTGTTTCCTCTACTGGAATGTCAGAATCCCACCATTTAAACGTGTCCAAACCCCACTATTCCTAAAGCACTTAGTTTAAATGCTAATCCCATTTTCAGAAAACCACACCTGATTGCACTCCTTCCCTGAAATGCTAACATCTCCCTCCTCTAAACATGTATAATGTCTAACAGCAGCTATCACTTTCTATCTTCTATTATAGCTATCTCCAGCACAATTAGACAGTGTACCAAACTCAAGTTTTAATTTCCCCAGTCCATATCATACAGTTCTGGACACAGGAAGTATCCAATGCAAACATCTATCAGATAAGGGATTATAATGACAAACTTCAAAGACTATCAGTGTCAGATGATATGTTTTGGTAGGTGATGCTAGAAAGCACACCTTATTATGCAACCATGGCTAAATGACTTAACATCTCTAGCCTAATACCCTCCTCATCAAAATGGAAGCTGATGCGGACAATTAACCAAGATAATGTACATAAGAATATGTAGCAATGCCTCACAGCCAGAAGCTGTACATTAAATATTAAGTGAATAACAAAGGAAGCTTGCAGATCACTTCTTCAAAATAAGTATAATAAAACTTTAATATTCCCCAATATTACCCATAGTATTTCTAATAAGAGCTGATATTTACTGAGCATACATTATGTGTCAGGCATCGATTGATCCAAACATTTTACAGGTCTCTCACACAACCCTCTCAATATCTCTATGCAATCACGTTCCCCATTTTAGTGAAAATAAATTCCATAAAGCCTGGGTGAAAGAGGTCAACTACAACAATGAAGAACAAAAGTGTCTACAACTCTCTTGCTTCAACTACAAAAAAATGCTACATTTTAGTTCTGAAAGTGAAGGAGAGTAGATACTACCAAAAATTATTAATATCTAGAACAAAGTTTTCTTAATTCAATCTCATTGTTTTATAGAAAATAAAAAGCAGAAAATGGCCTAAGAACATAGGTAACACATTGTTTGAAGTTATACAACAGAACATTAGAAAAGTACTACTGTGAGAAAAAAAAAATTGATTCTATTCACTACACTAATATTTTATTTATTTATTTTTGGGATGGAGTCTTGTTCTATTGCCCAGGCTGGAGTGTAGTGGTGTGATGTCGGCTCACTGCAATCTCTGCCTTCCGAGTTCAAGCAATTCTTCTGCCTCACCCTCCCAAGTAGCTGGGACTACAGGCAGGCACCATACATCCAGCTAATTTCTTTGTATTTTTAGTAGAGGCGGGGTTTCACCATGTTGGTCAGGCTGGTCTCAAATTCCTAATCTTAGGTGATCCTCCCACCTCAGCCTCCCAAAGTGCTGGGATTACAAGCATGAGCTACTGTACCCGGCCTCAATACGCTAATACTTATAAAAGCATATTCATGTGATACATGCAAATATTTTAGCAAAGAATTTGTATAATGCTTTCCTTAAACTTTCTAGCTATGGGTCATTATTCTAAATATTCAAGGAAAATATGTAAAAACTGGAAATAAATAGGATAAATATCAGGCATGCTTACGGCAAAGAACCTATCTCCATACTGAAAAATCCTGGTAATTAATCTTTGTTCAATTAAGAAGCATTTTCCACACAAATATAAGTATCTAGAAAATTGGTTGAAATTTATTATTTATTCTAAATCCTAAAGTATTTCATTCTTCCAAAGAAAAAGCAATGGCAAATTACCATAAGGAATCAGTGCCTACAGAGCTAAACCACTGAATACTAAGGAACGTAGGTATAGTTTTTATTCACTCATTTCAGTTATTACCTTCTATTGTTATTGAAACTGCTTATTCATACATTATTTTTCTTAATCTAAGTTTTGCTAGTATTTTGTTCCTCTTAAAAAACAACCAAATTCAGAAGTTTGGTTTCAAGGAATGCTTTGTTCAAATTCTTAGTATGATATTCTAGGCCAGGCTGTTTAAAGTAAGAGTGTACTGAGATGCTATTTGGGTAAATCTCTGCCTAAACTGTCCCAGCTACCACCCTAGTCATCAACTCTCATGTGGACTCCTACGGTAGCATCCTAACTGGTCTCTGTACTTCTGCTCGTGCCTCTTCAATCTTCTCCACATAGCAGCAGCACAGTGAAGGTTTTTTGTTTTTGTTTCTTTTTTTTTGAGACGGAGTTTGGCTCTTGTTGCCCAGGCTGGAGTGCAATGGCACAATCTCGGCTCACCGCAACCTCTGCTTACCAGGTTCGAGCAATTCTCCTGCCTCAGCCTCTCGAGTAGCTGGGATTACAGGCATGCGCCAGCACACCCAGTTAATTTTGTATTTTTAGTAGAGACGGGGTTTCTCCATGTTGGTCAGGCTGGCCTCGAACTCCCAACTGCAGGTGATCCGCCCGCCTCGGCCTCCCAAAGTGCTGGGATTACAGGCGTGAGCCACCACGCCCAGCCACAGTGAACATTTTAAAGCACCACACTACCCTAAAAAAACTGATTCCACTGATGTTATGCAAGATGTTAACAGCATGTGAAGAATATAAGAGAATTCTCTATACTATTTTTGCAAATTTTGTATAAGTCTAACATTATTTCAATACAAAAATCATTTTTTAATTCCAACAGTTTCACCTCACAATTAGAATAAAATACAAAATCTTTACCAGTGCCTCAGAATAATGTCTAAATCAAAGCCCTTGTCTATCTCTAAGACCTCATCTTCTTTCATGCTCCTCCACCCTCACTCAGTATAGTTATCATATTGGTCTTCCTGCTGTGTTTGCATTCACTAAGTATGCTCCCACCGCAGAGCCTTTGCATTTGTTCTTTCTCATGTCTGGGGTGCTCTTCAACATTTCTTAGCATAGCTTACTCCCTCACCTCACTTCTCTTCAGTGAGGGAGAATAGATACTACCAATTTTAAAATTTCATTGCTAGTCATAAATGAATTTGACAGTAGGTATAAATTCATGTCTCAAATGAGTTTCTAAATTGATTTAATCCCTTGAATAAAATCCCCAAAGTTGGGTAAAATACTTCACATTATGTCCTTCCAGCAAAGGAAAGCATAAAAGAAATGAGTGGCAACCATAGAGACTGACATATGCATATCAAATATAAGCAAATCTCTTAAGATTACCTAAAAATTCTAATTAACACAAAGAATAGTCATGTTTTAAAAGAACCTTAGAATCCTACTTAAAATCTTTTGTAGTGTATTTCTCTTTTCATATACAAACTGATTTTACTGGCAGTAAATATTTCAAAAATGCATTTTTCTGAGGAAACGGTAGTAAACACATTTTAGGAAAATGTATCCAGGCCAGGTGCGGAGGATCACGCCTGTAATCCCAGCACTTCGGGAGGCCGAGATGGGCGGATCACCTGAGGTCAGGAGTTCAAGACCAGCCTGGACAACATGGCGAAACTCCATCTCTACTAAAAATACAAAAATTAGCCGGGCATGGCAGGTTAGCCACCTGTGGTCCCAGCTACTCTGGAGGCTGAGGTAAGAGAATCACTTGAACCTGGGAGATGGAAGCTGCAGTGAGCCAAGATTGTGCCACTGTACTCCAGCCTGGGCAACAAGGGGAGGGGAAGGGAGGAGGAAAGGTGGGGGGGGAGAGGGGAAGGAGGGAAGGGAAGGAAGGAAGGAAGGAAGCAAGCAAGCAAGCAAGGTTGGTTATCCTAACAGTAGCCTAGTAAAATATGCATTACTGAATTACTGAGTGTTTAAGATGTATACTAAATTGAATCCTGTTAATACTTTTTCAAGGTATATTACTTTTTTGTGGTAAAATACACATAACATAAAATTTGCCATTTTAACCTTTTCAAAGTGTGCAGTTCAGTGACTTTAAGCACATTTGCACTGCTGTGCAACCATCAGCACCATCCATCTCCAGATGGTTTTCATCTTCTCAATCAAAATACATTTTAATCCTCATTTTCCAGATATAGAAACAGACCAGAAAAGGGTAAGATGCCAATCCGGGTCTGTGAGATTCCAAAACTTGAAACACTTCTTCAATACACTTCAACATTCAAGTTGCTATACAATGACATTAAAGTAGTGTAGGGACAAGCTAAAAAAACATTTGTATTTAATTATACTATAATCAATTACACAGACTTAAACTTCTAAAAAATCTAATTCAACCCTTTCACTTTGTAATTCAGGTTATGTTTCTCTAAGTTCACATTGCTAGTCTTCTGTTTAAATTAATTCTGCAATGTACAAAGAGTTTTCTATTAAAGAACTGAAAGGCAAACAAAAAAACTTAAAATTTGTGTCCATACCTCCTTGCAATAGAACTCTACTGCCTCTCCCATTAAGCACTGTTGTCTACTTTCCCCACCCTTCCCATCTTGGCTGGCCTTGTGACTTGCTTTGACCAATAGAAAGCACCACAAACAACAATGAGTCACTTCTAAGTCTAGGGCAAGGTCTTATAACTTCTGATTTTGCTCTTTTGGAACACTGCCCTGACGTGCTGTATGTGAGGAAGCCTGAGATATCGTATCACATAAAGGGCACTTCAGCATCCCTGCTGTTTCAGCTGGGCCCATCCCCTAGAATGCACCAGTGGAATGCACTGCGGTAACCTAAAACCAGTGAGACCAGCAGAGGAATTGCCCAGTCAACCCACAGAATCATAAGAAACAAGCTGCTGTCGTTTTAAGCCACGAAATTTAGAGGTGACCTGTTATGCAGCAATAGGTAACTGACACAACTAATATCAAGTTCAGCAATATAGATTAAAATATTTTCTATTTCACCACCTGAGCACATTAATGTGCCTCAGCTAAAACTTTTGGAAATTTAAGATTCTGACTATAGATGGTCAAACTAAAGCAAACTTGAAATTAATTTTATCATCAGTACTACAAAAATCACTAACTATATACCGTGGTATAGTGGGGTTGGTCAAGTGTAACATTTTTGTATAAAAGGTATCACATTGCATTAATGATAATACAATTTACCTCATTTGATGGCACTATTTTCCATTACAAATAGAAATATAAATAGGTTAGTTCCTTTACATTCAATTTTAATAATTTTTAAAAATCTTTCTAATATGTGATTAACTTACTTTCAAAACCAGTAGACCAGGCATAAATCAAGCTTTTCTTACTGATTAGATGTCCTCATTGTAATTGATAATTATACAGATTTATTTATGTCAAGATGGCCTCAGATGCTACTGACTTGTACAAGATAATCTGACATTAAATGGTCCTTGCCTGCTATACTTAAGAGTTTTTATTTCTCTATCAATTATCATTTGCTCCTGATGAGAGTTCCTTTTAATGTACAGTGTGTTAGAAAATATACTTGTTACAATTTTGCCTAACCGGACTCAACAAGTTTGGTCATAGGAGAACCAAAATGTTTTTCTCTGAATAAACTTCATTTATTCTAGAATACATTTCTAGTTGTTCAAAATCATTTGTTTTTTTACAGCTTTATTAAGGTACAGTTTACTTACCATGAAATTTACCCATCATAAGTGAAAAATAATTTTAGTAAATTAGAGTTGTGAAACTATTCACTCTATCCAGCTTTAGAACATTTTCATCATCCCAAACCCTTGTGCCCATTTACAGTTAATCCTGCTGTTACTCCCAAGCCCTAGGCAACTACTGATTTGCTCTCTGTATCAATAAGCTTGCCTTTTCTAGACATTTCCTATAAAAGAGAATCAGACAATATGCAGCTTTTTACATCTGGCTTCACTTATTCATGTTATAGTGTTTATCGTAGTTTGTTCCTTTTAATTGGTGAGTAGTATTCTGTTAAATGTACACACTACATTTTGTTTATTCATTCATCAGTTAATAGGCATTTGAATTGTTTCCAATTCGGGGCTATCATGAATAACAAATTCTGCTATGAACATGTCTTTGGGTAGACATATTTTCATTTCTCTTCGGGTAAGTCCCAGAAGTGGAATTGCTTTCTTCCTAACTCTGAGATGTGATTCAGAGAGGCGAGTGACATGAAAAGTACAGATAAGTGAAGAGTTACCGTAATAACATATTATTCATTTAGACAACAAATATCTTAACCTATTATATTACCAGGCATTGTGGGAGAAGCTGAGAAAAACTATGAATAAAGTATTGACCCTGCCCTAAACAAGCTCATTGTCTAGTGAGGGATGTGTATATAGGTGTGCAGGGAACTCCCAATTGTTTTTTGTTTTTGGTTTGGTTGGCTTTTTTGTTCTTTTTAAGGTAAATATCCAGTTTTTGAAGCTGATTAACTTCTAGGTGCAAGGTTTAAAGATGGTGAAAAACTACTATGATCAATTCCCATATTCCCTTCAAGACAAAGGTTTTCACCAACTGGCAATAACATGAAAAGGGTAACAACAAAAACAAAATCTACACATTAGTGTGATAAAGACCACAATAAGAAAGGTCAGCGCTCCTAAGAGTGGTGAAAATGCTGAGCAAAACAGGGAAGTTAAAGGAGAGGCTGCACTGAGTAGGTACCCATGAATGATTTTTGGTACATGAATACATACTGACAGAGGGCATGACAGCTGATGTTAAGTTTTCTCAAGCCTGTAAACAGGAATAAAGTTGATGTTTAAATTATCCTGGCTTCTGTCTGGCCTTTTTGGACATCTGTTGTTCTTGGGAGATTTGGAGACAAAGTGAGGTGGCATCACTGGGAGAATAATTCCCACTTAAAATCTCTAATACTCTGCCTCCACAAATTCTTTCAACACAGAGGGACCTCCTATCCATTCAGTCTACCATCTTTTTACTGTCACTCATCCTCTTATGCCGCTTTTTTTTTTTTTTTTTTTTTTTAGACAGAGTTTCACTCTGTCCCAGAGTGTAGTGGCATGATCTTGGCTTACTGCAGCCTCTGCCTCCCAGGTTCAAGTGATTCTCGTGCCTCAGCCTCCCCAAGTAGCTGGGAAAACATGCGCACGCCACCACACCTGGCTATTCTTTTTTTTTTTTTTTGTATTCTTTAGTAGAGACAGGGTTTCACCATGTTGGTCAGGCTGGTCTCGAACTCCTGACCTCAAGTGATCCACTCACCTCAGTCTCCCAAAGTGCTATTACAGGCATGAGCCACTGTGCCCAGGCCCCCTACTTTCTTATCCATCTTAACTTTAAATGGCCCATCATTATAATTACTGCCTTGCCCTTCCCTCCCTCTTTTGTAAATGTCTGATAAAACCTACAGTAGCAGAAAAGCATATACTTTGCTGACTCTGATTTCAACCTGATTTCATGATCATTGACCATAACTGAGTAGCAATACTACTCAAATTTTTCTGTCAATTCATTTTCCTACTGTCCTAGATGATTATTCCATTCCTTTCTCTCTCTCTCAAATCCCTCAATAATCTTCTTCAACTTGTCAGCTTAAACCTAACCTGAGATCTAGATTCATATAAACAATTGGCTATTTAATATCTCCACTCAGATTTCCAGTAAGCCTCTCAAACTTAACATGTCTAATATTGAGCTACTGGGTACTTCCCCCACTGCATTCACTGTACTACTCCCACTGCACTACCCCAAACCTATTTCTCCTGTTCTCTCACCCCATTATATCTTGACATGTGTTCAAGCCAAAAACCTTGAAGTCTTATTTCTCACTGTCCATACACCCAACACCCAATTCATCAGCAAATACTATAGGTTCTGTCTTCAAAAATATATCCAGAATCTGAACATTTCTCACCTCAACCACCCTAGTCCAAGCCACCATCAGCTCTCATCTCAATGATGGCAAATTTCCTAACTATTCTCCCTATTTTCACCTTTGCTCTCCTGCAGACTATTCTCTACCGAGTAGCCATAGCGATCACAGTCATATCACTTCATTCCCCTACTACTCCCCTCCTATGGCATCTCAACACACTCAGGGTATTTAGCTAAGGTCCTCACTATGGTCCAGAAAGCCCTATATGATCTGCCTATTCATTACAACCACTGGCACTTCATGTCCTACCACCGTCCCCTTCAATCATCTACGCTGCTCATAATGCCCTCCTTGCTCCTGAACATGCCAGGCATGCACCCACCTGAGCCTTTGGAACTGCGGTTCCTTCAGCACACAATGCTCCTTCCCTAGCTAAACTCACTCCCTCATATCTTCAAATCTCTGCCCTAATGCTTTCTTCTCAGTGAGGCCTTTCCTGGTCACCCTAAGTAAATTATATCTGCCAGGCATTAGTCTTATGCGTTTACCCTGCTTTGTTCTTCCTAGAACTCTTTACCTGGTATTACATTCTTATTTGTTCATTATTTATTTCTGTTCAACATAATATAAGCTCTATAAGAACAGAGACTTCTGTTTGTTCACTGCTGGAATCTTCTCTTCCAGAACAGAACTTGGCTCATAGAAGGCGCTCAATAAAGGACTTAAATAAATAAATGAATAATCAGTGGAGAATGTGATGGAAACACACATATGCAGAACTTAAACTAATTTGGAAAGGTCAGGGAAAGCTTCTCTGAATGATGACATCTAAGCACAGACCTGAAAGACAAGTTAGCCTAGTGAAAGAACATGGGAAAGAGAGACTATTCCAGATAGTAAAAAAAAAGTCCAGAGGCAAAAGAAACATGGCCATTTGTTCAATGAAAGTATAAACATACTTTCCCCAAATACAACACTCCTTTAAAAAAATAAAGCAAGCAAATATATTTTCCTTAGGTTCTACATTCTATCCTACACTAGACAATGGGAACTAACATAGTATACTAGCCTGCATACTCTTGGCCAGGGACCATTAATGTACCTATTTAAAATATTCTTGGCCAAGATGAGTACTACGAAGAATAAAAGAAAGTAAGTACTCTGCAACATGTGTTACTTATTCCACTGTAGCTTTTACTGTGTTATTTTCAATCTTGGCAATTAACTTTAGATCTGACAAAAGGTAGTACTGAACCTGACATGAAGAAACAATGAGAAGATAACATGCTAAAGGTACTTAAAAGGTACAAGGTTAAAAGTGGCTAAATGCCCCAAAGAAATGACCAAGGAAACCAAAGTTAAAGGTCAATAGGTGATTAGGTAGTGAAAATGTCCTCTGCTACTATGAAGGGCATCAAAATCACCACTGCAGCAAAATGGACTAACAACTGTTTGAAAGCTGAAAAACTAACACTTAGAGGCAAGATATAACTTCAGGAAATTTGAAGAGTATGGAAAAATGACTACGGATGCCAGAAATGTACATACTTGAAGGCTATGCTATGGAACCCCAGTGTAATGCTCATTGGCAGCCTCATTTCCAGGAAAGCAGAAAGTCTCTTTGAGTTGAAGAGGTTATGAATATAGTTTAGTATGACAAAAATATATAAAACATAAGATGCACAAAATAATATTTTGAAACCACAGGTAATTATATAAAAAGGATAAGAAAGGACATGTTTTAAAATAGATGTGTTTTGGGATCATAAGGACCACCCTTGAGAATATGAAAAAAAGCTTAATAATTCATTCACACACAAATTCTATATGTAACTTTAGGGGATTCTCAAACTCATGAAAATTCAGTGGAAAAGCGCAGGTAAAATCATTACACTGAAGACAAAAATATAACCCATAATGAAAGCTACACAGCAGGCTTTTACAAATTATCTAGATTGATGTTAGAAAGAAGGTTAGAGGAGAGTAGGCTCCAGGAAAAAAAAAAAAATTATAAAAAGGTGACATGATTATCAGGCCAAATAAATTTAAAGAAAGTAAAAAGGCTTATAACTATAATTTCAGAAAGTCGTGGTATAACTATGAAACTAAAATAATTTTAAGTAAATGACAGAATTTAGAAGAGAGATTCCTTTTCTCTTTAAGGCTAAATATATTATTCATCTTACAGCCGAAAGTGTGACAATGGAATGAAGAAATGCAAACCAAGCACTCAGGCCTTTACTAATATTTAATTTTTTTCAACCAACATATAATAAATATAGTATCAGAACACTGTATAATTACAGAACCAAAAAAAAAGCATTAACAATTTTGACAACATGAAAACAAAAGGATAAATGGATAAATAACCAAGGGTGAGGATATTAAAAAAAAAACTATATTAAAGTTAAAAAAGGAAGTAATCAATGATCCAAAAATACTAACAAAAAACACTGGGAAAAAGGCTTGAGAGGGGAAGTAAGGGGAAGTAAACTGAGCAAGCTAAATCCTCATTTTTGTTGCATAGGAGAGAGACTGTCTAAAGTTGGTAACTGAAGTTATAAGGGAATAAGCATATTTGTTATAGTTCTAGCAGTAACCTGTAGAACTTCTAAAAATAGAAGGCCCCTCTGAGGAATATGACTAGGGTGGGAAAAAGTAAACTAGGAGATATTCACTTTTCATCCTAAATTCTTCTGGACTATTCATTATCATGTATTCATGTTCTTTGGGCAAAAATAAAAAACAAAAAATTTAAATCACTTTAGGTAGGTCACCAGTGCTGACGCAATTCCCTGCCACTATTTGACCTATTTCAATTACTTTCCAAATATATCAAAGCAAGGCTTACTTGCATCTCCTGAGGAGTTCTTTTATTTATTGTTTGTTCAAGATAGAATTAAAGACTTTTACATGTCTAAGAGTCATTAACAACTCAATACTGATGATACCTTTTTAAAAGAACATTGACATTTCAGTTAATTCTCATTGTATCAAAATTCCTTAAATCCTGGCAATGTTTAATTGGTCAGGACCAAATATTCCTTTGAGTTTCCATTAGGGCATATATATTTATTCATGATGAAGTATGCTGTTACAACTCCCAGTTACATTATTTTACAGTAAGGTGATTCCTTCTAAACCAAACTCTTATTTGTTGGCCTACTACATGCCAGTCAACAGGGATTCAAAGATGAGTGCGTGGTCCAGGAAGATGCAGATGTGGGGTACCACAGAGAAAGTGATTGTTTTTTGTTTTGTTCTGCTTCCCCTGGTTTTTTGTTTTGTTCTGCTTCCCCTGGTGGAGGTTGGAGGGAGGGACGAAGGGAGGGCGAAAGTAGGAGAGACTGGATGGCATAAAAATCAATGTTTGGATTAACATGGCATTTGTCCCAGCAGGAAATGTAGACCTGAAGGGGATAAATTCAAATGACACTATAGCGGGGAACCCGGACAAGTCGTAAATGACCAGTTTGATATTTTTTACAAGTCAAAAGGGATTCTGAAGGTTCTAGTTTAAATAACCAAGTGGATGGTGGCAGCTCAAGGGGGGAAACACAAAAGAGAAAAAAAAGGTAGGATAATCACATGTTCCATATTGGATAAAAAGTTTTCTGTTTAGCTTGTGGAGCTGTCCAAAGGGGTAGCTAGAATTCAGTTCTAGAGCAGCAGTCCCCAACCTTTTTAGCACCAGGGACCAGTTTCATGGAAGACAATTTTTCCATGTACTGGGGCGGAGGGGTGGAGGGTGGTTTGGGGTGACTAAAGCACATTACATTTATTGAGCACTTTATTTCTATTATTACATTATAATATGTAATGAAATAATTACACAACTCATCATAATGTAGAAGCAGTGGAAGCCCTGAGCTTGCTTTCCTGCAACTTCATGATCCCATCTAGGGGTGATGGGAGACAGTGACAGATCATCAGGCATTAGATTCTCCTAAGGAGCTCGCAACCTAGATACCTCATGTGCACAGTTCACAATAGGGTTCACACTCCTATGAGAATCTAATGCCACTGCTAATATGACAGGAGAAAGAGCTCAGGCAGTAATGTGAGTGATGGGGAGTGGCTGTAAATACAGATGAAGCTTAGTATACTACCACTCACCTCCTGCTGGGCAGCCGGGTTCCTAACAGGCCACAGACTGGTACCTGTCAGTGGCCTGGGGGTTGGGGACCCTGATCTAGAGCACAGAATATAGGAGATCATATATGTACTTAGTTGAAGCTACAGCAGTAAGTGTTTTCATACATATACACTACGGGGGGAGAAGTCATTTAGGAATACCCACATTTAAAGGGTACCCAGAAGAAAAGCCAGCAAAGTAGACCAAAAAGTCAATGAGGTAAATGTTAACAGCTTCCATTCTTCAAGAGCAATTTGTCACACATTGTACTAAGTGCTTTAGGAAACAATGAACTACTCCTTGAGATTGGTATTATCACCATTTTAGAAATAAGAATAATGATACCTGGCCGGGTGCGGTGGCTCATGCCTGTAATCCAGCACTTTGGGAGGCTGAGGCGGACGGATTGCCTGAGGTCAGGAGTTTGAGACCAGCCTGGCCAGCATGGTGAAACCTGTCTCTACTAAAAATAGAAAATTAGCCGGGCGTGGTTGCAGGCACCTGTAATCCCAGCTACTCGGGAAGCTGAGGCAGGAGAATCGCTTGAATCCGGGAGGCAGAGGTTGCAGTGAGCCAAGATCATGCCATTGCACTCCAGCCTGGGCAACAGAGCGAGACTCCGTCTCAAAAAAACAAAACAAAAAAGAACAATGATACCTTAAGATGTTAAATAATTTGCCCAAAATCATCCAGCTAATAAGTGGAAAGACCAGAACTCAAATTCTGGTTTACTGAATCCAGAGTCCATCCTCTTAACCAGTATGTTACTATCTTAATAGGAGTTATGACAAAACAAGGAATGCCCTCTTAAAGACAAGTTAAGGAGTTAAATATGCCTACCGTTTCCTTCTAAGTCCGTACCAAACCACAGTGCATGCATGTGTCAAGGGCCTCCCTACACCTATCACCAATTCCACCACCCCACCCCTAAAACACATTTATGTTTTTAGGAGCTGAGACTCTTGCTCTATTTCTGGGTTACTTTCAATAATACCGTTAATACGATATATTTGAATAGTTCTACTAAAAAGTATGATCTTTTTTTAGCTAAAATTAACTCCATAACTTTTAAAAAGTGTGGATAAGTTCAGGTCCTGACATAAATCTAAGGCAATGTTTGAATACAAGTGAAAACTGGTTATGTTAGAGTGTATCAAATAGTTCCATTCATTAATGGGACATTTATTTAGTGCCTCTTATGTATCAGGCGCTAGGGATAAAACATTTTTAAAAGGCTCTATTGCTACGCCTCTGAACCAACTTTACTGCTGATTGTTACACTTAGAGTTGCTTTGTCTTTCCTAGAGTAACTTTATAAGCTACTTAAATAAAAAATGTTTTACATAACATCTTATAATTCTATGTTCCTTGGGAGAGGGGATAAATAATATCTATAACATAAAAGATTCCTCTAACTTAGGAAAACATAATTTTCAAATTATTTCAACAACAGCCTGTGTCCTAGTCTAGAATCCCTATATCACTCTTGTGGCACTCTACTCGCCAGCAACGTCCCTATTCTTAAAGACTTCAAGATCTAACTCAACATACATAGGATAGTAATTTTTATCATTTCCTCATTAATTTGGAAATCAAATCCAAAATTTTACATTAAAATGTGCAATAGGCTAATTCCATAACAACACTATTGTGCCAGATAATATTTTTACTGTTGTAAAAAACACAAACTACCTTTTAGGTGTAATGCAATATAGGAAAGAGAAAAAAAATTTTTTTAAATATTGGAAAAAAATTAGAAAAGTTTTTATACCTGAACATTTGCTTACATTGCCTTTTAGGTTTCCTGAGCCAAATAATCTTTATGTGTTAATAAAATAAGAAAGGAGTTTCTACTATCTTCTTCATCCAGAAAAATAACAGATTCCCCTCCATGTACCCTTAAGAAACCTACGAGAAACAAATTTCATTTGAGAGTTACACTTTCAAAATAATGAAAGCATTTATATTATAGATAAATTAGATAATCTTTCAGCTCAAAAATACTTTGCTTAATCTGAAATTAAATGAGCAACTCTATTAATACACATAACCTGGCATACATTAGATAACAAGTGGCTGCTATAATTATAAAACTGGTATGGCTTTTATTCATTTTGAATTTCATTTAATCAGCTTGCTTTGAAGCATATGAGGCATTTAGTTTAACATCATGACCCAAGGAAAAAACTTCATCCCTTGGTCCTAGATTTTCCCTAAATCCAGAATTGGAAATATAAAACTTGTTACAACTGGTCACAAACAAGAAAGTAAAAATGACTCAACAGAGTCCAACATCATCACTGTAGAAGTCATGTTATGTACCAATCCTGCTACCTGTCAGCAGTGCCTTCCTTTGTTGCATATCAAATAATTATGTGCTCAAGGATTCTAAAGGGATTAAAAAGTATGGAGGTGAGGGCAGTTACTAAAAAAAAAAAAACAAAAACAAACAACAAACAAAACAAAATAAAAAATGAACAATTTTTTAGCTGCAAGATAAGAGCAGAATTTTGCAAGAATCCATTTTAGAAACTTCAAAAAAAAAAATATTTTGAGGCTGGGCGTGGTGGCTCAAGCCTGTAATCCCAGCACTTTGGGAGGCCAATCTGGGAGGATCACTTGAGCCCACAAGTTTGAGACCAGCCTGGGCAACACAGCAAGACCCCATGTCTACAAAATATACAAAAAGTTAGCCAGGTGTGGTGGTTGTGCCCCTGTAGTTCCAACTTCTTGGGAGGCTGAGGCAGAAGGATTGCTTGAGACCAGGAGGTGGAGGTTGTAGTGGACTGAGATTGCTCCACTGCACTCCAGTCTGGGCAACAAAGCAGGACCATGTCTCAAAAAAAAAAAAAAAAAAAAAAATTGCATTTTCACCAGAAATCTGTTTTTATGAGTACCTTTTCTGAAATTGGGGGACATGTGTTACTTGT
Organism: Pongo pygmaeus; assembly: GCF_028885625.2. Lineage (NCBI taxonomy): Eukaryota > Metazoa > Chordata > Mammalia > Primates > Hominidae > Pongo > Pongo pygmaeus. Next base: position 82,786,705 of record NC_072384.2, read on the forward strand.
AAGACGTGAATCAGAGTAGAAATAGTAATAACCTAGGTCCCTAAGAAAAAGTAAGCATGTTCTGTTTCACATATTTACATAATAATCCAAAGCACAAGAATAAGAAAAAAAGAAAGAAAAGACTCTGATATCAATACCACTTCTACAGTGCACTTAGTAGCCAGAAATCTGCAGCCTCCTATCAATCCCAGACGCTACTATCTTTTCCAGTCTTTAAGCTCCATCAACTAATTCAATAAGTTAAAAAATAATAATAAAACTGAAACCTCACATGTCCTGATCCAAGCTAGCTAGGAACTTCTCACCAAAATTTTAGCAGACCCAGATCAAAACTGAGATCACAAGACTTTATATATGCCCAATACATAGTACTTCAGCAGGTAAAAAAAACAACAGAGTAGCATTACAAAGAATAGTTGTAAAGGTAATATGAAAAAACTCAGGCTTTGCAAACAAAAAAAAGTAAATACTACAAGTAAGTCATAACATTCAACAACATTGTACAATCAATTTTATAGGTTAAGCACAGAATTACCACACCACCCAGCAATTCTTTCACAGGTTTATAAAGCCAAGAGAAATGAAAACATATCCATATAAAAACTTTCACATAAATGTTTATAGCAACATTATTCATAATAGGCAAAAAAGTAGAAACAATCCAAACATCCATCAACTCATGAATGAATAAAATATATATCCACACAATGGAGTATTATTTGGCAATAAAAAGAAATGAAGATTGGGCACAGCAGCTCACAGCTGTAATCTCAGCGCTTTGGGAGGTCAAAGTGGGAAGACTGCTTGAGCCCAGGAGTTTGAGACCTACCTGGGCAACATAGCCAGACCACATCTGGATAAAAAATTTTAAAAAATTTTTAAAAATAGCTGAGCATGGTGGTGCGCACCTGTGGCCCTAGCTACTCAGGAGGCTAAGGTGAGAACATCATTTTGGTCTAGGAGTTCGGTGTTACAGTGAGCTATGATGGCACCACTGCATTCTACCCTGGGTGACAGAGTGAAACCCTGTCTCTTAAAACAAAAACAAAATACTGATACATGCTACAAGTTGGATAAACCTTGAAAATATTACATTAAATGACAGAAACCAGTCACAGAAGACCACATATTATATTATTCCTGATGAAATCTTCAGAATAGGCACAGAGACAGAAAAAGTACATCAGTGGTTGCCTTAGGGCAGGGGTGTTGGCAGGAAATCAGGGGTAACTGCTAATGGGCATGAAGTTTCTTTGGGTGGTGATGAAAATGTTCTAAAATTAACTGTGGTACTGGATGCACAACTCTGAATGTACTAAAAAACACTGAAACTGTACACTTTGAATGGGTGAATTATATGGTATGTGAATTATATCTCAATAAAACTATTATTAAAAATATCGATTTTGTGCTTCAAAAGTTAGAGAAGTAAAACTATTAAAAAACAAAAAACAACAGCATGATAATAAACAGTTTGCCCGGCATATCAAGAACAGCAGATGCTCAATTGGTCTTTTAACAGACAATTTTACTGTTGTTTCACCAGATATTTCTAATTCTAAGGAAAGATCTAATATTAAGGAACAATGCATATTCTCACATATAAGTTTACACACAAACACATATGTAAACTAAGCTTCAAAGATTCTCTGAAGAGCTTATGTCAGAAATTTTATGAGCTGTAAGAAAAAGTGTATATAAAATTAAGACAGATTTTCATAACAAAATCTCTCTTTTAGAGTGAGTATATAATCTCTCAGATGAGGTAGCCAATTAATGTCAGTAACTAAAAAAGAGTTCTCCACACAAATAAAAGTGTTAAGAAGTGCCAGTTTTGAATCACCTATTTTGCAATCAGGAACTAATTATAATGCTTTAATATACTGATATAATTATAAAACAATATTTCTGGCTGGGCACAGCAGCTCATGTCTGTAATTTCAGCACTTTAAGAGGTCGAAGCAGAAGGATCCCTTGAGCCCAGGAGTTCAAGACCAGCCTGGACAACATAGTGAGATCTCGTCTCTACAAAAACAATCTTTTATGAAACCTCTACTAACCTGTACTCCCCAAAAACACAACTTGATTTTTTTTAAAAAATGCCTTAAAAAGCACTTTATCTGACTTATTTTTATTATGCTAGTTCTTACTAGCTAGTTCTTACTAGCATTTTCTTTCTACATGGAAGTGTTTTTAAGTAAAAGTATCAACAGGCTAAATACAAATCTTCAACGAACATACATGATTTGAGAAAACAAAAAGGTGACAATGTATCTTTTTATTTTTAAACTAGTCAAGTGCAGTAGCGAGAAGGGGGCAAAGAGTAGAACAAGGAGCTGGATCTGTAACTGATGCGAACAATCAATTGAGATAACTCACTATTTTTGGACCAGCTGACGATATATCTTTTCAACAGAGCTTCTCAAAATTATGAAGATCATATGTGAGAGGAAATTTCTAAACTACATTTGTATGTAAAGCAAAAGAGGCAGCAAAGATAGTAACAAGAAAATATCAGAGAAAAAAATAAAAAGAGAAGACAGGCAGAAAGATTCTGAGTCAAAATTTATATAAAAATGCCACACTGAGGCAAAAAATAACTCTAATTTCCCAAAAGTAGTTATTCATAAAAATTACTATAAAGATGTGTAAACATATCAGGAAGACTCTGAATATGACCATTCTTCAGTATACTAAGAAAAAACTTTCCCACATGAAAAGTAATATGGGGATAATAAATACCCTAACACAATCATTTACTTGTACTATTTAATCTTTAGAAATCATTCTGTCAATTATGAAAATACTAGAAAAAACAACTACATTTTAAAACTAAATACAGCTAACTACTTAAAACAACAGAAGCTCTATGCAGACATTTACTAACTTCAACAGGAAGTTTATGACTATAAGAAACAAAAATATCCCAAGTATTCACACAAGAATTTGGAATATATACATATCTATTACCTTACTCTTGTTGCAATTTGAAAGGGAATAAATATATAGGAATCTAAGATCTTTGCTGTAATAAAGTGGCAATGTCGCTAAGAGTTATTTTTTTCCGGTCTCAGACATAAGAATATTGTCTCAAAAAAACCCTTAAGGTATATAATCTGTATATCAAAATGTTAAAAATTAGGTAAATAAGAGCTACTATAAGCACTGTGTTGAACACTGTTTCTCTAAAAGATGGTTAAAATCAAGTAATAGAAAAATTTAGATAACTTACATTGTTGTTGCGGGTTTCTACAGCAGGGAATTTTCTGACTATGAATTTCACAGCAGATTCCAGGTTTTTGTCGATAAGGTAGGATGGTTTTGCCTTGGGGTCTCCACATGCCTATAAAACAACAGTAATAAAAAAAAGTGAAATGCACCCTTCTTCTAAAATCAAAAATAGCAAATCTGCAATTAGAAATTAAAGAGATATTTATTGTTTTTGGTGAGCAGGTGATAAAATGAATAGGCAAAGTGCAGGGATTGTCACAGCTGAAATATGCAATGGGAGACAGTACAGAGATGTTCTTCTACTGAAAAAAATGCATGGAAAGTTTCAAAGCAGTTAGCGCAGAACAGCAGTGAAGGAAAAAGCTCAAACCTAAAAAAAAGAAAAAGAAAAAAAATTCTTGGTTTGAGGTAGGATTGTATTCATCTGAAGCTAATAAAATATTACAAAATTAAATATTCAGTAGAGTACTAGACATGTTTCTTTCTAAGTGTTATAAAATAAAAGCTTATGTTTAAATGTTTTTTCCAAAATGTTTTCCTCATGCACTTTAAACATTTTAATACAAGAGCCCTAGTTCAAAAAAACTGGAAGCTGCTAAAATTGTCTTTATAGTGCTAAGGTGTGTTGCCTCATTCCCTGAACATCTGAGTTACAACACTGTTCTCCATCATACCAGCAGCACTTCAAACAATGAATCTACATCTGTTCTATATATCATAAGCACAGAACAAATGGATATGTTTACGTTTTGACCGTATCAGCAGTACAGCATTCTCTGCAGTAAACTGTAAGGCACTATACAAATGTAAGATATTATTATTAGAAAGAACTTTCTACCTGAACTATTACAATACAGAATATAATCTTGAATACTGTTCCTGTTTCATTATGTGACATTTAATTAACTGCTTGCTAGCGAGATGTTATTCCTTAGGGAATTACTAAAATTATAACATTTCTATTTAACTTCTTTTTATTGCATTTTAAAAAGGATGTGTCCTTTGAAAAGTTACATCTGTCTGCCATGTGTGAGGAAATACACTACTGCAATTTTATAGTTTTCCATTGTTTACTATGGCTATGTTGTGGATTGCAGAAAGAGAAGTTATGAAACATGAAACTGATCTGAAAGCGGGCAAGCGGGCAGAGGGAAGGTGAAAAGCTTTGCAAACCTTCCAAACTTGTCCTTGCTGGGGAAGCATTGTAATAAAAAGAGAGAAAATTACGTGTAAACAATGATTGTCAAACTATGATATACGTTTCAGAAGAAAACTTATGCACTGCAGACTACGAATAACAGAACAAGATTAGAATTATATGGTGCTACAATTTTAAAGGTATTCTAAGTAGCGAGTTTTAGTATAAAATAAATTTATAGAGTTTATACTGTTCATATAAATACTACTGTGTACGTGTACAATCAGGTCAGTTTCTTGGTGCTCTTTCTAAACCAACTTAAAATAATACTAGAAAGAAGGAAAATAAAGACTACATGCAGCTATAAAAACAGGAGCAAAACCATCAGTGAAATTTTACATACCTTAAAAAGAAACGGTAGCCGAGAATAAAAATAAATCGTTATTGGATGACTTTTGTATTTTAGCTCAAATTGCAACTATTTTTCAAACATCACCTAACTTCCTACCATGCCAAAGTATAAAAATCAATGTTAACATTCCTATATTTTCCAAATGGAAATAGGAATGCAGTAAGAAATCTCTTAATTCTCAAATATAATTAAATAAAACAAAATCTTAAGAAATTTAGAACTTCATAATCTTTAACCAGATTGACATTACTACTATGTAAATTCCATTTCAACATCATAAATATTAACATAAATCCAACTTTCCTTGAGTAGACTATCATTTCTTTAAAATATTCTTAAAATCTTCCCATTTATATTCTTCTCCCCAAATATTATATAATGGCTAAGATAATAATCACATACTAAAAATTTGCCCAAACACAAATAGCTATAGATTAGCATTGCCTTACACAATCACATAATAAAAATCTAGTGTCATAAACATGCTTGAGGTAGTGCAAAATCCTAAAGTGATTCCAAATTATGTTCAGTTTTTTCATATGTATTGTCTTTCATATTCTAACTATTGAAAAATTTAGCTATCCATTCCTCTATTAGGGACTATCACATATAATGAAAATGACAGATCACCATACCCATTTCCCACAATCACAAATTTTACTGTTTAAGAATGTAAACATATAAACAACTTCTTTGGTTGATAACCAAACAAGGGTGTGTATGCGTGTGTGTGTATACACACATACACATATATAAATGAGCAGCTCTTCCTTCTTACAATGAAAACAGAAAGAACAGAATTTCATTTTGTCCAAGTACAGTGGCTCACGCCTGTAATTACAGAAATGGGGGTACGGGGCCTGAGCCAGAAGTTGGAGACCAGCCTGGACAACATAGCATGACCCTGTCTCTACAAAAAAATGTTTTAAATTAGCTCGTGGAGAAGTAAGCTCAGGGCTTTAAGAGAAAAAAAAATTATAAGGATGTGGTGGTGCACAACTGTACTCCTAGCTACTTGGGAAGCTGAGGGAGAAGATCACTTGAGCTCAGGAGTTCAAGGCTACAGAGCTCTAATCACACCACTGTACCACAGCCTGAGCCACAGAGTGAAGCTCTGTCTCTTAAAACTAAAAACTAAAAAAAAAAAAAAATTTCAGAAAAAAATAAAGGACTATATAATCTGCTTTCCCTGGAATTGATTTACCTTTTCCACACTGCTCAGTGGACCTTATCTAACATACTTAATTGGGAGGCAGTATGTCTCAAAGGTTAAAAACAAATATTCTGGAATAAAACTGGCTGAGTTTCAATTTTCATGACTTACTAGCCATGGGACCTGAAATATATTACAAAATATCTCCTAATCTATGTTTCTTCGTCTGTAAAATGGGGAAATTAGTACTTACCTCACAGGGTTATTATAAGGATTAGAAGAGAGATAAAGAAACCATGTAAAGCATTTAGCAAAATGATAAGCACATAAGTGCTGTAAAAATGCTAGCTGCTTTTTAATAATAGCTATAATGATGATAATTATCCAAGTCTAATATGAATAGTAATCACAGTAGTAACAGTCTTTATCATAATATATATAGAACTAGCAAGTTAGTGTTAACTTCCTTATGCAACTATTAAATACAATCCCCTCTCTCAATCAAGTATTTTCTTTATTCACTTTAAGCCTAAACATCTAAATATAGCCTAAATACAGCCTAAAGTCTACATTTGTTGTAACTGTACAGAGTTTAACCTAATTGTTAAGAACCTGAGTTTCAAGACAGGCTGTCCATGTTTAAAATCTTGGCTCCTTCACTTAACAGCTGTGTACCCATGAGCAAGCCATTCTCCCTATCTGTGCCTCAGTTTCTTCAACTGTTAAACAGATAATAATTACAACCTATGCTAAAAAGTTTTTACGCTCACTACATGAAAGTGTTATCTGTAGACTTTACAAGAGTATTTGGCATATCAAGAGCTCCCAAAAAATGCCAATTAAAAATAAGAGGTTAATATATACAGAAGTACTGGGCCCCATCTTATCTTTTTCTAAAATCCACTTACTTGATTTATTTGCTTAATAACAAGAGAGACACTTGTATGGGGAATACTTAAGCAAAAAAGAAGAAGTATATGAAAAAAATAAACTGACATGACTAAAAGTTATCAGCTAGGTAAAATATATCCTGGCAAAGAACCATAACAAATAATTCAGGTAAGAAGGCTGATTGGGCATGGTGGCTCACAACTGTAATCCTGGCACTTTGGGAGGCTCAGGTGGGAGGATCACTTGAGGACAGAAACTAGAGACCAGCCTGGGCAACATAGCAAGATCCTATCTCTACAAAAAACATTTTAAAAAAACTCTAAGGTTTCCTACTATACTAAAACAGTATAGCAAAATTCCAACTAACCAGAAGTTATAGTTTATAAAAATTCATCTTATTCCCCACCCAAACTCAAAAAACTTTCATTTTGAGGATAAGAAAATCACAACTTGCATTTTCAGAAAACAGCCTGCTATTGGTATACTTGAAACCATGTATCTTCCTATTACATCTACAATATTACACAAAATTAATCCTTAACTCAAAGTTATCACCTTTTGAAGTATCAAATTTTTAAAAACTAAATACACAATTAAACTTAGTTATCAAAACATTTTAGACTAATATATTTCTGAAAGGCTTACCAGAAAGACGTAATCAAAAGATTTAACAAATTACCAATTCAATTAAACATTTGAGCACTTCTATCCCCCCATACTCCCAAAAATAGAAAAAAAGGAAAGGTGAATACAGTGTAAAATGATGTCTAAATCCCTGAATTTTATAGCCCTACCAAAAAAAAGCTTTTTCAGAGAATTGACTAAAAGAGGTATTTCACTACACAGAAAGAAAACTATGTATAAACTACAGAACTGAAAAAACAAAAACTCCCCCAAGTACCCTGTTTTACTTTATCTTGAGTCAGCATATATTTTCATAAAACATAAAATACTATAATTTCAAATTTCAGAAGATCTAAAATAAATTTAAATATTTATATACTTAAATTTCCAGTTCTCAGAATTGGAACTTTATTCTCCAGGAATATTCTAATTATAATATTTTAAAAGTCAGGATTATTTTATGTGGCAGATAAAATTACAGTGATGTTAAAGGATATACTTAAACATAGTAATTAAAACCCTTGTCTCTTGGGTCAAGTGGATAATAGCGTATATGACCTTAGGCAAATTGCCTAACCTCTCAGCCTCAGTTACCTAACCCATAAATTGAAGATATTATTACTCCCTACTGCATAGGGTACACTGTTAAAATATTTAAAAGATAAGATACACATAAACTGTTTATTTTGGTGCCTGGCACATATGTAGTTAATAAATAAGTTCCAAATAATTTTTTAAATAAAACTTCTTTATATACATGGATATACATAGTGAGTTCTCAATTATGGAAACAAGATTTTCCATAAAAACAATTCTAGGCTGGGCTCAGTGGCTCATGCCTGTAATCCCAGCACTTTGGGAGGCCGAGGTGGGCAGATCACGAGGTCAGGAGTTCAAGACCAGCCTAGCCAACACAGTGAAACCCCGTTTCTACTAAAAATACAAAAAAAAAAAACAAAACCAGGCGTGGTCTGGCGCCTGTAATCCCAGCTACTCGGGAGGCTGAGGCAGGAGAATCGCTTGAACCCGGAAGGCGCAGGTTGCAGTGAGCCAAGATCGCGCCACTGCACTCCAGCCTGCGCAACAAGAGTGAAACTCTGTCTCAAAAAAAAAAAAAAAAAAAAATTATAGGTCAGTAGTCAATTCAATATCTCTAAGTTCCTTTTAAAACACAAATCCGATGTTATTAGTAAAAATAAAGGACAAAGATGTTTCAGAAAACTACACAATATACTATCCGGGCCACAAAAGAAACATCTTTGATTAGAAACATCAAGCCTAGACCCTATGCCATTTTAAAGTATGACTTTAAAACAAATCTTTCTGCCACTCTACCACAAACCCCCGTACTGAGGCCTTTACTCAAGCTGTTACAGCATAGGATTACATACCACAGCTCAACTTTACATGGTTAATGTTACTATTTTTCCAAGAACTTGCCATGATGACAAAAAAAAAAAAAAATACAGATTTTTAAAATTCCTCTATCTATTCACAAGAGATGAAGCAACAATCAAGACACAAAAAAACCAGACTGCTCGGTAGCTCACACCTACAATCCCAGCACGCGGGGAGGCCAAGGCAGAATTGCTGGAGCCCACAAGTTTGAGACCACCTCGGGCAAGAGGGAGACCCCGTCTCTACAAAATATTTAAAAATTAGCCAAACGTGGTGGTAAATATCTGTGGTCCCAGCTACTGGTGGGCTAAGATGGAAGGACTGCTTGAGCCAGGGAGGTTGAGTCTACAGTGAGCCCTGTTCACAATCACTGCAAACTCCAGCCTAGGCAAGAGTGAGACCCTGACTCAAAAAAAAAAAAAAAAAAAAAGAGAGAAGGGAAAAAACAACAAAATAATCAAGATACAAAAGGTGTTGGAAGTAAAAAGAACATTTACTGTGCAATTATTGTGTGCAAAACACCTGTGCTTTAGAAATTATCTAAACTATCACTCAACAGAAAGGAAAGGAGCTTCTGAAAAATTAAGTAACTTGATCAAGATTTCACAACTACTGACAGGACCTACAGAGAAATTCATACCTGATTCCAAAACACTATCTAAAAATATATGTCCCCTCCCAAAAATAATGTTTAAAACATGCTCCACTTATTCAAAACCTCAGCTGCTTAAAACTCAGGAAGCAGTTGCTATCACGGTAAAAATCTGATCAGTTCAATCCATTTTATTTTTTTGAGACAGCATCTTGCTATATTGCCCAGGCTGGACTTGAACTCCTGGTCTCAAGAGATCCTTCTGCCTCAGCCTCCTAAGTACCTGGGATTACAAGCACGCACTACTACTGTGCCTAGCTTCAGTTTTATTTTTTAATTTCTATTCTAACTCAGGAATAAAACACATTCCTTTGCTAAAATATGGAAGAACAATTATTTTCTAGTACAATAATTGGAAAAAATGCCAAAATAGGGAAGAACAAAATGATTTTCTAGTACAATGAATTAATTGAAAAAATATGAACAATATCTCAGAAGTCAGAGTGAGAATGCTATTCGTGAGGGCACAGAAACCAGCCCCATCTGAATAATGTCAAGGATGAGGAGAAAAATACAAAATTTGGCCAATTTATACTAGAAAGAGGAATTTGACTTAATAACCAAGAAACACCACACGTTTTGCAAAATTGAAGGAATAAAGGGACAAAGATTCTTCCCTGAGTTTTCAACACATTGAAATTAATACCTAGAGGAAGAATAGACATTACCTGAAATTATGGAATGTAAAAGTAATATATACCTGTGATTATTTTATGTTCCAATTTTTTAAATAATGAAAATATTACAGTATGAAAATTGTCCCTAAGTACTGGAAAACCTTATATCGAGAGCAAAATAAGACTCAAATTCATCAGTAGTTAGCTTTCTGATTATTTTTTTCCTCCTGTGTTATGATGTATATTTTGGCCAACCGACCTGCTTTAAGCTAGCCCTTTCCCTCTATCTTAGGTAGGTGAAAAGAAAAGAGAGCAATCTACTGCTAGTAATTTGGATTAAGAGGCTTGATAACAAAGTACACTGAAATTATTGGAAATGCTTTCAAATTAATGTAATTTTATCAATAACTACCTCTTAATTGGAGCCAATAATGAAGATCTAAAAATACAGAAATCACAGTTATTGTCCTTTAGACACAAGTTCTGAGAAAGTCATGAACTTGAAAAGCTTCAACCCATTATACCTTTCAAAATTATTAAAAATTTTAGTGATTCAAAAAAAAGAAAAAAATTTAGTGATTCAAATGAGTTATTAATTACCATTCCATTTACAAGAAGATATATATGTCACTGTTGCCTTTAAACAGTTTTCAGCTTCCAATATACAGGATCATCTCAGTTTATGAAGCAAAGGTGTTTTTGCAGTTTTTTAAAGTATATATATTGTCACACCTTTGCGGTTAAAAAGAAATTGTTATTTAAAGGACTACTGTGGAACACATACTTCTGAAATACAAATAATTATTTTGTCTTAGCAGTAAGTAGATATCAAACTGTATCTGGCAGTAAAATAGAATAGTGAGGAATGTTTCCTAAAAGGTAGTCTTGAGCTTAATTTAATCTGGGGGCGGGGGGAATGAACATTTATTAAGTGTCCACTATGTTCCAAGCCCCAGAAACAGAACTAGTAACAACAGCCACCATTTACTCAGCTCTTATGCTTGTTACAAGGCACTGTACTAATACTTCCTATGGATTACCTCATTTAATTCTCCTCTTAACCTATGAGGTTAATAAAAGCATATTCCAAAAACGTGAGATAACTGGAATATCTGTTTAAGATTACAAGAGTTAGAATCAATAAGACTAAGCTTTTTGGCAAAGCTTAGAAAACCAAAAAATACAGCTTGAAGCATAACAGAAGCTGAGAGCAAATAAGTACCACGGAGCTGGTTTTGCTAGTAGAGAGCCAATGTGCAGCCTTCCAGAAATTTAGTTATAACCCAGACAACTAAATTAAATCACTACAGTTAATAATTAGCAGGAAAAGAAATTACAGGTATTTAAGAACTTACATTTCACTTATTTCAGTAGTTAACATTGGAACAATTTCAGGGATTTTTTTCTGTTCAAGTTTGGGTCAGGATCCAGATGTATGGAATTTGTAAAAACCTTCCAAGATGATTCTATTATGTATCCCCGGCTAAGAACCACTGATATCCTCACTTCGTAAGTAAACTACAGCCCAGAAAGGTTAAATAACTTGTTCAAACTAAAAAAAAGTATCAGAGCATTATCTAGAATCTACCTCTCTCAACTCACAGAATATTCTGCAGGTACGGAAAATGTTTAGAAAATAAGTGAAGTTTAGAGGTCATATGCCTGCAAGAAGAGCATTACTATTTTATACTCTAACACAGTCATGCATTGCTTAATGTCATCAGATGATTTCGTCGTTGTGTGAACATCAGAGTGTACTTACATAAACTTAGATGGTATAGCCTACTATACACCCAGTGTACATGGGATATAGCCTACTGCTTTCATGCTACAAACCTGTACAACGAGAATACTGCAGGCAATTGCAACATAATGGTATGTACTTCTGTATCTAAATGTATCTAAACATAAAAAAAAACAGTAAGAATACAGTATTATCTTATGGGACTACTGTGTATATGCAGTCCATCATTTAAGTGTTATGTGAAATATCATTATGCAGAATGACTGTATTTTGTTATCTTTATACAGATGCTCCTCAACTTAACAATAGGGATACATTCCAATAAACCTATCTTTAATTGAAAATATCATAAATCAGCCAGGTGCGGTAGCTCACACCTGTAATCCCAGTACTTTGGGAGGCTGAAGCGAGTGGATTGCTCGACCCCAGGAGATAGAGACCAGCCTGGGCAACACGGTGAAACCCCAACTCTTATCAAAAAAAAATACAAAAATTAGCCAGGCATGGTGGCATGTGCCTATAGTCCCAGCTACTCGGAAGGCTGAGGTGGGAGGATTGCCTGAGCCAGGAGGCAGAGGCTGCAGTGAGCTGAAATCGTGCCACTGTACTCCAGTTTGTATGACAGAGCTAGACCCTGTCTCCAAAAAAAGAGAAGAAAATGCATTTAACACACCTAACCTACCTAACATCATAGTTCAGCCTAGCCTACCTTAAACACTTACATTAGACTACAGTTGAGTAAATTATCTGGTAATACAGTACACTGCAGAGTATCAGATCACAAGAAAGTATCATACCACTTCCTACTGCATGCCATAGCTTTCGTGCCAACAAGAAGTCAACAAATTGTTAAGTCAAACCATCACAAGTTGGGGACCCTCTGTATATTCTACTGAATAAAAACTCTGCAATCTGAAATAGTAACTAGTTAGTTTCTGTCAGTGCCTGCCTGAAGTTTCTATTCATACTTCAAAACCAAGTACAAATGTCACTCTCCTCTTTACCATCTCTCCCAGATTATAATCTTTAATTGCCTTCTCAAGACTCCCACAATCCTACTTACACACTGCATTTTAGTTAAATATCTATACATCTCTCTCCCCACTAAGACACTAATTTCTTGGCACTAGAGACTTCGTCTTAATTTACCTCTATTTCCCTCATGCCAGGGAACACATTCAATAAACGAAGAGTAAATGAATAAATTAAAAGGGAAAACCTCAATATTTGAGAGTAACTGAAAGAACAGCTCATATGATGGCTTATAAAACAGTTTTAAAGATGCAATTTTATTACTATCTAAAATAATCAACTATGCAATAACAAAGCATTTTCCAGTATAGGTTCTTCTACTTATAACAAGAGAATCATTTCAAACTGGCACATATACAACCCTACCTACAAACTAACAATTCAGTAGCTTATAAAGTTATAAAGATGGGCAGACAGTGAATTTTTGAAGTCACTCATTTATGTTATGTTTGAGTTTTTGACAATAAACATATATTCCTCTGGTAATCATTAAAAAATTTTAAAGTTACTTAACAATTCCATAAAGGAAACAAAAGATGGATTATTTATCATTGCTACTTAAAAATTAAAAATAATTATTTTTCCTAAGCATCTCTGGAACATGCTTCTGCATCTGATTGACCAAAAAAGAAAATAACGCCCTAAGTAGAAACAAATACAATACTGAAAGGGAAGACTAAAACCAGTTCCCCTCCCTTTACCCTGCACTGCTCCCTTCACAAACATCTTTTCTTCTCCCACTAAATAAGCAGATACCATCTAAAGACTTTCAATTTTACAATGCTATTCCTGTTAAATTTTTCCTTAGAAAATAAATTTATCCAAAATAATGAGAAATGGATAGGGAAAAAAAGAAAAATATTCCTCTAATGTTTTTAAAGCAGTAAAACTGCATTTAAACCACCACAATACTCCATTATAAAAAGTTTGTAATAGTTGTACGTGTTTTTTTTTTTTTTCTCATTCTCTGTCCTTTACAGTACAGGCAAAAATTTAACAGGAGGAAAAGACGCAAGTATTAACTAAGATCTTTTTAATACAGAGATCAATCTCATGTTGATAATGGTGGAGGAAAAGAAAGAAGAAGGAAAAAAAGAGAGAGTAAACCACACACACAAAAATTTAACTGAGCAAAATGTTTTCTTTGGGTATTTGGCAGTTTTGTTAAACAGTTATACAATTTCAGAAAAACAATGTTGCCCAAAAAAGATGCTCAGATTTCTAAATACTGTTTTCACATATTACCATCCTCTATCTTCAGAAGCAATTATGTGAAGTAGGTAGGGCAGGCATAAATTATGCTCCCTACATTACAGAAAACTAAACTGAGTTCAGTTATTGTTTAAAATGAAACATAATTTCTACTCTACTACTTCACCATAAACTCATAAAGATAGAGCTGGAATAGACTTTACTGTTCCTTTTACAGTTAATTTTCCCCATTTTACAGATGAGGAAAAGTGAAGCTCAAGAAAGTCAAATTACTAACCAATGTTAGAGAACTCTCAGTGACAGAATGAAGACTGGAATGCAAGTCTCTTAACTTCGGGCCCAGTGCTCTTAATCCCACCACCACACAAGTTGCCACGCTGGAACCTTTAAAAATGTTACAAATCTCTACATAAGTGAGTCACATTATTAGGTCTGGAAAGGGGAAACCATATATTAAAAAAAAAAAAAGGAATTAAGCAACAAGTAAATTTAAATGTAAAGCTACCAATAACCTTCAAGTCTTTTCCCTAAAATCCGCTTTTATGTGTTCTTACATCCTCCATCAAACTACAAGTTCCCTAAAATTCCCATAAATTGTAAATATTAAGATCTCAAAATTTTTGACTGATGAAATTAAAAAAAAAAAAATTCTTCAGTAATCATGCTCCAACTTCCCCAATAAGCGTCAAAGCATATTATTGACAATAGTAAGTTATTTTACTTAACTATTTTTCATTGTATACATTCACTAAAATATCATTTCCACTGTATACTTCCAATTGAAACAGAGTAATTAGATCTGGTAGACAATCTAATGCACATGCATTAATGAAAATGTGATAATTGATTGGCAAACATGTATTATGAGGTGGAAGGTTTTTTTTTAGGACTAGAAGAGGTTGAGATTGAAAAGATTATGTGGTTTATAATGCAGTAAGAATGCAGACAGCATGAACCTAATAAACACATGGTGAACAGATCTTACTCACTTCTTTGGCAAGATATTTGAACAAATGTTTCAATTCCTAGCCAGCTGGGAAGATATGCCAGACTCACAGACAATTCTATAGGCTGAAAGATCCAAAATCTTATCTGATTCATTTACATGCAAAATTACACAAAGGGAGCAAACCCAAGGGTATTATTATTAAAACTAGAGCACACAGGTTTTGAGAGAGAGGAGGGAAGTAATTCATTCATTTCAACCTGGCCTAACTTGAAGGCCTCGAGTATCAGATAAGGCCCTAAATACTCTAGTATTTCAAAAATTACACTGTCCCTGCCCAGAAAAAATTCACACTCAAGCAAGGTAAGCAATGCATTTCTTAAGAAACTAAAAATATAAGGCAAGTGCTAAAATATGATGTTTCAATAAATCAAAATATTTGACATGGATATAATAATGATCACATTCAACGCATTTTAACTTTCACAAGTTCAATAATACAAGAGGCTGAAGCTTCCCAAAACAGGAAGTGAAAAAAACAGTGCTTTTGAGAAAAGGCAATGAACTGGAATTATAAGAGTTCAAATGCCCAGAATTTCATTTAATCTTATTTATGAAGGTGGGATATTAAAGTTTGATTGCATTTATCCTACAAAAATGTTTAATAAATGCTTAGAAAAGGTATTTTGCCCAAATACCCAAATCACTTTTGATGTTACTCTCACTTCCTCTTTTAGAAACCATCATAACCATTTCCTTTAAACCACAATACCACAGTCTAGTAACTTTCATAATATTTGACTTGCTCGTTTTTGGACAAAAGTCATATAGGAATAAATTTCCAAGTTTTTTAAGCAGCATAATCTCCCCAAACAGTTCAAGTCAATGCAACCTCTAAGTAATACTATTTAAAACTGAATTACTCCTAATCTATATAAATTTATAACCTAGGCTCCTTGGTAAATGCAGAGGGGCTTCTTTGTCATGACACTGAGCTCCTGCCACATAAAAGGTAACAAACTGAGTAAGCATGTTGCAGTTACTCTCCAGATAGCACTGGGTTTAGAGTAATAAATCCTTGCAATTAGGTGAGCAACCAGATTTTGTCCTTATCCAAAATTTATCATCATTAAACCAGGACACTCTTTAGAATTAGTGTCTACATCAAATTGTAAAAAATAAATCAATTTTACACTCAAACGCTTGGAAATGAATTTCAAAAAAAAAAAAACTTTCTTCAGAAGCCCTCTCAACCTACAATCTATTGCTGTGATTAAACTAAAAGGTAACATTCACGAGATATTAAAAAGCCAACAAATAGTTATGAAGATATGACATCAAAGACACATTGGAAACTCAATGGATCTAAATTTTCCAAATATCTCTTTTTCTCTTTATCAAATTGTTTAAAACTTACCAACCTTGCCTTAAGGGGAGAGATTTTGTTGTTTTGTCCTAGGATAATGAATGTAATTATTTGTTCTAGCTTTACATGGACTTTTCTAAACTTCAGTGGTCTTCCACTCCTTACTGTACCGAGGACATGTAAAAGCCTTTAAATGGGTCTATTAGCTATAGTTGCTCAAATTATCAGACTATGCTATAAATCAGCAGTAATTGCAACATTTTTACGGTTTTTATTTTGTACAGACACAGAACTTTAAGAAATGGTATTGGAAAATCTAACATGAGGAGGAGTACAGGGGAAAGAGTAGAAGGTTGTTGTTCCAGTTCTAGTGACTCACAGCCTAGAAGTATTTCAGAAAATTGGTTCCACCCTCACTTCCCCCTCCTCTCCACCTTCAAAATGAAATAATCCCAAATCGTCAACACACTCTCAATGGCTTTTTATTTAGCAATCTAAAATAAAGTGGCAAAGTGGAGGGGATACGGGATTCATCCAATCAGCCCTTCTCTACCCACATTCCCACACCAAAAAATGGGGATGTGGGGTGTAATCCCTGTTCACTGCTGCCATCTCCGTAAGAATATGGAACACTCAAGTTTTCCTACCCACCTAGAATTTCGCCCACCCACCACCCTCCCTTTCCTATGGGCCCCGTCATGGGGGCGGGGGCGCCGAGGAGGGGACAGCTCCCAGCTCCCGGCTCCCAGCGGCGCCCCCACCCCGTGTGAGGCCCAGCGCCGGATCCCGCCGCCGGGAGCCGGGAAATGGCTTCTCTGCCTTCGGCCGGCCGGCGAACCACAGGGAGAGGCGCCTGGGACTCCGCATTAGGCCGCGGCGCATCCAGGCGACCCCGGGCCGGGCCCCGGGCGGCAACGCGGAGATTTCTGCACCCGGCGCCTCCCGCCGCCCCCACCCCACCGCCTCCCTTGCCCTTCATCCCTCCCGGGCCCGCCCGCCTCCGCCGCGGCCTCCCCGGCCCGTGCGCACCTTCTTGATGTTGTAGAGGCGGGTGAGCATGCCGACGCCCCGGTCGTTGAGGATGGTGAGCTTCTCCGCCAGCTTCTGCTGACTGGGCTGCAGCACTGAGCGCGACATGGTGGTGGTGCCGCCGCCGCCGCCGCCGCCGGCCGCCTCGCGCCCAGTCACTGGCCCGCGGCCTTCGCAGCAGCCTCTGTCGGGCCTCCTCCCCTCCCGCCCGCGACCTCCGCCTTAGGAGAGCGCGCCCATGGCCCTCGCGCCCCAATCCCGCGCCGGCGACAGAGCGAGCCGCGGCGGTCGCCTCGGAGCCCCTTCTCCCGCAGCAGCCCGCGCCCCGGCAGCCTCCTGCCTTCCGCCCGCCGCCCTTCCGCCCCCACCCCCGGCGCTCTCCGCCCCAGCCCCCAACGAGCCGCCTTCCCTGGCTGCTCCACTAGGTGTGGCGGCGGCGGCGGCGGCGGCGGCGGCGGCGTCTCCGGCGGCTGAGAACGAGGCCGCTTCCCGCAGCCCCGGACGGGCCCTCGGTCACCTGATCGGCAGCGCCGGCGCCCCCGCGAGGCCGGACGGGGAACTGCGGCCTACGGGCCCTCGGCCTGGCCTCGCCGCCGCCGCTCTGGCCCTGGCCCTGGCCCGGACCGCCCACTACGCCTGATGCCGGGATGGGAGTCCCAAACGGGGACTGAGTGGGGTCGCGTTCTGTGCTTTTTCCACTTCGCCTCACACCCCACTCCTTCAAGTTCCCAAAAGTTGCCTTTCCGCACCACCCTCCTAAAGAAACCGGCAGAAACTCTGCTGGGAGGCGGGGTGTTTTCCAGGCGAGTTTCGCTTAAGAGTGGGCTAGTGGCTCCAAGCGCTTTTTCCTCCCACTGCTTGACGGGCGCTCGCCGCAGAACACAGCAGATGTTGTGCTCTGCGAGGACGGGATCGCCTCTGCCAGCCTCCCCAGCCCATCCTCAGTCTCCCCGCCTGGAGCCAGTTTGTGAGAGAGGAGGTCGGAAGTGAGGGTAACTCAAGTCCTTGAGATAATCACAGTCTAGACTTTGTCGGCGAGGAGCACCCATCCGGAGGAGACGCAGTAGGTCCTGGCATGTGGAAGGCAAAAAATAAATGTTTGTTCAATGCATAAAGGAACCGCTCCCATTTTTTTCCAGCCTCCACCCTAAATCCCACTTCTTCTTGGAAACATTCTTCTTTGCCATCTCATTTTTCCTGATCAGTTTCTTCTTAGCGACACTCCAAGGCTACTCCCTTGTCAAATGTATTAGACACGATTCCAAAAGTGAACTAATTGAGGACTTACGTAATTGGGGTGAGAAACTTCAGCCAAGAGTTCTCAGGCCTCTAATATTTTTGGCTTTGCCTTTTCTCGATATGTTAATTTTTTATATTGTATTCATTAATTTAAAGTCAGTAACAAAATGTCCCGCCACATTCAGTAAGACATTCTAAGAGTAATAAGCCATCACTGGATTTATCAAAACTCTTAAAGAAAAGGAAATTGTAATGAATAGCTTTAAAATATTTTTTAAAGCTACTATATCTACTATTCGTAAGGAAATCTTCATTTTAATATTCCAACAAGAAAGGAGTGGACTGAATGGATTTAATCTAAGGGGCATTTAAAAGAGTTCTGTTCCCACCAAAAAAAGTCATAATCATACCTGCCAGTGTGCCTGAAATTCTATACACAAAGCTGCAGTACCTTGAATGAATGCTTTGTACCTAAACAGTCTTAAGAATACAAACACTTCAGAGAGATCATCTACCGAGCTATTACTAGTCATTAACTGGTCAAGGAATTTAATTTATCTGGTTACTTCTCAGCCTGATAGTTAACATTTTAATTTAGAGGAGGCAAGGTTGTGGGGCCTGCAATAGTAAGGCAGACCTGAGAAGGGGAGGCTGCAAGAAGGGGTTTGGGGTAGCCAGATAAGAAAATTTAAAAATGCTGAACATTGGGGGAAATATGTGCTCCTTTAGGGAGACTACAAATAACTAATTCTAGACGCAGAATTACAGAGTGCTACCAATAAAAGATTGTCTCATTTTCTAGTTTTTAAAAACTGCTGTATAGAAAGAACAAGAAAATGGCACTGTATTATAAATTTGAACACAACTCTTACTCCCCAAGAAAAACTATCATGTTGCCATATGAACTTGAATACTAGTAGCTGCTTATAACTCAGGGAGTACCCAATAGGAGAATGCTGTAGATAGTAGTCTCATTATTCAATATTTATTGTCACTAATTCATAGACATACTGGCCCTAGACTGTAATGAAATGTATCTATTTGTGTAAAAGAGATTAGATGTAGATGAATTACAATTTTTGTCTTTGTCTACATTTTGCATTAAAAAGAATAAGTGTATGGGAATTTTTCTTAAACTTTTTAACTTTTTTGTAGAGACAGGGTCTCCCTATGATGTCCAGGCTGGTCTTCAACTGCTAGGCTCAAGCTCCATCACACCTGTAACCCCCACAATTTGGGAGGCCAAGGCAAGAGGATTGTTTGAGTCCCGAAGTTCAAGACAAGCCTCGGCAACATAGGGAGACCCCCATATCTACAAAAATTTAAAAATTAGCTGGGGGTGGTGGTGTGCCTGTGGTCCCAACTTCTCTGGAGGCTGAGGTGGGAGGATCACTTGAACCCAGAAGGTAGAGGCTGCAGTGAGCTGTGATCACACCACTGTACTCCAGTCTGAGTGACAGAGCAAGACCCTGTCTCAAAAAGAAAGAGAGAAAGAAAGAAAGAGAGAGAGAAAGGAAGGAAGGAAGCAAAGGAGGGAGGGAAGGAGGAGGAGAGGGAGGAGGGGAAGGGAGGGGAGAAAGGAAAGAAGGAAGGGAGGGAGGGAGGAAGGAAAGGAAGGAAGGAGAGACGAAAGAAAGAAAGAACGAAAGAGAGAAATTGAGGCCAGGAGCGCTGGCTGACTCCTGTAATCCCAGCACTTTGGGAAGCCAAGGTGGATGGCTCACCTGAGGTCAGGAGTTTGAGACCAGCCTGGCCAACATGGTGAAACCCATCTCTACTAAAAATACAGAAATTAGCCGGGCATGGTGATGCGTGCCTGTAATCCCAGCTACTTGGGAGGCTGAAGCAGGACAATCACTTGAACCCAGGAGGAGGAGGTTGTAGTGAGCCCTGTGATTGCACCACTGCACTCCAGCCTGGGTGACAGAGTGAGACTCTGTCTCAAAAAAAAAATAAAAAAAAAGAAAAGAAAAGTACATCCGTCATCCAGCCTCCCTTGCAGCTTATGTTCTGACCAGTAAGATATAAGCTGTCAAGAACCTTCCTAAAGAGACTGCTCCTGCTCTCCATTTGCCAGTTCTTCCTCACTTCCTTCATTCTGCCACACCTAACAAGGATGCAATGACCACTATCTTAAACGAGGAAGACAACAGCCACTCAGTAAGGATGACAAAACATAAAAATGGAAGGTGTATGTGGGCTTCTTAGAACACAACAGCCATGTCAAACTTGGCCTGTCTAGACCTGGTTTTGCATGAAAGAGAAATAAACTTTTAGCTTTTTTTATTTGTTTTTTTTTAAATTACTTACAGCCAAACATGATCCTCAATACTAAGCTTCTGTGGCCAACTTTATAATATCTCTAATAGGAATAAAATAAGGGATGATAACTAGATTTAATAGTTATGGTTTTTGCACTGTGTCAGATGTGGTTACAATTTGAGCTACATTTTCTCATTTAACTTCTTTCTAAAACCTTTAGAGATATTATCATCTTTAATTTTACAAATGAGAAAACTGAAATGCAGACAGTTTTTTTTTAATTGCCAAAGATCACACCCATAGAAAATGGTAAAGCTGGTATTGGGTCCCTTATCAGTCTGACTCCAAAGTTCATGCACTGCTGTGACAAGACAGTTGGATGGCACTACATTTTTCATGCATCCAGTGAACATGATTCTATAGTTTCCTCTAGAGTCCTATAACCCTACTCAAACCTTCATAAACAGTTCCTTCACTTAACTTTCTTCAATTCACGGTTAAGAGTCTGCCATATTTTTCCTGACCGATACATCAGCTCTTTTAGGTGGCTTTCTTTAGCTTTGCTTTCTCCAGAAACTAGCATGAGAATTATTTCTGTAATGTCTTTTGCTAATCGTAAAGAATGTTTATGCGTTCTTTTTCCAGAATCACTTAGTTGGCCCAACCCAGTGTTGCTTCTCTATATAAGGCAAGAAGTGAGAAAAATTGATTAAGGGTATCTCTATGGGTTCTTAGAATAAACCCCTTTGATTAGGAGGTCTGCCATCAAAGGCAGTGTTCCACTTGATCTTAAAGACAAATATAATGTTTTTCCTCCCATTAAACTTCAGTGTTCCACATGATCTTAAAGACAAATATAATGTTTTTCCTCCCATTAAACTTCCAGCCACGTATTACTAACTAAGTATGACTAGAAATGTATGAACAAATTTCTCTTTGAAATAGCCTGGGAATTGAGAAGTAGACATAGTAATTTTGTTTGTCCTTCAACCCTTCCTTTGGGAAGCCGCCACCTTCTGACAAAATTGAATACAGAAAGAAAAAGGGCCCAAGCTGTGGGAAGAGTCAGACATAAGTGAATAACAAATTAATAGACCTTTTCAAGGAAGTGCCATTCTAAAAAGTTGCATTTGGTGAGACCATAATGCAGAGAAACCAACTCTGGGTGAACAACAGTGGAAAAGGACAATAGATTTCCCTGTGGTTTAACAGTAATTCAAGTCCTGTTCTTCTGCCTGGCAAAGACCACAAGGTATGACATTTATTCCCCAAAAATTTATTAAGAAAGAGAATGAGGAAAAGACGGCAACAATGAGGAAAGGACAGGGCAACAGTATCCATAGTAAATGAAGGAAGGAGTTAAGACTTAGCCAGAGATTGCAACTCAGTAGAGTAGAAGAGTAACTGAGACCAGCCTAAAGAAACATGAGGTATCTCCAGTAGTCAGTAGAAGAGATGCCAGAAATACAGCTGATCTGAAAAGTTAAAAAAATAAAATAAAATAATTAATTACAGGCTTGATCTTGACCACTCACATCCAATTAGATTCATCTTATAGTCTGCCTAATCTTTGGTAATATAACTCACACATGTTTATTTGCACCTGCTCTACAAAACTATAGATTTAGCTTTCTTTTTTGTTGTTTTTGCTTTTTGTTTTTTTGTTTTAGATATTTATCAGGCTAGACTTGTGCATGAATAGTATATTATGGAATATATATCAGTGAGTACAAATATTGGTTGATCATTTTAGGTTTATAATTTTTTAATGTTAAAATGCTACATGGAAAATAGGCAATATCAATGGTAGAACAAAACCAGTTAGAATACAGAGTTAGCATTTTGATGATACAAACTTTCAGCTGAACAAAAATAATCTATTTACATTTTTACATTTACATCAAATGTAAAAATTCCAGAGGTGAATATTCTTTCAAAAATTTGAAAATATATTGAATCTATTGAACTGGACCTCCAAGGGGAGGCCTAGCATACAAATTTGAAGTTATCAGAATTTGGGTATTATTTGTAGCCATGGGAATAAATTGAGATACTTTTTGGAGAGTATTTTTTTAAAAAGGAAAATAGCGTGTAATAGAAAGAAAGAAAAAGAAAAAAGAAAGAAAGAAGAAAGAAAGGAAGGAAGGAAGGAAAGGAAAGGAAAGGAAAGGTGTTAGACCTCTGAGCCCAAGCCTGCATGTATTCATCCAGATGGCCTGAAGCAAGTGAAGAATCACAAAAGAAGTGAAAATGGCTGATTCTTGCCTTAACTGATGACATTACCTTGTGAAATTCCTTCTCCTGGCTCATCCTGGCTCAAAAGCTCACCCACTGAGCACCTTGTGACGCCCACCCCTGCCATCCAGAGAAAACCCCCTTTGACTATAATTTTCCACTACCTACCCAAATCCTATAAAACGGCCCCACCCCTATGTCCCTTTGCTGACTCTCTTTTCGGGTTCAGCCCTTCTGCACCTAGGTGATTAAAAAGCTTTATTGCTCACACAAAGCCTGTTTGGTGGTCTCTTCACACGGACGTGCGTGAAATTTGGTGCTATGACTCGGATCAGGGGACTTCCCTTGGGAGAACAATCCCCTGTCCTGCTCTTTGCTCCGTGAGAAAGATCCACCTATGACCTCTCGTCCTCAGACCAACCAGCCCAAGGAACATCTCACCAATTTTAAATCAGGTAAGCAGCCACTCTTTACTCTCTTCTCCAACCTCTCTCACTATCCCTCAACCACTTTCTCCTTTCAATCTTGGCACCATCCATCAATCTCTCCCTTCTCTTAATTTCAGTTCCTTTCCTTTTCTGGCAGAGACAGAGAAGACACGTTTTATCTGTCAACCCAAAACTCCGGTGCTGGTCACAGACTTGGGAAGACAGTCTTCGCTTGGGGTTTAATCACTGTGGGGATGCCTGCTTGATTATTCACTCACGTTTCAGAGGCGTCTGATCACCACAAGGATGCCCACCATGATCCTTCACCCTTAGTGGCAAGCACCACTTTTTGGGGGGCAAGCACCCCCCAACCCCTTCTCTCCATGCCTCTACCCTCCCTTTTCTCTCCACTTTCCTGGGGGGCAAGCACCCCCCACCCCTTCTCCACTTTCCTGGGGGGCAAACACTCTCCACCCCTTCTCTCTATGTCTCTACCCTCTCTTTTCTCTGGACTTGCCTCCTTTACTATAGGCAACTTTCCACCCTCCATTCCTCCTTCTTCTCCCTTAGCCTGTGTTCTCAAGAACTTAAAACCTCTTCAACTCACACCTGACCTAAAACCTAAACACCTTATTTTCTTCTGCAATGCCACTTAACCCCAATACAAATTTGACAATGGTTCCAAATAGCCAGAAAACAGCACTTTTGATTTTTCCATCCTACAAGATCTAGATAATTCTCATTGTAAAATGGGCAAATGGTCTGAGATACCTGACGTCCAGGCATTCTTTTACACATTGGTCCCTCCCTAGTCTCTTTTCCCAATGCAACTCGTCCCAAATCTTCCTTCTTTCCCTCCCACCTGTCCCCTCAGTCCCAACCCCAAGTGTTGCTGAGTCTTTTCAATCTTCCTTTTTTACAGACCCATCTGACCTCTCCCCTCCTCCCCAGGCTGCTCCTTGCCAGGCTGAGCCAGGTCCCAATTCTTCCTCAGCCTCCGCTCTCCCACCCTATAATCCTTTTTTCGCTTCCCTTCCTCACACCCAGTCCGACTTACAGTTTCATTCCATGACTAGCCCTCCCCCACCTGCCCAACAATTTCCTCTTAAAGAGGTGGCTGGAGCTAAAGGCATAGTCAAGGTTAAAGCTCTCCCAAATCACTTAGCGTTTAGGCTCTTTTTCATCAAATATGAAAAACCCAGCCCAGTTCATGGCCCGTTTGGCAGCAACCCTGAGACGCATTACAGCCCTAGACCCAAAACGCTATCTTATTCTCAATATGCATTTTATCACCCAGTCAGCTCCTGACATAAAAAAAAAAAAAAGCTCCAGAAATTAGATTCCGGCCCTCAAACCCCACAACAGGACTTAATTAACCTAGCCTTCAAGGTGTACAATAATAGAGTAGAAACAGCCAAGTAGCAATGTATTTCTGAGTTGCAATTCCT
This sequence comes from Pongo pygmaeus, assembly GCF_028885625.2. Lineage (NCBI taxonomy): Eukaryota > Metazoa > Chordata > Mammalia > Primates > Hominidae > Pongo > Pongo pygmaeus. Next base: position 82,811,762 of record NC_072384.2, read on the forward strand.
TACGTCCACTGTGAGAGAAACCCCAGCCACATCTCCAGCACACAGGAACTTCAAAATGCCTAATTCGCGGAAGTCAAGCATTCCTACAGGACCTTCTCCATCAGGATCTTGCTTCAAGTGCCAGAAATCTGGCCACTGGGCCAAGGAATACCCACAGCCTGGGATTCCTCCTAAGCCTTGTCCCATCTGTGCAGGACTCCACTGGAAATCGGACTGTTCAGCTCACCCGGCAGCCACTCCCAGAGCCCCTGGAACTCTGGCCTGAGGCTCTCTAACTGACTCCTTCCCAGATCTTCTCAGCTTAGCGTCTGAAGACTGATGCTGCCCAATTGTCTCAGAAGCTTCCTGGACCATCATAGACACTTTGGGTAACTCTTACAGTGGAGGTTAAGTCCATCCCCTTCTTAATCAATACAGAGGCTAGCCACTCCACATTACCTTCTTTTCAAGGGCCTGTTTCCCTTGCCTCCATAACTGTTGTGGGTATTGATGGCCAGGCTTCTAAACCTCTTAAAACTCCCCAACTCTGATGCCAACTTGGACAATATTCTTTTATGCACTCCTTTTTAGTTATCCCCATATACCTAGTTTCCTTATTAGGCCGAGACATTTTAACTAAATTATCTGCTTCCCTGACTATTCCTAGGCTACAGCCACACCTCATTGCTGCCCTTTTCCCCAGTTCAAAGCATCCTTCACATCCTCCCCTTGCATCTCCCTACCTTAATCCACAAGTATAGGACACCTCTACTCCCTCCTTGGTGACCGATCATGCACCCCTTACCATCCCATTAAAACCTAATCACCCTTACCCAACTCAATGCCAATATTCCATTCCACAGCATGCTTTAAAAGGATTAAAAGCCAGTTATCACTCGCCTGTTACAGCATGGCCTTTTAAAGCCTATAAACTCTCCTTACAATTCCCCCATTTTACCTGTCCAAAAACCAGACAAGTCTTACAGGTTAGTTCAAGATCTGCACCTTATCAACCAAATTGTTTTGCCTATCCACCCCATGGTGCCAAACCCATATACTCTCCTATCCTCAATACCTCCCTCCACAACCCATTATTCTGTTCTGGATTTCAAACATGCTTTCTTTACTATTCCTTTGCACCGTTCATCCCAGCCTCTCTTCACTTTCACTTGGACTGACCCTGACACCCATCAGGCTCAGCAAATTACCTGGGCTGTACTGCCACAAGGCTTCATGGACAGCCCTCATTACATCAGTCAAGCCCAAATTTCTTCCTCATCCTTTACCTATCTCAACATAATTCTTCATGAAAATACACATGCTCTCCTTACTGATCATGTCTGGCTAATCTCCCAAACCCCAACTCCTTCTACAAAGCAACAACTCCTTTTCTTCCTAGGCATGGTTAGATACTCCGCCTTTGGATACCTAGTTTTACCACCCTGACTAAACCATTATGTAAACTCACAAAAGCAAACCTAGCTGACTCCATAGATCCTAAATCCTTTTGCCACTCCTCTTTCCACTCCTTAAAAACAGCCCTAGAAGCTGCTCCCACACTAGCTTTCCCTAACTCCTCCCAACCCTTTTTCATCACACACAGCCAAAGTGCAGGGCCGTGTGGTCAGAATTCTTACACAAGAGCTGGGACTGCACGCTGTAGCCTTTTTATCCTAGCCCTCATGTCTGCATGCAGCGGCTGCTGCTGCCTTAATACTTTTAGAGGCCCTCAAAATCACAAACTATGCCCAACTCACTCTCTACAGTTTTCATAACTTCCAAAACCATTTTCTTCCTCACCCCGATGCATACACTTTCTGCCTCCCTCCACTACCTCTCAGCAAGTCAAACTCATTGCCTTAACTCAAGCTCTCACTCTTGCAAAAGGACTACGTGTTAATATTTATACTGACTCTAAATGTGCTTTCCATATCCTGCACCACCATGCTGTTATATGGGCAAAAAGGGGTTTCCTCACTACACAAGGGTCCTCCATCATTAATTCCTCTTTAATAAAAACTGTCATCAAGGCCGCTTTACTTCCAAAGGAAGCTGGAGTCATTCACTCCAAGGGCCATCAAAAGGCATCAGGTCCATTGCTCTGGGCAATGCTTATGCTGATAAGGTAGGTAAAGAAGCAGCTAGCATTCCAACTTCTGTCTCTCATGGCCAGTTTTTCTCCTTCTCATTGGTCACTCCCACCTACTCCCCCACTGAAACTTCCACCTATGAATCTTTTCCCACACAAGGCAAATAGTTCTTGGACCAAGGAAAATATCTCCTTCCAGCCTCACAGGCCCATTATATTCTGTCGTCATTTCATAACCTCTTCCATGTAAGTTACAAGCCACTAGCCCATCTCTTAGAACCTCTCATTTCCTTTCCATCGTGGAAATCTATCCTTAAGGAAATCACTTCTGAGTGTTCCATCTGTTATTCTACTACCCCTCAGGGATTGTTCAGGCCTCCTCTCATTCCTACACATCAAGCTTGGGGATTTGCCCCTGCCCAGGACTAGCAAATTGACTTTACCCACATGCCCCGAGTCAGGAAACTAAAATACCTCTTGGTCTGGGTAGGCACTTTCACTGGATGGGAGAGGACTTTCCCACAGGGTCTGAGAAGGCCACTGTGATCATTTCTTCCCTTCTGTCAGACACAATTTCTCAGTTTGCCCTTCCAATCTCTATACAGTCCAATTACAGACTGGCCTTTACTAGTCAAATCACCCAAGCAGTTTATAAGGCTCTTGGTATTCAGTGGAACCTTCATACCCCTTACCATCCTCAGTCTTCAGGAAAGGTAAAATGGACTAATGGTCTTTTCCCAAAAACTCACCAACCAAGCAAGTAATTTCACTGAACCCCCTTAGGCACTCTCTAATTGGATGTCCTGGGTCCTCCCAATTCTTAGTCCTTTAATACCTATTTCTCTCCTTCTTTTATTTGGACTTTGTATCTTCTGTTTAGTTTCTCAATTCATACAAAACTGTATCCAGGCCATCACCAATCATTCTATACGACAAATGTTTCTTCTAACAACCCCACAATATCACCCTTTACCACAAAATCTTCCTTCACCTTAATCTCTCCCACTCTAGGTTCCCATGCCACCCCTAATCCTGCTCAAAGCAGCCCTGAGAAACATCGCCCATTATCTCTCCATACCACCTCCAAAAATTTTCACCGCCCCAACATTTCAACACTATTTTGTTTCATTTTTCTTATTAATATAAGAAGACAGGAATGTCAGGCCTCTGAGCCCAAGCCTGCACATATTCATCCAGATGGCCTGAAGCAAGTGAAGAATCACAAAAGAAGTGAAAATGGCTGGTTCCTGCCTTAACTGATGACATTACCTTGTGAAATTCCTTCTCCTGGCTCATCCTGGCTCAAAAGCTCCCCCACTGAGCACCCTGTGACGCCCGCCCCTGCCAGCCAGAGAACAACCTCCTTTGACTGTAATTTTCCACTACCTACCCAAATCCTATAAAACAGCTCCACCCCATCTCCTTTCACTGACTCTCTTTTTGGACTCAGCCCACCTGCACCCAGGTGATTAAAATGCTTTATTGCTCACACAAAGCCTGTTTGGTGGTCTCTTCACACGGACATGTGTGAAAGGAGGTAGGAGCAAATCATAAGTAAATGGCATCTCAGGAGCCAGGGGAAGAAAGTGTTCCAAGACGATGTGGTCAACTGAGTTGACTACTGCTGAGAAATGGAATAAGAAGTAAACTAAACAGAAAAGTACTCATTGAATTCAGCAACCTGTAAGTTTTTGGTACTTTGAGAAGAACAGTTTCAGCAGAATGGTAGAGATTAATTAAGTATAGAATGGGAGAAAGGGATGTGAAAATAACATATGTAAATAAGCCTTTTGAGACTTTTGATTGTGAAGGGAAAAAGAGATGGGCAGTAACTAGAGGGTTAAGGGAAGGTTTTTGTTTATTTTCAATGAAAGTTGCCAGATTATCCAGTAGAGAGGGAGAGGTTTATGATTCAATAGAGAAAGAAGGAATAAGCGAAGGAGCCGAGGCCCTGATAGAACAAGGAAGAGAGATGAATGGGAAGCAGATGATATATGTCCAGACTGATTTTTGATTGGTTTCGGGGGGAATTGCAGGGAGGAGACAAGATATGATATTAGCTAACACCTATTGATCACTTTCAATGTGTCATGTCCTGTCCAAGTGTCTTAACATATATTAATATGTTTCATCTTCATAACAAACTCTTAAAGTAGTGCTGAGACCAGCTCGGTCGGGGAGACACTCACCCAGTGATGCTAGAGAAATTAAAGACACACAGAAATATAGAGGTGTGGAGTGGGAAATCAGGGGTCTCATAGCCTTCAGAGCTGAGAGCCTTGAACAGAGATTTACCCACATATTTATTGACAGCAAGTCAGTGATAAGCATTGTTTTTATAGATTATAGATTAACTAAAAGTATTCCTTACAGGAAACGAAGGGATGGGTCAAAATAAAAGGATGGGTTTGGCTAGTTATCTGCAGCAGGAGCATGTCCTTAAGGCACAGATCATTCATGCTATTGTTTGTGCTTTAAGAACGCCTTTAAGCAGTTTTCCACCCTGGGTGGGCCAGGTGTTCTTTGCCCTCATTCTGGTAAACCCACAACCTTCCAGTGTGGGCATCATGGCCACCTTGAACATGTCACAGTGCTGCAGAGATTTTGTTTATGGCCAGTTCTGGGGCCAGTTTATGGCCAGATATTGGGGGGCCTGTTCCCAACATGTCCTCCTTTTTGATTTGCAAAGTGATAAAAGCAAAAGCAGCTTTGTCACGGTTAGCTACTTCTTGCGGGAATCTGGATCTGCATCTGCAGGCTATACAAAGAGAAATAACACAGATTAAAAGCACAATCATCATTGAAATCACAGAGCTTCTAAGAGTTTTTATCCATTTTAATGGGTTACTAGCTTCTAATCTGTCTGCAGCTCCTTCAAGCACTCCAGTTCCCGGCATTAAGGTCAGGTGTGCCGGGGATGCTTTAAATATTTGTTCTTTTAATTTTGCAATATCCAAAGACAAGTTTGTAGAGTGTCCTTCTAGATGCTTTTTTATTCTTTCCCAAATTTTGATCCTATTAAGAGCTATTAATAGTTTCCACAAATCCTTATGTGTAGCTTCTACAATGGGCCATATCATTTGAGGTTGAGGTACCACTATACAGCCATGATTCCAGATATAGGAACTCTTGCCGTACTTCTTATCATTTCTACCATCTGACCATTTTGTTCAGACCAGCTGAGCATAGTGTGACCATGGCACGCAGACTGAGAGGTGCAATTCAAGCTAAACATCCCCTTAGGGGACCAATCAATAATGATTCCATAGGAATCATTGTGCAGCACTTCTGCCTGTTCTGCAATGCAGTCTTCCTAAACAAGTACATTCATTTTTTCTGACTGGGTCCAATCCTGTTTACAAATAGGTTTTTGAGGACGGTATGCCTCAATTATAGGAGCAGATTTATTATGGTAAATACTGAGATCAGAAAGCATGTGTAACTGTGTCATAGAGTGATTACATCCAGGCATTATTGCCAGCCAAGATTGATAAATATGCCCAATAAGTATAATTGTTCTCTGTGTCAGCCCTTGTTGAAGGAATACACACAGCAGTGGTGATCACTGCTATCATAGCTACCATTAAATTACTCATTGTGACTGGTTGAACTGCTTTCCTCAGGTTTTCTTCTGCCATCTGTGACAGTTTCTTGATCTGTCCTCAGGTGGGTGGCTGTGTTTGACAGGTGTTGCTCATGACGGGTGTTGCTCATGACAGTTAGGGTCCTCCTCATGGCTGCAACCGGGAGGGGTCCTCGGATTTCTCCCGGAATCTCTTCCTCGGATAATTGCTCTGGAATTAGAATGTGTGCTCCCCATTCTTGTAATAAATCTCTCCCCCATGAATTTATAGGTACAGAAGTTATAATTGGTTGAATAGTCCCAGGTTGTCCATCAGGCCCTTCACATTGCAAAACATAACACTTTGATATACTTCAGGGGTTTACCAACTCCAACTATGTTAAATTGAGCAGGTTGAATGGGTCATGCACATGACCAGTGCTGTAGAGAAATGACTGAAATGTCTGCCCCTGTATCTACCAAAACTTTAAATTTCTTTCCCTGAATAGTTATTTCACAGGTAGGACATTTATCAGTAATTTGATTTACCCAATAAGCTGCTTTGCCTTGTTTATTTGTGCTTCCAAATCCTCCTGTTAGTTTAATTTCACTTTTCCCCATTTCCACATACGGCACAATCAGGAGCTGTGCTATGTGCTCTCCTGGCTCTGCTTTCCAGGGAACAGAAGTAGATATAACAATTTGAATTTCCCCATTGTAATCTGAATCAATGACTCCTGTTTGTATTTGTACCCCTTTTAAATTTAAACTAGACCTTCCTAGAAGTAATCCTATCATCCCCGCTGGCAAGGGTCCACAGACTCCTGTTGGGACCTTTTGTGGGGGTTCCCCAGGCAGAAGGCTCACAGGTTTTGTGCAGCATAAATCTACTGCGGCACTACTGGCTGTGGTGGGGGACAGACATTGTACAGGGATGAGGGAATGGCCTGGGCTGGAAATGCTCCGGTTTGGAATGGGGCCCGAGATGGGCCCCTCATGGTGTTTCCCGAATTTAAAAGGAAAGGGCTCAAATGTAGCTATAATATTCCCCTGTTGATCTGAGGGGTGTATTCTAACAGGGAACTGCCAAGCCTCTATATCACCCTCTCTTCTAGCTTGCTGGATTCCTGCCTGAATAGAACTGAGAGCGGTCACTGGAGGCGCTGCTCAAATAGTCACTGGGGCAACTACTTTTCACCCAGTGTCCTCTGGAAAAGAAACATCTGGAGGGTCAGGCCACTCTTTTTCTTCAAAATAAGGATGGGGTGCAGAAGGGTAAGGATGAACCTCTCCCTCTTTTGCCTCTTTAGCTTTAGCTGGCAAACAAACCTGCTCTGTAACCTCTTCTGTTACTTCGTTATACTCCCCTTCCTCCTCCTCATCAGTGTGAAAAGGTTCCAAGGTGGAATGAACCAGAGTCCACACTTGTCCCATTGTTACCTTGATGCTTCTGAGCTCCCCTTCTTACTCACCATGGGGATTGCTTTAAGAGTACTCGGGTGTCCTCCAGCTTAGTTCCACATTCTCCAACTGTTGCTCCAGTGACCCTTCAACCTGGATTTGAGCCCCCACATATGGGCGCTGCTTGCTGAGACCAGCTTGCTCAGGGAGACACTAACCCAGCGGTGCTAGAGGAATTAAAGACACACACACAGAAATATAGAGGCGTGGAGTGGGAAGTCAGGGGTGTCACAGCCTTCAGAGCTGAGAGCTTCGAACCGAGATTTACCCACATATTTACTGACAGCAAGTCAGTGATAAGCATTGTGTTTATAGATTATAGATTAACTAAAAGTATTCCTTACAGGAAACAAAGGGATGGGTCAAAATAAAAGAATGGGTTTAGCTAGTTATCTGCAGCAGGAGAATGTCCTTAAGGCACAGATCGCTCATGCTATTGTTTGTGGTTTAAGAACACCTTTAAATGGTTTTCTGCCCTGGGTAGGCCAGGTGTTGCTTGCCCTCATTCTGGTAAACCCACAACCTTCTAGTGTGGGCATCATGGCCATCATGAACATTTCACAGTGCTGCAGAGATTTTGTTTATGGCCAGTTTTGGGGCCAGTTTATGGCCAGATTTTGCGGGGCCTGTTCCCAACAAAGTAGGTACCCATAATCATTCCTGTTAAACAGATGAGTGTCTGAGGTCACAACTGGTAAGGGGAAGAGCTCCACTGGAGTGCACTGATGTAGGTCAGTAGAATTGCTTTTGAGAAGATGAGAATTTCCCATTTTCTCATATCTTCTATTTCTCCAATGAAATAGAAATACTTCATAATCCTAAGAGGGAGGTCATACATCAGAAAATGTTAAATATTCATTTGTGCTTGGTGTCATGTACTTAAATGGTTAGCAGAAAAAAAGCCTAGAGTCGGGTCAGATTAACAGAGTTGAAAACCTGGCTTTGCTACTTACAGTAGTGTGACTTTGGACATATGAATAAAGCTCTCTAATCCTCGGATTTTCACCATAAATGGGGATAATTGTACCTACCTCACTAGATTGTCATGAGGAATATATGAGATAATTTTTAGCGTTGTCTCTTGTGCGGTTATACTAGCTATAAATGTTGCCTTTTATTACTACTCTTAAAGTTATTGTTATTATTATTATCACTCCACTCTGCCATTTTGTGATTTTCTATGTTGGTACATGGCTTCAGGCCCAGAAAAGATAGAGGGTTATGGATTTTTCTTTTTTTAGATGAGTGTAATGGAGGGAGAGAGTGGCAAAGAAATGAGAGTAGTGACTAGAGAATAATGGTCTACTTTAAATAGCCAACACATTGTGTTTTAGCATTCAACCAAAAGAGAACTAAAAATCTACCTAATTGTATTAAATTGCTGTGCTTGACAAACTCCTATTTCAAAGTAATAACTTCCAAAAATGACATTTTCACTATTTCGCGTTAAGTACACACCATAATTGTTATACTTCTAAGCCTTGATTATGTGCAAATGTTAAGGACTTTTTTCTTATTATAAAAATATATACTATGTTAAAGTATTATAAACTCATTTTAAGATTATTTTCCCCAGTAAGACATTGCTGAAATCTAAATGTTTACAATAAGTCAGTTGTTCACTGATGTTTAAATTCAACTTTGTAGTCCCACTTAAATTAAAATCCAGGCCAAGTGTTTAGGCTCACACCTGCAATCCCAACTCTTTGTGAGGCAGAGGCAGAAGGATCACATGAGGCCAGGGGTTTGAGACCAGCTTGGGCAACATAACAAGATCCCCTCTCTATGAAAGAATAGTAATGATAATTTTAAAAATTAAAATTCTGGCCAGGTACAGTGGCTCACACCTGTAATGCCAGCACTTTGGGAGGTCGAGTTGGGCAGATTGCCTGAGCTCAGGAGTTCAAGACCATCCTGGGCAACATGGCGAAAGATTGTCTCTATTAAAAATACAAAAGAAAAAATTAGCTGGGCGTGGTGGCACGTGCCCATGATCCCAGCTACCTGGGAGGCTGAGGTGAGAGAATAGCTTCAGCCTGGGAGGTAGAGGCTGCAGTGGGCTGAGATCACACCACTGCACTTCACCCTAGGTGACAAAGTGAGACCCTGTCTCAAAAAAAAAAAAAAAAAAGCCAGTGTTACTTAAGTACAGTCATACAAACTAAGCTGCTACTATAAAATCATGTTTTTCTTTAAAACTATGAACATACACTGCCCCACCTGGATTGTTTGCACATTAAAGTTTTACCATTTCATAGATTATTTTTAATTGCTTCAACTCATTACTCTTTGCACAAACCTTTAGAATCAGAATTCATTCACATTTTCTACAACTACTTTTTACATTTCTTATATTCCCAATGATCTTCATTTGTGCTATATTTGAAATGAAAGGATGAACAAGTTACTTTTAGTTTGTGAAGAGAGGAAACCCACATTTCCTAGCTAGTGTCCAATTTATTTATATAGTTTATTCTACATGTAAAATATTAGGAACACATTAAAGCAAACTTTAGCATTACATATGTATGTATACTTTCTTATGTCACATTTTAATTATAGAATTGTTTTACTTGAGCAGAAAACATTTGTAAGTTGATTTAAATAAAAATATATTATCTAATATATTAGCCAAAAGTGCTAGTAGTTCTGTTATATACTATATTGGCTAAAAATGCACCTGCTACTACATTACAGACTATGGGACTTCCAAACATCGGAAGAGAACTTTGGCTGTGCAATTCTGGAAATAACAGAATTAGCTTAGAGCACCCTCCTGTTTTAAAAGACAGTGAAAGACTTAAAGCCCATGAACTGAATCAGAAGAAAGGAATGAAGTGAGCCACTCATCTTTATTCATTTTCCCCATGGAGTCAAAGAAGAAATAAAAACAAAGCTGAAATCATTTTTTCTTTATGCTAGTATTGGCCAAATTAACTTTTGGTTACAAGGTTTCTAATTAGCTTTTTTAAATTTTTTTGGCAGAGTCTTGCTCTGTCACCAAGCTGGAGGGCAGTGCCACGATCTCAGCTCACTGCAATCTCCGCCTCCCGGGTTCAAACAATTCCCCTGCCTCAGCCTCCCGAGTAGCTGGGACTACAGGCGTGTGCCACCACTCGCAGCTAATTTTTTGTGTTTTTAGTAGAGACAGGGTTTCACCATGTTGGCCAGGATGGTCTCGAGATCTCTTGACCTCCTGATCCATCTGATTTGGCCTCCCAAAGTGCTGGGATTACAGGCGTGAGCCACTGCACCCGGCCTCTAATTAGCTTTGAGTAATGGATCCCCCTGCTGAAGCTGTGCATCCTATCCATAAAATGTATACAAACATTGTAGTACAATTTTAAATAGTTTATGGTTTCATTAAGACTATATAAAGCTCCAGAGACCCTAGATTTGAAACCACTATGCATTGTAATGAGTCTATCAAAAATGGCATAATAGGAGCGATTGTATACCCTGGTAATCATGTGCTAAGCATCCAGGTTTAACCTGACATAAATGTTAAAAAGAAAACTTTTTATGCCAGGGGCGGTGGCTCATGCCTGTAATGCCAGAACTTTGGGAGGCTGAGGCGGGTGGATAACCCAAGATCAGGAGTTTGAGACGAGCCTGGCCAACACGGTGAAACCGTGTCTCTACTAAAAATACAAAAATTAGCTGGGCATGGTAGCGGGCACCAGTAATCCAGCTACTCAGGAGGCTGAGACATGAGAATTGCTTGAACCTGGGAGGTGGAGGTTGCAGGGAGCAGAGATCACGCCACTGCTCTCCAGCAAGGGCAACAGAGTGAGACTCCGTCTCAAAACAAACAAACACAAAAAAACCTAAAACTTTTTAGAATGTCATCTGGACCTGTAAAACAGCCTCTTTCCCAATGAGTTCAATGCATTACCCTATGGCAATCCTTCCATGACAGTAACAGGGTAGCCTCTGTTATCAACATTTTATCAGGACTAAATATTCCACTGTAGATCATTTACTCAAGTTCTCTCTTTATCTGCCTCCCTCTGGTTGCCTAGACCTTTGGCACCTCCAACAGAAGGTGGGAAGGAGAACTGAAAACATGAGACTCAAATTGTTTTGTTTTGCTTTCATTTGAACACCTTAACTAAACAGTTTCGTATAAAAGAAGAAATGGAAACTGCTGATTACCAAAAAGTCTTTTAATGGTCTGCAAGTTATCATTTGTCTACATATCCCTTTTTCTTATTGTTATAAGTAATAAAGGGTTGGATGTTTCCTTAATGAAATGTACAGTGTTTTAAAGAAATCCTGTGGCTTCTGCACATTACATAAGCCATAGTTAGTCTGCCTCAGAATGATTGCAGAAATATTGTAAATTTAGTCTCAGAAACTAGCTGCTAATGTAGGCCCAGCCAGCTTTTCAGCTTTCAAGACTGCTCTGTGTAAAATAGCACATTTGGAAATCTGTTGCTGCTACACCCTATTCATACCATACTCTGTTCCTAAGAAGTAAAACTTAACATGAAGAAGAAGCATAAGGTATGTGAAAGGGTCACAAAAATGGAAGAAGCAACAGGTTCTAAAAATATTTGGTATTGGTTCAGCATTCAAATACCTAGACATTAATGTCTTTGAGTGTTGACAATATTCTCTCATTAGCAAAATACCTCTTCTCTTGATTTCAGTGCTAGCTGGCAAACTCCCATTCCACGGATGTACAACTGGCGTCTGTTTCATACTGCTTTTGTTTTTGTGAGGAAAAAGTTAATATAAGGTAAATATCACCACCACCACCACCATCATTATTTAATGTTAAATATCAGTTTGACACAAAGCAATGGACTTCACTACAATTATCAGAGTTGGTTAAGCTGCCTCAGATTTTTTGTGGAATGAGGTGATGTGAAAATATAATCAAACACTGTACTGGAAATAAGGAAATTTTTTCCTTCTCTCCACGGGAGACAGATTAGCTTAATTCATGTGAAACTGTTTCTTTTTCTCTTACGTCCTTTTCATTTCAAGAGGTATTCCTACCTTTAGTGGGAAGGGTATTTTTTTTTTTTTTTAATTTTGTTTTGTTTTGAGACGGAGTCTGCCTCTGTCTCCCAGGCTGGAGTGCAGTGGCACGATCTGCGCTCACTGCAACCTCTACCTCCTGGGTTCAAACAATTCTCCTGCCACAGCTTCCTAAGTTGCTGGGACTACAGGCACCTGCACCACCCTGCCTGGCTAATTTTTGTATTTCTAGTAGGGGCGGGTTTGAGATGGCCAGGCTGGTCTCAAACTCCTGACCTCAGATGATCCGCCCGCCTCGGCCTCCCAAAGTGCTGGGATTACAGGCATAAGCCATTGCATCCGGCCTTTTAAAAAACATTTTATGTGAAATCTCATCTCTATTAAAAACACAAAAAATTAGCCAGGTGTAGTGGCAGGCGCCTGTAGTCCCAGCTACTTGGGAGGCTGAGGCAGGAGAATGGCATGAACCCGGGAGGCAGAACTTGCAGTCAAAAACACAAACAAACAAAAAAAACCTTTTTATTACAGAGAATTTCAAACATGAAAAGAGTAAATAGAGGAGTATATTAACTTCCCATGTAGTGATCACCCAGCTTTGACACTTGATGACATTTTTCCAAACCTGAATGTAAAGGGTTTGTCCATAATCTAAACCAGAACTCTTATTTATGCTAAAATAATACATTAGAATAAAAAATAATATAAGTAATAGTTAGAAACTCTTTTTGTTTTTGGTTTTTTTTTGTTTTTTTTTTTTGAGACAGAATCTCACTCTGTCCCCCAAATTGGAGTGCAGTGGTGTGATCTCAGCTCACTGCAACCTCCACCTGCCAGGTTCAAGAGATGCTGGTGCCTCAGCTTCCCGAGTAGCTGGGACTACAAATGCACAGCACCACTCCTGGAGCAATTTTTTTTTTTTTTTGAGACGAAGTCTTGCTCTGTCGCCCTGGTTGGAGTGCAGTGGCTAGAGTGCAGTGGCGAGATCTTGGCTCACTGCAACCTCCACCTCTCGGGTTAAAGCGATTCCCCTGCCTCAGCCTCCTGAGCAGCTGAGATTATAGGTGCACGCCACCATGCCCAGCTAATTTTTGTATTTTTAGTAAAGATATGGTTTCACCATGTTGGTCAGGCTGGTTTCGAACTCCTGACCTTGTGATCCGCCCGCCTCTGTCTCCCAAAGTGCTGAGATTACAGGCGTGACCCACCGCGCCCGGCCAATTTTTTTTTTTTTTTTTAAAGACAGGGCCTTGCTATGTTGCCCAGTCTGGAATACACTGGCTATTCACAGGCTCACTGTAGCCTTGAATTCCTAGCCAGAAGCAGTCCTCCCTCCTCAGCCTCCCAAATAGTTGGGACTACAGGTGTTGCAAGCTAGACATTTTCACATTTCTTAATGGTAATTTTTATCAACATTTTAAAAAGAGGAGATGGTAAGAATAAATATCAAAGTGACACTCTTGGCAATAGCCAAACCAAGGGGTAAAATATGTTTATCAAACTGAACCTAAGCTAACAGCATGTGATATCATAATTATATGAGTAGTGCTTCCTAAATCCTGGTTTCTTCGAGACGTAAGTGAAGAATGTACCCAATGCTTTCATTTTGCTTAGTCACCATGTGGAAAGAGAGAAAAATCAACCACTTACTGAATGAATCACTTTGTTTTTCTTCTAAGTAATTTACTCTTCTTTAAGAACTGACAAGCATGAAGCTACCAGGACTTGTGCTACCTGTCTTGTCAACAATAATACTCACCCAGGGATTACAGAAATGCTTTTAATAATAACATAGAGTAGACACCATCTAAATTCTCATAATAGGAAAGAGTTACAGGAGTTATAGTACACCTACACCAAGAAATTTCGAAGAAATTATATGCCAATGAAAGAAAATGTAGGTAGGCAGGTCTTAGTAATGTATATCTGCCTCTTTAAAGTGTTCTAGGGTCATAACCAAAAAGATTATGTAATTCAGACAAATGGGCCTTCTGAGAGGTATATCCGTTCTTGGTCTGACAAGGGATCAGGACAAGACAGGCATAGTGATCTCAAGTCCCACTTGGCCTGTGGACAATGACTGATGGGGTTGGACATTTGAGGTACAAAATCCAGACTAATTTATGGGAACCAAAATGAAGTTGCACTTGAGCTGTTTTACATCTTCTGTGGCACTTTGATGGAAACCATGCACCGAAGAGCCCATTGCCTAAACCATCCCATTCATAGGCATTCTGCGGTGCTGTTCTACTGTTTTAAAGTCCCTAACATTCTTTGCTTTAGCCAAAAAATGTAGTGGCACTGACTGCAGAGGGTGGCTTTTTAAATATGCTTATGTCCAAAAGGTAGATGCAAATGCTCCAGACCCCCCTTTCCCTTTGTTAGCACGGATTAGGTCGGTAGGCAGCCTTGTATCGAGGAGGAAGGTGTAAGAGGAGTTAGCCTGTTTGGGGGTGGGTCTGGTGGGTCTGGGGTTGGGAAAAGAATAACAGTGGTAGTCTTGGTCTGGCCAGAATGTGCTGTAAGAAGTTCCCTATGCCCTGATAAGAGAAGGAGGAAGTTCTCTGTAAGATCTTCTGAGCTGGTGGCACCATGGTCGAGCCATCGTTGACATTCCCCCGCCCTTGTGATAATGTACTTTGTGATATTCCCCATCCTTGTGAATGTACTTTGTAACATTCCTCCCCAGGCTTGTGACAATACACCCTCCCGGCCCTTGAGAATGTACTTTGTAACATCCATCCCCTGCCCGCAAATAATTGCTCCTGACTCCACTGCCTATCCCAAACCTGTAAGAACCAACGATAATCCCACCACCCTTTGCTGACTCCTTTCTTGGACTCAGCCCACTTACACCCAAGTGAATAAATAGCCTTGTTGCTCACACTAAGCCTGCTCAGGTGGTCTCTTATACGGACAGGCACAACATTCTCCTTCCATGAAGAGAGCAGAAGGAGAGAACTTATCAGCATTCAGGAATGCTGTGAGAGAAGATGTGGCACTCCAAAGGCAGGAAACCATTTCAAAGAAATGTACTCAGAGTTGGGTGGTCAATAAGGATTGCTTTCAAAGGAAAAAGATGGTGTCACAATTCTGCCAAAGGCTGCTCTGAAAAAAGGTTTACCCTTATAAAAATAAAGGGGCTGGGCGTGGTGGCTCACGCCTGTAATCCCAGTACTTTGGGAGGCTGAGGTGGGTGGATCATGAGGTCAGGAGATCAAGACCATCCTGGCCAACATGTTGAAACCCTGTCTTTACTAATAATACAAAAAATTATCCAGGTGTGGTGGTGCACACCTGTAGTCCCAGCTACTCAGGAGGCTGAGGCAGGGGAATCGCTTGAACCTGGGAGGCAGCGATTGCAGTGAGCTGAGATAACGCCACTGCACTCCAGCCTGGAGACAGAACAAGACTCCGTCTCAAAATAATAATAATAATAATAATAATAAAATACAATTTTTTAAAAAAGGGCCTATCTTCTCCCTATCCCTCTAAATCTTGGAACATAGATAATTTAATGGCACTGGGAGTTGCAGTGTTAGGGGGAGTGATAGAGCTACCAAACCCAAGTAGTCAGCTTTCCATTTCCCAGGAGCTGAAGAGGGCTGGGTAGAATCAGCCCTGCTTTTTACCATTCTCTTCATTGACATCTATTCTGCCCCTGTTCATTTGAGGTTCACAAAGGCTTTCCTGCTTTCTTAGAGGAGTCTGACATCAAAACCCCAGCAGAGCCAATGTGGAGGGGTATGTGAAGGATGAGCATCTTTAAAATTACAGAAAGGGGTTTCCCCCATTGTGAGAACACTTTTCAATCTATTCTCACTGGGAAAATTAAGATATTCTAAACTTTAAGAAAATGCTGTCAACTTTAATAGGAAAAAAAGACTAAAATTATTTGGAATTTATGGGAATGCAATCCAGTTGTGATGGTGAATAGTTTTATTTGTTTTTTTTTTTTTTTTTTTTTGAGACAAAGTCCCACTCTTTTCACCCAGGCTGGAGTGCAATGGAGCGATCTCGGTTCACTGCCACGTCCGCCTCCCGGGTTCAAGCAATTCTCCTGCCTCAGCCTCCTGAGTAGCTAGGATTACAGGCATGTGCCACCACGCCCAGCTAATTTTGTATTTTTAGTAGAGATGGGGGGTTTTCACCATGTTGGCCAGGCTGGTCTCAAACTCCTGGCCTCAGTCGATCCACCCACCTCGGCCTCCTAAAGTGCTGGGATTACAGGCGTGAGCCACCATGCCCGGCCCAGTAAATAGTTTTAAAAGTCTCTTTTATTTAACCTAACAAGGGGCAAAGATTGCCTAACTTAAGTTTCAGTTGTTTTTATTTCCCCTGCTTCCCTTCTCATAATGGTTTGAGTGGAGAAATCATAAAATCATAAGTTTAGACCTAAAAAAGGCCTTGGAGATAATTTCTTCCCCTTCATTTTACAGATAAGAAATCTCAGGCCTGACAAGGTGGCTCACACCTATAATCTCAATGCTTTGGGAGGCCAAGATAAAAGGATCATTTAAGCCCAGGAGTTGGAGACCAGACTGGGCAACATAGTAAGACCCCCATTTCTAAAAATTTTTTTAAAAAAAGAAATTTGCCAGGCACAGTTGTGTGCACCGATAGTCCCCGTTACTTAGGAGGCTGAGACAGGAGAATCCCTTGAGCCTGGGAGTTAAAGGTTGCAATGAGCTATGATCTTGCCACTGCACTCCAGCCTAGGTGACAGTGAGACCCTGTCTCAGAAAAAAAGAAAAAAAAGAAAAGAAATCTCAGAATGGATAAATAGCTAAATGTAGGAAGTCAAAAAGTTGCAGGAGAGACATTAAATATAGATAATTCATAAAATAAAAATCAGATCCACGAAATCCTGAGTTTGTTGTAGAAAATGTCATTACATTTAACCATATTTTCTCTGCAGATCTGGATGTGTTTGTTGTCTCTATTTTTGTTGGTTAAAGAATGGATCAAGGTTTTCCAAAATTGTTTTTTGCTGCCACAGTGGAAATCTACAAAAATGGGTAATAGGTTATTTTGGGACCATTGTTCAGAAGTGCATTTATCTTAGAAATGGTTACCATGGAGATGAGCACACGTTGTGTGACTCTACAGCTTGCAAGTTAGAGTCATCTATGCTACTAAGACATAAATAGCTATATTACACACAGATGCACAAGAGCTCATGCACACATGCACAATAAAGTTATGTTGTTCCTCTTTTTGTAAAATAATAATAAAATTCCATGTAGTGCTGACCGACCTTTGGTGGTGGAAGGGCCTGCACATCTTAGACATTTTAAAATGTAATATTGTATGATGATATAAAAACCACTTTTTAAAAACATCATAAAGTAGTCTGAATCAAGTTTAAAGAGTAACAACATACTTAACAAGTAAAATAAATGAGAGCATGTTTCTTAGACATCATTGCTTCTTAAAGTAGAAATATAAAAATCAAAATGTAAAAAACAAACTCAGAAAATATTACAAAAAGTTCTTGAGTTATTTTTCCCAAAGCACTCAATATTGGGCATAGGTATTTACCTAGTTTCTCTCTCCCTCTCTAGCTAGTTAGGTACTTTCTCTTTCTTTCTTTCTTTCTTTCCTTCTTTCTTTCTTTCTTTCTTTCTTTCTTTCTTTCTTTCTTTCTTTCTTTCTTTCTTTTTCTTTCTTTCTTTCTTTTTCTTTTCTTTTCTTTCTCCCTTCCCTTCCCCTTCCTTCTTTTCTTCCTTCCTTCCTTCTTTCTTTTGTTTCCTTTTTTTTTTTTTTTTTTGAGGCAGTCTCGCTCTGTCTCCCAGGCTGGAGTGCAGTGGCGTGATCTTGGCTCACTGCAACCTCCCCACCTCCTGGGTTCAAGTGATTCTCCTGCCTCAGCCTCCCAAGTAGCTGGGACTACAGGCATCTGCCACCATGCCTGGCTAATTTTTTGTATTTTTACGGGGTTTCACCCTGTTAGCCAGGATGGTCTCGATCTCCTGACCTCGTGATCCACCCGCCTTGGCCTCCCAAAGTGTTGGGATTACAGGCGTGAGCCACCGCGCCTGGCCTTGTTTCCTTTTTCCGCTTGGACTTTTCTTTTTCTTCAGGAATTTTTTACCCTCTGTGTCCCCAGGCAGCTGCATCACCCTAGAGAGGTCAAAATGGTCACAGCACCATGGAATGCTCACTGGCAGACTGAAAAAGCACCCGCTGGATGCTGAGGGAGTCTGCAAAGAAAATAAATGTTTTAACATGCATAAATTCCCAAGAGACTAGCTACTTTCAGTGATCATTTGCGGAGATCACAAAGGCATATATTCTAATAAAATTAATTTGCTTTAATATTTTTACCTTTTCCTTTACATTTTATAATGGATGTTTTCAAATTTTCAAACAAAAAATGAAAGGATAGTAAAATTAAGCTCTCTCCCAGGTACCCGTCACCCAGCTTCAATACTTATCAACACATGGCTTATTCTGTTTGGTTTACAACCCTCCTTCCCCCATCGTTTTAAATCAAATGCAAAACATCATAATAACAATTCTTTTGAATAATTGAGCTAGTCAATAAGAAACCTTTTTTCCTCCACAATTTGGAGTTTTTTTCTATTTTCCTTGGAAACTTCAAAGGCTTCATTGTCTATAGGGTGCAATGCGGGGTACTGAATTCAGTAGCATAAGTAATAATAACTATAACAATAATAATAATAATAATAATGCTTTCTCCATCATGCAAGTGATTAAATACACCAATGATTTAGCCACATTTAGCTTTGAAGCTACATGCCATCATTCATCTATTTCTTTTCTTGTGTGAAAAGAAATCTTTTCTCGTGCACCAGAGTTAATTTTTTCAAGACTAATTACTGCATATGTATTTAAACACATCTTTAAAGTAAGCCATGTACTTTGACTTGTTTTATAGAATCACAAGAAATATACATAAAATAAACAAAATACATGTTTTCTGCTTTTTTTTAGACAGCGATTTTAACACATCTGATTAGTAAACAAACACCCTATAATAGCTAAAGAGTACACAAAAAGTACAACTATAAAACAGCTAATCATCTTTCACAATCTTTTCATTAAAAATAGCCATGTATGGGATGGGTGTGGTGGCTCACACTTGTAATCCCAGAGCTCTGGGAGGCCGAGGTGGGCGGATCACTTGAGGCCGGGAGTTTGAGACCATCCTGGCCAACATGATGAAAGCCTGCCCTGTCTCTACTAAAAATACAAAAATTAGCCCGGGGTGGTGTCACGCGCCTGTAATCCCAGCTACTCAGGAGCTCAGGAGACTGAGACAGGAGAATCGCTTGAACCCGGGAGGCGGAGGTTGCAGTGAAACGAGATCACACAACTGCACTCCAGCCTGGGTGACAGAGTGAGACTCTGCCTCAAAAAAAAAAAAAAAATTCACGTATGATTTCTCAGTATTTGCTGCCATTTTCAAACTTAGGCATCATGTAGTTTTAGAGATAAAATCAACAAAATACAAAACCTAGGTCAGCAAAAAAGCTGATTATATAACCTTTATTTGCTTTCATTTTAGTACTCTTATCACATTGCCTTCTAGAATTTTGGTACTGAATAACTTCTGAAGTTTTTCCCCCAAATTTGTCCATCAAATATGGCTTATTCTCAAATGAAATATTATTTATCAATGTATTAATAATTAGATCCAAGCCTGTAAAAATACATATAAAGTTTTAAAATCTTAATCGTTTAAATCTGTCTCAGGAAGTAAAAGATTTTTAATGTAGAATGAGAAACCCCTCAGAAATCAGAAAAAACATCTTTTCACTCTACATAGCCTCATCTAGGTTAATTAATATGTCTTTAAATAACCATTGTTTGAAAAGAGTTAGCATTTCACCTTTATGTATAGCTCTAGTGCTTCTAGCATTTAACTATTCATTGTTATAAAATATCTACATAAATACTTCCAGGAAAATATACAGGTTTTTAGGAATATTTCCAAGATAAAAGTTACAGGGGACTCCTGACTCAATTGAAAAAGAAAGGATTGAAGATTAAAAAAGAGACATGTCATATTGTATTGGACCAGTTGATTATTCTAAAGAATACTGACACTACAATAAATTTTGAGGTAACGTGCTACAGCTTTCTAATTCATCAATTACAAATCCAGAAATAGGGATGCTTTCCTTAATCAACTGGATCAGTTGATGTATAATCCAAACATCTTCTCAGCTTGTTGGATGCTATTCGGTTGTTGTCTCTACCAGTACATAAGACAATGCATTCAATAACTTCATTACCCACCATATCTTTTTAGTTGACATAAAAGTACTTCTTTTAAACTTCAAGATACATTACCTATTATTTTTAATATCCTAGGATTTTATCAATTTAGTTCACATTATCCGTATTTTTCCTGATTCTTTAAAATAATTTGATCATATTTCTTCCCAGCTTTTCATTATTTTAAATTAAAAAGTCATATATGTTTTATATAAATAAATATTATTAAAAATAGCATTTTAAAGAAGGAGGATAGATTCCTAGAAGAAGGTAGGGAGGTCAACATTATCTGAAAATGACACTCTGGAAGTGAATTTTCCATCATGGACAGTCTAGCACTTTCCAGACACAACCTCCAGCTGCCTCTAGTTATATGCCATCGTATCTTTTCAAGCTCTTTAATTTGGCAGCTCTTCTACCACCCTATTGAAGCTGTTCTATGAAAAATCATCAGCCGATCTCATTATATCATGTCAATTTAACTTGTCTTCATTCTCTGTATTCTGACTTCTCTGTAACTTTTTACACCATTGAATAACTTTTCTTTTTCTTTTTTTTTGAAATTCTATTTACCTTTGAATACATGGTCCAGGCTTTCACTGGTTTCTATAACTTCTCTTTATCTGGTTTTTTTTTTTTTTTTTTTTCACATTTCATTTGTTTTCCAGACTCCAAATTTTGTTCCCTAAACCATTGTCCTTTCCTGGGCTTTCTGTAAGCTGGCTCCTTTGAGAAGTTCATATCTTCTCATTCAACCATCATCTTTATGTGAATGACCTCAACTCAACTCAGATATCCTGGCTTTATCACTCACTCATCCATCCATCCATGAAATATTTATTGAAGGCTTACAATGTGGCAAGCACTAAATAGATAAGTTGGGCTCCTCAGCACCCTAGAAAAACACAGCTCATAGTCCTTGTAACACTAGTGTCCAAATTTCCCTAGCTAGAAATTGTCAAGTCATTTTTGATGAGCCTTTTTCTTTAATCCCTAAATAAATTTTTTAAAATAAGTTCTCATTTATTTTATTAAAAATTGGCTTTTGGTTGGGCCTGGTGACTCAGGCCTGTAATCCCAGCATTTTGGGAGGCTGAGGCAGGAGGATCACTTGAGGCTAGGAGTTAGACACTAGCAAGGGGAAACACTGTGAGATCTTGTCTTTACAAAAAATTTTTTAAATTGTATTTTTTTTTTTTTTTTTGAGACAGAGTCTTGCTCTGTCACCCAGGCTGGAGTGCAGTGGTGCGATCTCGGCTCACTGCAAGCTCCGCCTCCCAGGTTCACGCCATTCTCCTGCCTTAGCCTCCCAGGTAGCTGGGACTACAGGCACGCACTACCATGCCCGGCTAATTTTTGTATTTTTAGTAGAGACGGGGTTTCACCATGTTAGCCAGGATGGTCTTGATCTTCTGACCTTGTGATCCGCCCGCCTCGGCCTCCCAAAGTGCTGGGATTACAGGCATGAGCCACTGCACCCGGCCAAAAATTGTATTTTTTAAAAGTACTTTATAGGTCATCATTCTTATGGGCTTCGACATGATTCAAGTTGTCAAATCCCTTGTACCTGCATTACTATCTTAGTTTCCTGATTGGTCCTCTGACTTATTTTCTTCAGCTTGTATAATATTTTTTATCATGTTATTCTTAATGTTTATAAAACACCATAAGCCCAAAAATCTCCATCTGGTTTTTGAAGCTTACATAATCTAGATCTACCATGCTGTGTAAATTTTATTTCCAACATGCACCCTTCTTAAAGCTCAGATGTTTCCCCACAAGCATGTGTTATTTTTAACTTCTATACTTTGCTAATACCTGTGACTTTTTTTTTCTGGGTTGATTTTTTTCCTCTTCCAAATGGAATTGTAAACACTTGAATGTCAGAATCTATTTTTAATTGTTGAATTGTATCAATTCTAAAATGCACATTTCTTACATTATTAACGTCCTGAAAATGAGGGTGTATCTTTTAATCAATAATGTCTTAAACATTTTAATACAGTTCAATTGGTAATGTTTATTTATTTATTTTTTCGTGGTACATAAAATAGTAGTGTCTCATAATCAATGGCATTTTAAATTCAATGAAATGCCTTTTTTTTTTTTTTGCACCTTGATAGTCTTTGATGGAGTATTTAGCTCATTGCAGATACTCCAGAAATGTTTGTTGGTTGATTGTATGGTTTTAAAGCATAAGTGGCTGCAATAAAGATAACCTGCATGTCTAGCATATACCTAATTTGAAAATTCAATTTTAAAATGATTTGTTTTTTGAAGTGAAGTAGAAAAATAATTAGATAAATATTGATGGCAGCAATGGCCCATGTGGAGCAGCAGCTGTAAAGATGCTGGCTGCAGGAGGGATAGAGGGTGGTGGCTGGGGTTGTGTGTTCTGTGGGGCAGCCTGAGCCAGGAACAGGTGTAAGCTCTGCCCTCTACTAAGTTGGCAAGGCAGGAGCCCTGCACTCCCAGGCACAGCTGCAGCTGCGCAGCTGTGGCTCTGAATCCAGAAAGGGTTCTTACAAGTTCAGAAGTGCCTGCTGTCTGGCCTCCTATTGTCTGGCCTCTGTCTGCTCCTGGTGCCCACTCTAGTGCAAGCCTGGGTGCTGTCACAGCCCAGCCAGGTGTGCATGTGCTCAGGCCAGTGCTGACATGCCAGCCCCCTGCCACTTTAGCCCTCTTGGGACTTTGGGCACTGACAATCATGGGAAGGAGGTCAGGGGTGCTGAGGGAAGCTTGGCGTGGGCCTGCAGGCACCACTGGGCACTAACAGCCTGGGCACTGTGGATAGCATGTTGATGGTGGAAGGCAGACAGGTTCCTGGGTGGAAAGGGGCAGGTCCCTGGTGAAGCTCCACCTTCAAGCCAGGGGCCCCCTGAAGCATGAGGGCTGGGCTGTCAGTTCCAGGTAGAGTCTGCAGCCTGGAGTGAGAACTTACAGTGCATTTTCTGGTCCCACCCATGGCTGCCCATGGACCAATCAGCATGCACTTCCTCCCTTCTGAAGCTCATAAAAACCCCAGGACTCAGCCAGACTCTCAGAGACAGGATGACCTGTCTGTGAATAAGAGCTACCCATTCTGGGTCTCATCTCTGCTAAGGGCTGCAGACTCAATGGGACAACCTGCCTGCAGAAAGGAGTTACCCACTTCAGGTCTCCTGAGAGCTTAATGTTGCTCAATAAAGCACCTCTTTGCCTTGCTCACCCTTCAATTGTCCATGTACCTCATTCTTCCTGGACATAGGACAAGAACTCAGGACCCACCAAATGGTGGGACTGAAAGAGCTATAACACAAACAGGGCCGAAACACTACTGCCTGCTTGCCAAGTTGTGGGTGACAAGAAGGGGAGAAGATTTGCCGCCCTTTGGGGTGTTCAGACCTAGGGTGTCCCCAAGCCAGGGCTGTGACACCCTCTTTGGGGCTCTGTAATTTTGGGCATCTTCAAGCTTATGGGCACCACCGCATTCCCCCCATCCTCAGGTGCCCACAGTGGAAACTGCTTGTGATGCATCTGATCCAGCCGCAGGCTTGCATGAAGCCAGAGTCTGTGCTGGCATCTGGAGCTGACTACCCCACTGCAGCAGCCGATGTGCCTGGCTGTGCACAGTGGCCTGACCCCCTACTTGCTCACTGACGCATCCCTCACTGCTCTGTGCCTGGCTCCAGTCTCTTCCGAGGCATGGGATCCAGTCTGGTAGCATGAGCTGAGCACAGCCTGCCAGGTCAAGTGGGCAGAATGAGTCCGGCAGGCCAGAGAAAAACTTGGGCAAAGGCATCAGCGGCCACAGAGGTTTACAGCTGGAAGAGCGACGCTCTAAGGATCCTGTGACAGTATGTGGAGACTACTTTTTAAAAATACCATATATCACAATGAATAGAACTATAAATTTCTGAATTTAGAAATTCTAAATTTCTGGATTTAAAAATTTAGAATTCTATTTATTGTGATCTAAGGAATTTTTAAAAAGTAGAAATAGAGCGCATCCCATGCTCCATTTCACTGAGCTTGAAAAATATCTCACTTGTTTTGGGAAATGTGAGATTCTTAAATATTAGCACAGACATGCAAGGAATTGATATTTGAAAGGAAATGCAGAGAGTTTCTATAGCTCGACTGGGCGCGGAAGCTCATGCCTATAATCCCAGCACTTTGGGAGGCTGAGGTGGGTGGATCACAAGGTCAGGAGTTCAAGACCAGCCTGGTCAGCGTGGTGAAACCCTGTCTCTACTAAAAATCCAAAAAATTAGCCAGGCATGGTGGTGCATGCCTGTAGTCCCAGCTACTCAGGAGGCTGAGGCAGGAGAATCGCTTGAACCCAGGAGGCAGAGGCTGCAGTGAGCCGAGATCACACCACTGCATTCCAGCCTGAGCGACACAGCGAGACTCCGTCTCAAAAAAAAAAAAAGTTTCTATATCTCTGTTTGTATGACTCTGTCTCTCTCTCTCTCTCTCTCTCTCTCTATATATATATATATTTGGCAGAGCTAGCTGAGGTTTTATTTTGGAAAAAAATAAAAGCAATTGAATTGTTCTGTAGCTGGAGGCATGGGCAAGGGGGCTCCCCAGGTAGTGAACTCCCCTGCGGATGGGCTGAGGGCTAGGGCTGAGGCTCAGGTGGGTCTGCCCTTCTCTGTGCTACTCTGCACAGCTGCCTGCCTCACTGGCTGTGGTGCAGCCACAGGAGGGGCAGGCTGGGAGGGGCTGCTGTGGCTGTTCACTTGGGCTGGACGTCAGAGGACTCTGACACCAGCGTCCCATCACGGGTCTCAATCTTCTTCACAACCACGGCCCTGGTGTAGCTGGTGCAGCTGAAGGAACTGGAGTCCACGCCAGAGCCAAAGCTGGAGCCCAGTCCATAGCTGAGGCCGGGGCTTGTGAGGCCCCCATAGGCCGAGCTCAGACCACCTGCATAGCTGCTGGTGGTCTTCGTATGGATACTCATGTTCTGCATCCCAGACTCCAGCCAGCTCTCCTCGCCCTCCAGCAGCTTCCTGTAGGTGGTGATCTCGATGTCCAGGGCCAGCTTAACGTTCATCAGCTCCTGGTACTAATGCAGCTGCTGCACCATGTCCTGCTTGGCTTGCTGCAGGGCGGCCTCCAGCTCAGACAGCTTGGCGTTGGCATCCTTAACGGCCAACCCCCCGCGCTGCTCCGCATCTGAGATGGCGGCCTCCAGGGAAGCCCTCTGGCCTTTGAGACCCTCAATCTCAGCCCGGAGCCAGCTGATGTTCCGGTTCATTGCGGAGATCTCAGTCTTTGTATGCTGCAGATCATCCCCGTGCTTCCCAGCCAGCGTCTGCAGCTACTCATACTTGATCTGATACATGCTCTCGGCCTCAACCCGCCTCCGGTTGGTGATCTCGTACTGTGCTTGACCTCATTGATGATGCTGTCCATGTCCAGGGAGTGGCTGTTGTCCATGGACAGCACCACAGACGTGTCTGAGATCTGGGACTGCAGCTCCGGGATATCCTCTTCATACAGCTGCCTGAGGAAGTTGATTTCGTCAGTCAGCCCTTCCAGGCAAGACTCCAGCTCTACCTTGTTCATGTAAGCTTCATCCACATCCTTCTTGATGAGGACAAATTCGTTCTCCATCTCTGTACACTTATTGATCTCATCCTCATACTTGTTCTTGAAGTCCTCCACCAGCCTCTGCATGTTGCCAAGCTCCGCCTCCAGCTTCAGCTTTTCCTGGCCCAGAGTCTCCAGCTGCTGCCTAAGGTTGTTGACGTAGCTCTGGAATATGTTGTCCATGTTGCTCCGAGCCGTCTTCTGCTGTTGCAGGAGGCTCCACTTGGTCTCCAGCATCTTGTTTTGCTGCTCCAGGAACTGTACCTTGCATATGAAGGAGGCAAACTTGTTGTTGAGGGTCTTGATCTACTCCTTTTTCTGAGTGTGCACTGCCTGGATGTTGGGGTCCACCTCCAGGTTAAGGGGGCTCAGCAGGCTCTGGTTGACAGTGACAGTGATGATGCCTCCCATACCACTGGCCCCACCGTAGCCTCCTCCCAGGCCACCCCGGAAGCTGCTGCTGCCCACTCGGGAGAAGCTCGAGGAGCTGATGCAGGCACCAGGCCCACTTGCGTAGAAATGGCTGCTGAAGGCCTGGGGGCCAGAAGTGGACACCCTGTAGGACTTCTGGGTCACCCTGATGGACACGGTGGAGGCAGGAGTGGAGGCAGGCAGGCTGAACCAGGTGGAGTTTCCAGAAGGAGTGGAGAAGCTGCTTCTTGGTTGACTTCTTATATTATCAATATAATATAAATAACTAAGGCCAGACTCGGTGGCTCACACCTGTAATCCCAGCACTTTGGGAGGCTGAGGCAGGTGGATCACCTGAGGCCAGGAGTTGGAGACAAGCCTGACCAACATGGTGAAACCCTATCTCTACTAAAAATACAAAAAAATAGCCAGGCATGGTGGCGGGCACCTATAATACCAGCTACTTGGGAGGCTGAGGTGGGAGAATCGCTTGAACCTGGGAGGTTGAGGTTGCAGTGAGCCAAGATCGCACCACTACATTCCAGCCTGGGCGACAGAGCAAGACTCCATCTCAAATATATATATATATATATATGTGTGTGTGTGTGTGTGTGTGTATATAATTTATGTTTATACAAAACCACATATATATAACCAAAAAATGTTGTGTAATCAAAATACTCCAGTAACAAATTTATAAATAAGGAATTGTATTCATGAAGAAAATTTACATTGAAACTTGTTTCAATTGAAATTTTTAAAAAGTCTTCTAAAGGATCACACAGGAAGCAGGTGCCATAATCATGAAAGGAATTTCGTGGGTTGTTCTGTTTTGTTTTGAGACAGGGTCTCTCTCTTTGTCAACCAGGCTGTAGAACAGTGGTACGATTTTGGCTCACTGCAGCCTTGACTTCCTGGGCTCCAGCAATCCTCCTACCATAGCCCCCTAAATAGCTAGTACTACAGGTGCGCGCCACCATGCCCAACTACTTCTTTTGTATTTTTTTGTGGAGACTGTGTTTCACCATGTTGCCCAGGCTGGTCTCCAACTCCTGAGCTCAAGTGATCTGCCCACCTCAGCGTCCCAAAGTGCTGGGATTACAGGTGTGAGCCACTGTGCTTGGCCGAAATTTGTTTTTCTCTATATTCATTTCAGGCTGTGTCTGCATGTTCTTAGTGAAGTGCAGAATTGAGATTATTAACTCAGGCTAGAAATTGTAATGCAAACGGGAGGATTTTTGATTATTTATAAATGATTTTTACCCATATAAGTCACATCTTAATTAACGAGGATTACATATTCTCATGGCAGATTTTATTATGTAACATGCCAGAGCATGTAATGTAGTGGGATAAAAGTGGATCTTAGAATTCAACAGAGCAGTGGCTGGGCACAGTGTCTCACGCCTGTAATCCCAGCACTTTGGGAGGCCAAGGTGGGCAGATCACCTGAGGTCGGGAGTTCGAGACCAGCCTGGCCAACATGGAGAAACCCCATCTCTACTGAAAAAAAAAAAAAAATACAAAAATTAGCCAGGCATGGTGTCACTTGCCTGTAATTCCACCTACTCAGGAAGCTGAGGCAGGAGAATTGCTTGAAGTCAGGAGGTGGAAGTTGCAGTGAGCTGAGATCAAGCCACTGCACTACAGCCTGGGCGACAGAGCAAGACTCAGTCTCAAAAAACCATTAAAAAAATTAAAGAATTCAACAGACCTGAGACTAAATACAAAAGATCCACTGCTTACTACTTCATTGCGATTTAGCCACTTTATCTAAAAGTGGGATTTTTACGAGGATTAGAGGTAATGCTCAGAAAATGCCTAGCATAGCACCTCACATAGACACTCTAAATCTGTTAGGAGAGAAGAATTATACGGAGAACACAGGAACATATTCTAGGATGTATTCACTTCACACTTTTCCCTTTTCCTCAGATCCAAGGCCCCAAGCCCTTGTAAGGATGTGCCCTTTCTTGCAGGACAATCTCTTACCATTCATGTCTCAGCATGGGAAATGCCTTCCCCAGGGGTGGAATGCTGTCCTCTCCCTCTGGCCTGGGTCTAATAACATTTTGCCTCTTGTTTCTCTCCTGCCAGCACTCTAAGCTAGCTTTGTGTAAGGGATTTTTGCCCTTAAGGGACTTTTTGGAAAGCCATACATTGCAGTGGAACAAGCATTGTATATTGAGTCAGGGGACCTGGGATTACAAGGGATATGAACTCGGGCAAATCAGTTTACTTTTCTGCACCTTGGTTCTTCTGCAAAATGTTGATATGAGTTGGATAGCATCTAGGTGTCAGGATATTAACAACCGATGTTACTGCAGACATTAATATTCTAATATTACCAGCAGGGACTGCAGCTATCAACGTAGTGTAAAGAATACGGGCTCATGAGTAAGACAGAACTGTGTTCAACCTTGTTACTCAGATCTGTTACCTAACAGATCTGGACTGTGTGACCAAAGGCTATGTCCTTAGGTTCCAAGTTAAATGTCCTTCTTTATAAAAAGAGAATGGATGCCTATTTTATTAGGTTATCATGTGGATTGAATCAGATACTGTTTGTATATTCCTGGGACATAGATCTGTTCTTGTTGAAGAAGTCTTTAAATCCATTATAGTGCACAGTCTTTATCTTACTCAACACTATCAACAGCATATGAGACAGCTGATCACATTGTGTACTTTAATACATTTTCTTTACTTGTACTCTCAGAACTCTCTCTCTCTCATTCATTTTCATTCAACTCCCTGACCTCTCCTTCTTAGTCACTTTGGTATGCATGGGGCTTCTCTATCAACCCTCACTACCAGGCC
Organism: Pongo pygmaeus; assembly: GCF_028885625.2. Lineage (NCBI taxonomy): Eukaryota > Metazoa > Chordata > Mammalia > Primates > Hominidae > Pongo > Pongo pygmaeus. The sequence continues at coordinate 82,840,891 of NC_072384.2, forward strand.
ATCTCATTCGGCTCCATGGCTTTATATAGCATCTTTAAGCTGATTACTCCAGAAGTTGCATTTCTAGCAGATACCTCTCTTACGAAGTCCAGATTCATATATATAGCTGCCCACTTGATATCTCCATTTGGCTGACTAATTGACATCTCCATTTGGCTGATTAATAGGAGTATTAAACTTAACAAGTCACAAACTTCTTCTCATATTCACATCACTTGTTTCTTGGTAACTGGCAAATCTATTCTTTAGTTGCTTAGACTAAGAACTTTGGAATTATCTGAATTATCCCACATCAATCTACTAACAGATTCTCTTGGCATGATTCTCATGTATCCCTAGAATCTAATTACTTTTTACCTTCCCTCTGCTGCCGTTCTAGCGCAAGCAACTGTCATCTTCCATCTGGACCTCTGTAGTAGTCTCCTAACAACAAGCAAGAAAGGGAGCGTCCATCCTGCTCCCTTTCCTTATAGCAGCCAGGAAGACCCTTTTATGGTATAAGCAACGTCATGTCACTTGTCATAGATTAAGCTTCCTGGAAGCTGACTGAGGTGGAGTTTAGCATGCAAGACTTTTCAAAGAGTGCCGTTGGGATCAACACTTGTGGAAGGGAAGAAGAAAGCAGAATTGGGCAGACAGAAAAGTCAAGTGGTTATACAGATCCAGTGACAGGCTTAGCTAACCACACGTTAGCTTTTTAGAGCTAGAATGCTTCCTCAGAGTTGTTTCAAATTGGGCTAACATACAGATCTTTATGCTCCCTCATCAATCAGCCATGGATGTGGTCTATTCCATAAAGGACACAACCTCTGCAAAGCAGCCCTCTGCAGCTGCAGCAGTCCCTGAAGGGATTGTTACCAGTCAGCCAATAGTACAGCTGGTAGTGGAGGCAATAGGTATTCATTGAAGAAGGATCTGGGTAGCACAACACAGGATCCATCATATGACTCCTTTCCCTAGTTCCCTCCTGTGGCTTCCTATCACTCAGAATACAAGCCAAAGTTATTATCATTTCTCTCTGTCCACATCTCCTCCAACTCTTTCCCCTAATTCACTCCCTTAAAGCCAAGTTAGCTACCCAGGTGTTTCTTGAACCTCTCCATCTCCTATTAGTGCACTCCTGTTTCAGCACTTGGCATAGACACTCCAAATTTGTCAGAAGATTTAGACACTTGGCTATTAAGCTATTCCCCCATATATCTACAGGGCTGGCTTCTGCACTTTATTCAAGTCTCTATTCAATTTTCACTGTATCAGAAGAGCTTTCTCTTACCACCCTAAAACAAATAACACGCTGCCCTCTCACTCTGTTCCCTTATTTTGCTTGATTTTTTTTTTAGCATTTAAATTATGACCCAGCATGGTTATATGTATATTTGTTTCTTGCTCCCTCCACTTGCATATAAGATCCATGAAAGAAGGGACTTTGTTTTTATTCACTGCTATATCTCCAATGACTATAACAGTGCCTGGCACATTGTTGATGCTCAATAAATATTCGTTAACTGTAATTATTTTGGAAGCAGGGCCATATTCTACAGTAAATAAAAGACAAGGCACTGGACTGAAACAAACATAGGTTTTATTTGTGATTCTAAACTTAGGAGCTGTGAAATGTAGACTATGTGATATGCTTTCTCTGTACCTGAGTTTTTCCCAGTTGTAAAATGAAGATGATTATAATAGTATGTACATAATAGGCTAGAGGTGAGGTCAAATAGGATAATGTGTGTAAAGCATTGTTAAGCAGCTAAGGGATAATACTAAGAATCTAAAATTGTTTATAAGCACAGTGCCTAGCATGCAGTAAATGCTTAATAGTTCTTATTTTTTTATCATTATTATGATAAACATATGGATTGATTTATGGTTAGAGTTGTTTTTTGATGAGCCTGTGATTGTTGTTTAAATGATGCAAATAATTTCTTCAGTTTTTCATTTTAGGATGTCCTGTAGATAGCCTAAGCTTATGTATATATATATATATATTTTTTTCTCTCCCTTTCTTTTTCTTTTTTTTTTTGAGACGAGGTCTTACTCTGTTGCCCAGGCTGGAGTACAGTGGCAATCATGGCTCACTGCAGCCTCAACCTCCTTAGCTCAGGTGATCCTCCCACCACAGCCTCCCAGGTAGCTGGGACTACAGGCACATGCCACCAAACCTGGCTAATTTTTTGCCCAGGCTGGTCTCGAACACCTGGGCTCAAGCAATCCACCCATTTTGGCCTCCCAAATTGCTGGAATTACAGGCATGCGCCACTGTACTGGGCCTGTTCCCTTTTCAAGAGGGAGAAATTTGGTTTATATCTCAGTCTGCTCAGGCTGCTCTAACCAAATGCCATAAACTGTGTTGCTTAAACAACCGAAATATATTTTCTTACAGTTCTGGAGGCTGAGAAGTCCAAGATCAAGGTGCTGGCCTATTCAGTTCCTGCTGAAAGCTCTCTTCCTGGTTTGCAGACAGCCAGCTTCTCCTTATGTCCTCATACTGTCTTTCCTTGGTCCATATAGGGGAGCAGGGAGGTCTCTTTCAGTTCTCCTGAAGCTACTAAACCCATCATGAGGACCCTACCCTAGGGTCTTAGTCTAATCCTAAATTACATCCCAAAAGTCCCATTTAAATACTATCACCTTGAGGTTTAAAGCTTTAACATATGCATTTTGAAGGGACAGAAATAGTCAATCCATAACAGTTGAATTTTTTTATGTCAGAAAGTTTCAAAAACAACACAAATTTTAATATGTGGTATTGGAAGAAAAGTTTTCATAAGTGCAACTCCATTTTATATATGTGTTTATACATTGTGTTGAAATTCATTTAAAATTACATTTACTTTAATAGGGGTTTGAAAAATTTCTCTTTAAAGGAATCTTGTGATTTCTTTTGCAAAACTTTTTTTTTGGTAATCAGAATCATCGTTCTATAATTTACTTATCTGTTTTATAAATTTGGATGTTTACACAATGGATTTTCTTAATTCTTTGCATGGATGGACTTGCTGCAATTCTTATTTAGGATGTATATTTACTGTATGAAATGAAAATGTAGGCTGAAAGTCAGAAAATAAATTTTAAGTTCTTGTCAATCTACATATATGAGCATAAATTTTAAAAATATATCTTTTTTCCCAGTTTATTTAAATTGTTGCCTCACAAATATGCAAAACAACTTTATCTAGTAAACGTTCCTCTTGCATTAACAGCAAAAGGACAAGGTGTGAAGGCTACAGGAAGCGAGAAATAACTTTTAACGTCTGCTGTAGCCCTCCTGGACTAGCCTAAAAGCAGACCGGCAGGAAAGGCTTTGGGACATAGGGTGATTTGCAAGGTGACTCCGCCGGCCTCTTTCAAGCGGGAGCGATACACGGGTCAGCCCGGATCGTCTATGGTCACTGCCGTGACACTAACAGAATATATCAGAAAATCACTGCCTTTAAAGAACCAGGACATATCATTCCTCTCTCCAACGAAGTCTTATATTTTACCATTCTGCGTGTATTATAAAGCTAAATTTAAACAGCAACAATAAGAAATCTCCCCCAGTGGATCCCTTGAGCCTTTCGGGAAAATGCAGGTTTCTGGCTGACAGGAAGAAGAAACAGCATCCAATCGGCACTTGTGTCTCAATGACCAATCAAATTTCGCCTTACATTGCATCGCTGGGAGAAACGGAGCTGGAGGACTCCGTCTCTTGGCCTGTGGCTGCTGCTGTTACCTGGATGGGCGAGAACCTCTGAGGCTGTCTTTGTTACCTGGGCAATAAGGGACTAGCACTTCAGCCGTTCTCTGTGCCTGCTGGATTTGTTTGCATTTGTTCCCAGCCACTGCTCATGTAATGCACTCCTTTAACCAGGAAATTAAAGCATTCTCCCGGAATAATCTCAGGAAGCAATGCACCAGGGTGACAACGCTAACTGGAAAGAAAATTATAGAAACATGGAAAGATGCCAGAATTCATGTTGTGGAAGAAGTAGAGCCGAGCAGTGGGGGTGGTTGTGGTTATGTGCAGGACCTTAGCTCGGACCTGCAGGTTGGCGTTATTAAGCCATGGTTGCTCCTAGGTGAGTATATCGACTTGCCACTAGATCATTGAGTCCTTTTAGCCAGATTACGTTCTCATTTTCCCCCTTTATGCGTAATAGTGTGTATTATCAGCTATCCTGCCGAAAAGCTGAACTGTTTCCTTTTTTGGATATGGAACTTCCATTAGCCAGCTAGAGCCGTTTCTGCCTCACAGTGTACCCATAAGAAGCATAGATGCTATTCTAGTAGCACTTGGCACTGCGTATTTGAATTTTCGAAAAGCTTTCTTCCCGTTTCTCTAACTTCTCTGGAGAATAACACATTGATGTTGTGTTTTCTTGGATTATAAAAGATACAGCTTAAAAAAAAAAGGAATGAAAAAAGAATGTTTGTATCAGGCAGAACTACAAGTGACAATGGTTAAAGTTATAGAAAAGTTAATACTCGAAATAGTCCTGTGCTTGCTGGCCTGCGCAGCTCTTACAAACCGTGCGGAATACATGCCTCCTGTGGCCACGTCTGTTCATGGTGTCTGTTTTTGGAGTGTTTAAGAGAAGGAGATCTTAAGATCTTATGATTTATTTCGTATTATGGAAATACTGAGCCCCTATACAAGCATAGTTCACAAATAGCAAATGAAGCAAGGTTATAAAAGTACAAACTTGTTAATTTGGCAAGAATATGGTATGGTGTTCTTAAAAAAATAGTCAAGAATGTTTTCAAGTACGTCTGAATTATTTCTATTTATGAATAGAGAAATTAAGACTTGGAAAGACTAAATGACTTGTCATTATGCAGCTAAGGCATTCTTGAATAGAGAGAAGACTGAGACATAGCCCAGGTACTGTTCACCTAGTGTCTCACCTCCTTTGAGGAATCCTGTGAAGTAGGGATTATCAGCTTTGTTTTACAAATAGAAACCAGGATTTAAAATTGGTGAAGTAATTTACACAAGGTAACACACCTAGTAAATAACAGAGGTACGCATCAAGCCCAAGTCTGATGGACTCCTGCTGTCCATTGTTATACTACGCTGCCTCACATAGACCAAGTTTTCAATCCTGCTCTGCCTCTAATTTACTAGATTAGCTGGTGCAAGCCATTTATCCTTTCTGGTCCTTGAAAAAGCCATTTGTAAAGATGAAGTAACAATATCTGCTTATGTCATAGGATCCTCCTGAGGTTGTTGTAAAAGGTTTTTGATGCAAATCAATTGCAGTATACGTATAAGTTATTAAATATTATAGGAATTGTTACATTGGCTGTCTTTAAATTCACCAAATAAATGTCTCTAACTAGTTTCTACAGCCCCGTGAAAAATTGTACCATATTCTTGTCACATTTACAGTGAAAAAGTGAGTTATTTAGGTAATCTGAAAAGTTCACCTAGGCCTTGCTCACTATATCTAGGAAAGAAAATATGTCCTGGCACATTTTTCAGTTATTTTGGCTTCCACTGTAGTAATCATGGCTTGGAATAATTATGGTAGAATTTTCATATATCATTCACCAACTTAGGGTCTTCATGAACTTTGCTTATTACTATTATTATTATTTGTGGACTTATCCAAAGTGAACTGATCAAGGTAGTGTTCTGAGATTGGGGTTGAAAACCTCCCCAGGATAGTGGGAGAGTCCTGGGAGGAACTTCTGAAACTAGCCCTAATAAGGTCTTCTCTCTGGAATGGGATACTTTCATCAGGAACAACCTCCTGTCTTCTGAAAGCGCACCTTTTTCTGCCTAATTACAAGTGCCTCATTCCTAAAGGACCCATGGGTGGTTCCACCTGCAGTTCTTCTACATGAATGTTGAAAGAGTTGTTTCTGACCAGACTTAGTTTATGTCTGGGAGACTGGGGTTGTTTGCAGGTTGGTTCTAAGAGCTTCCTTCACCTCCTCAAAGCGACACAGCTTCCTCCCAGCATCGCATGCCAAACAACTTTTGGTTTTGGTGATGAATAAAGAAAATGAAGAGTTGTAAAAATGTAATCTTTTTTAGTTTGTAAACTCTAAAAAGTGAGTGCATTTAAAAAATATTACATAGGCCCTCGAACCATTTAAAGAATGGAGAAAAGATTTTAGACAGCGTTTTTGTCCTAGGCTTTGAACATTATATATAGACAGATAATTATTTATTATTTATTTATTTATTTAGAGATAGGGTCTCAAAATAAATCCAGGATGGAGTGCAGTGGCACAATCTTGGCTCACTGCAACCTTTGCCTTCCAGGCTCCAGTGATCCTCCCACCTTAGGCCCTGAATAGCTGGGACTACAGGTGCACATCACCAAGCCTGGCTAATTTTTTGTACTTTTTGTAGAGATGCGGTTTTACCATGTTGCACAAGCTGGTCTTGAACTCCTGGGCTTGAGCAGTCTGCCTGCCTTGGTCTCCCAAATTTCTGGGATTACAGGCATGAGCCACCGCGCCTGACTAAACCACCAAGTTTCAATTATTTGAACCTATTTTTTCCTCTGGAGTTGGTTAGGGCTTTCTACATTAGAAAACAGAATTTAAAAAAAATTATGAAGTATTTCAAATTTATAGAAAATTACAGAAACTAATAGACAATTATGTATATACCATTCAGCTTTAACAAATGTCAATGTTTTGATGGGCTAACTTTTAAGTATGATAAAGCTGAATGTGAGCTCAGTAACGAACCTGTAAGCTTGGTATTATCAAGAGGATATTGGCTAAACAGCATACTTGCTGGCCTTTCAGCCACCTAAAATCACATAATAAAAGTTGGCTGAATTCCCAGATGGGTAACTTAAAAAAAAAAAAGTTTATGAAATAGAACCTAATTCAGGAAAGTAAAATACTTGAAATCTTTAAACTGAAACTCACTTTATTTTGACTAGTTATTCTCCATATGAACTTGCTTATTAACTAGAGCCAGTTTCCAAGTGTGGGAGATCTGGGAAGCCGACTGTGACAGAAAGAGATTGTAGAAGGGCACAGCCCTAGTGATACATGGAGTGTGGGTGGGATCCTACAGACCAACAGCATTTGCTCTAAGCTACTGGGTGTTCCCAAACCATCCGGCACAAAGTCATCTTGTGGGTGTGTGGTTTTTGTAATATCCTTTTTTAAGTTACAAAATAAAGAGATGTTTATTGTAAAAAGTCAAAATTAGCATAAAGAAGAAAAAAAATCACCTGCAACCCCACTATTAACATTTTGTTCTATATATACCTCCTTTCCATTTTTTAAGCATATACATATTTTTTGTTGTTATAAAAATGGATGATGGTATTTTGTAACCTGCTTTTATCACCAGATACATTGAGAACATTTTTTTTTTTTTGAGACGGAGTCTCACTGTGTCACCCAGGCTGGAGTGCAGTGGCACGATCTTGGCTCACTGCAACCTCTGCCTCCCAGGTTCAAGCAAGTCTCGTGCCTCAGCCTCCTGAGTAGCTGGGATTACAAGCGTGCACCACCATGCCCAGCTAATTTTTGTATTTTTAGTAGAGATGGGGTTGTGCCATGTTGGCCAGGCTAGTCTCAAACTCCTGACCTCAAGTGATCCACCTGCCTCAGCCTCCCAAAGTGCTGGGAATACAGACAGGAGTCACCACTCCTGGCCAAGAACATGTTTCCATGCTATACATATTTTACCACATTTCTTCTTTCTCTCTCTCTTTATCTCTCTCTCCCTCTCTTTCTTCCCTTCCCCTTCCTTCCTTCCTTCCTCCCTCCCTCCCTCTGTCTTGTCTTGTCTTGTCTTTTCTTTTCTTTCTTCTTGCTGTGTCACCGAGGCTGGAGTGCAGTGGCAGAACCATAGCTTACTGTAACCCCGAATTCTTAGGTTCAAGGGATCCTCCTGCTTTAGCCTTCTGAATACCTGGGAATACAAGCATGCACTACCATGCCTGGCTAATTAAAAAAATTTTTTTTTCTATAGACAGGGTCTCACAATGTTGTTCAGGCTTACATTTCTTATTTCTAATGGTGATAATGACTGTATGTATTTCACTACACAATTGTACCATTTTTTATTTAATGCAACAGCTATTATTGGGCTTTTAGTGTTCTTTTGTTTTTGTTTTGTTTAGATTACAAACAATACTATGGTGAACATCCTTACAGCTAATCTTTGCAACATGTATAACTTTTAGGACAAATTTTTAGAAGTAGGATTTCAGAGTCCAAGAGTTTATGTAGGATGACTGTTATCAAATTGCTCTTCAGAAAGTTGGACTAAGGTCCTTCCAAGTTGTTGGTCTTTTTTTTTTTTTAATAACAGAATCGCTGTACAAATTTATATAAAAGGTCAAGATGATTATATTTGTGTTCAAGGTGGTATCATTTATTTCTTCTAGGGTCACAAGATGCTGCTCATGATTTGGATATACTGAAAAAGAATAAGGTAAAAAAATGCTTTAAGTCTGAACCATATACACAGAATATTTTAATTGTTTTGTTTAGGAAAAACTGTTTTGGTCCATCTTTGGTATATTATAGAGTTTATTTGGTAACATTTTGGCTATCATTTCAATAGAGTTGACAAATAATTGGCACATGATTCAAATACGTGGATCTGTAATCTATCTTTCCAGTTTTACATTCTTCTTGCTCTCCTTCATGACCCTCATGAACCTGACCTTGGAGGCATGTCTTTCTTGCCGTGTTTATGTAGTTTCTCTGTGTAGGATAGACTTTCCCTCATCTCTGTTTGTCCAAGACCTGTCCATGCCTTAAGTCCCAACTCACATACCACATCTTCTGTAATGCCATTTCCAGCCACTCTACTCCATACAACTGATGTGATTTATTACATATTTACTCAAAAGAATTTTTAGCCCTCTACCATTTTGTTGAGCACTGTTTCAGGTCATGGAATTGCTGTAGTTGAAGGAGTGCAAGAGATTCTTGTTCACTTGAAGCCTATGACCTAAGGGGCAGACAGAGAAGACAGACAAGCAGCTATCGAACAGCGTTTGTGTGCTTTGATGGGGAAGTGCAGGGTGCTATAGAAGTGCATAGAAGATGATGCTCTTAACCCATGTTTGGTTTGGTTTGTTTTTGGGGGGATAGGTGAGTCAGGGGAGACTTCCTGGAGGAAGTGATATTGAAGTATTTCTCTGAAGAGGCCAGGAAAAGAGTAGACAGCCTGTAATCCCAAGGCTTTGGGAGGCCAAGGCAGGAGGATTGGTTGACCCCAGGAGTTCGAGGTTACAGTGTGCTATGATTTTTGCTACTGTACTCCAGACTGGGTGACAAAGCAAGACTCTATCTCAAAAAAAAAAAAAAAAAAAGGAAATAAAAGTGTTCATACAGAATAAATGATATGTGTGAAGGCCCAGAAGTGAGAGAAAGGCAGATGCTTTCAGGGACAGAAAAGTTCAGTGACCCTGGAATAGAGAGTGTGAGAAAGAAGGGCACCAAGAGACAAGGCCAGAGAGAGAGGTAAGCATGAGCCAGATCACAAAAGGCCATGTAAGCCAAAGTTACTTGTTTGGACTTGATCCAAAAGACTATGAAAAGCCACTGAGAAGTTACCCAGAGATGTAACAAGGTCAAATTTGCAGTTTAGAAATATTTCTCATTAGAAGCAGTGTGGAAAATCGATTGGAAGTTTGCTCAAGTTAGAGATGGGGAAACTGGTTATAAAGCTATTGCAGTAATCTAAGGAAAAGATGATAGTGGCTGAGATTAAGATTTAGTGGAGATAGATAGATGTGAGGGGTTTTTTAGAGGGTAGAATTCTTAAAATTTGATTACTTATCAGGCAAGATAGGGAGTGGGGCTAATGGAGAAGGAAGAGTCAAGGCTGATGTCTAGCTTTCTTTGGTAACTAAGTAAAGTTATTGTTCCATGAGATTGAAAACAACGTGGAAGGAACAGGCTTTGAAGGAGAAACAGTGTGCTCAGTTTTGAACATGTTAGATTTTGGGTGATGTGGATCATCTAGGTGGGTGGATATGTAGGGTCTGAAGTTCAGAATAGAGGTGAATATATAGATTTAGGAATCGTCAGCTTTTAAGTAGTTACTGAAATCATTAGGATAGATGAAGCTGCCTGGGGAAAAGTGTAAAGTAAGAGAGAAGAGGGCCTATGACAGAATCTTATCACAGAACTGATAAATTGAGGAATATCACCCTATATGGAATGATCAAACAAAGAAGAGTCTGCAGTGGGAAAGGAGGATCTAAAAGAGGCCAAAAGAAGGTAAAACAAAAAGGTGGTGTCATGGAAGCTAAAGAGAATAGTGTTTTAAGGAGGAGAGAGTCAGCAATGTCAGATGCTGCAAAAGTTTAAGTATGATTAGGACTAAATTATGTCCATGGGACTTGGTGACAGAGAGGTTGTTAGTGTGTTTGATGGAAACAGTTTCGTTTGAATTGCAGGCCAAAGCCATATTGCAAAAGATTGAGAAGTGAGGAAGTGATGGCAAGGGGGAAAAAAAAAGAGAGAGAGGAGCCATAGGTGAGGAGGGGGATGGGAGAGCTTTGAGCATCTTTTAAGGCTGATGGTAGAAGAAGGAATTGAAGATACAGAAAAGCAAGAATTATGACTATAGGGAGATGCCAAGAAAGTAGGAAGCACTGTGACTCCAAGCACAGGTTCTGGAATGAGCCTTATCGAAGATGCACGAGCACATCCTTCCCTGTAATCAGAAGGCAGAGGGGAAGTACAGATGTGGACAAAGTTGTTAGTTTTTTTTTTTTTTTTTGAGGCAGAGTCTCACTCATTTGCTTAGGCTGGAGTGCAGTGGCATGATTGTGGCTCACTGCAACCTTCACCTCCTGGGCTCAAGTGATTCTCAGCCTTCGGATTATCTTAATGGACTGTCTACATGGCTTTCTTCCACATGGTTGGTGGACTCTAGGAAAAGGGGCTCAAACACATAGATGCAAGAGGAGGAGGTTGCTCAAGTGTACCATCTGAAAGAAAATATTTTACAACCACACCTCCCCTTACTTTTCAGCCGGATTAGTTCATCAGAATCTCTGGGTATGAGACCCTGTGGTATTGACAGTTTTTAAGAGTTCATCAGGCGACTCTAATGTGCAGTCATCCTGGAGAACCATTTTATTAAGTAAAGAATATGAAGGAAAATAGGGAAATAATTCTTGAAAGGGAAGTTGTGTACCACTGATATACTTCTCCTATTTAAGTTTTTATATGGATATTCACAGATTAATTCAACAAAGATTTTAAGCATTTTCTGCTAAACTTACTGCTCATTCGCTTATAACACTAAGTTAAACATGGTCCCTACCCTCATAAAGTTTCTGGTGCAATGAAAGAGAAAAACAATCTCTAAGTGGTATGAGCTATAATAGGGCAAGTCCAGGGCTATGAGAATATATAGGCCAGGTGTGATGGCTTATACCTGTAATCCCAGCACTGTGGGAGGCAGAAGTGGGAGCATCACTTGAGGCCAGGAGTTCAAGACCAGCCTGGGAAAAAAAAGTGAGACCCCCCCCACTTCTCTGAAAAAAAAAAAAAAATTAGCTGGATGTGGTGGTACACGCCTGTAGTCCCAGCTACTTGGGAGGCTAAGGCAGGAGGATCACTTGAGCCTAGGAGTTCAAGATTGCAGTGGCCTATGATTGCATCATTGCACTCCAGCCTGGGTGACAGAAAGAGACCCTGTCTCTACATGATGATAATAATAAGTTAAAAGAGAGAGAGAGAGAGAGAAAACTTATAGTAGAAGGAGCACTTCTGGTGTGGGATTGAAGCAGTATTATCATTCAAGTGAGTCACATTTAAATTTTTTACCTTTCTTGTTATAGGTATCAACACCCCAGTCTCTTTTTAGGTAACCCAATTCATGGGATTGAAAACAGTCATCTTTTTTCTTTCTCTTTAAGGTGACTCATATTCTTAATGTTGCATATGGAGTTGAAAATGCTTTCCTCAGTGACTTTACATATAAGAGCATTTCTATATTGGATCTGCCTGAAACCAACATCCTGTCTTATTTTCCAGAATGTTTTGAATTTATTGAAGAAGCAAAAAGAAAGGTGAGTTTTGTTTTGATCCATAGTTCTTCAGAAGCAGAAATTTGAAAGTATGGATCCATTACCCAATCTTTATTATTTTTATAATGAATCTCTAAAAAACCATTATGAAATTTCCCTTCTAACAATATTTCATTATTTCCTGCAATTATTTGGTTAATTGCTCTTTTTTCAATGAGATATTTAGTTTCAACATTAATTCAGTTTCTCATTTTCCTATGCTTTACTGAGAAATGTTCAGAGATAAAATCCTCTACTTACTGAGTTTTCCTCTGTAGACATGTAGTTAGATTTCCTTTGAGGGTTTATAGCCACCTGACCTCTAACCAGTTTGCAAGATATTCAGGGGGACTATAAAACAGACTGCTCTAGACTTGTTAGTGTATTTATGATGACTAATATGCATTTCATTTTAATGAATGAGATAGTTATTGTGAAACTATGCATTTTTAGCAGTAAAATTTTAAGGCACTCTAAGGAGTAAATGTGTATTACTTTACTTAGATTGTATGAAAATTCTGATGAGAAGCTGTCTGTTGGTTTTCTGAAGTTAGAAGACCAATAGCCAATGTCATATAGTACTTCAATCTTGTTATTGAAGTCAACATTCTGACAGGCAAAGTTTCTAGGTTGGCTGTTATCGATAATTATTCCTTGAAATGTCATCATTTTTAGTCAGCAAATAATTCTTACAGACTTTATGTAAGATACGTAGATGGGAAAGTAGAAGCATTTACAGAGAGAAAGAACTCTTCTGGAACACCTAACAATGACAGGATTACAATCAGGTTTAATTGAACTCTGGCCTACCTTCTCTCCCTTTACCTTTTCTCCTTCCCATTTTCTCTTCCTCTCTCCCTTCTTTCCTTTCATTTAGTAATATTTATTGAATGCCTTAGGTGCCCAGCACTGTTCTACATGCCTTCTTACTAGACTACCCAGAAAATACAAAACTATTCAATTCTACTGTTCATCAACTTTACTTAATAGCAGATACAGTCATGCACTGCATAATGATGTTTGGACTGCATATATGATGGTGGTTCCATAAGATTATAATAATGTATTTTTACCATACCTTTTCTATGTTTATGTATGTTTAGATACACAAATACATACCATTGTGTTACAGTTGCCTACAAGTCAGTACAGTAACATCTGAACAGGTTTGTAGTCTTGGAGCAATAGGCCATACCATTCTAGGTTTGTGTGAGTGCACTCTGTGATGTTTACACCACAAAGAAACTGCCTAAGAACACATTTCTCAGAATGCATCACCATTGTTAAATGATGCATGACTGTATTTGGATGGAAGCAAAGGAAGAGGTTTTTTTGTTTTTTTTTGTTTGTTTGTTTTGTTTTTTTTTTTTGAGACAGAGTCTCGCTCTGTTGCCAGGCTGGAGTGCAGTAGTGTGATCTCGGCGCACTGTAACCTCTGGCTCACTGCAACCTCCGCCTCTCGGGTTCAAGTGATTCTCCTGCCTCAGCTTCCCAGGTAGCTGGGACTACAGGAGCACATTACCACACCCGGGTAATTTTTTGTATTTTAGTAGAGACAGGGTTTCACCATGTTGCCCCGGCTGGTCTTGAACTCCTGAGCTCAGGCAGATCACCCACCTCAGCCTCCCAAAGTGCTAGGATTACAGGCATGAGCCACTGCACCTGGCCAAGGAAGAGGTTTTCTAATTCAAAGCCTAATATTGGCCATTCTCTTTTCTTGTGAAAAAATTTACAGGCTCTGGATTGTGACATTCCAGTGTGTGAGTTAATAGTTTTAAAAATAAAAAGGATGTTTCTGTATTGGCTCCTTCTCTAAGGAGATGTAGAATATGCCAGAGATGGCAAAGTATAGATATCATCCATATTCATATTAACATTAGAAGAGATATAAATGTTGCAAGTAAAAATTAGAGAGGTTAATAGTATCTAGAAAGAAAAGCAAGAGATTGAATATTCTAATAAGCTTGGAATTTTAAATAAATTTAAAAAATAAGTTTGCCTTAATTTGGGCCAGTAAATTAGAGTGGATTTTAGCTTGGGTTTCCTAAAAATAAAGCCTGAGATGAGGATTTAGAGCCAATGCTTAATTTGGGAGGTACAATCTCTAGGCAGTGAGAGTGGCAAGAAAGGAAAGTGATTCAAGGTGGGAGGAGAAGCAATACAAAGTGATGCATTTACCCTGCTGGGCTCATTTCACAGTGAGCTGACTGTTGGCTATTCAGCAGGTACAGCTACTCTACCACCCAAAATATCTCTGGACAGGCAGTACAAAGAAACTGCACCTCAACCCAGCCTGGGAGGGAGGATTTATCTGCCTGGCTTCCTGTCAGCTCCTGTTTCCCATTGGTCAAAGTTTGCCAGTGGGGATATAACCAACCCCACAATTCTAGGTTATAACATTCCACTCCTTCAGCAGCCACCTCGAAGCCAAATCTAACACCCTGTAATACAACTTTTCAACCAAGTTGAGAAATAGAAAATCCAGAACTCAGAGTATGCCTGTCTATGCTGTGGACACCATGGAAGAAGAGCTCCTTCTTTGACAGGCAAAAATGAATGGACCTAAGGGGAGAGCAGTCAGCCATGGAGGTGGTAGCCGAGGTGGAGCATGCTGAGAGGGTCTGTGAGATGGCGGCACCACAAGAATCTGAGGAATTGCAGAAAATGTTTCTGATAAGAGGAATTAGATTTCAGAAATACGTTCTACCCTCTCAAGCCTTATGTTTTATACTGGGATCCTAACCTCAGCCAATATTTCCCTGCCCTGAAAACTCAGTGCCGTGACACAATCTCAGCTCACTGCAACTCCACCTCCTGGGCTCAAGTGATTCTCCTGCCTCAGCCTCCCTAGTAGCTGGGATTACAGGTGCGCGCCACCACGCCTGGCTAATTTTTGTATTTTTAGTAGAGACGGGGTTTTGCCATGTTGGCCAGGATGGTCTCAAACGCCTGACGTCAAGTGATCCACCTGCCTCGGTCTCCCAAAGTGCTGGGATTATAGGCGTGAACCACCATGCCTGGAAGGCTAATATATATCTAGTTTTAGCAATAAAATTCTTGAATTTTTTTCATTTTTAAAGAAAAGATCTCTTCATGCTTTTGTCTATTTTATATTCAAGTATTGTTAAATCTAATTACTCAGTGAATTACATGTTTCAAAACTACCTTTCTAGGCTCTAGTTTGTTGTTTTCATCTTTTTACATACCGTTGCCAAATGGAATGGATTCCATTTCCTAAGTCTTTACTCATTTCCCTCTGTACTTGTAAAACTCTATTTGGCTTCTCTGTCCTTCCTTTATGCCTAAAGGGACAGAAATACACCTGAGAAGAACAGTAATGGTAATTTCTATAGCCCAAGGAGTCCTTTTAGGAACTAAATTTATTTGTCCCTCTTTTTATGTGCAAAAGGTACAAAGTATAACAATGTATATTTGATATTTCATGTTTATTATTTATAAGATGTGATTTTAAAAATATGATGTAAGTAGTCCATGTTCTTTGTAGAAAAAATGGAAAATACAGATGAAAATTAAGATAATTCCACACTTAGATATAAGCATTGTTAGCATTTTGATATATTTTTCTAGACCTGTATATATATTTTTATAAAAATAGTATCATACAGTTTATATTCTTTTATAGCCTGCTTTTTTTTTTTTTTTTTGGCAACTTCATGACTTTATTTGTGGTACCTTGCTTTACCTTGAAAATACCGTCTCCCCCTGTGCCAGACAGTGGGCTGGGAGGGGGCAGCAAAAAATAGAAGACGTCCCTCCCTATTGCACATGGACCCTATGTACAGGCCCACCCGGCTGAGACCAGCAGGACTCTTGGCACATTCTTGGATCCCTGCTCAGGAGGAGAGGGCTGACGGGGTGATATCACACGTAAGATCGGGAACTGTGGGCGGCCACTCTGGTCCTGGGTACTGATATTTGCACTTCTTGGTCCTCACTTCCTTCCTGGTCCTGTCTCCGGCCCTAGTCCCCTCTGTACAGCCTGCCTTTTATACTTGATGATTCAAATCATTTAAAATTTTTGCACAGTATTCTGGTAGTTGGTGATTCTATAATTTATCTTATTTCCTACTATGAGACATGTAAGCTGTTTGTAGTTTTTTGTTCAATAGAAGTAAAAGTTCATTAGAGAAACACTATGGGTCTAAATAAGTACCTAAATTCACTAAGTTTTTAGATGCTTCTGTTACCAATAGAGGGTCATGACTGCAAGTTGTCCAGGTTCTTGGCGTTTTGAACAAATAATTGGACAAAACGCCCATCAAAGCAAAGAAAGAATGAAGCAACAAAAGAGCAAAAGCAGGGATTTATTGAAAGCGAAAGCACACTCCACGGTGTCAGAACAGGTCCAAGCAGCGGCCCAAGGGACAGGATACAGAATCTTCTTGGGTCCAAATACCCACTAGAAGTTTCCCAATGGCCACTTCATGCTCACCTTATGTAAATGAAGTGGTATCCTGCAGTCAGTCTGATTGGTTGGAGAAAGCAGCCAACCAGAGGCTGAAGTGAAGTTACAAAGGTCACGCTCCTGTGCAAACATTTGATTGGTTGCAAAAAGCAACCAATGAGAAGCTAGGGTGAAGTTACAAAGTTATACTTCTATGCGAACGAAGACTTGGCCTGCAATCAGTCTGATTGGTTGTGGACAGCAAATTTCCCATCTGCATGCAGAAAAGGTGAGGGGTTTGCAAAGGCAGTAGCCCCCGGTCCTTTTGTTACTTAGATGTGGAAAGTTAGGGTTTTCCTTTGAATTTAGTTCTAGGAAATGGGAGTGAAACAGCCTTAGGTTCCCTGCCGCCAGACCCTATTCTCTTGCCTTACTTCTTCCAGTTTGTTTCAAAGCAGTCTACCCATCACTTTTTTGTATTTGTCATATTTACATTCCCCTCCACTACTGTGGATAGTCATGAGTTGACTGTTCTGACCTGTGCTCCTCAAAGTGTTGTCCAGTTTGCTACCAGACCTCTGCAGGATAAGAAGGTTGTGCCTGAATATAAACCAAGGCATTGCTTAGTTCTTTGAGAGATTTTGGCTACTCCCCCACCCCACCCAAACGCTGAACTAAGGAGTATATTTTTAGTGACAATTGATTTTCATTCCACTGCAAAATTCTTATTTCATCATAGGTGGCTGTCACTTGCAGACTGTCACATTATACCCGAGGTTTTTTTAAGTTCTGGGGCACATGTACAGGATGTGCAGGTTTGTTACATTGGTAAACGTGTGCCATGGGGATTTGCTGCACTTATCAACCCATCACCTAGGTATTAAGCCCAGCATGCATTAGTTATTTTTCCTGATGCTCTCCCTCCTCCTACCCCGCCTCACCCCGACAGGCCCCCAGTTTGTGTTGTTCCCCTCCATGTGTCTATGTGTTCACGTTGTTCAGCTTCCACCTATAAGTGAAACATGCAGTGTTTGGTTTTCTGTTCCTGCGTCAGTTTGCTAAAGATAATGGCTTCCAGCTCCATCTATGTCCCTGTAAAGGACATGATCTCATTCCTTTTATGGCTGCATAGTATTCCATGGGGTATATGTACCACATTTTCATTATACAGACTATCATTGATTGGCATTTGAGTTGATTCCATGTCTTTGCTATTATGAATAGTGCCTATGCCCAAGTGTTTTTTTTTTTTTTTTTTTTTTTTTTTGAGACAGAATCTTACTCTGTCAACCAGGCTGGAGTGCAGTGGCACGATCTCAGCTCACTGCAACCTCCACCTCCTGAGTTCAAGCGATTCTCCTGCCTCAGCCTCCTAAGTAGCTGGGATTACAGGTGCCCACCACCACACCCAGCTAATTTTTGTATATTTAGTAGAGATGGGGTTTCACCATGTTGGCCAGGCTGGGCTCGGACTCCTGACCTTGTGATCCACCCACCTCAGCCTCCCAAAGTGCTGGGATTACAGGTGTGAGCCACTGTGCCTGGCCATGCCAAAGTTTTAATGGAAGTTAAATATAAGGAAAAACACCTGGGCCTGGCTCAGTTACTGTTAACAAATATTAATTACTTATTCTGAGAAGGTGTGAGGGATACACATTGCTGCCCTCAAGGAGCTTGCAATCTAGTTGAAAACTATAACAGCACAAGAACAAAGACAACTCTATGAAATAGAAATAACATAGCATAATTACTATCTGCCTATAGGTTACTACTTGCCCATAGCAAAATGGTGATTTTGAATTGTTGAAAGAACACTTTCCTTTCAGAAATGCAGAACAAATTTATTCACTTAGCAAAAAGTTATGGAATAACTACTATATGCCAATAATTGCACTAAATACTAGGCATACAAAGATGGCTAAGACATTCCTCCTGCCCTCATTTCACTTGGAAAGAGTCAGTCTTAGAACAGAAGTCAGAATTAGCTGTACCAAGAGAGCAAAGGTCTTCTAGGCATAGGACAACAGCAAGTGCAAAGGAAAAAAAATGGTTTATAAATTGTTTGTTACTATTTTGAGCTCTGGAAAAGGGATATAAAGCCAATAATTTCTCTGGAAATACTTTCAAGGACAATATGATATCTAAGGAATAATCAAAAGGTAGAAAGTAGGTAAATTGAAAAGCTGCAGAAAAACAGCTATTATATAAAGTAGAAAGAAGAAAATAATATCATTTTAAAACATTAGCTAAAATTGGATGCACAATGTGTAAGACTGAAAATAAAGCTAGCTTCATGTTCAAAAGCCTATGTATGTATCATGAAGTAAAGCCAACTAGTATATAAGCAGGAAATATTAAAAGTGACATTGAAGGGTATCTCTTGCTTATTAAGCTTATGATTGCAAGTTTCTTTGGAGTATCTAATTTGTTTTATGCTAAATGAAGTTCATTAATAATTTTCATCAGTTACCTTAATATAATTTTTAAACATCTTAAGTTTTGGAAAAATGGGCTGTTGCTACAAAATGAGAAAAGTTCCCAAGGTGTATAGTGAATATTTGTGTTTTGCTTTTCTTATATAGAAACTTGAAGTTTGAAAATGAGTCATAAATATCTATAGAAAACAGTAATATCCCATAGTAATGTAAGATGTGAAAAAAGAAAACAATTGATATTGTCCTTTTTTATATGAGGATTTTCAAAATGTTAACTAATTTTGTTATTAATCATTTGGCTTTCTTGAAAAGAGATGCACTTGCAAATTTGTTTCAATGAAAGGAGTTTTGCAACAGATGTATGAATCGGAAAACTGCCTTGCAGAAGTAAAATAATCCAGTGAGTCATAACAATAGTATTGTTAATATGTGCTTTGGGTAGAGGGTTTTCAGTAGTATATTTTTTCCCTCCTGCTCTCGTCTTTTTTTGTGTTGTACCAAATAAAGAATCAAGAAATGAAGTAACTAAAATGTCTAATTCTGGAGGGTGTGCTCACAGTTCACCACATTTCATTTAGATCATTAACTTTTTAAAAGCTTCAGATAGGCCAAGTTGTATCAGTGCTGTTCCATCAGATCTATCACATTCATTATTAATACAATATTGCCCCCATCAGCATTGGTCTTACACTGTGTCTCTTTTCACTTGGAAAGTATCATTTGCAAGTTACCTGAAACGTTTTTCATTTATTGACCTCATACTGGTATCTGATTACCTTTTCTACTTCACATTGTTATGAGCTATTTGTGTCACAGTTTACTACCTCATAAGTTTAAATATTTTTAAGTAACTTCCTGCCAGAATAAAATATGTCCAAGGGTAGAAAATTTTTTCCTTGATGATTATTTAAACAGATTTGCAAACCATTGCCACTAGCTTATTTATGAGAACACTAAGTATACTCTGGAGTATTTCTGGCTTTCTGTTTAGCTTATAGTTATGATTTTATTTTATGTTTCCACATATATTTCCTGTGGATTTTTTCTTATTGATATACACTTATCTACTAAGTTGTTAGTTATCTACTAAGTTGTTAGGTTTTATGTGTACTTTACTGATACATTTGGCTACAAAGTTGTTAGGTTTTCATGTGTACTTTACTGATACATTTGACTACTAAGTTATTAGGTTTTATGTGTACTTTACTGATACATTTGGCTACTAAGTTGTTAGGTTTTAATGTGTTCTTTACTGGATTACTTTAGTTTAATGAAAGATACTGTTTCAGAATTCCAAACATCATTAAAGCATTTCAATCATGGGTTAGTAGGTAAGGGAGGTACAGGTTGATTGATTGATTGATTGAGTTTCCATTTGTTGCTGGTAATGAATTTTATTTCAATAATTAAATAAATTGAATCAAATAAATCGATAAAATTGAATATTTACTTTATACTTTCAAGTAGTATAAGAATGTGCAATTGATATAATAACCTTTCTCAAATGAATAATGAAGATTTTTGTTTGATTTTTTTTTTTTTTTTTTGTAGGATGGAGTGGTTCTTGTTCATTGTAATGCGGGCGTTTCCAGGGCTGCTGCAATTGTAATAGGTTTCCTGATGAATTCTGAACAAACCTCATTTACCAGTGCTTTTTCTTTGGTGAAAAATGCAAGACCTTCCATATGTCCAAATTCTGGCTTCATGGAGCAGCTTCGTACATATCAAGAGGGCAAAGAAAGCAATAAGTGTGACAGAATACAGGAGAACAGTTCATGAGTTGCATTGTAGCAGACGATGGACAACTGTAGTTTCTGAATTGACTTCTATAGCCATCTTTTCCCTTTTTTGGAGAGTAGACTAGCAAAACTCCCTTTTTTCTCTTGACTTTTTTATGCATAAATGGAGGTCAATTTGATTGTCCTGACCTACTGTATAAGTAAATTTCAAATGTCATTACTTTCTCTTTGTTATTATAATGTGTGATTAAATGCTTTTTTAAATTGCTAAGGGAAAATAACAAAGTATTAGTAATCATTGCTTTCTGTGGAAGGAAAAGGTTTAAATTTAAAATGTATATTTAGAGCATGGAGAGAATCATTTAATGAAGCCTATTTTTGTGTTCCAGCAACTGTTTTTATGAAAGAAAAACTTGAAATTCTACTTAACTTACTATTTCAAAGGGAAGTAAATTTCTTTTTAAAGAATCTTTTTAAGATTAAAAATGAATACCTTAAATCTCCCAAAAGAGATAACCAGTATCTGAAGGTTTATACAATATTTACACAGTGGCTACAATATTCACAAAATTCTTATGCTGTCTTGTGAAAAATATACACTTTTCATTTTGTCTTCTTCTTTTTTTTTTTTTTTTAAGATGGAGTTTGGCTCTTGTCACCCAGGCTGGAGTGCAATGGCGCAATCTCGGCTCACTGCAACCTCTGCCTCCTGGGTTCAAGCAATTCTCCTGCCTCAGCCTTCCAAGTAGCTGGGATTATAGGTGCCTGCCACCATGCCCGACTAATTTTTGTATTTTTAGTAGAGATGGAGTTTTACCATGTAGGCCAGGCGGTCTTGAACTCCTGACCTCAGGTGATCCACCCACCTTGGCCTCCCTAAATGTTGGGATTACAGGCGTGAGCCACTGTGTCCGACCTCATTTTGTTTTTTTCAATTCTGTTATCTGCATTTCTTTCTTTTCTTTTTTTTTTTTTAATGTATAGATGTTCTGTCATACGTGATTGTGAGCTTTGGTTCTTTGAATAGGTGATCTATTCTCTTAGATTTTGTGCTTTTTATCTTGGGTGCCTAGCATTCTGTTTTTTTGATCCTGTGTCATAATTTTTTGAGAAAATGTTTGATACTGCAAGATCATTGTTCAGTGGTCTGTTTTCTACTTCAGTATTCTACCAGAGAATATATTGTTTAGGGGAGAAGGGTTATGGTTTTGTAAGAAACTTTAAATATACTTTTAGGAGACCCACAATCATTTACAGTTTTATCTTTGGCCTTTGAATAGGTTCTTTTTTCTTTTTTCTCCATATTTGCAGAACTGAGCTCTGTACATTATAAATTTGCTTAAAGATTTTGATTTTTTCTTCAGAATACAGTATACTTAATTAATTAAGACAGTTTCTTTCTTTTTTCTTTTTTTTTCGAGACAGGGTCTTGCTCTGTCACCTAGGCTAGAGTGGAGTGGCATGAACACAACGCACTGCAGCCTCTACCTCCTGGGCTCAAGCAATCCTCCCACCTCATTCTCCTGAGTAGCTGAGACTACAGCTGTGCGCCACCACATCTGGCTAATTTTATTTTTATTTTTGTAGAGACAGGAGTCTTGCCATGTTGCCCAGGCTGATCTCAAACTCCTAGGCTTAAGTGATCCTCCCGCCTCAGCCTCCCAAGTGCTAGGATTACAGGCATCAGCCACTACGCCTGGCCTGATAGTTTCCACATAGTTTTTCATGACTTAGAAGATATCATTGACATGTAGATTTTATTTTTAAAAGTCTTGAGCTCTTCTTAAATATACATTATAGAGAGCAAGCATAAATGGAAAGTGCATATTGAGCACATCTGTGCATTTGAGAAGGCAGGCTTTCATATGCTGTCATGAGCAAAAAGTAGAAGTGATAAATGCAAGTTATGTTTTGAGATTGCTTACACCGTGACAAGATGCCATCACTTGTGATGTTATGAACTGTTATGAACTCTTTGCTTCTGCTAAGAAGCAGTCTAAATATAATCAACCTACAGTGAGCTCTTTGAAGCCAACCAAGGCAGGCAGAACCCTCTTAAATATGAGACTGATATATAGGTTCTCTCTATGGTCAGTATCACTGGATGAGCCTTCTCCTTTCACAAGAAAGGATGTATTTAAATACATTTTATTTTGCTAAGTCCTGTTTAGTTTTCAGCCATTAAATGTCACATGAAGCCTTGATAGAATTTGTTCATAATGGATCATGTATTATTATTATTATTATTACTTTTGAGATGGAGGTTTGCTCTTAATGATATTATTATTTGAGACAGAGTTTTGCTCTTATTGCCCAGGCTGGAGTGCAGTGGCGTGATCTTGGCTCACTGCAACCTCTGCCTCCCAGCTTCAAGCGATTCTCATGTATCAGCCTCCCAAGTAGCTGGGATTATAGGCATGTGCCACCATGCCCAGCAAATTTTGTATTTTTTTTTGGTAGAGACGGGATTTAACCATGGTGGTCAGACTGGTCTCGAACTCCTGACCGCAAGTGATCCACCCGCCTTGGTCTCCCAAAGTGCTGGGATTACGGCGTTAGCCACTACACCTGGCCTGGATTGTGTATTATTTATGTCTGTAGTTTATATGCTTAGTTGTTGCCTATAGTGATCTGCGTAAGATTCAAACATTTATCTTTTATATCTTCTACAGAAGTGCTTTGAGCATCAAGTTTGTTTTAATGTTAAATTGTAGTTTGCTGTATTAAAATAGATCAATGAATATAATTCAGCCTTTTAGGGGCACCAAGTAAAGCATAAGGTCATATATACTATACAGTATGTTTATTGCACTTCCCATGGAGATAAATCACTCTGTCATTCCTAGTTATTTTTAAAAAAGAACTTTATGATTACGATCCTCTTTCTCACATACTGTAAACTTAAAAGATACATACACCAAATATAGGCCCGTTTTAAAGGAGAGGAAAAATATTTCAAGGAGTTTTTGCCTCTGTTTTTAAACAGATTATTCTGCCATTTTTTAAAGGAAGGGGAAAATGAAAACAGCATGTCTTTTTAAACACTGAAAAGAAATATGGAAGCTTTAAACTGCAAACTGAAAAAGCTGAGTAGAACAAAGGCAGTGGAGCATACAATACAATTCTATTTATTTGAGGCTAATTGAAGTTAATAATTTTTAAATGTTTTTCTAATTTTATGCTTTAAAATAGGTTTCTGATTACATAAAATTTGAATAGAAAACTCAAAAAGTATGTAGATTTTTGAAAAACCCAAACAATATTTTTCTTAGATTTTTGGAGGCAAAATTTAGACCAATATACTAATTCAAAGACAAATATTTCAGAGGAAATGGAGTATAATATTTAACATTTTGTTTGCAATTTTACTTTTTCTTCCCTTCTTCCCTATTGAACCTTGACTAAAATGTATGAATACAATACTTGGATTTTTTTTTCAGCTTAGACTCTGATAATTTCAGTGGTAGTGGGGAAACCTGAATTTGTCAGCATGATTATTTGTAACTCAGATTGTTCAAATGTATATAGAAGGTCCCCTTCAAGTGTTGTTTCTCCAAGTAGTCATAAATGTAGCAAGTATAAATCAGAATATCATCTTATAACCTTACAGAGTTAACCCAATGAGTCAATACCTTTATAAGCAAAACCATGATAAATTTAAAAACAACAGAAATGTGGCATGATTACTTATTTATTTGTTCCAGGTGACTCTAAATAGTTGATTTTTCTGCCTGAAGGATCCTGAACATATTTAGTTACCCTGTAGTTATTTAGGAATTTAAACCAGAAGACTTTGAAGTTGTATATTCTTCCAATACATAAAATGGCATTATAATCAACAAACTTATGGTTTGTTTCAATTGATGTACACAAAAAATAACTTATAGTTAGACTTTTCTATTTCAAGTAAAGCTTTGAGTTACTTATTTTTATACATATTCATCATGTACCCTTTATTGTTTCTAGGTGTTGATATACTTTAATAAAAATGATATGTTTAATATATCCCCATTAATATATTTCTTTGAAGCTATTTGTTTTAAAAGATGTAACACTTATTTGCTGTCAAATTCTGGATTAAAAAATTTGCTGTCAAATTTTTGCTGGATTAAAAAATTTGCTGTCAAATTCTGATTAAAAAATCAGTTGGTGGCCAGGCGCAGTGGCTCATGCCTGTAATCCCAACATTTTGGGAGGCCAAGGAGGTGGATCATTTGAGGCCAGGAGTTCAAGACCAGCCTGGCCAACATGGCAAAACCCCATCACTAAAAATACAAAAATTACCCGGGCGTGGTGGTGGGTGCCTGTAATCCCAGCTTCTCAGGAGGCTGAGGTAGGAGAGTCGCTTGACCCTGGGAGGTGGAGGTGGCAGTGAGCCGAGATAGCACCACTGCACTTATAGCTGACAGAGTGAGACTCGGTCTCAAAAAAAAAAAATCTATTGGCAAGACACACAATTTTGTATTTTAAAATGTAAGTTAGTTTAGATCTATGAAGATTTGTTGTTCCCATCTCTTCAAGAAATGAAAAGCCGGCTGGGTGCGGTGGCTCATGCCTGTAATCTCAGCATTTTGGGAGGCCGAGGCAAGCGGATCACGAGGTCAGGAGTTCAAGAGCAGCCTGGCCAATACAGTGAAACCTTGTCTCTACTAAAAATACAAAAAAAATTAGCCGGGCTTGGTGGCATACGCCTGTAGTCCCAGCTACTTGGGAGGCTGAGGCAGGAGAATTGCTTGAACCTGAGAGGCGGAGGTTGCGGTGAACTGAGATTGCGCCATTGCACTCCAGCCTGGGTGACAGAGCGAGACTCTGTCTCAAAAAACAAATGAGAAAAGCTAAAGTAAGAGCTTATAATTGGCATCACTGTGGACAGATTGTCAATGAAAATTCAGTAGAATACCTTATTTAAGAGAAGATGCTCAGTTACTGTCAGATTAAATTACCCTACATTCTAACTATGACTGCATTGAGATTATTTGTACATAGTGTGGCACCCACCTCCCACGCTCATGCAAACCGGCTGTTATATCTTTGTAATAGTTATTTTAAAATGTACAATAAATTGTTGTTGACTGTAGTCACCCTGTTGTGTTATCGAATACTAGATCTTATTCTATCTAGCTATATTTTAATACTCATTAGCCATCGCACTTCTTCCCCTCATGCCCCCACTATTCTTTCCAGCTTCTGGTAACCATCATTCTACTGTCTATCTCCATGTGTTGAACTGTTTTAATTTTTGGCTCCCACAAAGGAGTGAGAACATGTGAAGTTTGTCTATCTGTGCCAGTCTTATTTGACTTAACATAATGTCCTCCAGTTCTATCCATGTTTTTCCAAAGGACAGGATTTTATTCTTTTTTGTGGTTGAATAGTACTGCATTATGTATATGTACTACATGTTATTTATCCATTCATCTGTTGATGACACTTAGGTTGCTTCCAAATCTTGGCTATTGTGAATAGTGCCACAATAAACATGGGAGTGCAGATATCTCTTTGATATATGAATTTCCTTTCTTTTGGGTATATATAATGTTCGTCAGGGATGTAGGCCAATAGTTTTCTTTTTTAATGTGTCCTTTTTATTATTATTATACTTTTAGTTCTGGGATACATGTGCAGAACTTGGGGGTTTGTTACATAGGTACACATGTGCCATGGTGGTTTGCTGCACCCTTCAACCTGTCATCTAGGTTTTAAGCCCCGCATGCGTTAGGTATTTCTCCTAATGCTATCCCTCCCCTTACCCCCCACCCCTCGACAGGCACCAGTGTGTGATATTCCCCTCCCTGTGTCCATGTGTTCAGCTCCTACTTATGAGTGAGAACATTGGGTGTTTGGTTTTCTGTTTCTGTGTTAGTTTGCTGAGAATGATGGTTTCCAGCTTCATCCATGTCCCTGCAAAGGACATGAACTCATTCTTTTTTATGGCTGCTAGTATTCCATGGTATATATATGCCACATTTTCTTTATCCAGTCTATCATTGATGGGCATTTGGGTTGGTTCCAAGTCTGCTATTGTAAATAGTGCTGCAATAAATATATGTGTGCATGTGTCTTTATAGTAGAATGATTTATAATACTTTGGGTATATACCCAGTAATGGTACTGCTGGGTCAAATGGTATTTCTGGTTCTAGATCCTTGAGGAATCGCCCCACTGTCTTCCACAATGGTGGAACTAATTTATACTCCCACCAACAGTGTAAATGTGTTCCTATTTCTCCACATCCTCTGCAGCATCTGTTGTTTCCTGATTTTTTAATGATCGCCATTCTAACTGGCATGAGATGGTATCTCATCGTGGTTTTGATTTGCATTTCTCTAAAGACCCATGATGACAAGCCTTTTTTTCATATGTTTTTTTGGCCACATAAATGTCTTCTTTTGAGAGGTATCTGTTCATATCCCTTCACCCACTTTTTGATGAGGGTTTTATTTTGTATATTTGTTTAAGTTCCTTGTAGATTCTGGATATTAGACTTTCATCAGATGGATAGATTGCAAAAATTTTCTCCCATTCTGTAGGTTGCCCATTTACTCTCATGGTAGTTTCTTTTGCTGTGCAGAAGCTCTTTAGTTTAATTAGATCCCATTTGTCAATGTTGGCTTTTGTTGCAATTGCTTTTGGTGTTTTAGTAATGAAGTCTTTGCCCATGCCTGTGTCCTGAATGGTATTGCCTAGGTTTTCTTCTAGGGTTTTTATGGTTTTAGGTCTTACACTTAAGTCTTTAATCCATCTTGAGTTAATTTTTGTATAAGGTGTAAGGAAGTGATCCAGTTTCAGTTTTCTGCATATGGCTAGCTAGTTTTCCCAGCACCATTTATTAAATAGGGAATCCTTTCCCCGTTGTTTGTTTTTGTCAGCTTTGTCAAAGATCAGATGGTTGTAGATGTGCGGCATTATTTCTGAGGCCTCTGTTCTGTTCCATTGGTGTATATATCTGTTTTGGTACCAGGACCATGCTGTTTTGATTACTGTAGCCTTGTAGTATAGTTTGAAGTCAGGTGGCATGATGCCTCCAGCTTTGTTCTTTTTGCTTAGGATTGTCTTGGCTATATGGGCTTTTTTTGGTTCCATATGAAATTTAAAGTGTTTTTTTTCTAATTATGTGAAGAAAGTCAATGGTAGTTTGTTGGGAATAGCATTGAATCTATAAATTACTTTGGGCAGTATGGCCATTTTCACAATATTGATTCTTCATATCCATGAGCATGGAATGGTTTTCCATATGTTTGTGTCCTCTTTTATTTCCTTGAGCAGTGATTTGTAGTTCTCCTTGAAGAGGTCCTTCACATCCCTTGTAGGTTGTATTCCTAGGTATTTCCATTTTCTTTTATTTTATTTTCTTTGTTTGTCTTTTATTAGAGTATAGGAATGCTTGTGATTTTTGCACACTGATTTTCTATTCTGAGACTTTAATGAAGTTGCTTCATCAGCTTAAGGAGATTTTGGGCTGAGATGTTGGGGTTTTCTAACTATACACTCATGTCATCAGCAAACAGAGACAATTTGGCTACCTCTCTTCCTATTTGAATACCCTTTATTTCCTTCTCTTGCCTGATTGCCCTGGCCATAACTTCCAATACTATGTTGAATAGGAGTGGTGAGAATGCATCCTTGTCTTGTGCCAGTTTTCAAAGGGAATGCTTCCAGCTTTTTTTTAATGTGTCTTTGTGTGATTTTGGTATCATTTGGTATCAGGGTAATACTAACCTCATAGAATACATTTGGAAATCTTCCTTCCTCCTCTATTTTTCAAAATAGTTTGAGTAGGATTGATTTTAGTCCTTCTTTAAATGTTTCATAAAATTAAGGAGTAAAGCCACTGGGTCCTGGACTTTTCTTTGCTGGAAGACATTTTATTATGGCTTTGATCTCATTCCTTGTTATTGGTCTATTCAGGTTTTGGATTTTTTTATGGTTCATTCTAAGTAGGTTGTATGTTTCTAGGAATTTTTTCATTTTTTCTAGGTTTTGCAATTATTGGCATACAGTTGCTTATAGTAGTCTCTAATGATCCTTTGACTATCCGGGGTGTCATTTGTAATGTCTCCTCCATCTGTGATTTTTTGTATTTAGTCTTCTCTCTGTTATTCTAGACACACTCTGGGTCAGATGGGAACTCTGACTCAGAGTGCTAGTCTGACTAAAAGTTTGTCAATTTTGTTTATCTTTTCAAAGAACAACTTTTTATTTTTTTGATCTTTTGTATTTTTTCCATTTCAATTTCATTTATTTCTGCTCAAAGATTTACTATTTATTTTCTTCTACTAATTTTGTGTTTGGTTTGCTCTTGTTTTTCTAGTTGTTACAGATGCATGGTTAGGTTTGTTATTTGAAGTTTTTCTACTTTTTTGTTGTAGGTGCTTATTGCTATAAACTTTCCTCTTAGTACTGCTTTCACTGTATCCCATAGGTTTTGGTAAGTTGTGTTTCCATTTTCTTTTATTTCCAGAAATTTTTAAATTATCTTCTTAATTTCTTCATTGGCCCACTGGTTATTCAGGAGCATATTATTTAACTTCCAGGTGTTTGTGTAGTTTCCAAAGTTCCTCTTGCCATTGACTTCCAGTTTTATACCATTCCTGGTCAGAAAAAATACTTGATATGATTTCAATTTTTTTTAAATTTTTTAAGACTTGTTTTGTGGCCTAACATATGGTCTATCCTTGAGAATGATCCATGTACTGAGGACAAGAATGTGATTCTGCAACTGTTGGCTAAAATGTCCTGTATATACCTATTAGGTCCATTTAGTCTACAGTGCAGATTAAATCCAATGTTTCTTTGTTGATTTTCTGTCTGGATTATCTGTCCAAAGCTGAAAGTGAGCGTTGAAGTCTCCAGCTATCATTGTATTGGGATGTATCTCCCTCTTATCTCCAGCTATTATTGTATTGGGATGTATCTCCCTCTTTAGCTCTAATAATAACTGTTTCATATATCTGGGTGCTCCAGTGTTGGGTACATATACACTTATGATTGTAATATCCTCTTGTTGAATCGACTCCTTTATCATTATATGGTAACTTTGTCTCTTTTTATATATTTTGTCTTGGAATCTATTTTGTTGGATATAAATACAGCCACTACTCATGCTCTTTTTTGGTTTTGATTTGCATGGAATATCTTTCCATTCCTTTGCTTTCAGTCTATGAGAGTCTTTATAGGTGGAGGGTGTTTCTACTGTGGCTGAGCGGGCAGCCAAACCACGGGACACAGTTCTTCTGTTTTAGTCTGTTCTCACATTGCCATAAAGAACTGCCCAAGACTGGGTAATATTTAAAGAAAAGAGGTTTAATTGACTCACAGTTCTGCATGCGAGGCCTCAGGAAACTTAAAATCATGGCGGAAAGCACCTCTTCACATGGTGGTAGGAGAGAAATGAATGAATATCAAGTGAAGGGGGAAGCCCCTTATAAAACTGTGTCCGGAATTGGTGGGTTCTTGGTCTCACTGACTTCAAGAATGAAGCCACGGACCCTCGCGGTGAGTGTTACAGCTCTTAAGGTGGCACGTCTGCAGTTTGTTCCTTCTGATGTTCGGATGCGTTCGGAGTTTCTTCCTTCTGGTGGGTTCGTAGTCTCGCTGGCTCAGGAGTGAAGCTGCAGACCTTTGCGGTGAGTGTTACAGCTCTTAAGGCAGCGCGTCTGGAGTTGTTCGTTCCTCCTGGTGGGCTCGTGGTCTCGCTGGGTTCAGGAGTGAAGCTGCAGATCTTCGTGGTGAGTGTTACAGCTCATAAAAGCAGCGTGGACCCAAAGAGTGAGCAGTAGCAAGATTTATTGCAAAGAGCGAAAGAACAAAGCTTCCACAGTGTGGAAGGGGACCCGAGCGGGTTGCCAATGCTGGCTCGGGCAGCCTGCTTTTATTCTCTTATCTGGCCCCACCCACATCCTGCTGAGTGGTAGAGCTGAGTGGCCTGATTTGACAAGGTGCTGATTGGTGCGTTTACAATCCCTGAGCTAGATACAGAGGTTCTCCATGTCCCCATCAGATTAGCTAGATACAGAGTTTCGACACACAGGTTCTCCAAGGCCCCAGCAGAGCAGCTAGCTACAGAGTGTCGATTGGTGCACTCACAGACCTTGAGCTAAATACAGAGTGCTGATTGGTGTGTTTACAAACCTTGAGCTAGATACAGAGTGCTGATTGGTGTGTTTACAATCCCTGAGCTAGACATAAAGGTTCTCCAAGGCCCCAGCAGAGCAACTAGCTACAGAGTGTCGATTGGTGCACTCACAGACCTTGAGCTAAATACAGAGTGCT
Organism: Pongo pygmaeus; assembly: GCF_028885625.2. Lineage (NCBI taxonomy): Eukaryota > Metazoa > Chordata > Mammalia > Primates > Hominidae > Pongo > Pongo pygmaeus. The sequence continues at coordinate 82,871,744 of NC_072384.2, forward strand.
GATTGGTGTGTTTACAAACCTTGAGCTAGATACAGAGTGCTGATTGGTGTGTTTACAATCCCTGAGCTAGACATAAAGGTTCTCCAAGGCCCCACCAGAGCAGCTAGATACAGAGTGTCGATTGGTGCACTCACAGATCTTGAGCTAAATACAGAGTGCCGATTGGTGTGTTTACAATCCCTGAGCTAGACATAAAGGTTCTCCAAGGCCCCACCAGGGCAGCTAGCTATAGAGTGTCGATTGGTGCACTCACAGACCTTGAGCTAAATACAGAGTGCCGATTGGTGTGTTTACAATCCCTGAGCTAGATATAAAGACTCTCCACGTCCTCACCAGACTCAGGAGCCCAGCTGGCTTCACCTAGTGGATCCCACACCGGGGCTGCAGGTGGAGCTGCCTGCCAGTCCCACGCCATGTGCTGGCACTCCTCAGCCCTTGGGTGGTCGATGGGACTGGGCGCCATGGAGCAGGGGGCGGCGCTCGTCGGGGAGGCTCGGGCTGCACAGGAACCCACGGAGGCTGGGATAGGCTCAGGCATGGCAGGCTGCAGTCCCGAGGCCTGCCCCGCGGGAAAGCAGCTAAGGCCGGGTGAGAAATCGAGCACAGCGCCGGTGGGCTGGCACTGCTGGGGGACCCAGTATACCCTCCACAGCCGCTGGCCTGGGTGCTAAGTCCCTCATTGCCCGGGGCCGGCAGGGCCGGCTGGCTGCTCCAAGTGCGGGCCTGCCAAGCTCACGCCCACCCGGAACTCCAGCTGGCCCGCAAGTGCCACACACAACCCCGGTTCCTGCTCGCGCCTCTCCCTCCACACCTCCCTGCAAGCTGAGGGAGTGGGCTCCGGCCTTGGCCAGCCCAGAAAGGGGCTCCCACAGTGCAGCAGTGGGCTGAAGGCCTCCTCAAGTGCCGCCAAAATGGAAGCCTAGGCAGAGGAGGTGCCAAGAGCGAGCGAGGGCTGTGAGGACTGCCAGCACGGTGTCACCTCTCAAAACCATCAGATCTCATGAGAACTCACTCGCTATTATGAGAACACTATGGGGGAAAACCGCCCCTATGTTTCAATTACCTCCCACTGGGTCCCTCATGTGACACATGGGGATTATGGGATTACAATTCAAGATGAGATTTGGTTGGGGACACAAAGTCAAACCATATCATCACCTTCCTACTATTACCTCTCCTTTGCTCATGCAGAAGTAGCCACTCCTCATGGCCACCACTGCTCCAGGCCCACAGTGAGTACCGTCTGGCTACTACCAATGTTCACTCAAAGCCCAGGGGCTCTTCAGTCAGCTTGTGGTGAATGCTGCCAGGCCTGAGTCTCTCCCTTTAGGGCAGTGGGCTCTTCTGTTGCCCAGGGTGGGCCCAGAAATGCTATCCAGGAGCCAAGGCCTGGAATCAGGAACCTTAGGAGTTCACTTTGCACTCTACCCAACTGTGGCCATGCTGGTACCCAAGCTGCAAGACACAGTCCCCTTTATGCTTTCCTCTTCTTTCCTTAAGCAGAAGGAGTCTCTCTCCATGGCCACCACAGCTGGGAATGTGCTGTGTCATTCCTGAAGCCAGCATGGCCCTGGGTTTCTACCCAATTCCCGTGGTGATTACTGCCTGGGTACCACTGATGTTTATTCAAGGCCCAAGGGCTTGTTAGTCAGCAGGTGATAAATCCTTCCAGGACTGGGTTCTTCCTTTCAAGGAAGTTGGTTTCCTTCTGACCCAGAGTGTGTCTAGAAATGTCTAGGAGCTAGGTTCTGAAACGGGAGCATCAGGACTCTGCTTGGTGCCCTATTCTACTGTGGCTGAGCTGGCATCTAAGTTGCAAGACAATGTCCTGTTTACTCTCCCATCTCCTCTCCTCAAGTAGAAGGAAAGAATCTCTTGAAGCCATGAGCTGCACTGCTTAGGGTTAAAGGATAGATGATGCAAGTATTCTCTTGACAGCCCCAGCTGGTGTCTCACTAGGTAGCACCACCCTAAGTCTACTGGTTCCGAGCCCAGCACAGCACCAGGACTTGCCCTGGAATCATAGTCCTTACACCCTAGACGGTGTTTCAAGTTTATTTAGGACTTCATAGCACTTTAGCCCATGGTGGTGGGGCTAGCTGAAACTCAGGTTCTGACCAGTGGGTCGGACACTTCCCTTCTGGCTAGACCAGCCCTGGCCAGCTGGGAAGTGTCTCTTGGGGGGCACTAACTGAATCCTGCCCTATGTTGCTCTCTGCTGCAACAGAGCAGCACTGAGTTTCAATGCAAAGTTCCACAGTCATTGTGCTCTCTCTTCCCCAAGCACACAGATTCTCTCTTGAGGTGACACGGCCACTGCCAGGGGATGGGGGAGAAGTGGTATCAGCAATTCAAGACTGTCTTTCCTACCCTTTCCAGTGCCTCTTTCCCTGATATGATGCTAAAACTGGGTACTTTGACAGCACACCTGATTTTTGTTTTTTTATAAAGTGCTTTCTCATGTAGATAGTTGTTCAATTTGGTGTTTCTGTAGTGGGGATGGGGATGATTGCTAGAGAGTTCTATTTCACCGTCTTGCTATAGCAATTAATACTGTAGAAATATTTATTGAGAATCTAACTATCAATACAAATGATGTTAATATAAGAATACTGCATATAAATCTGATTTTGTTGATGCTTGTTATCTATACAGTGATAAATCCTTCAAAGTTAAAAGAACACCAATAATGCAACTTGCCTTCGCTCTTTCCACTTAAGTATCATTCTACTTGAATATCATTCTAGTAGGATAGGAAGTCTGTTTAATTGCTTGCATTCTCTAAAGTCTCATTCTCCTCTTTCCACAATTCAGTTCTTCCATCAAATGTGTGAATTTACTTAATAAGAATTGTCCCTTGAACAAGGTGGGTGTTGGAGGAGCCAACCCTTCCCTCCACAGTAAGAAATCCATGTATAACTTTTTTCTTCCAGGGCATGGGGTCTTGCTATGTTGCCTAGGCTAGGCTCAAACTCCAGAGCTCAAGCAATCCTCCTGTCTCAGCCTTCCAAGAAGCTGAGACTATAGGTATATACCACCAGGCACATACAAAAATAACACATATATTGTGTATGTTATATGTATTCCATATTCCTACAATAAAGTAAGATAGAGAAAAAATGTTATTAAGAAAATCATAGGTTGGGCATGGTGGCCCATGCCTGTAATCCTAGCAGTTTGGGAGCCTGAGGTGGGCAGATCACTTGAGCTCAGGGGTTTGAGACCAGCCTGGGCAAAATGGTGAAGCCTCATATCTACTAAAAATACAAAAAATTAGCCAGGTATGGTGGCAAATGCCTGTGGTCCCAGATACTTGGGAGGATAAGGTAGGAGAATCACTACAGCCCAGGAAGCTGAGGGTAAAGTGAGCTATGATCATGCCACTGCACTCCAACCTGGGTGACAGGGTGAGACCCTGCCTTAAAACAAAAAGCCAAAAACAAAACAAAAACGAATGAAGAAAATCATAAGGAAGAGAAAATATACTTACTATTAATTAAGTGGAAGTGGATCATATAAAGGTTTTCTTTATCATCTTTGTGGAGAGTAGCCTGAGGAGAAGGAGGGAGCAGAGGAGCTGACTTGCTGCCTCAGGGTGGCAGAAGTGGAAGAAAATCTGCATGTAAGTGGACACACACAGTTCAATCCCATGTTGTTCAAGGGTCAACTGTAGTTGTAATTATTGCTAATGCAGTTTTATGACTGTAAGGAGTAAATCAAAACAGTTAATGTCTCACCACAAGAGATTTGTTTATATATAGCTTTTATAAAAAGAAATGGAATATTTTCTGAAATAAGAGTCTAAGCTCCAAAGTCAGATTGTCAATTTAAATTTTGACTTCACTGCTTACTTGGGCAAATTAACTTTTTAAGATATTTCAGGCTGGGCGTGGTGGCTCACGCCTGTAATCCCAGCACTTTGGGTGGCCGAGGTGGGTGGATCAAGAGGTCAGGAGATTGAGACCATCCTGGCTAACACGGTGAAACCCCGTCTCTACTAAAAATACAAAAAATTAGCCGGGCGAGGTGGCGGGCGCCTGTAATCCCAGCTACTCGGGAGGCTGAGGCAGGAGAATGGCGCAAACCCAGGAGGCGGAGCTTGCAGTGAGCCGAGATCGAGCCACTGCACTCCAGCCTGGGCGACAGAGTGAGACTCTGTCTCAAAAAAAAAAAAAATAGACATTTCATAGAGTACTTTTAAAGATTAAATGAGATAATGTGGCTTAATAGTAGGCACTCAGTTTTTTTAAAAGTTGAAGTAGATTTCTATATCATGGGTAGCCCAGGAATGATATTTTCTCACAACATAAACCATATTCTTATAATAACAAAGACTCTCTTTCAATAAGTAATAATATATACTACAATTCTCATTAATTATAGAAAAATGAAGATTCGTAAAAGCTTTCCTTAAAAAAAAAGTAAATTACCATTTCAGTAGAGTTAAGAAAATGGGCAAGCTGAAGTATGTGGCTCTTTGATACTGCAGACTCTTTTTTTTTTCTTTTTTTTTTGAGACGGAGTTTCACTCTTGTTGCCCAGGCTGGAGTGCAATGACGCGATCTCAGCTCACTGCAACCTCTGCTTCCCAGGTTCAAGTGATTCTCCTGTCTTAGCCTCCTGAGTAGCTGGGACTACAGGTGCCCGCCACCACACCCAGCTAATTTTTTGTATTTTTAGTAGAGATGGGGTTTCACCATGTTGGCCAGGCTGGTCTTGAACTCCTGACCTCAGGTGATCCACCCTCCTCGGCCTCCCAAAGTGCTGGGATTACAGGCGTGAGCCCTGCGCCTGGCCCTGTCTGTATAAAACAATTTGAATGACAGTGGATTTCTCATCAGAAGACATGGAGGCCAAAGGGAAGTGGCATCATATTTTTCAAATGTTTATCCTACAACCAGCAAAAATATTCTTTAGGAATTAAGGGGAAATCGATCAAGACATTATTGCTTTTTGGGTTTTTTTTTTTTCTTGCAGATAGGATGTCTGTTTCCCAGGCTGGAGTGCAGTGGCATGATCTCAGTTCACTGCAACCTCTGCCTCCCAGGTTCAAGCAATACTCCTGCCTCAGCCTCCGAGTATCTGGGACAACAGGTATGTGCCACCACATCCAGCTAATTTTTTGTATTTTGTTGTTGTTGTTGAGACAGGGTTTCACCATGTTACCCAGGCTGGTCTCGAACTCCTGGACTCAAGTGATCAGCCCGCCTCAGCCTCCCAAATTGGTGGGATTATAGTTGTGAGCTATTGTGCCTGTCCTCAAGACATTATTATATGAAGGAAAATGAAGAAAAGCTGTGGCCGGCAGACCTATTCTAAAATAATAGCTTAAAAGAAGTTCTCTAAACAGAGACAAAATGATAAAGGAAAAAAATCTTGGAACAAGAAATAACTTTGCAAACAAAATAGGACTAAATAGAATAAGGTTTCCATGTCATCTTGAGAGTTACTACATTAAGTTTGAAGGTTTAAACCATAATGATAACAGTCTGATGTGTTTTTAACTGTATGTAGAGGAAATATCTAAAACAATTACATTGCAAATGGGGAAGGATAAAGGGGCATAAAAGGTTCCGTATTTTATTTGAAATAGTTAAAATAACAGTAGTAGAGTGTGATCAGTTATGTATATATAGTGTAATACCTAGTGCAACACCAAATCTACTCAATCCCTTCCAGAAAACAGAAGAGGAGGAAACAATTTCCATTTCGTTTTATAAAGTTAGTATTAGCCTGATACCCAAAACAGGCAAAGAAAGAATACAGCCAATATCACTCTTGAATACAGATGCAAAAGTCCTTAACAAAATATTAGAAAAAAGAATTCAGCTCTTCCTTCCTGTAGGAGATAGCTTTTTAAAAAACTCAGCTATTCATAAAAATAATGATGTAGCATGACCAAGTGGATTATGTCAGAGATGCGAGGTTGTCTCAACTATTGAAAATCAACCAGTATAATCAACCATATTAACAGGGAAAAGAAGAAAAATCACATAATCATGTAAATTAATACCGAAAAAACATTTGACAAGCTTCAACACCAATTCATCACTCTCAGAAAAATAAGAATAGAGAGGAAACTTTCTCAACTTGAGAAAAAAAATTTACAAAAAACCTCTATAGTGCAGACGGTGGCTCACGCCTGTAATCCCAGCACTTTGGGAGGCAGAGACAGGCGGATCATCTGAGGTCAGGAGTTCGAGACCAGCCTGGCCAATGTGGTGAAACCCCGTCTCTACTAAAAATACAAAAATTAGCCAGGCATGGTGGCACACACATGTAGTCCCAGCTACCTGGGAGGCTGAGGCAGGAGAATCTCTTGAACCCGGAAGTTGGAGGTTGCAGTGAGCCAAGATCCTACCACTGCACTCCAACCTGGGTAACAGAGCAAGACTGCATCTCAAAAAATAAAAATAGCTGGGCATGGTGGCTCACTCCTGTAATACCAGCACTTTGGGAGGCCGAGGCGGGCAGATCATGAGGTCAGGAGTTTGAGACCAGCCTGGGCAACATGGTGAAACCCCGTCTCTACTGAAAATACAAAAAATTAGCCAGGTGTGGTGGCGGGCGCCTGTAATCCCAGCTACTCAGGAGGCTAAGGCAGGAGAATCGCTTGAATCCGGGAAATGGAGGTTGCAGTGAGCCGAGACTGTGCCACTGCACTCCAGCCTGGGCAACAGAGTGAGACTCCATCTCAAAAAATAAATAAATAAAAATAAAAAACAAAATAAAATAAACCTTATAGATAATATTATATTTAATGGTAAAAGACTAAATGCTTTTCTCCTAAGATCAGGAACAAAGCAAGGATATGTGTTCTCACTGCTCTTCTTCAACATATTGCTGCAACTCCTAGCCAGTGTTGGAAATAAAAGGCGACAGATCAGATAGGAAGAAACAAGGAAGTAAAAGGCGACAGATCAGATAGGAAGAAACAAAAGAGTTCCTTTTGCGGACTGCATAGTTGTTTACATAAAAAATTCCAAAGAATTTACAAAAAAACTGAATGCAATTGTATTTCCACATGCTAGCAGCAAACACAATCACTAAGATTAAAAATACAATATGATTTACACTCACTCAAAAAAAAAAAAGTGAAGAGGCCGAGCGTGGTGTCTCAGGCCTGCAATCTGAGCACTTTGGGAGGCCAAGGCAGCAGATTACCTGAGGTCAGGAGTTTGAGACCAGCCTGGACAACATGGTGAAACCCCATGTCTACTAAAAATATAAAAATTAGCTGGGAATGGTGGTGGGCGCCTATAATCCCGGCTACTCCGGTGGCTGAGGCAGGAGAATCGCTTGAACCTGGGAAGCAGAGGTTGCAGTGAGTCAAGATTGTGCCATTGTACTCTAGCCAGAGTGAGACTCCATCTCAAAAAAAATTAAAAAAAAAAAGTGAAGAAATATTTAGGTGTAAATTTAATATAACATGTACAGAACTTATATGCCAAAAGCTATAGAATGCTAATGAAGAAATAAAAAGAGATCTAAATAAATGTAGAAAATTGTTAATGTATTGAAAAATTAAGTGTAGTAAAGGTATCAATTTACCCCAAATTGATACACAGCTTTAATCAAATTCCTATGAAAACCTCAGCAAGACTTTTTACAGATACAGACAAGATTATTCTAAAATGTGTACGGAAAGGCAAGAAACAAAAATAGCTACAACAATTTTGAAAAAGAAGAATAAAGTAATCTGATTTCAAGACTGGTTATATAGCTACAGTAGACAGGACTGTGTAGTATTGGCAGAGAGACAGACACTTAGATCAATGGAACAGAACAAAAAAATCCACAAGTAGACCCATATAAATATGCTCAAGTGATCTTTGACAAAGGTGCAAAAGCAATTCAATGAAGGAAAGGTAGCCTTTTTAACAAATGATGCTGGAGCAATTGGACATCTGTATTTCCATAGGCAAAAAAAAAAAAAAAAAAAAAAAAAAGAAAGAAAGAAAGAAATTCTATGTAATCCCATACCTTCAACAAAAATTAACCAAAAATGGAATATAGACTTAAATGGAAAACTGAAAAACTTTTAGGAGAAAATCAAAGAAAATCGGCCAGGTGCGGTGGCTCATGCCTGTAATCCCAGCACTTTGGGAGGCCAAGGAGATCAATCACAAGGTCAGGAGATGGAGACCATCCTGGCTAACACAGTGAAACCCTGTCTCTACTAAAAAAAAATACAAAAAAATTAGCTGGCATGGTGGCAGGCGCCTGTAGTCCCAGCTACTCGGGAGGCTGAGACAGGAGAATGGCATGAACCCGGGAGATGGAGGTTGCAGTGAACCAAGATTGCACCACTGTACTCCAGCCTGGGCAACAGAGTGAGACTCCATCTCAAAAAAAAAAAAAAAAAAAAAAAAAAAAAAAAAAAGGAAAATCACTGGGTTCCAGGGCTAGTCAAAATGTCCTTAGACTTCACACCAAACTTGTGACCCACAAAAGCAAAAATGTATAAATTGGACCTCATCAAAATTAAAAACTTTGCTATTTGAAAGACCTTGTTAAGAAGATGAAAAATGGAAGAATATATTTGCAAACCTTGTATTTGACAAAAGATTAGCATCTAGAATATATTTTAAAAATTCTCAAAATTCAACAGTCAGAAAAAAAATCAACCCAATTAGGAAATGGACAAAATGTATGAAGAGACACTTTACTGAAGAGGATATACAGATGACAAATAAGCACATAATAAAATGTTCAACATCATAGTTACTGGGGAAGTGCAAGTTAAAACCACAATGAGATATCACTACATACCCACCAGAATGGCTAAGAGATAATGACACACCAAGTGTTGGCAAGGATATAGAGAAATGGAATCACTTATATGTTATTGGTGGAAGTGTAAAATGGTATAGCTACTCTGGAAAAGATTTTGGCAGTTTTTAAAAAAGCTAAATACACAACTACTGTGTGACCCAGCAACTATACCCCTGGGCATTTTCCCCAGAGAAATGATTATATATGTTAATACAAAAACGTGTACATGAATGTTTATAGACAGTTTATTTGTAATAGGCAGAACTGGAAACAACCCAGATGTTCTTCAATGGGTGAATGGCTGTCTAAAGTGTGATGCATCCATGCCATGGAATACCATTCAGTAATAAAGAGGAACAAACTAATGATGTGTGTGTCAAGCCGGATGAATCTACAAAGAATTATGCTGCGTAAAAAAGTCAGTCCCCAAAATGTTACATACTGTATGATTCCACTACTATAACATTCTTGACATGACAAAATTATAGAAATGGAGAACAGAATAGTGATTGTCAGGAATTAAGGAAGTGGTGGCAGGAGAGGGAAGTTGGTGGGGTTATAAAAGGGCAACATAGTAATAATAATGTCCTTTAACTTGATGTATCACTGTTCAATATCCTGGTTATGACATTGTACTTTAGTTTTGCAAGATGTAACCATTGGGAGAAACTGGGTAAACGGCACATGAGATTTCTCTGCATTGCTTTTTACAACTGCTGGTGAATCTATAAATATCTCAAAAATTTTTTAAGTTTTTAAAAGGCTTAATGAAAAAAACACAAGTCCTTGACTTCATGGAGCTTATAATCTAGTTGGGAGGGAAGATATGGATTATTTTTTAAAGTACAGAAGTATATAACTAAAACAGTAACCTCATGTAGTTATGAGGGAAGGCTTTCCTGACTTTTGAGTGACATTTACCATCAGTTATAAAAGATAAGTAGGAGTTGACTAAGTGAGGGAGAGTGGGTTGTTGCAGTTCTTCCAGAACTGAGGGAAGAGAATAGGTAAAGACCCAGGGTTGGGAAGGAGCATGATACATTGGAGTGATGGAAAGAGGGCTGAATGGCTGGAGCAGTGAACCAGAGGTGATAAGGTGGTGTCAAATGAGGCTGGACTGTTAGGCTACATCAAGCAGGGGCTTGTAGGCAGCTCTACGATTTTGGCCTTTTAAACAGTGAAAGAAACTGAAAAGTTTTGAGATAGGATCTCGCTCTGTCACCCAGGCTGGAGTGCAGTGGCATGATCAGGGCTCACTGCAGCCTCAACTTCCCGGGCTCAAGCAATCCTCCTGTCTTAGCTACCCAAGCAGGTGGGACTACCTGTAGCAATCCCACTTCAGCCTCCCAAAGTGTTAGGATTACAGGTGTGACTCACTGCACCCAGCAAAATGGAAAAGTTTTAAGCAGGAGAGAAACTTGTGCAGAATATTACTTTAAAAAGATCAGTCTGACTGCACTGTGGAGAGTGGATTAGGGAGGGAAAGCAAGATCATTAAGGAAGCTAGGTCCAGGTCTCAGGTGATGAAACTGAGATTTTGCTAAAGCAGTAAAAATTGAAAAAAAAAATGGATGCATTTAAATGGTATTTAGGAGGTAGAATTCACAGGACTTGGCATTGGATTTGTGTTGGAAAGAGGTTTTCAAGACCATCCATGGTTTCATGCTTTAATAACTAGATGGCTGGTGGTGTCATTCCCTGAGATAAATATTCAAGTTTTATACAAAAGACCATGAGTTTGACTTTTTAAATTTGATTTTGAAGTACCTTTGAGATATCCAAGTCAAATAGATATGTCAAATAGGTAATTGGGTACATAAATTTGTACCACACAGAATGATCTGGGCTGGCGATATGAATTGAGAGTCATTGTAGGCAACATGCATGGATGACAACATATGAGGAAAGAGTGTAGGGCAAGACCAGATCATAAGATAAAGCCTTGGCGGACAATTTTATTATTATTATTACTATTTTTATAGAGACAGGGTCTTGCTATGTTGCCCAGGCTGGTCTCAAACTCCTGGGCTCAAGTGATCTCCCTGCCTCAGCCTCCCAAATTGTTAGAATTATAGGTGCGAGTCACTGCACCTGGCTATGGGAACAATTTTTAGTGGCTAGGTAGAGGAGGATGAGTCAAGAAAAGACACGGTCATATGGTGAGAGAGGTAGGAGGGAACTTAAGAGAGTATATTGCCAGAGAAACTGAAGGCTTCAAAGAGAGTGTTCAAGAACTCACACTGAGAAGTTACAAAAGGTTAGAACCTAAAATGTATTGGATTTAGCCTCATGGCGGTTGTATTAGTCTCTTCTTGCATTGCTATGAACAAATACCCAAGACTGGGTAATTTATAAGAAAAGAGGTTTAATTGGCTCATAGTTCTGCAGGCTGTATGGAAAGTATAGTGGTATTTGCTTCTGGGAAGGCTCCAGGAAGCTTTTTACTCATGGTGGAGGGCAGAACAGGAGCAGGTGGTTCACATGGTGAAAGCAGGAACAAGAGAGTGAGGTGGGACATGCTACACACTTTTAAACAACCATATCTCATGAGAACTCACTATCTCAAAGACAGTACCAGGAGGGATGGTGCTAAACCATTCATGAGAAATCCACTCCCTTGATCCAATCACCTCCCACCAGACCCCACCTCCAACATTGTGGATTATATTTCAATATAAGATTTGGGTGGGGACACAGATCCAAAACATATCAGAGATCTTTGGTGACTTTGGAAAGACTTGTTTGGCAGGTTAATGGGGGAAGAAGCCAAATTAGTTTATCAAAGGCTACATCATATGCTGAATGACAGATAAGACCATTAGGCTAAAATTCAGTTGTTGAAAATATATTATATATAATATATATCTATCACTGGGTAAATAAGTCGATGTATTACATGAGGTAGGTAAAATTATTCACACTATTCATATTTTTAAAACAGAGTCTTAGAGATGTTAATGTCACATGACTATTAAGTATTTAAAGTCAAGATTTGCACCTGTAGTCAACAACATGCTGATTCTCTAAACAAAGGCATTATCAAGCAAGGAAAGATTCATGTTTTCCTTTTTTCGTTTTTTGTTTTTTGTAGAGACAGGGTCTCATTCTATCACCTAGACTGGAGTGCAGTAGTGTGATCATAGCTGACTGCAGCCTCAAATTTCCTGGGCTCAAGCTATCCTCCTACCTTAGCCTCCCAAGTAGCTGGGACTACAGGCATGCATTACTATGCCCGGCAAAATTTTTTATTTTTATTTCTTGGGTCCCCCGAAGTTGCCCAGGCTGGTCTCAAACTCCTGGCCTCAAGTGATCCTCTTGCCTCAGCCTTCTGAGTGGCTAGGATTACAGGCTGGGGCCACCATGCCCAGCGTTTTTCATTGATTTTTTTCTCTCATTTTTCACATAAGCTGAGACAGAATGCATGAATTTTGAACACTCTAGAATTTAGGCTTATTGATTTTTTTTAAAAAAAGAATTTAATTAGGGAAAATAACAAACATACACAAAATTATAGAGAATAGCATTGAGTTCCAGCACTCTGAAAAAAGGAAAAGAAAAACAAAGAATAGCATAATTTGTTACCATCAACATTTATTGACTCATGGCTTTTCTGGTTTAATGTATACCCCTAGACATCATCTCTCCTCTCTTTCTGCCCTCCCTACCCTAGAAAATTATTTCAAGGCAAATCCCAGACATAGCTCTTCCTAAAATCCATAGCATTTTTTATTCAAAGTTGTCAATTTTGCCTGCTATAAACTTCCTCTTTTAAATATCTGATCAAACTACCTGATAGTTCAAATAGAAGAGCAGGAAATAAAATTACACCTGAAAGTTATGTAAGTTTTAAAGTTAGTTTTTCACTTCCCACAGGTGAAAGGAATCACTTAATTGCTTTAATGACAACAGGTGAATGAAGTAAACTGATGTTTCTTTTGAAGTTTAGCTACTTCTTTTCTGCCAGTTGTTTACTATAATAAAATGATCAGAAAAACTTCATGCATTTTCACATGTAATATTTTATTTTTAAATTTATAAAGACATGGCTTTGGTCATGATTGCTTATAGAGGTCAGATAATGCAAATAACAAAGAGCAAATTTGCATTTTTTTTTTTTTTTTGAGACAGAGTTTCACTCTTGTTGCCCAGGCTGGAGTGCAATCGCGTGATCTTGGCTCACTGCAACCTCCACCTGCTGGGTTCAAGTGATTCTCTTGCCTCAGCCTCCCGAGTAGCTGGCATTACAGGCACCTGCCACCACACCCAGCTAATTTTTGTACTTTTTTAGTAGAGACGGGGTTTCAACATGTTGGCCGGGCTGGTCTTGAACTCCTGACCTCAGGTGATCCACCCGCTTCGGCCTCCCAAATTTCTGCGATTACAGGCATGAGCCACTGTGCCCGGCCAAATTTGTATTTTTTTTAAAGTTGATGTCTGATTTTTTTAAAGATGATTTTTTTAAAGACAAGGTCTCACTGTGTGGCCCAAGCTGATGTTAAACTCCTGAGCTCAAGCAATCCTCCTGCTTCAGCCTCCCAAAGTGCTGGGATCACAGGCATGAGTCACCATGCCCAGCCAGATCTCTACATCATAAACATCACAAAGGGCCTTTGGAGATCACTTGTCCTTGGTACCCAGGAAGTCATGGTTCCTCTGTGTGCTTTATGTGACATCACTAAGTGAATGGTAGCCCATGTTACACCAAGTGCTGAAGGCTGAGATGGTGAGAGCATGAGTCATAAAATGCTCTCTCCCCTTGCTCTCTTTCTGAAGATGACAAACTCCATCTTTTTTCTAAAGTCTTACTAAAGGTGGAAATCTTTTTTCTTCACTTCAATTTTAAAAAATTACTTGTTTTTGTTTTATAGAATAGACTGAGAGTGGGCTTTTAAGAGTAACAAATTGATTTTATATTTATATACAAACACTGCATATTGTTAGACACTTATAAATAGGTTGATGAATATTCAGTATATATGATAGATATACAAGCAGTTTGGTGTGGATATATTAAGCTTACTGAAAAATTTTTAAAATGTGAGATTTTACATATTTCTGACTTTTTCAAAATTTGAGTTTAGAAGAAAGTTGAAATATAGCCCAGAGCTAATTTTCAGGTTGAGCTCTCTGTAGCCCTAGGTACTCCAAACCAAGTGTTTCAAGAGTCACCTGGAGTTGCGATAGTTGGCAGTTTAGGGGGCAAGAACCCTCGTACTCTTTCTGTTCCTCCCCTCCCAATTTGGCAGTTGTATTTATTAAGCATCTGCACCATCCTTTGTTGAAGAAAGGGCTCCCCACTTAAGTTTGATAATCAATGGTCTACAAAAATAGCACTTTGATGAAATCTGATGTCCTGGGAGGAAGGAATTCAGAACAGAAATAGGAAACAGGTTCCACTTGACAGTTTATTTAGTGCGTTCAGAATAGAAGGTAGAGAAACAAGTATTGTAATCAAGATAATATTCATGTACAGAGGAATATAGTGAACATGCAATATTTCTAAAATTGCAGTTTAACAAGAAATAAAAAAAAAGTACAAATGTTTCTCATTCAAGATAATCCACACTTTGAAGATCTCATGTTACACAAAAAAGGGTAATTAGAACTATATAAACAGGTCTTTATAATAAGCACTTAATATAATTAATGTGCAGTTATGATTTTTAAAATTGGCAAACATGCAAAATTGCATTAAATAAGTTATGTCAGATAATTATCCTTTGTTTAATGTTTATTTACAGCTTGTAATTAATGTTTAATCATTTTGTTATCAGTGGTGGGAATCCAAGTTACACAGCACCAAAATATGTTATCAGCGGCAAATCCATACGGGTCTGCAACAACAATTCTTGTGTCCTCAGGAGAGAATCCGACTAAGGGGCATAAAGCAGAAGAGACCAAGGCAAGTTTTAGAGCAGGAGTGAAGGTTTATTGAAAAACTTTAGAGGAGGAATGAAAAGAAAGTAAAGTACACTTGGAAGAGGGCCAAGCGGGCATCTTGGAGGACAAGTGCCCCATTTGACCTTGGATGTAGGGTTTTACATGTTGGCATACTTCCGGCATCTTGCATCCCTTTTCCCTTGATTCTTCCCTCGGAGTGGGAGGCCTGTTAGCAATTTGGAGGTAAGCATGCGCAGTGTGTTTACTGGAGTTGTACGCATGCTCACTAGAGGGGTTCTTCCTTTACCAGCTGAATGTCCTTAGGAGGTCAGCTACCAGTTAAACTCCTCCATTTTGCCTCTTAATATGCGTGCTCGAGCCCACTCTCCCAACTCCTTAGATCTTATCCAGAAGCTGCTGACCACCAGTTTTAGGTGTTTCTATCTACTGGGAAACTGCCTTTTCCTGGCACTGGCTGCAACCAATTATTTTAGAAAGACAGTTTAACAACCGTCTGACATTCCTGGTTGGGATAGGGGGTACCCTCTCTTGCTCTGTTTATGCCTGAATAGCTACCTACTGTAACCATTTATTTTTCAACATACATTTAATTGAAAAATAATGGAAATACAAAATAGGAAAAGTTATGGTCCCTGGCCTCAAGAAAATCCATCTAGTGGTGCTGAAAAGAAAACTTACAAAACAAGTATCTTACAGCAAAGTGAGGTGAAGAGATACGATGATTCAGAGTTGGCAATGGCTGGGGCAGATTTCATGACATAAAGAGGCTTGAGCTGCTACTTGAAAGAAACACAAGACTTTGCAAATTGGGGTGGAAAGCTAAGGGATGCTAGGTAGAGGGTTGATGTGAGCAAGAAATACAATGTGAAGAGCTGTTCACAAGAGAATGAGGGTTTTCCACAGGGAATAATGAGAGAATTGATTGGAGCAAAAGGTTAGGATGAGGAGGTGAAGGAAATTTTTATTTTTGGAGGGGGGTGGGCGGGGAACAGGGTCCAGCTCTGTGGTCTAGGCTGGAGTTCAGTAACAGGATCATGGCTTACTGCAGCATGGAACTCCTGGGCTCAAGTGATCCTCCCGCCTCAGCCTCCTGAGTAGCTGGGACTAAAAGGTACATGCCACCCCACCCTTGGATTTTATTTTTGAAGCCAAGGTTCTCAGTTACCCCAAGGTGAAAGTAGGGTAACAATGTGTATTGCCATTAGGGGTTCCTATGGAAGTCTCTTAAAGAGATGCTTCTACCCTCCCACCATGAGAGATTCTGATTTTTTTCCTTCTTTGCTGTCCGGGTGACAATGTATATAGTATAATGAAGGATGTTACTAAAATGACATGTGCTGCACACCTGAGTCTTGTGGAGGCTGAAGAAAAGGAGGCTTCTGTAGAAAATAGGAACTCAGTGAGTGTTTTCAGACAGCTGGGTAATGTGTATGAAGAAGAAAGCTTTGGGCCAGGCGCGGTGGCTCATGCCTGTAATCCCAACACTTTGGGAGGTGAAAGCTGACAGATCACTCGAGGTCAGGATTTCGAGACCAGCCTGGCCAACATGGCAAAACCCTGTCTCTATTAAAAATACAAAAAGTAGCCGGCTGTGGCGGTGTGCGCCTGTAATCCCAGCTACTCGGGAGCCTGAGGCAGGAGAATTTCTTGAACACGGGAGGCAGATGTTGCAGTAACCTGGGATCGCTCCACTGCACTCCAGCCTGGATGACAGAGTGAGACTCCGTCTCAAAAAAAAAAAACACACAAAAAAAGCAAGTTTTGGCTACTGGTGTGTTAGGCTTGGTGGGAGAAACTGAAGGCAGGGATGTAAGGAGTTGACTGCAATTGTATAGGAATTGAAGAGGCAGAAAGAATATCTGAATGTTTGATGGTAGAGAAGGTGAATGTCAGAAAAAACAAAGCGGAGCAGACACTGTATTAAGAATAACCATTTTTCAAAGTAGGTATTGTTTCTATTTTACAAACAATAAAATCTAGAAATCAAATACAAATCCAAGTTATACAGGTTTTAGTGAGAGAGTTGGGCTCTGAATTGAGGTCTGTCTGACTCTAAATTCCACTAACACACTATGAATTCAATTTTGAGTTTCTAAGAGATGAAAAAAAGAGACAAAAGATGAGCTTGCTTTTGAGGTTTGATGTACGGGTAGGTTGTCCAGCAAGCATCTGGAAAAGTGGCATTTGGCTTTAGAGATGTTGGGCATAGATTATTAAAAATTATTTGCACAGGGTGACAATGATAAGGATTCCAAGGGAGACCACTAAGAGTTGAAAAAGAAAGGAGAGAGCAAAGGCTTGAACAACAATAATATTCCCAGGTTAGAAAAAAAAAATGGGATCAATTATTGAAAAACCAGAAAAGGAGTAGGAAGTTATGAGAAATAGGAAGTGTAGCATCACCAAAAATAGAGAAAACATTTGTACTTAGGAAAAGATTGTCAAAGCTGTTGGATACTGCAGATGTCAAGGAGGCAGGTCTAATTTGGCAATTAGAAAAAAAAATAGTTGGGGTCAGTAGTTTTATTTCGGAAGAGCATTACACAGGAGCCAATCTGTAATTAATTAAAAATCAAAATAGTAAAGATAGGGAAACAGATAATTTACTAAAATCTATAGACACTTCTTTTGAGATTGTGAAAAAATGAAATGAGAGAGAAATTAGCACATGGTAGGTAGGTGGAGGAGCAAGGCCTAGGGAGGGTTTCAATACTGGGCTTCTTTATAGCTTGGTAAGGAAAGAGCCCGTTGAAAGGGTAAAAGATTGAAATGCAGGTAAAGAAAGGAAAATAAATGTCTTAATGGAAAAAAGTTTTTAATTTAAAAAATAAAGAAAATAGGGCCAGGCATGGTGGCTCATGCTTGTAATCCCAGCTCTTTGGGAGGTTGAGGCGGGCGGATTATGAGGTCAGGAGATCAAGACCATCCTGGCCAAGATGGTAAAACTCTGTCTCTACTAAAATTCAAAAAAAAAAAAATTAGTCGGGTGTGGTGGCATGCACCTGTAGTCCCAGCTACTCGGGAGGCTGAGGCAGGGGAATCAGTGGAGGTTGCAGTGAGCTGAGATCACGCCACTGCACTCCAGCCTGGCGACAGAGTGAGACTACATCTCAAAATAAATAAATAAATAAATAAATAAATAAATAAAATAGCAGTAACACCTGTCATCAACCACAAAAATTGTATAAAATAAGTTAAAGGCCATTCTTTTTATTATTATTATTATACTTTAAGTTCTAGGGTACATGTGCACAACGTGCAGGTTTGTTACATATGTATACATGTGTAAAGGCCATTCTTAAATCCTCCAATTTACAAACCCTTTCCTACTTTATCTCTACTGTTAATAGTTTGGTGCGAATCTTTTTTTCTTTTCTTTTTTTTTTTTTGAGACGGAGTCTTGCTCTGTTGCCAGGCTGGAGTGCAGTGGCATGGTCTTGGCTCACTGCAACCTCCGCCTCCTGGGTTCAAGCTATTCTCCTGCCTCAGCCTCCCAAGTAGCTGGGATTACAGGCACGAGCCACCATGCCTGGATAATTTTTGTATCTTTAGTAGAGATGGGGTTTCACCATGTTGGCCAGGCTGGTCTCGAACTCCTGACCTTGTGATCCGCCCACCTCGGCCTCCCAAAGTGCTGGGATTACAGGCGTGAGCCACCGCGCCCGGCTGGTGCCAAATCTTTTTCAACATCTTCCTTTATTTAAAGAAGCATCACTGTTTTTTCTCTCTCTATCTTTCTCTGCATCTGTTCCTAAATAAACCTGTTATTAAATAAAAATGATGCCATATATGCATGCATGTTTTCAAATTACTTTTTTTCATTATATCTATCACAGAGGTCTTTCTTGGTTAATATTTACACTCATATCAAATCCATCTAATTCATTTTAGCTGGTGTATAGTGTTCTTTTGTTTGGCTAGATCATAATTTGTATAGAAATTTCTTTTTAAAAAATTTATTTTTTATTTTGTAGAGAAGTGGGGTCTCACTATGTCTCAAACTCCTGGGCTCAAGTGATCAACCCCTCAGCCTCCCAAGGTGCTGGGATTGCAGGTGTGAGCCACCACATCTAGCCTCAATGTGTGTAGAAATTTCTTCATTGATATACCTTTCTTGGTAGCTTAATTCTAAAAAGTGGATTGCTCTGTGTTGTGGGCTGACTACTCTCCAAAGATATCCATACACTAAGCTTTAGAATCTGTGAATGTTACCTTATATGGCAAAAGGTATTTTGAAGATGTGATTATTAACTTAATCGCCTCTACTGGATATTGAAATAGTAAGATTATCCTGGATTACCCGGGTGAGTCCTAAATGTCATCACAAGGCTATGTGATGGCAGAAGCTGAACAAAGCAGTGTCAGACAGACCAAAGATGCTACATCGTCGGCTTTGAAAAAGCAGGCAGGTGGCACAAGCTAAGAAATATAAGTGGCTTCTAGAAGCTTGACAAAGCAAGGTAATAGATTCTCTCCTGGAGCCTCCAGAAGAAAATAGTCCTTCTGGTACCTTGATTTTAGCCCCACAATACTCATTTTGGATTTTTGGCCTCCAGAACTATAAGAGATACATTTGTAATGGTTTAGTTAACCGAGCTTGTGGTACTCCAATATGACTTTATCTGAACTTTATTACATCTGCAAAGACCCGATTTCCAAATAAGATCATATTCATAAGCATGAAGGTTAGGACTTGAACATAAATTTTTGGGGGACACAATTCAATTCGCACACCCATTTTCAAAAAGTCAATTCGATCTGTGAGTGGTTTTAAAATTTGATTTCTGTGAACCATTTAATTCTGGAATTGTTATTGCCTCATTCCAAAGACAAAATTCTTCCTCCATTTGAGATTTTAGGAAGTCCTAGAAGAAATAGCTGAGCATGGGTGGATGTTTTGGAAATAATCCTCATGGTATGGAGCAGAGAACGTCCCCAGTTGTACGTATGTAGCACATTATTTTATAAAGACAGTAGCTGGGCAAAACTAAACAATATATTTTTACACACACATATGCAGAATGTGTATATGATTTACGTATGACTATGCCCTAAAGAAAAGCAGCAAAGTGAGGGGAGGTGGACGGCAGGGATGGCACATGCAAGAAGCACGCAAGATTCCGCGGTGTGGAGGGTTCGTGGGTACGTATAATTATCCTCCATTATTTACATGTGTACTTTATGCGTTCGTTAGCTATATTTTTGTATGTTTTAATATGCAACAAAACAGCGTATGAGTTATGCTTTAATGTAAAATTGTCTACAAAACACAAAATTTAAAAGAAATGGCATACGGATAGTAGAAAACATGCTTTGAGAAAAAAGCGTCATGTACTAAGCCCAGAAATCGACATTGCAAAGAGGCACCAACTGTTTTCATCAAGCAGGCTTTTCCAGGTGTTACTCAGAAAAGCTTACCGATGATAAGAGCACTGGGTCAACTCACGCTGATTATGAAACCGTGAGTAAAATAACCTGTGCTCCTATGTAATTTAAGTACCAACAAATCAGGAAGCATTCCCGGATGAAAAGCATTCATAGAACCACACACTGGTTCGCCACCTTCCCGGTGGAAAAACCCTTTTCTCGGAAATTCTCAGCGCAAAGACTTTGCCCTATTCCAAAATGGCTCCGGCGCCCACAACTTAAGCAGGGCGCAGGTCCGGAAGTTACGCAACCCCATAAGGTAGCACGCCCTTACCCGTCGGGAGCGTTTCCGCCATTTTTGAAAATTGGGAAGGTCCTGGTTTTAAGTGTAGTTGCCGACGCAATGGCAGCCTTTGCCGTGGAACCTCAGGGGCCCGCGTTAGGTGAGTGAAATATTGCTTTTCCTTGCTGGCACTGCCATCCATGCTCTGGGCCTGGAGGCGGGCAAGACTGAAAGGCAGTCGTCAGGCTCTCGTCTGCTGGTTTCAGTCGCGGAGGGGGAACCCTTGGGTGCCCCCAAGTTCCTAGTCGGTCCCCTACTCGACGCATCGCCTCCGTACTGCTACAAAGGTGGCGCCGGGAAGCTGTGGGCCCTGGGAGGGTGAAGAAAAGACCGTCTGGCGGTGACTGAGCTGTGTTTGTGCCCCCACACGCCAGCCGCGTTAGACTGGCCCATACCTTAACCTCCTCCTGATACCCGAGACGCGATGCTGGTTGCTGGATTCCCCGGTCCCCGGTAGCATCCCTGAGAGGAACTGACCGCGGTACACGTGGGTGGGCGGTGCCCTGAAGTGTGTGGGTGCAGTCCACTGCTTCTTGATCACCTGTGCTTCTAGTTCCTGTTTCGACTCCTCTCTCCCGGGCTTTGCCAAAGGAATCTTGTTGTTAATGGAAGCTCGAATCGTGCAACATTTAATCAACCATGTGGTTGGTAATCATTGAGATATTGACCTTAATAGCAAGCTAGGAGTTCGCACGATATTTCCCGCCTTTATTTGGGGAAAGTGACTCTTAAGTATTGTAGGAGGTATTTTTCTCTAATAAGTCACGATCTGAATTTTTTTAAAGATTCATTTCCATTATTCATTGCGGAGCCTCGTTGAAATATGTCGTCTTTGAAAAAAATCTACCACTTTAACAGCACGCGGATTCCTTTTTTTCCTGCTGAGTTTTGCGACTTGTGAGAATCGTCGAAAATTTTAGAACGGAAAATGAACCGTCTTACTGTCATAGAGACTTACCTGAAAAGTTAGGTTATAACTTTCTGAGCTTGGAAAAGAGAGCAAATGTGATATATATGGTGTAGAAAGAGTCTTTAGATTTGAAGGGTATGTAATGCTTGCCATGTTTGGTGTAAGATAAGTTCCTTCTGAGAACAGAGTAACTTGAACTGCTTTAGTCTGTCATAAAAAAAACTAAATGCATAATGTCAATAATGCAGATACTCTGCATTAAAATTTATATACAGATGTCGTCTTGGTATTTATTTTTAATATATTTTAGAGATCAGAAAACTTCATTTCCGGTTCCAAATTTTTCTATTCAACAAAAACATTTTGGAGTGCGTATTTATTGGGGTTACACATGTGAATAACCAATCCCTGTATATTGCCTTGCCAGAAATCTGACATTGGCCAGTATTAATGTTCAAGTCCACATTTTGCAGATATTCCAGGTGCCCACTGGTGTAGTAAAACTAAGGGTTGACTTCAACAAACTGTGCTAGCTGAGTACGTATCTTTTAGGAGCACAGAATATGAAATGTAATTGAGGACATGCAGCATCTTTTCCTTACGTTTGCTTTAAGTGAAATTTAGCCTGAGGGGTGGTTAGTGACAGTCCTGATTAAGAGCCCATTGTGCCCTCCTTCTTGTCTGGTGCTTTCTTTTTTCTTTTCCTTCCTTCTTCCCTCTCTCCTTCCTTCCCTCCCTCCCTCCCTTCCTCTTTTTTGACACAGGGTCTCGCCGTGTCACCCGGGCTGGAGTGCAGTTGTGCAGTCTCAGCTCACTGCAACCTCCGCCTCCGGGCTCAAGCGATCCTCCCACCTCAGCCTCCCAGGGGCTGGGACCACAGGCGTGTGCTGCCACGCCCAGCTACTTTTTGTATTTTTGGTAGAGACAAGGTTTCGCCATTTTGTCCGGACTGGTCTCGAACTGAGCTCAAGCGATCCACCCGCCTCGGCGTCCCAAAATCCTGGGATTACAGGCTTGAGCCTTCTACTATGTCTGTATGTATCCAGATATATCAGAACTTTTCTTAAGCCAATTCTTACTTTATTTTGCTATATTTTTTTTTTCTTTTAGGGAGGGGGAGTGAATGTAGTGGATGTTACCAAAAACTTTGCGTTTAATGTGGTATTCTGAATATCTGTTAAGAATATGCTTTTGTTAAGACTTTTGGTTTGATTTTAGTGGATCTTCTTATGAAATATTTCTATAGTGCCATGTAACATAGTAACTAGCACTTTATAAAATAATTACAATGTAATTAGAGTTTTTCACACCTTGTTTTAGTATTTGCTTTATCCATTTATTGAAATTTTTTTTTTTGTCTTTTATACACTTGTTAATATCTAGGCCTAGTATAATGGGAAATAAGAGGAAGACTAAATAGTTGGCAGCTTTTGGATATTAAGAAACAGATTTTTAAGGCTGTCTAGAAGTTAAGTAATAGTTAATAAAAAAACATACAAATAACATAGCAAACATTTGACCCTTCTGAGTGCAGTGAGTCACACTCAGGCTTGTCACCTAGTTGAAAATTATTTTCATAAGCAGACATTGCAAATTCTATATTTATACTTTACTCAGTTTTTGCTGTTATAAAATATTTGTAGAAAATAATAATTCGTATTTATTGAGCACCTAACTGTATATCAGGTACCAGGTCAAGCTATACTTGCAGTAATTCTAACAAAAGCTCTGTTAGTGGATGCTAGCTATGGTTATTCCCTTTTGCTGAGAGAACTTGAACCCACATCTTTGACTCCATAGCCCATTGTTTTCCTTATTCTGCTATTTTGCTCTGAAATTAGAATTACATAGCTCACTCATCTTCATAAGGGAAATAATATCTACTCTATAGATTGTGAGGATTAATTTTGTATCAGTTGTGAGGTTTCATTTCTCTAAGTTGGCTTTATATTGGGATATTTAATGATGATTCTTTAATTTTTTTTTTTTTTAAATAAAAAAGATGAGATCTCAGTGTGTTGCCCAGGCTGGTCTTGAACTCCCAAGCTCAAGTGATCCTCTTGCCTTGGCCTCCCAAAGTGCTAGGACTGCAGGCGTGAGTCACCATGCCCAGCTGTGATTATTCTTGATTTAAACTAATGATTAAGAAAAAAGATAGAAAAATAAGTTTTCAACTCTTTTCAACATGTTTCTGAGTTAGGATGCTAGTTATCGCTGTTATTTTCTAAGTGCTCTAATATATGCATGGTTACAGTTTTATCACAATAATGATGAACTTTTTATGGGGAAGAAAAAGAAACAATTTAGCAAGCTAAACCCATTGTGTTTGATATGCTAAGACTTTGTATGTATAAGTAGTGCAGCCTGTCCTTGTTTTCGGTTGTTACATAGTCCCAACTGATTCGGAAATGGAAAGAAATTATTATATTAGTGTGATTTTTAAACCCCTGAAATAATGTAAACAAAAATAGCTGTCACAGATTAATATTGTGCTGCCAGGCGTAGTGGCTTCACGCCTTTAATCTCAGCACTTTGGGAGGCGAAGGCTGGTGGATCACCTGAGCTCAGGAGCACCAGAGCAGCCTGGACAGCATGGTGAAACCCTGTTTCTACAAAAAAATACAAAAATTAGCTGGGTGTGGTGGTGCAGGCCTGTAGACTTAGCTACTGAGAGGCTGAGGAGGGAGGATCGGTTGAGCCTAGGAGGTGAAGGTTGCAGTGAGCTGAGATTGTGCCACTGCACTCCAGCCTAGTGACAGAGTGAGACTCCGACTCAAGAAAAAAAATGAATACAAGATAACTTTACATTTTTCTAGAAATATTTTTTGTTGGCTTTTAAAATAATAAATTCAACTATGGTTCTATTACATCTAAAAGTTTTGATTAAATTTTCAAAATTATGTTAGATTCTTGCATGTTTTTGTCAGATACTGTAACAGAAAAGTCCTTAATTTATTTTTTGATTCATGTAGGATCTGAACCAATGATGCTGGGTTCACCCACATCTCCAAAGCCAGGAGTTAATGCCCAGTTCTTACCTGGATTTTTAATGGGGGATTTGCCAGCTCCGGTGACTCCACAACCTCGATCAATTAGTGGCCCTTCAGTAGGAGTAATGGAAATGAGATCACCTTTACTTGCAGGTAGGTGAATTGCTTAAAATAATTTTTATAGACATGCTAAATACAGGGATGTCCAATTTTTTGGCTTTCCTGGACCACATTGGAAGAAGAATTGACTTGGGCCACACATAAAATACAGTAACTCTGATAATAGCTGATGAGCTAAAAAAAAAAAAAAATGCAAAAAAAATCTTAAAATGTTTTAAGAAAGTTTACCAATTTGTGTTGGGCCACATTCAGAGCCATCCTGGGCTTCATGCAGTGTTCAAGCCATGGGTGGGACAAGCTTGTGCTAGAATTTTAAAAAGTGTAATGGTGCAGCATTCACCCTCATCAATACATTCATTAATTAAAAAAATTTAAGCAATGTGTCTATTATAAAGCAAAGCCTTTATTTAAAGGCTCTTGGAATAGAGGTGTAAGCAGTATAAGCTATAATTTCTAGAGCCACTAAAATGTATTCTATGTTTTATTCATTCTAAGATGCCTTTGAATTGGCTTTTAAGTACTACTAGGAAAGATAACCCTAAATATGACACAATGCTAAGATGCCATTTTTTGTAAAATTTCTGTTTTGGAGATGTCAGAGAGTGGTAGGGGGAAGAGTGCCTCATAGAGTTGATGAAATACCATCATTTAGCTTCAACTGAATTGATTTAAAGTAATTCATCTTAAGATACAAGAATAGGAAATAATCGGTCAAAAGAAGTGTAACTTGAAGATGTAGATACGAATTTTGCCTTTAGTCTTAGTGAATTGAGATTCTCACATACAGCATGTTTAAGGAAACTAGGGGGAGGTTTTATACACAGAATTGGTGATTGTGAGGGCAAAGTATTGTAAATGCAGCCTGTATTTATTACAGAACTCCTTTAGCAAAGAAATATTTTTAAAAATGACTTCGAAGTTTTAACTGAGTAGTGAGAATTAGATACAGAAGTGTTGAATTCTAATTGTGAGCTAATATCCTTTAGTAGTTGTTCAAGTGAAAACTCTTTTTACCTTAATTGCCCTTTAAAGTATTTTTGCTTTAAAATGGTTTATTATTTAGGATTTATCAGGGAGAATGATAAATTATATTTGAAGTAATTCATTTAACATTAAACATTAAATTTCAAATGTGTTATTTTATTATGGTAGCCAACATATATTGATTGCTTATGAGCCTGGCAGTATGCTAATCATTATTTTGTCAATCTTAAAGGGTAGGTAATAGTATCCCCATCTTTAAAAAGAGAAAACTGAGGCTAAATGCAATAAATAATTTGCTGAAGCTCACTTGCTAGTAAGTGAGAGAGCACTACAAACCTCAGGTTAGTCTTATTCCATAGATTGTGCTCTGAATAGCTTAAGCTGTACAGTCCAGGCTCAGACATTAGTCTTACCGATGGTCTGGGCTGCATCACTATTTGACATTGCATGTTCTCTGATCGATAAAGACATCTTTATGTCACAGAACTTGGTCCTTTTACTACATCTTTATTATGTACTTAAATATATTTCTACTGTGAGAAACATGAATGGGATCTACTTAATCTGGATAGTCAAGTTCTACATTAGGGAATTATATTTATTCAGGAATCTACAGACTGGAGCTGTTTAGTACCTACTTTCAAGTGAGAAATGGGATCAAGTTTTGTATTTAAATGTTAAGCGTTTTGTAGAGCAAGCAAAAGTTACATGTGTTTTGTGAAAACTAAGATTTTCATTAACTACTTACTCCGAATCCTTTTATTCAAAATGCAGTCTGTGGATCAGCAGCATTGGCATCACCTGGGAGCTTATTAGAACTGTATAATCTCAGGCTTCACCCTACACCTTCTGAATCAGAGTCTGAATTTTAACAAGGTCCCCAGGTGACTGTTCAGCATATTAAAGTTTGAAAAGAACTAGGAGACAAGATTTTAAGTCAGTATTTCAAAAATATCAATTTAAAAAATCTTACCAAAAAGACAGAAGAATCCTTTTTTTTTTGTGTGCTGTAGGTGGGTCACCACCACAACCAGTCGTACCAGCTCATAAAGATAAAAGTGGCGCTCCACCAGTTAGAAGTATATATGATGACATTTCTAGCCCAGGACTTGGATCAACACCTTTAACTTCGAGAAGACAGGTAATATGAATACGCTTTTGATCCACAATGAACAACATCATGGTTTTATGTGGCTGTTCAGTGAGAGTCAATACTTTGAAATGTTTCCCTAAAGTCTATTTTAATAGACTATGCAACTATGTTGCACCGAATAAGCATTAAACACATCATAGAATGTACTTCAATTGTGTTGATGATGAACTGTACTTAACAGTGTAGAACTCTAGATTTTCTCTCATAGGTAATTCTCAGGTTTTTATAGGTATGCCTTATCCACCTGCCCATACCTCCAACCTACTTAATGTACATGTAGAATGTGATTATCATTTAAATCATTCTGATTGTTTAAGAAGTTTAATATTTAATATTTAAAAATTATTTGAAAGAACAAATGAAAATTTAGAGTTTCATCTAGATCTAGGGCACTTGTCAGCTGAGAAGTAGTATGTATTTGTCTTTATTTTCTTCTTTTTTTAGGGTCCCCAACAGGGTCCTGCTCAGTTGCCCAGGCTAGAGTGCAGTGGCACAGTCATAACTCTGCAGCCTTGAACTCCTGGGTTCAACCAGTCCTCCTGCCTCAACTGTCCTATTGGGATATAGGCACGTGCTGCTATGCCTGGCTAATTGTATTTTTTTTTGTAGAGATGAGGTCTTGCCGGATTCAGGTGATCCTTGCACCTTGACCTCTCATAGCTCTAGGTTATAAATGTGAGACACTGTGCCTGGCTGACTTTTCTTTTAAGTAGAAAATTTAGCAGCTTCATAGACAAAAGTGTTTCCTATTACTGTGCTTAGTAGGATGTATAAACAAAGTTTATCAGTTAAGTTGATAAGTTCTTTATATAAAGATATGTCTGCTGTTTGCTTTAGATAAATGTTTTATGCCTTTCCCTAAATTGTATTTAGTGAAGTTGAGAGTTCAAGAATATTAGAAAGCATTTTTCAGTGGATTCATGCTATTTATAGGCTTGATATGTCTGGCATACTAGATTTCCTTGTCAAGTAAAGCAAAATTCATTCACTGTGGTAAACAGGTTGCTGTTTCTTCCCAATACTTCTAGACTTGCCTTCCTGTCCAACAGGAGCCACTAGCTAAGTGTGGCTATTGATACTAGAGATATAGCTAGTCTTTATTGAGATATACTTTATAAAATACACACTAGAGTTTGAAGACTTAGAAAGAATGTAAGGTATCTTATTTTTTTATGTTGATTACATATTGAAATGATAATGTTTTGGATGTGTTTGGCTAAATAAACTATTACTAAATTTTACCTGTTTGTACTTTTAAAATGTGCCTACTAGAAATGGTAAAATTACACGTGTGGCATTTGTTGTTCCTAATGGATATCCTGGTCTGGGATGGTTTTCTAAAGGTTGCTAAGTAAAGCTTATGATTAGTTTGGTATGAAGGCTGGGCGTGTTGGTGCACGCCTGTAATCCCAGCACTTTGGGAGGCCGAGGTGGGTGGATTGCTTGATTTTTATGTATTTTTGTTTATTATTATTATTTTTTGAGACAGGGTCTTACTCTATCACCCAGACTAGAGTGCAGTGAAATGCTCATGCCCCACTGTAGCCTCGACATCCTGGGCTCAAGTGATCCTCCCACCTCTTCTCCCTAGTAGCGGGGACTACAGACGTGCACCACCATGTCTTGCTAACTTTTGTATTTTTTGTAGAGATGGGATTTGTCCTGTTGCCCAGGCTGGTCTTGAACTCCTGAGCTCAAGTAATCCACCTTCCTTGGCCTCCAAAAGTGCTGGGATTACAGGTGTGAGCCACTGTGCTGGCCTTTGGGCAGATTGCTTGAACCCATGAGTTTGAGATCACCTTGGGCTACATGGCGAAACTCTGTCTCTACTGAAAATACAAAAAAAAAAAAATTGGCTAGATGTGGTGGTGTGTACCTATAGTCCAAGCTACTCAGAAGGCTGAGGTGGGACGATTGCTTGAGCCTGGCAAGCTCAGGCTACAGTGGGCTGTGATCGTGTTACTGCACTCAGCCTGGGTGACAGAGTGAGACCCTGTCTCAAAAATAAAATAATAAAAATTAAAAAATTAAAAAATTGTTTGTTACAAGAACCACTGGCTTCTAAATTTGTGCAAGTTTTCATTACTTCTCTGATGATACAAACAAAGGTTTACAGATATTGCTGTATTCAAAATGTTTCAAAAACTCATGGGTCATGATTTATAGAGAATATTTTTGATTTGAAAGTTGGTAGGAATATTATTGCTAGATTAGAGCCCAAATTAGTTATGCCCCCTGGAATTTGCTCAACCTTTTTCTATCATGAAAGAATTGGCATTAATAATTGAAGAATAAATTTTATATCTCTCCCAACATTCTCTCAGCATTTAGTTCTGGTTGCTAAATGAAGCTATTTGAGATTTCCTTAGTTTAATTAGAATCTGTTTTAAAAAATCTTTATTGAGTTCTAGAGGGATTCTGTTCTCATTTATTGATTGGATATTGTCTTTGTTTTAGAAGGATTTTTAACTATTTTAATCCTTAATTTTTTTATATTTAAAGGAACTGAAATGGATAATTTACCAGTTTTGGAACTTTCTACTGGTAGTGGTAGGGATATGCTGTCTTTTATTGTTTAGACTGATTTGAATCTATAGTATTTCATGGTTTCTAAGTATCTGTTGAAAATCAAATTTTGTCACCCTTCTGTTTTTCTATATGAACTTGGTCATTTTAAAAATTACCATTATCTCTGTTATTTCAAATATTGTACATTAGAAACTAAAAACAGTTACCATGTCACCTTTTACAGAAGATAGCCTTTTTTTTTTTTTAAACATAATATGACTTTTCTTATTTTAAACAAATACTAAGGGATCTAGTAAATTTTAGGTTAATACTGTTTAACTTACGGGGAAAAAAGAGTGCATTTGTACTTTGAGCTAATTAGAGGCATCTCCAGCACATGATAAAAATTCAGTTATCCATTGAATGAAGCCTTTTAACACTTACTGTATTTATGTTTTGCATTTTTACCATAACACTTTCTTCTGTTTTTGTGTAGCCAAACATTTCAGTAATGCAGAGTCCTCTTGTTGGAGTTACATCTACTCCTGGAACAGGTAAGTGATTCTTTCTTTTTTTTTTTTTTTAAAGACAGGGTGTGGCTCTGCTACCCATGCTGGAGTGCAGTGGTGTGATCATGGAGTAAACAACTCTGACACCAAATACTTCTCTATTCTTCGAATGAATTTAATGTAAGATGTTTGTTGGTAACTGCCAAAATTTTTTATTTTACATTTCAAACTTGGAGATTTTCCGAAATCTCTATAACTTCTTTCAGGAAGGAAATACTTTGTATATTGATTATTTTCTGAATCAAATCACCCTAAAGGTATGATGGGGTGAATATTCAGAATGTCTTTTTAAGAAATTGTATACTTAATAGATGTTTGAAGTGTCTCATTAGTTATTAAAACTTGTCAATAAAAAAACCATTGCGATTGGGATGAAAAGGAATAGTTAAGACACAATAATAAAGGTGTTTTGAGAGATGTTAATGCATAGTTATAAATCTGAATGCCGTTGAATAGAAGCAGCCACTGATTATATACCTAGTTTTTCTTTAAGATTAATGGCTTTTTAATAATCATCATTATCCTTAGCACAGTTCTTCATATGTAGTCATATGTGTATAATCCCATCAAATGTTTATTCAGCAAATATTTGAGCACCTAACTATGTACTCTGGGAAATAGTAAACAAAATAGATATTCCCTGCCTTTATGGAACTTACATTTATTTGCAGAATTTACATTTATAAACAAAACAAATTATAAAGTTTGTTAGAAGGTATTACATTTTGTGGAGGAAAAAATTAAGCAGCAAAGGGGGGAAGTGGGTGGAGACTTAGAGTTTTACATAGGGTAATGTATTAGTTTTTTGTTGCTGCCGTAACAAACTACCACAAACATAAAAGTGGCTTAAACAAACAAATTCATTGTCTTTCATTTCTGGAGGTCAGAAGTTTGAAATGGGTCTTGGTGGGCTAAAATCTAGACATTGGTAGGGCTGTGTTCATTTATGGAGGTTCTAGACAAAAATCTATTTTTCTTTTTTTTTGAGATGGAGTCTTGCTCTGTCACCCAGGTTAGAGTGCAGTGGCACCATCTTGGCTCACTGCAACCTCCACCTCCTGGGTTCAAGTGATTGTTCTGACTCAGCCTCCTGAGTAGCTGGGATTACAGGTGCTCGCCACTGTGCCTGGCTAATTTTTTTTTTCTTTTGTATTTTTGGTAGAGATGGGGTTTCACCATCTTGGCCAGGCTGGTCTTGAACTCCTGACCTTGTGATCTACCCGCCTCGGCCTCCCAAAGTGCTGGGATTACAGGCTTGAGCCACTGCGCCTGGCCGGCAATAATCTATTTTTTTGCCTTTTCCATTTCTAGAGGCTACTTACGTTTCTTGGCTTGTGGTTCCCTTCCTCCATCTTCACAGTCAGCAACTTTGTAACTCTCTGATCATTCTTCTGTAGTCACATCTCCCTCTCTCTTTTAAAGACCCTTGTGAATACATTGGGCCGTTCTAGATAATCTAGGATAATCTTTGTATTTTAAGGTCAGTTGATTAGCAGCCTTAATTCCACCTGCAACCTTAATTCCCTTTGCCATGTAATGTAACATTCACAGGTTCCAGGGATTAGGTCATGGCCATCATTTGGGGACCTACCCAGCTTATTCCACCTACCACTGATAGTTAGGGGACAAGTAAACTTTACTCAAAAGTCTGTAAGTGAGGGAGGTAGGGAATAGTATTCTAGACGGAGGGAACAGTGTGTCTGGGGTGTTCAAGGAAGAGTAAGGGGACAGTGACTGAAATGGAGTAAGTGAGAGGGAGAATAGTAGAAAATGACGTCAGAGAGGAGAGGTAATGGGGGCAGATGTATTACAGGGCCCTGTAGGTTATTGACACAATTGGTCTTTACCCAGAAAAGGTGGAAGACAATAAGGATGAGACTGTTGCTGGGTTCAACTAGTTTGGGAGTAAAAATTAGCTTAGAAGCAAGGAGACAAGTTAGCAGGCTACTTGTAGCAATCTAGGTGAGAGATGATAGTGATAGAAAAAGAAGGCAGGCAAGAAGGAAAAGAATACAATAACAGGGAAAGATGGAACATAAGAAACAATAGCAAGACAGTAGATTTTAAACTAAGCAAATCAGGCATGTGCCTATAGTCTCAGCTACTCGGAAGGCTGAGGCAGGAGGATTGCTTGAGCCCAGGAATTTGAGGTTGCAGTGAGCTGATTTTGTCACTGCACTCCAGCTTGGGTGACAGAACAAGACCCTATCTCTAAAAAAAAGTAAATAAAAATTTTTAAAAAAGCCAAAAAACTAACCAAATTAACAATTATGTAAAATGTATTAAACACTCTGGTTAAGGCAGGTATTGTCAGAATGGATAACAAAAGGAACACCCAAGACAAATTGGATCCTTGGAATCCTCCAAGTCTGAATTTCTTGAGGCAGTCTGTGAGCACTCATAGGCCATGTCTTTAAAGTCTACATTTCTAGTAAAATGTTCTTCAAGGAAACTTAGTCATTTTCTATCACGATGCTCAGAATTCTTCCAGCCTCTATCCACTGCCTGATTTCTAAAGCCATTTCCATATTTTTAGTTGTGTGTTAACAACAGCACCTGACTTGTACCAAAACCTGTACTAGTTTTCTGTAGTTGCCATAACAAATTACCACAAACTTAGTGGTTCCAAACAATACATGTATTATCTTCTGGTTTCTAGAGGTCAGATATCTGGGCTGTTGCTTAGAGCTCAGGTGTCAACAGGGCTGTGTTTCTCTCTGGAGGCCTTGGGTATGAATCTGCTTCCAGGCTCCTTCAAGTTGTTGGCAGAATTTAGTTCTGTGTGGTTATAGGAATGAATGAGGTCCCTCTCCTTGCTGGCTGTTACCTTAAGATCTTAACTTCTAGAGGCTGCCCTCACTCCCTGGCTCATGGCTCTCCATCTTCCATCTTCAGATATAGCAATGGCAGATCAAGTCCTTTGTTACGCTTCGTATCTCTCGAGCTTTACTTTTCTGCCTTCTGCTGGTGCTTAGAGCTCGTTTGATTATATCAGGCCCATGAGGATAATCTGAGATAGTTCCTTATTCTAAAGTCAGCTGAGTAGTAACCCTAAGTTCATCTGCAAAGTTCCTTCACGGCAGTACCTAGATTGGTTGATTGGATTACCAGTCAGTCAAACCAGGGGACAGAAATCTTGGAGGCCTCTTTAGGCTGGGCACAGTGGCTCATGCCAGTAATCTCAGCACTTTAGGAGGCCGAGGAGGGCAGATCACTTGAGGCCAGGAGTTTGAGACCAGGCTGGCCAACATGGGGAAACGCTGTCTCTAGTAAAAATATAAAAATTAGCCAGGCATGGTGGTGCACGCTTGTAATCCCAGCTGCTTGGGAGGCTGAGATGGGAGGATCACTTGAACCTGGGAGGCAGAGGTTGGAGTGAGCTGAGATCGAGTCACTGCACTCCAGCCTGGGTGACAGAGCGAGACTTTGTCTCCAAAAAAAAAGAAATCTTGGAGGCCTTTTTAGAAGTCTATCTACTGTGTATGTCATGATCAAACATCTAGAATGTCACTCTAATCTTTTCAGCCAGGTGACTGAAGTTGAATGTCTAGGAAAATTAGTTCTGAACAGCCTTAAGCTGATCAAACTGTAACAAATAGGTGGATGATGATGCTTTGTTACACACAGAAATAGTGACTATTCAGTTATTTGAGTCATGCCAGCTGCCACTGGCTCACGCCTGTAATCCCAAGGCAGGTGGATCACTTGAGTCCAGGAGTTTTGAGACCAGCCTGGGCAACATAGTGAGATGCCTGTCTCTACAAAAAAAATTCAAAAATTAGCCTGGCATGGTGGCACACACCTGTAGTCCCAGCTACCTCGGAGGCTGGGGTTAGGAGGATCACTTGAGCCTGGGAAGTCAAGGCTGTAGTGAACAGTGATCACACCACTGCATTCCAACCTGGGTGACAGAGTGAGACCTCCTTGTTTCAAAGAAATAAAATAATTGAGTCAGTAAGTGATCCCAGGGACATTGAAAATCCCCAAACAGGGCTGGGTGCGGCATGATGGCACATGCCTATAATTCCAGCGCTATGGGAGGTCAAGGTGGGAAGCCCTCCCACCTTCCAGCGCTATGGGAGGTCAAGGAGTTTAAGGCTGCAGGCAGCTATGATTGCACCACTGCATGCCAGCCTGGGTGACAGCGAGACCTCAAAGAAAAAAAAAATGCAAAAACACATAATGTTAAGTAATGTTTTACATTTTAGCGGCTTTCTTAGTTGACTGAAAAGCATACATTTTATACATTTTAATTTTCCTACTGTTGTCAAGTAGAAAAGCACAAGATTAATGTTAATAAATATCTTTTTGTTAACTTATTTTTTTTTCTAATATAGTAACTTCTGTGAGGTTTTGTAATTATAGAAACTACATATGAAAATACAAGAGCTGTGATAGGAAAAATACCTATCATGAATTGGCCACTGGGAGCCACTGCTGCTTCTACTTTGAGTTTAAGGAATTTACATATAGAAAGTCTTAATGGGGCATAAGTGACAAAGAATATTTTTGAAAAGATGACAAGGTGTGGAGATCTATCATGCATGGCCAATGATAGGCAAGAAATAGAAAAAGAGAATTGACAGGAAAATTGAGGGGAAAACCTAGAGTTTTCATTTAGAGCTATATATATATATATATATATATATATATATATATACATATTTTTTTTTTTAGCTCCTATATTTAGTGTTAAGTGAATTTTTTTGGATAATTAGTAAATCTCAGCTTTCTGAGATTGGCAGCTTTTATAAAGAGATGTCATGGGATATAATGGCATGACTGCCACTTTATGCTTAGGTTGTTTTTTGCACCTAAAGAGGTTAGTGGGTTTATTTTATTTTATTTTTTAAACATTCTGTAACGGATGTTAAGATCTTTTTTAGAATATTATTTCTGGTGCAGGAAAACATTGGTCATAAGTCAAAATAGGAAATCTGGGTTAAAGAATATAAGAAACTCTTAGTCATGGTATATTACTGCCCCTGGTAAAGAACATTGAATGTGTTTGCTCTACTTTCCCCATCCTCATCCCTCAGTATTTTTTTTCTGCTGCAATTTAAGTTTTCTTCTGCTTTTCTTCTTCCTTTATATTTTTTATTACTTTTTTTCTTGAGAAGTTTTTTCACTTATATATTAGCTCTCTTCCAAAATGGTAGGTCACTAGTTAATTAACTAGAATCATTATTTGTGTTAGCATATTGTTAACAGGTTAAGTGTGATATTAAGTGATAGTAGCACTTTATGGCGCTTTTGTTGATGCAAGGACCTCAGAGTTTTGATAGTGTTCCTGGAAGTGGGGGCCAAAAGGGACTCTTCTTTTTCTGGTTTGGGTTAGGTACTCCTTACATGTGTTCCTTTTAAAGCTCTCTCTGCTTGGCTCTCATCTGTCTTTATTACTTGATTATGAACTCCTTCAAGACAGAGATTTTTCCTGTGTCTTCAGTGTTTACCCATCTCAGAGCTGGGTACAAAGGGCCTACCTAACATTAATCCTGTGCTTTTCCACTTGACAACAATAAGAAAATTAAAATGTATGCTTTTCAGTAGACTAAGAGAGCTACTAAAATGTAAAACATTACTTAACATTATGGTTTTGCATTTCTTTATTTTTTATTTTTTTGAGAAAAGATCTCGCTGTCACCCAGGCTGGAGTGCAGTGGTGCAGTCATAGCTCCCTGCAGCCTTAAACTCCCAGGCTCAAGCAGTCCTCCCACCTCGACCTCCCATAGTGCTGGAATTATAGGCATGTGCCACCATGACATACCCAGCCCTTTGTAAATGTTTGTTGACTGAATATATTGATGGATATAAGCTGTAGAGATTTGAATGGTGGCCTCCATACAATAGGTCCACATTCTAATCACTGGAACCTGTGACTGTTAACTTACATGATTGAGTTAAGGATTTTCAGAGGGGAGACTCTGAAGGAGAGTCTAAAGAGTTAAGGAGGGAAGGGGAGAGAATCCTGGATTGCCTGGATGGCGCCTAAATCCAATCACAAGGGTCCTTGTAGGTAAGAGGCAAAAAGAAATTTGAAACGGAAGAGGAAGAGAAACATATAGAGGAGAGAGATGTTCAGAAGGGGGCAGAGATTAGAGTGTTGTTTCCAAAGCATGCCATAAGTCACCAAAAGGTGGAGGAGGCAAGCAGTGGCTCCTTCCATAGAGTCTGCAGCAGGTGTGCCACCTTGCCAACAACATAATTTTGGACTTCGGGCCTCCAGAACTTGTGAGAGAATAAATTTCTGTTTTAAGCCGTCCAGTTTGTGGTAATTTGTTACAGCAGCCATAGGTAACTAATATATGTAAATATTGTTTTGAGACAATGACATTCCAACACCAGTATCCACTACCAAATAAGAGGATTGGAGTATTTGCATCCAACTTGGCAAGGCATGATTTTTCTTTAATAATACTGAATAAAAACTATCCTTATTCTAGACTGTGTAGCTTCTTGTTGCTGCTGAACCATATTATCACAAATTAATATCTTAAAACAACACAAATTTATTGTGTTACAGTTATGGAGGTCAGAAGTCTGAAGTAGGCCTCAGTGGACTAAAATCAAGATGTTAGCAGGACTGCATTCCTTTCTGGAGGCTCTAGAGGAGAATTTTTTTTTTTTTCTTTTCTAACTTGTAGAGGCTGCCCACATTCTTTGGCTTATGTCCCCCTACCATCTTCAGAACCACCAGTGTCCAGTGAGTGTTTCTACATTATTCTTTTCCTTTCCTCTTCCCCTTTTAAGGACCTTATTGGTTATATTGGGCCTATTTGGATAATCTAGGATAATCTTATTTTTAATTAGTCACCAAAATTTTATTTACTCTCATGTCAGATTAACTATGCTACCACTGAGTGGTCTCTAGTTATGGTGGTGGCAATATTTATGTTTTAGTCAAAATAATAAATTCAGATAGTTTTAGAAAATTAAATAGAACTTACTGTAATCCCAGCAATTTGGGAGGCCAAGGCGGGTAGATCACCTCAGGTCAGGAGTTCAAGATCAGCCTGGCCAACATGGTGAAACCCCATCTCTACAAAAACTACAAGAAATTAGCCAAGCATGGTGGTGGGCACCTGTAATCCCAGCTACTCAGGAGGCTGAGGCAGGAGAATCACTTGAACTGGGGAGGTGGAAGTGGCAGTGAGCTGAGATTGTACCACTGCACTCCAGCCTGGGCAACAAGAGCAAAACTCCATTCAAAAAAAAAAAAAGGAAAATTAAATAGAACTTTAATACAACAAAATGCAATAATCTTTAACCTTATTATGAACTAGCCAGTCCAGATCTTAGAGCTATTCTTTTTGGAATTTACTTCTATGTCCAAATTAGATGTTATATTAGTTTACTCTTGCCATTGTAACAAATTACCACAAATGTAGTGGCTTAAAACACTTTACATTTATTCTCATTTATCCCAAAATCAGTTTCACTGGGCTGAAGTCAAGGTGTTGATAGATTACCTCTGGAGATTCTATGGACAATCAGCTTCCTTGTTTTTTTTTTTTTTTTTTTCAGCATCTAGCTGGATTCTCGTTTATGCCTTTTTCCTTCATCTTCAAAGCATATCATTCCAGTCCCTGCTTCCATAATCACATAGCCTTCTCTGAAGTAAAATCTCCTACTTCCCTCTTGTAAGGATACTTGTGGTTACATATAGGGCCCACCTGGATAATCTCCCCATCTGAGGATCTGTAATCACATCTGCAAGATCCCTTTTGCCACATAGATAGCATTTGCAGATTTCAGGGATTAGAATGTTGTTATCTTGGAGGGCTGTTATTTAGCCAGCCACATATCATCATATTGCTAATTCTTAATTTTCAGTTTTTAATTTTGCTATATTTCTCTTAAAGTAATTGAAGATACTGTATTTTCTCCTCATATTATCTGAATATAGTTATATCTAACTTTATTCCTTTGTCAGTGTTTATACTGTGACTATGTAAATACTGCTCAGTGCTGAACCAATTAATATGATTAGTCTTTCTGTAAAACTCTTGATTCTCCAATAGTTAATAATTGTTTTTTTTCTATTAGTCTAATTTTTATGCGCCATTTCTTTCCTTTATTTTAAGCAAACATTCTGTTGCTATGGTACATACCTATTTTAGTACACTCACTTTTCAAGCATATTTTTCTTTGTTTTAAATTGAGAATTTCTCTCTCTAAGCCTCTGTCTTGATTTCTTGTTTTGGTATGGTGTATGACAATCATCCTAGGACTTGCAAGTTTCTAGCGTCGGGTTCTTTTTCCTAGAAAGCATGCCTCCGTCTTTATGTCCTGATTTTGGTGAAGAACATATTTAAGTAGCTTTCTAAAAAAGCTTGCTTAGGAAGTAAAAATTTAAGACCTCATGTCAGAAATGCTTTTTTTTAGTCTTCACACTTGATTGATAGTGTAGGTGGGTGGGTTGGAATTTTGGAGGCATCATTCCATTGTCTTCTGCCTTCCAGTGTTCTGTGGAAGCCATTTGTGATGATGATTCGTGAGTATTTCTACGTGACCTGTTTTCCAGAATTTATGATATCTCTATGGTTGGTATTCTCAATTTCACAAATATGACTTGGTGTGGAACTTTTTCATTTGTTTTGCTGGGGAATTGATGGATCCTTTGCATCAAGATGCTTATATTCTTCAGTTCTGGGAAATTTCCCTGTATTATTTGTTTGATAATTGCTTTCTCTCTGCTTTCTCTGTTCCCTTTTTTGGAATTCCTTCTGTTTGTGTGTTGCATTACTGCAGAGATTTCTAATTATTTTTTCCCTTTTATGTTATCGTTTATATCTGTATGCTACTTTCTGAGAGATTTTCTCAAATTTTGTGGTTTTTTTTGGGGGGGGGTGGGGGGCGCGTTTGTTTTTGTTTTGAGATGGAGTTTTGCTTTGCCATTCTCCTGCCTCAGCCTCCCAAGTAGCTGGGACTACAGATGTGCGCCACATGCTGGGCTAATTTTTCGTATTTTTAGTAGAGACAGGGTTTCACCATGTTGGCCAGGCTGGTCTCGAACTCCTAACCTCAAGTGATCCACCTGCATCAGTCTCCCAAAGTGCTGGGACTACAGGTGTGAGCCATTGTGCCCCACCATCTCAGTTTTTTATTTTCTCTGTCATTTTAATTCCAGGAACCTTTTTGTTGTCGTTCTTTGAATGTACTTTGAATGTACTTAGTTTTTTGTTGTTGTTCTTTGAATGTTGTTCTTTGAATGTACTTAGAAGTATAGCATTCTGTTGTTTCAGCTGGGCGCGGTGGGTCATGCCTGTAATCCCAGCACTTTGGGAGGCTGAGGTGGGCGGATCACAAGATCAGGAGATCGAGACTGTCCTAGCTAACATGGTGAAACCCCATCTCTACCAAAAATACAAAAAATTAGCTGGGCGTAGTTGCAGGCGCCTGTAGTCCCAGCTACT
Organism: Pongo pygmaeus; assembly: GCF_028885625.2. Taxonomy (NCBI): domain Eukaryota; kingdom Metazoa; phylum Chordata; class Mammalia; order Primates; family Hominidae; genus Pongo; species Pongo pygmaeus. The sequence continues at coordinate 82,910,780 of NC_072384.2, forward strand.
CGGGAGGCTGAGGCAGGAGAATGGCCTGAATCCGGGAGGTGGAGCTTGCAGCGAGCTGAGATTGCACCACTGCACTCCAGCCTGGGCGACAGAGCGAGACCCCGTCTCAAAAAAAAAAAAAAAGAAAGAAATATAGCATTCTGTTCTTTCATAGGTAAAATGTCCTAGCAGTGAGGTTAATAGCATTCTTTTTTATTCTTGCTCTTATTGTCTTGTCTCTTCTAGTTCTTGGTATTTTTTTTTCACCCCTCTGTCATTGCTGGTGAGCAAATATTTATCAAATGAGGCACTAAAAGCTATTTGGATAAGTGTGTGTATAGGGTTCAGTATTGGCAGCAGGGTAGAATTGATGGAGAGAAGCTGTTTTATGTCTTACTGGGCTTCACTTTAAAGTGTTCCCAAAGAAAAATCTTTTAATACTCGGCCTTAATGCCTAAGCTCGTGTTCTGAATATGGGCAGGGGCAAGTCTCCTTTTCAATGTGCAGATTTTCACTAAATCTCCTTACAGTTGTCTTCTGCTGTCAGACTCATGGAGTTTTGAGCTGTTTAGGTTCCTTTTCTCCAGAGACAAAATCTTTGGTCTTTTGAGGGTGGATTGGGAAAGTGACAGTTATCTGGCTGTCTGGGATAAGGAGAGGCCTGGCCTCTAAGTCCTTATTATATACTTTACATTAGTTTTCCTTAAGTTCAGCCAGGAGTTTTTCACAGTATCATTGGTCCCCAAAACCTGATACTTTTTTAGAGTGTCTGTCAGTAGGTGTTTGCGAGGGATTATAAAAGTGAATACAGGGTTCAGTTCACTATGCTTGATTGGACATTGTACCGTTCAATATGCTTTTTCCGTACAATGCGTGTGCCATACTGCAAAGTCTGATTAAATAGTCCTTATAAGATTATCCTTACTTCAGATACTAGCTGTTAATTTTGGGATGATCACTTTAGACCAGTTGTCTATAAATTAAGAGGTTCCCAAGGTTGCTTGTAATGTTTGGTAGTTTACTAGAAAAACTCACAACTCCACTGAAAGTGCTGTGCTCATGGTTATAGTTTTATTACAGCAAAAAGAAACAAATTAGAGCCAGCCAAAGGAAGACACATAGGGTGTTGTTGGAAAGGGTTCCAAATGTGAAGCTTCCTTTCCATTGTCTTCAGGGAGATGTGTTATCCTTCCAGTGTCAATGTATGGCAATATACATGGAGTACTACCAACTAGGGTAGCTCACTGGAGCATCTGTGTCCACAGTTTTTATTGGAGTTTCATTACATAGGCATGATTGAATTACCAATCAGGTGGTTGAGTTCAGTCTCCAGTCTTCCTCCTCTCGTTGAGCAGAGACCAAATCCCTTATTACATATTGTGCTACTTTGTTTCATGATGAGAAGTTAACACTGCCAGGAACCTCTTTTTTTCCAAGTTTCATTTGGCTCATATCTGTTTAAAATTTACTAGTCTTTTAATCTCTTTTGTTTTCATTTAGGTTAGTGGTCTGTTTTGAAATAATTGAATGTTTCTTTTAATTGAAGGCATTTTCATAAAGGATAATAAGGTCTTTTGCCCTCTGCTTTAATCCAGTCTTAGAAAGAATGTTTGAATAGTGGTTTACTCAGGGAGACACATTGCAGTCAGATTTGATGTGGTTTGATAGGCACACTTTATTTTCATCTTACAGAGCATGGCATGTGCGCACCAGAAGTCTGATTGAAAGGAAGTAAAATCAGTGGAGCAATTAAACATTAACTAGGTGGGGGGCAATTATGCTAGAGTTATGTAAATAGTTTTAGATTATGTATAAGTAATTATATTTTTCAGAGTAGTTGACAGGGCAAAAATTAGATTGCTTATTCGTTTGAGACCTATTTTTGATTTGTTTTATTTTTAAAGGTTGTAATGGTTGTCACAATTCGAACCTTCATTTAATTTCTTGCTTGAAAGTTATTACATGATGTAGCATAACTAAATTTTATCTTCTTAATGGTAATACTTGTAGACCGTAGAAAATTTGGATTGGCTTCAGATTAAATGCCTTTTACTGTTTTCGGTTTGTTAATGGAATGTCTTTGTAGTAACTAAAATTAGTTAAGAGTATCTTTTGTATAAATATATGCTTCCACTTACTAAAGCAATAGTTGGTAACTTAGTTGATAAGTAGATTCTTAAAAATATAACAGCACTTGTCAAAGTGGGATGTTTCATTTTAAATCAGACTTATTTTAGAAATATATTGAACAGGTTGAGTATCCCTTATCAGAACTGCTTAGGACCAGAAGAGTTTCAGATTTTGGAATATTTGTATTATACCTATCAGTTGAGCATTGAAAATCTGAAATTTCCTTTGAGTGTTATGCTGGTGCTCCAAAAGTTACAGGTTTTGGAACATTTTGGATTTTGTATTTACAGATTTGGGATGCTCAGCCTATACCTATTAAATGCTTCTGTGGTGATGAGGGAAGTAAATTGTTAAATGTATTATAGGATGATGTACTTTAGTATTCCTCCACATGTACCCCGTACATTTGTACAAATAAAAAGCTATCCAGTATAGTTGAAGATTACCTGAAAGAGAATTTTAAAAAGTTTAATAAATATTACTTAGTTATTACATCTATAATGAACCTTAACGCAAGACTTAGGTGTTACTCCAAAAATAAAATGGGACAATAGACAAGAACTTTAAAAAGTTAACTGTTGTTAGTAATACATGACTTCAATTACAGCACAAATATTAATTTATAAAGTCAAGTCTAAAAGACTTCTAGGAATGATGTCCGTGTCTTGCCTCCAAATGATATCAAAACAAAACTACAGCCTGGACAGGATCAAAAGAGTTGTCAAGTAAAAACTACAGTGCAATAATATCATTCTAACTGAAGAGAAAAAATATAATCACTTAAGAATTTCAAAAATCTGCTGGGCACGGTAGCTCACGCTTGTAATTGCAGCACTTTGGGAGGCCAAGGCAGGCGGATCACCTGAGGTCAGGAGTTTGAGACCAGCCTGGCCAACCTGGTGAAACCTCGTCTCTATTAAAAATACAAAAATTAACTGGATGTGGTGGCACACACCTGTAATCCCAACTACTCCAGAAGCTGAGACAGGAGAAACGCTTGAACCCAGGAGGCGGAGGTTGCAGTGGGCTAAGATTGCGCCACTGCACTCCAGCCTGGGGAACAGAGTGAGACTCCGTCTCAAAAAAAAAAGTATTTCAAAAATCTTACTTCTTTAAGGTTGCTAAACAATTTGAGTTCCTAGACTCCTTTGAATTCAAATTTAGAAACTAGAACTAATGTAATTTAACCTATTAATGTAAACTTTCCTTTAGGAAAAATATTTTTCAGATCACCTCACATCTATTAAGCTTATTAAAGAATATATTTTATCCAGAACACTATTCTAGACCTTACTAGACAACAAGATGTTCACATAGTAGTGCTATTTTGAGTTCTACAAATCTCCAAACCGCTTTCTGTTGAGGCTGAACTAATTTGCACTCCCACCAACAGCATATAAGGGTTCCCTCTGCAGCCTCATCAACATTCTTACATTCTTATTTTTTGACTTTTTTTTTTGAGTTGGAGTCTCACCGTCATCCAGGCTGGAGTGAAGTGGCACGATCTTGGCTCGCTGCAACCTCTGCTGCCCGGGTTTGAGCGATCTCTTGTCTCAGCTCCCGAGTAGCTGGGACTACAGGCACCCGCCACCATGCCCGGCTAGTTTTTGTATTTTTAGTAGAGATGGGGTTTCGCCATGTTGTCCAGGCTTGTCTCTAACTCCTGACCTCAGGCGATCCAAACGCCTCGGCCTCCCAAAGTGCTAGGATTTCAGATGTGAGCCACTGCTCTTGGCCTATTTTTTGACTTTTTAATAGTAGCCATTTTGATTGGTGTGAGATGGTATCACATTGTGGTTTTGAATTGCAGTCTCTCTGATTAGTGACATTGAACATTTTTTCATGTTTGTCAGTCACCTGCATGTCTTCTTTTGAGAAGTGCCCGTTCATGTCATTTGCCCACTTTTTAATGTTTTTTTTTTTCTTGTTAATTTAAGTTCCTTACAGATTCCTTTGTTGGATGCATACTTTGCACGTTTTCTCCTATTCTGTAGGTTGTCGATTTATTCTTTTGATAGTTTCTTTTGTGTGCAGGAAGTCATTAGTTTAATTAGGTCCAACTTGTCAATCTTTGTTTTTGTTGTATTTGCTTTTGCAATATTAGTCATAAGGTCTTTGCCTAGGCCAGTGTCCAGAAGAGGTTTTTCAAGGGTTTCTTTTAGAATTTTTGTAGTTTGAGGTCTTACATTTAAGTCTTTAATTCATCTTGAGTTAATTTTTTTATATGGTGAGAGGCAGGCTGCATATGGCTAGCTGGTTTTCCTTGCACCATCTATTGAATGAGGCATCCTTTATCCATCCTCTATTTTTGCCAGCTTTGTCGAAGATCCATTGTTTGTAGGTGTGTGACTTTGTTTCTGCGTTCTCCATTCTGTTTCATTGGTCTGTGTGCCTATTTTTGTACCAGTACCATACTGTTTTGGTTACTGTAATCCCATAGTTTGAAGTCAGGTAATATGATGCTGCTGGCTTTGTTCTTTTTGCTTAGGATTGCTTTGGCTATTTGGGCTCTTCTTGCTTCCCTGTGAATTTTAGAATAGTTTTTTATAATTCTGTGAAAAAGGATGTTGGTTATTTGATAGGAATTGTGTTGAATTCCTTTGGGCAATATGGTCATTTTAATGATACTGATTCTTCTAATCTATGAGCATGGAATGTTTTTCCATTTGTGTCATCTGTGATTTCTTTCATCAGTGCTTTGTAGTTCTCCTTGTAGAGATTTTTCACCTCCTGGGTTAGATGTATTCCTAGGTATTTTAATTTTTTTTTTTTTTTTTTTTGGTATGTGGCTATTGTAAATGGGATTACATTTTTGATTTGGTTCTCAGCTTGAATGTTATTGGTGTACAGAAATGCTACTGATTTTTGTGAATACTTTTTTAAGCACTCGCTTATGAGTGAGCATATGTGATGTTTGTCTTTCTGTGCCTGGGTTGTTTCACTTAAGATACTGACTTCCAGTTCCATCCATGTTGCTGCAAAATTGATTCCTTTCCTTTTAATGGCTAATAATATTACGTTGTATATATACACCACATTTTCTTTATTCATTCAACCATTGTTGAGCCCTTAGTTGATTCCATATCTTTGCTATTGTGAATAGTGCTATGATAAACTTATGAGTCCAGCTATCTTTTGGTATATTATTTCTTTTTGTTTGGTTAGAAACCCAGTAAGAGAGATTGTTGGATTGAATGGTAGTTCTGTTTTTAGTTCTTTGAGAAATCTCCATATGGCTTTCTATAGAGGTTGTACTAATTTACGTTGTCACCAACAGTGTATGAGTTCTCTTTTCTCTGCATCCTCGCCAGCATCTGTTTGTTTTTTTGTTTAACAATAACCATTCTGACTAGGGTAAGATGATGATGTAGTTTTGAATTGCATTTCTCTGATGATTAGTGATGTTGAGCATTTTTTTTATATACCTCTTAGCCATTTGTATGTCTTTTGAAAAATGTCTATTCATGTTCTTTGCCCATTTCTTTAATAGGTTATTTTTATCAAATCTATCTTTATATATATTTTGAGATGGGGTCTTACTCTGTCATTTAGGTTGGAGTGCAGTGGCACGATCTTGGCTCACTGTAACCTTCACCTCCCAGGCTCAAGTGATCCTTCCATCTCAGCCGCTCAAATAGCTGGGACCACAGGCGCACACCACTACGCCCAGCTAATTTTTTGTATTTTTAGTAGAGAGAGGGTTTCGCCATGTTGCCCAGGCTGGTCTCGAGCTACTAACTTGGGATTACAGTCATAAGCGCTGGGATTACAATCATAAGCCACAGTGCAAAGCCCAAGCTTTTTTATCACAGTAGCTTTCCCCCCCACCTTCTGTAGATAATCTTTTTTGTTTCTTAAGAACATCCTTGGAGAAATCCATGTGACTGTAAACACTTTGGAATGAGTTAGGATGGTTTTCAACTCATTTGGGAATTAAGGATAAATGACAAGTCAGGAGATACATACAATAGTTAGAATATGTTAAGTAGCCTCTAGAAAATCAATAAAAATGGAGCATGACTCATGCGCATTGACCTGTAGAACAGTGGTTTTCAAACGTCTTAGTTTTGTAGTTTTTACCTTGTTTATACTCTTAAAAATTAAAGAGCTCTTGTTTATATAGATTATAGCTATCAATATTTACTGCATTCAAAATTAAAACAAAATTTAAAATTTAAGTATTAACTCATTTAAAAATAAAGCTATTTCATATAAACATAACCTTTTTTGAAGTGAACAGTAACAACTATTTTCTAAAGAAAAAAAATTTGCAGGAAGAGTGACATTGTTTTTGTTTTAAAAATCTTTTTAGTGTCTGCCTTAATAAAATACCTCTGAATTCTCATGAATCTGCTTCTCTGTTCAACCTGAGTCCGTTGAATCACATGAAGTTGCCTCTGGAAAACTCCATTGTACACTCATAAGAGTCTGAGAAAAAGGCAAATGAAACTTCATGTTTTTGTGAAAATAATTTTGAGTTGGCTGATCTCATGAGAGAGTCTTGGGGGAGCCAAGGATCTCCAGACCACACTTGTCGTACTGCCACAGGAAATAAACATGTTAACTAGATTACTGCCTCAGAGCTCATGCTTTGGATTCCGATTGCCTGGATTGGAATTCCAACTAACCTTCTGGATGTTATTTAATATTATCCTGTTTCCTAACTTGTTAAATGGACTAATTGGACCTTTTGTAGGATTGTTAGAATTAAATAAAATTACACTCGTAAAGTGTAATAATCACTTAATAAAATGCTACCTTTTTTTTTTTTTTTTTGAGACAGAGTCTCTCTGTCACCCAGGCTGTAATGCAGTGGTGCTATCTCAGCTCACTGCAACCTCCGCCTCCCGGGTTCAAGCGATTCAACTGCCTCAGCCTTGAGAGGAGCTGGGATTACAGGCATGTGCCACCACACCTGGCTAATTTTCGTGTTTTTAGTAGAGATGGGGTTTCGCCATGTTGGCCAAGCCGGTCACAAACTCTTGACGTCATGATCCGCTCGCCTTGGCTTCCCAAAGTGTTGGGATGACAGGCGTGAGCCACTGGCCTGGTCCTTAAAATGCTACCTTTTAATATCAAAGTTTTAGTCCTGTTATGTCACGCTTAGAATTTTCTGTTGGTTTTCTACCTCACTTAGAGCTTTAGCTTTTACAGTGGTTTTGTAAGGTTTTTCTTCATGATCCGGCATATTGCTGCCTCTCTGCTCTCATCTCCTTGTTCTCATCTCACATCCCCCTCACTGTGCAAACAGTGGCCTTCTTGCGTTCATCTAAGACCAGTCATGTCTTTCCTCATGGCCTTTGTTTTGTTATTTTCTCCACAAAATGTTCACTTCTTCAAATATTGTTTTGCTTCCCTTGTCCTTCAGGTTTTTGCTTTAACGCACCTCAGTGAAATCCTTTTTCATTTAACCCACCCACACAAATTGGCCCTGTCTCCCTTCTCTGCTTTATTTTTTTTTCTCTATAGGATTTTTAGTTTTGTAGCACATTAAATATTTACTTATTTGCCTCTCTTTCTCTAGAATGTAGGCTCCAATAGGGATGGATTTTTTGTTTTTATTTGTCTAATGTGTTTACTGCTATACCTTCAATACCTAGGTTGATGCTTAGTGCATATTTAAGTGCTGAAAAAATATGTTTTGAATGAGTAAATCATTATTGCTACTGTGAAGATGAAAGGGAAATAGTCTCTGCTTCTCACAAATGTATAGCCTTAATTGGACAGTGCTTCTGAGATAAAATGAACTTTGTAAAGTGTTTAGCATGGCATGTTGGACACACAGAAGTACTCAATTGGTGGCTGTTACTGAAGAATAAGAAATAAAAGGATAAGACATTTTAGATAGAAATGACCTGAATAAAAGAAAATTGCATTCACATTTTAAGGGGTAGGGTAGATATTGTTTAGTGCATACTGGAAAAGTAAGGTTGCAACTGTATAGCTGAAGCCGAGGCATTCGGATTTTGTTCTGTGGGTAATACATTTTTACATGTTCTTAAGGCAGAGGTGCTGTGATGAAAGTGGTAGGTTTGGAAGACAAAACCAACAGAAGTCTTTGAGGTTGCCTGGGATATCCTTCTGGTGTTGGCTTAACCAGACATGCTTAATAAAACATTTAGATAATTTATCATACATAATAAAACATTTGCAAAATTATAAACTATGCCCAATTATTACTTCCTCTAATTGTATGGTAGCGACCACAGTTGTATGTTTTGAACTATTTATATAATTGCCAACTTCATTAGACTTTATCATTTAAAACTAAGATTTTTGATTTAGAATCAATCAAGGTGTTTATACTGGCAACTAACTTGCTAAATATACTAATATAGGGCAAAGTATGTTTAGTCCAGCAAGTATCGGTCAGCCACGAAAGACGACATTATCTCCTGCCCAGTTGGATCCTTTTTATACTCAAGGAGATTCTTTGACTTCAGAAGATCACCTCGATGACTCTTGGGTGACTGTATTTGGGTAAGGTTTTCAGATCATTTGCTTTTTAAAAAGCCCACCCTATGAATATAATCAAACATACAGTAAAATGGAAAGAAGTGCATAGCAGACACCCATCTTACTACCACCTAGGTTCTATGGTTAACAGTTTGCTACATTTGCTTTATCATTATCCATCTATCCATTCTTTTTGTTGGTGCAGTTCATAATAAGTTGTAGACATGAATACATATTACCGTGACACTTGAGCATGCATGTATGTCATTAACTAGAGGTTGATACTTGTTTGTAGTTTTTTAAATCATTTGTCTGTTTATTTCTTCCCAAATTATTTTCTCTTAAGCATATTTTCTAGATGGAACACAGTTGTCCCTTTAGACTTAGGGAACTCCTTCCCCTTTTTCTAGTGACTAGTTCTCTACATCTAGTGGAATTCACCAGTTTTGAACTAAGAGAATGAACATTTACAAACACACACACACACACAATGTCACAGGGTTGATACTTTCTAGTCACAAAACATTGAATATTAATAGAAACAGAGTATGACAGTCCTTGTTACATTTTTGAATAGATTTTTAGGTCTAAAAAATACTTTAAAATGCCTTTTTTTTAAAAAAAAAAATTTTTTATTTCCATAGGTTTTTGGGGAACAGGTGGTATTTGGTTACATGAGTAAGTTCTTTACATGATTTGTGAGACTTTGGGGCACCTATCTCCCGAGCAGTATACACTGAACCCAATTTGTAGTCTTTTATCCATCACCCCTTTCCCACCGTTTCCCCCTGAGGCCCCAAAGTCCATTGCATCATTCTTATGCCTTTGCATCGTCATAGCTGAGCTCCCACTTATGAGTGAGAACATACGATGTTTGGTTTTTCATTCCTAAGTTACTTCACTTAGAATAAATGAGTTACTTCACTTAGAATAATAGTCTGCAGTCCCATCCAGGTTGCCACAAATGCCATTAATTAATTCCTTTTTACGGCTGAGTATTCCATTTTGTATGTATATATATCTATCACAGTAAAACTCCTTAGAGATCATATTGTATAATGTTTTATTTTACAGGTGAGGAAACTGAGGTGTAGGCAGATTAAGTGATTTATTCAGCAGTTCACATCTAGTTATTATTAGCAAAGCTCTAGCAAAAACTTAGGTCTTTTGATATTCAAGCTGATATTTACACTCTACAAAAATATAAAGTTTGTTTCTGAAAGTATGATTGCCATACTGTATTAGTCCGTGTTCATGCTGATAAAGACATTATCCGAGACTGGAAAGAAAAAGAGGTTTAATTGGACTTAGGGTTCCATGGCTGGAGAGGCCTCAGAATCATGGTGGGAGGTGAAAGACACTTCTAACATGGCAGTGTCAAGAGAAAATGAGGAAGAAGCAAAAGCGGAAGCCCCTGATAAACCCGTCAGATCTCGTGAGACTTATTCACTATCATGAGAATAGCACAGGAAAGACTGGCCCCCATGAATCAATTACCTCTCCCTGGGTTCCTCCCACAACACATGGGAATTCTGGGAGATGTAATTTGAGTTGAGATGTGGGTGGAGACACAGCCAAACCATTTCATTTGGCCCCTCTAAATTGCATGTCCTCACATTTCAAAACCAATCATGGTTTCCCAACACACCCCCCAAAGTCTTATTTCAGCATTAACCCAAAAGTCCACAGTCCCAAGTCTCATCTGAGTTAAGGCAAGTCCCTTCCACCTATGAGCCTCTAAAATCAAAAGCAAGATAGTTATTTCCTGGATATAGTGGGGTTATAGGAATTGGGTAAATATAGCCATTCCAAATGGGAGAAATTGGCCAAAACAGAGGGGTTATAGGCCCCATGCAAGTTCAAAATCCAGAGGGGCAGTCAAATTTTAAAGCTCCAAAATGATCTCCTTTGACTTCCTGGTCTCACATCCAGGTCACACTGATGCAAGAGGTGGGTTCCCATGTTCTTGGCCAGCTCCGCCCCTGTGGCTTTGCAGGGTACAGCCTCCCTCCTGGCTGCTTTCCCATGCTGGCATTGAGTGTGTGGGTTTTCCAGGCACAGAGTGCAAGCTGTCAGTGGATCTACCGTTCTGGGGTCTGGAGGATGGTGGCCCTCTTCTCACAGCCCCACTAGGCAGTGCCCCAGTAGGGACCCTGTGTGGGAGCTTTGACCCCACAGTTCCCTTCCGCACTGCCCTAGCAGAGGTTCTCCATGAGGGCCCCACTCCTGCAGCACAATTTTGCCTGGGCATCCAGGTATTTCCATACATCTTCTGAAATCTAGGTGAAGGTTCCCAAACCTCAGTTCTTGACTTCTGTGTACCCACAGGCTCAATACCATGTGGAAGCTGCCAAGGCTTGGGGCTTCCACTCTGAAGCCACAGCCTAGGCTCTACATTTGCCCCTTTCAGCCACGGCTGGAGGGGCTGGGACACAGGGCACCAAGTCCCTAGGCTGCAGACAGCACGGGGACCCTGGGCCCGGACCACAAAACCGCTTTTTCCTCCTGGGCCTCCGGGCCTGTGATGGGATTGCCTATCTTGAAGGGCTCTGACATGCCCTAAGAGACATTTTCCCCATGTTCTTGGGCATTAACATTAGGCTCCTTTCTAGTTGTGCAAATTCCTGCAGCTGGCTTGAATTTCTCCTCAGAAAATGAGTTTTGCTTTTCTACTGCATTGTCAGGCTGCAAATTTTCTGAACTTTTATGCTGTGTTTCCCCTTTAAAATGGAAGGCTTTTAATAGCACCCAAGTCACCTTTTCAATGCTTTGCTGCTTAGAAATTTCTTCCGCCAGATACCTTAAATCATCTCTCTCAAGTTCAAAGTTCCACAAATCTCTAGGGTGGGGCAAAATGCCACCAGTCTCTTTGCTAAAACATAACGAGTCACCTTTTCTCCAGTCGCCAACAAGTTCCTCATCTCCATTTGGGACCACCTCAGCTTGGACCTTATTGTTCATATCACTATCAGCATTTTTGTCAAAGCCATTCAACAAGTCTCTAGGAGGTTCCAAACTTCCCACATTTTCCTGTCTTCTTCTGAGCTTTCCAAACTGTTCAAACGTCTGCCTATTACCCAGTTCCAATGTCGCTTCCACATTTTTGGCTATCTTTTCAGCAATGCCCCACTCTACTGGTACCAATTACTGTATTAGTCCATTTTCTTGCTGCTGATAAAGACATACCTGAGACAGGGAAGAAAAAGGTTTAATTGGACTTACAGTTCCACATGGCTGGGGAGGCCTCAGAATCATGGCGGGAGGCAAAAGGTACTTACATAGTGATGTCAAGAGAAAATGAGGAAGCAAAATCGGAAGCCCCTGATAAACCCGTCAGATCCTGTGAGACTTATTCACTATCATGAGAATAGCATGGGAAAGACCAGCCACCATGATTCAATTACCTCCCTCAGGTCCCTCTCACAACACATGGGAATTCTGGGAGATACAATTCAAGTTGAGATTTGGTTGGAGACACAGCCGAACTGTATCACATGCTGATACTGGAATGTATCTATTATATATTTTTTGGGATTAAAAAATATATAAAAAGGTGCACAGTAAATGTTTAGTGGATTTTATGTATTCAATTTATTTAAAATTAAAAATTCAAAAGGTATGTAAGAATGTACAATGAAGTTTTCCCTTTTGCTTTTGTCCCAAGCTAGTTTTCCTCCTCTTTAAGGCAATGATTGCCACCTGTTTTTTGTGTATGTTTCCAGAGAGATTTTATGTGTTATTGATTTCTATTTAGGTAAAAAGCAGGGTCATTGCATTCTGTTGTTCTCTAGAAAGTCCATACTCAGTCCTATATCCATAGCAATTGGGCTGGCGTGTTTTTTTCTTCTCCTTTTACATTTACATTTTTATATTCGCTCATAAAATGACTTTTTTTTTTTTTTTGAGATAATCTCTCTGTTATCTAGGCTGGAGTGCAATGGCATGATTATATTTTACTGCAGCCTCCAGTTCCCGGCCTCAAGCAATCCTGCCTCAGTCTCATGAGTAGTTGGGATAACAGGCATGAGCCAGTTTGGCTGCATGTTTTTGAAAATAGGTACCCACTCTTAAATCTGTTTTTCAGGCTCAGTAGTAGTGGTTTAACTTTTAAGATTTCCAGTAATTAGATAAATTACTTGAAGCACTCCTAATATTTTTTCGTATTTCAGACATTAAGTTTCCCAGCTATTTATTTTTTTACTTTCATGTTTTAATAACCCTCTATAACTTTAATTTCAGAATTGAAGCATTCTCCTTTAAGGGATAAAAGTATTTTATTTTGATCATTTATGGGGAAGTACCTCTAAAAGATGCATTATATATGTTCTTTCTTTGGTAGTTTAACTTTTTCCTATTGACTTAGGGTTATGAAATATCTATCATTCATTGTTTTGGGTGATTCTGCTATAGAGTACTAGAATGTAAGTTTCTACTCAAAGTGGTCCAAGAGTTTTAGAATTATGTTTTATTTCTTAAGTACTACCCTCACTTGCAGACATTCTTTCTTCTTTTCATTTTTATCTCTGCCCTGTAGGCGCCCAGCCTATTTGTTGTTTTTCTTTGTGGTTAGAAATTTCATGTCCAGATTTTATACAAATGAATTTTCAGTTCTGATTGCAGTGAATATTTTACTCATATAGATTTTATTTAATTAATTAATTTATTTTGAGATGAGGTCTCACTCTGTCACCCGGCTGGAGTGCAGTGGCACGATCTCGGCTCATTGCAACCTTTCCTTCCCAGGTTCAAGCGATTCTTCTGCCTCAGCTGCCTGAGTAGCTGGGACTACAGGCGCCCGTCACCATGCCCAGCTGATTTTTTGTATTTTTAGTAGAGGCGGCGTTTCACCAGGTTGGCCAGGCTGGTCTTGAACTCCTGACCTCAAGTGATCCACCCACCTCGGCCTCCCAAAGTGCTGGTATTACAGGTGTGAGCCATCGCACCCAGCCTCACATAGATTTTTAATGTGTTTGGTTTCTGATTTATTTTTGAGACTCGGATTTGTTTTTTTCTTTAGGGTTCTAATTCAGTCTTCAGATAACGGAAGTTAGGTAGCCATTTCTATGCTATTGGTAGTGGTTATTGTTTTCAAATTGAAAACAGCTTTATTGTTAAGACTGTAAAAGAATAATATGTCATTGTAAAATATCCAAACCATACAGAACTTTATAAAGAAGAAAGTAAAAATTACTTAGAATTTTCTCATGCAGAGATATGGCTGATCAAATTTTGGTAACCGTCCTTTTAAGTGATTCTATACCATACATATTGATGCTGAATTTTCTCTTTGTTATGAGACTAGATTTCAGAATTTTTAAGTGATGCTCAATGTATAATGATTCATTTATAATTTAAAATTCTTTATCTTTTCATAACCATAGTATACCTAAATATATTACATATTAACGTAAACATATTGAAATAAATTATATATAGAACTGCAACTTCATGATTTTTTTCTAAGACCTGGATAATGGCAATGAGAGTAGCATTTTTAGAGATTTCAGAGGTAGAATCTGAGGATGGAAAAGAATGGCAGAATAAGACTAACTTTAAGGTATTTGCTTTTGAGTGACTGGTCATTGACAGAATTAGCCCATATTGGGGAAAACAGGATGATCAGCGCTCTCCTGTTAACGTTGTAGACAGTTGGGGGGCATTTATCTTGAAACATTATCTTGTAGTAATTTGCATTCACATTGATAGTAGAAGCTGACTGTTTTCTTTGGACAACTCTTTTTTTCAGGTTTCCTCAAGCATCTGCTTCCTACATATTACTACAATTTGCACAGTATGGAAATATCTTAAAACATGTGGTAAGGTTTAATTTTTTTCAGTTCAGAATTTTGACTAAAGAGGGATAAGTTGTGAATTGAGAGAAACTTTGCTTCTGAATTTTGTGGGTTTTTTTTAAACTTAATTTTTTTTTTTTTAAGTTTTGATATAATACATCCTTTGAAGTCTGGAAGGCTGGAAGTTGCATAGTTTTTGATAAAAAGAGATATAGTGAGAAGATATGGAGAAGTTAGAGTTTGAAAATCCACCTCCTCTCACCTCCTTTCTTAAATAGTTTACAGTCTTAAAAAAGATAGATTATACCAAGTGTTATATTACTGTTTTCCAATTTGAGCTTCTTTTATTGGGGATAAAAGAAGTAGGAGGCAGTTCCTGAGCTTTTAGAGTTTTTAGAGCTTTATAACTCTAAAATTTAAAAAATTATCTTACCTTGTGCTACAAGTTATAAGTAACAAATCCTTTTTTGTTGCTAGAGATTGACTTAACTCCTATACAAAATCAAATTGAGTAGTTTTAAATAATTTTATGGCAAGTGTTGCTTTGATCTCTTTACAATAAACATTATATTTTGAGAAGTATTTTACTTTCAGAGAATATGTACATGTTGATTGTAGAGAATTGAGAGATTGTTGAAGCTGTTTTAAATACGATTTTTGTTGAACTTTACAGCTTTTTACAAGGCATCAAATACGGAATGGAAGTAAATTTATCTTCACATGTTCCTATTTTCTAGTAGATTTCATCAGATGTAGATTTTATATATTTTCTATTTTAAGAGACAGTTTTATTCTTTGCAGATGTCTAATACAGGAAATTGGATGCATATTCGTTATCAATCTAAACTGCAGGCTCGGAAAGCCTTAAGCAAAGATGGGAGGATTTTTGGAGAATCCATCATGATTGGTGTAAAACCATGTATTGACAAAGTAAGTTATTGGTGATGTAAGCAAAGTAGCTTAATCTATATGAAGAGCACAAGACCAAGGATTGAAATTGGGTGGTTGTGTCACTTGGTTTCACTGTGTCTGTTTTTTTTAGTTTGTAAAATGTGATGATATTTATAGTACTCTTTGTGGTAAGCCAAAGGTATTTAATCACGGAGTTTAGAATTTAGAGGTAATCTGTCCTCACAGCTCTTCATTTTTCAGATAAAGAAACTGAGAGGGCTTAAGTAACTTGTCCAGAGTTGTTAAAGGTGAGGCCTAGATTTTAGGTCTCTTGACTACTAATCCATTCTCTTTCTTGTGCAAAGCGATACCAGATTCTTTAAAGTACTTAAATGGAATGGTACTATTTCAGAATGAATTAGTTCACATTAATGTTAACTGATAGTTAACTTTTAAATGCCAAAGGTTTTTGTTTCAAAATATTTGTTTCAAACTATTTTAAAATTATTCTGTATATACTCATTAAATAGTACAGAGTACAATTTAAACTGTTCTTTGTGGCTTGTCAAATCATTGTGAACATTCTTTAAGTATATGTGAACTTGTACTACATTCCAGGCATTGTGCTTGGTGCTAGTATACACACATTAATGAACAAAGCAAGATGTGGTTCCTATTCTTAAAATCTGTTATATCAGTGTAGTTATATAGTTATAATACTGTGCTGTAACAAATGTTTGCAGAGGCCAGAAGAATATTTGGGGTAACTAAGTGCTAAATAGCTTTGGAGTTTGATTCTTTCCAATCCAGGTTTCCCTAAGAATTTTTTTTTGTCCTTGCTGATTTTTCATAGTGTTTTAGGAAATTCTTATTTTTGTGGTCTATAGTTGCATTGAGATTGTTTGAGGTCACTGAAGTGAGATTTCTGGCTGAGCATTCAATCTCAAATGCTACCTAAGAAGCAAATATTTTCTCAAGCCTAAAATTATTTGGAAGTTTAATTAGAGCAAATAAAGTATTTCATCTTTATCTTTTAATTAAATTTTCTAAGTAGGATGTAATACTGGATGATAGGTATTATGTTTATAAACAAAGGAGTTATTTCTTTGTTTCTCCAGAGTGTTATGGAAAGCAGTGACAGATGTGCTTTATCATCTCCATCTTTAGCCTTTACACCACCAATCAAAACTCTAGGTACACCAACACAACCTGGAAGTACTCCTAGGATTTCTACCATGAGACCTCTTGCTACAGCATACAAAGCCTCTACTAGTGATTATCAGGTATTTTAAGGATTGGATAAAAAAAGATGTACTTTAATGGCTGAGTGCACAGCATGCTTAACTTTTTCATTGTATTGATTTGTATGCCATTAAATGTTTCCTGAGGAGGCTATTACCTTGATGAAACCTTTACGCTTTAAAATTTTTCTACTTTAAAGTTAGCATGTTGGCCAATTGGAAAGTTATCATGAATTAAAAAAATATTTATTTGCCATTCCTTTAAATTTTTTGAGAGTTGTTTTAGCTTTTTCTAATTTATATTTGCATACATACGAAATGTATCCTGTGTGCATCTTTGACATGAGGGCACATTAAAACTCTATTAAATTGATGACTAAATTGATGGTATCCAAAGTACAGAACCTTAGGTTGGAGTAGCTTTGGTTATTTAAATGAAGACATTGACCAACCTCCAGACAGAAAAAAATTTCTCACTTCAAAAAAGCTTAAAGAAGTTAATTATGTTCTTTGAAGAATGGTAGAAGTATTATGACCTCATTCAGTATATTATTGTCTCCTACTGATTAGCCAAGTGTTCGAACTTAACCAGCTGCAGAAACAGGTCCTGAAACACAGAGTACATGAAACGCTTGTGCTTTAGTAGGGCAGATAGTGGTAGTTCTGTTTTTTGACTTCCTCTGAAATTTGGAGATTATTCTAGAACTGTTTTTTTCTTTAGTTTCTATTACTGTAATTTTAAATTTCCCATTTTGTGCAGCTTTTGTGTTATTCAATTTTTCTTTCTTTTGTTTTGAGACGGAATCTCACTCTGTTGCCTAGGCTGGAGTACAGTGGCGCTATCCCAGCTCACTGCAACTTCTGCCTCCTGGGTTCAGGTGATTCTCCTGCCTCAGCCTCCTGAGTAGATTACAGGCACGTGCCACCACGCCCAGCTAATTTTTTGTATTTTTAGTAGAGATGGGGCCATGTTGGCCAGGGTGGTCTTGAACTTTTGACCTCAAGTGATCTGCCCACCTTGGCCTCCCAAAGTGCTGAGATTACAGACATGAGCCACTGCGCCCAGCTATTCAATTTTCTAATTTAAGAAACAGATGTTATTTGCTTTGCCAAAGGAATAAAATTTTGGCATTCTTAAAAGCATAAGGATATTCTAAGTCCATATTTTAATTTTAAAAATATACAATTCAGGCCGGGCGCAGGGGCTCACGCCTGTAATCCCAGCACTTTGGCAGGCCGAGGTGGGCAGATCATGAGGTCAGGAGATCGAGACCATCCTGGCTAACACGGTGAAACCCCCGTCTCTACTAAAAATACAGAAATATACAATTTAGTGCTATAAATGCATTTTGGTGTTTCTCTTTTAAATGAGCAATTCTAGAATTGACTATGACACTGAAGTAACAATAACCTAACAGTTTTTTTTGTGTGTGTTTTTTAATAGGTTATTTCTGACAGACAAACGCCAAAAAAAGATGAAAGTCTTGTATCCAAAGCAATGGAGTACATGTTTGGCTGGTAGTAGAAGACCAAGGAGGAGGTTGCTACACGAAAACAGAGTTAGCAGAGTGCTGCGGTTTCCTTCGGTTAGTTATATAACCGTTCCTGCAGTATTGGACAGCTATCTCATACTTCTTTTAGAAAGAAGCCTTTTTCATTAAGGATACAGCCTATTTGTAGCTCGCACTTTAAAAGATGCTTGAGATACATTTTAAAGAAAACTAAAAATCCCTGTAAATAGGATTTTGTGCTTTCTGTAACAGTGCATGCTTCAGCACAGAAAACTCAGCATTGATTATTGTAAATTAAATAACTGAAATTGTGGTGAGATGTCATAGTCTTCATGAGAACGTGGGGGTGAATTTCATGAAGGGGAACTATAGTTATTTCTACCGACACAAATATTATAATTAGCAATTTGAATTATGGTCTTTTAATTTAGATAGTATTTAATATTTTAATTATCCTTGTTTGTATATGTCCTGTCACAGAGTGTCCTCTTGGTGTATTCTAAAACGAGCATTCTTTTAAAAAACCTAAGGTTTCTTGATAATAAACATTGTCAACGATATGTGTATTAGTCTGTTTGCATTGCTATAAAGGAGTACCTGAGGCTGGATAATTTATTAAAAATAAAAGAGGTTTATTTGGCTCAGGGTTTAATTGGCTTGTAGCTGTACAAGAAGCATGATGCTTTACTCGTGGAGGAAAGTGAAGAAGAGTGAGCATATCACATGGTGAAAGAGAGGAAGAGAGCAGGAAGAAGGAGGTTCTAGACTCTTTTTAATAACCAGGTCTCACATGAACTCATTACTGCAGGGAGGACACCAAGCCATTCATGAGGGATCTGCCCCCATGATCTAAACATCTCCCACTAGTCCCCACTTCCAACATCGGGGATCATATTTCAACATGAGATTTGGAGGGGACAGATATCCAAATGATATCAATGTGTATTGAACATTTTTTGAAAGGGTGATTTATTATAAAAAGCTTTTAAGTATTCATTGAAAGAGAAAATATGTATGAACCACTATATACCAGCTTTAATTACCATTAAATTTTGCCATACTTGTTTCTTTTCTTCCCCTTTTATTTTGTTTAAAGCACATCCCAGATAAGATGTCATTTTACTGTAAATACTTGAGGATATATCAAAAAAGAATATTTCTACATGGAATTACAATGTCAGTATCCCACTGAACATAATATCTTTTTTTTTTTTTTTTTTGAGACAGAGTCTTGCTCTGTCACCCAGACTGGAGTGCAGTGGTGCAATCTTGGCTCACTGCAGCCTCTACTTCCTGGGCTCAAGTGATTCTTGTGCCTCAGCTTCCCAATTAGCTGGACTACAGGCGTGTGCCACCATGCCTGGCTAATTTTTGTATTGTTAGTAGAGACGGGGTTTCACCATGTTGGCCAGGTTGATATTGAACTCTTGAACTCAAGTGATTCACCCACCACGGCCTCCTAAAGAGCTGGGAAGTATTACTAAGTAATACTAAGGAATGTACTGGCATGAATGAAGATTCATTTATAAAGTATATTTTCATCTGAAAACTTTTACATTGAAGTCTTTTTCTTCCAATTTAGGATTATATTTTATATCCTATTTCATAATGTGCAGAACTCAATTATTCAATGTAGAACTGGCTACTAAATTCCATTTTAAAAGTCGTGCATTTGTATTAATACACATTTTATTAAAAGGGTTGTTTATTGGAGGGGTTGTTTTATTTATTTGCATAGGCGTTCATGGACTGTGAAGTTTGCTTTTGGGCTAAAAATACTTGTTTGCTATATTTTGTTTTGTTACTTCTCCCGGTATCATATCTTACCCATCTTTGTATCTGTCATTTATTTTAAAAGATCCAGGAAAATTTCAGAAAGAAAGCTGTCGTATTTTGGAACACTACATAAAAACAACAAAAGTGGAGTATCTGTGATGTTAGGAAAGTTACCCTGAACTAAGTCTCCTTTTAAAAGCTCAGAGAAGCTGACTTCAAACAAAAATAACATGAAACTATAGTCATGCAAGGTTGTTTAAAAACAAACAAAAAAAGAGTATAAGGAAGAAAATAACATCCCTGTAGACATTGAAAGCACACCGGAAAGGCATGCCCATAAAATGGATAGAAACTATAGAGTAGTACTTAAAATTGAGTTTTAAGACGTTTAGAAAATGATACAAGATATGAAAGAACAACAGAAATAAAATTGAAGAACTTGGGAAAATATTAGTAATAGAGGAAGATCACTCAAATTAAGACTAGACTAAACAACAGCTGATGAACAACAGATAATGCCCTAAGAGAAATAAAAGATAAAAATGGAGGACTTTTAGAAATCAGAAAGAAAAGAGATAAAAAGGATTAGTAGGGGTATGACAAACTCTAGAGACAGAAAAAATGCAACATACAGAACAAAATCAAATGATTACTTTGATGAAAAAATTTGGAACTACACATTGGAAGAGTAACCTGCCTACCTGAGATTATTATACTGGGACAACCAATGGCAATATACAAACTTTGGGTTTGACTAGACAAAAACAGCAAATGACTTATAAGAGCAAGAGTTAAAACAGCAGCACTATGTCAGGAGGAAAAAGAATAGCCCCTTTAAGATATCTGTAGAAAGAAAATGTGAGTAAAAGATTTTGTATCTACCAAAACTGATTAAGTATAAAAATAACTCCTCAGACACTATCAATGTGCAAGAATTCAGGGAATGTGTTTCCCTTGAGTGTGTCCTGAGGAATGGACTAGAAAATGCACCTCCAGCAAGCTAAATGCCTAGAAAGATGACATAAAGGCTGGTGAGCATTTAATTTTATGTTACATCATGAGCAAAGTGCTGATCAGGTTTATTGCTTGAATTGAAGCTCAGGCCACTGGGTAGCTTTTCCCTTATCACTGTCTTTCAAGTCTAGTCAGGCTAATATGGCAGGAGTCAGTCTTTGGTTTACAGTAAAATACCAAGCTGATTTATCTGTGAACCAAGCCTGGGGTTTTTTCCTCCTCTGTCACCTGGTAGTAGTGGTGAACCCCAGCGAAGCCATGAGCTGAGGGAAAGGTGCTGGTGTCTTGGAGGTAAGTTACATGGGCCACCTTTTCATGGAAGTTGGAGCCCTAGGAACTGCTTGGGCACCATCCCGAATGTAACATGAGTTATTACTATGCTGGTCTATTCTTTGGGTTTGGTGGATCTGACAATACCCAGCTCGTGATGGATAGCTCTGGTCACATAGTTGATGTGCTCTGATGTGAGGAGCTACTCTCTAAATAGTGACTAGTTATCTGCTGCGGAAAGACTGACTGAGCTCCAGAAACCTAAAGGTCTGTGTTATGACTTATGCAATCAGGGCTTGCCAGAGACTCTAGCATCCTTGTCTACCAGGAATGTCTCTGGCATCATGGGATTTGCCAGGTCATATGGCCTAAATGTTGAGTTATTTGTACTGTAAGCTGGAACTTGCTCCAGAACTCCCTCACTCTGGGCCCTACTATAATCTAAGCCACATAAGAAATGGGTCAAAGGAGTTTTCCTGTCTACAATTTGTGTTTGTAAAATCCAGAAGCCTATAAAGTGCGGTGTCTCTTTTCAATGGTAGGAGGATCAAGGTGAAAAAAATTATCCTTTAGTGACGGGCAGTCCTAGTGTGCTCCAGACCAATGGACCCCTCATAACTTCACCAATGGGGTTGTCCTCTGAATTTTTGTGGTTTATCTCTAACCCTCTGGAATGCATGTGACTTAGGGCATCCTGAGTACTTCCAGTTATTATTATTTATTTATTTTTTTTTGAGAATGAGTTTCGCTCTTGTTGCGTGGGCTGGAGTGCAATGGCGGGATCTTGGCTCACTGCAACCTCTGCCTCCCAGGTTCAAGTGATTCTCTGAGTAGCTGGGATTACAGGCGCCCACCACCATGCATGGCTAATTTTTTGTGTTTTTAGTAGAGACAGGATTTCCCATGTTAGCCAGGCTGGTCTTGAACTCCTGACCTCAGATGATCCACCCGCCTCAGCCTCCCAAAGTGCTGGGATTATAGGCATGAGCCATCGCACCTGGCCAGTTATTTGTTTTTAAAAAATTTTTTTCTTGTGGTACAATACATATTACATTAAAATTACCATCTTAACACCCCCCCCCCCTTTTTTTTTTTGGAGACAGCGTCTCTCACCTGGGCTGGAGTGCAGTGGTGCAATCACAACTCACTGCATCCTCAACCTCCTGGGCTAAAGTGATCCTCCTACCTCAGCCTCCTGAGTAGCTGGGACGACAGGTGTATACCACCATGCCTGGCTAATTTGTATTTTTTAGTAGAGTTTGCCACATTGCCCAGCCTGGTCTTGAACTCCTGGGCTCAAGTGATCTGCCTACTTCGGCCTCCCAAAGTGCAGTGATTACCGGTGAGAGCCACCACGCCCATCTCATCTTAAAACAATTTTAAAGAGATGTTCAGTGATATTAAATACATTCATAATATGCAGCCATCATCACTATCCATTGCCATAATTCTTTTAATCTTGCACAAATGAAACTCTATCCATTAAGTAACACCCGTCCCCTTCTCCCAGGCGCTAGCAACCACTATTCTTTCTAGCTCCAAAATTTTGACTGTGCTTTCTCATATAAGTGGAATCTTGCAGTATTTGTATTTTTGTGACTTGCTTATTTCATTTAGCATGATATCTTCAAGATTCATATATGTTACAGCATATGTCAGAATTTCATTCCTTTTTAAGGCTGAATAATATTCTCTCATATGTATATTACCATATTTGATTATCCATTTTTTGATTTGTTGTAGGGTACACAGCAACTAGAACAGAGGGTAAGAACACAGAATACATTAATACCTTGTCTAAGATCACATAGATATGTAGCAACAGCAATAGGATAGAAACTTTTTCTTTTTTTTAGAATGCAGTTTTGTGGAACTGTAACATTTTGAGATTTAGGTGTTTTTGATTTCTATTTTAGGTCCAGGAGTACATATGCAGTGTTGTTACATACGTTAATTGTGTGTTACAGGGTTTTAGTGTACAGATTATTTTGTCACTCAGGTAATAAGCATGGTACATGATAATTACTTTTTCACTCCTCTCCCTTCTTCCACCCTCCAACTTCTGTTGTTCCCTTCTTTGTGTCCATGTGTAGTCAATGTTTAGCTTCCACATTGAGTACACATGGAATGAGAACATGCAGTATTTGGTTTTCTGTTCCTGTGTTAGATTGCTTAGTATAATGGCCTGCCTCTCCATCCATGTTGCTGCAAGGGACATGATTTTCTTCTTTTTTATGGCTGTGTAGTATTCCATGGAATATATGTACCATATTTTCTTTATCCAGTCTATTACTGTTGTTGGGTATTTACATTGATTCCATGTCTTTGCTGTTGTGAATGAATGTGCTGTGATGAATATATGTGTGCATGTATTTTTATGGTAGGATGATTTATATTCCTCTGGGTATATACCCAACAGTGAGGTTTCTGGGTTGAATGGTAATTCTGTTTTAGGTTCTCTGAGGAATTGCCACATTGCTTTCCACAATGGCTGAACCAATTTACCTTCCTACCATCAGTGTATAAGTGTTCCCTCTTCTCTGCAACCTTGCCAACATTTTTGTTGACTTTTTAATAGCCATTCAAACTGGTGTGAGATGATGTCTCACTGTGGTTTTGGTTTGAATTTCTGTGATTAGTGATGTTGAACATTTTTTCATATGCTTGTCGGCTGTATATATGTCTTCTTTTGAAAGGTGTCCATTCATATCCTTTGCCCACTTTTTAATGGGGTTGTTTTTGCTTGTTAATTTAAGTTCCTTGTAGATTCTGGATATTAGACCTTTGTGGGATGTACAGTTTGCAAATATTTTCTTTAGTTCTGTAGGTTATCTATTTAATCTGTGTAATGGTTAATACTGAGTGTCAACTTGATTGGATTGAGGGATACAAAGTATTAATCCTGGGTGTGTCTGTGAGGGTGTTGCCAAAAGAGATTAACGTTTGAGTCAGTTGACTGGGGAAGGTAGATCCACCCTTAATCTGGTGGGCACAATCTAATCAGCTGCCAGCAAATACAAAGCAGGCAGAAAAGGAGAGAGACGGGCCTAGCCTCGCAGCCTACATCTTTCATCTTTCTCTTGTGTTGGATGCTTCCTGCCCTCAAACATCAGACTCCAACTTTTTCAGTTTTGGGACTCCAACTGGCTCTCCTTGCTCCTCAGCTTGCAGACAGCCTATTTTGGGACGTTGTGATCTTGTAAGTTAATACTTAATATACTCCCCTTTATTTTTGTATATATATGTATATATATTTATATTTATATATTTATATGTCTAATACTGTCAATGGGGTGTTGAAGTCTCCCACTATTATTGTGTGGTTATATAGGATGTATATATAGGATATATATATCTCCTATTAGTTCTGTCCCTCTAAGAGAATCCTGACTAATACAATCTGTTTATAGGTTGTTTTGTTTTGTTTTGTTTTGCTGTGCAGGAGCTCTTTAGTTTAATTAGGTCCCATTTGTCAAGTTTTGTTTTTCTTGCAATTGCTTTTGGCGCCTTTGTCGTGAAATCTTTGCCAGGGCCAGTATCCAGAATGGTATTGCCTAGGTTTTCTTTCAGGGTTTTTATAGTTTTAGGTTTTGCATTTAACTCCTTAATCCATCTCAAGGTGATTTTTGTATATGGCATAAGGAAAGAGTCCAGTTTAAATAGTCTGCATATGTCTAGCCAGTTACCCCAGCACCATTTATTGAATAGGGAGTCCTTTCCCCATTGCTTATTTCTGTCAACTCTGTCGAAGATCAGACGGTTGTAGGTGTGCAGTTTTATTTCTGAGTTTTTGTTTGTTTTGTTTTTTGAGTTGGAGTTTCGCTCCTGTTGCCCAGGCTAGTGTGCAATGGCATGATCTTGGGTCACTGCAACCTCCACTTCCTGGGTTCAAGTGATTCTCCTGCCTCAGCCTCCCGAGTAGCTGGGATTACAGGCATGCGCCACCACGCCTGGCTAATTTTGTATTTTTAGTAGAGACGAGGTTTCACCATGTTGGTCAGGCTGGTCTCGGAACTCCTGACCTCAGGTGATCCGCCTGCCTGATTTCTTTATTTGTCTCTGTGTCTGTTTTTGTACCAGTACCATGGTGTTTTGGTTACAGTAGCCCTGTAGTACAGTTTGAAGTTGGGTAATGTGATGCCTCCAGCTTTGTTCATTTTGCTTAGGATTGCCTTGGCTATTTGGGCTCTTTTTTGGTTCCATGAATTTTAAAATAGTTGTTTTCTAATTCTCTGAAGAATGTCAATGGTAACTTAATGGGAATAGCATTGAATCTATAAATTACTTTGGACATTATGGCCATTTTAACAATATTGATTATTCCTGTCCATGAGCATGGAGTATTTTTCCATTGGTTGTATTATCTCTGATTTCTTTCAGCTCTGTTTTATGATTCTTGTTGTAGAGATCTTTCACCTCCCTTGTTAGCTGTATTTCTAGGTATTTTATAACTTTTATGGCTATTGTGAATGGTATTGCATTCTTTATTAGGCTTTTGGCTTGGACGTTCTTGGTGTTTAGAAATGCTACTGATTTTTGTACACTGATTTTATATCCTGAAACTTTGCTGAAGTTGTATATCAGATTTAGGAGCTTTTGGGCAGAGCTTATGGAGTTTTTTAGGTATAGAATCATATTGTCTGCAAACAGATAGACTGACTTTCTCTCTATTTGGATGCCTTTTATTTCTTTCCCTTGACTGAGTGCTCTAGCCAGGAATTCCTGTACTTCATTGAATAGGAGTGGTGAGAGTGGGCATCCTTGTCTTGATACGGTTCTCAAGGGAAATGCTTCCAGCTTTTGACTATTCAGTATGATGTTGGCTGTAGGTTTGTCATAGATGGCTCTTATTATTTTGAGATGCTTTCCTTCAATGACTAGTTTGTTGAGAGTTTTTGATGTGAAGGATGTTGAATTTTATTGAAAGCCTTTTCTGCATCTATTGAGATGGTTTTTGTACTTCCGGTTTATGTGGTGAATCATATTTACTGATTTGTATATGTTGAAGCAACCTTGTATCCCAGGGGTAAACCCTGCTTGATTTTTATAGATTACCTTTTTACTATGCTGCTGGTTTTAGTTTGGTAGTATTTTGTTGAGGATTTTTGCATCTATGTTCATCAAGGATATTGACCTGAAGTTTAGTTTCCTTGTCTTGTCTTGTCCTGTCCTGTCCTGTCCTGTCCTGTCCTGTCTTTTCAGACAGTCTCACTCTGTTGCCTAGGCTGGAGTGCAGTGTCGCAATCTTGGCTCACTGCAACCTCTGCCTCCTGGGTTCATTCAAGTATTCAAGTGATTCTTCTGCCTCAGCTTCCCGAGTAGCTGGGACTACAGTAGCCTGGCTAATTTTTCTATTTTTAGTAGAGACAGGGTTTCACCGTGTGGCCAGGCTGGTCTCAAACTCCTGACCTCAAGTGATCTGCCCGCCTCAGCCTCCCACAGTACTAGGTTTACAGGTGTGAGCCACTGGGCCTAGCCAACTTTTCCCTCTTAACACTTCTTTAGCTGTGTGCTAGAGATTCTGATATGTTGTTTTATTCAAATAATTTCTTTATTTCTGTCTTAATTTCCTGTTTATACAAAGGTTATTCAGGAGCGGTTGTTTAATTTCCATTTAATTACATGAGTCTGAGTGATTTTCTTAGTTTTGATTTCCATTTTTATTGTGCTGTGGTCTGAGAGTGTGTTTGGTATGATTTAAATTTTTTTGAATTTGGTGAGGATTGTCTTATGGCTGATTATGTGGTTGATTTTAGGTGTGTGCCATGTGCAGATGAGAATATATATTCTGTCGTTTTGGGGTGGAGAGTTCTGTTAGGCCCCTTGGTCAAATGTTGAGTTCATGTCCTGAATATCTTTGTTAGTTTTCTGCCTCAGTGATCTGTCTAATATTGTCAGTGGGGTGTTGAAGTCTCCCACTATTATTGTGTGGTTATCTAGGTCTCTGTGTCAGTCTCTAAGAACTTGCTTTATGAATTTGGATGCTCCTGTGTTGGGTACATATATTAATATATTAGGATAGTTTGGTCTTCTTGTGGAACACTTTACCATTGTGTAATGCCCTTCTTTATCTTTTCTGATCATTGTTGGTCGAAAGTCTGTTTTGTCTGAAATTGGAATAGCAACCCCTGCTTTTTTCTGTTTGCTGTTTGTTGTTTTTTTTTTTTTTGAGACAGAGTCTCACTGTGTTGCCCAGGCTGGAGTGCAGTGGCGTGATCTTGGCTAACTGCAAGCTCCGCCTCCTGGGTTCACACCATTCTCCTGCCTCAGCCTCCCGAGTAGCTGGGACTACAGGTGCTCGCCACCACGCCCGGCTAATTTCCTTTTGTATTTTTAGTAGAGACGGGGTTTCACTGTGTTAGCCAGGATAGTCTTGATCTCCTGACCTTGTGATCCACCCTCCTTGGCCTCCCAAAGTGCTGGGATTACAGGCGTGAGCCACTGCGCCCAGCCATTTGTATTTTCGTCTGACAGAGTTATTTTGGAGAAGCAGTCTTCAGGTTCTGAGATTCTTTCCTCATCTTGGTGAATTCTGCTGTTAGTACTTGTGGTTGTATTATGAAATTCTTGAAGTGAATTTTTGAGCTCTGTCAACTCAGTAGTTCTTTCTTAAAAGGATCATTTTGTCTTTATCTGCTTTATCACTTTATTGTAGTCCTTAGAGTCCTTGGATTGGGTTTCAGCTTTCTCCTGAAAGTTGATGATCTTCGTTCTATTCGTGTTCTGAATTCTATTTCTGACATTAAGCCATTTAACCTTGGTTAAGAACCATTGCTGGGGAACTAGTGTGGCTGGAGATGAGAAGACATTCTGGATTTTTGAGTTACCAGAGTTATTGTGTTGGTTTTTTCTCATCTGTGTGGGCTGATGTTCCTTCAGTCTTTGAAGCTGCTGTCTTTTGGATGTTTTTTTCCTCCCCTTTAACCTTCTTTGTGGTTTCACTGTGGTATAAAGTGAGTTCAGTCAACTGGCCTTAATTCTAGTCTGCTCCTGGGTCTTGGAGGATTCCCCCTCAATTGCTGTCTCTGTGCCTTTTTTCCTTCCTTCTTTCCTTCCTTCCTTCCTTCCTTCCTTCCCTCCCTTCCTTCCCTTCCTTCCCTTCCTTTCCTTCCCTTCCTTTCCTTCCCTTCCTTCCTTCCTTCCTTTCTTTCTTTTTCTTTCTTTTCTTTTTTTTCTTTCTCTCTCTCTCTCTCTCTCTCCTCTCTTTCTTTCTGGCATAGTCTTACTCTGTTGCCCAGGCTGGAGTGCAGTGGTACGATCTTGACTCACTGCAACCTCTGCCTCCAGGATTCAAGTGATTCTCCTGCCTTGGCCTCCCGAGTAGCTGGGACTACAGGTGCCTGCCACCATGCCTGGCTAATTTTTGTATTTTTAGCAGAGACAGGGTTTCATCATGTTGGCCAGGCTGGTCTCAAACCTGTGGCCTCAAGTAATATGCCTGCCTTGGCCTCCCAAAGTGCTGGGATTACAGGCGTGAGCCACCATGCCTGGCCCCCTACTTTTCTTTTGTTGGGTGTTCTTGTCCGTGGAGCTCCCTCAGGCAGGTGTCACAGTTGTATACAGGCCATATACTTGCTGGGTCAGCCCTAATCTGCTCTCTGAGTGCTTCCTGGGGGGACACAGGATTGTGCCTGCCCAGGCATAAGCAGGACCCCTGGACTAGAAGCTTTAGTGGGTATGGCCCTTCTTATGAGAGTGGGTGGAGTTGCCTGCCCTGCCATCCAGGCATTTCCAGGGCAACAGGAGGCTGTGCCCCTCAGCAAATTCAGGCAGAGGCAGGACCTCTGGACTGGAAGCTCTAGCAGGTGTGGTTCTCCTGGAGTCACCCACCCTGCCCTCTGGGTATTTTCCAGGACAACAGGGTGCTACAATCAGACAGAAGCGGGACAGCTGGGCTGGAAGCTCTAGCAGGCATTGCTTGCCTGGCTGCCAGCCGCAGGGGTGAGTGGGGTCATTCACCCTGTTATCCAGGTGTTTCCTGGGACAACAGGAGGCTGTGCCCACCAGCTAAGTCTACACAGAAGAGGGACCACTGGGCTGGAATCTGTAGCAGGTATTGCCTATCTGGCTTCTAGTGGTGGGGTTGGGTGGGGTCACTCACCCTGTTATCCAGATGCTTCCTGGGCAATAGGGGGCTGCAAACTCTGGCTGAGTTCACACAGAAGTGGGACCCCTGAGCTGAAAACTCTGGCAAGCACTGCCCACAAGGCTACTAGTAGTAGGGGTGGGTGGGGTCACACACCCTCCTGTCTCAGTGTTTCCGGGACAGGAGGCTGCAGCCACTGGCTGAGTCCAGGCAGAAGTGGTTCCACAGGGCTGGAGGCTGGCACCAAGCCTCGTCCAGCGAGGGGGTGTGGAGTAATCTTACTGCTCCCAGGCACCATGACTATAGCCTCTATTGGGTCTGTGGCACCAGTGCTGGTCTGCTCTGGGGCTCAAGGCTTGTCGAGGACCCCTTGGACTTGAGTGTTGCCCCTACAAAATGTCCTGGTGTCTCTCAACTGCAGTCGTCAAAGCACAGTGGGGGAGGTGCAGGGGAGCCAGGAGGATTCTCCTGTTCCCAGTCTTACACAGGTCCCTGTGGAGAGTGTGCATCCTCCAGGGGGCTCTCACTTATTGATCCTTTTCTGTGTTGGAGAGATTCTCCTGCCTCTGCCCTGAGCTCAGACAGGCTGGTGCCCAGCTTCGCTCCTCTCTGCTCTCTCTGTCCCCCTGCTGCCTTGATGCATCCTGATGTGGTTTCTCAGATGATTGGCATGCAGGGTCAGTGTTCACTAGCCGTTCTGTTTCCTCTCCATGAGAATGGCACCCATGAGCTGCTTCTAGTCATCCATCTTGACCCAACCCCCAAGGTTATTTTATTTTTAAACCACTTGAACTTAGGTGAACTGGAGAAATATTTTATATGAATCTCCTGGGTTCCAATCACAGCTCCTTAATTAACTACTAATTAAAGAATATTTGAAAAGACTGTATTTTAAAAACAGAAAGTCAAATAAAATATTTCTTTTTGGTCATATAAAAAATTATACTTAAAACTTTACAACATGCAAAGGATGATCTCAATGTAAATCACTGGACACATTTGGATACATTTGTTAACTATGAATATTTAAATAGTATCAAAGTGCTGAATTCTTCATATATTTTGTTTGTGCTAGCACTTATTGTCTAGGCTAAGGCATAGGGACATTCTTGGGACAAAAAAGCATCTCTGACCCAGAGGACACATATGCATCCTTTAGCTCCAAGATCTCCAAGTTTTGCCAATTGGGAGAAACATCAGGGCAATGTGTGCTGGGGTAGAGGCAAAGACACAGGGAAGGGACTCCAAACTTTTTTCTTTCTTTTTTATTGAGACGGAGTCTTGCTCTGTCACCCAGGCTGGAGTGCAGTGGCATGATCTCGTCTCACTGCAGCCTCTGCCTCCTGGGTTCCAGTGATTGTCCTACCTCAGCCTCCCAGGTAGCTGGGATTACAGGGACACACCACTACACCTGGCTAATTTTTGTATTTTTAGTAGAGATGGGGTTTCACCATGTTGGCCAGGCTGGTCTCAGGAGGGTTGGTGAAAAAGGTTTCTCTGGAGCCTTTGGGTCATGTCTTCAGTTATCAGGTTATTTCTGGGCTCATCAGCAGAAGATATTTTATAAATTTAAACCATCTATCTCTTCCTGGTTGGTTTTTTTTTTTTTTTTTTTTTTTTTTTAATGTATGTACCAAAGTCTTGCAGCAGGTTTTAAAGCACAATTTCGAGTGGCATTTAAATAGATTGTCTATTTTATTTTATTTTATTTTTTAAGATGGTGTTTCGCTCTTGTTGCCCAGGCTGGAGTGCAATGGCGCAATCTCAGTTCACTGCAACCTCTGCCTCCCAGGTTCAAGTGATTGTCCTGCCTCAGCCTCCTGGGTAGCTGGGATTACAGGTGCCCGGCACCATGCCATGCTAATTTTTTGTGTTTTTAATAGAGATGGGGTTTTACCATGTTGGCCAGGCTGGTCTTGAACTCCTGACCTCAGGTGATCCACCTGCCTTGGCCTCCCAAAGTGCTGGGATTAAAGGCATGAGCCACTGGGCCCGGGTGATTGTCTATTATTGAAAACAGCTTTCATGTACTCAATACTTTACAAACGTATCTAACTCAAACTTCAGATGTACCTCCATCTTGTGGTGACTTGTCAGAAGTGTTCAACATGAAAAAGTTTTAGAGTAAAAATGTTTTTTCTTTTTTTCTTTTTTATACTTTAAGTTCTGGGAGACATGTGCAGTACTTGCAGGTTTGTTACATAGGTATACATGTGCCATGGTGGTTTGCTGCACCCATCAACCTGTCATCTAGGTTTTAAGTCCTGAATGCATTAGGTATTTGGCCTCATACTCTCCCTCCCCATGTCTCCCAACCCCTGACAGGCCCCAGTATGTGATGTTCCCCTCCCTGTGTCCGTGTGTTCTCATTGTTCAACTCCCACTTATGAGTGAGAACGTGTGGTGTTTGTTTTTCTGTTCTTGTGTTAGTTTGCTGAGAATGATGGTTTCCAGCTTCATCCATGTCCCTGCAAAGGACATGAACTCATTCTTTTTTATAACTTCATAGTATTCCATGGTGTGTGTGTGTGTGTGTGTGTATATATATATATATATATGCATGCCACTTTTTCTTTACCCAGTCTATCATTGATGGACATTTGGATTGGTTCCAAGTCTTTGCTATTGAAAATAGTGCTGCAATAAACGTAAGTGTGCATGTGTCTTTATAGTAGCATGATTTATAATCCTTTGGGTATATACCCATTAATGGAATTGCTGGGTCAAATGGTATTTCTGGTTCTAGATCCTTGAGGAATCACCACACTGTCTTCCACAATGGTTGAACTAATTTACACTCCCACCAATGGTATAAAAGCGTTCCTATATCTCCACATCCTCTCCAGCATCAGTTGTTCCCTGACATTTTCATGATTGCCATTCTAACTGGCATGAGATGGTATCTCATTGTGGTTTTGATTTGCATTTCTCTAATGACCAGTGATGATGAGCTTTTCTTTCATATGTTTTTTGGCCACATAAATGTCTTCTTTTGAGAAGTGTCTGTTCATATCCTTTGCCCACTTTTTGATGGGGTTTGTTTTTTTCTTGTAATTTGTTTAAGTTCCTTGTAGATTCTGGATATTAGACATTTGTCAGATGGATAGATTGCAAAAATTTTCTCCATTCTGTAATTGCCTGTTCCCTCTGATGTTAGTTTCTTTTGCTATCCAGAAGCTCTTTAGTTTAATTAGATCCCATTTGTCAATTTTGGCTTTTGTTGCCATTGGTTTTGGTGTTTTAGTCATGAAGTCTTTGCCCATGCTTATGTCCTGAATGGTATTGCCTAGGTTTTCTTCTAGGCTTTGTATGGTTTTAGGTTTTACGCTTACATCTTTAATCCATCTTGAGTTAACTTTTGTATAAGGTGTAAGGAAGGGGATCCAGTTGCAGTTTTTTGCATATGACTAGCCGGTTTTCCCAACACCATTTATTAAATAGGGAATCCTTTCCGTATTGCTTGTTTTTGTCAGGTTTGTCAAAGATCAGATGGTTGTAGGTGTGTGGCATTATTTCTGAGGCCTCTGTTCTGTTCCATTGGTCTATATATCTGTTTTGTTACCAGTACCATGCTGTTTTGTTTACTGTAGCCTTGTAGTATAGTTTGAAGTCAGGTAGTGTGATGCCTCCAGCTTTGTTATTTTTTACTTAGAATTGTCTTGGCTATACGGGCTCTTTTTTTGTTTCCATATGAAATTTAAATTAGTTTTTTCTAATTCTGTAAAGAAAGTCAATGGTAGCTTGATGGGAATAGCATTGAATCTGTAAATTACTTTGGGCAGTATGGCCATTTTCATGATATTAATTCTTCCTATCCGTGAGCATGGAATGTTTTTCCATTTGTTTGTGTCTTCTCTTATTTCCTTGAGCAGTGGTTTGTAGTTCTCCTTGAAGAGGTCCTTCACATCCCTTGTAAACTGTATTCCTAGATATTTTATTTTCTTTGTAGCAATTGTGAATGGGAGTTCACTCATGATTTGGCTGTTTGTCTACTATTGGTATATAGGAATGCTTGTGATTTTTGCACATTGATTTTGTATCCTGAGACTTTGCTGAAGTTGCTCATCAGCTCAAGGAGTTTTTTGGCTGAGATGATGGGATTTTCTAAATATACAATCATGTCATCTGCAAACTGAGACAATTTGACTTCCTCTCTTCCTATTCGAATACACTTTATTTATTTATCTTGCCTGATTGCCCTGGCCAGAACTTCCAATACTATGTTGAATAGGAGTGGTGAGAGAGGGCATCCTCATCTCATGCCAGTTTCCAAAGGGAATGCTTCTAGCTTTTGCCCGTTCAGTATGATACTGGCTATGGGTTTGTCATAAATAGCTCTTATTATTTTGAGATGTTCCATAAATACCTAGTTTATTGAGTGTTTTTAGCATGAAGGGGTGTTCAATTTTATCGAAGGCCTTTTCTGCATTTATTGAGATAGTCATGTGGTCTGTTTTGTCATTGGTTCTGTTTATGTGATGGATTATGTTTATTGATTTTCATATGTTGAACCAGCCTTGCATCCCAGGGATGAAGCTGACTTGATCATGGTGGATAAGCTTTTTGATGTCCTGCTGGATTCAGTTTGCCATATTTTATTGAGGATTCTCACATTGATGTTCATCAGGGATATTGGCCTGAAATTTTCTTTTTTTGTTGTGTCTCTGCCAGGTTTTGGTATCAGTATGATGCTGGTCTCATAAAATGAGTTAGGGAGGAGTCTCTGTTTTTCTATTGTTTGGAATAGTTTCAGAAGGAATGGGATGAGCTCCTTTTTGGCCCTCTGGTAGAATTCAGCTGTGAATCCGTCTGGTCCTGGGGTTTTTTTGGTTGGTAGGCTATAAATTACTGCCTCAATTTCAGAACTTGTTATTGGTCTATTCAGGGATTCGACCTCTTCCTCGTTTAGTCTTGGGAGAGTGTATGTGTCCAGGATTTTATGCATTTCTTCTAGATTTTCTAGTTTATTTGCATAGAGGTGATGGTAGTTTGTATTTATGTGGGATCAGTGGTGATATCCCTTTATCATTTTTTACTGTGTCTATTTGATTCTTCTCTCTTTTCTTCTTTGTTAGCCTGGCTAGCTGTGTATCTACTTTGTTAATCTTTTCAAAAAACCAGCTCCTGGATTCATGGAATTTTTGAAGGGTTTTTCATGTCTCTATCTCCTTCAGTTCTGCTTTGATCTTAGTTATTTCTTGTCTTCTGCTAGCTTTTTAATTTGTTTGCTCTTGCTTCTCTAGTTCTTTTAATTGTGATGTTAGGGTGTCAATTTTAGATCTTTTCTGCTTTCTGATGTGGGCATTTAGTGCTATAAATTTTCCTCTAAACACTGCTTTAGCTGTGTTAGAGATTCTGGTACATTATGTCTTTGTTCTCATTGGTTTCAAAGAATTTCTTTATTTCTGCCTTAATTTTGTTATTTACCCAGTAGTTATTAAGGAGCAGGTTGTTCAGTTTCCATGTAGTTTTGCGGTTTTGAGTGAGTTTCTTAATCCTGAGTTGTAATTTGATTGCACTGGTTTTTCCTTTGCATATTTAGTGCTTCCTTCAGGAGCTCTTGTAAGGCAGGCCTGGTGGTGACAAAATCTCTCAGCATTTGCTTGTCTGTAAAGGATTTTATTTCTCCTTTGCTTATGAAGCTTAGTTTGGCCAGATATGAAATTCTCGTTTGGGAATTCTTTTCTTTAAGAATGTTGAATATTGGCCCCCACTTTCTTCTGACTTGTAGGGTTTCTTCAGAGAGATCCACTGTTAGTCTGATGGGCTTCCCTTTGTAGGTAACCTGACCTTTCTCTCAGGCTGCCCTTAACATTTTCTCCTTCGTTTCAACCTTGGAGAATCTGACAATTATGTGTCTTGGGGTTGCTCTTCTCGACGAGTATCTTAGTGGTGTTCTTTGTATTTCCTGAATTTGAACGTTGGCCTATCTTGCTAGGTTGGGGAAGTTTTCCTGGATAATATCTTGAAGTGTGTTTTTTAACTTGGTTCCATTCTCCCTGTCACTTTCAGGTACACCAATCAATCGTAGGTTTGGTCTTTTCTCATAGTCCCATATTTCTTGGAGTCTTTGTTCATTCCTTTTCATTCTTTTTTCTCTAGTCTTGTCTTCACACTTTATTTAGTTAATCTTCAATTTCTGATATCCTTTCTTCCACTTGATCAATTCAGCTATTGATACTTGTGTATGTTTCACGAAGTTCTTGTGCTGTGGTTTTCAGCTCCATCAGGTCATTTATGTTCTTCTCTAAACTGGTTATTCTAGTTAGAAGTTCCTGTAACCTTTTATCAAGGTTCTTAGCTTCCTTGCATGGGTTAGAACATGCTCCTTTAGCTCAGAGGAGTTTGTTATTACCTACCTTCTGAAGCCTACTTCAGTCAATTCGTCAAACTCATTCTCTGTCCAGTTTTGTGCCCTTGCTGGAGAGGAGTTGTGATCATTTGGAAGAGAAGAGACATTCTGATTTTTGGAATTTTCAGCATTTTGCCCTGGTTTTTCCTCATCTTCATGGATTTATCTACCTTTAGTCTTTGATGTTGATGACCTTTGGATACAGTTTTTGTGTGGGTGTCCTTTTTGTTGATGTTATTGCTTTCTGTTTGTTGTTTTTCCTTTTAACAGTTGGTCCCCTCTTCTGCAGGTCTGCTGGAGTTTGCTGGAGGTCCACTCCAGACCCTGTTTGCCTGGGTATCACCAGCAGAGGCCTCAGAACATCAAAGATTGCTGCCTACTTCTTCCTCTGTAAGCTTCATCCTAGTGGTCATCCCCCTGATGCCAGCCAGACCTCTCCTGTATGAGGTGTCTGTTGACCCCTGCTGGGAGATGTCTCTCAGTCAGGAGGCATGGGGGTCAGGGACCCACCTGAGGAGGCAATCTGTCCCTTAGCAGAACTGGAGTGCTGTGCTGGGAGATCCACTGCTCTCTTCAGAGCTAGCAGGCAGGAATGTTTAAGTCTGCTGAAGCTGTGCCCACAGCTGCCTCTTCTCCCAGGTGCTCTGTCCCAGGGAAATGGGAGTTTTATCTATAAGTCCCTGACTGGGGCTGCTGGCTTTCTTTCAGAGATGCCCTGCTCAGTGAGGAGGAATCTAAAGAGGAAGTCTGGCCACAGCTGCTTTTCTTTGCTGGGGTGAATTCCACACAGTCTGAACTTCCTGGTTGCTTCCTTAACACTGTGTGGGGAAAACCGCCTACTCACGCCTCAGTAATGGCAGACTCCTCAACCCCCACCAAGCTCAAGTGTCCCACGTCGGCTTCAGACTGCTGAGCTGGCAGCGACAATTTCAAGCCAGTGGTTCTTAGCTTGCTGGAACCCAGCAAGCTAAGAGTGGGAGTGGGACCTGCTGAGTGAGACCACTTGGCTCCTTGGCTTCAGCCCCCTTTCCGGGGGTGTGAACGATTCTGTCTCGCTGGGGTTTCAGGTGCTCCTGGGGTACAAAAAATAAACTCCTGCAGCTAGCTCAGTGTCTGCCCAAACAGGCATCCAGTTTTGTGCTTGAAACCCAGGGCCCTGGTGGTGTAGACATGTGAGGGAATCTCCTGGTCTGCAGTTTGTAAAAACTGTGGGAAAACTGTAGTATCTGGGCTGGATAGCACAGTCCCTTGACTAGGTGAGGGAGGTCCCTGGACCCTTGCACTTCCCGGGTGAGGTGACGCCCCACCCTGTTTCTGGTTGCCCTCCATGGGCTGCACCCACTGTCTAACCAGTCCCAGTGAGATGAGCCGGGTACCTCAGTTGGAAATGCAGAAATCACCCACCTTCTGTGTTGTTCTTGCAGGGAGCTGCAGATGGGAGCTGTTGCTCTTTGGTCATCTTGCCCAGGAACTCCTAGAGTAAAATTTAAATACAGAAGCTTGAAAATCTGATATAAAAATCAGTTGCTGTATTTAAGATTTTAGGAAGATTGACAGCTTTTCCTTTACTTTTTTTTTTCCTTTCCACCTTTCTTAAGGCTTGGTTTCAGCCCTATTATACATATTCACTTTTATCAGAAAGGATCAGAAACGTTTTTTGAGTGTAATGAACAGGCATAAATACTTTTTCAAAACATTTTTCTAAAAATATTTTTCTTTTTCAAAGTTTTTTTTTTTTTTTTTGAGACAGAGTCTCGCTCTGTCGCCCAGGCTGGAGTGCAGTGGCACAATCTCGGCTCACTGCAAGCTCCGCCTCCCGGGTTCAAGCCATTCTCCTGCCTCAGCCTCCCGAGTAGCTGGGACTACAGGTGCCTGCCACCATGCCTGGCTAATTTTTTTTTGTATTTTTAGTAGAGGCGGGGTTTCACCGTGTTAGCCAGGATGGTCTCGATCTGACCTCGTGATCTGCCTGCCTCGGCCTCCCATAGTGCTGGGATTACAGGTGTGAACCACCACACCCGGCCTTCAAAGTTTTTTTTAAAAGCCAGAATAAAAAGAATATTGGATTTTGACATTGATTTATGTCATTGATTTAAAAACTGGAAACGAGTAAGAATAAGAGGATATAATTCAGTGTTTCAAGCAGCTCTACTGCAGTCTATAGGACCTGTGAGAAATAGGTTGTATAGCATAGGTTGTATATAACTAATTCCATCAGTCAATACTTGGAGAACTGCATTCAACAACCAATTCAAGTATTATAATATTTATTGAGCTCCTAATATGTGCAAGGCCTTGGGATACATCAGAGGAATAAAGATAGTTACCCATTCTTGCAGAGCTAACATTCTAGCAGAAAGAAACAGTAGGAAATAATTCTAGTAAATAAGGTATAGAGTAAGTTAAAGAGCAATAGGTGCTACTGGGAAAAAAAAGATCAGAAATGCTGGAGTATTAAACATGGCACTCATGGTAGGCTTTATTGAAAAGATGAGATTTGAGCAAAGATTTAAAGGGGATGAGGTTGTTAGCAGAATGGAATCTGGGGAAGAACATTCTAGGCAGAGTGAACATTAAGGATAAAGGCAGGAGTTTGCCTGGTGTGTTCAAGGAACAGCATGGAGGAGGCTAGAGTTGAGTGAGCAAGGGGAATAGTAGTAGGAAAAGAGATCAGAGGTAGTGGGAGCTTAGATTACATGGGATCTGCTAAACCTTTATAAAGACTGGCTTTTACTCTTTGTGGTAGGCAGAATAAAGATGTCAGCATTCTAATTCTCAGTACTTGTGAATATTGAGAACTAAAAATGAAATCCTAAGCCCCCCAGTTTACTGAATGAACCCGCTCTTGGCCAAGGGAACCACAGAGAAACCTTAACTGAGTTCCTGGCCATGATGGGACGGAAGGAAGGACATTCCTCATTATGCCGCCTCCCTTTTGCAGTTTAGACATAACTGACCAGCATTAATAAAATAGAGATCGTAAGATTAGTGGAATGGACTCTGTGGCAATAAGATACCAAAATGATAACACCTAAGGCCATACTAGGCAAGGGTTAAGTCATGCACCCCTACATTTAAAAAAAATAAACCATGTTCTAACTGCCACAAGATTTTTCTTTTTCTCTAGCAGCTAAACAAACACTGGCCTGGAGATAAGCAAGATGAAACAATTGCATCTCATCCATTGCTAGACACTGACTAACCCCCTGTTCCACAAGCCATAACTACAGCTTTGATTGGACAACAGACTGATTTCAGTAACTTTCTCATGAAAAGATGTAACTTTCTCATGAAAAGATCACCCACCATGGACTGGTTCTGGCTGGTTTACAGAGGCACTGAATGCCTTCATGCCCCTGCTTCACCTTTTGATGTACAGGGCCTAATTGTAATACATTTAAATGTTAAGTCTTCATCCGAAAATGAACATGGGTTGTATGTAACATACATGTTTATTCAGTAAACCCCCTTTGTGAATCTAGCTCCTCCTGCAAGCTGTTGAATATGTATGTTTAGACCATTCATTCAGCATAAAGCTTCTGCCCTAATCCCTCCTCCTTCAAAGTGCCTGCCTCTGGGTTTGGCCAGAGACTGCTTCTTAGCTTGCAGGTTGTAACTTCCATAAGAAATAAACCCTCCTTTTAAAATTTATAAATTGTGTGATTCTTAAGTTGTCAATATGTTACATACATCACATGGCAAGGGGGACTGCATGGATGTGATTAAGAGTCTAGACCTTGCGATGGGGAGAGTATCATAGATTATTCAGGTGGGCCCAATCTAATCATTCACATTAGCTTTTTTTTTTTTTAATTTAATTTAATTTTTCTTCTTCTTCTTCTTCTTCTTCTTCTTATTATTATACTTTAGGCTCTATGATACATGTGCGCAACGTGCAGGTAAGTTACATATGTATACATGTGCCATGCTGGTGCGCTGCACCCACCAACTCGTCATCTAGCATTAGGTATATCTCCCAATGCTATCCCTCCCCCCTCCCCCCCCTCCCCCCACCCAACAACAGTCCCCGAAGTGTGATGTTCCCCTTCCTGTGTCCATGTGTTCTCATTGTTCAATTCCCACCTATGAGTGAGAATATGCAAATCAAAACCACAATGAGATACCATCTCACACCAGTTAGAATGGCAATCATTAAAAAGTCAGGAAACAACAGGTGCTGGAGAGGATATGGAGAAATAGGAACACTTTTACACTGTTGGTGGGACTGTAAACTAGTTCAACCCTTGTGGAAGTCAGTATGGTGATTCCTCAGGGATCTAGAACTAGAAATTCCATTTGACCCAGCCATCCCATTACTGGGTATATACCCAAAGGACTATAAATCATGCTGCTATAAAGACACGTGCACACGTATGTTTATTGCAGCATTATTCACAATAGCAAAGACTTGGAACCAACCCAAATGTCCATCAATGATAGACTGGATTAAGAAAATGTGGCACATATACACCATGGAATACTATGCAGTCACATTAGCTTTTAAACATGATACCTCCTAACTTCCCTGTCAGAGACAGAGCCTCTAGAATCTGAGAATAGCCCTCAACTGACAGCCAGTAAGAGAATAGAGACATCAGTCCTACAACTGCAAGAAACTGCCTCCTGCCAATAATCTGAATGAGCAAGGAAACTGATTCTGTCCTAGAGCGTCCCATAAGGAATGCAGCCCTGCTGAGTTCTTGACTTTGGCTTTGTAAGACTTTAAGCAGAGACTCATCTGAGTTCACCTGACTCTGACCTATGGGAACTGTAAAATAATAAATCTGCATTTTTTAAGCTACTAAATTTGTGGCAATTTGTTATGGTAGTCATAGAAAACTCATATGCTCTGAGTGAAACATTGGATGCTTCTGAGTAGAGGAGTAATCATGATATGACTGGTGTCTTTTGTCATGTAAATTTCCGTGACCTGTTAACACAATGGTTATCACAATCTCTCATTAAGGTTAAAATCCTTTCAGCTTTGGTAGTAGAGCTGAGTAATTTATATCCTTGATATCGGACACTGAATTTTGACAGTTCAAAAAGCCTTTTATACTAGATTTCAGCATTAATATGTATGTATTTTTCCCAGGAAATCAAGATTAATATGATCTGGACCAATTAAATAAATTTAAAGTTATTTAATTCATTTATGGAAAAATGATACATTATTTGTAGCAAAGCCAAGACTAAATTTTCTCTGAAGCAAATCCTAATCCTCCATTTACTTTTTTCTCTTTTTTCCTCTTTCTTCCCACAAACCAAGTCCTTGTTAAAACTAACGTTGCTGAAAATTTAGTGAAGAATAAAAAGATAATTGTCTCTAAGCCCGTGTTTCAGTATTTTAAAAAATATGGGTATATTTTTAAAATACTGCTTGAGGCAGCATTCCAATTTGGCTGCCTCAAGCAGTAACAGCACATGAGATTTATTAATTGATCATCAGTACATAACTGTCTTCTAAATTTGTATGAAATAGTGGCTCAATAAGACCTACCTCCATCTGAGGCAATGAATTTCAGCTTGGAACAATAGAACTGCTCTAATCAGTGATGGTTAAATTATAGCTATAGGAGAATATGACAAAGGAAAACTTTTGGGCCAACATGTAGAAAGATCAGAAATAGAATTTAGCAGTCACTCATAGAATGTTCTTAAAAAGAAGTTTCCTCAAGCCAGCTGTATTCAGTATAGTATGTATATTGATGGAAGCTAATTCTCTACTGTGCTTTTGTGTTTCAAAATAAGTTGACCTTACTGTACACTAGAAGACCACTAGCTTCAAAAATCACTCTTCAGTGCTAGAAATATAATATATAAGCATTCTTAAGGAAAGACTCCCATTCCTTTGGTCTTTGTGCTAAAATGTTAGCTACAATAGATATGCTGCTTCCGCTATCCTTTCTAAACTGGAAAAGCTGAAGTCTTCTCAGGAGAAATGTCTAGCCCATTTTTGTTGTTGTTGTTGGCTTATATTAGTTTTTTTGCTTTGAGCTAAATTAATTCCTTGTACATTCTGGGGATTAGCCACTTATCAGATATGTTGTTTTCACAAATATTTTCTCCCATTCTGTAGGTTGCATTTTCACTCTGTCAATGTTTCTTTTGCTGTGCAGAAGATTTTTAGTTTGATATAGTCCTACTTATTTATTTTGCTTTTGGGGTCACATCCATAAAATCACCACCAAGACCAAAGTCAAGGAGTCCTGATCCCATGTTTTCTTCTAGGAGTTTTATAGTTTCAGGTCTTAGGTTTAAGTCTTTAATCCATTTTGAGTTGATTTTGTATACAGGGTAAGATAAGGGTTCAATTTTATTCTTGTACATGTGAATATTCAGTTTTCCTCACAACATTTGTTGAAAAAGACTATCATTGTTCCAACATGTATTCTTTGCATCCTTGCCAAAGGTCAGTGACCATGTATATATAGGTTTACTTTGGAGTTCTCTATTTTTCCACTGGTCTATATGGCTGTCCTTCTGCCAGTACCATGTACCATACTGTTTTGATTACTGTGGCTTCATAAAATATTTTGAAATCAGGAAATGCAATGCCTCTAGCTTTGTTCATTGTCAGGATTGATTTGGTTCATAATCTTTTGTTCTATGTGAAGTATATAACCTTTTTTCTATTTCTGTAAAACATGTCTTTGAAATTTTGAAGGGATTGCATTGAATCTGTAAATTGCTTTGAGTAGTATAGACATTTGAACAATAGTAAGTTTTCCAATTCAGCAACACAGGATGTATTTACATTTGTTGTCTCTTGTATAATTTCTTTCAGCAATGTTTTGTAGTTGTTAGTATATAAATCTTTCACCTTTTTTTTCCTAGGTTTATTCCTATTTCAAAGTATTTTATTCTTTTCAGTACTTTTGTAAATGGGATTGCTTTCATAATTTCCTTTCCAGGTAGTTTGTTGTTAGTGTATATAAAGGCAACTTATTTTTGTATGTTGGTTTTGTGTCCTGCAACTTAACTGAATTCATTTATTATTTATAATATATATTTTTAAGTATTTGTGATTTTCTTTTTTATTTTAGAGATAGGATCTTGTTCTCTCACCTGAGTTGGAGTGCAGTGGTGTGATCATAGTTCACCGAAACCTTGAACTCTTGAGCTCAAGTGATCCTCCTGCCTCAGCCTTTCAAGCAGCTGGGACCACAGGTATGTGCCACCATACCTGGCTAATTTAAAAATTTTTGTTTTGTAGAGGCAAGGTCTCACTATGTTGACAAGGCTGATTTTGAACTCTTAAACTCAAGTGATCCTCCCACCTTGGCCTCCCAAGTGCTGAGATTACAGATGTGAACCACTGTGCCCAGCCTGGGGTTTTCTATATAAGATCATGTTGTTAGCAAACGGATATTTTTACTTCTTTCCAATTCAGATGCCTTTTATATTTTGTTTTGTTTTTGAATTGCTCTATCTAGGACTTTTAGTATTATGTTAAATAGAAGTGGTGAGAGTGGGCATTCTTGCTTTGTTCCTGATTTTAGAGGAAAAGCTTCATTTTTTTTCACAGTTGTGTATGATGTTAGCTGTGGGCTTTTCATATACAGCCTTTATTGTGTTTAGGTATTTTTCTTTTATTTCTAATTTGTTGAGAGTGTATCTCTGAAACAGTGTTGAACTTAGTTAAATGCTTTTTCTACATCTTTTGAGATGATCATATGGTAAAAATATTTTATTCTGTTAATGTGGTATATCATACTAATTGATTTTTCATGTGTTGAGACCCTGTGTTTCTTCTAGCAGCTTTAAAGTTGAAATCTTATATGTTTTTAGTTGATTTTTATATATGGTATTAGATAAGGGTCCAATTTCATTCTTCTGCTTGTGGTTATGCAGTTTTCCCAACACTATTTGTTGAAGAGACTGTCCTTTTCCATTATGTGTTCTTGGTTCTTTTGTGAAAAATCAACTGACTGTTAATTTATTTAAGTTCTTTTTTTGATGCTCTTATAAATGGGATTGTTATCTTGATTTCCTTTTTAAGATAGTTCACTGCTAGTGTATAGAAATGCTACTGATGTTTGTATGTTGAATTTGTAATGTGCAACTTTATTGAACTTATCAGTTCTAGCAGTTTATTGGTGGAATCTATAGGGCTTTCTTAGTATTAAATCATGTCATCAACGGAGACGATATCACTCCTTTCCTATATGGATGCCTTTTATTTCTTTTTCTTGCCTAATTGCTCTGGCTAGGACTTCCAGTACTTTGTTGAATAGAA
Source organism: Pongo pygmaeus (assembly GCF_028885625.2). Taxonomy (NCBI): domain Eukaryota; kingdom Metazoa; phylum Chordata; class Mammalia; order Primates; family Hominidae; genus Pongo; species Pongo pygmaeus. Next base: position 82,954,517 of record NC_072384.2, read on the forward strand.
GTGGTGAGAATAGGCTTCCTTGTTTTATTTCTGATCTTGGAGGAAAAGCTTTCAACTTTTCACCATTGAGTATGATGTTAGCTTTGGGCTTATCATATATGGCCTTTATTGTGTTGAGGTATATTCCTTCCATACCTTTTGTTTTTTGTGAGAGTTTTCAACATTAATGGATGTTGAACTTTGTCAAATGCTTTTTTTTTGCATCTATTGAAATGATCATATGGTTTTTGTGCTTCATTCTGTTGATTTGATGTATCACATTTATTTGCATATGTTGAACCATCCTTGCATCCCTGATAGAATTTCCACTTGATCATACTGAATGATCTTTTTGATGTACTGTTGAGGATTTTTGTGTCTGTTCATCAGGGATATTAGTGTATAGTTTTCTTTGCTGTGTCTTTGATTTGGTATCAGGTAATGCTGGTCTCATGGAATGAGTTAGGGAGATTCCCTCATCTTCAATTTTTTGAAATAGTTTAAGAGTATTGGTATTAATTTTTCTTTAATTCAGTAGTGAATCCACCTGGTCCTGGGCTTTTCTTTATTGAGAGACTTTTTATTACTGATTCAATCTTGCTACTCATTATTGTCTGTTCAGGTTTTCTATTTCTTCCTAATTAATGCTTGGTAGGTTGTATGCTTCCAGAAATTATCCATTTTCTTTAGATTTTTCAGTTTGTTAGCATATAGTTATTCTTAATAGTCTAGGATGATCTTCTGTATTTCTGTAGTATCAGTTGTAATGACTCCTTTTTCATTTCTGATTTTGTTTATGTGGATCTACTGTCTTCTTTTTTTGGTTAGTCTAACTAGTGATTTATCAATTTTACTTAACTTTTCCAAAAACAAACTTTTCATTTCATTGATGCTTTGTATTGCTTTTTTAGTCTTCATTTTGTTTAGTTCAGATCTGATCTTTATTATTTCTCTTTTGCTGCTGACTTCGGGATTGGCTCGTTTCTGCTTTTCTGGTTCCTTGCAGTGCATTGTTATTTATTTAAAATCTTTCTTTTTTTTGGTGTAAGCATTTATTACTATAAACTTCCCTCTTGGCACTGTTTTTCTGTAAAATACAAGTTTTGGTATGCTATATTCTCTTTTTCAAAAAATTTCTGTTTCAAGAAATTTAAAAATTTTTGTCTTAATTTCATCATTGACCCCATCATTTCTCAGGAGCATGTTGTTTAATTTCCATGAATTTGGATAGCTTTCAAAGTCCCTCTTGGTATTGATTCCAAGTTTTATTCCACTGTGGTCTGAGAAGATACCTAATATGATTTTGACTTTCTAAAATTTGTTGAGGCTTGTTTTGTGGCCTAACATATGGTCTGTTCTGGAGAATGTTTCATGTTCTGATTAGAAGAATATTTTGCAGTTGTTGGAAAAAAATGTTCTGTAAATGTCTATTAGGTTCATTTTGTCTAAAGTCCAGTTTAAATCCAATGTTAATTTGCTTATTTTCTATCTAAATGGTCTGTCTAATGCTGATAGTCCCCACTATTATTATATTGGAGCCTATCACTTTAGATCTCATAATGTTTTCTTTATGAATCTGGGTGGTGTGTATGTTTGGTGGTAGTGGCAGGTTGAGTGGACCTGACCTCAGATCCCATGAGGGGTGCTCAGGTATGCCATTGGTAGTGGACTTGGCTGGGCATTCCCCAGGGCTTTGGACGGTGTGCTCAGGTACTGGAGTCGGGGGTTGGAGCCAGGCTGGCCTGTGCTCTTAGACCCTCAAGTAGTGCATATAGATGCTAGCGGTGGTATGCAGTGGTGGAATGGACCCTAGACCCCCAGCAGAATGCTCAGTTGGAAGTCACAGTGGCTGTGCTGTGCCCCTGTTACTGGCGAGGACTTAGGCAGGCAGCAGTGTTAGGCAGGCAGCTAGGAGGCGTGGGCTTTGCTAGTGCAGCCGTGGCAGTTGCAGGCAGTGGAATTTGTCTTTGAGGGTGTGTGAGAATGCTTGGCAAACCCTCTGCAGTGGGGTAGGTTTGCTGCTGGTGACTCTCTCCTCACCCCAGCTGTAGGGTAGTATGCAGTCCAGTGTGGAGTAGGCTCTTAAAGTGGTGCTGCGCTGCCACTGCTTAGGATTCAGGGTTTTGTGGGATCCAGTGTGCGCTCTCTGGAGCCGTGCCTTCGTGCAGTTTCTAGGGAGCTTCTTTTGTTAGCCTCAGGCCTAGTGAATGTTGAGGGGCTCTCCTGAGGCTAGGATTATAGGAATCCTTTTGGGAATGTGGGTTGCTGAGGCTCCCTCACTTATCTTTTTCCAAGCTTGGGGAGTCGCTCCTGGCTTATAGCCAATCTCAGTCTCTACCAAGGAGGTGGTCACGCTTCCCTCTTTTTCCTTGCTTTAGGTGTTTCCTATCACTTCTCTGTTGAATTCCAGTGTTCTTTCCTGGATGATCTATTAGAAGTGTGACTACTGACTAGTTTGGTTCTTCTTAGCGGAGGAGGCGAGTAGATGCCTCTAATCAGACATCTTGAAGCCTCTCCCATTAGGTTGTTTGAGATATTTCTACTATTTTGGCATAGGTTTTTATTGCTATAAACTTTCCTCCAAGGACTGCTTTTGCTGCATTTTGTAAGCTTTGGTATATTGTATTTCCATTTTTGTTCGTCTCAAGATATTTTTAAATTTCCCTTTTAATTTCTTCTTCGACTCATTGGTAGTTAAGGAGCGTGCTGTTTAATTTTCACATACTTGTGAAGTTTTCCAAGATTCCTCCTGTTATTATTATCTAGTTTCATGCCATTGTGGCTAGAAAAGATATTTGATATGATTTCAGTCTTTATACATTTGTTAAGACTTGTTCTGTGACCTAACTAATGATCTAGCCTGGAGAATGTTCTATGTGGTGATGAGAAGAATATTTATTCTGCAATTGTTGGATAAAATGTTCTGTAAATGTCTGTTAGGTCCATTTGGTATAAATTGTAATTCAAGTCCAATATTTTCTTGTCCGCCTCTTTCTTCAGATATTATATTTGCTTTATATATTTAGGTGCTATAATGTTGGATGCATATATATTTATAATTGTTATATCTTCTTGATGAATTGACTCTATAATGATCTTCTTTGTCTGTTTTATAGTTTTGATTTAAAGTCTATTTTGTCCACATTCTCTTTTGGTTTTTATTTGTGTGAAATATCTTTTTTCCATCCCTTTACTTTCAGTCTTTGTGAGTCCTTAAAAGTGAAGTGAGTCACTTGTAGGCAACATATAGATGAGTCTTGTTTTTTTATTCATTCAGTCACTCTGTGTCTTTTGATTGGAAAATTTAATCCATTTACATTCAAAGTAATTATTCATAGGTAAGGTCTTTCTATTGCCATTTAGTTAATTGTTTTCTAGTTAATTTGTAGACCCTTTGTTTCTCTCTTCCTCTCTTGCTGTCATCCTTTGCGGTTTGATAATTTTCTGTAGTGGTATTATTACAAGTTAGACAGGCATGAGTGGGGCAGAAGAGGGCTCTCCCCCATCCACTAGGAATGTCAGGTGTTGGTTTGACTGACAGTTATCACATTGACTCTCTAAAAATGATAATTTGGCAGCTGGCACCAGGAACAGACAATCTCCTAATGGTCCACAAGCCGTTAACATTTAAGTGTTAATTGAATGCAGACACCAGGGAGAAGCAAAAAGGGCTTCCAATAAAATCTCAGGTACTGGGCTAGTGAGCCTGGGCACACGCGTTAAGAGACAAAATGGCTGAGTATGACCTTCCAGGGGCACTCCACTGGAAAAGGGAAGAAAGCCTCAGATGAGCATGTGTACAGCTTCCTGAACACACTGTGCACGCACACTTCCCAAGCATAAGGAGGGCACTGTGCATGCAGGCAGCCCACCCTAAGGGAAGAATCAAGGAAAAAGGTTGCAAGATGCCAGAGGTGGGCCAGCCTGTAAACTCCTAGGATCAAGGTTAAATGCTGCATTTGACCTTCTCAGTGTCTGCTTGGGTCTCTTCCAAGTGCGCTTTCGTTTCTTTCCTGCTCTAAAGCTTTTTTAATAAACTTCCATTCCTGTTCTGAAACTTGCCTCAGTCTCTTTTTCTTTTTTCTTTGTTTTGAGATGGAGTCTTGCTCTGTTGCCCAGGCTGGAGTGCAGTGGCATGATTTCAGCTCACTGCAACCTCTACCTCCTGGGTGCAAGTGATTTTCCTGCTTCAGCTTCTTGAGTAGCTGGGATTACATGCATGCACCACCATGCCCAGCTTTGTATTTTTTTTTTTTTTTTTTTTTTTAGTAGAGATGGGGTCTCACCATGTTGGCCAGGCTGGTCTAGAACTCCTGACTTCGTGATCAACCCACCCCAGACTCCCTAAATCCTGGGATTACAGGCATGAGCCACCGCACCTGGCTCTCAGTCTCTTTTTCTGTCTTATGCCCCTCAGTCGAATTCTTTCCTGAGGAGGCAGGAATTGAGGTTGCTGCAGACCTGTACAGATTTTGCCCATGGTAACTAGGATACCTTACACTGGTAACGGTGTGCTTTGAATTCTTTATTTTTATCCTTTGTATATCTACTATAGGTTTTCACTTTGTAGTTACCATTAGGCTTGCATAAAACATTTTATACTAATAACAGGCTGTTTTAGGCTGATAATAACTTAACTTTGATCACTTGCACAAACTCAACTCTTTTACTCCCCCCTCTCAGTTTGTTTTGTTGACATGTTTTGTATATTTTGTGGTTTGTGTCCCTTGACAAATTATTGTAGCTATAGTTGCTTTTAATAGACTTTTTTTTTTTGTTTTTTTTTTTTAAAGAAAGGCAGGAGGATCACTTGAGGCCAGGATGAAGAAAGCCTACTTAATATGGCAAGACCCTGTCTCTACAAAAAATAAAATAAAATAAATTAGGCATGGTGGCCTGTGCCTGTAGTCACAGCTACTGGGAAGGCTGAGGCAGAGGATGGCTTGAACCCAGGAGTTCAAGGCTGCAGTGAGCCATAATCACACCACTGCACTCCAACCTGAGTGACACAGTGAGATCCTGTCAACAACAACAATAACAAAACACAAAGAAAAAGTGAATATTGAAATAGTCTAAAGTGAAGGAATAAAAAGATAATGTCTTATGAAAAGGGAATGTTGAAATGAAAGCTTCCTAACTTGTTTCAATGTAGCTAGCTCCTGAAGAAGTTAAAAGTCCATCTTGGAAGGATTTTAGAAGTGGTAAATTAGGTCTAGGTTTCATAGGAAAAAGAAAAAAAAAAACTTCTTGAAGATGAAGAAAACATGCACAGAAGAGCCTATGCAAATACACTCTGGTAATGACTCTAATGACTCAGACACCATAGAAAATCTCAGATTTAGGAACTTCTGGTCTGGCTCCTGATTTGAGATGATACAAGTTGCATTATAAACTGATGAGGTACAGAAGGGCCCAGAGCATCTGAGTAGGATGGTTCATGAGACACAGTCAAGGAGTAGAAGCAAAAGACTTTCAGACCAATTGGGGTGTGTGATAAATAAAGCTTAATTTTGAAATTTGAGATGCATTTTATTTGGCAGAATTCTTGGTAAGCTGGTCTCTTAAGAAAAGCAATCATCCTCAGGTGCAAAAACCTTATCCTAAGAGCCTGGTGTAAGAAGGGTAATAATTTGAAAAGATACAGAGACTAATGAAGAAAACCTAACAATGCCATAAGTGTGACATTTTGGGAGGAGGGAGAAATGTCAAGAGGCATTTTAGGCAACTTTCTATATGATGCGTACTATATACAACTTAGTCTGGCTGGGCGCGGTGGCTCATGCCTGTAATCCCAGAACTTTGGGAGGCTGATCACTTGAGGTCAGGAGTTTGAGCTATCTTGACCAACATAGTGAAACCCTGTCTCTACTAAAAATACAAAAATTAGTCAGGTGTGGTGGCGGGTGCCTGTAATCCCAGCTACCTGGGAGTCTGAGGTAGGAGAATCACTTGAACCTGGGAGGTGGAGGTTGCAAGAGCCAAGATCGTGCCACTGCCCTCCAGCCTGGGCGACAAAGCTAGACTCTGTCTCAAACAAACAAACAAACAAAAAACCAACTTAGTCTGTGCTGTACTTGTCAGGAAAACTACAGTAAATATCTGTTTTTCAAGGCTTCTGAATTACCATTTTTTGATAAGTTTGATAAGGAGAAATAGGCTATATAAAAGCCCACATATATTTAGATTATGTGTGTATCTTCTCTTACCTAGGGTTATCCAGTATATTTCCTTTTAAAGGAAACATCTTTCCCTCTAAACACAATTCAGAAACATAATTCAGAAATTCTCTGAGAGGTTGAAAATTATTTCCTCACATTTGGAGATGAGAATATAAAATATTAATTCACTTTTTAAAAAAAGAGAGTAAATCATTGTTTCTTTTACCGTCACCTACTGCATAACATTCCACATCTAACCCCCTTTGTATGGCCATACCGTATATCTTATTGAGATAAAATACACTTTTTACACAAACCAAATAATTCTTTTAGTTTTCTAGATAACTGGCATCATAACACTTCTGTTTCTGTTTTTTAAAATTGGGACCTATTTTGTTATTACCCTATATTACTAGTGTAATAAAATAATGTCACTTAATGTTCTCATATCCTTTAATTATAGACTGAGTAGTGTTGGAGGAAAGTCCGTGGGGCCTAGTAGAGGGACAAGTTGTGGACTGTTGGACATGGCATATGACAAAGCTCTAAGCAGCCAACTAAATTGTTTGAAGTATAAAAGTGGCAAACACAATCTTCATATTTATTTGGTGACTGCGGTAAGTAGCATCTGTAATTTTCAAAGACCACATAAAATCAATACCACAGAAAGGATCAAGGCTAGTTATAGCCCTGAAAATCCAGCACAGTCCCAAGCCTCCCTTTGTATAACAAATATGTTATTATTTCTCCTTTATAATCTTAACATGGAATTCTTAGATAATTTAACCTACCTACATGCAAAAATTTAGGAAAATAAATGTAATGCCCTAGTTGTAAAATAAAAAAGGAATAAAAATAAAACAATAAACACATTCCAGTGTGTAAATCCATGAGCACAATTACACTTGAAGACATAATGATGTGTATCTTTTTTTTTTTTTTTTGAGATGGAGTCTGTCTCTTGTTGCCCAGGCTGGAGTGCAATGGCATGATCTCGGCTCACCACAACCTCCACCTCCTGGTTTCAAGCGATTCTCCTGCCTTAGCCTCCCAAGTAGCTGGGATTACAGGCATGTGCCACCACGCCTGGCTAATTTTGTATTTTTAGTAGAGACGGGGTTTCTCCATGTTGGTCAGGCTGGTGTCGAACTCCCTACCTCAGGTGATCTGCCCAACCTTGGCCTCCCAAAGTGCTGGGATTACAGGTGTGAGCCACCATGCCTGGCCAAATGATGTGTATCTATACATAGAAAGCATGTTGAATGCAATAGCTAATAATGTACATTGTATTGTATTATACATTGAAGGAGCATAATTGATGGGGACGTTTTTTCCAAAATATTGAGAAACTGTTTGCTAAGTTCTGGGTAGAACAAATACATTTTTTCCTTGATTACATGGTACCACATATATAGTTACTGCATAAAGAATGCCAGACATACTTTGTATTTACATGTGAAGTGGAGTTAGGTTCCAGGCCCAAGTAATTATAAATAAGTTTTCACTTGCAGAAATCATGCAAATTGCCATTTCATTCTTAAGTGTATAGTCCTAGTGATCATATTGCAGTATATCTGGCATGTCTGGCCCCCACCCTTTAAATGCCACTAGTATTCCTCCCAATTATTTTGACAACTAAAAAAGTTTCCCACTATTTTCGCCTCTGTTGAAAATATTGCTGTCCTACATTTCCTTGAGGTTTAACTGTTACAGTGTTAATGGAAAGAATAACATCCATCAATTGAACATATGAGGTCCACAACTAATAGGCTGCTGTTGGCTGTGTTAAAAAAAGCTTTTTTTTTTTTTTGACTTGTATCGCTAGCTATCTTTACGTCTTTAGATATCGCACCCTCCATATGCAACCAGATTCTAAAAACTTCTGATAAAAAATGCATCTCCTGGAAATGTTTGTGAAAAGGTTTGTAGACAACTAGTCAGTGTGGTAGGCAGAACAATGGAACCTAAGAATATGTATATGTTATCTTGGCACAAGGGACTTTGCAGGTGTGATCAAATTAAGGATCTTGAGGTGGAGAGATTATTCTGGATTATCTGGGTTGTCCCAGTGTGATCACAAGGGTCCTAATATGGGAAAGGGGGAGGCAGGGGAGTCAGATCAGATTCAGAGAGAGATTTGAAGATGCGATACTGCTGGCTTTAAATGCCCATTGAACTCTGCTTCAAAAAATGAAGACACACCTCTATAAAATGTATATTGGGAATAAACTTTGTATTTACATACATTGGGGAATTTTTAAAAATATGTAATGTTCGGACATTACATATTTTACCATATTACTTTGCTATATGTGGACATTACTTATTTTACCATATTACTTTGTTATAAAATTATAAATTTAACTTTTAATACAGATTGCCATAATATTCTAGATAAGAGATTAGGTTTTTGTTTTCCTCAAGACATAAAACAAGTATGAACATTCTAAACTGCTGGATGAATCTGAAAGACAGTAATTTCAAAATTCAATTTATACTCATGTTAAATATAACTACATTAAGAGTTTAAAATTTCATGGGAGAAAATATAATAAAGAGATAGGATCACTTATAGTCTTAAGAATAATGTTGGTTTCCCAAGTGCTTTTCTTAGCAATTAAAGCATAAGGTGAATTGAAATTTGCTTCATAGGCAGTTTGACTGTATGTATTAGAGAATGAAAAGAAAAGAGGACATTTGTAGTAATGCATGGAAACTTGCTGCTTCAAATTAAAGTTCTCCTCTGCTGCTGTAGAATGGATTCCATACAGTGGATAGTTGTGGATGATTCAGAAATTTATGAGTTTAGATTCCCAGTTGTTAATTTATAAGTTTTGTGGGGAAGTATCACCTGCATTTGTGCTGAATAAAATATACATGGATTCTTTAAAACAAATCACAATTTTTTTCTAAATTTATTTTTTTTAAAGTTTTTAGAGAGAATAAATATAAAATTAGTCAATTTGAGCATGTTTCATTCACATTCTTTAAATTGCTTGTTGGTCTCCTTAACAATTTTTCTTTTCCTTTAACCCTCTGCTTTTCTCATTTTTATTTTCCTCCTTGAAGAAACGATCCATTCTAAGGGCTTTAAACATTTCTTTTTGTGTTGATGTTTAAATCTTTTATTATTAGTCTCATATTCTCACTCAAGACTCAGAATTCTAGTACTCCTAATGAACATTTATGTCCGTTGGGCAATCCTGCTGCCATCTTAAGCTACACATACTGGGAATGGAACTCAATCATCTCTTCTTTGCAAATCAGTGTTTCTTACCAATTTCTTTCTTTCTGTCCACCCAGTCTTCTAGGTTTGAAATTTTGGGGTTGTTTTTAGGATTTTGTATTGCCTTCATTTTCTTAATTAATCAGAGTCCTTCTAGTTTTAGTCTAGAAATATGTTTCATATCCGTCATTCATGTTCCACTATGATTTTGACTGTCTTGCAGTTCCTGATAATTTTATGAATAGATTAATATAATGCTGTTTAATTTTTTTTCTATATGCTTAATTCATTCTAGACATAGCTGGAAGACGGATCTTAAATTATAACTTTTTTTTCCTATATGTTACTCATTCAATAAAGAATAAACCTAGTTTAGTATTTCACTTGGCAAAGCATAGTACATCATGCATGAATTGCAGCATCAGGATCACTTGTGATATTTGCTAAAGGTGGCCATCCCACATCACCTAAATCGAATCTCTGGGCATGGATTCTGGGAATCAGCATTTTTAGAAGGCAGCATAAGTGATTCTGATGCACACTAACATTTGAGAACTATTGGAAAGGATAAAATTCAACCTAAAATTCAAAACCCTTTAACATATGGCCCTACCTTGTATATTCCAGTTTATTTTTCACTAGTTCTAATATAATCTTTTGCTCACTCTAACAGTCACTCTAGATATGCCACGATCAAATTGCTTCTGAGAATTTGTTTATAACCCCTTTATTCAGAATGCCTTATTTATTTATTTATTTTTTTTGCATCCATCCTTCAAGCCCTTCTTCTTTATGGACTCTTTTAAGCTATGTATTACTGAGCACCTACCATTTATGTCAGACACTTCATGGAAAATTTTTACTATCCATTAAGCAACGTAGGTATAATTGTTCCCATTTTACAACCGAGGACATTGAGACTTAGTGCAGTTAAGCAGCTTGCCCTAAGACCTACAAGTAGTAAGGAGTAGAGTTTGATTCAAATCTAGGTCTAGGTTTGACATGCTCCTCCCAGTGGTAGCTTTCAAGTTGGTTCTGTAGGCAGCTGCTTAACTAAAACCTACCTGGTTTTCTGTGTTTATATGCTAGGGCTTTCCCACAGGTCACTTTTAAATACAGGTTAAATATTTTTAAAACCATTTTATGAGTTCTATTAGGACAGCTAAGGCACTCAAATGGAAATTCGTTAGATTATTACTTAACTGTTAAATGTGTGTCAGCTTCTCTGTAGTTGAGCCATAAGCTTCTTAGAGAACTGAAAGGAAATTTTAAAAAGCCTATCCCTTTCATCACCCAGTGTGGTAGTGGTTGTATTTAGTATGTATTCACTGAATATCTGCTCAGATTAAGTAGAATCCAGAACAGTGAAAGATGTACTTTCATTGAGTAGGAATCACTGGTTCCAGAAAACAAGAAATTGTTAGCATCTGAGAACAAAGACTACCAGTTATTTTAATGTTTTTTTAGAGCATTTTGAAGAAGATGGAAACTTAATAAAATTTTAATTATCATGTGTTTATCATCAATTGGTGATTGGAAAATGTTTTCCAAAGTTTTTGTGTGTTCAGCATGAAATAAAAACACAAAATATTAGCAGAAAAGTTCTACTAATGTAACATAAAACTACAATGAAATATACAATTTTGGGATGTTATCGACTAAATATCATTAAGTTTCTACTGCTATAGAATTTAATACTTGTTTGTCCATTGTAAAAAATGAATATTACTACCTTACAATTTTATCTAACCTTCAATATATTTGTAGTTTAGGCCAAAAACATCTATGTTCTCGTATCACAAAAAAAATTTAGCTCAAGTGAATTGACTTCCTCTATCATAATCAACTCTATATGATTAAGAAATTACTAAACCTTGAAGAGGAACAATCAATAAAGTAAACACTTATGATCCATTACATATAATGTTAACTCTCAAGCATGTTTGGTGAAGCTATGCTTTCATATAATGCTTTCAATGCATTATTAGATAAGAAGATAAGTTCTCAGTAAGGTTGTGGTATATAAGTATTAATAAGCATTGAAGGCCTAACAGCACTGGCTGTCAAATCTGTGTGTATTAATGTGAATTAATGAGCTTTTCCTCTCCCAAGAGGAAAACAGGTTATTACAGGTTAAACAATGATGAGCAAAACACAGGCAATGCCAGTGTGATAGAAAGCCTTCAATTTAGAGAAGTGACCTTTAAAAAGGGATTGCATAAATAACCTCAACATAATCACTTGGTATAATATTTTGGGTTTAGAGTTTAGATAGCAGTAAAGCGTGTTTATTGATTGGTTTGATTTTTTAAAATTGTACCCCTTGGGAAATCACCTCAGTGTAGAATTAAAGTGAAAAGACAATGATAACAACAAAACATGTATAACTAAAACTATCATAGAATGAAATACTGGTTTGAAAAAAAATCACCCTTTTAATGTCACACTATGGTGGAAAGTTAGGTATTTTCAATTCTCCAAATTACACAGAGAAAGTAGGAAGCACTGATTATGTTTACAGTTGTTGGTGTGGAAAGGATAATACCTTAGGACTATTAAACTAATATATTTTAGTTTTTAGTAATCCCTACTTCCAAGTCGATCCAAGGCTGTGTTTAGAATCATGCCAAGAGACTCACATATTTGCTTTAATATTATAGCAAAGATATCCTTCTATCATTTAGGCTGAGCAGTTAGGCTTAGCACCCAAAAGAAGGAAGATTTGATATTCTGGAAGACCTTGACAGAAGGAAAGTTAAAAAGCCTGTTCCTTCTGGTCTCAGAATATATGAGAAAGAATTAATCAGACATAGGTTTCTGACTTCCCTTCTCCAGGCTGACAAGTTTGCAAGACAGCCAAAAATAGAGTAGCTTTTGTTGAACTTTTCTTTTGGAATGTTCATATGAGGCTGTCACTTAGGGTGGCTCTGTGTCAACATGTGAGGTAATACATGGCAATGGTAGATGAAAGCGGCTACAAAGATGAATCTGAGGCAACGTACCTGGCTCTGAGAATCCAGCTGTGTTTGGAGGGGGTCTTGCTGGGAATTTGCCCAAAGTGGTTTGCTGCAGTAGTGGGTGAGGCCAGACATTCAATGGGAGTCACCTTTAAACTCCATGAAGATAGCTGCACAGGAAGCAAGATTTGACTAGGGGTTGAATCAGTGAGTTGGATGGGGTGGAGGTGAAGTGTCAGCAGGCCATTACTGAGCAAAGATAACAGACCTTATATTCCTTTGTAAAACAATGGCATATCTAAGGATCGCACCAGCCACCTCACAGCGGAGACCAGCACAAGGATGGCAGGCTACATGGAAGGGATAATCCCTTGAATTCTGTAAGCTTTCCCCTATACCCAGGTGTCAGCTTGGGAAGAGGAGGGTGAAAAGTACAACTCTGAAATTGAGGTAAACTTTGAGTTGACTAAATATTTTACATTACAGAGATTGTTTAAACTGGAGCTATCAATTGGCCATTTTGAGATAAGTCCTTGTTCTCTCACTTCCTTTCAAATAGGGTGGAATATTGAGAAGGATATTAAATGAGTTATAGAAAATAAAATATATTTTTTTGCACATTTCATTAATGTATAAATTTGAGAATTTGCTAGTGAATCTGCTGTACTTATCCCCACTCCCCAAGTCCTCACTCTCAGCTGAGCTGGCTTCCTTTTTCTCTAAGAAAATTGAAGTAATCTGAAGGGAATTTCCACAAGTTTTCATCACTACATCTATTCACTTACAAATTTCTGTGACCATATACTCTGTCTTCACATCTGGAACATTAGAGGAGCTGTCTGATTCATCCAAAGGCAACTCTTCTACTAGGATCTTAGATCCTATCTCCTCTTACGTATTACAACGATTCTCACCTCTCTTTTGAGTAATCAATTTTTTCTTGTTATCAATTATTCCATCATAAAACAAACACGGTTTATCTCTGACCATTGAAAACAAGTTCTCTCAATACAATTTAATTCTTCTTCATTCCCATATCTGCGTTTTCTTTATAGCAAAACTTCTCAAATACTTCCAATATCATTCTTCAAGTTCTTTTAAAACTTACTACAGTAGGCTTTCACCCCAATCATTCCACTGAAACTACTCTTATGAAGGTAACTAATGACTTCCATATTGCTAAATGCAATGGATGATTCTTCATCTTCCTCTGTCTTGACTCATGATCAGCACTTGACACAGGCGATCGCTTTTCTTTTTTCTCTTCCTTGACTGGCTTCCACTTCCCAGGCTCTGTTATTGGCACGTCCTCATCTTTCCAACTTCTCAATATTGGAAGCTCTAAGAGTTCAGTCCTGGAATGTTTTCTCTATTCTGTCTACACTTACTCCTTTTGTGATCTCATTCAGTTTCATGGTTTTTAATATTATTTCTATGTGGACATCTCCCAAATTTTTATATCCAGCCTGAAAATGGGTCTTCTGAAATTTTACCTCCTATAGTGAATTGCCTACTCAACAATTCCACTTGAACATCTAATACATATCTCAAATGTAACATGTACAAACAGTACCTTCCCCTTCTCAGCTGATGATAGCTACATTCTATGGTTGCTCAGGCCAAAGAGCCTTGGAGTCATCATTGATTCCTCCTTTTCTCTCACAATCTATATGAAAGCCATCAGCAAATCCCATAATCCAGCTCTGTCTCACTACCTCCACTACCACTGTCAGTTTTTAGTTTCTCTTTCATCTTTGTCTCCCTAGAGTCTATTCTTAGCTCTACCAGAGTGATGCTTTGAATGTAAGTTATGTCACGTCTCTCCTCGGCTTAAAACCCTCAAATGGCTACTACGTCCCTCAGAGTAAAAATTAAAGTTTGTATCCTGATATATAAGTTCTTACAGTCTTCGTGGCCCCTCTCCCTCACCTCTTTATCTCATCTTTTACTACTTCTCCTCATTCTTACTCTGCATAGCTGCACCAGGTTTCTGTCTTTCAAACACACTGGGTACATTCTGATCCCAGGGCTTTTGCCTTTGCTCCTCTTTCTGCCTGGAAAGCTCATCCCTAATTTCTGCATGATTCAAGCTCTCACAGTATTTATTTTTATTTCTCAAATGACACATTCTCAGTAGGACCTTCTTTGACTACCCTATTTAAAATCAATCTCCACCCCTAATATGGCATTTCTTATCCTTTTTTCCTGCTTTGTTTTTCTCCATAGCTTTTATGACTTTCTGATATCCTGAACAAGTTTTTGATTTTTTTAATAATAAGGCTGTATTTTAATGTTGTGTGGATTGCCAAGAAGTAGAGATTGATTGTAATTTGCCAAAGACAGAACATTCATTTCACAGCTACACAAGAACAGGGCTACGAGTGAAAAGGTACTCTAATTTGGGATAGTGTGAAGTTTGTGTTTTGGACAATTTATAGAGAAAAATTTCCAGGGGACCTAAGAATACTGTTGGTTTATATGGATATAGAGTGAAAAATGAAAGAACTCATGCAAAAATCTATGCTATCTTTATTCTTCCTAGGTTGATTAAATCTATATTTAATGCAAATTTTATAAGTGTATTCTCCTGTTATTGGAGAAAATGAATGTTTTCAAAGAATTCCTGTGGTCCAACTTATGAAACCATACTCTGTTTAGACAAAGGCATAGGAAGTATTTCTAAATACTAATAATAAACTCAGAAAAAGAAATAAAACCATCTCATTTACAATAGCATAAAAAACTTAGAAATAAATTTAAACAAAGAAGTGAAAGATCTGTATACAGAAAACTATAAAACATTGATAAAAATGGAAGAAACATAAATAAATGGAAAGATATTCCATGTTCATGGATTGGAAGAATTAATGTTGTTAAAATGTTCATATTTACCCAAAGTGATATATAGATATAATGCAATTCCTATCAAAATCCAATGACATTTTTCATGGAAATAGAAAAAAAATTCTAAAATTCATATGGAACCACAAAAGAGGGAGGCATCATATTACCTGATTTCAATATTGACTACAAAGCTATGGTAATCAAAACAGTATGGTAGTGGCATAAAAACAGACACACAGACCAATGGAGAATAGAGAGTCCAGAAATAAACCCAAACACATACAGTCAACTAATTTTTGACAATGGCACCAATGAGATGGCATGGGGAAAGGTTAGTCTCTTCAATAAATGGTGCTGGGAGAAATGAATATCCACAGGCAAAATAATAAAATCAGACTCTTATATTAAGGAATGCAAAAAAACAAAAGCAAAAACAAAAACCCCAAAATGGCTTGAAGACCTGCACATAAGACCTGAAACTGCAAAACCCCGACAAGAACACATAGGTGCAGAACTCCTTGACTTTGGCCTTGGCAATGATTTTTTGGTTATAGCTCCAAAAGCACATGCAATAGAAGCAAAAATAAACAAGTGGACTACATCAAACTAAAAAGCTTCTGCACAGCAAAGGAAACAATCATCAAAATGAAAAGGTAGCCTACAGATTGGGTGAAAATATTTGCAAACCATACATCTAATAAGGGGCTAATATCCAAAATATATAAGGAACTCACACAACTCAATAGCAAAAAAAATGAATAACCTGATTAAGAAATGGGCAAAGAACCTGAATATGTTTTTCCAAAGGAGACATAAAAATGGCAACAGGTATATGAAAAGGTTCTCAACATTACTAATCATCAAGAAAATGCAAATCAGAACTGCAATGAGATATTACTTCACATCTGTTAGGATGGCTATTATGAAAAAGACAAGAGGTAACAAGTGTTGGGGAAGGAGTGGAAAAAAGAGAACCTTTGTATAATGTTGGTGGGAACGTAGATTGTTGCAGCCACTATGGAAAACAGTATGGAGGTTTCCTACATAGTCCAAAACTAAATATAGAATTACCATATCTCCAAAATATGATAGAACTATTATAATTCCAGAAATTAAATCTAGAACTACAATATGATCCAGCAATCCTACTTCTGGATATATACCCCCAAGGAAATAAAATCTCCGCTCCTGTAGCTAGCTGCTGTCTCATGTTAACTGCAGCATTATTCACAATAGCCAAGATATGGAAACAATTAGAGTGTCCTTTGATGGATGAATAAAGAAATTGTGGTATATAATGAAATATTATTCAGTCTTAAAAAAGGAGATGCTGTCATTTGTGACAACATAGATGAATGTAGAGGACATTATGTGAGGTGAAATAAACAGAACACAAAAATACTGCATGATCTCACTTATATGTGGAATTTTTTAAAAAAATGAAATATGTAGAAACAGAGTAGGACAGTGGTATCAGGAGCTGGGAGATGGGAGGTAGGAAAGTGTAGGCCAAAGGATACAAAGTGACAATTATGCGTAAATCTAGAGTCTAATGTACAATATGAGGGCCAGGTGTGGTGGCTCATGCCTGTAATTCCAGCACTTTGGGAGGCCGAGGTGGGTGAATCACTTGAGATCAGGAGTTCATGACCAGCCTGGACAACATGGTGAAACCCCATCTCTACTAAAAATACAAAAATTAGCTGGGTGTGGTGGTGGGCCCCTGTAATCCCACCTATTTGGGGGGCTGAGAGAGGAGAATTGCTTGAACCTGGAAGGCAGAGGTTGCGGTGAGCCAGGATTGCCCTACTGGATTTCAGCCTGGGCAACAGAGTGAGACTCTGTCTCAATAACAATAATAATAAATGTACAACATGAGGACTATAGTTAATAATATTGTATTATATACTGGTAATTTGCCAAAAGAATAAATTTTAGATACTCCTACCATCAAAAAAAAAAAAAAAAAGAGAGAAAAGAAAGGTAACTATATGAGATGATAATTTGCTAAACTGTAATAATCCATTTACTGTGTGCGTGTTCATACACACACACACACACACACACGTATAAAATGTTGTAGCCCTAAAATCTATGCAATAAAATTAAAAAAATAAAAACACCTAAGATGTCTTTATTCCTCCTAATTAAAATTTATATTTGCTATAAATTTATTGCCCCACTCCAAGTGCTAGTGAAGGATTTCAAAGAAGTCCTTTGTTCGATGTTATTAGCGATATCATACTGTATCTATATGAAGGCATAGGAGGCACTGACGATTGTAACTAAGACTTACCAAACCACAGGGGTTCTCAAAATTTAGTGTGGGTAAGAATCGCTTGGAGTAGGTTGGGAGTTGAAGAAAACTTGTTAAAAATGCACATTTCCTGGCTGTAACATAAGGTATTCTGAACCAATAGATTTGGGGCCTAAGTTGGTAATCTGCTGTTTCAATATGCTCCTCTGGTGATCCTGAACAGGTGGTCCATCTCCCCTCCTTTGGGAAACACTGCACCAATGTTTATTATCGTAGAAGAAAATTACATAGAAGAAATCTAGAAGAAATTTCAACAGAATTTTAGAACATTGAAGAATTTAGGGGTCAAGATAGCTTTCTTATTTTTTTTGTTCAAATTTTATTTTTCACTTCCTCTATCATTGTTTATAAAATCAAAATGATGGAGTCCTAAGAACAGACTAAGTTTATTTTACAAACACCAAAAGAATGTATTTGATAGGAAACTAGCACCTGATAAAAGTGAATATTGACATGGAGGGAGAAATTTCCTGAGAAGACTGTAAAACTGGCATTATGTTAGTTTACAAGAAAATGAAGCTGCATGAAGAGGATATTTATTAAATAGTGAAACATTAGGTCTCTCTGTTGTTTGAATTATTTACAACAAACATAAAATACTTTTAGGTAAAATATGTAAACGAATACACAGATGAGAAAATGGACACAGGTTTTTTTCATGCATCTTGTAACTGTTTAAAGGAGACCATTGGATTTAGTGCTTAACCAATATATGTTTTATTGTGCAAACCAAGTATTTGGATATTAATATTTTAAAAAACTGATAAAGTCTTTATCAACTTTTACTGAACACCATATTATCTACTTGACTGTTATATTGCTTTAAGAATCCAGTCTTAACTCATCTGTGATCCTAAGTGAAGAATAAATAACATGAGATCATTAAAATTTCCTACTGAGTTAAATTCAGATTGAATCCAGATATCTAAAAATAAAAGTCAAAGTAACACTATCATAAACAATCTATATTAGCTTTTCAATTAATAAACAAATTAATTTTTTTCGAGATGGAGTCTATATTATCCAGGCTGGTATTTGACTCCTGGGTTCAAGCAATCTTCCCATCTCAGCCTCCCAAGTAGCTGGGACTGTAGACATGCACCACTATGCCTTGCTGACTAGAATCTGTATTAGATTTTTAAAAATAGACTTTTTTTTGGAATAATCTGAGATTTACAGTATAAAGTTTTCGTTTTCCTCATTTTTTTCTCTTTTTTTCTTGATTTGACAAATAACAACAATATATTTATATGGTGCAATGTGACGTCTACTTATAAGTATATGTTGTAGAATGATTCCTCTTATGTCTCTTGCCCAGTCTCCCCTAAAGTTAACATTGTATATCATCATAGTACATTTTTGAAAACTAAGAAAATAAGCTAGCCATGTTGGCTCACACCTGTAATCCCAGCACTTTGGGAGGACGAGGTAGGAGGATTGCTTGAGTCCAGGGGTTCAAGACAAGCCTGGGTAAAATAGGGAGACCATGTATCTACAAAAAGTACAAACATTAGCTGGTCATGGTGGCATGTGCCTGTAGTCCCAGTTACTCAGGAGGCTGAGGTGGGAGGATCACTTGAGCCCCAGAAGTTGAGGCTGCAGTGAATTGTGTTTGCGTACTCCAGCTGGGGCAACAGAATGAGACCCTGTCTCAAAACAAAAAACAACATTGGTGCATTGTTATTAATTAAGCCCCAGACTTTATTTGGATGTCACTGTTTTCCCGCTAATGTCCTTTTGCTCTTTCAGGATCCAATCCACAATACTGTTGGTACATTGGCTGTATATATAGATGTAAAGGGCTGCATAGGCTGTACACTGCACTACTCTGGGGGTGCCATTTACATTGCTGTGCCAGGCACTGTTCATAATACTTTACATCTATTAACTTGTTTAGTCATCACCGAAGCTCTAAAAGGTAGGCAATATAATTATCCCTATTTTACAAGTGTGGGCATTGAGGACAAAGAGATTCGGTAACCTTAAAAGATCACTTAGCTAGTAAGTGGAGAAACTGAGATTCTAGTTACACAGCCTGTGCTCTTAGAGACATTCCAAATCGGCAAGCTTCCTATCCCAACTGACCAGCTTTAAGAACACACTTCTTATTCCAAGGAACTGGCTGATTGACCTTAAGCAAGTCACTCAATCTCTCTGGACCTCTGTTTGCTCATCCATGAAACTGTAGAAGTGGATTACATAATCTATACAAGTTTCCTACCTTTAAAACAAATGTATAACATTGAAACATGTATCTTTAAATTTAATTTCCAGCTCAGAGACCTACTGCATTTTTGTACTCTTGCCAATCAGCTTTTAAAAAATAAAACGTTCATTAAAATCAGACTATTGAATATTAAAATTCCAATTGTATTTTTAAGGAGGATCTATATATCACATTGAGACACTTCTTTTTTTGCCTCAGGTTGTTAGCTTGTTGATTTTGAATTTTATATCATGCTTTTGAATACTACTCAATTTTACACATAACCTTTGTACGCCAATAAAACTAAACTAAATGTATGTTACTTCTTATGTAGGAACGCACAAGCAAATAAACAGTATATAGCCACATATTTCAGTAGATTAAACTCAGTTGAAATTATCCCACATGCTGGCACTGTAATAGGCTATTGATCTCAGATTGCATTTTCTGTTTCTTTATAATTGAATTTTGTTCCCAAATGAAAGAGCATGTTCATTTTCAGTTTGTGTTTAATGAAATAAAAACTGCATCTGGGATCAGTTTTATCCTGTGCCCAATGGAGGACTAAGTATGAAGTCCTCCATATACTTTCATAGACTTAAGTATGGAATATTGTAACTATTAAAAAAAAAAAGGAAGTATACCACCTTCTTGGAAGAGATTGTTTTTCCCCAAAAGTGCTAAATTTTAGATCTGAACTGCCATAAAAATTCTGCATGATTATATCCACGAATCAGGATATACACAAAACTATGGATTTTTCCCCTATGAATGATGAGTAATGGAAGACATGCTGTAATTACATAAATTAACCCATCTCTAGAGACTAAAGGAAATTAAGATCGAAGGAAGTAGGACAGAGGGCTTAAAAATAAAACAAAAAAGATCTTAAAATAGAAAATAGTATGCCAAAACTAGAGGTGATTTTCTTTCTTATGCTAGACCTTCCTTTGATTCTTTTAATTACAATGAGATGGAAATTTTAGGACACTAAGGGAGACAGATTATTCAAAGGCTTTTGCATGCCCTTTATTCTCTTTCAAATACAATACTCCCCATAATAGTGTAATACTATTAATCATACTGCTTTCAGCCCTCTACCTGAAGGTGACAGTCTTCAGCTGTTCCAGAAGGTCCTGGGTCCCAAAGTTCCTGTTACTGCTGATTGGGCACAGATGAGCGTGCCTAGTTTTCATTCAGCAGCCTGTTGTGGGTACAGGGTTATGGCTGCAATGAAGCAGGGCCTTTCTGATCCTTTTTATTATTCTTCTTTCATGGGGGAGGAGAGAGAGAAAGTGCCTACAGTGAAATGCAGTTGCAATATATTCACTCTCACAACTCATTTTTCAAACCCCAGGGAAGACTTCCCTATATCTCTTGACCTAAGTCCTTGAAACAAAATGCAGCTGCATCCTTACGCTGTGAAATTTGTGTGTGGTGGTGGTGTGCTCACATTGGAGAAGGACACTGCTTCAAAGCATGGGGAGAGTGTGAGCAGAGCAAACACTTAAGTGAGAGAAAAGACAGATTGACTTTCCAAATTCTTCCAATCAGAAGGCATGAATGCTGATCCTCACAGTGCCTGGTGTCATTTTCTTGTTTCACTTTGTGTCCAGCATGAGATTTTGGAAGTACTCATGTGTTAGTAAGGTATTCTCAATGGTTGCACATGGTTGATGAGAAATATTTTGCAATGGTGAGCAATTTATTTTATTTTTAAATGTGTATTTTTGTATGTATGAATGTAGGTATTATATTTATCTGCATGTATGTATTCTTAAATTTTTATTAAAAATTAAACAATCTTAAATGTAATATGTTTTAAGCATAACACATTGGCAGCTAGCACATTAGCATTGAATATTAGAATTATAGATGCTTTTATTTTCTAAAGTATTTATTAAAAATTTTTTTTTTTTAAAGAAATAGGGGTCACTTTATGTTGCCCAGGCTGGACTTGAACTCTTGGGCTAAAGCAATTCTCTTGCCTCAGTCTTCCAAGTAGTTCTGGGATTACAGGCACTGCTATTTTTCCAAGTATTTAATAATATTATTTAAATTTTCAAAAAGTTAGGCAGAAAATTGATTTTAAATAATTGTGATTTAAAAATTGATTCTGTTAATATGTGTGCCTTTTAATTTTAAGAAATAGTTTTGAATATTTTAAGAGAGAAATAAACTATTTGAAAACATGAGCCAAATGGTTAATATCGAGTGCCAACTTGGTTGGATTGAAGGATGCAAAGTATTGTTCTTGGGTGTGTCTGTGAGGGTGTTGCCAAAGGAGATTAACATTTGAATCAGTTGCTTGGGAGAGGCAGACCCACCCTCAATCTGAGTGGGCACATCAAATCAGCTGCCAGCGGGCTATAATAAAGCAGTCAGAAGAAGTTGGAAGGACTAGACTTGCTGAGTCTTTCGGCCTTCATCTTTCTCCCATGCTGGATGCTTCCTGCCCGCAAATGTCAGGCTCCAAGTTCTTCTGGTTTTGGACTCTTGGACTTACACTAGTGATCCGCCTGGGACTCTGAGGCCTTCGGCCACAGACAGAAAGTTGCACTGTCTGTTTCCCTACTTTTGGGATTTTGGGACTGGCTTCCTTGCTCCTCAGCTTGCAGACAGCCTGTAGTGGGACTTTACCTTGTGATCGTGTGAGTCAATACTCCTTCGTAAACTCTCCTTCATATATACACCTATCCTATTAGTCCTTCCCTCTAGAGAAGCCTAATACAATGAGGAATAATTTAATTTTTCAGTTTTTTAGCACTTAATTTAATTTATATTTTTGGTGCAAATATATCCACATTTGAACACTTTGAAGACAATTACATTTACTTTTTAATTCTTTAAATAATTGAGGATGAATACAAGTCAAAATTGTGATAAAAATAGATTGAATAGAAATAGCAATCATTTGGTTATGCATGCCTGTAGTTTCAGCTACTCAGGAGGCTGAGGCAAAAGGATCCCTTCAGCCCAGGAGTTCAAGGCTGTAGTGCACTATGATCATGCCTGTGAATAGTCACTGCACTCCAGCCTAGACAATCTAGCAAGACACTAACTCTTAAAAAAAAAAATTGAGTATCACTTTTTAAGCACTTCTCTCAAAAATGAAGCTCAGGAAAGAAGAAAATTGGGGAAAAAGCTGGGGTTGGGGGAATAGAAAGACTTGCTTCCAACAAATAGAATAAGGCAAAATGAGAGTGTATGTCTTCTGAGGACCGGGTTGCAAAGATCCTGTGACTTCTTTCTTTTGGATCTCTTGCTCTGTGGGAAACTAGCTGCCATGCTTTGAGGACACTCAAGCAATTCAATGGAGAGAACATAGGAAAAGAACTGAAGCCTCTTGCCCACAGCTACATGGGTCAGCCATTTCAGAAATTAGTCCTGTGGCCTCATTTGAGCCTGGAGGAGACTGTAGCCTCAGCTGACATGTGAACCTTCTGAGAGACTGAGCCACAATGAGCCAGTTTAGCTGCTTCCAAATTCCAGACCTACAGGAATTAACAATAAATATATATTGTTTTAAGCTGTTATATTTTTGAAAATTTTGGTTATGTGGGAATAGGTAATTAATACAACCTGTTTTAATCTATTCTCATAACAGCAACCAAACCATGTTTTAAAAATATGTCAGATCATTTTGTCCAGTTTTTTTCATCAAAGAGAAAAAGTCAGATCATGGACTTCTCACAACTGTCCTATGGCTCTCCATTTCCCTCAGAGCAAAATCCAAAGTCTTTAATGGTCTTCAAGATCTGGCCCCTTCTCTCACTGTTTCCTCACTGACCTCAGCTCCTCCTTTCTCTCTCACTCAGCTTCAGCCACCCTCTTCTCTTTGATGTTCCTCAAACATCCCAGGAATGCTCCCACTTTAGAACTGTTGTACTTGTGGTTCCTGCCAACCAAAATCCCAGATAGCCACACAGCTAACTTCCTCATTTCCTTCAAATCAGCTTAAATGTAACTGTTCCAATGATGTATATACTGTGATCACTCTATTTATTATATTTAAAATCACACTGCTATCTCTTGCTTTGGGACCCCTCATGCCATTTGTCATGCTTTAATTCACACTAACATATTATATAATTTCCTTTCTAATGTTTATATTATATAATGCTTATTTTTTACTGTTTTCTTCTCCCAAATCGCAGGAATTTTTGTTACTTTGTTTATTGATATAAACAAAAACATGCCTAAAATCGTGCATGGCAGATAGTAGGTGCTCAATATATGTTTGTTGACTGATTTCCTCATTCCCAGCATGTCACTTTCAAAGCACATCCCTCAATAGCAGGCACTCATTCAGTTTAAGGCATTGAATCCTAAGGCTTGTATGATCCATCTGAGGCTTTTGAAGAATATATGCAAACACCATAAATATGGCCATCTTTCATTCATTCATTCACTCAACAAATATTTTTCCTTGAATGCTTTTTAAGATTACAGGCACTTTGCTTGGCACTGGGGATACAAACATAAATAAAACACAGTTATGATCTAAAGAAAGTTATAGTTTAATAGGAAGAAAAAGCAAACAGTTCATTACAGGAAATGGGAAAGGGTGGTAAGTTAAAGATGCTTTGGGGATACCTAAGTGGAGATATATTTGTCTATAGAGTTTATGGGAGAGGTTTGGGCAAGACGTATATTTGGTTGTCATTGTCATATAGGAAGTGAATGAAGTCACTCAGGAAGAATATACACAATGGAAATAGGAGGTCAAGAATCAAATTTTGAGAAATATTTGCAGTGAGAAGGAGAGGATGTAGTTACAGAGGCAATTAAAAGTATTTCTGTTCTTTTCCTTTTGGGCATGGGGTAGGATTGCATTTCTCTGGTCACTATGAAGTTATAACCACATTGCTAGCTTCGGCCAATGGAATGTTACCAGAAATGATGTTTGTCACTTCTCGGCACAGGCAATACACCAGTCAGCTGGTTCCCTTCTCCTTGGCTTGATGATTTGAAATGCGTTTGTCAGAGGCATTGGAACCAGAGCAACTCCATCTTGAATGGGGACTGGATAAAATGAGGCTGAGACCTACTGGGCTGCATTCCCAGACGGTTAGGGCATTCTAAGTCACAGGATGAGATAGGAGGTCGGCACAAGATACTGATCATAAAGACCTTGCTGATAAAACAGTTTGCAGTAAAGAAGCCAGCCAAAACCCACCAAAACCAAGACGGTGATGAGAGTGACCTCTGGTCATCCTCACTGCTACTTCCCGCCAGCGCCATGACAGTTCAAGTGCCATGGCAATGTCAGGAAGTTACCCCATATGGTCTAAAAAGAAGAGGCATGAATAATCCACCCCTTATTTGGCATATCATCAAGAAATAACTATAAAAACGGGTAATCAGCAACCCTCAGGGTTGCTTTATGGAGTAGTTATTCTTTATTCCTTTACTTTCTTAATAAGCTTGCTTTCACTTTGTGGACTTGCTCTGAATTCTTTCTTGCACGAGATTTAAGAACCCGCTCTTGAGGTCTGGATCGGGACCCCATTCTGTAACATGTTGACATGGAGCCTCTGTCAACCTGTTTTCCTTAGTGATTATCAATAGTGAAACTCCTCAAGACCTGTCATGGTCTTGTAGTGTGGGTGAGAAATACACTTTTGCTGGGTTAGGCCACTGAACTATTTGTTACCACACCATAACCAAGTCTATCCTAAGGATTCAAGGAGAGTCTAAGGAAAAGAAGACTTTATTTTTTATTTTATTTTATTTTTTTTGAAACAAGAAAGGCACTCTTGTTTTATTCAGAAGTAATTTTAGATTTTTGAAAAGTTGCAAAAACAGCACAGTAGTTTTCAATATATACCCCGCACCCAGCTTCCACAAAACCATGGGCTGATGATGAAAACCTGGAAATTAACAATGATACTGTCCTATTAATAGACTGCACTAAAATCTCACCAGTTGCTCCACTCGTGTTTTTTCCTGGTCTAGATCTTTCTCACATTTAGGTGTCATGTCTTGTTTGTCTTCCCCAGTCTGGGATGGTCCCCAGTCTTTTTCTGTCTTTCATGACTGTGATGCTTTGGAAGAACCCAGGCCAGTGGCTTTGTGGCACATCTCTCCTTTTCGGTTTCCCTGATGTTTTCTCAGGATTAGACGGAGGTTCTGCATTCTTGGCAAGACCCCCATGGAGTGACGCTGTGTCCTGAGTATTTCATCATGTGGATGTGTCCTCATACAGGTGACGTTAACTCTGATCGCTTGGTTAAGGTGCTGTCTGCCAGGTTTCTGCACTGGAAAGGTACTATTTTTTTTTTTTTTTTGGTCAAAGGAGCAGGGTATAAAAGGCAGGGCCTGAAATCTGAGAGCAGGCCTGCATCAGGAATTAGGAACCAGGAACTGGGAGCTGAGGCTGCTGCTCTCTGAGGAAAAGGAGACTTTCAAGAAGATTTAAAAAGAATGGAGAAAGAAGATTCAAGAAGATGAAGATGTCAAATGCCTCATTGCAAAATATAGATTGGAAAGTGTTCCTTTAATTTGGCATTTTGTGGGTCATTTGTGATTTTGGTAAATTATGCAATGTGAAAAAATATACAGTTTCTTTCAAATGGTGAGCAATTAAAGAGAAAAAAGAAGTCATAAGTGCGGGCTGTAGCAAAAGTGAGGCTCTTATTGTTGTCATTGTCTGACAGAAATCTGAATTCTGATCCCACAAATTTCTCTCCTCCCTTTTCCCTGCTCACTTTGAACTGAAGAACCTCTTTACTCCTTCCTTCCTTTCCCTCCCTCTTATCTCCTTGCATCCCTGTAGATTCCATCACAGCTTCCTCCATCCTTTTTTTTTAATTATTATACTTTAAGTTCTAGGGTACATGTGCACAACGTGCAGGTTTGTTACATATGTATACATGTGCCATGTTGGTGTGCTGCACCCATTAACTCGTCATTTAACATTAGGTATATCTCCTAATGCTATCACTCCCCCCATCACACAACAGGCCCCAGTGTTTGATGTTCCCCTTCCTGTGTCCAGGTGCTCTCATTGTTCAATTCCCACCTATGAGTGAGAACATGTGGTGTTTGGTTTTTTGTCCTTGCGATAGTTTGCTGCGAATGATGGTTTCCAGCTTCATCCATGTCCCTACAAAGGATATGAACTCATCATTTTTTATGTCTGCATAGTATTCCATGGTGTATATGTGCCATATTTTCTTAATCCAGTCTATCATTGATGGACATTTGGGTTGGTTCCAAGTCTTTGCTATTGTGAATAGTGCAGCAATAGACATACACATGTGTCTTTATAGCAGCATGATTTATACTCCTTTGGGTATATACCCAGTAATGGGATGGCTGGATCAAATGGTATTTCTAGTTCTAGATCCTTGAGGAATTGCCACACTGTCTTCCACAATGGTTGAACTAGTTTACAGTCCCACCAACAGTGTAAAAGTGTTCCTATTTCTTCACACCCTCTCCAGCACCTGTTGTTTCCTGACTTTTTAATGATCGCCATTCTAACTGGTGTGAGATGGTATCTCATTGGGGAACATCTTAAAAGAAAAGCATATAATTGCCATTTGCACTTCCTCACCTCTTTATCCACACTTCAGCCTACTGCAAATTGACTTTTGACCTCTTTAATCTACTGAAATGGCTCATGCAAAGAGACTTTTTATAAAAATCGCATATAATTTAGATTTTTTATTTTCTGCATCTCTTTAATTTTATGTGATAATACAGTGCATGATTATTTGTTGAGCCATTAATTTTGTATTAGCCAAAGAGAAAGTTGAAACTGTCAGTTAAACTGGATGGAATAAGAAATAATATTTTAAAATTAGCAGTAAATAGAAACTTGCACAATAAAAATATTTTTGTGTCACTTGAAATATTACCATTGGTTGCAAGTTTTAAAGATGTAAAAGGTGTCTTCTTTCACATTCACTTTTTTTTCAGTAGAGATACTGACTGCAGGCAGCTTGCCTCTTTTTTTTTTTGGCTTATAGTCACAGTACTTGAGCACAAATTTAATGAAGCATTGTTTAATTGAGACTTCCCTGTAGTGACACAACAATATTGCAAATTTTTTTCATAGGCATTTCTTCACTTAATTCTCAAACAAGTTTTGTCTTTTTTTTTTCATCACAATATCTGTAGACAGGATCAAACAACTTTTGCAGGATATTTGATTTCCACCTATTTACAGATTAAGAAACTAAAACTCAAAAGAGACAAATTGCCACATTCATCCTGCCACAGGGTGTGTGTGTGTGTGTGTGTGTTTTCTGACTCTAAACATAGAGCAGTTTCTACAATGCCCCAGCCACTTGGATGTAGTATGTGTACAAAAGTGACAACACGATATAGTGATTCTTCAAAGTAGGTTTATTTTTCTAATTGACATTTTTCTTCAAACGTTACAGGATTATACATTTCTAACAATTTTAAGCAATTTTGATGCTTATCAAAATGTTGTATATTGAAAAAGTTTTTGCATTAAATGAGTTTAGGTTGGCAATAAGGAACCACCATATACTTTAATAGATACTATTTCATACCACAGTTGTGTTGTCTTTAATACAGAGATGGGTGTTTAATACTCTTTTGCAATGGGAAGAAGTTAAAGGAGTTTGAGTTAAAATAGTGAGAGAAATAATTGGATATTATCGTTACCTTAAATATAGCCACAGTCTGTTGATTTAAGCTTCAGTTAGTCCTAACATAATCAACATATTCATAACAAAATTTTTTGGGCATCTCTGGCTCATTTATTAATACCTATGAACCTGCAAAACACTGCTCTATTTGTAAGACTGATATGTATGTGATAATGTATGCAATAAGCAAAAATCTGAGTTTTCTAGATAGCTTTTGAAATGAAAGTAATGGAAACATGACTACTCAGATTTAAAAAAACCAGGCTTTACCTTTCATAGTTCAATTCTTCTCAAAGGTGGTCTCCTTGAGAAGGTGCACAGGCTACTGGAAATAGTGAAGACAGTAATAAGAAGAAGATTAACTGGCTTACTTACCAAGAAAATGAATTCAGGAAATTTGATTCTAGTAGAGAACTAGAACAAGCAAACAGAGTGAGCAACTACTTATTGGAATAGTGTATTTAAATTTGAGAAAGAGTGATTTTTTTTTTTTTCTCCGAAGGGTTAAGAATATGATCAAAAGCCTGGAGCTGAAAGAAGGATAATATGTATGGGAGACAGTGAGGACACTTGCTTGACCAGAGCAGGTGAACACCTATGTACAATAAGGCTAGATTGTAGTGGCTGCAGTGGGTGTTGAAATACATGTTGAATGCAACAAAGAGGTATTAAAATTTCTTGAACATTAATAGATTGGCCTAATCCTGGGTTTTAGGCAGAGCATCCTACAATCTTAACAAATGGTGAATTTGGAAGCAACTAGACTCAGGGAGATCAGCTATACTGTTTTGTAGAATTTTGAATTTCATAAGCCAATAAAGCTCCTAGAAAATTCTTAAGGACTAACATGTAGTTGTCAATTATTTATCTTGAAGGAAAGAATATTTTAAAAACCCCAACAACAAAATATAAAGAGTAAATTACCACATACTATCTTCACTGTTTCATACAGGAATGAAATTTTAACATCAAATCAGCAGGAAGGACATACTCCCAGAGTAAAGAACACAACACTAAGATGAATAAACTTGATGTTCTTAGAGACCTACTACATTGCCTCTGTTTTCTCACTTTCTCCTCTACCTGTAACTCTGTGATATAGCTGCACAGATACTCAGAATGATATCTGAGATCCACTGAGCTAAAAGAATACCATAATTACTCAGGCATAACATAATGAAAACCTGGGAGAGAAGA
Organism: Pongo pygmaeus; assembly: GCF_028885625.2. NCBI lineage: Eukaryota > Metazoa > Chordata > Mammalia > Primates > Hominidae > Pongo > Pongo pygmaeus. The sequence goes on from NC_072384.2 coordinate 82,984,028, forward strand.
AGAAAGAATAAGAGAAGGAAGGGAGGTGATCGAAGAATGATAGCCTATGGCAACAGATTGAATATGGAAAGCAAAAGAAGAAAGTGAAAGCTACCTGCAAAAATTATACTGTGATCTCGTATCGTTTTCTGTTTGGTTGTTTTGTTTTGTTTTGTTTTTTTGAGATGGAGTCTCGCTCTGTCGCCCAGGCTGGAGTGCAGTGGCGCAATCTGGGCTCACTTCAAGCTCCGCCTCCCAGGTTCACGCCATTCTCCTGCCTCAGCCTCCCGAGTAGCTGGGACTACCGGCGCCCGCCACCAAGGCCGGCTAATTTTTTGTATTTTTAGTAGAGACGGGTTTTCACCGTGTTAGCCAGGATGCTTGTATTGTTTTTAATGGTCAGTATTGCACGTAACACTGCCCTAATTCATCTCTTATCAGAGTCTGTGGGATGTCATATCAATTGATTGATGTCTTGCTGTCTTCTTTTTCAGGACCAGAAACCAGAAATGCAATTTGCCAAGCATATGAAGAACATGGTTTTACTAGTTTTTGATAACTTAAATACTTTTTCATCTAAAACCAGGCTGATCTTGAGAAAGATTTTAAAGGAGATTAGAAAATTCACTTTAACAAACCACCATCAGATAATCACATCAATCTTTCGTAGATATTTTTGCAAACAACTACCAGAATTCTTAGAGTTTATTACAGATATTTTGTTCTTGACCTTTGACACTTGCCATTTAGCAATTGCTTGGTTTTACTTTTGTGGTTGTAGAGTTTCTGTTTTTCTTTCATTAGAATGATGTAAGTAGAGGAATAGAAACTGTTATATTTGCAAAAAAAGAGCAAAGATGCTTTGTGACCTTGGGAATTATATTTGAAGGTTACTCACAAGAGAATACCTTGTTTAGGAAAGATGGTTAATTTTTTTTCTTGCAAGCAGAGTTTTTTTCAAAATTAGTTAATGGCAAATGTGTTCTTTGCTGAATATTAATCTATAGTATCATTTAAGATGTTCTTAATTTATGTTTCTGGACTTCGTTTAAATGTCAAACTCTAGAAAGGGTAAACTAGCTCACCCCACTGCTAGGTAATAGCTAGTATTGTCTTCGCTGCAGGGCATTTTATAGTAAAATTTTGAAGTATATTGAAAAAAGTTACCAGTTCACTTACTATACAATAGCTTGGAACGTGAATGTCTGAAAGAGGAAAAATTCAATAAATGACTGTGTAGTTATTTGGTGGAATTCACAACATAATAACAAGAAAAGGTTTTCAGCTTTGATCATAATGGAAATGAGTCATTTAATTTTACCCTCGGTCCTGGTACACAGTTTCAGCACCTACTAAGAAGTCGGCTTGCATTTAAATGACTTAAGCAATTATTAAAAGCAAGTTTCAAGAAATAAATGGCATTTATATAAAAAGGAAACTGGGTTCAAACTGCTAGTGCTTAAAATTTCCATAAAAGCAAATTCAAGTTCAGAACAGGATTCAGGATTCAGTAACAATTCAAAGGTTTTCAATCCCTTAATCTCTTTGTGATAACTATATTCATCATTTAGACATTTTTAAAAGGAAGAGAATAAAAAACATTAACACTGATGTCTACCAGCACTTGTGACTGAAAAATTGATTATATATGGTAAATACTTATGGCTCCAAATAGCTATTTGATTTATAATTTTGGTATTGAAATGTAATGAAATACTTCTATTGTATTTGCAGTCGCTGGAAGAGTAGTATGAATCATACTTCAAATAAAAATACTTCTTTTTATCATTTTTCCCAAATGTTTTGAGTGTAAGAATGCCGTTTCCTTTTCTCTCAGGTCTGCAGATCTTTACTCATCATCTCAAAGGTGAGTATTTTGTAACTTGACCTTAGTCTTGCAAAGGAGCTCTATTTAGAGATTTAAATGTAGTATTAACTTAGAAAATAAATTTCAACTATTCATACTATTTTACCTAGAGTTATTACATTATTAAGAGTAAATATCTTATTAAACTCAATAGGGAGCCACAAAATAGATAAGATTTCTAAAGGAGGTAACTGAGTGTATATAAAATAACTGATGAAAAATAAAATTTAAGAAAATGGGGCAGCTAAGTCATCTGTCAACAATATTTATACTGAAAAGACATTGTAAATATTAACTTCAGTTTTTCTAGCTTGCCATATGGAATTGCTATTATTGGAAGACAAAACAAAATGTGGGAGGTACCTGACATTTCACTTAAATTTATTTAAACAAAGTTTGTATATGTTCTGAGCCACCTACAATTTTTGAGGCACTATTCTAAGCGCTTATATTTCTTAGCTCACTTAATCTTCACAATATCATGAGGTGGAAGCTTTTGTTTTTGACCATTTTACAGATAAGGAAACTCAAACAAGTACAATCTAGACCTCCAAATGGACACATGCTGCTTAGTCGCTATGTGGCCTCTGTTCTGAGTCCTGTGACCATTTCAGAGTTATAGTTCATAATTCCTTCTCATGTCCTGTAGTCCTGTCACCAAGTGCTATAATTTCATCATTTCCTTGGATTATTCTTTCTTCTTTTTGCCTGGGTTATCTCCATTTATGCCTGAATGATCATGTATCATAGTCTCTTAGTTTAGTGAATTTCAGGCATCAGTCTGAGGACTTGAGTTGATTTGTGAAGAAATTTCAGCATCTGCTCTCTTAACCTAGTGGTTTACATCAGGGTTTCAAAAAATGGTTCCTACACAACAGCTATTATTTATAGATTGCTGTAGGAACTACTCTTCGCAGCCATTTATTAGCACTCACAGGGCCACTTTCTAATCTTCTGAAGGCTCTTTCTGCATCCATGCTCGTTCCCTCTATTTTGCTCTCTATTATACAGCTGCCAGAACCGTTATTTTAGAATGTGATATAGTTTGGATCTTTGTCCCCATCCAAATCTTATGTTGAATTGTAATCCCCAGTGCGGGAGGTGGGGCCTGGTGGGAGGTGTTTAGGTCCTGGGAGTGGACCCTTCATGGCTTGGTGCTGTCTCCATAACAGTGACTAAGTTCTTGCAAGAAAAAATACTTCTGTAAGGACATCTGCCCAGCAACTGCTGGTTCAACTGCCTGGGCTACTGTCACCCTTGTTATTGATCCTAGTAGCCAAAGAAAATTATCTCAAAACAATTGTGTAATCCTCCTCATTTTTTCCTTTAAAAAATTATCTTCTTTTATCTCTGTCAATATGCACATAGTTTACTATGACATTCATATTCCCTTAGCAATGTCCTATTCCTGAATGAATATAATTTTATTTTAGAGAGACTCTCTTGGTTTGTAGCAATAATTTTTCAATATATGAGATTTATCTCGATATTGTATGGTTAATAGTGTTAGTTGCTGTTACTCTGTTCTAAAAAGTGAGGCTAAATTGTAGCAAAATGATATACCTTTTGTTTTGCAGAAATCTCCCAAAGGAAAGCCATAGTTCAGGTTAAAGCAGTTAAGCCTATGGCATTTCCTTTAGCAAAATCTCAATAAAAGATAAACTAGGTAGTTAAATAATCCTAAGGGTTAGATTACATAAGCAGTCCAACTTGTTTTAAGTAAGCATTGAATATATTCTTATTGAGTAAATAATCTGTTTCCCATTTGTAACTTTCTTCAGACTTACCCTCTATAATGACTGTTCAGTGAACAACTTTTTGCTAGAATGACTCTTGCAAAATGCTAATATTTTGGACAATGACTTGAAAAATTGTCTAACAACCTTTTCACCAAAAAACATACTATAAAAATGGGCATTTCAACATTGTGATTTCAGGCAATGACACATTTGACAATTTACTTGACATAACAATTTTTAGTCAGATCCAAATGTATGGATCACATTTGAATTGCCTTCCACGTATGGATGAAGCCAAAGCATTTTGCTCTCTGTACATACTCTAAAGTACTTCTGCCTGCTATTATCTTCATCTCTAAGCAAGAGATGAAGATGCAGTATCTTCTGGGAATCTTCTGTCTGTTATGCCTCTATATACTTAATCTATATTTTACCCAAAGGTGTTTTTCTGGGATAATTTTACTTTAAGTGCAAAATAATCATGAGCCCCCGAAGTTTGAAATATTAGTGAAAAAATGTTTCAGAAATAAGAAAAATAAAGCAAGTACAACATTGCCACTTATATATAAGCTGTATTTGTTTACTCCCAAATTGCTGTTTATTACTAATAAAAACACGTTTTTATTCAATTGATATATTTTTCTAGCTGTGAAAATTGTTTGGGTATCTTGTGTTGAGATGAAACATATCATAATTTTTCCATTAAATTTAATGAAAACTTTTTTTTTTCATTTAAAAGCTCTTTACTTAATGGTAGGGTTTTCAGATACTAATGAAAGTCATTAAGCAAGGGAGAGGTGTGCTTGAAAAACAACTTTGCTTGAGACACTTAATGAGTACTAACGAAGACCTGTGTGGAATATCCTGCAGTCTGAGAAGCCATCACTGTAAATTAGAAGTCTTGGCAATTGGTTATTGTTTCTTACCTGACTTTTATCCAAGTTGAGTTCTTTTGCAGTATAGCTGTCAAATTTTCGACTCTCCTTTTCTATCTGCCACTTCTCATGTGCTTTATTTAACAAGAGGAACAAGTTAGCAACATCACCTGACTTTGCTAACTTAACATTATTTATCACACCAATTCACTAATATTTATGAAATAATTTAGATGGTTGATATTCTTCTATTATTTCTCCATTTTAAATTATTAACCATAAATCTTTGTTCTCTATAATTGAACACATATTTAATCAGTAACAAGTTTTGCCTTGAAGCTATTTTCAATGTTATATCTTAACTGCTTATCATAGAAAAAAAACAAAGATTAATTAATAAGCCAAGTATTCAACTTAAGAAGTTAGAACAATGGTGCAAACATAAAGGAGTGAAAGAAAGAAACAGTAAAGAAAAGAGCTGAATTGGTGAATTAGAAAACAAATTATAGAGAACTTCAAAAAGCCAAAAGCTGACTATATTAAAAGATGAATTAAATAGACAGTCTTTGACAAGAATGATAGAGAGAAGCCATGTATAATATTAGGAACAAAAGTGGGTAGAACTACAGATACAACAGAGATTTAAACATCATAAGAGAATAGCATAAACGGATATATGCTGATAAACTAGAATAGTTAGAAAACATGGAAACATGGACATTTTTCTAGAAAATTGGTTTATGAAGATATAGAAATTCTAAATATACCTATAGTATAAATATATAAGTATAAATATGTAAAAAGAAGCTGAATCAGTAGTTAAAAGTCTACACAACACATACATACATACTATGAAATACACACACCATATGATATACACACACACACTATGATATACACACACACATACACTCATCCAGCCCCAGATGGTTTTACAGATGTGTTATAACAATCCTTCAAAAAACTAATAATCATAAAACTGGAAAAAAAGAAAAAAGTACAAATGATCTTTAATTTATGGAAACTTTCCTAAACTTTTCAAAATTTAATGCTCTCTAGGTCACTTTATGATGCTAATATACCTTGATTAAAAACAATGAAAAGACCTGGGTACAGTGGCTCAGACCTGTAATCCTAGGAATTTGGGAGGCCAAGGCAAGAGGACTTGAGGCCAGCTTCGGCAAAAAAGTGAGACTTCATCTCTACAAAAAATAAACATTAAAAAATTTGAAAAGAAATATATGAGAAAGAAACATTGCAGGATAACACACTTTATGAACATGAAGAGAAATATATAAATTTAATATTGGCAAAAATAAATTAAGCAACGTATAAATAAATCATAGACCATTATTTCCCCCAGAAATATAGGAATAGGTTAACAGAAAATCTTTGACTATAATTTATCACATTAACTGTACTGTTAAATTTAATTACCAGATTTTGATTGACGGAAGTGTCAGACACAGACACTGCCTGGGTAAATCAAATACATCTAGAGAAGGAAGTCATCCTAAATTTGAGAAGTATATGACTCAGCTTTAACCTTTGAGTTTAAATTTTAAACAATATAGGATTTGAAAAAAAATCTTTACAAAAGTGATACCCATTTTTCGTTTGTCCCAAACATACTATTCTTTACATTTCTTTTTGGCCCCTTCTAATAAGATAAATAATGATAGTAATCAGAATAAGAGCTAATATTTATCTATTGCTTTTGATAAAATTTGTTGATAACCCTCTGAAGGAAACTAAGCTACGGTGTTGCATAGCACACCCTTTGCATATTCAAAGTCACAGCTAAAATGGTGTTAGAACAACATCATATTAAATCTAGTGAATTTACAGTTATACTTTCCATCAACTTAATAGTATGAATATACACTACCGTATATATTTATATAATCTTCATATTTTCCATAGTATTTCACTGAGTTGGTTCACTTAAGTGTTTCTAATGGTTAGACATTATTTCCAAGTTTTGCTATCATAAATACTTGGCTATGACGCAGCTATTTTAAAAATTCTTTTGAACAATTTCCTCTTGGGATGTAGAACCAGGAATAGGATTTCAAAATGTAAGCGTTTGAATATTTTAATATTTTGCCATACACTGCCAGATTTCTCTCTAAAAAGACTGCAATGATTTACAATGATCCCTTTTAAACAGACAAAATTCCAGAGCCATAAAAAAAGGACTGATGTTTAAATTTGTGGAAGTCTGTAGATAGTTGGCTATATGGCTCTGTAAGAAATTCTAAATGGGTAAAACTTATTTGCATGTTTACGCTATGATATGACTTTTTTTTCTTAAAAATGATATGAACTGAGGATCAGTTATGAGCCCTTCTTTAATTTTTTTTAATGTTTATTTCTTTCATTAAGCAGGATTGATAATAGATACATTTCATAAATAGTTAATGAAAAGATGTCATATATAAATGCAAATGGCTTTTTACCTGTGGTGCGCCATGGATACAGGACAGCTTGTATTTATTACTGCATTTTCAACAGCCATATATTTTCTTTTTAATTGCCTTTTGCTAATATCATTTGTCCTAGAAAGACATTTTCATACAAAGTACCTAATGAAGCTCTGATTAATGACCATTAAAAATCATTATGAAAACTTTCAAATAGGAAAAAATAGGACAAATAATTCAATAAGCTATACCCATCACTCAGATTATGAGGATTTTGCTGCATTTGCTGCATCTACCCCCTACTTCTTTGCTGATTTAGTTTAACGCAAATTCCAAACCTAATATCAATTCTTCCCTGTAAACTTCAGTATGCCTTTCTAAAGGGGAAAAAAAAACCAAAACTATTTTCCCATAGTGCTACTAGCACAGTGAACATTACAAATAATTATTTTTTATCATCTAATACACAGCTCGGAATTACCCTTCCCTAATTTTAAAAAGTCTCTTTAGAAATGATTTTTCAGAATAAGGATTCAAAGAAGTCGATATGTTTGGAGGGGTCATACCTCGGAAGTCTCTTTTCACGTAAAGCACTCTTCTCGTTAGCTTTTTCTCCAGGCTATTGACTTGCTATAGATGTTCTATAAAATGCTCATGCTCTGGATTTGGCGCTTTTTTTTTTTTTTTTCTTGACGGAGTCTTGCTCTGTCACCCAGGCTGGAGTGCAATGGCAAGATCTCCGCTCACCGTAACCTCCGCCTTCCAGGTTCAAGCGATTCTCTTGCCTCAGCCTCCCAAGTAACTGGGTTTACAGGTGCGTGCCACCATGCCCGGCTAATTTTTTGTATTTTTAGTAGAGATGGGGTTTACACCATGTTGGTCAGGCTGGTCTCGAACTCCTGACCTCAGGTAATCCATCTTCCTCGGCCTCCGAAAGTGCTGGAATTTCAGGGTTGAGCCACTGCGCCCTGCCTGCTTTCTTTTGATGTTATAATTGTTCCTCCTTTCCACCTATTTCCTGTAAATGAAAGTTCTGGGAGTTTGATTAGATTCAGATTCAACTTCTTGGTCAGAATATTGCTTAGGTGGGTCTACGTGCTTTCTATTCATCGCATTGGGAGGTACTATGCCAGGTGGCCCCACTAGTTGTAACACAAATTGATCAGTGATTTCTGGTGGTGACAGCCTGATGCCTCCCATTGAAAAGTTTGCCATCAACCTGTTACCTAATGGTTTTATATATTGATAGTTATTGCTTGAATCAATGCTTTCATTTGTGTTGCAAAATGGTCATATTCTAATATTACAATTCCTTCAACATTTATTGGTTGAAATTCCTCTGTAAAGAAAAACTTTCTCCTATGATGGAATGAAACTTTCATAAATATTTCAATCCAATGTAAGGGAAAACACAATATGATATTTTTTATTTCTATGGATGTGTCTTTGTTTATCCTCTGATTTAACATTTAGCCTTATGATGCTTTTACTGAAGACTTATTTGATCACCTGCACATTAATATTAAAATTTCAAACCGCATGAAAAGAGAATACTTAAAAGAGAATCCCGTCTCGCCACTTGATACATTGTTTCCCTCCGATTCCATTTGTAGAACTGTTATATTCTTTTGCAAATCTATCATTTTTTCCCTCTTAGATGCAAGGTGAAAGAAATCATCCTTAGCTTATTTCCATAACGCAAATACAAAGGAATATGGAAACCAGATTAATTGATTAGATTAGTTCATCTCTCTCTCTTTTTTTTAATCCTGCCAGCTGTCTCTTCATGGAGGGAAATATCCAACATCTTTGCACTGCTGCTCCTAAAGCAGCTCTGCTCACAGATGGTGGCTTGAAGGAATCCCATAGTTCATCGTTAAATGTGGATGTCAAAATTTCTGAACATGCTGTGAGGAAATTGTTTAATTTTTTCTCTTCTTTGGTGCTAACTCAGTTAAAAAGAAAAACCAAGAAGTGCTGTAGGTTAGTATCGACAGTATCTTAGAGAAATAAGTGTGAAAAATATGCCAGACCTCTGTTCAGAGAGCTGATTTTATGGTACCAGCCAGCACCATTATTCATCTCCTGCATCTCTGAAGTCGAATTTTGAAGAAAGTTTTTGGTACCATTATTGTCCTTAAAAACAGGTGAATGTTTGTGTGTTTGAAATCGTTCCAAGGTTGTCATGGATAAATGATATTTGAGATAAAATAATGTTCTACAAAAAACTTTTAGTGCAGGGAAGCAAATTGCCAAAAGTCAAGTGAATGGCGATTTAAGAAGTTTAATGCTTCCAGATAAACAAAAGGCTTTCAAATAAATTTACATGGATATTAACTGAATTGCTTACTTTTGTGGCAATGTTTTGCTCTTTCTAATTCACTGGGCTTTAGACATACTGACCATTTGTGTGTCCTCAAATGTGTAAGGCATTTCTTTGTCTCATAGCCTTTGTAGATGCTGTTGCCTCAGCTTGCAATAATTTTCTCCAAAGCATGTTTTTTTGGTCCCATATTTATTCAGCTCAATGCCACCTCCTTAGAGAAACTTCCCTTAGGCTCTTCTTGTCACTCTCTACTTCCTTATCCTGAATGCTTATTGTTCTCCATAGTGCTTAACATTCTTTACTTGTTTATTGTCGAATGTCTTTTCCAGAATGTGAGCTTCCTGAGAACATCTGCTGTGCCCTCTGGAATATGGTCAACACCGGGGTGAGTTAGAATTGCTTTTCGGTTCTGGGATACAGAAAATACAACCAAGAGCGCCTTTAACTAGATGATCTTCACTGATACTTGACAAGAATCTCAGTTGTCAGTTGTCACATGGTTAAGGAAAAGTCTCAAGACTTTTTCTCTATATCCGCACTGCCAGCTTTGGTGTGTTGTTCTTTGTCCTTATGTTTTTGACTCATGGACATAAGATGGCTGCCTCAGTTTCAGGCATTATGTTTACAAGCGAAGCAGAAAGAGGAGGTAAGGGGTGGTACTAGCAATATTTATCACTTTTATGAGCAGCTAAACTCCTCAGCTGACTTGTACTTAGCTCTCATTGAATAGAACCGTTGTCATATAGCCACCCCTAGTGGAAAGGAAGTCTGGAAAGTGAATATTGAAAATATCTAAATTCTAAAGCAGAGGTGAGCCAAGGGGAAGGGGCTTGTGAGTGGCCATTGGGATAGCTAGTATTTATCACAGTAGCCAAAAAAAAAAAAAAATTGCTGAATTAATAAATGAATATTAATGTAACAGCAAGAGTTGTGTTAGCTCAAGAATGCAAGAGGCCAGGTGTGGTGGCTCACACCTGTAATCCCAGCACTTTGGGAGGCTGAGGCAAATGTGAGGTCAGGAGTTCCAGACCAGCCTGGCCAACATGGCGAAGCCCCGTCTGTACTAAAAAAAAATGCAAAAATTAGCCAGGCTTGGTGGCACGTGCCTATAATCCCAGCTACTTGGGAGGCTGAGGTGGGAGAATCGCTTGAACTCAGGAGGGGAAGGTTGCAGTGCGCCAAGATCGTGCCACTGCACTCCAGACTGGGCAACAGAGCAAGACTCTGTCTCAAAAAAACAAAATGCAAGAAACGGTGCAAATTTGGGTTTATGAATATTAACTCCTATAAGAAAAATCTTATCTTTGGAGAGTATAAGCACTAGGAATCAAATACAATGAAAAATTATAACAAATGAAATAGAATAATATAAAATAAAATTAATATAATACAATGAAAATGATAGAAGCATGTGGTCATTGTTTGTAAAGGACAAAACTTCCTAGGGAGGTCATATAGCCTAGTGATTAAATAACTCAGCAGAAAATTTGGATTCTAGACCATCCATGTAAGTTACTTAATTTCTCTAAGGCTCAGTTTTTAAAATCCTTATTTTAAGATAATGAAGTATCTACTTCATTTAGGACTATAAAACTAAAATTAGAAAATATATGCAAAATAATATAGTCTACATCCTAGCACTTTACTGAAAAGAAGTCCAAAATTTATATATAAAACTAAGTGAAAAATTATGGGTATCCAGATTTACTTTTCATGATCCTAACTGTTCTTTAGAAAATTATATTCTGTTTGTTGTGATATTTTACCCTTTTAGCCTTTCAAATAAAGTCTAATCTTCTTTCTATGTTACTTTTATAATTTATTTTCAAAATGGTAAAAAATAGTTGAGTATATTATTGGGCAATCTTAAGGTTATGCTGCTTAAAAGAACAAATGGGTTAAAAAAAAGAGGACGAATGGGTTTAATAGTTTAAATTATGAAATTTTCTGAGACTAATGTAAAACTGTAGTTTGTCATTAGCTTTTTGTGGTCCATTAGTTACAGTGTTTAGAAGTTGAATGCCACCTGGGTAAGGAAGGACACATTAGATTATTTTCTGTGGGCATGTCTATCTTGATATAGTGCTGACTCTGTTATTGTTGCTTCTAATGTATTCAAGTTGGCATGGAAGTGAAAGACATAATTCTCATTACATGTGCTAAGCCAGGCAGCAAGGGAAACAAGCCTGACTAAATGCTTGGATTTCACCCAATGGTGCAGCAAACTAATGTTGTTTCTGAAAATGAAAACTGTGTCTGTATTTGTCAGCTGGAAATGTCCAGGGCTTTAGAGAAAGTATGCAATAAATGGAGGATACTGTTCACTAAGTTAACCCCTTTTCAGTCAAAGGCACTGAAATGAAAATCTCTGTGAATAATCAAGGTGCTTGTTGTTAATAGCATGGAACATTTTGGTGATTTTATGCTGAAGGGCACTTTGTATGACATTTTCATTTTAACTTGGTGCCTTCCTTGGCAGCAGCAGCTGATAAAATTAGATTTTTAAAAAAGTGTCAGAAACTGTTCAAATAACTCTTGTAGGTCAATTATGTTGTCTGTAGTTAAAAAATTGGCACCTCCAATAGTTTTAGTTGTCCTTATTAATTACAAACATTGAACTTCATCTTTTTTGTGATTAAAAAAATTATTTTACTGTATTTGTGTTGGAATTACTCTTAAATATTGGCCTGATTTTGAAATACTCACCTCACAGTTACATATTTTTATTTCCTTCTCTGCTTAAAAGCTTTCCCACCTTGTTTCTCATTATCTTGCCCTATACTCATTAAGCTTGTAGAATGCATGATTATTTATTGGAATATGTGATAGTTCAATGCCTATAATCAATAAGTACCTTTATTAGTTCATTCTCAAACCATTATAAAGATACTACCCAAGACTGGGTAATTTGTAAACAAAAGAGGTTTAATTGACTCACAGTTCTGCATGGCTGAAGAGGCCTCAGGAAACTTACAATCATGGTGCAAGGTGAAGAAGAAGCAGGCACCTCTTCACAGAGCAGCAGAAGAGAGAATGGACAAGAGAGGAACTACCAAACACTTCTAAAACCATCAGGTCTTGTGAGAACTCACTTACTATCAAGAGAACAGTATGGAAGAAACTGCCTCCGTGATCCAAACACCTCCTTCCCTTGACATGTGGGGATTACAGGTCCTTCCCTTGACACATGATTACAATTCAGGATGAGACTTGGGTGGGAACACAGAGCCAAACCATATCACTACCTATTAGAAAAGTAGCAGGTTTATTGAAGACAGCCCCATGAAAACTTATCAGCCAAAATTCCTTATATTTTACAAATATGGAACAATGTCACAAATGAACTTTGTGTGAGAATAATTAATTGTGCATAAATGGTTAATACTGTCAATAGAATTAAGACTTTATTCAGGAAATTTGCGTTTCATATTAATTTGATAAATCTTTTTTTCTTAATTTACTGAGAGAACACTGAAACTCTCTTTTCTAAGTAAATTCTTCCAGAGATGTCATGCATAATTACTAACATAATGAGATTTCTATTTAGAAAATGGGGAAGAGACAGATGTTCTTTGACATCTTCAAAAAGAGTCCCACATTTTTATTTTTATTTTTATTTTTTTGGACTATCATAAAGTGTTCATGGAATGACCATGACTGGTCGCCTATTCATTCTGGAAGCCTCAGAGTAACTGAATGAGTAAATGGTTTAAGTGGCCCTAGTGGATAGTAATCTGTGCTTTGGGAATTTGCAAAAGCCAGGATCAACATAATTACAGCGTGTCTTACTTTCAGTTGGGCTCTTTCTTCTGAAGGGTCATAGGAGTTAATATGACTGGTTTTGTGTAGTATCTCCATTGCAGTTAGTATTCAGAAGTCTTTCACTAACTCTTCTAAAATTTATATTTTATGGTGGCATTTTGTAAGGACTCAGTCCGGGCGTGGATTTAGTCATCCTTAATTTTAATCAACAAACACTTACTGAGCAGCTACACTCACCTATGGACTCGGTTGAACCTGGCATGCTGTTATTTCTCTCATCTATGCTTTCTCATAGTGAGTTGGTGAAAGGTTTATTTGGGAACTTGTGGTAAATTGTGCCTGGAGGGTGATTTAGTCTCCTCTCCCCCAACTCCAGCTGACATGTGAAAGTCACAGGAGGGAAGAGGTATAAGTTATTATATATAGTATGAATATGAGTTTTGAGATTGAATAATTTTTCAGATTTGAAGATTTGGGAGTTGCATTTCCAATTCTCACTTACAATTTTGGGAAATATGCATGGGCATAGAATCTACTACATTTTAAGTACTCAAGAAAAAATGAAGCTTAAAGAATCAGAATGTCAGTATCCTTCACAAGACTTTTCTATTCATAGGCTGGCTGCAGCAGCTCCTGGAAAGCTCTGTCTCACTACATCTCACTTCATGTATCTAATTACCTTAGGGAATCTCTCAAGGCTCTGCCGCAGGGACCCAATCAGCTGCTTTGTGTGTCCTTCGCAGATTCCTTGCTTCAGATGCAGTTCTTTTCCTTTCTGCAACCTAGTATTGTCCTCTTCCTGAGAGCACCTTCACATGGACTCAGATTTTAATTTTTCCGGCAACCCTCATCTAGGACAAAGACCTAGGAGGTCTACTCCTTGTCCTCCTGGACCCATATAAGCCAAAAAATAAGCCTACATTGATGGACATAAATTGGAAATCATCATTCTCAGTAAACTATCGCAAGAACAAAAAACCAAACACCGCATATTCTCACTCATAGGTGGGAAGTGAACAATGAGAACACATGGACACAGGAAGGGGAACATCACACTCTGGGGACTGTTGTGGGGTGGGGGGAGGGGGGAGGGATAGCATTGGGAGATATACCTAAAGTATAATAAATAAATAAATAAATAAATAAATAAAAAGAAAATGGACTACCTGTAGTTTGCCTGTGTGTGCCAAAATCCATTAAAATGATATCAGAAGTAAGTGTGAAGAGCCAAGTTTCCAAGGGTTTATTGTTGTGTAGTATAAGCCAAAACACAGCCTTACAAAATGAAACAGATTTATTTAGTAATAGAATGAACAGAACAATAGGAATCACAGCAAGAGATAAGCGGAGAACAGGTGGCAATGAACTACAATCAGTATGCCAAAAGAAGGTTGGTGATGTTACTAAATCACAGATATCAATCAATGTGGAAGCCATCACTGCGTATCATACTCCTGGAGAGGAAAAAACCCTTTTAAGACACCCTTTTTTAGAGGTTGTTGCTCACCTGCTGTACCCCCTCTGGCCACAAAATATTGATTGCAATTGTCAGCAGGGACTGCTAGGTGCGAGTACATTTTGTTTGTTTGTTTTATAACAGCTTTATTCAGATTAGTTTACAAGCCATAAATTTTACCCACTTAAAGTGTACAATTCCATCACTTTTAATAATTTTATAGAGTCCTGCAGCCATTAGCACAATCCATTTTAGAATGTTTTATCATTTATAAGCAAAATTCAATGTCCATAGAGCAGTTACTTCCCATTTCCCTTCAATTTTCCCACTCCTAGGCAACCGTTAATCTATTTTCTGTCTCTATAGATTTCCCTATTTTTGACTTTCCACATAAATGGAATCATAGAATATGTGGTCTTCTGGGACTGGCTTCTTTTACTTGACATGTTTTCAAGGTTCATGCATGTTGTAGTATATGTCAGTACTTCATTCCTTTTTTTTTTTTTTTTTTTTGACGGAGTCTCAGTTTTTGTCCAGGCTGGAGTGCAGTGGCACGATCTTGGCTCACTGCGACCTTGGTCTCCCAGGTTCAAGTGATTCTCCTGCCTCAGCCTCCTGAGTAGAGTAGCTGGGATTACAGGCCCCCGGCACTACGCCCGGCTAATTTTTTTTCCTTTTTTAATAGAGATGGTGTTTTGCCACATTAGCCATGCTGGTCTTGAACTCCTGATCTCAGGTGATCTGGCCCACCTCGGCCTTCTAAAGTGTTGGGATTACAGGTGTGAGCCACTGCGCCCGACCCTTCATTCCTTTTTATTGCCTAATAATAGTCTGTTGTATGAATATATCACATTTTAAAAGCCTATCAGTTGATGAAATTGGAGGTAAGTGCTGGACTTTGTAATAAAATGGAAGCAAAATTTTTAAAGTTGTGCTGCAGCTTGAACAGAGAGAGAGAGAGTAAAATGATTGAGCAAAAGAGTGGAAAATTGAATCTGAGTTGTAAAAAGTCAATGATTTTTTTAAAGAAAACAAATGTCTAATACTTAATTGTATACTTTCTATAGTGTTGATATGCTGTCTCCCTTGCTCTTACCTCCGAATCTCTATTGAAGTCAGTCACTGAGAGCTGACATGTAAGTTTGTTGAGAGAAGGAGGAAGAAATCCAGGAGATGGGGCTATGTTCCATGTTTGGGTTGACACCAGTGAACAAGACTTACAGGAATCACAGAAAGCAGAGAAGAGAAAAAAAGTTCAGAAGAAGTAGGAAGTTAATCAGAGACAACCCAAAAAAGTCTTGAGACTTTATTACACTCGTAGGGAAGGCACTGGAAATTCCACAAATCATTCACAAAAGTTTCAGTGGTATTTATGTGCATCTTTAGATGCAGGGAAGCCCTAGCTGGCATGCAAAGACCACAATGAATGAATCACTACTGTGAAATATGACTAAAGCGTTTAAAAAACATTTATAAGTAAATCAGTTATTTAGGAAGAGTGGTTTTCTTTTTTTTTTTTTTTTAATACATGATGACCTCAGTTGTCCCTGAGCATCCATTGGTCTGGGTTTGGTTTGGGAAGAATAAGAAAAAATGCAAAAAGAACAAAGACAATATTTAACTGCCCAGGTTCAAAATTAAGATTTTGCAGTTTTAAAAGCGGGCTGTTGTCTTGAGAAAGGATTTTTTTTTTTTTTTTTAATAAGACAGAGTCTTGCTCTGTCACCTAGACTGGAGTGCAGTGGCACAATCTTGGCTCACTGTAACCTCTGTCTCCCTGCCTCAAGTGATTCTTTCACCTCAGCCTCCTGAGTAGCTGGGACTACAGGTATGCAGCACCATTTCAGGCTAATTTTTGTATTTTTTGTAGAGGTGGGGTTTCATCATGTTGCCCAAGCTGGTCTCGAACTCCAGACCTCAAGCAATCTGCCCGCCTTGGACTCCCAAAGTGCTGGGGTTGTGGGAGTGAGCCACCACGCTCAGCCTCAGAAAGGATTTTCTAAATTCCAAATGAAATAGCTCTCTGTTCTGAGACTGGCTCTTCGTTTCATAATAGCTTGAAGCACTCCAAAAATACTAATTAGAATTTTTATTTTTGAGATTGCATCTCTGCGATGTATTATTTTTAATCCATCCAGGGTCACATTTTTCTATTTCATCCTGTTTTCCTTAGATGTCTGTTAAGTTTTTGTTGAACTATCGTATCTTTAAAATGAGAAGTATATTGATTCAGGGAAATAGCTGGTATAGGATCTTTGCAGAAGGTCTGTCTTGAATGGCATGATTGACTATAGACTTCCCTTTAGGATCCATCAGTGGAGATTGGTAGACTATCCTGGAACTCCCACAATTTTTCAAGTAAGGTTTTACTGTGGGTGATATGAGATTAGTTTGCCAGGGCTGTCATTGCAAAATATCACAGACTGGGTGGCTTAAACAACAAAAAATAATTTCCTCATAGCTCTGGGGGCAGGAAGTCCACGACCAAGGTTTTTTCAGGGTTGCTTTCTTCCGAGGCCCCTGTCCTTGGCTTATAGATGGCCATCTTTTTCCTTTGTCTTCACATGTTTTTCCCTGTGTGCCTATCTGCCTCCTAATCTCTTCTTGTAAAGAGGCCAACTATATTGGATTAGGTCCCACACAAATGGCTTCATTTTAACTTACCACTTTAGAGACCTCATCTGCAAACACTATAGGAACATTATGAGGTTTGGGGAGTTAGAAACTTAACATACGAATTTGAGGGAGGACAAAAGCCACCTGTAACAGTGACCTCTAGGGAATTTTACTTCTTGGAGGAAGCCATTCTTGTTTTACTTTTCAGGTTCATTGAAGTATTTTGGAGTTCTTGCAGGCTTTCTCTAAGTCTTCAGCCAAACACTTACACTAATAGTCCTTACCAAATAAATATTTCACTGTTTTTTCATTAAAAGTTCTTGGGGCTCCAGCTGAAGATGAATGCTACAGCCCTCCTGAATGTGCATCTGTTCCAACAGAGTGAATGGCATTCTCTATTACAGCCTTCTCATATATGTAAGCTGAACTGTTTTAGTTTTGTAAGGCTGACTGTATAAATATAATTCTTTATCTACCAGAAGTTTGTGAAAATATCTGAATGTCATATCTGTAGAAGGCATCCTCTCTTGATTTCACAGTGCCATGAATTTATTCTTTTTTGTCTCCCTTCACTGTTATTTCAAAGGGATTTTGGAAGGGAGAAGAGGAATATGTATGCTTTGTATGGCATTATTGAACCAGAAGTTAACTATAAAATCTTAAAGTACTATATATCTGCATTTCTATATGTGGTTTATATTTATAAAGAAATATTGTATATGTTGTTTCTAAATCTTTTGAACAATCTTGACACTTAGATGTGACTTGCCTTGTCTTTTCTGAATCCTGGGCCTTTCATTTATACATTAGAGATGACACTGCTACTCCTTATATCACAGCTTTTTAAGATAAAAAGAGATCAAATATGTAATGCAACTATAGCACCTAGAACATAGTAGATGCTCTGAAAATATTCATTTTTTTTTTGTGCAGTGCTAAGTCCTATAGCATTTTTAGGTCTCTGGCAACTATGCACTTAGCATAGTTTACTATTACAGTGACTGCAATGCCCACTTACCCAGCCCCCCCTTCCTGAAGTGCTTTTGTATATAGCTCCCTATGCCACCAGCTTATTTTTAGGTCACTGGTTTGTAAAATTCCTCTCCTAAGGATTCTCTTACATTAAAAAATTATTAAAATCTTGAGATTTGTTTCTGCATGACACTGTTTAATAGAATGATATGCTTGAAGGATTTTTTTTTCTCTATAGAGATACATCCCTTTCAGCTGATTAAATGTGTTATTTGTGGCCAATGAATATAGGAAAAAATTCTCTCTTTTAATGTTGTTTCGTAGGCTAATGAGATTGATTCTTATAGTATTAATGTGCAGGGATTTTTCAAGATGGAGAATTGTCAACTCATTGTTAGTGCAATAAATTTCTTACAATGCTCTTGTGCCATCTTTGTTTCATTGGCCTCTTCTGATACTTTACTCCTTTTGCTTTCTCATGTGTCTCATGGGCTTGGATTACAAGTCTGAATGTACAGTGTGGGTTTGGTGCATCAGATCTGTTTATGTGTCCCCGTTACTGATCTGCTGCAATATGTGGCTAGTGTTTCCAGACAGATTCGTAATCCTAGGTGAGGGAGAGATCTTCAATGTTCAGGGTCACTGCATTTCACAAGAATGGAGAATTAGATGAAAGCTCAAAACACATTATCTGTTAGATTTTAAAACCCTGAGAATTTCCAGGGAAACATAGTCCTTATGTATTTATGAACTTTTCTTATCAAAATGTCATGTTAAGCTCAGAGGCGCCCAGGACATCAGTTAAACCTTTTAAAGCCTCCTCATTTGCTTGTGCAACAGGAAATCATGTTTTGGCAAGTAAAAGAGGCTCTGTCTGCCTTCTAAGCCTTCTGTTTCTCAACATTTAGCTGTTTTTAATCATTCTCCAAATCAAGAGATTTAAGACACAAATTTGTTTTCATATTATTAAAAAAGGACTGATGTTATAGGCATATAAGTAAGAAAAGAGATAGAAGGAAAGTAGTAGTGGCACTATTATGTTGACTTGGAGATCCTCAGGGGAAAGAAGAAAAAAGTTTTTAAATTATGCTTTTTTTAAATGAAGAGGTTAATTAATTAATTAATTTATTTTTACTTATGTTCTGGCATACATGTGCAGAACGTACAGGTTTGTTACATAGGTATACATGTGCCATGGTGGTTTGCTGCACCCATCAACCCATCATCTACATTAGGTATTTCTCTCAATGCGATCCCTTCCATTGCCCCCCAACCCTCAACAGACCCCAGTGTGTGATGTTTCTTCCCCTCCCTGTGCCCATACGTTCTCATCGTTCAACTCCCACTTATGAGTGAGGACATGCAGTGTTTGGTTTTCTGTCCCTGTGTTAGTTTTCCAGCTTCATCCATGTCCCTGCAAACGACATGAACTCATTCTTTTTTTATGGCTGCATAGTATTCCATGGTATATATTCTCAATTTGTAGGGATGTGTCTCTTACTCCAGAGATGGAGTCTCTTATTTAATAATTGTAAACAGTGCAGAAGGAACTTAAAAATCATGATTAAAATTAAGAAGAATATTTTATATTTCAGAGTTGTTTTGCAATAATGTGAATGCCCACCCACCCTTTGTGTTCTGTGATGTAAAATAAAGAATGAATTATGGATAAAAACTATCCTGTAGTCATTGGGATTGCTTCCAAAACAATAATCTCATATCCGTTTCATCTTACTGCCAATTTAAGTAAAGAAAATCAGAATTAGAACTTCAGACAACTAATAGCTTTCAAATTTCTACTTTTAGTCCACCCTTGATACCTTTCTTATATATAAATATTAAAAAAATTTTTCAAATAGTGTGATAATACACGTGAATGAGTTAAATAAAACAAAAGTTGTTTATATGGATTGAATTATGGAATAAACAAATATATATCAACATTTTCAAATATAAAAATATTAGGTTGGTGCAAAGGTAATTGTGGGTTTTGCCATTACTTCTAATGGCAAAAGTAATAAATAAAGTTATAAATAAATAAAGTTTATAAGTAAACTTTAAACCTAATAAAGTTCTTAATAGTGTTGATAACTATTGATCAGATGTTTCTTACAATACCTTAGAGTTTTGTCCTTAACTGAACCAGTTTTTGTGTATAATTGTATTCACAATTCACAAAAATGAGTTATTGGTAAATATTTCCACTTGTCTTGTCTTATAAAATACAGGCTCAGAAACTGCACCAGAAGTACTGATGTGATTTCAGTGAAGTAAGATATTTGATTTTGTTTCTTATCTTTGGTGAAAACTTACAGATTCCAAATCATATGGAATCCCATACAAAATTCATTTGTCTGACTTGTGTCTTGTATCCTGGCCTTTCAGTTATACATGAGTTTGAATTTGGGCTCTGCTATGTGATACCGAGCATTAAGCAACCTCTCTGAGGCTGTTTCCTGAGGTGTATATATATAAAAGGAGGATAAAAACTATATGCCTCTAGAGTGTCTTGAAGATTAAATATCTCCAGTGTATACTGTATGGATGATGGAAAGGTCTCAACAAGTAGTAGCTGTTGTTATTTTTATTGTTGCGACCACTAACAATAACAATACATTTCTCTATTCAGCATGATTTCAATGGCTATGTTTGTCTTATCATTGAATGTACTTTGTTAGTTGAAAGCCATACTACTAATATTTCTTTGAGATGAAGGTATCAGTTTTGCCTTCCTTTAATTGTTGATTGTTCTTACTTTGTAGGTGATTTAAAAGATAGATTATTCTATGATGGAATCAGACTAAAGTGTGTCATTATGATGAATAGATTCAAATATAGATTGAAGGGCAACACCATTTTTGAGAATATCATTTTCACTTCTCTGGGTCATAACAAAAAGAAATGAGCACCAGTGTTCACTGTCAACATTGCATGAGTTTCAAGAAATTAAGGCCCTTTCTGCCTCTCATAACCAAAGGATAATTTAAAAGAAAGTGTTAAAGTGAGAATTTTTCTTTTTATGAAAGTAAAGAAAAAGGAAAATCAAATAAAAAATTGCTGCCAAGGGAGAAAGAGAATTGGAGAACCGTGACAAATCCCTCTGGGGTCCAGATTGTTGGCTCAATGAGAGAGGTTAAAGTGAATGGAACAATAGGAAATCAGTCATGAGCCTGAAGCTAATCATTTGGCTTCTGAACAAAACGGGGAAGGAACCAATATTTTAGAAAGAGAAGAAAGCCTACAGAGCTGGTGCAGAAGGAAGTTCCTTTATCCAAGAACAAAAAGGCAAAGAGAAATAATAAACGATTTACTGGAACCTGAATGGTATCTGAGAAAGACTTACGTATTCTAAAGAGGTTTCTTTTTCCAGATAGTTGAAACAATGTTATAAAATATTGCCTTTCAGAAAATATTTGATAACATATCTGCAATCTTTTGAACATATTCTTTGATTTCCTTCTTTTCCTTCACAATTATAAACACAGGAGGTCTCCTGTAAGTCTAAAGAGTGTCTGACTGAGGCTAAAATATGTTATTTTCAGTATACCTAGAGATTGCCATTTTCCCTCTCAATTGCATTAATAATACTAGAGTTGTGTGTGTATTTTTATTTTCTCATTTCCCATACTGTACGAAAGGAAATGTAATACAATCTTTAAATGATTGCACAATGATAAAGAAACAGAACTGTTGTTTGAAAATTTGCACCACCATTAGCTAACTTGAAATGTTCATCTAAATATTGCTAAAAAATCTGGATTTTATGTGTGCAAGGTGTCTTAGAGAGGTAAAAATATGATGTAAGGAATTATGGGTTGAATGAAAGTGAAGGAATCCCTTTAAGAGGATCCCTAATGATTTGTAAGATCACTTCCTACAAAATGCTTGAGTGAAATGCCTGCTAGATTTGAAAATCAGCATTGTTTGGCAATCAATAAAGTGAAGTATTTCCAGTATATTAACATTTAAATGAAATAATTGGGAATGGATGGGTGGAGAAGAGATTTACGTATCTTACTAGGAAACTACAGAAAAAGTCAATGCTGACAATATGAGATTTAAAAACTACCTTTCTTATTGCTCAAAATGGAGTGCTCATCTATGTTTGATACTCAAATTTATGTCATCAACTTTATGGACTATTTTTCTCCTTTTCATGAGACACAACAGTGGGCACACAAGAGCAAGAAGAAAGACAAAGGGAAACCCCAGTGAATTCACAGCTGCCTCATTTTGTGCCAGACATAATCATCAAATATTTGGTAAACTCACCGGGGGACAAGAAATGTAAGACTCTTAGTTGACAAAGTTTCCATTCAACTTAGGAAAAAAAAAGTTAACCAGTGGCTCCAAAAAGGTACAACTCAGTGTAAACAGAAAGAATAGGGTCCTAGGTTCCTGGATGGAACCAAGAGTCTGGTCTTGATGCTACATTTAACTCACTGTGAAAATTGGAGTATATCATATAATTTAATTGAGCCTCAATTTCCCCACTTGTAAAGTAGGTTGAATGAGTTAATCTTGGTGATCTCTTTGAGTTCTAAAATTCTGTGATTCTGCATTTCATGTTCAAAATGTTAGGAAGTGATTGTCATATGTATGTTACACATAAGGTGCTACAGCATTTCAGAAGAAGAAATTGCTTCTAACTTTGAATTTCATGGAAATTCATAGGTATGAATTTCACATGTGGAAGTGAGGGGAAATGCATTTGGATCAGAGGGAACTGCAAAGATATGAAGACATATGATGAAGCCTTTACAAAGAACAAGTGGTTAAACTTTTTAAAAGCTTTTCTAATTTTTCTTTTCCAAAGTAGCCTTTATAAAAAACACATCTCTGTGATTAAAAAGTCTTAAGTAAATGGGAATCAAATATTAAATTATGGAGAGATTTTATTTCTGATATCCAAAAAATTATAAGCCCATCGAAGAAAATTTGTACAATACGACAATTATAAGAAAATAAAACCATTGGAATTCCAACATGCAGAGATAATTACTGTTAATATTTTGATTTTGGTGTACTTCCTTCTAACTTTTATTTTACACATAAATATACACACATTCATACAATGATGCTCCTATTGTACATATTATTTTATGGTCTGTTTTAGAATTTAATGTGTCAAACAGGATTGATCCAGGCTGGGTGCAGTGACTCACACCTGTAATTCCAGCACTTTGGGAGGCTGAGGCAGGAGGATTGCTTAAGCCCAGGAGTTTGAGACCAGCCTGGGCAATATAGTGAGACCTTGTCTCTATTTTATTTAATAAAAATAAAAAACCTAAAAAATAAAAAAACAGGATTGATCTGACCTGGCTCCTTTTGGGGAACATTTGATTCTATGCTCCCCAATCTGTTTTGTCAGGAATTAGTTTTGTTCAAATGGTACTTTAAATGGTCACAAGAGGAAGTAGATGCTAAGGTTAGGTCATAATAGGAATATTTGTTAGGATATGATAAGTAATTTTTTCAGTGGTGGGGGTGGCATTTGTTCCCTTGGCATTAAATTCTAGGTTCCTGGAGGGCAAGGATGAGTCTTTGGTACCACCAGGGTACAGTATTGGACTTGACATGGAGCAAATGCTCATGCTTGTTGAACTACACTTTTAGGATGAATAATTCTTTTAGAGGAAGGCCAAATGCAGAAAATTTTTCTTGCTGGGAGCTAGAGAAAACTTCTGTGTATTTGGAAATTCCCGATCAAAGGCACCATTTTTCTACTTGCTAGTGTTTTCCTGTGTGTGGTAATGTATAATTATCACTAGAGGCATGTATGGTGATTTCAGCTGAGGCATGGATAAAATAGGACAAATTAATAGAAATGTATTTATTTTAATGTGTATTAGTAAAAATAAAAATATAACTAACACATCAGAGTTGTGATCCCAAGAATATTACTGAATAGAAAAAGGCCAAATTCAATGTTAAGAAAAAGATTAAGTAAATAATGAGACAAATGTTATTAGGATACATCAAACACTGTAGAAGTTGAACTTGAATGACAAAGGTTTGAAAACACAACTTTGTCAGATTTCCTGGAATGGGCAAGGGGTGTCAGTACTTTTTCTACCTTTTTTCTTACTTCCTTTCATGTAGGAGCAAGTACTTAATTTCTTTTTAAAAATTAATTTTTATTTTTAAATTGTTAGTTGATGAAATTATATATATATGTTTATGGTGTACAACATAATGTTTTGTGGTTTTTTTTGAGACAAGATCTTACTTTGTCACCCAGGCTGGAATACAGTGAGGCAAACACTGTTCAATGCAGCCTCGACCTTCTGGGCTCAAGTGATCCTTCCATCTCAGCCTCCCAAGTAGCTAGGGCTACAGGCATGAACCACCATGCCTGGCTAATTTTTAATTTTTTATGTAGAGACAGGGTTTCTCCATGTTGCACAGACTGGTCTTGAACTCTGAGCGCAAGTGATCCACCTGCGTTGGCCTCCCAAAGTGCTGGGTTTATAGGCATGAGCCACCACACCCAGCTCATAATGTTTTAATATATGTGTACATTGTGGAATGGATAAAGGAAGCTAATTAACAGCTAATTACTTCACATACGTATCCTTGTTTTGTGGTGGGAACATTTAAAATCTATTCTCTTGACATTTTCAAGTATACCATACGTTATTATTAACTATTGTTACCATGTTGTACAGTATATCTCCTGAACTTATTCCTCCTGTCTAACTGAAATTTTTAAACCTTTGACCAAAATCTCTTCAATCCACACTCCCCATTCCCATTCCTTGGTTTTTTGTTAAAAAAATTTTTAGCAACATATAACAGCGTTACAGCTTCTTATTTAGGCTTTGCATTTAATTAGCTGTTAGACTATTCTCTGCTTCTATGACTTAGGCTTTTTCAGATTCCACATTTAAATAAGATAATGCATTGTTTGTCTTTTGACTAGTTTATTTCACTCAATATAATGTCCTTTAGGTCCATCTATATTGTCTCAAATGGCAGGGTTTCCTTCCTTTTAAAGGCTGAATAGTATTCCATTGTGTTTCTTTTATCCGTTGATTCACTGATGGACAGTTAGTTTGATTACATATCTTGGCTATTGTGAATAATGCTGCAATGAACATGGGAGTGCAAACATCTCTTTGACATACTGATTTTTATCTCCTTAGGACGTATACCCAATAGTGAGCATGCTGGATCATATGGTAGTTCTATTTTTAATTTTTTGAGGAACCTGTATACTGTTTTCCATAATGGCTCTATTAATTTACATTTCTACCAAGTGGCAAGTACTTAGTTTCTTTATGCATATTATTCCAGTTTGAAAATATTCTTACCCGGGTGCGGTGGCGGCCGCCTGTAGTCCCGGCTACTCGGGAGGCTGAGGCAGGAGAATGGTGTGAACCCGGGAGGCGGAGCCTGCAGTGAGCCTAGATCGCGCCGCTGCACTCCAGCCTGGGCGACAGAGCGAGACTCCGTCTCAAAAAAAAAAAAAAATTCTTTAAATTTCCAGTTGCTTTCACTAATGTTCGGCAGATCTGATGGCTCTTTTTCATTCTACTTTGAGGACTGAACTAGTTATTCTCAACATCTTTTCAAGCACCTTTTGCTGTTCCTTTGTTTTTATTTGTTAATTATGACACTGTAATTACATTTGCCTTCCAATCAAGAATTGTCAAGTGTCCTATGGGACTGTTATTCCAGTCACATGGGAAAGTTATTCCAGTCACTGAAAAATTTTTAACAGCATAAAACAGAGCTATAGCTTCTTATTTGGGCTTTGCATTTAATTGGCTGTTAGACTGGACATACGCAGTTCTGCTATTGGTAAAATGAAACAGGTAGTCTCTCTAGAGTTGCTTCTAGCTCTAAGAAAACCTCTCCCAAGACAAAAAACAAACTGTGTTCCTCGATTTCTGATCTCTGTGTTCAAATATGTTATGAGATTTAAAGTTGTGCTCCATTGTACTTTATGGTCAGCCTTACTAAGTTACTTAGCGTTCCCAGAAGTCAGTATGTTCTATGCAATTTCAGTTTGCTTCATTTCCCTCAGTTTGTGAATATTAGACTGAACTCCCATAAAGAGAAAGCATTGGTTTTACACGTGAGATATTAAACAAGCATGCATAATCATCCTGCCCATTCTTTGGTATGAGAGGCTCACTCTTAAACTCTGATATAAATAGCTGTTGGGGTTATAAGCATCTCGCAATGTCTATACTTACAGCTCCTGAATAAAATGTTGATATGTGCTTTTTGGTGTTATTCAGTGTGACTTTTTGTGTTCAGAGAAGACGGTTCAGAGTTTACTTTTAGTTTAAAAAATTAGTAATACCTAGTTCTTAGCCTCTTAAATTTAGCTTCCATATCTTATTATTTTGTTTATAAGTCTAGAAAAGGTTACATATATTTAAAGACACTTTGATTAATATTTAGTTCAATTTAAACATATTTAAATATTTTCAAGTGTTTTTATATATTTAATATACTTTATTTCCTTTAAAAATAATTCTTTGACTTAATAAAATCTTCCAAAGCACTGTTTTTTAAAAACTCTCTAATTAAACTTAAAAATATCGTAAACATATATGTTCAATGCTTTATATAAAGCATTGACTGAAAATTATTAATCTAAGTCATCATTCAGTTATACATTTTAAATTAGAATCATGAGGCTAATAGGCCAAAAATTTTTAAACAAGCACAGAAAATGGCAAATATATTTAGACTACTTTCTAACATAAAAATATTAATATTATGGTTTTGATTTTCTTAAATACATTTCTATACTTTTAAATCTTCTTGGAGTTGAAAAATGCGAACTCCTTAAGTCAGGTGGTTATCACCCCAGTTAACTGAGTGTCTCAGTCAATTTGGGGCTGCAGTAACAAACTATCATAGACTAGGTGGCTTAAACGACAGAATTTTATTTCTCAAAGTTCTGGAAGTCTGCAAAGGTCAAAATCAAGTTGCTGTCAGATTTAGGTGTTTGGTCAGGGGCCACTTTCTGGTTCGTGTTTTCACATGAAGAAAAGGATGAGGGTGCTCTCTGGGATCTCTTTTATAAGGGCACTAACTGTATTTTGAAGGCTCTGGTCTCATGACCTAATCACCTCCCTGAAGCCTCACCTTATAATATCATCACATTGGAGGTTAGGATTTCAACATATAATCTTGGGAGACACAAACATTTAGTTCATAGCATTGAGGTTATCTATGACTAGATATTTGTGTCTGCTCAGTGTCCAGATTCTTGTTGGAGACTCTGAGGGGCACAGTGAACTACATTTGTAGTTGCCATATCAATAATTCCAACAGGTGATCACGTAGTCCACCACCCTGGATTTGAGTTGTTTGAGTTTTATACATTGCTTAATTCTTTGGTGTGTTAGAGAAATCTACAAACTCTAATCAGGATGATTACTTGTATATATCATTTCAACTCTAAAGACTTCTGAACTTAATGAAATTCTAAGGTATAAAATGTTTTTCCAAGTAAATTTTAAGGCATTTGAACCTGATGAAAGCTTAGAATCTCCATTTTCTTTTTAATCTCCTTATAAATATTAAAATGATATCTGATTGACATTGGATATTTCTCAGCTTTCGTTTCACTTCCGGACCCAACTTAAGAGGTCTACTACTAGAAAAGAAAGCCCAGGCCTGAGTTTCACAGACCCTTCCCTGACTTAGTTAAATGGCCTTTAGTAGGTCTGAGTAATGGCATTGGTCAAACATGATTGATACTGGATACTGAGTTCATTATAATCAACTAGGAATCCAAAGACCTTTAATTCTTTTCTGAGTATAGTATAACATTCAGACCAGGCTTAGAATAAATCCTGAGAATAAGAGAAAAAGGAAATTGGTTGAGAAAGACTCCGGGCTAATAAGATCTTTCCTCCATTTAAACTGAGGCTCTGCAGAACCACATTGCCTAGTTGAACTGTTAGTCCTGCACCAGGGTAATTAGGCACCTGGTTTCCCCGTTGCTTCTTCAGAATACATCAATTAGAAAAAAACAAAGGGCGTCAAAATAATAGGCAATTATGGATATTTCTCAGGTTCTTCTTGATGCTTAATAAGTGACAAATAAGATTATAAAGCTTTATTTTGCTCTAACCATAATTGGCTTTTATTATACACTAAGATATTGCTTTGGGGCCCTGATGATGGGGTAAGTTTAATTATTTTTTGATAACAGCATTGAGGTTTTAGTTTATTTTTACATCCTTACATATGGTTGGAGGATGGCTAGTATGGGTTGAGATTTTGTCTGAGAATGTGGACTAACCTGAAGGAGACATCTGGTCTTGGTCATACTAGCATATTAGCATAAGGGCCTACACAGCCTGTGGCTGTCTCTCTAATGCAACTAGTTGCTAGTCCATCTGGACATATATGTTTTTCTAGATTGATATTTCTTTTTCTTTCCTACACTTTTCTATTATTTATTTATTTATTTTTTGAGAAAGTGTCTTGCTCTGCCGCCCATGCTGGAGTGCAGTGGCATGATCTCAGCTTACTGCAGCCAATCCCTCCTGGGTTCAAGCACTCCTCCCACCTCAGCTTCCCCAGTAACTAGGACTGCAGGTGCATGCCACCATGTAATTTTTGTGTATATATACATATATATATGTATATATATATGTGTGTGTGTATATATATATATATATATATATATGTATATATATATATTTTTTTTTTTTTTTGGCAGAGACAAGTTTTCACCCTGTTGCCCAGGCTGGTCTTGAACTCCTGGGCTCAAGCGATTGGCCCACTTTGGCTTCCCAAAGTGCTGGGATTTCAGGCTTTCTATTCTTTATTTTGTGTCCTTACATTCCTTTGCTTCTTTTAGGTTGAAAAGAAATTATTTTCTGAAGTCAGCTTGAAAAATTTGTCTTTTTAAATTTGAGACTAATTCATACCCCACTCCATCTCATCCTTTACCCTTAAGAAACAACATTCTCTGTATTTTACTCAATAATTTTGATGTCTTTGATTTACATTTTATAGGCACAGGAAAAATAGGACAAGTCTAATTAAAACCTCAACTGCTGTGTACACATTTCCAGCTTTCCTCTTAATGTGGATAACATTTTGTTCTAATGAAAGGTAAGGCTTCATTTCAAGGGCACTGTCTGGGCGATGCAGATTCTTGGATTCCTCTGTGTGTTCATTGAAACTCATTATGTGCCTGAATGACTAAAGGGAGCGTGGATGTTTTTATATTCCTCAATGGATGTCTGTTGTAATCAAGTTCAAGTAGCAAACAAAGCTCAATGTGAATGAACACAAGGGTGTCATCTATCAGTGGCATCTCCATATTTGAGTTATTATGCCATTCAAAATAAAGGCAACAGACAGACTCTGTTGTAAGTGAACACTGAATCTCTCAGTTTAGTTCGTTCAGATATTGTTGATGTGTCATTAACAAGAGAGTGACCTGGAAGAGAGCCAGATTCTCTGCTCCATCTAAAAATGGATTACTGTACCGCTGAGAATACTGTGAAGCCAATGTAGAAAATCATTTCTTTTGGAAAGGTACAGTCTTCAGGCTGAAAAATTCTCAATCTAGACATTAGACTGTAAATGGTTTAGGACTTATTTGCAGAGCATTCTTGGCTAAAGGACTAATATTCTTTCCTTGATGTCTTTAAACAAATGTTATTTGTCTTGCTTTGTTCTTTCTGGACACATTGTTACCGACATTAAAAAGAAGGTAACGTAAACTTTTTGCCAATTGTTTTTTCCTAGAGGAGATTCTTAGTTGTATGAAAATTAACCTATTCAAAAAGCTCAACTGAAGGGGGGACGGTATTTATGGAAAAATGCTAAGATCTTATGAATCTGAGAAGAGCAAGTAAAGAAGATTTGTGCTTTTATAACTGAAGTCAAGAACTGAGTTTCCTTGCTCCTTCTTTTTCAGTGTTTTCTCCATTCTTCTTTCTCACAGTTTCCTGAGTATATTCATCTTGCACAGAAGCCTATACGGCCATCTCAACATTGATAATACATGATCTTTTAGCTTAAATCCTTGTGTCAGATGGACTCAGACTTCCAGTGCCTCAATTCTAAAATCCTTACAGATAAATCTTATTAATTGTTAGCAATATGCGGCTGAGCTCAGCTCAGGAGCCCCTCCCTGACTACTCCGACATGTTCAAGGACTATGGAGTATGGTCATGCAGACTTGAATGAGGTAGTCTCTGTTGAAGTAGCTGTGGTTTGAGTAGACATTCATACTTGTGTCTATTACAGTCCCTATGCTGTGTCTAAATCCATGGGCTTAAAACTTTTTCCACCACAACCCAGAGGAATAAATACGTTTTTAAATCCCATTCCAGCATTCATCTATATATAAATTCTTGAAACAGTACTTTCCCTTATTACATGTGATACACTCTCATATTTCCTTTTTTCATTTATTTCTATCTCAATTCATTCCATTAAATAAAAGCATGGTGGTCTTGACTAATATAATTGATTTCATGATTCACTAATGATTTGCAACTTTAGTTTCAAAAGCACTGGTCTTTTCTTTATATTGTTTTCCTTTGTAGCTCTTATAATTACAATTGGCACTCCTGTTATATTTTTGTAGTTTTCTTTGTAGCAGATATCACAATTATAATTGCCTCCCTTGTTCAACTGTAAACCACATTAAAGCAGAGACTGTGTCTGTCTTGTTTACTTCTGTATTCCCAGCACCTAACAGAGTTCCTGGCACATAGTAGATGCTCAATTGAGTAAATATTGATGAATGAGTAAATGAAGACCCAAACAGATGGCACCCTTAATGGCTCACCTGGTTCTTTGCAAGGAGGAGATTCAGATACATATAAAATTCGCTAATTTGGTATAGCCCTGCTGATAGAGAAAGCAGATGGAAAGGCCCAGCAGGAGGCTCAGTGGAGCAAGCAGGCCAGGCCAGAGAGCTAGGTTTCCATACAGTCACTGATAGCTGAGTGAAATTCTTTCACCAGGGAAAATTGACTGTTTTAAGGGAAGGATCTGTGTCAGGGCTGAGCTCAGGTCTCTTGATTCTTTATCTAAAATGTATTCCACCACACTACAATGACTTTTTGGTTAGATTTCCAAAATTTCATTTTTGGTATTTTAATTTTTCCCTTTTTAGCTCGTAATAAAGAAAGATAGAGAAAGAACCACGCACTTTTTTTTTTTTTTTTGACATAAAACACCACGGTACCTGTTTTCCAATGAGATGAAGACATCTGGTTAGGGAGATTAATGGCACACAGAGCTCTCTCCCCTCTCCTCTTGCTATACTTATCCTGTTTAGTCACTGACTCCCATCCTATCAAGATTCATTTAACTAACTTCTGCAATATATGACTCCTACTTGTCTGTAACAGTTATTTCAAAAACTACTTTTCATAAGTGGATATTTTAAATGGTGTCACCTACTTTCTTTTCCCATATGCACAGATTTTGAATCTATAGGACAATTTAATCATTATTATGGTTTCATCTATAGACTTACTGAATAATCTATAGTTACAAAGCTGAATTTATATAAAAAGCAATTCACAGATTGATAAACTTTCTATACAGCTTCCTGGTGTCCTCAAAGCAGGGCTGAGAGGACTATTACTTTAACACTCAATCAGTTTCATCTGTTCTAAATATTAATTTATAAGGTGAGAATACTCCTCAAAATTAATCAACTTAATATTGAATTAAATGGTCAAAGTACAATTCAATTTATTATAATTGGGTATGTTATATAAATTTATCATCCACACATATTCATAACTCTTTTGGGAGGGGAGAATTTATATGTCAGGCTAGTGTTTCTCAACCCTTTTTAATAGACTGTGTAAGCTTGCAGGGTACAGTAGACAGATTTCCACTTCTACTTCTGCAGTAGACAGACTTCAGACAGTAGGGAGCTTCCTTCTGTCGTAGACGGCCATTCCAGCTTTAGTCAAATAAATATGGAAATACCTGCAGCAGGTATAAATTTTGTCCACAGTACTTGAGTTAATGCATTCATAGCTTTTGGGGGGCAATCCTTTGCTCTTCAGTCCAATCCCATTTGATTCCTTAAAGAGAGTAGCTCTATAAATTTTGTACTAAGCTCAGAGTGGGAATTTTTGCTAGGGCTGAAACTCTTGGCCTCTTGTGTTCCATCTTCTCAGAACCTTCCCAGAAGGTTCACTTTCGTCTAAGGTTCTGCTAATTCTCCTGGCACTCTGGGAGTGCGGTTCTGGTTTCTGCTCCATGAGTAACCCATAAACTCTGCCAATTTATTCTAAGTCCCACTGAGAAAAATTCTTAAAGAGTTACTATTTGTCATTTAGGATTTATTTTAAGTAAAGAGTAAATGAGTATACATGTATGTACACACATATGTGTATATATATGTATAATGAATATGTATACACACATATATATGTTATACTACGCTTTCTCTTCCTATAAATATATACTCTATATGTAGTCTACAAATGCTTTGTTATTGAAGATCCGTTTAGCTAGTAAGTTTCTTTTCATTCATGAAAAAGACAAAATATATGTTTGTAGAAGTTATTTAGTAATTACATAACATAAATTAGATATAGAAGTTATATAAAGTTTAATCTCTAATACTGTAAAAATATCCCTTGAGAGTATTGTGGTCTTGTTTTCAAAGAGTTATATTTTAGAGATACATACTAATATGTTTACAGAGAAAATAATCTCATGTTTGGGACTGGTTCAAAAATGATCTGGGCAAGAGGAGGAAAGTTATAGATGAAACAAACTTGATTATGTTGATAATAATCTTAATTTTTCTGTGTACATTTGAAATTTTCCTAATTAAAAAATACCCATATGTTTGAAACACATATACTTCTGTCCTCTGCCCCCACACTCATAGGGAAAATTGGTGGAAATGAAATGCAGATCTACTGCAGTGTAAACGTGTGACCCTCAAGCCCTAACTTGTCAAAACTTCCAATCGCTCAGTGGCACTAAAGTGCATGCATTTATTTCCAGGAGTATTTAGCCCATGTTTCTATTCATTTCCTCATCATTAAATCTCAATTTCAATAGCACAGGGTGCCACAAGCTGAGAATCAGGTGAAACTTCTTATGAAAATAAATGCAGAAATTCCCAATTGTGTCTATCCTAATAAATGCAAAAGGAACAACTAATTACCTATCTTATTTTAAAAAATAAAGTCATTGACAAGGTCATAGCCCTGCTATCCAACCTGACTATGGATTATTCTGAGTACAAAGCAAAGCTAGTTTTTTTTTTTCTTGCCAGCGAACTCTACAAGGATATACCTATACTGATCTTTTTCAGGTTATTTTGTAATCACACTAAACTTGACCCCATGGCACCTAATGATTCCTTCAGGAACCCCTCCTTCCCTGCCACTGACCATGTATAGAACTCTGAAAACATTTATAAAATACAGTTGAATATATATGTTTTGGTAATAAAGATTTTATATTTGAAGACATGTTTACTAAAAGGTATTTCATTTATAAAAATTTAAACTTTCCTTAGTTTATATTTGACATTATTAGAAAATCAGTTCTCCATGTGGAACTTTTCATCTAAAATGTCACAGGAACTGGGAATTGAAAAAAGGAAACTTTACACATTATTTCACATCTTGAGTTTTTCACATGCTTTTTCTTTGCCTGAAAT
This sequence comes from Pongo pygmaeus, assembly GCF_028885625.2. Lineage (NCBI taxonomy): Eukaryota > Metazoa > Chordata > Mammalia > Primates > Hominidae > Pongo > Pongo pygmaeus. Next base: position 83,017,686 of record NC_072384.2, read on the forward strand.
CTCTTCCCCATCTGTCCCTTGCCAGGTGATAAATTCCTGTCCATCCTTCAGGGGCCAGCTCAGCCCAAGTCACTTCTTCCCTGATGTCTTTCTCAGTCTCTAAAGGATGCGACAAGGGCCTTTGCACACAGTATATCTCCACTATTGTTCTTACCACATTGTGCTGTAATAGCTGTTTTTGTATTTTTTCCCTATTAGATTATAAGCTCCTGCCAAGAAGACTTTAGTAACATTTATTAAATTGTTGGGTTGAATTGTGTATTCAAAGAATTGTTGAAATAATGGAGAGATTTCAAATAACAAATACATAAAAGCAAGAAAATGTCAGGGTTGAGGAAATGTTAACTGAAAAAATTACCTTTCCCCCAAAGTAATGGCTAAATATAACTTGCTTTTTGAGAAAGATTAAATCACCTTGAAAATAATCATTGACAAGAACATTTGTCCTACATTGTCACATCCAGTTGGAAAACTGCATTTAGTAGTTTACATTCAATATAAAACTTGGACTCCTTCAAAAGATAAGTTGATTTTCCTCTTTACAACAAGATACAAGTTACTTTGGTACTTCATAATAGAATAGAAAAATGATTCAGGTTCACAACATGAAAAATACACTAGGAAGGAAAAAGATTTTACAGATAAGCTCCAGGTCTACAGTAAGCCAGAGCCTCACAAGAAGCTATTACTGTGTAGAGTAATGTTCTCCCTGCATTGAATGCAGCACAGTTGATGCGTTCCAGTGGCATCATAAACAACAAAACCCAAGTTCAAATCATTCACATGAACTTGTAATTGAATTTTTCAAGATGTGATTTAGTGTAGTAGATGGAATAAGGATAAAATGTTTCAAATGCAACAGTGATTGAACAGGTTAGAAAAATTAGTAGGGAGTGAATATTAATACGGGGTGGTTTTCAGACATCTTGAGATAGGAAAGCTCCTCACTCGCCTAATTTAACAGTGAAAGAGAAAATAATACCAGGTTCAGTAAGAGGACTAGTGAGCAAGGAGAATATAGGACAATATTTTACCTTTTGAATGATAAACTAAGTGAAGTCGCTGAAAGCTGTGGTATGGATCTATTTTTTTTGAGTGCTGGATTAAAACTAAGAAAAAATAACTATAAATCTCAGCTCATAGGTAGGACTCAACAGGCCTCCAGTTCCAAATTTGGAGACTCTCTTCTTTTTATTAAAGTGTATACAAATGTACTACATTACTCAGAATTTGGCTGGCTAAAAGATTTATAAATTTGCTGAGTTGTGAACTTCTTTTACCAAAATATGAGCTCCAAATGCTGTGAACCTGGAAATTCTGTTTGTGTGAATGGGCTTTGGATTTCCCAACATTAAAGTTTAGTATTTGTTGTTGGGTCTGGAGTAGATACTGACATGAATTTCACTGTTTTGATATGCCAGCACCAGGGCAGAAACGCTTGGTAGGACTGAGATGGCAACTGATTCTACAATATCGAGTGGCTTTCTAGTGAACCCTCAAGGCTTTGAATGGAAGTGCACTGATGTTTTTCATTGTTTGCTGGATGTAGCCTTTTTCCTGATATTTGGTGGTAATTCTCAATTCTTACCTCCTTTCCTTGGAGCTTAGAATTAGAGTCTGTTTCCAAATATAGCCAGCAGATGGTGCAATTTACTTTATTTATACTCTATCTCAAATGAAAAAGCATTAGACTATTCTATATACATACACGCACATAATATGTCTCAATCTCATTCATATTTACAAATTTAAGTGTATGTTTCAAAACTTTTTATCAATTTGGAAACAACCTATTTAACATAATTTATCTCCTTTTAGAAAAGCAGTGTTCATTTTTTAGAGTTTTGTTAATGATTCAGACTTATATTTTATTAGCTTTATAGACCTAAAAGGAAGACATGAGAGGAGACTATTAGTCATGACAGGAAACATATCATTTCTTTTTCATCAGTTTTGTTACACAATTCATAATCACATGTCCTGCAAGACAAGAGTAAAGCTGGTTCTGATGTGCTCATGTAATTCAGCAATACTTAGCTATAATTTTGAGAGTCCTGTAATAACAAATGTTACAGTTCTGATTTGGTAACTGTATCCAACAGAGCTTTCAAGTTGAAATTTATTTATGGAATCATTTCAGTTATTAGACTATCCATCCTATCTCTTGTCAATAAAGGATTGTTTCCCATAGGAGATAACTAATAACTTTATAGAATTTTAAGATGTAATAGAATGTTATTGTCCCCTGGAGGTCACACTTACCAACCAAAGGGTAATAACTTTTATTAGAAGCCTGAAATAGTCTATAAATATTTCATTAAATCCTTAAAAATGTGCAGGTATTAATTCCGCACTCTCTTCTTTTGATTTCTGGCTACCACACTGAGATGGATAAAATGTTCCTGGGAACCTGGGGAAAATGTGATTGTGCTGAATTTATCACCTGTAATATTCCCTGGTGGGATTATCTGAATACATGTGGATTTTAGGAAGAATCTTCTCAGAAAATTTCATTATTATTCTAAATGCTAGGCTCAGCATCTAAGTTCTGCCTTTATCATTCTCTCTCCCAACATGTTCTACCAATTCTCAGCTCACTTTAGGCAGCAGGTGAAGAGAGGAGAGAAGACACTGCATTTTCTGGCCATCTCAGTCGATTCAAAAGCATTTATGGAGCATCTGTCTGTGCAGGGCACTGGCGTGGTGCTGAGCTGATTGAGTTAAAAAAGACATAGACCTTGTCCTTGAGGCAAAGCAGCTGCCAATTGCTGACTCCAGAGATAAGTGTTTTTATTTCTTCAGTATGGGCAGAGTTGCCATGGAGCAGGTTATGTGCGGGTTTGAACAGGTAGGGGATGCCCACATCATTCCTATCATCCTAGAAAACAGATAAAAATTTCACTTTATCAGACTGCAAAGAAACGCAGTTTAAATTTCTGAGAAATTAGAATTATAGAATACTTTAAAACAAAATATAGTTTTGACTTTCAGGTTAGCATTGTAACTAATGAAATATTGCAAAATCAAAGTCCCTTCAGGGTTCAATTTAATGAATACAGAATAGAACTTAAGGTAATAAAACAGATTCTCAGGGTGCTTGGATTTTGCATCTGAATGACACTCTGCTGTTACCACCCAGAGCATCTTTTCTCTTCTTGAACCACAAAAAAGACTTGGCTTTCTGCTTTTACTTTTCTTGAACATCATTCCTGTATAATAAGTCACTTGTACAACACTAGTGCATAAGCAATGAGTATGAGGATATTTTGTGTATGACCCATTTACTTGAAGGAATTGTTCTATTCTAGGCTCTTTGGTTGCAAGGAACAGGAACCCACTCAAATGGTTCAAGAAAAAAGGGATTATTTAAAAAAGAGAGAAATTCATGAATACAAAATACAGGAACAATAGTCAGGTTTTACAATGAATGTCAGAATGCCATATTCTTTCTCTTTTTATTTTGTAAGTTACTTTTAACAGATGGCCCCAGGTGAACTTGAGGAGGTCAGGTGGGGCCAGCTGTATTAGTCAAGATTCTCTAGAGGTACAGAACTAATAGGATGGAGATATATATTACATTTATGAGTTTATTAAGTAGTATTAATTCACATGATCACAAGGTCCCACAATAGGCCATATGCAGGCTGAGGAGCAAGGAAGCCAGGCTGAATCCCAAAGCTGAAGAACTTGGAGTCCAATGTTCGAGGGCAGGAAGCATCCACTATGGGAGAAAGATGTAGGCTGGGAGGCTAAACCAGTCTAGCCTTTTCACGTTTTTCTGCTTTATATTCTGGCTGTGCTGGCAGCTGATTAGACGGTGTCCACCCAGATTGAGGGTGGGTCTGCCTTTCCCAGCCCACTGACTCAAATGTGAATCTCCTTTGGCCACACTCTCACAGACACACCCAGGATCAATACTTTGCATCCTTCAGTCCAATCAAGTTGGCACTCAGTATTAACCATCACACCAGCCAAAGCTGGATCATATAAGGTCTTGAGGTTATGGTCGGGGATAATCTTGTGGCCATATGTGAACAACATGAGAAGGAGAAGTAAAGCCCTCAAATGAACTGAGCTGATGGATTTTCTCTAAAAAAACTGACCTGAGACATTGGTTATTTGTGACTGGCTCTTAAAATACTGATAATAACATTTAATATTTGTCAAGAGCTTACTGTGTGTCAGCTCTTGTCCTAGGCTTTTTTCATGTTTTAATGCATTAATCGTCACAACTGTATGATATGGATCAGTGTGATTCCATTTTACAAATAAAGAAACGGAGGCATGACTGAAAAGTCAAATAGCTTATACAAGTTGACAAAAGATGTAGTAGAGCTGGTACTGGAACCCAGTCAGTCTGACTCCAGAGCCTGTGCTCCTAGCCACTATATGACACTGTCTTCAAAGTGTTAGAGTGGGGAGCTGGTTCTATAGCAAACCAAAGCCACATGCAACTCAAAGATATGGAGTAGGAGAGGCAGAATGATGAGTTAGCAGAAGAAGCAAGTATATGGGGAAGAACACTGAGCAGTTGCTCACAGCAGCACCCCCACTGCCTAGATTGAACAAAGCCTAGTACATGGCAGGTGCTCACTAAATATGGGTGGAATAGAGAACGAAAATTTTCAGCAGGGGCTGTGGGTGTGACATATCCTCTAAGAAGCTCAGGTGTGCCAGTCAGGCAGGAGCCTCCAAATAACGTATTTGAATCTGTTTCCTTTACAAATTAACTAAATTATACATATACTGCATGAGTACATTCTCCTTTTAAAAACATAAAGCTCTGATCTACAGAGAATAGAGTTCCTTCGGGCCACTTCCCCATCTTTGTTTCCTCCTTTCCACTCCCCAGAGATCCTTCCAGGCTTTGTTAATATATTTAGATACATATATATATAGAAAATGTTGGAACTCTAAATTGTTGTTTTGCATATTTAATAAATATTTGCATAAGTATTATAGTATTTATTTTTTCCCTCATTTAATATATCATAGAGATCCAGCTATATTGTTATGATAGACATTCAGATGGTTTCTAAACTTCTTACTATTATAAAATTACGTTTATAATTTATATTACAGATTTTTAAAAAAAGAGTTTTGCTCTTTCGCCCAGGCTGGAGTGTAGTGGTGCAATCTCAGCTCACTGCAACCTCTGTCCCCTGGGTTCAAGTGGTTCTCTTGCCTCAGTCTCTCAAGTAGCTGGGATTATAGGCACCCACCACCATGCCTGGCTAATTTTTGTCTTTTTAGTAGAGACGGGTTTTGCCATGTTGGCCAGGCTGGTCTCGAACCCCTGACTTCAGGTGATCCACCTGCCTCAGCCTCCCAGAGTGCTAGGATTACAGGCATGAGTCACCGTCCCCGGCCTGTACAGTCTCATGATTATCTTCCAAAGAGTTTTTAATTTTTTATTACTTCTGAAACTCGTAAGTTATAAAAGAATCAAAGCATTATCTGAGATATCAACTAGTCCAGTGACTGTAAACCAGGATGGTGGAGTGGTAGTGGGTTTATCTAAATCACTTCTGAAGCATTTTTCCAAAAACAGCCTCCCTATCTTCTGGAAGAATTCTGGTATGGCAACCATGTTACAGTGGCAATGGGAGTGAGGGGGGATGGGAGGTGAGTGAGCACCTGGGTTGTTTGTTAAACTACTTTAGCAATTATTCTGATAGGTACCTACCCCCAAGCGTGCCCCCAAAACATATAACTAGTTGAAGACAAAACCAGGGTTTGATGCAAAAACTCCTGCCAGTTTTAGTCTAGTCTTTTCCTAATTATTTTGCTTTGCTCTGACAATTCATCTTCATCTCCATAATCCTTATTAGTTCCAGATAGAAACTTCCTTCAATTTACTTAAACTCTGTTCTGGGAGCTCCCCTGCTCTCATCTTCTACACTTAAAAACAAATGAACAAATTAATGAACAGACAGCAACACAAACAAGCTAAAACAAACGCGAAGAGATGATCAACTATACACTGAAAACTCATTTTCTCATTTCCTGGCCTGGGGTTATTGCTGGGGGTCAGCTTCCCAGCCAGGTGCTGCTTTTCTTAGGCCCTTTTGCATCCAGGGGCGTCCATGCACTCATCAGTTATCAACCACCAATCAAGCAGCTGTCTTCTTTCCCGTGGCTAATCAGACAAGGGTCATCTGTCACAGAACTATCCAATCAGCATTAAGGTGCCGAGTACAAAAGGCTGCTCAAAGAGAGAGTTTTTCTGACCAACAACATTCTACTTTATTGAAGATTTGGATGTGAGAGCTATATATAGAAAGCTGACATTTGGCTGCGGGAGCAGAAGTAAAAAGAGATACGGCGAGAGGGACCTGAGGTAGGAGACAAAGTTATGAATAAGCAGATGCTATACATGTAGAGGAAGTTGGTCAGTTGGGAGAGTAGCAGAAGCAGGGGCAAAGAGGACTTAGTCATCATGGCATATGTTCTCCCGCCTCTTGCTGCTGAGGGGGCAGCAAGATAATTCAGGCCTGGAAATGTATCAGAGCATTTCATTTTACCGCTGCATTTCGCCCTCTGTGAGGCTCCGTTGAACGCTGAGCAGGGTTTCCGTGTGATTCCGATTTCCTCTGCTTCCATGTATTTCCTGAGAACAAATCCATCTTTCTTGAGGTAGCCCGAGTGATTTTCTGCCTACTAAGCTTGCAGTCAGAAAAGCCTGACGCATCTGTCCTTAGTTTTCATTAATTAGGATATTTAGTCTGCATATAATTAAACATGAAAATATGAATTTATAAAAAGCAGGTATTGCCTTAATGACTGATTTGGGGAATATTTATGATTTAAAATGTTGTATGTTTTTTATTTCTTTCAACAAACATTTATTAATTATGTACTACTTGCCAAATTGTTTCTTGTTAACAAAACAAAAAAGGCAGTAGGGGCCAGGCGTGGTGGCTCATGCCTGTAATCCCAGAACTTTGGGAAGTCAAGGTGGGCAGATCACATGAGGCCAGGAGTTTGAGACTAACCTCGCCAACATGGCAAAACCTCGTCTCTACTAAAAATACAAAAAATTAGCCAGGTGTGATGGCACGTGCCTGTAATCCCCAGCGACTCCAGTGGCTGAGGTACCTGAATAGCTTGAACCCAGGAGGCGGAGGTTGCAGTGAGCTGAGATCGTGTCACTGCACTCCAGCCTGGGTGACACGGAGTCTGTCTCAAAAGAAAAAAACGAAACAAAACCGACAGTGGAAGTCGAGGTTAGATTTGAATCATTCCATTTCCAAGTTCAATGATTCTTCTCATATGCTTAGTTATTATGCCCACATTTGATTTGGGGGATCCGCAAAATGTCTATATTTGCCTCACGTTGGGTCCTCCAGAAGCTGCACTTACAAATGGCTTTTCTGGATTCTCCTGCTACATATTAACCACATCCTTCAGCACTTTCAGTGAATAATCCCTTTTATTCCTTTAGCCAGAGCCATACTGATCTGTGACTCTAGCTATTCATCTTGGTCAGAAGGAAAAACATGGATGGTTTTTGAGGAGAGCTGATATTGTCTTATGTAGCATCTGCCTAAGTTGAGGCCTCTGCCTAGTCTTTAGGCAATGCAGTAAGGTCTACCGTCGTCTAACAAGGGGGAGGGGGCTGCCTCTGCAAGCCCAGAGTGTTCTGGAGAGTCTGAGAGTTCAATGTTCTTGAGTGTATCCACCTGGATATCTCTACCCCTAGCCTTGGGGTCCCACTCCTTCCCTGATAATGTAGGAGACTTGTTGGTGCTCTGAATTCAGGATTATCTCAACTCTTACTTCTCTACTCTTACAATTAGGATGAAGGCCTTGTCTCTAGCATGGTCTGTTTTGTGGTCGTAAGAGAGGAAGGTGTCTGTAAACACTGCCCTGGGAGCCTTCTAACTTTCACATTTTGCCTTACGTGGCTAATTGGCTGAATGGAGCTTGTTATTTTCTCTCTTCGGTGCATCAATAACACTTAGCAACAACCAAACAGATCCCCCAGTCCTTATCATTACTATTTCTATCATACTTCACAATGCCAAAGATATCACAGAAACCATTGCATCCCTTCAACCTGTCATCCATTCCAAGTCACCACAGGTGAAATTCTTGGTAATTGCCATGCTGCAGTGTGCCAGAGGCCTTCAATACTCACTTCACACTAGAGAGGGTGTCCTAGTTGCCAACTGGCTGGAAAGTGATCCAACTTCACAATTGCATCTCAGGCACTGCTAGCTCCTCTTTCTATGACCAACTGTTTATTTTGGTGGTCCATGGAGTGTATAGGTGGTGAGAAATTAGATCCAGCTTGGTCTTGAAAAGAAGATGAGAAGTTGGGTGGTAGAAAGAATGGAGATAAAGAGTAGGGCTTGAAATTAGAACTAATTAGGATTACAGCAGAGAGGAGATAGCCAGCAGAGAAAAGAGGGGGAGAATGCAAGGGCCTGAGTTGGTGAGATGACACGGAATACAAAATTGATTGGACTGCTGCTGCTTCTGAGATTGGAGGCACAAAAACAAAAAAATACAACCAAGTTTGTCAGTCATAATAATTTAAATAATAATAGCTAATATTTACTGACTCCTTACTGTGTGCGAGGCACAGTTCCAAATGCATAGGCAGAAATTAATTTTCATTTAATAACATCAGAAAATGATTTTTTAAAGTTTTCTACAAGGTCTTTGACATAATTCACTACATTAAAATGGGAGAAAATAAGTCAAGTGTTTAAAACATCATTTTCTTGCTATTAAGCCCCATTTCCTTCTGCACTTTTCTTAAAAGAGTTAGGATTTTTATATTTCATTTTCTTATAACCAACAATTAGAAAAAGCCACTCTTACAAAGTTCCTATTGTTTGAGTTCTTTCTCTCCACCATTAGCCCTTTACTTTTAATATAATGGGCGAGCCTAAAAATAAAAATTGTCTTGTGTATGGCACAGAATGGAATGTGAATGAAGAGCTGAAAAAGAAAAAAACATTTCTTTTTCACAAGGCATCTGGATTTGATGGCCCAGCAGGCAGCAGTTTATTGCAGCAGTTGCTGCAGAGATCTTAAAAAAGGTAAGACTTTGCCCTGAGCAAAAAGGGCAAAGTTAACAAGAAGCTATATAGTGTCTCAACACCACAAATAAACGTGGAAGGGTGCGAGGGATAATGTAATGGGACATGTGTCGTTTGAGAGGTCTTTGGAGTATTCTGTTGTGATGGAGACCAAGCAGTATCTTGTCATTTCCTACATCTGTGTAGCTCCTTTTAACTAAAGCCTATGAGAAGCTCTGAAGAATATATTAATGGAGAGTAATAATCTCATGATTGTTGCAATTGAATTCCTACGAGCATGAAACTTCCTTCACAAATTAAAGCAGAGATGATGAGTTAACTGCAGGGCTTTTCTCTCAATTTCACCCAACAATATTATTTAAATGTTATTGATTTTAAGATGATAGAGGCTTATAAGCTTTCACAATATAAGCTGTTTTTGTTTGTAAACAGCAATGGTGGCCATTTTTGGCCTGATGAAAAAAGATAAGCCTAGGCAGTAGCACTTGACTTTAGGATAATTGGATTTATTTGAAGTTACTTTAAATTACTATTTAATAAAATAGAACCAGTGGGTTACTCATTTCCTCATTAATAACACTGATAATTTTCAAAATTAGTTCATATTTTGTACTAAAAACTTACCATCACTTAATATAAAGCCAGCGATTTTGAACCATGTCTGAGGAGGTTCTCTTCCTGAATACTTCCTTATAAAGTTGTTTTACCTGCAGCATTGACTCTAGGGATCACAGTAGAGTAAGTTTTCAGTTTATTTCTTTAATCAATAGATGAAATAACTGCTGTAAACAGTTGTATTAGGGAAATAATTTAACATGATTTGAGTCTGTGTTCTTAAATCTATTGATTAACAGAACTAGGGCATGGGTCTTATGCTAAAGAAAACTTGCAAATCTGCTGCTGGACATTTTTCTTTAAAATGTTAGGAGCACCCACTAAAGGACTAAAGACCATAAAAAAATAGCTAACAAAAAGGTTTATTTCAAAGTATATTGTTCACTTTTAGCCATTCATTTAGAGTCTATATTTACTATAAGAATTTAAAATTATCATTATGCTATTTTCTTTTAATTTAATGGTTTGATGTTAGTGTATGTAAGGTAGCTTTTAATGAGATAAATGATTGGGCGCTGTGAGGCCGGGTGCGGTGGCTCACGCCTATAATCCCAGCACTTTGGGAGGCCGAGGCGGGCGGATCACGAGGTCAGGAGATCGAGACCATCCTGGCTAACACGGTGAAACCCCGTCTCTACTAAAAAAATTAGCCGGGCGTGGTGGCGGGCGCCTGTAGTCCCAGCTACTCGGGAGGCTGAGGCAGGAGAATGGCGTGAGCCCGGGAGGCGGAGCTTGCAGTGAGCCGAGATTGAGCCACTGCACTCCAGCCTGGGTGACAGAGCGAGACTCCTTCTCAAAAAAAAAAAAAAAAAAAAAAGAATTGGGGGCTGTGTTAGTCAATACGCTCTTGACTTACAATGCAAAAATCTACTTAAAATAGTTTGGGTGATCCCGGTCCCGGGAATATGGCAGCAGTGAAGGCGTTGTGTCTCTAAATGCCTACATAAAAGTAGACAGCTAGATAGCAACACTAAAAACCTATTGACAATATTTACCACAAAACCGGGAGACAGGCTATCCCCACAAACCAAAGATAGTCAGTATATGAAGACAAACCACTTGACCCAAGACCTGTACAGTGAGAGAGAGCAGAGGAATCAGTGGAGAACAGGAGAACCAAATAGTCACAGAAGTTCACCATAAAGTGAGCAGACCAATTTGAGAACAGCAATGAATACTGAGAGGGTTTTGTTCAATCTGGTATTGGGTGAGTGCAAGGGAATGATGGTGTGTGCTGAAGGATCTGGAATCGTTTAGCTTCTAGATTCACCACTGAAACAGACTTGCAAGGATTCTCTTCCAGGACAGTGCCCCACTGTAAGATGAAACAGCTTGGAATAGAGTCAGAGCAAGTCAAGCAAAATAGAGACAACTGAGACAAGAAAAGAGAAGTCTGAGAAAAGATTGAGTTAAAACAACAACAATAAAAACTGTAGCTTTGAATTTGAATTTGAAGTGTCAGCATGAACTCTTGAATATGGAGAGAAAGACTGAGATGAGTTCTAGAAACAATGACCAGCTCAGTAGTAATGTGTATTCCTAATGCCAAATATGTCGTCTTGAAACCAGGGTTTCTTTGGAGAAATTGTCTGCTTACAACATGAGACTGAACCACAATAGCTGCTTGTATCACAATTGAAAGAGGCCGCTAGACATTATATTTCACTAAAGACCCATACCACCTGTGTTCTTGCTAAAGGCATTGAACCCGAGTCTGATCAAGCCTTTCACTCTAGCTGCCAATTTGCTGGAAATTGGAAACAGAAGAGAAAAAACAGAGTACAGAGGAACATGCTGAACTGTGTCATGAATATGTAATTGGCCAACTTCACTGGGAAAGCAGACAGGTCGAATACAGATCAAATGTAAAGAAAGAGGGTGGGGAGAACACATAGATGAAAGGGATTTAAATGATAATAAAATTTAATGGACAACAATAAACTATAGTGGCTTGGGATGCACATTTGGGTGGCAAAACTATAAAGAAATGAGGAAATTATTGCTATAAAAGTCAAGATAGTGATTACTTTTTTGAGCTAGAGGCAGGGCACATAGAGGGGTGATGCGGTTTGGCTGTGTCCCCACCCAAATCTCATCTTGAATTGTAGCTCCCATAATTCCCACATGTTGTGGGAAGGACCCAGTGGGAGATAACTGAATCATGGGGGCAGTCTCCCCCATACTGTTCTCGTGGTAGTGAATAAGTCTCATGAGATCTGATGGTTTTATAAGAGTTTTCTGCTCTCACTTGGCTCTCATTCTCTCTCGTCTGCCACCATGTAAGACAAACTTTTCTCCTTCCGCCATGATTGTGAGGCCTCCCCAGCCACATGGAACAGTGAGTCCATTAAACCTATTTTTCTTTATAAATTGCCCAGTCTCGGGTGTGTCTTTATCAGCAGAGTGAAAACAGACTAATACAAGGGGCTTCTGAGATAATTGGCAAATTTTTATTTCTTGACTTGGCTGGTGATTTCAAGAGTGGTATTTTGTGTGGCTCTCTGTATCTGTTTTATTTTAAAATAAAAAGGTTAAGATTTAAGCAAAAAGGATTTTTTATGTACTATATATCCAAATATTCCAGGAGTAGGTCATAGAATTTTCTGATTCTGGGGTTCAAATGATCACACTAGGATGAAGTCTTTTTCTCATAATTGTTTGACTCTCTCCATGGACCCTCCCCACATTATCTGCACTTTTAGTCATTCTCTATCTGTTGGGATGGTGGGCCCTGACAGATCCAAGCTTATGTGATCTTTAAAGCTGGTGTCCCCAAAGAAGCCATGGCTATAAACAACCCCTTTGAAACTTCTGGACAAGAATGGAAAAGTACGAGTAGGAGAGTGAAAGTGAGGAAAATTAAAGGTACTGATAGAAGTGATGAAAGCCCATGTCTTATAAATATCACACAATTGACTCAAAGGTGTAAAAAGATTAGGAATGAAGAATAGAAACTAACCACAACTTGGTGTCCACAGGACTTAATCAGTTGTCTGTATGTTCAGTTGTAAAGGGAACAAGCAAAATTCACAGATTTTGTGTAACATGAATTATGATTAATACTATACCTAACCGTTTGTGAAAAGAAAATTTATTTTTTGACTTTTGTGTATATTTTATGGGAATTGTGTATAAAAGTAAGAAAATGTCTGTTTAATAAATCAAAAATTATTTGGGAAAATTAATGAGTGATAGGTGTATAAGGAAGGGTCTCCTAAATAGGACATTCTTACCTTTTAAATCTGAGATTAGGTAGATCAACCATGCCTCCTCTTAACCCTTGGAACTCCTAGTTGCAGCAAAATACTAAGTTTGGTAAATTCAGCATTGTTCTATGAACTCTGTAATAAAAAAATTGTTCCTGACAGTATATACTTAACAATCAGGATTCTAGTAAATTCAGATGTTGGCCTTCGGAGTTCTCTGGGACCAGTAGCTGCCTGACCAGGCGCCCGGGGCCACGGGCTCAGCCGACGACCATAGGCTCCGTGTCCACCCAGCAGTTTGCAGGTGGCTGCGCCGAGGAGGCGCCGGAGGATGCGGCCTGGGCGGCGGACAAGGCTCAGCTGCTGCACGGTGAGGGCATCTGTAAGTGGTTCAACTTGTTCATGGGGTTTGGCTTACTGTACGTGACCGCCTGCACCGTGGTCGCGCTTGACACCCCAGTGGACGTCTTTGTGCACCAGAGTAAGCTGCACATGGAAGACTTCCGGAGCTTGAAGGAGGGTGAGGCAGTGGAGTTCACCTTTAAGAAGTCAGCCAAGGGTCTGGAATCCATCCGTGTCACCGGACCTGGCGGGGCATTCCGTATTGGGAGTGAGAGGTGGCCAAAGGGGAAGAACATGCAGAAGCGCAGATCAAAAGACAGGTGCTACAACTGTGGAGGTCTAGACCATCATGCCAAGGAATGCAAGCTGTGCCACTTCTGCCAGAGCATCAGTCATATGGTAGCTTCATGTCCACTGAAGGCCCAGCAGGGCCCTAGCGCACAGGGAAAGCCAACCTACTTTCGGGAGGAAGAAGAAGAAATCCACAGCCCTGCCCTGCTCCCGGAGGCGCAGAATTGAGCCACAATGGGTGGGGGCTATTCTTTTGCTATCAGGAAGTTTTGAGGAGCAGGCAGAGTGGAGAAAGTGGGAATAGGGTATATTGGGGCTAGTTGGCACTAACATGTTTCTCAGGCTGGGGTTCACACCATCACCATTTCTTCCCTCTGTTGGGGGAAAGGGTGAGTCAAAGGAACTCCAACCGTGCTCTGTCCAAATACAAGTGAGGGTTCTGGGGGCAACCAGGAGGTGGGAATCACCCTACAATCTGCATGCTTTATCTAAGGCTCCATCCCCAGAATTTCCAGCTTTTGAAAGTGGCCTGGATAGGGAAGTTGTTTTCCTTTAAAGAAGGATATGTAATAATTCCCATGCCAGAGTGAAATGATTAAGACCAGATTCATGGAGCCAAGCCGCTGCATTCTGTGGAAGGAAATCTATCAGGAGTAAGGCAGTGTTTTTTTTCACATCTTGTATCCTCATACCCACTTTTGGGATAGGGTGCTGGCAACTGTCCCAAGCAATGGGTAGTGATGATGGCAAAAAGGATGTTTGGGGGAACAGCTGCAGACCTGCTGCTCCTATGCTTACCCCTGCCCCATTCTAGGCCAATGTGATTTTATTTATTTGCTCCCTTGGATACTGCACCTTGAGTCCCACTTTCTCCAGGATGCCAGCTGCACTAGCTGTGTGCAAATGATATATCTTGTGCAGTTTAACTTTTTTTTCCTTAATATAAATATTCTGGTTTTGTATTTTTGTATATTTTAGTGTAAGGCCATCATTTCCTGCACTGTATTCCCAGGTGCATGAGCAATCTCGGGGATAATTCGGCAGCAGCTTGAGGTCTGCACAGCAGGAATACTTATTATTATACTTTAAGTTCTAGGGTACATGTGCACAACGTGCAGGTTTGTTACATATGTATACATGTGCCATGTTGGTGTGCTGCACCTGTTAACTTGTCATTTACATTAGGTATATCTCCTAATGCTATCCCTCGCCCCTCTCCCCACCCAACAATACTACCAGGCTACAGTAACCAAAACAGCATGGTACTGGTACCAAAACAGAGATATAGACCAATGGAGCAGAACAGAGCCCTCAGAAATAATACCACACATCTACAACCATCTGATCTTGAACAAACCTGACAAAAACAAGAAATGGGGAAAGGATTCCCTATTTAATAAATGGTGCTGGGAAAACTGGCTAGCCATATGTAGAAAGCTGAAACTGGATCCCTTCCTTACACCTTATACAAAAATTAATTCAGGATTAAAGACTTAAATATTAGACCTACAACCATAAATACCCTAGAAGAAAACCCAGGCAATACCATTCAGGACATAGGCATGGGCCAAGGACTTCATGTTTAAAACACCAAAAGCAATGGCAGCAAAAGCCAAAATTGACAAATGGGATCTAATTAAACTGAAGAGTTTCTGCGCAGCAAAAGAAACTACCATCAGAGTGAACAGGCAACCTACAGAATGGGAGAAAATTTTTGCAGTCTACCCATCTGACAAATGGCTAATATCCAGAATCTACAAAGAACTTAAACACATTTCGAAGAAAAAATCAAACAACCCCATCAACAAGTGGGTGAAGGATATGAACAGACACTTCTCAAAATAAGACATTTATGCAGCCAACAGACACATGAAAAAATGCTCATCATCACTGGCCATCAGAGAAATGCAAATCAAAACCACAATGAGATACCATCTCATACCAGTTAGAATGGTGATCATTAAAAAGTCAGGAAACAACAGGTGCTGGAGAGGATGTGGAGAAATAGGAACACCTTTAAACTGTTGGTGGGACTGTAGACTAGTTCAACCATTGTGGAAGATAGTGTGGCGATTCCTCAAGGATCTAGAACTAGAGATACCATTTGATCCAGCCATCCCATTACTGGGTATACACCCAAAGATTATAAATCATGCTGCTATAAAGACACATGTACACGTATGTTTATTGTGGCAGCATTTACAATAGCAAAGACTTGGAATCAACCCAAATGTCCACCAATGATAGACTGGATTAAGAAAATGTGGCATATATACTCCATGGAATACTATGCAGCTATAAAAAATGATGAGTTCGTGTCCTTTGTAGGGACATGGATGAAGCTGGAAACCATCATTCTCAGCAAACTATCACAAGGACAGAAAACCAAACACCGTATGTTCTCACTCATAGGTGGGAATTGAACAATGAGAACACTCAGACATGGGAAGGGGAACATCACACACCAGGGACTACAACTATGCTTTTGTTGTTTTTGCCACTGTGGAGAGCGATTATTTGGAGTGCACAGCCTATTGAACTACCTCATTTCTGCCAATGACAGCTGGCTTTTCTGCCATAGTGTCCTCTTGAAACCCCCTCTGCCTTGAAAATGTTTTATGGGAGACTAGGTTTTAACTGGATTGCCCCATGACTTGATTGCCTCCTACTGGAAGATTGGGAATTAGTCTAAACAGGAAATGGTGGTACAGAGAGGGTAGGAGAGGCTGGGCCAGGTGAAAGGCCCAGAGAGGAAGCCACGATTAGGTGAGGGTTGACTAATCCTAGGGCACAGGACGTGCTTTATACCCCAGATCCATTCTTCACCAGATTAGGCTAGGCCTACCATGCACGACAGGGTATGTGTGTTCGTAAAACTGGAGTTGGTAAGGATAAGTTTTAAGACCAATACCCCTGTACTTAATCCTGTGCTGTCAAGGGATGGATATATGAAGTAAGGTATCCTTAACCTTTCAAAATTCTTGGGTTCCAGGGAGACACATAAGCAAGGGCTTTGTGGTGCCTGGGGCCTGTGTCCTGGCCTGTTGCAGTAGTGGTTAATATTGTCACGGTAGCTAAAGGAGAAAAAGGGGGTTTTGTTTATATGCTGTGAGATCACCGCAAACCTACCTCACTGTGTTGAAACGGGACAAATGCAATAGAATGCATTGGGCGGTGTGTGTCTGATCCTGGGTTCTTGTCTCCCCTAAATGCTGCTCCCCCCCTGCCTCATTTATTGTATTTGTCTGGGCTTTATAGGATTTCACTAAATTGGTGATTGCTAGGTGGCCTAGTTTGTGTAAATATAATGTATTCGTCTTTCTTCGTGTTCTTTGGGGGTTTTGTTTACAAACTTCTTTTTGTATTGAAAGAAAAATAGCCAAAGCATCTTTGACAGAAGGTTCTATACCAGGCAAAAAGATCTGAAACATTAGTTTGGGGGGCCCTCTTCTTAAAGTGGGGATCTTGAACTATCCTTTGTTTCGTATTCCCCTTCCCCTATTACCTATTAGACCAGATCTTCTGTCCTAAAAACTTGTCTTCTATCCTGCCTTCTTTTCTGTTCACCCCCAAAAGAAAACGTACACACCCACACACATACACATTTAATGCTTGGAGTGTCTCCACAACTCTTAAACGATGCATGCAAAAATCCTGAAGAAGCTAAGAAAACCCTCCATCACTTGTTCCCAACTTCCTCAGTCAAGACCATTACCCTTCCTTCCCCTTCCCCTTGCCTTCCCTTTGTCTTGCTCTGTCGCCCAGGCTGGAGTGCAGTGGCGTGTTCTTGGCTCACTGCAGCCTCCGCCTCTTGGGTTCAGGTGGTTCTCCTGCCTCAGCCTCCTGAGTGGCTGGGATTACAGGCGCCCGCCACACCCAGCTAATTTTTGTATTTTTAGTGGAGATGGGGTTTCATTGTGTTGTCCAGGCTGGTCTTGAGCTCCTGACCTCAAGTGATCCGCCCACCTCAGCCTCCCAGGGTGCTGGGATTGCAGGTGTGAGCCACCATGCTGGGCCGACCATTTCTTGATGTATTCATGCCAAACACTTAAGACACTGCTGTAGCCCGGGCGCGGTGGCTCGCACCTGTGGTCCCAGCACTTTCGCAGGCTGAGGTGGGTGGATCATGTGTTCGGGAGTTCGGGACCATCCTGGCCAGCATGGTGAAACCCCATCTCTGCTAAAATACAGAAGATTAGCCAGGTGTGGTGGTGCATGCCTGTGGTCTCAGCTGCTCCGGAGGGAGGTTGGGGGCTGGGGCAGGGGAATCCCTTGGGCCAGGCGGTGGGGGGAGGTGCACGGAGGTTGCAGTGGGCTGAGTTTGTGCCACTGCACTCCAGCCTGGCAACAGAGCGGGACTCCGTCTCAAAAAAAAAAAAAGACACTGCTGTATTTTGGATGGATCAAACCTACTTAAGTTTTAATCCTAAAGTAGAGGGATGCAGCTGGGGGCCTTCCATGTAGAAATTGAGGTCGGAAGGCCTAGAAAGAGAATATGAATGTATATCCAAGTCACTCAGGAACTTTTATACAGGTGCTAGAAACTTATGTCAAAGTGGTCACAAGATTGTTTAATAGGAGATGAACAAATGTAACTCCATGTTTACTGCTAGAAACCAAAGCTTTGTGTAAAATCTTGAATTTATGGGGAGGAAAGGTAGGAAAGCCTGTACCTGTCTGTTCTTTTCCTGATCCCTTTCCCTCATTCCTGAACTGCAGGAGACTGAGCCCCTTTGGGCTTTGGTGACCCCATCACTGGGGTGTGTTTATTTGATGGTTGATTTTGCTGTACTGGGTACTTCCTTTCCCATTTTCTAATCATTTTTTTTAACACATGCTTACTCTTCCCTTTCCTTTTCCTTTCCCTGGGAAAATACAATGAGTAAATAAAGGCTTATTGGTACTCAAACTATCAAAAAAAATTCAGACGTTAAAAAATTTCTAATATATTATAAAACACTCAAATTTCCCCCCAAGGAGTTAGCAAGGTCAAACACATGAACATATATACAAATATTTTAGTTAATGGAACTAGAGGCCATTATCCCAACTGAAATATCTCAGAAACAGGAAGTCAAATACTTCATGTTTCCACTTATAAGTGGGAGCTAAACAATGGGTACATGTGGACCTACAGAGTGAAATAATAGACACTGGAGATTACAGAAGGTGGGAGGGTAAAAGGAGGGTCAGGCTCAAAAAAATTACCTGTTGGGTACAACGTTTGCTATTCAGAAGATGGGTATGCTAAAAGCCCAGACTTCACCACGACACAATGTATGTGAAACCTGCACCTGTACTCTCTAAAAAAAAAAAAAAATTCCCAAAACACCAAAAACTAGATACATTTAAAACAGACACATGAAAATTATTAAAGTTTTCAGCTAACAATACAGTAAAAACTGTATTCATTTAAAAAAAAACTTTCAACTTTTGTTTTTGATTTAGGGTATACATGTACAGGATTGTTATAAGGGTATATTGCATGGTTCTGAGACTTGGGGAACAACTGAACCCGTTATCCAGATAGTGAGCATAGTATCCAGTAGGTAGTTTTTCATCCCTTACCCCACTTCTTCCCTCCTTGCTCTAGTAGTCTCCAGTATCTATTGTTTCCATCTTTATGTCCATATGTACCCAATACTTAGCTCCCTCTTATA
Organism: Pongo pygmaeus; assembly: GCF_028885625.2. Lineage (NCBI taxonomy): Eukaryota > Metazoa > Chordata > Mammalia > Primates > Hominidae > Pongo > Pongo pygmaeus. The sequence continues at coordinate 83,036,850 of NC_072384.2, forward strand.
AGTGAGAACATGCGGTATTTGGTTTTCTGTTTCTGCATTAATTTGCTTAGGATAATGGCCTCCAGCTGCATCCACTACCACAAAGGACATGATTGATTTAATTCTTTTTTATTATTGTGTAGTATTCCATAGTATGTACACACTATGTTTTCTTTTCTTTCTTTCTTTTCTTTTTTTTTAAACCCAGGGAAAACCTTTATTTTTATATTTAGGTTCGATGAATGAACAGCCATGCAGAAATGTGATTGGACACAAAGGATCTGGCCTAACAGTGATGGATGGAGTGGGGAAACCCAGCAAGGCCACTCTGAACAATTCCCCTTCCCCTGGGTATGGGGCAGGACCCCTCGGGAATGAGGGTCTTCCAGGGAGAAGGGAGAGAGTGACCTTGCTAGGTTTTATGGCTGGCTTTGGGAGAGAGGAGTTCTAGTTTCTATGACCTGCCTTGGAGAAAAAGAATTCTGGTTTCTGTGACTCACTTTGGGGGAGAAAAGGGGGCAGGAACCAGGAGGGAAGGACAAAGACCTGGCTTCTGAGGCCTTCCAGTCTCCTCTGGGTCAGAATAGTCCGCATGCCAAGGTGCCATACTTTGGGGTTTAATGAGCCCTGACAGCAGATCCTTGCAGATTTCTCAGGCAACTTGTGATCCAGGTAGTTGGCTTTCAGTTCCCCAATTTCAGAGGACTTTAGCAAAACCTGGTTGAAATGGCCAAGTGTTAGAAGAACCTCTTCAAAGTTGAAATTCATCGAGTTCTTTAGCTGAGGGCGTAAGAACCCCAGATGTAAGGTTAGCAAGAGTTAGGAGTTCTGGAGTCTTCCCTGCATGCCCTGGCTCTTGAGCATCAATAGGCCAGAAGCTCACGTATCGGATCCTGCTGTGGTTCAGCAGGGGTGTGTTTTAGAGCAGCATGTTCAGAATGAAACTGTTGTACTTAGTCAAGCCTTGAGGGTCTTTCGAAGTCATGCGTGGCCCACGCTGCCCTCATGGGAACACAGGTGCTCCAGCACCTGCTGTGTTCAGGACTAGGTTGGGGGAACCTTTAATCCTGAAAACATCCCCCTGCTGTCTAGACCAGCCTGCCCCATGGCACTATTCCATAGTGTGCATGTGCTGCATTTTCTTTATCCAGTCTACCATTGATGGGCACTAGGCTGATTCCATGTCTTTGCTATTGTGAATAATGCTGCGATGAACATATAAATGCATGTATCTTTTTGGTAGAATGATTTATTTTCCTTTGGGTAGATACCTAGTGTGTTAGTCCATTCTCATGCTGCTATGAAGAAATACCCAAGACTGGGTAATTTATAAAGAAAAGAGTTAATCGACTCACAGTTCTGTATGGCTAGGGAGACCTCAGGAAACTTACAATCATGGCAGAAGGCACCTCTTCACAGGGTGTCAGGAGAGAGAATGAGTGCAAGCGGGGGAAATGCCAGACACTTATAAAACCATCATATCTCGTGAGACTCACTCACTATCGCAAGAACAGTACGGGGGAAACCGCCCTCATGATCTAATTACCTGCACCTGGTCTGGCTCTTGACATGTGGGGAATATAGGGATTACAATTCAAGGTGAGATTTAGGTAGGGACACAGAGCTAAACCATATCCCCCGTAATGGGATTGCTTCATCAAATGGTAGTTCTATTTTTACCTATTTGAGAAACCTCCAAACTGCTTTCCACAGTGGCTGGACTAATTTACATTCCTACCAACAGTGTATAAGCATTCTCATTTCTTTGCAACCTCACCAACATTTGTTATTTTTTGACTTTTTAATAGTAGCCATTTTGACTGGTGTGAAATGGTATCTCATTGTGGTTTTGATTTGCGTCTCTCTGATTAGTGATGTTGAACACTTTTGCATATGTTTATTGGCTTCTCATATGTCTTCTTTTGAGAAGTGTCTGTTCATGTTCTTTGCCCTCTTTTTAATAGGGTTGTTTTTTGCTTGTTGATTTAAGTTCCTTAGAGATTCTAGATATTAGACCTTTGTTGGATGCATAGTTTGAGAATATTTTCTCCTATTCTGTAGGCTCTCTTTACTCTGTTGATAGTTTCTTTTGCTGTGTAGCAGCTCTTTAATTAAGTCCCATCTTTCAATTTTTGTTTTCTTGCAATTACTTTTGAGCACTTAGTCATAAATTCTTTACCAATGCCAATGTCCAGAAGGGTATTTTCTACAATTTCTTCTAGGATTTTTATAATTTGAAGTTTTACATTTAAGTCTTTAATCCATCTTGAGTTAATTTTTATATATGATTTTAGGTAGAGGTCTAGTTTCAATCTCTGTATATGGTTAGCCAGTTATCCTAGCACCATTTTGAATAGGGAGTCCTTTCCCTGCTGCTTGTTTTGTTGACTTCGTCAAAGATTAGTTGGTTGTAGGTGTGCAGCTTTATTCCTGGGTTTTCTCTTCTGTTCCATTGTTCTATGTGTCTGTTTTTGTACTAGTATCATGCTTTTTTGGTTACTGTAGCTTTGTAGTATGTAGTTTGAAGTTGGGTAATGTGATTCCTCTGGATTTGTTCTTTTTTTTTTTTTTTTTTTTGGATACAGAGTCTCACTCTGTTACCCAGGCTGGAGTACAGCGGTGCCATCTTGGCTCAATGCAACATTTGCCTCCCTGGTTGAATCAATTCTTGTGCCTCAGCCTCCCAGTAGCTGGTACTACAGGTGTGCACCACCACGCCCAGCTAAGTGTTTGTATTTTTTAGTAGAGACAGGGTTTTCCCATGTTGGCCATGCTTGTCTAGAACTCCTGGCCTCAAGTGATCCAACCACCTTGGCCTCACATAGTGTTGGGATTACAGGAGAGAGCCACCACGCCTGGCCTGGCTTTGTTGTTTTTTTATTTGCTTCAGATTCAAGCCTCTTTTTGGTTCAATATGAATTTTAGAATGGTTTTTCTAATTCTGTGGAAAATAATGTTGGTAGCTTGATAGGAGTAATGTTTAATCTCTAGATTGCTTTGGGTAGTATGGACATTTTAATGATATTAATTCTTCCAATCCATCAGCATGGAATGTTTTCCCATTTATGTCATCTATGATTTCTTTCAGCACTGTTTTTTAGTTCTCCTCATAAAGATATGTCACCTTCTTGGTTAGGTGTATTCCTAGATATTTTATTTTTTTATGGCTATTGTAAATGGGGTCGTATTCTTGATTTGGCCCTCAGCTTGAATATTATCGGTGTACAGAAATGCTAGTGATTTGCATGCTGATCTTATGTCCTAAAACTTTACTGAAGCCATTTTATCAGTTCTAGGAGACTTTTGGCAGAGTCTTTAGGGATTTCTAGGTACAGGATCATATCCTCAGTGAACAGAGAGGATTTGACTTCCTCTCCTAGTTCTATGCCTTTTATTTCTTTCTCTTGATGGATTGCTCTTGCTAGGACTTCCTGTACTATGTTGAATAGGAATGGTAAGAATAGGCATCCTTGTCTTGTTCCAATTCTGGGAATCCTTCCAGCTTTTGCCTGTGCAAAAAACTATATTGACTCAAAAAAAAAAAAAAAAAAGGAACTAATCACATAAGCTATGTTTAAGGGTATGACTCTAAGAAGCGTTTAAATCATTAAAAACTTCGTTACAAAACAAAAAAATTATAGCAATAAATGAATTGATTACTCTGTTACATAGGGTCTTGCTACATATTATATAATATATTAAAATAATGAAAATAATATAGTAAAATAATGAAAATAAAAGCGTTCTTATATAACACTATGGCATGCCAGGCAATGTTCTCAAATTTTTTCTAAGCACTGTCATATATAGTTTTTCAAATATAAATACATAGTTTTGACTAACAAACATTTTATATATTTATTTTGTATAATATGTTGTTTTAAAATATTTATACATTGTGGAATGGCTAAATTGAGGTAATTAACATATACATTACTTCACATACTTTTCTTTGTGGTAAGAACACTTAAAATCTACCCTTTTAGCAATTTTCAAGAGTACAATACATTGTTATTAAATGTAGTCACCATGTTGTACAATAGATCTCTTGAACTAACTTCTTTTGTTTAATTGAAACTTTCTATCCTTTGATCAACATGTTCCCACTCCCTAGCCTCTGGTAACCATCATTCTACTCTCTGCTTCTATGAGTTTGACTTTTTAGATTCCACATATAATTGACATCATATGGTACTTGTCTTTCTGTGCTTGGCTCATTTCACTTAACATAATGTCCTCTGGTTCATCCATGTTATTACAAATGAGAGGATTTCCTTCTTTTTTTTTTTTTTTTGAGATGGAGTCTTGCTCTGTCTCCAGGGAGGAGTACAGTGGCGTGATCTTGGCTCACTGCAACCTCTGCCTCCAGGGTTCAAGCGATTTTCCTTCCTCAGCCTCCTGAGTAGCTGGCACTACAGGTGCATGCCACCACGCCTGGCTAATTTTTGTATTTTTAGTAGAGATAGGGTTTCACCATATTGGCCAGGATGGTCTCCGTCTCTTGACCTCATTATCCACCTGCCTTAGCCTCCCAAAGTGCTGGGATTACAGGCAGGATTTCCTTCTTTTTTAAGGCTGAATAGTGTTCCATTGTGTATGCATATATATGACATTTTCTTTATCCATTCATTCGTTGATGGACACTTAGGTTTGATTCCTGATATGGTCAGGCTTTGTGTCTCCACCCAAGTCTCCTCTTGAATTATAATCCCTATAATCCCCATGTGTCAAGAGAGAAACCAGCTGGAGGTAATTGAATCATAGGGGTGGTTTCCCCCATGCTGTTCTTGTGATAGTGGGTTCTCATGAGATCTGTTGGTTTCATAAAGGGCTTTTCTCCCCTTTGCTCAGCACTCATCCTTCCTGCTGCCTTGTGAAGAAGGTGCCTTGCTTCCTCTTTGCCTTCTGCCATGATTTTAAGTTTCCTGAGGTCTCTCCAGCCATGCTGAACTGTGAGTCAATTAAACTCCTTTCCTTTATAAATTATTCAGTCTCAGGTAGCTCTTTATAGCAATATGAAAGCAGACTAATGTAATTCCCATGTCTTGGCTATTATGAACAAAGCTGCAATGAACATGGGAGTACAAATAAGTCTTTGACATACCAGGTACTACTATTATTCCCACTTTATAGATGAGGAATCTGAGGAAAAAAGAGATTATGCAATTGCTCAAGGACACCCAGGTAGGAAGTGGGATAACTAGAAATTACATCCAGGCAACCTAACTTCAGATTCTCTTTGTTTTTTAAAAAGTTAAATATTTCAGTATTTGTTAAAGATGATGTGAAGCTAACAGACGTTAAATAAATATCTATATCTATGTCTATATTTCATACCAATCCTGAACCTGTGCTTTTCATAATTTTCTTTGTCTTGATTCCTGACAGGAAAGTGCCCTTTAATTTGTTCTTGTTAAAACTTGCTTTTGATTTGAGTATTGAGAAAAAGCCATGAGCAGAAGTGGACCAGGAGCAGCAATTCCATTTTGTAAAGATATTTTAATAAATAATATGTCCTATTCTGTTCATGTCAACTGTGACACATTTCAAAGATTAGTTGGTAGAAATTGACATTTAAAAATACATATCAAAAGCCTATCATTTTATTTTTATGTATCTATACTCATATACACGTGGAATAGCCAGTGAAATAAAACCTTCATTGGCAGTTAATGAAGGTTTTATTTCATGTGCATGGTATTTAAGCAGGATCATAATACAAACATACTAACTTGAATGATGTATGAGTTAGGACTCTCTTGGTTGCATGTTGCAAAAACCCCAATCGGTATAAAGTAAATAGATACTTCTTGTGAGGAGGAGATTCTAAGGTACAGTCAGAGGAATGAGTGATCAGAGAAGGACTATTATACAACAAATTTTTGAGAAAATATGTTTTAAAATGTTAGAACTTTTCATCACTTTTCTCTGTACCACTCAGTTTATCTGCATCAGTATTTTTCTGTCAGCAAACTGGATTCCTTTCACTGTTCTGTCTGGTAGGGCTACTGATGGCTTCCAAACTTAACATATAAAAGCTTCAGGTACTACAAAGAGTCAAGGTGATCTCTTGGAAAGGAACTCACTGACCCAGTTGGGTCAGCTGCCAACTCCTGGGTCAATTAATGCTGGCATAGTAGTTCTTCTAGAAACCACAAGATAGAATGTGAGTCCCTGTTGAAGGTAAAGGACAGTTTCTAGAAGAAAGTTTTGGAATGATATTTTCAGAAGAATGGGATGGTGTCAGAAAATAAAAAAATAGCTTTCTATTTTAGAAACGAAAGATAAATACCAATATAAGGAAAATATTAATAAAAATATGACTGTGACATTAAATATAATTTTATCTGCTTTATTAAGGTATAATTACAAAAAGTAAAAGTAAGCATTTTAAGTGTAGTTTGATGAATTTTGATAAATTTATATACTTAAGTTTCAATCACTACAATCATGATGTAGACTATTTCAGCATCCCCAAAATTTCTCTAGTGCCTCTTTGCAGTCAATCTGTTTTTATTTACTTCCTTGTTCCTGACAACCACTGATATGCTTTCTATTATTAAAGCTTTGTTTTTTTCTAGGATTTCATAGAAATGAAGTCATACAGTGTGTAGGCTTTTTTGACTGGCTTTATTCACTTAGTATAATCCTTTGAGTTTCATCCACGTTGTCGTGCTGCATTAGCAGTTCTTTCTTTCTTTTTTTTTGAGACAGAGTCTTACTCTGTTGCCTAAGCTGGAGTGCAGTGGCACAATCTTGGCTCACTATAGCCTCTGCCTCCTGGGCTCAAGCCATCCTCCTATGTCAGCCTCCCAAGAAGCTGGGACTACAGGTGTCACACCCCAGTCATTTTTGTATTTTTTCTAGAGACAGGGTTTCGCCATATTGCACAGGCTGGTCTTGAACTCCCGGACTCAAGCTATTGACTCACCTTGGTCTCCCAAAATGTTGAGATTACAGGCGTGAGCCACCATACCCAGCCCCTTTCCTTTTTATTGTTGAAAATATTCTATTATATGTATATAATAAATTATTTGTTCATTCATCAATTGATAGATTTCCAGTTGTTTACTGCTAGAGTGTAATTGATATTTGTATATTGATCTTGTAATACACATCTTATTAGTTATGAGTTTTTTTGTAGATTTCTTCCTACATAGATAATCATGCCATCTGCAAATAAAGCTGATGTAGTTCTTCCTTTTCAATCTGTATGTCTTTTATTTCTTTTAGTTCTCTTATTGCCTGGGCTAGTTCCTCTAGTACAGTGCTGAATATAAATGGTGACAGTGGACATTCTTATTTCCAGTCTCAAGAGGAAAGGATACAGCTTTCTATCATTAAGAATAATGTCAATCAGTTTTTTTTTAAATGGACACTCTTTATCAGGTTGACAAAATTCCCTTCTTTTCCTAATTTGCTGAGAGTTTTTTTTTTATCAGTGGATATTGAATTTTGTTGATTGCATTTTCTGCATCTATCAAGATGATTTTATGGTTTTTCTTCTTTACTCACTAATTATGATGAATTATATTTATTGATTAAAAAAGTTAAACCATATCCGGGATAAACATCACTTGGTCATAGCTTATTATTCTTTTTATATATTGTTGTATCCATTCTCTTAATATTTTATTAAGGATTTTGTGTCTATTTTCATGAGAGATATTGGTCTATAGTTTCTTTTTTGTTCAATGTGCTAAGATTCTGATTGTTATTGCACTGAATCTGCAGTCAATTTGGGGAGAACTGACTTCTTGGTCTAGTTTTGCTAACAAGCTATTGGTTTCTTCTCAAAATGAATTAGGAAGTATTCTCTTTTTTATTTTTAAATGAGTTAGCGTGGAATTAGTATTACTTATCCCTTAACTGTTTTGTAGAAAGGAGTCCTATTTGAGGAAAGGGTTTTAACTACAAATTCAATTGCTTTAACTGATATAAGGTTATTCAGGTTATACATCTCTTCTCTAGTGGCTCTGGTAGTTTGTATCTTTCAGTGATTTTGTTGTTATTGAAGCTAAGTTGTTGAATTAATTAGTGTAAGTTGTTTATAATATTGCTTTATTATTTTAATGTTTGTAGAATCTCCAGTAATATTCCCTTTTTCATTTCTGATATTGAAAATTTGTGTCTTTTCTTTTTTCTTGATTAGTCTAACTAGAGGTTTATCCATTTTATTATTTTAAAAAATCAACTTTTAATTATAACTTTAATACAATTAAAAAAGTTTAGACTTTTGTAATTAAAATTGCAATAGAAATATAGACATTTATGGATTAAAAAGTTTATAGAATGATGGTTCTGAACTAGAGCAATACATTTGTAATTTATTATTTTTTCTCCTGTTTTTATAGATCAAAGGTAACACTGCTTTCTTCAAAGTTATTTTTTTTACCATTTTCTAACATATTAATAAAATATAGAAATAAACTTCTATATTGTCATTCTATATATCTGACAAGGTTAACTTTTTACAATTTTCACACTTTTACTGTAGCAATCATAGTGAAATATTTCCTCTTCTTGTACAAAATGTGACATTCTCCATCTTCAAATTTCAAACCAAGATTGATGGACTCCCATGAAAAATCTGTGCCCCAAATAATTCAACATACTCTTCAAACCTCTGACAAAATCTTTGACCCATTTTATTTTTTCAAAATCAATTTCATAGTGATATGTTAATATGTGCATCTGTGTGTGTGTGTGTGTGTGTGTGTGTATGTGTCCGTGTTCATTAACAGGCATACACGCATATGTAAAACTGAAGACACAAGGTTTTTCCCCAAGAGATAGCCTCATCCTGGAGAATATAAGGGATTCTTATAAGAGCTTTTACGAGTAGTAATATCAAGGTAGTATTTTAGTCTCTTGGTTAAGAACAGACAGATATTTAGAGACTATCACTTTCAGTGAGGCCCTTGGCAGGCCAGGGGACATATGCCAAAGAGGGGTAGAGGAGAGCGAAAGGGATAAATACAATTCTGTATAATAATGCAAGTCAGTAACCCAATGGTGAGAAGGAGCTTTCAAATGAAGAAAACTCCTTTTGCTCCTTGTTATAGGATTAGGCCATACTGTCTTTAAAAATTAATATTTTCCTTTGAAAGGTGTGTTTCTATGTGATGTGTGTGTATGTATGTGTATGTGTGTGTGTATGCATGCATGTGTATTTGTAACATGCACTGGGAGGGAACTGCATACAAAACTAAACCTGGAGAGCCCATACTGATCCTGGATTGTTCTGGGGGATTTGGGTTGTCAAAGATCACCACAAAGTATCCTGTTAGAGGCTCAGGGCTTTTTTTTTTTTTTAAACTGAACTCACTGGCAAAAATGAACTTCTTGAGGGAAAAGCATGGATGACAGAATGGTATCACCTCTGGTGAGTGTTAGAAGTTTCTTGAACGCTGGAGAGAGTTGAAGGAAGGATAAATTCTTGACAGTAGCACAGACTGTACAACAAGGCATCAAGATGGAGAACTAGGGACATCATGAATACATAACATTTGCTTACTTTTTCCTGGTACTACGGGAGAAGTCATGTTTATCAATAACTATACATGGTTTCAGTATTACCTTGAATTGTCTTTAATTAACCAACTTCAGGAAATTTGGGATCATTCATTCATTTGTATGTAGTGAATTTGTGTGTAGAGAACAAATAGAGGTGCTCAAATGGAATTTTGGTCTGTCCCCAATTCAGCCAGGGGTAGGGTCCTTGTAGATAGGGTAGCAGCTGTCAAGGATGTGTGTCAAGGATGTGCCAGGAAATCCAGGCAGCAGGAGAGTGAGCAGTCGTTCATGGCATAGTTGTAGTCACAGAAGGGCACTTGACTGAGTGACGAAATTCAGCGTGGACAACTCACGAGGACTCTAAGAACCTCATCTTCTCTAGTCCTTCTCTTTTCACGGGTAGACCTGTGAGTAGCAGCAGGTGGGAAGATTCACTCTTCTTTTCCCCACCCGTCCACCCACACACCTCTCTCACACATTTATACTGAACTGTGTCCTTGACTGTATATCCCTTCTGTTGGATTATAAAATACTTAAAGACAGAGCCTGTATCTTTTATTTAATATGCAATATTTTATCTGAAATTTAATATTTAATATTAATATTTTATACAGTTCTATATATTCTGATGTATCTTAATAAATACTTGTTTATTGAGTAACTTTTTAAAATTATATTTAAGGAATTGTTTAGGTCATTTCTCTTCAGGGTTCCTTCCTCTCCCTCCCTCCCTTCTTTCATTCTTCCTTTCCTTCTTTCCACCCTCCCTCCCTTACCACCCCCTTTCTTTTCTAACTTTTTTGTTTATAAGAGTTTAATGTTGGTTTAGGTCATAATTTATAGAATTTACTTTGTATTTCTTTTTTGATTTCTATGTCCTAGTAAAGGATAGCATTTTAAAAGTCTTTTTCCAGAGGTTGTAGTTATGTTATTTTCAAGTTCATCCCTTGATTCAAGTAAGTAGGATTGCCTTTAAATAGGCTATTATTTGATATCTGCCAAAGGCATTGAAGAGTCTTAAAATTATAGCCCAGTAAACTCTCTTGCCTGATATTATACCAATGTTAATCCACAGAAAGTTAAAGGTTTTTCACTTGTAAATTTGATTTTAAATGAATTTTTATTGAACCCACTCCACCCCCAATTTCTTGGCTTATGAATCCTCTTATGAACCTGTCTCTCTTAGCAAAAAAATAAGAACAGTGCTCTAGAACTGCAGCAGTTTATTCTATATTTTTTTCAATTATATTTTTGCCCTGTGTGTTAGGGATCATGAACTATAGTATTCATTACTTGTATGGTTTGATACTTTTATGAAATAAAACCTTTTAAAGATAAAATTTGCAGAATATTTTAAAATGTCTGTATAATAATATTCTTACTATATTCTCTTCTAACAATGTATATGGTTGGTGTGGGCACAAAAAAGAGTGGGAAAAATTCTTATGTCAGTTCTGAGTTAGTAACAGTGGAGGATAATAGGAAGGCAATGGGACAGTATCAGGTTCAGGCCTTTGCAAGTTAACTGAAATCTTGACCACTGTTAAAGGGAATTTCAGCCTTGGAGACTAGTGTCCGGAACCTGCATGTTGGGGAGATAATACTTGGGTCATGGCCGTGTGTGTGTGTGTGTGTGTGTGTGTGGTTTCAATATACGGATGTAGAAAAAATCCTGAGAGACATGGAAATGGTTGTTCTACAGGCTGTAAGCAATCGGAAGTCCAGTGACCCTTACTTAGAGAGGAATGAGAGAGGGGGAGCAATGGGAAGGGAATTTCTCTGCTAGAATATGTGTCTCACTCTGATAATTACATATTAAAAAATGTCCATTATTGAAATATCTATCCATCATATGCATGAATCACATCAATATTATCCATTCATCCATCCACCCATCTATCCATCCCTCCATCCATCCACCCATCTATCCATCCCTCCATCCATCCATTCATTCACTTATCCATTTTCTGTTCATTCACTGATCCAAATGCTGGGAAATTGCATGATACCTTTTTACTGTTAATCTCCAGAATGATTTGTCATTCCAGGTTGATTACATTCTGGTTTTCTCTTCTCAAGGTTTTGTGTTTTTTCATTTTAACATTTAAAAATATATGTCTTTAAGCTTATAAAATAAATACATGTTTAAAACCAAGGAAATGCAAAATAGTTTAAAGAATATTGAGAAGAAACTAGGGGAAAGAATTGCTACAAATCCACTACACAAATAAAAACACTGCTAACATTTTCATTTAGTGTTTCTCTTTTTAAATGAGTTAGAAAGTTGCAATCAAATCAAAACCACATTGAGATATCATCCCACCCTTGTTAGAATGGCTATTATAAAAAATAGCAAATGCTTATGAGGATGTAGAGAAAAAAATGAACTACCATAAGATCCAGCAATCCCACTGCTGAGAGTATATATACAAAGGAAAGGAAATCAGTATTTCAAAGGGATACCTGTACCCCATGTTTATTGAAGCACTATTTACCATAAGCAAGATACAGAATCAACTTTAAATGTCAATCAACAGATAGATAAAGAAAATGTGGTATATACACAATGGAATGCTATTCAGCCATAAAAAAGAATCAGATCTGGTCCTTTGCAGCAATGTGGATGAGTCTAAGGGACATTATGTTAAGTGAAGTAAGTCAGGCACAGAAAGACAGAAGCCACATGTTTTCACTCATATGTAGGGGCTAAAAAATTCCTGATCTCATAGAGGTAGAGAATAGAATGATAAGACACCAGAGCCTGGGAAGGGTATGTGGGTGGGGTGCAGAAGTGTGAAAAAGAGAGGTTGGTGGGGGTAAAATCTGCATTTATATAAAAAACAATTCATAAACTGATAAACTTTCTGTGCGTTCTTGAGATCCCATGTAAGAACATATAGCTGATTTAAGCAGAAAAAAAAAAAGTTTACTACTGGGCTGCTCTTTTAGCAACCGCACAGCTCCCATCAGGCACAGGTACTGCAAAGTGTACCAGTGAACTTCTGTCAGTGCTGCTTCTGACAGCTAGATGTGTCTGCTCTCACCGTAGCGGATACAACATGTCCTGTGAGATGTCTACTTTTTCACGTTGCATTTGAATAGAATATTTGCAAGGGTGATTCTGATATCATAGCCAAATCATCCTTGTACCCTGACTGCAGGAGAAACTGGGAAAATAAGTTGCTGGCATAGATTCAAAATGTGTCAAATTCTTCAGATAGAAGCACTTTAAAAAGTACTAGTGACCCCAAAGCATGAAAAATGTCCACCAAAATTTTCCCTTGACTGTCCTATGTCTATTGTCCCCCTTTCTCTCTCTCTTTTTTAAAAACTTTTAACCAATATCAACAATAGCAAAAACTAAGTGTTCTAATCTGAGTTAGTGCAACAAACTCCCAAACAAATCTGATACATCCTTTCTGCAAAAGGAAGACGGTATAAAATTCATTGGTTTTCACGTCCAGTTCCATGTCCAGCATCTTTAGCTTGTGACCATTTCTCATCTACTTTCATCGTGATCCTGTGTTGATTTTCTATTTTTGTTTTTATTTTTCGAGGTGGAGTCTTGCTCCATAACCCAGGCTGGAGCATAGGGGCGCGACCTTGGCTCACTGCAACCTCTACCTTCCAGGTTCAAGCAATTCTCCTGTCTCAGCCTCTTGAGTAGCTGGGATTTCAGGTGCATGTCATCACCCCTGATAATTTTTGTATTTTTAGTTGGGACAGGGTTTTACCATGTTGGCCAGGCTAGTCTTGAATCCTGACCTCAATGATCTATGTGCCTCGGCCTCCCAGAGTGCTGGGATTACAGGCATGAGCCAGGGAGCCTGGCCCTGTGTTGATTTTCTATAACATATGGACTAAATTGTAAAGAAGAACCAACAATATGCTTCACATGAAAGAGCAGAAAAAAGTGAATAGAAGAAAATTAAAAAAAATTATAGCTATAAACATTAAAATAAATAGAAAGAAATTTTGAATGTATACTGTAGTCCTCATTTCTGCAGAAAGATTACATGGCAATGGTTATTTTGGTCTCCCTCTTCCTATCGCAACTGATTTTTAAATTAATGGTCAATAGCACCAATACCTCTTTTTTTCCAATATTATTAAAATATGGGACTAAGCCTTTTTCACATTCAGAATGTAACTAATCTGAATCAGTTTTGAGACTTTGTATTCTGGTGATGTATACAGACTTCTCCTGTATTTGAATATTCTATGACATAAGTATTTCAGAAGATTTAGAAATGTCTACTCTCTTTAATCGCAGTCCTAGTGTGTGACTATCTTCTACACTTAAAAAATAACTTTTATTTTTATTGCAGCATCATGTGCATTCTTTGAAGATAGTGTTGTAACAGTTAAGAATTCAAATTTAAGTTAAAATTAAATCTGTTCTGGTGTTATGAACTTAAAAAAAACCTCAACTGAGGATGATAATCAGAGAGCAGATTATATAGATGGCTTAGAACACTTGGGACTATTTGAATTTATTCATCTGGGTGATAATAGGTACATTTTCTTGAAATTAGATTATGAAACGCATGCCAGTTTTAGGCGTTTTTAAATGTAGAAAGCATGCATCTTATTATGCAGTAGTCACCTCTTATCCATGGTTTTGCTTCCCACCGTTTCAGTTACGGTATACTACAATAAGATATTTTGGGAGAAAGACAAAGAGAGATCACATTCACATAATCTTTATTATACTATATTGTTATAATTGTTTTATTTCAATATTAGTGTTGTTAATCTCTTACAGTGCCTGATTTATAAATTAAACTTCAAGTATGTGTATATATTACAAAAACATTATATATAGGGTTTGGTGCTACCTGCAGGCATTTGCTGGGGGTCTTGGAACATAACCCTTGTGGGTAAGGAGGGACTACGGTAATACAAACCAGATAACTAAGGAGTCATAGCTCTGAAATTAATGAATGTTAGTATGCCTCTCCCATCTATACCTTTACCGAAGCTTCCTTTTAGAATAAAAGGGCCTAAAGCAAACATGAGACTTAATTTTCAAAATAAAACCTTATTCCTGCCCTGAAAATAGATGCATAAGAAAGGTAAAAAGAGAGCTTGTGAAGTGTAAACCTCAATCATTCCGTGTTTATGAAGGGAACTTTCAGCAGTTGAACCAAAAAAAGTTCATGAAGTACAGCATAGTGTAGTGGAAAAAGATCAGGGGCTACGAAATGAGAGAGACACACATCTCTATCCTTGCCCCACTATTTAATAGCTGTATGGCCTCGGATAAAGCATTTGACTGCTCTAAGACACCTCCACCTTTTTTATTCTTTTCTTTTTCTTTTTTAGAGATAGGGCCTTGCTCCGTTGCCCACACTAGAGACTAGAGTGCAATGGCGTGATCATAGCTCACTGTAAACTTGAACTCCTGGGCTCAAGGGATCCTCTCTCCTCAGTCTACTGAGGAGCTGGGACTACAGGTGCCATGACCAGCTAATTTTTTATTATTTTTATTTTTTTGTAGAGATGGGGTCTTGCTATGTTGCCCAGGCTTGTCTTGAACTCCTGGCCTCAAGCCATCCTCTCACCTCTACTTCCCAAGGTGTTGGGATTACAGTGTGTGCCACTGAGCCCAGTCTGGTTTCTTTATTTATAAGATGAAATCATTATACCTTGTTTATTGGTGAGTCACAGGCATAGGAGGTAATTATATATGTCAGGTGCCAAGAATAGTGCCAGGAACCTGACATATACTTGGATAAAATAGCAGTTGAATTAATTTACCTCCTGGCTCCTCATTTCCTCATCTGTTTGTCTTAAAATCTCTGTCTTCCAGAGCTGTTGTGAGGACAAGAGAGAACTACTGCAGGGCGTGTATCAGGTTTTCAGCCTTTAGGAAATAGCAGTTATTATTATGTTGTTATTTTCCAGATAGCCTCTGGATAATGAAAAAAAATGCCACTTCTTTTTGGTCTAAACTTGAAGAGTTAATGTTTTATTGCATTGATGTTATAAAATTGACATCATCAAAGTTAGCCAGAATATAGGATAGCCAACTGAGAAGGGGCAAGGCAAAATGGAGGTGCTGACTTTACAGAGGGTTAACACACCAAGCTGGAGACAGTTAGGGAAGAGTCATGCTGTGGAGGTGTGAGAATTCAGTCAGGCTTGTGAGAAAAGTTTTTTTAAAAATTTTTTATTTTATTTTATTTATTTTATATATATATTATACTTTAAGTTCTAGGGTACATGTGCACAACGTGCAGGTTTGTTACATACGTATACATGTGCCATGTTGGTGTGCTGCACCCATTAACTCATCATTTACATTAGGTATGTCTCATAATGCTATCCCTCCGCACTCCCCCCATTCCACAACAGGCCTTGGTGTGTGATGTTCCCCTTCCTGTGTCCAAGTGTTCTCATTGTTCAATTCCCACCTATGAGTGAGAACATGCGGTGTTTGGTTTTTTGACCTTGTGATAGTTTGCTGAGAATGATGGTTTCCAGCTTTATCCATGTCCCTACAAAGGACATGAACTCATCATTTTTTATGGCTGCATAGTATTCCATGGTGTATATGTGCCACATTTTCTTAATCCAGTCTATCATTGTTGGACATTTGCATTGGTTCCAAGTCAAGGATAGTTATAAGAAATAACAAACCTTCTTGGAAGGCCAGGGGGTTTCATAAGCTCCAGTAATAGATCTGGCTGAAGGCAGCCTAATCTTTACCTTGAGTAAATAACTTAGAGTAGGAACAAAGGAATGTAAGGGAGTTTATCTAAATAGCTTGTTTACTCATGTGGTCCTAAAACTAACCTTTGACCATTTGTGGGCAAGATGGCTCTCTCAAGGGGAAGGTGACCAGGTTAATTACTCTCTAGTGTTGTTGACTGAAAGCCTTTGTGATTTAATGTATGCTGAACAAATGCTGGTAGGGCCAGCTAGTCAGGGCTGTTGCTGCTACAACTCTTTTGGTCAGCAGCCTGGTCCCCTGGCCCGCTCTTTCACTGAGTATCGGTGTCTGAGTATGTTATTCATCCGTTGTGCCGCTGGGGTCTGCGGGACAGACACTGGCATGGAGGCACAGTGGACCATGGTATTTGGTGAATTGCTTACTGAGTGGTAAGATAAAACCAATAACTCATAGAGTAGGCTCTGATGACGAGATGAATAACCACCTTAGTCTGAGAGAATAACTTAAGGTTCAAGACATAATTGGGTCAAATTTCTACGGAAATTCTAGCCTGCCCCATGGCCTTTTATTTTTCGCAAGAGTGACAAAGGGTGACAGGATAACTTTCCCAGCTGACTCAAATGCCTTGTGTGTTAGAAGCTGTTATTTCTAATGAGGAAATTATTCATAGGCTTTTCTGAAAGTATGGGGTTTATAAGCATATTCACAATCTCTGGCCTCCACGGAGGCATTTATTATCAAAAGGAGAACAAATTCCAATCAAGCAACAACAGGTGATCTTTCCAAATACAATGTCCTCTGTCATTATATCCCCACTTCCAGCCTGAGCGCTTTTCCTTGGGGAGAGACTCAGGTGATGTATTTTCGCTGCGGAAGGGGTCACTCATTTTATAAGTCAGGTTCTTTTAGTTCAATTCAATTTGAATTAACTAGGCCAAGAGGTGAATTTATGTGCTCATAAAACTGGGAAGGGCAGGAGTGTAATTAGATACCCAGACCAGAAGCTATGCCACACCAACTTTCTTTCTTTTTTTTTTTTTTGAGATGGAGTTTTGCTCTTGTCGCCCGGGCTGGAGTGTAATGGTGCCATCTCAGCTCACTGCAACCTCCACCTCCTGGGTTCAAGCAATTCTCCTGTCTCAGCCTCCTGAGTAGCTGGGATTACAGGCATTTGCCACCATGCCCGGCTAATTTTTGTAATTTTAGTAGAGACAGGGTTTCACCATGTTGGCCAGGCTGGTCTCAAACTCCTGACCTCAGGTGATCCACCTACTTCGGCCTCCTAAAGTGCTGGGATTACAGGCGTGAGCCACTGCACCCAGCCCCAACTTTCTCTTTCAACATTTGTCTTTGTTTCTCTATACTTGTTGATTTCATTCTTTTCCACTGCAAAGAGGTGAAAGCCAGGTAAAGCACATCCCTTTGTTTCCAATTTGAAAAGTCCCTGGGCTGGATTCTGGTTTCTTTCACAAGCTTAGCCATTAATCATGAAGATGAGGTTAGTTCCTGCTATGGTATGAAAGTTTGTGCCTCCTGCAAAATTCCTCTCTTGAAGCCTAATAAGTAACATGATGGTATTAGAAATGGGGCTTTCTGGAGGTCATTAGGTCATAAAGGCTCTGCACCTCCTGAATGGGACTAATGGCCTTATAAAAGAGGCCCCAGAGAGCTTTCTTGCCCATCTGCCAGGTTGAGGACAAAGAAACAAGTCACTATCTGTGAAACAGAGCCATCACCAGACAATCTGCTGGTGCCTTGATCTTGGACTTCTCAGCCTCCAGAACTGTGAGCAACAAACTTGTTTATAAACTACCCAGTCTAAGTAGTTCCCATTTAGATTGCATGTTGTGGAAGATGATATTACTCAAAAGAAGGGAATGGGGCACTGGTAGACATTCCTCAGAAATGGCCCCTGAGGGATTATGTGGGCTGAGTAATCTGCCTCCACAGTCAATGGTTACCACCTTGTACCTGTGACTTCTTATTTCCTGTACATTCTATTAGAGATGAGTCTTATGACTCTTGTACTTGTTCAAGCAAATATTTTTTGGACACTTACTGTGTACTTGGCTTTGGGAGGGCTTTGGAGATGCGAAAATTGGTTTGACATGGTCTCCATCTAGAGAGATACACACACATCTGCTCATAACCCAGGAAGTACAGGAATTACACAACCATTACTGCAAGGCTCTAATATTTTGAAATTTAACTGTGCAATTAAACTATTCTAATCATAGCCTTACTTTATAATGATTTTTCTTTCTGTGTTTTTTTTTTCATCTAGTTTCTTTATAGATCATATTGAACTCAACTGAGCTTACAGCTGTGAAAGCTGAGTGTTTGGTTGAATTCTCTTTTCCCATAGCCTCAAGAAGCCGTGTAGTACGTGTAGCACTTCGTGGGCTAGTTTCCCTGGTTACACTTGCGCATTTTGCGAGACCCTCAGAAAGATGTGATCTCTAATTAACCTTAAAATTAAAGGGCCAACAGCAGGGATTTCATAACAACTCAGAAGGAGAGGCAGAAAATATTCTGAAAATGTAAATCTAAGGTGACACTTGTAAATTCACTGAGATAGTACAATATTATCGGATTTCAAAAGGACAAGAAGCAACAAAGCACCAATATTAGAATGGCAATTGGCTATACGTTTTTTTCAGCTCAATCCTTGCATCTAAAAACTCTGAAGAAATTTTTTTAAAAAGGTTTAAAAATGCATTTAGCCCAACATCTTTTACAGTAGGTGTTAAGTAGTACATTGAAAATGGAATCTTACCCTCAAAGAATTATCGATTGCCTATTTTGACCCGTCTCCTTTTCCTGTCTTGGGAATTTATTTCATTATGGTTTTACAAAACTACGTTATTCTCCAAAGCCAAAATGAATACTTTTTCATGCATGACTCATCATTTTGAATTATAAAATTGGGTGGATGTGGTACTTTAATCCTCCAGTTTATATCGCACTTTTTTTTTTTGCCAAAACAGGGGAATAACTCGCAATTAATGGGGTCATTGATTCCAATACATGGAATTTCTGTGGATGGATTTAAATATTTACTTTCATGACCAAATGAAAGAATGGACAATCAGGCATTTGAAACCTACAAGAAAAGAAGGAAGGAAAGTTCTCTTGATAGGGAACCCTGGGAAAGTTAACAACCTAGACTTGGGAATAGATGCTGTGAAGAAATGAATTCATATATATATGAATTCTTTATATATATTTATATTATATATAATATATATTATATAAATATAATATATAATATATATTATATAAATATAATATATAATATATAATATATATAAATATAATATATAATATATAATATATATAAATATAATATATAATATATAATATATAAATATAATATATAATATATATTATATATAAATATAATATATAATATATATTATATATAAATATAATATATAATATATATTATATATAAATATAATATATATTATAAATATAATATATAATATATATTATATATAAATATAATATATAATATATAATATATATAAATATAATATATAATATATATTATATATAAATATAATATATAATATATAATATATAAATATAATATATATTATATATAAATATAATATATAATATATATTATATATAAATATAATATATAATATATATTATATATAAATATAATATATAATATATAATATATAAATATAATATATAATATATAAATATAATATATAATATATATTATATTATATAATATATATTATAATATAAAATATAATTATATAATATATAATATATAAATAATATAAATATATATTTATATATTTATTAATATAAATATATTATAATCTATAATATATAATATACATAATATATAATTATATATATAAATATTTATAAGGAAAGCAAAACATATTCAGACATTTTCTTATAGTGAATCAAACATTTTAGACTGAAATTAGCCCACATCTCCCCTTTATACCTGACTTTTTTTCTTTTTATCTTTTACGTGGCCTTCCTGTTCTTTTGGTTGTTTCTGAGTTAGCTCAGCATAAATACTTAGGAAGTGAAATCTCTGAAGGGTTTATTCCTATGAAAAGCCAAGATTAAAGTAGATACTTTATGCTTTCAAATTAGTTGTCCTCTTTAACATGTTGCCAGTACAACAAATTTATTCAGCCTCTATAGATCCTTCATGGCTTTCTTATTTCTTTCCCCTTTCCCGACATAACTTTGTTTCATGGTGAATGAAACCTTGTTTTCAGCAATTTCAAAATAACTTCACCTTATCCACATGATTTTAGGGATCAGAGACGAGGCCAGATTAAATATTAACCTTCAGATGCGTTGTTCATGCTGACACTCAGACAAACCTGACTTTTCTGGGCTGATGTTTGGCAGGGGGTCCTTTTTCTTTTAGCTCTAAGCTAGAAATTATGGAATTTATGCAAAATTAAGGTTTGCTTTGTGTGAAATTAAATATAAAATGAACCCTGGAAATTTGGCAAGGTATTCTTTTTTATTAAGCAAGTGAAGAAAACTCCTTTCATTACAAACTTGGGGCATTTTGTTCTTTTTTTCTTCTTATACCTTTGTGCCACTCTGTCTTTTACTAGCTTTTTTTTTTTTTTTTTTTCCTTTGTGACTGGTACAAGGGAGCAGGTGTTCCTAACAGTAAATTCTACATCGCTGATGGGGTAGTTAGTTTCTCTGAGATTTTTTGACATCTTTGTAGATCGTCTCATAGCTATAGAACTTTTTTTCCCCACTCTGATACATGGATTGTGAAGTCACTGTGTCAACTCTATTTAATACCTGCTGGTTATTGTGGCTTGTAGAAAACTATGCTATGACCACCGTGTACAGATTGCAGTACTGACTTAGATTCTACTCACAGATAGAATTGCGTATTATGTTGGACCAAAATAAGTAGAGTTAAGAGCATGGTTAGTAGTTAAATTATTTTTTAATTCTTCCACTGTAATTCACTTGTGAGAGGAACACTGGACATATATCCTTCATTTAAAAAATGGTATTTTATTCTTCCTAGAAGCATATAAATTTGCTTTCTCCTACAGAGCTCAAAGATTATACCTAATTATCATCATTTATCCTGAGGTAAGAGTAGTGTAGTGTTATCTTTATTTTTTATTTTATTTTACTTTTTTTTTTTTTGAGATGGAGTCTTGCTCTGTCACCCAGGCTGGAGTGCAGTGGTGCCATCTCGGCTCACTGCAAGCTCCACCTCCCAGGTTCACGCCATTCTCCTGCCTCAGTCTCTCGAGTAGCTTGGACTACAGGTGCCTGCCACCATGCCCAGCTAATTTTTTGTATTTTTAGTAGAAACAGGGTTTCACCGTGTTAGCCAGGATGGTCTCGATCTCCTGACCTCATGATCTACCTGCCTTGGCCTCCCAAAGTGCAGGGATTACAGGTATGAGCCACCGCGCTGGCCTGTGTTACCTTTATTTTAATCAATGGCAGAGCTGAGGATCAGAGCTTTGGTAACATTTCTTGAATTTTTATTTTATGTACCACTTGGGCTTCTAGATAGGTTTTTGTCTAGTTTACTTTTTCTCCCTTTTACGTAATATATGATGTTTATTTTTTTTTGTAGAAAAAATATCTGCCATTTTCTTAGAAGAATGAGATAGTAAAAATTTAAGTTCAGTAAACTGGAAGACTGACAATTTTAAATCTCTCGTAGGACTATATAATCCTTTTTGTTGATATTGGGGCTCAGAACATGATCCCCACAGTGCATTGGCAAGCTGAATACTTTGAACTGAAGGAGATGGGAACAGCTTCAGAAGCAAGGTCTTTCTGACCTTCTGCCCTCGTGTTCTCCCATTGAAGTGAGTTATAGAAACCAGAATCCTTTTTCCCCAGAAGGAGTCATAGAAACTAGATTCTCTTTCCTAGGGAGAAAGGAGAAACTAGACTCCCTTCAAGGACCTAGGGAGAAAGGAGAAGGGAGTGACCTCTCTAGATTTTTTGGCTTGTTTGAGTGTCCTACCCCACATCCTGGAGGAAGGAATGTTACATGGAGAGACCAAGAAGAATCTCAGCTGACCAGACCTTATAGACCATACCCTCTGTCGAATCACATTCCTACATGGCTGTCCATTCTTCATCAAATCTACACATAAAAATAAAAACTTCATTTCTGAAGTCTCCCACATCATGTAAAACTTTGATTAAATCAATTTGTTTTGTCTATTGCTACACAAATGTTGGCTGTAATGGGTGAGGAAAGGTAGCATGCATTTTTGCCCCAATATTGGCATTTTTCTTCACTTTCAAAGACAGGCACTATTATATCTCTATTTTCTTAGGCTTTGGGCACTGTCACAATACAGGCTTTTCTTGTTTTATTGCACTTTGAAAATATTGCATTTTTTACAAACTGAAGGTTTGTGGCAACCCTACATCAAGCAAGTCTATTGGTGATATTTTTCTAACAGCATGTGCTCGCTTTGTGTCTCTGTGTCACGTTTTGGTATGCCTCATAATATTTCAAATATTTTCGTTATTATCATACTGATTATGGTGATCTGTGATGAGTGATCTTTGATGATACTATTGTCATTGTTTAGGGGCACCATGAATTGTGCCTATAAAAGATGGTGAACTTAATTGATAAATGTTGTGTGTGTTCTGCCTGCTCCACCCATTGGCCGTTTCCCTTTCTTTCCCCTCAGGCCTCCCTATTCCTTGAGACACATAGTATAAAATTAGGCTAATTCATAACCCTACCATGACTCTAAGTGTTTAAGTGAAAGAAGAGTTGCAAATCTCTCACCTTAAATCAAAAGCTACAAATGATTAAATTTAATGAGGAAGGCAAGTGGAAAGCTGAGATAGGCCAAAATCTAGGTGTCTTGAGACAGACAGTTAACCCAGTTGTGAATACAAAGAGTTCTTGAAGGAAGTTAAAAGTGTTACTCAAATAAAATGATAAAAAACCATAAGCAGTCTTATTGATGACAGGGAGAAAGTTTTAGTGGTCTGAACCAGAAGATCAAACCAGCCACAACATTCCCCTAAACCAAAGCCTAATCCACAGGAAACTTCCAACTTTCTTCAATTCCATGAAGGCTGAGAGAGGTGAGGATGCTGCAGAAGAAAAGTTGGAAGCTAGCAGAGGTTGGTTCATGAGGTTTAAGGAAAGAAGCTGTCTCCATACATAAAAATGTAAGGTGAATCAAGTGCTGATGGAGAAGCTGCAATAAGTTATCCAGACAATCTAGCTAAAATAATTGATGAAAGTGGCTACACTAAATAACAGATTGTCAATACAGACAAAACAGCCTTCTATTGGAAGAAGATGCCACCCTGGGCTCATAGCTGAGAGGAAAAATCAATACGTGGCTGCAAAGCTTCAAAGGATGGTCTGACTCCCTTGTTAGACACTAATATAACTGACGACTTTAAGTTGAAGCCCATCCTCCTTTACCATTCTGAAAATCCTAGACCCCTTAATAACGATGCCTAGAGCCCTTAATAATGATGCTAAATGTACTCTGTCTGTGCTTTATAAATGAATCAACAAAGCTTGGGTGATGGTATATCTGCTTACAGTATGGTTTGCTGAATATTAACCCATTGTTAAGATCTGCTCAGAAAAAGAGTTTTCTTTCAAAAGATTACTGCTCCTTGACAATGCATCTGGTCATGCAGGAGTTCTGAAAGAGATTAATGTTGTTTTCATGCCTGCTGTATTAGCTCTTTCTCACACTGCTATAAAGACACTACCTGAAATGGGGAAATTTATAAAGAAAGGAGGTTTAATTGATTAACAGTTTTGCATGGCTGGGGAGGGCTCAGGAATCTTAGAATCATGGCAGAAGGGGAAGAGGGACATCTTACATGGCAGCAGGTGACAGAGTATGTGAAGGAGGAACTGCCAACCACTTATAAACCCATCAGATCTCATGAGAACTCCCTCACTATCACAAGAACAGCATGGAGAAAACTGCCCCCATGATCCAATCACCTCCCATCAGGCACCTCCTTCAATACCTGGGGATTATAATTCAAGATGAGATTTGGGTGGAGTCACAGAGCCAAACCAATCTCATGCTAACACAACATCTATTTAGCATCCCATGGATCAAGGGGTAATTTTGACTTTCTAGTCTTATTTAAGAAATATATTTTATAAGGCTATAGCTGCCATACATAGTGATTTCTCTGAATCTGGGCAAGGTAAATCAAAAACCTTCTGGAAAGGATTCACCATTTTAGAAGCCATTAAGAACATATGTGATTAAGAACATTTTAAATGCCATTAAGAACATATGTGATTAAGAACATTTTAGATGCCATTAAGAACATATGTGATTAAGAACATGGGAGTAGGTCAGTATGTCAACACTAACAGAACTTTGTAAGAAGTTAACTCCAACCTCACAGATTACTCTGATGGGTTGAAGACCTCAGTGGAGGAAGTAACTGTAGGTGTGGTGAAAATAGCAAGAGAATTAGAGTTGTAAATAGAGCCTAAACATGTGACTGAACTGCTGCAATCTTATGAGCAACCTTGAATAGGTAAGGGTTGCTTCTTATGAAAGAGCAAATAAAGTAGTTTCCTGAGATAAAACCTACTCCTGGTAATGATGCTGTGAACATTGCTGAAGTGAAAAAAAAAAAATTAGAATAGCACGTAACTTAGTTAATAAAACAGCAGCAGGGTTTGAGAGGACCAACTCCAATTTTGAAAGTTCTTCTGTGAGTCAAATGCTATCAAACAGCATCACATGCTACAGAGAAATCTTTTGTGAAAGAGTCAATCATTGCAGTACACTTCATTTTTTTTTTATCATTTTAATAAATTGTCATTGCCACCCCAACCTTCAGCAACCACTATCCTACCCTGATCAGTCAGGAACCATCAACATTGAAGCAAGATCCTCCACCAGCAGAAAGATTAAGACTCTCTTAAGGCTCAGATAATTGTTAGCATGTTTTAGAAACAAAGTATTTTTAAATAAAGTATATACATTGTCTTTTTAGACATAATGCTACTACACACTTAATAGACTACAGTATAGTATAAACATAAATTTTATATGAGCTGGGAAACAAAAATGTGACTCATTTTATTGTGGTCATCTGGAACCGATCTCACAATGTCTCCCAGGTATGTATGTATTCTCCAGGCTCTCAATAGCTTGCTAATGACTTAATACAATTTTTCAATTACCATAAAATGTAAGTTAGAATTAAACAAAAGCAATTTGATAATCTTTAATTGGATGGACTTTATAATATCTTAAAACAACGCATTGTTGGTTCACGTTTTGGCTGTTTTGGTGTTCAGAGAAATATAGGACACTTTGGTGAAAATCAAAGTTAATAAAATATTTAGCACTTAAAGAAATTTTATACTACCTCCTGCTTAAAGCTTCTTTTCTTATGACGGGCAATAGTTTTTGAAGTTTTTTTTAAATGTGCAATATTCAAAGATTCTTCAACCCCCAATAGTTTCCTGCTGAAACCTCCTGTGTTGTGCTGCAAAGGGGTCTATGATAAACAGGGTCTCTAATTCTTTGTTTGTAATTTTGTCTCCTCTCTTGGCTTCCTTTATACCTTTTTCTTTTCTCTTTGACCCTGAATTCTTTTCTTATCTGGTGGAACTGCTAGAATCCCTGCTGATAAGTCTCAGCTAGAGACACTGTTTCCTGCAGCAGGGAGGAAATGTTGCAGCTCCTTCTTGATTGATAAGAGGTGCAGAGCCCTGCTGAGCAGCTGCAAAAAGCAAATCCCTGCTTCAGAAGAAGTGAGTATTCTTAAGGCATTGATCTCAACCTGAGATTTTGCCTTATTTGCAAGGTGTAAGGAAGATGACTTGGTGAACTGAAATGGCCATTGGTCAGATCCACTGAGGAATGATTATGCCAAGTTCAAAGGGGACCACTAGGTGCTGAGATTGTGGTGCTGGTCATGATTGATGCTGATAGTAAATACAGCTACATTGCCATTGTGGCCTTTATGTTGAGTTGTTTTTGTGATGACTACTATTGTTCAAGAATTGCATTTTCCAATTAATGGAAGTACTTTAGGTACATTATCTATAATCATTTTTAAATGATAACAAATATGGAAATTAGACCAGAGCATAAAATTAAAGATATTTGAATAATTATAGTGCAATCAAGTCAAAATTACTGATGCCTTTATTTGATGCTGTATTATGTGGAAAACAGCACAAGAGCATACGTGCTTTGGAAGTTGAAAGTACATCAGATTTTGACAGTAAAACTGCATAAACTATCAAGTAGTTTGAGTAATTTTTCTCCATGAATCTTCATCAAGTAAAAATAATAGTTGCAAAGATGAGTTTTGAAGAAAATTGGAAGGAATAAATCAATATTCCAAATAACTTCTTAAACATGTTTGCTCTTTGAGAACAGTTATGTAATCTGTTTGACATAGTGCCCTAAGTAATAGCGAAATATTGTTTTTAATCTTTAAAGAAGTTATGCTAACTCACAGACAGAACTGACCAGAAGAAAATGTAATGAATTACTTCAATAGCTTAGCATATAAAATGTGTTGGCTGGTGTGACTGGTATGTATAAAAATGTTGTATTACGTCTTAGAAATATTTTTTATGCCATGCTATTATCGAAATGTAATAACTCAGTGGGTTTCATAGCACATATCTTTATCAGTAATATATCTATATATCTATATCTATAATACAGATGGATATGGAGGAGTACACTATGAATATTCTACTTTCTTGAGACCCTAAATATGAAGTGAGTCAAGGACATAATTGGAATAAGATCAAATGGGAGAGAAATTTAGGCTAAAAATGAACTGCACAGGCTCATTCCTAGTTTCTTTGGTAAAGAGATCTGTCTTTTCATGTGACTGTATTAAAAAGTCATTGAAGACAACTGTGGTTTTTCAGATAATGGCCCCCCAAATATGTCTATAACCCCCACATCCTATGAACATGTTATGTTACATGTCATAAAGGACTTTGCAGATGTGAATAAGGGTATGAACCTTATGGAGATTATACTGGATTATCTGGGTAAACCCAGTGTAATCACATGAGCCCTTAAAAGCAAAAGAAGAAGACACAGGAGTCAGAGACGTGGTAGAAGAGGAAAAAAGAGGAGATGGTAAAGAAGGGGAACAAGGATCTAAGAAGGATTTAATGTACTGTAACTGGCTTTGAAATGCAGGAGCCATGTACAAAGACTAGAAAGAGACCTCATGAGCTAAGGGCTGGCTCCTGGAAACAGCCTGCATGGAAATGGGGGCCTCAGCCATACAAAATCAAGGAACTGGATTCTGCAAAACATGCAAACAAACAAAAAACCTGAATGAGCTTGGAAGCAGATTCTTCCCAGAGATTCTCAGTTGGAACCTAGCTTACCAGCATTTTTATTATTGCCCTGTAAAACCCAAATCAGAGAAACCAGCTGAACAAACCTGGACTTCTTATCTACAGAACTGTGAGATAATAAGTTCGTGTTGTTTTAGGCTGCTGAATTTGTGGTAACTAATTAGGGTAGTGATAGAGACTTATATAGTGGTGTATAGTAAAATGCGCACATCATAACATCATATGTGTACATCTTGATGAATTTTTCTACATCTATAGTGCCATGTAAGCACCACCCAAGTCAAGATATAGAATATTTCCAGAATCTTAGAGAGCTCCCTCCTGTTTTTTTTTTTTCCAGTCAATATCCTTCTGTCTTTCCCCAGAGGTAATTACTATTCTGACTTTCTTCCACAGATTAATTTTGTCTGTTTTTAAGCTTCATATAAAGAAA
Source organism: Pongo pygmaeus (assembly GCF_028885625.2). Taxonomy (NCBI): domain Eukaryota; kingdom Metazoa; phylum Chordata; class Mammalia; order Primates; family Hominidae; genus Pongo; species Pongo pygmaeus. The sequence goes on from NC_072384.2 coordinate 83,064,810, forward strand.
TCGTATATGTACTCTTGTGTCTGGCTTATTTTATTCATCATTATGTCTGTAAGGGTTCAGTGTTGTACATAGCAATATTTCTGTTTTTTAAATTTATTATTTTATTATACTTTAAGTTCTAGGGTACATGTGCGGGACATGCAGGTTGGTTACATAGGTATACATGTGCCATGGTGGTTTGCTGCACCCATCAATCTGTCATCTACATTAGGTATTTCTCCTAATGCTATCCCTCCCCCAGCCCACCACCCCCTGACAGGCCCCAGTGTGTGATGCCCCTGCACCTCCGTGTCCATGTGTTCTCATTGTTCAACTCCCACTTATGAGTGAGAACATGCGGTGTCTGGTTTTCTGTTTTTGTGTTAGTTTGCTGAGAATGGTGGTTTCCAGCTTCATCCATGTCCCTGCAAAGGACATGAACTCATCCTTTTTTATGGCTATATAGTGTCCCATGGTGTATATGTGCCACATCGTCTTTATCCAGTCTATCATTGATGGGCATTTGGGTTGGTTCCAAGACTTTGCTATTGTGAACAGTGCCGCAGTAAACATATGTGTACATGTGTCTTTATAATAGAATGATTTATAATCCTTTGGGTATTGTGGGCTGAAAGCCACCCAGGTGCCGAGGCAAGAGACCGAGGGCATGAGCTGTTCCAGTATAATGAAGAAAATACATAGAATAAGAATAGTTGTACTAGAAATAGATTATAGATATGATTACATATGAATATCATTAATCATTAGTTTGTAGCACTACTTTTTATTCCAGTATTATAATAATTGTTGCTCTACAATTATAACCTAGGAAAAACGAGGCCAAACAGATAGGAGCTGAAGGGACACAGTGAGAAGTGACCAGAAGACAAGTGTGAGCCTTCTGTTATGCCTGGACAGGGCCACTAGAGGGCTCCTTGGTCTAGCGGTAATGCCAGCATCTGGGAAGACGCCCCTTACCTAGCGGACCTTGGTCTAGCGGTAGCGTCAGTGCCTAGAAAAGGCACCCATTACCTAGCAGACCAGGAAAGGGAGTCTCCCTTTCCCCCGAGGAGTTAAAGACTCTGCTCCACCACCTCTTGTGGAGGGCCTGATATCTGTCAGGCCCGCCGGCAGTCATCCGGAGGCCTGTCTCCCTGTGATGCTGTGTTTCAGCGGTCACGCTCCTGGTCTGTTTTCATGTTCCACCCTGTACACCTGGCTCTGCCTTCTAGACAGCAGTAGCAGAATTAGTGAAAGTACTAAAAGTCTTCAAAATGCAGAAGTAATGGTGTAAACTATCTCCTCTCTCTCTCTCCGCCTCCGCTGCCAAACAGGGAAGGGACCCCAGTTCAGTGGACACGTGACTCGCGTCACCTTACCTATCATTGGAGATAGCTCACACTCCTTATCCTGCCCCCTTGCCTTGTATCCAATAAATAACAGCACAGCCTGGCATTCGGGGCCACTACCGGTCTCCGCGTCTTGGTGGTAGTTGTCCAGCTGTCTTTTTTTCTGTTTGTCTTGTGTCTTTATTTCTATGATCTCTTGTTTCCGCACACGAGGAGAAAAACCCACAGACCCTGTAGGGCTGGTCCCTACAGGTATATACCCAGTAAAGGGATTGCTGGGTCAAATGGCATTTCTGGTTCTAGATCCTTGAGCAATTGCCACACTGTCTTCTTCCACAGTGGTTGAACTAATTTATACTCACACCAACAGTGTAAAAGTGTTCCTATTTCTCCGTATCCTCTCCAGCATCGGTTGTTTCCTGACTTTTTAATGATTGCCATTCTAACTGGCACGAGATGGTTATCTCATTGTGGTTTTGATTTGCATTTCTGTAATGACCAATGATGATGAGCTTTTTTTCATATGTTTGTTGGCCACATAATTGTCTTCTTTTGAGAAGTGTCTGTTCATATCATTCGCCCACTTTTTGATGTGGTTGTTTGTTTTTTTTCTTGTAAATTTAAGTTCTTTGTAGATTCTGGGTATTAGCCCTTTGTCAGATGGATAGATTGCCAAAATTTTCTCCCACTCTGTAGGTTGCCTGTTCACTCTGAAGATAGTTTCTTTTGCTGTGCAGAAGTTCTTTAGTTTAATTAGATTCCATTTGTCAATTTTGGTTTTTGTTGCCATTCCTTTTGGTGTTTTAGACATGAAGTCTTTGCCCAGGCCTATGTTTTAGATGGTATTGCCTAGGTTTTCTTCTAGGGTTTTTATGGTTTTGGGTCTTACGTTTAAATCTTTAATCCATCTTGAGTTAATTTTTGTATAAGGTGTAAGGAAGGGATCCAGTTTCAGCTTTCTGCATATGGCTAGCCAGTTTTCTCAACACCATTTATTAAATAGGGAATCATTTCCCTATTGCTTGTTTTTGTCAGGTTTGTCAAAGATCAGATGGTTGTAGATGTGTAGTGTTATTTCTGAGGCCTCTCTTCTGTTCCATTGGTCTATATATTTGTTTTGGTACCAGTACCATGCTGTTTTGGCTACTTGAGCCTTGTAGTATAGTTTGAAGTCAGGTAGCGTGATGCCTCCAGCTTTGTTCTTTTTGCTTAGGATTGTCTTGGCTATATGGGCTCCCTTTTGGTTCCCTATGAAATTTAAAGTAGTTTTTTCTAATTCTGTGAAGAAAGTCAATGGTAACTTGATTGGGGATAGCATTGAATCTATAAATTCCTTTGGGCAGTATGGCCATTTTCACGATATTGATTCTTCCCATCCATGAGCATGAAATGTTTTTCCATTTGTTTGTGTCCTCTCTTATTTCCTTGAGCAGTGATTGGTAGTTCTCCTTGAAGAGGGTCCTTCACATCCCTTGTAAGTTGTATTCCTAGGCATTTTATTCTTTTTGTAGCAATTGTGAATGGGAGTTCACTCATGATTTGGCTCTCTGTTTGTCTGTCATTGGTGTATAGGAACACTTGTGATTTTTGCACATTGATTTTGTATCTTGAGACTTTGCTGAAGTTGCTTATCAGCTTAAGGAGATTTTGGGCTAAGACGATGGGGTTTTCTAAATATACAATCATGTCATCTGCAAACAGAGACAATTTGACTTCCTCTTTTCCTAATTGAATACCCTTTATTTCTTTCTCTTGCCTGAAATCCCTGGCCAGAACTTCCAATACTATGTTGAATAGGAGTGGTGAGAGAGGGCATCCTTGTCTTGTGGCAGTTTTGAAAGGGAATGCTTCCAGTTTTTGCCCAATCAGTATGATATTGGCTGTGGGTTTGTCATAAATAGCTCTTATTATTTTGAGATATGTTCCATCAATACCTAGTTCCATCAATGCCTAGTTGAATTTTGTCGAAAGCCTTTTCTACATCTATTGTGATAATCATGTGGTTTTTATCATTGGCTCTGTTCATGTGATGGATTATGTTTATTGATTTGCATATGTTGAACAAGCCTTGAATCCTAGGGATGAAGCCGACTTGATCATAGTGGATAAGCTTTTTGATGTGCTGCTGGATTTGGTTTGCCAGTATTTTATTGAGGATTTTCCCACTGACATTTATCAGGGATATTAGCCTGAAATTTTCTTTTTTTGTTGTGTCTCTGCTAGGTTTTGGTATCAGGATGATGCTGGCCTCATAAAATGAGTTAGGGAAGAGTCCCTCCTTTTCTATTGTTTGGAATAGTTTCAGAAGGAATGGTACCAGCTCCTCTTTGTACCTCTGGTAGAATTTGGCTATCAATCTGTCTGGTGCTGGACTTTTTTTGGTTGGTAGGCTATTAAATACTGCCTCAATTTCCGAACTTGTTATTGGTCTACTCACGAATTTATTTACCCAGTAGTCATTCAGGAGCAGGTTGTTCAGTTTCCATGTAGTTGTGTGGTTTTGAGTGAGTTTCTTAATACTGAGTTGTAATTTGATTGCACTCTGGTCTGAAAGACTGTTATGATTTCCGTTATTTTGCATTTGTTCAGGAGTGTTTTACTTCCAATTATGTGGTCAGCTTTAGAATTAGTGCAATATGGTTCTGAGAAGAATGTATATTCTGTTGATTTCGGGTGGAGAGTTCTGTAGATGTCTATTAGGTCTGCTTAGTCCAGAGCTGAGTTCAAGTCCTGAATATCCCTGTTGATTTTCTGTCTCGTTGATCTGTCTAATATTGACTGTGGGGTGTTAAAGTCTCCCACTATTATTGTGTGGGAATCTAAGTCTCTTTGTAGGTCTCTAAGAACTTGCTTTATGAATCTGAGTGCTCTTGTATTGAGTCCATATTTATTTAGGATAGTTAGCTCTTCTTGTTGCATTGATCCCTTTACCGTTATGTAATGCCCTTCTTTGTCTCTTTTGATCTTTGTTGGTTTAAATTCAATTTTTTCAGAGACTAGGATTGCAACCTTGCTTGTTTGCTTTGCATTTGCTTGGTAAATATTCCTCCATCCCTTTATTTTGAGCCTACGTGTGTCTTTGCATATGAGATGGGGCTCCTGAATATAGCACACTGATGGGTCTTGATTCTTTATGCAATTTGCCAGTCTGTGTCTTTTAATTGGGGCATTTAGCCTGTTTACATTTAAGGTTAATATTTTTATGTGTGCATTTGATCCTGTCATAATGCTATCTGTTTATTTTGCTCATTAGTTGATGCAGTTTTTCATAGCCTTTATGGTCTTTACAATTTGGTATGTTTTTGCATTGGCTGGCACCAGTTTTTGCTTTCCATATTTAGTACTTCCTTCAGGAGCTCTTGTAAGGCAGGCCTGGTGGTGAAAAAATCTCTCAGCATTTTCTTCTCGGTATAGGATTTTGTTTCTCCTTCATTTATGAAGCTTAGTTTGGCTGGATATAAAACTCTGGGTTGAAAATTCTTGAAGAATGGTGAATATTGGCCCCTACTATCTTCTGGGTAACTCAGTTGGAAATGCAGAGTTTTTGCAGAGAGATCTGTTCTTAGTCTGATGGGCTTCCCTTTGTGAGTAAACCTGACCTTTCTCTCTGGCTGCCCTTAACATTTTTTCCTTCATTTCAACCTTAGTGAATCTGACGATTATGTGTCTTGGGGTTGCTATTCTTGCAAAGTATCTTTGTGGTGTTCTCTGTATTTCCTGAATTTGAATGTTGGCCTGCCTTGCTAGGTGGGGGAAATTCTCCTGGAGAATATCCTGAAGAGCATTTTCCAACTTGGTTCCATTCTCCCCAACACTTTCAGGTACCCCATTCAAGTGTAGAGTTGGTCTTTTTCACATATTTCCATATTTCTTGGAGGCTTTGTTTGTTTCTTTTCACTCTTTTTTCTCCTCACTTTATTTCATTGAGTTGATCTTCAGTCTCAGATATCTTTTCTTCTGCTTAATTGATTGGGCTGTTGATACTTGTGTATGCTTCATGAAGTTCTCGTGCTGTGCTGTGTTTTTCAGCTCCATCAGGTCATTTATGTTCTTCTCTAAACTGGTTATTCTAGTTAGAAATTCCTCTAACCTTTTTTCAAGGTTCTTAGCTTCCTTGCATTGGGCTAGAACATGCTCCTTTAGCTCAGAGGAATTCATTATTACCCAACTTCTGAAGTCTTTTTCTGTCAATTTGTCAAATTCATTCTCTCTCCTGTCTTGTTCCTTTGCTGGCGAGGAGTTAGATCCTTTGGAGGAGAAGAGGTGTCCTGGTTTTTGGAATTTTCTGCCTTTTTGCACTGGCTTCTCCTTACCTTCAAGGATTTATCTGTCTTTGGTCTTTCATGTTGGTGACCTTTGGATGGGGTCTCTGAGTGGACGTCCTTTTTTGGTGATGTCGATACTATTCTTTTCTGTTTGTTAGTTTTTCTTCTAACAGTCAGGTCCCTGTGCTGCAGGTCTGCTGGAGTTTGCTGGAGGTCCACTCCAGACCCTGTTTGCCTGGGTATCTCCAGCAGAGGCTGCAGAACAGCAAAGATTGCTGCCTGTTCCTTCCTCTGGAAGCTTTGTCCCAGAGGGGTTCCTGCCAGATGCCAGCCAGAGCTCTCGTGTATGAGGTGTCTGTTGGCCTACTGGGAGGTGTCTCTCAGTCAGGATACCTGGGGATCAGGGATGCACTTGAGGAGGCAGTCTGCCCCTTATCAGAGCTCAAACACTGTGCTGGGAGATCTGCTGCTCTCTTCAGAGCTGTCAGGTAAGGACGTTTAAGTCTGCTGAAGCTGTGCCCACAGCTGCCGCTTCCCCCAGGTGCTCTGTTCCAGGGAGATGGGGGTGATATCTATAAGTCCCTGACCGGGGCTGCATCCTTTTTTTCAGAGATGCCCTGCCCAGAGAGGAGGAATCTAGAGAGTCAGTCTGGCTGCAGTGGCCTTGCTCTGCTGTGGTGGGCTCTGTCCAGTTCAAACTTCCTGGTGGCTTTGTTTACATTGTGAGGGTAAAACCGCCTACTCAAGCCTCAGCAATGGTGGGTGCCCCTCCCCCCACCAAGCTCCAGCATCCCAGGTAGAACTCAGCCTGCTGTGCTAGCAGCCAGAGTTTCATGCCAGTGGATCTTAGCTTGCTGGGCTCCATGGGGGTGGAACCCGCGGAACCAGGCCACTTGGCTCCCTGGCTTCAGCCTTTTTTCCAGGGGAGTGAATGGTTCTGTTTCACTGGTGTTCCAGGTGCCACTGGGGTATGAAACAAACAAACAAAAAAACTCTTATAGCTAGCTCGGTGTCTGCCCAAACGGCTGCCCAGTTTTGTGCTTGAAACCCAGGGCTCTGGTGGAGTAGGCACCAGAGGGAATCTCCTGGTTTGCTGGTTGAGAAGACCATGGAAAAAGCACAGTATCTAGGCTGGAGTGCACCATTCTTCCCAGCACAGTCTCTCACAGCTTCCCTTGCCTGGGGAAGGGCAATCCCCTGATCCCTTGTGCTTCTCGGGTGAGGCGATGCCCCACCCTGCTTCAGCTCGCCCTCCATGGGCTGAACCCACTGTCCAACCAGTCCCAATAAGATGAAATGGGTACCTCAGTTGGAAATGCAGAAATCACCCACCTTCTGTGTTGATCTCGCTGGGAGCTGCAGACCGGAGCTGTTCCTATTCAGCCATCTTGCCAGCAAATCTTTAAAAATTTTTTTATTTTTAATTTTTGTAGGTACATACTGGGTACGTATATTTATGGGGTACATGAGGTATTTTAATACAGGTATAGAATGTGTAATAATCACAACTGGGTACATGAGATATCCATCACCTTAATCATTTATCCTTTCTTTGTGTTAAAAATATTCCAACTATGCTCTTTTTGTTATTTTAAAATGTGCAATAAATTATTGTCAACTGTAGTCGCCCTATTGTGCTATCAAATACTAGATTTTATTCATTTAACTATATTTTTGTACCCATTAACCATCCCCACTTCTCCATGCCTCTCCACTACCTTTTCCAGCCTCTGTTTACCATCATTCTACCCTCTGTCTCTGTGAGTTCAATTGTTTTAATTTTTAGCTCCCACAAATAAGTGAGAACATGTGAGGTTTGCCTTTCTGTTCTTGGCTTGTTTCATTTAACATTATGACATTCATTCAGTTCTGTTCATTTTGTTGCAAATGACAGAAGCTCATTCTTTTTTTATGGCTGAATAGTACTCCATTGTGTATATGCATGCCATTTTCTTTATCCATTTCCCTGTTGATGGACACTTAGGTTGCTTCCAAATCTTAGCCATTGTGAATAGTGCTGCAATAAACTTGGGAGTGCAGATATCTGTCCATATACTGATTTCCTTTCTTTTGGGTGTATACCCAGCAGTAAAATTTAATTGTTAGATCATATGGTAGCTCTATTTTTAGTTTTTTGAGGAACCTCCAAACTGTTCTCCATAGTGGCTGTACTAATTTACATTCTCACCAACAGTGTATGAGGGTTCCCTTTTCTTCACATCCTCACTAGCATTTGTTATTGCCTGTCTTTTGGATAAAAGCCATTGTAACTGGGGTGAGATGCCATTTCACTGTGTTTTAATTTGTGTTTCTCTGATGATTAATGATAATGAGCATCTTTTCATATATCTGTTTGCCATTTGTATGTCTTCTTTTGAGAAATGCATACTCAAATCTTTCACCTATTTTTTAGCAGCTTTTTGAATATTAACTTTTAAAATGTTATGTAGCTTTCCATATTTTCTATTTAAATATCACACATTTCTTTTTTTTAAATTTTACTTTAAGTGCTGAGATACATGTGCAGAATGTGCAGGTTTGTTACATAGGTATATACATGTGCCATGGTGGTTTGCCACACCTATCAACCCATTATCTAGGTTTTAAGCCCCGCATGCATTAAGTATTTAACCTAATGCCCCCCCTCTCCTTTCCCCCCCACCTCCCAACAGGCCCTGGTGTGTGATGTTCCCCTTCCTGTGTCCATGTGTTCTCATTGTTCAACTCTTACTTATGAGTGAGGACATGTGGACTTTCAACTGTTTTTTAATTAGATTATTAGATTTTTTTCCTATAGAGTTTGTTCACTTATTCTTTTTTATTGATATGCAATAATGTGCATCTGCTATGCAGCTTTTAAAATTGCTTTTCGTTATATGAATATACTATAATTTACCCATTCCATTGATGAATATTTGGGTTGTATATTTTTTACTATTGTGAGTGAAGATTTAATGAACATTTTTGTACATATCTTTTTGGTGGATATAAATACTCATTTCTCTTGGGTATGTTCGTGACAGAAGAGTGGAATTGTGGGGCTATATGATAGATTTATCCTGAGTAGATATGTCAAACAGAAACTACTCCTAGTTCTGAGTAGATATGTCAAACAGAATCTACTCCTAGTTCTTTACCAACTTTGGACTCTTTTCTTTATCAGTGGAACAAAAGAGTCCAGAAACAGATACACATACACACTATCAACTAACTTATGGTAAAAGAAAGCATTTTCAATAAATAATGTTGAATCAAATAGATATCTATATGGGAAAGAAAAATCAAACTTTGTTTCTCTAACTGATACCATACACAAATTATGGCTAGCTGAATGATAGAACTAAATCTAAAAGGAGAGAACAGTAACGCTTCTGGAAGAAAATATAGGAGAATGTATTCATGACCTTGAGGTAAGCAGACAATTCTTAAACAAGACACAAAAAAGCATAATTCCTAAAAGAAATAGTTAATAAATTTGACTTCACTATGATAAGAATATCTATTAATTGAAGTTGATGGGGTTCAGGACATGCTACCCAAAAATAAGACACTTTGGGATTTGAGGAAACAGCAGAAGCAGTCCATAGGAACTAGGAGGAATTCCTCTTGCCCCTTTTACCCTGAAGGGAACTGTAAAATTTAACTGACCTTCCCCTAAAAATAGATTGTAAAATCCTCATTCAACGGGGAGTCTTCCTTACACTCAGAGGAAAAGAATATTCTTAGCTTGAAGGACTACAGAGACATGGAAAATAATCTAAGCAAACCAGCCTTACTATGTTCTCCCCAGTTAATTACTGTAAGGTTATACCTCTTTTTGTCCAATCATGTTTCTCCACAACTATTCACTTTTTCATCAGACTTAGCATAAAATATATGCAGTTTTCTGCTTCTTTGGAACTTCATTTTTGAAGGCCCCTGTGTCACATAAAACTTACATTAAATAAATTTGTATGCTTTTCTACTGTTAATCTGTTTATTATTATAGGGTTTTGAGCCACAAACCTTGTGATGGGTGAGGAAAAGATGTATTTTCTCTAAGGCAAGTCTTGGACTGAGAGGAGATGTCTGGAGTGCATATATTAAACATAAGACTTGTATCTAGAATATGTAAATAACTCCTACAAATCTATAAGGAAAAAAAAGCTCCATAAAAACATGGACAAAATGTTTGAGCATTTCACAAAAGTGGCTATCCAAAAGCCATAGCATGTAGAAAGGTGCTCAACATCATCAGTTACTAGGGAGATGACATAGCACAACAAGGTACCCCTACACAGACATCAGAGTGGCTGAAATTATAAATACTGAAAATACAAGACTGTTAACAAGAATGTTGAGCAACTGCAGCTGTCATATGTTGCTTGTGGGAGTTGGTACAACCAGTTTGGAAAACTGGCAGTGTCTATCAGTTAAAACATGAGTAGTTCAGTAAGCAAAACCTCACCAGAGGAATAAAAGTATTTCAAGAGTGGAACTATGTGAGGTTTTCTGAACTGTCTTAGGGAAGTGACTGGGGTTGCATTGGGGGCTGCATCAAAAATAAATTGAAAGGTAAATAAAGGGATATACTGATTCTGTATGTTTAAGAGGAATTTGGACATTGTATAAGCTTGTTTCACTAACCAGCAGGGCTACAACTACTATGAGTAAATCAAACGTTTATGAAGCCATGTGGCCTTGCTTGCCTGACTCTTCACCTTTGCTGCATGGCAGGAATCCAGAATTGGGAGAAGCTCAGCAGGTGCTTTTGTGAGCAGTAGACTATCCATCATTGTGGCAGCCCCTTCCTCATTTGGTCTTCTGCCCTTGCTGCTGCTGAAGACCTGGAAGGGGGAGAGGTTTGCATTATCACCAAGGTGCTAATAAATGATGTTTTTCAATATAAACATGTAAAAGTCTTACGAGAGTAGTATTACTTTCCCCTTAAATACTCCCCAAAATTACCAGAATGTTTTAAATTATGACACAATGAAAATGTTATTGCTGCCAGAGTTGACATTTTTCTTGCAAAACCAAGCTTTAAGTGTTTTAATTTTAAAGAAGACATTTCCAAAGCTAGGGTTATATGCATAACAGGATTCCTATCTTTTTTTGTGCCGTCTATTAAGAGGCAATTCTTTTCTTTCCTAGGACTGTTCTTCCTTTCATGTTAAGAGAAAAGGCTGTTTTTGGATGACTAAGAGGATCCCAGAGACATGAGGATAGCATCTTTAGCTGCTTCTGACACATATTCTGTTCTTCATCTCGATGCTATTGATAGCACCATTGCTTGAATTCATTCTTGTTCGTACTCACTTTTTTTTGTCTTGTTATATAGAAAAAACTTGGAAGCATTTTAATGTTGAAGAACTTTCTTTCCTCTCCCCACCCTGCCGTGTCCATTTTGTCTATGATATAGCTGAATATAAACTCTAATACGTTTTTGTAGTTCTTTATTGGCCAGAGGAAAGTAAACAACTTGATTGTGCTCAGAGCCTGTCTCATGCCTCATTAGGTACTGGGGGTAAGCAGACGGCAGCAGCATTACATGGCTCTGCAGAAACATTTGATTTATTTTTATGAGCAAGTTATAGTCTTTAAGACATGAGCACCAAAGTCACAAGTGGTGCCATATACATCATAAAAATGAGGGATGTTTTCTTATATGTCGTGAAATAACCCATGCATGTAATTCCTTTGATGGGAAAGAAATAAATAGTCTCTTAGAACAAATTGATTTTTAAAACCATGTTGTACAGTTGTCTTTCCAAAATTCAATGATTTGGTTGTCTTGGCAAAAATTAAAATGCCCCAAAACATCAGCATCTATATCTCAGAAGAGCGTGGAAATTCAAATTTTCCTGGCTTAAGGTATGATCTTTTCATCCTATTCTGAAGGGAAACTTCTCTATGCGGAAGACTGCACTTGTTTCTCTCTTGGAGCAGAGTTCTTGTGTTTAGAAATATGTATCTTTAAATGATTTCACCGATAATGAACGAGTACAGTCAAACAACCTTTCATAGCAGGAGGGCTAGGTAGATGAAGTTAGCATTTGTAGACCTGTAATTAAGTGCAGGGTGCCATTTGGATTTATGAAACAATAACAATAACTTTACATTCCACAGTATTTTACCATTTACGCCATGTCTTAATAAGCATGGCAGGAGTTTTCAGTCATGATTTCTCAGACAAGACCACATTGGAAGTTAATTTATATGGCTATCCAATGTCAGAAAATCAGGTTAAAATTCAGTTTTCCTACAGTAGAGTCCTTGTGATCCTTAGCTTGTGATCTCTTCAGTGAACATAAGATACCTTTCTGCTACTTTCCAAAGATCTCCAGTTAGATGTCATCTTCTTACTTGAAGCCCAAAACAATTATCACCTTCCCCTTAAAACTGACTTTCCCTTCTGACTTTTCCTTTTCTGTTGATGGTAGTACATTTCTCGTTGTTGTCCCCATCAAAGGTGAATCTTGATTTAGTTATTTATAATTACTTTTCCAAAAGACTTTGAGGAAAATTGTTCCTTGGTGGCTTGGTGTACACTTAAACAATCAAACCCAAAAATGAACATCGACGGGTTCTAATTTGGGTTCTTTTAATTCAGGAAGCATGCTACCTTCAACAAGTTTCTTACCCAGCAATGTGTAAAATATTTCTTGGAGGCCTAGAAAATGCAAAGTATGGTATTAGGCACCATGCATCAACAAGTAGCAAACATTGCTGCTCTCTAAGGAACTTTACGGTCCACTTCTGCAGACAAGATTTATTGAAAATGTTCAATTTACAATAATATTCGAGTATCATAAGGCAGTTGGGTCACTGCATCCTTAAAGCTGAGATCTCTTTTAGTCCTTCCCACTTTTTTCTTTTTTTCAGTAAGACTCCAAAGGTGGAGAGGTAAAATGACTTGTAATGGGCATCCTAAGGCATCTTAATAGCAGAGTTGTGCTTAGACCTGGGGGTAGGGTGGGGTATGGTGCTTGGTTGAGTGCTTTTCTGCTTTACAATACTGAGCTGCTATAGGAGTGGGCAGACTGTTAGTTCAATATGTTCCAAGAATGAAAAGTCACAGTACTTTGAGAAAAGACCATGGAGGAGGTAAAATCTGAGCTGGCCTTTGAATGGTAATTCATATTTAGGTAAAGGGTATGGAAAGAGCTTTCCAAGGAAACCAGATGGGACAGATTAGAAGATCGGGGATTAGATAGATATGAATAAGGCAGGTGCTTCCTCCTGTTGAATAGTACTGGGAAGTAAGACTTGGAAATACAACTAAAGAGTAAAACATTTTAGGGAGATTCATGTTATAGTGGAGAGCAGGACTGATTGTAATGTGTGAGAAACTACAATGAGATGGTCAAGTAGGAGGTTATTGAGGCAGTTTAGGTATTATGATTACAGCCCAAATGGATATGGTAGGTATAGAAATTAAAAGAGAGGTATAGATTGGGGAACTCTTGAAGGAAGGATGAATAGAAATTAATGACAGGTTGGATTAAGGAGGTGAAAAAGAAGCTGCAGGCAAGGGAGACAGAAGTTTGAGACTTGATGGATAAAACAATGAGAAATGAACTACCATGAGCAGAAAAGGAAAAGTCAGAGGGTGATAATTGTGTTGGGCTTCAAGTGTGTGGGCAAGATCTCAGTGGAAACCCATGGAAGGTAGCCAGGAAGACATCTTCAGTAAAGAGATCATGAGCTAAAGACACAGATTTGAGAATTATCTGCACAAAAAGTGGTAGTTGAGATATGACAATGGGACTAGACTCTGAGAATGGAATGTAGCGGGTGAGCTTTGGGAAACACCTACCTCTAGGGGGAAAGAACAGGGGTTGGGAGTCAGTACAGGCAATGTAGGCCTAAAGGATCTGGCTGGCCTGGAAGCAGGAAAATCAGAAAAGTATGAGAAGATAATTCGGTTTCAAAAATTAGGAGGTGACTAATTTTAACAACTACAATAAATTTGGCTGTTGTCGTTGAAAGATCTTCAAGGAGAAATGTGATACTCCTTGTAACATGGGCCCAGGAGATCTATTAAATTTTGTTCTCCAGTCGTGTAGGAATGAGGGTAGGAGACATTCCTAGAGGTTGGTCAGAGCATGGTTTTCCATATTTCCTAATATATAAAGAAAAAAATCCTAGTAAATACACATAACTTGGCCAAATAACCTTAAATAGATATATTAAAAATCACTTACAATTTGTGAAAATATCAAGTTCTCTTTGATTTGTATAATCTTCATTTTTTTTATGGTGTTAAATTTTCACTGACTAAGAATTCTTAGAGTGTAAAGGAATTGGATTAATGTTCTTTACTTTCTCTGGAAAGTATACCCCCAAAGAAAAAGCAAATAGATTTTGATAAATAGACAAAAGAGACTTATTTTCAGAGAAGACTGACTTAGTAGTTCTAATTAAGATAATTTGAAACACAGGATCATCATTTCCTGAAACAATTTGGAAAATAAGAAAGAGAAGTCTTTAAGCATAGTGTTTTTTGTTTTAATTGGTGAGAATAGAGAGAGGTGTGAATTATATTACTGCTTTAGAGGTGTGAAGATTTTAATAAGCAGTTTAGTAGGTTTACTGTGAACTCTTGACATTCAAAGTTAACATCATTTTCATTTTTTTATATCTGTTATTAGAACATGGAATTAATTTCTAAAATGTAGTTTTCCTGAGAGCTTCCTACTGCTTTTTACGTGTCTTCATATCTACTGTCAAATGGTAGAAAAAATATTTTATACTTGATTTTAGACATCATGATATAAGTCAACAGAAATGATGTTGATTTTTTCCCATATGTAAATAACTTCCTAAACTTTATGAAATGCTTGTGAAGCTTGATATCAAGATTTTTACTTTTATTTAAAGTTCTGGGGTACATGTGCAGTATGTGTGGGTTTGTTACATAGGTAAATGTGTGCCATGGTGGTTTGCTGCACCTATCAATCCTCACCTAGGTATTAAGCCTGGCATGCATTCGCTATTTTTCCTGATGTTACCCCTTTCCCACCCTCTCTACAGGCCCCAATGTGTGTTGTTCCCCTCCTTGTGTCCATGTGTTCTCATTGTTCCTCTCCCACTTGTAAGTGAGAACATGCAGTGTTTGGTTTTCTGTTCCTGTGTTAGTTTGCTGAGGATAATGGCTTCTAGCTCCAACCATATCCCTGTAAAGGACATGATCTCATTCCTTTTCATGATTGCATAGTATTCCATGGTGCATATGTACATTTTCTTTATCCAGTCTATCATTCATGGGCATCTGGGTTGATTTCATGTCTTTGCCATTGTGAATAGTGCTGCAATGAACGTATGTGTGCATATATCTTTATAATAGAATAATTTATATTCCTTTGGGTATATACCCAGTAATGAGATTCCTGGGTCAAATGGTATTTCTGGTTCTAAATCTTTGAGGAATCACTACACTGTCTTCCACAATGGTTGAACTAATTTACATTCCCACCAACAGCATAAAAGCATTCCTTTTCTCTGCAACCTTGCCAGGATCTGTTGTTTTTTGACTTTTAATAATTGCCATTCTGACTGGCGTGAGACGGTATCTCACTGTAGTTTTGGTTTGCATTTCTCTAATTATCAGTGATGTTGAGCTTTTTTTCATGTTTGTTGGCTGCATGTATGTCTTCTTTTGAGAAGTATCTGTTAATGTCCTTTGACCACTTTTTAATGGAGTAGGATTTTTAAAGATAAAATCTAAAGAAATTTAAACCCAGATACATTTATCAACTATTTTGTTCAATTTCTGTTTCATATTAAAACAATTTTTACATTGTTCTTATTTTGGATAGTGGAGTTTAATACATGTTATTAAATGCTCTAATTTTTTAAGAATATAGTTTGTACAGCAGATAGAGATTTACTACAGATATGAAACCTGGGCCCCTACATCTAATGGCAACTTTTTAATTTATACTACCATATATTTTTTCTCCCAGAATTTCTTAACTTTCTGTTCTAGGTCATGCCACATCTATGTCTTTTTCTAAATGAAACTAGAGACAGTCAAAAGTGAAGATGTTCAGTGTGATCTAAATTTGGACAGGAATATTTAACTATACATATATTTAGTGCCTGCACAGCAAACATGTAGCAAGATTGAATGAAATACAATAATCCCTTCCTAAACATGAGATTCCAGTAAAAATTTAAAGTGAGATGTGGTTACCTTGTAGCTCTTTTTGTCAATCAAAAGATTTTGAATTTATTTGCATTTGAATTGTGAGTAATAATTCTGAGTTGAGAAAAGGCAACTGGAAGTTAGGAATATTTAAAAAGGAAGTAAAGCTGATGGTGGAGAAGAAATACGAATTTTTATAACAACTGGGAAAGATACTGAAAGATTGGAAAGCTCCTCACCAGTACTCCTTAGGAGGAAGAAAAGGGGTAAGTGATTGAGGCCTCAGTGAGCTAAGGACTGGGCCTGGAAACTGGAGAGACCGGGAGGCAGCAGGTGGGGCCACAGGGCCAATTCTGAGTCATAAAATTGAAAAGATGATGGTCATTGACATGTAGACACAGATAAATTTAAAAAGAGTTGCTTTGAAATATTTGTTTTCTGTAACAAAACAAAAGTAACTTGTAAGCATGTCAATACTGAAGAAAAGAGGTGGCAAGAGAGGGAGCTCCTGAAAACTTCTAGCATGCAAAGGTATAATTCATATTATCATTAATATAGGTGTATATATTGCATGGCTAATATCTTCACTTAGTATATTGTTTTACAAATGTGAAAGTATGTGTTAGATTTCTTACAGATTTAGCTATGACATTGTTTCCCCAGCTCTGTTCTTCTTCCATGGCTTTAGTTTATTGATTATAAATTATGTTACAGGAATTCTTCTGGACCCAAATCCCTGTGGTTTGGGGGAAACTATTATATGTTCGAAGGAGAATAGGCACAGGTTTGTATAAAAGGGTTTGAAAGCCTAAAGTTGAGCATAACTAAAGCAATTTAGGCTGATGCCTGGTGTTCCTAAAATTAATGCACTTTAAAATGGACTTCTCTAACTACTAATGAATTTTCAAAATTAAAACATCCATCTATTAGACATTAGGCCAATCTCCCCACTCTCAGTATCAAAGTCTCATTGTGAAAATTGAGATTCTTTGTGAAGAGCCTGGAATAACCTCCTTTAAGTCTTAGAATATAATGGTGTTGGTAAATACACCTTGATGTAACCCTGGGTCCCAGATTTACCAGCCCTTGAACACAGATGATCTCAGATTAATGGCCAAATTAACTGGCATTTCCAGAGCTTGGGGTCACATATCCAAACCTCATTAAATAGCACTGAGGGATCCCTTAGGGTTCTGTATACTCGGATACAAGTAGGTTCATGTTTTCCACTTTGGTTTCCTCTTCCATGCGTAAGTTCTAGCACAGCTGCTGCTAATGCCCATTATGGAGTTGTCATTGATTCTGCTAACGATGCATCTTCCCACAGTGGCAACATTGCCAATACTTTCTTCCCTTACTGTCTCTTAGATTCCAGCCTAAATGTAGCACTCAATGGGAATGACTTTCCTGACCCTTCCCCACAACTGATTGAGGGTTGTTTATTCTATGCCTCCATAGCACTCTGTACTTCTTTCTTGTAGACTTGAACACTTATAATTATTTAAGTCGTTTCTGTATTTCTTCAATCTTAAGACATGCTGTTTCAACATTTTTAACACTTAAAAATTTGCGATAATTGAAAAAATCATTTTGTGTGGTAATTTCTTTTTATCTTGGAGAATTTATTGAAACATGGAGAATTCCATGAAATATCATGGAAAATTTATTGTCCCTTATAATTGAAGGCATCTTTCAATTTGCTTTTGGAAGTGTGTTGGGCATGAATTTATTAGTTATATATTCCTTTAAGTACAGCTATATTTTTGGCATTTAGAATCAGGGATTATTTCCCACTAAATTGTGAATGATATTCACAATTATAAAATTTGCTTATAAAAATTGCTATGTAGTTGTTAAGGTACAAACTTCAGAGTTAGACCTGGTTCTTGTCCTAGCCATGCCAACTGAAGTAATATGGTATTTGTGTATATATATATTTGTCTTTCTTCCCTGATGGGCCTATAAACTCCAAGAGGCCTGAAGAAACCTGTTGTTCATCCCTCTCCAGCAACTAGAACAGCATCTGCAGGTAGCGAGGGCTCAATAAATACTGGACTCCTTGCACCTTTGACTTGCTCACTCTTCATTTGATCCTCATGACACTTTGAGGTAGATTATTAGTTACCTAAGAACAGGAACAACACATTTATTCAAAAATATTTATTGTGTGCCCACTAATCAAAGTGTAAGATGTTGGAGCTAAACACAGTGATGACAGAGTTCCTGTGACGAGTTCCTGTCACAGTTAAGTGGAACCATAATCTCAACAATATTGGGCAAATGCTTTAATAGAGGCGTGTATGAAATAATTCAGTGGCATAAAGGGGTATGAGTGACTCCCTGGAGGAGGGCAGAAAAGGTTCACAGAGTTGGCAACATTGCAGCTGGACCTAAAAGAATGAATAATTATTTAACAAATTACCCAATAACATTTCCAAAAGGATTTGAAGCAAATGATGCTTATGACACTTTTGCATATACGCAAAAAGTAAGGAGTAAAGAGATGAGTAAGTATGAATAGAAAATAGAGTTAGAATAATAAGATGGAGTCAGAGGGAGACTTTGAATGCAAGACCACATGCCTTGGAGCTATATACAATTGCTAAAGTCCTACACCATTGCCCATTCTATATATATTATATTATGTTATATTATATTTGACAAAGGGATTCAGATAATAGTAAGGCAATCTGTTTTCCACAGTGAATCTAGTGGTTGTATGCAGAAAGGATTGAGAGTGGCTGTGGTGGGAAACAAGACTGAGTGTAAGAAACCAGGAAAGGCAATTAGAAGTACTTGAGATCGGTCAGTTAGGGTGATGGGGATCGGAACTACGACAGTGGCAGTAATGGAACAGTGAGGGGGAGGGGGTTTTGATTCCAGGAAATCAAGACTGCTTTTACTTCTGCTTTTTTTCTCAATGGCAATACTTTGTTGTTATTGTTGTTGTTGTTCAGTAGATATTTCTAGGGAACCATAGCTCTGACACTGGTGACATGTGCACTGTTTTGAAATATAGCCTTTAACAATTACCGTATCAATCAAAATTGAATATGGTATGCCGTTCATTTAGTGGCACTGCTTACAAGAGGTGAAATTTCTCAAAGTAATGTCAACTTTGAGTTCTATCAGACAATCATGTATCTGCTTTGATTCCCTTAAAATAGGTGAATCATTTGGTTTAATCTCTGGAATGATAAGAGGTATACATCCCTTCAGTTTGTAATTGCTAAGAAGCTATGGCTTGGTGATATTAACATTTAGAGTTATAATATAACTTTTAATAATTTGTTCTTTTTTTAGGTTACTAAAAAAAAAATAACTTGTTCAGACCTAAGCACACATCTCCTCTTAAGAGAAACAAAAACATAGATACTGACTATCAGGAATTATGTTAATCAGGGTTCTCCAGAGAAACAAAACCAGAAGAAGAACAAACAAAACTAGCAGAAGACAGATATAGATATACCTACCTATAGATAATATACTGTATATAGAAAGACTTATTATAAGGTATTGGCTTATACAATTATAGAGGCTGAGATACCCCATAAGCTGGAAAACTTGGAAAACTGGAGGTGCAGTTTGAAGGCCTAAGAGTCAGAGACCCATTGCTGCAGATTTCAGTCTGAGACAGAAGACCTAAGAACCAGTAACAACAAGGGCAGGAAATCAATGTTCCAGCTAAAGCTTCAGGCAGAGAGAGGGCGAGTTTCTCCTTCCACCTTTTTGTCTATTCAGGCCCTCAACAGATAGGACAATACTCACCCACTTGGGGAGAGCCATCTGCTTTACTCAGTACTGATCAAATGTTGATCTCTTCTGGAAACATCCTCACAAACATGCTCAGGAAATATGTTTAACTCAGTTATCTAGGCATCCTGCGATCCAGTCAAGTTGATAGACATTCCTGCAATAGTAAATTTTATCTAACAACATATAGCAACTTCAAATCAAGAGTTTTTGCCTCCAAAATCATTTGTTTATCTCAAGGCAGTACAGGCCTAAAAGGAGCTAGGTTAAAAATGCAAACTAGTTCCTTTGGAAGATGAGTTTTCTTTTCTTTTTTAAAACATTTCTTATTTTAATTTCTTTGGTATATAGTAGTTGTATATATTTATTGGGTACAGGAGATGTTTTGATACAGACACGCAATGTGTAATTACCACATCATGTAAGGTGGGGTTTCCATCCTGGAGAGCGAGTTTTCTAATCATTCCACCCTTTTCCTCAACATTCTGCCCTTGCTCTGCCTTAATTTCACACTTTCCTCTACAGACATGAGTGCGTATCTTCTGAATTTAAATTGGGAAAGTTACACAAGATTTAAAGCATTAATGGCTACTTAAGCCATTATTTTGAAACAGCAAAAGAAAAAGAACATTATGAAAGAAAAATAGAATTGCACAGTAATTTCATGACAAAAGTGCTTCTGTTTAATGATTTGTAAAAGAAGTAGGAGGCATTTTCAGTGGAAACTGCTAATTATTTTGGTTTTCCATAATGAAAACCTGTGATGTTGTTTAAATATCTCTGTTCATTAGTTTACTTTGTGATATTGGCACGTTTGTTTGCTTTATGTATTTTCTCATTTCTTTGCATCAAAATGAGACTGATATCACGATCAATGAGCTTAAAGTTTTTTGGAAATTATGGCGATAATCTCTTGACCATGAGAATCAATAACTTTTAAATTTTCCTGCTTTAGGCTAAGAAGGAATATTCCAGTCACTCTTTGGGTCTGTTGTTTCATTTATCATGTATCTTGAAAGATGGTTCTTTATTCTGCTTTGTCAGAAACATCTGCAAATCAAATACTTATTGATATATACTTGGTGACTTATGTCTAGAATAAATTTAAAGGTTACTAAAGAAATTAACCTTGGTACCAATTGTTTTTGCCATACTAATGGCTCTTAAGGAATGATTTAATCATGTATGTCTGTGGCACGCTGCTCAATGACAGTGCTGTTCAAATCAGAAAGGGGACAAGGTTCTAAGGTCAAACACCAGAAATAGCATATCCTGTCACAGTCAAATGAGAGAAGTTCAAGAATTTTTGGAGCTCAGATTTTTCTTAAGTTTGATCAGAATAGGGATTGTGAATTCATGGACCCTCTTTTCCTTCCCTGCCTGCTGTCAGCTTCTCCTTTGCTTGCTGCTGATTTATTGCTTCTTTTCTCCTCGCAATTCCTTTGGTATGTGGTAGAGGTGTGCAGGAGAGGTTTGTAGCTGGGCTCATAAACACTTCTTACCTGAGCTCCCTGCCACAGATTCAGGCGTGCTGATTGTTCTCCTATCTGGAGTCCGAGGTCCCTATACCTGTCCAGCAAGTTCTATCTGCCCTTTTCAGCCATCTTCTCACCCCTCACCCAAGTGAATGTCAGATGTGATTCAGTGGACAGTGCACAGTCTCACAGAAGGCAGACCTAGATCTGCCTTGGAAGATACACCAGCCTGGTAACCCTGTGATTCCAGGTGTCTGACCTTGTTTTTTGGCTTGCTAAGCCACCCTAACTCTTTGGAGTTTACTCAGAACTTTTGCACAAAGAAGAGACTTTCTGCTCAGCAGATCCTTCCAGAAATGGCAATAAATATTAGCAACCAGGGAAAAACAAATGTAGGTAGTAAATGAGTGATTCTCTAGAAATTGGCTGAGTAAATAGAGATGGAATATGGAGTACCTATTTTGTGCTGTGCTCTGTGCTAGACATTTTCATAAAAATATTTTTCAAGAAATTATTTTACTTGTCTTTTCACTCTGCCATGCTCTCAGCTTGGCTGCCCACCTCTTGTATTTGCTAGACTGCTTGTTATTTTATGCATTTTGGCATCATTCCAGTATAGACTGTCTCTGGGAGGGCCTGAGATTTTTCTAGGTACAATGATGATGCAGCTGATAAAGGGAGAAAGGGAATGACTGCAAGTAGTGATTTAGCTAATGCACAGAAAGAAACTTTAAATAAAGTAGGAATTCTATTTCTTGGATGAAATAGTACTTTCCTTTAAGAGGGCATTTATTTTCCCTCTTCTCTTTATATATTTACATGGTCACTATGGATGGCTGATATGATACCTTCCCATTTTGAAACATATAAAATTATATTCTAATAAGAGAAGAAAACTTCCTTTCATAGATTGAAAAAAAAAAAAAAAACAAACCCACCAAAGTGATGCTTCCAAGATGTTTTATAAAGAGTATCTTTCAGCCAGGTGTGGGTGGCTCACACCTGTAATCCCAGTACTTTGGGAGGCTGAGGTGGGTGGATCATCTGAGGTCAGGAGTTTGAGACCATCCTGGCAAACATGGTGAAACCTCATCTCTACTAAAAATACAAAAATTAGCCGAGCATGGTTGCAGGCGCCTGTAACCCCAGCTACTTGGGAGGCTGAGACAGGAGAATCACTTGAACCTGGGAGGCAGGGGTTGCAGCGAGCTGAGATCATGCCACTGCACTCCAGCCTGGGCGACAGAGCAAGACTCTGTCTCTAACTAACTAAATCTTTCTCTAGTCCATGCTAGTTCTTACTGACTTACTGTTGAACACATTGTGTACCATCTCTCAGATCCGCATTTCTCTGCGTTGGCTTCATTCTCAGGCACACACTTTGTATAGTGGGAAACGACCCTGCAGCTTCAGGGTACAAAATCCTTAATTTAAAGATCTTATAGGATCCTAGAGTGCCTTTATAGACAGCTATACGAGAAGTTCCAGAGCCATTTTTGATTGTTCTGGCTTGAGGCAAGTGTTCCTTCCTGAAGCTGAGTCAGCTTCACATGAATAATATGAATGAAAGGATTACTATGGAGAAAGTGATTCCCTAAAGGAAAAGCGTAGTTGGCAGACAGTCAAAGGTCTACTCCAATGAATATAAAAATTCAGATAGCTCGATGAAATGATAGTAGGAAAAACTTAAGCCTGACTTAGTAGCTGATCTGAAGGTGGTTTTTCCCTAGGGTGCTTTCTGTCCCACACTGTAATAAAAAAACTCTTGGGGGCTCTCAGTTTTATAGGATCCCAAATAAGAACATTTCTTTAATCTGATATGAAACAAAATATAATTTTTGCTTATATTTACTACAGTTTTGTTTCTCTGAGATAGTGATCTTCAGTATGGAAAAGTAATAGATTAATGCTTTAAAATTTAGATAACACTGAATTTATTAATTTTGTATGATCCCTGTAGGATAAAAAAGCAAATTGATACAAAATAAGAAAATACAGCTTCACAATTTCCAATAATGAATGAGTATAGATAGTCTTTATTAGCAGTATAAAGGCAGCAAATTTATAGTTAGTTAATAGTTATTTGCATTTATAAATCTATTTAAATGAATGTTTAAAAGAGTTCTACCAGATTGTAATCATCCTTGTGGAATCAAGCAACTCTTATTATACACACACACACACACACACACACAGACACACACACACGGCCCAGAGTGCCTCCTAATCTAGTAAGGAAAGGAATAGCGAAGAAACAGCTTTGTATTCGGCTCTCTGAGAGAGAGGTGACTGAGTCAGGAGGATGAGATCAGCTAGTGACCCAGCTGCTCTGACAGGGGGTTGGGGGTTTGAGATGAGAGCCTCAATTTCCCCATGCTTCAGTGATGTCTCTAACTCCCTTGGGTCACAAGCACATAGTTTGAAAAGCACTGATATAAAAATCAATAATGGGATTCAAATCACTTTATAGCATGACCATTACTAATTTTTTCAGGAGATACTTATCTGTGTTTTTTCATTTATGTCTATATAGGGGTCATATTGAAAATATTCGACAATTGATGTAATACAGACACCTGACAAGGACTGACCAATTAGACGAAATTCCAGCTATAAACATTTGAAACATCTTACAGGTGTGCTTCAGCTAAATATCAGCCCTTTATATCTACATGCAAAGTTACTAAGCATTACTATTAATAAATTTTTTTGTCTGTCAAGATACATTTTCTAGCTCTGTTTCAGTTTATTCCATTTATATCACAATTGTAGTAAAAATTTAATTGGGAATTTTATATTTCCCTACCCATTGAAAAACACATGTATAATCTGTCATTAAATATTCTACCTAAAAAATTTGTTTTCTTGGAACATTATCTAACTTATTGCTTAATAAGTCCATAAATATTTACTGGGCTCCTACTGTGAGCCAAGCGATGTTTTTGTCTCTGGATACACACTAGAAAGGATAAGGTCAACTCCCCCGTGAACCTTATAGCTTGACTGAGGAGATGAATAACAGAATTCCAAAGCAGAGATTCTGTCTTGGGGAAGTACAAGGGACTATGAAAGCAATGGGCAGTGTCATATAACAT
Organism: Pongo pygmaeus; assembly: GCF_028885625.2. Taxonomy (NCBI): domain Eukaryota; kingdom Metazoa; phylum Chordata; class Mammalia; order Primates; family Hominidae; genus Pongo; species Pongo pygmaeus. The sequence goes on from NC_072384.2 coordinate 83,088,855, forward strand.
ACACCTGGGATTAGGGAAGACTTCCTGGAGGAGGTGTTAAACTGTGACTGAAGGATGCACTGACAGGTGGGAAACATGAGGGAAAAGGGCAATGGGAAGACAATAGTTCAAATATGTAAAAAGTTCCAGAAATAAGCCAGAAGACTTTCAATTACCCAAAAGTAGTTAATATTGCTTAGGAGCCCTATCTATTGTCCACCTGATATGAATGGAAGAATGATCACTTACTACTACTTACTACCCCCATCCCCTATACTTTTTAGTTATTTTTTCCACTGAAAATGTGCTTAACTTTATAGTCTGTTCTGTAAACAGAGTTCTATCAGTTTGTCTGAGGATCTTTTATATGGAGTTACTGCTCACCATCAATGTGCAGTGGAGAGTAGCAAGTGAAGATAAAAAGAAACGTTCTAACTTTTACCTGCTGATTCACGCCTCTCACCTTTGCTCATGTCTCTTTGACTGGGGTTGCCCTTTCTCTTCTCATTCACCTGTAATATCTACAAATCTTTCAGGATTTGAATTAAATGTTCTCTCATCAAAACTTTGTGTCTCCTACAGGTAGAGCCAACTACTGTATCCAGTACACAGTTTTTTCTTATCAGCTGCAATTCTTTGTGCCTCATTTAGTCTGTAAATTATTTGAGGGTAGGGGCATTATGTTCTACTATTAAGACCTCAGTAATGTCTATCACAGCATGGCTGTTAGGAGTTCGAGGTACCTCTCACCTTCGTTTTGAGATTTAGTTATACACATAAGGTTTGCTATTATACAGATACGAACAAGTGTTGCTTTTATGACTCTTCAAATATCTCAAAGAAGCTAGATGGGGAACAAAGCATGGGTCAGGAAGTTTTCTTATTTTCTACCCACTGAATTGGTGATAGGTTTTGTACTACAGGTTTGACCTCACTTTTCACTCTGTCATAGGCAAATAGACAATGAACCATGGGGTTGGATACAGGTAGTGGAAGAAAGCCCATAAAATAGGAAGTGAGGGGCCAACTTCCTGCCTTTAAGGCAGGGCTCCCCAACCTGTGGGCCATGGCCAGATACCAGTGTGCGGGCTGTTAGGAACTGGGCAGCTCTGCTGGAAGTGAGTGGGGGCCAGCCAGCATTACTACCTGAGCTCCACCTCCTGTTAGATCAGCAGGGGCATTAGATTCTCATAGAAATGAGAACCCTATGGTGAACTGCACATGTAAAGGATCTAGGTTGTGCACTCCTTATGAAACTAACTAATGCCTGATGATCTGAGGTGGAACAGTTTCATCCGGAAACTATCTCCCATTTGTGGAAAAATTGTCTTCCATGAAACCAGTCCCTGGTGCTGCTTTAAGGGGTAGTAGCCTGCCTACCAACAAAACAAGGGTTAATGAAGGAATGGCTCTGACTAGCCATCTCTTCTTCACATGCTAAAGTGATCATTTGCAAACAAGTGTTCTCAGTTTTTGAAATTTATGTAAATGGAATCATACTGCATATATAACTACATACTCATCAACTCCAAAAATGTTAAGTTCCATAAAGGCTGAATGACTGAAATATGGTACAATGTTGAATTGATAATTTGACTTGATGATTTTAAAGTGTCTTTTAACCATAAGAATCTGTTTTCCTTTGGCCTTTGATATTCATGTCACCTGAAATTATTCAATGTTCTCCGGATCTGGTACGTCGGGACCAAAAAAATATTCTAGTTCCTAGAAAATGGACTAATCCTATGAAGAAAAATGGTTGCTCTTAAGTGTGTTTTCTTTCACTGCATATTGGGCCTTATTGCAGGATGGGGGCAAATTGTAACCAAATGTGGTAGGCACTGATGTATATGTTTGAATACCAAAGAAGCTTTTCCAAGTTAATTTTCATTAATTAAATCTGTGAACTCTTTGATAAATTGTCTATGGTCTGGTGATTACCAAGTCACAGGACTGAAGCTTTAGTAAATTTATTTAGTAAGATCTCTATAAACTGTAACTGTCAGATCATACCTATCATAATTTTAGAGGGTAGTTTAAAATAGACTCAAAATTAGACCTTGTGCCTGAGCTATACGGAGGAGGATATTAATTTTTAAAATATAGCATGTTTAATAAAGATCTATTGGTGTGTACTTAGCAAATAATTTCAGATATAGCAGGACATAAACAGTGTACACGATAGTACTGGATCTCTTGCTTTAAGCTGTGTACCAAGTATACCTTCATTCATTCATTCATTTGATTTTGACTTTTTTACTTAGGAGAGACTGATGAGTACTGAGAGAAATTGTGGGGTGTGGTAGAGGGGCAAGCTAAAGTGCCCAAATCATCTTTTGGTGTTTGCTTCTGTTCTTTACTGGGGATAATCATTTTCGATCTTGATGTTTCAAAGATTATTTTAATGTAATTTCTTATTACAGTTTATATTTTTATGGTAAGATTAATACAATTTTCCATGGAAATAATTCGAGGTTTTTTGGTTATATTATAAATAGAATAATATGAAACTCAGGATGACAAAGACATATTGCATATCTTGGCTTAAACCTGTAATAACATTGTTTTATAGGAAATATGTAAAGTGTATACCCTTTATCATTATGTATACCCTTTATGTATATGTATACCCTTTATCATTAAGTTAAATAAATATTTTGTTTCTGGTCAAAATAGGTTCTGGTCAGAATATTGAAATTCTGACCAGAATCTGGCCAAGAGGTTCTGGTCAGAATATTGAAATTTAGCAATCTTGGGGTGATAGAATTAAACAGAGTTTGACATATGCATTGTTGAGAATTAGAGAAACTTATAAAGTTTCAGGCTCTTGCTTCCTATTTTTTGAAAAATGTTCATGCAAGTAGTGTTTTTCAGAAAAATGAAAAATTCTTTGGCTCATTTTCTTTCGTTATATATTGTCCTCCATGGCTTTATCTATTTTTTTTTTCTAAATGAGTCTATTGAAATTGCTCCAATAAACTTTTCAAGTAAGAACTTTTTCACAGCTTGATGATAACCTATAGGAAGAAACGTTTTTTGAGTGTACTTATCTGTGCTATGTTCTTTTATTTGTTTAATTAAGAAAATACCTATAATGAAATATAAGACACAGATAAGTGCAAAAAAATCAAGGTATAGTATAATGAATTGTTACAAAGCAAATATCTCTCTAAAGCATCCCAGATTAAAAATGAGAACATCAACAGCTTTCAGAAGGTCCTTTCTCCCAGATATTCTTTCATCTCAGAGAGTAGATATCACGAAATTAATTCTGTGGTTAAAATGCCCTTGATTATCTTTCTTGTTTAGCCACCTATGTGTGCATTCCTAGACAATACAGTTTTGGAAATTTATGTAAATGGAACCAGGCTACATGGAATATTTTTATGCATTGTTCTTTTACTCACTATCATGTTTAAGACACATTCATCTTTACTTCATTTTGAGAAATCTGAATTGACTTCCACATGAAATAATTGTCAGGATTTCCTAGGGTTTACTCTTATCTATCACTAGCCATTATTTGTCTTGCCTCTTTTATTTCCTTTTAAATTTTTATGCCTGTGTTTGGTTATTTTAATGCACAGTTACAGATAGACTGTTTAATGCACAATTACAGGTACACTCATTTATTTGCCATGATCCTGTTTCATGTGTAGAGGATTTTTGCCTTGCAGTTTTTCCTAGCTCTTGAGTTATATAAATTTATAGTTTGCAAAGATTTTGAGCAGAAGGGAAAGAAATAGATGTTGCCCTTTAGAATGATTGAATCAACTTACTAGAGAAGCATATGGTATGAAGTATGGTATGAAAGGAGCTGACTGATAACAAGTTTTCAGGGAATAGGGTGTCTGTTTACAGTTTCAAGAGGGAAATCAACAAAGGAAGAAAAACAGTTGGCATCTTAATGTTTAGTAAGTAACCTTTTGGTTTTGTTGCTTGGAAAATTCAGCATTGTGACAAAACCACTGCAAACTTGTGACAGAGCTAGAGAAATAAGTAATTTTGATTGAAGAGTTTTCTACCCAGAATCCTTTCAGATGACATGATTATATTTTGAGCCTAAATATATATATTATGGCAAAAGAGAAAGCAAGAGCAGCTTTTTGTATGTCTTTCTATCGAGGATAATCCTGTTGTTGATAGCAACTTGATTCCGCAAACCCACAAATGTTTTACCCTCCATATTTCAAGATGCTCACTGTGGAGTCTCAGCACACACATTTGACAGACACTTTATCCAATGAAGTCGGTGATAATAGAGTTATTGGAAATTCAGTGGGAAAACTCAGAACAAAATTAAATATGAGATCCCATTAAAATAAAGTTGATGTGAATTAAATTCCAACTTTTTCTCTTTATTCCCTATCTTGATAGGTGGAACTGCTGTTTACCCTGTCCCTCAATTCAGAAATAAGGAATCATCCTAGACTTACCTTCTTTAGCTCACACGTACCACCAACTATTAAAGTCAATTGCTTTTTAAAAAAATTTCTTCATTATTGCATCTCCTCTTTTTACTCCGTTGCAACTGCCTTAATTTAGGCAAGCACTTATCATCTAGATGATTGAAACTTTTCTTTCACTTTTGGCCTCTTTTTTTTTTTTATATTTTAAGTTCTGGGACACATGTGCAGAACGTGCAGGTTTGTTACATAAGTATACACGTGCCATGGTGGTTGGCTGCACCCATCAACCTCTTATCTACATTAGGTATTTCTTCTAATGCTATTCCTCCCCTACCCCCGACACCCTGACAGGCCCCAATGTGCGATGTTCTCCTCCCTGTGTCCATGTGTTTTCATTGATCAACTCCCAATTATGAGTGAACATGCGGTGTTTGGTTTTCTGTTCCTGTGTTAGTTTGCTGAGAATGATGGTTTCCAGCTTCATCTATGTCCCTGCAAAGGACATGAACTGATCCTTTTTTATGGCTGCATAGTATTCCATGATGTACATGTGCCACATTTTGTGTTTTTTTTTTTTTTTTTTTTTACTTTAAGTTCTGGGGTATATGGGCAGAATATGCACGTTTGTTACATAGGTACGCATGTGCCATGGTGGTTTGTTGCACCCATCAACCCACCATCTACATTGGGCATTTCTCATAATGCTATCCCTCCCCTAGCCTCCCACACCCCGACAGGCCCCAGTGTGTGATGCTCCCCTCCCTGTGTCCATGTGTTCTCATTGTTGAACTCCCACTTATGAGTGAGAACGTGTGGTGTTTGGTTTTCTGTTCTCGTGTTAGTTTGCTGAGATTGGTGGTTTCCAGCTTCATCCATGTCCCGACAAAGGACATGAACTCATCCTTTTTTATGGCTGCATAGTATTCCATGTTGTATAAGTGCTACATTTTCTTTATCCGGTCTATCATTGATGGGCATTTGTGTTGGTTCCAAGTCTTTCCTATTGTGAGCAGTGCTGCAATAAACATATGTGTGCATGTGTCTTTATAGGAGACTGATTTATAATCCTTTGGGTATATACCCAGTAATGGGATTGCTGGGTCAAATGGTATTTCTGTTTCAAGTGGTATTTCTGGTTCCAAATCCTTGAGGAATCGCCACACTGTTTTCCACAGTGGTTGAACTAATTTACACTGCCACCAATGGTGTAAAAGCATTCCTATTTCTCCACATCCTCTCTAGTATCTGTTGTTTCCTGACTTTTTAGTGACTGCCATTCTAACTGGCCTGAGATGGTATCTCATTGTGGTTTTGGTTTGCATTTCTCTAATGACCAGTGATGATGAGCTTTTTTTTCATGTTTGTTGGCTGCATAAATGTCTTCTTTTGAGAAGTGTCTGTTCATACCCTTCACTCATTTTTTGATGGGGTTCTTTGTTTTTTTCTTGCAAATTTGTTTAAGTTCTCTGCAGATTCTGGATATTAGCCCTCTGTCAGATGGATAGATTGCAGAAATTTTCTCCCATTCTGTAAGTTGCCTGTTCACTCTGATGACAGGTTGTTTTGCTATGCAGAAGCTCTTTAGTTTAATTAGATCCCATTTGTCAATTTTGGCTTTTGTTGCCATTGCTTTTTGTGTTTTATTCATTAAGTCTTTGCCCATGCCTAGGTCCTGAATGGTATTGCCTAGGGTTTCTTCTAGGGTTTTTGTGGCTTTAGGTTTATGTTTAAGTCTCTAATTCATCTTGAGTTAATTTTTGTAGAAGGTGTAAGGAAGGGGTCCAGTTTCAGTTTTCTGCATACGGCTAGCCAGTTTTCCCAACACCATTTATTAAATAGGAAATCTTTTTCCTGTTGCTTTTTTTGTCAGGGTTGTCAAAGATCAGATGGTTGTAGATGTGTGGCATTATTCCTGAGGACTCTGTTCTTTCCATTGGTCTATATATCTGTTTTGGTCCCGGTACCATGCTGCTTTAATACTGTAGCCTTGTAGTATAGTTTGAAGTCAGGTAGCGTGATGCCTCCAGCTTTGTTCTTTTTGCTTAGGATTGTCTTGGCTATACATGCTCTTTTTTGGTTCCATATGAAATTTAACATAGTTTTCTCTAATTCTGTGAAGAAAGTCAATGGTAGCTTGATGGGGATAGCATTGAATCTATAAAATACTTCAGGCAGTATGGCCATTTTCATGATATTGATTCTTCCTATCTATGATCATGGAATGTTTTTCCATTTGTTTGTGTCCTCTTATTTCCTTGAGCAGTGATTTGTAGTTCTCCTTAAAGAAGTCCTTCACATTCCTTGTATGTTGTATTCCTAAATATTTTATTCTCTTTGTATCAATTGTGAATGGAATTGACTCAGGATTTGGCTCTCTGTGTGTCTATTATTGGTGTATAGGAATGCTTGTGATTTTTGCACATTGATTTTGTATCCTGAGACTTTGCTGAAATTGCTTATCAGCTTAAGGAGATTTTGGGCTGAGATGATAGGGTTTTCTAAATATACAATCGTGTCATCTGCAGAGACAATTTGACTTCCTCTCTTCCTATTTGAACAGCCTTTATATCTTTCTCTTGCCAATTGCCCTGACCAGAACTTCCAATACTATGTTGAATAGCAGTGGTTGAGAAGAGTAACCCCAAGACACATAATCGTCAGATTCATCAAGGTTGAAATGAAGGAAAAAATATTAAGGGCAGCCAGAGAGAAAGGTCAGGTCACAAAGGGAAGCCCATCAGACTAACAGTGGATATCTCTGCAAAACACCCTACAAGCCAGAAGAGAGTGGGGGCCAATATTCAACATTCTTAAAGAAAAGGGTTCTTAACCCAGAATTTTATATCCCGCCAAACTAAGCTCCATAAACAAAGGAGAAATAAAATCTTTTACAGACAAGCAAATGCTGAGATGTTTAGTCACCACCAGGCCTGCCTTACAAGAGTTCCTGAAGAAAGCACTAAATATGGAAAGTAAAAGCTGGTACCAGCCAATGCAAAAACATACCAACTTGTAAAGACCATCAACACTATGAAGAAACTGCATCAACTAACAGGCGAAATAACCAGCTAGCACCATAATGACAGGATCAAATTCACACATAACAATATTAACCTTAAATGTAAACAGGCTAAATGCCCCAAATAAAAGACACAGACTGGCAAATTGGCTAAAGAATCAAGACCCATCAGTGTGCTGTATTCAGGAGACCCATCTCACGTGCAGAGACACACATAGGCTCAAAATAAAGGGGTGGAGGAATATTTACTAAGCAAATGGAAAGCAAAAACAAACAAACAAACAAAAAACGGGTTGCAATCCTAGTCTCTGATAAAACAGAATTTAAACCAACAAAGATCTAAAAAGACAAAGAAGGGCATTAAATAATAGTAAAGGGATCAATGCAACAAGAAGAGCTCTCTGTCCTACATATATATGCACCCAATACAGGAGCACTCAGATTCATAAAGCAAGTTCTTAGAGACCTACAAAGAGACTTAGACTCCCACACAATAATAGTGGGAAACTTTAACACCCCCCTGTCAATATTAGATCAATGAGACAGAAAATTAACAGGGGATATTAAGGACTTGAACTCAGCTCTGGACTAAGCAGACCCAATAGACATCTACAGAACTCTCTACCCCAAATCAACAGAATATACATTCTTCTCAACACCACATCACACTTATTCTAAAATTGACCACATATTTGGAAGTAAAACACTCCTCAGCAAATGCAAAAGAATGGAAATCGTAACAGTCTTTCAGACCACAGTGCAATCAAATTAGAACTCAGGATTAAGAATCTCACTCAAAACCACACAACTACATGGAAACTGAAAAACCTGCTCCTGAATGACTACCGGGTAAATAACAAAATTAAGGCAGAAATAAATAAGTTCTTTGAAACCAATGAGAACAAAGACATAACGTACCAGAATATCTGGGACGCAGCTCAAGCAGTGTTTAGATGCTAAAGCAGTGTTTAGATGAACATCGATGTGAAAATCCTTAATAAAATACAGCAAACTGAATCCAGCAGCACATCAAAAAGTTTATCCACCTCGATCAAGTCCGCTTCCTCCCTGGGATGCAAGGCTGGTTCAACATATGCAAATCAATAAACGTAATCCATCACATAAACAGAACCAATGACAAAAACCACATGATCTCATCTGCATCTCAATAGATGCAGAAAAGGCCTTCGATAAAATTCAACACCCCTTTATGCTAAAAACTCTCAATAAACTAGGTATTGGTGGAACGTATCTCAAAATAATAAGAGCTATTTATGACACACCCACAGCCAATATCATACTGAATGGGCAAAACCTCGAAGCGTTCCCTTTGAAACCCGGCACAAGAAAAGGAAGTCCTCTCTCAACACTCCTATTCAACATAGTATTGGAAGTTCTGGCCAGGGCAATCAGACAAGAGGAAGAAATAAACGATATTCAAATAGGACGAGAGGAAGTCAAATTGTCTTTGTTTGCAGATGACATGATTGTACATTTAGAAAACCCATCGTCTCAGCCCCAAATCTCATTAAGCTGATAAGCAACTTTGGCAAAGTCTCAGGATACAAAATCAATGTGCAAAAATCACAAGCATTCTTATGAACCAATAATAGAGAGCCAGATCATGAGCAAACTCCCATTCACAATTGGTACAAAGAGAATAAAATACCTAGGACTCATCCCTTTTTATTTCCCGATATACACTGGACTGCCAGCCATATCAAAAGACCCATACCACGATCTTTTTTTTTTTTTTTTTGCCATGGTGCTATTGCATATCCCCCTGAACATCTTTATCCTTCCCTTTCACTTTGCTTACTCTCGCTTGTTAAGGTTGAGATCAAGAATCTTCAGGTAAACCTTTGATCCACTAATATTGTCTTAGGAGAGCCCCCTTTGCAATCACATTGCCTCTACTTACCTCCATTATAACCCTGTCTGTACTCTTTGTGATTGTGGGTTCCTCATAACTGTCTCTGCCACTTTTGTGTGAGTTCCTTGAAATCAGCCTGTATGCCCAGTGCTAGGATTCTCTGTGAGGCATAACAGGCACTCAGTATATGCATGCAGGAACCTGGTCAGTGCAGGGAAGCAGAAACATCCCTAAGCATGAGAACAGACCTTCTCAACAAGAGGGCTGTTTGCCCTGAGCCCCTTCGGACATTAGCCTTATCTCCTATGATCCCAATTCACAGAAACTTTAGAATTATTTTTATCTGTGTTTTCTTTTTCTAATCATAGGCTTTTTCTTTCTGGTTCTACTTAATTTACCTAAACTGGATCACACCTGCTCATGCAGTTGCAGTTCGAATTTTTATTGGAATTCTTAAAGCATTCTGGAGTGAACCATGTTTTGTATATAACATGCTCAAGCATTGTAATAGGTTCAAATATGATAAATGATCTTTATTTTGGAAAATATTAGAAAAAATTCTAACATTTTATAAGGTACTATCACTTATATTGCAATTTTACTATCTCTTACATAAGTACCTAGAGCCATGCAACGTTTTAAAGATCATCTTTTTATATTTTTCAATGCTGGGATATTATAAAGAATGAGGTTGTGTTTTGATTGATAAGGACCAGAACACAGTTTCTGTAGAAATTAGTACTGGGATTCATTATATGCAAATATTTTCTAGTCATGCAAATGTTTCCCTTATAATTTTTAAAGTATTTTACTGAATTGTCACTTTTGTTACATATTCACATGCAATTTGTTTCAATCTAGAAAAATTACTTATGCTAAAAATTAAAAACAAATTGAAAATCTTATTAAAAGCCAAATTTAGATTTGTTTGGCTTTTATAGCCAATTTTTGCTAAAATTATTAGTAATAGCAAGCCAAAATTCATGCAAAATACTGTGGAGAGAGAAAATTATTTTTATAATAGTATATTATAAAACATGTATGTAAACATCAACTGTTTTTGAGGATCTTCTGTTTTGTTTAGGTCTGATAGTACATTTTGCCTCCTGCCTAAATTAAACTGTTGTAACAACATTAGATGGCACCGCCATCAAACTAGTTGTAAGGTTAAATTTACATGTGTTTCAGCAAGATGTTTCCTCTTTGGTCAGATCAAGAAATGTCTAATATAATTTCTGAAATACTTGCAAGAATATATACAAAAATGTTATTTTTGGTTAATCATTGTATACATTTATGAGGCACAGTGTGACGTTTTAATAGATGTATACAATGTGGAATGATTAAATCAAGCTAATTAACATATTCTTCACATTGTTTACCTATTTTTTATTGTGAGACATTTGGAATTTACTCTCTTAACTATTTTGAAATACTTAATACAATATTATTGACTATAGTCACCCTGCTGTGCAAAAGACCTCAAAACCTATTCCTCCTATGTGAATCTTTGTACCCTTTGATCAGCAACTCCCCATTCCTATCCTCTCATCCGCCACTGCCTACAGCCTCTGATAACCACCATTTTACTTTCTACTTCTATGAGTTCAATTTTGTTAGATTCCACAGATTAGTGAGATCATGAGGTATTTCTCTTTCTGTTCCTGTTTTATTTCACTTAGCTTAGTGTCCTTCAGATTTATCCGTGTTGTCCCAAATAACAGAAATTCCTTGCCTTTTAAGGCTGACTAGTATTCCATTGTATATATAGACCATAGTTTCTTTATCCATTTATCCATTGATATGGGTTTAATCCATATCCATTTATCCAAGATATGGGTTTAATCCATATCTTGGCTATTGTGAATAGCTACAGTGAACATGGATGTGCAAAGATCTTCAACATGTTGATTTCACTTTCTTTGGATATAGATGCAGAAATGGGATTACTGGATCACATGGTAGTTCTCTTTTTAGTTTTTTGAGGAACCTCCATAAGGTTTTCCATAATGACTCTACTAATTTACATTCCCCCCAATAATATATACGCTTAATTCATTTTATCTTATCGTGCTTTGCTTTATTGTGCTTCACAGATACGTGTTTTTTTAACAAATTGGAAGTTTGTGCAAAGACTGCATTTAGCAAGTCTATCGGTGACATTTTTCCAACAGCATGTGCTCACTTTGTATCTCTGTCTTACATTTTGGTCATTCTTGAACTATCTATAAATTTAAAATTGTTTATTTATTTATTTATTTATTTTTTGAGATGGAGTCTCACTTTGTCACCCAGGCTGGAGTGCAGTGGCTTGATCTCGGCTCGCCACAAACTCCACCTCCTGGGTTCAATCTATTCTCCTGCCTCAGCCTCCTGAGTTGCTGGGATTACAGGCACCAGCCACCACGCCCGGCTAATTTTTGTATTTAGTAGACACTGGGTTTTGCCATGTTGGCCAGGCTGGTCTTGAACCCCTGACCTTGTGACCCGCCCACCTTGGCCTCCCAAAGTGCTGGGATTACAGGTGTGAGCCACTGAGCCTGGCCGATGAGTTATTTTTGATATTACTATTGTAATTGTTTTGGGGCACCACGAATTGCACTCATATAAAATGGTGAATTTGATCAATAAATGTTGTGTATGTTCTGACTGCTCCACCAATGGGCCATTCCCCCACCTGTTTCCCTCTCCTCAGGCATTCCTATTCCTTGAGACACACAGCAGAAAATTAGACCAACTAATAACCTGCAAGGACTGTAAGTGTTCAAGTAAAATAAAGAGTTACATGTCTCAAAAGCTACAAATGATTAAGCTTAGTGAGGAAGGCATGTTGAAAACTGCCATACGCTGAAAGGTAGGCCTCTTGTGCCAAATCATCAGCAAAGTTGTGAATAAAAGGAAAAGTTCTTGAAGGAAATTAAAAATGTTACTCCAGTGAATACACAGATGATAAGAAAGCAAAACAGCCTCATTGCTGATAGAGAGAAAGTTTGAATGATCTTAATAGAAGATCAAAGCAATCACAACATTCCCTCAAGCCAAAGCCTAATCCAAAGAAAGGCCCTAACTCTGTTCAATACTAAGAAGGCTGAGAGAAGTGAGGAAGCTGCAGAAAAAAAGTTTAAAGGTAGCAGATGCTGGTTCATGAAGTTTTGGGAAAGATACTTATCCATAACATGTAAGTGTAAGGTGAAGCATCAAGTGCTGATGGAGAAGCTGCAGCAAGTTGTCCAGAAGATGTAGCTAAGATAAGTGATGGAAGTGACTACACTAAAGAACAGATTTTTAATGTAGATGAAACAGCCTTATATTGGAAGAAGGTATCATCTAAGACTTTCATAGCTAGAGAAAAAAAATGGAATGGTTGGCTCCAAACCTTTAAAGAACAGGCTGACTCTCTTGTTAGGGGCTAATGTAGCTGGTGATTTTAAGTAAAAGCCAATGCTCTCTTATCATTCTGAAAATCTTAAGGGTTCTGTAATTATGCTAAATTTACTCTGCCTGTGCTCTATAGATGGAACAACAAAACCCGGATGATAGTACGTTTATTTGTAGCATGGTGTACTGAATATTTTAAGCCCACTGTTGAGACCTGCTGCTCAGAAAAACAGATTTCTTTGAAAACATTATTGCTCACTGACAATGCACTTGGTCACCTAAGGGCTCCAATAGAGATTTACAAGGAGATTAATGTTGTTTTCACATCTGCTAACACAACATCTATTCTGCAGCCCATGGATCAAAGAGTTATTTTGACTTTCAGGTATTATTATTTAGTAAATACATTTTGTAAGACTACAGTTACCATAGATAGTGATTTCTCTGTTGGATCTGGGCAAAGTAAATTCAAAGCCTACTGGAAAGAATTCATTATTCTAGATGTCATTAAGAATATTTGAGATTTACAGGAGAAGGAAGATATTAGCATTACCATGACTTTGGAAGAAGTTGATTCCTGCCCTCGTGGATAATTTTGAGAAGTTGAAGACTTCAGTGGAAGAAGTAACTGCAGATGTGGTGGAAATAGCAAGATAAATAGAAATAGAGATGGAGCCTGAAGAGGTGATTGAATTGCTACAGTCTCATGATAAACTTGATTATGCAAAGAGAGTGATTTTTGAGATTGAAACTACTCCTGCTGAAGATGCTGTGAACATTATTGAAATGGTGACAAAAACTTGAAAATATTGCATAAACTTAGTTGATAAGACAGCATCAAGTTTTGAGAGGATAGACTTCATATTTGAAAGAAGGTCTATGAATCAAAAGCGATCAAATAGAATCACATGATAGGAAGAGAGGAAGTCAAATTGTCTCTGTGTGCAGATGATATGATTGTATATTTAGAAAACCCCATCATCTCAGTTCAAAAACTCCTTAAGCTGATAAGCAACTTCAGCAGTCTCAGGATACAAAGTCAGTGTGCAAAAATCACAAGCATTCCTATATGCCAATAATAGACACACAGAGAGCCAAATCATGAGTGAACTCACATTGACAATTGTTACAAAGAAAATGAAATACCTAGGAATACAACTTACAAGGGATGTGAAGGACCTCGTCAAGGAGAACTACAAACCACTGCTCAAGGAAATAAGAGAGGACACAAATAAATGGAAAAACATTCCATGCTCATGGATAGGAAAATCAATAACGTGAAAATGGCCATACTGCCCAAAGTAATTGATAGAGTCAAGGCTCTCCCCATCAAGCTACCATTGACTTTCTTCACAGAATTAGAAAAAAATACATTAAATTTCATATGGAACCAAAAAGAGCATGTATAGCCAAGACAATCCTAAGCAAAAAGAACAAAGCTAGAGGCATCATGCTACCTGACTTCAAACTCTACTGCAAGGCTACAGTAACTAAAACTGCATGGTACTGGTATCAAAACAGATATATAGGCCAATGGAACAGAACAGAGCCCTCAGAAATAATGCCACACATCTACAACCATTTGATCTTTGACAAACCTGACAAAAACAAGCAATGGGGAAGGGATTCCTATTTAATAAATGATGTTGGGAAAAACTGGCTAGCCATATGTAGAAAATTGAAACTGGACCCTTTCCTTACACCTTCTACAAAAATTAACTCAAAGTGGATTAGAGACTTAAATGTAAACCTAAAACCATAAAAACCCTAGAAGAAACCCTAGACAATACCATTCGGGACCTAGGCATGGGCAAAGACTTAATGACTAAAACACCAAAAGCAATGGCAACAAAAGCCAAAATTGACAAATGGGATCTAATTAAACTAATGAGTTCTGCACAGCAAAAGAAACTATCATGAGTGAACAGGCAACCTACAGAATGGAAGAAAATTTTTGCAATCAATCCATCTGACAAAGGGCTAATAACCAGAATCTACAAAGAACTTAAGCAAATTTACAAGAAAAATAAACAACTCCATCAAAAAATGGGCGAAGGATATGAACAGACACTTCTCAAAAGAAGACATTTATGCAGCCAACAAATATGTGAAAAAAAAGCTCATCATCACTGGTCATTAGAGAAATGCAAATGAAAACCACAATGAGATACCATCTCATGCCAGTTAGAATGGCAATCATTAAAAAGTCAGGAAATAACAGATGCTGGAGAGGATGTGGAGAAATAGGGATGCTTTTACACTGTTGGTGACCATGTAAATTAGTTCACCCATCGTGGAAAACAGTGTGGCAATTCCTCAAGGATCTAGAACCAGAAATACCATTTGACCCAGCAATACCATTATTGGGTATATACCCAAAGGATTATAAGTCATTCTACTATAAAGACACATACATATGTATGTTTCCTGCGGCACTGTTCACAATAGCAAAGACTTGGAGCCAACCCAAATGCCCATCAATGATAGACTGGATAAAGAAACTGTGGCACATTTGCACCATGCATACACTATGCAGCCATAAAAAAGGATGAGTTCATGTTCTTTGCCGGGACATGGATGAAGCTGGAAACCATCATTGTCAGCAAACTAACACGAGAACAGAAAACCAAACACCACATGGTCTCACTCATAAGTGGGAGTTGAACAATGAGAACACATGGACACAGGGAGGGGAACATCACACACTGGGTCCTGTCGGGGTGTGGGGGGGGGTTAGGGGAGGGATAGCATTAGGAGAAATACCTAATGTAGGCGATGGGTTGATGGATGCAGCCAACCACCATGGCACATGTATACCTGTGTAACCAGCACGTTCTGCACGTGTATCCCAGAACTTATAATAATAAAAAAATTCTTTGTGAAAGGAAGGATCAATGGTTGTAGCAAAATTTGTTGTTGTGTTATTTTACTAATTTGTTACAGCCACCCTGACCTTCAGTAACCACCATCCTGATTATTTCGCAGCCATCAACATTGAAGCAAGATCCTCCACCGGCAAAAAAAAAATTATGACTCTCTGAAGGCTCAGATGATTGTTAGCATTTTTTGTAATAAAGTACTTTTTTTTTTGAGATGGAGTCTCACTCTGTTGTCCAGGCTAAAGTGCAGTGGCATGATCTTGGCTCACTGTGACCTCCACCTCCCAGGTTCAAGCGATTCTCCTGTCTCAGCCTCCTGAGTAGCTGGGATTACAGGCATGCACCACCACACCCCATTAATTTTTGTATTTTTAGTAGAGATGGTGTTTTGCCATGTTGGTCAGGCTGGTTTTGAACTCCTGACCTTGTGATCCACCTGCCTCGGCCTCCCAAAGTGCTGGGATTACAGGCATGAGCCACCACGCCCAGTCAGTAAAGTACTTTTAACTGAGATATGAACATTGTCTTTTTAGCCATAATGCTATGGCATACTTAATAAACTACAGTACACTGTAAACATGACTTTATATGCACTCAGAAACCAAAACACTCTTGTGCCTCTATTGTTGCAATATGTGCTTTATTACTATGGTCTGGAATCAAAACTGCAATATCCCCAAAATATGCCTGTATAAGAGTTCTATTTTTTCTGCCTCCTCTCCCATACTTGTTACCATTCATCTTTTTGATAAAAGCCATTCTAGCAGATGGGAGATGGTATCTCATTGTTTTAATTTGTATTTCCCTAATGATTAGTAATGAATATCGTGTACTTATTGGTCATTCATATATATCTTTTTTTAAGAAATATTTATTCAGGTCCCTTGCCCATCTTTTAATTGAGCTATTTGTTTCCTTGCTATTGAGTTGAGTCCCTTTTATATTTTGGACATTAATCGCTTATCAGATGTACACTTTTCAATATTCTTGCATTCGGTAAGTTGTCTCTTCACTTTTTTCCTTTGCTGTGCAGTGGCTTTTAGTTTAATGCCATCTCATTTGTCTATTTTTATTTTATTGCCTGTGCTGTTGAGGTCATATCCAAATAAATCATTGTTCTGACCTGTTATCTTCTTGTAGTTTTATAGTTTCAGATCTTAAGTCTTTTATCTATTTTGAGTTTATTTTTGTATACGGTTTAAGAGTCTAATTTTATTCTGCCTTTGTATAACCAGTTTCCAGACCCTATTTATTGATGACACTGTCCTCTCCTAATTGTGTGTATTTTGCACCTTTTTCAAAAATCAATGGACTATAAATGGGTGAGTTTATTTCTGAAGTTTCTGTCTAATTCCAGTGGTCGGTGTTTCTGTTTTTATGCCAGTACCATGCTGTTTTGATTATTGTTACTTTATAATGTTTCAAATCATAAAGTGTGATGCCTCCAGCTTTGTTCTTTTTGCTCAAGACTGTTTTGGTTATTTGGGGTCTTTTGTGGTTCCATACAAATTAATGATTATTTTTTTCTGTTTCTGTGAAAAATGACATTGAAATTTGATAGTAGTTGCATTGAGTCTATAGGTTACTTTGGGTAGTATGGATATATTCACAATATTAATTCTTCCAATCCATGGACACAGGATATCTTTTTTTTTTTTTTTTTTTTTTTTGGCGACAGAGTCTTCCTCTGTTGCCCAGGCTGGAGTGCAGTGGTGCAGTCTCAGCTCACTGCAAGCTCTGCCTCCTGGGTTCACGCCATTCTCCTGCCTCAGACACCCGAGTAGCTGGGACTACAGGCGCCCGCCACCACGCCTGGCTAATTTTCTGTATTTTTAGTAGATACGGGGTTTCACCGTGTTAGCCAGGATGGTCTCGATCTCTGACCTCGTGATCCGACCGCCTCGGCCTCCCAGAGTGCTGGGATTACAGGCGTGAGTCACCGTGCCAGGCCAGGATATCTTAACATTTATTGTGTTTTCTTCAATTTCTTTTATCAGTGTTTTCTTGTTTTGAGTAGAAAGGACTTTTATGTCCTTGGTAAAGTTTATACTTAATTTTTTAGAGTTGCTATTGTAAGTGGGATTGTTTTCTTAAGTTCCTTTCTGAGTAGTTCATTATTAGTATATAGAAATGCTACTGATTTTTGTATGTTGATTTTGTACCTTGCAAATTTGCTGATTTTTTAAATCAGTTCAAATAGTTTTTTTGGTGGAGTCTTTTGGATTTTTTTATGTGTAGATAATGTCATCAGCAAATATAGACAATTTCACTTCCTCCTCTCTTCGTAGGATGCCTTTTCTTTCTTTTGCCTAGTTGCTCTGGCCAGCACTTCCAATATTATGTTGAAAGGAAGTGGTGGAAATTGGGCATCCTTGTTTTGTCCCTGATCTTAGAGGAAAAGCTTTCAACTTTTCGTTGTTGAGAATAATGTTAGCTACGATTTTGGCATATATGGTCTTTAATGTGTTGAGGTACATTCTCTGTATACTTAATATGTTGAGAGTTTTTTAAAAAATCATGAATCGGTGTTGAATTTTGTCAAATGCTTTTTCTGCATCTATAGAGATGATCATATAATTTTTCTTTATTTTGTAATGTGGTATGTCACATTTATTGATTTGCATATGTTGAAACATCCTAACATTCCAGGGATAAATCCCACTTGATCATGGTGAATTATTCTTTTAATGTGTTCTTGAATTTGGTTTGCTAATATTTTGGTTAGGTTTTTTGCATCTTGGTTTATCAGGGATATTGACCTATAATTTTCTTTTCTTTTAGTGTACTTGTATTGCTTTGGTATCAGGATAATGCTAGTCTCGTGAAATGACTTAGAAAGTCTTTGTTCTTCTTTAAATTTTTGGAAGAGTTTGAAAAGAATTGGTGTTAGTTCTTTAAATGTCTTTTAGAATTCAGCAATGAAGTGTTCTGGTTGTGGGCTTTTCTTTGATGAGAGATGTTTTATTACTGATTTAATCTCCTTACTCATTACTGGACTGCTTAGATTTTCCTATTTCTTTGTGATTCAGTCTCTGTTGTGTGCATCTCAGAATTTTTTTTTTATAGATTTCCCAATTAGTTGATATAAAATTGTTCATAATGGTTTCTTATAATCCTTTGTGTTTCCATGATATCAGTTTTAATGTCTCTGTTTTCATTTCTGATCTTATTTGAGTAGTTTCTTCCTTTTTCCTAGTTAGTCTAGCTAAGGATTTGTTGATTTTATCTTTCCAAAAATTTAGTTTCATTGATTTTTTTTCTCTTACTTTCTAGTATCTGTATCATTTATTTCTTATCTGAACTTTGTTCTTTCCTTCCTTCTGCTAACTTTGGGCTTAATTTATTCTTTTTATAGTTCCTTAAGGTATAAAGTCAGATTATTTGTGACCTTTCTTCTTTTTTGATATAGACATTTATTGCCATTAATGTCCCTCTTAGCATTGCTTTTCCTGCACCTCAGGAGTATTGGTATATTTTGTTTCCATTTTCATTTGTCTCAAGGTGTTTTTTAATTTTTTTATTTTTTTCTGTGTTGTTTAGGCGATTGTTTTTTAAATTTCCACATATTTGTGTATATTCCTAGATTTATCTTGTTACTGATTTCTGGCTTCATGCCATTGTGATCTGAAAAGATATTTGAAATGATTTCAGTCCTTTTAAATTTGTTAAGGCTTGTTTTGTGGCCAAACATATGATCTATCCTGGAGAATGTTTCATGTGTCCTTGAGAAGAATGTATCTTCTGCTGCTGTTTGGTAGAATTTTCTGTATATGTCTGTTAGGTCCATTTGGACTAAAGTATAATTCAAGTTTAATTTTTTTTAATAATATCCTGTCTAGATGATCTATCCATTGTTAAAAACCAGGAGAGGGTCTCTGCTGTTATTGTATTGCAGATTATCTTTTCCTTCAGATCATTTAATACTTGCTTTATGTGTTTAAGTGCTCCAATGTTGAGTGCATATATATTTACAATGGTTATGCCTTCTTGGGGGATTGATCCTTTTACCATCATATAATGACCTTGTTTGTTTCTTTTTATAGTTTTTGACATATCTATTTGGACTTATATAAGTATACTTACCCCTGCTCTCTTTCAGTTTGCATGAAATGCACATATTTCGGTCTATGTGTATCTTCACTAGTAAAGCAAATCTCTTATGGGCAGCATATAGTTGAATCTTGTATGTCTATTTTTAAATCCATTCAGCCACTCTGTCTTTTTATTGGAGAATTTCATTTACATTAGAGGTCATTATTGATAGGAACTTTCTACTGTTATAGTGTAATTTGTTTTCTGATGATTTTGTAGTTCATTTGTTTTTTATCTTCCTCTCTTGCTGTCTTCTTTTGTGGATTGATGGATTTCTGTGGTTGTATGCTTTTATTCTTTCTTTTTTATATTTTGTGCAACTGCTGTAAGTTTTTGCTTTGTGGTTATCATGAGGCTCACAAAAAATATCTTATCCCTCTAGGTTACTTCAAGTTGATAACAACTTGCCTTTAATTGCATACAAAAACTACGTTTTCACTCCCTTGCCCTTTTATGATTCTGATGTCAAAATGTACAGTTGTTTCTGTAATTTATATCTCTGAACAACTTATTGTAACTACAGTTGTTTTTAATAGTTGTGTCTTTTAGCTCTCCTAATAGGGATAAAATTGCTTTGTGGACCAACTTTATAGTATTGAAAAATTCTGAGAATGAGTATGTATTACTTATACCATTGAGTTTTTACTTTCTTATGTTTTTGTCTTTAGTAAGAGCTTTTTTTTTCAGCTTAAAGAACTCTTTTTTAAAGCAATTCCTATAAAGCAGGCCTAGCGGTGATGAACCCCCTTGTTTGTTTGGAAAAGTTTTTATTTCTCCCTCATTTCTGAAGGACAGTTTCATTGGGTGAAATATTCTTGGTTGGCGTTTTTTTTCCTTCAGCACTTTGAATATATCTTCCCATTCTCCTGGTCTGCAGGATTTCTGCTGAACAAATTCTGGTTTATATACTATTTTCTTTACCAACTATGTTAGCACAACTGCCCTAGGCTTACCCTAGACAATCTTTTAAGTCAATGGCAAAAGTGGAAGGACATTTATTTTCTTTACTGAAGTTATATATTATACTTTCTACAACACATATAAATGGAAAAACTCAGTAATTTTAACTTTAAGGATAAGACTGTGGGAGTAGATCACCCTGGATGCAGGCAGTAGGGGGGGTACATCATCTCTAGAGAATTTAAAAATAACAAAATGAGCTAAAAGTTGGTGTGCTTCTAATTGTTACCATGAACCAGCCATTCTAATGTCAGTGATAAAATTCTTCACTCTGAAAAAAAAAAATCTCTTGTTTATCTAAGTCTTTAAACCATTGGTGCAGTTACTGTTAAATTTTAATAATACATATTCAAACTAGCATGTTTTATTACTTATCCTTTAATAACTATTGTAGTCTACATTGTAATTTTCAAGACTTGCAATTTACTACAAGTTCCTGACATATAAATGGACTCAGCTTATGTGTGCTTGTTTTGAGTGTAAGTTATTAATGGTTTGAAATTGTTCAGGCTGGAAATGATTTTGAAACTCATTCAAACTAAAAATAAAATGAGAGATAAAATATTGCAATGTTCTCTGGGATATTGATATTTTATCAAGTTACACCAAAGGAATGAATTTGCTTTTTAGAATTTCAAATGTCATTTTGCTGGGTGAATAGGGTGGATATTTATGGAAAAGCACAGGCCCTTCTTGATGCAACCTTGAAACTATAATGTGTTTTACTGCTGCCACCTTTCTACTTGCTTTTAAGGACTTTTTTGATTATGTGGTTTTCTCTACTCTTTGTATATGCTTGGTAGAAATTCCTTTACATTTTATTTTTAAAGGCCATTCTAGTTTGAGTTTTAGTACTACTGGCATAAATAAGCACAGTTCAGGGAAATCTTGGAGTCTTAAGGCCTAAAATAGGGAATGTACCCTGAAATTCCCAGTGAAAGTGCCCTAATGATTAAACATATTTTTTTCTTTTATTCAATAGGAGGCATTCATAGAATGTTATCAAACATATCTAAAACTTTATAAAGAATATTTGTATACAAATTTCAGATGAAAG
This sequence comes from Pongo pygmaeus, assembly GCF_028885625.2. Lineage (NCBI taxonomy): Eukaryota > Metazoa > Chordata > Mammalia > Primates > Hominidae > Pongo > Pongo pygmaeus. The sequence continues at coordinate 83,110,501 of NC_072384.2, forward strand.
TCACCACATTTTTGTAGATAAACTTTTCAAATTGTAGAAATCTCACTAAACCCAAAGGTATATAGTTCCTGTGGAAAAAGTGCAAAGGACAAGTTCCTATTAGATTTATTCTCTTCATTTTTCATGGATTTCAATATCATAGAAAAGGACTTGGCAGTGGAACTGGGGATCTATTTGCTTTATAATTTACAAAGAAAAAGGGAGATCTTTAAAAATATTATGCTTGGACTTGATAAATGATTGTATTATACAACTTTTTGATGTCATGACCTAGTAGGTGACTAAGTTATTCTTGGAATTATGTAACATAAACTGTAAACAGGAGGATGCTTAGGTTTTTAGATTTAATATAGATAAATGGTATATATTTCTTGAGTAGGAACATTGTTTCTTCTTTCTGATTTCAGAGAGTAATCACAAAAGTTCCTTGTGTTAATTTTGAGTAACTGGCAAATAATGAGAGACGTCAGGCAGAAACTGGAAGCCAAATGACAAAGATTGAGAGCACATATTTCACAATAATGACATCTTTGATAATTCTATTACATTGCTACCTTTAAATCATGGGAAATCTTCATGGGCAGTTAACGAATGATGTGTAATAAGAATTACAACAGAAAACCTTCAAAAGAGAATCTCTCACGGTAGTGGAAACAGAATAAAATAGACCAGTCTCTAGTTTCTGTTCCAAGGTTTAAAATAAGATCAAGAGGGCAAGCTATGTGAGACTCTCCGAGAAACTAGTTAGGACAGGCAAATTCAACAGGGAAGCTATTTGCATTGTGAACTATAAAAATATCAAAAAGTTTGGTTTGAGATGATTGATAGTGAAATATAAATATCTGAAGCTTACTTAATGAGTAGAGAGGTAACGATAGGCAGTAAATATTCTTAATTTTAAAGAACAAATTTAAAGAAAAATACACAGACCTATAGTTTTTATATATCAGATGTTATAAAAATTTATACTGAAAACATATTCTCAAATATTAATTACATATTCTAAAATATTAAGAGCCTAGTATATACAATTCTAGGACTATGATGATGTACAAAAGAGTGTTCTGAAAAATTTAAAGTGTTAGCAGAGAAAAATTTTCATCACAAAAGTATTCATTTTAGACCTTAAATGAATATAACAGAAATATGTGAACCTGAAAAGCAACCAATTCTTATTGATTGGTAAGAATGTTTTATAAATTAAGGACACTAATCTTTTGGGTGTCAGACATAATTTTTTAAAAAATTAAAACATTTGTAACAATGACTACTTATGGGTTGAGTACTTTACTAAGAAGTGTCAGGACTCTGCTTAATAATGAAACTACAACAATGAACAAGGATCACATTTATTAATCTTATAATTTTTTTACTAGCTTCTTTCATATGTACTGTGCTTAGACAGTCCTTCGCTACATTAATATTTAGAAAATAGTTACCTACTTTTTCTTCTAGTACTTATATCACCTCAATTTTTACATTTTAGTCTTTGACATATTGAGAATTTGCTTTGATATATGGATGATTGAATTTTTAAACAATTTTACTAGCCTAGGTCGAAGTAAAATATTATACATTTATAAGTAAAATATTGAAAAATATTCAGTGCTTTCTTTTGGTTATTTCTGAATAGCGTATGCTAATATTTTCCCTCCTGAACCTTCTTCTCCATTTTATAGTAATAAATTGGGGTGGGGTGGTTGGGAGAAATAGATGGTAGGGAGTTGGAATACATGACTCCAAGCTTAAATGTACTATAGCTGAAAAAGGCCACCTAGAAAATGTACTTCTCAGTGTAGAGCTAGAGCATCTTTAAAAAGCAGACACTTCTGAAAGGTTTAGCTAATGTAAACGGTCTTATTAGACATGACACATGAAGACCTAATTGGATTTCATTCTTCATGTTGATTTAATAATTTCATGTGCAAGTTTATGATGACCTTTAGTGTGATTAAAGATATAAATTAAGCTTAAGTGTTTATTATTTAATGAGACCATTTAAACAGCTAACATAGAGTTCTTTGCTGATTTCAGGATCATACCATTCAAGTGTTGCCTTCCCAAGTGATTTTTCTTTGTTGTTAAAAAGAGATGTGATTGGGCTCTACAGGGTGCATGTAATGTACTTTTCTGCATATCATATAACATCTCACTGATTTGGTTTAATGGTAAGTTGAGAAGGAAGAAAGCAGCAAGTTTGAAGTAATTAAAAATCTGAGTTTAGTTAATGGAAAAAAGGATCATAAGATTTAGTACATATAATAGACTCTAAACCTTAAATAGGACACTAACCTCTGAGTTTCAGTTTCTACACGTGTAGGATGGTGATCATACCAGCTTCCTGAACCCTCAATCCTTTGGTAATTAAATAAGATACTGCATATGATGGTCTTTGCAAACTTAACACTGTATGCATATTCTCTCTTGTTATTAATTTAAACTAAAGATAAAAATGAACAGTCTATTTGTTTTGGGTCTGCTTTATAGAAAAGACATTTCACTTATAATGACTAAATGCATTAGTTAACTCTAATTCAATTAGAGTTTTATGAAGTCTGGCTTTCTAAACAAGCTAAAAATTTCTCCTTTAATTCTAATTATTCTAAAATGTCTGAACTAAGTCATCAACTTTATGAGAAAGTGGTTTTCTGTGTGACACCAATAAATATTAGTGCATACTATTGCATTCATTATATGTACAATAACTAACATAAAAATTCATTCCTCTCATTTATGTGTCTGATTATATTTGGTATCTTCCTTTCCATTCATTGTGTTGCTTACTTGTTAAGTGGGATAATGAGCAATCTTTTAATTTTTCCACTGAATTCATTTTGCCTAAACTCCTGCTTCTACACATGTACTACTTAACTAGAATGAGGAAGAAAAATGAAACTCTCAGTCAAATTTTGAGTACAGATACATCCTTTACAACTGATTTTGCTATACCGTACCTTTGCAATATTAGGCAAGATAGTTAACTACTTGATGTCTCAGTTTCTTCACTTAAAAATGAATATAGTAATAAGGCCTCTAGCACTGGGTTGTTGAGAAGACTAATTCATTTAGAACATAAATTGTGAAATAGTGAGTGTTCAATAATTTTATTCTTTATTATCTTGATAAAAGTTTAAGAATTTCATAAATTGTTTTGTCTGTAGTCTGCGTAATTTTGAATGCATAACAAAGAATGTGTTAATCTCCAGGTGAAACTAGTACAAAATTCCAACTTCAGTGTATACCTATGTATGTTAAAGTGGTCTTTAATGAATAATGGATTATTGTTAGTCAAGCAAGTAAATAACTATAATTTCTGCTTATTTATTCATTTGGGGAAAAGCAGATTTATTTTATTAGTTTATTCATATTTATCCTAACCACCTCTCTGCTGGTATGCATCTCAATCAGTCAATAAGAATAGTATTTGCCAATTCATATTTTGTACATGCTGTCCACAATGCACTGCTAGGTATTCAGAGGAGGCAAAGATGAAACTGTTCAAGAGAAGGGGATGTGTGATTCAAAAGAAAAAGCTGTCCCTGAGCTACAAGCGGTGTACAAATTATTGGGAGAAATGTTACATATTCTTAAACTGTATCTTGTAATACCTTGGTAATTCAGAGAAAGGTGCTGTGCACTGGACTAGTCAGGAATGTGCCTTGGAGGAACTTGACTTGTGTCTTCACTGGACTACAGATACATCGTGTATTTGTTTCCTAGGACTATGATTACAAAATACCACAAACTCAGTGAGTTAGAACAAATTTTTTTCTCTTATACTTCAGGACACCAAAAGTCTGAAATCAAGATGTCAGCAGGGTTGGTTCCTTCATGGGGTCTCCAAAGGAGAATCAGCTTCATGCCGCTTTCCTGGCTTCTCTGGCTCCTAGCAATCCTAGCATTTCTTGATTTATAGCTAAGTCACTCTAATCTCTGCCTCCATGTTCACATGGCTGCCTTCCCTGTGTCTGTGTCCTCTTCTTATAAGCAAACCACTCATGGTGGACTATGGCCCACCCTAATCCAGTATGCTCCTATCTTAACTTGAGTACATCTGTAAGACTTTATTTCCAAATGAGGCCGCATTCACATTTAGGTACCAGACATAAGAATTTGAACATATCATTTTTGGGGAACACAATTCATCCCACTAGATGTGGAGAGAAGAGAGGAGAATATCCTAGACCAGAAAGACAGTGAGAGTATAAACACCACACTTTTTAACTTTCCTTAGTTGTATCTGTTGTTTGCTTGAATTTCACCCCTTTTTATGGTGCCTGAGACATTAGCAAATTAGAGTGCTTCTTTAGAAAAACCTGAAATTTCATTTGATTTTAATGTCAGTATTTTGCTATCACCAGGACAGGACTTAGATAAAATATTATTTTTGAATACTGGTAAAATCATCACTAATTCTTATTAAAATAAAGAGTAATGCAAAGATCAAAATCAAAACAATCTCATTAATTTGCAGTGACTGTAGGATGAACATTTTTCATGTTTTAGAATAAAATGTTTTATCAAATTTTCTGAGCAGTTTTTTTCTATTTTTTCCTATTTTTCTATTAACAGAAGTTTCTTGGTAAAAGCAAATAAGCTCCTAAACATTAAAGAAAGAACTCTATTTAGAAAAATGGAAATTACAAAATTAGCTAACATTATAAAAATAGCAGAGAAACCAGCAACTATCATATATAGCCAAAATGAAAGTAAAACATAGAAACTACTTACACCTAGAACTGGAAAATCAATGATGAAATGGCTTCATTTTACTAGATGTGTAACTTATGCTAGGTATTTCTCCTTATTTCCAATAGAAAATTGATACTACTGAATTAGAGACTGAGTCTCTTTCTCTCCAGATTAGAATTATGGGATAATTTGCCCATGCTTTTTTTTATTAGATAATATGAACAATTGGAAGCAGTGAACATGCAAGGAAACAATGGTTGAGCCAATATATTACTTTAACAGCTTTTCATGTATAACAAATGTTTACCACAGATAACCATATGTTTCATGAGCTTCTGTGATCTTAGAAATTCATCTTTATTTGAGCAGTTTAAATCTTTCTTAAAACCATTTAAAATATTCAATCAATATATTTAAGGTCATCTGTGAATAATAATCTAATTAAGGAATGAAATGAGCAGTTAATAAAGGTCAGTGAAACAATTAACTAATTTTGCTAGTAAAGAAATAATACAATTGTTTGTTATAGAACATGTAGCAAGTCATAATAAAAATATTAAATATCAAATAGCTAACAGAAGAATACACTGGGTCTCTGACATATCGAGTATGCTAATCAGAATATAACAACCAAAATGAAATATTAAGTTCAGAGAAAAAAATTCAAAGAAAGATATTATTAGACTGGAAAGATAGTATTTAAAAATGAAATCCTCATTCTGTTCTAAGCAACAAACCACATTAATGAAAAATATCTGCACTCTAGACTAGACATTTTACTAGGCACAATAGCTTCTCCAGCTTCACTTTATCTTATCCCCATATATTCATAATTTACATGGGAAGCACTTTGAAAAACAATCTGCAAAGAATGAGCTTCTCAGATGACTGCCCTTTCTCCCTGTGAAAAATGTAATCATCCAGAGCAGAACCACTTCTATCTACAAATCAGTCATTAGAACTGGAAGGTCTTAAGCCAAGGACAAACATTTTTTAAAAAAAATCAACCTTCTAAGTTATAATCACTTCTGGTTAATATGATATGTGCACATGAAAAAAAATCTGTGGGCATATTTCAGTAGACAGTGACCTAAACCCTATTCTTTCCCACATAAAATCAGGGATTGACTTAGAGGTATGCATCTGATGCATTTGCAAGCTTAGGTTATATCAGAAGATCTCTAATAATGAGAAACTTCAGCAGAGAGTCACCAATTCTTCCCAGTCTTTTAAACATGGGCACAAGTTACCTAAACTTTTGTGGTGCTGTTGAATTTTTCAAGTTTCAGACAACAGAAAGGTACCTGAAATAAAGCCTACTTCGACGTTTTTAAAAAAATGGTCTCAAAGAGTGCTCTCCCAAGCTTAACTACTGTGAGAAATTGCTAAAAACAAACACACGATAGCTTAACAATTTGAATCTTAGAATTTAACTGGCAACACTGACTTAAAAAATAGAGATTATATTCGGGTGTGTGTGTGTGTGTGTGTTTGAGTGTGTGTGTGTTTGTATGTGTGTGTGTGAGAGAAGGAAAAGGAAAGAGGTGGTGGGAGGGAGAATTGTGACAAAATGTTGGGATACTACATAAAGACAAATGCATGTATACCTCCCTTTTCTTCCTCCTCCACGGACCCCCCGATGCACTATAATAGAGTATCTTGCCAATTCTTTTACCTTTTGCCTGGGGTCTGATTTTGCTGTTATTTATTCTTTCTATCCTTACTTATTACCCAAATAACTCTCCTGTGTCCTTTATCTTCTGTTTTCGTGTTTTCAAGTTGTCATTTACCAGTTGTTCTCATGTTTAACATCTACTCTGTAGCCTCTTGAATATGTCAGAATAAAACACTAAATATATCTGGCAAATAGCCCTTTGGTGCATGCAAACAATAATAAAAAAGATTTCTGGATTATATTTTTCTCTTTAAAAGTTGAACTTTCTAAATTCAGGACATACAAAATATTGCACAAATATATAATTGTTATTCATGTGACATACTCCTTGCACTTTGTCTCTAAGAAGGGAATTATTGCCAGTGATTTCATTTGTTATAGATGAAGTTCTTTGTTTGTGATTGTATAAAATGAGTCTAGAGTGCTCTTATTACTTGCTAGAAGTAATATTATTTCTTTTTACTACAACTCAAATCATGACCTGATATCATGCTTTATACTGGCCTTTTGGAAAATAAATCAAAAATGAGATAGAAAACAAATGTCAGAGCACTCATCTAAAAGAAAATATTTCAGTAATTTTTAGCATAGAACACCTGACATCTCTCTTTGTTATCCCGTATCTATACTACAACTGATACCTGGCGAATTGGGAGCCCTCATGACTACCAAAATTATAGTAGATTTTTCAATGTTTACCCTTTTCTGGATCTTCAGATATATCTATCTATCTATCTATCTATCTATCTATCTATATATATTTTCATAGATTAAATTGCTTGCTTTACACCTCTGCCTGGATTTTTAGGAATATATCAAATTGTATAGGGGAAAACTAAACCCTCTTGATTCCATTCACTCTTCAATCCACCTACTCATTTTCTCCCTTTGTCAGTAAATGGCACCACCAAACACCTACTTGCTTAAGTCAAAATTCAAGGAATGGGTGTGGGGGATGAGGTCAGGAGAATCCATAGATTCTTGAACAACCACCATCTCCTGCCTAGACTATTGCAATACCTTACTAACTGATTTACTCCTTCCACCCTTGACCCTTAATCATCCACTTCTCACAATAGCCAGGGCAATATTTTTTAAAAATGTAAATATGATCGCATCTCTTCTCTGTTTCAAATCCTCTAGGAGATTTTCATTGCTTCTAGAATAAAACCTGAATTTCCTACCCGAGCTTACGTATTTGGGAAATTGCTCATCTCATGGACCTCAACACACACCACTTTACCCTTTGCCACTAATCTTTAGTTACGTGGCTTTTCTGTTTCTTTTTCACATGTGAATCCTTGACTTTTCCTAGTGCCTTTGCACTAGCTAAACAGTGCCCCACCTGCAGTGATCATCTCCCTGATCTCTCCACAGCACTGATTCTGTCTTATTTAAACATAGTTCAAATGTCATCTCCTCCAAGAAGCCCTCCCTGAAAACCCAGTTTGAAATAGCCAGTTAGTCACTAATTGTTTTAATCAGCTATGGCCACAACAATACTGTGCAGAAAACAGCTTCAAATTTCAATGGCTTACAACAACAATAAATTTTTAATTTTTATCTCAGGTTTGTGGGGAACCTGGGGCAGTTCCACATCAGGCTGCAGGGTGGTTCAGCTTGGCTCCAGGCTTCAGGTCAGGTTCAAGTGTGCTCAACATGTCACATTCTACTGCCCATGGCTACCTGGGGCATGTCTTTCATGGGAGTTCAAGATGTCAAACCAAACTGTAAAAACATTTAAGATCTCTTTTCCTCTCACATCTGCTAACATTGCTTTGGCCAAAACAAGTCATATGACAAGTTACAGTATTAATGGGGCAGGAGATATGTTTCACCCAGATGCATATGATCAGTAAGAATGACAAAAATATTCCCAGAAACACTCAGAAGACTTCTCACATCTCTTTGGCTAAGATGGTATCACATACTGTACTCATACCTAAACCAATCACTGGAAAAAAGCTGTTGGTGATCAGCTGTAAATTAATATCAGCAAATATAAATTAATATCAGAGCCTTAATAGTAGCAGTAGTAGGTGGAATATAATTTTGCTTAAAGTTGATGAAATTTAGATATATATGTATTATAGAATGAAACTCAAATATATATTATATTCCATAATAAGGTGTAGCCACTCTCACCCAATTCTTTTTTGATGTTCCTGAAGTTCTGAGTTACTAGCTAGAAAGCTGGAATGAGTCAGTCCAGTATGACTATTACAATATAAATTCTGGTTCGCAGAACAGATAAACAAGGTAAACAACCTCGGCTCAGAAGTAATGTTTAACAGATTATTTCTGTATGGATATGATCCCTTTATATTTTGTTAAAATATGATCTCCAACTTTGTCAATTTGTTTTAAGCACTAAGATCTTAGGAGAAAACCTGTTTACTAGTAGACCTCTTATTTTCTAATACTGCTTTTCTGCTAACAACTTGAATGGAGCAGATTGCTTTTCTCTAAATTCCATATACTGGTGGAGTTGATTTTCAGGTAGAGCTTATAACTTCACCCATTTCATAGATGATCAGTGAAGGCTATATCTTTTAGGCCTATAGTCCTACTTCCCCAAGTGAAACTTCTATTTCAGGCTTCAGAGACCAACTAGTGTGTAGTATTCTTATCCTCTGTGATCTATTATCTGGCAAGATCTTGCCTTATAGCAGCTGTCTATGATTATAACGACTTTAAGGCATTTTTTTGATCCGTCATCAAAGATAACAAGGAAATTCAGTCTTTCCAGATTAATAAATGATTGCAGAGCTTTTCACACGTAGAAAGCCTTGTAACATTCATTCATTCCTCTTAAGAACTAATGAGCATTTAGAATGATTCACTTTTCATTAATTCATTCATTGGACAATAAGTAAAAAGCTAAGACAGGCCAAATTGAGATAATCTTTGAAAATATGAAGGTAAAGTACTAATTAGTGGAATGAGTATTTAGCAGTGTCCTTGAAATTTAGTTGTTAAGCTTCAGGGTTCTTGAAGGACATTCTTAGAAGTAATTTCAGCTGCTTCCCTTTTCAGAGGGGGTAAATTCAAAATTGGAAAATTGTTTTTTTTTTTTTTTTAGCTAATGTCTGAAATTTTAAAATCATGCTAATTTGCAGAGGTGCTGTAGATTTAATGATTTTGTGCCTGTGGTCACGGTTTCTATCACAGCTAATCAGAAGGCCTGTACCATTTCCTAACGTACAAACACAGTTTTGCACTAGTGTACCAGGATAATACATTGTTAATAAACATATATGGCACCAGTAGATGGTAGGCCTTACAGGTACAGCCCATTACTTAAAGACAAGGGTAGTAAGCGTTACAAATTCTGCTGGCATGGGTTTTTAAAAATTCCAGACCATGCAATCAGCATTACCCATTTAAAGCCAGTGTACCCATTTAAAATGTAATCTATTTAAAGTGAAACTGGGTTCTAGTTTCACTTCTTCAATATATTATCTGGATGACCTTGGCAAACTTCATATCAGTCAAATAGGATGGGTTCAATTGCTTTTTAAAATACCATAGACTTATTAAAATAATAAAATGAAACAAAAGTGTGTTAAATTTTCTGAAACTCAAATGTGATATACAAATTTAAGTTTATAAAACTTACGATTATTGCAATATCTATGATCTAAGAGTTTCAACAGTCTTCCACATTTGATTTCTACCTTAGACCCTCAACCCTCCTTTCAGTCATTTTCAGTTCAAAGCAGTTTAATTTCAGTGAACTTGAAATATTACATGTGAGTGTCCATTTCAAAAACCCCTTCCAAGGATTCGGGCAGAGCTCCCACGCAGCTGCAGAGTCCTGACAAAAGGAAGGCTGGTGTCTGGCTTGTCCCCCGCTTCCCTCCAGGCTCTCTGTGCCCACACAGCTGCAGAAGCTGCAGGTGTGTGTGTGCGGTCATGTCTGTGCTCATGAATGACTACGATTTGGTGGTGGCAATTGTGATCCCCTCCTCTGCTGGTCATTATTGTTTCTCTGCCTAACACCAGCTGTCCATTGGCTCCCTTTGTGCCCCTGGCATGGAAATGCTGGCTTTCTCATGCATTGTATTTGTTGGTTCTTCTGTGGAATCTGCACTGGCTTTCCCTTAAATAGTTCCCCAGTGATTCTTTCCGGTTGGAACCACTTTTCATCCTTTGGTGAGAAGTCTTGTAACGGGAGTCTCCCTGCTTCAGTGGGGAGTTGTTAGGAATTACTAACAGATACCTTAAGAAGCCCTACTTGCCTTCAGTGTTTTTTGACTTAAGGGAACTTAGGCATACATGTAAGCTAAGCAATGGGATTGTAGACTACCCTTTTAGACTGCCCTAGGCACACACTCTCTCAGCTCTACAGCTGGACTTTCACCCATATTCTGACAGAATGAAGTTTATCTGCAGGCTGGTGGCTCTGTAGCTTAGGAGTGGGGGACAAGACAAGCCTACCCGCAAGGGAACAGAGGTAGAAATAGGCAAATGATCACTGGTAACTCACAAACTCTTTATGGGAGAAGGAGTAGTGTTTTGCTATAACATTCTTTTGGAATGTTACTACTCCAAAAACTTTATGGTAGAGGTATTTATCCTGCTTTTCTTTGAATTTGGGAGGGAAATTACGTGCTTTGTTTTTGTTCTCAGCTCTGGATTGTTTTCAGTGTAGTCTCTACTCTGAGTGGAAATCCTGGGGGCGTGGAAATGCTCTTTACATCTGCAGGTTATACTGAATTCTTAATAGTTTCATGCCTCGTAACATTTGGTCCATGCCTACGTGAAGGTACTGGTCACTGCGAATTCTTAGCTGTTTTTCACTCACCCATTTCATCTGCTTAACTGGATGCTTTTCAGATGCAGAGGCTGCTCAGAGACTGGTACATAGCAGGTGCACAGTAAAGCTTGTTGCACAAACAAATTAGATTGAGTGAATGACAGAAACTGGAATTACAAGTATAGTACCTTTAGTTTAATTACTAAGTGTTCATGAGCAACTTTCTAGATGGTAAATATACTATCCCTGGTAGAGATTTGCTACCAATTACTTTTTCATCAATGATGCTTTTGTAAGTTCACATCAGCCTACATCCCATTGTCATATATTACATACAAGGCACATGAGCATCCAGAAAATGGTCCTCTTTTCATGTAGAAAATTTTGCCTTATTTCTCCCCAGAAGTCAGAAGTAGGATGAGTGCAGTCTAAAGTACGTAATGAATTAAGCTTCTCCCCTGCCACCTTCTTACATGCCTGAATTAGTATGACTTTTTAATTTTTAACAGTGAAATCTAGAGGTGGTTTGCAGGTGCTAAGATCATCTTATATTTGAAGAGAGAACATTTAAAAATCCCCTCCCACAGGCTGTGGCAGAGCTGTTTTCTATTAAATAATTTGTCATGACCTTTTAGTAAGTCTGATTTTTATAATTCCATCCTTTGAAGGAATAATTTATTTTACCCATCTTCATCTTAATTTTGTGTATACATGTCTTTCTTTTGGGATTTTAAAATTAACATTAACTTTTTTTTTCTAAATTTGAGACTAAGAGAAATCACAGTAAGTTGTTCAATTATCCGTGACATTTCACAGCAGTGGAGTGTAAACTTTTTTCACAGAATTCACAGTGGTCCACACCTTCCTAGCTCAGCAGTTCAGTTTATGTCAGTAAATTTGTTGGCTGTGTGTGCTTCTCAGCAGATGCAAATGTGTAGCTATTTGCATGGTTCACAATGAAGTCTGATTTGAGAAATTCCTGAATCCATATCTGTGTTCTTTATTACGTAAAATTTTCTGTTCTGTTTCTCTTATTCTGGAAAGTGTTTGTTATCTTTGCTCTTGGTACATCGTAACACACTAGTGTGTTCTAATCTGTGCTTTCAGATCTTTTTTTTTCTTTTTTCTCATTCAAAAAACGACTCTCGGCCCAGGTGCACTGGCTCACAGTTGTAATCCCAGCACTTTGGGAATCTGGGGTGGGAGGATTGCTTGAGCCCAGGAGTTCGAGGCTACAGTGAACTATGATTATGCCACTGCACTCCAGCCTGAGCAACAGAGCAAGACCTTGTCTCAAAAAAGAAAATAAAACAAAAAACAACTCTTGTGGGTCAGGTAGAAAACACAATATCTGTCTTAAGGGGCTTACAACTTAGAAAAACGAGGCTGACAGATATTCCTAATTCATTATGAACAGTGCTGTGACAGAAGCAGAGAAGGTGCAGGTTGGATGGATCTGTGGTTGGGGATTTGCTGGCAAGGTGAGTGGAAAGGAACAGGAGAGCAGGATAGAGATAGATATTGGGAAAAGAGCAATGGGGAAGGGGCTGAAAATGTACATTTCTAACAAGTTTCCATGTGATGCTGTTGCTGCTGATCCTAAAACCACACACTAGTGGGAAATTAGGAAAATAGATTAGTTGGCCGGGCGCGGTGGCTCACGCCTATAATCTTAGCACTTTGGGAGGCCGAGGCTGGTGGATCACCTGGGTTCAAGAGTTCAAGACCAGCCTGGCCAACATGGTGAAACCTCATCTCTACTAAAAACACAAAAATTAGCTGGGCATGGTGGCACACACCTGTAATCCCAGCTACTCTGAAGGTTGAGGCAGGAGAATCGCTTGAACCCGGGAGGCAGAGGTTGCAGTGAGCCGAGATCATGCCATTGCACTCCAGCCTGGGCAACAGAGCAAAAACTCCATCTCAAAAAAAAAAAAAAAAAAAAAAAGAAAATAGATCAGTAATACAGAACAAGAGGAGGGAAATAATATTGCATCTTAAGAATTTACTGTAGGATGTCCAGAAACTAGAAGACATATATATGGGTAACAGACAACCAACTCTATTCTGAAGTCTTTAAAAATTCAGTAGAAAATAGTATACATATGCAATTTTTATACCCTTTATTATTATTATTTTTTTCACTTTTCCCACCTCTAGCTACTAAGTGATCTTTAGCCTGTCTTTATGGTCCAGAAATGTTTCTGTCAATTTTTATCCTAGTGCTCCCCTAAATTGTTTACTCTTTTTTTTCAGTTTACCCTAGCTGTTTAGGTAGAATTATTTTTATTGTCCTCATCTTGAATGGAGTTAAAACTGAGGGAACTTCCAGGCCCACTGCAGGCCAGTAGGGCGTCTATAATGGTGGATGCACATCATTATACATTTGTCCAAACCTATAAAATGTATAATACCGAAAGAGAGCCCTAATAATATAAACTATGGACTTTGGGTAATAATGATGTATCAATGCAGATTCATCAGTTGTAACAAATGCACCACTCTGGTGGAGGATGCTGATAGTTGGACAGGCTATGCATGTGTGGGGCAGGGAGAATATGGAAAATCTCTATATCTTCCTTGCAATTTTGTCGTGAGCCTAAAACTGTTCTAAACGAGTAGTCTTGGAAAAAAAAAATCAGAGAGATGCAGTGGAAGAGAAAGCAGGAAAGATTAGGTAGGTGAGGTCAGAGAGATTTGCAGCTGAGAAGGACTTGCTCCACCCTTACTGGCTTTGAAGGGAGCCATGAGCCAAGTGTTATGGACTGAATTGTGTGCCTTGCAAATTCATATGATGTAATTCTAACCTCCAGTGTTCCTGTGTTTGAAGATAGGGCCTTTAAGGAGGTAACTAAAGTTAAATGAGATTATAAGAATGGGATCCTAATCCAATCCTTATGTCCTTATATGAAAAGGAAGAGATGCTGGAGATCTTTCTGTCTCTGGGCAGGCACAGAGAAGAGGCCATGTACACAGAAAGTGGCTGTGTACAAGCCAAGAGTTGAGGTCTCACCATAAACCAGCCCTGATGGCACCTTACTCTGGAACCTATGGCCTCTAGAATTGTGAGAAAATAAATTGTTGTTGTTCAAACCACTCGGTTTCTGGTATTCTTTTATACACCAGAGAATGTGGGAGGCCTCTAGAAGCTGAGAGTGACCCCCTACTGACAGCCAGACAGAAAATGGGGCTTGCATGGAACAAAATTCTGCCAATAACCAGAATGGGCTTGTAAGTAGATTCATTCCCAGAGACTCCAGAAAAGATCTCAGGTCTGCTGATGCCTTGACTTTGGGTTTGTGAGGTTCTAAGTAGAGACACAGTTACACCACATTGTACCCCAGCACCTAATCCACAGAAATGGTGAGATAATAAATGGGTGTTGCTTTAAGACCCTAAGTTTGTGATAATTTGTTTTGGAAGCAATAGAAAACTAATATGGAAGAGATTATATTTATTCTATAAAAACCATGTAGATAGATCACAAAATATGTTGTTAGTCTACAAAGATAGGTTGGCTTACCTTTTGATCAGGTCTTAAAAGGTAAAATAAAAGTCTAGTAAGCTGTTTTCCAGAGTGTGTTCCAAGGAGAAAGGATGCATGGTAACAATGTACATTTTCATATAAAACCTCTGCTAAGTTCTGGGCACGGGGGGTTGGGGAGGCAGGGGAATATCCATGGATTTTCTACTAACTCAGTAGTTTTTTTTCCTCTATTTGAATACAGAATCCTTTTTAAATAAAAAGCTTTGAACATACCTCCTGAAACCTGTCAAGAACACACAGAACTTTTGGTCCGGAACCACTGATATTGGGACTTTTTCATGCTAGACATATAGGGAATAGTTCCAAGTCATTTCCCTTTACGCAAGTCCTGGAATGTCTATTTTAAGAGAGGATAGTTTTCTAGCAAATTTAATAAAATATAACCTGTTCTTCCTCCCATACTATATACCTAGATGTTGCAAATACTTACAGGCCAGGCAGATAATGTGAATGAATGAAGTAGGGAAATGAATAGGAAGCCATGTGTCTCTTGCATATATGAGAGTCTTTATAGAATAGATATCTCGAGATGTTGCCATGTTTGAAGATCTTTAACTTTATTAGGTGTATTAGGGTTCTCTAGAGGGAAGAACTGATAGGAGATATATGTATATATATATGGGAGTTTATTAAGTATAGATATATAAAATATATACATGAAAAATATTAAAAAATAATATATATATAAAGGGGAGTTTATTAAGTTTTTTTTTTTTTTTTTTTTTTTTTTGAGACGAAGTTTTGCTCTGTCACCCAGGCTGGAGTGCTGTGGTGCGATCTTGGCTCATTGCAAGCTCTGCGTCCCTGGTTCTCCACCATTCTCCTGCCTCAGCCTTCTGAGTAGCTGGGACTACAGGTACTCACTACCACGCCCGGCTAATGTTTTGTATTTTTTTTAGTAGAGACGGGGTTTCACCATGTTAGCCAGGATGGTCTCGATCTCCTGACCTCGTGATCCTCCCGCCTTGGCCTCCCAAAGTGCTGGGATTACAATTTACATGATCACAAGGTCCCACAATAGGCTGTCTGCAAGCTGAGGAGCAAGGAGAGCCAGTCAGAGTCCCAAAACTGAAGAACTTGGAGTCCGATGTTCGATGGCAAGAAGCATCCAGCACGGGAGAAAGATGTAGGCTCGAGGTTAGGCCAGCTCACCTTTTCATGTTTTTCGGCCTGCTTTATATTCGCTGGCAGCTGATTACATTACGCCCACCAGATTAAGGGTGGATCTGCCTTCCCCAGCCCACTGACTCAGATGTTAATCTCTTTTGGCAACACCCACACAGACACACCTAGGATGAATACTTTGTATTCGTCAATCTAATCAAGTTGACACTCAGTATTAACCATCACATTAGGTGTGGCCAAATTGCTTTCCAAAGTACTTCTAGCAGTTATTTTCACTAGCACTACTAAAAAATTCCATACATTTCATTTCTTTAAGAAGAAATAACTGACACGAAGCAGACATGGCAAAACATGTTAAATTGGGTGATTGATTGCGTGTATTTTGTTATTTTATGTACCTTCTTTGTATGTTTGAAATAGTTCATAATTACAAAAAATTAAAAACAATAAAAGGGATAAAGAATACAGAGAATATACAGACTGTGACAAGCTGTCTAAGGCAGGCAGGCTCTGCTTAGCTCTAGCTAAGCATTGTGGTGTAAAATGGCCTTATGAGTGCTGATGAATTTTCAAGAAAAGACTAAAATCCAAATGTTTAATGTAAAATTTTCTGATATTTAAAGCAGATGTGGACCAAATGAAACATGTTAGTCTGGGATTTGACTGCCCTTTTATTTTTCCTACTTTATGTTCAACTATTTTGTTTCTGTACCCTTTATTCAGGCAAAATTGAACTTGTTATTCAGTAGAGAGATAAAACAGAAATTTAGGGCAAAGTTTCTAGAAGTGAACTGACTGATGTAGAAACTAGACTTTATCATTACTTTCTTCATGACCTCGGGCAAGATATTTTCTCTCTATGATTCTTATTTTCTTTACTGTAAAATGGAGACAATCATATTATTCAGATCATAGGTTTAAGATTAAATGTGACTATATACATATACAAGTTTTAAGAACAATGTCTGGCAAACAATAGTCATTGAATAAATGTTAGCTCTTATTATCATCATCTGTAAAATCAGGATAATAGCATCATTACTGCAAGGGTGGAATTAGATGATATTCGTAAAGTGCTAAATGAAGTGCCAGGCACAAATTGTAGCTATAATTCTTATTCCCTGAGCTTTCCCATCTACCTGTACTTATGCTAGTCCCTCTGATTTAAGGTCTTTTTTTAGTTGCTGCATGTTCACATTCTACCCATTTTCAAATGTCATTTCAAATACCACCTCCTCTAGAGAGTGGTCATTCACTCATTCAAAAAATATTTATTGAGAACCCTCTTCTGAACCCATGTCATTTTATCTTTTACGTTTACGCTTGTAATGTATTGATTTTTAAATAAAAATGTCAGTTTTCAGGAGGTAGAATATATTTTTTATTCAGCTTTATATCTCCCACCCTGGCTAACACAGGGCTAGACACTTAGTAGGCAGTAATTTTTTTTTTTAATCCAGAAAGGAAACAAACTTTATAGAAATTCTCTTCCTTTGACTAGGGGATTCAGTTACAGTGGAGGATAGGTCCAGCAAAAGACACACGGATTTAAAGTCTTCAAAAGATTTATCCTAATCAGAAAATGATGCTTCTCATTCTTTTTGCTACCTTTCCACAAAGATAATTGACATGTCCAAGCAACCTGGATCATTGGGAGGCTGGGACTTTGTCTCATCAGAATTGATAGTATAACTCACTATAAACATCTTACTCATTCAAGGAGTCAGAGACCTGCCATTTTAAAAAATGGCTTCCAAACAGCAATAGATTAATATGCTTAAAACTTCTTGAATTATTTGAATTGTCTGCTAAATCCTTGACAAGGTATAATAGAATTTATCCTATTGGTTAGAAGAGTTCTTGGTCCCAGGAAAGTGACACTGATGCACCTCTGCTTCTAATTAGTTATGTGACCATGAACAAATCATTTTACTTCTTTAGATATAATTTCTCATATGTGTGAAGGGATAATTCACTAACTTGGGACAGTTCATAGATTCCCTCAGGCTGTTGTTCTACTCCTTCACAAAAGGCTTGTGTGTGTGTGTATGTGTGTGTGTGTGTGTGTGTGTTTTGTTTTTCCATTTGGAAAAAGGCTCAAGGCAAAGCGAAGGAAGAGAAAGGAAAGTCAGGTCTCCCTCTGGTGGGTAAAAAATTATATCGGCCAGGCACAGTGGCTCATGCCTGCAATCCCAGCACTTTGGGAGGCTGAGGCGGGCAGATCACGGGGTCAGGAGATCGAGACCATCCTGGCTAACACAGTGAAACCCCGTCTCTACTAAAAAATACAAAAAATTAGCCGGGCGTGGTGGCAGGTGCCTGTAGTCCCAGCTACTCGGGAGGCTGAGGCAGGAGAATGGCCTGAACCCAGAAGGCGGATCATGCAGTGAGCCGAGATCCTGCCACTGCACTCCAGCCTGGGCGACAGAGCGAGACTCTGTCTCAAAAAAAAAAAAATTATATCAGGGATATTTTGGAGGAAAGGTGATAGGTACTGGGGTAGCTGTGAGGGTCAGGAACGAGACAGAAAAGCAAGTACTTCCATAAATGAGGCTGGGGCCATATGTTCAAGGTAGAGCAAAATGTTAATACCATGTCTTCTTGCCTTGGAGTTTTGGGAGAGGTCAAAGGCTGAGAATACTGTTTTAGACTCTTACATTCTAAAGTGAGGTGCTTGGCATCCTAGGTGGCACTTGCAAAGGGGGTGTCCAAAATGGATTTTCTAAAAAATTTATTACCTAGATCACATCCATATAAGGGTGAAGCTGGCGAGGCTGAGAAAGGATTTATTGGAGAAAGTTATCAGTATGTTGAATTATTCTCCTTTGTCAATCGCACTCCAACGGACGTAATGTGTAGGAGGACATTTTCCTTTCACTTTAAACCAGGTGCAAAATTTATCTGTGTCCTTTAGATGTGAGGGTCTCCAAGGCTGGTATTTGACTCATCATGCCTGAAAGAGCTCTGGGCCAGAAGCTGAAGCTGGCTCTGCCCTCTTCTGATCCATACAGGAATGAGAACTGCAATGAAAGCAAGCTGCACTTGCTTGCTTGTGTCTGTATGGTGTGACATACGCAAGGTTTCTTGGGGACAAATGTGGAGCCCCTGGATTGATGATAGTCAGAGACTACTTGAAAGCTATCCTGTCCAAGAAGACCACTGTACAATGTGACCAGAGATGGTAGGCACTTGAAACCTAGGGGCTACTGGGAAGAGAATGGATAGCATCACATGTGCCATTTTTCCTGCACGAGAAAAAAGGATTAGCTTTGGAAGCCACATTCACAGGGCACCAATCCCAGGATCCGACTAGGGCAGTAATCTGGGACATCTTCAGCCCCGTTACCTCTTTCTTTCCATTCTCTGACCCCGGAGACAGCAGCATATAGGAGAGGAAGCAGGGCAGCCATCCCACCTGGCTTCCTTTCTCTTCCTTTCAGGCTTCCAAACTTGGGACAGAGGTGATTTGATGGAGGAGAGAAGTTCTAAATTGAGTCTTGATTTTTTACACTGGCCTGGATAGACTTATTTGACTTTTATGCTGGGCCTCATTTTAAACAAATGCCAGAAGAAAGTTTCTCTTTATTTGATATGTAAGAGTGTCTAGAAAAGCCATGGGACTTGCCTGGGATTCTATACAGAAGGGAGAAAGAATGAATCCATGAAGCCAGTTTAATGGGGAGAAGCAAGAAGAATGCAGTTGCTTTTGTCCTTGAATAAGTCCAGCTTATTCAGTGACCAAGTTACAATGGTTTATGAGAAATATATGTAAACGTGGATTTTAAAAATTCACTTTTGATTGTTAACTGAGCTTTTAAAATAAGCCACTGTTCTAAGACTGATTTACATGGGACTCTGGATTTATTAGAATTACGTATATAAAATAAGGGAATTGGATTAGATGATCTTTTATTTCCCTTCTGAAGCTGCATATCCATGAATCTATGATTTTTAAAACTGATATGATGGTTTGAAGTGAACTTAGAAAAGATACTGCTAAAGTCTTAACACCCTAGTTTTGAATTTAAATGTCTTTAGACATTTAATATATATTTCAATATATATTAGAACCGAATTTAGTGTGGGAATTAGATTACTAAATTATCATGTAGGGCAAATATCTGGCACACCAAGAATTATCCCTGAAACTCTCTTAAGCTGTTCAAACAGCATATCCAGTGGTTTTTTTTAAAGGAACAAATGAATACATCTTCTTGGATAGTTCATCACTCCTTTATTCCCGTGGCAACTTCTATATGAGCCTCAAACTCCAGGTCATCTTCTCTGCAAGGTCTTGTGCAGCTTCCACTTTGTATTTGGGATATAGCTATGTGCTCCCTGCACACTCTGAACTCCCTCATCATAGTGGTTAACATGCTCTATTGTAACCATCTGTGTATTATAATGGGATGTTTAACAACAGAAGAATAGTCTAAATCACTGCAAGGAGCCATGTAAAAACTTTTATTGATTTGAAGGATGACTTACTTTTAAGAATGGTCTGCAACACTCCTGGAAACAGAATGTAGCCTAGAATTGGTAGTTCATAGTCTGACTTTGGATAATAGCTACTTAAGGAAATTTGATTCAGATCATGAAAAGGAGACCAAAATGAGGTATGTCTATGCAAAGGAAATTACAAACAAGATCCGAATGTCATAATGTCATGTGCCTAACCACACGGACGTTTAAATTTTGAATCTTGGGATAATGTAACTCAAACTACCTGAGGCCAAATCATTAAACAAAAAAGCTGGATTTTATAGATGGAAGATAATTTAAATTAAATTAAAACTGTTAGCACATAGATACCATAATGTCAAATAAACATTTAGGATTTAAAGAAAGGTAAAATAATACATTTCTACCCAGCAGATTTCTCCTGGAACCTGAGAGAAGGAACAAGAAAAGAAAAGCTATTTAAGAGAGAAATCTTACATGAAACTTGTTCATGAGATATCTTACCTGACTATTCAGCTAGCATGTCTGGCATGCTTCAGAGAAGCAATGAAACTTACATTTTTTCCTTATAATGGTTTTATTATTATAAAGTCTGTTTCATATTGATGGTATCAGAGAAATTGCAAATCTTGGGGCAAAGCTGCCCTCTGTAGTGAGCAGATCAAGATTATACTCTCAATTTCTAAAAAGTATTTCAACTCCTCTGGGTCAATAATTTTCCCCCGAACCAAATTGATCTACTTGCTGAGTGAATAGATGACGAGTTTAATCTCCTTCCTATTTTGATGAGATGGGCTATACTTCTTAGAGGGTATTTTCTTGTGGGCCTAGAGCCATCAACTCCTCTATCTTTTTTTGGCCCCTCTCTGTTCCTTCTATAATTCCAAGGCTCTCAAAGCCTTCATTCTCTTGTTTGCCCTCCTGGAGGCCATTGTGAAGCTTAAGATATCCCAAACCTGCAGGAGACTCTCGCTATAGATATAATACAGGATGCCTGCTGAAATTTGAACTTTGGATGAACAATGAAGACAATTTTAGTATGAGCGTGTCCGAAATCTTGTATGAGACATACGTATACAACACCATTTCATTTTTCAAATCTGAAATTCAAATTTAACTGGGTATTCTCTATTTTTATTTGCTAAATCTGCCAAGTCTCCCCATCCCTCCAACCCAAATACCCCAAAAGCACCCACTCAACTCACCTGACCCAAAAGGTGTGGGATGCATGTACTACTACCAGCTCTTCTAGTTTTAGAGTCTCATCACAAATCTTACATCAGTACCCTATTGATATATGTCCATCTGTGTGGGAGCAGGAGAGAGGGACTACTTCTTCTCCATCTTCTCCTGGTCGAACTGGTTAAATCCTAGTAAGGTTTAATTCTTTTACCACTCCTTGGCCTGCTTTAGATTTCTCTCGTAGCCATTTTATCCTTCCTTTTGCTGTTCTCCAGTATGTGTCCTAGAAGTTATTGGCTTAAGCAGGAACCCCCTTTGGGAAGAAGGTGGAGAGTCAGTCATGGAGTAAGATTCTGGGCCTGAAGAGCTGGATATGAACTGTCAGTATAGAAGTTACAGAATCAATATCACTATTTCTTCCTAAAACTCTGGCTGATGATATTACTTTAGAATTAGCCCCAAACCCTATGAACTTTAGACTTGAAAAATCTATCCTTCAGATTGGTATAAGTTTTGACCTCTCCTTACCAAGTCACATTAGAATCAATGAATTAAGTGTAAATGATTTTATTTTGGAGTGGGGAAAGGCTTACATACCATTGGCATTAAAAGAAGTGATAAAAATAAAATGGCATATAAAGCAGATAATCTGTGAAAGAATATTGGTTAATTTGAACCTATGTTACTCATAGTAAAAACAAAAAACTAGTATTTGTATGCTCAAAAAAGTATTTTCAGTGCCTATGAGTGGTGGTTTCTTCCTCAGAGTAGGAAGAAATAAATTTGAAGAGTTTGGAAATACCCAGCCTTATATAAACAACTATAATAAACACTAACACAACACAAAACATTTTAAGAATATTAAAGGAACAGGAAGAACTTGTTCTTAATAGATTCTCAAGAGAATTATATTTCAATCCATAGAAGCAGTCTTTCCTTTTATTTTTCAATATATTCAAGGGAAAGATTTCAATAAAAAATCCAGTGGGACTACATGATAGCACCATTTTGATGTCGTTATGATCTGACATTATCTGGGGAAGTAATTTAAAGTATTTCATTAGATAAATGCCTTAATGAGATTTCAAATAGTTCGAAAGAATGGTATATTACCCTAAAAAAAATCAGTACAAGAAAATTGATGTAGAATCACCAGATAATTCAAGTTACCTTCACTTAGAAAAACAAGTGCTGCTATCAAAATACCATATAGCTCTGACTTCACAATTACATTTGTAGTAATTGGAATTATATTATTAAAAAGGATACAATATATGTACTTGGTACTCATCTTCCAAATCTTCAATGTTAAAGTCAAACAGAAAATTGGAATAATTGTCAAGGGATATTTAGAACAAAAAACTGCATTATTAGTTAGTTATCTATCTAGGTAAAATGAAAGAACCAAAGTCAGTCATCACTAGAAAGTTTTAGAGAAGTGCTGTCTTCTGTTTGCAGAAGTTCCATAAAAGTGAATAGCTCAATCAGATGCTTGATAACGTTCAGAAGTTCATTTGAACCTCAGGGCCTTACCTAAAGTGGCTGCATTATTTATTTACTTATTATGTTTACCATTTGTCTATCAAGTACTAAAAATTGAACTTGAGTCAACTGAAGTGATACAATAATAAATCATTTTTAAATGTAATTGGATTTAGCACTCTCAGAACACATGGAGTAAATTGTTTGATTGTCTCTGGTTCTAGTTTGAGGCTTTAAGCAGTGGTTTCAAATGTGAGTGTGCTAGGAATGTCCTGATGCTTGCAGACTTCCCCAGGAGATTTTGACTTAGTAGATCTGGGTTAGGGTTTTCAAATTTTAACAGATCCTCTAGATAATCCTGATTATTGTGATCCAAAAACCATACTTTGAGAAATACTGACTTAAATTTTCAGCTATTTGTTACATTTGCCATTCTTCCAGGATCCTCTTTATGTCCCAAGCAGCATTAAGCAAACATAACATGGGTGCAGGATGTGGAGTCGAGACACATCTCACGTTCCATTCCAGTCTGTCCTATTCCATTCAATTCCATTAACTTCAACAAATATGCATTCGGCAATGGAGTGGGAGGAGGAGATGTCCAAGGAGAAGGACTATAGATGTGAACTTAAAAAATGCATTTTGCCATAAGGGATTTTTAAAAACTTTCAATGTCTGTATAATAGGTAAAAGAAATAAAGGGATTTTATTTTATTCTCTACAATGTCCCAGGCACTTAGATCAATGCTTGTCATTTCACATATGCTCTGTAAATATTCACTGAATGCTTAATGAATGAATTACAAAGCAAAGTAAAATTAAATGATGTAAATATGTAAGCAATGGTCTGGAGGTAGATGGATAAGGGAAGGAGGATAATTGTGGGGGTTATTAATGTTTCTAAAGTAGTTTCATTCCTAGAATTTGCTTTCCTCTAAATACCCTCCCTTTGTGCCTCTCACATTACTCATGGACTATGGTAGTCTTACCAGCTCATAGAATTTTAGTAAGAATTTTCTGATCTAATAGTCCAATATGCGCTTTGAGGAAGAATGGGTTGGCAGTTAGAAGAGCTGTGGGTTAATCTCAGTGACTAGTTGTGTGGCAAAGCATCCTAATATCTTCCTTTTGTTGGACCAGAAGAGACAATTTAACCTGACTAATTCAAGGAGATGGTAGATGATTACTGAGAACTTAACTAGGGGAGTGCTTTCACACAAGAGGAAAGAGGCAATTAAAAATTATGAGTTCCTGGATTACCTTCATACCGAATGCTATCCTTTCCTTAGAGCTGACCCTATACAAAATTGTTGCCCAGGGGGGCTTATCTACTCATCTCCTTACATGGTGCACTCCAGCTACTCAGGCCTATCCCATTATGCTGCTTTCTCTTTCTGGAGGGTAACTACCAAATTTCACAACCTTTTTTGTCCTTCTGCATCTCATTCTGCTGAAACAATCTTTTTTGAGACAGGGTCTCACTCTGCCACCCAGACTGGAATGCAGTGACGCGATCTCGGCTCACGGCAACCTCCGCCTCCTGGGTTCAAGCAATTCTCCTGCCTCAGGCTCCCGAGTAGCTGGAATTACAGGCGTGTGCCATTACTGCCCAGCTAATTTTTTTGTGTGTGTTTTTAGTAGAGATGAGGTTTCATGTTGGCCAGGCTGGTCTCGAACTCCTGACCTCAAATGATCCAGCCACCTCGGCCTCTCAAAGTGCTGGAATTACAGGTGTGAGCCACCACACCCAGCCTGAAACAATCTTTTATCTAGGAGTAGTGAACTAATTATATTAAAGTTTTAGTGAGTATATTAGTAGGTATTTAGGGAATGTAAAATGTTTACATTTTAATAGGTTTTCATAAGTTTCTTCTATTCATTAAATGATTCTAATAGAAATGTCTGGTACTATGGTAGAATAAAGGAGTACTTAAAATATTTTTTTAAATTTTCTTATTGATGCAAAGTACTTTACATATTATGGGGGTACATGGGAGTGTTTGTTACGTTATGTCATAGAGTGTGTAATTATCAGGTCAGGATGTTTGGGGTGTCCATCACTATAAGCATTTATCATTTCCGTGTGTTGGTAACATTTCAAGTCTTCTCTTCTAGCTACTGGGAAATATACAATACATTGTTGCTAACTATAGTCACCCTACTCTGCTATGGAATATTCGGGCTTATTTGTTCTATCTAAACGTGTGTTTGTATCCATAACCAACCTCTCTTTATTCTTTCACCCCAGACACTCTTCCAGAATACTGGTATCTGTCATTGGAAATTAGTTTTTTTTTTTGAGACAGAGTCTTGCTTTGTCGCCCAGGCTGGTGAGCAGTGGCGCCATCTCGGCTCACTGCAAGCTCCACCTCCTGGGTTCACACCATTCTCCTGCCTCACCCTCCCGAGTAGCTGAGACTACAGATGCCCGCCACCACACCTGGTTAATTTTTTTTTTTTTTTTTTTTGAGATGGAGTTTCGCTCTGTCGCCCAGGCTGGAGTGCACTGGCGCAATCTCGGCTCACTGCAAGCTGCGCCTCCCGGGTTCACGCCATTCTCCTGTCTCAGCTTCCCAAGTAGCTGGGACTACAGGCGCCCACCACTGTGTCTGGCCAATTCTTTTTGTATTTTTACTAGAAACAGAGTTTCACCGTGTTAGCCAGGATGGTCTCGATCTCCTGACCTCGTGATCTGCCCGTCTCAGCCTCCCAAACTGCTGGGATTACAGGCATGAGCCATCGTGCCTGACGATGAAATTAGTTTTTAAAGCTCCCACATACGAGTGAGAACATGTGCCATGTGTCTTTCTGTACCTGGCTCATTTCGCTTAACATAATGACCTCCAGTTCCATTCATGTTGCTGCAAATGACAAGATTTCATTCTTTTTTATTGCCAAATACTATTCCATTGTGTATATATACCATATTTACTTTGTTCATTTGTCCATCAATGGGCACTTAGGTTGTTTCCTTGTCTTTGCTATTGTGAATAGCGCTGCGATAAACACATGGGTGCAAGTATCACTTTGATGTACAGATTTCTTTTCCTTTGGATAAGTACTGAATAGTGGGATTGTTAGATTTTATGGTAGTTCTATTTTTAATTTTTTGAGGCATCTCCCTACTGTTTTCCTTAGTGGTTGTACCAATTTACATTTTCACCAATAGCATCTAAGAGTTCCCTTTTCTCTGCATTCTTGCCAGTATCAATTATTTTTTGTCTTTTTAAATAATAGCTAGTCTAACTAGAGTAAGATGATATTTCATTGTGATTTTGATTTGCATTTCTCTGATGATCTGTGATGTTGAGCATTTTTTCCACATATCTGTTGGCCATTTGTCTTCTTATGAGAAACGCCTATTTATGTCTTTAGTCCACTTTTAAATGGGATTATTTGTTTTTTGTTGAGTTGAGTTCCTTCTATATTTTGGATGTTAGTCCCTTGTTAGATGAATAGTTTGCAAATATTTTCTCCCATTCAACAGGTTGTCTCTTTATTCTGTTGATAAACAATTTTTTATGGTATAGAAGCTTTTTAGTTTAATATAGTCCCATTCGTCTATTATAAAAATAGTTATCTGTACTTTTGAGGTCTTAGCCACAAAATCTTCGCCTAGACTGAGGTCTTGAAGTATTTCCTCTATGTTTTTTTCCTACTAGTTTTATAGTTCTGTGTATTACGTTTAAGTCTTTAATCCATCTTGAGTTGATTTTTGTAGATGGTGAGAGATAGGGGTCCAGTTTCCTTCTTTTGCTTATAGATATCCAATTTTTTCTAGCACAATTTATTGAAGAGGGTGTCCTTTCCTGAATATATATTCTCGGCACTGTTGTCAAAAACCAGTTGGCTGTAAATACATGGATTTATTTCAGGACTCTCTATTCTGTTTCATTGGTCCATGTATCAGTTTTTATACCAATACCAAGTTGTTTGGTCACTAGAGCTTTGTAATATATTTTGAAGTCAGGTAGTGTGATAACTTCAGTTTTCCTCCTATTGATCAGGATTGCTTTGGCTGTTCTGGCTGTTTTTTGGTTCCATACAAATTTTAGGATTTTTTTTTTTCTAATTCTGTGAAAAATGACATTGGTATTTTGATAAGTTTTGCATTAAATCTGTAGATTGGTCTGGGTAGTATGATCATTTTAATTGTTAATAACTCTTCTGATCCATGAGTGTGGATGTCTTTCTATATGTTTGTAACAGTTACAATTTCTTTCGTCAGTATTTTGTAGTTCTCCTTGTAGAGATCTTTTACCTCTTCAGTTAAATTTATTTTTAGGTATTTTATTTTTTGGTAGCTATTGTAAATGGGGTTGCCTTCTTAATTTCTTTTTCAGCTAGCTCATTTTTGGTGCATAGAAACACTATTAATTTTTTACCCTGCAACTTTACTGAATTTATGTATTGGATCTAGGAGTATTTTGGTAGAGTCTTTAGGTTTTTCTCTAGATATAAGATCATATCAGAAAAGAGGGACAATTTGACTTATTCATTTCCAATTTGGATGCCTTTCATTCTTTCTCTTTTTTTTATTCTTTTAAAAATTATACTTTAACTTCTGGGATACATGTGCAGAACATGTGCAGGTTTGTCACATAGGTATACACGTGCCATGGCGGTTTGCTGAACCCATCAACCCGTCATTTACATTAGGTATTTCTCCTAATTCATCCTCCCCTAGGCCCCCACCCTCTGACAGGCCCCAGTGTGTGATGTTTCTCTCCCTGTGTCCATGTGTTCTCATTGTTCAACAACTACTTATGAGTGAGAACATGCAGTGTTTGGTTTTTTGTTCCTGTGTTAGTTTGCTGAGAATAGTGGTTTCTAGTTTCATCCATGTTCCTGCAAAGGACATGAACTCATCCTTTTTTATGGCTGCATAGTATTCCATGGTGTATATGTGCCACATTTTCTTTATCCAATCTATCATTGATGGGGATTTGGGTTGGGTCCAAGTCTTTTCTATGGTGAACAGTGCTTCAATAAACATATATGTTCATGTGTCTTTATAGTAGAATAATTTATAATCCTTTGGGTATATACCCAGCAATGGGATTGCTGGGTCAAATGGTATTTCTGGTTCTAGATCCTTGAGGAGTTATCACACTGTCTTCTACAACAGTTGTACTAATTTGCACTCTCACTAACAGTGTAAAAGTGTTCCTATTTCTTCACATCCTCTCCAGCATCTGTTGTTTCCCAACTTTTTAATGATTTACATTCTAACTGGTGTGAGATGGAATCTCATTGTGGTTTTGATTTGCATTTCTCTAATGACCGGTGATGATGAGCTTTTATTCATATGGATGTTGGCTGCACAAATGTCTTCTTTTGAGAAGTGTCTGTTCATATGGCCACTTTTAGATGGGATTATTTTTTTCTTGTGAATTTTCTTAAGTTCTTTGTAGATTCTGGATATTAGCCCTTTGTCAGATAGATAGATTGCAAAAATTTTCTCCCATTCTGTTGGTTGCCTGTTCACTCTGATGATAGTTTGTTTTGCTGTGCAGATCCCATTTGTCAATTTTGGCTTTTGTTGCCATTGCTTTTGGTGTTTTGTCACAAAGTCATTGCCTATGCCTATGTCCTGAATGGTATTGCCTACGTTTTCCTCTAGAGTTTTTATAGTTTTAGGCCTATCATTTAAGTCTTGAATCCATCTTGAGTTAATTTTTGTAGAAGGTGTAAGGAAGGGGTCCAGTTTCAATTTTCTGCACATGGCTAGCCAGCTTTCCCAACACCATTTATTAAATAGGGAATCCTTTCCCCATTGCTTGTTTTTGTCAGGTTTGTCAAAGATCAGATGGTTGTAGATGAATGGCATTATTTCTGAGGTCTCTGTTCTGTTCCATTGGTCTATCTGTTTTGGTACCAGTACCATGCTGTTTCGGTTACTGTAGCCTTGTAGTAGAGTTTGAAGTCAGGTAGCATGATGCCTCTAGCTTCATTCTTTTTTCTTAGGATTGTCTTGGCTATGTGGGCTCTTTTTTGAATCCATATGAAGTTTCAAGTAGTGTTTTCTAATTCTGTGAAGGCAGTCAGTGGTAGCTTGATGGAGATAGCATTGAATCTATAAATTACTTTGGGCAGTATGGCCATTTTCACAATATTGACTCTTCCT
Organism: Pongo pygmaeus; assembly: GCF_028885625.2. Taxonomy (NCBI): domain Eukaryota; kingdom Metazoa; phylum Chordata; class Mammalia; order Primates; family Hominidae; genus Pongo; species Pongo pygmaeus. The sequence goes on from NC_072384.2 coordinate 83,139,551, forward strand.
AACTGTGAGCATGAGATGTTTTTCCATTTGTTTGTGTCCTCTCTTAATTCCGTGAGCAGTGGTTTGTAGTTCTCCTTGAAGAGGTTCTTCACATCCCTTGTAATTTGTATTCTTAGGTATTTTATTCTCTTTGTAGCAATTGTGAATGAGAGTTCACTCATGATTTGGCTCTCTGTCTATTATTGGTGTATAGGAATGCTTGTGATTTTTGCACATTGATTTTGTGTCCTGAGACTTTGCTGAAGTTGCTTATTAGCTTAAGGAGATTTTGGGCCAAGACGACGGGGTTTTCTAAATATACAATCATGTCATCTGCAAACAGAGACAATTTGGCTTCCTCTCTTCCTATTTGAATACACTTTATTTCTTTGTCTTGCCTGATTGCCCTGGCTAGAACTTCCAATACTATGTTGAATAGGAGTGGTGAGAGAGGGCATCCTTGTCTTGTGCCAGTTTTCAAAGGGAATGTTTCCAGTTTTTGCCCAATCAGTATGATATTGGCTGTGGGTTTGTCATAAATAGTTCTTATTATTTTGAGGTATGTTCCATCAATAACTAGTTCCATCAATGCCTAGTTGAATTTTGTCGAAGGCCTTTTCTGCATCTATTGTGATAATCGTGGTTTTTGTCATGGGCTCTGTTCATGTGATGGATTATTCTTGCTTTTCTAGTTCCTTGATTTGTACTATTAGTTTGTTTATTTAAAATTTTCTACTTTTTTTGACATAGTCATTTATTGGTATAAATGTCCTTCTTAATACTCCTTTTGCTATATCTTGCAACAAAAGATTCATAACATTCATAAAAGCAAACATTCATAACAGCAATTTATTCATTGATAACATTCATATGTGTAATAATTTTTTAAAATTTCCATATTAATTTATCAGCCCAATGGCCACGCAGGAATATGTTGTTTGACTTTCATGTATTTGTATAGTTTTCAAAGTTCCTTTTGGTATTGATTTCTAATTTTATTCCACTGTAATCTGAGAAGATACTGGATATGATTTTGATTTTTAAAAAATAGTTGAGACTTGTTTTCTGACCTAACATGTGGTCTGTCCTAAATGTTCCATGTGCTTGATGAGAAGAATGTATATTCTGCAGTTGTTGGATAAAATGTTCTGTAAATATTTGGCCTATTTGGTCTAGTATGTAGTTGAAATTCAGTGTTTCTTTGTTGATTTTCTGTCTAGATGATCTGTCCAATGGAATAGATTTTCTATGGTAGACACCTTTAGCACTCTAAAATGGGATAATTTATTTACTCATATATTTAAAAACTGTGTTTCAGTAACTTGTGCCAAACTCTCTTCCAGGAGCTGGGGGTGTAGCTATAAATAAGACAAACAAGTTCTGGCTCTCATGGAGCTTACATTCAATAAACAAAGAAGCAGGTGAACAAAAATAGTATCAGCCAGTGATAAACACTTGGCAGATAATTAAAGCAGAGTGATGTGATAGAGAATGATAGAAATGCTTATTGTAGGCTGTGTGGTCAGGAAAACCTCTCTGGAAAGCTGATGTTTAGACTGAGATCTGAATGACAAGGAGATGCCAGCCAGATGAAGATCAAAGTCAAGAGAATCTCAAGAAAAGAGCACTAGCACCATAGTATTAATGCAGGTATGTGCTTGATGGGCAAGTTGCAGCAACAGGGAAGCCAAATGGGAGAGTGATATGAGACCAGATTGGAGAGGTAAGCAAGGGCCAAGTTACACATGGCTTTCTAAAGTGGGTGAGAGGTTTGGATTTTATTTTAAGTGCAGTGAAAGGCCATTGGGGATTTTTAAAAGCAGAGTAGTATATTGTATTTTACAGAGGTCGCTGTGGTTGCTATGGGGAAAGGAGCTTGTGGGAGGCCCAGAGGGGAAGCTGGGAGATGTGTTTGGAGACTACTGTGCTATCTGGGTGAAAGATGCTGGTAGGTTTGATGAAATAGGAGTGGTTGGCTTTGTTATATAATTATTTGGTGATAGCAGAGCTAAGAGAGCATGTTTAAGAATTAAATGGGATTGAAGAAAAGAGATAATATATATTGTGACTTCATATGACATTGTTTCCATCTAGGTACAATTAGTGTAACTTTGGGGGAGAGTTTTAATAACCTTTGGTAATTGGGTTACTGTTTTGTTAAGTAAGTTATTTTTATACTTGGGCACTGTATTAGTCTTCTCAGGCTGCTATATCTAAATACTGTAGACTGGGTGACTTAAACAACAGACATTTATTTCTGACAGATTTGGAGCCTGGGAAGTCCAAGATCAAGATGCCATCTGATTAGGTCTTTCTTGAGGGCTCTTTTCTTGGCTTACAGATAACTTGCTTCTCCCTATGTCCTCACATGGCAGAGAGATCTCTCTGTCTTCCTCTTCTTAGAAAGCCACTAATTCTGTCATGAGGGCTCCACTCACTTGTCTTCATCTAACTCTAATTAACTCACTAAAGCCCCATCTCCAAATACCAAACACTTCATCACAGTGGAGTTTAGTGCTTTAACATATACATTTGGGGGTGATACAGTTAAGTCCATAGTAAACACCATAAAGATAATCAAAAGTGGGTAAGTTCTAGTCAAATGAGAACTTCTAATGAATTATTCTTATTAGCAGAGATTACACTAGAGTACATGTACAAGATTATTCTGTTTGTTGTTTTGTATAGTATGTCGTCTTATCCAATGTTACTTATATCAGATAAGTTACCTCTGAGAACTCTCCAATCTGATTTACGATTTTATAAAATTCATGCTATCACTAGAACTACAGGTTATTTTTAATGGATCATTGACATTCAGATTTAACACTGAACACTGAATAATTAGGGAAGAGAAGAGAGTTGTCACAGGATACTACATGAACCCTGTTGTTTCAGAAATCTGCCTTGGTGGTTTTGTATAACCTTCCCAGAATTTATGATATGCTGCATAAAATAGCCCTAACTTCTAAAACTTTTTCTAACCTAAAATAGATAGAAATGATGAAGGTCAGATAAAGACCCTGCTGCTTGATTTCCCTTTTCTTATCTGCCAAATCTTCAGCTGATAATAGATGACTGCACAGAGGCACAGGCTCCTGATACTTTCCTCGCCTCTGCCTTTGGGAAAAAAGATCAGTTGAGATCAGTTAACCAGAGCTAAAAGTGATGAAATAGATGGTCAAAAAGAAGAAATCAGGTCTCAGTTGTATATATTCAAAATAGTCAGCTGATAAGTACCTTTTATACTTACGAAATTGTGGAGAAACTGGTAATGATGTCATTAATAATTTTTAGACCAGAAATTTTAACTTCAACATACAGTATTTATTTTTCAAGCTTGATGGTTGAGATTAATGTGTAGAGCATATTCAAAATTCATCTGTTAGTCTCAAATTGTGGTTTCCTACTTCTCTGCAACTCAGGGGTTTTCCTCACATCTCTTCCCTCTCCTGCACTATCAAGCTTGGCATCCTGCCTCTGAGCCCTGCACCAACTCTGTCTACAGTGGCAGGAAATGATGCAGAGCAATACAGAGATTTTTTTAAAAAAAGGTCCAACTTTACTTTTGACCATAAGTAAAAGAAAAAATGGAATTTTCTTTTCCCAGCACCTGGAATTACAGTGTACAAACATTTCATAGAATGAGGTGTGATTGGAAGACTCACTGAGAAGAAACTGGTCAGGGAACTGGTTTAGGAAAAAGAAAATAGATAAAAGACACTGTGAGTGACTCTCTGGTTGGCAAAACAAAGAGGAGAGAAGGAAGATGGAGCCAGAAAAAAAAAGAAAGTAAGGTTTTTCCTCTCTTCCTCCCACGCTTTCAACTAGAGAGGTCTGTGTTGTGGGATCTACTGAAAAGAGCAAAGTGGCTGAGATATGGCTGATTGAAATGCAAAACCTGTGAGGCAGCAGTAGTGGCAAAAAATAACACGTCAAAGAATCTTTCCCTCCATCCTCTTGTCTCCAGCCATCTCAAGGAAGGCCAGGATCATAGGAAGGGAGAAAAGACAGACTGATTTGTCAGTTCATCATATACAATATTGATAAATGTCATATTTTGTTTTCAGTTAACCTTATTAGTATTTTTAGGTGTCAAAAGTACTTAAAGATATAGCCGTCAGGTATGAATACTGTCTGGCTTAGTGTAATGGGGGTTCCTGGTTATAATACATGCTAAATTCAACGTTCTCTACAGTTTAGCCATTTGCTCTGTGCATACTCCCTAGGTGACATGCCCATGATTTTATTTGTTACTTACTGTATGATTTTTAAACCCATATTTTCAGTCTCTCAGCTAAACTCCAGACCTTCCATGTTCAACTTCTGTGGTTTTCAAACCCTGTTTCCAATGCCAGTTTGTGTATATACATGTGCACACACGCTTCACAAACTTGGCATCTGTCATTCTGAATGCCACATACGACTGAATTTATACACAGAGCAATAGTTCAAATTTGTAGTCCAACGAGATATTAGAAAACAACTCTGCAAACAGTTGAAGACAACAGATCTATTATTTCCCCCAAAGATCGGTTATTGGTAACTCTAACCCCTTTCAATTGATATAACTGTTTTGATGACAGATAATGCCACATTGCTCCCACCCATCCCATCCCTTTTTGCTGCCTGAAGTCTAGCCCAGCTCACTTCACCACTTTCTCCTTGATTGTCCATCCAAAGAGTGATGGCATCACCTACTTGGACTGAATAAATGGCCAGAGGTATTTTGGTGACAGACTTTCAATATTGCATACCTATGACTTTGACACAGACAAAGAAACTGGGGGAGACGTTAGGGTGAATGCCTATAGACTGTATGTCTACCCAACATCCAAGTACCATCTTTAAATTCTCTGTCTTCTTTGAATTTCTAGTTTGAAGTAGCCAAAGACAAGAAAGGAAAAATAGTATCTGAATCCACCATAAGCTAGAACCCATTTCTGCCAAGACATGTAGTATTTATGCTATAAAAAGCATCATTTTGTATAACAGTAGGTATCTTGCTTAATGTATTTAACTCTAAGAAAAACATCAGAGTGGTTTGAATGGATAAGGGGTTGATCACATAATAATATTTAGACCTAATATTTTAACTGCCTAGACTGAACTAAAACAATTGCCCCTTTGGCATTTCCAGCTGGATGTGCTATAGGTATTTCACACTCATAATGTGTGAAAATGACTTGATCACTGACTAGTGCAACATTGTGTATCATCGTAGATTCCTATATCTTACATATCCTTCAATATTCAATATCATATCTAAATAAGTCACTGACTTGATATATGTTTTGTATGTTCCTGCATAATTTATCACCTCAGGCTTTCTAATTTTTTATTTTCCTTGGCTTAGTTTAATTCTTCCTTGTGTTTCTTCAGTGAGCAGATACTTGGCTTCCCTGTCTCCATTACAGCCTTTGTTCCAATGAACTTTGTCTGATAGTTGACTATATGATATATTCGGGAACACTAGAATATGCATGCACATTTTATTCATTTTACTTGTAGCTATCAAATATTTTGTTAGTACTTCTTTTAATCATATATGCATGAAAATGCATACACATGGGATGTATGGAATATATTGGTAGATATATTCATATACAAAGGTGCTGAAAATCATTGATCATCAGAGAAATGCAAATCAGAATCTTCTCACCCCAATCAAAATGGCTTATATCCAACAGACAGGCAATAACAAAAGCTGGTGAAAATGTGGAGGAAAGGGAACATTCATACAGCGTTGGTGGGAATGTAAATTAGTACAACCACTTAGAACAGTCTGAAATTTCCTCAAAAAGCTACAGATAGAGCTACCATATGATTCAGTAATCCCACTGCTAGGTTTATACCCCTCCGAAAGCAAATCAATATATTGAAGAGATATCTGCGCTGCCATGTTTGTCACGGCACTGTCCGCAATAGCTAAGATTTGGAAGCAACGTAAGTGTCCATCAACAGATAAATGGATAATAAAAATGTGGTACTCATGCATAATGGAGTGCTACTCAGCCATCAAAAAGAATGAGATCCTGTCATTTGCAACAGCATGGATGGGACTGGAGATCATTATGCTAAGTCAAATAAGCCAGGCACAGAAAGACAAACATTGCATGTTCTCACTTATTTGTGGGATCTAAAAATCAAAACAATAGAACTCATGGACATAGAGAATAGAAGGATGGTTACCAGAGGCTGGGAATGGTAGTGGGGGCCTGGGGTGGGGGAGGTGGGGATGGTTCATGGGTACAAAAATTAGTTAGAAAGAATCAATAAGACATACAATTTGATTGCACAACAGGGTGACTATAGTCAATAATAACTTAGTTATACATTTTAAAATAACTAAAAGAGCATAATTGGATTGTTCGTAACACAAAGGATAAATGCTTGAGGGGATAGATATCTTACTCTCCATGATGTGATTATTTCACACTACATGCCTGTATCAAAACATAGTATGTATCCCACAAATATATACACTTACTATGTACCCACGAATATTAAAAATAAAAAGTTATAAAATGTTACTGTAACACCTATTCTTCAACAACTTTTTATGTAATAGACCTTTAAAACCTCAAAGTTTTCATTGGGGATTTTCTTTTTAAATATCTTTTGGATAGAGTATATAACTTTTAGATAGTCACTTGGAAAAGACAGAATTCATATGAAGGATTCCAGGATTCGAAATAGTGATTTTTCTACTATATACACTGAGTCATATGAAAATCTCAGGCAGAAATTTCTGTGTGTCTGATATCATCTATGTACCCCAAATACATAGAAGTTGTTCTATTCTTCACAAATCTCTACTCTGTTTTCCACCCTTGGAGGTGTCCTGCATAGCCTAGGGGCTCCCCTCTCTGCCAGCTTCCTGTTGGGTTTGGCTCCTAGAAGCCCTATCAGGAGATGGGAAGCAGTGAGCTAGGTCAGGTTATTTATTTTACTTGTTCCTTTGTGTGAGGTTTCCTTTGATTGAAGATGCTGCTCCTCTCAAGGTTTCTTCCTCTATATCACTCCCTCCTTTGGGGTTCCAATAAATGCTCCTTCCTCTTATCTCTTTGGGCCTTCGAGTTGTAAAAATCCTGGTTTACTAACCCAGGTTCCTGTATTATATTCCTTGTGGCTCTCTGACACTCGTTCATAACTCTACTGGGGAAAAAAGAAAAAAAAAAAAGGCCCGACCGGGCGTGGTGGTTCATGCCTGTAATCCCAGCACTTTGGGAGGCAGAGGCTGGTGGATCACCTGAGGTCAGGAGTTTGAGACTAGCCTGGCCAACATGGTGAAACCCTGTCTCTACTAAAAATACAAAATTAGCTGGGTGTGGTGGTGCACACCTGTAATCCCAGCTACTCAGGAGACTGAGACTTGAACCTGGAGGGCCGAGGTTGCAGTGAGCCAAGATCGCACCACTGCACTCCAGCCTGGGCAACAAGAGCGAAACTCCATCCACCCTCCACCACCCCCTCCCCCGAAAAAAAGAGAGAGAGTGAGAGAAGGGCCCTCTGTAAATAAGTCGTCCTTGAATTATTCTAAGTTGAGTGTGCTATCTCTTTTGGTTGAGGCCTTGATGGATAAAGTTACTTACTGTTCTGGAAACTTTATATCCAGTGAAATATATAAGATAATCCATGATTGCTTTAATTCATTCATTCTTGGTGATTGGCTTGATAGGAAATCACTTTTGGTGACTGGCTAAAATCTCAGTAACTTACATGGTATCAAAAGGAAAACAATAACCAACAATGACTAATTGGCATCTTAGAACACGCAAGTCCATAGCAAAGACAGAAATCAAAATAAATATTCCATTTGTTCCTCTACATTTCCAAGCCCTCTTGAAGTTAGATGAGGACATGTGAGTAGTTCTGGCCATTGAAATGCAAATCCAAGTATTTTGTAGTAGAAAGCCTATGATATCTTAAATATATACAATGAAACAGCTACAAATAAAAAGCCCATGCGTGATCCTCCAGTCTCTCTCTTCGTCTGTAAACGAAGGCAGCTTTGTGACTCAGTTGATATGCGTACAACATGATGGAGCCTCTATCATCCTGGGCCTCTGAGGGACTGTGTGGAGCACCATTCTCTGTTGATCTGTGCTAAATAGGCAGGATGAGCAGGAATTAAATCTTGGTTAGGTTAAGTCACTGAAATTTTGTGGTTATTATTACCATAGCTTAATGTATCCTATACCAATACAAGGACCGTAAGAGAATTGTGTTTTTTTTTCCCCAAGTCTACTTTTCTCCGTTGTTTTCACCATCACTAAACAGTTCCATATTCCATCAATAAATTAAGATGTTTTCTCGACTCTTCTTTTTACGTCACCTCCATGTACACAATCCATTGGTAATTCCTGTGTGCCCTACACCAAATGTATTTTTGATGCTCATCATCCCAATTCTCCACTAGACCCGGGTGCCATCATTGTTCTCCTGGGCTGCTACAATAGCTTTGTAGCTGGCCACTCTACTTCTATTTTTATTCTATAACAATCTATTAACCACACAAAACCCAAGAGATCTTTTAAAAATATGAATTGGATGTTGCTTTTCTTTTTTCCTTTCCTTTCTTTTCTTTTCTTTTTTTTTTTTTTTTTGAGACAAAGTCTCACTCTGTCATCCAGGCTGGAGTGCAGTGGCGCCATCTTGGCTCACTGCAACATCTGCCTCCTGGGTTCAAGCGATTCTCGTGTCTCAGCCTCCCAAATAGCTAGGATTACAGGTGCCTGCCACCACGCCCAGCTAATTTTTATATTTTTAGTAGAGACGGGGTTTCACCATGTTGGCCAGGCTGGTCTCAAACTCCTGACCTCAGGTGATCCACCAGCCTCTGCCTCCCAAAGTGCTGGGATTACAGGCGTGAGCCACCACCCCCGGCCAAATTGGATGTTACTTTTCTGCTAAGAAACATCTGGGAGTTTCCCATCGTGCTTAGAAATAACTGCATAATCTAAAGTCGCACCCCACTCCACCTGTCACTCTCTCACTGTACCCTCTTTAGTTTCTTCATAGCACAAAGCACAAATTGAAATTATGCTTAATGTATTTGTTTACTAGTTTATCTCTTGTATTCAAGTAGAATGTAAATTCAATTAGAGCAGATAGTGTTTTGTTTTGCTTATTCTTATATTCCCAGTAACTAAAACAGTACTTGGCATAGTTGGGACTCAATAAATATTTGTTCAAAGAGTGATAAATTATAAGGGGAAATGGTCCAGGGCATGTTTACTAAACTGAATACTGTATTTGTGTTTTTAAAAAATTATGTTTCCACTTTTTCTTTCAAATTTACAGCTAGAAAATTAAAGTCTACCACAGCCAGACTCCAGGCCCCAGGAATGATTTAATGCAACATCACATTAGCCAGAAAGGGAGAATAAATGAGGTGAAAACATTTTGTTGTATCATTTTCTCATAAAAAGCTTGTAAGAATACAGAGTCACCCCATGAAGCTATTCTTGTGTCAATTATTGAGGCAAAATAAAAAGTTCTATTGTAATCTGTGAATATCTTTAAAATGGCCAACTACTCCAAACTTATTAAGCATTCTTTTCTACACAGTCAGCTTAAATACCCACAATACCTTTGAAAAAATTGCAGTGGTGCAGAGACAGTTTTATGGGGTTGTTTATTATCACTGTGATGGAGCTCAAAATAAGAGTGCAGATCCCTGTGCTAGTGTTGATTTTATAATGGAAGTCCCCTAGACACTGTGTTTTAGGTCTTCCAAGCATAGTGGCTCACTTTTACCTAAGGCATGACTCAAGTACTTTCCCAGAATGCTACCCATTTGCTAAAGAAATACTTCACCTCTTCACTCAGTTAAGAATTTTACCATTCTTATTGGGATAGCCTGCTGAACTGTTTACACCCTTGTGGACTGTTTTTGTAACATTTTCATTTTATTTCCTTTCATAGTTGGTGTCTCAAAATATATTCTTTTTGGTGTTATCTTCAAAAGATACAATTAAGGAATTCTTCTCATCTTGATTCATGTATGTTAAACTTTTTGTGATTTATTTAAATCATCTGAGAATAAAACGTTTTCTCTCAAAGTTCTCCATGAGATGTGAAACATGATTATTTTACTTTCCTATGCCCTAGTACAACAAGAGAATTCTAGCTTTTCTCATTATACTCTGCATATGCCATATAGATTGGGAACATTTTAAGGATCGATGTTGCTCATTGGGTCCAATTATGCATGTTCTATTTCCAATAAAATATGGAAACAGCTATTTATCTTGAGAAATGAACCAGCAGAGAAACAAATACCTTAGAAGGCAAAAATGCTGTTATCACCCAACAAACCCACATTTAGAAGCTCTCTTAAGGCTCTTTAGGTTAAATGGACTGTTTTACGTTATGGGTTAAAATGAAAGACGGTTCTTCCCATACCTCTAATAAAAAAGATAAATAGAATCATTAGACGTTAGTCATTCACAATAACTAATTTAGTAACCACTAGGTATAGATGTCTATGGGTTGTGATGGGAATTAGGATGGATACAAAGAATGTGTTCCTTGCCATAAGATTCTAACTATTTAGAAAGAAAGAAGACAAATTACACACACACACACACACACCCCATACTGTTCTTGAATACATACAAATGCCAAAGAGGTGGCCGAGACAGTAGAACCACAGAAGCATATGTGGCATCTGTAGATTATATATATTTAGGTTATTTATTTGCCCCTTAAACTTTGTTCCAACCCCTAAAAATGAAGGGAGGCGTACCTAACATTAGGTGTTGTGACTTGACTTTACAAATGGAACCTTCAGAAAAATTACTGTAGTCTCCAGCTGCCTTATTTTGGTGGATAACTATATACCAATCATTTGACTTTTCCTTAAATTTGATTAGAAAGAAATTAATGGCAAATATTTTACAAGAAAAATGGGATACATGCAAAAATTTTCATAAAGCTTTCATATTTTGAAGAGACATATTGAAAACTAGGAAAATTTTGAAAATCTCATTTACTTAGAACAATTACAGTTTTTGAGAATTGTGATATTTATTTCCATCAACTTCTTCATCAATATCAATTATAGTTAGTGAAAATAAATTTTGGTGATGTTTAGAATGTGGGTGTTAAGATAGAGTTATATTTGATTAAACCATTAAGCTTTGAGTTTCTTATGAGTGGTATCTATTATTTTTAGCTTTTATCACATCATAATTTTCACTTTGGAAAAAGAACAAATGTGTTTTTCAAACAACTTTTCTTTAAAGTGGAAGCTTTAAATTACTTTACAAAGCAGACATTGTGATTTGGATTTTGCAAAGAATTTCATGTGATATATGAATAAATCCAGGCATACTAAAGTCCTGGGTAATTGATAGGTTATTAAAATGCTTTGTCACCTAAAATTTTTCTACTGAATGTAGAAGCGCATTTTAAACAGCCTGTTGTTCATCTTCATTTGAATATCTGTCTTAACACCTCCTCAAACAGTGTCTTCAAAATTCTGTGTAAACTTGCACATAGTAGGTGCTCAAATATATTTATTGAATGAATGAATAACTCAATGCATCATCCCCAAACTTTCTCTTGAATTTTTTATTATGAAATTACTCTTAATACCTCAAAACCTTAATCACCTCCATTTTCATTCAATTGCTAATCAATTTCATAAGTCTGCCAGTATATCACTGTAGTGTATCTCAATTCCACTGCACTCAACTCAACAAGTATTTATTGCTTGTGTATTTGTGTATCATTTGCCACACACAAGAACAATATGGTTCATGTCACTATGGAGCTTGGCTTTTTTTGGAGAAACCTACAGTCTCATACCAGTCCTCTTGTTATTAATCTAGACCTGTATTTCCTTTCATCTGACTATTGCAATGTTCTCCTAGCTTGTTTCTCAGCATCCAGTGTCTTTGATTTTATTTGGTTAATTTTAAAAGTATAACACTTATTCTCTTTTTGTGCATTACCTTCAATACTTCCCCATTGTTACCAAATCATTTGAAAATCCCTTAATTTACTGTTCCATGTCCTGGCCCAACCAGCTGTGTTCATTAACTTTCCTCTTGCACTCTGTTTTGCAGACAAACTAGGGTTCTCACTAGTTCTCCAACATTTTACCATTTCTCTAGCACTCATTGTTTTCTTCCCCTGGAATTATCTTCTCTGTTATTAAAATTTTTGTGGCTTAAAATCTACTCATCTTTCAAGGCCAGTTCTGCTATTTTCTGATTCCTTCAAACAAAAATATTTTCTCTCTCCTTTAAACCTCCATGGAAATTTCTTTGTTTCTTTCTCGTGGTTCTTATCAGTTTTGACCCTATGTTGTAATTTTGGAGTTTACCTCTTATCTGCTTGAGGACATCTTATACATTGCTTATATTTTTTATGGCAGCTAGCATTGTACCTTCCACATACAACAAGCTGAAGGTAAGACCTGGACAGTTAATTGGCAATGTTGCATATATTATATAGGAGACTCTATGATCTAATCTAAAATAATCTAATGATATCTTAACTGTGAAATTTGATTGGTTCACTTAAATTTGCAAAAGATATCAAATTTATTTTATAGAAATTTTATTTATTTATTTAGTTAATTATTTGAGACAGGGTTTTCCCTGTGGCCTAGGCTAGAGAGCAGTGGTGCTCAAACAATTCTCCTACCTCAGCCTCCCAAGTAGCTGGGACTGCAGGTGCACACTACCACACCTGGCTAATTTTTGTATTTTTTTTAGAGACAGGGTCTTGATATATTCCCTAGGCAGGTCCTGAACTCCTCCTGGCCTCAAGCAATCCTCCCACTTTAGTCTCCCAAACTTTTGGGATTATAGGCATGAGCCACTGTGCCTGGCCTAGAAATTATTTTTAAACAAAGCAGAGACTCTTAGCAAGTGATTACATTGTGGGCAAGTCCCTAAGTTTTTGTGCACTAAGACAATGTACTAATACCTTTTCAGGCATAATAAAAATTAACTTAGCTGAGAAATGTTTCTCAGTTTAATGTCAAATCAGAAGACTAAATTGAAATATTTTCTTCTGACAGGGAATTCCCTAGATGAAATATAGCTATTTATATATACACACCCCCAAACCTACAGAACTAATAATTTTTCAGGCTGAAAGTACCTGCTGGTAGATTGGTAATTCAGAAGCTTCTCTAAAGACTGCCCTTTTCACCTTTCCAGTTTCAATTAATTTGACAACCTCAAGCTATTAGATACTATACATGCTTTGACAGAAAGTATCTAAGGGGATCATACTGAAGGATCTTGAGTCAGAAAATCTCCAGGCTTGTCCAGGATTCATATGATTTTGAGGGAATGGGCATAGTATTCTGTCAGGCTCTGAAAAGAAGATCTGGAAAAAGAAAAGTGCTGCAATAGAAAAATGAACTGCTAGGCAGGTCTATCCCTGGGAGTAGGTGTAGTGCATGCCATGGGACATATCTATAATTGTAACTGCTTTCCCATAAAACTTGATAAATTCCATCATTTGGTGGATTCTTCCCTATGGAAACACGCACATAATTTTTATAACAGAAGTTTACAACATATGATCTATGTTGTTGTTATAAACTGCTTGGCCTAAAATAACTATTCCATAAAATGAGAGATGTCACATTGCTTGATGAGATATATTTCTTATTGCATTTCATAAGTTTAAGAACAATTCATTTCATAGAATTTGTTCTCCTAGAAACAATGCTGAAACCAATGCTCATGTCATTGCTGGAATGCTTTCCTTCCCCTTGGGACTGAATAGCTTGTTTCTGTGAATTTGCTTCCACAAAATGAGGGAGGGTATGATTCAAGCTAACTCCCCAGGCAGACTTATGCCCAGATGCACAGTATATGATGCCAGAGCCACATGGCATCACATGGGTAAGCACAATTGTATCAGAATAATCACATTGCTCTAATTCTTTATTAATTTATTCATTGCCATGTTCCCTTATCAAGGCAACCAACGGGACCCTTAAAACAAAAACAAATGGATTGAAATCTCAAAGAAGCAGGTCTTTTCATTTATTTCAAAAACATTAAACTGAGTTAGTTAAGTAAATGATTATTTGAAGACTTTTTAATCTGGGAAACTGACTAGAAGAAGGCTTTTGACCTGAGGACATTCTGGAGAATAGGAAAATCTTTGGAGTCTGTTTCTGAGCTTCTGCGAGGCCAGGGACAATTCCTGAGCTCTCTGTGTTTCTTGCAGACTCCCAGGAACACTGATAGAGAAGCTTGAGGTATTCTAATGACCGTGGCCAGAGATAAGAAGCCAGAATGCTACCGAATGCTGTTCCTGGCTACTTCAAATTGCTCTCTGGATAGGACTGAGCAGGGATTCATGGAATGTTTCAATAACTCTGGTTTCTTAAGTAGTTATTAACATTGCTTATACCTAAAAATATATATAGGTATAATTCCAAGAAAGTCAAACTCAAAGAATCCAGGACTGGAAGAAAAATCCATGTAAGACTATTGGCAAAGGTAATTTTTCAATTCTTGTTGGTTGATTAAATCAACATTCTTAAGAATAAAATTGGTAAATAGTTTTATTTTTCAGTGCTTCCTTGTTTTGTAGTGGCTGCTTGGAGTGCTATTTTGATAAGGGTGTGAGAAGTGCAGTGATCAATTGATGACGTCTGTCATGGACAAAAGGGAGAGAAAGAGGAGTGCTTCACATTTAGTAACTTGGTATAGGTCTTTTACATGTCCTTTTATTCTTTATAATGAAGGCAGAGTATATGATTCATAATGGTTTTGTTCTTCAATTTCATGCAATACCCAAAGTGAAGCTCTGATATGCCATATATAATCTTTGTTCAGTCCAGTGAATTATACCCATAACAAATCAATAAGTTAATAAGTAGCATGAAATAAGTAGCATGAAAGTCCTGCAATCTATATCATTTATATAGCCAAACTGAGGAAGCTACGAAGAGTTTCGATATATGAATATTTTTCTAAATAATGATCTATTTCAAGGCAGCATTTGAAAATCTTTCTACAACATAGAAAGTAGTGGTACATTAGGTAATTTCTAATTTTAAACTTCTAATGTCTATAATCATGAATAAATTATATAGAATATGCAGACTATGTTTCTCCCTTTGTGCCTGTCTCAAACTTGAATTTATGATAAATACATATCTCCATCAAGTTGGAGCCATCAAAAGAGAGACAGTTTAAATGGTAGTAACAAGTTGGGGAGGAGGGACAAGAATCACTGCATGGATGAGCACACTGGCTTATAATTACACTCTGGGTAATTTCAAATGTTGTGAAATTGGATTTCTTACATTCAGAGAAAAATGTTGAAATATGGTGTTTATACAGGTGTTTCATTATCAGGTCCAGAGATTTGATTAAACAAAATTTCTCCCTTATAGGGAAATTTTTATAGGAAATTCTTATAATAGACATTTTGGTTATTTT
The DNA here is from genome assembly GCF_028885625.2 of Pongo pygmaeus. Lineage (NCBI taxonomy): Eukaryota > Metazoa > Chordata > Mammalia > Primates > Hominidae > Pongo > Pongo pygmaeus. The sequence goes on from NC_072384.2 coordinate 83,154,961, forward strand.
TATCTTGCCCGACCCCATTTCTTTTCCCATTAATTTTACCCTGACTTTTCAAAGGAAATCCATTTCTCTCAAACCCTTAGTCCGTGTGGTTTAGGGTTGGGTACAAGACCAAGATCCAAATATCTAGTCACAGGGATTGTTTCAGAGTTAGGTATATGATTTAAACTGGGCCTATGAGAAGCAGCCATGGGCTTCTGCTGTAACTGTCAGGAAAGGGACCGTCTCAGTGTACTGTGGTTTCTAAGTAGAATTTGCTGTGGCCATGTTATGTGGAAAGCTTGTCTGATGAAGAAGGCAACCCGGAAAAAAGAGGAATTGAGAGATGAAGACAGATCATAATGACATTCTTTGAGTAATTGGATTGCCAAGCCTTTTGAGCCAGTTCTACCTTGTACTTTTCATCTCTGTGTCAATAATTTTTTTTTAAACTTAAGCCAGCTTGTGTTGGCGTTCCATCACTTACAACCAACAGAGACCCAATTAATGAACCTACAGCTCTATAATTCTATATAACATTACAGAACTCACTTTAAACTTTGATTAATAATGCAAACTTATAGAGAGCCTAGACTTCCAAGAATTCTTAGTGTCATATTCATATGTTTGTAGGATACAAAATACTTGTACACATGTGTCATATTTGTACATATAAAATTAAAACTACTATTAATATATTTAGATAGATTTTGCATATTAAAAGATTATGGTATTTATAATAATTTTCGGTTATGGCTAGAATGATGACATGACTGTAGCTGAAAAGTATATTACGATGGAGGTTGTGTTTTGGTAAAACTAAGGTGAGGTTATGGTTAGAGACTCTATAGTGTCCAAAATTTGCTCTATTATTGATCATCTATAACTCCTTACTGTTTTTAAACAGTGGGAACTATGCATAAGGAAAAAACCTGGTAATAAAAGTATAAGTTTATTATTATCCATATTAGGAATTGCCAATCTCTAACTGCAGGGCCCTCTGGTAAACCGAGTTGGAGCACATAGCTAGAGGCATTCAATCTGTAAGTCTAAATTTGGGACACTAAAGCAAGCCTTTCAGGAAAAAAATGTCTTGGTATTCAGTGATGACTCTTCCCTAACTGGTGACACAGTTGGGGATGTAGAGGAGGTGTGAAAAAGTTTGGGACAGAAAATAGAAGAGACAACCATCCTTCAGAGTGCTGACTTGAAGGCCCAATAACCTCAACCTCTAGCAAACCATGACCCAGTGCATGTCCTGGGCCCTGACTCATCAGATTAGTGACCCCTCAGTCATCTGACTCCTCTCTACTAATTAGATTAGTGACTCTTCCCCAACATTTGGAAGGGGTTGTAAATAGCAGGAAAATGTGTAGAAGTGGGTCTGATACAAAAACAGGGGAGTGAACGTATCCCTTTTCAAAACACTGTAGACCCAAAAATACTTTGTACACTAAACAAAGGAAGGAAATTAATTATTTGATGAATCAGTTGTTTATGGATTTTTACTAGAATTTACCTTCTGGATTTTGCTGCAAGAGTAATCTTTTTATATAGCCACTCATTGTGCTGGACTTTCTCCTCCCTTCCCAGGGAGGTGAGCCTGTCACTCTTAAATATTAATTACTCTATCCTTGTGGCTATACCACATCATTCATTATTCAACAGCTACTTGAAAGTCATCTTACCATTTAGTTTTCAAATGTTGCAAGTACAATAGAATTGAAGCCTACTCAACAGAGTTGTATCACAAGGAAACTCTAGAATACCACCTGTGTTTCACAATGCTTTGTGATCTCAGCCTACCAATTAACCATCAATAGAATTTGTGATTGGGAGTGGTAATGAAGCAGTAATGAGGTTGGGAGTTTGAGACCAGCCTGACCAACATGGAGAAACCCCGTCTCTACTAAAAATACAAAATTAGCCAGGCGTGGTGGCGCATACCTGTAGTCCCAGCTACTCGGGAGGGTAAGGCAGGAGAATTGCTTGAACTCAGGAGGTGGAGGTTGCAGTGAGCGGAGATCATGCCACAGCATTCCAGCTTGGGTGACAGAGTGAGACTTTGTCTAAAAAAAAAAAAAAAAAAGAAGAAAATAGATCAGTAATACAGAACAAGCAGAGGGAATTAATATTGAGCCGAGATCATGCCATTTGTACTCCAGCCACACAACAATTATAATTAATTGAATACTTATTATGTACAGGACCTGTATATATTTGTGTGTATATATGTGTGTATATATATATATATATATATATATACAGATCCTGTATATGTATATATATATACAGATCCTGTATATATATCCATATATATTCACATATATATACACACACATAAATACATATATATATAAATTTTCTTTTAATTGTTTCGTTTTGTAGCTGGTTAGTTTTGCATTTGTTTTTAATTTTTAATTTTTTTTACTTTTATTTTAAGTTCAGGGATACATGTACAGGTTTGTTATATAGATAAACCCATGTCATGGGGGTTTTTTGCACCGATTATTTCATCACCATGATACTAAGCCTAGTACTCATTAATTATTTCTCCTGATCCTCTCCCTTCTCCCACCCTTCACCATCAGGAAGACCCCAGTGTCTGTTGTTTCCCTCTATTAGTCCATGTGTTCTCATCATTTAGCTCCCACTTATAAGAGAGAATACATGATATTTGGTTTTCTGTTCCTGAGTTACTTTGCTAGGGATAATGGCCTCCGGCTCCATCCATGTTCCTGCAAAGGACATGATCTCATTCTTTCTTATGGCTACGTAGTATTTCATAGTGTATATGTACCACATTTTCTTTAGTCAGTCTACCATTAATGGGCATTTAGGTTGATTCCATGTTTTTGCTATGCTGCAATGAACATACACGTGCATGTGTCTTTATGGTAGAATGATTTACATTCCTCTGGGTATACACCCAGTAATGGGATTGCTGGGCTGAATAGTACTGTTTTTACCTCTCTGAGGAATCCCCACACTGCCTTCCACAATGGCTGAACTAATTTACACTCCCATCAATAGTGTATAAGCATTCCCTTTTCTATGCAACCTCACCAGCATCTATTATTTTTTGACATTTTAGTAATAGCCATTCTGACTGGTCTGAGATGGTATATCATTGTAGTTTTGATTTGCATTTCTCTAATGATCAGTGATGTTGAGCATTTTTTTCACATGCTTGTTAGCCACAAGTACGTCTTCATTTGAAAACTGTTCATGTCCTTTGTCCACTTTTCTATGGCTTTTTTCATGTAAATTTGTTTAAGTTCATTATAAATGCTCGTTATTAGACATTTGTCAGATGCATAGATTAGCAAAAATTTTCTCCCATTCTGTAGACTCTCATCATTTCTTTTGCTCTGAAGAAGCTTGTGAGTTTAATGAGATTCCATTTGTCAATGTTTTCTTTTGTTGCACTTGCTTTTGGTGTCTTCATCATGAAATCTTTGCCAGTTCCAATATCTAGAATGTTACTGCCTATGTTGAGTTCCAGGGTGTTTATAGTTTTGAGTGTTACATTGAAGTTGTTCATCTTGAGTTGATTTTTGTATGTGGTGTAAGGAAGGGATCTAGTTTCAATCTTCTGCACATGGCTAGCCAGTTATCCCAGTACCATTTATTGATTTAGGTAGTCCTTTCTCCATTGCTTGCTTTTGTTGGCTTAGTTGAAGATTAGATGGTTGTAGATGTGTTGTCTTATTTCTGGGTTCTCTATTCTGTTCCATTGGTCGATGTATCTGGTGATTCGTTGACTGATTGATTGATTTATACCAGTACCACGCTGTTTTGGTGATTGTAGTCCTATAGCTCCTGTGTTGGGTGCCTATGTATTTTGGATAGTTAGATCTTCTTGTTGAATTGAACCCTTTACCACTATGTAACGCCCTTCTTTGGCTTTTTTTGTTCTTTGTTTGTTTTAAAGTCTGTTTTGTCTGAAATTAGGATTGCAACCCTTGCATTTTTCCATTTTCCGCTTGCTTGGTAGATTTTTCTCCATCCTTTTATTTTGAACCTGTGGAAGTCATTGCATATGAGATGGATCTCTTTAAGACAGCATACAGTAGAGTCTTGTTTCTTTATCCAGCTTGCCACTGTGTGCCTTTTAATTGGGGCATTAGGCCTGTTTACATCCAAGGTTAGTATTGATATGTGTAGATTTGATCCTGTCATCATGATATTAGCTGGTTATGATGCAGACTTGTTTGTGTGGTTGCTTTGTAGTGTAACCGATCTGTGTATTCAAGTGTGTTTTTGTGGTGTCTGGCAATGGTCTTTCCTTCATATATTTAGTGCTTCCTTTAGGAGTTCTTTTAAGGTAGAACTGGTGGTGACAAATTCCCTCAGCATTTGCTTTTCTGAGAAGGATCTTATTTTTCCTTCACTTATGCAGCTTAGTTTGGCTGGATATAAAATTCTGTGTTGGAATGTCTTTTCTTTAAGAATGTTGAATATTGGCCCCCAATCTCTTCTGGCTTATAGGGTTTTTGCTGAGAGATCTGCTTTTAGTCTGATGGGCTTCCCTTTGTAGGTGAACTGACCTTTCTCTCTAGTTGTCTTTAACATTTTTTTCTTTCATTTTGACCTTGGAGAATCTGATGATTATGTGTATTGGAAATGATCTTGTGAAGTATCTAACTGGAATTCTCTACATTTCCTGAGTTGGAATGTTGGCCTCTCTAGCTAGGTAGGGGAAGTTCTCATGGATGATATCCTGAAATATGTTTGCCAAGTTGGTTCCATTCTCGTCTTCTCTTTCAGGGACACCAGTGAGTCATAGATTTGGTCTCTGTATAATTCTATATTTCTCAGAGATTTTGTTTGTTCATTTTCATTCATTTTTTCCCTCTATTTTTGTCTATCATAGGTCAGAAAGGCAGTCTTCAAGCTCTGAAATTCTTCAGTTTGGTCTATTCTGCAATTAATACTTGCAATTGCTTTATGAAATTCTTGTCATTTGTTTCTCAGCTCTACCAGGTCAGTTATGCTCTTTTCTATACTGGCTATTTGTCCTGTCAGCTCCTGTATCATTTTTCTGTGATTCTTAGCTTCCAGGGATTGGGTTTCAACGTACTCCTGCCTCTCAATGATCTTCATTCTGTTCCATATTCTGAATTATCTTTCTGTCATTTCAGTCATCTCAGCCTTGTTCAGAACCCTAGCTAGAGAGGTTGTGTGATTGTTTGGAGGAATGAAGGCACCCTGGCTTTTTGAGTTGTCAGAGTTTTCGTACTGGTTCTTTCTCATCTTTGTGGGCTGATGTTTGTGAAATCTTTGAAGTTATTTTTCTTTGGATGGGTTTTTTCTTTGATCCTATTGGATGCCTTTTGAAGGTTTGATTGTGGTATAAGGTAGTGTCAGTTTACTTGCTTCATTTCTGGAAGATTTTAGGGGCCAAGGCTCAGTTCAGGACTTCTGGACTGCATGCCCTAACTTTGGGAGACTTGTATCAGACTCCAACTTTGTTCTGTGGGTCCTTGAGGTTAGGAAGATTGTACTGGGGGGTGTTGAGATGCTCCCAGACCACTAGTCTGTCCAATGGGTGGTCCAACCAGTGTTTTGCAGGGTGGTGGCAGTGAAATCCATTTTCCTTTGCATGTGCTAGCAGCAGCAATATGGTGGGGTGCATGCTCATTGGCTCTGGAAGGGTGCCAGTGGTTACTGCTACTGGGGTGCCTCCCTCCATGTGGGCATTCACAGCAGCTGCAGAGGCAGCACAGCTTGCAGGGGCGGGTGTGTGTGTGTGTGTTTTGAGGGGGCTGCTGGTGACTGTGTGCATGGTTGCACTGGTTGTGGTTTTAGCATGGGGCAGGGTGCTGGTAGGTGCAGGTCTGAGTGCACCCTTTGTGCATGTTCACCCAGGGCTAACCACTCAGGGTGGGAGACGGTCTACTGTTCTCCAAGCCTAATTTCACTCCACCTGCAGTGTTTGTACAGAGGCGGGGTGCTGGTGGGTTGGGTCTGGCAGGCTCTGTGTCAGCCAAGGCTGTGATTGCAATGGCAGTATGGTGGGGTAGGATGTGTGAAGTGCACTACTGCCAGCAGCAGTGGCAGGACATGGTGTATGCGTACAGTTGTGCTGGTGGGTCAGGGAAGGCAAAAACTGCCCATGCACACATGTGACAACAAAGTAATATGGGGGGTTGCCATGGGCCAGGGGAAGCTGAAGTGGTGGGAGGGATTCAGTGGGCTGGTGCATGCCTGTGGGGGCTACCCTGCTGGAGCTCTCCACTGGTCTCCCAGTGCAGGAGCTATGATGAGGGCCCCTAGGAGGAACCTGGGGGCTGCACTGCATGCAGGGCTGCTAGACTAGGACCCTAGGAGAGGCCAACAGACTGAGGGGTGCTCAGGTCAGACTGGCCATATCTCACAGGTAAGACTGCCCTGCAGAGTTCAGGTCTGACAGTTCCTCTAGGGCTACAGTCTTCTATGGGAGTAAGTACAGCCTAGGGGGATGAGCATCCCTGGCTATGCCCTGCTACAGACACTCCTGCACCAAACCATCTGGGCTCCATATCAGCTGGTGTGCTGCCCCTACCACTTCTCTAAGCAGCTCTCCTTGCCAACTCAAGTGTCTGTGGTGGTTGATGCATCTCCTCCTGCTGGAATTCCAGAGGCCCATGGTGAAAGAGCAGGTTGCTCCTCACTAGTTTAACTCATCTGTTCTCCCAGAGCCACTGGGGGCCCAAAATGAGTCCCAGTGCATGGTATCCCTACATAGGGTTCCCAGCAACTTCCGGCTTCAGTTTAGTCTTGTGTTTTCCCTCCATCCACTCTCAGAGCCTTCCCTCTGAAGATCTGTTACGAGTGTGTTTGTTGTCCCAGTCACTTGGTAGCAGCTGTTCCACCTGGCTGCATCTAGTTGTCCATCTTGCTGCAATCCTGCCTCCTTTCACTATCTTTTTAGTGGTTCTGATAAGATAGATTATAGCATGCATCCTCTACTTGTTACGGTCTATTAGCAATGATTAATTCTACCACTTCCCTGATAATACTGGAACCTTCACCATGTTACATTTACCCCCTCACTTCTTTTTATGGTACGCTGCTGTGTATTTTAATTATATATCTACTTTAAATCCAAGAAGACTTTACTATTATCAAATTAATATTCATTTATACTTACACAAATATGTAGCCATTCAGTTAGACACTGCTCTTCATTTCTCCTAGCATTTTGGTGATATTTTCCTTCTTCCTAAGATATTCCTTTGGAATTTTTTAAAAATATGAAGCTTTGATGGATATACATTTTCTCAGTTTTTATGTATTTGAATAATGCCTTTGTTTCACCTTTATTTTTGAATGATATTTTTTATGTTAGAGGTTGACAGTTATTTTCTTTTAGCACTTTAAGGAAGTCTTTTTTATTGTTTTTGGCTTCTCATTTCTATTTAGAAGTTTCTTTCAGCCTTATTGTTATTCCTTTGAATTTACACCTTTCACTTAACGATTTTAATTTTCCTTGAAAATCCTGACCTTAGGTGAAGAGACATTAAATGAAACATTCTATTAATTTTAATAAGAAATGTTATATGATCCACCTCAACCAAAGATACCCAAATGAATTGGACTGAGCAAAGAAAACAGATTTATAATGTAAGAACCTAAATATTGAAAGTAAATAAGTGCTATAAATGAAATAAATGATGGTTGATTTTGCTCATCAAAAGAAGAACACAGAAGACTTAATAGGTAGCAGTTGGTAAAGGAGGTGTGCAACAGAGTCATTCTTCCTGCACTATTATGGTCACCAATATTTCAACTTTTCGGGGGCTGTTGTTTGGCTAATACTCAAACTACACCTAACAGAAATTTATAGCCACAAGAACACCTTTAAGGGGAAATTAAGACTAAATATGAGAGAGCTTCAAACACACAAACATGGCACAAACATGCAACAGATTGAAAAAATGGTGGGAAATTCTACTTTCAGAAAACTTCCTATTGGGTATTATGTTGTCATTATCTGGATGACAAAATTATCTGTACACCAAACTGCTGTGCATGCAAGTTACCCATTTAACAAACCTGCACATGTACCCCTTGAACCTAAAATAAAAGTTGGGAAAAAAAGAATTGTTGAAAGTGCTACTTCTGCCAAGGTGGGCGGATCATGAGGTCAGGAGATCGTGACCATCCTGGCTAACACGGTGAAACCCCATCTCTACTAAAAAAATAAAAAAAAATTAGCTGGGCATGGTGGCGGGTGCCTGTAGTCCCAGCTACTAGGGAGGCTGAGGCAGGAGAATGGCGTGAACCCAGGAGGCGGAGCTTGCAGTGAGCGGAGATTGAGCCACTGCACTCCAGCCTGGGCGACTGAGCCAGACTCTGTCTCAAAAAAAAAAAAAAAAAAGAAAATGCTACTTCTCCATCCTTTTTAGCTGACGTACATATGGGAAACAATGTAAATCATTTAGACCTGGTGTGCAATTTATATTCGTAACATTTACTATTTTGTAACTAGAAACTGGTATTTAATAAGTTGTTGATCTTGTTAACCTATCACTTATCATAATATAATTATTTAGTAGGCTTTATGAGGTTAAATTGTGTCTTCCAATAAGATATGTTGAGATTCTACTCCTGGAACTTCAGAATATGACCTTATTTGGAAATAGGGTCTTTGTAGACGTAGTCAGTTAAATTAAGATAAGGTTATACTGGAGTTGGGTGGGCCCTAATCCAATAATACTAGTGTCTGAATAAGAGGAAGAGGAGGAAGAAGAGGAAGATGAAGAAAAGAAGGAGAAGAAAAGAAGGAGAGAAGAGGAGGAGGAGAGGACGAGGAGAAAGAGGAGATGGAGGAGGAAGAGAAGAGAGGGAGGAGAAGAAGGAAAAAGAGAGGGAGAAGATGGCCACATGAAGATGGTGGCAGAAACTAGAATGATGCATCTGTAAGCCAAGTAATGCCAAGAACTGCAGGCAAACACCTGAAGCTAGAAGAAGCAAAGAAGGATTCTCGTCTATAGATTTCAGGGGGAGAGTGGCCTTGCTGGTGTCTTGATTTAGGACTTCTGGTCTCCATAACTGTGAGACAATACATATCTGTAGTTTTAAGCCACCTTGCTTGTGGTTTGCTACAGCATTCCTAGGAAACTAATACTACGTGGTTTTCAGGGGAAAAGTTGCTGTACTAAAAACATACATTTCTGAAATGTGTTGTAACTTTTCTAGAGCTGTTTTGTGGAAAATTATTGGCTTAAAAATTGTTACATGTTAAATCATACATGAAAATCTTAAAAGCAGGCTGACACATTACAAACTTTGGTTTTCAGCTGATTTATTATTATATGCCTTAGTTTTGTATTTATCCTACTTGTGGCTATAATACTTGTAGATTTCTTAAATCTGGATTGCTATGTCTTTCATCAGTAGAAAGTTTCTGGTCATTGTCTTTTCAAATATTTTTTCTCCTCATGGTTTCTATCCTCTTCTTCTGTGCTTTACTGGTACATTGCATGATATCTTTCCCTTACATCTCACATGTCTCTAATGATCTTTCCTGGATTTTTCATTCTTTTTTTCTTTGTATTTCTGTTCAGAAATTGGTCTGTCTTCCAGATGAACAATTGTGTTTTCTGCTATTTCCAACCTATTACTAACCTATCTATTGCATTCTAATAACAGATATAGATATATAAATTTTTTGAGACAGAGTCTCACTCTGTTGCCCGGGCTGGAGTGCAGTGGTGTGATCTTGGCTCACTGCAGCCTCCACCTGTCTCAGCCACGTGAATAGTTGGGAATTACAGGTGTACACAGTCATACCCAGCTAATTTTTGTATCTTTAGTAGAGACGGATTTCACCATGTTGGCCAGGCTGGTCTCGAACACCTGACCTCAAGTGACCCGCCTGCCTTGGCCTCACAAAGAGCTGGGATTACACGTGTGAGTCACCTTGCTCATTCCAGATATATTTCTAATGCCAGAATTTCCTTGTGATTATTTTATAGATTCCAATTTGTGATAAAATGCCTGATTTATTATGGTTTATCCATCATTTCCTCTCATTCTTTGAACCTATTATTCATATTTCTTTTAAAGCCCTTGTCTGCTAAAGCGATATTTGGATTACTTGTGAATCCACTTTTTTGATCATTTTCCTCTTGGTTTTCATTCTTGTGGTATTATTTTTGACATGCCTAATAATTTTTATTTAATGTCAGACATTGGTTACAAAAATTGTGGCTTATCCAGCTGAATATATCGTCCACTAGAGAGTGCTCATGTTTTTTTCTGTTGGGCAGACAGAGTGGAGGCTGAACACATTGATCTAATTGGGGACTGATATGGCTTGGCTGTGTCCCCATGCAAATCTCATCTTGAATTCCCACGTGTTATGGAAGGGACCTGGTAGGAGGTAATTGAATCATGGAGGCAGGTCTTCCTCTTGCTGTTCTCATGATAGTGAACAAGTCTCATGAAATCTGATGGTTTTAAAAAGGGTAGTTTCCCTGCACAAGCTCTCTTCTCTTGTCTTCAGCCATGTGAGATGTGCCTTTCACCTTCCACCATGATTGTGAGGCCTCCCTAGCCATCTGGAAATGTAAGTTCCAAAGGCATACTCAAGACAAGGCAATTTACAAAATAATTTACAAAAGAAGAAGTATATAAGTTCCAAAGACATACTTGAGACTGGACAATTTACAAAAAAAATGGTTTATTGAACTCTCAATTTACAAAAGAAGAAGTATTGTTCTAGATTTCAATAAACCTCTTTCTTTTGTAAATTGCCCAGTCTCAGATATGTCTTTATCAGCAGCATGAAAATGGAATAATACAGTAAATTTGTACCAGTAGAGTGGGGCATTGCTGAAAAGATACCTAAAAATGTGAAAGCAACTTTGGAACTGGGTAACAGGCAGAGATTGGAATAGTTGGGAGGGCTCAGAAGAAGACAGAAAAATGTGGGAAAGTTTGGAACTTCCTAGAGACTTGTTGAATGGTTTTGAAAAAAATGCTGATAGTGATATGAACAATAAAGTCCAGGTTGAGATGGTCTCAGATGGAGATGAGAAACTTGTTGGGACCTGGAGCAAAGGTGACTCTTGTTATGTTTTAGCAAAGAGACTGGAGGCATTTTTTCCCGCCCTAGAGATTTGTGGAACTTTGAACTTGAGAGAGATGATTTAGGGTATCTGGCAGAAGAAATTTCTAAGCAACAAAACATTCAAAAGGTGACTTGTGTGCTGTTAAAGGCATTCAGTTTTATAAGAAGCAGAGCATAAAAGTTTCGAAAATTTGCAGCCTGACAATATGCTAGAAAAGAAAATCCCATTTTCTGAGGAAAAATTCAAACCAGCTCCAGAAATTTGCATAAGTAACGAGGAACTGAATGTTAATTCCCCAAGACAATGGGGAAAATGTCTCCAGGGCATGTCAGAGGTCTTCACAGCAGCCCCTCCCATCATTGGCCCAGAGGCCTAGGAGAAAAAAATGGTTTTGTGGGCCAGGCCCAGGGTCCCCGTGCTGTGTGCAGTCTGGGGACTTGGTGTCCTGTGCCTCAGCTGCTCCAGCCATGACTAAAAGGGGCCAAGGTACAGCTCGGGCAGTGGCTTCATTGGGTACAAGCCCCAAACCTTGGCAGCTTCCATGTGGTGTTGAGCCCGCGGGTGGAGAGAAGTCAAGAATCAAGGTTTGGGAGCCTCTGCCTAGATTTCAGAAGATATATGGAAATACCTGGATGTCCAGGCGGAGGTTTGTGGCAGGGATGGGGCTCTCATGGAAAGCCTCTGCTAGGGCAGTGTGGAAGGAAAATATGGGGTCAGAGCCCCCACACAGAGCCTGTACTGGGGCACTGCCTAGTGGAGCTGTGAGAAGAGGGGCACTGTTCTCCAGACCCCAGAATGGTAGATCTACCAACACCTTGCACCATATGCCTGGAAGAGCTGCAGATACTCAATGACAGCCTGTGAAGGCAGCCAGGAGGGGGTCTATACCCTGAAAAGCCACAGGGGCAATGCTGCCCAAGACCATGGGAACCCATTTCTTGCCTAAGCATGACCTGGATGTGAGACATGGAATCAAAGGAAATCATTTTGGAGCTTTAAGATTTAACTGCCCTGCTAGATTTCAAACTTGCATGGGGCCTGTAGCCCCTTTGTTTTGGCCAATTTCTCCCATTTGGAATGGCTGTATTTACCCAATGCCTGAACCACCATTGTATTTAGGAAGTAACTAACTTGCTTTTCATTTTGTAGGCTCTTAAGTGGAAGGGACTTGCCTTGTCTCAGATGAAACTTTGGACTATAGACTGTGGACTTTGAGTTAATGCTGAAATAAGTTAAGACTTTGGGGGACTGTTGGGAAGGCATGATTGGTTTTGAAATGTGAAGACATGAGATTTGGGAGGGGCCAGGGGCAGAATGATATGGTTTGGCTCTGTGTCCCCACCCAAATCTCATCTTGAATTCTCATGTGTTGTGTGAGGCACTTGGTGGGAGGTAACTGAATCATGGGGGTAGGTCTTTCCCATGCTGTTCTTGTGATAGTGTATAAGCGTCAAGAGATCTGATGATTTTTAAAAGGGGAGTTTCTCTGCACAAGTTGTCTTCCCTTGTCTCCTGCCATGTGAGATGTGCCTTTTCACCTTCCCTTTGATTGTGAGGCCTCCCCAGCCATGTGGAACTGTTAAGTCCAATAACCCTCTTTCTTTTGTACCAGTCTTGGGTATGTCTTTATCAGCAGTGTGAAAATGGACTAAAATAAGGACTGAGCAGTGCTAAGAGTGAATTGCATTTAAAAATTATTTTTAAAGTCGCAACTAGTTTTTTTTTTTTCCTTTCTTTATCCTAGGGTATAGTTCTATGGAGCTTTGTACTAGGATCCTGCTGTACTCACTGGGAATCCTTCCCTGGTGGTGGCGTCTTAACATCAATCCATAGTGTTCACATCTTTAAGACTGAAAACCCTTTTTCTGTTCAGAGATTTCTACCTCCAGCCACGTGTGCCTTCAGAATTTGGAAAATGTCTTGAAGAAGATGCCAGCATGTTTTCAGACCTCTCAAGATTCTGATTTTGTCACCCTAACATTGTGTCATTCCCTGCCAGATTCTCACCCTCTTGCCTGAGCCTACAGTGAGCAGATACTCACAGGAAGAAAGTGGCTTCAGATCATTAGCTTACCTTTCTGAGGTTCTGTCTTCTTTGGAACTTTAACTTCATGGTACAAATTGCTTTCTCAGACCTCTGATGATTACAAACATTTTTTTCGTATCTTTTCTAGTTATTTTTCTTTTTGGCAACTTTAGTTTGCCACAAACTCCTCCATCCTACCCAAAACTGGAACTCTTCTTGTTTAACTTTTTAAATTAACATTTCAAACAGTATTATTATATTTATTTTTAATATTATAGAAATATTTATTGGTGACATATGAGTCAATAGGTGGTTCCGAGATAAATTCAATAGACAGTATTTATGAGCAGCTAATTCAGCTCAAAGTTTGAACATTTAACTAAGTCATAAATCTATGCTATTATGTTATTATTTGGTTCATTATATGGATTGCTATGTTCTGTTGTCACTTTGTTTTACTGTAAATAACTTTAAATATATTATACTCCAAATACTACAGTATTATTTTTTGAGTTAAGTGAAATAATCACATCCAAGTCAATTTTGCTCTTTACAAGCAAAGCAGATATTTCACGACTTGAATTATAATTATAACTTTGGCTATGATGGTTAGACTGAGAAAGATTGGAAAACAAAAACTAGATAAACCCACCAGTTGGAAGAATTCTCATAGAAATTACCAAAAATCTCCAAGTTAAGGAATCCCAGATATGAGAACATCTCAGCATTTTGGTAGCAAAAAGAATTCAGACATTCAGTGGAAGTCTAGGCAGGCTGACTTTGAGGTAGATAGGGGGCCCTGTTATAAGATTTGGGTCTAGAAACAGAAAAATGTCTCCTTGGATGCTTGAAAGGGAAGGTAAGGACCTAAGCCTTGGGGAATACAAGTACTGTAAATTAAGGCAGGGATTTACATTATTTGAAGAAAAGTAAGGGGTTGGCCAGAGAAGAAAGGCAAAATCCTCTAATTCATCCAACTATGGAAATGTTGACTTGAACTAGTATTTTCGTGAAGCTCCAGCTCTTTATAGTTCTGCTCCCTTGGAACCTGATTGGCTTCAGTCTGGGGCAGGCCTGATCTTCTCTTTTCCGTCCTGGTGCAACTAACAAAGTTGCATTTCACATTTTCCCTCTTCCTTACAACTTTTATTGACACACTTCTCATCAACTTTCCCTGATTAAATTGATCACCCCTCCTTTGTTTCAACATTGAATAAACTTGTATAGGTTCCTTCACCCTTTTTCTATTTCTTTATACAAGTCATAGTGAGTTATTAATACACAAAGAGTAACAGAAAGCAGAGAGTTAGTTGAATCATCTTAATAATTAGACTCAAAGCTATGATAGCCTGATGGATTAATCACCACATCTGGAATGAACTTGCTTATGAGACAGTTTTATCAGCTGACCAGAGAAGGGAGAGAGAAAAAGAGGTATCAAGAAGTACAGAAGTTCTGGATTAATTTTAGCCCAAGCTAAAATCACCTATCATTGAATTTGATCCCTGAGGTACAAAATCAAGTGCATTAATATCAGCCACTATTCTGGCATATCATTCTTCTATTTCTTAAAAAGAATTTATTAGCAACCTTAGAGGTTTTCAGTGTTCAACATGGTGAAATGCTGCTGGGTACTTTGGAAGGCATTGAGCGTATTTAGACTTTGGTAGACCTGAGAGCTGCCTTAAAATAGCATGACTTCTTTCCTTTGATGCTAGACTTGACAAGAGGTTTGATTAGGACTGCTTGGAAGAACTTACAGAATGAGAGATTTCATCTCATGACAAATGTATCTGATGACTTGTTACAAATTTGTTATGCAGAACCACGGATGGAAATATTAACCATATCTTGTTTTACGAATTCTATGTTCATCCTTGAACAAATGAAAACATTGTCCCCTTCTTTCTTTCAAAGAAGTAGCCAGAACTTTCTTTGATATCCAAGTTTTTCTTTTTTTTTGGTTTTATTTTAGGTTCATGAGTACATGTGCACCTTTGTCATATAGGTAAACTTGTGTCACGGGGTTTGTTGTACAGATTATTTTGTCACCCTGGTATTAAGCCTAGTACCCAATAGTTATTTTTTCTGCTCCTCTACTTCCTTCCACCCTTAACCCTTAGGAAGGCCTTAGTTTCTATTGTTCCCTTCTTTGTGTCCATGCATTCTCATCATTTAGCTCCCACTTATCAGAACATGCAGTATTTGGCTTTCTGTTAGTTTGCTAAGGTAATGACCTCCAGC
The DNA here is from genome assembly GCF_028885625.2 of Pongo pygmaeus. Lineage (NCBI taxonomy): Eukaryota > Metazoa > Chordata > Mammalia > Primates > Hominidae > Pongo > Pongo pygmaeus. Next base: position 83,170,270 of record NC_072384.2, read on the forward strand.
TCCATCCATGTTCCTGCAAAGGACAAGATCTCATCCTTTTTAATAGCTACATAGTATTCCATGGTGTATGTGTACTACATTTTCTTTAGTCTACCATAATGGGCATTTAGGTTGATTCCATTTCTTCACCGTTGTGAATAGTGCTTCAATGAACATATGTGTGTGTGTGTCTTTATGGTAGAATGATTTATATTCCTTTGGGTATATACTCAGTAATGGGATTGCTGGGTCAAATGATAGTTCTGCTTTTAGCTCTTTGAGGGATCACCACACTGCCTTCCAAAATGGCTGTCTGCCTCCCAGGTTCTGGCCATACTCCTGCCTCAGCCTACAGAGTAGCTGGGACTACAGGCACCCACCACCACGCCCGGCTAATTTTTCTATTTTTAGTAGAGATGGGGTTTCACTGTGTTAGCCAAGATGGTCTCGATCTCCCGACCTTGTGATCTGCCTGCCTTGGCCTCCCAAAGTGCTAGGATTACAGGCGTGAGCCACCGCACCCCGCCGATATTGAGCCTTTTTCATATGCTTGTTGGCCACAGGTATATCTTCTTTTGAACAGCATCCCTTCATGTCCTTTGACCACTTTTTGATTTTTCTTTTTTTTTTTGCATGTAAACTTGTTTAAGTTCCTTATAAATGCTGGATATTAGACCTTTGTCAGATGCATAGTTTGAAAAAAAATTCTCCAATTCTGTAGGCAGTTTATTCTGTTTATAGTTTTTTAAAAAATTTTTAAATTTTTTTTTGCTGTGCAGAAGATTTTAGTTTAATTAGATCTCATTTTTTTTTTTCAATTTTTGCTTTTGTTGCAATTGCTTTTGGTGTCTTTGTCAAGAAATCTTTGCCAGTTCCTATGTTCAGAATGGTATTGCCTAGGTTATCTTCCAGGATTTTTATAGTTTTGGGTTTTAACATTGAAGTCAGTCCATTTTGAGTTCATTTTTGTATATGGTATAAGGAAGGGGTCCAGTTTTAGTCTTCTGCACATGGCTAGCCAGTTATCTCAGCACCGTTTATTGAATAGGAAGTCTTCATTGCTTGTTTTTGTCAGCTTTGTCAAAGCTCTTTAGTTGGTTGCGATGGTTGTAGGCTTTGTGGTCTTATTTCAGAGCTCTTTATTCTGTTCTATTGGTCTATGTGTCTGTTTTTATATCAGTATTATGCAGTTTGATTACTGTAGCTGTGTAATAGACTTTGAAGTTGGGTAACATGATGTCTCCAGCTTTGTTCTTTTTGCTTAGGGTTGCTGTGGCTATCCAGGCTGGGTTTTTTTTTTTTTTGTTCCATATGAATTTTAAAGTAGTTTTTTTAATTCTGTGAAGAATGTCATTGGTAGTTTGATAGGAATAGCATATCCGTAATTTGCTTAGGGCAGTATGGCCATTTTAATGATATTGATTCTTCCTATCCATGAATACAGAATGTTTTCCTATTTGTTTGTGTCATCTCTGATTTCTTTGAGCAGTGTTTTGAAATTCCCGTTTTAGAGATCTTTCACCTCCCTGATTAACTGTATTACTAAATGTTTTAGTCTTTTCATAGCTATCGTGAATGGGATTACATTCCTGATTTGGCTCTTGGCTTGACTGCTGTTGGTATATAGGAATGCTAGTGAATTTTGTATCTTGATTTCGTATCTTTGACTTTGCTGAAGTTGTTTATCTGCTTACAGAGCTTTTGGGATGAGACTATGGGGTTTTCTAGATATAAAATAATGTGATCTGCAAACAGGGATTGTTTGACTTCTTCTCTTCCTATTTGGATGCTTTTTATTTCTTTCTCTTGCCTGATTGCTCTGGCCAGGACTTCCAAGACTATTTTGAATAGGAGTGATGAGAAAGGGCATCCTTGCATTGTGCCAGCTTTCAAGCGGAATGCTTCCAGCTTTTGCCCATTCAATATGATGCTGGCTGTGGGTTTGCCTTAGATGGCTGTTACTATTTTGATGTATGTCCCTTCATTACCTAGTTTATTGAGAATTTTTAAGATGAAGGGTGTTGAATTTTATCAAAATCCTTTTCTGCATCTATTGAGATGGTCAGGTGGTTTTTGTCTTTGGTTCTATTTATGTGATGAATCATGTTTATTGATTTGCATATGTTGAACCAATCTTGCATCCCAGGGATAAATCCTACTTGATCTTGATGGGTCAACTTTTGATGTGTTATTGGATTCAGAGTGTCAGTATTTTGTTGAAAATGTTTGCATTGATGTTCGTCAAGGATATTGGCCTGAAGTTTTCTTTTTTGTTGTATTTCTGCCAGGTTTTGGTATCAGGATGATGCTAGCCTCATAGAATGAGTTGGGAAGGTATCCTTTCTCCTCAACTTTTTGGAATAGTTTCAGTAAGAATGGGACCATCTCTTCTTTGTATATCTAGTACAATTCAGCTGTGAATCCATCTGGTCCTGTGCTTTTTTGTTGGTTGGCTATTTATTACTTACTCAATTTCAGTGCTCATTATCGGTCTGTGCAGATATTCAGTTTCTTCCTGATTCAGGCGTGAGAAGGTGTATGTGGCTAGGAATTTGTCCATTTCTTCTAGATTTTCTAATGTGTGCATAGAGGTATTCATAGTAGTCTCTGATGGTTTTTTGTATTTCTATGGGGTCAGTGGTAATATCCCCTTTGTCATTTCTAATTGTCTTTATTTGGATCTTTTCTTTTTTCTTTTTTATTAGTCTAGATAGTGGTCTATCAATCTTATTATTTTTTTTCAAAAAGACAGGTCCTGAATTTGTTGATCTTTTGAATTTATTTTGTGTTTGTCCAGTCTCCTTCAGTGCAGTTCTGATTTTGGTTATTTCTTGCCTTCCACCAGCATTAGGGTTCATTTTCTCTTGGTTCTCTAGTTCTCTCAGTTGTGATTTTATGTTGTCAAATTAAGATCTTTCTTACTTTTTGATGTGGGTGTTTAGTGCTATACATTTCCCTTTTAACACAGCCTTAGCTGTGTCCCAGAAATTCTGATATGTTGTATCTTTGTTCTCTTTCCTTTCAAAGAACTTCTTGATTTCTGCCTTTATTTCATTATTTACCAGAAAGTCATTCAGGAGCAGGTTGTTTAATTTCCATTTAATTATAAGGTTTCTATGCTTTTCTTAGGCTTGAACTCTACTTTATTAGAGCTGTGGTTTGAGAGAGTGGTCGGTATAATTTTGATTCTTTCACATTTGCTGAGGATTATTTTATGTCAGATTGTGTGGTTGATTTTAGAGTCTGCCATGTGATGATGAGAATAATGTATATTCTGTTGTTTTTGGGTGGAGAGTTTATAGATGTCTATCAGGTCTATTTGGCCCAGGGTTGAGTTCAGGTCTTGAGCATCTTTGTTAATTTTGTCTGGATGTTCCATCTAATACTGTCAGTGGAGTGTTGAAATCTCCCACTATGCTTGTTTAGGATTTTAAGTCTCTTTGAAGGATCTGTCCTCCTTCTGATGTGCCAGCAGCAGCAGCCATGTGGCAAGGTGCACACTTGTTGACTGCGGCAGGGCGCTAACGAATGTCAGGGTGCTGGCTTCTGTGTGGGCATTTGCAGCAGAGGCAGTGGAAGCAATGGCTGGGAGATTGGGGCCCCACTGGCAACAGTGTTTGTGTTTCCACTGATGGCCATGTTAGCACAGGGTTGGGTACTGGTAGGTGCAGAACTGTGCATACTGGCAGGGAAGGGAGGTGAAGATTCACCTGTTTACACGTGCTCTGGTAAAGAAATGTAGGTGGTGGCTGTGAGTGAGTGCATGCAAGCAAAGCAGCAAAGGGGAGGTTGCAGTTGGAGGAGGGTGTAGGCATTCTGGTGTTAGTCTGCAGGTCTGCTCTGCTGGAGCACTCTGCAGGTTAGGTGCTGTCCACCAGTTCAGGAGCTATGATAAGGGCCCTTAGGAGGTACCCGAGGGATGCACTGCAAGCAGGTGTAGCCAGGCTGGGGTCCCGGGAGAGGCCAGCAGACTGAGGGGTTATCAGGTCAGACCTGCCCAATCTCATGGGCATGACTCTCCTGCAGAATTCAGATCTGAGAGTTCCCCTAGGGCTAAAGCTTCCTATGGGACCAGGTCGTCCTAGGGGCATGGGCATCCCTGCCTGCTCTGCTGAAGATGCTTCTGCACCAAACCTTCTCAGCTCCACACTGGCTGGAGTTCTGCCCCTACCACATCTCTAAGCAGCTCTCCCTGCCAATGCAAGTGTCCATAGTGGTTGAGGGATCTCCTGCTGGAATTACAGAGGCCCATGGCAAGTGAGTGGGTTGCTCCTTGCCTGTAAAATTCACCCTTTCTGCAGGAGTTGTTGGGGGCTAGGAACACTTGTTCCTAGGCTAGGACATTGTAAGAAAGATCCTACATTGGGTTGGGAGGTTAAGTCCTGGTACACGGTGGCCCTGTGGAGGATTCCCAGCTTTCTCCCCCTTCAGCCCAGCATCTGTGTCTTTGCTCTGTCCACGTTCAATGCCTTCCCTCTGAATATCTGCATGAGTGTGCCAGTCTTCCAGATGTTCTGGTCCCTTGGCAGGAGATATTCCTCCTGGCTGTGTCTAGTTGGCCATCTTCCCTTTTTATCCTTTAAACATACATCTTTCTTTATTTTAATCTTCTGTATTGACTTATACTTTCTTTCCTGATATCTATTTTCTCAGCATATGTATTAGCATTTTTAATAATTTTACATTGATCTTGAGCAAAATCACATAACTTTATTTCATTTTCTGGTTGTCATTTCCTGAGGGTCTTTTAACCTCAAATTTGAGTGAATCTTCTTTTATACTCAGTAGTTATTCAGTGCTCAGGTGTTGCTATGTTAAGTTTTTCTTCCTCTGAAGGAAAAATTAACAAGTCAAAGCTCTGGGAAGCAAATGGAGTCAATTGTCCAAGAAGAGAAGGGATATAGACTGTGTGCTTAGACTTGAAGGGTTTAACCGCAGACACAATGGAAAAGACAGGGTAGTATATTTTCTGGTAAACTTGGTTTCTGGAGCCTCTATCAGCTTTAGGATGTCAGAATTTTGAATTTGTGGCTGGTGCGAGGCAGGGAATGACTTTGTGTCAAGTATTGGGGTCTCTGGGATAATCTATCATGGTCAATTGAGCTGCCAACTCTCAACGGAATAATAAATACCTGAACCCATATAGAGCCATTGCAATGGGCAGATAGTGGAGGAGAAAAGGTAGCATGACTGAGGGATTATGTCTGATTTTCATTTCAAAATAAATTGTGTCTTTGTGTGTGTGTACATGTGTGTATGCATGCAAATTATGTATCATTTATGTACAGGTGTTTGGGGTGTGTGTGTGTATGGGTGTGTGTTTTCCCATGGAATGACTGACGGTGACTTCCCTGCCAATTTTGGTGAATTTGTTTTTATTTGATTTTCCTGATTTCTGAGATATGACATTATTTTTGCTTGAATATTTTAAAATAATTCGTACTACCTTAAATGAATTTTTTGAGCAACTACATCAGTCCAAAAATAAAATTGGATGCCTAGGTAATTACTCAGTTTCCTGTCACTGCATCTAATCAAACAGAGACTATCTTTCAGGGACATTGTAAGAAAGATCCTACATTGGTTTGGGAGGTTAAGGCATTTTCTTTTTGATATTTGTATTTCTAGTGTCTAGGAGAGTACTGGCCATGTAACAAGTATGGTGTAAATATATGTTGAATAAATGAATTAATGGATAGATGCATTAAAGTGGCCCTAGTGTGGGCATTAGATGAATATATGGGTAAACTAAACAGCCATTAGAATATAATTTATATAAACACTGTTTCAAGAAAGCTATATATTTCTAGAGAAGCTGAAAGAAATCAATACTTAAATCTATTAATTTCACTTGCAGTAATAGTTTATTGATGCTATAAAACTAAATCTATTGGTAGCACACCCTCAGATTAGGAGCCCACTACTCAGAACTCATGGAACTTGCAGCTCCTCTATTTTTGTCCCTGTTCTCAGCACTAATTTTATGACAGCATAGTCATCTGGATTAGGTGGTTCTTTTTGTCCCTCAGATAGTTATATTTGAGCTTTATAGCAAGGGTGACCCTCATGCTAGAGCCTAAAGAAGAAGCATTTCCTCCTTCTGATCTTTGTGTCCTTTCAAAACAAAAACCAAAACCCAGATGAACTAAAAACATGAACATTTTTCAATCATTATAACTTTAAAAACAACATTCAGGGATGGCTGATCATTCCATTAGAGTGTTTTTTTTTTTTTTTTGTCTGAGTTCATTCATATTTCTAGCTGTTCTGTCTATTGACAGAAGCGTGGTTTGTCTTTCTCTATGCTTTTTGCAGCATAACTGCTGTAAGAGGTATTTAATTTAGATTGAGCAAGGTATAGTAGAAAAAGCACTGGCCTGCAAATTCTGTCTGGAATTAGGTAACTTGACCTTCAGTTCAACTAGATGGATCCGATGGTCCATTCTATCTTAAACATTTTTTGGTGCTACTCTACATTTAACACATTGTGTCTGTAATTTTAAATAAACAATTTTAAAACAAACTTGGCCATGATATATTTTGAGCTGGAAAATGGTTTTCCAACACCTTGGGTAATTTTTTTCTGTATATATTTAGATTTTGAAAATCTGTTTCAAATTTGTACATGTTAGCAGTTGTACATTGTGGCACAACAATATTATTTCTTTTTCTGAATTTTATCATGCTTCCTGTTTTGAGTGAACAGCTCTATTTTAGAAAACACTTTGCTAAATGTTTTCCACTCACTGTAACGTAAGTGTGTCACCCTTTGAAAATTCTCTGGATAATGCAGCAAAGTGGCATTTGGTGCATTATAGTTATTCTGACTTTTTTTACAACTGGAGTCTGGGTTGGTAAGTATAAGGTGGGTTGAGTCTGTATATAGTAATGCAGCCAGAGAAGAAGCTATAATAACTGTGGGGATATTTTTTTTTGGCAAGACACTTTAGAAAATCCATCTTCCTGAGGAGGAGCCAAGATGGCCGAATAGGAACATCTCCGGTCCACAGCTCCCAGCATGAGCGACGCAGAAGAAGGGTGATTTCTGCATTTCCATCTGAGGTACCGGGTTCATCTCACTAGGGAGTACCAGACAGTGGGCGCAGGTCACTGGGTGCACACACTGTGCCTGAGCCGAAGAAGGGTGAGGCATTGCCTCACTCGGGAAGCACAAGGGGTCAGGGAGTTCCCTTTCCTAGTCAAAGAAAGGGGTGACAGACGGCACCTGGAAAATCGGGTCACTCCCACCCGAATACTGCGCTTTTCTGACGGGCTTAAAAAACAGCGCACCAGGAGATTGTATCCCGCACCTGGCTCAGAGGGTCCTATGCCCACGGAGTCTCGCTGATTGCTAGCACAGCAGTCTGAGATCAAACTGCAAGGCGGCAGCGAGGCTGGGGGAGGGGCGCCCGCCATTGCCCAGGCTTACTTAGGTAAACAAAGCAGCTGGGAAGCTTGAACTGGGCGGAGCCCACCAGAGCTCAAGGAGGCCTGCCTGCCTCTGGAGACTCCGCCTCCGGGGGCAGGGCACAGACAAACAAAAAGACAGCAGTAACCTCTGCAGACTTAAATGTCCCTGTCTGACAGCTTTGAAGAGAGCAGTGGTTCTCCCAGCACGCAGCTGGAGATCTGAGAACGGGCACACTGCCTCCTCAAGTGGGTCCCTGACCCCTGACCCCTGAGCAGCCTAACTGGGAGGCACCCCCCAGCAGGGGCAGACTGACTCCTCACACGGCTGGCCGGGTACTCCAACAGACCTGAAGCTGAGGGTCCTGTCTGTTAGAAGGAAAACTAACAAACAGAAAGGACATCCACACCAAAAACCCATCTGTACATCACCATCATCAAAGACCAAAAGTAGATAAAACCACAAAGATGGGGAAAAAACAGAGCAGAAAAACTGGAAACTCTAAAAAGCAGAGTGCCTCTCCTCCTCCAAAGGAACGCAGTTCCTCACCAGCAACGGGTCAAAGCTGGATGGAGAATGACTTTGACAAGCTGAGAGAAGAAGGCTTCAGACGATCAAATTACTCCAAGCTACGGGAGGATATTCAAACCAAAGGCAAAGAAGTTGAAAACTTTGAAAAAAATTTAGAAGAATGTATAACTAGAATAATCAATACAGAGAAGTGCTTAAAGGAGCTGATGGAGCTGAAAACCAAGGCTCGAGAACTACGTGAAGAATGCAGAAGCCTCAGGAGCTGATGCGATCAAATGGAAGAAAGGATATCAGCGATGGGAGATGAAATGAATGAAATGAAGCAAGAAGGGAAGTTTAGAGAAAAAATAAAAAGAAACGAGCAAAGCCTCCAAGAAATGTGGGACTATGTGAAAAGACCAAATCTACGTCTGATTGGTGTACCTGAAAATGACGGGCAGAAAGGAACCAAGTTGGAAAACACTCTTCAGAATATTATCCAGGAAAACTTCCCCAATCTAGCAAGGCAGGCCAACATTCAGATTCAGGAAATACAGAGAACGCCACAAAGATACTCCTCAAGAAGAGCAACTCCAAGACACATAATTGTCAGATTCACCAAAGTTGAAATGAAGGAAAAAATGTTAAGGGCAGCCAGAGAGAAAGGTCGGGTTACCCTCAAAGGGAAGCCCATCAGACTAACGGCGGATCTCTCGGCAGAAACTCTACAAGCCAGAAGAGAGTGGGGGCCAATATTCAACATTCTTAAAGAAAAGAATTTTCAACCCAGAATTTCATATCCAGCCAAACTAAGCTTCATAAGTGAAGGAGAAATAAAATACTTTACAGACAAGCAAATGCTGAGAGATTTTGTCACCACCAGGCCTGCCCTAAAAGAGCTCCTGAAGGAAGCGCTAAACATGGTAAGGCACAACCAGTACCAGCCGCTGCAAAATCATGCCAAAATGTAAAGACCATCGAGACTAGGAAGAGACTGCATCAACTAAGGAGCAAAATAACCAGCTAACATCATAATGACAGGATCAAATTCACACATAACAATATTAACTTTAAATGTAAATGGACTAAATGCTCCAATTAAAAGACACAGACTGGCAAATTGGATAAAGAGTCAAGACCCATCAGTGTGCTGTATTCAGGAAACCCATCTCATGTGCAGAGACACACATAGGCTCAAAATAAAAGGATGGAGGAAGATCTACCAAGCAAATGGAAAACAAAAAAAGGCAGGGGTTGCAATCCTAGTCTCTGATAAAATAGACTTTAAACCAACAAAGATCAAAAGAGACAAAGAAGGCCATTACATAATGGTAAAGGGATCAATTCAACAAGAAGAGCTAACTATCCTAAATATATATGCACCCAATACAGGAGCACCCAGATTCATAAAGCAAGTCCTGAGTGACCTACAAAGAGACTTAGACTCCCACACAATAATAATGGGAGACTTTAACACCCCATTGTCAACATGAGACAGATCAACGAGACAGAATGTCAACAAGGATACCCAGGAATTGAACTGAGCTCTGCACCAAGCAGACCTAATAGACATCTACAGAACTCTCCACCCCAAATCAACAGAATATACATTCTTTTCAGCACCACACCACACCTATTCCAAAATTGACCACATAGTTGGAAGTAAAACTCTCCTCAGTAAATGTAAAAGAACAGAAATTATAACAAACTATCTCTCAGATCACAGTGCAATCAAGCTAGAACTCAGGATTAAGAATCTCACTCAAAACTACTCAACTACATGGAAACTGAACAACCTGCTCCTGAATGACTACTGGGTCCATAACGAAATGAAGGCAGAAATAAAGATGTTCTTTGAAACCAACAAGAACCAAGACACAACATACCAGAATCTCTGGGATGCATTCAAAGCAGTGTGTAGAGGGAAATTTATAGCACTAAATGCCCACAAGAGAAAGCAGGAAAGATCCAAAATTGACACCCTAACATCACAATTAAAAGAACTAGAAAAGCAAGAGCAAACACATTCAAAAGCTAGCAGAAGGCAAGAAATAACTAAAATCAGAGCAGAACTAAAGGAAATAGAGACACAAAAAACCCTTCAAAAAATTAATGAATCCAGGAGCTGGTTTTTTGAAAGGATCAACAAAATTGATAGATCGCTAGCAAGATTAATAAAGCAAAAAAGAGAGAAGAATCAAATAGATGCAATAAAAAATGATAAAGGGGATATCACCACCGATCCCACAGAAATACAAACTACCATCAGAGAATACTACAAACACCTCTATGCAAATAAACTAGAAAATCTAGAAGAAATGGATAAATTCCTCAACACATACACCCTCCCAAGACTAAACCAGGAAGAAGTTGAATCTCTGAATAGACCAATAACAGGAGCTGAAATTGTGGCAATAATCAATAGCTTACCAACCAAAAAAAGTCCAGGACCAGATGGGTTCACAGCCGAATTCTGCCAGAGGTACAAGAAGGAACTGGTACCATTCCTTCTGAAACTATTCCAATCAATAGAAAAAGAGGGAATCCTCCCTAACTCGTTTTATGAGGCCAGCATCATCCTGATACCAAAGCCTGGCAGAGACACAACCAAAAAAGAGAATTTTAGACCAATATCCTTGATGAACATTGATGCAAAAATCCTCAATAAAATACTGGCAAACCGAATCCAGCAGCACATCAAAAAGCTTATCCACCATGATCAAGTGGGCTTCATCCCAGGGATGCAAGGCTGGTTCAATATACACAAATCAATAAATGTAATCCAGCATATAAACAGAACCAAAGACAAAAACCACATGATTATCTCAATAGATGCAGAAAAGGCCTTTGACAAAATTCAACAACCTTTCATGCTAAAAACTCTCAATAAATTAGGTATTGATGGGACATATCTCAAAATAATAAGAGCTATCTATGACAAACCCACAGCCAATATCATACTGAATGGGCAAAAACTGAAAGCATTCCCTTTGAAAACTGGCACAATACAGGGATGCCCTCTCTCACCACTCCTATTCAACATAGTGTTGGAAAGTCTGGCCAGGGCAATTAGGCAGGAGAAGGAAATCAAGGGTATTCAATTAGGAAAAGAGGAAGTCAAATTGTCCCTGTTTGCAGATGACATGATTGTATATCTAGAAAACCCCATTGTCTCAGCCCAAATCTCCTTAAGCTGATAAGCAACTTCAGCAAAGTCTCAGGATACAAAATCAATGTACAAAAATCAAAAGCATTCTTATACACCAACAACAGACAAACAGAGAGCCAAATCATGAGTGAACTCCCATTCACAATTGCTTCAAAGAGAATAAAACACCTAGGAATCCAACTTACAAGGGATGTGAAGGACCTCTTCAAGGAGAACTACAAACCACTGCTCAAGGAAATAAAAGAGGATACAAACAAATGGAAGAACATTCCATTCTCATGGGTAGGAAGAATCAATATCGTGAAAATGGCCATACTGCCCAAGGTAATTTACAGATTCAATGCCATCCCCATCAAGCTACCAATGACTTTCTTCACAGAATTGGAAAAAACTACTTCAAAGTTCACATGGAACCAAAAAAGAGCCCGCATCGCCAAGTCAATCCTAAGCCAAAAGAACAAAGCTGGAGGCATCACACTACCTGACTTTGAACTATACTACAAGGCTACAGTAACCAAAACAGCATGGTACTGGTACCAAAACAGAGATATAGATCAATGGAACAGAACAGAGCCCTCAGAAATAACACCGCATATCTACAACTATCTGATCTTTGACAAACCTGAGAAAAACAAGCAATGGGGAAAGGATTCCCTATTTAATAAATGGTGCTGGGAAAACTGGCTAGCCATATGTAGAAAGCTGAAACTGGATCCCTTCCTTACACCTTATACAAAAATCAATTCAAGATGGATTAAAGACTTAAACGTTAGACCTAAAACCATAAAAACCCTAGAAGAAAACCTAGGCATTACCATTCAGGACATAGGCATGGGCAAGGACTTCATGTCTAAAACACCAAAAGCAATGGCAACAGAATCCAAAATTGACAAATGGGATCTAATTAAACTAAACAGCTTCTGCACAGCAAAAGAAACTACCATCAGAGTGAACAGGCAACCTATAAAATGGGAGAAAATTTTTGCAACCTACTCATCTGACAAAGGGCTAATATCCAGAATCTACAATGAACTCAAACAAATTTACAAGAGAAAAACAAACAATCCCATCAAAAAGTGGGCAAAGGACATGAAGAGACACTTCTCAAAAGAAGACATTTATGCAGCCAAAAAACACATGAAAAAATGCTCACCATCACTGGCCATCAGAGAAATGCAAATCAAAACCACAATGAGATACCATCTCACACCAGTTAGAATGGCAATCATTAAAAAGTCAGGAAACAACAGGTGCTGGAGAGGATGTGGAGAAATAGGAACACCTTTACACTGTTTGTGTGACTGTAAACTAGTTCAACCATTGTGGAAGTCAGTGTGGGATCTAGAACTAGAAATACCATTTGACCCAGCCATCCATTACTGGGTATATACCCAAAGGACTATAAATCATGCTGCTATAAAGACACATGCACACGTATGTTTATTGCGGCATTGTTCACAATAGCAAAGACTTGGAACCAACCCAAATGTCCAACAATGATAGACTGGATTAAGAAAATGTGGCACATATACACCATGGAATACTATGCAGCCATAAAAAATGATGAGTTCATGTCCTTTGTAGGGACATGGATGAAATTGGAAATCATCATTCTCAGTAAACTATCGCAAGGACAAAAAACCAAACACCGCATATTCTCACTTATAGGTGGGAATTGACCAATGAGAACACATGGACACAGGAAGGGGATCATCACACTCTGGGGACTGTTGTGGGGTGGGGGGAGGGGGGAGGGATAGCATTGGGAGATATACCTAATGCTAGATGACGAGTTAGTGGGTGCAGTGCACCAGCATGGCACATGTATACATATGTAACTAACCTGCACATTGCGCACATGTACCCTAAATCCTAAAGTATAATAATAATAAATAAAAAAGGAATAAAAAAATAAAAAAAAGAAAATCCATCTTCCTATCCTATTCTGAAATTACTCTAGCAATGTTTTTGAAAATTAGTCATCCAAGTTTGATTGAACGTTTTCAGTGAAATTAAGTTTACTATATATTGAGGCTTCATTTTCATTTCAGAAAGCCCCAAGTGTTAGAAAACCTTCCCTTGCATTGAGCTGAAATCTGCCTCTCTTGAACCTCTACCTGCCTTCCAGAATAAATTTAATCTCAGATGCAGTTCTTTCAACAATTATCAGGTCTTTAGTGCCCCCTCTTCCTGCTTTCTGTTTTAAGATGAAATATCTCCTGTTCCTTACCATTTTGGTCACCCTCTGGAGTCACTGCAATTTATTCATATATTTTTTTTAACTTTTTACTGTGCAATAATAATAAATTCTCAGAAAATTGCAAATAAATGTATAGTGAGGTCCTGTGTGCCTTTCACCCATTCTCTCCAATGTTGACATCTTGTGTAACTTTAATACAATGTCAAATCCAGGGAAGTAACAAGGATAAAAAACATAGAGGTTATTCATATTCTACTGGTTATACATATACGTGTGTGTGTGTGTTCACTGAGCTTATTGATGTTATAGTCCTACCTTCCCTTAGAGACTGTGAGATAGGAGTTCTAGCTTTCCTAGTGATTACATTTCAAAGGGATGGCTCCCAAGATCCTTGAAAAAGACATTTCTGGGTTGTAGGAGATTTACATCCTAAAAGGACAGGGAAAGAAAGAATTTACAATTACAAGTTTTCTAAAGTAAATTCTCTAAGAAAAGGGAGGGGTGCTCAATAAGCTATGCAATTTCATCAAATCTATAGCTTTGTGTGATACAAGCTGCAATTATGGTGTGACTACCAGCACAATTAAGCTACTTAATTGCACCATCACCATAGGAATCCCTTATGTTGCCCCTTATAATCTCGCTTACCCTCTCCATCCATCCCTAACTCCTGGGAGCCACTAATCTATTCTCCATTTCTATAATTATGTTAATTCAAAATGTTATACAAATGTCGATATCCTTTAAAAACCAACAAAGAATTAAGAACTGTTCTCTTAATCTTGACCTCTGTAGGCAGTTCTTGATTTATAAATATTTGATTTATGTGACAGCATCCTCGTATGAACAGTGGGGGGCGCCTGAATTGTAAACCCCTATTTTCTCAGGAGGCAATGTTGTTCTCAAGTTCAAAATTCTGAGAAATGACTTTTTAAGGCTTTAGCTAGAATCAGGGCTGACTCCTTTCTCTAGACTAAACCTTTGATTTTTCAATACTTAAACAAAAGAGCAATAAGGCAGAGATTTTAGTATCTCAAAGACCAAGAGACTTGTTACTCTTTACTTGTGATATCTTTTAAAATTTTGTACATCTGAGCCATTCTCGACCTCCTAACTTTTTGGGAGGTGGATACAGCTCTATTTACCCACAACTGAGTGGTGTTGGCTCCAGCAGTGTTCAGACATTTGATAACCTTTTCTGGATCAGATAACTTTTATGTGCTTACATCAAATTAGAACCTTATCATTTCATTTAAGGAGGATTAGTAGCAATGAATAGCCAGCTGGTTTTGGGCAAAGATTTGTCACACAAACCTTGTAATTATTGAATATTGATTTTTTTTTTTTCCTAACCAAAACAGCCTTAACACTTTCCTCAACTTGACTAAACTTTAGACAGTTTTCTTCCTGGCTATAATCCCCCCAACCTCCCTTTTTTTTTTCTTTAGATAATTTACTTTAGAAAACTTGTAATTGTAAATTCTTTCTCTGCCCTTTTGAGATGTAAATCTTCTACAACCCAGGAATATCTTTCTTAAGAATCTGGGAGCCATTCCTTTGAAATGTAATCATTAGGAATGCTAGAACCCCTATCTCACAGTCTTTCAGGGAAGGTAGGAACACAAATTAAATAAGTGCCCATTAGCAAATATAGATGGTCTAATCACATCAGCCAACCTCTCTGTTAATGTTCTTTAGTACTTTTCCTCTAGCTCATCTCAGTACTTAAAAACTCTCCAGCTTTGTTTGAGCAGAGCTGAGTTCAATCTCTCTCCTCTATTGCAATAGTCTTGAATAATGTCTTCCTTGCCTGCTTAATTCCATCTGGTGCAATTTTTGTTTGATCTTTTGGTGAGACTTACTTGATTATAATAATTAATAGAGGTTGTCTAATATTTCTTTATTTTTTGCTGGAAAAAAAGAAAATTATTAAATGTATGGTAATATCAGTGGGCTTTAGGCTCATAAAGGAGACTTTGACCAGTAATCTCCCAGGGCACAAATCTGGGGAAATGAGTTGGAGACCATTGCTGTAAACGTACATTATTGGTAGCAGAACCTTTTGGTAATTTTTACCTCTGAGAGGCTGACATGTGTTCCTGGCATGCCCTTTTGGAACCAAGTTTGGTTTTCCTGTAGAAATGGCTTACAATTTTGGCTGGTTTTTGTCTCAGATAAGAATGTCTAGCATACTTGGGGATCAGACCTGCTAGGGGTCTCTTCTTCTGAGGACTGAGGGGTGACTGAGAAATGTGTACCAAAGGAATAATCAGCCTAATTTGATGAATTTGCCTTATTCCTTTTGATACAGACTCCTTCATTCATCTGATCGCTTCTCACAACATTCGTCATTTCCACTGTAGTCCAAGCCTTTATCATCTCTATGTGGAATACAGAAATATTCTCCTATCTGACCTCCATGCTTGCAGTTTATTTTCCTCTGGTATTTGGAATAATCTTTTAGAAATGTCCTTTAAAAATGTCCTTCTTTTCACTCTCAACTCTCCAATGACTTCTCAACATGTTCAAAATAAAATCCAAAGTAATCTCCAGGGCTTGCAATGCCTCAGTGATCAGGCCCTTCCTGGACCTCATTTCCTGCACTCAGCCTCTTCCTTTTGGCTCTCTAACTGTCCAGCCTTCTTGCGTTTCCTAGAGACAACCTAGCTAGTCCACTTAAGGGCCTTTGCGTGGCTGTTCTCTCTGACTGGGATGCTTCTCCACTAGGCATTCACCTTGCTAATATCCCCACTTTATTTAAATCTCTGCCCAAATGTCACCTCCTCAGAAAAACCCTCTCTAAAAGTGTACCCTATTTTTCTCCTCCTTTTTCCTTCTTTTGATCTTTCATAGCAGTTTTTCATACCCGAAGTTATAAAATGCTTTTTGGTTATGATCTCTTCCCCACTAGTCCATAAACATAGGCCAAGAACTTTGTCTTATCATTGTATCTGAAGTTCCTAGAATAGTGCCTGGCATTTAGTAGTATGAAATGCATTTGTATTGAACAAGTGAATTAATTTAGACTTGCCAGCTGATGAGGTTTGTGAAAATTTGACTTACATAAATAGAGGCTTATTGTGTAAATTAGTGCATCTGGGACCATACCTCAGGTACAATATGGATTACAAAAGATTATGTGTGACAGATAGGAACATTAAATGCAGTGTAAAACATTTTATGGGAAAATACATTTTAAGTTCCAAATAACTGGTTTACATGTGGCTTTTTGGAACATAATAAATTTAAGTTGGGCATATGTTGACCTTCCATAAATTTCAGTAATGCATTTTCAAAGAAAATTATTAAGGTTTCAATAGTATCTTTTCCTAAAGTTGTTGCTAAGATTATGCTATTTCTGGAGAAATATCATCTTCCCCGGTAACCATGGAACCAAATTAGTAATCAAGATAGGAGGTACTTCACCGCAACATTACTCAGAGCCAAAGTTTGGGGAATTTGTTCATTTGGAGGATGGTGGCTATCATTTAAGGATGTGGAGAGGAGGGTAAAATTTTTCTGCCACCTTGGAGAAATAATTGAAAAGAGGTAGGATCAGTAGCAACCCTAGGAAATAAACAAATCTCCATTTTCATCTGAGAAATGGAGTAAAACAGTAAATATTCTATTTCTGTAAATAGTAAATTCAGTAAAAACAGAAATAGAAAGCCCAACTGGAATTAGGTGGCAGCTACTACATGGTGGGCATGCAGGGGCCCAGGATTTACCTAGGCACATTTGATACTAAAATATGACAATGTTTACAAATCCCACCTACATGAGAGGTTATATCTCTTAATATGTAGCTTGCACTGGAAAACAACAGTGTAGGCATTGCAGAAAGGGAATAGAAGACAGAAGTAACATCTACTCAGTACTCACTGCTGTAGACACTGCTGCTATACATGCCCTATTCCATGAAAGTTCCAGCCGTCCTATGGAGTGGGTACTTTTATTATCTCCATTTCATAGATGAGGTGGCTGAGGCTTAGAGTGGATATGTAGCACATGAAGACAACCATGCTGGAATACTAATTAGGAGCTGTCTGACTTGGAAGTCAGTCCTGTCTTCTGTGCCACTCTGTGATTATAGTTGCATTAGACTGGGGAATAAGCAATCAATGACATGGACTCTGAGGGCAGCATTTTAGAAAGTTGTCAATAGTCTTGTATTTTTCTTGAAAGCTTTCAAAGTCATTGCTAGGGATTTAGAGCCAGATTGGAAGGAATTGCAAGACAAGAATGAAGAACACATTAACTCTTAGGTCTTATAGTTTCTGTATAACGTCCCTTTTATCATCACGCATCCCTCTGAAAAATAAACACACTGAAGAGAATGATTGAAATTAATAGTTCTAATGAATATCCATATATATTAATTTAAAGCCAGTCACTAAAGTGTGGTATCTGTTCTGCTGGAGTTTTAAAGTTATTATCTATTTGAAATCTTATTTATTTTATTGAATAGTGTGTAACTATTGCAATAAATTTAACACCAAAAATTGTTGAATGACTGCCATATGTAAATACTATAATAATTAAAAAGTTATCTGCAATCAACAAACCACAAACTAATTCAGAATAACTCCTTCTGAGGCCAGAGAGGTCTGTGGTCCTTCAGGAAATGAGAGTGAGGGAATTCTGCTTGAGGCATAAGGGCATACGAGAAAGAGCTTCTCTTGCATTCTTTTTATTTTCATAAAGGCACCTGCTTTGAGGCTTAGGGTCTAAGAAAGTCTCAGATTCTGAGACTTTGCCTTGCCTCTAGAGTCTTGGATTAGTTGCTTTGTTAAAGTCATTAAAGTTTAAAAAATAATCTGTTTAAAGAGAGCTTTGCTTTTCTGCCTGCTCAGAAGACATTACATGGGGGTGTGTGTGTGTGTGATTTGCTCACACTCAGACTTCCATTAGCTTAGTGCCTCGCAGCAACAGCCTTACTCACCAATGCCTGTGTAAGGCTTCCTCACATGTATGAAGCTACCAAAGAGCATCCTGGTAATAGGAAGTGGGGGTGGGAATACATAGGGCCAGAAGTGCCCAGAACTGCATAGGTGCTTAAATAAGTGTTTGATTGATTAGTAAGTGGCAACAAATCTAAGTTTCTCTTGTAGTTCTACCCAGTTTATGGGCCAGTTCATGTGCTGTCATGTAATATGCAAATATATGGCTGTCACTAAATGAAAATATATTTCTAGATATATTTTGAAAAGGGTTGCAGATTTTAATAGTGCTTATATTTAATTTTGTATTTATAATTGTCATATATTTCAAAAACGTTACAAAAGAAAATTTTCATGGATTCAGCTTTATAAATGATTTCATACAACCACATAACAATTATATGATTTACAATGAGCCCTACAAATAGAGCAGTGACAGTAAGATGAGTAAGGTTGCCCAGAAACTCTGAGGTCTGTCTAGTTGTTAAGCCTTCAGCACATGTGGATGACTTAGATAGACTGACTGAAGAAGTCTGCACTGACCTGTGTGTGTACACTTCTCAGCTGGCCTGGGCTAAAGTAGGAAGTAGGCAAAGTTTCTGGTGTTTCCATTTTGCTATTCAGTTCCTCACTGCTGTTTTCTTCCCTTACCAAAACTTCTTTTCATGGTGCTAACAGAACTGAAAATTTAAGTGATCATCCCAAGAGTCTTAGTGATGAAAGTAATATGCATTGAAGAAGGAAGCTGTGATGGTGGAAGTTTGTGCTCTCAGTGGGACAGGGAGAGCTTCTTTTCTTTCATTCTTCAACACACTTTCCTGTCATTAGCAAAATCAATTCAATCATTCTGTGATTTGTAAACCATTAATATGACAAAAAAGCATCAAAAGATTTTTTCCACTTTGTTTTTAAAAGAAATTATAATTACTAGCCCTTACTAAGATTAGCAAGCATTTCCTGCCTGTTTGGTTGACAGTATGTCTTGCTTTTTATGGTTTAGCTCCCAAGGAAATACAATTTGGATTTACAGCATAAAAAAGGAGAGGTAAAACCAAGCAGGGTTGATTCCTTTTCCATCAGGCTTACATATAAAAGTGTATATAAAAGTATATGTGTGTGTATATATATATATATATTTTAAAAAAGTATATATACATATTAAATTTTTGTTTGTAGTACTCTCATTAAATATTTGATATGTATTTTTAGGTGTGAAATACACTATGATCTCCATGCTATAGATACTTATGGAAAGAAATCAAATGTCCATCAAAATGGTGAAAATGTGTAATAGGCAATATGCATTCATTCCATAAACCCAATTCTAGAGAAAAATTTCCTTTGGCAGGCAAACGATTTTAATGTAAAATTTAATGCAATAGGAGTGACATATTTTAGTACAAATTAATTAGATTAGGGAAGTGAAATGGCCTGAGTCAGAAAAAATAAAATGAGCTGCATGACACGAAGCACTTTGCAATAATTCTTAGGCTATCAATTCTGTTATTTTGCAATTTGAATTCTATTTAAATCATTAAAAATCATACAAAAACAGTTCTTGTTTCTTCTGGTTGATTATATAAAGATATAACAATGAGTTCCATTTATCTGGAAAATGAACAGAACAACACTTTCTGTAACAAAAAATTTCTGCTTTGTAAAATATGTTTAATCATTTCTTTAATTTTTCTTGCTTGTGTTTGTACCATGGACTTTCTGAGAAAGTTCCACTTAGTTTTTGTTAATTCATTTTTTTACTTTGTTAGTGTATTTATGACTCAACTTATTCTGTAAGTAATCTGTGGTGGTTTGCAATAAATGTTTTTTTAAAGTTGATACATGTGAATACAAATAATCATGACAAGAACCAAGAGAAACATAGGTGACAAAACTGGACCTTGTTAAAATGAGACCAAAATGCAGGCCATGGAGGCATATGTAATTTTTGTGGTTGAATTTTAAGTATGACTCTAATTTCCTAGTATAAAAGCAAAAAGTGAAACATGCTGTTTTATAATTGTCTTAATTATGGAAGATAATTCTATTTATTGTATTAGTTAGAATATTTTAAGTAGTATAAAACCCAACTCAAACAGGCCCACAAAAACCTGAAAATATTCGTAAGTGTGGTGGTAGTAAAGCTTGGTTTAACTAGAACTTGGTCTGATTGGCTCAAATATTCTTGGTAGTTTCGTTCTTTTTGTGTTGATTTCATCTCCGTCTTTTCACAAGATGGTTGCAGTAGTACTGGACCTCACATCTGTAAACAGCTACATACAGAGCCTATCTCTTTTGACTTTCTCTTGACAGGGAAACTTTACTTCTATGTTGTCCAGTAAATTAACCTTCACATCTCACTGGCCTAATCATTTAATTAATAACCTGCAATCAAAGGAATGCTGTGGGCAGATTGGCTAAGGCCTGGTTTCCTGAAGCAGTTATAGCAAGAAACTGGATTATCTTGGGCAAGTCATATCCATCTTTGAAATGATTAGTATGATCAATTTCCCTTGAAGTTCAACAGCTATGTAGTCTAGGAGTGGATACCTGAACAGATATTAAATTAGGAAAGGGAAAATGGATGAAACCAACAGTGTCCTCGATACAACTTACCCAAGGGGAAGTAACCCTTTTTATTACTTAGTAATTTAATATTCTTGATTTATTTATTTATTTTTTTGGTTACAAAAGGCTATTTTGAATTTGCATTCAGAAACAGTCATGATGTTTGGCAGATATAAATGTTAAATAAAAATAAATTGAAAGATGATCCAATAATACATGTATTTCTGAAGGTAATTGACTGCATAAAAATTTTACATATGGATAGGTTGATGGGGTTGAATGTTTCCAGTTTAAGATGTGCAGATTTGCCCAAGTCTTTCCCTAGTTTTCTAATTCTCTTTCATAGTATTCTTTCTCCTAATATATGTCTAAATAGAGGTAAAATCCTTGACTATCAATTAAAAAATATATATATTTGGAAAACTTTCTTAATATAGAAGAAATATTTTTTGGGAGTTGGCAGGTGGAAAGAAATTTGAACAATAGGATAATCACTAAAATGCTAGGGCTAAAAGTTTTCGATTTAAAGGTATGCCCCAAAGTCAGAGGTGCAATGCAGAAGGCAGGTGATTTCTGCATTTCTAACTGAGGTACCCTGTTCATCTCATTGGGACTGGTTAGGCAGTGGATGCAGCCCAAGAAGGGTGAGCAGAAGCAGGGTGGGGCATTGCCTCACCTGGGAAGTGCAAGGAGCAGGGGGCCTCCCTTTCCCCGCCAAGGGAAGCCATGAGGGACTGTGCTATCCAGCCCAGACACTATGCTTTTCCCACGGTTTTTGCAATCCACAGACCAGGAGATTCCTTGTGTGCCTACACCACCAGGACCCTGGGTTTCAAGTACAAAACTGGGCAATTGTTTGGGCAGACACCGAGCTAGCTGCAGGAGTTTTATTTTTGTACCCCATTGGCTTCTGGAACCCCAGTGGGACAGAACCATTCACTCCCCTGGAAGGGGGGCCGAAGCCAGGGAGTTAAGTGGTGTCACTCAGCGGGTCTCACTCCCACAGAGCCTAGCAAACTAAGATCCACTGGCTTGAAATTCTCACTGCCAGCAGAGCAGTCTGAAGTTGACCTGGGATGATTGAGCTTGGTGGGGGGAGGGGTGTCTGCCATTACTGAGGCTTGAATAGGCAGTTTTCCCCAACAGCATGAAAAAGGCCTGGAAGTTCGGACTGGGTGGAACTCAACACAGTGCAGCAAAGTGGCTGTGGTCAGACTGCCTCTCTAGATTCCTCTTCACTGGGCAGGGCATCTCTGAAAGAAAGGCAGCAGTTCCAGTCGGGGGCTTATAGATAAAACTCCCATCTTCCTGTGACAGAGCACCTGAGGGAAAGGGTGGCTGTGGGTGCAGCTTCACCAGATTTAAATGTTCCTGCCTGCCAGCTCTGAAGAAAGCAGTGGATCCTGACAAGGAGGATTCTCCCAGCACAGTGCTTGAGCTCTCCTAAGGGACAGACTGCCTCCTCAAGTGGGTCCCTGACTCCCGTGTCTCCTGATTGGGAGAGACCTCCCAATAGGGGTTGACAGACACCTCATACAGAAGAGCTCCAGGTGGAATCAGGCCCATGCCCCTCTGGGACAAAGCTTCCACAGGAAGGAGCAGGCAGCAATCTTTGCTGTTCTGCAGCCTCTGCTGGTGATACCCAGGCAAATAGCATCTGGAGTGGACCTCCAGCAAACTGCAGCAGACTGGCAGAAGAGGGGCCTGACTGCTAGAAGAAAAACTACAAACAGTAATAACATCAATATCAACAAAAATGACCACCCCCCACAGAAACCCCATCCAAAGGTCATCAGTCTCAAAGATCAAAGGTAGATAAATCCACAAACATGAGTTAAAAAAAGTGCAAAAATGCTAAAAATTCCAAAAACCAGAATGCCTCTTCTCCTCCAAATGATCATAACTCCTCTCCAGGAAGAGCACAAAACTGGACAGAGAATGAGTTTGATGAATTGACAAATGTGGGCTTCAGAAGGTGGGTAATAACAAACTCTTCTGAGCTAAAGAAGCATTTTCTAACTCAATGCAAGGAAGCTAAGAATCTTGATAAAATGTTACAGGAACTGCAAACTAGAATAACCAGTTTAGAGAAGAATATAAATGACCTGGATGGAGCTGAAAAACACAGCATGAGAACTTCGTGAAGCAAACACAAGTATAAATAGCCGAACTGATCAAGTGGAAGAAAGGATATCAGTGATTGAAGATCAACTTAATGAAATAAGGCGTGAAGACAAGATTAGAGAAAAAGAATAAAAAGGAACAAACAAAGCCAAGAAATATGGGACTATGTGAAAAGACCAAACCTATAACTGATTGGTGTACCTGAAAGTGACAGGGAGAATGGAACCAGGTTAAAAAACACACTTCAGGATATTATCCATGAAAACTTTCCCAACCCAGCAAGACAGGCCAACATTCAAATTCAGGAAATACAGAGAACACCACTAGATACTCCTCGAGAAGAGCAACCCCAAGATACATAATCTTCAGATTCTCAAAGGTTGAAGTGGAGGAAAAAATGTTAAGGGCAGCCAGAGAGAAAAGTCAGGTAACTTACAAAAGGAAGCCCATCAGAATAACAGTGGATCTCTCTGCAAAACCCTACAAGCCAGAAAAGAATGGGGGCCCAATATTCAACATTCTTAAAGGAAAGAATTCTCAACCCAGAATTTCATATCCAGCCAAACTAAGCTTCATAAGTGAAGGAGAAATAAAATCCTTTACAGACAAGCAAATGCTGAGGGATTTTGTCACCACCAGGCCTGCCTTACAAGAGCTCCTAAAGGAAGCACTAAATATGGAAAGGAAAAACTGGTACCAGCAATTGCAAAAACACACCAAAATACAAAGACTAATGACACTATGAAGAAACTGCATTAACTAATGGGCAAAATAACCAACAAAATAATAGCATCATGATGACAAAATCACATTCACGCATAACAACATTAACCTTAAATGTAAATTGGCTAAATGCCCCAATTAAAAGACCCGGACTGACAAATTGGATAGAGTCAAGACCCATCAGTGTAAAGGGATCAATGCAACAAGAAGAGCTAACTATTCTAAATATATATGCACCCAATACAGGAGCACCCAGATTCATAAAGCAAGTTCTTAGAGACCTACAAAGAGACTTAGACGACCACATGTTAATAGTGGGAGACTTTAACACCTCACTTTCAATATTAGACAGATCAACGAGACAGAAAATTAACAAGGATATTCAGGACTTAAACTCAGCTCTGGACCAAGTGCACCTAATAAATATCTACAGGACTCTCTACCCCGAATCAACAGAATATACATTTCTTTCAGCACCACATAGCACTTATCCTAAAATCGACCACGTAATTGGAAGTAAAACACTCTTCAGCAAATGCAAAAGAATGGAAATCATAACAGTCTCTCAGACCACAGTGCAATCAAATTAGAACTCAGGGTTAAGAAACTGACTCAAAACTACACAACTACATGGAAACTGAACAACCAGCTCCTGAATGACCACTGGCTAAATAACGAAATGAAGGCAGAAATCAAGAAGTTCTTTGAAACCAATGAGAACAAAGAGACAATATACCAGAATCTCTGGGACACAGCTAAAACACTGTTGAGAGGGAAATTTATAGCAATAAATGCCCACATCAGAAAGCAGAAATGATCTAAAATTGACACCCTAACATCACAATTAAAAGAACAAGAGAAACAAGAGCAAACAAATTCAAAAGCTAGCATAAGAGAAGAAATAACTTAAGATCAGAACAGAACTGAAGGAGATAGACACACAAAAACCCTTCAAAAAAAATCAATGAATCCAGGAACTGGGTTTTTGAAAAGATTAACAAAATAGATAGACCACTAGCCGGACTAATAAAGAAGAGAAAAGAATCAAATAGACACAATAAAAAATTATAAAGGGGATATCACTACCGATCTCACAGAAATACAAACTACCATCAGAGAATACTATACACACCTCTATGCAAATAAACTAGAAAATCTAGAAGAAATGAATACATTCCTGGACACACATACCCTCTCAAGACTAAACCAGGAAGAAGTTGAATCCCTGAATAGACCAATAACAAGTTCTGAAATCGAGGTAGTAATTAATAGCCTACCAACCAAAAAAAACCCAGGACTAGGTGGATTCACAGTCAAATTCTACCAGAGGTACAAAGAGGAGCTGGTACCATTCCTTCTGAAACTATTCCAAACAATAGAAAAAGAGGGAATCCTCCCTAACTCATTTTATGAGGCCAGCATCCTCCTGATTCCAAAATCTGGCAGAGACACAACAAAAGAAAATTTCAGGCCAATATCCCTGATGAACATCATGCAAAAATCTTCAATAAAATACTAGCAAACCGAATCCAGCAGCACATCAAAAAGCTTATCCACCATGATCAAGCTGGTTTCATCTCTGGGATGCAAGGCTGGGTCAACATACACAAATCAATAAATGTAATCCATCACATAAACAGAACCAATGACAAAAATCGCACGATTATCTCAGTAGATGCAAAAAGGCCATTGGTAAAATTCAACACCGCTTCATGCTAAAAACTCTCAATAAACTAGTTATTGATGGAACAAATCTCAAATAATACAAGCTATTTATGACAAACCTATATCTAATAATCATACTGAATGGGCAAAAGCTGGAAGCAGTCCCTTGGAGAACTGGCACAAGACAAGGATGCCCTCTCTCACCACTTCTATTTAACATAGTATTGGAAGTTCTGGCCAGGGCAATCAGGCAAGAGAGAGAAATAAAGCGTATTCAAATAGGAAGAGAGGAAGTCAAATTGCCTCTGTTTGCAGATGACATGATTGTATATTTAGAAAACCCCATCATCTGAGCCCCAAAACTCTGTAAGCTGATAAGCAAGTTCAGGAAATCTCAGGATACAAAATCAATGTGCAAAAATCACAAGCATTCCTATATACCAGTAGTAGAGAAGCAGAGAGCCAAATAATGAGTGAACTTCCACTCACAATTGCTACAAAGATAAAATACCTAGGAATACAACTTACAAGGGATGTGAAGGACCTCTTCAAGGAGAACTACAAACCACTGCTCAAGGAAATAAGAGAGGACACAAATGGAAAAACATTCCATGCTCATGGATAGGAAGAATCAATATCACGAAAATGGCCATACTGCCCAAAGGAATTCATAGATTCAATGCTATTCCCATCAAGCTACCACTGACTTTCTTCACAGAATTAGAAAAAACTACTTTAAATTTCATATGGAACCAAAAGAGAACACATATAGCCAAGACAATCCTAAGCAAAAAGAACAAAGCTGGAGGCATCACGCTACCTGACTTCAAACTATACTCAAGGCCACAGTAACCGAAACAGCACAGTACTGGTACCACCACATATATATCGACCAATGGAACAGAACAGAGGCCTCAGAAATAACACCGCACGTCTACAACCATCTGATCTTTGACAAACTTGACACAAGCAATGGAGAAAGGACTCCCTATTTAATAAATGGTGTTGGGAAAACTGGTTAGCCATATGGAGAAAACTGAAACTAGACCCCTTCTTTACACCTTATACAGAAATTAACTCAAGATGGATTAAAGACTTAAACAGAAAACCTAAAACCATTAAAACCCTAGAAGAAAACCTAGGCAATTACATTCAGGACATAGGCATGGGCAAAGACTTCATAACTGAAACACCAAAAGCAATTGCAACAAAAGTCAAAATTGACGAATGGGATCTAATTAAACTAAAGAGCTTCTGCACAGCCAAAGAAACTATCATCAGAGTCAACAGGCAACCTACAGAATGGGAGAAAATTTTTGCCCTCTATCCATCGGACAAAGGGCTAATATCCAGAATCTACAAGAAACTTAAACAAATTTACAAGAAACAAACAACCCCATCAACAAGTTGGCGAAGGATATGAACAGACATTTCTCAAAGGAATACATTTATGTGGCCAACCAACATATGAAAAAAAGCTCATCATCACTGGTCATTAGAGAAATGCAAATCAAAACCACAATGAGATACCATCTCATGCCAGTTAGAATGGCGATCATTATAAAGTCAGGAAACAACAGATGCTGGAGAGGATGTGGAGAAATAGAAACACTTTTACTCTGTTGGTGGGAGTGTAAATTAGTTCAACCATTGTGGAACACCGTGTGGCAATTCTTCAAGGATCTAGAAGCAGAATTACCACTTGACCCAGCAATCCAATTACTGGGGATATACCCAAAGGAATATAAATCATTCTACTATAAGGACACATGCACACATATGTTTATTGCAGCACTATTTACCATAGCAAAGACTTGGAACCAACCCAGATGCCCATCAATGATAGATTGGATAAAGCAAATGTGGCACATATACACCATGGAATACTATGCAGTCATAAAAATGAATGATTTCATGTGTTTTCAGGGACATGGATGAAGCTAGAAACCATCATCTTCAGCAAACTAACACAGGAAACAGAAAACCAAACACTGCATGTTCTCACTGATAGGTGGGAGTTAAATAATGAGAATACATGGACATAGAAAGGGGAACATCACACACCGGGGCCTGTCAGGGGGTGCGGGGCAAGGGAAGGGAGAGCATTAGGAAATAGCTAATGCATGCGGGGTTTAAAATCTAGATGATGGGTTGATGGGTGCAGCAAACCACCATGGCACATGTATACCTATGTAACAAACCTGCAGTTTCAGGACATGTACCCCAGAACTTAAAGTAAAAAAAGAAAAATGATTTTTAGATAATGATGCACCTGATCCTTGTACACACACATACACACACACTTGCCAGTAATATAAACTGCGAACTTGAGGAGACTTATTTTAAACTGCTATTTTTCTCTCCAGAGAATCTATGGAACTTTATGTACTGTGAAGTTTCGTGCCTAGAAATGGAAGGCAAAATCAACAATGGAAAAATGTTTTAAAATAATAAAATTTAAGAATGCATTGATGATAATTTTTAATTCCTACTTTTCTGAATTTGATGACATTACCTTATTTTTCCACCTCCCAGTCTTTGAGGATGGTGTCTACATTTAGACAACAATTCCTAATTTTCTGGCTCTGCTTTGCTTCCAGACCATTCTTTTGTTTATGGTGGACTTGGCAGTTAAATCAATTCCCTTAAGTACAGTTTCCTGAAATAAAGGCAGGTTCAGGGTCCTTTCTGGGGGCAGCACCAGCCAGTATTTTATTATCTCTTCCAAATCATGACACTCAATGAAGTGTGGAACTGATAAAAGATTAATTTACTTTAAGGTCCAAGAGTGAAAACACAATAGAAAATGAGAAGTTTCATCATAAATGCATCAGTGATGTTGTCCAGGGAGACTTGGTGATGGTGAAACTATCTCATAGCCACAGAAATTGCATCTCACCTTATTCATGACTGACACTCTAATGGAATCTCAGACAGTCTCAGCATACTGTCTGTACCAGCTTCATTTTCTCTTTCAGGTACAAAGCAATGTTTCTGGTTTGACCCATTGTCCCAAGCCTGGCAGAGAGCTTCTTTGGCATTCACCCAAAGGACAATAGGGAAGCGATCTAGCTAAAATTACATATTGATCTCCCTTCAACCAGCCTCCTTTTCGGTTAAATTACCCTGTTTCTTCCTAAAGGCATGACTATGAGTTTCAAAACCTGCTCACCCTGCTTCTTAGTTGGTAATTTTTCCTCTTACAGTCTTCTGATTTCGATTCTGAAATATTTAAATAACTTATTGTTACTAAAATAGTACTAATTTTAAAGCCCTGTAAGTACAGATGTTCAATAAAAAACAATTCTAGAAGTAGGTGAAATTAAATGTTTGCTCATGTAATTTTACTACTATGGAAATCTTGAATAGTCTCCTTCTTATTCCTCTTACCTAGTATGGTTTCCCTACGATGAAATTTCTGTACTACTCAAACATTCTCCTTCTTTATTAATTTTTAATAATTGTTAAGTCTCTTGAGGTAGGAAGCAATGTTTATGTTCCCCTCAACTGTTTTTTTTTTTTTAAAAAATCTTCAGATGCACAGACTTAATTGTATTCCTTGGTTTATGGCACATTCTCATTAGTCCATGAAAGGTCCTTCTCTGGTAATGCAGTAAGTCAGAGAATAGTGCTCACCAATTGATTAAAGTCTTATCACTTGAGAAACTTCTTCAAAGTAGGACATGGATAAGAATACTGAAAATTAATCAGAAATTTCCTTTACACATACATTAGAAGTTATTGACAGTTTCTTAGCGGGTTATAATTGGAGTCTAACATGAGAACTGTTGTATATTCTTTATATTTTATTGTATATTAATATGAATGTTAAAGGCCATATCATTGAATGAGATTTAACTTTTGTAATTCTATAGGTAAGTTAACTAACTATGTTAAGAATTATTACAGGTAGGTGCCTAATCTAGTGAACTCTACCTATCTGTTCTAGGCAAGATGAGAGGTTTGGAGCATGTACAATCATGAAAGTTTCACCCTTAACCCTTGTTAAGAATTGAGTCTTAACAAGGCTCAATTCTGTCTGAATTCTACAAGTTGCATAGTTATTTACTAAATTTTAATTGTTGTTGTGCTTGACGATGATGAAGAAAATGTTTCTATGCTAAGAATGTTCAATCATACATTGGAAAAAAATATTCCCATGGGTGCAAATAATACTTCTACAGCCTAGAAGTTTCTAGAATAGCATTTCTCATATATTTTTGACTGAGGATAAGACATGCATTTACTCTATTGACCCATTTTGTGTGTGTGTGTGTGTGTGTGTGTGTGTGTAGCTAAAACAAAAGTTTCAGAAACAACACTTTCCATGGCTATGTATAATGCACTCTGTTTCTATCCTTTTACATTTTAAAAATTGACCCACTTAATTGATTTTGTTAATAAGTCAAAAGTATCATTGAAAAGATACTGTTCTAGGAAATGGGCCTTACGGAACAATTAGGTTTATAAGAGCATTCTGTGTTTTGAAAAACAAAGGGGAGAGGTTAAGAAAAAACAGCAAGAAATGCAAACCAGAGAGTAATTTCACCAATGTGGTCATTACAAAAGTCACCTTTGTCTTTCCAGTTACAGTAGACATGTGGCTGAAAACTTTTTGAAGGAGCAACTTAAACCTTATGCATGGGGCATATAAATTCTTATAGTTTGCTTATACAATTATTCTGGTAGAGAAAGGATTTATTATTTTAGCAATGCATAGAATTGGAAAAATTAAAATTGCATTTTTAAAATGTATAATATATACGAATATATATCAAAATTACTTTGTATGATAATGTATCATTTAAAAGTTATATTACATGAATATAAAATTATAAGTACATACACATATAAATATATATACAATATCTGTTTTAATTGCATACATACGTACTTATGTTCCACCCATAAGGCATCAAACAATTTGCATTTTCCCTTGTGTTCTGGGTTCCAGTCATCTGTTTTTCTCCCTATTTCCCTGGTGGGCAATCTCAAGGGCTTAAGCATGTTGTTTATTCTGTCCAGGATGCTACCTTCCGTGCCATTCTGGCTGTCTCTACATAGTTTAGTTTTATTTCCTTTAAATCTTACCACAATTTTCATATTCTCAAGTCTGTCTTAACTCTCTCAAGACTAAATCATGTCTACTTCTATTATGATCTTATAATATATTTTTCCTTGTAGGTTCAGAGCACCATGTTCATTTTGGCTCACCATTTTTTCTACAATGTCCTATGTAGTGCCTGGTACATAATAGTGCTTAAATGTTTGCTTCATGATTAAATGCATCCTAATAATTAATATACCAATTACTTTTTTTAAAAAATTATACTTTAAGTTCTAGGGTACATGTGCACAACGTGCAGGTTTGTTACATATGTATGCATGTGCCGTATTGGTTTGCTGCATCCATTAACTTGTCATTCACATTAGGTATTTCTCCTAATGCTATCCTTCCCCCATCCCCCCACCCAACAACACGTCCTGGTGTGTGATGTTCCCCACCCTGTGTCCAAGTGTTCTCATTGTTCAATTCTCACCTATGAGTGAGAACATGCGGTGTTTGGTTTTCTGTCCTTGTGATAGTTTGCTGAGAATGATGGTTTCCAGCTTCATCCATGTCGCTACAAAGGACATGAACTCATCCTTTCTTATGGCTGCATAGTATTCCATGGTGTGTATGTGCCACATTTTCTTAATCCAGTCTATCATTGATGGACATTTGGATTGGTTCCAGGTCTTTGCTATTGTGAATAGTGCTGCAATAAATTACTTTTTTAAAAAGTAGGTGAGTCAGCATTTACAACTTACTATTTTCCAAATCTCCTCATAACTTTCTGCCTGCATCATAGTTGTACAAGAACACATTTATTCCTCTTTCACATTTTTATCCATTATATTAGGGCTAACTGGTGTGTGGTAGGTACAAAATAAATGTTTACTGAATTGATTCTTTTAGGCAAAATGCATATGTTATTCGGAGTCAGGTAATAGGACCTGTGGAGAGTCTATGATATTTCTATCATAACATTAGGGCAAATTTACATAGTCATTATGGTTGAGTTTATTGATTTTCATCTTTTAGAATCAATTTAACGAGAAGCAAAGAAAATATGTTTGCGTGTTAATGTGCTTATGTTACAATGTGTATTCAAGAGCTCTTGTGGAAAGTCAGTGTAATGAAAATATGTGTTTAGTATGTTATTTATAGTTAGCAACTAACCAATACAAATCTAAAAAGAACAATATAAATATCCAGCACTGAGAAGAGAAGTAGAGGAGGAGGGAGAAAAGTAAATAAACACCTCACATTTTATATTGATGACAGTCAGTAGCTACTATGTAAAGTTAATAAGTTAGGACAATAAAACAAACTTATTATTTATACTTATGGAGATATCAAAACCCTATAGAAACTGAAGCAGTTAAGAGATATCATCCCTGGGGAGTGTATCTGTTGAAGGGGAGGAATTGGATGAGAGACTGATTCTTTTCATCATAGAGCTTTTGTATTAACAAGGGAAATATCTAGGAGAAAAAGTTATGCAGAATTCTACTTTATGATTCAGCTTCCTTAAACCTATTTTTGAGGTCCATGCATTTTTCTTGCCTCTGGCTGTTCTTCGGTGTCTTACTGTGAACTGATTATAATGATTTTTTCTTTACAGCAAGTGTCGAATTGCTGTTATAGAAAGTAGTCAGGCCTTTACACTAGAACACTTTTATGGGTGGAAATCTGGATTCCTAGAACACTGGCTTCTACATACTATGCTAGGATCTAGAGTTTTTAAACAAACAGGAAAGGTTTAACATTTCCTAAACTTCCTTATAAGCCGCAGCAATGCTAGAAAACCTATTTAGTTGTTCATTACAGTTCCATCCAAGGGAATAGCATATATTCTTCATTATTGCTGCTCTGTTTAGGCACAGGAATGTACAAAGGACACTTAAAAATGGTTACATTTGTGAGTAGATATTTATGAGAATGCTGACTATTTATTGAAAGTAAGAGTTCTGGAGACTCAGAAGTCTATGTTATGAGGAGGATAGTTCATATTTTTAGTTTCCAGAGCTTCAGAGGAAGGAGCTAGTGGTCTTTAAAAAAAAATTAACAAGCTTTATTTTTTAGAGTAGTATTAGGTACATAGCAAACTCTAGCAGAAGGTACAGAGATTTTCCATGTTATACCCCCCAGCATGCATGCATAGACGCTGCCATCATTTTCAACATTTCCCACCAGAGGATGTTAATGATTGTTATGACTGCTGAACCTACACTGGCATGCAGTAATCACTTAAAGTCCATCCTTTAATTAGGGTTCTTTCTTGCTGTTATACATTTTATGAGTTTGGAAAAATCTGTAATGACATGTTGTAGTGTGAATTCTTGCAATTTTATGCTGCCTGAGCATCCAGTTTGAATACAGGTTTAACTTTCTTGTATCAGAAGCAGAACTCAGTCATTCTCAACGGAGTTTCTAGTGCTAAACCACATAAAAATTAGTCGAGTCCTGGCCCAAAGATAAGAACTTCAAGACATCTTTCCCACCCAGCAGACTGGGCTCCTGCTTTTCCTCTGCTACCTTTAAAGAGACCATCCAGGGCACTTGTCCGCAAATTTGAAGTGTCCTACACCCTATTCCTTCATATATACTGCTAATTGCCATGTGCACTTGTGTTCTCTCTCTCTCTAACTCTTCATTCTTGCCTCACATGACCCATGGATGGAAGATTGCTCTCCTAGCTCATTGTAGCTTCCTTGCCCAGGATCTGTAAGTAAAAATCTTTCAGCTGATTTCCTACTGTGGTGGTGTACTGTATTTGCACCTTCCAACTGAGGAACAAGGGCTACCCGAGGATGGATTTTCTCTGGGACTCTGGGGAGAATGCAAGGTTGGTCTCTCACAGCCAGAGTGATGGTCAGGCAGATGCAAACTGGACATGGGTCAGACAAAAGCCACAAGGGCATCTGCCAGTATAAACAAGTTTCCCATATGAAGGATCCCCTGGTTGCAGATTGAACAATTAGAGATTAGGCCCTTCTCCAGGTAAAAGAAGCATCCTGAGAAAGGCATACAGGATACTTCCCATATCCAGTTCCCCCTCATTTCCTGTTAGGGCAGTAATGCTTGCTGCTCTGGTACTGTAATCTCAGTTTAGCAAGGAGATCTCAAAACACATGTGTTTTGTTTATCATTATAGCATCATACAGAGTAGCTTCACCACCCTAAAACTCCTCCATGCTCTACCTATTCATCCCTCTCCACCTCCACCCCACTGCCTGGCAACCACTGATCTTTTCACTGCCTTCATAGTTTTGCCTTTTCCAGGATGTCATATCTTTGGAATCATAGAGTATAGAGACTTTTCAGACTGGCTTCTTTCACTTAGTAGTATGCATTTAAGTTTCCTTCATGTCTTTCACAGCGTGGTAGCTAATTTTTTTTAGCACTAAATAATATTCCATTGTATCGATGTATCACAGTTTATCAATTTATCTACTTAAGGACACCTTGGTTGCTTCCCAGTTTTGGCAATTATGAATGAAACTGCTATAAACATCTGTGCTGGTTTTTTGTGTGGACATAAGTTTTCAGCTCCTTAGGGTAAATACCAAGGAGTGTGATTGCTGGATCATATGGTAAAAATATGTTAGCTTTGAAAGAACTTGCTAGACTGTTTTCCAAAGTGGCTGTTCTATTTTACATTCCCACCAGCAGTGAGTAGGAGTTCCTGTTGCTCCACATTCTTGTCAGCATTTGGTGGTGTTAGTGTTCTGGATGTTAGCCATTCTAATAGATGTTTAGTGCCATCTCATTGTTGTTATAATTTGCGTTTTCCTGATGACATATGATGTGAAGCATCTTTTATATGCTAACTTGCCTCACCCTTCTTGGTGAGGTGTCTGTTAGGGTCTTTGGCCCATTTTTTAATCAGGTTGCTTCTTTCCTTATTGTTGAGTTTTAGGAGTTCTTTGTTTGCTTTGTATAACAATCTTTTATTAGGCATGTCTTTTGCAAATATTTGCTCCCAATCTGTGGCTTCTCTTGCTATTCTCCTGACAGTGTCTTTTACAGAGTAGAATTTGTGAATTTTAATGATGTTCAGTTTCTCCTTTCATAGATCATGCCTTTGGTGTTGTATCCAAAAAGTGATCGCCAAACCTTAGGTCATACAGATCTTCTCTTATGTTATTTTCTAAGAGTTTTACCATTTTATGTTTTACATTTAGGTCTGTCATTCACTTTGAGTTAATTTTTGTGAAGGATGTAAGGTTTATGTTTAGATGTATTTTTTTTTGTTTTGTATGCAGATGTCCGGTTATTCCAGCACCATTTAGTGGTCTCTTTTAAGTGTTAAATTCCAATTGATTTTAAAAGAAACTTCACTCAAAAGTTAGGGAAAGGAGTATTAGGTCAGGTATTAGGAATTGCTTTTGGTTGGCCTAACAAATTTAGAATTTGTCTTTTCCTCATGTAAAAGGATTCCAGAAATAGGCAGTCCAGTGTCCATACAATATCACATCATCTCAGGCTCCTTCAATCTGTCTTCACACACTTCCTTAGTGCATAGTTTCTATCCTTGGGTTCTCTCTTGATTTTTAGCATTGTTTTCTATCTTAATTGGTTTCTCTTCTCATGGTCACAAAATTTCCATTTTGTTCCAGGCAGAAAGAAGGACAAAGGGAGTAAGGGTGTTTGCCACTTAAGTAATCTGCTTAAGAGGACTTTCCTAATAACTCAACCTTAAGACTTTAGCTTATATCTTATTGTAAGGGAAGCATAGAAATTTAGATTTTTAGCTGTAAAACATTTCTACCCCAATAGTATAGGAGTAAGGTAAAAAGAGAGACAGGATTTTGGCAGGCACTCGCCATCTCTGTGAAAGACCTCATATGAGCCAAAGTTTCTGTTTGATGCTGCTTTTCCTCTAGAGGTGAACAAGATATGGGTCTGTAAAATGCCACATAATTGTTTTTTCTTTTTTAAAATAAATTATCCTAGTTTAGACTACAGGAATAGAACTTTTTTTTCTTTTTTTTTTGAGATGAAGTCTCAATCTTGTTGCCCAGGCTAGAGTGCAGTGGCGTGATCTTGGCTCACTGACCTCCTCCTCCAGGCTTCAAGCAATTATCCTGCCTCAGCCTCCTGAGTAGCTGGGATTACAGGCACCTGCCACCATGCCTGGCTAACTTGTATTTTTAGTAGAGACGGGGTTTTGCCATGTTTGCCAGGCTGGTCTTGAACTCCTGACCTCAAGTGATCGGTCCACCTCAGCCTCCCAAAGTGCTGGGATTATAGGCATGAGCCACCATGCCCGGCCAGGAATAGAACTTTTTAAGGCAATACTCATAATATTGTGTAGTTTAATAAGTTATTCCAGGGTTATAAAATGGGATTTCTGGAGAGGGAAATGTATCCTTAAGAGTTCCTTATTCACATTCCTGTCTCTAGCACCCAGCACAGCTCTTGCCATATGGGTAATAGTACGCCTTCTAATACTACATATGTAGTGGCTTACAACCCAAATTTATATCTTACAGTTCTGTGGGTTAGAAGGTGACCCTGGGCTCACTAGGCTAAAGTCAAGATGTGATAGGGCTGCGTTCCTTTCTGAGGCCTCTATGTTTCCTCGCCTTTTCTAGCGTCTAGCTGCTGCCTACATGCCTTGGCTCATGGCTCCTTCCTTCATTTTCAAAGCCTGCAGCATTAAATTTCTATGACTATTCTTCCGTAGTCACAACTTCTGACTCTGACTGCTGACCTCCCTCTTCTACTGGAAGGACCCTTGTTATTACACAGAGTTCAACCAGATAATCCAGGATAATCTCCTCATTTTAAGGTTAGTTGATTGGAAACCATCATTCCATTTGTAAACGTAATTTCTATTTGCCATGTAAGGTAGCACATTTATGGGTTCTGGGATTAGGAAGTGGACATTTTAGGAGGTCATTATTCTGCTACCACAGTGATGGTGGATAAAAGTGCTGTTAGTAAGTAATTAAAAACAGCTAACATAATGTGTTTCATTCTATTCTTCAACAACTCTATGAAGTGCAGAAACTGGGGTTTAGAAACTTGGACTAACTTGGACAAAATCACAAAGTCAGGATCTTGCCCACGTCTGAGTGACGTAAAAGTCCATGTTTGTAAACATAGGCTGTACCGCTTATTTATAACTGAATGAACAACACGTACAGCAAACCTGATTCTGTGACAGAGTTTTATGGTTTTGCATGAAGGCTAGTGCGAAATCTGGCTAAACAAATTTGAGAGTCTCAGTCCAGCCCAGTCAGTTTTAAAGTATACAATTGTAAAGTGAAATAAAAAAATTACATGCACACGTATGTTTATTGCAGCACTATTCACAATAGCAAAGACTTGGAACCAACCCAAATGCCCATCACGATAGACTGGATAAAGAAAATGTGGCACATATACGCCATGGAATACTATGCAGCCATAAAAAAGGATGAGTTCATGTCCTTTGCAGGGACATGGATGAAGCTAGAAATCATCATTCTTAGCAAACTAACACAGGAACAGAAAACCAAACACTGCATTTTCTCAGTCATAAGTGGGAGTTGAACAATGAGAACACATGGACACAGGGAGGGGAACATCATGCACTGGGGCCTGTTGGGGGGATGGGGGGCTAGGGGAGGGATAGCATTAGGAGAAATACCTAATGTAGATGACGGGTTGATGGGTGCAGCAAACTACCATGGCACATGTATACCTATGTAACAAACCTGCACGTTCTGCACTTGTATCCCAGAACTTAAAGTATAATAAAAAATTACTTTGTTTTATGATTTAGATTTTTTTCTCATCATTTGCAATCTATAAAGCCCCAGATTTGTATGGAACCTGGTAACAAGAATTATTGGCATTTCCATCTGTGCTTAATCATACTATGTAGACTTGGTAGTTATATTTTATTTAATAATATTTTTTTCTTTGCTTTTTTCTTTTTTAAGCATTGTTATTCCTACGTACTGGAGGAAATCCAGGTATTTTCAGCATTGGGCTATATTTAAATGCCTTTTTTACTATAAAGAAACCATACTAACTAGGAATGGTGTGAGGGTTTCTGAATATATTTTCACATGCCTCATCATCCTTATTTAATTTAGCATTCACATAATGCAAATC
Source organism: Pongo pygmaeus (assembly GCF_028885625.2). NCBI lineage: Eukaryota > Metazoa > Chordata > Mammalia > Primates > Hominidae > Pongo > Pongo pygmaeus. The sequence continues at coordinate 83,207,707 of NC_072384.2, forward strand.
ATCAAGATCAATGTAGGTTGGAAATATTTAAGGCTGTAAAATTTTGTGCCAGTTTATTATTGTAATTGAATACTAAAGTATAATATTGAGGAAGTTTATTTTTTTCAGTCTTTCATGACACTTCTTATATTTTGAGCTGCTAACATATATATAAAAAGCCATTTCTTTGAGTACTCAAGAAGAAACCATATTTTTTGTGAATATGAAAGACTAATGAAACTGTTGCTTAAAATGTGAATTTGCCAATATTGAGAAGTAAGCTTAGGAAAAAACTTAGGAAATTGTCACAGCATGGCCTTTAGCAAGAAAACTTTTCGTGATGTTGCATTCTGGTGCTTTATTGATATGGCAAATCATTTTATTTGATAGTTGTAAAGATCTTCTATGAAAAACTGTCACCCATATTTGTGGGCTTAAGCAACGTTTTGTTTGGGTTATATGGAAATCACTCTTCTGGATAGTGGTTTCTCTCAGTCCTCAAGTCTTCTCTTCTTATTATTGTTATAGTCAATTCTATAAAGGATGAATGAATTAGAAAGATCTCATTAGACTAATTTGATATAATGATCATCTTTCTACATGATAATTTTCTATGAATAAATGGTAAAGACTCATTAATGTGGTTTTAGAGGCTCATTTGTTCTACAGAAGATCTTTTTTCTTTTAGAAGAGAAAGATCTGAGTGTAATTAAGTTAGATTTGTATTCTTCAGGATTCTAGGAAATCTGGAAATGTATATTTTGAACTTCAATATTTATAGTATATATATATGCAAGAAAATTGTAGCTCATTGTTTTGAATATGCTGATGCATAATAAATGTGAGGTGAGAAGGAATAGAAAAAGAAGACAAAGAGAAAAGGGGTTGATTAATGAACATTTTTTCTTTCTTTTCTTTTTTTTTTTTTTTTTTTTGAGACAGAGTTTCACTCTTGTTGCCCAGGCAGGAGTGCAATGGTGCAATCTGGGCTCCCTGCAACCTCAGTCTCCCCGGTTCAAGCAATTCTCCTGCCTCAGCCTCACCAGTAGCTGGGATTACAGGCATGCGCCACCATGCCCGGCTAATGTTTTGTAATTTTTTTAGTAGAGACAGGGTTTCTCCATGTTGGTCCCGACCTCAGGTGATCTGCCTGCCTTGGCCTCTCAAAGTGCTGGGATTACAGGTGTGAGCCATCGCGCTCAGCCATGAACATTTTTTCGACTGCAAGAATTCTTAGCAAAGTTATCATTTAGTGGCAGTGTTTACCAACATTCTGTCTATTAGGAATCCATTTCCTTTTGCCATTTGGCTAGAATTCTCAAGTGGTATCAACACAATAGTCCCATGGTATACTCAACATTCAGTTTTGAAATATATTATTAGTACATGTAAACTATAAATATACAGATCCTCAAAGGCAGGATTGTATTATTTATCTTTTTTCTCCCCAGTGCTTATCCTATTGTCTGATACATTGGGAGTACTTAATAAATTTTTATTGAATGAAAGAATGAATGAATTAAACCATAAATTACCCTCTTCTAAGAACATAAATGTTTGATTTAATTTTACTCAGCTATTACTTCATATATATATTTGGAAGCTGGATTAGATTGTCTCTAAGGCCCTTCCCAGCATCAATTTTGGTTATGTGGAAATCATTTTGTATCTCTATGATTCTTTCCTTTATTTGGTTGTGGTAGATAATGGGGCGGTACTCCTTCCTTCCTCAGTTGTTACCTCTGCCGAGATGGCAGAGAAGAACATTTTCAAGATTTTCTTTTCTTTTTTATTTCTTCTGCTTAGCTTTCTAGAGATTGTAGAATGCTACATGGCTCTTTCAGTAAGCAGCTATATCATGGAATTTATTATAAGCTACCTAGAATTGCTTTAGAACTATAATGGTCTTTCTCCTGCTGTACGCTGAGGCCTCAGGTTCATTGGCTTTTTGTCAGATTGCCATAGGTCTCAGTTTGCCTGTGACAGTTGCAGTTAATAACTATTACTGTTGCTTGGTAACTGTTGCTTGATATAATTGTTAATACTGTCCCTTTTATTCTCAAAAGTGACCTGGTTTGGACAATAAGTTATAGTGTTACCTACTAACTTAGCTCTTTTCCTCCTGAAGTGTCTCCTCCCCCTTGTATTGAGGTGTGCTCATTCCTGGTAGTGCTGAGTCTTGGGTGTGTTGGCAACTATCCTCCTACATTCCTTCTCCTATGCCTCTTCTAAGGCAATTGGCACAGAGGCAGAGTGTACTCACATTTCTAAGTTTCTGGAAAAAAAATACATTGAATACTTCTCGGTTTAAAAATGTGACCATTTGCCTCTAAGAGCTAATTTGATAGAGCAAAATAATAATAATGCAAATTCATTTTTAATGAAAAATCTATTCAGTTGTAAACAGGAAAGAATATCAGTGCAATGTAAATGAAAGCATTATAAAATCTTCATATCTTTTTGTTTGCTTGGAATTGTTTTTTCATGCATTTCCAAGTGTGCTTTCTTTACGGTTGTGGCCTCTGCAGCAATCCAGTTCAGGGCTATTATGCATAGCATACTTAAGGGATGTAGGAATAAGGAAGGGACTCAAGTCTGTTATGGGAATTATGTCAAGTGTACACAATGCACTTGAAAAGGAAAGGAGAAAGGGAACAAGCCAAGTTCTGCAGTCTTCCCAAGGGATTTAGAATTGGAGGCAGGAATTGAAGGATGGGTGGGATTTCTGCAGGTAGATGAATGGGGTAAGATTTTAAGTGGTAGGTTGTGATGTGCTGTCTTGTAGTGGGCCTGCCCTATTTAAGCAAGAAGAAAGAAAAATGGGGGATTAAGTGACTGGGTCAGAAAGAGAATTCGAGATTCTGGAGGTGAAGCGGTTTGAATGTTCACGTATTCAGCTTCACATGACATTTGCTTTTATTGGATTTTGAATATTGTTTTAAAACTTTTATTTCTGTAGAGGAGTTTCACTTTTAAGACAGGGAAGGATAGAATTGAAAGTAAAAATTAGGCTGGGTGCAGTTGCTCATGCCTGTAATCCCAGCACTTTGGGAGGCCGAGGCGGGTGGATCATGAGGTCAGGAGATCGAGACCATCCTGGCTAATATGGTGAAACCCCATCTCCACTAAAAATATAAAAAATTAGCTGGGCATGGTGGCGGGTGCCTGTAGTCCCAGCTACTCGGGAGGCTAAGGCAGGAGAATGGCGTGAATCCAGGAGGTGGAGGTTGCAGTGAGCCGAGGTTGCACCACTGCATTCCAGCCTGGGCGACAGAGGGAGACTGTCTCAAAAAAAGAAAGAAAAAAAAAAAAGTAAAAATTAGTTTAATGAGTCCCTGAGTAGCTTCATTACTATCTCTTCTCCTTTCACACCTTTGGTGGCATATAGAACATAAGGGAGTCAGGAGGGGAGAAAGGAGAGTATATGAGTATGTGATTTGGTTGCTGCTGGCTTGCTTGTGCTGGCTTTGTGTCCACAAGAAAAGTGTAGGCTTTATTTTGACAAGAGTGAGAGGTGTCCATATTGGGTATGCACTCTGGGTTCAATATTAGAAGACGAGTGTTCTGCAGGGACATTCTTTATAGTCTGTGGAGAAGATGAGGGTGGGGGAATGAAAGATGTCCCTGGGGGATGCCCATTTTCAGAGGAGTTTGAAGTTTTTGTGCATTCAGTTGGGTGTAGCATGGAGGCATTAGTGTGAGAAGCCTGAACCATCCCCCCAGCAGAACTGCCCTTCACTTAAGGTAGAGATCCTGTTTTTCCTGTCTTCCCTCTCATTTGCCTTTTCTGGACTTTTAGTACTACAGGTTCTATAGACAATTTTCCTCTGGGTACTCTCTCAGAATATAATTTACTCTTCAACTTCAGAGTGTTTTTAGCTTTTGTCCTCTCTGCCCATTGTAACTGGTTTTACAGACATAAATTTATATTCATATGCAGATTTGATTAGTAAAATCATCCATTTTTTCACTCAGTAAATGTTTATGGAGCTTTCATTTATATGCCCATCACTGTTCTAGGTGCTGGAATGCAGCAGTGAATAGAAAAGATAGCCCTCATGGAGCTTAAAAGAAAAATTAGATCAGGGCAAGGAAGACAGGGAGTGGAGAGGAAAGGGGACAATTGCAGTAGTGAGTGGAGTGATTAAGAGAGGCCTCAGTGACAAGGTGAGATGAACTCTGAGGTGAGAGGATTGGCCAGGAGTTATCTCAGGGAAGGACAGGGGGAACAAGAGGGAAAAGCAAGAGCAAAGGCTTGAAGCAAGAACATGCCTGGTGTGTAGTACAGAATAGTACGGAGGCCAGGAGATTGGGGTGAAGTCACTGAAATGGACAGTAGTCGTACTAGAGATCAGAGAGTCTTGGAGGACTTTGCAGGGACTTTGTTATTCTCTGTAAAACAGAAGGCCATTTCAGGACTTGTGGCATGAGAGTGTCAAGATCTACATTATGCTTGAATAAACTTGTCTAGCCTGCAACAGCTTTGAATGCAGCCTAACACAAATTTGTGAACTTTCTTAAAACATGATGAGATTTTTTTGCGATTTTTTTTTTTCTAGCTCATCAGCTATCATTAGTGTTAGTGTATTTTATGTGTGGCCCAAGACAATTCTTTTTCTTCCAGTGTGGCTCAGGGACACCAAAAGACTGGGCACCCCTGGCTTAAAAGGATCACCATGGGTGGGACCTGTGTGAGTAAGAACAGAGCAGGAAGACCTGCCAGGAGTCTCCTGCAGTGCTCCAGGCAAGAGATGGTGCAGCTTGGATTAGGTGGTATTAAGCACTCAGATTCTGTGGATATGTTTTGAAGCTAAAGATTAACAAGATTTTCTGCTGGATTGGATGTGAGGTGACATACATCTCCGCTCTAAGAGACAGAGTGAAGTCAAGGACAATTCTAGGGGTTTCGGCTTCAGCATCTGGAATATTGGAATTTTCAAGGCAGCTAAATACTTTATAATTAATAAATTTATTAATTTATAACCTGCAAATGTTCTCATAAATGTTTTCCCTATAATACTTTTGAAATGGAGATTAGGCCAGAGTACAGAGGGATGTGCAATACGCAAGGTAAAGTCTCTGGCCCGGTGAAGGTTGTCCTTGTAACCTTCTTCTATTATAACCCATTGGACACTGCGTACCTCAAATACAGGAACTATGAATTATTTCCCTTTGCATTTTTGCTATCTACCACTGTGGCTGTCATATATTTTCTTTAGTCAAATCTTTTTATTGATTTTAAGATAAAACATTATTTTATGTACTACTAACAAATGTTACCACTTATATAAATGATTTATTATTACTTTAAAAATGTAATAAATGTAAAAATATTTTAATAAATATATCACTACTTTAATAAATATATTGGAATTTGATATTAAAGAGTTATTTTGGACTATTTAGACAGAAATATTTATAATTTAATGTTACTTTCTTTAAGGCATTTCTTGGCTTGTGAGAGGCAATACTTTTTACATATATCAGTAAAAAAATGTAATATGGCTTCATTTACTTGTGGGTGTCATCCTTTCTAAGTTATCAGAAAGCACTTTGTGTTACTTTGCAAGAAAATATAAAACAGTCATTATTCTCCAACCCATGCATATGTGCTTCATTAATATTAAATGTATGCCCCATCATGCAAATTCCTTTTCTGTGTATATAATAACATTTTTTTCAATGATGCATCATAGTTTAATCTTTTGGATGGTATTTTTAAAAACAAACTCTACAAATATTAACAATGCACATAATTAAAAGGATAAAAATATGAAGAACTAGGATCAAGTTCTTGGTAGATTATAAAAACTATATCACAGTTGCCCCCTGGCTGACAGCAATTGTAGAATGTCATTCATTGTAAGAAACATTCTGATATCTCAGTTGTTAAAATGTGAAAAATGTACATCTTAAAGCCAATGAAATATGGTAGTAGATATTCAATAATGCTTAAATGCTTGAAGTGTGACTTTCTACCCCCTGCCACCCACAGGTGTACCTCTACCTCTAGGCTGCAGTGAGTTTTAATCCATACTTTCAAAGCAAGCCCTGTTGCAGCCTTTGGTGTAATATTTCTATTTTTATTTTTTTCTGCCGAGTATCCCTTCTTATAGGAGATTACCCCTCCCACCTATGCTCTGTCCCTGTGGTTGGGTGAACTTCATTTCGACCCCTATTCTTTCCAAAGCATGGCCAGGGAGGACGTGTGACAGAGGCAGGGCCAGCCTACTCTATCAGGTGACAGTGATTGGTCCAGGGATCATCACATGATCCAAGCCAGGTCACACAGACGCTGACTTTTGTCAGAGCAATCAGGAAAATAAGGTTTCTTTTTCTTTAAGAGTATAATTTTTTAGGACCTTGAAAGTCTGCAGCTTCTGGTGGCCACCTTGCCATTATAGAGACAGTCTAGAAAGGAAGAATTCAGATGGGGAGAAAGTTCTCTGGCCAACTCTGATCCTCTTGATCTAGCTATAATTGAAGCTAGATTTATTCCTGAAGTGTTCAGTTATATGGCTAGTATTTTTTACCCTCGAATAGGCTGAGTTCAGATTCTGTGGTTTAAAGCTGAAAATGTCCAGTACATATACAGAAGCATTTTCCTATCTGCTGCTCCTCCACTTCTTCACAGGAAATATCCCCTGTGGAGTACAGGCTGACAGTCAGTTACCGTCTTCACTCTGTGTGTTTCCAAGTCTCAGAAGTCTTAACCTTACCCTTCACCCTTATATTTCTGAATTATTCTGTTCATCTAAATTGATTTTACAGTGAATTGTCAAAACCAGGTGTAAGTTAGGATTTCTACTTCTTCTAGGCCTGATTCTCAGCTCAGCCTTCTTAGTCATTGAGTGGTAGATGACTTCTTGCTCTGAGAATTCTAACAGACTCAGACTCCTACTTTTGATAGAAGCCAACTTCTACTGTCTCTTTCAAAGTCTGAATACTTACTTATGCCTCCTACAAAGCTCTGGCCTCTTTTGGTGATGAACACCTCACACCCTTAGCTCATTTGCAAAGCACATAGGCCTGTGATGCTCTAAATTTCTCTGAAGGTTAAAACTTTTTCAGGCAGGTTATTAACTCTAGCTACTTTCCTAAATTTTCTTTGGTAGCTCATATATTCCAAGTGCAGAGATTTAAATCTCCCTAATTTTTCATAATTGGACTCATATAATATGCAGTGGTATTGTATTGTGGGGATAAGAATGAGTTTTGAAGCCAGAGAGACCTGGGTTCCTAGCTCAGGTAATTATTGTAAGTTTTAAATTTACCTACATATTGATCTATATCCTATTCTATCTCTCTGAATCTATCATACTTGGCATATAGTAAGTTTTCATAAATGATATCTATCATTAGAAAATTACATATCATGTTATTTCTATTTTCATGTCTGATTTACATTTTACATTGAATTTACATTATACAAGTTTAGTTGTTCTTGCTTTGCTCATTCTTTTGTATATACACAATGCCAGAATGCAAGAACAGTCATAATTAATCTAAGGCAGAAAACTTTGGATCCTTGCAAAACAAAACTCTAATATTGCAGACAAATCCACATATCTTGCACTAAAATAAAACTAGAGAAAACCCTGAAAGCAGAGTTAGAACGGTAGTAGAATTTATTACCTAAAAGGCAGAACTTGGCCAGGTTCTGCCATCTCTTATAAGTTCAATATGTCTCTATAGAATTCTTAGCTGCAGATAAAGTAATCCTGTTTGATTTATGTGGCCCCATTTTAAGAAATCTACAGAAAGGAAGGTCTATACTAATTCTTTATCTTAGGCACCTTGTTGGCAGTGGCTTTGTGTCCAAAAATATTTGGAATGAGAGGATATAAAAGACTTCTTTCTATGCAATTTTCATTTGTTCAGTTCCTTCCTCAGTATGTAGTAATATTTGCTGAGCTATATTAATCAAGGATTAAAAAAAATAGTTTTCATAGCACTTGAGAGGAGTGCCAGATTGATTTCCAGGAAGTTCGTGTCCTCCTAATGTAGCATAATTAACTAAATTCAGTTTCTTTGTCTGCTTCTTGCACCTATCAGAATTACACAGCCTTAGGAAGAAGGGCTATCAAATCTGAAAAGTCAATTCTTGCATTCCTTATTACTATGGAAGAGAAAAAAAAGGTGATTAAAGAGTTAGACCTAAGGTAAAATTATTAAGAATTATTTATTACAGAGTTTGGTTCTTAACCTTTATGGGTTACAGACCCCTTAGAGAAATTTATGAATGCTGCGGACACTCTCTCCACAAAAATGCAAAAATAGACACAGGCAAAAAATTCTGCACCTAATTTCTAATGTATTATGCATCTCTTGAAACTCATTTGGGCTAAGAACCTGAGTGTGATTTCTTAAAAATCATAGACTTTTAGAGTAGTTACAGGACTTTAGAGGCCATTTGGATGAATCTCCAGCCTAACTCAAGGGTTTTTCAAACTCAGAGTTAACTGAAGACATTGGACTGGATAATTCTTTGTCATGTGGGACTGTTCCATGTCTTGTGGGATGTTTAGCAGCATCTCTTTCCTCTACTCACTGGATGCCAGGTAGAGGTAGGGGCAGTTGTGACAATAAAAATATTTTCAGACCAAATGTCACATAGGGGCAAAATCAATTGAGAACCACTGGTCTAACTTGAAAAGCCCTTCTATGATTTTGATAGTAAGTGATCATCTTGTCCTTAAAGGTATGTTTATTACCACAAACTGACACCTCTGTTTAAATTTGAGTTTGCAGAAAGCAGAATCTGAGATAAGGCCTTAAGGAATAGTGGTCCTTAGAAGTCCAAGTGAGAGAGTGAACAAAGTGAGGCATAAAAGGGGGGAGAGCCGGTATAGTTTTCATTAGAGAGTGTTATCACTGTAGGCAACTGGGGCTTAGTTACAACAGGGATTCCCTGATAAACAGTGCGGAACCCACCTTAGAATTTTTCCACCAACGTGGGAAAGCCGAGGTATTTATTCCTCCTCTCTTCGCCCTCATTGACTGACACTGATCAGGTAGAATTTGATCCTCAGCATTCCCAGGCTCCCCTGCAGATGGGCTTTGTTAACTCCTGTGATTCTGGAGAAAGTTCTCAGGCAGAGTAGCCCAGTAGAGGGTATTTGACATGGACAGTTATCAGTTTGCAGAGGAACTGTCCATTGAACTCAGTGGCAAGCCAAAAAGATGTCGTGGCAGGGAGTCAATAGCATCTGCCCAGCAACTAATTTTATGTTTTTTTAATTATGATTTTTTTTTTTTTCTGATACTTGTGACTGGGACCCAATGTCTTATGCTGTCATCTATAGCAGAGGTTCGCATACTTTGCACGTGGGCCAAAGCTGGCCTTTTTGTATAGTCTGTGAACTAAAAATATTCTAAAAAATTTTAAACTGTTGAAAAAAATGGAAAAACTATAGTTGTAACATTCAAATTTCAGTGTCTAAAAATAAGGTTTTATTGAATACATTCATGCACATTAGTTTGTCTGTGACTGCATTACTGTTACAATGGTAAAGTGCATGGTTGCACAGAGACTACACAGCCTGCAAGGCCTAAATGTTTACTTTCTAGCTGGTCTATTACAGAAAAAGTTGGCCAACCCTTGATCTATAGCAACAATGAATAAGTCTATTTCCTCTTCCAAATGACATCCTGGAAACATTTTAAGATATTTTTCCTTTTTCTTTTCTAAGTGAACTTTCCAAATTTCTTTAAATGTTTATTATATGGCATTATTCCAAGACCCTTCATTCTCTTGGGCACCTTACTATAGACGCATTTCATTTCATCAATGTTTTTCTTAAAATGTAGCTCTCAGAATGGAACATATTTTATAAAATGCAGTCTGAACAGTCAAAAGAATAGTGATGGTATCCCCTGAGTTGGGTAGTCTACTTTTAAAATGTGGCCTAACTCCATTAGGTTTTTGGAAGGCTCATTACAATGTCAGCTCATAATGAGCACTGAATCAACTAAAATCCATTTTCACATAAATTGGTTTCAGTATAGGTATATTATTTCTTGACATTAAGTGCCCCTTTTTAACTATTAGACATTCTTTCTGAATAAAATTTATTAGCAATTACTTTAAAAATATTATTTATTGACTTCAAATATTTGTTAAAGTTTAATATTCATTGTTATAAATGAAAATATTTATGTTTATATTCAGTGGACCCTGATTTGGGATCTAATTTATTCCTAAATGACAGCCTCAGTGTGGAATAATGACAGGTCAAACTTTTATGCCGTTACATTATAAAACAGGGTCCTTTCGGAAGATTAAGTTATTGACCCTAAGGCTTCACTCTTTTGTTGTAGTATTATGGAAACATATGCTTGTTAAGACTTCAAGGTGGATGTACAGTAATGTACTCTTCTTTTTGACTTTTGACTTGGCCATGCGACCTGCTTTGACAAATGGCATAGTAGCAGAAAATAAATGTGCTTGCATGACTAAGTTTGCCTTGTGGGAGATCCTGATGGCTACCATGAGAAAAAAAAAAATAATAATAATAATCCACCTTTCCCGGAAAGGCACTGACCCATTTACATGGAGTAGAACCAGAGTTTTATCAAAGGAAATTTCTTTCCTTTACAGAAGAAGGCCTGACAATAACTGCCCAATATAATTTCAAAATTTCCAGAGACCAGTGATTAAAGTATGCCTGTCATTCTTCCCCTTTTTGTGTGGCAGTGTTTACTGCAGTGACCTTGTCCCTTCTGACACCATGGTAGAACTTGTCTTTTTACTTTGTAGATCTACAGATCAAGAGTGGCCACATTCAGACCTGATGTAGATCAGGACTTTAGTTTGATGTTGTGTTGGGGTGAATTTTTGAGTGTCTTAGGATGAATGTATTTTGCTCATAGTAGGGCCTATTTGTGCTACAGATGGACAGAATACCACAGACTACATAATTTATAAAGAGCAGAAATTTATTTCTCATAGTTTTGTTGGCTAGAAAGTCCATGATCAAGCTGCTGGCATCTGGTGTCTGCTAAGGACCTTCTTGCTAGTCCTCACATGGCAGAAGGTAGAAGGGCAACGAAGATGAACCTTGTGTCCTCACATGGCAGAAGAGCAAAAGAGAGCAAGCCCAATGCCCAAACCCTTCTTATAAGGGCATTGATTCATTCAGAAGGGCAGAGCCCTCATGACTTAAACATCTCCCTTCAGGCTTCACCTCCCAACATTATTGCATTGGGAATTAAGTTTCCAACACAAGAATTTTGAAAGGCAAAATCAGACCATAGCAGTAGATATGAATAGCTGTAAACAAGGAGGTAAAGTGCAGCAGATTAAATTATTGGTCCCACTTTCTAAAACTTTCTATAGTCATATTACCCTGGCCTAATGCAGTGGTTGGCAATCTATGGCCAAATCTAACTGGGTCAGCTCTAACTGCAGCTTTTTGTTTTGTAAAGTCTTCATCTAATAATGGTTTTTACATTTTTAAAGGGTTTAAAAAAGAGACAAAATATGCAGAAGAACTGTATGTGGCCTGCAAAACTTAAAACAGTTTGCATTTGGCTTTTTACAGAAGTTTGCCAATCCCTGGCCTAGTGAATAGTGAAGTGTACTTTCCAACTCTGGACTTTGGGCTATACCATATGATATACTTTGGGCAACGGGATGTGAGCAGAGGCTTGAAAAATGTTTGGGAGTTGGACTTATTCTTAGGAATTTTTTTTTTCCTCAGAGTTTTAAAACATTTAAGTATAAAATATAAAATGCATATGCAAAAAATACCTAAAACAAATCTAATTCATTACAAAGAAAATATGGTTCATTACAAAGCTCAATGATTTATTTCAAAGCAAATATCCATAACTATCATCCAGGTCAAGAGATGAATATTGCCACTACTTCAGAAGTTCTATTGTGTCTCCTCTCTGCCCACGTAGGCAACCACTATTGAATATATATTACTGATTTTCCAAAGTAAAATACCAATCAGTATTTTTTTTGATTCTTCCTAGACAAAGCAAAGAACTGTTATTCAATTTAGTTTTTGCTGACTCACTTGTCATTTTTGTCTTTCTTCTATATA